>NC_092341.1:16767500-19412500 GCF_046630445.1 Rutidosis leptorrhynchoides
ATAGCGCATGTATTCTCAGTCCCAAAAATGTAAAGAGTAAAAGGGAATCAAATGAACTCACAATACGATATTTTGTAGTAAAAATATGCATACGACGGAACTGAACAATGCAGGTTTGGCCTTGGATTCACGAACCTATATCATTTGTATATATATTAACTCACATAATAATATTTAAACAAGTTTATGTATTAATATTAATATACTTATTATATTAATAGTTCATATATTAGTTATTATAATTATTACATGTTAATGTTTAGAATATTCTGCAATGTACAATATTTTTATATTGTGTGTATTACTCAATTTTTATTATATAAAAGTAACACTTAAAAAAAATATAAAAGTATGTAATATTAGTATAGATATGTAATAAATATATTTTATATGAATAATATTTGTTGTAATAATAATAATGTTAATAATGATAATAAGAATAATAATACTTATAATAATAACTTTAAAAATAATGATTTTTCTAATAGTAATAATACTAATATTTATATTAATAACTATAATGATAATAATACTACTAATAGTAATAATAATCATGATAATAATTACTTTACTACTAATGATGATGATAATAATAATAATAATAATAATAATAATAATAATAATAATAATAATAATAATAATAATAATAATAATAATAATAATAATAATAATAATAATAATAATAATAATAATAATAATAATAATAATAAGAGTAATAAAAATAACTACCTCTCAAGAAAAAGTTCCAAAAATAAATGTCTATGCCCGGGCTCGAACCCAAGACCTCTCGCTTAAACACCCATGTCCCAAACCATTGATCTGTTTATGTTTATCTGAATTAAATCACAGCGTAATTCTTTTTAACCCGAAATTTCCTTCGGCCAAATTAGGAAAATTCCATATTGCATAACCCATTAACTCCTAAACGACCCAATTGTCTAGATTTCGGCCCAAGTGGAGATTATATATTATTTGGACCCAAATTTCTTGCAAGCCCATTTATTTTGTTAAATAGATCACAAGCCCAACAATTAAACATGTAACCATCCGTTTTTCTTTTATATGTTTTCTAAACTTCGAACGGCAACAGATTCGGTTATCATCATACACATCATTATCAACTCATCATCTTCAATGATTATCATTTATATCATCTAACCCCATGATCCTTCATCATCATAATTATTTCATTAAAAAAACTATCAAAACGCCACTTAAGGAGATCCATTTTGGTAGGCCATAAAACCCACTTTGTTCCACAAGTATACTATAAAGTTGCTGTATAATAATATCTACAAAAATCAAATGGACGGTTTTAAACAGCGACACATGCTACCCCTTTTCTTTTAGTTAAATTGTTCAACAACAAAAAAAAAATAACAGCCATGGGGTTTGGTTCGAGCAGCTGTTTTGTGACGTTTAATGTTTGAATGAAAAGAGAAATTTCAGTATAGCAGTAGGTTACTAGTAGTAATGATGTTGCAGCGTAAAAGAGATCAAAACAGAAGTTGGTTTACGAACTGTTAGTAGGTTAATATTCGATGGTGGTGGCGAGTGAGGAGGTGGTTTACAGCGAACCAGAAATTAAATAGCAGCAGTGGCAATGGTGGTTTGAATGCTTGATGAAGGTGGAAGTTAGAGATGGTTCACGCAAGAAGATAGAAAAATCCTAGAACAAGAGGAGGTGGTAAGGGTGGCTTTAATGGTGTGGTTGTATGGGTGATTCGAAAGAAAAAAATATGTATATATATATATATATATATATATATATATATATATATATATATATATATAGAAAGAGTAGTGGTGGTGGATTACAACCGTAACAGACGGTTGTGGTGGTCTTGGGTGGAAACCGGCGGCGATGGGTTAAGACGATGGTTGGTTGGTGATAGCCGGGAGTGATTGTTGACGGGGAAGATGATTAAGTAGTGTGGTGTGTGTGTGATTTCTCTCCTCTATTATATGTATAAGTTATATAGATATATACCTAGAGATATTGGTTAGGTAAAGAAACAGAAACAAACAGTAAGTTGTTCGTTAATTTCAACTTCACGGATCAAATAGCTATTATACATTGCCGACACTTATCACGGGGTTATATATCGTGTCTATTGCTAAACAGTAAAAATATAAAAGTGTTCCTAAAAATCCCAAATTTTTATATTAATTTTATTTAATTGTTTCAATCATTATGGTATAAAATTCAGTCACTAATTTAAAAAATAAAAATTACATCAACCGTCCCTCTCATTTATGGGTAAAATATAAATAGTGTTAAGATTAAATAATTAGATCCTCAATATACTTTTAATAAGCCTATAACTTATATAACCCAATTTCGGATCACCTTTAATTTTTAACATCACATAAGTTCCTTTTTAACTCGTTTAATATCATTCGCATGATAAATGAGTGCCACAGTCGTTCACTAAATAAATTCAAAATTACACATATATATTTAATATACATCAATTTGTTGTAAATTTAGTAGTAAAATATGGATGGTAATTAGTCAAATATGGATAGTAAAATTTGTACTATATATATGTGGATAATGAACACACATATACACACCATTTTCTTACATATAAGAAATATACTCTCTCTCTCTTCCATTAATACTCTCTCATATTTAAGGATTGTATAGGCTTAGGTCAAAATTAGTTATAAGCCTACTGAATTATAACACGTTATCAGCACGAAGAGCTTAGTGTAATCAAAGGATATCTCAAACGATCACGAGTCACTAATCAAGGTATGAAATTATTAAGGTTTTTCAGACTCGGACATATCAAATTTTGGACTACTAACATTTTGAACTACTAATTTTTATTAAGTTCTTAGTGCATTTGTATTGTTCTTATTATATGGTTGGCTCTGCCACCTAAATTATATATGGTCGACACTGTCGCCTAACTATCATTTATGTTTACTAACTTTTATTAACTTCACTAACATTTATATTTATGTTATTTAAGTTATATATGGCCGGTTATACTGCCTGAATTATATTTTCTGTAATCTAACTCTTATTAACTTCACTAACATTTATATTTATGTTATTTAAGTTATATATGGCCGGTTATACCGCCTGAATTATATTTTCTGTAATCTAACTCTTATTAACTTCACTAACATTTATATTTATGTTAATAAGACCTCATGATTGTACGCAACATGTCATTTGACAACACGGTACTTTATGTACGCAACACGTCATTTGACAACACGGTACCATGGGTCGAGATTAATTCCGATCAATACGAATACGACGGGGTCTTTATATGTTATCTAACATTTATGATTACTTATGCAATTAATCATTATTTATTTCATGCATACTAATGTTTATTCTTAAATTTATAATTTTAAAAGTTAAAATAAAAAAATAGTTTGTATTTTTATTAAAAGTAAATCTTAAAAGTTAAAATAAGAAAAAGTAGTTTGTACTTTTATTAAAAGTAGATCTTAAAAGTTAAAATACAAAAAGTAGTTTGTATTTTTATTAAAAGTAAATCTTAAAAGTTAAAATAAGAAAAAGTAGTTTGTATTTTTATTAAAAGTATATCTTAAAAGTTAAAGTAAGAAAAAAAAGGATGGTAAAATGGAATAGTTTTTTGGTCAAAAATGAAGTATTGAAAATGAAGTGGTCTCCTTCTATAACTAAAAAAAAATATATACCTTTATCAAATGAATTTTTTTGTGGCCGACAATTTCAAACACGAGTCCGTGTTTAGTTTATCAAGAATATCTCTTGCTTTGGTGAAAGGTCACGATCACGATATCAGGTGTTGTGAAAGAATTAAAAAATTGGTCAAGTGGCCTTTTAAAAACTAGAAAAAAAATTTAAACAAAAAGTTTTTTTTATATATTTATAATTTACGGGTAACGTAAAAAAAAGGAAGTTTTTTTAAAAAAAAAAAAAAAACAAAGAAAGTGTTTAAATGAGTTTTACAGAAAGGGGGAAAGCAAAGTAAAAAAAAACTTTTTTCCAAACAAAGGTAAATGAAAGTAGGACTTAATACAAGAAAAAAGTAAACATCTCCTAGACGTGATAAAATCTATCAATGATAAGTATTAGACTTGATGAGCTAAATGTGACAAAAATGTTTCAACATGTCTTATGTTAATTTTCTAAAATAAGTTATTATTATTCCGAGTTTAACACATATACATATGTTAATTAAAAACAACCTTTTTGTTCTTATGTAGTGTTGGGTTGCAATTTTGGTTGTATGCCATAATTTCATCCAGTAGAGTGACAATAGAAAACTTTTGATGATAATCAATAAAAAACTTTTTTTCAAACTTGTCAAATGTTTTGTTAAAAACGTGACCGTTAAAAAAAGGAGGTTGAATAATAAAACTTAAAAAACAAATTATTTTTTTAAGAGTGTGCATCAAAATGACCCGTTTAATAATAGGGAGTAAAAATATAGTCAAATTGTTTCAATGAACAAGTGTTCAATTGGATGTCTCTTAAAAAAAAATCCGCGGGTACGGGTGATGGATCCAATGGATCCGCATCCACGACCCGCGGGTGCTATCCCTAATTGTGACAAGTACAAATCAACTAAAAGTCTAAAAAATAAATGCTCTTATAGGGACCAAATGTTCACAATAATTGCCTAAGCTAGATATGAAACAAATAGTTCATAAAAAAAAAAAAAAAAAGTCGTTGTGCGTTTTCGGGATGATAGCCGAAATACACTTACAAAAGTAGGTCAGCCGTCAATTCTTTATGGCCATATCAACGTAGATCAATAAAATCATTTATGGTTTTGATAAAAGATTAATTAAAAATTAATTTTTTTTTTTTGGTCTTGGATTCTCGGTAACAAAAGCAAAGGTTGTTTTTGGTTGCCACAACAAACAAGACAGAGGTTGTTGACTTTTGTTGTTAAACATGGCACAAGTGAACAATAACAATATATTATTGTTTTTGAAAAGAATAATGATGCGTTAATTTTATTGTATAAAATAAAATTAAAGAAAATGGTTTTCATTGATGACTATGAACAAACGCAAACAAAGTGTTTGTGGTATTTGGTGATTAAAAAAAAAGTGCATCTAAAGCTTCTACCGAAAATAATATGCATCTAAAGCTTCTACTGAAAATTAATGTGCAAGGTACAACGTATAACTATATGGTCAAATTCATTTGAGCCTTCGGAGTCACAAGTATATGATGTATATATATATTACTCAATTAACAAAATAGTAAATCTAAATTAATTCATATGAATAGTAAAACGAAATTAATTAATTTACTATTCACATAAAAAAGCGCATATGATAAAAAGCGCATCGCATATGATAAGCGCATATGATAAAAAGCGAATATGATGAAAAGCACAACGCATATGATGAAAATCGCATATGATTAAAAGCACATATGGTGAAAAACACAGCGCATATGATTAAAAGCGTATATGGTGAAAAGGATATATGATAAAAAAAAAAACACATATGGTGATTTATAAAAAAAAAAAAAAAAAAAAAAACACATATGGTGATTAATGGAAAGCACATATGGTGATTAATGAAAAGTATATTGTGAAAAAGAATCACAAATGTTTCTTGAAAGAATTCAAGGTAAGATATATGAACCAATTCATCCATCATGTGAACCATTTTGATATTTCATGGTTCTAATAGACGCATCTAGCGGATGGTCTCATATTTGTATGTTATCAAGCCGTAATATGGCATTTGCAAAGTTTCTTGCACAAATTATTAAATTGAGAACACATTATTCTGATTACACCATTAAAAGGATGAGACTTGATAATGCTGGTGAGTTAACATCTCAAGCATTTAATGATCATTATATATCTACAGGGATTGTTGTTGAACATCCAGTTGCTCATGTGCATACACAAAATTGGTTTAGCTGAATCAATAGATAAACGCTTACAGCTAATAACTCGACAATTGATAATGAGTACAAATCTCTCAATATTTATATGTGGACATGTAAATTTACATGCTGCGACATTAATTCGCATTATACCATGTGGAAGTCGTAAATATTTTCACTTAATACTTGATTTTGGCCAAGAGCCAAATATTTTCTACCTTAAAACATTGGTTGTGCAGTGTATGTTCCAATTGTATCACCACAACACAATAAAATGGTTCTTCAAAGAAAGATGATAATATATTTTGGATATAAAACATCTTCAATCATAAGATATATTGAACCCATGATGGGTGATGTTTTTACAGCACGTTTTGCTGATTGTCATTTTAATAAAACATTGTTCCCTAGATTAGGGGGAGAAATAAAAATAAAAAATAAAATGATGCTTCATGATGCGAACATCAATTAAGGTATATTGAACTCGCACAAAAGAATGTGAAACGAAAGTTAAAAAATAATGCATATGCAAGAACTTGCAAATTAATTACTTTATGCATTTACAGTATAAAAAAGTGACTAAATCATATATACCAGCGATAAATGCTCCAGCTCGAACTGAAATTCCAAAAGCTGGCAATAATGTCACTGTTGAGTCTTTGCCACACATCAAACGTGGAAGATCAATTGGTTCCGAAGATAAAAATCCTCGAAAAAGAAAATCAGCTGATAATGAGGTAAGAGAAAGTGTTCAAGAAGAACCACAAATCAATATTCCTTCTGCAGAGGATATTGATAAATGTAAATACTAAAATTGCGATAAATTATGCAATATTATGGAACCGAAATGAAACTAAAATCTCTATGAGATATTTTCATATAATGTTACAATGACATCATGAATAAAGATGATGATCTGGAACTAAAATCTGTCATTGAATATACAAAATGGACATGATTGAGCTCAATGGAAAGGAGCAATAAGAGCTGAATTAGAATCGCTCGATAAAAGAAAAGTTTTCGGATCAATCGTTATCACTTTTAAAGATGTGAAACGTATGGGATACAAATGAATTTTTATCCGAAAAGAAATGTGCAAATGAAGTTACAAGGCAAAACTAGACTTGTAACTCAATATTTCCCACAAAGACCAGAAATGAATTAGGAGGAAAAATTATCCTCCTGTAATGGATACAATTACTTATTAGATACTTAATCAACCTGGTAGTTATTTAAATGCATCTCATGAATGTTGTTACTACTTATCTGTATGGATCACTTAATAGTGATATATATGAATATACCTAAAGGGTTAAGGTATCATAAGCATCTAATGTAAAACTCAAGGGAATATATTCCATTAAATCACAAAGATTTCTAAGTGGGTTTATACAAACGGGACGTATGTGGTATAACCGATTAAATGACTACTTGATAAAAAAAAAGGGTATAAATATAAACTTATTTTGCACGTATGTTTTATAAAAACAATGTTCGGATATGAGATCGTAGTTGTTTATGTCAATGTTCTTAACATCATATGAACAAATAAAGAGATCTATGAAATCATTCAACTTCTAAAGAATTATTTTGAAATGAAAGATCTTGAAAAAACCAAGTATTACCTTGGATTGCAAATTGAGCATATGCCTAATGGTTTACTTGTACATCAAACAACTTATACCGAAAAGATTTTAAAATATTTTTTTTTTAAAGACAAACTCATTGTTGTTAGATCACTCAATATTGACACTGATCTATTTCATCCCTGCAAAGATCATGAAAATTTTAACAGATCGGAAGTTCTATATTTTAGTGCAATTGAGGTTCTTATGTATCTTATAGATTATACAAGATCTGACATTTCTTTTGCAGTTAATTTGTTGACAAGGTTCAGCTCAGCCCCTACCAAAAGACATTGGAATGGGATCAAACAAATAGTTTGATACCTTCGGGGAACTACTGATTTATAATTATTTTATTCTAACAACTCGAAACAAGATTTGTTTGGTTATACAGATGCAGATTATTTATCCGATCTACATAAAGCTAAATCTCAAACTGGATATGTATTCCTAAATGGAGGCACCGCAATATCATGACGTTCTCAAAACAAACACTTGTTGCAACATCATCAAATCATGCCGAAGTGATTGCATTACATGAAGCTACTCGGGAATGATTTTAGTTAAGATCAATGATACAAATCATTATTGATTCTTGTGGACTAGAACGCTATAAAAGCCTAACAACTATCTATGAAGATAATACAGCTTACATAGTACAAATGAAAGAAGAGTATCAAAAAATGACAGAACAAAACATAAATGCTGACGAGGCGCTAAAGTTATAAACAGTCTCAACGGTCATAAGTTTGATGGAAAAGAATGGTATATTAGTAAGGTTCAGAAAAAGACTGAAAGGGAATAGGAATTGAAACAACAGTTTGAACAAACCATGAAGGAGACTGTAGACAAATCACGTGGACCAAACTTGTACATAAAAGATTTAGATGATACAGTTTCAGATGAAAACCTCAGATTCTTCTCATATACTCAAGATCTCGTAAAAGACAACCAGATTAAAATGAGATACGTTCAATCAACAACTCTGTTGATCTTTATACCAAAGCACTGTCAATCGCTGTTTTTCAAAACATACATTCACAATATTGGCATGAGGCAAGTTCAAAAGATGTGACGACTCAGCGTTGTCTACTTGAGGGGGAGTCAACTCTATGCTGCACTCTTTTTCCCTTAGCTAAAGTTTTATCCCACTGGGTTTTCTTTAGCAAGGTTTTTAACGAGGCAGTATTAATTGCTCTTTAAAAAAAAATTACCATCCAAGGGGGAGTGTTGTAAATTTAGTAGTAAAATATGGATGGTAATTAGTCAAATATGGATAGTAAAATTTGTACTATATATATGTGGATAATGAACACACATATACACACCATTTTCTTACATATAAGAAATATACTCTCTCTCTCTTCCATTAATACTCTCTCATATTTAAGGATTGTATAGGCTTAGGTCAAAATTAGTTATAAGCCTACTGAATTATAACACAATTATATATGTAGATGTATTTTATATAATAAATTCTAATAACTAAATCATATGATATTTTAATTATATTTCAATTTATTATTATTATATATTTATATATTTAAATATATATGTATCTATTTACAAATAGTGGTTCGTGAATCGTCGAGAGTATTCGAATGGATAATTGAATATATGAACATGGTTCCAAAATTTTCGAGACCCAACATTATAGACTTTGCTTATCGTGTCGGTAACATATAAAGATCAAGTTCAAATTTGGTTGAAAATTTCCGGATCGTCACACTTTTGTTCTTGAACTCTCGCGATCACGAGGCTCTTTTGTTCTTGAACTCTCGCTAACACGAGGCTTAATATTTTTCAGTCTTTGACTTGATTTTACTTGTACTTTATATGCATGATCCGTAGCTCGAACTTGAATCAATATACGGAGTATAGGACTTTTAATCTCCAAATTAGATATAATCCATCCAAAATTCTTCAAGTATCATCTTAGAACCAACAACTCTAATCTTCAACAAATATTAACTATTTATCTTCAAATATAATGCGAAACAAACACAAACGAAACAGATATTGCTATAGAAATATCTATGATCCGAGCAATATTAAACCCCATAATCATATATCTATGTTCCACATAAGAAAATAATAATTATGTGCATGTAATATTCAATGCTCAATAAGAATTCAAGGTAAGTGGTAAATCTATGATAAAAGTTGAAGAATATCTTGTAGACAAAAATAAAAAAAATCTTTAAATATGTGAAGAATATCTCTTAAATATATGGGACCTTATACTTAAATTAATTTTTTTAAAGACAAAGATCTTTTATTATTATAAATATAAGAAAATCAAAATTTGAAGAATAGTAGAAAAAATAGAAATTAAATCAAACTATTAGAGTCACGGGACTCATAGCCAAAAGCCCTAGATTCACCCACGTTTAAGGGGCATCATACTTGCAATGCGAAAGGAATGGCAAATGTGTAGTGGCAAATGTTAGATCAAGAAACGAACAAACTCCTGTAAATAAAAGGCATGTCCATCATTTTAAGGAGTTGTTGAATTTGGATAAACTAAATTCTAGTCATATATTCTCAGCTACTCTCCAAAGAGGTAAGCTAAAGTGAGCAGCGAAGGAGAACACATCGTTTGAATATGGATCGCTTGAGTATCTAAGGATCTCCACGACCGAACATGATGATTGATTATATCTATGTTTAAGATCGGAGAATTGTCATCACAGGGTCCTAAAAACACCAACTCAACCATCACTTCATTGCACTCCATTGGAACATACTCATTCTATAAAGGGGATGATTCTCACACACACTTTTTTGATTATAACACACCTATTTTAACCTTTTGCTATTCTAATAATACTCAATTGGTGTGTGAGGATCAAAAAAGTGTGTGGGAGAATCATCACCCATTCTATAAACAAATTAAATATTAATTTGTGAGACAAAAATATACAGGATACGACTACATTGTTCTCCACTTTCTGTTTACTTACTTTATGTATTAGTAAACTACAACTAAAATAATAAGTACTACGTTGTTATTCCTTTTCTACTATTTATTCATACGGTACATGGTATATATATGCATATCCTCAATATGACAACGTGCTTTTTTTAAGACAAAAAGAATTTTATCAATGTATAGAATATGTACAAGTACACAATTCAATACAAAATATAGCAAACTAAAAGAGTGAATTAACTCAACGCATAAACAAGATAAGGGGGCTACATTGAATGCAAGTTGGGGAATCGCTTGTTGTAGTGCTGGAAAGCCCAACGAAAAAGCAACCAAATGCCCTGCCCATTTAGACCATAGACCCGGTCTCCTATTAAACTAAAACGAGCTGTACTAACAACAGAGCATATCCCAACAACTAGTTTGCTGCAGATTTGCAAGAATCATTAAGATTAAAAGATTCAGTTAATCAACTGATACCACTTTTGTTAGCACGAGGGCCATCGATGGCAAGTGGGAAATTAAGCCAACAATTCCAATCTATATTCAACTTGCTGGTTCTATTAGAATTCCAATCGAAGCTCTTTAACTGGATTTCATTTACTAGTACCACAACTCCTTTTTTGTTTTTTTACTAAACACGATCGCGTTTCTATTTTTTCAAATGAAGTAACATGCTATCTATATAACCGCTTGCCATATGCATCTAGTTAAAGGTGTTGGGAAGTTATGACCAATAACCGAGAAGTTCATCAAAAGAAAGATTAGGCCTTTTGCGGGTAGATTGACTTTCCACTAACTGAAGCTGTTTCCATATGTCCCTTGCAAAGTTACATGACAACGTTTGCAAGCTAGCATTATCAACTACATGCCTAAGAACTAGCAACACACTCACAATAACTCAACTAACTTCTTACTATCCTAAGAAATCGGTCAACTCACCTTGCCAAATCCAACTACAGTTTAATTAATAATTAAACAAACAAATAACATAAATGCTAAAAGATGCGGACTAATAATCCTCCCTTCGAACTTTCATTTGAGCCTCTTGAATTCCCGAATCATTGGGTTTCAAGATTACCCAACGCACTCAAGTTTCAATTCACGTTACGGTTGATTTTATTTTGAATTTACATGAGTTTCTGACTCACTTTGAAACCCGGCTAATCTCAGAATGACAACTCACTCTGCGAAGTCCGGATTCATCGCGAGTGAACCTCTATTGCCGTTGTAAATGACTTGAATTATTGGTAGTTTGTACCATATTACCCCATTAATCGCATATTGATTGGCTAATATTTTTTTATTGTTCCAAATCATTTGTCAAGTTTTTTATATAAAAGTGAGATAAAGTTATTTTATATCTTTAATATATGCACGCAATACAAAATGAAAAGTAAATGTATAATGTAAATATGTTATTTTTTAAACTGCATATTTTTTTGTTTAAAATAATTGTTTTTTTGAACGGCGATTTTTTAGCACCAGTAGATCATTTATTTCAACGACCTTCATCATTTGCACGTATCACACACGTTCGGGTGGAAACCTGAACCCGATCGACAATACCCGAAAATACATCTATTCGGGCACTGTTCCTAGGTTGACGTCCATGAACGAATCCGGTAAAACCTTCCTATATGGTCAATATATACCACCATTATTGGTGTTCAATTATTTTAAAGAAAATCATGTCATTCCTAAGGATCTAACCCATGACCTCTCGCTATCCCATTACACAAAGTACATGAGGGGAACCGTTGAACTATGCCCATAAAGTTACATTTTTATTTGGGAGACTGAAAAAGAAGAACCACCAAAGCAGCAAGGTTACATTTTTATTGTTTAAGGTATTTTATTCATTGGAATGGAGTAATTTTTTTTTTTAACCATATACCTTTTTTTTAAAGGCAATATAATTTCATTAAGACTATTACGTGGGGTTGCTTTATGTACTTTTTTGATAGTCGGACGTGTGAGTTTTTTGTGTGGAGTAGTGGTTGTGTGGGTTGTGAGTATGGGTCAGGAGTATTGTGGTGATATGTTAAAATATAATCGGGTAAGTATTAAAAAGTGGATAAAAGAATATTTTAAAATTAATAAAAAATAAAAAAAAAGTAAAAGCAACACCCGTTGCCATCCCCGTTGCCAACCCAGGAACGCCTCAAATTTTATGGCCGATAACGCCTTGATACCGGTGAAAGGGGGTGGCGGTTGGTGCCAAGTCAGCCTCCAGCGGCGTGGTGGTGCACCACTACTAGCGGTCTAATAACACAAATAGTACAATGGAGTGACCTATGCACAATGTTCACAGAAGACCGCCCCAACCATTGAGGTTACATAATTCGCACAATTGTAACTAACAAGATATTAAGTTACTAAACAAACCTATGTTACATAATTTTAAGAGACGAATACTTGTGGATTATGAAGCCAATTATGCCAATCGATATTCTTCGCTTTACATCTTTTCGGAATCCACTCGAAGGTTTTTGCTTGAATTTCACAAAGTGCCACGGGTGGGTTCCAACATTTGTTATTGAAGACTTTTTGATTTCGATTCCTCCAAATGAGATACCTACTCGACCAAATCACCGCTTGACCTACTTTTGCACCCAAATCCGACATTGCATGTGACGATCGCACCAAATCCATATGGACGAACACATCATTCATCGATTTCATTGCGAGGTATTTGACCTCTATATGATACGTTTTGTAAACATTGCATTCTTTTGAAAAGGCTCACCATAAATGAATATTTAAATCAAAGGTTTTCGATATCTGATGATTTCTACATATAGACAATCACCGTAGATAATAGTTTACAATAGTACTTCCGTTGACAATGCAGTCAAAATAAGATACATGATGATGATTTGGTGAATGCAACGTTTCCTTAAAAAATATGCCATGTAAGACTCCATGCACATAGATTGTCTAACATATAAGCATACAGCGGAAGACTTCTAGGGAACCTGAGAATAAACATGCTAACAAGTGTCAACACAAAGGTTGGTGAGTTCATAGTTTTAATGTTTTGCATAATCTGTACATAAAGGTGGATCACAAGATTTCAGTTGTTTCATCCAGAAACGTTTATCAAAATATTCTACAAGATTGAGCACCCTGGTAACTAAGCTTTAATGTTATAATAAGTACCCCTGTTTTAACATACATGCAACCAACATGTACAATACACGCAAACCAACGTATACTAAACTCAAATAGCATACGTCTGTTTTATAGTTCAGGCTAGGGTTTCTATACCTGAAACAGACGGGGATGTCAAGCCCTATGGATCCATATACAACTACTCGCGCCCACCAGTTCTTTTAACTGGCAGTTACTAGTTACCAAAGCTAAGGGATTTCTGGTTCAAACTCGGTGTAGAATTTAGTATGTACTTGTGTCCATTGCGTTTAAAATAAAGTGCATGTATTCTCAGCCCAAAAATATAGATTGCAAAAGCAATTAAAAAGGGAGCAAATGAAACTCACCTTAGCAGCATATAAAGTCGTTCACTAAAATGTGACCGAAACTCGGATTACCAAATAACCGTAGATCTCAACCTAGAGAACATATGTTGGTCAATAAATGTCTATCAAGCTAGGTCAGGTCATAGTGTATCACAATCCTAATGCTCGAGATCGACATACAAAAGTTATCCAAAGTCGTTTCAAAAAGTCAATTTTGACAATAGTTCAACAAAACGAGACGTACCTTATATAAGGATTCATTTACTCGGTTGGTAATATTCAAAAATCCAATTTATCAATCTTACAAACAAGTTGTTTAAATATTAATTGCAGATTCCAAAGCAATTCTAATTAACATCAATCATAATTCAGTTGATCATATCTTTTGATTCGTTCATCGAAATTACGCGATTTCTAAATGAAAAGTTATTGATTTTTCGCCAGCTTTTCAAAAAACATGTATATCATATACCTTTTACTAGTAATATATGTATTTAATTCGTGCTTCATTATAAACTGTTTAACGACGAAATTTAGCATACAAGCATGCATAAATATATATACTCGAGCACTAGACATGGATACACAATTAATATATAAAAGATAAAATATGAATGCTCACGTATCAATATCGTGATTCAATATTGCAGGGAAGTACGTAGACGCAACAGAGATGATAAACACTAGGTTTGACTTGCCAATAATACCCACGTACATTACCCATAACCTCCATAGCTATAACCCATAATTTCCTTAGCTCTATCCCGCTTGAAAACCCATTTTGAAAGTGACACGCTCATGACTTCGTCGTAGTATTTTATGTATAATAATACTACTAATAATAATACTAATAATAATAATAATAATATTAATCATATCATAATAATAATAATAATAATAATAATAATAATAATAATAATAATAATAATAATAATAATAATAATAATAATAATAATAATTAAATAAATACAGAGTAAGATGGATGATATATGTGTGTGTGCAATTCAGTGAACGAGCTCGACTTTTATAGGCCTTTCCTGAAATTTTGCCTCATGCGATCGCATGGTTTCGAAGGCCTTTGGCCATGCGATCGCATGGCCTCTCTTTAAAGCTCACATTATTTTGTTGTTTTGCTTGTCGACGTATTTAAATATAATATATTTTATTTATATAATTAATTATATATTATATTATATTCACGTGCATAGTTGACTTGTAATTTTTGGCCCGTTGACTCGTACGTTGTCACTCGACTTATGTCCCGGTTCCGGTTTCTCGAATGCATTTTCGTACGCATAGAAAACTAGTACTTTTCGTTACGCGACGTGTACCTTTATCAAAAATTAAACTTAATTATTGATAAACTATGTCACTCGAAGTGTAGCTTCAATCAATTAAGTGTTTTGGTTATTTGCTTCTATAAATCATCGTCTCGTAGTATATACATATATATATATATATATACATTTTCATTTTAAAATAGTGTTTTTACTGTAGCAAATAGTGATTTTCGAAAACACTGTAGCTTTTCGGGTACCGTAGAAATTCGAAAATACTGTAGCAAATTAGTGTTTTACTGGTTCATCTTAAACGTTTTAGTTAACTTATCTAAATATCAATCGTATCAATAATCGAATGTTACTATCGTTTACTAAATAACTTGAAATCATATATATATATATATATATATATATATATATATATATATATATATATATATATATATATATATATATATATATATATATATATATATATATGCACATTAAGTTATATATATATTGTTCGTGAATCTTCGAAAACAGTCAAAGAATAATTGATTAAACGAATATAGTTCCAAAACTTGAGACTCAACATTACAGACTTTGCTTATCGTGTCGAAAACATTAAATCATTTTAAAGATAAAGTTTAAATTTGGTCAGAAATTTCCGGGTCATCACATTGCAAGACTCTAATTCCCAAGAAAGATCTCACTAATAGTTAGACTCAAGAATAAACTCATACCTCACCAATCATACACTTTGTACCAAATATCCAACACATGTTTGCAAAAAAATAAGAGAATGATCTACGGTTTCGATATCGTCGTCACCAAGTGAACAACAGACAAAGTTTAAATCAATAATCACTTATCCAATTCTTTTAACACCGGTAGTGTCACACCCCCAAAATGGACCAGGGGTAATTGTGACCAATCATATCATAACACAGTTGTATAAGCGAGAACGACTCTAAATGAGACGTTTTATTTATTAAATAAACAGCGGAAGCATTATTCAAAGTTTTACATCATAAGAGTACAGTAAATGGAAAATGTCTTAAACAAAATGATAAATATGAATGATGGACTCCATGCAAGCAGCAAAGCATACATCAATCATCTAGTAGCAAGTAGCAGCTAGCTCAATCATCACCTGAGACAAAACACGCTTAAAGTGTCAACCAAAAAGGTTGAGTGAAATTCATAGGTTTATAAATAATATCCAAAGTTTTAGACTACAAGATTTAGTTTAAAGTTGATTGATATAGAAATATCAATCTAAAAGTGTTGCTGCATTTTGTAATATCGCTACTAAACAATTTACCCTATGACACCTTGTACTGTCAGTGTCGTGGAATCATTATTATGTAACCAAAGACCAACGGTCGAATGGTTAGAGACGTTACTCTCAATAGGAATACTCACAATAATTAAGTTTGCATTTAAACGTAGCAATTGACGATATTACGGTAGGGATTTAGCATGAATCAAAGCATGACAGCATAGTTAACAATTTAGTACTTGTGTCTAAGTGTAAAACAGTTATAAAGCAAGCATGTGTCTCACCCCAAAAGTTGTAAAACAGTTATGAAACAGTAAAACGTGGGGCTATGAAGTTCACCTTAGTAGCACACGAAAGAATTGAACGGAAGGACGTGACCGAGATCTCAACCTAGAGATAGAACGTATGATCAGACATTGCCTAACAGACAATAGTATATAGTACTATATTGATAGTAATGGTTCACTAAAGAATTTCCATTCTCGAAAGGTTACTATTTATGGAAAGTTTCCACTTATAGTAATTTTCCAATTTTAGAAAGTTCAGGTTAATCTTTAGCAAGACGTTGTACAACTTTACTCAAACTTCGTTGCTATAAAATAAGTCAGGAATGACCAGATGTAACCGGGGGCTCAGGACTCTTGACCAGAATCTAAGTCATGACATTCGAGATCCACAAGCTTACCCATAAATGGCAACCTAGACATCATTCACTTACGACCATGAGTAGCGATGAAGTTCACATGAATTATACATTATCTTTGATTAACCTTCACTTTAGGTGTATACACATAACGAATTATTAATGTACTTAATAATTATATATGTGATAATATAACCTAAGTATTATTTAATATTTAGTTATTATACCTTAGTATGTCTTATATATATTAAATATAATTACCTTTAAATAAATACCTAAATTACTTCAAAAATAATAGTGTTTTATTAATCGAACATTATTCAAAAATGTCTAAATAATAAATTAAATATCTAAAAATTACATACATAATTTTTATAGTCTTAGTTAATCATATATATTAGTAGAAAAATTTAAGAAAACGTTTTTATTATATTTTTGTATTTATTTTTGTTTTTACCCTTAATGTATTCACAAAACAATTTTAATTCTACATAATTACTAAATAGACCCAAATAATTATTTTTATAATTTTTATAAGTTTCTATCAGTCTAATAACCTGTAAAAAAATATTTAAAAAAATATTTTTTATTATTTTATATTTATTCTTAATTTACCTTCAAATTACATAATAATAGAGTTTAATTATATAATAAATACCAATTCGACCCAAATAATTATTTTTATAATTTTTTCAGATCTATATAAGTTTTAAAAACTCAGAAAAAAATTATATATATTTTATTTTTGGTTAAAAGTATTTATTACGAATTTTACATTGTTTTTACGTTTAAACACTACATAATTCGTATTTAATTATAAATAATATTCCATAAATTACCAAAATTATTTTTATGCATCATAACACTTATAATACTAATTATAACATATAAACATAATTAATTTCGAATTTTACAAAGAATATACAATAAATATAAATATAAATGACAATATTGAAAAAAAAATAATAAAAATAGAAAATACCTCAAATTTTCTTCAAGGTTTTGAGAGAATAACTTAAGTTTTTGTGTTTGGCAAGAAAAAATGAATGAGGAGCCATGTATTTATAGGTAAAAAATGGTTGGTGAAAAGAAAAAAAAATAATAAAATAAAGGTGCCAATTTTGACAAAATAATAAAAACATGTTAAAAATGTTTTTAATAAGTTTTTGTTTTTGAAAATATTTAGTCAAAATTCATGGGCTCATTATTTAATTTATTAAAAAAAATCTTATTTTTTTTATTTTTATTTTTTTTATAAGCTAAAAATATATATAATGATTAAAATAACTTATCATTTAATTAATAATTATGTTACATATAGTTTTAAATATAATACGCATTAATATTAACTAAAGTTATTTTATATAATTAGTGTAAACTTTAGTTAACAGAACGTGTCAACTAAAAATAAATATTTGATCAACGTCGGATTTAATTATATATTACGTATGGATAACAACCCTATAGTCAAATTAGTCAATTCAGGTATGGAAATATGAGGGTTGTTATAGTACCTACCCGTTAAAAGAAATTTCGTCCCGAAATTTAGTTGTTGCCATTAATCGGTGTTGTTCGTACATAGACGAGGATATTTACGTTTTATTTGGTTTTCACGTTCCCAGGTATGCTCGGGGCCTTGCGTGAATTCCAACGGATAGAATATTGTTCTGTTTCAAGAATTAAAATCATACATACCATAATTTCTACAAGTTCTTCTACGAAGTGCATTTTATTATTAATGCGGAGATCATTCAAAATGATGATGTTATACAAGTCATTTCAGTAAATTGGATATATAAAATGTGTTATGAATAATATCGAGCTCATTTAAACCTTGAGCGTTTATGCCACAATGTTAGGGTAGACAAAACAGAGAGTAGTTCATGAAAATTATAGTCATGAAGTTTGATAGAGATCATCATTGTTTACAACAAGAATATTGTAATGATGAATATAAGTTGAAGAATAAAGTTTTATCACTATTGAATAATATGGATAGAACGATTCGATTATAGAAAGAGTATAAACGAAGCTATCGTAAAAGAGTGAATGAGTAAATTAAATGTTCGCCTTAACTTTTGACGTAGTCACGATTGATTTCCGGAATTCAAGGGATTAAAGGAAATCTTCGTAATCTATAAGATTTGATTATCCGGTATTTATAGAATTTAGGGATTTCTTTGATTAAATGCGAAGAATTGCCTCGATTGCTGTGTTTGGAAATTTTGCTATAAATTAGCTTCTTCCGTTTCATTATCTTCACCACTTCTATACTTTCTTCCTAGATTTATACTTCCAAAAGATTTGTTAATATGCTCAATCCCGTATTGATATTTGTTATTATATTGACCATATATGCAGTCATGCTTCTTTTTCTTTTACCACCAGAGGAATCTGTTTACTTCTACTATGCTCTTGGGGTTATAGTGTTTTTAATTCTCCTGTGTCTTTATGTTGCTATACGCATTAATATACACGATTTGTAATTTCCGTGTTGTTATCGGGCTTTGTATTTTCCTTTATATGTCGGAGCTCTTTACCTTTTTATTCTGCTCTCGACTCTAAGTTAAGCGAGTAATGGTCCAGAATTTGTAGGTATGAAGTTTCGAATAAACCTAATGTTCTAAGCGTAATATCACGATTTGATTTAGTAAATTACCAGAATTACTGAGGATAGAACTATCAAGAATATATGTTCTTGATATGTTCAGAGATTAAGTAGAATGTAAGAGTAGTGTAAAATGGCAAATAATGATTATAAAGTCTATGAATCATCATCTTCCATTAAAAATTTAGCATGACTTACTGTAATATAATCACGTTGGCCTGACGTCATTATATTATACTAACTCATGCTTCAATTTCCAACATTTCTTCAAAACATTTATAATTTAAACTTGAATTTTACTGAATATAGAAACTAAAATAGTTTCCTTTATAAAGATATCGCAAAGAGATACTTAATTGTGGACAAGAATCGTTATGAAAATATCTTCAGAAATATAGAGGATATTTATAACGACATTTTGGAATTTCTAAGTTCGAAGGTTGATGAAGAAAAATTTTCCGCAAGCTTTTAACATAACTTCGGAGCAAGATATTCTCTAAAGATTTCATCGGATCCAGAATTACCTGGATTCTTTGAATATAGGGTTTGGTCCTTGTATTTATCCTTGGTCTCCTCCATGGTTAGCTCAATCCGTTTTTCAGTTCCAAATTTTCTTTTGAGCTTTTCCAACGTACCATTCTTTATTATCAAACTTTTGGCCATTGAGACCATCTACAATTTTGCTGTTTCCTCTGCATTTAATGCAGCCATATTTGATTCATCGGTTATCAATCCGAGATGGTTTCAAGAAATTTCATTTTTAGATGATTAAACGCTGATTGTAATCGTCAACGGTTCTAATGGTTGATGAATAGGCGTTGTTGATTTCAAAAGTAATGAACGATAATTTCGGTGGTTTGATGTGATAATTCATCATAGAATACGAATGAATATAATTTATGAATGTAGTGATCTTTAGGAAGATTACACTTGCTAAAGCTTTACTTGGATTCCGATATGTCCAAATCAGAATAGGTAATTAAATTTGTATGAAAATGGTTGTTCTTTAGTGAACGGATACATATGTGGATGTAAGTAGTATAGTTACTAATTATTGAATCAGAATTTGAAGAATGTACAATGTAAGATATTGATGTGAGATATAAATATTTCTCGGGTTTTACCTACCCGTTAAAATATTTTCACAATTAACAGTTTGTACAAAAGGATTTTTAATTACAATCTTTATGAAGATATACGTTCATATATGTATTCTTCACGTATAATATAGATTTAATGAGTTAATATACTATTAAAATCATTTGATTTGCGGTTGAAGCGAGAATAAATAATCTTCAAAACTTGAGAGATTACATAATCATCGCAGAATCTTTCTTTAATGAAGTTATGAATCAATACTCCATCGTTCATTGTTATTGATATACCTCGGTATATGATGTTGATGCTCGTGGAATTCTTGTGAAATTCACAAGGCACGAATGATGTTTTCTAAAGAGTTTTGAGTACATCGAAAATGAAAGTGTAAAACCAAACATGTATTTGAATAATACACTTAGTTTATTATGAAATGGAGTTTATTGTGATGAAGCAGTGATTAACGAGGAATGTATATCATAGCATATTAGTGATATGAATTAACCAAGTAGTACATACTATTTAAGATTCACACATAATAGCTTAATACGAAAAGATTTATTATTGTTCCAAACCATATATATATATATATATATATATATATATATATATATATATATATATATATATATATATATATATATATATATATATATATATATATATAAAGTATACATATATTATTTTTAGGAAGAATGAGTCAATACATCTTAACTCATTATTACTAATATTCCTTGGTATCTATGGGGCGTATGATGTTGATATCCGAGGTACAGATTATGGTGTTTGTTATTGGTGAAGCTGATGTTGTTGGTGGTGATGCTGTTGGTACTGGTGGTGATGCTGGTTATACTGCTGGTGCTGTTGCTGGTGCTCGTAGGTTTCGCACCATATTCTCCAGAGCCACCACTCGAGCGCGAAGCTCATTGACTTCTTCTATTATTCCGGGGTGATTGGCGGTTCGGACAAGTGGATGAATAAGATCTAGAATTTTAGATATTATATATTCGTGACTGGATACCCTGGAAATGAGGGTGAAAATAGTGTTCCAAACGGGTTCGCCGGTAAGTGCTTCAGGTTCTTCACCAAGAGGTGAATTCGGTTGGTGGAAGGGATCACCTTCTTCTTGTCTCCATTGATTAAGTTTACTACGAACCCATCCCCAATTCATCCAAAATAGATGATGACTAATTGGTTGGTTCATTCAGGTTACACTGCCATTGGAGCTCGAGGAGTTCGAGGAATCATGTGAGAAATCCATATTATCTGATCGGAATAAGGGTTTTTGTTATGAGATGAGTGTTGAATATTGAATGATATATTTGTCTTCTTGATATACGTATATATAGCAAAAAGATTTCCGTAATTTACGGAGGAAATTTAGGAAAAGTGTTAGACAAAGTTTATTAAGATAGATATGATAAGATATAATAAGATATGATGTGTCTATAATCCAATAATAACAGTATGACGTGTCGAGATCATAAAATGATAAGTATGTAATCTGATAATCTTTCGATTAAAGACTTTCAATTCGTAATGGCCTATTCAAGTCTAGGGGCTTGAGCTATAGGATCCTTTAAATCGGTAATCCAAACCCTTCCATTCTAGAGTTTCGTAGACGCCATCCGTCAAGAAAATTCAATAACGAGAAATAAAAGGTATAAAAGTAATGAATATGAGTAGTGATGACATTATAATGTCTTTGAGATTCTCGATAACTCAATGACATTTTTCGGTTCGCAAACTGATGCATAAAGGCATAAAGCATATAGGTACGTGATATAACAGGGAGTTATATACGTTTGAGTATGAATAGTAACAAATATAGGAGTTTCAAAAATTCATGGATAATATTACATATGTAATACACAAAACCATGATAAATGACATAGGAATGTCGAGAACGGTGTTGCATTTAAATGTGGTGGCGGAATTGAATAGTACTTAGGAGAATGAGCAGAGTTCTTAGATTGGCTCGGCATTTTAAGATAAGTAAAGTTTCTAAAGTATAGTGTAGCATTTAACAGTTAAAGGCAACAATTAAAGGCACTATAGTCAAAGGAAGTTGTAGTCCTACATTGCTAAGGTACCTAATTGTATAAGGCACACATACGATGCAATCCTGGTTCTCTACAACAACCTGCTCTGATACCAATTTGTCACACCCCCAAAATGGACCAGGGGTAATTGTGACCAATCATATCATAACACAGTTGTATAAGCGAGAACGACTCTAAATGAGACGTTTTATTTATTAAATAAACAGCGGAAGCATTATTCAAAGTTTTACATCATAAGAGTACAGTAAATGGAAAATGTCTTAAACAAAATGATAAATATGAATGATGGACTCCATGCAAGCAGCAAAGCATACATCAATCATCTAGTAGCAAGTAACAGCTAGCTCAATCATCACCTGAGACAAAACACGCTTAAAGTGTCAACCAAAAAGGTTGAGTGAAATTCATAGGTTTATAAATAATATCCAAAGTTTTAGACTACAAGATTTAGTTTAAAGTTGATTGATATAGAAATATCAATCTAAAAGTGTTGCTGCATTTTGTAATATCGCTACTAAACAATTTACCCTATGACACCTTGTACTGTCAGTGTCGTGGAATCATTATTATGTAACCAAAGACCAACGGTCGAATGGTTAGAGACGTTACTCTCAATAGGCCTACTCACAATAATTAAGTTTGCATTTAAACGTAGCAATTGACGATATTACGGTAGGGATTTAGCATGAATCAAAGCATGACAGCATAGTTAACAATTTAGTACTTGTGTCTAAGTGTAAAACAGTTATAAAGCAAGCATGTGTCTCACCCCAAAAGTTGTAAAACAGTTATGAAACAGTAAAACGTGGGGCTATGAAGTTCACCTTAGTAGCACACGAAAGAATTGAACGGAAGGACGTGACCGAGATCTCAACCTAGAGATAGAACGTATGATCAGACATTGCCTAACAGACAATAGTATATAGTACTATATTGATAGTAATGGTTCACTAAAGAATTTCCATTCTCGGAAGGTTACTATTTATGGAAAGTTTCCACTTATAGTAATTTTCCAATTTTAGAAAGTTCAGGTTAATCTTTAGCAAGACGTTGTACAACTTTACTCAAACTTCGTTGCTATAAAATAAGTCAGGAATGACCAGATGTAACCGGGGGCTCAGGACTCTTGACCAGAATCTAAGTCATGACATTCGAGATCCACAAGCTTACCCATAAATGGCAACCTAGACATCATTCACTTACGACCGTGAGTAGCGATGAAGTTCACATGAATTATACATTATCTTTGATTAACCTTCACTTTAGGTGTATACACATAACGAATTATTAATGTACTTAATAATTATATATGTAATAATATAACCTAAGTATTATTTAATATTTAGTTATTATACCTTAGTATGTCTTATATATATTAAATATAATTACCTTTAAATAAATACCTAAATTACTTCAAAAATAATAGTGTTTTATTAATCGAACATTATTCAAAAATGTCTAAATAATAAATTAAATATCTAAAAATTAAATACATAATTTTTATAGTCTTAGTTAATCATATAGATTAGTAGAAAAATTTAAGAAAACGTTTTTATTATATTTTTGTATTTATTTTTGTTTTTACCCTTAATGTATTCACAAAACAATTTTAATTCTACATAATTACTAAATAGACCCAAATAATTATTTTTATAATTTTTATAAGTTTCTATCAGTCTAATAACCTATAAAAAAATATTTAAAAAAATATTTTTTATTATTTTATATTTATTCTTAATTTACCTTCGAATTACATAATAATAGAGTTTAATTATATAATAAATACCAATTCGACCCAAATAATTATTTTTATAATTTTTTCAGATCTATATAAGTTTTAAAAACTCAGAAAAAAATTATATATATTTTATTTTTGGTTAAAAGTATTTATTACGAATTTTACATTATTTTTACGTTTAAACACTACATAATTCGTATTTAATTATAAATAATATTCCATAAATTACCAAAATTATTTTTATGCATCATAACACTTATAATACTAATTATAACATATAAACATAATTAATTTCGAATTTTACAAAGAATATACAATAAATATAAATATAAATGACAATATTGAAAAAAAAATAATAAAAATAGAAAATACCTCAAATTTTCTTCAAGGTTTTGAGAGAATAACTTAAGTTTTTGTGTTTGGCAAGAAAAAATGAATGAGGAGCCATGTATTTATAGGTAAAAAATGGTTGGTGAAAAGAAAAAAAATAATAAAATAAAGGTGCCAATTTTGACAAAATAATAAAAACATGTTAAAAATGTTTTTAATAAGTTTTTGTTTTTGAAAATATTTAGTCAAAATTCATGGGCTCATTATTTAATTTATTAAAAAAAAATCTTATTTTTTTTATTTTTATTTTTTTATAAGCTAAAAATATATATAATGATTAAAATAACTTATCATTTAATTAATAATTATGTTACATATAGTTTTAAATATAATACGCATTAATATTAACTAAAGTTATTTTATATAATTAGTGTAAACTTTAGTTAATAGAACGTGTCAACTAAAAATAAATATTTGATCAACGTCGAATTTAATTATATATTACGTATGGATAACAACCCTATAGTCAAATTAGTCAATTCAGGTATGGAAATATGAGGGTTGTTATTGGTAGCCCTTTTTTCCTCACCTTCCATACACAAACTTCAACTTTTTAGAGAACTAGATTGGTAACTAGATTTAACCATATACTAATACACAATATTAGTTGGCACTCATTCATTGGTTGAATCTAAATTAAATATTACCAATTTTTCTATTTGTTTTAACCCAACTCACTATTTTTCATTTTTTTCTAGTTTTCAACTCTTTGTTGTCTATTGAATATACCAAACTTTAGTTAATAATGTAAATAAATGTAAATGTAAATGTAAATGTAAATGTAAATAAAAGTATGGTAACTTTTAAAATCTTATTTAGATACGGGTTATATATTAACTATATATTATTTTATTGTTCTATTGAACAATTAATTTGTATTTACTTTGTAATAATTAATTCGGTACATACAAAAAATATATTATCATCACTACAATACTACTCGTTTAAACTATATTATGCCTTAAAAACAGGATAAGAAAGATGTTATGTATTTAAGTATTCATTTAAAACTTAAAATTAATATATTACATTCATTAATTTAGTAGGCTACTCTGGTGGAAGATGGTTAAAATGTTGTCGTCTACAGTTTACGCAAACCATATCGATTTAAATCAGGAAGCTCTTTTTATTGCTGCTAAGGATAATGGTGAGGTTTCGAAGGTTTCTGAGATGGGAGATGGTGTATCGGGCTTAATTGTTCCTAATGTCAATCAAGTTTGTATGTTATCCATTGACGGTGCATCGTGTCATGTGTGATACGGTTGATGTTCACAATAGTGAGCAAAACCAGTAGTGATGGAGGTGTTCTACTAAGTTAGATTTCAGGAGTTAATGGTAATGTAAACTCGTGTCTCTGTATCGAAAAAAGTTGTGAAGCATCATGTTTTACATAATAGGGTAATGTACAAAGGCATGAGATTATTTCTTTGTCAAAATCTCTTGGATCGGTTGGTAACATTCTAAGGGAGACATCGACTCGAGTTAAGAGGAGGAATAATAATAAAAAATCCTTGGTTGAGGTTAATTCTTTCGCTCTTTGGGATGAAGAATACAAGGGTGAGCCCATTGATTTTTTGAGTTCATTGCGTGTGTTGGGACCGACATTGGTGAAAGGTCTAGTTTGATTTTCGGTGATGGTATCTAGATGGCTAGTAAGGATGTCTCTTCCTCCGTGCAAAAAAGGTAGTAAGCGTCCCATATTAATTCGGTTAGTATCAATTCGGTTACAAATTCTCAACCCACTAACACATAATTGCCTACACTCTGTCCCATATTAATAATTCAGTTTTGACTTTAGAAGTATTTCTTTCTAATTTTGATTTTAAGTTATTTTATGTGTGTTATATATTACTTTATGAACGTTATACCGGTATAAATATATCAAAAACCAATTAATTGATATAAATTTTATCGGATAATATTTAACACAAACGAAAATAATTAAAGTCAAAGTTGATAAGCATAAATACTAGTTTATGAATGAAGTTAAGTCATTTTTTTTGGAAAGTTGACATAAATAAAAGTTACCTTTTAAAATACGAGAATGCATACAAAGTAAATAGCTGTTAAATCAGAAAATTGTCGCCGTAAGTAGATTCAGTTGTCTCTTTCGGGAAACTCAAATAATCATAAAGTATATTTTTTATATAAAGTAAACATATACCGTATATTTTTATGTTTATATATGTGGAAGGCTGATGAACTTTTTGTAGCATTCTTAATTAGTTTCTGCAAATCTTCTTTTATCACGCCGATATCTTTTGCTAATAATGGCACTAACCGGAATAGAATCACGCGGTTGTGATCTGACCAATGATATTATAGTGATTCTACGCGATTATAATGCCACGTCATCCTATTTGGCAGTTAGGGGACATGAATGTTGAACGAAATAGTTTGGTAACTGGACTACGGTAGTTGTTAACCGTAACAATAATAGATTAAGTTGGTCAGTTACAAACAGTTATATCAATAATTTATTTATTTTCATTTTACCATTGAAGTGGGGATTAAATGCATAAAATTTTGATAGGTATTCTTCACTAAGAGCATATTAATCCATTTCGGTAATAGAAGTCGAAATGAAATGAGTGGAGTCGTCCACGGTGTCCATTTCAATATCTATTTTCCTATTTTATTTTGGAATTTGCTAATGACAGCCTTAAGGGCTGTCGTTAAGAATTAAATTTGTGCATAAAACAGTGGTACATAAAAGATAGTTTTTCGCACGAGTGGACGGTTACTTAAGGGTACAAACATTTCAAGCGTGTCTGAATGACTTAAAGACAGCCCTTAGGCTGTCATTAGCATTTTCCTTTTATTTTTACTTTTAATACCTTTTTATTATTAATTATTACGTAGTAATTTTGAATAAGAAAAAAATTTCATTAATATATTATTTTTTTTCAAAAACAAGTAAAGATTTTTATTAATAAACGCCGGATATATACAATGTGTGGATCAACCCATTATATATTTGGGCTAATGAGACATGATCGACGAAAAGTATGTCCTATAATACGAATACGGTGTAGATTATATAACTGAGCGAGTTTTCATCGTGTGAGATTGCTTAACAAATTAAGTTTGCCGACTCCTATGTATTGCTTGATTAACAAGAAGTTAGCCGACTTCTATGCGTTGACTTGTGGATGAAACGTAGAACGAATGATTAATCAACCATTGATGCCATTCAATTGAATATTTTTTGAGTCGTTTTGAGATCCAATTGAAACTTTGGATTTGGATGTCCGATAGAATCATGTTTGGTGTCCAAACTTTATTGCGAAAAATTTTGTTGTTTCTAATCTTCCATATGGAATAACCACATACCCAATTTGTTGCTTGCCAAATTGTTTTTCCAATCGATGAATTTGCAAAGCTTTGATTTGATACGAAAGCGTATCTATAGATGATACATCTTGTGATTGTGCATTCCACCATCTTAGAAGAAGTGACCAAATGTTGGATGATGTTGGGCAATCAATCAATGTTCAACCGTTTATATATTAACATTACAAAACGGGCACACGATAGTATCTAAATCCACTCCTCCTTTATCTAGTTCTGATCTTGTAGAGATTCTTCGCATCAATGCTCTCCAAACGAATATATCTTGTTTCTGAGGTAAAGCTTTTTTGCAGATTGTTTCAGTATTAGCAGCAGAGTTGTAACGACCCGAAAATTTTCGACCAAATTTAAACTTAATCTTCATATGATTTCGATACGATAGGTAAAGTCTGATAGGTTGAGTCTCAAAAATTTTGAACTATTTCATATATTCAATTGACCTTCGACTGTTCTCAACGATTCACGAACAACTATTCGTAAATAGTACATATATATATATATATATAAATGTATATATAAATAATACTTGTAAATATATAATATTATATTTAGTTGTTTAAAAGATTATAATTAATATATTTATTTACCTAAACTTGTTATCTTTACTAATATTAGTATCACTTTCAAAATAATATCAAAATTAGTATTAGTAATAAATATATACCATAGATATGAAATTAGTATATAAATTGTTATATTATTATTATAACATTCATTATTAATATTAGTAAGATTATAATTAGTATTACTATTATTGTTAGTAATACTAGTGATATAAAATTTATAACTATCATTACTATTAATAAAATATTTATTACTATTATATTATTATAAATTGTAATATTAAGAGTATTATTATTATAATATATTTGATATTAAGATTAATTATAACTTATAAAAAAAAATAATAAATAAATACATAAACATAAGAGATATACATTAAGAGAGATAGATAAATACAAATATATATACATATATATGCAGATATATATATATACATACACTAATATATGTATTAAGAAATCAGTATTTTTTTAATATAACTATAACTATTAATTATTAATTAATTATCAAAAATATATAAAAATCAAGATTAGATTCGGTTTACATATAATCATGTACAGTTGGTTTCATTTTTCCTAAAATCGAATCTCATATGTTAATCCAAACAGATACAACCAAACTCTGTTATTAGTCTTTATCTGAATTTATATTTTTTTTTAGTTTATTACCTTTCTTCTGTTTCTGATTTAGATGGCCTGTCGACATGTTATCTGTATTTTAGCAAACCAGTTGATCAATAAAAGGAGGTTAAGGATTCAGTTCTCTCATCACAATTATCAATTAACAATTAAACGACTTTTAATTATCGAAATTAAACAGCAAAAAGGGGAAGAACACGATATAAGACTCTGTACGTGTTTTTTTTTTTAAAAAAACCTCGAAATCAAATGAATTTACAAATTCTAAAAATACAGTTTTGATAGAAATCCTACATATAAACTGTCTGTAAGTTTTCCAATTTTAATCTTTAATATCAAGCTCGAATTTTGAAAGTCAAAGATTAATATTAAAAAGTCAAATGTTTTATTTTCATCAAATTCGAATTTGTTTCTCAGTTTCAAGTTAAATTGATGATTCAAACAGTTTATGTAAATGGATTACTACATATTTCAAGTAGTAAGTTTAATCTGAAAACGTCTATAAATTTGAATCAGGTTTCGAGTTTATGTGGTTCAGTATCGAGCTCCTGTAACTGCTATTTAAGTTTCATTTTCAATTCTGTTGATTTCAATTCATTCATATCCAATCGTTTTCTGTTTTAAAACAAATTTGAAACATTCCATTATGAAATTGATTGACCTACGGTTATAGTTATTGGGGTTCAGTCGACTAATTGAGGAAGAAGAATAAGGATAACAGTGAATGGGTTATATATTTATATTTGAGTTATAAAACAGAAAAATCGATATGGCTTGATGGTTGAGGTTGTGTTCGGGTATTCGATAGGTCCTGGGTTCGAGTCCCAGCAAAGACAGATTTTTTTGAGACTCGTTTGATTTAAGGTAGTTTCCAATTTTATGACTTTTACAATATTGATTATTATTATTTTTATTATTATTATTATTATTATTATTATTAGTATTATTATTATTATTATTATTATTATTATTATTATTATTATTATTATTATTATTATTATTATTATTATTATGAGTATTATTAGTATTATGAGTATAATTAAGAATATTGTTATTGTAATAACTATCACTACAACTTTAGTAATTACACTTATCATTAATATGGTATTTTTACTAATATTATTATCAATATCAAGTATTATTATTTAGTATTATTGTTATTAATATTATCGTTATTGATTAGTATTGTGGTATTATTCAATATTACCAATATTATTATTAATAACATAGTTATTAAGGATTAGTATCATTAATATAGTTATATAAATATCACTACTAATATTATTATTAAGTTGTATTATTCTAAATATTATCAGAAGTATTATTATAAATTATTAGTATTTTCGTAAGTATTAATATTGTCATCATTTTTAGAACTATTATTAGTACCATAAGTACGTTAGTAATATTACTATCAATATTTTATAATTACTAGTATTAATTTAGTATAAATAGAATTACGGTTTTGATAAACAAATATATATATATATATGTAAATAAAAAGGTATTTAATACATATAACATCACAAAATTTATATTTTTATGTACAAAATGAATATATGAAACATATATATTATTAAAATAAAAAGTATACAACTAATAGAACTATATATATATATATATATATATATATATATATATATATATTTATTCGGTTACAACTATGTATATTAATAAATATACAATTGATATAGGTTCGTGAATCCGAGGCCAACCCTACACTTGTTAAATGTCGTAATATGTATTTTTACTACAAAATACATTAGGTGAGTTTCATTTGCTCCCTTTTTAATTGCTTTTGCAATATATATTTTTGGGCTGAGAATACATGCGCTGCTTTTATAAATATTTACGAAATAGACACAAGTACTTAAAAATATATTCTACGTTGAGTTGTACCACTGGCATACTTCCCTGTAGCTTGGTAACTACTATTTACATGTGGTATTGTAAACGCGAATCCTGTTGATAGATCTATCGGGCCTGACAACCCCAACCGGACTGGACGACCAGTATTCAACGGTTGCACAGTACTTCGTTTCGGTGACTACACTTGGTACGGTGTAGTGAGATTTCATAATAAAGGGAATATGCGACGTGTTTAAATGTTAAGTATGGTTACCAAGTGCTCAACCACTTAGAATGCTTTACATACACTTGCGAGTGTATTATGTTTATGATTATGAAATCTTGTGGTCTATTGAAAAATTGAAATGATTGTTATGATAAACCTATGAACTCACCAACCTTTTGGTTGACACTTTAAAGCATGTTTATTCTCAGGTACGAATTAAGTCTTCCGCTGTGCATTTGCTCAATTTAAGGACATTACTTGGAGTCGATCATCGCAATGGGACCAAATGTTGATGACTTCGTCCAGGTGGATAAGGACGGGTCGTTATAGGTGGTATCAGAGCGGTGGTCTTAGCGAACCAGGTCTGCATTAGTGTGTCTAACTGATAAGTCGTTAGGATACATTAGTGAGTCTGGACTTCGACCGTATTTACATGTCAAAAGTTTTGCTTATCATATTTAGTCGGAAATCATCTTATCATCTTTAGGGAATTGCCTGCTTACCATTCATAAGTCTAGACACATCTTACTGCATTTAGTGCATCGATAGTGTAGAGACAAAATTCATATCTTAGCATATCTGTTACTTTGGACTTTGGCTGACATCTTTTCAAAGATTCTCCGTAATTTACGGGATTTTGGTATTATATATACATATGTAAATTATGTATTGAAGAGTACCAAATCTAACTTCTATAATCTATTCCATACCAAAAATTCATTTCCCCGATTATACAAGATGGATTCCGCATCTAATTCAAATTCCTCCGATCCCTACAACTATTTCGATGTGGATTCTCACTCGAGCTCCGACAACAGTGTGACCGGAATGGATCAACCAATTTCCCATCATCTATTCTGGATGAATTGGAGATGGGTTCGTAATATACTAAATCACTGGAGACAAGAAGAAGGTGATCCATTTCATCCACCAAATTGCCCTCTTGACAATGAACCTGAAGCACTTACCGGCGAACCTGTTCGAGAAACCATTTTCTCTCTTATTTATAGAGTCTCTCGTCACGATTATATACTATCTCATATTTCGAATCTTGTTCATTCGCTCGCTCCGACCGCCAATCATCCCGGTGTACTAGCAGAAGTTAATGAACTACGCGCTCGCGTGACGGCTTTAGAGAACATGGTGCGAAGGTTACAAACACCAGCAGCAGCACCAGCCGCATAATTAGCACCACCATCATCAACGCCAACAGTACCCTTACCACCCCCAACCACAACCACGTCGTAAACCTCAACATCACAATCTGTACCTCGGATATCAACATCGCACGCTTCAATATCACCATTTGTACTTCGAGTGTGATCCTTGTTCTACATATCATTCTATATCGATTATCTTCGCTTTACGTATCATTCTACCTCACTTATCTTCGTTCGACATGGCGATTATGTAATCTCTAATATTTTAGAGATCATGTAATCAAGTACTAACGATAAATCCAATGAGTTTAATATCTTATTGACTCATTAAATCCATGATTACATCTGAAGAAAATATATATGTAAGTATATTTTCATAAAGATTGTAATTAAAAATTCTTTCGTACAAACTGTTAATGGTGAAAATATTTTAACGGGTAGGTAATACTCGAGGAATATTTAGATTTCACATTAATAAGTTACACTGTACATTCTTCGAATCTGATTCAACGATCATTTACTATCCTACTTACATTCACCGATATACGTATCCATTCACCACAGAGTGACCATTTCCATTCAAATTTCATATTTGGATTTTGACCTATCAGAATCCAACAAGTGGCATAATGAAGAAAACATCGGACAAAGTAAAATTTGTTAGAAACAAATGAAATATTGTTAAGAATCCACGCTAACCATTCCTAGCTAACTGTTCCTAGCTAACTGGTTACATTTTATTTATCGCAATTTAATTATCGCAATTTACATTCTCGCAATTTTATTTATCGTCATTTAATTTCTGTATTTATTTTACGCACTTTAAATAACGAGACACGTATACAAGGTTTCGACATATCATATTGACCCATCCATATATTTATCTTGGAACAACCATAGACACTCTATATGCAAATGACGGAGTTAGCTATACAGGGTTGAGGTTGATTCTAAAATATATATATAGTTTGAGTTGTGATCAATACTGAGACCGGTACACGGGTCACGATACGTATTAATTAATTCGAATGTTATATATTAAACTATATATGAACTATTGGACTGTTAAATGTGGACTATCGACGGTGAACGAATAATATTGGACAATTAAAATGAATTAAAATACTGATTATAACATATGAAACTAAATAATTCTTCAAGTTTGCCACTTGATTTCATCTTAAACCTCATTCGTATCTTGACGATTACAATCTGCGTTCAAACCTTTCACGATTCTTGAAAACACCTCGATCGAGAGGATGAACCAGCCGCACTTCATCTATGGAAGAAAAGATTGATGCATATAGTTATGCACCTGAAAAACCCTCGGAAACTGAGTAAACGTTTAACACGTAGACGTGCTAATTCCTTTAGTGTTATTATTACCCAAAACAATTTGGTAATCCCTTTCAAATTAGCAAATTTTGTCACAGCTCCAGCAAGTCAACTTCGACTTTTCGTTCAAAACAACCCTTATTATAATCTTTATATATATATATATATATGCGTACTCTTCTATCGTTACCGGAGAACCTTTTACCATCAGCGTTTAATCATCTAAAAAAAACACAATTCTCCTGAAACCACCTCGGTTTGATAACCGATGACCCAGATCTGTTAACTTTGAAAATGCTGACGAAGTAGCATGTTGTAGATGGTCTTAATGGCCAAAAGTTGATGATAAAGAAGGAAGTGTTAGGAACGCTCGATAGAAAATTTGGTACTAAAAATCGGATTGAGCACACCATGAAGGAGATCAAGAACAAATACAAGGACCAAACCCTATATTCAAAGAATCCAGGTTATTCTGGATCCGATGAAATCTTTAGAGAATATCTTGCTCCTAAATCATGTTAAAATCTTGCGGAAAATTTTTCTTCATCAACCTTCGAACTTAGAAATTCCAAAATATCATCATAAATATCTTCGATATTTCTGATGATATTTTCATAAATATTCTTGTCCGAAATTACCTACCTTTTCGTGTTTTCTGTATTTCATTATATTGGAAACTTCTGTAAAATCTAAGTATAAATTATGAATGAATTGTGGAGAAGTGTTGGGAATTGAAGCATGAGTTAGTATAATATAATGGTGCTTGGCCAACGTGATTATATTACAGTAAGTCATGCTGAGTTTCTATTGGAACATGATGATCCACAGATCATAACGTCATCATGTGCCATGTTACATAACTCTTTCATTCTACTTAACTTCTGAACATATCAAGAAAATGTATTCTTGATAGTTCTATCTTCAGTAATTTTGATAAATTTGAAAATCAAATCGTGCTATCATGTTCCACCCTGCTTAGAACATTACAATCATTCGAAACTCTATTTTTACGAATTCTGGACCATTATTCGCTTGACTTGGAGTCGGGGAGAGAAAAACAAGAGCATGGAGCTCCGAAAAATAAAGGAAAATATAAAGCCGATCACAAACACAGGAATTACAAACCGTGTATATCAATGTTTATCGCAACGTAAAGACACGGGAAAATTAAAAACATTATAACCCCAAGGATGAAGTAAAAAAAAAAACAGATTCCTCCGGTGGTAATTGGAAAAGGAGAATGATTGTTGAAATAGTGATAATAAGAACAAGAATCAGAACTGGATTAGGCAATTTCAAAATCTTTTGAGTTTAGGAATTGAATATAGAAGTGGTGAAAACTAATGGAACGAAAAAGGTAAATTTATACTAGAAATATCAGACGTAGTAATCAGGACAGATCGTCGTATTTAATTAAAGAGATCCTAATTTCCTTAATTCTCGATGAATCAGATCTTATAGATTTCCAAGATTTTCTTTTAAATCCCTTGAATTTCGGAAATCAACCATATCTACAACAAAAGCTTTAACAGAACACTATTTACTCATCTTACTCTTTCTGATAACTTCGTTCGTACCCTTTGTATAATCGAATTAATTTATCCTTATTACTCAATGGTAATAAAACTCTATTTAACAAGCTCATATTCGTCATGAAAACATTATTTGTGTTAGCCATGACCACCTCACTCAAATTTCGGGGCGAAATTTATTTAACGGGTAGGTACTGTAACGACCCGAAAATTTCCGACCAAATTTAAACTTAATCTTCATATGATTTCGATACGATATGTAAAGTCTGATAGGTTGAGTCTCAAAAATTTTGAACTATTTCATATATTCAATTGACCTTCGACTGTTCTCAACGATTCACGAACAACTATTCGTAAATAGTACATATATATATATATATATATAAATGTATATATAAATAATACTTGTAAATATATAATATTATATTTAGTTGTTTAAAAGATTATAATTAATATATTTATTTACCTAAACTTGTTATCTTTACTAATATTAGTATCACTTTCAAAATAATATCAAAATTAGTATTAGTAATAAATATATACCATAGATATGAAATTAGTATATAAATTGTTATATTATTATTATAACATTCATTATTAATATTAGTAAGATTATAATTAGTATTACTATTATTGTTAGTAATACTAGTGATATAAAATTTATAACTATCATTACTATTAATAAAATATTTATTACTATTATATTATTATAAATTGTAATATTAAGAGTATTATTATTATAATATATTTGATATTAAGATTAATTATAACTTATAAAAAAATAATAATAAATAAATACATAAACATAAGAGATATACATTAAGAGAGATAGATAAATACAAATATATATACATATATATGCAGATATATATATATACATACACTAATATATGTATTAAGAAATCAGTATTTTTTTAATATAACTATAACTATTAATTATTAATTAATTATCAAAAATATATAAAAATCAAGATTAGATTCGGTTTACATATAATCATGTACAGTTGGTTTCATTTTTCCTAAAATCGAATCTCATATGTTAATCCAAACAGATACAACCAAACTCTGTTATTAGTCTTTATCTGAATTTATATTTTTTTTTTGTTTATTACCTTTCTTCTGTTTCTGATTTAGATGGCCTGTCGACATGTTATCTGTATTTTAGCAAACCAGTTGATCAATAAAAGGAGGTTAAGGATTCAGTTCTCTCATCACAATTATCAATTAACAATTAAACGACTTTTAATTATCGAAATTAAACAGCAAAAAGGGGAAGAACACGATATAAGACTCTGTACGTGTTTTTTTTTTAAAAAACCTCGAAATCAAATGAATTTACAAATTCTAAAAATACAGTTTTGATAGAAATCCTACATATAAACTGTCTGTAAGTTTTCCAATTTTAATCTTTAATATCAAGCTCGAATTTTGAAAGTCAAAGATTAATATTAAAAAGTCAAATGTTTTATTTTCATCAAATTCGAATTTGTTTCTCAGTTTCAAGTTAAATTGATGATTCAAACAGTTTATGTAAATGGATTACTACATATTTCAAGTAGTAAGTTTAATCTGAAAACGTCTATAAATTTGAATCAGGTTTCGAGTTTATGTGGTTCAGTATCGAGCTCCTGTAACTGCTATTTAAGTTTCATTTTCAATTCTGTTGATTTCAATTCATTCATATCCAATCGTTTTCTGTTTTAAAACAAATTTGAAACATTCCATTATGAAATTGATTGACCTACGGTTATAGTTATTGGGGTTCAGTCGACTAATTGAGGAAGAAGAATAAGGATAACAGTGAATGGGTTATATATTTATATTTGAGTTATAAAACAGAAAAATCGATATGGCTTGATGGTTGAGGTTGTGTTCGGGTATTCGATAGGTCCTGGGTTCGAGTCCCAGCAAAGACTGATTTTTTTGAGACTCGTTTGATTTAAGGTAGTTTCCAATTTTATGACTTTTACAATATTGATTATTATTATTATTATTATTATTATTATTATTATTATTATTAGTATTATTATTATTATTATTATTATTATTATTATTATTATTATTATTATTATTATTATTATTATTATTATTATTATGAGTATTATTAGTATTATGAGTATAATTAAGAATATTGTTATTGTAATAACTATCACTACAACTTTAGTAATTACACTTATCATTAATATGGTATTTTTACTAATATTATTATCAATATCAAGTATTATTATTATTTAGTATTATTGTTATTAATATTATCGTTATTGATTAGTATTGTGGTATTATTCAATATTACCAATATTATTATTAATAACATAGTTATTAAGGATTAGTATCATTAATATAGTTATATAAATATCACTACTAATATTATTATTAAGTTGTATTATTCTAAATATTATCAGAAGTATTATTATAAATTATTAGTATTTTCGTAAGTATTAATATTGTCATCATTTTTAGAACTATTATTAGTACCATAAGTACGTTAGTAATATTACTATCAATATTTTATAATTACTAGTATTAATTTAGTATAAATAGAATTACGGTTTTGATAAACAAATATATATATATATGTAAATAAAAAGGTATTTAATACATATAACATCACAAAATTTATATTTTTATGTACAAAATGAATATATGAAACATATATATTATTAAAATAAAAAGTATACAACTAATAGAACTATATATATATATATATATATATATATATATATATATATATATATATATATATATATATATATATATATATATATATATATATATATATATATATATATATATTTATTCGGTTACAACTATGTATATTAATAAATATACAATTGATATAGGTTCGTGAATCCGAGGCCAACCCTACACTTGTTAAATGTCGTAATATGTATTTTTACTACAAAATACATTAGGTGAGTTTCATTTGCTCCCTTTTTAATTGCTTTTGCAATATATATTTTTGGGCTGAGAATACATGCGCTGCTTTTATAAATATTTACGAAATAGACACAAGTACTTAAAAATATATTCTACGTTGAGTTGTACCACTGGCATATTCCCTGTAGCTTGGTAACTACTATTTACATGTGGTATTGTAAACGCGAATCCTGTTGATAGATCTATCGGGCCTGACAACCCCAACCGGACTGGACGACCAGTATTCAACGGTTGCACAGTACTTCGTTTCGGTGACTACACTTGGTACGGTGTAGTGAGATTTCATAATAAAGGGAATATGCGACGTGTTTAAATGTTAAGTATGGTTACCAAGTGCTCAACCACTTAGAATGCTTTACATACACTTGCGAGTGTATTATGTTTATGATTATGAAATCTTGTGGTCTATTGAAAAATTGAAATGATTGTTATGATAAACCTATGAACTCACCAACCTTTTGGTTGACACTTTAAAGCATTTTTATTCTCAGGTACGAATTAAGTCTTCCGCTGTGCATTTGCTCAATTTAAGGACATTACTTGGAGTCGATCATCGCAATGGGACCAAATGTTGATGACTTCGTCCAGGTGGATAAGGACGGGTCATTATAAGAGTCTTCGAGTTTTTTGTCGTCGATCATCATCGAAAGAGCTATGGTTGTGAATGTGCCTGATGTATTCAAGTTTCAAGACCATGTATCGGACCTATCAGAAAGAGAAAAATACGTAATGAGCTCATTTAAATTATCTAGTTCGATTGGAGTACGTCCTCTTGGAGGATAAATCCAGCTCTAGTTTCCTAAGTTGTCGATGTTTGAATGAATTAATCTATCCGAAACTGAAGCATCTTTGTTTGAATCTAGGTGAAACAGTCTGTTGAATGAATTTTGAAGAGTATTATTTCCAATCAATTTATCTCGCCGGAAGCATGTTGCATTTCCATTCCCTACTTTCCTCACGAAGGATGATGTAAAATTAATACCGAAGCTATCTATAACGACCCGCCAAAATCGCCATTGACGCGGTACGTTATCTCTAGTCCCATTGCGAGGTACTGACATCTATATGATACACGGAGATGATTTTGAATGCAGCGTCTTTCAAAATATGACATGAATGACTCCATTTAATGTCTTTTTCAATTAACAAATACACAGCGGGAGCATTTTTGTGACGATCGCTCCAAATCCATATGGACGAACATGTCATTCATTGATTTCATTGCGAGGTATTTGACCTCTATGTGATACGTTTTGTAACATTGCATTCGTTTGAAAAGGTATTTCATAAATGAATATATAAATTCCAGGTTTTTTTTTTTACATATGATGATTCCTACGTATAGACAATCACCATTTAAATGGTTTACAATAATACATCTGTTGACAATACAGTCAAAATAAGATACATGGTAATGGTTTGATGAATGCAAGTTTCTTGTATATAGCATGTATGACTCCAAGCACATAACTTGTATCACGTATGAGCAAACAGCGGAAGACTTCTAGAAACCTGAGAATAAACATGCTTCAAGTGTCAACACAAAGGTTGGTGAGTTCATAGTTTTAATATTACACATAATCCGTATATCAATGTGGATTACAAAAGTTCAGTTGTTTTATTCAAAACGTTTATCATTATGTTTTAAATAAAAGTGGATCACAAGATTTCAGTTGTTTCATCCGAAACGTTTATCAATCGGTTCTACAAAGTTGAGAACCCTGGTAACTAAACTTTAACGTTTATAATAAGTACCCCTCGTTTAACATGCAACCAACATGTACAATACACGCAATCCAACGTGTACTAACTTCAAATAGCATACGTCTGTTTTATAGTTCAGGCTAGAGTTTCTTTCTATACCTGGAACAGACGGGGATGTCAAGCCCTATGGATCCATATACTACTACTCGCGCCCACCAGTTCTTATAACTGGCAGTTACTAGTTACCAAAGCTAAGGGATTTTCGGTTCAAACTCGGTGTAGAATTTAGTATGTACTTGTATCCATTGCGTTTAAAATAAAGTGCATGTATTCTCAGCCCAAAAATATAGATTGCAAAAGCAATTAAAAAGGGAGCAACGAAACTCACGCATATAAATATTGTATATCGGTTAATAAAGCATTTGCATGTATTCTCAGCCCAAAATGTAAAGGGTAAAAGGGATCATATGAAACTCACGCTTATAAATCTAGTATTTTCAGTATTTATAAACAGTCGCATGTATTCTCAGCCCAAAAATATATTGAGTAAAAGGGATCATATGAAACTCACTGTTTAATATTGATATACAATATTGCAGGAAAGCACGTAGACGCATCGGAGATGATAAACACGAGGTTTGATTCACAAAAAATACCCCCGAACATTACCCATAACCTCCTTGGAAATAACCCATAATTTCCTTAGCTCTAGCTTGCTCGAAAACTTATTTTGAAAATTACTTGGACAGCACTCCGTCGTAATATTTGATGTACATTATTATTTTTGTATCGCAAAAATAATAACACTAATAATAAAAAAAATAATAAGATTAATAATAATCTTATTAATAATAATAATAATAATAATAATAATAATAATAATAATAATAATAATATAAATAATAAATAAAATAAATACGGAGTAATATGTATGTGTGTGTTTTTTTTTTCTTTCTTTACTCGGCAGAAAATGTTGCAATTTATAGAACCTGGCCTGAAATCTGGAGTCATGCGACTCGCATGGAAATGGCCTTCTGGCCATGCGACTCGCATGAGGACCAGGGACAGCTCACATTGTTTTGGCTCCTAGCTTGTCGACGTAATATAAAATAAATATAAATATATAAATAATTAATATAATTATTTATATATTATATTTTATTCTTGTGCATAGTAGACTAGATATTTTTGGTCCGTTGCGTCGGGCGTTTCTTCTTGACTCGGGTCCCGGTTCCGGATTTTCAGACGTCCTTGCGTACTATTTTATATCGTGTACTTTGCGTTCCGCAACTTGTACTCTTGTCATTTTTAGACGTTCTTCATCAATAATTTGAACCTTTTTAATTGTATCTTGTACATTTGAGCATTTTGGACCTTTCCGTCTTCAATTCTTCGTTTTCGCCTTTTGTCTTCGCACTTATTAAATATAAACGAATATTACTTGAATATGGAACAATTACAACTAAAATCCTGTCTTTCTTGGGGGATAATGCTATGAAATATATGTTCCTTTTTAGCCTTATCAATAGCCTTAAATTATCACTTAATTATATCACTCAAAGTGTATCTTAAACTTTCGAGTGTTTTGGTCATTTACTTCTATAAATCATCGTCTCGCTATTTGTTAAAATACATTTTTATAATAGCGTTTTACTGTAGCAAAGTTACTGTAGCAAAGTCAATTTCACTGTAGCAAATAGTGATTTTCGAAAACACTGTAGCATTTTGAGTAATGTGGCAATTTGAAAACACTGTAACAAATTAGTGTTTGACTGGTTCATCTTAAACGCTTTAGTTAACTTATCTAAATATCAATTGAATCAATAAACGAATGTTACTATCGTTTATTATATATATGTATATATCTTTTTAATATACATAAATCAATTTTTAAATACACATTGGAAGTTATTTATAAATAAATTTTAATAATAAATATTTCAACTTATCATATACATTCAAATAGATATTTAAACCAATAAGTTTAATGTACGGTATCAAACAATTAATACATTGTTACCTTTTCATGTTATAGTATATATATATCTATTTACATATAATTGTTCGCGAATCGTCGAAAACAACCGAAGGGTATTTAAATATATAAAAGTAATTCAAAAATTTTGAGATTCAGTTTTACAGACTTTGCTTATCGTGTCGGAAATGTTAATCATACAAAGATTAAGTTTAAATTTAGTCGAAATTTCTGGGTCATCACAATTTTTTTTTTTTTTAATACCTGAGAATAAACATGCTAAAAAGTGTCAACCAAAAGGTTGGTGAGTTCATAGGTTTATCATAAATAATGATTTCAGTAATAGTAATAGACCACAAGATTTAGTTTAAAGTTGATTGATACCAAATATATATCAATCTCAAAGTGTTGCTGTAGTTTGTAATATCGCGACTAAACAAAAGTTACCTCGTGACACCTTGTACAGTCAGCGTCGTTGAATCATTATTATGTAACCAAAGACCAATGGTCAAATGGTTAGAGACGTTACTCTCAATAGGCATACTCATAATAATTAAGTTTGCGTTATACCAAGCAATTAACGATATTACGGTGAGGATTTGCATGACAAAGCAAGACAACATAATAACAGTTGAGTACTTGTGTCTAAACGTAAAGCAGTTATAAAACATTGCATGTATTCTCAGCCCAAAAATATATATTGCAAAATCAATTAAAAAGGGAGCAAATGAAACTCACGATACGATATTTCGTAGTAATTATGCGTATGACGATACTGAACAATTGCAGGGTTGGCCTCGGATTCACGAACCTATATCATTTATATATATATATATTAACTCACATAATTGTAATCGAACAAATTCATGTATATATAAATTTATTAGTTATATCATTTTTATATTAATAACTTATATGTTTCATATATTCATTTTATATATTTTAAATAAATAAAAATATTAACATAGTTAAGTTATATATTTTTATATAATATCATTTGTTTGTTAAATTAATGATAATACTAGAATAATGATAATAATACTATTAATTAGATTTAATAATGATGTTGAAAATAATTATTTTGATAATATCATTAGTCACTTTGTTAGTAGTGATATTGATAATGATAATAGTAATATTAATAATAATAAAAAAATGTTAAGTTTTAATAAAATGATAATTTTAAGATTGATAGATTTTTAATAAAACTGTTAATGATAATTTCTAATAATAATACTAATAATAATAATAATAATAATGCCGATAATAATAATAACTAAAATAATAATTTTACTGCTAGTGATAGTTATGATAATAATATTAGTAATAACAATAATAATAATAATCTTAATTGTAATTATAATCATGATAAATGATAACTAATACTTTTTGTAGTAATAATATTAATAATTATAATACTTAATGATAATACTATGATAATAATAGTAATAATTTAATAATAATAATACTAATAATAATAATACTAATACTTAATAACAACAATAATAATAATAATATAATAATAATAATAATAATAATAATAATAATAATAATAATAATAATAATAATAATAATAATAAAAAATAGAATAACTACCTCAAAGTAAAGGCTTTCTAAAAAAAAAAAAAATGCCACAGCCCGGGCTCGAACCCGCGACCTGCCGCTAACCCGCAAACACCCTTAACCATCCAACCATTTCTGTTTTTCTGATCTAATCCACTAACCAAAACCAATTAACCCGTTTTTCTGTTTCTCCTTCTTCTTCCACAATTTAAATCGACAGAACCAAATAACCATTTTTAATAGTGAGTTAATGATTTGGCTTTAGCTTATTCAAACGAAATAGAAATTACCTGTTGTTGGTTGGATTGATTTTAACAGAAAGAAATCAAAAAATATAGCAGCAGCAGGAAAGCTTCGCGAAAAAAAAAACTCATAATTTGATTTTGAAATTGGGTTGTTTTGAGACCCCGATTCCTTCATGAAATATGTTGTAAATCGTTCCTAGAAACTCCTTGAATCATTAATTGATCTTGAGACTTCAAAATAGATTCGAATTTCTTGATGAACACAAACTTTTGACTTTTTGAAATTAAAGTTTGACTCGAAAATTTGGATTCGTTAAGATGAATTGAAAGCTCAAATTTTGCAGAAAGATTGAGTAAAAGAATCCTAACAAAATTGCATTAATAGATTTTGAATTTAAATTTGAAATCGAGCTGTTGTAATTCTTGTTCAAGAACAGGGTATAACGGCCTGTTTCCATTTTTTTTAATTCAACAATTAAAAGCTTGTTAAATGTATTTGTATAATGGGTAATTGTAATGGTGGGTCGAATGAATACTTATCACTGGAATTGTTCGCTTGTTATATAGAATTGATTATCGACAGGAAGAATCAAGCAGGCCAGAGAAAATAAAAAAAAAATAAAAAGCTAAAAATGATGTGACGGCCCGGAAATTTCCGACCAAATTTAAACTTAATATTTATATGATTTAATGTTTCCGACACGATAAGCAAAGTCTGTAATGTTGATGTTACAAAAACTTTGAACTGTGTTCATGTAATCAATTACCCTTCGACAATTCCCGACGATTCACGAACCATTATGTGTAAATAAATAAATATATAAATATATATATATATATATATATATATATATATTAATTATTATAAATTAAAATATTATATATGTTAATTAATTATGTAAATAAAATAATATATGATATTAAAATAAATCTATATATATATGTAAGGTATATTGAATGTATATTTATATGGTTTCGAATTTATTTAGTAAACGATAATAGCAATCGTTTGTCAGTCGATCGATATTAAGCAAGTTAAATTCAAACTTATATAATTTTAAAATAAACATTGATCCGAAAATGAGTTCTATAAATTTTAGACTTACTAAAAATGTAATTAGGATCTAGTTATTAAATTTTAGAACTTTTTATATTTTACCCAGAATTGAGAGGGACAGTTGATATAATTTTTATTTATTAAATTAATGATTGAATTTTATACCATAATGACCAAAATAAATAAATATAGTTAATTTAAAAATATGGGATTTTTCTGAACACTTTTATACGTTAACTGTTTATCAACGGAGCACGATATAGCATTCCGTGAAAACTGTCGGTAACATATTGACAATTGATATTCACGAGATATAATTTAGATTACTATTAGGCACTGTTTAATTCTTGAATTTATGAACTTACTGTGTTTGTTCTTGTCTTACAATTATAAGTCTAAAGAATATATCTATATATCTATGATTGCGTGTACTAACCCACTTACATATTATATATGATTATTGTGTGTGTTGGTCATCACTTTGTACATATTCATATGCATATAAAGTACTTATATATAAACTTATACATATGCAAAATTTCATCAACCATCAACCATCAACCTTTGAACCATCCACCCATCTAACACCCACTTGTGCTACTACTACTTTTATGTTTAAGAATCAAACATGACATAAACCAAATTACTTTCTGTATCACCTATTTCTACTATCGTGTTTCTACTTCTACTTTGTTCAATACCCTTATCATCATCATCAACCAACGAACACAAATAACCATCGAGCACGCACTTAAAGTATCACCTTTCTCATTTCTTGATCAACCACTTTCTCCATACCTCAACCGTCACCTTAAGACCCTTGGCTGAACTATTTTTGTTTCTGTTTTTGGTTACCAACACCAACACCAACACCAACACTCACATACACAATTATAAAACCCATTTCGGGTTCTTCATACCACCACAAACCCGACCTTCATCACCATCGTGACATCAAGATCACCACCACTCCAAACCACCGCCATCACCATCAAGAACAAACCACTTGCATTTTTTTTCTTCTTTCTTTCTTTGTTTACTCTACTCAACATAATACCACAAACAACCTGCTCATATTTATACTACTGTTTTGCTTCTGTGTTGCTATCCGGAATCGCCAAACACCACCATCGAGTATTATTTTCATATGATTCATTTCTTATTTGCATCTTCATCACCAAACTAATACCACCTTCTTCAACCACTAGAACCACCACCTTCACTTTTGGTTTTGTTAGACCAACACCATCACCAAACTACTACTTTTAACACCTGTGATCTCTATCTATTCGATCACCACCCTTTGTAGATTATCACCCACAACCTTGCCACCAACGATCACCTCAACCATCGTGAAACCACCATACACCTGCCACCTTTTCTTTCCCTCTTCCTTTCTTCTCGTGACCTGTACAAACAGCCATTTTTACAGCTGCTACTCGAAATCTATCACCATCGATCAACTCATTAAACCACTCATTTCCACATTTTTTTATGAACATGAACCTGGGAAAAACCTACTGGAATTTTTATTTCAGTCAAACCCTACCATTTGTCAAAAACCCATTTCATTTTTGCTGCTATTTTTCTGTTTCTAGTTCACGTTTGCACAGCAACTTTGCTGCTATTTTTCCTGTTGACAAGATGAAGAATAATAATGATAAAAAGTGATTAGTGATGATGATAAATAGATAATGGAAGTATGATAAAGACGCGTTAGTTTCCAGACAAACTCCAATCCATCAGTGGTTTTATTTGCAACTTGCCTTTTTCCTATTACATTTTTTTTTAAAAAATCGAATCCTATAAATCCAACTTGTTTGGCCAACTAATCTACTTTTGTATCGGGCAACTCTTGAGCCATGTATTGCTACTTGGGCTTTTTAATCGTTAATTAGGCTAATCAAGGTTGTTGGGCTGATACGTTTCATTAAATTTTAGTAAACTTTGATTTAGATTAGTTGATGATGAGGATCGTGATGTTGTTTGATTTATGATGATGATAATGGGTCGATGATATTGTTATTGATGATGATTTTGTTAAAATCATGATCATAAGGATTATAATGTTAATGATCCTTTGTTAATGATGGAATTATAATGTTAATGATCCTTTGTTAATGATGGAAATAATGACGATTATAGTTAATGTTAGGAAGAAGAAAATGAATACAGGAAACTAGTTAATAGTATTTAAAATCCTAGTTAAGACATATACAAATAGATGGTGCAGTGGTTAAGGAGTTGTGTGTTGAGCTAGAGGTCACGGGTTCGAAACTAGGGGACAACATTATTTTTTAATTAGCAACAAAGGCTGCTGTTGGGCTTGTGCTTGCTGTTGGACCGTGTATTTGACTGTTGTTGGGCTTGAAAAAGAAAATACGAGTTTATTATAATTAAATAGTGAACTAATTGAAGGAAAAAGGAATGGAGGGATGGTTAGGGGAGATGTTAACGGGAGGTCGTGGGTTCGAGTCCTCTTTAAGGCATTTTTTTTAGAAAAAGCTTAAAGGTAGTTTACTCAATTTTATTATTATTATTATTATTATTATTATTATTGTTATTATTATTTTTATCATTTCTATTATTATTATTATTATTAAAAGAATCATTATTTTTAAAATTATCATTTTTATTAAAATTTTCATTTTCATTAAAATCATAAGTATTATCAAAAGTATCATTTAAAAATTATTAAGATTTATATTATTATTATAACTATTATTATTAAAACTACCTTTTTATTTAAAATTTCATTATCATTATTGTTACTATATTATTATAACAAATAAATATTTTGTATATAAAAATATACTTATACTAAAATTTTATTAATATTACCTATAATTATATATTAAAAATATTAACATTTCTATTATGAATATACAAAATAAATACATATATATAATGCAATTTAAGATATAAAATATATTAGAATTTAGTACAAATTATATATATATACTACAACACTAAATATATAAATACTATATAATTAATAGATGGAATTCTTTGATTTTATTTATATGTTTTAATATATATAACTAATATAGGTTCGTGAATCCGAGGCCAACCTTGCATTGTTCAGTTCCGTCGTATGCATATTTTTACTACAAAATATCGTATTGTGAGTTTCATTTGCTCCCCTTTTAAATGCTTTTGCAATTTATATTTTTGGGACTGAGAATACATGCGCTACTTTTATAAATGTTTTACGAAATAGACACAAGTACTTAAAACTACATTATATGGTTGGATTATTAAACCGAATATCGCCTCTTCAAGTCTGGTAACCTAAGAATTAGGGAAATGGCCCCTAATTGACGTGAATCCTAAAGATAGATCTATCGGGCCCAACGAGCCCCATCTAGGGTATGGATGCTTTAGTACTTCGAGGTATTATTTAGTATATTAGTTGCGCACTGTATACTGGAGAATATTCTATATGCATCTTATTAAGGTCGGTTACCAGGTGTTCAGTCCATATGAATGATTTTTATCTCTATGCAGTTTGCGAAATGCCTGATATGAGATGTGTATTTATGAGAAATGAAAATCTTATGGTCTATTAAAATGATGAAAATGATCGTTTATGATAAACTAATAAACTCACCAACCTTTTGGTTGACACTTTAAAGCATGTTTATTCTCAGGTATGAAAGAAATCTTCCGCTGTGCATTTGCTCATTTTAGAGATATTACTTGGAGTCATTCATGATATATTTCAAAAGACGTTGCATTCGCGTCGTTGAGTTCATCAAGATTATTAATAAGTCAATTATAGTTGGATATATTATGAAATGGTATGCATGTCGTTAACTGTCGATGTGATGAAAGTTTGTCTTTTAAAAACGAATGCAATGTCTGTAAAATGAATCATATAGAGGTTAAGTACCTCGTGATGTAACCAAATATAATGTATTCGTCCAGATGGATTAGGACGGGTCATTAGAAATGACACGCAACTGATTCTTGTTATTTTGTGTGAATGGAGATCGACTGGATTTCAATCAGTTAATAAAGAAAATAAAAGTGGAAAAGGACTTGCAACTGCTTTTGTTATTATCCTGTGATTTAATGGATTTCTCAGTGTATTACAGTCAACCAGGACTTTAGGGAACAAATTAAAAAGATTGATGGTGATATCAAACTGATTTCTTCTAATTTTTGTGTTTATAATTTGTATTTAACTAATATTAATAATTAATAAATATATTAATAATAATAATTCTTTTAATATTATCAATAAAAATAATAATAATAATATAAATAACAAGAATGATTGTATTTATTATTAATAATGTTTATAATAATATTAATAATAATAATAACATTAATGATAATAATAAGTTGTAAAAAAATAACAATACTTATAATAATTCTAATAATCTCAGTCATAATGATATTAATATTGATATTAATATAACAAATTATGTGTATCAAATTTCATGTCTATATATTTAATAATACTGATATTAATGTTAATATTAATATTTATAATAATAATGAAGGTAATAATAATATGAGTATAACAACTATAATTTAACTTGTAATTAAATATATTAATATTACAATTTATTAATTATGTAATATATAATATGTATCTATATATATATATATATATATATATATACATATTTATTTACAACAACTGTTCGTGAATCGTCAGGAATAGTCAAATGTTAACTGAATCCATATAAACAGTTCGAAAATTTTGAGGCTCAACATTACAGGCTTTGCTTATTGTGTTGAAAACATTAAATCACATATAGATTTGGTTCAAAATAAGTCGAAATTTTCCGGGTCATGACAGTACTCAAGGTTGAAAAAGAAAGACGCGAGACTGGGCCTGTAACACCCCTAACTTACAAAGAGATTGTAGTTGATGTAAAAAAGGAACTTAAAAGACAAAAGGGCGTTAATCTTATTCAAAGTCAAACTGAAGTCAAGGTCAAAGTTAAACAATATTTTCATAAGGTATTAATAAACCTATATAAAGTACTAAATCTTGGAACAAAGATCTCTAAGGCAAAGGTGCTAAGTCCACTTCAAATCTACACTCATCCTCCCAAAGCCCTCTTGATCACCTGTCGTATAAGAAAGAACAAAAAGAATACGACTGAGCCAAAGCCTAGTGAACGGATATAACAAAGAACCGAATATAGTATGACATGCAAAAACTTATTTTGATACAAGCTTTATTGCAAAATAGACTCATTTTCAAAACGAACTTATAATCAAAAGGAACTTATTTTCAAGATGAACTTATTATTAAAAGGAACTATTTTCAAAGCGAACTTATTTTCAAAGCAAAGTACGAATATGTATAAATCCACAATACCAAAGATGTCATTATATCAAAGTATAGTACATAACACAAATTTCATAAAATAATGCACTAAGAGTCAAAACAAATAACTTACAAAGTATCAAAATAAAATCATAGGGTAATTACTCCACTAATCATTCATATCGGTGACGTTTCGTATGACACTACGATAAACGTTTGCCGTCAAACAAAATACCTAGGATCGATCCATACGCCTCCTATCAAAATACAAAAAATAAAGAACTCGTACCACCACCGGGTAATCAAAAGGAGACGCCGTAGAAATAAACAAATACATCGCTACGGTCGATGCCACATTATTGGTGTCACAATAATGTGCTCATGGGACCTCCATGAATAGGTTACTCTTAGGCACATTTTAATAAATCGTTTTAATTAACTTATGTTTACAAAATACTGAATACTTTTAAAGTAAATATAAATAATGAACTCTAAAATATGTCTAATAAGACTAATATAGTGAACCAAAATATTTTACGTTTGACGAAATACTTAAAATGTTTAATAACATGATATGTTGTTTTCTTTTAAAATCTCGTGTCAACCCAACCGCTCGGTTTAACTTTTGCTACTAGTCATTTACATACTTTTAGAGCCCTTATTGAATAACACAACTTATACATAACTTAACGGGACATGTAAAGCCACATAGAATGAGGGAAACTCGATACGAATCATTGTACCACTCGCCACACTCACACATGTTCTTTACCGGGCTGTTTCGGGACATTTTTGGGGCTATTTAGGGACTGTTTCGGGGCTAAAAATACAGTAGCTTCGGGACTGATTTGGGCTGATTTTCGGGCTATTTTTGTTGGGTTTTTGGAGACACGGTTTTGACACAATTTCTAAAGACCAATTTATTATAATTCCTCAATTATCAAACATAATTAGCAACCTCGTTAGTACATCAAAAATGAAGAAAATCATAATATTAATTATAGACTAACAAACATAATGAATAATCAAATGAGCATGTCATACTAATGATTTTTATACATAATTTGAAACAAAGTTTTGAGAGGAAAGATTTTACCGAAATGATCCTAGAACCACCTAGAATATGAAGGTGTTTCATATGCCTGAGAGTCATATTAAATTAATGTAGCCAACATGTTATGATCCAATTCGGGTCATACCCAATAACAAGCTTACCGACACTTTATATGTATTTAATCTTAACGATTGGATCGTTAAATAAATACGCGACACTTGGATTTTAGAAAATCGGTTTTCTAAAATATTATCAATTGAGATAAATTATTTGGATAATTTAAATGATAAGGATTTAATTATTTATAGGTTTTAAATAATTAAGTTGTGCTATATTTTATAAAATAGTTTATAAAATGGAAGTAGCATTAACAAATAACATGGGTTTTATTACAAGTTTATATATAACAAGTTTTAAAAAAAAATTGAATTTTTTTAAGTCCCCATGGTGATGGACGGTTTTGGTGACTCAAAGACCACCAACCCATGCTTATTCTTTGTTACTTTTAATACAATTCCTTAAGGGTGCATGCTTAACACTTAAACCAAGTAATTTGACTCTAGTATTCAACTTAGCATTCAAAAACTCTCTCTTCTTCTTCCTACAAGCTGCTGGCCGAATTTTTTGTGAGAAAAAGAGAGGATTTAACTTGGTAATCTTGGTCATTCAAGTGTCTAAAATCCTAACTAATCAAAGGTGGTGTTGGTGCAAAAGGGCTTGTGGGTATTACACACTTGAGGCTTCAAGTTAGAAGCTTTCATTCCATCGTCTTCATCATCATCTTGCTCATTTGAAAACAACCCTCAACTAGCTTGAGGAGGTATAAATCTTCTCTTCTTGTTCTTATATGTAAGCATATGTTCATAACTTGATATTTACAAGGGATTCAATTTAAATGGTTAAACATATGAACTTGTTTTCTTAATAATTATGCTTCCGCTTGCTATAACTATAAATCAATTGGTTTTGTGATTATGTTAACATTAAGAACTTGTTGATATGTTGAATTCCATCAATGGTATCTAGAGCCGGAGTCTATGAAATATGCTTCTTATATATGGCCTTTAAACCCACTAACTTTGCATTTTATGTACATGCATGAAAGTAGAATGTAAAAATGTTCGGTTTTGGGTGGGTTTATGTTTTTGGCCGAATTCTAAGGGGTTCCAAAAGTGGTTTTGGGTTTGCCATTTGGTTTATATTTGTTGATATAATAATGTTCACAATCATAGCCATGACCTTGTGTTTGAATGGATGTTTGTTTGGTTGATTTATTATTCATTTGATATGGTTGTAATATTCATTCAATTTGGTTTGTAATAATATTCATTTGGTTATGTAATTTATTTTATATTTGGTATGTAAAATAGATTAGGTTGTATTTCATTTTCTAGACAAAATGTATTAGGATATATTTTGTAACAAGATGAAGATATATGAAGAGACAAATGAAGAATACAAGAAGAATGTATTTGGATGCAAGATTAAGTGGGAGTGGTAAAATCTTCTACTTTGTATTTTGACCCATTGACCGGTGACATTTTATTTTCGGCTAAACAAAATGCCTACCAAAAGGCTTGATTGTGAACATATTGTTTTGCATGCATGGTTGTTTATTGTTTGATTGTGGATTGTATAATTATATGCTACAAGTTAATCACACAAGTTAACAACAATCAAAACGACTATCTAAATGGTTAAATTGAAATGGCAAAAGGACGTTAATAAATGGTTATTAAGAACAAGAAAAGGATTACACATATAAAATGGTTTATATCAAAGTAATGAAATTGATTTTATTACATGACATGAAAATGGTTTTTCATATGTACCTTACACTAAATGCATGTTGGTGTATGGTATAAAAGTTTTCTAAAACTAGAATTAATGAAAACTTAAAACCCGTTACACACTAGGTTAACTAGTTTAACGCCAACCTTTTGTATGACACTTAGACATATTAGGGAACTTACAATGGGATAAAGGTCACCTAACCATCATGAACAAACTAATATGATTAAGGTAAATTTCACACGCTTGTGGGATAAAGGTCACCTAACCACTTGTATGTTAAATTTACGCGTCTATACAAGTAGGATGACTTAATTTGGGAATCATGAACTTAGGGTCACCGAAACATGAGGAACAAATAGGCGTTGATGGGATAAATATGCCATGCAAAAGGATTGCATGATCCCATAATTTAGAAGTTGCAATAGGATTGTAATTGTCATATAATGACTACCTAGCTAAATCAAATAGCGGGATAAAGGTCACCTAACCGAAATTTGGTTTACCGTTGGATTCTAAAATTTAATATATATCAATTGGATTTAAAAGGGTATTGATTGTTAAATTAAAATTGATACTTAAACGAACTTTGTTAAATTTTGTAGATGGCCGCCAATAACAACAACATTCCAAACGCACCAATCAACTTTAATAACCTATCTTTAAGGTCCTTACTCGAAAAGGAAAAACTCAACCATACGAATTTCATGGATTGGTATCGCAATCTAAGAATTGTCCTCAAGCTTGAGGATAGAGCGTATGTGTTGGAAGACCCCATTCTCGACCAACTCGAGGAGGATGATGCCGAAGGTATGGCATATTGGGAGAATATTGTGCCGATTCGGTGCAAGTTTCTTGCCTTATGCTTGGGACCATGATCCCCGAACTCCAAAAGGACTTCAAGCATCATAGTGCATATGACATGATCACACAATTGAAGGAGATGTTCCTTCAACAAGCTCGTGTCGAGCGCTTTGAAGCAGTTCGAGCGCTTCATGCATGTCGAATGGACGACTCCCAATCCGTTTCATCTTATGTCCTTAGATGAAAAGCCTAATTTATCGATTGCACTGTCTGAACTGTAACGTGTATAATGAATTAGCCACGGTCCTTATTCTCAACTCTTTGTCAAAAAGGTTTGACACATTCATGATGAATTAGAACATGAATGGTTGGGATAAAAGCATTGGCGAATTGCATGCCATGCTTTGGACGGCCGAATCAAGCATGGGTAAAAGGGCTTCACCCGTGCTTATGATCAATGAAGGTGGGTCCAAGAACAATTCCACTTCTAAGCCAAAGGTGACTAAGAGGAAAGGACCCGCCTACCAAGGAAAGGGTAAGGGAAAAGGGAAGATGGTTACCCCAACCAACAAAAACAAGAAGCAAAAGGTTGTCGGTCAAGCAAACCCCAAGGAAGATCCGTGCTTTGGTTGCGGTGAAATGGGTCACTGGAAACGTAACTGCCCGATCTACCTAAAGGAGTTGAAAGAAAAGAGGGATGCATGGCAAACCTCAGGTAATGTATATATGGTATACGTTGAGCTTAGTATTACTTCTTCTAATACATGGGTATTAGACACAGGATGTGGAACTCATATTTACAATTCTTTGCAGGGGTTCAAAAGAAGTAAACAAGATGCGGGAACAACAAGTCTCTTCATGGAAAATGGTGCAAAGGTGCACGTAGAAGCTCAAGGAGACTTTATTTTGAAGCTACAAACTGGGTTGGAGCTCATTTTGAAAAATGTTTTGTATGCACTTGATTTGACACGAAACATTATTTCTGTACCCCGTTTGAGACAATTTGGTTTTAATCTTAATTTTATTAATGATGATATCCATGTTTCTTTAGATAATGTGTTCTATTTTAAGGCTTCGCCTTTGAATGGTATTTATGAATTGGTTCATGATGACACATCATACAATAGCTCAATGTTCCATGCAAACACCAAGAAACTCAAAAGGGATTTGAGTGATTCCTACTTATGGCATTATCGCCCTGGTCACATAAACAAGAGCCGAATGCATACACTTCAAAAAATGGTCTTTTGAAATCAAGTGAGCTAGACTCATTTGATGTATGTGAATCTTGTTTACAAGGCAAAATGATCAAAGTGCCTTTCAAAGGGACCTATGAAAGGGCTAAGGACTTATTAGGATTAATACATTCGGATGTATGTGGACCCTTTAAGCCCATGACTAGGAAAGGTGAAAGATACTTCGTCACTTTCATTGATGACTTCAGTCATTTTGGATATGTCTATTTATTAAGACACAAGGACAAAACTTTGAAGTATTCAAATAATATCAAAACGAAGTACAAAATCAACTCAACAAGACAATCAAGGTACTTCGTACCGATAGAGGAGGTGAATACCTAAGCGATGCTTTCCAAGATCATATTAAAAGTTGTAGGATTATCTCGCAACTCACTCCTCCTGGAATACCCCAACTTAATGGAGTTTTCGAAAGGAGGAACCGAACCCTAATGGATATGGTTCGATCTATGATGGAAAGAAGCTCATTACCTCTATCACTTTGGGGTTATTTTATGTGCTCTGTGGCTCGTATTCTAAATATGGCCCCAACCAAGAAAGTGGAACGAACTCCTCATGAGATGTGGTTCGGAAAACCTCCATCTCTATTATACTTAAAGGTATGGGGATGTAAAGCTTACCCTAAGCGTTACGTCCCTAATAAGTTAAATGCTCGATCCATGAAATGTTTCTTCATAGGATATCCCAATGATGATATGGGATACTATTTCTATGATCCATTCGAGCAAAATGCATTTGTTGCTCGGGAGGCTGAGTTCCTTGAAACTAAGTTCATAATGGAAGGTAATAGTGAAAGGAAGATAGATCTTGAAGAGGTTCAAGATCAAGTAGAAGATACACAATTGGTTGACACTAGCACTCAACGTGAAAATGTTGAGAATGATCAAATGGATGATCAAAGTATACAAAACATTCGTAGATTTGATAGGATTAGTAATCCTCCTGAGAGATATGGATTTCTCATGGATGATTGCTATGTGGTTGATTTGTATGAACCAACCAACTACCAAGATGCTTTATCACGGATTGATAAAGATAAATGGCAAGAAGCCATGAATGCTGAGATGCAATCCATGTATGACAACCAAGTTTGGAAACTGGTTGTACAACCTGCTAGCTCCAAGTTAGTTGATTGTTAATGGATTTTCAAGATAAAAACCGACATACATGGAAACTTAAATACATATAAAGCTAGACTTGTAGCAAAAGGTTTCACTCAAACTCAAGGAATTGACTATGATGAAACTTTTTCACCTGTGGTAATGCTAAAGTCTTTCAGGATATTATTTGCCATTGCTGCTCATTATGATTATGAGATATGGCAAATGGATGTCAAGACCGCTTTCCTAAATGGATATCTTGAGGAAGATGTCTATATGGTTCAGCCTGAAGGTTTTGTTGATTCAAAATATCCTAACAAAGTATGTAAGTTAAAGAAGTCAATCTACGGATTGAAACAAGCATCTAGAATGTGGAATCATCATTTTAATGAGGAGGCCAAGAAATTTGGCTTCATTAAAAATGGTGATGAAGCTTGTGTATACAAGAAAGCTAGTGGGAGCACTATCATGTTCATTGTATTATATGTAGATGATATATTATTATTTGGAAATGATATCCAGACGATGCAAGGTGTTAAAACTTGGCTAAAAAGTTGCTTCTCCATTAAGGATCTTGAAGAAGCACAATATATATTGGGGATTAGGATCTACAGAGATAGATCCAAGAAATTGATAGGTTTAAATCAAAGTGCATACATTAAAAAGGTCTTGAAAAGGTTCAAGATGGAGAACTCTAAGAAAGGTTTGGTACCTATTCAAAGAGGGATGCTTCTCAGTTCATCTCAGTACCCAACCACGAAAGATGAACAAGAGAGAATGAAGAATGTCCCATACGCGTCTGCTATTGGGTCGATCATGTATGCGATGATATGTACTAGACTGGATGTGTCATGTGCTCTTAGCTTGACAGGTAGATACCAGAATAACCCTGGAAACAGTCACTGGATTGCGGTTAAAAGTATATTTAAATACCTTAGGAGGACTAAGGATATGTTTCTTATATACGGGTCGGGTGAGGAGGAACTCACTGTAAAAGGTTACGTGGACGCAAGTTTCCAAACTGATCGAGATGATTCCCGATCACAATTTAGTTATGTCTTCATGTTAAATGGAGGTGCGGTCTCTTGGAAGAGTTCAAAACAGGATGTAGTTGCATTATCCTCCACCGAGTTGGAGTACATTGCCGCCTCATTGGCAGCTTAGGAAGTTGCATGGATGAAGAAATTCATCGACGACTTAGGAGTAGTCCCTTCCATTCAGGACCCTCTTGAGATATTTTGTGACAACGAGGGAGCCATCAAATCAAGGAACCTCGTGCTCACCAAAAGCCCTGTCACATTGAGCAAAGATTCAACTACATAAGGGATGAAGTTGAAAAGGGAAAGATATGTATTCGCAAAGTTCACACAGATCTTAATATAGCGGATCCACTCACGAAGCTCTTACATGGAACAAAACATGCAGGACATGTTTGTGCATTAGGGCTTCGATATTCTAGTGATTGGTGATGATCTGTTTTAAGTATTGTAACAGAACGAAGTTATACAAACTCATTGATAATAATTATGGAGTTAATTTATTTTGAGTTAAGTTCCTATTTTGCATATTTTATCCATGAATAAGATTTTATTCTAAATTCCGTAGTCGATCACATTTGTGGGAACAAGTGTGAGGTTTAGACTATTATGAACTGGGATTGGTATACATTCACAGGCTGAATATAGGGCAGGGTTGCTACCAAGGTTCATAGATATTTGTGGGAAACAAATATTGGAAGACCCGCTCTCAAGACTTACTAAATGGAGCCTTTGTGGTTGATCACATGTAATCTTGAGTAAAAGCGAATATCATTGTATCCTCTGACCTGAGATACATATTGGGTTCGTATATTCACTAAGTATTATACCTTGATTCTTTCCTTCGCTATTCTGAAATATGGTAGTTCATAAGGAAGAGCTCAGGCATGATACAAAGTATATATCTAGGAAGTATGTAGTCAAGATGGAATTTGTCCCTCTTATTCGTTGAGAGTCAGATGTCTAAGGCCTAATAAAGTTAAATCTATAAGAGAGTGATCACTCTGTATCTCTTGGATTTAACATGACATCTAGGATGAAAGGATATTATGAAAAGATTCACCTATTCATATTCGGGATGGAACTCGAAAGGGATGATGGTATTGAATGGCACAAAGTCATAATGTATTGGGGTGATGGACGGTCGTTAGGTGGTATCCATCACTTGCATTAATTTCTTATGTTTCTCGTGAAAGTGGGAGATTGAAGGTGTCTCATATGCCCGAGAGTCATATTAAATTAATGTGGCCAACATGTTATGATCCAAGTCGGGTCATACCCAAAAACAAGCTTACCGACACTTTATATGTATTTAATCTTAACGATTGGATCGTTAAATAAATACACGACACTTGGATTTTAGAAAATCTGTTTTCTAAAATATTATTGTAGCGACCCCGCCAAATCGTCATTGACGGCGCCTTCTACTTAGATCCCGTTACGTGGTCATAAGTCCTTAAAACAACATTTGACCAAAATATGTCGCATTCATTTCAAATGTAAAAGTGTTTCGAGTTTACAAAAGTAGTTCAACGACTAGTTACATTACAATGTTTAACATACAAATGAAACCTATGCGACACAATTTAAAAGTAGTCAAAAGACGCTCCAACTATGCATGTATACTCGACATCCAAGCAAGTATCAAAAAGAGTGCGGAAGCATGTATCACATAGCGTTCAAGGACCTGAGAAAACATATAGAAAACTGTCAACGAAAAACATTGGTGAAATCATAGGTGTATTAGTAAACGTGCATTTGAACCACAAGATTTAATATAAGTTGATTATCTAAATCGTTTGCATTCCAAAAGTTGTTGTTTGTATCGCGAGCACCCAATTATCAAGACTTAACTGTTTTGTACCCTGTTACGTAGTGTTAGAACATAAACTATACTCGAAAATATATTTCATCCGCTAACGGTAGCGAACCGTCCGAATGAGGCTCGTCAAGCCCATGTGATCACATAATATAAGTTCTCTTTTACACTCTGCAAGTGTAACCAATGATAATTGAATTGAGGCTTTTTGTTCAAACTCGCACGTGGAATTTTTGTTTTCGTACTTGTGTTCAAAACATAAAAGTATGATACGTATGTTTCTCATCCCATAGTTTAAAACGTAAAAGTTGTTGAAAAGGTGGGACTATGATCTCACCTTGAGTGCACGAGTAAATAAAGTACTTCACAAAGTAACGTGTGCAAGGACGAGTGCTAGTCTTGACCTAAACAAGTAGGTTGTATCAATAACGGTAAACACGGTTGGTCAAAGATGTTCAATTAGTCCTATGGCTCGTTACGACTCGATTAATGTAGCATGTGAATCAAATTGTTAAGTTTCATGCAAGATTCAAGTATAAAAGCATGTTAGAAAACGATTGCATAAGTATTCGGTTAAGTTTGATTAAAAGTCAAACTTGGTCAAAGTCAAAGTCAAAGTCAAAGTCAACGGGGTCGGGTATCCGACAATTTTTCTATGAAAGATAAGCATATATAAGTATGTTGGCCAAGTTTCATGTTAATCGGACATGTATCGCATAGCGGGAATTAAACGAAAAAATTAAAATTGGACAGCAGCCTTCAGATGCGCCGCATCTGCAAGTGATGCGCCGCATCAGTAGCAGATGCACCGCATCCAAGACAGATGCACTGCATCCCTATCTGGTTCAGTGAGACTGCTTAAAAAAATTGTTCAAGTCTCGGACCAAACTTTAATTTATCATAACTAATGAACCGTAAACACCTAAAACGCATACCATACATCGTTGGAAAGGTAATTTAACGAGGAATGTAACTAAACCCTTTTAATCAATCAAAAACATCATTTGTAATAATCTAATTTCCAAATTAAATGATCATTTAATGCTCATCATTAATGCTCAAGTTCATCAATGCACATTTTGACTCGGGACTTAAATGCACACATATAACACGCCGTTTCGTAGGTAATCATGCATACAATACAACTAAACACCTACAAATAACATTGCAAAGCATTTAATGCATCAAAAGTTCATTTTACTTCAATCAAACCCTAACTCAAATTCACAAATTTAGCAATTATGTTTATGAAGCTAATCCATGCCAACCTACATACCAAATTGAAGCTAGTGATGCTAGGAACACATTTAATATATGCACTTTTAATATCTAACAACATTTAAGCAACCAAATCTCCAAATCAAAAACACCCATTTCAAGTTTAAGCTAGTTACATCAAAATGACAAGAACAAGCATATAAATCATATATTCATGTTAGACTTGAGCCATAGACACTAATTAACACTTTTATAAGTCAAAATTATCAAGAACATAAAATCTAGTGATTTTAGAAAGTTACCAAAACTTGATGAAATCGGTATGGATTATAAGAGGAAGATGCAAGGATTCCAATTATGTAATTTGTTTTGTAAAACACTTGCTAGATTGGAAATAGATGATGATTCTTTGTTTGAATGTTTGAGAGAATAAAGTGGAAGTAGTAAAAGAGAGGAGGTGAAAGTGAATGGATGAGATGAAGTTTGACCATTTGACCTAGTCAAAGGTTTGGTCTCTTGGCAAGTTTAGTCCCTCAAGTTTGAAACGGTTGCGTGAATTACCTAAACGAAATATTTTAAAACGCGTATTAACGGAAGATGTTATAATTCTATAACGGACTTTAAATAAATAAACGGAAGGTAAACTGAAAAAGGCGGGATGTTACATTACCTACTCCTTAAAAGAAATTTCGTCCCAAAATTTATGTAGGCGTAGTAGTCGTTGTTTCTTCCTTGGAGTCTTGCGTTTCTAAAACCGGGAATAAATGAGGGTATTTCCTTTGCATTTGACCTTTCCTTTCCCAAGAAAACTCGGGTCCCCTTTTGGCATTCCAACGGACCTTAACGATCGGAATTCGGCTTTGTTTTAGCGTCTTGACGGAGGTATCCACAATTTCAACCGGTTCCTCCGCAAAATGAAGTTTGTCATCAATAGTAAGCTCCTCGAGAGGAATGACAACATCGGGTTCGGCAAGGCACTTCTTCAAGTTGGATACATGGAAAGTAGGATGAACGGAGCTTAGTTGAGGCGGAAGATCTAGACGATAAGCAACAGTTCCAACACGTTCCAAAATCTCGAAAGGACCAATATACCGTGGATTTAGTTTCCCGCATTTTTCGAAATGGATTACACCTTTCCAAGGTGCGACTTTTAACATTACGCGATCACCGACTTGAAATTCGAGGTCATTGCGTCTTTTGTCGATATAGCACTTTTGACGACTACGGGCCGTCCTAAGCCTATATCGGATTTGAACGATTTTCTCCGTTGTTTCATGAATGAGTTCGGGCCCGGTGATTTGTGTGTCGCCTACTTCAGCCCAACAAAGAGGTGAACGACATTTTTGGCCATATAACGCTTCGAAAGGTGCGGCGTTGATGCTCGCGAGGTAACTATTGTTGTAAGAGAATTCAGCGAGAGGCAAGTGCTTGTCCCAAGCTTTTCCAAAATCGATAACGCAAGCTCGTAGCATGTCTTCTAAAGTTTGGATTGTGCGTTCGCTTTGTCCGTCTGTTTGTGGATGGTATGCGGTGCTCATGTCCAATCGCGTTCCCAACGCTTCTTGTAAAGTACGCCAAAATCGAGAAACAAAACGGCCATCTCGATTGGAAATAATCGATAAAGGCACACCGTGACGGGCTACGATCTCTTTAATGTAAAGTTATGCAAGTTTCTCCATTTTGTCGGTTTCCTTCATGGCTAGGAAGTGTGCGGATTTGGTGAGACGGTCAACAATAACAAAAATGGTATCATAACCGCCCGTCGTGTTTGGTAGCTTGGTGATAAAATCCATCGTTATTCTCTCCCACTTCCATTGCGGGATTTCGGGTTGTTGAAGTAACCCGGATGGTCTTTGGTGTTCGACTTTGACTTTGGAACATGTTAAACACTTGGCAACATAAGTAGCTACGTCCCTTTTAATGTTCGGCCACCAATATTGTTCTTTAAGGTCGTGGTATATTTTATTGGCACCGGGTTGAATCGAGTATCGTGACTTATGGGCTTCATCTAAAATAAGGCTTCGTAGGTCCCCATAACTAGGCACCCAAATCCTTCCGGCGAAGTATCGGAGTCCGGTCTCCTTAACTTCGAATCGAGAGACTAGAATGTTTAAGACCTCGTGTGAAATGTTTTCATCCTTGAGAGCCTCGTCTTGGGCTACCCGAATTTGGTTATTGAGGTTGGTGTGGATAGTGATGTTTAACGCTCGTACACGAAGAGGCACTGCTCTTTCTTTTTGACTTAAGGCATCGGCTACTACATTTGCCTTTCCGAGGTGGTAATGAAATGTCCCGTTCATATTGATTATAAACGTTCCATATTAATTGATTTCGTTGCGAGGGTTTGATCTCTATATGAGACGTTTTTCAAAGACTGCATTCATTTTTAAAACAACCATAACCTTTATTTTATCAATAAAGGTTTTAAAAAACATTATGTAGATTATCAAATAATGATAATCTAAAATATACTGTTTACACATGACCATTACATAATGGTTTACAATAGAAATATATTACATCGACAATATCATACAAACATGGACTCCAAATCTTGTCCTTATTTTAGTATGCAACAGCGGAAGCTCTTAGTATTCACCTGAGAATAAACATGCTTTAAATGTCAACAAAAATGTTGGTGAGTTATAGGTTTAACCTATATATATCAAATCGTAACAATAGACCACAAGATTTCATATTTCAATACACATCCCATACATAGAGATAAAAATCATTCATATGGTGAACACCTGGTAACCGACATTAACAAGATGCATATATAAGAATATCCCCATCATTCCGGGACACCTTTCGGATATGATATAAATTTCAAAGTACTAAAGCATCCGGTACTTTGGATGGGGTTTGTTAGGCCCAATAGATCTATCTTTAGGATTCACGTCAATTAGGTTGTCTGTTCCCTAATTCTTAGTTTACCAGACTTAATAAAAAGGGGCATATTCGATTTCGATAATTCAACCATAGAATGTAGTTTCATGTACTTGTGTCTATTTTGTAAATCATTTATAAAACCTGCATGTATTTTCATCCCAAAAATATTAGATTTTACAAGTGGGACTATAACTCACTTTCACAGATATTTCCTTCCTCGGAAATAAGACTTGGCCACGGATCGATTCACGAACCTATACAAATATGTACATATATATCAAAGTATGATCAAAATATAATTACAACCATTTTTATTATGTTTTAAAGATTTGAGTGTATTAAGTCAGATGTCCTCGTTAGTAACCTACAACTAGTTGTCCACAGTTAGATGTACAGAAATAAATCGATATATATTATCTTGAATCAATCCATGACCCAGTGTATACACGTCTCAGGCTAGATCACAACTCAAAGTATATATATATATTTGGAATCAACCTCAACCCTGTATAGCTAACTCCAACATTACTGCATATAGAGTGTCTATGGTTGTTCCAAATAATATATATACATGGGTCGATATGATATGTCAAAACATTTGCATACGTGTCTATGGTATCCCAAGATTACATAATATATTAGAATACATGTATAATACAATATAAGTTAGCTAGGATATGATTTGTATAGATTTGTTAAACATTTCCCGTAGCTAAAAAGATCAAAAATATCCAATCTTGTTTTACCCATAACTTCTTCATTTTAAATCCGTTTTGAGTGAATCAAATTGCTATGGTTTCATATTGAACTCTATTTTATGAATCTAAACAGAAAAAGTATAGGTTTATAGTTGGAAATATAAGTTACAAGTCATTTTTGTAAAGGTAGTCATTTTAATCGAAAGAACGACGTCTAGATGACCATTTTAGAAAACATACTTGCACTTTGAGTTTAACCTTGATTTTTGGATATAGTTTCATGTTCATATGAAAAATCATTTTCCCAGAAGAATAACTTTTAAATCAAAGTTTATCATAGATTTTAATTATCCAAACCAAAACAGCCCCCGGTTTCACTATGACGGCGTATATCCGATTTTATGGTGTTCATCGTGTTTCCAGGTTTTAAATCATTAAGTTAGCATATCATATAGATATATAACATGTGTTTAGTTAATTTTAAAATTCAAGTTAGAAGGATTAACTTTTGTTTGCGAACAAGTTTAGAATTAACTAAACTATGTTCTAGTGATTACAAGTTTAAAACTTCGAATACGATAGCTTTATATGTATGAATCGAATGATGTTATGAACATCATTACTACCTAAAGTTTTCTGGATAAAACTACTGGAAATGAGAAATATGGATCTAGCTTCAAAGGATCCTTGGATGCCTTGAAAGTTCATGAAACAGAATCATGACACAAAAACAGTTCAAGTAAGATTTTCACTCGAAATAAGATTGTTATAGTTGTAGAAATTGAATCAAAGTTTGAATATGAATATTACCTTGAATTAGAAAGATAACCTATTGTAAATAACAAAGGTTCCTTGATCTTAGATGATTACTTGGAATGGATTAGAAAGCTTGAAAGTAGACTTGCAAACTTGGAAGTATTCTTGATTTTTATGAAACTATACTTATGGAATTTATGAAGAACACTTAGAACTTGAAGACGGAACTTGAGAGAGATCACTTAGATGAATAAAATTGAAGAATGAAAGTATTTGTAGGTGTTTTTGGTCGTTGGTATATGGATTAGATATAAAGGATATGTAATTTTGTTTTCATGTAAATAAGTCATGAATGATTACTCATATTTTTGTAATTTTATGAGATATTTCATGCTAGTTGCCAAATGATGGTTCCCACATTTGTTAGGTGACTCCCATGGGCTGCTAAGAGCTGATCATTGGAGTGTATATACCAATAGTACATACATCTAAAAGCTGTGTATTGTACGAGTACGAATACGGGTGCATACGAGTAGAATTGTTGATGAAACTGAACGAGGATGTAATTGTAAGCATTTTTGTTAAGTAGAAGTATTTTTATAAGTGTCTTGAAGTCTTTTAAAAGTGTGAATACATATTAAAACACTACATGTATATACATTTTAACTGAGTCGTTAAGTCATCATTAGTCGTTACATGTAAATGTTGATTTGAAACCTTTAAGTTAACGATCTTGTTAAATGTTGTTAACCCAATGTTTATTATATCTAATGAGATGTTAAATTATTATATTATCATGATATTATGATATATTAATATATCTTAATATGACATATATACATTAAAATGTCGTTACAACGATAATCGTTACATATATGTCTCGTTTCGAAATCATTAAGTTAGTAGTCTTTTTTTTACATATGTAGTTCATTGTTAACATACTTAATGATATATTTAAATATCATTTTATCATGTTAAATATAGTGTATCAATATCTTAATATGATACATATGTATTTAGTAGACGTTATCATAACGATAATCATTATATATATCATTTCGAGTTTCTTAACTTAGTAATCTCATTTCTTATTTATATCACACATTGTTAATATACTTAGTGAGATACTTACTCATCATAATCTCATGCCAACCATATATATATGTCTATATATACCACAACATGTAGTTTTTACAAATTTGTAACGTTCGTGAATCGCCGGTCAACTTGGGTGATCAATTGTCTATATGAAACTTATTTCATTTAATCAAGTCTTAACAAGTTTGATTACTTAACACGTTGGAAACATTTAGTCATGTAAATATCAATCTCAATTAATATATATAAACATGGAAAAGTTTGGGTCACTACAGTACCTACCCGTTAAATAAATTTCGTCCTGAAATTTTAAGCTGTTGAAGGTGTTGACGAATCTTCTGGAAATAGATGCGGGTATTTCTTCTTCATCTGATCTTCTCATTCCCAGGTGAACTCGGGTCCTCTACGAGCATTCCATCGAACCTTAACAATTGGTATCTTGTTTTTCTTAAGTCTCTTAACCTTACGATCCATTATTTCGACGGGTTCTTTAATGAATTAAAATTTTTCATTGATTTGGATTTCGTCCAACGGAATAGTGAGATCTTCTTTAGCAAAACATTTCTTTAAATTCAAGACGTGGAAAGTGTTATGTACAGCCGCGAGTTGTTGAGGTAGCTCCAGTTGGTAAGCTACTGGTCCGACATGATCTATAATCTTGAATGGTCCAATGTTCCTTGGATTTAGTTTCATCCGTTTACCAAATTGAACAACGTATTTCCAAGGTGAAACCTTAAGCATGACCATTTCTCCAATTTCAAACTCTATATCTTTTCTTTTACTGTCCGCGTAGCTCTTTTGTCGACTCTGGGCGGTTTTCAATCGTTGTTGAATTTGGATGATTTTCTTGGTAGTTTCTTGTATTATGTCCGGACCCGTAATCTGTCTATCCCCCACTTCATTCCAACAAATCGGAGACCTGCACTTTCTACCATAAAGTGCCTCAAACGGCGCCATCTCAATACTAGAATGATAACTGTTGTTGTAGGAAAATTCTGCTAACGGTAGGTGTCGATCCCAACTGTTTTCGAAATCTATAACACATGCTCGTAGCATATCTTCAAGCGTTTGTATCATCCTTTCACTCTACCCATCAGTTTGTGGATGATAGGCAGTACTCATGTCTAGACGAGTCCCCAATGCTTGTTGCAACGTCTGCCAGAACCTTGAAAAAAATCTACCATCCCTATCAGAGATAATAGAGACGGGTATTTCATGTCTGGAGACAACCTCCTTCAAATACAATCGCGCCAACTTCTCCATTTTGTCATATTCTCTCATTGGCAGAAAGTGTGCTAACTTGGTGAGACGATCAACTATTACCCAAATAGTATCATAACCACTTGCAGTCCTTGGCAATTTAGTAATGAAATCCATGGTAATGTTTTCTCATTTCCATTCCGGGATTTCAGGTTGTTGTAGTAGACCTGATGGTTTCTGATGTTCAGCTTTGACCTTAGAACACATCAAGCATTCTCCTACATATTTAGCAATATCGGCTTTCATACACGGCCACCAAAAGTGTTTCTTGAGATCTTTATACATCTTCCCCGCTCCGGGAGGTATTGAATATCTGGTTTTATGTGCTTCTTTAAGTACCATTTCCCTCACATCTCCAAACTTTGGTACCCAAATTCTATCAGCCCTATATCGGGTTCCGTCTTCCCGAATATTAAGATGTTTCTCTGATCCTTTGGGTATCTCATTCTTCAACTTTCCTTCTTTTACAACCCCCTGTTGCTCCTCCTTTATTTGAGTAGTAAGGTTAGTACTAATAATTATATTCATAGCTTTTACCCGTATAGGTTCTCTGTCCTTTCTACTCAAAGCATCGGCTACCACATTCGCCTTCCCCGGGTGGTATCGAATCTCAAAATCATAATCATTCAACAGTTCAATCCACCTGCGTTGTCTCATATTCAGTTGCTTCTGATTAAATATATGTTGGAGACTTTTGTGGTCGGTATATATAATACTTTTGACCCCATATAAATAATGCCTCCAAGTCTTTAATGAAAAAAACAGCACCCAATTCCAAATCGTGAGTCGTATAATTTTGCTCGTGAATCTTCAATTGTCTAGACGCATAAGCAATCACATTTGTTCGTCGCATTAATACACAACCGAGACCTTGCTTTGATGCGTCACAATAAATCACAAAATCATCATTCCCTTCAGGCAATGACAATATAGGTGCCGTAGTTAGCGTTTTCTTCAATAACTAAAATGTCTTCTCTTATTCATCCTTCCATTCAAATTTCTTCCCTTTATGTATTAATGCAGTCAAGGGTTTTGCTATTTTGGAGAAATCTTGGATGAATCTTCTGTAGTAACCAGCCAATCCTAAAAATTGACGTATATGCTTCGGAGTTTTTGGGGTTTCCCACTTTTCAACGGTTTCGATCTTTGCCGGGTCCACCTGGATACCTTCTTTGTTCACTATGTGACCGAGGAATTGAACTTCTTCCAACCAAAATGCACACTTTGAAAACTTAGCGTACAGTTTTTCTTTCCTCAATACTTTTAGCACTTTTCTCAAATGTTCTTCGTGCTCTTGATCATTCTTTGAGTAAATAAGTATGTCATCGATGAAAACAATGACAAACTTGTCAAGATATGGCCTACACACTCGGTTCATAAGGTCCATGAACACAGCTGGTGCGTTAGTCAATCCAAACGGTATAACCATAAACTCGTAATGACCATAACGCGTCCTAAAAGCAGTTTTTGAAATATCATCCTCCTTTACTCGCATTTGATGATATCCAGAACGTAAATCGATTTTCGAATAAACCGACGAGCCTTGTAGTTGATCAAATAAGTCGTCAATTCTCGGCAGTGGATAACGGTTTTTGATGGTAAGTTTATTCAACTCTCTGTAGTCAATACACAACCTAAATGTACCATCCTTCTTCTTGACAAACAAAACAGGTGCTCCCCATGGTGATGTGCTTGGTCGAATGAAACCACGTTCTAATAGTTCTTGCAGTTGGCTTTGCAGTTCTTTCATCTCGCTGGGTGCGAGTCTGTAAGAAGCACGAGCTATTGGTGCAGCTCCTGGTACAAGATCTATTTGAAATTCAACGGATCGATGTGGGGGTAATCCCGGTAATTCTTTCAGAAATACATCGGGAAATTCTTTTGCGACGGGAACATCATTGATGCTCTTTTCTTCAGTTTGTACTTTCTCGACGTGTGCTAGAACAGCATAGCAACCTTTTCTTATTATTTTTTGTACCTTCAAATTACTAATTAGATGTAGCTTCGTGTTGCCCTTTTCTCCGTACACCATTAAGGGTTCTCCTTCTTCTCGTACAATGCGAATTGCATTTTTGTAACATACGATTTCTGCTTTCATCTCCTTCAGCCAGTCCATGCCAACTATTACATCAAAACTCCCTAACTCTACTGGTATCAAATCAATCTTAAATATTTCGCTACCCAGTTTAATTTCTCGATTCTGGCATATATAATCTGTTGAAATTAATTTACCGTTTGCTAATTCGAGTAAAAATTTACTATCCAACGGCGTCAATGGACAACTTAATTTAGCACAAAAATCTCTACTCATATAGCTTCTATCCGCACCCGAATCAAATAAAACGTAAGCAGATTTATTGTCAATAAGAAAAGTACCCGTAACAAGTTCCGGGTCTTCCTGTGCCTCTGCCGCATTAATATTGAAAACTCTTCCACGGCCTTGTCCATTCGTGTTCTCATGGTTCGGGAAATTTCTAATAATGTGGCCCGTTTTTCCACATTTAAAACAAACTACATTGGCATAACTTGCTCCGACACTACTTGCTCTGCCATTACTCGTTCTGACACTATTTGTTCCTTTCGTTCTGTTAACCCCTGGTCCGTAGACCTCACACTTCGCCGCGCTATGACCATTTCTTTTACACTTGTTGCAAAATTTGGTGCAGAACCCCGAGTGATACTTTTCACACCTTTGGCATAGCTGCTTCTGATTGTTGTTGTTGTTGTTGTTGCGGTTGTTATTGTTGTTAGGATGATTGTTGTAGTTGTTGTTGTTGTTGTTGTGCCGTTTGTTGTTGTTGCGATTGATGTTGCGATTGTTGGGATAGTTGTTGTTGTATTGGTGACTCTTATCACCGTTTTCCTCCCACTTTCTTTTAACTAGCTTCACGTTGGCCTCTTCGGCCGCCTGTTCTTTAATTCATCCCTCAATTTGGTTCACTAGTTTATGAGCCATTCTACATGCCTTTTGTATGGAGGCAGGCTCGTGTGAACTTATATCTTCTTGGATTCTCTCCGGTAACCCTTTCACAAACGCGTCGATCTTATCTTCCTCATCTTCGAACGCTCTCGGACACAATAGGCACAATTATGTGAATCATCTTTCGTACGAAGTAATATCGAATCCCTGTGTTTGTAACCCTCTAAGTTCTGACTTGAGCTTATTGACCTCGGTTCTGGGAAGGTACTTCTCGTTCATCAAGTGCTTGAATGCTGACCATGGTAGCGCGTAAGCAGCATCTTGTCCCACTTGCTCTAGATAGGTATTCCACCATGTTAACGCAATACCTGTGAAGGTATGCGTAGCGTACTTCACTTTGTCTCCTTCAGCACACTTACTTATGGCAAACACCGATTCAACTTTCTCGGTCCACCGTTTCAATCCGATTGGTCCTTCGGTCTCATCAAATTCTGAAGGTTTGCAGGCAGTGAATTCCTTGTAGGAGCATCCTACACGATTTTCTTGCGCCGTTAGCTGTATTGCTAGATTCAGAGTTATTGTTGGTATGTAGCGCGGCCTGTACTGCAGCTATGTTTGAAGCAAGAAAGGCACGAAATTCCTCTTCGCTCATATTCAAGGTGTGTCGAGTAGTCGGTGCCATTTCCTTCAAAATAGTCAAATGAAACAAGTTAATCATACAGAATATTAAGAGTAGTCAATAGTATCTCGTAGCATAATATGAACTCATTTATAAAAGCTTTTTCTTCATATTAGCATTTTATAAGTTTAAATTCGGGTACTACCTACCCGTTAAGTTCATACTTAGTAGCTAATATACAATTCAACTACTACAATTCCATATGAAAAATTGATTATAATAATATATCACATACAAATATTCTTCAAACTTACAACTTCGCTATATTACATATAACATGAAATATAGTACACTATGATACATGACAGTTTTGAAGATAAATATAGTTAATACGCAAGTTGTTCAGCAAAGGAAATAAAGACACGTAATTCATGATTCCAGAAATAAGTCATGCGTTCTGGTTTTACTAAGACAACTTCCCATCCTTGGTCTTGTGGAAAATAGCCGTTATGACCATTGGCTAGGCAGCATATTGTAATGTCTTCAAAAGGACGAGGGTTTCGTAATGTCCAACAGCCCCGTAATAATCTAAAAACCTTGTTTCTCACCCCAACTACTGAATCCGTCACTTGTGAGAAGGTTTTATTTAAAAGTTGCAATCCGATGTTCTTTTCTCACTTTGGTAAGAAGCGAACATCACTAACTCGTAAGCATAACATGCTTCTTTATGTTGCATGTTAGAAGCTCTTTCTAATTCACGAAATCCTATGTTGGGATATGTTGAGTCAAAATAGGTTCTTAACCCGTAGAGTAAAATTGCATTTGGGTTCCCCGCATTTAATGCTTTAAAGAAAACACGGCGTAAGTTACGGTCTCCCCAATGTGATATACCCACCTATCAAAGGAAAGCCTTTTATAAACTAAGGCATTTCTGGAAAATCTTTCAAATGTTTGACAAGTTAATTTCGCCATAACTAAATGTGCTGATGAATTCTGACCAACTCTAGACAAGATTTCCTCAATCATATCCTCTGGTAGGTCTTCTAAAATATTACGTTGTCTACCCTTAACGTCCATTTTGTTTTTATACTGTAAAATAGACAAGGATTAGATTCGTAAAAGATAATTAACAAACAATACAAGCAATTTTTACATAGAATATAAAAGTACAAGCACACTACAATACATATAATACACAACATGATTACAACCCTATAATCTGAATCACTGGTTTCTTCTTCTTCTTCGGACTTGGTTCTTTTCCCTAATTTTCTAGGGATATATGATGTTCCTCTAATACGAGCTGTCATTTTCCACATTGGTTTAGAAAAACCCGGTGGTTTAGAGGTTCCTGGGTTATTGTCACGATATTGAAAATACGAGTGTTGACGGTACATATAAAGTTCATCGGGGTCGGAATCGGATTTCTCTATTTTGATGCCCTTTACCTTATTACTTTCTTTTGCCTCATTAAATTGGGTAGGGGTAATTTCTATAACATCATCGGAATCCTCATCAGGATCCGATTCATCGAAAAATTGATAATTTTCCCAATATTTTGCTTCCTTAGCGAACACACCATTGACCATTATTAACTTTGGTCCATTGGTTGAGGATTTTATTTTATTTGACCAGTTTTCTGTGTTTCCTACTATTCCCCCCTCCGAAACCTCTTCTTCTTCTGGTTCCTCTTCTTCTGGTTCCTCTTCTTCCGGTTCCTCTTCTTTCGGTTCCGTTTCCTCTTCTTCCGATTCTTCGGGAACTTGTAAATCTTGCCAATATATATTCGACTCTTCGTTATTATTAGGTGAGTCAATGGGAATTGTGCTAGAGGTAGACATCTATCACACAATATCAAACATGTTAAGAGATTAATATATCACATAATATTTACATGTTAATAATATATAGTTTCCAACAAAAATGTTAAGCAATCATTTTTTAAAGAGAACACGGTCGAAGTCCAGACTCACTAATGCATCCTAACAAACTCGATAAGACACACTAATGAAAATTTTCTGGTTCTCTAAGACCAACGCTCAGATACCAACTGAAATGTCCCGTTCATATTGATTATAAACGTTCCATATTAATTGATTTCGTTGCGAGGTTTTGACCTCTATATGAGACGTTTTTCAAAGACTGCATTCATTTTTAAAACAACCATAACCTTTATTTTATCAATAAAGGTTTTAAAAAACATTACGTAGATTATCAAATAATGATAATATAAAATATACTGTTTACACACGACCATTACATAATGGTTTACAATAGAAATATATTACATCGACATATATTTCTTGAATGTAGTTTTTACACAATATCATACAAACATGGACTCCAAATCTTGTACTTATTTTAGTATGCAACAGCGGAAGCTCTTAGTATTCACCTGAGAATAAACATGCTTTAAACGTCAACAAAAATGTTGGTGAGTTATAGGTTTAACCTTTATATATCAAATCGTAACAATAGACCACAAGATTTCATATTTCAATACACATCCCATACATAGAGATAAAAATCATTCATATGGTGAACACCTGGTAACCGACATTAACAAGATGCATATATAAGAATATCCCCATCATTCCGGGACACCCTTCGGATATGATATAAATTTTGAAGTACTAAAGCATCCTGTACTTTGGATGGGGTTTGTTAGGCCCAATAGATCTATCTTTAGGATTCTCGTCAATTAGGGTGTCTGTTCCCTAATTCTTAGATTACCAGACTTAATAAAAAGGGGCATATTCGATTTCGATAATTCAACCATAGAATGTAGTTTCACGTACTTGTGTCTATTTTGTAAATCATATATAAAACCTGCATGTATTCTCATCCCAAAAATATTAGATTTTAAAAGTGGGACTATAACTCACTTTCACAGATATTTCCTTCCTCGGAAATAAGACTTGGCCACGGATCGATTCACGAACCTATACAAATATGTACATATATATATCAAAGTATGATCAAAATATAATTACAACCATTTTTATTATGTTTTAAAGATTTTAGTGTATTAAGTCAGCTGTCCTCGTTAGTAACCTACAACTTGTTGTCCACAGTTAGATGTATAAAAATAAATCGATATATATTATCTTGAATCAATCCACGACCCAGTGTATACACGTCTCAGGCTAGATCACAACTCAAAGTATATATATTTTTGGAATCAACCTCAACCCTGTATAGCTAACTCCAACATTACTGCATATAGAGTGTCTATGGTTGTTCCAAATAATATATATACATGGATCAATATGATATGTCAAAACATTTGCATACGTGTCTATGGTATCCCAAGATTACATAATATATTAGAATACATGTATAATACAATATAAGTTAGCTAGGATATGATTTGTATAGATTTGTTAAACATTTCCCGTAGCTAAAAAGATCAAAAATATCCAATCTTGTTTTACCCATAACTTCTTCATTTTAAATCCGTTTTGAGTGAATCAAATTGCTATGGTTTCATATTGAACTCTATTTTATGAATCTAAAAAGAAAAAATATAGGTTTATAGACAGAAATATAAGTTACAAGTCATTTTTGTAAAGGTAGTCATTTCAGTCGAAAGAACGACGTCTAGATGACCATTTTAGAAAACATACTTCCACTTTGAGTTTGAAAGGACCCGTCCTAATCCATCCGGACAAAGTCCACATCGATTACAAATGATTCACAATAGTTGGTTACATCGCGAGGTACTTGATCTCTATATGATACATTTTACAAATGTGACGACCCCGTCAAAACACTTAACGGATCCGTCAGTTGGTCCCATAGCTTGATCGGACTTAAATGAATTAAATAAACAAAGTTGCATTCTTTTATTTCAAAATGTTACCCAAAAAGGAAACAAACCAAATTAAGTAGTTTGAAAACCAACCAACCATAATATTAAACCAAAAGTTGACACAAAACATTGCCAACAAACCCACAATTTAAATTATCCAAAATAGAATGCAAACTTAAGTTTCATAAATAGTTTCATAAAATCTGCCCAAATGCATGCAGACTCTTCTAACGACAGCGGAAGCATCAAATAACTCAAGTACCTATGAAAACATGCAAGTAAACTGTCAACACAAAGGTTGAGTGAATTATAGGTTTAAATAAATAAGTAAACTTTAGACCACAAGATTTAAAAATGTTAGAAAACATTAAACATTATTCCATTATCAATGAGCCACCTGGTAACCACTTAACCCTTTATTTACCCTTGCCAAACACAATAAAAATATACACTTGGACAGTGTATCTACAACAAATTACGAAGTACTAAACATTCCGATTATAAATTGCTAGCGCGACTAGCTCGAAATGGGGTTGTCAAACCCGATAGATCTATCCGTAGGATTCGCGTTCACCGGTAGAAACCAATGATTACAGTTACCAGACTAGGGAATATTTTTGTCCAACTCACAATGAATAATTAAATTTAACTGTTACTTGTGTCTAAACGTAAATAAAAATCTGCATGTAATCACATCCCAAAAATATACTTTGAAAAGTATGTAAAAACGGGACTATAACTCACCTTAAATAGCAACTGAAGAAATCTCACAAACAAGCGAACAGCACGTAAAGTAAAGTGATCAAGAAAGATCACAACGCCGACCTATAAATAAAGCAGGTCGAAATAAATAACTAACTTAGGCCAAGTCTTAGTATGATAGCTATTGTACATGTTGCAAGTAGGCATAGAACATTACTCAGCAAGCATCGGTTTGATTGGAACAGCATAAGGACACACACTTTCTATTTTTAGAAAGTTTCTATTTTTAGCAGGTTTCCATTTTTGGAAAGTTTTCTATTTTAGGAAAGTTTCTATTTTAGGAAAGTTTCTATTTTTGGAAAGTTTCTATTTTTGGAAAGTTTTGAAGTTAGGAAAGTTTCCTTAATTAGAAAGTCAACAGAAGTCAACTGAAAGTCAAAGTCAACCGAAAGTCAACTCAAAAGTCAACCTTGGTCAAACATAGTCAACATTAATTTTAAAAGTGTAAATTATAATAATAACATAGGTTATAATGTTATTTAAAGTCAAAAGTGTATAATAATGTCTTAACATAAGTTTAATTAAATAAAATGAATTATTAAAGTTAATATAAATTGAAATGTTATAATTAGTATAACATAAGTATTTAATTAATTAATTAAATATCAATCATAATATAAATATTATTAATTTATAATAAATTTTAAATCATATCATAAGTATTATTAATTAATAATGAATTATTAATCATATCATAAGTTTCTAATTAAAATTATTAAATCATAAGTATTTAATAATTAAGTCATAATTAAATAATAATTAAGTCTTATAATAATTAAATAATTATTTAATATTTATTATAAGTCTTTTAATAATTTCTCAAAAACAAAATTTAATACTTATCATAAGTATTTTCCTTTAATAATAAAAGTATTATTAATCATAAGTCTAATTAAAATGTTAATTAAATTATAATTAATAATTAAATGATATAATAAATATTTATATCATATGTTTTAAATAATAATAATTACTTCTTTTATCTTAAGTAATTAATTAATAATGAATTCCATAAATTTTATCATAAGTTTAATCATTAACCATAAGTTTTAAGTTTAAAAGTTCGCCGGGTCGTATCTTGAGCCCCGGGTGTCGGTTTCGGGCAAGCCACATATGTAACTTCACCTACTCAAACCACCCGACACATTTATGAACTCAAGAACACTCCAAGAACAGTCCCTAAGTCGTGGATATCAGCCATGACATCAATTGGGAAAATCATTTTACTCAAAACAGTAATTCGGGCAAAACGGGTGAACCGTGGCTCGGATTTAGGTGACCCGAACATGAATATTCGTCTCACCATCAGTCCTAACCAAATGAGGCACCCTAAAGACACCAAGGATGGTCACAAAGTCGGACCCAACCTTGTTCATGCCAAGAACACCTTTCAATCTTTAACAAAAACCAAATTAAGCGTATCTAGGGCTCCGGGAATCGAAACGACATGAATCCGGAGTCTAAAATTAATGTCTTGATGAGAGGAACTCATTTATGTACTTTATTTTAACATTCATAACAGTTATATAGTCAGAATATACGAATCAAACTGCTGTCCAAAATTTACAAACCGAAATCATGTACAAACGAGTAATTCTACGCATTCAAACAACATTACAACAACTTATACATATCATATTAATCATATAACATCAAAATACAGAAATATAAATAAATATGGAAAGTTCTAGGGTTAGGGTTTATACCCTAATCGAGAATCAAAGTATATGATCGCGTAGAGAACGGAGAGAGGAACACGATGGTGTTAATTGATTTATGATCCAAGCTACAATTTTAGATGATGATGGTGGTTTATGGTGGTGATGGTGACGGCACAAGGGAGAGGGGGGGAGAGGGTTTGAGAGAAAAAAAATAGAATTTAGGTTTTAGGTATAACTTGCTAAAAAAAATATGGGAAACAAATGAGAAGCAAAGGGGAGTATACTCCCCCTTAGCTTCGGCCGATCCAAGGGGAGTGGGGTGGGCCCCACTAGCCCATCTCACTTAATGTTAAATTACTTGTGGCCCGAAAACCCGAACGAAACCCGAAACGCGAAAACACGCTTACGCGATTTAAAATCCGGAAAGATAACGAACGCGCGACGAAAAATAAATATAAATACACCTATAAATAATATGATCATAAAATATCATATTTAAGATATTTAGGATTTAAAAATCCCGAAAGCTCGACCGTTGGTTTAAAAACCGAAAAGATTCGCCGGATGGAAATCCGCGGAACGTAGAAACGTATAATTTAAAATATGAATACATATATCCACATAACACATAATAATTATTATATATATATTATTACAAAAATAATAATATAGGTCATGGAAATGACGTGGCACACTAACAGTTAACGGTCGTTAAATAATTAACGGAAAAAGATAACGGAAAAAGTAGGGTCGTGACAGTACCTCCCCGTTATGGAAATTTCGTCCCGAAATTTAAGCAGGCGCAGGGGATGACTCGGCATCTGAGAACAAATGCGGATACTTCTGCTTCATTTGGTCTTCACGCTCCCAAGTGAACTCGGGACCGCGTCTAGCGTTCCATCGGACCCGAACAATAGGAATTCTGCTCTGTTTAAGAGTCTTAACCTCTCGGTCCATGATCTCAACTGGCTCCTCAATAAAATGCAATTGCTTGTCAACCTGAAGTTCCTCCAAAGGAATAGTCTGATCAAATTCAGCCAAACACTTCTTTAAGTTCGAAATATGGAAAACATCGTGAACAGCACTGAGTTCTTGTGGCAACTTCAAACGATAAGCCACCGGTCCAACTCTTTCAATGATCTCAAACGGTCCCACGAAACGAGGACTTAACTTCCCTCTTTTACCAAAACGAATAACACCCTTCCAAGGCGAAACTTTTAACATAACACGATCACCAACTTGAAATTCAACATCTTTCCTTCCTTTGTCGGCATAACTCTTTTGCCGACTTCTAGCAGTTCTCAACCTTTCTTTAATTTGAACAATCTTCTCAGTAGTCTCGTGAATAATCTCTGGACCTGTAAGTTGAGCATCCCCAACCTCATTCCAACAAATAGGAGATCTACATTTCCTACCGTACAAAGCTTCAAACGGTGCGGCTTTAATACTTGCGTGGTAGCTGTTGTTATAAGAAAACTCAGCTAACGACAAATACTTATCCCACCCATTTCCAAAGTCAATCACACAAGCTCGCAACATATCTTCTAATGTCTGAATGGTCCTCTCATTTTGACCATCCGTTTGAGGATGATAAGCGGTGCTCATATCCAATCTAGTGCCCAAGGCTTCTTGCAACGATTGCCAAAATCTCGATACAAATCGGCTATCTCTGTCGGAAATTATAGAAACGGGAACACCATGCCTCGAAACAATCTCTTTCAAATACAAACGGGTGAGTTTCTCCATGGAATCGGTTTCCCTAATCGGCAAAAAGTGAGCCGACTTAGTGAGTCGATCTACAATCACCCAAATCGCATCGTAGCCACCCGAAACTCTTGGTAACTTAGTGATAAAATCCATAGTGATACCTTCCCACTTCCACTCGGGAATTTCTGGTTGTACCAACAATCCGGACGGTTTTTGATGTTCAGCTTTGACCTTAGAACAGGTCAAACACTTAGCCACATACGTAGCCACATCACCTTTCAAATTTGGCCACCAATACAGCTCCTTAAGATCATGATACATCTTTCCTGAACCAGGATGAATAGAGTACCTAGACTTATGAGCCTCATCCAAAACAAGTTGTCGCAGTTCACCAAACTTCGGAACCCAAAGACGTCCTACAAAGTACCTAGTACCATCTGCTCGAATCTCAAATTTCTTAGCCATACCTCTTACGTTTTCTATCACAAAATTCTCTTCCTTTAAGGCTTCTTGTTGTGCCTCAAGAATCTGCCTTGCGAGGTTTGATCTAACTGTCATATTCAAGGCCCTAACCCTGCGAGGTTCAGTCCTTTCTTTACGACTCAATGCATCAGCCACAACATTGGCCTTACCCGGGTGATACAAAAGGTCACAATCGTAATCATTCAACGTCTCAATCCATCTTCGTTGTCTCATGTTCAACTGTTTCTGATCGAGGATATGTTGAAGACTTTTGTGATCTGTGTACACAGTACTCTTGACCCCATACAAATAATGTCTCCAAATCTTAAGTGCAAAAACAACGGCCCCCAACTCTAAATCATGAGTTGTATAGTTCTGCTCGTGAATCTTCAACTGACGTGATGCGTACGCAATAACCTTCTTTCGTTGCATCAAAACGCAACCATAGCCTTGTCGTGATGCGTCACAATAAACAACAAAATCATCATTACCCTCCGGTAGAGACAATATCGGAGCGGTAGTCAGTTTCTTCTTCAAAATCTGAAAAGCATTCTCCTGCTCATCCTTCCACTCATACTTTTTCCCTTTATGCGTTAAAGCAGTCAGAGGTTTCGCTATACGAGAGAAATCCTGGATGAACCTTCGATAGTAACCTGCCAATCCTAAGAACTGACGAATTTGAGTAGGAGTTTTCGGGGTTTCCCACTTTTCAATCGCCTCAATTTTAGCAGGATCAACTTGTATTCCTTGTTTGCTAACAATGTGACCAAGGAACTGAACTTCTCTTAACCAAAATGCACACTTAGAAAACTTAGCGTACAACTCTTCTTTCCTTAACAAATCAAGCACTAACCTCAAATGTTCTTCGTGCTCTTCATCACTCTTAGAATAGATAAGGATGTCGTCGATGAAAACAATAACGAACTTGTCCAGATAGGGTCTGCACACACGGTTCATGAGGTCCATGAACACAGCAGGTGCATTTGTCAATCCGAACGGCATAACAAGAAATTCAAAGTGACCGTAACGGGTGCGAAAAGCAGTTTTTGAAACATCAGATTCTTTAACACGCAACTGATGATAGCCAGAACGAAGATCAATTTTTGAATAAACAGAAGAACCCTGAAGCTGATCGAATAGATCATCGATTCTCGGAAGAGGATAACGATTTTTAACAGTGAGCTTATTCAGTTCACGATAATCAATGCATAAACGAAAAGAACCATCCTTCTTCTTAACAAACAGAACAGGAGCTCCCCAAGGGGACGAACTAGGACGAATAAAACCTTTGTCTATCAACTCACGGAGTTGACTTGACAATTCTTGAAGTTCAGAAGGCGCAAGACGATAAGGAGCACGTGCTACAGGAGCAGCGCCGGGAACAAGATCAATTTGAAATTCTACCGCGCGTTGCGGCGGAAGGCCAGGTAAGTCATCGGGAAACACCTCGGGAAAATCCCTAACAATATGAACGTCATCAACGTTCTTTACTTCCTTACTAGGATCAACAGCATGAGCAAGGATTGCATGACAGCCCTTTCGGAGATGTTTACGAACTTTCATACAGCTAATAAGGTTTAACTGTGTGCATTTCTTATCTCCAAAGACCATCAGTGGCTCTCCAACCACATCAGTAATACGAATAGCCTTATCATAACAGACGATCTCGGCACGGTTCGTGGACAACCAATCCATACCAATAACAATATCAAAACTACCAAGTTCAATCGGTATCAAATCTATCTCGAAATCCCTACCACCCAGATTAATGTTACACTTACGATGTACAGTCTTAGCAGTAAGTTCCTTACCATTAGCTACTTCAACAACATAAGTATTGTCTAAGAGAGCTAACGGCGTTTTGATTCTCGGACTTAATTTACTCGACACGAAACTTAAATCAGCCCCTGAATCAAATAACACATAAACTGATAAATCGTTGACTGAGAACGTACCAGTAACAAGCTTAGGATCTTCCTCCGCATCCTTAGCATTAATGTTGAACGCTCGGCCGCGTGCAGTCTCTGCAGTCTTCTTGTTGGGACAAGCATCTCGGAAATGCCCCGGCTTCCCACACTCATAACAAACCCTCGGATTACCTCCATTATTCGATTTCCCATTACCGTTACCGTTACCACCTCTATTACCAACATTATTATTATTACCACCAGTCGCGGGAGTAGCAGACCCCGGCAAAAGCACTGTACAATCTTTAGCAATGTGCCCTTGCTTAGAGCACCTCTTACAAGTAACTGTGCAGTAACCATCATGAACTTTATAGCAACGAGGACACACACGCTGATTTCTGTTGTTAGCACCTGAGGTATCCTGTTTCTTCTGCTGATTTTGGTTTTGATTGCGGTTGTTATCCCACTTTCGTTTCCCATTATCAGCTTTCTTGACAGCCTCCTCACTACTATCCACAACTGTAGTCTTGCTTCTTCTCAACACCTTGTCATTAAGTTTGTGGGCCATAGTCATAGCTGCCTCAATAGTCTGGGGTTCACTGGACTCAACCCCGTGTTCAATCTTCTCGGACAAACCATCAATGTAAGCCTCAATTTTGCGGTCCTCATCCGCATAAACCCTAGGACACAGCAAAGTTAACTCGAAAAACCTTCGTTCATAGGCATCTAACTCGGTGCCATGCATTTTCAAATTCTTGAGCTCAACCTCTAGCTTCTTAAGCTCACCCCGAGGTCTATAGCGGGTGATCAATCTTTCCTTAAAATCATTCCAGGCCAAACCATAAGCTACATCGCTTCCCAAACTACTAACCAGATTGTTCCACCATGTCAAGGCACTATCCTTGAGAGTGCAACTAGCGAAACTAACCTTGTCCTCTTCACGGACCCGACTGACCCTGAAAATAGATTCGATTTTCTCGAACCAACGAGTAAGCCCTATTGGTCCTTCCGTACCACTGAATTCTTGAGGTCGACCAGCCATAAAAGTTTTGTGGGAGCATCCCACGTTGTTGTTCACATTGGCGTTAACATCAGCATTTGCTGCCATAGCAGCAGCAATTCCTTCATTGATCAGGCGTTGCATACGCGCTTCAGTGGACTCTCTTGGAGGCATGATCTTCAAAATAGAATAACACATCCGTTAGTACCAATAATAATACTAGTGTCATAAAGGAATAGATCAAAACACGAAAAGACTAACCATTAAGATATTAGTCAACTAACACTATGAGTAATAACATGACAGTTATGATTGTTATAGAAATAACCATCACATGCATACATATTTTATGATAACATCATACAACATACATAGCACCTAACATACATGAACATATATTACGCATAATATAACATGCCAAGAGCCACAACATCAGAAATAAAACATGATAATGATAATAGATGTCATAAAAATAACCATCCATACATAATGAAAAATATCCCATAACAAAATCTTAATAAAATCCTCGGCAAAACGCCGTACATAACCCAAAATGTATGTATAAAAAGGACATTAAGTCTGATGAAATAGATAATCAATATGAATAATCACATCACATTCGCTTAGAGCGGGTGTGATAAGCTGGTCCAGCATGAGTCTCAGCAGGATCCTCATACTTACGCAACTTCCCTTTCACAACATCCAACTCTTCCTTCAACACACGAACAGTGCTCTCGAGAGCCTCGAACTTAGCATTAACTTCTCGATCACGCTTGCGGTTCGCATCCTCAACCCTATGCTTGAAAGTGATAAAGTTACCCATGTCGGCACGGATCTCGTCCATAACTTCATTATGTGGCAAGGTGCGCAAACAATCACTAAGGGCGTTAATACGTGTCACCTCATTATAAGCTCGGTTCATATGAGTAATGGTAGAAAAATAGTAATGAACAGGATCATCGATCTCCGGTTGATTAGCACGACGTCTAGCAGGAGACGGTGGAGCAGGAGCAGCAACAGAGTTATCGCTCGAAGTCGACATCTGCAAACAGCAAAACCGCAAACCATATACCAAAAGATATGAAAGCTAATAATATAACTTATACGAAATGAAATGCATAATAATGCTATAGCAAAATGGTCGGGCTGTAGACTAGACTCTAATGCACCCTAATAACCATGGGTTGACCACATTAAGACCGCCTAGTTCCCTACAACCAGAGCTCTGATACCACATGTGACAACCCCGTCAAAACACTTAACGGATCCGTCAGTTGGTCCCATAGCTTGATCGGACTTAAATGAATTAAATAAACAAAGTTGCATTCTTTTATTTCAAAATGTTACCCAAAAAGGAAACAAACCAAATTAAGTAGTTTGAAAACCAACCAACCATAATATTAAACCAAAAGTTGACACAAAACATTGCCAACAAACCCACAATTTAAATTATCCAAAATAGAATGCAAACTTAAGTTTCATAAATAGTTTCATAAAATCTGCCCAAATGCATGCAGACTCTTCTAACGACAGCGGAAGCATCAAATAACTCAAGTACCTGTGAAAACATGCAAGTAAACTGTCAACACAAAGGTTGAGTGAATTATAGGTTTAAATAAATAAGTAAACTTTAGACCACAAGATTTAAAAATGTTAGAAAACATTAAACATTATTCCATTATCAATGAGCCACCTGGTAACCACTTAACCCTTTATTTACCCTTGCCAAACACAATAAAAATATACACTTGGACAGTGTATCTACAACAAATTACGAAGTACTAAACATTCCGATTATAAATTGCTAGCGCGACTAGCTCGAAATGGGGTTGTCAAACCCGATAGATCTATCCGTAGGATTCGCGTTCACCGGTAAAAACCAATGATTACAGTTACCAGACTAGGGAATATTTTTGTCCAACTCACAATGAATAATTAAATTTAACTGTTACTTGTGTCTAAACGTAAATAAAAATCTGCATGTAATCACATCCCAAAAATATACTTTGAAAAGTATGTAAAAACGGGACTATAACTCACCTTAAATAGCAACTGAAGAAATCTCACAAACAAGCGAACAGCACGTAAAGTAAAGTGATCAAGAAAGATCACAACGCCGACCTATAAATAAAGCAGGTCGAAATAAATAACTAACTTAGGCCAAGTCTTAGTATGATAGCTATTGTACATGTTGCAAGTAGGCATAGAACATTACTCAGCAAGCATCGGTTTGATTGGAACAGCATAAGGACACACACTTTCTATTTTTAGAAAGTTTCTATTTTTAGCAGGTTTCCATTTTTGGAAAGTTTTCTATTTTAGGAAAGTTTCTATTTTAGGAAAGTTTCTATTTTTGGAAAGTTTCTATTTTTGGAAAGTTTTGAAGTTAGGAAAGTTTCCTTAATTAGAAAGTCAACAGAAGTCAACTGAAAGTCAAAGTCAACCGAAAGTCAACTCAAAAGTCAACCTTGGTCAAACATAGTCAACATTAATTTTAAAAGTGTAAATTATAATAATAACATAGGTTATAATGTTATTTAAAGTCAAAAGTGTATAATAATGTCTTAACATAAGTTTAATTAAATAAAATGAATTATTAAAGTTAATATAAATTGAAATGTTATAATTAGTATAACATAAGTATTTAATTAATTAATTAAATATCAATCATAATATAAATATTATTAATTTATAATAAATTTTAAATCATATCATAAGTATTATTAATTAATAATGAATTATTAATCATATCATAAGTTTCTAATTAAAATTATTAAATCATAAGTATTTAATAATTAAGTCATAATTAAATAATAATTAAGTCTTATAATAATTAAATAATTATTTAATATTTATTATAAGTCTTTTAATAATTTCTCAAAAACAAAATTTAATACTTATCATAAGTATTTTCCTTTAATAATAAAAGTATTATTAATCATAAGTCTAATTAAAATGTTAATTAAATTATAATTAATAATTAAATGATATAATAAATATTTATATCATATGTTTTAAATAATAATAATTACTTCTTTTATCTTAAGTAATTAATTAATAATGAATTCCATAAATTTTATCATAAGTTTAATCATTAACCATAAGTTTTAAGTTTAAAAGTTCGCCGGGTCGTATCTTGAGCCCCGGGTGTCGGTTTCGGGCAAGCCACATATGTAACTTCACCTACTCAAACCACCCGACACATTTATGAACTCAAGAACACTCCAAGAACAGTCCCTAAGTCGTGGATATCAGCCATGACATCAATTGGGAAAATCATTTTACTCAAAACAGTAATTCGGGCAAAACGGGTGAACCGTGGCTCGGATTTAGGTGACCCGAACATGAATATTCGTCTCACCATCAGTCCTAACCAAATGAGGCACCCTAAAGACACCAAGGATGGTCACAAAGTCGGACCCAACCTTGTTCATGCCAAGAACACCTTTCAATCTTTAACAAAAACCAAATTAAGCGTATCTAGGGCTCCGGGAATCGAAACGACATGAATCCGGAGTCTAAAATTAATGTCTTGATGAGAGGAACTCATTTATGTACTTTATTTTAACATTCATAACAGTTATATAGTCAGAATATACGAATCAAACTGCTGTCCAAAATTTACAAACCGAAATCATGTACAAACGAGTAATTCTACGCATTCAAACAACATTACAACAACTTATACATATCATATTAATCATATAACATCAAAATACAGAAATATAAATAAATATGGAAAGTTCTAGGGTTAGGGTTTATACCCTAATCGAGAATCAAAGTATATGATCGCGTAGAGAACGGAGAGAGGAACACGATGGTGTTAATTGATTTATGATCCAAGCTACAATTTTAGATGATGATGGTGGTTTATGGTGGTGATGGTGACGGCACAAGGGAGAGGGGGGGAGAGGGTTTGAGAGAAAAAAAATAGAATTTAGGTTTTAGGTATAACTTGCTAAAAAAAATATGGGAAACAAATGAGAAGCAAAGGGGAGTATACTCCCCCTTAGCTTCGGCCGATCCAAGGGGAGTGGGGTGGGCCCCACTAGCCCATCTCACTTAATGTTAAATTACTTGTGGCCCGAAAACCCGAACGAAACCCGAAACGCGAAAACACGCTTACGCGATTTAAAATCCGGAAAGATAACGAACGCGCGACGAAAAATAAATATAAATACACCTATAAATAATATGATCATAAAATATCATATTTAAGATATTTAGGATTTAAAAATCCCGAAAGCTCGACCGTTGGTTTAAAAACCGAAAAGATTCGCCGGATGGAAATCCGCGGAACGTAGAAACGTATAATTTAAAATATGAATACATATATCCACATAACACATAATAATTATTATATATATATTATTACAAAAATAATAATATAGGTCATGGAAATGACGTGGCACACTAACAGTTAACGGTCGTTAAATAATTAACGGAAAAAGATAACGGAAAAAGTAGGGTCGTGACAACAAACATTGCATTCGTTTTGAAAAGACAAACTTCCTTACATCGAAAATTGACGATATGCATACCATTTCATAATATATCTAATTATAATTATCTTAATAATAATCTTGATGAACTCGACGACTCGAATGCAACGTCTTTTGAAATATGTCATGAATGACTCCAAGTAATATCTTTAAAGTGAGCAAATGCACAGCGGAAGATTTCTTTCATACCTGAGAATAAACATGCTTTAAAGTGTCAACCAAAAGGTTGGTGAGTTCATTAGTTTAACATAAATAGTCATTTCCATTATTTTAATAGACCACAAGATTTTCATTTCTCATAAACATACGTCCCATACATAGAGACAAAAATATCATTCATATGGATTGAACACCTGGTAACTGACATTAACAAGATGCATATAAGAATATCCCCATCATTCCGGGATCCTCCTTCGGACATGATATAAATTTCGAAGTACTAAAGCATCCGGTACTTTGGATGGGGCTTGTTGGGCCCGATAGATCTATCTTTAGGATTCGCGTCAATTAGGGTGTCTGTTCCCTAATTCTTAGATTACCAGACATAATAAAAAGGGGCATATTCGACTTCGATAATTCAACCATAGAATGTAGTTTCGATTACTTGTGTCTATATCGTAAAACATTTATAAAAGCAGCGCATGAATTCTCAGTCCCAAAAATATATATAAAAAGGGAGTAATGAAAACTCACTTAATGTATTTTGTAGTAAAAATACATACGACGATATTTAATAACTGAACAATGCAGGGTTGGCCTCGGATTCACGAACCTATAACATTTGTATATATATTAATATACATAATGGAGATCGAACAGTGTATACATAAATTTATTAGTTATCTTCATTTTATGTTAATAATATATATATGTTTCATATACTCATTTTGTATATATATAAAAATATTAATTTTCGTTATGCTATAAGTATTAGTTATATCTTTATTATATATATATATATATATATATCATTTGTATATTAGTAATAGTAGTTATAAGAATATCAAAAATAATTTTGATAGTGAAAAAAATGTTGATAACAATAATTTTTAGTATTTACAAAATGATGCCAATATTTATAACAATAACTTGTATTATTTTATAATAATAATAATAATAATCCTGAACATATTCATAATAATAATTATAGTACTAAAAATTGTACAATTACTAATATTTACAAAAATAATAATAAGTTGCATTATTTTGTCACTAATTATAATGTTTATAATGATAATTTTATTATGTTCCTAATAATGATAATAATAATAATAATAATAATAATAATAATTCTAATACTTAATAATAATAATAATTTTAACCACTCCTATACTTTCACCACTCCTATACTTTCTTCCTCAATTTATACTTCCAAAGATTGTGAAAATGCTCCACCCCGTTCTTTTCCTGGATATTTTTCTGACTATCGCTTCTATCATTCTTCTTTTACATCTACCACCAGAGGAATCTGTTTACTTCTACTATTACCTTGGGGTTATAGTATTTTTAATTCTCCCTTGTCTTTATGTTGCTATATGTATTGATATACACGGTTTGTAATTTCTGTGTTGTTATCGGGCTTTATATTTCCCCTTATATTTCGGAGGTTCATGCTTTTGTTTTCTCTTCTCGCCTTTAAGTAAAGCAAGTAATGGTCCATAATTCGTAGGTATGAAGTTTCGAATGAACATAACTAAGGTTCTAAGCAGAACGGAAAGGTAATAGCACGATTTGATTTACAGATTACCGGAATTAACGGAAAAGATAGAAATATCAAGTAAATACTTTCTTGATATGTTTAACGGTTAAGTAGAATGAAAGAGTTATGTATATGGCACATGATGACGGTATTGTCTATGAATCATCATCTTCCATTAGAAATTTAGCATGACTTACTGTAATATAATCACGTTGGCCATACATCATTATATTATACTAACTCATGCTTCAATTCCTAACACTTCTCCAGAAAACATTCATAATTTAAACTTGAATTTTTCATAATGATAGAAACTAAACAGTTTCTTTTATGATTTAACACAGATAGCTCGAAGAGATACATAATTCAGTCAGGAATAGTTATGAAGATATCTTCAGAAGTACTGAGGATGTTTATACGGAAAGATACGGTGATATATTAGAATATTTAAGTCGAAGGTTAATGAGGGAAATTTTTCTGTAAGTGTTTAGAATGCGTTGGAGAGATCTTTTGTAATTCCCATCAGAAATCGAATCATCTACATTCTTTAGGTATGGGTTTAGTCCTTGTGATTTGTCCACAGCCTCCTTCATGGTTTGCTCAATCCGTTTTTCAGTACAAAATTTTTCTCATTTTTTGAGCTTTTTCAATACACTATTCTTTATTATCAAACTTTTGACTGTTAAGGTCGTTTATAGTTTTTGCTGCTTCGTCAGCATTTTCAAACCTCGGAGAACTGATTCGCAGGTTGGGTGCTTTTCAGAATTCCAGAATTATAATTCCAGGAGATAACGTTATATGTATATATAGAAACGCTACAAAATTCGAGAATAATGATTGATGCTTCCAGATATTTGGTATGGCAATTGTCGTTACATGATGCAGATGAGTACATAATAGAGTTTCAATGAATGAATATCGTGATTTTTCGGAGAGACTTACGCCAAAGAGTAATGAAGCTGTTGATACGTTTACTGTTAATATGATGGATTATAAAAGGTTCCCCGATAACAAAAACGTATATATCAAGGTTATAATAAGGCTAATCTGAAAAGTCGAAGTTGACTGGTTGGAAGGGTGATAACACTGTATACCTTTGCAAGGTTATTTTCGGTAATAACAATGCTAAAGGATCTAGCACATATACGTGTTAAACTTTTACTTAAGTTCGAGAGTTTTCCAGGTGCATAACTATATGCATAAATCTTTCTTTTCATAGATAACGTGTGGTTGGATCATCCTCTCGATTGTTTCTAAATTGAGGTGTTTTCAAGAATCATGAAGGATTTGAACGCAGAGTGCAATCATCAATATACATATGATGTTTAAGATGAAATTATCGTGAATTTGAATTATACGAATATTTTTCTGAGTGTTACGAATAAATGTGATGTATTAGTATAGTTTGAATTCAAAGTATGATTTTGAAAGATGTATGAATCTAAGAGTGATGTCACTTGTTAAATCTTGACTTGGATTCTTATCTGTAAAATCAGAATATGTAATCGAATTTGTATGGAAAAGTTGTTCTGATTTTTATGAAAGAATGTATATCGCAGTAAAAGTAGTGAGTATAGTTAATGATTATTGAATCAAAATTGAAGAATGTACGGTGTAACATATTAATTGTGAACTTAAATATTTCTCGGGTATTACCTACCCGTTAAAATATTTTCACCATCAACAGTTTGTACAACAGAATTTTTAATTACAATCTTTATGAAAATATACGTACATGTATATTTTCCGTCAGATGTAATCATGGATTTAATGAGTTAATTTAATATTAAACTCATTTGATTTACGGTTGAAACGAGAATAAATAATCTCCAAACTTTAGAGATTACATAATTGTCGAGGAATATTTCTTTAATGAAGTTATGAATCAATACTTCATCGTTCATTGTTATTGATTTTCCTCGGTGTATGATGTTGGTGCCCATGGAATTCTTGTGATCTTCGCAAGGCACGAATGATGTTTTCTAAAAAGTTTCGAGTACATCGAAAATGAAAGTGTACACTCAAACATGTATTTGAATAATACACTTGGTTTATTATGAAATGGAATTTATTGAGTTGAAACAGAGATTATAGTTAACGATTGTTAAGTCATTAACGAAGGATGTACATCATAGCATATTAGTAATATGAATTAACCAAGTAGTACCTACCAGTTAAGATTCACACATAATAACTTAGTATAAAAAGATTTTTATTACGATTTCGAGATATACATAAATATATATATACATATATCTGTGAACCAAAAGTAATGAATTAATATTTCATAATTCATCATTCTCGGTACTCTTCGGTGTCTGTGGTGCTTATGGAGCTTGTGGTGATGGGAATGATGCTGGTGCTAGTGGTGTTGCTGATGCTGTTGGTATTGATGGAGGTACCTGCGTAGTAGGTGCGAGCCTAGCTTCCAAATCGAACACCGTCACTTCCGGGGTTTCTACTTTACGCTCTAATCTATGAATTAGTTCTACCCATTCTATCGTAAGGTTTATCAATTCTTGATATTTAGTTCGAAGTCTTCTAACTTCTTCTAATAATCCTATCTAATTAGAATTTGAGAGTAGAGGACGAATACTATCTTTAACTACATCGAGTTGACCTTCGAGGCGGAAAATCCTTGCGAAAAGAGTGAAAACGGTGTTGCGGACAGGTTCGCCGGTAAGCGGATCGAGTACTCCGACGTTAGGTGGTAAGTTCAGTTCGTGATATTGAGTACCTTCTTCATTTCTCCATAGGGTGAGTATTTTGCGAACCCATCCCCATTTTCTAAAGAAATCACGGTAGTTGATCGGTTGGTGCGCTCCCGTCATGCTGTCTTCGGAACTAGAGGAACTTGGTCTATTCATAGATGCCATCTTACTTGATCACAGAAAATATTTTTGGGTATGAAAAGATTGGTAATAGGAAATGATAGTTGGATGTATTCTCAATGCATAATATGCATAGATATATATAATACCAGGATTCCTTAAATTACGGAGGAAATTGCGGACATCGCCAAATAAGATCTACTATGATAGATATGATAGAATATGATTCGTCTATACACCGTGTATGCAATAAATGCAAAAACACGTGTCAAGACTAAAAATGATAAGCAAAACTTATAATAAACAGCTACGGTCAAAGTCCAGACTCACTAATGCATCCTAACAACTACCGGTTAGACACACTAATGCAAATTCTGGTTCGCTAAGACCAACACTCTGTTACCAACTATAACAACCCTTCAAAATAGCCATTGACGTGGTACGTTATCTCTGGTCCCATTGTGAGGTATTGACATCTATATGATACACGGAGATGATTTTGAATGCAGCGTCTTTCAAAATATGCCATGAATGACTCCATGTAATGTCTTTTTCAATTAACAAATACACAGCGGAAGCATTTTTTTAATACCTGAGAATAAACATGCTAAAAAGTGTCAACCAAAAGGTTGGTGAGTTCATAGGTTTATCATAAATAATGATTTCAGTAATAGTAATAACCCACAAGATTTAGTTTAAAGTTGATTGATACCAAATATATATCAATCTAAAAGTGTTGCTGAAGTTTGTAATATCGCGACTAAACAAAAGTTACCTCGTGACACCTTGTACAGTCAGTGTCGTTGAATCATTATTATGTAACCAAAGACCAACGGTCAAATGGTTAGAGACGTTACTCTCAATAGGCCTACTCATAATAATTAAGTTTGCGTTATACCAAGAAATTAACGATATTACGGTGAGAATTTACATGACAAAGTAAGACAGCATAATAACAGTTGAGTACTTGTGTCTAAACGTAAAGTAGTTATAAAACATTGCATGTATTCTCAGCCCAAAAATATATATTGCAAAAGCAATTAAAAAGGGAGCAAATGAAACTCACGATATGATATTTCGTAGTAATTATGCGTATGACGAACCTATATCATTTATATATATATTAACACACATAATTGTAATCGAACAAATTCATGTATATATAAATTTATTAGTTATATTATTTTTATATTAATAACTTGTATGTTTCATATATTCATTTTATATATTTTAAATAAATAAAAATATTAACATAGTTAAGTTATATATTTTTATATAATATCATTTGTTTGTTAAATTAATGATAATACTAGAATAATGATAATAATACTATTAATTAGATTTAATAATGATGTTGAAAATAATTATTTTGATAATATCATTAGTCACTTTGTTAGTAGTGATATTGATAATGATAATAGTAATATTAATAATAATAATAATAATAATGTTAAGTTTTAATAAAATAATAATTTTAAGATTGATAGATTTTAATAAAACTGTTAATGATAATTTCTAATAATAATAATAATAATAATAATAATAATAATAATAATAATAATAATAATAATAATAATAATAATATAATAATGCTGATAATAATAATAACTAAAATAATAATTTTACTGCTAGTGATAGTTATGATAATAATATTAGTAATAACAATAATAATAATAATAATCTTAATTGTAATTATAATCATGATAAATGATAACTAATACTTTTTTGTAGTAATAATATTAATAATTATAATACTTAATGACAATACTATGATAATAATAGTAATAATTTAATAATAATAATACTAATAATAATAATACTAATACTTAATAACAATAATAATAATAATAATAATAATAATATAATAATAATAATAATAATAATAATAATAATAATAATAATAATAATAATAATAATAATAATAATAATAATAATAATAATAATAAATAGAATAACTACCTCAAAGTAAAGGCTTTCTAAAAAAAATTGCCACAGCCCGGGCTCGAACCCGCGACCTCCCGTAAACACCCTTAACCATCCAGCCATTTCTGTTTTTCTGATCTAATCCACTAACCAAAACCAATTATCCCGTTTTTCTGTTTCTCCTTCTTCTTCCACAATTTAAATCGACAGGACCAAACAACCATTTTTAATAGTGAGTTAATGATTTGGTTTTAGCTTATTCAAATGACATAGAAATTACCAGTTGTTGGTTGGATTGATTTTAACAGAAAGAAATAAAAATATAGCAGCAGCAGGAAAGCTTCGCGAAAAAAAAACTCATAATTTGATTTCGAAATTTGGTTATTTTGAGACCCCGATTCCTTCATGAAATATGTTGTAAATCGTTCCTAGAAACTCCTTGAATCATTAATTGATCTTGAGACTTCAAAACAGATTTAAATTTCTTGATGAACATAAACTTTTGACTTTTTGAAATTAAAGTTTGACTCGAAAATATAAATTCGTTAAGATGAATTGAAAGCTCAAATTTTGCAGAAAGATTGAGTAAAAGAATCCTAACAAAATTGCATTAATAGATTTTGAATTTAAATTTGAAATTGAGCTGTTGTAATTCTTGTTCAAGAACAGGGTATAACGGCCTGTTTCTATTTTTTTAATTCAACAATTAAAAGCTTGTTAAATGTATTTTTATAATGGGTAATGGTAATGGTGGGTCGAATGAATACTTATCACTGGAATTGCTCACTTGTTATATAGAATTGATTGTCGACAAGAAGAATCAAGCAGGCCAAAAAAATTAAATAAATAAAAAGCTAAAAATGACACGCAACTGATTCTTGTTATTTTGTGTGAATGGAGATCGACTGAATTTCAATCAGTTAATAAAGAAAATAAAAGTGGAAAAGGACTTGCAACTGCTTTTGTTATTATCCTGTGATTTAATGGATTTCTCAGTGTATTACAGTCAACCAGGACTTTAGGGAACAAATTAAAAAGATTGATGGTGAAATCAAACTGATTTCTTCTAATTTTTGTCTTTATAATTTGTATTTAACTAATATTAATAATTAATAAATATATTAATAATAATAATTCTTTTAATATTATCAATAATAATAATAATAATAATACAAATAACAAGAATGATTATATTTATTATTAATAATGTTTATAATAATATTAATAATAATAATAACATTAATGATAATAATAAGTTGTATAAAAATAACAATACTTATAATAATTCTAATAATCTCAGTCATAATGATATTAATATTGATATTAATATTACAAATTATGTGTATCAAATTTCATGTCTATATATTTAATAATACTGATATTAATGTTAATATTAATATTTATAATAATAATGAAGGTAATAATAATATGAGTATAATAACTATAATTTAACTTGTAATTAAATATATTAATATTACAATTTATTAATTATGTAATACATAATATGCAATATATATATATATATATATATATATATATATATATATATATATATATATATATATATATATATATATATACACACATATTTATTTACAACAACTGTTCGTGAATCATCGAGAATAGTCAAATGTTAACTGAATCCATGTAAACAGTTCAAAAATTTTGAGGCTCAACATTACATGCTTTGCTTATTGTGTTGGAAACATTAAATCACATATAGATTTGGTTCAAAATAAGTCGAAATTTTCCGGGTCATGACACTATCTACTATTGTTCCAGCTTTGATGATTTGTTTCCAAGTAGATTGTCCGGATGAGTACCTGCAATTGTTAATAACAAGGGGGCCACCATCTATACCATATATGTTTTTTATAATTATAGACCAAAAAGCGTTAAGTTCTGATTTTAACAGCCACCACCATTTACATATTAGAGAAAGATTTTTTGTGTGAATTAAGCCAATGTTTAAACCCCCTTTTGTAAATATGTGTTATAACTTTCTCATAGTCTCTAAAAACCTATGCGGGCCTTGCCTTTGTTACTAGAAATTTAGCTTCCTTTTTTCAAGTGTTGGTCATCTGGTACACATTAGATGGGATGGCTGGTGTATGTTTAAATGGAGTTACCTATTAATTACTCCGTATACATTATCAATCAAACAATTGTGTATACAATCAATTAACTTTTATACATTGCAACACTTTGAGATGAGAAAGACCTACCAGTAGTAAATATTTGTTGCTTGGTTGCCCTGCCTTGTTAATATCTTGTTATGTAAAAACATTGATTCACTAATTGTTTGTTTATGATGTTTGCTACATTCATTAATAGATACTTAAAAACTTTTCATTAATAATTAGTTATGTAAATGACATATATTAAAAACATTAAATTAAAATTTGTTTAGCCCAAATGAAAAATCAAAAACCCAAAATAAACTTTTCACTAATTGTTTGTTTGTTTAGCCCAAAATATCTTCTTCTTCTTCTTCTTTCTATTTTTCATCTAGAGTCACCACTCACCTCCAGCAAGCTTCCAATAACCTGAAAAAAGGATTAAAAATAACACAATTAACAAGAAGAAAAACGATAGAATTTGATTCCAATGGATATATATTCAAATATAAACGGGTCAACAATCAAAAACCCACCTTCTCTACATCACTAAAATTTGTACATCACTAAAATTTGTCATAGATCACTCGAATACTTTTTTGATTATATTTATTGGTGCCATGACATATTTTTAATGACAATGGCCCAAAAAAGGTAACGTAACTTACCAAATTTTCCGGATTGGAAAGGTTGTCAGATTGGAAAGAAAACGCGTTGTCTTTCGGTGACCATATCACCCTCATCAAATCGGTACTTAGGTGTCTCCCGTTATATGTTTTCTCTCTATTCCACGCTCCTTCATGTGCCATTAACTTGCTCGAGAACTTGAGACGTAGGTTTTTTGGGGCAGGTCGAGGGAAAATTCAAAAGTGTCATGGGTTGAATGAGATTCCATCCTCTCTTCATACGGGCGGGGTGGGCTTAGTATTGGGTCGTTGAACGCCAAAAACCTAGCTTTGCTGGGAAATGGTGGTGGCGATTCCCTAATTAAAAGAATGTTTTTTGAGTTAAAGTGACCCAAAGTATCTATGGTCGAGAAGGGGGGGGGGGGTGGGGTTGGGCACTTTTGGTACGAATTAGCAATCAAATAGAGGTTCAATTTGGGATAGGATTGGAAGTTTAAATTTAACAATTTCCAAAATAAATTTAGATTTAGTTAACTCCTATTTAAAATTTGTAAATAATGGAGAAGATAAGTGTTTTTGGAAGGATATTTGGGTGGGAAACCAACCACGTAACCATTTCAGAAGAATCTATTTGCTTGATACAGATAAGGAGGTATCAATAAGGGATAGGTAAGCTGTAACGACCCTAGTTCATTATCTCAAAAACACGCCTTAAATAAAACTTTTCTGAATCAACACATCTGGACGGCGTCCAGCAAAGAAGGCTTGGAAGGCGTCCAGAAGATCTGGACGGCGTCCAAATGAACTGTCAGTTTCTGACTTGGATGTCTAACTTACTCGAGCGGAAAACCCACTTCCCGAAACTTTTAAACGAAACCCTTTTCACTACATGTTAACATAATTAAAACTAAGAAGTTTCCACCATAAAACCAAGTTTTACAACATCGGGCCCACATCGACCGTTTTACGAGTTTCGTACAAAAATACAAGTTCACCATAACAGTTTAAATTCCAAACGACACCTAGAGTATGGTGTTTGGGGTTAAACTACCCACATATTGGCCAAACTTCAAAAGCTAAACATGTCCAAAAGCATCCCCTATCAAAATAAAGCGGGATCACTAATCCAAACGAACGCCCTTACCCTTGTCCACGCGGGAGCCTATAAAATGATAAACAACGAGAGGGTAAGCTAAAGCTTAGTGAATGCAATAATTATACATATACAAATATAATATACCTACTTGCATACACTTACACACACCGTAATATCGCTAGTATATAACAATTAGCATACAAACTCTGAGTATAAGCTAATAACCTCCAAATACCGCAACTAGCATAATCAACAGCATATTCACCGAAATAATATATTATGCTATACAACAACATGTACACAAACTATATGGTTAACCATAAACACATCATGGTGCCACCGGCTCCGTGGTTCACACCATACGCAATGCTATGATGCTACCGACTCTGTGGTTCACGTCACTACGCATTTGAGTCATACCCTTTTATAGTGCTACCTGCTCCGTGGTTCACACTTCGGTGCTACCGGCTCCGTGGTTCACACCTCATTTTATAGTGCTACCGGCTCCATGGTTCACACTTTGATGCTACCGGCTCTGTGGTTCACATCACAACTCGAGTCATACTCTTTTATAGTGCTACCGGCTCCGTGGTTCACACTTTAACGACTCGTGCTATAGTGCTACCAGCTTCGTGGTTCACACTACGACACACGTACCATGATGCTACCGGCTCCGTGGTTCACATCATAATACACTCACACATACTATGGTACTACCGGCTCCGTGGTTCATACCATAGCACACAAATAAATACACTATATACATACATGCATAATTATTCCACTCACCTTAACGCCTTCGGTGAATGTTTTATACTTCCGCAAGCTTCAAGGCAAAGTACCTAATACAATAAGTACTCAATCAACACACAAACTGGTTGGACTTATCACCAACAATTCTCTCATGTGCATTTAATGACTTAAATGCATCATATGCCCCATTTTCACCAAAACCGTCCATTTAAAGTCAAGACCATCACATAACACTAAAACCTAGTGACTAAGGTCCAACAACACTAACTAATACACCATTAGGGTATTTCATACCCATCTTTCCCAACTAGGTCAATTATTACCCATTTAACCATTTTAAAGTCACACACCCATTTCGGGTCATCCACTAACCCCATTAACACCCATTTGCTTAATAACTAGGTGTGCTAGTAATTAACTAACCAATTATGACTCATAAGTCCATTTAACATCTCCAAAACCCTAGGTTAGTCATCCTTGGGTCCTCATGACCCAATCTTACCCTAGAACACCCAAAATCACCAAATATGGGTTTTGTGTTCATCACTAACCCAAACCCTAACCCTTAAACAAATTTAAAATAAGGAAATCAAGATTAGAGCATACCACTACAATTACAACGAAGCTAGTGATTAGATGAACAACTTTAACACACGCGCTTTGGCCCGAAATCAACTTCTTCTTCCCCGATTTGAGCTTTCTCACACAAGAATCACTCTCTCTCTCTCTCTCTAGAATTGAAGTGGAAGGAGGAGGTAATTGAAAGTGGAGTGAATGAGGCTCCTAGAACTGATCTTGTGGCCTTAGATTCGTCCAACAAGTGAAAAGACCAAACTACCCCCATTTAATATCTAAAAGAACACAGCTGGCCCGCTAGTTCAATTGGACGGCGTCCAGGATTCGGGACGGCGTCCAGCCCTTTACAATTGGACGGTGTCCCATAAATTTCGACGGCGTCCCAAACACCTGAGAAAACAGGATCTTACAACTCTCCCCCACTTGAACCGGATTGCGTCCTCGCAATCCAAGCCACATGACAAGCAGGAAGATAGACCAAAACAAACTCTTCGGGCTCCAAAGTAAAATCGAAACCTATACTACGATGCCATTGAACTTTAAAAGTTCTCACCTCTTTATTTCTCAACGTTTTCACTTTTTCATCGAGTATAGCAACCGGCTCCTCAACATACTCTAACTTGTTGATTAGTTCAATTTTGTCTAATGGCATCCATGAAGAATCATCCGCAAGACACTTACGGAGATGGGAAACATGAAATGTATTATGGATCCCCGCAAGCTCTTCGGGTAATTCCAAACGATACGCAACTTCACCAACACGAGCTAAAATTTTAAATGGCCAAATAAACCTAGGAGCTAACTTTCCTCGTTTTCGAAATCGAATGACACCTTTCCATGGCGAAACTTTAAGCATCACCATGTCACCTTCTTGAAACTCAATCGGTCGCCTTCGTTTGTCAGCGTACGCCTTTTGTCTATCTTGGGCCTTTTTCAAATGAGCTCGAATCATATCAATATTACTATTCGTCTCTAAAACCAAATCGGTACTCCCGATTTCTCTTTGACCCACTTCACCCCAACAAATCGGGGTTCGACACCTATGCCCATAAAGCATCTCGTAAGGTGGCATCCCGATACTAGTATGATAACTATTATTGTACGAGAATTTCACCAATGGTAAGTGCTCATCCCAACTACCGCCGAAATCAATAATACACGCCCGTAACATGTCCTCCAATGTTTGATTTGTACGTTCGGTTTGACCGTCCGTTTGAGGATGGTACGCCGTGCTCAATTTCAATTGTGTACCCATATCTTCATGAAACTTTTCCCAAAACCGAGATGTGAAACGAGTATCTCGATCCGAAATAATAGATATAGGAACTCCGTGTCTCGATATCACTTCCTTGATAAACAACTTAGCCAAGGTCTCTGACGATATCGTTTCCCGAATGGGAAGAAACAAGGCACTTTTCGTCAATCGATCAACTATTAACCAAATCGAGTCAAATTGGGTTCTTGCCATCTTTGGTAACTTTGTGATGAAATCCATGGTAATGTACTCCCATTTCCATTTTGGAATTTCTAGCGGTTGTAACATACCATACAGCTTTTGGTGTTCGGCTTTAACTTGCAAACACGTGACGCATTGTTCAACATACTTTACAACATCACGTTTCATGCCCGACCACCAATACTCCTTCTTTAAATCAAGATACATTTTCGTCACGCCCGGATGAATGGAATACTTTGACTTATGTGCTTCATCAAGTACCACTCGTCGTAAATCTCCCATTCTAGGCACCAACACACATCCTTGAAAGGATAACAAACCATGCGGGCCTAAGGTAATAAACTCCGTTTGACCTACGATTCGTTCTTCATGCTTATTATTAACGAAAGCTTCAATTTGAATCTCACCAAGCTTTACAAGAAAATCGTTTGTAATAATCATGCGTAACGATCCTACTCGTATCGCCGGATGTTGAATTTTTCGGCTCAATGCATCCGCGACCACATTCGCCTTGCCCGGATGATATAAGATTTCACAATCATAGTCTTTCACCATATCCTTCCATCTAGGTTGACGATAATTCAAATCTCTTTGATCAAAAAGATGTTTCAAACTCTTATGATCCGAATAAATCGTGCACTTAACACCATACAAGTAATGGCTCCAAATTTTCAACGCATGCACAACTGCCGCCAACTCAAGATCATGAGTCAGATATCTCGTGTAGTGTTCCTTTAATTGTCGAGAGGCGTAAGCGATGACTTTACCTCTTTGCATTAGAACACACTCGAGCCCATTTAAAGATGCATCACAATAAACCGTCATGTCTTCTACCCCTTCCGGCAACACTAACACCGGAGCTTGACATAACTTCTCTTTTAATAATTGAAAAGCAATTTCTTGCTCGTTCTCCCAATTAAATCTCGTGTTCTTTCTCGTCAACTTCGTCAAAGGAGAAGCGATTTTAGAAAAGTCTTGGATAAACCAACGATAATAACCGGCCAATCCGAGGAAACTTCGGATTTCTTGTAGGCGTAGTCGGTCGTCCCCAACTCTTTACCGTCTCAATCTTCCCCGGATCTACTTGAATACCATCTTTGTTCACAATATGGCCAAGGAATTGAACTTCCCTTAGCCAAAATTCACATTTGGAGAATTTTGCATACAACTTCTCCTTCCGCAACATCGTCAACACACCACGCAAATGATGTTCATGTTCCTTCATACTCTTCGAATAGACAAGTATGTCGTCAATGAACACAATCACCGACTTGTCCAACATAGGTTGGCACACTCGGTTCATAAGATCCATGAATGCCGACGGTGCATTCGTAAGACCAAAAGGCATAACTACAAACTCAAAATGCCCATAACGCGTTCGAAAGGCCGTTTTCTCAATATCTTCCTCACGGACCCGCATTTGGTGATAGCCGGACCGTAAGTCGATTTTAGAAAAGTAAGTCGCGCCTTGGTGTTGATCAAAAAAATTGTCAATCCGAGGCAATGGATAACGATTCTTTATCGTCACTTTATTTAACACCCGATAATCGATGCACATCCGCATACTACCATCCTTCTTCTTCACGAATAAAACCGGAGCACCCCATGGAGAAGCACTCGGTCGAATAAAACCCTTTTCAAGTAATTCTTGGGTTTGATTTAACAATTCTTGAATTTCCGTTGGCGCTAAACGATAAGGAGTTTTAGCAATGGGAGTAGCCCCCGGAACCAACTCAATGCGAAATTCAACTTGTCTTTCAGCCGGAACACCCGGCAATTCATCCGAAAAAATGTCTTCAAATTCACAAACCACCGAAATTTCACGAATGGGTGGTGGCTCTTCACGAGTATCAACTACATGAGCAAGAAAAGCCATGCCACCACTAACAAAAAAATGATGTGCCCGTGCATAAATGCATAATGGCACAAGTCTTCTCCGTCTCTCGCCATGAATAATTATCTCTCCCCCACTTGGGGTCTTCACACGAATAGATTTCTCATGGCATGCAATATCGGCTCTATAACGATCAAGCCAATCCATACCAACGACAATACCAAATTCACCCAAGGTCATCGGGATAAGATCAATTTTAAATGTTTCGGAACCAAACACAATATCACAATCGTTACAAACATCAACCCCTAGCACCGTCTTACCATCCGCTATTTCAACTTCTACCGGATGACTTAACTTAGCTAGCGGTATATCAAGCTTAGACACAAATCTCGGAGACACGAACGACAAATTAGCACCATTATCAAAAAGTATCCTTGCCAGATTAGAATTAACCATGAAAGTACCTGAGACAACTTCATTGGATTGCTTGGCCTCATCATTGGTCATTAAATAGTTTCGTCCCCTTGCCGTACCCGCTGCCTTCTCTAACTTCTTAATATGATCGGTGTTCAAATCGGGACACTCCGGCCTTCGGTGTACTTCCTTACCACAATTATAACAAGTGAGCTTGGTTGTAGAAGATGGCTTGGTGCAATCGCGAGCCATGTGTCCTTGTCGCCCACAATTATAACATTTGGGTCCAAAACCCCCGAACGTACCCTTCTTCACACTACCAACACTCTCACTCGCACCCTTACTTTTCTTGTTCGAATGACTAGTAGCTTCAAATTTCCTCTTGCCAAAAGTAAAACCACTCTTTCTCAAAGCGAGCGACTCAAAACCTTTGGCCATATCAAACAACTCATCAAAACTTTTCACCACGTTTACACTAATCTTATCTTGATAGTTGTTGTTCAAGATTTGATAGAAGTCTTCCTTCAACATTTATCGTTCCCGACATACTCCGGGAAAAATTGGGTCTTTGACAAGAAAACGGATTTGAGAGTGTTCAAATCCATCAACCCTTGCCTCAAGGTACGCAACTCGTCCTTAAGTCTAGTAAGATCAGCCGAAGTTCGATACTCGTTGAAAAACTCCGCCTTGAACTCATCTCAAGTGAAATCTATACAATGTTCTTCACCGTAAAGTTGGATTTTCGCGTCCCACCACAACTTTGCATCGCCCCGCAACATACTACACCCGTACCTTGCCTTCTTATCGAGAGGACATTCACAAGTACAGAAAGCCCCCTCCATATCGGAGATCCAACGGGCAGTCTTAAGAGGGTCTCATTCACCATCAAAGGTGGGAGGTTGAGAATCCTTGAAATTCTTTTAGAAAAAGTCCCGTCTTCCCACATTATCTTCTTGTAGAACAAGCTTAACTTGTTCCTTAACCACATTGACTAGTTACTCGTCAATCGTAACTAGAAACATCTTCTTAATGTCTTCAAGGAACTCCGCTTTTTGAAGTTTTAAGATGGCCTCAACCTTGGCCGTGAACTCAACATCCTCACTCGTACCTCCATCATTGTTCTCGGGTCCGTTTCTCATCTTCATACTATAAAACGGAAATAGATTAAACAATGAAACGAGAGGACAAGACACAAATATATACATATACACCTCACCACCCATCTTGCTCAACAATCGTCGTACATCGCTCGTTTGACATGATTTGAACCTGTAACAATGGTACCTAATCATTATTACGTGAGCACATCGCATTAACTTGCTAGTACAACGTCTATCTCACTTGATGATCACAAAACACAACACAAAAGCAATTAGCGCATAGTTAGTTCACCTAAACCTAGGCACTAACCAATTCCCGGTCCGACCCGTCTCCTACAAATCTCACATAAAGCGCATATACAATAAAGTCTAAGTCTAGGCACCTATCTCAAGTCACCTAAATCCCTTAGACCATGCTCTGACACCACTTGTAACGACCCTAGTTCGTTATCTCAAAAACACGCCTTAAAAAAACTTTTCTGAATCAATACATCTCGACGGCGTCCAGTAATCTGGACGGCGTCCAGCTATCTGGACTGCGTCCAGCAAAGAAGGCTTGGACGGTGTCCAGAAGATCTGGAGGGCGTCCAAATGAACTGCCAGATTCTGACTTGGATGTCCAAATTACTCGAGCGGAAAACCCGCTTCCCGACACTTTTAAACGAAACCCTTTTCACAACATGTTAACATAATTAAAACTAAGAAGTTTCCATCATAAAACCAAGTTTTACAACATCGGGCCCACATCGGCCATTTTACGAGTTTCGTACAAAAATACAAGTTCGACCATAACAGTTTAAATTCCAAACGACACCTAGAGCATGGTGTTTGGGGTTAAACTACCCACATATTGGCCAAACTTCAAACGCTAAACATGTCCAAAAGCGTTCCCTATCAAAATAAAGCGGGATCACTAATCTAAATGAATGCCCTTACCCTTGTCCACGCCGGAGCCTATAAAATGATAAACAATGAGAGGGTAAGCTAAAGCTTAGTGAATGCAATAATTATACATATACAAATATAATATACCTACTTGCATACACTTACACACACCGTAATATCGCTAGTATATAACAATTAGCATACAAACTCCGAGTATAAGCTAATAACCTCCAAATACCGCAACTAGCATAATCAATAGCATATTCACCGAAATAATATATTATGCTATACAACAACACGTACATAAACTATATGGTTAACCATAAACGCGTCATGGTGCTAACAGTGTAACATCCCGCCTTTTTCCGTTTACTTTCCGTTTATTCATTTTAAAGTCCGTTATACATTTATAACATCTCCCGTTGATACGTGTTTTAAATTATCTCGTTTAGGTAATTCACGCACCCGAATGAAAGTTGAGGGACCAAACTCGCCAAAGGATCAAACCTTTGACTAGGTCAAAGGGTCAAACCCCTCCCATCCATTCATTATCATCTCTCTCATTTTACTACTTCCTCCATTTTCTCTCAACACCTAATTTCAAAGAATCATCATCCAAATCCGAGCTAGCAGGTGTTTTGCAAAATAAATTACATTTTTGGAATCCTTGCAACTTCCTCTTCGATTCCATACCGATTTCATTACATTTGGGTAACTTTTTAAAATCACTAGATTTTTGTGTTCTTGATGTTTTTAACTTATAAAGTTGTTAATTAGTGTCTATGGCTCAAGACTAACATGAATATATGATTTATATGCTCTATCTCGTTGTTTTAGTGTAACTAGCATGAACATGAAAAGTGTGTGCTTGATTTTGAGTTTTGGATGATTTAATGTTGTTGTTATGATAAAGTGCAAGTATTAAATGTGTTCCTAGTATCACTAGCTTCAAGTTGATGTGTAGGTTGCTTTAGAAAACTTCATGAACTTGATTATTGATTTTGGTGAATTTGGGTTAGGGTTTGATGAACTTGAAATGGACTTTTGATGCTTTGAATGACATGAGATGTTATTAGTAAGTGTTAGGTTGTATTGTATGCTTGATTACCTTCAAAACGGCATATCATTCATGTAAATTGGTTGCCGAATTTTTATTTGCATTTATGAACTTGAATGCATTAAATGATGAGCTTTGAATGTGATTTTGGTTGTTGTAGAGGTAAATGTGATTTATGAAATGTATTTAGAAGTTTTCCTCGTCAAAATACCTTTCCGATGATATAAGATACTTGTCTTGTTTGTTTGCGGGTCATAAATTAGGATTGTTTGAGTTTTGGTTCGTGCACTTGTGTGTTTTCAGCAAAATGTTTCCTGCCCAGATGTTTGGACGCCGTCCAGCCTTTTGGACACCGTCCAAGCTTTCACACTTGGATGCCGTCCAGGCCTTTTGGACGCCGTCCAATTTTCCTATTCTGTGCTGTTTTGATTTGCCATTTTACGAAAAATGTTTGCTATGCTACGCACCTCCGATTCACATATAACTTGTTCTAACATGCTAATATATGATTAAAAACCTCAGAAAAATAGTTCGGGACCCGACCCGAATGTGTTGACTTTTTCGTTGACTTTGACCGACCAAAGTTGACTTTTAACCAAACTTAACCAAATACTTATGCAAGCATTCTAACATGCTTTTATACATGTACCTTACATGAAACATGACAATTTGATTCACATGCTATTATGATCGAGTCTTAATGAGCCATAGGACTAATTGAACACTTAGACCTATCGTGTTTACCGTTATTGATACAAACCTATTTGTTTAGGTCAAGACTAGCATTCGTTCTTGCACACGTTTACTTGTTGAAGTACTTGTACATACGTGCACTCAAGGTGAGATCATAGTCCCACTTTTACTCTTTTTGAACTTACATTTGGGATGAGAAAACATATACGTTTCTTTTACTAAGTGAACACAAGTACAGGAAAACAAACATTCTACATACGAGTTTAGAACAAAATCCTCAATTCGATTATCATTAGTTACACTTGCTGGGTGTAAGCGAGAACTTATGTTGTATGGATCCATATGGGTTTGACAAACCCTCATTTAAACGGTTCGCTACCGTTTACGAATGGAATATATTTTCGAGAAACAGTGTATGTTCTAACACTATTGTGATGGGGTTCTATGGAAGGAATGTTAAGCATTGATAATTGGGTGCTCGTGAAACAAACTTTTGGAATGTATTACTATTATATCAATGTTACAAATCTTGTGGTTCACTTGTACTTACTTACCTAAACCTATGATTTCACCAACATTTTCGTTGACAGATTTCTATATTTTTCTCAGGTCCTTGAACGTTTGTGATACATGCTTCCGCTCATTACTTTTGATACTTGCTTGGATGTCGAGTATATATGCATACATGGAGCGTCTTTTGGCTACTTTCAAATTGTGTCGCATATATTTCAATTGTACTTTAAACTTTGTTATGTAACTAGTTGTGGAACTACTTTGTAAACCTTGAAACATCTTTACTTTTGAAATGAATGCGACATACTTTTGGTCAAACGTTGTTTTAAAGACTTATGACCACGTAACGGGACCTAAGTAGACGGCGCCGTCAATGACGATTTTGTCGGGTTGCTACAAATGGTATCAGAGCGTTGGTTGTAGGGATTTAGAGTTCATTGGTGTCAACCCCGAGTCATAGGGTACATTAGTGAGTCTAGACAACCGGCATATAGACTTAAAGTAGGAATTACTTGACTACTTGTGCATTTATACTCGAACGTTTCTACTCATATCTACTCTTATTTCATCTTAATCTCACGTTGTTTAATTTGATTGACACGCCACCTTGACTTAGTGAAATAATGTTGAATGCACATATGAATTAGGGTAATATAATTTCCAGGATTATATTACGGTGACTCATATGAACGTTCTGACATTATGGCATAAAGAATTTAAGGTGAGTCAAGGAAATTTTTTCTCTCTATCCTAATTCCATATCATGATTAGTATTATTTAAAATACTAATCAACAGTATTCTTGTGTTTTGAAGGAACAATGCCTCCTCGCCGTGTGCCACGCCATGAGACTCCCGAACAATCCCTTCAACGGATGATAGCCACCGCCATGGATGCGGCCATGGCCGGTCACTCCTCCAACAACTACAATAACAACAACCACAACAACAACAATCAAGGAGCTGGTAACTTAAGCGAATGGTGCTCCTACAAAGCCTTCATGGGGTGCAAACCTCACACTTTAGATGGAACTGGAGGACCGGTTGTGCTCACCCAATGGTTTGAGCAAACGGAAGCCGTTTTTAGCATAAGCGGTTGTCGGGACCAAGATAAGGTCAAATACTCTACTCACAGTTTCGCCAGTGTCGCCCTCACATGGTGGAACACCTATGTACAATCGGTGGGTACCGATGAAGCTCACGCCCTCTCTTGGGTCGACTTAAGGGAAAAGATGATCGTCGAATATTTCCCTCGTGAAGAAACTCGAAGGCTCGAACAAGAGCTAAGAACTTTGAAGGCGGTCAGAAACGATCTCAAGGCTTATAATCAACGATTTTCTGAACTAGCCTTGATGTGCCCAAACCTTGTGAACCCCGAAGCTTTAAGGGTTGAACTTTACATGGATGGTCTCCCAAAGAGCATCAAACACGGGGTAATGTCATCCAAACCCACTAAGCATCAAGAAGCTTTGAACATGGCCCGCAAATTGATAGAAACGGTGGACGAAATTATAGTTTCGGCACCTAAAGCCGAGGATAAGTCGGGTAACAACAAAAGAAAATGGGAAGCCCCCCAATCAAGCAACAACAACTTTGCCAAGAAGCCTTACACCTCTGACGGCAAGAAAGGTTATGCCAGAAACCTACCTCTTTGAAACAAATGCAACAAGCACCACTTTGGTGAATGTGGCAAGCTAATTTGCCATCGGTGCCAAGGAGTTGGTCATAAGGCCAACGAATGTAAAAGTGTCACCCCCCATCGCTCGAAAGGGGCCCAATGCACCAAAAACGGGCACTTGTTACGAATGTGGCCAAACGGGCCATTATAGAAATGCATGCCCGAAGAAGAAAGATAACCCCAATACGCGCGGCCGAGCTTTCAACATCAACACCTAGGAAGCCCGAGATGATAATGAATTAGTCACGGGTACGTTTCTTCTCAACAACACTTATGTTACTTGTTTATTCGATTCGGGTGCCGATAAATGCTTTGTATCCAAGACTTTGATTCATTCTTTTAGCACTCCACCACTCCCACTAGATACCACTTATACCATTGAAGTGGCCAACGGGAAACTATTGAGTGCCGACGCATATTACCGGGGGTGTACGTTAAATATTTTGGGTAATGAGTTTGAAATTGACTTGATACCCATGGAACTAGGAAGCTTCGATGTAATAATCGGTATGAATTGGTTAGCCAAAACGAAATCTCACATCCTTTGTGATCTTAACGCAATCCGAATTTCTATCGAGAATGGTGAACCCTTGATTGTTTATGGAGATAAGAGTTGCACCGGACTCAACCTTGTTTCGTGCCTTAAAGTTAGAAAACTACTCCGTAAGGGTTGTTTTGCAATCCTTACCCATATTAAGAAATTCGAGTCCGATGAGAAGCATATCGATGATGTGCCAATTGTTAGTGACTTTTCCGATGTATTTCGCGACGAATTGCCGGGTCTTCCACCTCATCGACCGGTAGAATTTCAAATCGATCTTATTCCGGGAGCCGCACCTGTAGCACGTGCACCATATAGACTTGCTCCATCCGAAATGCAAGAATTGCAAAGTCAAATCCAAGAACTACTTGAGCGTGGTTTTATCCAACCTAGCCATTCACCATGGGGCGCTCCGATTTTGTTTGTTAAAAAGAAAGACAGATCCCTACGAATGTGCATTGATTATCGTGAGCTAAACAAATTGACGGTTAAGAACTGATATCCTCTTCCTGGCATCGATGACCTCTTTGATCAACTACAAGGGTCTTGTGTATATTCGAAAATCGATCTCCGCTTGGGTTATCATCAATTAAGGGTTAAGGGGGAAGATGCCTCCAAAACCGCTTTTCGGACTCGTTATGGTAGTTATGAATTCCTTGTCATGCCATTTGGTCTCACTAACGCACCGGCGGTGTTCATGGACCTTATGAACCGCGTATACAAACCGTATCTCGATAAATTTGTCATTGTGTTCATCGATGACATCTTGGTCTATTCTAAAAGCAAAGAAGAGCACGAACAACATCTCCAACTTGTGCTTGAACTCTTGAGACAAGAACGACTCTATGCCAAATTCTCCAAGTATGAATTTTGGTTGAAGGAAGTTCAATTTCTTGGTCATGTTGTAAGTGATCAAGGTATTAAAGTCGATCCATAAAAAATCGAAGCCATTAGTAAATGGGAGACTCCTACTACTCCTACTCACATCCGTCAATTTTTGGGTCTCGCCGGATACTATCGTAGATTCATCAAGGATTTCTCTTTGGTTGCTCGTCCTTTAACCGCGTTAACTCACAAGGGAAAGAAATTCGTTTGGGTAACCGAATAAGAATCCGCATTTCAAATCTTGAAGACAAAGCTTGAAATGTCCCGTTCTTATTGATTAAAAACGTTCCATATTAATTGATTTCGTTGCGAGGTTTTGACCTCTATATGAGACGTTTTTCAAAGACTGCATTCATTTTAAAACAAACCATAACCTTTATTTCATCAATAAAGGTTTAAAAAGCTTTACGTAGATTATCAAATAATGATAATCTAAAATATCCTGTTTACACACGACCATTACATAATGGTTTACAATACAAATATGTTACAACAAAATAAGTTTCTTGAATGCAGTTTTTACACAATATCATACAAGCATGGACTCCAAATCTCGTCCTTATTTAAGTATGCGACAGCAGAAGCTCTTAATAATCACCTGAGAATAAACATGCTTAAAACGTCAACAAAAATGTTGGTGAGTTATAGGTTTAACCTATATATATCAAATCATAATAATAGACCACAAGATTTCATATTTCAATACACATCCCATACATAGAGATAAAAATCATTCATATGGTAAATACCTGGTAACCGACATTAACAAGATGCATATACAAGAATATCCCCATCATTCCGGGACACCCTTCGGATATGATATAAATTTTGAAGTACTAAAGCATCCGGTACTTTGGATGGGGTTTGTTAGGCCCAATAGATCTATCTTTAGGATTCGCGTCAATTAGGGTGTCTGTTCCCTAATTCTTAGATTACCAGACTTAATAAAAAGGGGCATATTCAATTTCGATAATTCAACCATAGAATGTAGTTTCACGTACTTGTGTCTATTTTGTAAATCATTTATAAAACCTGCATGTATTCTCATCCCAAAAATATTAGATTTTAAAAGTGGGACTATAACTCACTTTCACAGATTTTTACTTCGTCGGGAAGTAAGACTTGGCCACTGGTTGATTCACGAACCTATAACAATATATACATATATATCAAAGTATGTTCAAAATATATTTACAACACTTTTAATATATTTTGATGTTTTAAGTTTATTAAGTCAGCTGTCCTCGTTAGTAACCTACAACTAGTTGTCCACAGTTAGATGTACAGAAATAAATCGATAAATATTATCTTGAATCAATTCACGACCCAGTGTATACGTATCTCAGTATTGATCACAACTCAAACTATATATATTTTGGAATCAACCTCAACCCTGTATAGCTAACTCCAACATTCACATATAGAGTGTCTATGGTTGTTCCGAAATATATATAGATGTGTCGACAAGATAGGTCGAAACATTGTATACGTGTCTATGGTATCTCAAGATTACATAATATACAATACAAGTTGATTATGTTATGGTTGGAATAGATTTGTTACCAATTTTCACGTAGCTAAAATGAGAAAAATTATCCAATCTTGTTTTACCCATAACTTCTTCATTTTAAATCCGTTTTGAGTGAATCAAATTGCTATGGTTTTATATTGAACTCTATTTTATGAATCTAAACAGAAAAAGTATAGGTTTATAGTCGGAAAAATAAGTTACAAGTCGTTTTTGTAAAGGTAGTCATTTCAGTCGAAAGAACGACGTCTAGATGACCATTTTAGAAAACATACTTCCACTTTGAGTTTAACCATAATTTTTGGATATAGTTTCATGTTCATAATAAAAATCATTTTCTCAGAATAACAACTTTTAAATCAAAGTTTATCATAGTTTTTAATTAACTAACCCAAAACAGCCCGCGGTGTTACTACGACGGCGTAAATCCGGTTTTACGGTGTTTTTCGTGTTTCCAGGTTTTTAATCATTAAGTTAGCATATCATATAGATATAGAACATGTGTTTAGTTGATTTTAAAAGTCAAGTTAGAAGGATTAACTTTTTTTTGCAAACAAGTTTAGAATTAACTAAACTATGTTCTAGTGATTACAAGTTTAAACCTTCGAATAAGATAGCTTTATATATATGAATCGAATGATGTTATGAACATTATTACTACCTTAAGTTCCTTGGATAAACCTACTGGAAAAGGGAAAAATGGATCTAGCTTCAACGGATCCTTGGATGGCTCGAAGTTCTTGAAGCAGAATCATGACACGAAAACAAGTTCAAGTAAGATCATCACTTGAAATAATATTGTTATAGTTATAGAAATTGAACCAAAGTTTGAATATGATTATTACCTTGTATTAGAATCATAACCTACTGTAAGAAACAAAGATTTCTTGAGGTTGGATGATCACCTTACAAGATTGGAAGTGAGCTAGCAAACTTGAAAGTATTCTTGATTTTATGTAACTAGAACTTGTAGAATATATGAAGAACACTTAGAACTTGAAGATAGAACTTGAGAGAGATCAATTAGATGAAGAAAATTGAAGAATGAAAGTGTTTGTAGGTGTTTTTGGTCGTTGGTGTATGGATTAGATATAAAGGATATGTAATTTTGTTTTCATGTAAATAAGTCATGAATGATTACTCATATTTTTGTAATTTTATGAGATATTTCATGCTAGTTGCCAAATGATGGTTCCCACATGTGTTAGGTGACTCACATGGGCTGCTAAGATCTGATCATTGGAGTGTATATATCAATAGTACATACATCTAAAAGCTGTGTATTGTACGAGTACGAATACGGGTGCATACGAGTAGAATTGTTGATGAAACTGAACGAGGATGTAATTGTAAACATTTTTGTTAAGTAGAAGTATTTTGATAAGTGTATTGAAGTCTTTAAAAAGTGTATAAATACATATTAAAACACCACATGTATATACATTTTAACTGAGTCGTTAAGTCATCGTTAGTCGTTACATGTAAGTGTTGTTTTGAAACCTTTAGGTTAACGATCTTGTTAAATGTTGTTAACCCAATGTTTATAATATCAAATGAGATTTTAAATTATTATATTATCATGATATTATCATGTATGAATATCTCTTAATATGATATATATACATTAAATGTCTTTACAACGATAATCGTTACATATATGTCTCGTTTAAAAATCATTAAGTTAGTAGTCTTGTTTTTACATATGTAGTTCATTGTTAATATACTTAATGATATGTTTACTTATCATAGTATCATGTTAACTATATATATATATCCATATATATGTCATCATATAGTTTTTACAAGTTTTAACGTTTGTGAATCACCGGTCAACTTGGGTGGTCAATTGTCTATATGAAACATATTTCAATTAATCAAGTCTTAACAAGTTTGATTGCTTAACATGTTGGAAACATTTAATCATGTAAATATCAATCTCAATTAATATATATAAACATGGAAAAGTTCGGGTCACTACAGTACTGTGATGACCCGGGAATTTTCGACCAAATTTAAATTTAATCTTATATGACTTCGACACGATAAACAAAGTCTATTAAACTGAGTCTTAAAATCTTTGAACTATTTTATGAATTCATTTAAACCATTGGCTGTTCCCGACGATTCACGAACCATGGTGTGTATATATATATATATATATATATATATATATATATATTATAAAGTTAAATATAAAGCTTAACTAATAATTAGAAATAATAAATACAATATAATTAATTGAACCTAAAATGAAAAAGTAGTATTTAGAATAATTAAACTGCTATTAAAATGAATATATATATGTTGTGTAAATATGATTTTTATGAATAATTGGTGATCATGTATATATATAATGTAATGAATATAAATATTAAACATTCAATAAAGGATATATATATATTACATAAATTAATAATAAATAATAAACATTAAAACATAATTGTTATAGTAATATTATTATTACTTTCATTATTATTATTAACACTAATGTTAATATTAATGTTAAGTACTAGATGCTCTATTATAAATAATATAGATATGAAACTAAACACAATTAATGTGTTACATTATTATTACTATGATTAATATTATTATTATCCTTAGTAATTATTATTAACATCATTAATTTTTTTATTGTTATCATTAATGAAATTATTAATATTACTATTAATGTTACTAGTATTATCATGATAATATTACCACTTATATTATTAATATCTTTAGCAATATTATCAATATTATTAATAATAAAATTGTACCATTTATAAAATTATTATAATTAGTAATATTATTATCATCATTAATAATGTTATTATTAGCATTTTTATTATTATGATAATTAATATATTATTATTACTTATTAACATTATTTATTAAATTATGGATTCACTGGTTTTGGATTAAGCAATAATATTTAAAAACAATTTTTTAATAATAACATATTATTATAGTTAATACATTTATTAATTATTAATTATTAAGATTAAAACGTAAATTATATAGTATAGATAAACATTGGATACCAGTTGATATTTGTCTCATTCTTTTCCTTATCTATCTGTTTGTCATGTGAGCTTTGGTTGATTTTTTTCCCCCATCTATTTCACTCGTTCGATTCATAAATAAATAAATAAAAAACGATTCATCTGATTATTATATTTCTCTTTCATTACCTATCTCAATCCTAATTATCACCTATTAATTTCTCTGATTAATTTTAAAAAAAAACATGAGACTTGTCTGCTATTTCGGTCGCGTCTGGGTTGATCAAGGAAATCGAAATTGGGTGAGTTATCAAAATCTATTAATGTAAAGATGTTAGAAATCATTCATATAACCTCTCTATCAAGTTTCAAATCCTAATTTTTGTTATCAAGTTCTAATTCCTGAGTCAAAGTTATTTATTCAAAAGTCAAACATTATGTTCTTGATAAAATTCGATCGTTCTGTTATGTTTTGGGATCAATTAATAAGTCAGATAGTTTAAAGGAATCATTTGAAATACAAGTTATGTTGAAAGGTTTATCTAAAACGTTCTTATTTATAAAATCAATTTTTTTTTTATGTTTGCAATCGACGAGCTGCTGCTGTGATGATTTTATATTATTTTTTTTTGCTTGCTTAATCGATTGCAGAATCAATTTCAGGCTGTTTACATTTATGTTTTAGGTTTAATTCAAACCTCATATTAGTGGTGATGTTTGTTAATTTGTTGCCATGATCGATGTCACGATGAAGATGATGATTGAATAAAGAAAACAGAAACATAATACATATAAATGGGTATAAATCAGAAAGACGGATTAGACTAGATGGTTTGATGAGAGTGTTGGGATCCAAGAGGTCGCGGGTTCAATTCTGACCTCGGACAGTTTCTTTTTTTAAAGAATTCCTTAAGGTAGTTTTACAAGTTAAAAATCATTATTATTGTTATTATGATTATTATTATTGTTATTATTATTATGATTAATATTATTCAGTTTAGAATGAATTAATGATCATGATGCAAACCATAAATAAGATATAATTAAATAAAGTAATATCATTAATTATTATTAACAAAATTATTATTATTATTATTGTTATTATTGATTAAGATAATTACTATTATTATACAATTAATATTATTATCATTATTATTAGAATTAGTAATATCATTAATTGTATAAGATTATTAATATAAGTATTACTACTAATATTATCATGGTCATCATTATTATCATTATTATTTTGATCAGAGTTAAAAATTAAGAGTATCGCTATTATAATTATTATTAAGATATCTAAGGACAACTAATGTATGTATTATCATTATTATTATGTAAACATATAAACCATGAATAAAATTATTATTATTAATAAAATGATGCAATTATTATCAGTTTCACTAACATTAGTATTAGTATTTTTTTTCTATAATTAGTAGTATTATTATCACTAACATAAATATCATTGTTGACAATATCCTTATTATTAGTACTATTAGTATTATTAATATAAATAAAAATTGTATTATTATTATTATTATTATTATTATTATTATTGTTATTATTATTAGTAAATCATTATTATCAAAACTATCGTTTTCGTTACAAATAAATATCTTGTACCTATAATATACCAAATACATATATTATAATCATATTAATAGTTTATATATCACTTACCAATTATAATAACATTATTTATATAAATAATTATATATAACGAATTAAGAATATTTTCATATAATACTAACTATATATATATATATTTTTTAATATAACGAAATATATAAATATTAAACATTTAAAATATATACACAAACTAAATAAATATAATATATAATTCAAGTTATAATATATAACTTATTCGAATACGATTATACATTTTAATATATATATACAAATGATATAGGTTCGTAAATCCGAGGCCAACCCTGCAATGGCAATATAGTCATATGTATTTTTACTACAAAATACATTAGGCGAGTTTCATTTGCCCCTTTTTACTCTTTACATTTTTGGGCTGAGAATACATGCAAATGCTTTATTAACTGTTTTACAATATTTATATGCATGAGTTTCATTTGCCCCTTTTTACTCTTTACATTTTTGGGCTGAGAATACATGCAAATGCTTTATTAACTGTTTTACAATATTTATATGCGTGAGTTTCATTACTTCCCTTTTACTCTTTACATTTTTAGGGCTGAGAATACATGCAAATGTTTTATTAACTGTTTTACAATAATTATATGCGTGAGTTTCATTAATCCCTTTTTAAATGCTTTTGCAATATATATTTTTGGGACTGAGAATACATGCGTTGTTTTTATAACTGTTTTACGAAATAGACACAAGTACATGAAACTGCATTATATGGTTGAATTATCGAAATCGAATATGCCCCTTTGTATTAAGTCTGGTAATCTAAGAATTAGGGAACAGACACCCTAATTGACGCGAATCCTAAAGATAGATCTATCGGGCCCAACAAGCCCCATCCAAAGTACCGGATGCTTTAGTACGTCGAAATTTATATCATGTCCGATGAAGGATCCCGGAATGATGGGGATATTCTTATATATATATTGTGAATGTCGGTTACCAGGTGTTCAATCCATATGAATGATATTTTGTCTCTATGCATGGGACGTATGTTTATGAGAAATGAAAATATGAAATCTTGTGGTCTATTAAAATTATGAAATGATTATTTATGTTAAACTAATGAACTCACCAACCTTTTGGTTGACACTTGAAAGCATGTTTATTCTCAGGTATGAAAGAAATCTTCCGCTGTGCATTTGCTCATTTTAAGGACATTATTTGGAGTAGGACGGGGCATTTCAAGTACCTACCCGTTAAATAAATTTCGTCCCAAAATTTTAAGCTGTTGAAGGTGTTGACGAATCTTCTGGAAATAGATGCGGGTATTTCTTCTTCATCTGATCTTCACACTCCCAGGTGAACTCGGGTCCTCTACGAGCATTCCATCGAACCTTAACAATTGGTATCTTGTTTTGCTTAAGTCTTTTAACCTCACGATCCATTATTTCGACGGTTTCTTCGATGAATTGAAGTTTTTCGTTGATTTGGATTTCATCTAATGGAATAATGAGATCTTCTTTAGCAAAACATTTCTTCACATTAGAGACGTGGAAAGTGTTATGTACAGCCGCGAGTTGTTGAGGTAACTCAAGTCGGTAAGCTACTGGTCCGACACGATCAATAATCTTGAATGGTCCAATATACCTTGGATTTAATTTCCCTCGTTTACCAAATCGAACAACGCCTTTCCAAGGTGCAACTTTAAGCATGATCATCTCTCCAATTTCAAATTCTATATCTTTTCTTTTAATGTCAGCGTAGCTCTTTTGTCGACTTTGGGCGATTTTCAACTGTTGTTGAATTTGGATGATCTTCTCGATAGTTTCTTGTATAATCTCCGGACCCGTAATCTGTCTATCCCCCACATCACTCCAACAAATCGGAGACCTGCACTTTCTACCATAAAGTGCTTCAAACGGCGCCATCTCAATGCTTGAATGGTAGCTGTTGTTGTAGAAAAATTCTGCTAACGGTAGATGTCGATCCCAACTGTTTCCGAAATCAATAACACATGCTCGTAGCATGTCTTCAAGTGTTTGTATCGTCCTTTCACTCTGCCCATCAGTTTGTGGATGATAGGCAGTACTCATGTCTAGACGAATTCCTAATGCTTGCTGTAATGTCTGCCAGAATCTTGAAATAAATCTGCCATCCCTATCAGAGATAATAGAGATTGGTATTCCATGTCTGGAGACGACTTCCTTCAAATACAGTCGTGCTAACTTCTCCATCTTGTCATCTTCTCTTATTGGCAGAAAGTGTGCTGATTTGGTGAGACGATCAACTATTACCCAAATAGTATCAAAACCACTTGCAGTCCTTGGCAATTTAGTGATAAAATCCATGGTAATGTTTTCCCATTTCCATTCCGGGATTTCGGGTTGTTGAAGTAGACCTGATGGTTTCTGATGCTCAGCTTTGACCTTAGAACACATCAAACATTCTCCTACGTATTTAGCAACATCGGCTTTCATACCCGACCACCAAAAATGTTTCTTGAGATCCTTGTACATCTTTCCCGTTCCAGGATGTATTGAGTATCTGGTTTTATGAGCTTCTCTAAGTACCATTTCTCTCATATCTCCAAATTTTGGTACCCAAATCCTTTCAGCCCTATACCGGGTTCTGTCTTCCCGAATATTAAGATGCTTCTCCGATCCTTTGGGTATTTCATCCTTTAAATTTCCCTCTTTTAAAACTCCTTGTTGCACCTCCTTTATTTGAGTAGTAAGGTTATTATGAATCATTATAATCATAGATTTTACTTGAATGGGTTCTCTGTCCTTCCTGCTCAAGGCATCGGCTACCACATTTGCCTTCCCCGGGTGGTAACGAATCTCAAAGTCGTAATCATTCAATAATTCAATCCACCTACGCTGCCTCATATTCAGTTGTTTCTGATTAAATATGTGTTGAAGACTTTTGTGGTCGGTATATATAATACTTTTGACCCCATATAAGTAGTGCCTCCAAGTCTTTAATGCAAAAACAACCGCGCCTAATTCCAAATCATGCGTCGTATAATTTTGTTCGTGAATCTTTAATTGTCTACACGCATAAGCAATCACCTTTGTTCGTTGCATTAATACACAACCGAGACCTTGCTTTGATGCGTCACAATAAATCATAAAATCATCATTCCCTTCAGGCAATGACAATATAGGTGCCGTAGTTAGCTTTTTCTTCAATAACTGAAACGCTTTCTCTTGTTCATCATTCCATTCAAATTTCTTCCCTTTATGCGTTAATGCAGTCAAGGGTTTTGCTATTCTGGAAAAGTCTTGGATGAACCTTCTGTAGTAACCAGCTAGACCTAAAAACTGGCGTATGTGTTTCGGAGTTTTCGGGGTTTCCCACTTTTCAACAGTTTCTATCTTTGCCGGATCCACCTTAATACCTTCTTTGTTCACTATGTGACCGAGGAATTGAACTTCTTCCAACCAAAATGCACACTTTGAAAACTTAGCGTACAATTCTTCCTTCCTCAATACTTCTAACACCTTTCTCAAATGTTCACCGTGTTCTTGGTCATTCTTTGAGTAAATAAGTATGTCATCAATGAAAACAATGACAAACTTGTCAAGGTATGGTCCACACACTCGGTTCATAAGGTCCATGAACACAGCTGGTGCATTAGTTAAACCAAACGGCATGACCATAAACTCGTAATGACCGTAACGTGTTCTGAAAGCAGTCTTTGGAATATCATCTTCTTTCACCCGCATTTGATGATACCCGGAATGTAAGTCAATCTTTGAATAAATAGACGAGCCTTGTAGTTGATCAAATAAGTCGTCGATTCTCGGTAGTGGGTAGCGGTTCTTGATGGTAAGTTTGTTCAACTCTCGGTAGTCGATACACAACCTGAATGTACCATCTTTCTTCTTGACAAACAAAACAGGAGCTCCCCACGGTGATGTGCTTGGTCGAATGAAACCACGCTCTAAAAGTTCTTGTAATTGGCTTTGCAGTTCTTTCATCTCGCTGGGTGCGAGTCTGTAAGGAGCACGAGCTATTGGTGCAGCTCCTGGTACAAGATCTATTTGAAATTCAACGGATCGATGTGGGGGTAATCCCGGTAATTCTTTCGGAAATACATCGAGAAATTCTTTTGCAATGGGAACATCATTGATGCTCTTTTCTTCAGTTTGTACTTTCTCGACGTGTGCTAGAACAGCATAACAACCTTTTCTTATTAGTTTTTGTGCCTTCAAATTACTAATAAGATGTAGCTTCGTGTTGCCCTTTTCTCCGTACACCATTAAGGGTTTTCCTTTTTCTCGTATAATGCGAATTGCATTTTTGTAACAAACGATCTCTGCTTTCACTTCTTTCAACCAGTCCATACCGATTATCACATCAAAACTCCCTAACTCTACTGGTATCAAATCAATCTTAAATGTTTCGCTAACCAGTTTAATTTCTCGATTCCGACATATATTATCTGCTGAAATTAATTTACCATTTGCTAATTCGAGTAAAAATTTACTATCCAAAGGCGTCAATGGACAACTTAATTTAGCACAAAAATCTCTACTCATATAGCTTCTATCCGCACCCGAATCAAATAAAACGTAAGCAGATTTATTGTCAATAAGAAATGTACCCGTAACAAGCTCCGGGTCTTCCTGTGCCTCTGTCGCATTAATATTGAAAACTCTTCCGCGGCCTTGTCCATTCGTGTTCTCCTGGTTCGGGCAATTTCTAATAATGTGGCCCGGTTTTCCACATTTATAACAAACTACATTGGCATAACTTGCTCCGACACTACTTGCTCCGCCATTACTCGTTCCGACACCATTTGTTCCTTTCGTTCTATTAACCCCTGGTCCGTAGACCTCACATTTCACCGCGCTATGACCATTTCTTTTACACTTGTTGCAAAATTTGGTGCAGAACCCCGAGTGGTACTTTTCACACCTTTGGCATAGCTGCTTCTGATTGTTGTTGTTGTTGTGGTTATTATTGTTGTTGGGATGATTGTTGTAGTTGCTGTTGTTGTTGTTGTTGTTGTTGTTGTTGTTGTTGTTGTTGTTGTTGTTGTTGTTGTTGTTGTTGGGCCGTTTGTTGTAGTTGCGATTGATGTTGCGATTGTTGGGATAATTGTTGCGATTATTGTTGTAATTGCTGTTGTTGTTGTTGTTGTATTGGTGATTCTTATCACCGTTTTCCTCCCACTTTCTTTTGAATTACTTCACATTGGCCTCTTCAGCAGTCTGTTCTTTAATTCTTTCTTCAATCTGGTTCACTAGTTTGTGAGCCATTCTACATGCCTGTTGTATGGAGGCGGGCTCGTGTGAACTTATATCTTCTTGGATTCTTTCCGGTAATCCTTTCACAAACGCGTTGATCTTCTCTTCCTCATCTTCGAATGCTCCCGGACACAATAGGCACAATTCTGTGAATCGTCTTTCGTACGTGGTAATATCAAATCCTTGGGTTCGTAACCCTCTAAGTTCTGTCTTGAGCTTATTGACCTCGGTTCTGGGACGGTACTTCTCGTTCATCAAGTGCTTGAATGCTGACCACGGTAGTGCGTACGCATCGTCTTGTCCCACTTGCTCTAGATAGGTATTCCACCATGTTAACGCATAACCTGTAAAGGTATGCGTAGCGTACTTCACTTTGTCCTCTTCAGTACACTTACTTATGGCAAACACCGATTCGACCTTCTCGGTCCACTGTTTCAATCTGATCGGTCCTTCGGTTCCATCAAATTCCAAAGGTTTGCAGGCAGTGAATTCTTTGTAGGTGCATCCTACATGATTTCATGTACTGCTAGGTCCAAGGTTATTGTTGGTATGTAGCGCAGCCTGTACTGCGGCTATGTTTGAAGCTAGAAAAGTACGGAATTCCTCTTCATTCATATTCACGGTGTGTCGAGTAGTCGGTGCCATTTCCTTCAAAATAGTCAAATGGAACAAGTTAATCATACAGAATATTAAGAGTAGTTAATAGTATTTCGTAGCATAATATGAACTCATTTATAAAAGCTTTTTCTTCATATTAGCATTTTATAAGTTTAAATTCGGGTAGTACCTACCCGTTAAGTTCATACTTAGTAGCTAATATACAATTCAACTACTACAATTCTATATGAAAAACTGATTATAATAATATTTCGCGTTCAAACTTTTACACAATATTTTACAAACTTACAATACCGCTTATTTTACATATAGCATGAAATATAGCACACAATAAATTTGATACAAGATGGTTGTGAAGATAATTCTAGCTAGTACACAAGTCGTTCAGTAAAGGCAATAAAGACACGTAATTCATACGTCCAGAAACAAGTCATGCATTCTGGTTTTACTAGGATTACTTCCCATCCTTGGTCTTGTGGAACATAACCATTATGGCCGTTGATAAGACAGCGTGTTGTAACGTCGTCAAAGGGACGAGGGTTACGTAATGTCCAAAAGTCCCGTAACAATCTAAAAACCTCATTTCTTACCCCAATTACCGACTCCGTCACTTGGGGAACGTTTTGTTTAATAGTTGTAGCCCGATGTTCTTGTTCTCACTTTCGTGAGAAGCGAACATTACTAATCCGTAAGCATAACATGCTTCTTTATGTTGCATGTTAGCCGCTTTTTCTAAATCACGAAGTCCAATATTCGGATATATTGAGTCAAAATAATTTCTTAACCCATTGTGTAAAATAGCATTTGGGTTCCCCGCAATATATGCGTCAAAGTAAACCCATCGTAACTTATGGATTTCCCAATGTGATATCCCCCATCTTTCGAACGAAAGCCTTTTATAAACCAAGGCATTCTTGGAACGTTCTTCGAATGTCTTACAAACTGATCTCGCCTTAAATAGTTGTGCCGAAGAATTCTGACCGACTCTAGACAAGATTTCATCAATCATGTCTCCGGGTAGGTCTCTTAAAATATTGGGTTGTCTATCCATTTTGTGTTTTTATACTGTAAAATAGACAAGAGTTAGATTCATTAAAAAAAATACTTATTAATACAAGCAATTTTTACATATATCATAAAGCATAAGCACACTATATTACATATATTACACCACACGAATACAACTATCTTATTCCGACTCGCTTGTTTCTTCTTCTTCGGTTTTGGATCGTTTTGCCAAGTTTCTAGGGATATATAATGTTCACCTAATACGAGCAGTCGTTTTCCACATTGGTTTAGAAAAACCTGGTGGTTTAGAGGTTCCCGAGTCATTGTTACAACTTAAGGACTTCGGGAGTTGACGATACATATAAAGTTCATCGGGGTTGGAATTAGATTTCTCTATTTTTATGCCCTTTCCCTTATTATTTTCTTTGGCCTTTTTAAATTCAGTTGGGGTAATTTCTATAACATCATCGGAATTCTCGTCGGAATCCGATTCATCGGAGAATTGGTAATCCTCCCAATATTTTGCTTCCTTAGCGGAAACACCATTGACCATAATTAACCTTGGTCGGTTGGTTGAGGATTTTCTTTTACTTAACCGCTTTATTATTTCCCCCACCGGTTCTATTTCTTCATCCGATTCCGATTCTTCTTCCGGTTCCGACTCTTCTTCCGGTTCCGACTCTTCTTCCGGTTCCTCTTCGGGAACTTGTGAATCAGTCCATGAATCATTCCAATTTACATTTGACTCTTCATTATTATTAGGTGAGTCAATGGGACTTGTTCTAGAGGTAGACATCTATCACATAATATCAAACGCGTTAAGAGATTAATATATCACATAATATTCACATGTTAAAAATATATAGTTTCCAACAAAATTTGTTAAGCAATCATTTTTCAAGTAAACACGGTCGAAGTCCAGACTCACTAATGCATCCTAACAAACTCGATAAGACACACTAATGCAAAATTCTGGTTCTCTAAGACCAACGCTCAGATACCAACTGAAATGTCCCGTTCTTATTGTTTAAAAACGTTCCATATTAATTGATTTCGTTGCGAGGTTTTGACCTCTATATGAGACGTTTTTCAAAGACTGCATTCATTTTAAAACAAACCATAACCTTTATTTCATCAATAAAGGTTTAAAAAGCTTTACGTAGATTATCAAATAATGATAATCTAAAATATCCTGTTTACACACGACCATTACATAATGGTTTATAATACAAATATGTTACAACAAAATAAGTTTCTTGAATGCAGTTTTTACACAATATCATACAAGCATGGACTCCAAATCTCGTCCTTATTTAAGTATGTGACAGCGGAAGCTCTTAATAATCACCTGAGAATAAACATGCTTAAAACGTCAACAAAAATGTTGGTGAGTTATAGGTTTAACCTATATATATCAAATCATAATAATAGACTACAAGATTTCATATTTCAATACACATCCCATACATAGAGATAAAAGTTATTCATATGGTGAACACCTGGTAACCGACATTAACAAGATGCATATATAAGAATATCCCCATCATTCCGGGACACCCTTCGAATATGATATAAATTTCGAAGTACTAAAGCATCCGGTACTTTGGATGGGGTTTGTTAGGCCCAATAGATCTATCTTTAGGATTCGCGTCAATTAGGGTGTCTATTCCCTAATTCTTAGATTACCAGACTTAATAAAAAGGGGCATATTCGATTTCGATAATTCAACCATAGAATGTAGTTTCACGTACTTGTGTCTATTTTGTAAATCATTTATAAAACCTGCATGTATTCTCATTCCAAAAATATTAGATTTTAAAAGTGGGACTATAACTCACTTTCACAGATTTTTACTTCGTCGGGAAGTAAGAATTGGCCACTGGTTGATTCACGAACCTATAACAATATATACATATATATCAAAGTATGTTCAAAATATATTTACAACACTTTTAATATATTTTGATGTTTTAAGTTTATTAAGTCAGCTGTCCTCGTTAGTAACCTACAACTAGTTGTCCACAGTTAGATGTACAGAAATAAATCGATAAATATTATCTTGAATCAATCCACGACCCAGTGTATACGTATCTCAGTATTGATCACAACTCAAACTATATATATTTTGGAATCAACCTCAACCCTGTATAGCTAACTCCAACATTCACATATAGAGTGTCTATGGTTGTTCCGAAATATATATAGATGTGTCGATAAGATAGGTCGAAACATTGTTTACGTGTCTATGGTATCTCAAGATTACATAATATACAATACAAGTTGATTAAGTTATGGTTGGAATAGATTTGTTACCAATTTTCACGTAGCTAAAATGAGAAAAATTATCCAATCTTGTTTTACCCATAACTTCTTCATTTTAAATCCGTTTTGAGTGAATCAAATTGCTATGGTTTCATATTGAACTCTATTTTATGAATCTAAACAGAAAAAGTATAGGTTTATAGTTGGAAAAATAAGTTACAAGTCGTTTTTGTAAAGGTAGTCATTTCAGTCGAAAGAACGACGTCTAGATGACCATTTTAGAAAACATACTTCCACTTTGAGTTTAACCATAATTTTTGGATATAGTTTCATGTTCATAATAAAAATCATTTTCTCAGAATAACAACTTTTAAATCAAATTTTATCATAGTTTTTAATTAACTAACCCAAAACAGCCCGCGGTGTTACTACGATGGCGTAAATCCGGTTTTACGGTATTTTTCGTGTTTCCAGGTTTTAAATCATTAAGTTAGCATATCATATAGATATAGAACATGTGTTTAATTGATTTTAAAAGTCAAGTTAGAAGGATTAACTTTTGTTTGCGAACAAGTTTAGAATTAACTAAACTATGTTCTAGTGATTACAAGTTTAAACCTTCGAATAAGATAGCTTTATATATATGAATCGAATGATGTTATGAACATCATTACTACCTTAAGTTCCTTGGATAAACCTACTGGAAAAGAAAAAAATGGATCTAGCTTCAACGGATCCTTGGATGGCTCGAAGTTCTTGAAGCAGAATCATGACACGAAAACAAGTTCAAGTAAGATCATCACTTGAAATAAGATTGTTATAGTTATAGAAATTGAACCAAAGTTTGAATATGATTATTACCTTGTATTAGAATGATAACCTACTGTAATAAACAAAGATTTCTTGAGGTTGGATGATCACCTTACAAGATTGGAAGTGAGCTAGCAAACTTGAAAGTATTCTTGATTTTATGTAACTAGAACTTGTAGAATATATGAAGAACACTTAGAACTTGAAGATAGAACTTGAGAGAGATCAATTAGATGAAGAAAATTGAAGAATGAAAGTGTTTGTAGGTGTTTTTGGTCATTGGTGTATGGATTAGATATAAAGGATATGTAATTTTGTTTTCATGTAAATAAGTCATGAATGATTACTCATATTTTTGTAATTTTATGAGATATTTCATGCTAGTTGCCAAATGATGGTTCCCACATGTCTTAGGTGACTCAAATGGGCTGCTAAGAGCTGATCATTGGAGTGTATATATCAATAGTACATACATCTAAAAGCTGTGTATTGTACGAGTACGAATACGGGTGCATACGAGTAGAATTGTTGATGAAACTGAATGAGGATGTAATTGTAAGCATTTTTGTTAAGTAGAAGTATTTTGATAAGTGTATTTAAGTCTTTAAAAAGTGTATAAATACATATTAAAACACCACATGTATATACATTTTAACTGAGTCGTTAAGTCATCGTTAGTCGTTACATGTAAGTGTTGTTTTGAAACCTTTAGGTTAACGATCTTGTTAAATGTTGTTAACCCAATGTTTATAATATCAAATGAGATTTTAAATTATTATATTATCATGATATTATCATGTATGAATATCTCTTAATATGCTATATATACATTAAATGTCTTTACAACGATAATCGTTACATATATGTCTCGTTTAAAAATCATTAAGTTAGTAGTCTTGTTTTTACATATGTAGTTCATTGTTAATATACTTAATGATATGTTTACTTATCATAGTATCATGTTAACTATATATATATATATATCCATATATATGTCATCATATAGTTTTTACAAGTTTTAACGTTCGTGAATCACCGGTCAACTTGGGTGGTCAATTGTCTATACGAAACATATTTCAATTAATCAAGTCTTAACAAGTTTGATTGCTTAACATGTTGGAAACATTTAATCATGTAAATATCAATCTCAATTAATATATATAAACATGGAAAAGTTCGGGTCACTACAAAGCTAACTACCGCTCCTATATTGTCACTTCCCGAAGGCAATGATGATTTTGTTGTATATTGCGATGCCTCGAAACATGGTTTTAGGTGTGTATTGATGCAATGAAAGAAAGTCATTTCTTATGCCACTCGACAATTGAAAATCCATGAACGGAACTATATGACCCATGATCTCGAACTCGAAGCCGTTGTCTTTGCACTTAAAATGTGGAGGCACTATCTTTATGGAACCAAAAGTACCATCTTCACCGATCATAAAAGCCTCCAACACATCTTCGATCAAAAGCAACTAAACAAGAGACAACGACGGTGGATTGAAACTTTAAACAATTATGATTGTGAGCTTCGTTACCATCCGGAAAAGGCAAACGTAGTAGCTGATGCCTTAAGTCGAAAATAAAGAGCGGTGCCTCTTCGTGTCCGAGCTTTAAACATCACCATTCACACCAGCCTCAATAGTCAAATTCGTGTAGCCCAAGACGAGGCTCTTAAGGATGAAAACATCTCTCTCGAACACTTGAACATCCTCACCTCTCGATTCGAAGTTAAAGAAACCGGACTCCGATATTTCGCCGAAAGAATTTGGGTACCTAGTTATGGGGACCTACGGAGCCTTATTTTAGACGAAGCCCATAAGTCAAGATATTCGATTCACCCCGGTGCTAATAAGATGTACCATGACCTCAAAGAACAATATTGGTGGCCGAACATTAAAAGGGACGTTGCTACTTATGTTAGAAAATGCCTAACTTGCTCCAAAGTCAAAGCCGAACATCAAAGACCGTCCGGACTACTTCAACAACCCGAAATCCCGCAATGGAAGTGGGAAAGGATAACGATGGATTTTATCACCAAAATACCAAAGACGGTTGGCGGTTATGATACTATTTGGGTTATTGTTGACCGTCTCACCAAATCCGCGCACTTCCTAGCCATGAAGGAAACCGACAACATGGAGAAACTCGCACAACTTTACATTAAAGAAATCGTAGCCCGACACGGTGTACCCTTATCGATTATCTCCGACTGAGATGGCCGATTAGTTTCTAGATTTTGGCGTACTTTACAAGAAGCGTTGGGAACGCGTTTAGACATGAGTACCGCATACCATCCGCAAACCGACAGACAAAGCGAACGCACAATTCAAACCTTGGAAGACATGCTACGAGCTTACATTGTCAACTTTGGAAAAGCTTGGGATAAGCACTTGCCTCTCGCCGAATTCTCCTACAATAATAGTTATCACGCGAGTATTAACGCCGCACCATTCGAAGCTTTATATGGCCGAAAATGTCGTTCACCTCTTTGTTAGGCCGAAGTAGGCGACACACAAATCACCGGACCCGAACTCATTCATGAAACAACCGAGAAAATCGTTCAAATCCGAGATAGGCTTAGGACGACCCGAAGTCGTCAAAAGAGCTATACCGACAAACGACGCAACGACCTCGAATTTCAAGTCGGTGATCGCGTAATGTTAAAAGTCGCACCTTGGAAAGGTGTAATCCATTTTGGGAAATGCGGGAAGCTAAATCCGCGGTATATTGGTCCTTTCGAAATCTTGGAGCGTGTTGGAATCGTTGCTTATCGTTTAGATCTTCCGCCTCAATTGAGCTCCGTTCATCCTACTTTCCATGTATCTAACTTGAAAAAGTGCCTTGCCGAACCCGATATCGTCATCCCTCTTGAAGAGCTTACTATTGATGACAAACTTCATTTTGTGGAAGAACCGGTTGAAATTGCGGATACCTCCGTTAAGACGCTAAAATAAAGTCGAATTCCAATTGTTAATGTCCGTTGGAATGCTAAAAGGGGACCCGAGTTTACTTGGGAGAGACAAGATCAAATGCAAAGGAATTATCCTCATCTATTCGCGAATTCGGAAACGTAAGATCTCGAGGAAGAAACAACGACTACTACGCCTACTTAAATTTCGGGACGAAATTTCTTTTAAGGAGTAGGTAATGTAACATCCCGCCTTTTTCCATTTACTTTCCGTTTATTCATTTTAAAGTCCGTAATATATATTTTTAACATCTCCCGTTGATACGCGTTTTAAATTATCTCGTTTAGGTAATTCACGCACCCGAATGAAAGTTGAGGGACCAAACTCGCCAAAGGATCAAACCTTTGACTAGGTCAAAGGGTCAAACCCCTCCCATCCATTCATTATCATCTCTCTCATTTTACTACTTCCTCCATTTTCTCTCAACACCCAATTTCAAAGAATCATCATCCAAATCCGAGCTAGCGGGTGTTTTGCAAAATAAATTACATTTTTGGAATCCTTGCAACTTCCTCTTCGATTCCATACCGATTTCATTACATTTGGGTAACTTTTTAAAATCACTAGATTTTTGTGTTCTTGATGTTTTTAACTTATAAAGTTGTTAATTAGTGTCTATGGATCAAGTCTAACATGAATATATGATTTATATGCTCGATCTCGTTGTTTTAGTGTAACTAGCATGAACATGAAAAGTGTGTGCTTGATTTTGAGTTTTGGATGATTTAATGTTGTTCTTATGATAAAGTGCAAGTATTAAATGTGTTCCTAGTATCACTGGCTTCAAGTTGATGTGTAGGTTGCTTTAGAAAACTTCATGAACTTGATTATTGATTTTGGTGAATTTGGGTTAGGGTTTGATGAACTTGAAATGGACTTTTGATGCTTTGAATGACATGAGATGTTATTAGTAAGTGTTAGGTTGTATTGTATGCTTGATTACCTTCGAAACGGCATATCATTCATGTAAATTGGTTGCCGAATCATTTATTTGCATTTATGAACTTGAATGCATTAAATGATGAGCTTTGAATGTGATTTTGTTGTTGTAAAGGTAAATGTGATTGATGAAATGTGTTTAGATGTTTTCCGCGTCAAAATACCTTTCCGATGATATAAGATACTTGTCTTGTTTGTTTGCGGGTCATAAATTAGGATTGTTTGAGTTTTGGTTCGTGCACTTGTGTGTTTTCAGCAAAATGTTTCCTGCCCATATGTTTGGACGCCGTCCAGGCTTTCACACTTGGACGCCGTCCAGGCCTTTTGGACGCCGTCCAATTTGCCTATTCTGTGCTGTTTTGATTTGCCATTTTACGAAAAATGTTTGCTATGCTACGCACCTCCGATTCACATGTAACTTGTTCTAACATGCTAATATATGATTAAAAACCTCAGAAAAATAGTTCGGGACCCGACCCGAATGTGTTGAATTTTTCGTTGACTTTGACCGACCAAAGTTGACTTTTAACCAAACTTAACCAAATACTTATGCAAGCATTCTAACATGCTTTTATACATGTACCTTACATGAAACATGAAAATTTGATTCACATGCTATTATGATCGAGTCTTAACGAGCCATAGGACTAATTGAACACTTTGACCTATCGTGTTTACCGTTATTGATACAAACCTATTTGTTTAGGTCAAGACTAGCATTCGTTCTCGCACACGTTTACTTGTTGAAGTACTTGTACATATGTGCACTCAAAGTGAGATCATAGTCCCACTTTTACTCTTTTTGAACTTACATTTGGGATGAGAAAACATAAACGTTTCTTTTACTAAGTGAACACAAGTACAGGAAAACAAACATTCTACATACGAGTTTAGAACAAAATCCTCAATTCGATTATCATTAGTTACACTTGCCGGGTGTAAGCGAGAACTTATGTTGTATGGATCCAAATGGGTTTGACAAACCCTCATTCAAACGGTTCGCTACCGTTTACGAATGGAATATATTTTCGAGAAACAGTGTATGTTCTAACACTATTGTGATGGGGTTCTATGGAAAGAATGTTAAGCATTGATAATTGGGTGCTCGTGAAACAAACTTTTGGAATGTATTACTATTATATCAATGTTACAAATCTTGTGGTTCACTTGTACTTACTTACTTAAACCTATGATTTCACCAACGTTTTCGTTGACAGATTTCTATGTTTTTCTCGGGTCCTTGAACGTTTGTGATACATGCTTCCGCTCATTACTTTTGATACTTGCTTGGATGTCGAGTATACATGCATACATGAAGCGTCTTTTGGCTACTTTCAAATTGTGTCGCATATGTTTCAATTGTACTTTAAACTTTGTTATGTAACTAGTTGTCGAACTACTTTGTAAACCTTGAAACATCTTTACTTTTGAAATGAATGCGACATACTTTTGGTCAAACGTTGTTTTAAAGACTTATGACCACGTAACGGGACCTAAGTAGATGGCGCCGTCAATGATGATTTTGTCGGGTCGCTACAAACAGCTCCGTGGTTCACACAATACGCAATGCTATGACGCTACCGGCTCCGTGGTTCACGTCACTACGCATTTGAGTCATACCCTTTTATAGTGCTACCTGCTCCGTGGTTCACACTTCGGTGCTACCGACTCCGTGGTTCACACCTCATTTTATAGTGCTACCGCTCTATGGTTCACACTTTGATGCTACCGGCTCCGTGGTTCACATCACAACTCGAGTTATACTCTTTTATAATGCTACCAGCTCCGTGGTTCACACTTTAACGACTCGTGCTATAGTGCTACCGGCTCCGTGGTTTACACTACGACACACGTACCATGATGCTACCGGCTCCGTGGTTCACATCATAATACACTCACACATAATATGGTACTATCGGCTCCGTGGTTCATACCATAGCACACAAATAAATACACTATATACATACATGCATACTTATTCCACTCACCTTAACGCCTTCGGTGAATGTTTTATACTTCCGCAAGCTTCAAGGAAAAATACCTAATACAATAAGTACTCAATCAACACACAAACTGGTTGGACTTATCACCAACAATTCTCTCATGTGCATTTAATGACTTAAATGCATTAAATGCCCCATTTTCACCAAAACCGTCCATTTAAAGTCAAGACCATCACATAACACTAAAAGCTAGTGACTAAGGTCCAACAACACTAACTAATACACCATTAGGGTATTTCATACCCATCTTTCCCAACTAGGTCAATTATTACCCATTTAACTATTTTAAAGTCACACACCCATTTCGGGTCATCCACTAACCCCATTAACACCCATTTGCTTAATAACTATATAACCACCCTCACTTTTCCATTCTGAATTTACCAAATTGCCCTTTAGGTTTCATTGTCATATTCTGTGTATTAGCATTAGGGTTGTTATTCAGTTATAATAAGTGCCTGAGTAATTAAACGATCTGTAAGTTAATGCTTGTAATTAATAACCTAAAACCTCTACCTCAAATATTAGTTAAAACCCTAATCTTATAAACCCTAACCCTAATATAAAATTTATAATATAAACTATATGTAATAAATTAAATGTGACATTTATATAAATTAAAAACTAAGGAGAACTAAGTAAGAATTTATATAAGCCATGGACAAATAATTAAATGATTAAATAAAATGTAAATAAATGTAACTTTAATAAAAAAAAATATTTATTATATAAGTTGTATAATTATTAATAATAAGCTGAATTAAATAAAAAAAATATATAAACAATATAAATAAAAATAAGGGACGGTTTAGAAAAAAAAAAAAAAAAAAAAAAACTTGATTACCAAGTAAACTAATCCTAGCCTAATCCTTACTCTATAATCCTAATCAACCTCAAATTCTTTTCATCCTAATCTAGTTCCAACCTCTAAAACTAATCCTTATCCCAAGCCTTCAGCAATTTGTGTTGGATTATGATTCTTGCTAATCCCCTATAAAAAGAACTATTAGGCTCCCTAATATGCATCATAAAATTTAACCCTCAAAAATCACTCACAAACCTCCCTCACTCTTGGTTTGATCGGCAACTTTGATCACCAAACTTTCACCTCCATCGACTCCCATATTCATCCCAACAGCCCCATCACAGCTCTCTAAACCACCACCCTAGTTGACTATCTTCTTCACCAAAATAGTCGCCACCTGCTGCAGTTGCAGCCCCCCAACTGTCGCCATTTACAGCAGTTCTAGCTGTCTTTTTCGAGCCAAAACAGGCTGCTTCTGGGCAGCAGTAACTCGCCACCAAAGCAGCCTTTTTCCTGCTACTTCTCGGCTGTAAACCGTCACCCAAAACAACCTTCAAAGTCGACTTGTTGCTGCTTGTTTTTCTGCTGTACATCGTGACCCAAAACAGCCCCCACTTGCGGCTTTCTGCTGCTACTCCTATCTTCTGTTCAGCTACCACAAACACCACCCATAACCGCCATCAATCTGCAGCTTTGCTGCTGTTTCTGCGCACTCAAAACAGCCCCAAAAACCCGCCCAAATCAGCCATGTTGCTATGTTCTTATTGTTGCTGCTGTCCGCCATAAAAACACACACAAATTGCCACTTTTTGTTCGTGTTTTATCACTGTTTTGAGCTGCTTCTGTTCGGGTTTCATCATCACCATCAAACACCACTTTTCTTGAAATTAAACTCACTAAAGGTATCCCTAAAACCATAAACTAATAATACTTTTATTTGTTTTAATTCTTTGACAATATAAGTTATACTATGATTAAAAAGAATGAAGTTTATGAATTTAATAAGTATGTATGAATATAAATAGTTTGAAGAAGGTAAAAGATATGATTATGAATAAAAAAAATATGATTATGAATAAGGATGATTATGAATAAAGAATATGATTATGAAAATGCTAAAGAAAAATGTATGCATACGTGAATATGATATGTATATCGTATGTATATATATATATATATATATATATATATATATATATATATATATATATATATATATATATATATATATATATATAGATATAGGTATATATGAATAGGTCATGTAAGTGAGATTATATTAATATGAAACAATTGTATAATGATTAATATTTGATGAAGACTATAATTAAAGTTATGAACTAAGTTTATTAAAAAGATTGATTAAGTGGTGAAGTAATAAACATGATAATAAAGTTAGTGATATAGTGATTTGATAAACATATAAAATAAAGATGATAAGATTACATGTTAGTTAGTAAAAGATAATAATAAATAATGATAACGATACATACATGTATGCATGCATACGTATGTGTATACACGTATATATTGTGGATGTATGTGTATGTGTATATGTAAATATATACATACGTATATATGTATGTGTATATATGTATGTACATGTACGTGTGTATGTATGTATGAATGTGTATTATGTAAGTTATATACGATTAGTAAAAATAATAAGAAAAGTAATAAGCGTATATACATATATATATATATATGTATGTGTATATATGTATGTGTATATATATATGTATCATCTTACACTTATGTATATTTAACACTTACATATAATATATACATATATCACATAGCTATAAACATATATATGTATGAAAATAAATAAAGAATATATATGTATGTATCATATAGGTATATTCATACATGTAACATAATAGCTGATTATTAAAGTAATTAAAGAATAATACTATTAGTATAACTTATACACTTAACTATATAGTAACACTTAATTACACTAAATATATTATCACCTATATATATATATATATATATATATATATATATATATATATATATATATATATATATATATATATATATATATATATATATATATATATATATATATATATATATAATTAATAAGTACATTTATAACTTGTTATATGTATACACCTAACGTGAAGCTTATAATTAAGGATAGCGTACAAAGACTACAAACATCACCGCTACTTGTGGCCTAGAGTGATCCTTGTTACCATTATGGACGCTTGTGGATCTCGAATGCCAAGACTTAGATTCTTGTCAAGAGATCCTGTGCCGCTCGATAACAATAGATCATTCGAGTGACTTGCATGTTAGCAACGAAGTTTGGGCGAGATTGTATAACATCTTTGTTAAGAATTATAATCCGAACTTCTTAAATTAGAAGCTTACTATAAGTGGAAGCTTTCCATAAATAGTAGGTTTCCAAAAATAGAAACTTTTAAGAAATAGAAACTTTTCTCGAAAACTGTCATAGATAATCTAGTTTGCTATATTAATAAACAAACTTTATGTCTGTTAGACATTAACTAATCAAAGGTTATATCTCTAGGTTGAGATCTCCGATTTCATACTCCGTTCATACTTCTTGCGTGGAATATCTTACTTGCTACTAAGGTGAACTTCATAGCCCCTCTTTTTACTATTTCTTAACTGTTTACAAACTTTGGGGTGAGACGCATGCTTACTTTTGAAATGATTTACAATTTAGACACAAGTGCCTAAACTGTTTGATATGCAATTTCGTGAGACTTTTGTTAAACATGTATTTATTGTTACATGCAAATCCCCGCCATAATATCGTTATTTGCTGGAATCGAAATTTTGAAAGCTTAATTATTGTGAGTAGGCCTATTGAGAGTGACGTCTCTACCCATTGGCGTGATCGTCAAGGGGGTACATAATAATGATTGCCGACACCCGTACAGTGTCAGGGGTTAATGTTTAGTTCGATATTATAACTCAAGGCATATTGAACATTTTGATATATTGAATTAAATCTTGTGGTCTAAAAACTTATTATGATTGTTAAACCTATGATGTTCACTCAACCTTTGTGTTAACATTTTAAGCATGTTTGTCTCAGGTGAAGATTTGCTTGTGTGCTGCCCTATGATGCTTAGTTAGCTGTTGCATTGGAGTCTACATATTAGACTTATCATTTGCCATTTACATATGAATTTCATTATGTAAAACATTATTATGTTTCCACTGCAAATTCAAAATCTGTTATAAAACGTCTCATATAGAGTCGTTCTCGTGTATACATACTTGTGTTGTGATATTGTGAAGTCATATTTCCCCGGCCCTATTTGGGGGTATGACAAACTAGGCGTGCTAGTAATTAACTAACTAATTATGACTCATAAGTCCATTTAACATCTCCAAAACCCTAGGTTAGTCATCCTTGGGTCCTCATGACCCAATCTTACCCTAGAACACCCAAAATCACCAAATATGGGTCTTGTGTTCATCACTAACCCAAACCCTAACCCTTAAACAAATTTAAAATAAGGAAATCAAGATTAGAGCATACCACCACAATCACAACGAAGCTAGTGATTAGATGAACAACTTTAATACACGCGCTTTGGCCCGAAATCAACTTCTTCTTCCTCGATTTGAGCTTTTTTCACACAAGAATCACTCACACACTCTCTCTCTCTCTAGAATTGAAGTGGAAGGAGGAGATAGTTGAAAGTGGAGTGAATGAGGCTCCTAGAACTGATCTTGTGGCCTTAGATTCGTCCAACAAGTGAAAAGACCAAACTACCCCCATTTAATATCTAAAAGAACACAGCTGGCCTGCCAGTTCAACTGGACGGCGTCCAGGATTCTGGACTGTGTCCAGCCCTTTACAATTCGACGGCGTCCCATAGATTTGGACGGCATCCCAAATACCTGAGAAAACATGATCTTACATTAGCAGGGAATGACTAAAACTGGATGTTCTCGTGGAGTTGGATACGTGCACCAACGAGAAGATCATTATCGGAATTGGACTTGATGGTAGCAGCTATCACTGACTTTCATTTTGGCAGCCAAGAAGAAAAAGACACATGGATGTGGAATGTACACAGCAACAAGATCTTTTCTTCTCATGTCCTAACAGAATTAATTAACGATATGTTACTAGTGACGTCTTATGCTACTAGTGAGACAATTGGAAATAACCTTGTACCGCATAAAATTGAAGCATTTGTTTGGAGAGCACAAACAAATAGATTACCTGTTAGGACGAAACTTGACAAAAGAGCTATATATTTAGATTTAGTGTGATGGCCATTTGTGATAATGACGTTGAAACACTTGAGCATACACTCATCCACTGTCCGTTTGTAAAAGATGTATGGAATCGTATGGGTCAATGGTGGGGGGATCAAAATATGCATATGACTAATGTTACTAACATATTACAAGGAAACAATGGAAGTTCAAACTCGGACATAGGGGCAAAGATATGGTAAGCGTGTGTTTGGGTGTGTGCTTACAAAATTTAGAACAACAAGCTTTTTCGTAAGACGAGTTGGGCTAGATCACTCGCACTCCAAGAAATTCAAATTCGAAGTTTCGAGTGGATAAAAAATCAGTCAAATAAAAAAAACTAGATTGGCTCGGTTGGATCTCAAATCCGAAAATATCAATGACCATTGTTGACGTCCGAGGCTATTAAAATGGCTGCAACTTTTCTCAAGCAGCAATTGTTGTAAATATGTTATTGTAGCTTATTTCGTGATTTTTTTCGTGTTTCATAATGCTCTATTACAGGTTTCATGTACATTTTTTCTTCTATAAATGTTATGGTAGCTTTCAAAAAAAAAGTTATCCAATTTGTCAATAAAGATAATATAGGTTCTGCTGATGCCCGAAAAGGATTACGTGTTTCAATTTATTAGAGAAAAGACCAATGATTTGAAAAGCGTAAATTTGAGAGTAACATCTTCGAATTCATTAACGATCGTTAGTCAAAATTACACGGTTAAACCCGAAGTTTGTTAAAAATTACACAACTCGTCCTCTTTATCATCTTTATTACCATTCTCCATCTTCAATCCCATTATCATCTTCATTCTCGTTCTTCAGATTCGTTGATCCACCAGATAATTACTTTTTAGTGATATATGATAAAAGTGTTAACACAACGCGTCTTAAGTGGCAAGTGAAAAAATGTGAGTTAACAGTTGGGCGTCACTTAAAGTCCAAATCTTTGTTTGGCGTTCTAGAAGAAAAAGGATCCCAGTTCGCATTGAATTCGATAGACGTGGTATAGATTTAAGTTTCGTAAGGTGCCCGGGATGTGATGACAGCTTGAAAGATGTCAATTGATGTGGTAGCGGAGTGGTATAAAATAGCTATTAATTTACTACGAAATACTATTAAATACGATACAATTTTACACAAGATATTTATTTATTTATAGAATAGATATACTTAAACCTTGCTACAACACTTATAGGCAGTGTACCTAATCGTACAGTAGTGTAGTTTTTAGTAAGTCCGGTTCGTTCCACAGGGAATCTTTTTAAACAAAGCTTAACGCTATATTAGTTTACTTTTATAAAAATACAAATATATATATATATATATATATATATATAAGTAATATTATTATTATAAAGGGGGGTTTTTACCGTTTAATGACCGGTTTGTCGATTTTAAAACTTTAGTCGCAGTTAAAACCAAATGTAAAATATTAAAAATAAATACAAGACTTAAATTAAAGCATAAAGTCAATAACGATAATAAAATTGCGAATAATAAAAGTGCGATAAAATAAACTTGCGATAATTAGAAGTGCAATTAAATATAATAACAATAAAAATGCGATAATTAGAAGTGCAATTAAATATAAAATAAAGGAAATTAAATATGAAATAAAAGAATTATGCTTATTTAAACTTCCGTAATCATGATGTTTGATGTGTTGATTTTAGTTTTATGCCCATGGGTTAATTGTCCTTTGTCCTGGATTATTTAATATGTCCGTCTGGTTTTTGTCCATAACAGTCCATCAGTCATAAATATAAAGTGCGAGTGTCCTCGTCAAATTATTCTTATACCCGAAGTTAAATATTCCAACTAATTGGGGATTCGAATTGTAACAAGGTTTTAATACTTTGTTTAATGAATACACCAGGTTATCGACTGCGTGTAAACCAAGGTTTTACTACTTTGTTAACAATTACACCAATTACCCTTGAATGTAATTCACCCCTGTTTCAACAAGTTTATTAACTATTAATCCAGTTCCGTATCCGGTTAAATGAACGATTATTCGTACATATAAATACCCCGCCCATCGTGTCCGATTGAGTGTATATGGTAATTTATAGGGACGCCCAATTGTAAATCTTTATATTAACATTAACAAACTATCATTTAGTTAAACAAATATAAAGCCCATTAATAGCTCATAGTCTAATTTCCACAAGTGTCGTTCTTTTGTCCAAACCCCAATTATGGTACAAAGCCCAATTACCCAATTTTAGTAATTAGCCCAACATCATGATTACTTCGGATTAAATAAGCATAATAATAACTTAGCTACGAGACATTAATGTAAAAAGGTTGAACATAACTTACAATGATTAAAAATAGCGTAGCGTTACACGGACAGAATTTCGACTTACACTCTTACAATATTCGCTAACATACCCTTATTATTAGGATTAAAATTAAAATTAAAATTAAAATATAAATTATATATATATATATTTTACGTATATATGAGAGAAGAGAAAGATGGATGGATATTTTTGGTGCACCAAAGCTCGATTTTTATAGGCATGTGGGCTGGAACTGGGGCTCATGCGATCGCATGGATTTATGCCTTCCAGGTCATGCGATCGCATGGCCAGCTGGGGAGGCTCATTTTTGGTTGTTTTCTTCTGCCGACGGTTTTATAAATAATATAATATATTAAATAATTATAAGAATTATTTAAATATTATATTATATTTATGTGCATAGTTGACTTGTAATTTTTAGTCCGTTGCGTCGAGCGTTGAGAGTTGACTCCGGTCCCGGTTCCGGATTTTCGAACGTCCTTGCGTACAATTTTATATTTTGTACTTTGCGTTTTGAATCTTGTACTCTTGTAATTTCGAGACGTTTCTTATCAATAATTGGAAACTCTTTGATTGTATTTTGTACTTTTGAGCTTTTTGGTCGTTTGCGTCTTCAATTCGTCAAATCTGTCTTTTGTCTTCACCTTTTATTATTTAAACGAATATCACTTGTAAATAGAACAATTGCAACTAAAAGCTTGTCTTTCTTGAGGAATAATGCTATGAAATATATGTTCGTTTTTAGCATTATCAAATATTCCCACACTTGAGCGTTGCTTGTCCTCAAGCAATATCGTCTTGAAATACTAGAATCACTTCTTTATTCTTCACACTTTGTACATCAGTGATTTCTATACGGCGGTATAAACAATGATAGTAACGATAGAACCATGGTTAAAGGTGGGTGTGTCATCCACAGTTGCCTCGGGTTTAGGTCAACGACACTTGCAATCAAATAGCCGATTTACTTTCGGTTTCCAAAGCAAAGTGCACATTTGAAAGGCGGTTTACAGTCCCACATGACTATGAAAATGTAGATCCTTAAGGAAATTGGATCTTTATGAAAATATTTGATCTTTTGAAAATTCAATCTAGCTTTTACCCTAGATAAGTTTTCCGGAATAACCCTTCACCGGTGTTTGCAAAATATTTTTGTGGGTTTCAGATTTGAAAATTTTAGCTCAAAACTTGCGGTTTTGTGTCACCCACTTGCTAACCTTGTATTTGGAAAGCAACACGTCCAGTTTACTTGTCCCGTATATTATCTTTCGATAAACTACCGTCCGGTTGTAAAGGAAAGCGTTGAACAAGCAACTGTTAAGGCAATGTCCCCTGACATGCTTTTAATTATGGTCTATAACGTGTCGGATGCAATTACTATCCTTGGTAGGAGCAATAGTAAAGCTCACCCTTATGATTTTTTGGTCTGGCACAAGGTCCTGTCTTTGACCACTATGCAACCACCGTTCTTACGGTTGACACCCGATTTGGTTCAGGTGAACTAATGAATTCCAGGTGAATTCCTAGGATTTTACGTTCAATGGTAATGAACGCATTGAAAATGGGTTTTCAGAAAACAAATCGGTTTTAATTTGATCAAAATATTTTCTCGTTCAAGCTCGAGTTTAGATATCATCGAATTCCATGAGTTTGTAATTCTCAATCTTTAAAGTCAATCTCAAGGATTGAGTAATATCAGTCTTAAAAGCTGATTTTTTATCTTTTAAGGAGATTATCCTTTCTGGAGATCTGATTCATTAGCCTTATCAAGCTAATTTGCACGGTGCCCCCCCATTGTACGAGATAAATCCTTCTCATGGTTAGGATAAATCTGACCACTTGGCGACCCTGTTTGATGCTGAGGTCCGTGGATTTCCTGCTGATTTTAGTGATGACTTTTCTAGATTTTTCGTCAACCTACAGCTGGTCTGGACGACAACTTCTTGACCTAAATCAAGAAGCGCGTGTCTTTTTCGGAAGACTTTACTTCCTTTTAATGATGGAATTAATTCATCGTGTAGATCCATCTCTTCTTTTCTTTCATCGGGTAAAATGGTTTAGTTTAGTCCAAAGCAAAAGTATTTTCAGTTATTTGTTACAGATATATGTGACATATGTTTAAGATAACTTGGTAAATTTTCCCACACTTGGCTTTTATTTTCCTCTTTATCGTCCTCTATTCCATTTTAAATGAATTTTAACATTTTGGTTTGTTTCTCAATTTATGTCCTTTCCGAGGTAACAATAATTTCGGTGTTAAAACCTAGTTTTATCGTTCATAAATATGTATAAACATGATTTTAAGTTCATTTAATTGAAAATTTTGAAAAATTTTACTAGAATTGGGTAGTCAGTATATAAGACTAGGGCTGTTCTTTATTATCAGAGAGCACTAGATTCTAATACAACTACTACGTTACTAGTATTTTTAATGGTAACCAAGTGTATAAAGATAAAAATTTTAAAAATCCGAAAGAATTTAACCCCTTCCCACACTTAAGATCTTGCAATGCCCTCATTTGCAAGAAATCAGTACAATTTAAATTATTGAGGGTGATTAGCGTAGAAATGATTAAATTTTACCAAAGTTTCCAAATATATTGGCGTTTGTTTGCTGAATGATAAATGGTGCATAGCATTTGTTCATTTCGTCTGTTGTTACATCACATTTATTTGTCATCTTGTCGTCAAAATTAGTAGCTTTTGCTGAACTTAATGCCAGTCTTTGAAAATGCGCTGTTTTACCCTGTTTTGAACAATCGACAATATACATACATACAAGTATAATCATACATGGCAATTTTAAATGGGACTTAATATCCCACTTTCAAATTCTAAATATGAAATATTAGTACACAATAATAATAAAATAATAAAAATTACACAAATTTATCCAATAACATAAGTTTAAACATGAAAAAGTCAAAAGATAAAAACATAATAATCATAAAAATAACCAAATGGAACTAAGTCAGTCTGGATAGGGGTTCCAGTTCATCTCATCGGGTGGGTTCCATTGTTGGTTATAGGTGTTCTGATAGGCTTGGTTATAGTCATACCGGTTAAAGGGTGGTCGGATATCGGGGCTATGTGGCGGAAAATGAGCATGTCGAGTAGGTACATAGTTATTTGGTACCTGATATGATAGTTGGCTCATGATTTGGTGCTGATGAACTAACCAGCTATCGTGTTGGCGTCGCCTATAATCCTCGTATACTCGCTCGGAGTTCCACTGCTCATACATACTATGTCTTGCCGCGTTCGTCATTGCTTCCTCATCTATACGAACGTGGACGTCAAGAATAGCATCTCGAAAGACATCCCTAATGTCTTCCGCCTCCTCCATTTCCTCGTCTGAGCCTCTCTCTACCTGAGGATGAGATCCCTCATAGGGTACTGCCTGGTTACGTCTACTTTTCAATACCTTAGCACCCACATAGACTTTCAATCCTAAGGGCTCAACATGTTCTCTACAAATCTGTAATGGACCCCCTTGGTTCCTATCAACACCTAAATACTCTCCAATGAGAGTAACAAAAATACCTCCTCCTATTATACTCCCGTCCTGCATTCCCTCTACCATTTTAGATAAATAAAAAGCAACACAGTAAGGGATATTGACAAAGCTTCTAGGATCCCGAATACACTTTAGGTAGAATAAATCATATAAGGTAATTTTTTCTTTATTATGACCTCTTTGTGTAATCGAGTTAGCCAAAAATCTATGAATAATACGAAGCTCGGCTCTGTCAATATGTGTATAGGAGTGTCCTCCTGCTCGTGTAAAAAAATCAAAATGTGACATACGCCTCTAAATGGCGTCAGCGTCAAAGTTACTATCTACCCGTTCACCATAATGAATCAAGTTTGTACAATCGGGTAATAGCAACTCACCAGGAGTATATATCTGTAAGGCCCTGGCCATGTCCAGCATGGACATTCTGTACATCCTACCGCCAAGGATAAACCTAAGAAATCTTCTATCATCTATCCTAACTATATTTGTATCAAGTGATACAGTACTCATCAACTCAACACACCATTCATTATATACAGGTCTACGAATGGTGAAAAGATGTTCCCAATCTGTAAAAGAAGAACTGCCATACCTTTGAACTAAAAGCTGTCTAACACGGTCAGCTAGATGGACCGTTTCCAAATGGGCCCAATCAATTACCCTTGGCACCTCTACATTTTTTGTTACCAATTTGAATTTGTTCCTTTGATATGTCTCGTAATCTCTCCATCTTCTATCAAATCTCAGATTAGGATGTAGAGTGTGCTCAGGAATCATTGGGAATTCTACTGGCGGCCTCATTGGAAATACTATGAATTCGTCAACAAACTGTACTGGATCATAATAAGGTATGTGCTGATCAGGCTGTTGTTTTTCCTGTTGTGGTTCTTGTTCGTGTTGCATTTCTGGCTGTGGTTCTTGTGCTGGTGCTGGTCGTCTAGATGATGATGCTCCTGAACCTCCAGTATCGGCTCTTTGTAAAACACATTAAACACAAAAATTGTGCATCCAAATATGCATTAGTTTTAGCAAAATAACAACTTAAAACAATCACTATAACATGTTAAATCAAAATTAAACTTATACACATTTTCACAATTTTTCACAATTCTACACTTTTCAAATAAGCACATATGAAAATGTATACAAAATTCATAAGCATTTAACTCAAATAACATGTCAAAATATTCATTATTAATAATTAAACAAGTCTCAAATGGCAAATATATCAAATTAATCAAGTTCATGAATTTTGGACTTAAAAAGTCCACTTTAATCTCCAAAAATCATGTTTAGGATCATTGTTTGGATCATTTAACTATCTAAACATGTTACACTACTCAATTTAGCAATAATTCATGACAAAAATCGGCCATAACCTGATTATATCAAAAAGCCCCAAATTGCTCAAGAACACAAACCCTAGATTTCTAAAAATTTTGAAGTTTTTGGCTTCAAATCATGTTAAATAGCATCAATCTAGGTTATACATGCATAAAATACTAACAATTTATCACTAATTACACTAGAAATTAACAAAATTGCATTAGGTAAAAAATTGGTAACTATCACAAAAACTAGGAATTTATAGAGTTTAGGGGTGTAATTTTTACCAATTTGCTGAAGAATGAGAATCTAGGCATGATTAGAGCAAGAAAAATGACGAATTACGGTGGAAAAATGGCGAAAATTGGTGAATTTTTGGGTGAGTTTCGGGTGTATGTGTGTGTGTTGTGGTGAAGAACAGACCCGCTGCTGTTATTTGTTTCTGACCTGCATTTGGTCCCCATGCGATCGCATGGGTTCCAAGTGCAAACCCCATGCGATCGCATGGGGTGCCGGCTACAATGTTTTCAGGTTTTTTTTTTTCTTTTTTAAAAACCTTATACTTTATAAAACTTATAATTAATTAAATTTTAAAAATTTTGTTTTCCTTTAGGATCGAGGGCGTTTCGGATCGTTGTCCTAGTCTGTCCCTCGACAAAATTTTAAAATTTGTCAAATCAAAGCGCGGTTTTTAAAAGTAAAGATTTTTGGGTTTTTTTAATGTTTTTGGCATACTTTAATTCAATAAGATTAAAAATAATGATAATAAAAGTTCTCGTCCCTCCCTCGGGTAAAGCAATTTCGGTTCAAAGACCTAGTCTTCAACTTACGACGAATTTTAAAAATCATATTTTTAACTTAATGAGATAAAGTAAATTTTTGTTTTTAAATTCACACAACTTAAATATAAAATTCAAAATTAATATTAAAAATTCACACCAAACTTAAAATTTGAAATGCATAAAATTAAAAATTCATATTTTTTTTTTTTAAAATTAAAAATTCACACCAAACTTAATTTAAAAATTCAAATATTTACAATTTTAAAAATATTGTTTTTACAAAGTTTACAATATTAATTTAAGATTTAAATATTAATTTTAAAAACATGATAAAAATAAAATTAAAAATCTTTTTGGCTTTTTATCCCACTTTAATCAATCAAATATTATCAAAAATATGCGCCCCTCTTTTCGGTAAAGTAATTTCGGTTCCAAGACCTAATTTAACTCATGACGAATTTTTGAAATATTTTGGGTTGATTGATTAAAGATATTTATACCTTAAGAATAAACGTTAAATTTCGCAGTGATGTAATAAATTTTTGAATGATATCAATAATTTCGGTTGCCAAACCTAATTTTATTCAATACCAATTTAATACTTTTTAGCGAACAAATTAGCGTTTATTATCAAAAGGTTAAAAATAAAAATAAAAATAAAAACTGTACAGACATACCTGTGAAATAGATTTCTTAGTTATATGATCTATCCCATTCATAAGATAGTCGGTTTAATTGGTTTTCCATGGCTACATAGGCGTAACCTCGAGCATTCAGTGTCTTTTCTTCTAAACATATGAACGGTCCGTCTCTGCATAAAGTAACAAATTCGGTATTTGAATAGGTTTGATTATTTGAACATTTACCTCCATGTGACCATTTTCCGCATTTGTGACATCTTTCTAGGTGTCGTGCTCTTCTTTTCGCTGCGGATTTTGATTTTCCTTTACCAAATTGTAATTTATTATCTTCGCATCTGGATTCTTTTCTAACTCCGTCCATTCTTTCTCTGATTACTGATACTAATTCACTCGGTAGTATGTCATTATTACGTTTAGTGATCAAAGCGTGTAGCATTAGACCATGGTTTAGTTCACAGGCAGTCTTCATTTCGTAAAAACCTAAAAAAAATAAAAATTCAGAATGGGGGGAGAAGACTAGTTCTTTAGGGCCTGCTAGGGAAAGACCATTCGGGTTCCATTTTCGAGAACTACACGAAAACAGACAATCTAACTCTAACAGAAATACATATTATCCTTTAAATACTTGATTCTCCCCACACTTAGTTAGCTGTGGTGTCGAAATTGTGATTAACTTCGTTGTCGACTTCCATCGGACCATGTATGTAATGTTTAACTCTGTGACCATTAACTTTAAATTCAATCCCATTTGAATTTATTAATTCTATCGTTCCGTATGGGAAAACTCTTTTGATTATGAATGGTCCAGACCATCTTGATTTCAATTTTCCAGGAAATAGCTTGAATCTTGAATTGAAAAGAAGAACTCTGTCTCCTTCTTTAAATTCTTTTGAACTTCTGATTCTTTTATCATGCCATTTCTTCGTTCTTTCCTTATAGATTAACGAATTTTCGTATGCTTCATGTCTTAATTCTTCTAATTCGTTTAGTTGACTTAATCGTAGACGTCCAGCTTCATGTAAATCAAGATTACATGTTTTCAAAGCCCAAAATGCTTTGTGTTCAATTTCTACTGGAAGATGACATGCTTTTCCATAAACAAGTCTAAAAGGTGTGGTTCCAATTGGAGTTTTGTAGGCTGTTCTAAAAGCCCAGAGTGCATCCTCCAATTTAATGGACCATTCCTTTGGATTTGATCCTACGGTTTTCTCTAGAATACGTTTTAAAGCTCGGTTGGTATTTTCAACTTGTCCACTTGTTTGTGGATGATATGCGGTGGAGATTTTATGAGTTACTCCATATCTTTTAAGAACTTTCTCAAGTTGATTATTACAGAAATGAGTACCCCGATCACTTATTAAAGCTTTCGGTGTTCCAAACCTTGCAAAAAGACGTTTTAAAAAGTTGACTACAACTCGTGCATCGTTAGTTGGGAGAGCTTGTGCTTCCGCCCATTTAGATACATAATCAATGGCTACGAGTATATATAGATTATTATGAGATTTTGGAAATGGACCCATAAAGTCAATACCCCAAATGTCAAATACTTCACATACTTGGATGACATTTTGTGGCATTTCATCACGTTGACTTATTTTTCCGGCCCTTTGACAAGCATCACAGGATTTGCAAAGAAGGTGTGCGTCTTTGTAAATTGTAGGCCAATAGAATCCAGCATCATAAACTTTTCTTGCTGTTAGTTGAGGCCCATAATGCCCTCCTGTTGGTCCTGTGTGACAATGGTTTAATATTTTACTAGCTTCATCTCCAAATACACATCGGCGTATTATTCCATCAGGACAACTTTTAAACAGATGTGGATCTTCCCAAAAATAGTGTTTTATATCACTGAAAAATTTCTTTCGTCTTTGGTACGATAATCCTTTTTCAAGGAATCCACAAACCAAGTAGTTTGCATAGTCTGCAAACCATGGGATTTCATTATAATCTATCTTCAATAGATATTCATCAGGAAAGTTGTCTTGTATGGCCGATTCATTTAGAACTTCTAACTCAGGATTTTCAAGACGAGAAAGATGATCAGCGGCGAGATTTTCTGCTCCTCTTTTATCTCGGATTTCAATATCAAACTCTTGTAAGAGTAAGATCCAACGGATTAATCTTGGTTTATCATCTTGTTTTGAAAATAGGTATCTAAGAGCATAATGGTCGGTATACACCACCGTTTTTGCTAGAACGAGATATGATCGAAATTTGTCAAAAGCAAAGACAATAGCAAGGAGTTCTTTTTCAGTAGTTGTATAGTTCGTTTGTGCTCCTTGTAACGTCTTACTAGCATAATATATAGGTTAAAATCGTTTTTCAATCCTTTGTCCTAAAACGGCTCCCATTGCAAAATCACTTGCATCGCACATTAGTTCAAATGGTAGATTCCAATTTGGTGTTATCATGATCGGTGCATTAGTGAGTTTCTCTTTAAGAATATTAAAAGATTTGATACACTCATCTGAAAAGATGAATGGAGCATCCTTTTCTAGGAGTTTATTCATAGGAGTGGCAATTTTAGAAAAATCTTTTATGAAACGTCGGTAAAAACTGGCATGCCCTAGAAAACTCCTAACTCCTCTAACATTGGTGGGATGTGGAAGTTTAGCAATTACATCTACTTTAGCTCTATCCACTTCAATTCCTTTTTTTGAAATTTTATGTCCAAGAACGATGCCTTCTTTAACCATGAAATGGCATTTCTCCCAATTAAGTACTAGATTTGATTGTTCGCATCTAAGAAGCATTCGTTCCAGATTAACTAGACATGATTCAAATGTATCACCGAAGATTGAAAAGTCATCCATGAAAACTTCCATGCATTCTTCTATCATGTCGTGAAAAATCGCCATCATACACCTTTGAAAGGTTGCAGGGGCGTTGCAAAGTCCAAATGGCATGCGTTTGTAAGCAAAAGTACCATAAGGGCACGTGAATGTGGTTTTCTCTTGATCTTCGGGTGCTATTGGAATTTGAAAATATCCGGAAAATCCATCTAGAAAACAATAGTAACTATTTCCGGCTAATCTTTTCAACATTTGATCTATGAAAGGTAAGGGAAAGTGATCTTTTCTGGTGGCGTCATTTAATTTTCTATAATCAATACACACACGCCATCCTGTTACAGTCCTAGTAGGAATAAGCTCATTTTTCTCATTTGTAATGACAGTCATGCCACCCTTCTTAGGCACGCATTGAACTGGGCTTACCCATGGACTATCAGAGATTGGATAAATTAGACCTGCGTCTAGCAGTTTAATAATCTCTTTCTTAACTACATCTTGCATATTAGGATTTAGTCTTCGTTGGCGTTGCACATACGTTTTATGACCTTCTTCCATAAGGATTTTATGTGTGCAATACGAAGGACTTATTCCTTTAATATCATGAATCTTCCATGCAATGGCTGGTTTATGAGCTTTCAACACAGAAATGAGTTGTGATTTCTCATTTTCAGTAAGAGAAGACGATATTATTACAGGTAATTCAGATTTACCATGTAAATAAGCGTATTCCAAATGGTTTGGAAGTGGCTTTAATTCTAATTTCGGAGGTTCTTCTATCGATGATTTATATCGATATCTGTCTTCTTCTTTTAACATTTGAATTTCTTCTGTTTTTGGTTCATATCCATTAGATATAAGTGTAGCTAACATTTCAGCTTCATCAATTGGTTCATTACCTTCTCCTAAAGAACATTCTCCTGTTCCTTGTAATTCTGGAAATTCTTCTAATAATTCTGCATGTGCATCTATAGTTTGAATATAATAACATGTATCATCTGCAGATTGTGGTTGTTGCATTGCTCTATCAACTGAAAAGGTAACACTCTCATCCTCTATACTTAGGGTCAGTTTCTTACCGAATACGTCTATCATTGCTTTAGCCGTGTTTAAGAATGGTCTTCCTAATATGAGAGGAACTTGAGAATCTTCTTCCATGTCCAAAACAACAAAATCTACTGGAAATACTAAAGTACCAACTTTAACTAGCATGTTCTCCATTATCCCTCTAGGATATTTTATTGATCTATCGGCTAGTTGTATGCTTATTCTGGTTGGTTTCAATTCTCCAAGGTCTAGTTTAGTGTATAGTGAATACGGCATTAGATTTATACTAGCACCTAAGTCTGCCAATGCTTCTATTGAACTAAGACTACCCAGAAAACATGGAATTGTGAAACTTCCTGGATCAAATAATTTTTCTGGTATCTTATTCAACAGCACTGCTGAACAATTAGCATTCATAGTAACAGCCGAGAGTTCTTCCATTTTCTTTCTATTTGAGATTAGATCTTTCAAGAATTTAGCATATCTAGGCATTCCTGAAATCACACCAATGAAAGGAAGATTTACATTTATCTGTTTAAACATATCCAAAAATTTGGATTGCTCGGCTTCAAGTTTCTCTTTCTTCATTTTACTCGGGTAAGGAAGTGGTGGTTGGTATGGTTTAACATAAGGTTTATCCTTAGCTGTGTTATCTTCATTAACCTTTTCAACTACTGGTTCTTTTTCCTTATCTTGATCAGGTTGTGGTTCTTGTGGAGTAAGAATAGCTTCACTCCTATCTTTATCGCTCGCACTTCCGTTTAAGGGAACTCCTTGTAACATTTCTCCATGGATAGAGAAATTCCTCATATTACCTTAGTATTCGCCACGAGGGTGAATAGTCCTAACAAACATTTTTTTTTTCGAACCCTAACTAACTTGTTCAAACATATCTTAAGAGATCCTATTCTAACACGGTGTACCATTGCCAATTACCTCGGATCAAAATACTCGTATCGCTTCTAGTTTTGCAAGAAACCTTGGAAACCCACTTAGACATGTGTACCGCGTATCTTCCACAACCCGACGAACCGAACAAACGAACGATTTACGTCTTGGAAAGACATGTCACAAACTCGTATTGTCACCTTTAGTAGATCACTCTTACAACAGTAGTTACCACTCGTGTGTTCACGCGCACTTTCCGAAACCCTATATGACCGCTAATGTCATACCCCTGTTCATTTAACCAAAGTATCAACCACCGAAATCTGAACTCCATCAAGAAACAACAATTGAAATCATTCAAATCCGAGGAGGGATCGAGACGATCCGTAGTCGCCAAAAGAGTTATACCAAACTTAGATGAAAACCTCACAAATCCCAGTGTGTAACCGCGTAATATTGAGAAACCGCACCTTGGAAAGGTGTAATCCATTTTGGGAAATCGAGAAAGGCTATAGCCGCAATATTGAACCTTTTGAAACCTTGGGGCGTATTGGAACCGCTTCCTACCGTTTAGAACTTCTGACTCAATTAAGTTTCCGTTTACCTTACATTTCGTGTAACAAACATAGAAACGTGTCCTGCGGAACAGGAACGTGCAATTCTTCTAAATGCACCAACTATTGAAGACAAACTTCTCTTCATAGGAAAACCAGTTGAAACCGGGGATCGTAAAAATCCAAATTCATGAGAACACTCAAGGACGTACCTTCACTTATTCATAGCATTGACATCTCCGGTCTCGAGTGAGAGGTATCGATCCTTTGTTAAGTAACATTTTAAATATTCTCGTTATCGGATTTTTAATATCTCCCGTACTTCCGTGTAATTTAAAATAATTCGTTTGGTCAATTCACGCACCCGCAACCGAACGCGAGGGACTAGTTTCGCCATTGGAGCAAAGATGTGACTAGCTTGACTAGTCAACACCCACCTCCCCATTTTCCTTTTCATTTTCATTTCCATTTTCTTTCTATACTTTCCAATTTTCTCTCAAACACCACTACAAAGAATCATCATCTAAATTCGGATTTGGAAGCTTCAACCAAAACAAAATACATATTTGGAATCCTCTCTTCATCCTCTTCAATTTGATACCAACTTCATCTCATTTGGGTAACTTTCTAAAATCACTAATTTTATGTGTTCTTGAGATTTTTGAGTTATAAAGTTGTTAATTAGTGTCTATGGCTCATTGTGATGTCGTGTATGTAATTTGTATGCTCGATTCGTTGTTTTTGGTGTAACTAGTTCAATATGAAAATTACTTGCTAAATCCTTGATTTTGGATGATCAAATGTTGTTAGATTGTTAAAGTGCGTGTTTTAAAAGTGTTACTAGTATCATTAGCTTCGTTTTGATGTATAGGTTGATTAAGGAAACTCCAAGAACATGATTAGTGATTTTGTGAACTTGGATTAGGGTTTGATAAGCTTTAGATGAACTTTTGATGCACCAAATGCTATGAAATATTGTAGATAAGAATTTTGTTGCAATGTGTGTATGATTACCTTCGAAACGGCATATCATACATGTAAATTGGTTGCCCGAATCATAAAATGCGTTTTAGAACTTGAAACTTTGATTATGAACGTTTAATGCGGTTTTTGGTTGTTGTTAGTGATGAATTGCTTGATGAAATGTGCTTAGTTGTTTTCCTTGTCAAATTACCTTTCTAATGATATAGGTTATGCGTTTTAAGTGTTTTCGGTGCATGAAATGTGTTATATTGTATTTTGGTTCGTGACTTGGACCATTTTTCTGCAAACTGCATGATTCCCAGGTATTGCGCGCCGCGCATTTACCCGCGCGCCGCGCAGAATCAGAGATCCCAGATGTTTGCCTTCTTAGTTGAGTTCTGACCAGAAATTGCACTTGGGTGCGCGCCGCGCAACCCAGTGCGCGCCGCGCAAAAGCCCCAGGCCACTCTCTTTTGTTTTTAAATGTCACAAAAATGTTTCCGCTTAAGTAAAACTCCGTTTAACATGAAACTTGACTATTAGGCTCTTATATGACTTCTCGTCTTGGGAAAATTGTCGGATACCCGACCCGACCCCGTTGACTTTGACTTTGACCAAGTTTGACTTTTAGTCAAACTTAACCAAACGATTATACAATCGTTCTAACATACTTAACTACTTGTATCGTGCATGAAACTTGACAAATTGATTCACATGCTATATTAATCGAGTCGTAACGAGCCATAGGACTAATTGAACATCTTTGACCGTTTGTGTTTACCGTTATTGATACAACCTATATGTTTAGGTCAAGACTAGCTTTGTCTTTGCACGCGTCTACTTGTTGAAGTACTTTATTAACTCTTGCACTCAAGGTGAGATCATAGTCCCACTTTTTACTCTTTTGAACTTACTTTTGGGATGAGAAAACATAAACGATTCTTTTGAACTAAGTGAACACAAGAACGGGAAAACAAACATTCTACATACGAGTTTAGAACAAAAATCCTCAATCCGATTATCATTAGTTACATCAGATGGTGTAAGCGAGAACTTATGTTATATGACCATATGGGTTTGACAACCCTCATCTTTGACGGTTCGCTACCGTCTACGGATGAAATATATTTTCGGGAAACAGTGTTGTTCTAGCACTAATTGATGGGGTATTCAACGGACGGAATGTTAAGTTTTGATAATTGGGTGCTCGTGAATATTAACTTTTAGAATGTATTACTATTATTTCAACTTTTCAAACCTTGTGGTTCGACTTACTTACTTTTACTCACTTACTTACTTAAACCTATGATTTCACCAACGTTTTCGTTGACAGATTTCTATGTTTTTCTCAGGTCTTGCACGATATGTGATACATGCTTCCGCTCACTATTTGATACTTGTATTGGATGTCGAGTATACATGCATTTCATGGAGCGTCTTTTGACTTCACTTTAAACCGTGTCGCCTAGATTTCATTGTACTTATAACCTTGTAACTTAACTTTTGGTTGAACAATTCTTGTAAACTTTGGAAACAATCTTTATTTTGAAATGAAGGCGACATATTTTGGTCAAACATTGTCATAAAGACTTATGACCATGCAATGGGACCCACGTAGACGACGCCGTCACTTGACGATTTGTCGGGGTCGTTACAAGTGGTATCAGAGCCTTGGTTGTAGGGATTTAGAGTTCATTTGTGTCCACCCCGAGTCATAGGGTACATAGGTGAATCTAGACTACAACCGGCATATAGACTGAAGTAGGAATTATTTGACTAATTGTGCATTTATACTCGAACTCTTCTATCATATCTAACTCGTATTCGATCTTGATCTTACGTTGATAAATTTTGTTGATGCGCCACCTTGACTTTATGAAGTAATGTTAAATGCACATGAGAATCAGGGTAATATAATTTCCGGGATTATATTACGGTGATTCACATGGACGTTCCGACATTATGACATAGAGAATTTAAGGCGAGTCAAGGAAAATTTTCTCTCTATCCTTATTCCATGCCACGATTAGTATTGTTGAAAATACTAACCAACGATATTCTTATCTCATGAAGGAACAATGGCTCACCAAGGTCAACACAACACTCCTCTCGAAACTCTAGAACAAGCTCTTCAACGAATGATAACCACCGCCGTGGGTACGGCCGTGGCCAATCACTTTTCTAACAACAACAATCATGGAGCCGGTAATTCAATCGAAGGTTGCTCCTACAAGAACTTCATGAAGTACAATCCTCCCACTTTCGATGGAACCGGGGGACCGGTTACTCTCACCCGATGGTTTGAACAAACAGAATCCGTTTTTAGCATAAGCGGTTGTCAGGACCAAGATAAGGTCAAGTTTTCCACCCTCACTCTTACCGGTATCGCTCTCTCATGGTGGAACACGTATGTACAATCAGTGGGTATCGATGAAGCCCTTACACTCTCTTGGACCGAATTAAGAGAAAGAATGATCACCGAATACTTCCCGCGCGATGAGACTCGAAGGCTCGAGCAAGGGCTAAGGAATTTAAGAACGGTCGGGAATGACCTCGGAGCTTATAATCAACGGTTTACCGAACTAGTCTCAATGTGTCCAAATCTCATGACTCCCGAATCCCTAAGAGTCGAACTTTACATGGATGGCCTCCCTAAGAGCATTCAACACGGGGTAATGGCATCCCAACCCACTAACCTACAAGAGGCTTTAACAAAGGCCCACCAAACTTTAGAAACGGTGAATGAAATGGAAGCACCGGTACGAATGGTCGAGAACCACCCGGGTAACAACAAAAGAAAATGGGAAGCCTCGCAACCAAGCAACCACAACAATAACAACATCTCCAAGAAGCCTTTCACCCCCGGCGGCAAGAAGGGGTATGCCGGAACCCTACCTCACTGTAACAAGTGTCACAAACATCATTTTGGTGAATGTGGCAAACCATTTTGCGTCAAGTGTCAAAGAAGTGGCCATGTGGCCCATGTCTGTAAGGGTACCGTTACCGTCGCTCGAAGGGTGCCCAACGCACACAGGACGGGTGCATGCTTTGAGTGTGGCCAACTGGGTCATTTTAGGAATGTGTGCCCAAAGAAGAAATCAACCCCAACGCACGCCATTGAACTTTCAACATCGACACCTAGGATGCCCGAGACGACGATGGACTAGTCACGGGTACGTTTCTTCATAACAAACCGTATACTTCATACTTGTTCGATTCGATTACCGCTAGACGTTTTACAACCAAGACTTTGACTTGTACTCATTACCTTCCATCTTTTCCCCTAGATACTATTTAGGCGATTTAAGCGACCAACGGAAAAATATTGTGTGCCTATAAATATTATCGGAGGATATACGTTAAGAAATTGAACTCGACACCAATAGAACTAAGGAACTCAAAACCTATTCATTAAGGAGAAATTGTTGCCCTACATTTATGTATAGATTATTGTGAACTAAGAAATTTTCGGTTGGAAACCGATACCCTCTCCCTCGCATCCATGACCTCATGATTATTTGCACGAATCCCGTATGTTCCAAATCGACCTCCATTCCGGTTATCATCAATTGGGGGTTAAGTGAGACGATGTCTCCTAAGCCACTTTCCGAACTCGCAACGTTAGTTGTAAATCTCTCTTAGTACCGTTTGATTTATTTAGGGCTCGCCCGTATCCATAAACCTCTTGAACCGCGTATGCAAATTCATATAGACTAATCTGTTATCGTATTTATAGATGACATCTTAACTTATTCAAGTAAAGAAGGAAAACGAACAACATCACCATCTTAAGCTCGAACTTTTGAGAAAAGAGCAACTCTATACCAAAGTCTCTGAGTGAGAATTTCTGTTGAACGAAGTCCAATTTTCTAGACCATGATGTTTATGGTCAGGTCGTTACAATCAATCTCGAAATCAAGCCACATGTAATCAGGAAACTCTCCCAACTCAGACTTGTATTCGTAAAAATCTTAGATCTCACCGGTTGTTACCAAAGATTCATTTCTGACTTTTCTTGTGTTACACAACTTTAAACCTCTTCATGTCTGAGCCTTGAACGTGATTCTTCACACCAACCTTCCTAGCTAAATTCGTATAGCACTAGATGGAACTCAAACATGGAAATATTTCTACTTGAACGCCGAAAGACATACTCTCTCGACTCAAAATCAACGTAACTAAAATTCGTTATTTTGCGCGAAGAATTCGAATACTAAATTGTGGATCCGATCAACTTTCTCGTCATCACGTACCACACTACATACCTATGTTATTTCACCGTTACCGTCTGATATTACTGGAATTTAAGATAACACACAATCCAACGATACTTCACTCTTCTTTGACTTAACGCCCTTGCGTTGCTGATAATCGTCCAACCATTATTCAACCCCGAACTATACAATTACGTGTACTATCTCGTTTCTCTTTTAGACTTCATTTTTTTTTTGACAACTAGAGGCACGTTATGGCAACCTCGAGATGTAAGCTCATCCTATTCTAAGTCCTCGTTTCACTCCTATCTTTATCGCTCGCACTTCCGTTTAAGGGAACTCCTTGTAACATTTCTCCATGGATAGAGAAATTCCTCATATTACCTTAGTATTCGCCACGAGGGTGAATAGTCCTAACGAACATTTTTTTTTTCGAACCCTAACTGACTTGTTCAAACATATCTTAAGAGATCCTATTCTAACACGGTGTACCATTGCCAATTACCTCGGATCAAAATACTCGTATCGCTTCTAGTTTTGCAAGAAACCTTGGAAACCCACTTAGACATGTGTACCGCGTATCTTCCACAACCCGACGAACCGAACAAACGAACGATTTACGTCTTGGAAAGACATGTCACAAACTCGTATTGTAACCTTTAGTAGATCACTCTTACAACAGTAGTTACCACTCGTGTGTTCACGCGCACTTTCCGAAACCCTATATGACCGCTAATGTCATACCCCTGTTCATTTAACCAAAGCATCAACCACCGAAATCTGAACTCCATCAAGAAACAACAATTGAAATCATTCAAATCCGAGGAGGGCTCGAGACGATCCGTAGTCGCCAAAAGAGTTATACCAAACTTAGATGAAAACCTCACAAATCCCAGTGTGTAACCGCGTAATATTGAGAAACCGCACCTTGGAAAGGTGTAATCCATTTTGGGAAATCGAGAAAGGCTATAGCCGCAATATTGAACCTTTTGAAACCTTGGGGCGTATTGGAACCGCTTCCTACCGTTTAGAACTTCCGACTCAATTAAGTTTCCGTTTACCTTACATTTCGTGTAACAAACATAGAAACGTGTCCTGCGGAACAGGAACGTGCAATTCTTCTAAATGCACCAACTATTGAAGACAAACTTCTCTTCATAGGAAAACCAGTTGAAACCGGGGATCGTAAAAATCCAAATTCATGAGAACACTCAAGGACGTACCTTCACTTATTCATAGCATTGACATCTCCGGTCTCGAGTGAGAGGTATCGATTATTATTTCCAACTAAATTTCGGGACGAAATTTCTTTTGAGGTGTGGATAATGTAACATCCCGCATTTTTCCGTTAAATTATTTTAACGCCCGTCTTTTTCTTTTTAAATAATACCCTTCATATCTAGATTCGTATCCTTTGTTAAGTAACATTTTAAATATTCTCGTTATCGGATTTTTAATATCTCCCGTACTTCCGTGTAATTTAAAATAATTCGTTTGGTCAATTCACGCACCCGCAACCGAACGCGAGGGACTAGTTTCGCCATTGGAGCAAAGATGTGACTAGCTTGACTAGTCAACACCCACCTCCCCATTTTCCTTTTCATTTTCATTTCCATTTTCTTTCTATACTTTCCAATTTTCTCTCAAACACCACTACAAAGAATCATCATCTAAATTCGGATTTGGAAGCTTCAACCAAAACAAAATACATATTTGGAATCCTCTCTTCATCCTCTTCAATTTGATACCAACTTCATCTCATTTGGGTAACTTTCTAAAATCACTAATTTTATGTGTTCTTGAGATTTTTGAGTTATAAAGTTGTTAATTAGTGTCTATGGCTCATTGTGATGTCGTGTATGTAATTTGTATGCTCGATTCGTTGTTTTTGGTGTAACTAGTTCAATATGAAAATTACTTGCTAAATCCTTGATTTTGGATGATCAAATGTTGTTAGATTGTTAAAGTGCGTGTTTTAAAAGTGTTACTAGTATCATTAGCTTCGTTTTGATGTATAGGTTGATTAAGGAAACTCCAAGAACATGATTAGTGATTTTGTGAACTTGGATTAGGGTTTGATAAGCTTTAGATGAACTTTTGATGCACCAAATGCTATGAAATATTGTAGATAAGAATTTTGTTGCAATGTGTGTATGATTACCTTCGAAACGGCATATCATACATGTAAATTGGTTGCCCGAATCATAAAATGCGTTTTAGAACTTGAAACTTTGATTATGAACGTTTAATGCGGTTTTTGGTTGTTGTTAGTGATGAATTGCTTGATGAAATGTGCTTAGTTGTTTTCCTTGTCAAATTACCTTTCTAATGATATAGGTTATGCGTTTTAAGTGTTTTCGGTGCATGAAATGTGTTATATTGTATTTTGGTTCGTGACTTGGACCATTTTTCTGCAAACTGCATGATTCCCAGGTATTGCGCGCCGCGCATTTACCCGCGCGCCGCGCAGAATCAGAGATCCCAGATGTTTGCCTTCTTGGTTGAGTTCTGACCAGAAATTGCACTTGGGTGCGCGCCGCGCAACCCAGTGCGCGCCGCGCAAAAGCCCCAGGCCACTCTCTTTTGTTTTTAAATGTCACAAAAATGTTTCCGCTTAACTAAAACTCCGTTTAACATGAAAATTGACTATTAGACTCTTATATGACTTCTCGTCTTGGGAAAATTGTCGGATACCCGACCCGACCCCGTTGACTTTGACTTTGACCAAGTTTGACTTTTAGTCAAACTTAACCAAACGATTATACAATCGTTCTAACATACTTAACTACTTGTATCGTGCATGAAACTTGACAAATTGATTCACATGCTATATTAATCGAGTCGTAACGAGCCATAGGACTAATTGAACATCTTTGACCGTTTGTGTTTACCGTTATTGATACAACCTATATGTTTAGGTCAAGACTAGCTTTGTCTTTGCACGCGTCTACTTGTTGAAGTACTTTATTAACTCTTGCACTCAAGGTGAGATCATAGTCCCACTTTTTACTCTTTTGAACTTACTTTTGGGATGAGAAAACATAAACGATTCTTTTGAACTAAGTGAACACAAGAACGGGAAAACAAACATTCTACATACGAGTTTAGAACAAAAATCCTCAATCCGATTATCATTAGTTACATCAGATGGTGTAAGCGAGAACTTATGTTATATGGCCATATGGGTTTGACAACCCTCATCTTTGACGGTTCGCTACCGTCTACGGATGAAATATATTTTCGGGAAACAGTGTTGTTCTAGCACTAATTGATGGGGTATTCAACGGACGGAATGTTAAGTTTTGATAATTGGGTGCTCGTGAATATTAACTTTTAGAATGTATTACTATTATTTCAACTTTTCAAACCTTGTGGTTCGACTTACTTACTTTTACTCACTTACTTACTTAAACCTATGATTTCACCAACGTTTTCGTTGACAGATTTCTATGTTTTTCTCAGGTCTTGCACGATATGTGATACATGCTTCCGCTCACTATTTGATACTTGTATTGGATGTCGAGTATACATGCATTTCATGGAGCGTCTTTTGACTTCACTTTAAACCGTGTCGCCTAGATTTCATTGTACTTATAACCTTGTAACTTAACTTTTGGTTGAACAATTCTTGTAAACTTTGGAAACAATCTTTATTTTGAAATGAAGGCGACATATTTTGGTCAAACATTGTCATAAAGACTTATGACCATGCAATGGGACCCACGTAGACGACGCCGTCACTTGACGATTTGTCGGGGTCGTTACATAGACTTCCCGGTTTTCTTTCACCTATTAACCTTGCTAGGTTACTTACTTCTTGTTCCAGATTTTGAATAGAAGCTTGTTGATTTCTAAATGCTTAAGCATTTTGTTCATTGGTTTGTTTCTGAGATGTGAAAAACTGTGTTTGAGTTTCAACTAGCTTCGTCATCATATCTTCTAAATTCGGCTTTTTATCATCGGTTTGTTGTGGTGGTTTGTTTTGAAAATTCGGTCTTTATTGATTGTAAGTATTATTGGATACTTGTTGATTGCTAGGACCTTGTTGGTTGTTGTATGGAATATTTCGGTTATAATTCTGGTTTTGATTGTAAATCGGTCTTGGCAGTTGATAATTATTCTGATAATTATTTCCAGGCCTTTGGTTTATGTATGAAATATTCTCTCTTTGTTCCATTGTTAATTCAATACTGAGACAATCTTTTGTCAAATGTGGTCCTCCACACTGCTCACAACTAATTCGTATTGAGTGAATATCTTTAGTCATCTTTTCCATTCGTCTTTCCACAGCATCTATCTTTGCGGAAATAGAATCTAAGTCATGGCTAGAATCGGCTCTAGCTGCTTTAGATGATCTAATGATATCTTTTTCTTGGTGCCACTCATGTGAGTGGGAAGCAGTGTTATCAATAATTTTGTAAGCATCAGTTTCGGTTTTCTTCATAATAGAACCACCAGCTGCTATATCTATGTCTTTCCTTGTAGTGATGTCGCATCCTTGGTAGAATATTTGTACTATTTGACAGGTGTCTAAACCATGTTGCGGACATCCTCTTAACAACTTTCCATATCTTGTCCATGCCTCATATAGAGTTTCATTCGGTTTTTGTGTGAACGTAACAATTTCTGCTTGAAGTCTTACGGCTTTAGATGCAGGAAAGAATTGTTTAAGAAATTTGTCAACTAAAACATCCCATGTATCAATCGCCCCTTCAGGTAACGATTCCAACCAATCTTTGGCTTCTCCCTTTAAAGTCCAGGGAAATAACATGAGATATATCTGTTCATCCTCCACTTCTCGAATTTTAAATAGTGTGCAGATCCTATTAAAGGTACGTAGATGTTCATTTGGATCTTCCTTCGGTGCACCACTAAATTGGCATTGATTAGTCACCATGTGTAGAATTTGTCCTTTGATTTCATAATCTGGCGCATTAATGTCTGGATGAGTAATTGCGTGACCTTGGCCAGTGCGTTTAGCTCTCATTCGGTCTTCCATACTTAAAGGTTCCAGATTCTCCATAACTGAATTTGTTGAATCGGTATCACTAGATGATTCTGATTTAATGGTTCGTTCCTCAACAATCTCTGTTTGAATGATTGGTGGCTCCGGAGAAAAGTTTAATGGTTCGGGATCTACGAACCGTTCCTGAATATTCTCCGGATTCTCAATTGTGAGGTCGGGTTCAAAAAATGGATTATCGGAAATTTGAACTGAAGTACTTGGTCGACTGGATGACGATTCTAAAGAAAAATCAACGGCGGTTATATTTGCTAAATGTCTTGATCTAGTTACAGGTGGTGAACGTACAAAAGGTGGTGAACGTCTTGCTCGGTGCATTCACTGAATATCCTATTAGTTTTTAAAAGGAAAGAAAAATTATAATAAGTTATCCAATCAATAGACTTTTCTGATTTTACCCACGTTTCGAATAGCCAAAAGATGCAGCAGAGGGGCAGGATTCGTTTGGTCTCAATATAATTGAGGACTGTTTGGCTCCAATAACCCGGTCCACGTACAAATCCAACTATTACTACGAACCAGAAAATTTTGATGTCTATCAATTTAACCACTTAAAATAAATTTTCATAATTTTAAGAAATTTAGATAAGAAGTAGAATAAAAATCTATGTCCTAAAACTAGAATAGCGAGAAATAAGAAAGAAAAAGAGTTCGTCGAAAAAGGTCGAAAAAGAAAAATGGTTGAAAAATAAAATGTGACGGAAAAATAAAAGAAACTTATAAAACTTAAAACACTTGACTAACCTAACCTTATTACTACAACTAACTTAAAATTATAATCGCAAATTGAGATTACTAATTGGAATGATAATTGATACATAGGTAAAAGGTGTCTAAAAATATTAAAGCTTACAGGAAAAACTAAATCTCAAATGGAATTAACTTAAAAAGAAACTAAAACTTAAAAAGGCGTCACAAAATTCTAAAGCACCTAAATCTTAGTCTACAGAAAAAGCACTTAAGGGATTTTACGGCAAATCCTAAAAATCTAGAAATAAAAATAAATATGGCAAAAACTATGACTTAAAACTAAATACGAGCGAAAAATACAAAAATTACGCTTAAACGATTAAAAAGGAAAAAAAATATAAAAATATATAAAAAGTTGTAAAAAGTACAATTTTTATAAAAATATTATTTTTATATTATTTATTTTATAAAACTATTAATTTTAAAATTTAAATAAACTAATTAAACTAAAAATACAAATTAAACTTAAACTAATAACTAATTAAATAATAAAACTTAATTAGGGTTAATAATAAAATTAATAATTAATTAAAACCCTAATCGTATTAATTGCTGTACGATGATGGCATGTCAGATACGCTCATGATGCGATCGCATGGGCTAGGGTTTCGGGCCAGAGTTGGGCTGCTACAGTACAGGCCGATTAAAATTTTATTTTATTTTATTTTTTTTTCTGTTTTTGCTGTAAAATATAAAATATATTTATTAATTAAATAAAACTTATATTTTTACAAAATAAATAAAAAAAATAGAAATAAAGAAACTTTATAAAACTTAAATATTTACCAAACTCTAAGAAAAAATATTTATATTTTTGTTTTTCTCTTTTTTTATAGCGTTGCGCTTCCGGCTTTTAAGACGATCCCCGGCAGCGGCGCCAAAAATAACTGATGTGGTAGCGGAGTGGTATAAAATAGCTATTAATTTACTACGAAATACTATTAAATACGATACAATTTTACACAAGATATTTATTTATTTATAGAATGGATATACTTAAACCTTGCTACAACACTTATATGCAGTGTACCTAATCGTACAGTAGTGTAGTTTTTAGTAAGTCCGGTTCGTTCCACAGGGAATCTTTTTAAACAAAGCTTAACGCTATATTAGTTTACTTTTATAAAAATACAAATATATATATATAAGTAATATTATTATTATAAAGGGGGGTTTTTACCGTTTAATGACCGGTTTGTCGATTTTAAAACTTTAGTCGCAGTTAAAACCAAATGTAAAATATTAAAAATAAATACAAGACTTAAATTAAAGCATAAAGTCAATAACGATAATAAAATTGCGAATAATAAAAGTGTGATAAAATAAACTTGCGATAATTAGAAGTGCAATTAAATATAATAACAATAAAAATGCGATAATTAGAAGTGCAATTAAATATAAAATAAAGGAAATTAAATATGAAATAAAAGAATTATGCTTATTTAAACTTCCGTAATCATGATGTTTGACGTGTTGATTTTAGTTTTATGCCCATGGGTTAATTGTCCTTTGTCCTGGATTATTTAATATGTCCGTCTGGTTTTTGTCCATAACAGTCCATCAATTATAAATATAAAGTGCGAGTGTCCTCGTCAAATTATTCTTATACCCGAAGTTAAATATTCTAACTAATTGGGGATTCGAATTGTAACAAGGTTTTAATACTTTGTTTAATGAATACACCAGGTTATCGACTGCGTGTAAACCAAGGTTTTACTACTTTGTTAACAATTACACCAATTACCCTTGAATGTAATTCACCCCTGTTTCAACAAGTTTATTAACTATTAATCCAGTTCCGTATCCGGTTAAATGAACGATTATTCGTACATATAAATACCCCGCCCATCGTGTCCGATTGAGTGTATATGGTAATTTATAGGGACGCCCAATTGTAAATCTTTATATTAACATTAACAAACTATCATTTAGTTAAACAAATATAAAGCCCATTAATAGCTCATAGTCTAATTTCCACAAGTGTCGTTCTTTTGTCCAAACCCCAATTATGGTACAAAGCCCAATTACCCAATTTTAGTAATTAGCCCAACATCATGATTACTTCGGATTAAATAAGCATAATAATAACTTAGCTACGAGACATTAATGTAAAAAGGTTGAACATAACTTACAATGATTAAAAATAGCGTAGCGTTACACGGACATAATTTCGACTTACACCCTTACAATATTCGCTAACATACCCTTATTATTAGGATTAAAATTAAAATTAAAATTAAAATATAAATTATATATATATATATTTTACGTATATATGAGAGAAGAGAAAGATGGATGGATATTTTTGGTGCACCAAAGCTCGATTTTTATAGGCATGTGGGCTAGAACTGGGGCTCATGCGATCGCATGGATTTATGTCTTCCAGGTCATGCGATCGCATGGCCAGCTGGGGAGGCTCATTTTTGGTTGTTTTCTTCTGCCGACGGTTTTATAAATAATATAATATATTAAATAATTATAAGAATTATTTAAATATTATATTATATTTATGTGCATAGTTGACTTGTAATTTTTAGTCCGTTGCGTCGAGCGTTGAGAGTTGACTCCGGTCCCGGTTCCGAATTTTCGAACGTCCTTGCGTACTATTTTATATTTTGTACTTTGCGTTTTGAATCTTGTACTCTTGTAATTTCGAGACGTTTCTTATCAATAATTGGAACCTCTTTGATTGTATTTTGTACTTTTGAGCTTTTTGGTCGTTTGCGTCTTCAATTCGTCGAATCTGTCTTTTGTCTTCACCTTTTATTATTTAAACGAATATCACTTGTAAATAGAACAATTGCAACTAAAAGCTTGTCTTTCTTGAGGAATAATGCTATGAAATATATGTTCGTTTTTAGCATTATCATCAATCATGCACACTTTCGCTGTAAAACTGCAGCTGAAATTTGGTCATGGGTTTATCGTTGGTGGAATTTCTTTCTTTGTGGTAATTTAAACGTAAATTCGTCACTCGTGGGTAATGGTTTCAAATTCTCCGCTTTCTTAGGGAAAATACTATAGCAAACGATTGAATGAGTATCGTGTTATTTGATATGGAAAAATTGTAATGAAGTTACCTTCAAAAATAACATCACGAGTAAATGTGATCCGTAATGAAATCCATTTGCGTAGATATGAATGGATCATTAATAGAACAAAGAAATTGGGTCTTGAGTGGCACACCTTAGATCACTAACCTAATTGGTTCGATGATTTCCGTTACAATAGAGTGCACATTGGTTGAGTGTTCCCCACACCAGAATTTGTGTTCCTCGAACAGTTCATTCTCTTTGTCATCTCTTGACTCCAAAGACAATTTCTCCTTTCTTGACCAAGTTAGCATATTGTTAATTAATGTTTATAATTTTTAAGTATTTACTTGGGTAAAAAATGCTTTAAGGCAAAATGGGTGGCGAGATTTGGGGATAAAATGGGGGTGATTTAGAGTTTTTTTTTTTTTTTTTTTTTAATGCAAATATTATTAAACACGAAAAAGAAACAATACAAGGGGATTCTTACAACAAGATGAATCGCCCCAGAAACACGAAAGTTACAATCACGACACTAAGAATAACAGGATGCAAAGATAGCAGTCTGATTCCTAAATTATACACAAAAATTAAGACAAGTTGAGATATACACTAGGGTTATTTAACCATGTGAGCCACTCAATATTCCTTCCTTTCGACCTAGGCGCAACCCAATCGAATGACTTGATTTGAATCTCATTTAGCAACATCGTTGCAGTCCAACTTTTCCCACGAAATACCACGTTATTCCGATTTTTCCATAGCAGATACGAGCAAGTGCAAAACACAGCTTGTCGAATATCCTTACCGAAGCCCTTGGGCTGATTAGGCCCATTAACATTTAGCAGGTCCGGTAAGCAAGTGAACCAAAAATGACCCAATTTTAACCACCTGAATACTCGGTTCCAGACCTCTCCTGCTAGTTTACACGAAAACAATACATGCTCAATTGATTCCACATCATCGCACAACGGACAACGCACACTATACAAGTTAACTCCTCTTTTGTCTAGCTCTATTCTAACGGGCATACGATTTTTAATTGTTCGCCATATGAAGATCTCAAGATTTTTAGGGACAAGTTTATTTTGCATTGTAGCATGTTGTGCTGTGAACTGTCCGAGCAGTTGCTCGTCAATAATAGAGGACAACTTTTTAACTGTAAGAATACCGTTTGCAGCGAAGCATCATGCCCAAGAATCCCTGATACTGCAATTAAAATAATAAGAAGACAATAAGGATATCAGGCAGTTTAATTCTCATGTAGTTCGTCCAGTCGGCACTTTGCTCCAGCTCCAATTCTGAGTCAGTACGCCTTCCATGCTTCAAACACGATCCTTGATGGTCGCTTCTTTGTGAGTTTCCAGCTTGTACAGCCTAGCGAATAAGTTGCACAACTTGTCTTCCCCGATCCAATGATCATGCCAGAAAGACGTTGTTTCACCATCCCCAATTGTTTTAATGAAGGAGTTTTTGAAAGGCACCTGCAGTTCTTCAAGAGATGTTCCTGTAGAAATAATATTCCGCCACACGCCTAATGCCGAAGAGTGAGTTGAATCACTCTCCGAAATTAAGCTGCCACAGGGGCCATGAATACTACGGATAACACTAGCCCATAAAGAGTTGATTTCGGTTTTGAATCTCCACCACCATTTCCCTAATAAAGCAAGGCTTTTGCTTTTTAAGGAACCGATGTTTAACTCCCCGTTCTCGTAAGTGTTAAGGACATTCTCCCATTTTACCCAAACAATTTTGGAACCCTATCACCCGCCCCAAAAAAACGCTCTCCTTACACACTCAAGTTTGTTGATCACACAAGGCGGAGCGCGAAAGAGTGAAAAATAGTACAACGGTAGACTAGCGAGGACCGATTTAGAGTTGCTTTGTCGCTGTCTATCAGCACTACATCTCGAATCCTTCCTTGCTTAAATTATCAAGTCATTTTCCGAGTTGAGCTGCTCACTTTGAATTAAAGCATTCATGTTTCTAATTCTTTTGTGCGAGTGTAGTTAGCTGCTTGGGTGTTTTTAATGTATAATCGTGGTTGGAGCATTATTATGGGCTCATGTACATATATTTTGTAAATTGATAGAATTGTTTTCTTGCTTTTCTTTTTTTTTTTTTTTTTAAAAAAGTGACAAAATGTGAGTGGAAAATATAAGAGTAGTTTATAAGTTATCTCATTCACTGATAAATGTTATTCATTTGACCAGAAAACGATCGAAAAATAATATTTATCAATAAATATTATTCCTAATAACATTCATCGTGATGCATGTTATTCTTCTAGCGGTTTTTTCATCTTCTGTGAATTTTTTTTTTTAAATTTAGTCCGATTTAGAGTTTAAGGTTCATGATTTAGTCCCTAAACCCTAAACTAAACCGTTCGTGTTAAAACTCAATCTAAACCCTAAATTTAAATCCTAAACCCTAATTTCTAAATCCAAAATAAAAAACACTCGAAGAATAACATGCATCACGATGAATGTTATCAGGAATAACATTTATCGATTAATGTTATTTCTTTTAGCGTTTTCTAATCAAAATAATAACATTTAGCAAAAAATGTTTTTTTTAAATGTTCATATTTTCAAGTGAACTTAATGATTTTAAAAAGAATTTATAAAAAATGAAAAAAAAATTACTCCCCATTCTCTCCTAAAGAATATCTCGAGTTTCTTCGGAACAAGGTTGTTACAACTTATATGAAGTAAAGTGGTTTGTGTTATGAGCAGCAACAAACATTTTGTATTCAAGAAAATATGATAGCTTCTTTACTGAAAATTTCCCATCGTTCGACAATTCCATCTCCATGTATTCGTCGACCTGGTGATCAAAACAAAAATTAGAAATCATGTTGTTACTTTTTAGTTTTACCCTTTACATTTTACATATAATTATGTTTTATATGTATAAAAGTAGAGATACAAAAGAACTTTTATTATATTATTTTTATTTATTTATAAAAGTGAACAATGAACTTGAGACATTACAAAAGAAATAATGTACAATAGAATAGATGAAGCAGTATTTATATATTTATAGGACAAGATGTAACAATATTGAGTCATAACAAGAAAAAGACACTTGATATGTGGAGTTAAAACGGGGGGTCATGATGGAAAGAATTGACAACAATTTTTTTTTTTTTTTTTTTTTTTTTTTTTGGCAAAATAACGATAACATTAAAACGGATCCAAAGATCAAACAAGTAGAAAGCGATACAAAATAAACCAACCGCGAGCCATAGCCAAAACTAAACAAACCTAAGACAAACAATCTCACCAACTGGGTGAAGACACATTTACCTAGGATACAAAGCAAAACTATGAGTAAAACAAACGGAATCAAGAGTACCTACTTATACTAAACAAAACACCAACCCAAACAAAACCGCAGCTTTAACAGTAACATGAACTATGAAGGGGCGCGAACAACGCAAGCAAACCAAAGCAGCCACAGAAGTGAACCCGTCTGCAAAAAATCAGCCCCACTCCCGGGAAAGAAGACCAGATCTCCAACTGGGAGATCGTCGCCTGGCCCATCCCCGGAGATACAACCAGAAATGACGGATCCAGGAAAGTACATTACGGCTGCACTACCACCACCTGAAACCAGAACCCGACAACCGCCGTCACACACCACCCTCCATTGACAATGGAGGTCCACACCAACGGGGTAGCAGACCGAACCATTAAAACAACAGAAGGAGACAACCACGAAAACCACTACCATCCTCTGGTGGCCACCACCAACAGGGTGGAGCGCCACCGGAAACCACCAAACAAGCTAAAGCCGACGTGACAAAGGTGACCGGTGAGAGATGCGAAAGAAGGAAAAACAATGGAAACCGAAGATATAGCCGGATCCACCAAAAGAACGGTGGCGGAGTCCGAGAACGACCACCGGCATCACATTCGCCGGAGGAAAGCTGCGAAAATTGAAGAAGAAGAAAAAAAGGAAAATGAAAGAAAAAAAATAAAGCAAACGTATGAGTAAACCAACCAAATCACCCAACCAACCGCGAGAACGGTGACGTGGTTGCGTTATCGGTCGAAAAAACTCAATGTTGCCCGAAGAAGAAAAAGGAACAAGAAATCCTAACCACCGGCGAGATGTCGGTGGCCTGGGAAAGCCACAAACCTTGGAGATGCAAAACGGCGACGGCAAAGAGGAGAATCGGATGAGAGAGCAGGTTCAAATGTAGAGATGTTAATGGAAGTAGTTACCACCAACACTGAGAAGTTAATTAAAAGAAAGGGAATAGATCGGAACAAGATTACCGACGAGATTCAAAAAGGAAATTGAAAAAAGCAAAAGGATGGTCACGTGAAGACGGGCACAAATATCAAGTCAGAGAGAATTAATTTTGAATTCAATTTTATTTTATTTTATTATTATTATTTTTTTTAAATATGTTTATGGGTGTAAATGAATAAAACCAAGTGTGCATGCAAAATAGAGACATTTCACCTACTGACGTCCATCAAACGTCCCGATCTGCATCTCCATTTTGCTTGTTTTTTTTTCCTTTTCTTGCCAATCATAATAATCACGTATTATAATCAAAACTGCAATAAGACATGTCCCATGGACCTCGCAAGGGCGCAACCTCCTTACTCCCCGCTATTTTCGTGACAGTACTTAGTCAACTCTTACGAGCATACACTTCGTATTTCCAAAATATGTTGTTAAATATAGTTAGATAACTTTTGCTCTCAAATAAATTCTTATTATCTAAATAATTGTTAGATAACACTAAAATTACCGATAGTATATTGGGACTCGTTCAAACCCAAACCCGTTTCGACCCGACCCAAACCCGACCCAACCCAACCCGATTGCCAGGTGTGTCCAATAGTCTATTGACACCTTATAAACAATCAAACTGTTTGCACATAAGTAATAGTTTTGTTGGTCGAAACATTTTACACTTAAAAAAAATAACATGAACTTATCAAAGGGCATAATAGAATTTATTCTATTAGCCCATTACATATCATATCAATCCATTTGAATACTAAGGCCTAATATCCAAAGTTTTGTACAGTATTTTATAACTTTTAGTATATGTGCAAGTATATGGTTATGTTTCTTTTCAAACATTGAAAACTAAGGGAACTAGTATGTGGAAGCTAATTTAGAAGAGTGCCCCTCAATATAAAAAAAAATAACCATTTTTTCAGTCTGTTTCAACGTGTACGTTGTGCAACAATACGAATATGTGTATGTGGCTTATATATTTCCAGATTCATAACGGGTTGGGCCTTATGCCCTTATTGTAAAATAATCTCAAATTATGATTGTCATGTACTGCTTTGACCCGCTTAACGGGCCTCATGCTACACACCTTGGTCCAATTCCGCGTTGGCCTGTTTCTGTTTTTTTGGCATGGGGCCTTGAAGTGTCACCTTTTATTTGTCTTTTAAAGTCCTGTAACCTGACTTGTATCTAGTTCAACTAGTCTGTTAATGTACTCCTCCAAAGTCCTTAGCTTGTTGCTAATGATCTTTCGCTAAATTATATTTAAGATCTTCGAAAACTATATTTATTTAAATTTAAACGATTATAATATTTCAACTATTGATAAATTCACCATAATTATGCATTAAGTACAGGTTTAATGAACAACTTTAGTAGATGCATCAAATTCGGTAATGTAAATATCAATACCGAACGACAATTATCTTCACACATTATTTAAAATAACAATATTTTTTTTTTGTATTTATTGGTAGTGGATATTATGAATTTTACATCTATTTTTGATTAAATGCGTTTTTATACTGAAAAGACTTGATAACTATATAACCAAATGCATGATCTTTTGAATGAGACTTTTGCCCCCAAATTGACTATGAGATGCCAAACATACTTGAAGGTATAAATGTTGGAAATCTTCATTTTTCACATTTGTTTTGTTTTAGTGGTCATTGAAAAAGTACACATTTTAGTTAATGGTAGGGCCTAACATATATAACTTTTACCAGTTTTTTGATTTCTAACAAGTTAAAGATGCTACACCTGAATAAAGTGAATGATAATATTTACCAAACAAGGTTGTTGCCAATTTAACAAGGGTGGAGCTTATTTTTTGGGTGGAATAAGAAGTATATATCATGTTATGGTAATTTGCAACAAGTCGTGATCTAGATGTTTGAACCAAATTTATGTATGCTATCTTTATTTTGCCTTTGCAAGAACTAATGTTTTAGATTTAAAATAATTAAATGCTAAATGTAGCCTTAACAGCTACGTTTAAGCATATCATAATTAAATTTATTTTATATTTATAACTGAAAGTTCCTATAAATAATATTAATAACAAAATATATAAGGTAAATTGATATTAAAAAGGGAATATTCATTCGTTGTAATTAATTCAACAAAATCTTAAAACTTAAAAATATGATATGATTAAACGTAGCTCTAAGGATTAGGAAAAAATTAGAATTGTCTACGGAACCGGATTAGATGGTGTACACATGAGTCATATGTTGGAGTGAAGGAGTTTAAACAAAACAAGAAAATTGTTGCAGCTATACAACCCGCGATAGTGAAGGAGGAGGTCGCAATCGCGAGGTGCTCTTGGCCAGTTGTCGCGTGTGGGAGAAAACAAGTCGCGACTGGAAGATGGCCCCGAACAATAACTCGAGAACGCGAGATTTATGTTGGACTGGAACTCGCAATCGCGAGAAAGCACCTGGGCGGCCAGAATTTTGCTAGAAATGTTTTCTTGCTCGTTAAGTAGTTTCCATGTTGGTTTTTCAAAATAAAATGACCCTATTGTAACCCATACATGTATGCATGAATTTTATTAATAAAATCTGTCTAGTTTGGTCCGTGGATTAAAATAATCACCTTTGATTACATATAACCACGTTAATTTATCGTGTTCTTAATTTTCTCATTATTGTCTTCGTTTATCTTTTGTGACTTGAGTAATTTCTGGAATTACTCATATTGTTGGGTCATAAAAACCTTACAATTGATATCAGAGCTCAAAGTAACGAGTTTGGGAAGATGGCGGAAGACGGGAAATTTAGAATCGATCGGTTTGATGAAAAGACTTCGGCTTTTGGAAGATGCAAATAGAAGACTACTTGTATCAAAAGAAACTTCACAAACGCTTGTTGGAGATCAAACCCGAAGACATGAGCGATGCCGATTTAACGCTTTTGGATCGACAAGCCTTGGGTGTGATTCGTCTTTCACTTGCTAAGAACTTTGCTTATAACGTTGTGAATGAGAAGACGACGTTTACATGTTTGAAGGCACTCTCCAATATGTATGAAAAGCCTACCGCCTCCAATAAAGTTTTTCTTATGCAATTATTGTTCAATACGAAGATGAATGAAGGTACGAGTGCAACGGATCACATCAATGAGTTTAAAAACATCTTATCGAGGCTTGACTCGGTAGAGATTAAGTTTAATGATGAACTAAAAGCACTAATCTTGCTTTCATTATTACCGGAAATTTGGTCTGGTACGGTTACCACGGTTAGTAGCTCTACGGGAACTACTAAGCTAGTGTTTGAAGGTATTAGGGATTTGATTCGCGGTGAAGACACTCGTAGAAGAAACTCGGGGGAATCGTCATCCAGATCTCTGTTGAGTACCGACAACCGTGGTAGGAAAATTGATCGTGGAGAAAGAAAGGGTAGGAAGTAGTCTAAGAAGAGGTATCCATCTTAGGACCGTAGTGAAACTATTTATTGGGGTTGCAATCAAAAGGGACACTTTTAAAGGAATTGAAAGAATCCTCGGGCGAAAGGCGTCAACTTGACAGCGACAGATACAGATGATGCACTATTACGTAGTGTTGAGAATTTGGTGGAGTCTTGGATCTTGGATTCGATAGCTTCTTTTCACGCTACACCCACTAAGAGCGTGATGAAGAATGTTCGATCGTATCAAGATAAGGTAATATTGGTAAACTATAAAAGGCTTGAGATTGAGGGCATTGGAAATGTTATATTGAAGACTACTCCTAGTTCTAATTGGACTTTGAAAGACGTGAGGTTCATTCCTAAATGAAAGAGGAAGCTTATCTCGGTTAGTCAATTGGACGAGGAAGGTATCACAGTTACTTTTGAAAACCGCCAATGGAAGGTGGTTATGGGTAGTTGTGTCGTGGCTCGTGGACATAAAGGGGAACACTTTATATGGTTGAGGTATATGATGAATACCGATGGTTTCTACGATTGATATTGGAACTGATTCTACTCTATGGAACTGAAGACTGGGGCATATGAGTGGGAAATGTATGAAGATGTTTGTTTTGAGTGGGAGAATTTCGATTTGAAGAAAGTAGAGCTGGAGTTTTGTGAACCATGTGTATATTGGAAGCAAAAGAAGGTGACTTTTGGGAAATCGGGGAATGCACCCAAGTTGGAGAAATTGGAGCTAGTTCATACGGATGTGTTTAGTCCAACGAATGTAGAATCACATGGAGGTTCTCGCTATTATGTCACCTTCATTGACGACTCCACTCGAAAGCGATGGGTTTTTTTTCCTAAAGCTAAATCTGATGTGTTTGATACTTTTGTGAAGTGGAAAGCAATTGTAGAGAACGAAACAAATCTGAAGGTTAAATGCTTAAAGTCGGATAATGGAGGAGAATATAGTAGTCTTGAGTTTAAAGACCATTGTGCAAAGCTCGGTATTGAGATCTTAAAGACGGTACCGGAGACCACAATGGGGCTGCTAAATGTATGAATCGTACGTTGAATGAAAGGGCTAAGATAATGAGACTACATGTCGGTTTGCCTAAGATGTTTTTGGGCGGATGCGGTTAATACTGCGACTTATTTGATCAATATGGGACCCTCATCACCATTGGGTTTTTGAATTTCCTAGGAAGAATGGCAAGGTAAAAAGGTGAGTTATGGTCATCTTAGAATCTTTGGGTGTAATGAATATGTAAAGATCAAGGATGCGGATAGAGACAAACTTGAGGCTAAATCAAAGAAGTGTACTTTCATTGGTTACGGTTCGGATGAAATGGGTTATCATTGTTGAGATAACGAGGGTAGAAAATTAATTCTTTCTCGTGATGTTACTTTTGATGAAGATTCGGTTATGGCAAACCGGAAACGAAGAGTCCTAAACCAAATTATGTTACTTTTGACGATGTTCTTATTGATGATCTTGCTGGTTCTAGTGGGAGTTCGGGTAATAATGAATTTCCGAATAATGTTGAGGCGTATCAAATTGCTAATGATGAAGATGGTTCGAAAAGCGGTGATAACTGCAAACATAGCGAGAGTTCTAGTGATGAGGAGGTTACTAATGAAACCGGTCCAACCATACCAGTTGCTCCTACACTAAGACGCTCGACTAGAGTGCCCAAGCCTAATCCTGTGTATTCTTCATCAATAAACTACTTGCTCTATATCGAGAATGGTGATCACGAAAGTTACTTTGAGGCAAGGAAATCCAAAGAATCCATACAATGGAAGCTTGCCATGAAAGAAGGGATGAGGTCACTTGAGAAGAATGAAACTTGGTCACTAGTGAAATTACCTCATGATAAAAGGGCGTTGCAAAATAAATGGGTGTGTCAAATCAAGAATGAGTTGGATAGCAAGAAAAGGTACAAGGCTCGGTTGGTGGTCAAAGGCTTTCAACAAAAGGAAGGAGTTGATTACAATGAGTATTTTTACCGGTAGTTAAAATGACTACTATCCAGTTGGTACATTCTATAATTGGATCCGAAGACTTGCATCTAGAATAATTAGATGTGAAGAGCGTATTCTTATACGGAGATCTTAATAAAGAGATCCATATAGCAACCCGAGGGCTTTTAGGTAAAGGGTAAAGAGAAGTGGGTTTGTAAGTTATGTAAAAGTTTGTATGGATTTAATCAAGCACCTCGGCAATGGTATTTGAAGTTTGATGAGTTTATGAAGAAAATTGATTTCTTAAGATGTGAAGCGGATCGTTGTTTCTACTTGAAAAAAATCAAGTCTTCTTATATTATCTTATTGTTGTATGTTGATGATATGTTACTTGCGGGTTCCAACATGTCCCAAATCAACAAGTTGAAGATATTACTCTCCCATGAGTTCGAGATGAAAGATATTTGTTGTAGTGACCCAAACTTTTCCATGTTTATATATATTAAATGAAATTGATAATTTACATGATTAAATATTTCCAACATGTTAAGCAATCAAACTTGTTAAGACTTGATTAATTGAAATAGGTTTCATGTAGACAATTGACCACCCGAGTTGACCGGCAATTCACGAACGTTAAAACTTGTAAAAACTATATGATGATATATATATATATGGATATATATATAGTTAACATGATATTATGATAAGTAAGTATTTCACTAGGTATATTAACAATGAGTTATATACATAAAAATGAGATTACAAAGTTAAGAAACTCGAAACAATATATATAACGATTATCGTTATAACAACGCCTTACTAAATACATATGTATCATATTAAGGTATTTTTACACTATATTTAACATGATAAAATGATAATTACATATATATAATTATGTATGTTAACAATGAAATACATATGTAAAACAAGACTACTAACTTAAGAATTTCGAAACGAGGCATATATGTAACGATTATCGTTGTAACGACATTTTAATGTATATATATATCATATTAAGATATATTCATACATCATAATATCATGATAATGTAATAATTTAACATCTCATTAGATATAATAAACAATGGGTTAACTACATTAAATGAGATCGTTAACTTAAAGGTTTCAAAACAACACTTACATTTAATGACTAACGATGACTTAACGACTCAGTTAAAATGTATATACATGTAGTATTTTAAGTTGTATTCATATACTTTTGAAAGACTTCAAGACACATATCAAAGTACTTCTACTTATCAAAAATGCTTACAATTGCATTCTCATTCATTTTCATCAACAATTCTACTCGTATACACCTGTATTCGTACTCGTACAATACACAGCTTTTAGATGTATTTACTATTGGGGTATACACTCCAATGATCAGCTCTTAGCAGCCCTTGTGAGTCACCAAGACATGTGGGAATCATCATTTGACAACTAGCATGACTTATGAGCATGAAAACAAAAACTAGTAACCTTATATTGACTAAGCATTAGGCATTTTTTTCAAACAACACACACATCACATTTTTTTGATTTTCTAATCCAAATTCTCTCCATCTTAACTCTCTCTAAGCTTAAGAATGTCTATACTTCAGTAATATTGATCATCTAGGTCAATCTAGCTTCAATTACAATCAAGAAACATTATCATTCAAGAACACATCAAGAACTTCAAGTTTACTAGCTTTCTTCCAATCTTGCAAATCCATTTCAAGTGATCATCCAATCTCAAGAAATCTTTCTTATTTACAGTAAGATATCTTTCTAATTCAAGGTAATACTCATATTCAAACTTTGATTCAATTTCTATAACTATAACAATCTTATTTCGAGTGGAAATCTTACTTGAACTTGTTTTCGTGTCATGATTCTACTTCAAGAACTTTCAAGCCATCCAAGAATCCTTTGAAGCTAGATCAATTTTTGTCACTTCCAGTAGGTTTACCTACTAAACTTAAGGTAGTAATGATGTTCATAACATCATTCAATTCATATATATATAACTATCTTATTCGAAGATTTGAACATGTAATCACTAAAACATAGTTTAGTTAATTCTAAACTTGTTCGTAAACAAAGTTAATCCTTCTAACTTGAATTTTAAAATCAACTAAACACATATTCTATATCTATATGATATGCTAACTTAATGATTTAAAACCTGGAAACACGAAAAACATCGTAAAACCGAACATACGCCGTTGTAGTAAAACCGGGGGCTGCTTTGGGAAAGATAATTAAAAACTATGATAAAATTTGATTTAAAAGTTGTTGTTCTTCTGGAAAAATTATTTTTCTTATTAACATGACACTATATCCAAAAATCATGGTTAAACTCAAAGTGGAAGTATGTTAATTTTTCAAAATGGTCATCAAGACGTCGTTCTTTCGACTGAAATGACTACATCTTACAATATTGACTTGTAACATATATTTTCGACTATAAACTTATACTTTTTCTGTTTAGTTTCATAAATTTCAGTTCATTATGAAAGCATAGCAACTTGAATCACTCAAAACGGATTTAAAACGAAGAAGTTATGGGTAAAACAAGATTGGATAATTTTGCTTGTTGTAGCTACGTGAAATTTGTAACAAATCTATGCAAATCATAACTTAACTAACTTATATTGTATTATACATGTATTCTAACATATATTATGTAATCTTGGGATACCATAGACACGTATACAATGTTTTGACATATCATATCGACCCATCTATATATATTATTTGGGAACAACCATAGACACTCTATATGCAGTAATGCTTGAGTTAGCTATACAGGGTTGAGGTTGATTCCAAAATAATATATATACTTTGAGTTGTGATCTAGCCTGAGACTTGTATACACTGGGTCGTGAATTGATTCGAGATAATATATAATTTATTTATGTACATCTAACTATGGACAACTAGTTGTAAATTACTAACGTTGGACTGCTAACTTAACAAACTTAAATCATTAAAACGTAATAAAAATATTGTGAATATATTTCGATCATACTTGATATATATGTACATATTTTTTATAGGTTCGTGAATCAACCCGTGGTCAAGTCTTACTTCCCGACGAAGTAAAAATCTGTGAAAGTGAGTTATAGTCCCACTTTTAAAATCTAATATCTTTTGGGATGAGAATCCATGCAGTTTTATAAATGTTTTACAAAATAGACACAAGTACATGAAACTACATTCTATGGTTGAATTTATTAAACCGAATATGCCCCTTTTTAGTATGGTAATCTAAGAATCAGGGAACAGACACCTTTTTTTTTTTTTTTTTTTTTTTTTTTAAAGCAGGGAACAGACACCCTAATTGACGAGAATCCTAAAGATAGATCTATGGGCACTAACAAGCCCCAGTCAAAGAATTTGAACTACTTTAGTACTTCGATTTTATCATGTCCGAAGGGAGTCCCAGAATGATGGGGATATTCTATATGCATCTTGTTAATGTCGGTTACCAGGTGTTCACCATATGAATGATTTTTATCTCTATGTAAGGGATGATGTTTATGAAAAATAGAAATATGAAATCTTGTGGTCTATTATTACGATTTGATAAATATATAGGTTAAACCTATAACTCACCAACATTTTTGTTGACGTTTAAAGCATGTTTATTCTCAGGTGATTATAAGGAGCTTCCGCTGTTGCATGCTAATTTATGGACAAGAGCTGGAGTCAGCATGCTTGTATAATATTGTTTAAAAACTCAAATTCGAAGACTTAAATTGATGTGTAATATTATTGTAAACCATTATGTAATAATCGTGTGAAAACACTATATTTTAGATTATCATTATTTTATAATCGTCGTAATATTTTTAAACCTTTATCGATAAAATAAAGGTTATGGTTTGTTTTAAAATTGAATGCAGTGTTTGAAAAACATCTCATATAGAGGTCAAAACCTCGCAACGAAATCAATTAATATGGAACGTTTATAATCGATATATTAAATATAATTACCTTTAAATAAATACCTAAATTACTTCAAAAATAATAGTGTTTGATTAATCGAACATTATCCAAAAATGTCTAACTAATTAATTAAATATCTAAAAATTATATACGTAATTTTTATGGTCTTAATTAATCATATAGATTAGTAGAAAAATTTAAGAAAACGTTTTTATTATACTTTTATATTTATTTTTGTTTTTACCCTTAATTTATTCACAAAACAAGTTTAATTCTACATAATTACTAAATATACCCAAACAATTATTTTTATAATTTTTATAAGTTTCTATCAGTTTAATAACCTGTAGAAAAAAAATATTTTTATTATTTATATTTATTCTTAATTTAACTTCGAATTACATAATAATAGAGTTTAATTATATAATAATTACCAATTCGACCCAAGTAATTATTTTTATAATTTTTTTCATATCTATATAAGTTTTATAAACTCAAAAAAAATTATATATATTTTATTTTTGGTTAAAAATATTTATTACGAATTTTACATTGTTTTTACGTTTAAATACTACATAATTCGTATTTAATTATAAATAATATTCCATAAATTATCAAAATTATTTTTATACATCATAATACTTATAATACTAATTATAACATATAAACATAATTTATATATATTAATTTTGAATTTATAAAAAATATACAAAAAATAAAAGCAATTCAATAAAAAAATATAGAAAATACCTCAAGTAGTTTCCCAAGTTTGTGAGAGAGTTTTTCCAAAGATTTGATACAAGTTTTTATGAAATGGAAGTGGGTATTTATAGGAAAAAAATGGTTGGTGAAAAGAAAAAATATAAATAAAATAAAGGTGCCAATTTTGACAAAAAAAAAAGAAAAAGAAAACATGTTAAAAATGTTTTTAATATGTTTTGTCTTTGAAAATATTTAGTCAAAATTTATGGGCTCATTATTTAATTTATAAAAAAAATCTTATTTCTTTTTTTATACGCTAAAAATATAAATAATGATTAAAATAACTTATCATTTAATTAATAATTATGTTACATATAGTTTTATATATAATACACATTAATATTAATATTAACTAAAGTTATTTTATATAATTAGTATAAACTTTAGTTAACAAAACGTGTCGACCAAAAAATAAATATTTAATCAACGTCGAATTTAATCATATATTAAGTATGGATAACAACCATAGGGGCAAATTAGTCAATTCAAGTATGGAAATGTGAGGGTTGTTATAGTACCTACCCGTTAAAGAAATTTCGTCCCGAAATTTGACAGAGATCGTCATGGTTGACAATAAGTATGTTTTCATGACGGATATGAGTTGAAAAATAGAGTTTTATCACTATAGAGTAATAAAACAATTCAATTACGTGAAGAGTATGAGTGAAGCTATCGTAAAAAAAGTGAAATGAGGCAAATAAATGTTCGTCTTAACTTTTGACATAGCTAAAGTTGATTTTCGGAATTCAAGGGACTTAAAGAAATCTTCATAATCTTTATAAGATTTGATTCTCCAGCAATTAAGGAATTTTGGGATTTCTTTGATTAAATGCGGTGAATTGCCTCGATTGCTGTGTTTGGAATTTTGCTATAAATTAGCTTCTTCCGTCTCATTATCTTCACCACTTCTATACTTTCTTCCTCAAATCATACTTTCAAAAGATTTGTTAATATGCTCAATCCCGTATTGATCCTTGTTATTATATTGACCATATATACAGTCATTCTTCTTTTTCATTTACCACTAGAGAAATTTGTTTTCTTCTACTATTCCCTTAGGGTTATAATGTTTTTAATTCTTCCGTGTCTTTATGTTGCAATACGTATTGATATACACGGTTTGTAATTTCCGTGTTGTTATCGGGCTTTATATTTTCCCTTATATGTCGGAGCTCCGTGCTTTTGTTTTTCCTTCCCGACTTCAAGTCAAGCGAATAATGGTCCAGAATTCGTAGGTATGAAGTTTTGAATGATCATAATATACAAAGCAGAAAGGAAAGGTAATAGCACGATTTGATTTGTCAAATTACCAGAATATCCGAAAAAGACCGAATCATCAAGAAAAATATTTTCTTGATATGTTTAGAGATTAAATAGAATGAAAGAGTTATGTAACATGGTTCATGATGAGGGTATGATCTATGAACCTTTATCACGTCCCATTAGAAACTCAGCATGACTTATTGTAATATAATCACGTTGGCCCGACGTCATTATATTATACTAACTCATGCTTCAATTCCCAACACTTCTCCAGAATTCATTCATAATTTATACTTAGGTTTTACAGAAGTTTCCAATATAATGTAATACATATAGCACGAAGAGGTATATAATTTCGGACGAGAATATTTATGAAAATATCTTCAGAAATATCGAAGATATTTATGATGATACTTTGGAATTTCTAAGTTCGAAAGTTGATGAAGAAAAATTTTCCGCAAGCTTTTAACATGACTTCGGAGCAAGATATTCTCTAAAGATTTCATCGGATCCATAATTACCTGGATTTTTTGAATATAGGGTTTGGTCCTTGTATTTGTCCTTGGTCTCCTTCATGGTTAGCTCAATCCGTTTTTCAGTTTCAAATCTGAGCTTTTTCAATACATCATTCTTTATCATCAAACTTTTGGCCATTAAGACCATCTATAGCTTTTGCTGCTTCGTCAGCATTCTCAAGGTTAATGAATCTAAATCATTGATTATCAATCCGAGGTGTTTTCAAGAATTTTGAATTTGAAGTGTTTAAGCGTAGGATGTAACCATCAATGGTTCTAATTTTGGTGGTTTGACGTGATAATTCATCACAGAATACGAATGAATATATATATGAATTTAGTAATCTTTAGGAAGATAACACCAGCTAAAGCTTTACTTGGATTCTGATATGTCAAAATCAGAATATGTAATTGAATTTGTATGAAAATGGTTGTTATTTAGTGAACGGATACATATATCTTGTGAACGTAAGTAGTATAGTTACTGATTATTGAATCAGAATTGAATAATGTACAATGTAACATATTAATGTGAGATATAAATATTTCGCGGGTATTACCTACCCGTTAAAATATTTTCACAATTAACAGTTTGTACAAAAGAACTTTAATTACAATCTTTATGGAGATATACGTTCATATATGTATTCTTCAAATATAATATAGATTTAATGAGTTAATATAATATTAAACTCATTTGATTTGCGGTTGAAACGAGAATAAATAATCTTCAAAACTTGAGAGATTACATAATCGTCGTGGAATATTTATTTTATGGAGTTATGAATCAATACTTCATCGTTCATTGTTATTGATATACCTCGGTATATGATGTTGGTGCTCGTGGAATTCTTGTGAAATTCACAAGACACGAATAATGTTTTTTAAAAAGTTTTGAGTACATCGAAAATGGAAGTGTAAAATCAAACATGTATTTGAATAATATACTTGATTTATTATGAAATGGAGTTTATTGTGCTGAAGTAGTGATTAACAATTGTTAAGTCATTAACGAAGGATGTACATCATAGCATATTAGTGATATGAATTAATCAAGTAGTACATACTGGTTAAGATTCACACGTAATAGCTTAGTACGAAAAGATTTATTATTGTTCCAAACCATATATATATAAAGTATACATATATAACTCTTCAGGAAGAATGAGTCAATACATCTTAACTCATTATTACTAATATTCCTGGTATCTATGGGCGTATGATGTCGATGTTTGAGGTACCGATTATGATGTTGAGACGTGGGATGCTGATATTGTTGTTGGTGAAGCTGATGCTGTTGGTGGTGATGCGGATGGTACTGGTGGTGTTGGTTATGCTGCTGGTGCTCGTAGGTTTTACACCATATTTTCTAAAGCCACTACACGAGCGCGAAGCTCGTTGACTTCTTCTATTATTCCGGGATGATTGGCGGTTCGGATAAGGGGATGAATAAGATCTAGAATTTTAGATATTATATACTCGTGACGAGATATCCTGGAAATGAGGGTGAAAATGGTGTTCCGGATTGGTTCGCCGGTAAGTGCTTCAGGTTCTTCACCAATAGGGCAATGTGGTGGGTGAAAAGGATCACCTTCTTCACTTCTTCGTTGATTAAGTAGACTAAGAACCCATCCCCAATTCATCCAAAATAGATGATGGATAATTGGTTTGTTTGTTCCGGTTACGCTGCCATTGGAGCTCGAGGAGTTCGAGGAATCAAGTAAGAAATCCATCTTATGTGATTGGAATTAGGGTTTTTGATATGAGTGGGTGTTGAATACTTAATGATATATTCGTCCCATTGAATACGTATATGTAGCAAAAAGATTTCCGTAATTTATGGAGGAAATTTAGGAAAAGTGTTAGACAAAGTTTATTGAGATAGATATGATAAGATATGATTTGTCTATACTCCATTTATGCAATAATTGCAGTATGACGTGTCTAGATTAAAAATGATAAGTATGTAATCAGATAATGATTAAAGACTTTCAATTCATAATGGCCTATTCAGGTCTAGGGGCTTGAGCTATAGGATCCTTTAAATCGGTAATCCAAACCCTTCCATTCTAGAGTTTCGTAGACGCCATCCGTCAAGAAAATTCAATGATCAAAAATAACGAGAAATCAAAGATTTAAAAGTAATGAATATGAGTAGTGATGACATTATAATGTCTTTGAGATTCTCGATAACTCAATGACATTTTTTGGTTCGCAAACCGATGCATGAAGGCATAAAGCATATAGGTACGTGATATAAGAAGGAGGTTATATATGTTTGAGTATGAATAGTAACAAATATAGGAGGTTCAAAAATCATGGATAATATTCCATGTAATACATATGTAATACACAAAACCATGATAGATGACATAGGAATGTCGAGAACGATTTCGCATTTAAATGTGGTAGCAAAATTGAATAGTACTTAGGAGAATGATCAAAGTTCTTAGATTGGCTCGGCATTCTAAGATAAGTAAAGTTTCTAAAGTATAGTGTAGCATTTAACAGTTAAAGGCAACAATTAAAGGCACTATAGTCAAGGAAAGTTGTAGTCCTACATTGCTAAGGTACCTAATTGTATAAGGCACATTTAAAATGCAATCCTGGTTCTCTACAATAGCCTGCTCTGATACCAATCTGTCACACCTCCAAAATGGACCAGGGGTAATTGTGACTAATCATATCATAACACAGTTGTATAAATGAGAACGACTCTATATGAGACTATTTAAATAAAACCTTTGTTAATAAAATAGCGGAAGCAGTAATAAATGTTTACATTATTATTAAAATGTAAAATAAATGTTTATGAACTAAAATATAATATGCGATTTGGACTACATGCAAGCATCAAATCTATCATCACAAAGTTGCAAACAGCTAGCTCAATCATCACCTGAGACAAGACATGCTTAAAGTGTCAACCAAAAAGGTTGAGTGAAATTCACAGGTTTATAAATAATATCTAAAGTTTTAGACCACAAGATTTAGTTTAAAGTTGATCAATATAGATATATCAATCTAAAAGTGTTGCTGCAGTTTGTAATATCGCTACTAAACAAAATTTACCATGTGACACCTTGTACTGTCAGTGTCGTGGAATCATTAGTATGTAACCAAAGACCAACGGTCGAATGGTTAGAGACGTTACTCTCAATAGGCCTACTCACAATAATTAAGTTTGCATTTATACGTAGCAATTAACGATATTACGGTAGGGATTTAGCATGAATCAATCAAAGCATGACATCATAGTTAACAATTTAGTTGTGATGACCCGAAAATTTCCGACCGAATTTAAACTTAATTTTTATATGTTTCCGACACGATAAGCAAAATTTGTAATGTTGAGTCTCGAAAACTTTGGAACAGTTACATGAATGCATTTGCCCTTTTGACCATTCCCGACGATTTACTAACAATTAATTTTAAAATAGATATGTGTGTATATATACATACATATATATATATATATATATATATATATATATATATATATATATATATATATATATATATATATATATATATATATATATAATAATTGAAAATATAATTTTAAATATTATATGTTGTTGTTATTAAAAATAATTATGTAAAATAAAATGAAATAGGATATTATAATAATTATTATTTAAAAAGTATATGTATATATAAATAAAGTGTATTGAGTGTATATATATATATATATATATATATATATATATAGTTTTGAATTTATTTGGAAAATGATAGTAACACTTAATTATCATTCGATTGATAATAAACAAGTTATAAACGAACTTATGTGATTTTAAAATAAACGGTGATACAAAAATGAGTTCTATAAATTTTAGGCTTATTAAAAGTACATTTAGGATCTAACTATTTAATTTTAATATTTTTTTATATTTTACCCATAAATGAGAGGGACAGTTGATGTAATTTATATTTATTAAATTTATGATCGAATTTTGTACCATAATGACCAAAATAAATAAAAACATTTAATTTAAAAATTTGGGATTATTCTGTGGACTTTTATCCACCACTGACTTAGCAACGGATCAAGAAAGTAGGGCGGCTGTACTATTAAATCACGGATGATGTATTGTACTACTTTTGATTGAATTCATATGCCACATGTTTATTTTTATATTATATATTATAAATATAATTATTATATTAAATTTACTTCTATATACATATGCAATAGATAGATGGACTTCATAAGAGGCAATTGATATCAACCGGGAAACACATCACATAATCCACAAGTTAAGTACATACAATTGATAATGAACAAAAGCTTCATCCTCCTCCATTGTTACCTCACGGCAACCACCACCTCTGGTGTTCACCACAACCGTCACTCTTTTACTACAACCCAATTGTTTCAGATTCGATGTCAATAATCATCACTAACCACCATGAAAACCATTAGCTTACCGTCACCACGAACTACCACCATCGATTTGGTATTTTCTTTTACTTCTTTCATTTCTTGTTTCTTGTGAATCACAAAACCACCACACTTGTACACCATCACCTTCGCTATATATATATATATATATATATATATATATATATATATATATATATATATATATATACATACATACGTATATGATTAACCGAACACCTACAACCATCTACCTTCATCATCGATAACCCACATATTTTCTGTTTTACTATCAACAACCATGGTCCATTTAATAGTTCTATTTTCTTTCACTAATCGAACACAAACTACTCCACTTTTATCAAACGGGAACCACTATCCACCACCTCTTTATTTTGGTTCTCAATACTAACTACTATTTTTCCATCTAGCTAGCTTAAACCGAAGCCCAAACATCAACCTCATTATTCGAAGTGTAACCCACGCGTTAAATAATTTTTTTTCTGTTTCTTTCACGTATACAACCGAACCCATTTGGGTTGTAATGTTCGATCACCTTTACGCACTAACCACGAACACCACACTCACCACCTATTCCTCTCTCTCTCTCTATTCTCCTACAACAACCATCGACACCTTATTACCAAATATATCGCCGCTGCCGTTGTTATTGTTCCTGTTAGAACAGCCTGTGAAACCCATAACCATGCAATTACTTATGTCATCTGTTTCTGTCCGAAACTCACCCAAGAACAACCTGTGATTTTGCTGTTAAGGTACGATCAACAAACCAACAACAGCTATTTTCGATCTCCTCCTTCGTTCTTTAATCTGATTAATGATGACGTTATTGGTAATACACGGTATTGATGAAGCAAAGATAATGCGAATATGATGGTTGTGGCATTAAAATGATTGATATAATTAAGATTACTTTACAGCATATAATTGAATATTTATATGGAGCAAGTTGCAAGGCCTACCAAAAAGGGACGTTCGATTATTTTATATATCTTTTCTTTTTGACAAACACAGCAATTCATATTCCTTTTAAGTTGATAATGGACTGTATTATTTATTTAGCTTTTAATGATGAGCTGTTAATGAGTTAATTTGATGGGTTGGATTAGTGGGCCGTTTTTTTTAATTAGTTGGGCTTTAGAGGCAACTTGGGCCGAATTGCAAAAACCATCGGTTTCCTTTTCTCCTATTTATGCGACACACACATATACAATAATTAGATGACGAGGATAAATGATGGTGGAAAGGAGATGATAATGATTATGATCATGATTCGTTAATGATTAGGATGACGATAAATATTGATGATTATAAAGAGGTTATAGTTATTAAAATGACAATGAATTTATGAGAAGAAGAATAAACTGAATTATGGAATAGGTAAATTTAAAAAAATTCGTATTATATCAAATAAGCATGTCCGATAGGATGGTTAAGGTTGTGGTCGATAGGCGAGAGGTCACGGGTTCGAGCCCCGGTTCTGGCATTTTTTTTAGAAAAAGAAGAAAAAGGGGAAAGAGTATTATACTGGCTAAATGGATTTGGTTAGCAAGTTATAACAGAAAAACATGTTAGCTTGGATGGTTATGGGCGTTGTGGGTGAGCAAGAGGTCTTGGGTTCGAGTCACGGCAGTGGTAGTTTCAAGTTTTTTTTTAAGCTTTTACTTATAAGGTATTATTATTATTATTATTATTATTATTATTATTCTTATTATTAATTATTAATTATTAATATTGTTATTATTTTAAGTTACTTATTATTATTACTAAGACTAATAACATGATTATATTTATTATCATTAATGCGAATTATATTATTATCATTATTATTTTTATTATTATTATCATAAGTATTAGCATTATTATTAGTAGCATTATTATCATTATAGTTATTAATATAAATATTAGTATTATTATTATTAGTAAAATCATTTTTTTATAGTTATTATTATTAGTATTCATTATTATTAAAAGTATCATTTTTATAAAAGTTATCATTTTTATTATTATAACTATTATTATTATTATTATTATTATTATTATTATTATTATTATTATTATTATTATTATTATTATTATTATTATTATAGGATGAAACAACTTTTTATCTATTATTATCAATATTATTTTATCGAATAACTATTAGTTATATAAAACCATACTTACTACATATAACATAACTATATTACTATTTTTACAATGAATATTAATAAATATAATTAACTAGTTATTAATGAAAAACATAATTAAAGTAACAATTAATACACTAATAATACATAAACTTGTTTGATTATGAATATATGTGTTAATATATATATATATATATATATATATATATATATATATATATATATATATATATATATATATATATATATATATAAATGATATAGGTTCGTGAATCCGAGGCCAACCCTGCATTGTTCAATGTCGTCATATGTATTTTTACTACAAAATACAGTATGGTGAGTTTCATTTGCTCTCTTTTTAAATACTTTTGCAATATATATATTTTTGGGACTGAGAATACATGCGCTACTTTTATAACTGTTTTACGAAATAGACACAAGTAATCAAAACTACATTATATGGTTGAATGATCGAAGCCGAATATGCCCCTTTTACTTGGTAACCTAAGAATTAGTAAACCGATCTACTAATTGACGCGAATCCTAAAGATAGATCTATTGGGCCTAACGAACCCCATCCAAAGTACTGGATGCTTTAGTACTTCGAAATCGTTTTTATCATGTCCGAAGGATTTCCCGGAATGATAGGGGATATTCTTATATGTTCTTATATGCATCTTGTTAATGTCAGTTACCAGGTGTTCAATCCATATGAATGATATTTTTGTCTCTATGCATGAGACGTATATTTATGAGAAATGAAAATCTTGTGGTCTATTAAAATGATGGAATTGATTATTTATGTTAAACTAATGAACTCACCAACCTTTTGGTTGACACTTTAAAGCATGTTTATTCTCAGGTATGAAAGAAGTCTTCCGCTGTACAATTGCTCATTTTAAAGATATTACTTGGAGTCATTCATGACATATTTCAAAAGACGTTGCATTCAAGTCGTTAAGTTCATCAAGATTATTATTAAGTCAATTATAGTTAGATATATTATAAAATGGTATGCATGCCGTCAACTTTCGATGTAATGAAAGAGTGTCTTTTCAAAAACGAATGCAATGTTTGTAAAATGTATCATATAGAGGTCAAGTACCTCGCGATGTAATCAACTGTTGTGAATCGTTTATAATCGATATGGATTTTGTCCGGATAGATTAGGACGGGTCTTTATATTAGTACTTGTGTCTAAGCGCAAAACAGTTATAAAGCAAGCATGTGTCTCACCCCAAAAGTTATAAAAACAGTTATGAAACAGTAAAAAGTGGGGCTATGAAGTTCACCTTAGTAGCAAGTAAGTTATTCCACGCAAAGAAGAATGAACGGAGTAAGTAATCGGAGATCTTAACCTAGAGATATAATCTTTGATTAGTTAATGTCTAACAGACATAAAGTTTTTTTATTAATATAGAAACTATATTAAAAGTGACGGTTTTCGAGAAAAATGCCTATTTCTCAAAAGTTTCCATTTTTGAAAACCTACTATTTATGAAAAGCTTCCACTTATAGTAAGCTCCTAGTTTAAAGAAGTTCGGGTTATAATTCTTCACAAATATGTTGTACAATCTTGTCCAAACTTTGTTTCTATCATGCAAGTCACTCGAATGATCTGTTGTTACCGGGCGCCCAGGATTCTTGACCAGAATCTAAGTCATGGCATTCGAAATCTACAAGCGGTTCCCATAAGGCAACAAGGACCACTCTAGTCCACAAGTAGCGGTGAGGTTCGTATAAAGTGCACGTTATCTTTTAATTATAACCTTTACGTTATAGGTGTATACACACAACGAATTATTAATGTGCTTAATAATTATATATGTGATAATAAAACTTAAGTATTATTTAATATTAAGTTATTATACCTTAGTATGTTTTATATATATTAAATATAATTACCTTTAAATAAATACCTAAATTACTTCAAAAATAATAGTGTTTTATTAATCGAACATTATCCAAAAATATCTAAATAATTAATTAAATATCTAAAAATTATATACATAATTTTTATAGTCTTAGTTAATCATATAGATTAGTAGAAAATTTTAAGAAAACATTTTATTATATTTTTATATTTATTTTTGTTTTTACCCTTAATTTATTCACAAAACAAGTTTAATTCTACATAATTACTAAATAAACCCAAATAATTATTTTTATAATTTTTATAAGTTTCTATCAGTCTAATAACCTTTAGAAAAAAAAAATTTAAATTTTTATTATTATTTTATATTTATTCTTAATTTACCTCTAAATTACATAATAATAGATTTTAATTATATAATAATTACGAATTCTACCCAAGTAATTATTTTATAATTTTTTCAGATCTATATAAGTTTTATAAACTCAAAAAAAATTATATATATTTTATTTTTGGTTAAAAATATTTACTACAAATTTTACATTATTTTTACGTTTAAATACTACATAATTCATATTTAATTATAAATAATATTCCACAAATTATTAAAATTATTTTTATACATCATAATACTTATAATACTAATTATAACATATAAACATAATTTATATATATTAATTTCGAATTTATAAAAAATATACAAAAAATAAAAGCAATTCAATAAAAAAAATATAGAAAATACCTCAAGTAGTTTCCCAAGTTTGTGAGAGAATTTTTCCAAAGATTTGATACAAGTTTTTATGAAATGGAAGTGGGTATTTATAGGAAAAAAATGGTTGGTGAAAAGAAAAAATATAAATAAAATAAAGGTGCCAATTTTGACAAAAAAAGAAAACATGTTAAAAATATTTTTAATATGTTTTGTCTTTGAAAATATTTAGTCAAAATTCATGGGCTCATTATTTAATTTATAAAAAAATCTTATTTCTTTTTTTTATAAGCTAAAAATATAAATAATGATTAAAATAACTTATCATTTAATTAATAATTATGTTACATATAGTTTTATATATAATACACATTAATATTAATATTAACTAAAGTTATTTTATATAATTAGTATAAACTTTAGTTAACAAAACGTGTCGACAAAAAAATAAATATTTAATCAACGTCGAATTTAATCATATATTAAGTATGGATAACAACCCTAGGGGCAAATTAGTCAATTCAAGTATGGAAATGTGAGGGTTGTTATAGTATGCATCGGCTGTAGGTAGTGTCATGTATGACATAGTTTGTACGAGGCCGGATATTGCCTATTCGGTGGGAGTTTTGAGTCGTTATATGTCTAATTCGGGAAAAGAGCATTAGAAAGCGGTCAAATGGTTGTTTTGGTATTTGAAAGGTACTTCTAGTATGGGATTGTGCTTCTCTAAAAACAATGTCATACTTAGGGGTTATGCGGATGCTAATTTGGGTGGATGCGATGATTCGGGGAAAAGCACTGCTGGTTATGTTTTCACAATAGGGAAGACGACGGTTAGTTGGATGTCTCGACTACAAAGGAGTGTTTCTTTATCAACCGCGAAGGCCGAATACATGGCTATTGCGGAAGCTTCTAAAGAGCTTGTTTGTTTGAAGAAGTTCTTGGGTGAGTTGGGTATAAGACAAGACTATTGCGTCTTTTATTGTGATAATCAAGTGCGGTTCATCTTGAGAAGAATTCGGTGTTTCATAGTCGTACGAGACACATTTACTTAAATAATCATTTTATTCGACAACATATAAAAGATGGTACTTTAATATTAAAGAAAGTCTTTGGTTCGAAGAATTCCGCGGATATGCTTACTAAGGTAGTAACGACGAACATATTGATGTTTTGCATTGCCTCAACTGGCCTTCTCATGAATTGATGAGAGAAGACGGCCGACTAGAGAGATAGAGAGATGATTGTTCGATTCTAACAAGAAGTGTTGAAGACCTTGTATCGAAAGCCTACTCATCCGAAGTATCTGTTGAATGTGCGTGTCTCAAATGGCGTTTTGGCGGTATAGATGGTGTTTTAACGTTCTTGGTTGGTTTGTTGAAGTGATGGGTTAACAAGTATGGATTTTGATTAAAGTCTCCTTTAAGTGGGAGATTGTTAGAGTGAAGGAGTTTAAACTTTAAACACAAGAAAACTGCTGCATCTATACAACTCGCAACCGCGAAGGAGGAGGTCACGATCGCGAGGTGATCTTGGTCAGGTGTCGCGTGTAGGAGAAAATAAGTTGCGACTGGAAGATGGCCTCAAACAATAACTCGCGCACGCAAGATTTATGCCGGGCTGGAACTCGCGATCACGAGAAAGCACCAAGGAGGACATAATTTTCTAAAAACGTTTTTCTTGCTCGTTAAGTAGTTTTCATGTTGGTTTTTCCCTATAAAAGGACTCTATTGCAATCCATACATGTATGCACGAATTTTATCAATAAAGTCTCTCTAATTTGGTTCGTGAATTAAAGTAATCAACCTTTGATTACATATAACCATGTTAAATTATCGTGTTCATAATTTCTCATTTTTATCTTCGTTTATCTTTTAGGGTTAAGTAATTCATATTATATTGTTATATTATCGGGTCATAAAAACATTACATCCTAAATAGACTTGTACCAAAGATCCTAAATCCTAAATAGAAATTAAAATAACCTCATCCATTTGTAATGTCACAAAAAAACAAAAGAACTATACATGGATTATAACCGGCAAACACCTAAGTTGAAAAAGTTGAAGATCATATCCATTATACTTTATCAAAGTTCAAACTTTTAACGGAGTAAACGTAAAAGAAGAAACCGTGAGCTATTTAAAGTTTTTCCTTGATTCATGTTTATGGGCTTGTAAATGAAATCTTTTTTAAAGATATTTGCCCAAATTCGAAGTATGTAATTTTGCTATTGTCATGCTAAGAAAACAACAAAAACCAACATTCTACAGGGTAACAGGGGATGGAATTTTGAAAGGCAAGTACAGTTGCAGCTTTTAATTATAAAATTATGGAGAAAAGATAGTGCTTTATATTTAAATCAATAAATAATGATATTCCTTCATGAATTGAAAAGCAGATTATTCGGATTCATTTAGTGCGTTCATGATTAACATTTTACAATGTGCACAATTGAATTCAATAATAGGACTACTTATTACTTGTAGAAGTCAAACACTTTCTTTATTTTTGTTACTAAAGGGCACAAAAAGAAAGTGAAAAAGAGATCATCTTTTTCAGCATTTCGTGTGGATTGGTAGGCCGGTCCTAAGCCAATTAGACGCGTATGATCATAGGCTTTATCTTTTTAACTATTCGTGTACTAGAATCCGTACTGGTTCATGTTTCGTGGTCTTGACGGATTTGTGTTTTAGAGTTGCTTAGGTTCGTTTAACTCGTTTGGGATAACAAACTTGTCGTAAGCGTATGGGCATGTTAGAGTTAAAATGGCTCAAAAATAGCAGCCTTGAAATGTTTCTTTTTTGCTTCTTTGATTGTGTATGATGGGATAGGTAGGGGATAGAGAGTGATGGTTTTAAAATTTTTAGCTTTTTTGTTGCTTTATTTGCTCACCTTCCTCAACTTGGAGTTATTTATATAAGAACACATTCAAGTGCACCAACTTTTCTAGATATGGCCACCACCATCCACTTGATTAAGATGGGCTTATTTTTTGTAATTTATGGACGGTTCATTAATATTGTGATTTCTAATTTGTTTTGCCCTGGCCATTGATCATATATAGCTACTAGAAATTAATATATAAGCAGATGGCAATTTGAGAGTATTGAACTTAAGCACTATAACCTTTAAACGGATATTTTATATTGTGTATTTGTGTGTTAAGTTTAATTATGTGTATTTGTGTGGGTCACTACAACATATCGGGTCTAATACGGCGACATAAAGTCTCCATATCTTATACTCCTTCCGTCCCTGAAGCGACATTTTGTTTCACTTCTTTTATCTATACTTTAAGCAAAATTGCTATAATACATTTTCCTTCACCACTTTAAGACAGATCGATCTTAAGAAGATCATTGCTCCACAGTCTTGATTGGCGGTGTTTAGTTATGAATAAGCATTGCAGTCTTGACGCTGATATCGTGTAGATGTTGCAGTTAAAAGAATAATAACATATGAATGTCATGATAGTTATCGTGAAAGGTTAGACCAGCGCGCAACATCAGTGTTGAACACATAGCTACATATATAGGCCATCTATAAAGACGTACTAGTGACATGATGCAGTGCTACTATTTGTAACGTATTGTAACTGTTTATAATTCGGGTAGTTTTAAACACAAATAACTTCTGGATATGGGTCATCTTTATAGATGAAAGCAAATAAACACAAAATGGGTTGTCCTGAAGTTTTAGGTTCTGGATTTTGTGTTAAGTTGAACATCGAGAAGATTGATTGGAAAGCGAGAAAGTGCTGCGAGAATTTGGAGTTTAATTCTCATTAAATGCGAGGCTAGTGTCGCAAAACGCGAGCCTTTCTTGGCTAACAAGTTGGCATATTTTGTTCCTATATATTGTAACTCTAACCTTCTGTAAGAGTGTGCACGAAAATAATAAAGAAAATTCTCTGTTTGCGCATGTAGACTAAACTCTTCTCCATTCAATTGGAGATGAGATATAAGCAAAATCTTTGTGTGATTACGTTTATTTATCGTTTATAACCGAGTTCTCTTTCTTTGTAATCTCGTGCAAAGGAATGATTGAACTATCAAATTCGTATGTTCATGAGCGACCGGAAGAGAAAATGGATAGAATGTTCGCTAACCGTTGGATCACCTTGAATTTTGAACTTTCAGTTCCAGACACATAGTTCTAGATGTAATGAAATTTGGTGACGATCGGACTATTGAATTTTAAGATACAATATTTCGAATTTGTTGCAGTTCGTGGATGAATATCGGATTTGATGGCAAGAGTGGCGAGATGGTTTTGTCTTGGGGAACTTCGGGCGGTATGAGATGGATTATCAGAAATATAGGTTTGTTACGGGACCTCAGGAGGGTGGTTTCCCTTAGGTTTGGGCGGTTAGGTAACAAACATGAACACATCCATTTTGAATTTGCAGTGAGAGTTATCGGGTAAATTTGACACTTGCGGTTTTGAAATGGGTTGACCGAAGTATATAGTCTTATAACCCTAGAGTATTTAGAATATGCATGCGGGTTAGAGCTTCTCTCACTAATTAAGATTCTTTAGGTGATGGTAGGAGTGGATAATCTTGTAAGTCCTGTAACTTGACTTTTCTACCTTTTCCGGATATTGTTGAGAGTGTCGGGAAGTCGGTGAGAGTTTAGGAGATGGTTGTGCGACACGGTTCTTTAATTTTTTCCGGACTAGTGCGTTGATTTCGGATAACAGCAGGGACTCTAGTATTTGTTGACAAGAAATTTGTGACTGAGTGGCGGTATGAATCAGATTCTTCTCAGGTAGTCGCAATTTATTTCTTACTCGTACAGTAAGAGCGTGCTTAGGAATGAGAAGATGTGTTCATGACATTCATAGCGCTATGAGAACGATTTAGTGTACCAGCGTGATAATGAAAAGTTGTAAAGGTGTAGATTTCAAGGTTGTAAATGCGTTATCAGTGAAAGCCTTGATGAACAGTCTACGTGGTTGTCAGTTAGGATTTTCTGAATGTTGGGAAGGAAAATAAGAGATAGACAGAAAATTTGTACGGGTGATCGTTAACATGTCGGTGACAGGATCGGACGTGGCTAGAGTGATGAGTGAGGCAGTGTAATCTCTTGGTAAAATCTTGTAATTAAAGTCTCTGACACTTCAATGGATCTTCTAGTGTAAAAAGATGATCTTCTGATGTAAGAAGACGGTGGTGCAAGAAACCGAGATGGCCTAAGCTAGTAACTACATTATAAAAAAAAGGAAAATGGACCTGCAACTAACCGTTCTCGAAGAGAATATAGTAGTTTTAGGCAAGGAAAAAAGCTAACCATAGCAGAATGGCTATCAAAGCTTTCGTCCTTGGCCGCTCCTTCAACTGATTTCATTCATTCATAAACTCGTTTGAACGTGCCATCAAGAGCTCCAGCTGCAAGAGGATAAGATCTTTATTCGAGAAAGAGATGTACGAATAAAGGAGTGAAGTTGACTCGATCCTCGGAGGGACTTCCCGAATGACCATACCGAGGAATTCATTTGTCTCAAAAGAAAGAGCTAGTGAATAGATAATTATCACTCATCAGTTACGGTCCCGAAAAAAGTTGAAGTATTCATTTTGAGAGCTAGACTATCAGAATTCATGTACGGTTCGAACTAGATAAACATGGTGTATACTTGGATTCGGTTAGATGCACACTTTGCAATGACAATTTGGAGACTTCAAACCATATTCTTGTCAATTGCAGCCTCTTCAAATCCGTTTGGGACGCCTTCATGAACTAATGGAACTATAATAACATCACGTTTCAATATACCAACAAAGCCTTCATATCTGTAATACCCCGTCAGAATCCACTAACGGTGTATTAACTCTGGTCCCACAGTTTAACGGTCACGCCTTCTATATGAGACGTTTCCGAAAAAGTATTCGCATTAAATACCAAAACAAAGTCATTTATAAAAAGAAATATATCTGAAAAGCAGTTGACATAAACGACTAATTTAAGTAAACCAAAACATTATTTGAAACGACAGTTTTCAATGCGAATATATGTTCTTAAAATACGCCATGACGAAAACATGTTGGACAACATCCAGTACTAGCAGCTAACAAGCAATCATGACAACTCTGCAAAGAGGAAGCAATATTTCTATGGACCTGAGATGAAAACATGCAAAACGTCAACGAAAAACGTTGAGTGAATCTACAGGGTTAGTAAAGCATTACGTAAGTTAGGCCACAAGATTTCTGAAAAGCATCGTAAAAATTATACATAAGCATGAGCACTTGATTATAAAGCTTTAACCCTGCGGATAGCTAAAGCGCTACACGTCTTTCCTTTACCCTTTCTAATCATACACCGATCAAGTGTAAAAGTTACAATAGAATAAGCACCTCGTAGGTTGAGGCGATGTTTGTCAAACCTAACGGTACCGTCCCTATAAGTCGAGCTTACTTAAAGTAATTAATATAATCAAGCTAAGGGATTTTTGATCTGAACTCATATGTATATAGTTTAGTTACTCGTGCCTAATATGCAAAACATTTGTAAAAAGCATGCTATCTCATCCCTGTAAAATGTAGTAGGGACTGTAGGCTCATCTCAGCAAAAACACTGAAATATCTCTTAGTAAAATCGTACAGTAGTCGAACAATCTCTACCGAACAATGCAATCTAGTCAAATAGGTCATTTTAAGTATACATATAGGTCACACTATGTCAACCCATAGTGTACGCAAAGTCCTAGTGCTCAGACTGACTCAATATGCATGTAAAAGTCAACTAATCCAAGCAAGTCAACCAAAGTCAACTCAAAAGTCAACTCGGTCAAATTGATCAACTAAAGTCAAACATCTCAGTAGGTCATGCAATCATGGTCAAAATTTCAAACCTAAGTCAAACAACATGTTACAGTTCATAGTTTAGCAATTTGCACATTCGTAGTTCACCGCATGTCCTTAGAATACGCGCATCACAGAAAGAAACGAGTATAACTCTTAGCACATAATTCAAGAAAACATGGAAAACTCAAGATCGTAACTAGAATCAAAATTGATTCCAAAAAGTCTGGTCAGTGTAACATCCCGCCTTTTTCCGTTTACTTTTCCGTTTAACTATTTTAAACTCCGTTATATGTTTTTAACATCTCCCGTTAATACGCGTTTTAAATTATCATGTCTAGGTAATTTAACGCACCCGCAACCGAACTCGAGGGACTAGTTCCGCCACAAAGCCAAAGAGGTGACTAGCTTTTGACTAGTCAACCCCCTTATCCTCCCCATTTTCATTTTCTTTCTTCTTTTCTTTTCATACTTCTCCATTTTTCTCAAATTCTCCAAAAAGCAAATCATCATCTAAAATCATTCAAGAAGGATTCATTCCAAACCGTTTACATATTTGAACTCCTCGTGATCTCCTCTTCGATTCCATACCAACCTCATCAAATTTGGGTAACTTTCTAAAATCACTAATCTTTGTGTTCTTGAGATTTTTAAGTTATAAGTTTGTTAATTAGTGTCTATGGCTCAAGTTTAGTTTGTTTATGTGATTTGTATGCTTGATTTCGATATTTTGAAGTAACTAGTTCATATGGAAAGTTAACATGTTTAATCTTGAATTTTAAGTGTTCATATGTTGTTAGATGCTAAGACTTCATGTTTTAATCTTGTTCCTAGTGTTACTAGCTTCATTATGATGTAAAGATTGACCAAGGAAACCCCTTAAACTTGATTATGAAATTTGGTGATTTTTGGTTGGGGTTTCATGAACTAAGAATGAATCTTTGATGCATTAAATGACATGAATGTTAATTGTAAGTGTTAGGTTGTGTTGTATGCTTAATCACCTACGAAACGGCATATCGTTCATGTAATTTGGTTACCGAATCATTAAATTTCAATATTGACTTGAATGCATTGATTATGGAACATTAAATGCGATTTTTGGTTGTTATAAGTGCAAGTTTGATTGATGATATGTGTTTAGTTGCTTTCCTCGTCAAATTACCTTTCCAACGATGTATGATAGGCGTTATAAGTGTTTGCGGGTCAAGAATTGTGTTAGAATTGGTTTTGGTTCGTGCATAATTAAAAAGCAGAAAAATAGCTGAAGCAGCAGGGTGGCGCGGCGCGCCATACCCCCCGCGCGGCGCGCCGATTGGGTCTGTCCAATTTGGTCAATTTTCGAATAATGTTTGGCATGCTACGCACCTCCGATTAACATGTAACTTGGCCAACATGCTCATATATGATTTCTAAGATTAGAAAAATAGTTCGGAACCCGACCCGAACGTGTTGACTTTCGTTGACTTTGACCGACCAAAGTTTGACTTTTTGTCAAACTTAACCAAATGATTATGCAACCTTCCTAACTTATTTATATACTTGTATCTTGCATGAAACTTGGCAATTTGATTTCACATGCTAAATAATCGAGTCGTAACGAGCCATAGGACTAATTGAACATCTTTGACCTATCGTGTTTACCGTTATTGATACAACCTATTGTTTAGGTCAAGACTAGCATTGTTCTTTGCACACGTTTACTTGTTGAAGTACTTTACTACTCTTGCACTCAAGGTGAGATCATAGTCCCACTTTTACTCTTTTTGAACTTATATTTGGGATGAGAAAACATAAACGATTCTTTTGAACTAAGTGAACACAAGTACAGGAAAACAAACATTCTACATACGAGTTTAGAACAAAATCCTCAATTCGATTATCATTAGTTACACTTGCCGGGTGTAAGCGAGAACTTATGTTGTATGGATCCATATGGGTTTGACAAACCCTCATTCAAACGGTTCGCTACCGTTTACGAATGAAATATATTTTCGAGAAACAGTGTATGTTCTAGCACTAAGTGATGGGGTTCAATGGAAGGAAACGTTAAGCATTGATAATTGGGTGCTCGTGAAACAAACTTTTGGAATGTATTACTATTATTTCATTGATGCAAAATCTTGTGGTTCACTTGTACTTATTTACTTAAACCTATGATTTCACCAACGTTTTCGTTGACAGATTTCTATGTTTTTCTCAGGTCCTTGAACGATACATGATACATGCTTCCGCTCATTATTTTGATACTTGCATTGGATGTCGAGTATACATGCATACATGGAGTGTCTTTTGGATACTTTTAAATTGTGTCGCATAAGTTTCATTTGTACTTAAACTTGGTATCGTAACTTGTGGTGGAACTATTCTTGTAAAACTTGAACAACCTTTACATTTGAAATGAATGCGACATATCTTTTGGTCAACGTTGTTTTAAAGACTTATGACCACGTAACGGGACCTAAGTAGACGGCGCCGTCAATGACGATTTGGTCGGGTCGCTACAGATGGTATCAGAGCGTTGGTTGTAGGGATTTAGAGTTCATTAGTGTCAACCCCGAGTCATAGGGTACATTGGTGAGTCTAGACTACAACCGGCATATAGACTTGAAGTAGGAATTACTTGACTACTTGTGCATTTATACTCGAACGTTTCTACTCATATCTACTCTTAGTTCATCTTAATCTCACGTTGTTTAATTTGATTGACACGCCACCTTGACTATATGAAATGATGTCGAATGCACATATGAATTAGGGTAATATAATTTCCGGGATTATATTACGGTGACTCGTATGAACGTTCCGACATTATGACATAAAGAATTTAAGGCGAGTCGAAAAAAAAAAAAAAAAAAAAAAAAAAAAAAAAAAAAAAAAAAAAAACTTCTCTTTATCTTTATTCTATATCACGGTTAGTATTATTGAGAATACTAATCAATGATATTCTTGTGTCTTGAAGGAACAATGGCTCCTCGTCGTGTACGCCGCAATGAAACTCCCGAACAAGCTCTCGAACGGATGATAGCTACCGCCGTAGATGCGGCCATGGCCGGTCACTCATCCAACAACAATAATAATAACATCCACAACAACAACAACAACAACAACAACAATGGAGCCGGAAACTCAAACGAGTGATGCTCCTATAAAGCTTTCATGGGGTGCAAACCTCACACTTTTGATGGAACCGGGGGACCGGTCGTGCTCACCCGATGGTTTGAGCAAACGGAAGCCGTCTTTAGCATAAGCGGTTGTCGGGACCAAGACAAGGTCAAATACTCCACTCACACTTTCTCCGGAATTGCTCTAACATGGTGGAACACCTATGTTCAATCGGTGGGTACCGATGAAGCTCATGCCCTCTCTTGGGCCGATCTAAAGGAAAAGATGATTGTTGAATATTTTCCGCGCGAAGAAACCCGAAAGCTTGAGGAAGAACTAAGAGCTTTGAAAGCGGTCGGAAACGACCTTAAAGCTTATAATCAACGCTTCGCCGAACTATCCTTGATGTGTCCTAATCTTGTTAACCCCGAATCTCAAAGGATTGAGCTCTACATGCTCGGTCTTCCAAAAAGCATCAAACAAGGGGTGATGTCATCCAAACCCACTACTCATCAAGCCGCTATGAACATGGCTCGCCAACTAATCGAAACGGTTGACGAAATCGTAGTTCTGGCACCTAAAGCCGAGGATAAATCGAGCGGCAACAAAAGAAAGTGGGAACCCTCCCAATCAAGCAACAACAACTTTGCTAAGAAGCCTTACACCTCCGACGGCAAGAAAGGTTATGCCGGGAACCTACCTCTTTGCAACAAATGCAACAAACATCACTTTGGCGAATGTAGTAAGATAATTTGCCACCGGTGCCAAGGAGTTGGTCATAAGGCCAACGATTGTAAAAGTGCCACTCCCGCCGCTCGAAAGTGGCCCAATGCACCAAAGACGGGCACTTGTTACGAATGTGGCCAAACGGGTCATTATAGAAATGCATGCCCGAAAAGGAAAGATAACACCAATACGCGCGGCCGAGCTTTCAACATCAACACCGAGGAAGCCCGGGATGACACTGAACTAGTCACGGGTACGTTTCTTCTCAACAATTCTTATGTCTCTTGCTTATTCGATTCGGGTGCCGATAAATGCTTTGTATCCAAGACTTTGACTCATTCTTTTAGCACTCCACCTCTTCCATTAGATACCACTTATACCATTGAAGTAGCTAACGGAAAACTATTAAGTGCCGACACATATTACCGGGGGTGTACGTTAAACATTTTGGGTAAGGAATTTGAAATTGACTTGATACCCATGGAACTAGGAAGCTTTGATGTAATAATCGGTATGAATTGGTTAGTCAAAACGAAATCTCACATTCTTTGTGATCTTAACGCAATCCGAATTCCTATCGAGAATGGTGAACCTTTGATTGTTTACGGCGATAAGAGTTGCACCAGACTCAACCTCGTTTCGTGCCTTAAAGTTAGAAAACTACTCCGTAAGGGTTGTTTTGCGATCCTTGCCCACGTTAAGAAAGTCGAGTCCGATGAGAAGCACATCGATGATGTGCCAATTGTTAGTGACTATTCCGATGTATTTCCCGATGAATTGCCGGGTCTTCCGCCTCATCGACCGGTTGAATTCCAAATCGATCTTATTCCGGGAGCCGCACCCGTAGCGCGTGCACCATATAGACTCGCTCCATCTGAAATGCAAGAATTGCAAAGTCAAATCCAAGAACTACTTGATCGTGGTTTTATCCAACCTAGCCATTCACCTTGGGGCGCTCCGATTTTGTTTGTTAAAAAGAAAGACGGATCCCTACGAATGTGCATTGATTATCGCGAACTAAATAAATTGACGGTTAAGAACCGATATCCTCTTCCTCGCATCGATGACCTCTTTGATCAACTACAAGGGTCTTGTGTATATTCGAAAATCGATCTCCGCTCGGGTTATCACCAATTGAGGGTTAAGGGGGAAGATGTCTCCAAAACCGCTTTCCGAACTCGTTATGGTAGTTATGAATTCCTTGTCATGCCATTTGGTCTCACTAACGCACCGGCGGTGTTCATGGATCTTATGAACCGCGTGTGCAAACCGTATCTCGATAAATTCGTTATTGTGTTCATCGATGACATATTGATCTATTCTAAAAATGAAGAAGAGCACGAACAACATCTCCGACTTGTGCTTGAACTTTTAAGACAAGAACAACTCTATGCCAAATTCTCCAAGTGTGAATTTTGGTTAAAGGAGGTTCAATTTCTTGGTCATGTTGTAAGTGACCAAGGTATTAAAGTCGATCCATCGAAAATCGAAGCCATTAGCAAATGGGAGACTCCTACTACTCCTACTCACATTCGTCAATTTTTGGGTCTCGCCGGGTACTATCGTAGATTCATCGAAAATTTCTCTTTGGTTGCACGTCCTCTAACCGCCTTGACTCACAAGGGAAAGAAATTCATTTGGGCGACCGAACATGAATCCGCATTCCAAATCTTGAAAACGAAGCTAACCACCGCTCCTATCTTGTCACTTCCCGAAGGCAATGATGACTTTGTTGTATATTGCGATGCCTCAAAACATGGTTTTGGGTGTGTATTGATGCAACGAACGAAAGTCATTGCTTATGCTTCTCGACAACTTAAAATTCATGAACGAAACTATACGACACATGATCTCGAACTCGGAGCCGTTGTCTTTGCACTTAAAATGTGGAGACACTATCTTTATGGAACCAAGAGTACTATCTTTACCGACCACAAAAGTCTCCAACACATTTTCGATCAAAAGCAACTAAACATGAGACAACGACGGTGGATTGAAACTTTGAACGATTACGATTGCGAGCTTCGTTACCATCCCGGGAAGGCAAATGTAGTAGCCGATGCCTTAAGTCGAAAAGAAAGAGTGGTGCCTCTCCGTGTCCGAGCTTTAAACATCACCATCCACACAAACCTTAATAGCCAAATTCGGGTAGCCCAAGATGAGGCTCTCAAGGATGAAAACATCTCTCTCGAACACTTGAACGTCCTCACCTCTCGATTCGAAGTTAAAGAAACCGGACTCCGGTATTTCGCCGGAAGAATTTGGGTGCCTAGTTATGGGGACCTACGAAGCCTTATTTTAGATGAAGCCCATAAGTCACGATACTCGATTCACCCCGGTGCCAATAAGATGTACCACGACCTTAAACAGCTATATTGGTGGCCGAATATCAAAAGGGAAGTAGCTACTTATGTTTCCAAGTGTTTGACATGTTCCAAAGTCAAAGCCGAACACCAAAGACCGTCCGGACTACTTCGACAACCCGAGATCCCGCAATGGAAGTGGGAAGGGATAACGATGGATTTTATCACCAAACTACCAAAAACGACGGGCGGTTATGATACCATTTGGGTTATTGTTGACCGTCTCACCAAATCCGCACACTTCCTTGCCATGAAAGAAACGGACAAAATGGAGAAACTTGCACAACTTTACATTAAGGAGATCGTAGCCCGACACGGTGTACCTTTATCGATTATCTCCGACCGAGATGGCCGTTTCGTTTCTAGATTTTGGCGTACATTGCAAGAAGCGTTGGGAACGCGTTTAGACATGAGCACCGCATATCATCCTCAAACCGATGGACAAAGCGAACGTACAATTCAAACCTTAGAGGACATGTTACGAGCTTGCGTGGTTGACTTCGGAAAAGCTTGGGACAAGCACTTACCTCTCGCCGAGTTCTCTTACAACAATAGTTATCACGCGAGTATTAAAGCCGCACCTTTTGAAGCGCTATATGGCCGCAAATGTCGTTCACCTCTTTGTTGGGCCGAGGTAGGCGACGTGCAAATCACCGGACCCGAACTCATTCACGAAACCACCGAGAAAATCGTTCAAATCCGAGATAGGCTTAGGACGGCCCGAAGTCGTCAAAAGAGCTATACCGATAAACGACGCAACGATCTTGAATTTCAAGTCGGTGACCGAGTAATGTTAAAAGTCGCACCTTGGAAGGGTGTAATCCGTTTTGGGAAACGCGGGAAGCTAAATCCGCGGTATATTGGTCCTTTCGAAATCTTGGAGCGTATTGGAACCGTTGCTTATCGTTTGGATCTTCCGCCTCAATTGAGCTCCGTTCATCCTACTTTCCATGTATCTAACTTGAAAAAGTGTCTTGCCGAACCCGATATCGTCATTCCTCTCGAGGAGCTTACCATTGATGACAAACTTCATTTTGTGGAGGAACCGGTTGAAATTGTGGACACCTCCGTCAAGACATTGAAACAAAGCCGAATCCCGATTGTTAAAGTTCGTTGGAATGCCAAAAGAGGACCCGAGTTCACTTGGGAAAGACAAGATCAAATGCAAAGGAAGTATCCTCACCTATTCGTGAATTCGGAAACGCGAGATCTCGAGGAAGAAACAACGACTACTACGCCTACTTAAATTTCGGGACGAAATTTCTTTTAAGGAGTAGGTAATGTAACATCCCGCCTTTTTCCGTTTACTTTTCCGTTTAACTATTTTAAACTCCGTTATATGTTTTTAACATCTCCCGTTAATACGCGTTTTAAATTATCATGTCTAGGTAATTTAACGCACCCGCAACCGAACTCGAGGGACTAGTTCCGCCACAAAGCCAAAGAGGTGACTAGCTTTTGACTAGTCAACCCCCTTATCCTCCCCATTTTCATTTTCTTTCTTCTTTTCTTTTCATACTTCTCCATTTTTCTCAAATTCTCCAAAAAGCAAATCATCATCTAAAATCATTCAAGAAGGATTCATTCCAAACCGTTTACATATTTGAACTCCTCGTGATCTCCTCTTCGATTCCATACCAACCTCATCAAATTTGGGTAACTTTCTAAAATCACTAATCTTTGTGTTCTTGAGATTTTTAAGTTATAAGTTTGTTAATTAGTGTCTATGGCTCAAGTTTAGTTTGTTTATGTGATTTGTATGCTTGATTTCGATATTTTGAAGTAACTAGTTCATATGGAAAGTTAACATGTTTAATCTTGAATTTTAAGTGTTCATATGTTGTTAGATGCTAAGACTTCATGTTTTAATCTTGTTCCTAGTGTTACTAGCTTCATTATGATGTAAAGATTGACCAAGGAAACCCCTTAAACTTGATTATGAAATTTGGTGATTTTTGGTTGGGGTTTCATGAACTAAGAATGAATCTTTGATGCATTAAATGACATGAATGTTAATTGTAAGTGTTAGGTTGTGTTGTATGCTTAATCACCTACGAAACGGCATATCGTTCATGTAATTTGGTTACCGAATCATTAAATTTCAATATTGACTTGAATGCATTGATTATGGAACATTAAATGCGATTTTTGGTTGTTATAAGTGCAAGTTTGATTGATGATATGTGTTTAGTTGCTTTCCTCGTCAAATTACCTTTCCAACGATGTATGATAGGCGTTATAAGTGTTTGCGGGTCAAGAATTGTGTTAGAATTGGTTTTGGTTCGTGCATAATTAAAAAGCAGAAAAATAGCTGAAGCAGCAGGGTGGCGCGGCGCGCCATACCCCCCGCGCGGCGCGCCGATTGGGTCTGTCCAATTTGGTCAATTTTCGAATAATGTTTGGCATGCTACGCACCTCCGATTAACATGTAACTTGGCCAACATGCTCATATATGATTTCTAAGATTAGAAAAATAGTTCGGAACCCGACCCGAACGTGTTGACTTTCGTTGACTTTGACCGACCAAAGTTTGACTTTTTGTCAAACTTAACCAAATGATTATGCAACCTTCCTAACTTATTTATATACTTGTATCTTGCATGAAACTTGGCAATTTGATTTCACATGCTAAATAATCGAGTCGTAACGAGCCATAGGACTAATTGAACATCTTTGACCTATCGTGTTTACCGTTATTGATACAACCTATTGTTTAGGTCAAGACTAGCATTGTTCTTTGCACACGTTTACTTGTTGAAGTACTTTACTACTCTTGCACTCAAGGTGAGATAATAGTCCCACTTTTACTCTTTTTGAACTTATATTTGGGATGAGAAAACATAAACGATTCTTTTGAACTAAGTGAACACAAGTACAGGAAAACAAACATTCTACATACGAGTTTAGAACAAAATCCTCAATTCGATTATCATTAGTTACACTTGCCGGGTGTAAGCGAGAACTTATGTTGTATGGATCCATATGGGTTTGACAAACCCTCATTCAAACGGTTCGCTACCGTTTACGAATGAAATATATTTTCGAGAAACAGTGTATGTTCTAGCACTAAGTGACGGGGTTCAATGGAAGGAAACGTTAAGCATTGATAATTGGGTGCTCGTGAAACAAACTTTTGGAATGTATTACTATTATTTCATTGATGCAAAATCTTGTGGTTCACTTGTACTTATTTACTTAAACCTATGATTTCACCAACGTTTTCGTTGACAGATTTCTATGTTTTTCTCAGGTCCTTGAACGATACATGATACATGCTTCCGCTCATTATTTTGATACTTGCATTGGATGTCGAGTATACATGCATACATGGAGTGTCTTTTGGATACTTTTAAATTGTGTCGCATAAGTTTCATTTGTACTTAAACTTGGTATCGTAACTTGTGGTGGAACTATTCTTGTAAAACTTGAACAACCTTTACATTTGAAATGAATGCGACATATCTTTTGGTCAACGTTGTTTTAAAGACTTATGACCACGTAACGGGACCTAAGTAGACGGCGCCGTCAATGACGATTTGGTCGGGTCGCTACAGTCAGGGCCTCATACAACGTCTAAAAGTTGGGGTTCAGAAAAGGCTAGTTACAGTTTACCAAATCAGTTTCAGCATGCGCATCAGTTTTAGAACATCTCTCATTTAATATTGAAAATAGCTTTTGACAAACAGACAATTGGAAATGACTCAAAACACTCCAAAGTTTTAGTGATAAAATAATCAAAGACATTCATTTTGATAATTTGTACAGATTAGCCAATCTTTACAGACCCTTCAGTTTTAATCAACAAACAGACATATCATTTGGTCAAGCTTATAACTCATGGCAAATTACGTTTTTAGAAGTTAACATGAAAATGAAATACATCAAGGAACATATAAAATAAAATATTCCAGAAGAACAAAGCCTTAATCAATTTCTACTTCACTCTAGGTCGTTTCGTTTAACTTTGAAAACAGATTCAGCACACTACAAAGCGCGAATCTTCGTTTTGACATACCTAGAACATTACAAAATCTTTTGACGCAAATCTTAAGTCTAACATGCATGATTTTTCACAAAGATTACAATGGTACATATTTCAATATCTAAATCACAAAGTACACAACTCAGAAAATTCGGATATCATGTGAAACCCTAACGAAACTTCGATTAAGCATAACTTGAGCATACGATAACGAAATCAAGCGAAATCAAAGTCCAAACTTATTAATTTTTCGACACCTATTCATCTAGATAACATAAAAGATCAGTATATAAAACAATTTTATCAGATCCATGGCATACAAATTCGTGATACATGCAAACGATAACAATCGAGCAATTAAACGATAAACGACAACTCTAATCGCATTTAATTGAGCACCAGACTTGATTACACTATGAAATTGAAAGAAAAACTGATCTATAAAAATTAGGGTTGTAAATATACTAGAATCAAGATCGATTCCAAAATCGATTCCAAAAAAGTCCGGCCAGAGCCTCATACGACGTCTAAAAGTCGGGGTTCAGAAAAGGTCTAGTTATAGTTTACCAAATCAGTTTCAGCATGCGCATCAGTTTTAGAACATCTCTCATTTAATATTGAAAATAGCTTTTGATGAATGGACAATTGGAGATGACTCAAAACACTCCAAAGTTTAGTCATAAAATAATCAAAGACATTCATTTAGCTAATTTGTACAGATTAGCAATTCTTTACAGACCCTTCAGTTTTAGTCAACAAACAGATATATCATTTGGTCAAGCTTATAACTCATGGCAAATCACATTTTTAGAAGTTAACATGCAAATGAAATACATCAAGGAACATATAAACTAACATATTCCAGAAGATCAAAGCCTCAATCAATTTCTACTTCACTCTAGGTCATTTCATTTAACTTTGAAAACAGATTCAACACACTATAAGGAGTAAATCTTCGTTTTGACATACCGAGAGCATTACAAAAGCTTTTGACGCAAATCTTAAGTCTAACATGCATGATTTTTCACAAAGATTACAATGGTACATATTTAAATAGCTAAATCACAAAGTACAAACTCAGAAAATTCGGATATCATGTGAAACCCTAACGAAACTTCGATTAAGCATAACTTGAGCATACGATAGCGAAATCAAAGTCCAAACTTAATAATTTTTTGACACCTATTCATTTAGATAACATACAAGATCAGTATATAAACCAATTTGATCAGATCCATGGCATACAAATTTGTGATACATGCAAACGATAACAATCGAGCAATTAAACGATAAACGACAACTCTAATCGCATTTAATTGAGCACCAGAATTGATTACACTATGAAATTGAAAGAAAAACTGATCTAGAAAAATTAGGGTTTTCAAATATACCTCAAAAATAAATTAATCGATACTAGTGCGTGTAGAACGATCAAAACAACAACTTTTATCTTCAAGACTTGTTCCAATTTTGGGTTGTGATGAGGGTTGTGTGGTGGTGATGTCGACGGCCAAAGGGAGTAAGGGGGAGAGCAAAAAGTTGACTAGAATAATTGGGGGAATGGGGGTTTCAAGTCTAATGTTAAGGGGTCTATGGGGTGGGTTCGGCAGAATGGCCCTACAAGGGGTGTTCTGGGCTCGTTTTTTCTACTAGCTCGTGCGCGCGTGGTCCGTTTCGAGTGCCGTTAACCGTACTGGGTCTCCGGAACGTTAAATAGTCGTTGAAACGAAATCACCGGGTTAATTTACTAGATAAATAATAAATTAAATAAGTTTTTCTTAAGTCAATAATTATTAAAAATAATTATTCTATCGATCTTCTGAGTTCTGTAAACTGAAAAACTTTCTAGGCGATTAACTTAATCGTATCATTTTCTAGTTATTTCGTTATCCGAAACAAGTTCATAAATTAATATAACATATTAATTCAAGTAATCCAATAGGATCAAGTATGCATTTAAATCCCATTAAACACACAAAGTTCTAAGTGAACACCGTTAAATATTTAACGAACAAGTAACGATAGTAACGGAAAAAGTCGGGTTGTTACAATATCCGATTATAACCATATAAATTCTACATCCGGGCAAAAGATTTGGCAAGCCTTAAGGTGGATTTATGGATACACACTTTGGAAATTAAGAAACTTAAAACTCTTTGGCAACCATACTTGGAACCCATCATAAATCATCAAGGAAATACAACTTAATTCCTTTCAATGGATTTCGAGACATTTCAAGAAAATAACTATTGCTTGGCATCAATGGCTCATTAATCTAGAGCATTACATTCTTCCTTCTTCCATCAGATTGGGCTTCGGCTAATTATACCTTGCCATGGCTTCACCATTCAACCGCATACTTGTACTACTGTAGTCCGTATTTGATTTTCATCAACACCCCCACTATGTAATCTTCGTTGCAGCTCAGGTGTGTATGCTGCTACACCTGCCATACTTGTACAGTTTACAATCCTGTTATTAATAAGTGCAACTGTGTAACACCCCGTTTTTCTAAACTTGATGTTTGTGACGTCATACGGAGTCAAAGAATAGATAATTGATCCCTTGGACATATTCACTTGACCACATTTGACTTAGGGTGTTTTAAAAGTGGAAAATAGGTACCATCAGGTCATCTGTCGCGTTTAAAGGAGGTATATCGTGAGTTGGTATGTCGCGGTACGCGACAGAATATAATGGGACGCGATGGCCTGAAAAACCTGCCTCCTATCCCCTTTATCGCATTTTTTTTGGTATTATCGCATCTGAGTTGTCTCGAAACGCGACCTGGTGTCTCGAAACGCGACAGACATGCTGAAGTGACAAAAATAACCCGTTTTTAAAGGGATCTTTGAGGGTGTTTTGGTAATTTCGCATTGTGGACGGGTTTTATACCCCAAATCAGTTCCAAACATTATCTTATCTTCATTTTCACACACAAACACTCCCATCTTCAAACCCTAGAGAGAGATTGAGTTTTAGAGAGAGAGAGAACTCCATTTGGAGAAGAAGGAGGGTGTTTCGGGTCAAACCTCAAGTGTTAAAGTTGTCCTACTCGTCAACGGCATCATTTTGGTTGTATTGGTAAGTTCTAACTCCGAGTTTCATTGTTTGATTTGAGATTCAATGTTAGGGTTTTGAGCTTGATAGATGTAAAACCCGTTTAAATGATGAAGTGGGTTTATGGAAACTTGTTATTTTTGATACATGGCGGGTTTTGGGTTGGTTGATGATTTAACCATGTTTAAGGCTTGTAAGTGGTGTATAATCACTAGTGTTAGTGATTATAGAAGTGTTGGGACCACTTTGGGTGTATTTGGATTGACTAAATTTGAAATGGGTCAAAATTATAGTTTATGTGTCAATTTGGGCGAGATAAGTGTTTAACACTTATAATTGGGTTTGATTGGTGTATTAGGACCATTCTCACTTGTGTTAGTGATTATTGGTTAGTTTGGGCGCGGTTTATACTTGGAAGTGCTTTTGGGTCGAATTTGCACTAGTTGTCAATATGGGTTGGTTTGTAATCCACCCTAATTGTGTTGTTTGTTATGTGATAATGGAATAGGTACGTTCGATTAGTGATTGCGGATTTTGGTTTGGCATCCATCAAGATTTCAAGGTGAGTGTTAATATACTATGTGCATATGTATGTGTAGGATGGGTGCGGGTTGAGTGAAGTGATTCTCGGCTATAGAGCTCACTTCACATATAGGTGATGTGCGTAGAGGTGTATACGAAATAGTTATATTTTTACTACAAAATACTATTAAATACGATACAATTTTACAAAAGTTATTTATTTATTCATAGAGTGGATATACCTAAACCTTGCTACAACACTTATAGGCAGTGTACCTAATCGTACAATAGTGTAGTTTTTAGTAAGTCTGGTTCGTTCCACAGGGAGCTAGCCAAGTTTAACGCTATATTTTTAAAACTATATTTGCATAAATATAAATATAAATATAAGTAGTATTATTATTATAAAAGGGGGTTTTTACAGTTTAATGACCGGTTTGTCGATTTTAAAACTTTAGTCGCAGTTAAAACCTAATGTAAAATATTAAAAATATAAAAGACTTAATTTAAAGCGTAAAGTAAATGACAATAATTAAAGTGCGATAAATAAAAGTGCGATAAATAAAATGACAATAAATAAAATTGCGATAATTAAAAGTGCAATTAAATATGAAATAAAGGAGTTATGCTTATTTAAACTTCTGTAATCATGATGTTTGACGTGTTGATTTTAGTTTATTACAATGGGTTAATTGTCCTTTGTCATGGATTATTCAATATGTCCATCTGGTTTTTGTCCATAACAGTCCATCAGTCATAAATATAAAGTGCGAGTGTCCTCGTCAAATTATTCTTATATCCGAAGTCAAATATTCCAACTAATTGGGGACTTAAACTATAATTATACCAATTTTCCTTGTATATAATTCACCCTTGTTTTAATAAGTCCATAGACTATTAATCCATTCCCGTGTCCGGTTAAATGAACGATTATTAGTACTTATAAATATCCCGCCCATCGTGTCCGATCGAGTGTATATGGTTATTTATAGGTACGTCCAATTGTAAATCTTTATATAAAATTAACAAACTATCATTTAATTAAATAAATATAAAGCCCATTAATAGCCCATAGTCTAGTTTCCACAAGTGTCGTTCTTTTGTCCAAACTCCAATTATGGTACAAAACCCAATTACCCCGTCTTAATATTTTAGCCCAACATCATGATTACTTCAATTTAAATAAGCATAATAATAACTTAGCTACGAGACATTAATTTAAAAAGGTTGAACATAACTTACAATGATTAATAATAGCGTTACGTTACACGGACAAAATTTCGACTTACACCCTTACAGCATTCGCTAACATACTCTTATTATTATTAAAATTAAAATTAAAATTAAAATTAAAATTATAATATATATATATATATATATATATATATATATATATATATATATATATATATATATATATATTACGTTGAGATAGAGAGATAGAGAAAAGATGTGTTTAGTTCGACCAAAAAATGCGAAATTTATAGGATGTAGCCACCAACTTCTTTCCATGCGATCGCATGGAAATTGTTCTTCCTGGCCATGCGATCGCATGGCCCTCTTTTACAGCTCAGGAACCTTTGTTTTCTTGTTTGCTGACGGTTTTATATATAATATATATATATATATATATATATATATATATATATATATATATATATAATTTTTTTTTGAAAGGCAAGAAGTTTTATTAAAAAATAAAAGGTACATGAAACAACATCTAGCAAGAAGCTAGAAAAGACTCAAGACCACACACAACAATTATACGCACGAATAAAATAGAGACTCGAACAATGGAAACCACTAGCACAAATACACAACAAACAACGATTCGCGACTATCTAAATAAAACTACGATTCCGAATCCGAAGACGCGCAGGAGGAGCAACATGAGCAGCAAACATCGTCCTCTTCCGAGTCTTTCATCACATTCTCGATAAAAAATCTTTCGTGCCATCGAAAATTATCACGACGTCGGTTACGTTTCATATTTTTCCGACCCTAAACATGTTTAATGAAGTGACTTTTAATCAGAGGATGGACTTGTTTTTCTTTTGCACTAAAACGAGCAACCGCGGTATGGATTAAATTAGAGGCCACTTCGCAATCATTTTCAGATGGGCTAGGATCAATCTCGTCACAATATTCCAGGCCCGACTCAATTGAAGAAAGGCTATCCTTTTCAGAAGTAACTGAACACTCTGGCCAAATTGTTTGATCCGGCCCAACATGAATTTGAAAATGCAATGGAACTTGCAAGGGACAAGAAATAGAATCATGCGTGCCCTTGGAGTCCTCGGAACCATCATAGCCCACCTTGGGAGTTGTACCCTGATTACTCGACTTTTGGGCTTCATCCGACCTCTGATCGGAGACCACTTCCGGTAAGGATATCGGAACCAGAGGATTGCAGGACAAAGATCTATCATCGTTAGTTTCACACGGCCTGATCTCACCTTCTTCGACCTCGTCGTAACCCTCTGCAGGTACCCAGTTACTTTGTTCATCCAGTGGGGTTTCTTTGTTTTCCTCAACAGTGAATCGATTAAACTCATCCTTGTATACTGATTCTGATTTCTCACTTGTCGATTTTTTCCCTCACCCGAAAGTTTGTTATTACCCACGGATTTATCAATGGCCGGTTCCGATTGGAAACCTCCATCAGCGATGTCAACTTTAAGCTTGTTAACTTCAACCAGAGTCCAAGATAGCCGGTCCTTGTTGAAGCTAAAAACAAGGTTATGATTGCTTATCGAATCAGGTAAGTCGAAAACAATCCATTTACCTCCGACTTTTATCTCAATGTGATTAGGGTTAGTAATCTGCAAAACTTTGGGGGAATGGTTAGAACTTGCAAGTTGATCAATCCTTAATTAGCGATGTTACTTAATTACGGATTGAGTGCAATAAGATTATAATAGAGGATGGAATGTTTGATGATTATTTTGGGCCCCGATGATCGTCTTTCACTTTAACTATCAAGTGATCAACCACCCCGACCCGGTCTTGATTGTTAATTAGCATATTTCACCTTTACGTGGTGTAATAATCCCTTGGGCAAGATCACAAGTGGAAATTACAAAGGCTTGGGCAAAATGACAGAGAATCAACAACCTATAAATGAGAGACCAAGCTCCCTATTTATAGGATTCGAAATATCCGCGGTCTGCGAGTTACTTAACTATCCGCGAAAACTCAGCGGATTAAACCGCGGTCTTGTATTATTGCAAAAACATAACCGCTGTGCTTATTTTCAGCGAATATTGCATAGCTTTGCCTTATAATTCGCGTAGTTCTGCCTTTGGCTTTTTAGCAAATAAAATATACATATACAATGCCATGTATATGATCAAGTCCCCCCAGTTTATTATGATGCATTTTCGCGAAGTTAATGCATCAAGATAAACTCTAAAAATAAAGAAATGCTTCTTAAAATAGTTCGCAAACAATATTTTATATTTTTTACCGCCCATTTATTACCGTTGTTTTTATTAAGCTCAACGCGTAATTACAACAGTAACTTTCGCCAATCTGTCAAATCAGCACGCTGTAACGGCTAGAAAATTACCGTTTACACGTTGCGGTAATTTCAACCATTTAAATGCAATGATTATCTTTTCAACTTGCTCGCCCTAATTCCAATTATAAATAGCTGGTTATTCCGCATAAAAACTTTACGCCTTTCTCTCCCAATTTCGCATTCAATCGTATTCTGCCAATCACAATCTTACTTTGCAATTAGCCAATCCAACCTTCCATTTCATCAATTCAACCTCCGATTTAGCTTTTCTTATCATCAATGGATTCCTCTTCATCTATGCACACTCCGGGGGGTTATGTTTCCTATATGACGGAAACAAAACTCCAAACCTTACAAGAGTGGTATCCGCCACTTGCACAATTTGTACCCACCGTACCTTTACCAGAAGAGCGAGCTGACACTCCCCCTAAGGGGACGATCACTGTATACGAGGCTGCCATCTCTCAAGGCAACCTTCGATTTCCTCTTACCACATTTTTTCGTAGTGTCTGCGAACACTATAAGATTGCCATGGCGCAGCTCCATCCGAATGCAATTAATAAAATTGTGCTGTTCGAGATGTACTGCAATGCCATCAACATACAACCGTTGTTAAACGTGTTTCGCACGTGTAACAGTCTGATTTTATATGATGTGGGGTGGTTTTCATTCCGCAGCAAGTTGGGCACGATGGTTTCGCCTAAAGACTCAATAGGCAACTGGCGCGGTTCGTTCTTTTACATCAGCGACACCGCCTACGTGGACAGCGACATGTCAAAAACATGGTGTACAGAACTTGATCCCGATCTCAATGAGAAACCTGTACTTGATGATCTTGAGCATGATATTCTCAAGACACTCAAAAATGCAGGCCTAATTTTGTGGGCCTATTAGAATGTACCACTGTACATTGGCCGAGTTTTAATTCAATGGCCTTGGAGCGACTATGACGCGCTTTTGGTTGACCAGGCAAACAATGGTATTTCGCTTAAACTTATCGCATAATACTTTCTATAGTTTTCGCAGTATATTTTTGCTTCACATAACACTGTATGTGTATATTTTCGCAGTGGTTGCTCTTGACCTTATCATGAGGTTTGCCGATATCAGCAGGATTTGCCCTGCTCGTCGCCTAAAGAATGGCGACGGGGAGATTACTCTTATTGATGAGCCCATCATCAACACGCTTTATATTACCGGTGGCGAGGACCGCGGCAAGCGAAAAGTTGTGGAAGGGGCCCCCACTCCACGCAAAAGACGACTACGGTCTCTTTCTGAACAAGAAACAAGTAAGCGATTGTTAAGTTCGCAGTATTCGTTCATTATGTGCTTTGTTATTTTCGCATAGATTCACTACATTTGTTTGTCTGATTATAGTTGTTCTTTCAGTGTCATCCGCTGAAACCACACCGCTCTACAACATTAGGGGGAGCATCCCCACAGATGTTCTTGAAGAACCCGAGCGTGAAGATTTATCTCTTCCATCTGACGCATAAGCGTCTAATCAAGAAGGAGAAGGAGAAGCTGATGCAGAAGAAACTGCGGCCGCAGAACAGGCCAACAAATTATACCGCAGACTCTATAAATTTCTCCCCAAGGATACAAAGGATAAATATCGCAGTTTATCATACCCTGAAGCTGCAAGACAGCGATTGTACAATTGTTATAATGCTCTTTGTCTTACTGTTGACAGCATGGAGCGATTCACCGAAATGTCGAATGAATATGATGAGGCGGTGAAGGCTGCCAACGCCCAGGAGAAAAGAGCACAAAGAGCTGAAGCACAACTTAAAAAGGCTAAGGAAGAGATCGCCAGGCTTAATAGAAAGGCGAACACTGCAGAACATGAGTTCGCTCAGTTAGTCAAGTATTTACCCAAGTTCGCGGACAAAGTAATGGATTCAAAACCTGTTACTGAGAAATTTCAGGCGTATGCCCAAGCCGCAAAACTTGCAACACGCTGTGAATGGCATGATCTTTTATGCAAGCTTGGCGACCTTTCTCAACCTCTGCCTTCTGACATGGCGAATGAAATATGCGCCACAGACGATGCTCGCGAAGCACTTGAGATGGCGAAAAAGGAGGTTGAGAAGGTGAGCATTCCTGCCTTGGAGGAGCTCAGTCAGCGTGAAGGCGTTTCGTTCGCAGATATTGAAGCATTAGAGCTTTAAGTTTATTCTAGCTATTTTTTGATATATGCTCGCAATCTTAAATTGCGTTTTAATGTAATTATTCGCGACGCGTTCGCTCTTAATATCAATCACTTATTTACAATTCACAGTTGCAACTTCTTTTATTTATATAGCGCTTTACTTTAACATTTATCCATAATTCAGACTTGTCCATTGCAATTTCCGCATTCACTATTGTGCACATAACAAAGCGTACTTTATGCGAAACAATCTTTTAACATTATGAATCTTCTAAGTCCGACACATCGATCCTTAGGCAAATTTTAGCATTGCGAAGCATCTAAGTGGTGGCAAGATCAAACACTTAGGAAATTTTATCCTTTCGCAATTATTTTAAAATTAACACAAGTGGGCAATTTCATCACTTGGTTTTTAGCAAACTATTTCGCAATGCATTTTTGCATTTTCATAACACTTAAGCAGGCTATGCTTAGCGAAAATCATGCCACCTTACTTAAAGCATCCGCAGAGTAAACATTAACTTAGTATTGTAAAACACAAGTAATTGCATTATGCGAAATAAGCACTACGCGTGGCCACACACAGTGTTTTCGCTTTGTAAAGAAACAATTATTAACACTGAAATTAACTTTGCTTTATTCATTATTATTTCGCATTACAAGATTCAAAACATAAACACAACATATCACGCATTAATGAAATTTGCCATAATATCTCATTACAACTTTTTACTGCAAATTTTCGCACTATGCAGGGTGAATTGAATACCCCTCAATACCCATATTTGCACTTGCCATAACCATAGCGCAGAAAGGCTCCACTTCCGCAGAAATTAGCGTACCAATGCCCTTGTTGGCAGAAAATTTTAGCATACCATGTATGGTTGATGGTATAGCGCCAAACATGCGCAAAGCTGTGCGCCCAAGTATCATATTGAATTGCGATTGATTTCACATTATGTACAAATTCAATAAAGCTTGGCACCTTAACAACTCATCGCTTTCATCAACTAACTCCATTTGTAATTCCAACTGGCCAACGGGCCAGGATGACTCTCCTGAGAACCCGGCAAGTGAAACCGCAGTAGGTTTCATCAAAGCTTGAATGTTCGCGGGTAGCTTGCTAAAGCATTGTTCGTACATGACGTCGACACTGCTACCAGTGTCCACGTGTGCCTTCATTATCATTATACCAGTATTCACAATGCGACACGAAACCACTACATGTTTATCAACATCCGCGGTCAAGCTTGCAGGTGGAAATGTAATAGAGGGACATTTCCAACTAACAATCTGTTCTGAAATTTGCAGTACCGACATTTCACCCTGTACTTCTACCACGTTGATCACCTGGATTCCGCGCTGAGTTTCTTTTTTGCTCACCATTTTTACCCCCAGATTTTTTACTGCGGGAGCCTTTCGCTCAACCGCGTTTGACGCATTCGAGGTGTTAGCTTCTGTAGGCATTATAATCGCATTCGCGGTGTTTTGTGCGATTAAATGGTCCAGCTTGCCTTGCTCGTATGCTTCTGCAATGAATTCCGCCAAATCTCTGCAACGATTGGTGTCATGACCGTAATCATCATGGAAAACACAAAATTTTGATCCATCACGCCTGCTATTTTCTCCCAAAGGCTGCGGATCAGGAAAAGACTTAGCAACTCTCTCTTGCAACAAAATTTCCTTGGGCGTTTTTGTTAGCGACTGAATGATATTGAATGATTCATTGCTCCACTTTCGCGTAGAATAGCGATCACGGCGGCTATAACCATGGTTATCATTTTGGCCTTGAAACCTGTCATTTCGCGGGTATCCACCGCCGCCATTTCTCCGCGGAAAACCTGATCTGCGGTAATTATCACTGTTACCATCGCGAAAAGAGTCATTGTTATCTCGCCAACTTTTGTCTCTACCCCATCCACACGCATGGGTTATATTGCTATCCTCTCCACCGCGGAGATAATCATATGTTTCTTGTTGAACTTTTGCAAAAGTCAGCGGGACATCTCTTCGCAACCTCCGCACAAGAGTAGGATGTCGTTGTGGGTTAATAGCATGCAAAAAACCAGAAATTTTCTGATCTTCATTCAATCGTGGAATTTTTTGGCACTCGTAAATGTACCGCGTAAATAGTGCACTTAGAGTCTCCTTGTTGCCTTGCTTAATATCGTGACATTCTATGTGTGTTTTTTTCTGCGGTAATAGATTTTGAAACTGCAGCAAAAAATTTTCGCGCAAATCTACAAAGCCAATGATACTGCGAGATTGCAAACTATGAAACCATTCCCTTGCTGACCCTTGCAAGGCCATGGGGAACACTCTACACGCGACTGGTTCATCCCAGTTGTAAGTGCTTACTACGCCTTCGAAGCGTTGTAGAAAATCCAAAGGATCGGTTAGACCCGAATAGACTCCCAGAGTTGCCGGCACGATCGGTGGAGAAACAATTGGATAGTCAGAAATATGCTGGGAAAACTTGTCCGCAGCAGTAGTGATTTATGTTGCCTTCTTTGTGCGAGTATCTGCATTCTCCACACAAAACTTGGTAAGCATGTCTTGCAAAAAATTTGGCTGATCAAACTTATGTTGCATTGATTTTGGCGCAATGCTTCTGAAAGCATCCGCCAAAAAATTTTGGGCATTTTCTCTGCGAGCAGCATCAGATGCTTCACCCTCTTCCCCATAACGAGGGAAAGGTGTTGGTGGTCGCTCTCGATTAATATGTGAATTTTTAACAAACTCTTCCACGCTGTCCGAATCATCAGAAAATTCGCTCTCTTCTCTTGGTGTTTTTGCCATTTTTGATTTGTACGCAGAGTTCAAATGAATGCGATCTTCTGCATTATCACTATCGCTATCATTATGCTCAAGAACTAGACGATCAACTTGTGATCCTGAATCATTCAATGGCCATAAGTAAGTGCGCGGTATGCGAGATTCGCAATTACGCTTAGCATCTCTCTTAGCTTGCTCGATTGCAGTACTAACAATTTTGTCAGTTCGCAGACTAGATTTTCCAGATAAAGCTTTTGGTCGCTTCCCATCAACGATTGTTTCATTGCGATTTTGTAGCAAAGTTCTTCGCGCAATCATTTTTTCAGCAGTAACTTCTGGCTGCGAGTCACTAGTATTGTTTTCAGCAGATGTTTTAGCGATCGGTTCTTGAACCGATTTTTCCGCGTTATACTAGCATTTGTTTGTAACGGAAATATCACAACATTCTGCGAATCACCAGGCAATGCATCAGCATTCACAGAAATGCCAGTTTGCTTTGTATTTGTCATCATGATTGTCGAGTAGATCGACTGATTGCGTATTACAAAAGCACATGTAAATCATCACAATAAAAACGCGATTGGAATTAAACCAGAGAATTAATCGTTTGATAGCACGAAACAAAAAATTTCGGTTTAATTTGTAAAACGCGTCCCACGGATGGCGCCAATTGATTAATCCTTAATTAGCGATGTTACTTAATTACGGATTGAGTGCAATAAGATTATAATAGAGGATGGAATGTTTGATGATTATTTTGGGCCCCGATGATCGTCTTTCACTTTAACTATCAAGTGATCAACCACCCTGACCCGGTCTTGATTGTTAATTAGCATATTTCACCTTTGCGCGGTGTAAAAATCCCTTGGGCAAGATCACAAGTGGAAATTACAAAGGCTTGGGCAAAATGGCAGAGAATCAACAACCTATAAATGAGAGGCCAAGCTCCCTATTTATAGGATTCGAAATATCCGCGGTCTGCGAGTTACTTAACTATCCGCGGAAACTCAGCGGATTAAACCGCGGTCTTGTATTATTGCGAAAACATAACCGCTGTGCTTATTTTCAGCGAATATTGCATAGTTTTGCCTTATAATTCGCGTAGTTCTGCCTTTGGCTTTTTAGCAAATAAAATATACATATACAATGCCATGTATATGATCACAAGTGATTGTGCAAAGCTCTTCCCATCACATCTTGATATTTTCGAAGATCCCAGATTCCAGGGGGGCGGAGGGAAGTCTTCAAAACCGTCGATATTTAATTTGGAATCTTGAGTTTTACTCGATGAATGCTTAACATCATTCCTCTCCAACGCTTTGTAAGCACGAATCCATCTACCATTGACTTGAATAGTGTTTAACACTCTTGCAAAAGAATCAATATCCGAAATTTCAAAACGAACATACCCGAATCGTTGACCACTCGACAATCTCTTACGTGCAAAGTACACGTCTTTAAGTGTCCCGTATTTCTCGAAAATTCTCCGGCAATCATGACGAGACCATGTCTCCGAAAATTGAAGATCAAGAACGAAGTAACACGAATATCACTCAACTTTGAGAATGAAAAGCCGTTTGGCTTCGACATGGAGATTACATCATCGACCACCAGAAAATAGGGCGGAGGAGATGGGTGGTGAGTGGGTGTTGAAGGTGGTGGTTGAAGATAGAAATTAGAGCTAGTTTAAAATTTAAACAGAACGTTTATAATTGAACGAAATTAAATCGGGATTAGTGGCAGTGAACCGAAAGTATGATTCAGATTTGAAAAAATGTTTGTTGAGATTTCAGATCTAGAAAATAACAACCGGAGTTAAGACGCCATTAACTGCCGATTACAAATTTGCTCCGGCGACACCGTAGATCTGAACGACTTTATGAGAATATAATACTTCTAATCGAACGATTACTATTTTAAAAGTGATACGCATTCGAGTGGAGAACAGATCTGATTATACAAAACAAAGTAAATCACATAGATGCGAAGTGTATGTTTGAACCTGAGATATTGATTGAACGGTTGGATGGTTGATCGGAATTCAAAAATTTATGGTGTTCGGGTGTTTTATTCAGTAACTTTTATAAATTTTTGTTGATTGCTAGTCAATTAACTAAAACGATGCATGTGTGACATGCATGAACAAGACAAATTATTTGTTTTGTTCCTTTATCGATTGGTTTCGAGTGGTTAGGTACGCATTCAAAATATATATATAATTTTAAGAATTAATTATATATTATATTATATTCATGTGCATAGTTGACTTGTAATTTTTAGTCCGTTGCGTCGAGCGTTGAGAGTTGACTCTGGTCCTGGTTCCGGATTTTCGAACGTCCTTGCGTACTATTTAATATCTTGTACTTTGCGTTTTGCGACTCGTACTCTTGTAACTTTTAGACGTTTCTCATCAATAATTTGAACCACTTTGATTGTACTTTGTACTTTTTAGCTTTTTGGCCGTTTGCGTCTTCAAATCGTCGAATCTGTCTTTTGTCTTCACCTTTTATTATTTAAACGAATATCACTTGTAAATAGAAAAATTGCAACTAAAATCTTGTCTTTCTTGAGGGATAATGCTATGAAATATATGTTCGTTTTTAGCATTATCAATAGGTGGAATTGATGGACTTGTGTATAGGTCCAATGGGCACGGTTGTGCGTTTTGGTTGTCCACCTTTGGCGAGGTGCACACTTGGTGTGTACGTTATCACATGGACTTGTGATGTGGAGTTATATAAACTCGATGGGATTGGTATTGAGTTGCGGTTGTGTAACCCCGATGATGTGAGTTTTGATTTGAGTAGTGAATCACGTGTGGATGCGGATTCACGATGACGCGTGTAGTTTCGGTCATCTTATTGAGGTAGTGGTCTCGTGTGGTGCGGATTCACTAAGGCTCGTGTAGTTCGGCCAACCTCGATGCGTTGTTGGTGATGAAGATAGTAGTCATGTGTGGATGCGGATTTACTAAGGCTCGTGTAGTTCGGCAAATCTTCATTTTGGTATTTGAATTTTGGTATTGGGTTAAGGGGTTAACCTTGGGTGGTTTACGCTTTGTTATATGTATATATTGATGTATTGTGGTGATGTAGCTAACCCTCCGGGTGTAGCTTATTGGCGTTGTACACGTCGTCGTTGGTGTACTTATATTGTTGATGTTATTAGTTTGTTGTATAGCGATCGTACGGTATGCTTAGTTTAGCTTGCCTTTATGCTTGGATGCTCCGGTATGTGCTATTTGATTATTTGTGTGGCGTGTCCATTTTATGCATATATATATATATGTAGTATACTTTCATTCACTAAGCGTTAGCTTACCCTCTCGTTGTTTACATTTTTTTTTATAGATTCGCGTGGAGATGGTGGTTCAGGTAAGCGCGGGAACTAGTGGACTTGCGTAGGTTGCTTTAGAAGACGTGCTTTTAGAATTAGTAGGATTGGGTAGCGTATCCTCAATCGTCATGCTCTGTTTTGTTGGGAATTAAAATAGTCGGGTCGTGTATGCCCGTTCGGATATTTAACTCATGTATTAAATGTTTTAAAGTTTATTAAACTTAATATTGTATTAAAGATGTTTTTGAAAACATAATTGAGACCTAAATGTTAATGAAATTAATGTATTATAAAAAAAAATTATGGGCCGGTTTAAATACGGGTTGGGTTGTTTCAAACTGGCCCGAAAAAGTAACATAATTTACATGATTTGTCAATAAAGGTAATATGATTTTTGCTGATGTCCGAAAAGAATTACGTGTTTCAATTTTTGCCCAAAAAAGATTATAATTTGAAAAATGTGCAATTGAGGGTAATATCGACAAATTCATTAACCACCGTTAGTCAAATTTCGTTAAGTGCTCACAGCCTCACAGGTGTTTGGCATGTGAGGAACAAAATTACACGGTTGATCCCTAAACCTTATAAAAATAATAATAAATAATAAATAATAAAAACAAATAAGATAATATCTTCCCTCACATACCAAACACATATGAGCACTTAAACGAAATTTGACTAACGATCATTAATGAATTTGATGATATTAACCTCAATTGCACATATTTTCAAACCATAATCCTTTTTGAAAAAAATTGAAAAACGTAATCTTTTTCGGGAATCAATAAAACCCATATTATCTTTATTGTCATATCGTGTTATGTTATCTTTTCGGGCCATTTGCCCTATTAATAAAGGTTATTTTGCTTTCAAAAGAAAAAAAAAAAAATACTCAACGGTGTTTTGGTGTCAAAAAACTTGTGTCCTGTAATATAGCAGTGTGGAAGTTCGGCGTGACCCATATAGTTTATCCGAGTATCAAAAGGAGTAGGTTATTATCGGCTAATCGAAGTTGTTCTGGGTGCGTTTGAGCAACAATGACAGTTGAGGCGATTGTTGATTTTCGATTTCGATAAGGTGAGGTTGAAGAACTCTTTATCAAAATTCTGCCAGGTCAGTGGGTTGGAGTGTGTCCCAAGTGGTCTTGACATAGTTGGAATGGAGATCGATGTTCGTGTTTGTTTAAAATATTCTAGTGGGAGATTGTTGAGCTGGAGAGTTTAAACAAAAGGAAAGTCTGGAGCAGACATCACTTTGTGGATCGCGAAGGTGATCTCGTAGATCGAGAGGCTAAGTTGAACAACGAGCAGATTGATTGGAACGCGTATATACTCTCTTATATATCGTAATCTTAGTATCTTGTAACATTGTTCAAGAAACTGGTTTGTGACTGCATACCAAACCCTTCTCCATGCAATTGGAGTTGAGATATAACTATGTTGTGTCGTTTACATTTATTTATCGTTACGATTTAATTATACGTTTGTTGTTGTGGGTTAGTGGTTGTAATCAATCACTTATTTTATTTGGGGTTCGTAATTCCTAACATTTTATGTACATCATAATCGAAAACATTCTATATCTATCAATATATTATCTGTATATAAATGGATGATTGGCGTGTTTTTCTTTATCATATAACATAAATATAATTATAATCTATGCACAAAAGATAATAATAAAGTTATCATCTATAGTATTTTAGTTTTATAAAAGAACATGTCTCTTTTTCTCTATTCTTTTATGTACCTCTTTTGATCTTTTATATTTTGATAAATAAAGCTTGATAGCGATTTTCTCAATTCTTTTTTGGGAGGCCAAGTTTATGCACAATGATCAACACAATACACTTTTCACCATTATCTTATAATATAAAAAAATCAAGTATCATATTAAATTTTTATAAATTACGATTTTTTTCCTTTTAAACGGTATATTAAAAATCAATTATTATTTTATATTTATATATTAATTTGGTTATTTCTTATTAATATTAATGAATGTTGTTCATATCTATAGAAGCATGTTGTATCTAATCTTCTATATATCTATATATTTATATAACCCTCTGAAATATTGATGTTATCATTTCACTAGTTACCTCTTAATTTACTATCAAAATAATGTCATTAATATTGATATATTAATTAAATAATTCTAATTGAAAAAAAAAATAAAAAAATAAAAAACTGTTTATAGATAAGTCTCCTAGTGCTTCTAATCACGAGTAACAAAATATCTTTATCTTTAATATAAATATAAAAATAATAAAGGTCTTATATATTTACGAGTAACAAAATATATATTTACGAGATTAATTACGTTACATATGTATGCCAGATACATGTATCAATAAAAGGTTGTAGTGTATGCTTTTATGGCAAAGAAAATAGTATTTGTGACGAAAACTGAAAGAGAATTGTGGGAGAATAAATGTAGTTCATTTATTCTGACCAAGTTATGTACATCAATATGTTTGTAAAAACGACAAGTTTCTTAGTTCGAATAAGTGGTTTCACGTGTAATTAAACTAAACGACTTTAGTGTTTACATTCACTTGATACCTACGGAGTAAAACATATCAATTAAATTGTTTCGTTTAAACAAATCCGTGATTTCACGGGTAATTTCACTAGTTTATCATATTTTGCTTGTTTAAAATTGATTTGGTTTGGTTATGTTTGATGCCATTCCATCTCGTTGTATTTAACATATATCGGTGGTTTAATAAAGGTCATTTTGCTTTTTTTTTTAAGAAAATTTTTAATAATACTAGTGAAATGACCCGTGGAATCACAGGTTTATTTAAACAAAATAATTTAATGACATGTTTTAGATATTAATTGAATGTAAATGCTAAAGTCATTTATTTTAATGACCGTTTGACTAAGAAACTTGTCGTTGTTTTTACAAATATATAGAGACATGTATTTTCGCATACATATGTAACGTAATTAATTTCGTAAAAGAATCCATATTTGAATATTAATAATATAATAATTATAATTATAATTATTATATTAAAAGTAAATAATAGTAATAAAGTTCGCTCAAAGTTTAGTATTTATATTTTTAATAATAATAATAATTATTAGTAATAATAAATGCCTTTTAATTTTTTTTAGAAAATTTAGATACAATTATTATATAAAGGAGAGATTAGTATTTCCTTGTATAAAAGATTTTGAATTTTTTGAATTAAATTAATATAAAATTATGAAATCATCATTATCATTATCATTATAAAAATTAAAGGATAATTAGTTTAATGATTACAAGGAATACTTAATTTTACATACACTAACGTTGCGAATACTGTAATACTTTCCAAATTTTCCGAGAAGCTTTATTTTTAAACTTAATTATGAATTATGATAAGCTTTATTATTTTTCTATATATATCGAGGATGTTGGAAAAAAGTAGCTGAGAATAGCCCAACTTTTTATAAAATAAAAATAGCTAGGCCCAACATTGCTTTTATGATAAATAGTTATAAAAGAAATCGACAATTTACTGTTCTCGTAATATATTATGATAACAAATTAGAGAAACCTATATATTGTATGTATTTTTGATATTGTTTTGATCTTGGCCGGATTCTGCTTTTTGATGCCGGATTTCTCTTGCTCCGGTCCGTTATGCTTGGGAGCCACGCGTCGAGTTCTTTCTTGGAACTATGTTTCTTTATTATTATTATTATTATTTTTTTTTTTTGCAGTTGTTAGAATATATTTGGAGCTTTAAGGTAAGATGTCATGTTTTGTTGGCGCTTTAGGTGGTGGTCGTCAGATTTATTTTCTTCCGGGTGGTGATTTTTTTCATTGGTTCCTGTTGAATCTTCCCTGGTCTCGCATATTTTGTCATGATCTTTTGCGACGGTCTCTCGCTTAGATTTATGGCACTGTGATCATTGTTGGTTACCAGATTTTTTTTTTTTTTAGCTGTTTGAATTGGTAGGTGCTCAGTCGTCGATCAACAGTTTGTCTCATGTGTTGTTTGGTTGTAACTGGTGGATTGTTTGTTTTAGGTTTCGATGTGTAGTCGTTTTATGCCTAAGTTGGATTTCTTATTGTTTTGTTTTTACTTGTTGATTCTCCAATCTGTTATATGTTATTATGTTTTTTTTTTCCAGAAAAATATAGTATATCTTTTATTGTCATTATCTTTATTTCTTTATATCTTATAAATAATCAGAAAACTTAACATTGAGTTTTAGCTCAACTGGTAGTGGATTGTCTCTTTAAGCGAGGAGTTAGAAGTTCGACTCCGATGAGCTGCAACATTGCACTCAATGTTATCCCTGAACTGAAGTATCCACACATGTCGCATTCTCTTATTGCAGGGGCAGCGGGGAGGGGTGGTTTTACCGGCCATGCCTCTGATTGGTCTGGGTTTCCTCAAGGACAGTAGTCAGTGTTGTAAATCTCGTTAATTCTCTCCGAAATCTCCCCGAGATCTCGTTTTTGGAAGGTAGCCGAGACGAGGTGTCAATCTCCCGAGATTTCTCGGTCAACAGGGTCAAACTTGGTCTAAGCCAAGATTTCTCAGTTTTTCTCGCTCGTTTTTTGGATTTTCTCGTTAAATCTCGAATTTTCTCACTCTTTTTTTCGGATTTTCTTGTAAAATCTCGTAAAACTGTATATAAATATACATTTATTTATTATATTTTTATATATTTTTATTAAAAAAATAAAAAATCAATGTAAGTCAACGTCCGAGATCTCCCCGGCATTTTTCCGAGATGGCGAGATCTCCCCGAGATTCGAGTTCTCCAACCTTAACAGTATAGTTGAAGGCGGGTTATGCAACTACGGGAGATGAACGTGTGAATGATTTAGTCTTCTTGAATGATCTCAAACTGATGTATAAAAAAATAATTAGAAAACTTTATTACGTAATTATTTTTAAAAGAATCCTATATGACAAAATCATACTCCTTAAATGATTTTTTCTTACTTATTTTTTATGAGCTGTGGCTCCACTATGTCACTTGGTTAGTAATTCTCTAAAAACAAATGGATATGTTAATATTTGTCTTTCTTATCACATATTCACATTCAACAACTATAAAAATAACCTTGATTATGTAAAATATGTAGCCACAATAAAACCAAATATGAGTATAATTCCAAATTAATATATTGAAATAATCAAATTCTTTTTTTTTTTTTTTTTTTTTGAAAAGCACAATTTTTATTAAAGGAAAAGGGATACATGAAACAGCATACAGCAAGATGCATGAGAGCATGCACTGCTTGAAAACCGGAGCCAACTAGGAAGGAAATAACAGGACAAATACATCAAAACATATACAACATGAATTAAAAAACTAGCCGAAAAATCAGGAGATCTTCACAATCCTTCGATTAACCGTGATCGTCGTACACCTTCGGGTTGAGAAGCCATTGGTTCCAGTCAAGAGCTAGCTTTTTTGACCGAGAGGATATCCATAGGAAGCTTTTTATTTGGATCTCGTTTATCACCATAGGGATGTTCCACTCTTTATTTTCGAAAGTCTTCAAATTGCGATTTTTCCAGATTAAATATCCGGTTATCCATTCAATGGCTTGCAACAATTTTGAGGGAGAGTTGTCATTTGAAGATCTTTTTCCTAGAAACATTTCACCTAGAACCGAACATGATAAGTTACCCATATTACACCATCGAAAAATACGATTCCAAAGGTCTTTAACCTTTGGGCATGATAGGATCATATGCTCAACCGTTTCTATGTCATTGTTGCAAGTAGGACAACGGACCGAGTCTAGATCTATGCCACGCTTATCTAATTCTACCCGGACCGGTAATCTTCCAAGTTTCGTACGCCACACAAAAATACCAATTTTTTGAGGTACAAAGTTGTTGCGCATTGTATCGAATGGAAGTGCAGCATTCTGTAACATACAGTCATTTAACAAACATGTGAGCATTTTTGAACTAAACTGACCACTTGGGTGCATAGCCCATGACCACGAGTCTCTTGGGTTATTAGCGAATGAAAATGATGCCAAACAATTAAGAAGTTGCCTCAACTCATCTTCCGTTCTGCCTGTAGGTTCTCTAGACCAATCCCAATTAGCTGACCATGAACTTTCTGTTTTTAGGATACGATCCGCAACGCTAGCATTTTGATTCGTCTCTAACCTGAACAACCTATCAAACTTTTTGCACAAACAAAAATTACCGAGCCAAGAGTCTTTCCAAAATAATGTATCTTCCCCATTACCAATTGTTTTAACTATTGAAGTTGGAAGGTTTAGATTCCATTTATCCAGACTTGAAACTGCTTTTAGAATATTATGCCATGTTGACTTTTTGAAAGCCATCCCGGGAGCATTAATCGAAGTTATACCCCCATCCCGACCATATATACTCTTAATTATTTTTACCCAAAAAGCATTATTTTCCAAACGAAAACGCCACAACCATTTCCCTAGTAGTGCTAGGTTTTTGGCTTTTAACGACCCGATATTGTAACCCCCCTTTTCATAAGAAGAAAGTAAAGTGTCCCAATTTACCCAAGACATCTTTGAATTATCCCCCGACCCGCCCCAAAAAAAATTACGACGCATACCTTCCAACACGTTGACGACGCCCGAAGGAGCACGGAATAGGGAGAAAGCATACCAAATCTAAAAGCGTACCAAATTCTATATTCTATAAATTTGGTAACACTTTGAAATTTTTGAGAGTTAAATATAAAAAGCGTACCAAATCTAATCTCTGCACTTTTATATTTCAATATTTAACCAATCCAAATCGTTACCTTATAATCTATTTTTATTTATGTAAAATGTTAAACGTAGCTCTAAGATTCCGTTTAAACATTTATTTTACTTAAATTTAGATGGTCAATTTATTCATAAAATGTATAACTTTATTGGCACAAATGGCTCGTAAATCCTCTCTCGTTTGATGATAATGGCTGAATAATCTTCCCTTGTTTTTGTAAGGGTTAAAGCCAAAAATAGGCTACAAACTTACACAAATGTACCGATGTCGACCACAAACTCATTTCCGTCCTACTGTCGCCTACAAACTTATAAAAAATGTGCTCATGTTAACATTTCGTTACCGGTTACCTGCTCAACCGGTAAAGTTAATTATTTAACTTTTTTTATTCATTTTATATGTCCCGATGTCGCCCATATACTTTCAGTTGTGTCCCGATGTCGCCCATATACTTTCAGTTCTGTTTCGATGTATCACCGACGTGTCATGACTACTTAGAAGCCACGTAATCAATCATTTTGGTTAACGGTTAAAAAAAGTATTTTGTTTATATTAGCACATTTTTTTTATAAGTTTGTAGGCGACAATAGGACGAAAATGAGTTTGTGGGCGACATCGGTACATTTGTGTAAGTTTGTAGTCTATTTTTGGCTTTAACCCTTTTTGTAACCGTCTAATCTTCGATTTCTTTGTTGTATTTCTTTGTTGTAGGCCTTCTTTGTTTTGCTTTCCGTTTTTGTTTGTAAGGTATGCTATCGCATACTCATGATGTAACCTCATTTTATTAATAAACTTACTTGCTTGACTTAAAAAAAACATGTATAGCTTTATATCAGAAAATATTACTTTTGCAACGTACATTCCATGTTTAACCATAATAATTATCATTTTTCTTTTATTTTTTATATCACAGTTTTTAAAATAGAATTGAGATTAAGCTATTGTTAGCATCTTCTTTTTTCCTTGTACAAACAAACACCTAGATCGAACCGCTGTTAGAATAACATTAATGAAATCAACAAATTATAATGTTGACACTTTTGGTAATTCCGAAATTTTATTTTATTTTATTTTATACGAGAAGAAGCAGCTAAAAAAATCACTTGGGCATAGTACAGTGGTCATGACCAAGTTTCTTGTGAAGCAGGAGACACAGTTTCAAATCTTGGTAACGCCCAAGATCGAATTAAAATTGGCTCTTAGCCGTAGGGGTGCCAATGTGCGTAATACCCCTAGTTACGGGTCTCGTTGTTCGGGAGGCTCGTCACCCAGGAGTTTTACTCGCTAGTAGCACCCGACGTGATTATCGTTAGGGAGATTTCCTCTGTGAACTCAAAAAATAGAACTCGAAAAATAGAAGAAGCAGTTAAAAAACCCAGGATATGATATCCCTAAACAGGTTACAACCAATGATTTTTACTCGGTAATAGTATATATAAAGTTTTTTAGTTGATTAAACTTGAGCCTCCAACTTCGCTTTTAGTTGTAACTTGTAAATTAAACTATAACAATATATTAAACTATAACAATATAACAGCTGATCAAAATTTCATTAACTACAAGTAGTGTATACACTACTGGTATATACAAGTATTGTATATACCAGTTCTGTCAGAAGTCAATTTAGTGTTTGGAAAGCTCAAATTATTATGGGAAAGAATAGCATGCTAGTTGTAGTTCAATCTAGCATATTTCAATTTAGAGAGTAACCCTAACCCTAATAATAGTTTGAAAAAACCTCCTAGCTATATATAGTTTAGACACCCCCAAATCAAGGAACACTCCAAAATGACATTTGTTTTGTGCCTAAAACCATTGCCCACCACCTTTTCTTGTGCCCCACTTTTTTTTGTAATACAGCTAAAAGCTAAAGAACAAAAATATATTTAATACAGAAAACAAATATAAGTTATTACAAACTAAAGAAAATATGGAGAATTGGTATAGAAGTTTACAACCCCACAACTTCAAAGTTCACTTTATTGACATAGACATTTAAGAGGTGGGGTCAAGTAGTGATCAATTTAATCTCATCTAATCTAATATGTATGATGACTAGAAAGCAAAACACACAAAACCCTTAGAGACTAGCTTCTCCAAAGGCTTATTTTTTTATAATAATCAAACAAAGAAATTATTAAAGATATTTTATGACAAAAGTTTATTTCTTTAAAGCAAAAGAGAGAGCCTAGCTTAAAGAAGTTTTGTTTTTTTGTTTTTTTCAAACAAAGCATGAGTTGAGTCTGTTATAGTCATTCATTTGTAATTATTGAGATAAAAAAAAACAGACATAAAAAGCCAAGAGAATTAGTGTTTTGGAGATGATGGGAGAAAACCCTAATTACTGGTGGAGCTTGAATGGGAAGCTGCAACCACCACCCTCACAACAAACTAATTACTCTACTAATTTCTTATCAAATCCGCCGTTGCCGCTACAAGTACCGCCGTTGAATCCTCCATGTCTATTTGGATCATCTCTATTAGTCCCTTCAGCTTCAAACTCTAATGTTTTGGCTGACCATCATCATCATGAAAATCAAGATTTTCCAGTCTCATGGAGCCAATTACTTTTGTAATTAATTAATTATCACAACTTTCTAGCTTTTTTTCATCTTTAGTTTCACTTATGCATGCTCTCCAATCAAATTTATTTTCACAATACTATTACTATACTTCTTTTATAGAACATGATTTTCAATATATCCGTATGCAACTTTTTTTCTCTAGCTTCTTGTTAGTTTTTAATATAACTACGCACTTGAATAATGAAAAATAAAATTGACCAATAATATTTATTTTATTGAAGTGTATCCATATAATCATGCATGATATTAATTAATGACATATATGTATATGCATCCAGGAATGGAATGGCTAATGATCAAGAACAAAACTTGGGAGGTGGACATGTTGGTGATCAAGTTATAAAACATGGATATTTGGATGAACGAAGTCGACAGCTTTATTATAGTAATAAAACTGATCATCATAATCATAATCAGGATGGTAACAATAACACTAACAGTAACAATAACGATGATGATTTACAAGCATGTAGTTCTTCTTGGTCATCTCAACTCAATCCAGTTCCGTCTGTTAGTTCATCTTCAACCATGAATTTAAACACTAGTACTACTATGTTCGATTTCTCAAGTAAGATCAACAATCAATACGAACATATGAGTATTAACCAGTATTCTTCTCAGGTAATCAACTAAATTTAATCTAGCTAGTAATAATATTCTTATTGTAATTAAATTAAAATTCCCCACTTAACTTTAATATATCTGGAAATTAAGTGTATGCGGATGTTATGATTTTGATTTTTCTTTCTTTATTTGTGACTCTTTTCTTGTTTTATACATATAAAAGTATGACGATACATCTACAAGTGGAGCATCTAAAAAGCCCAGATTTCAGTCTTCTTCAAGTACTCAAGCTTCTCCTATGGTAAGCATATGTAATATACATATATACACCTCTAACTAATTGTAACTTGTAAATTTTTTCACTAGGCACCCTATAATTGGTTTTTATTATCTTGATTTGTGGTTATTACTATAATAACTTTATAATAACAAAACTAATTCATTGTTAAATGTGATTGTTGTGATGAAAGCAGTGTAGTGACACATTTACTAGTGGAACTTCCAAAAGGGCTAGGACTCAACACTCTTCAACACAAACTCCTCTAAAGGTGACAAATAGCTAGCTCTCTATAATTTCACATTTATACAAGTTTTAAAATGAGACTTGAACTCACAAACCTCTTTACTGATTAATTAATTTATTGGATTCTTTTTGTACATACCAATAGCTACACCAATTAAAATCGAACCGCAATTTTTTTTTTTTTTACTTACTCAAAGTAGCTAGGAAACGCTAAACGTAGATAAGAAGTGTGGTCCATATAATCTGGCCTGGCACGATGTTTTATTAGATACAAGTGTATCCAAATGCTACCTTCATATTAAACATTAGTTATTGTTTTTCAACTATTGAGTTCTTAATTATATTATATATAACCAACATATAACCAAATGGCCTATGGCCAGTGGCACATATGTGAGGTGCATGTTAAAAAAAGTTGCGAGTTGGCCAGTGGTATATATGTGAGGTGTTAAAAAAGGTTGCGAGTTCAAGCCTCATCAGAGAGACATCATGAATATACAATGTATATGTGGACTAAGTTAAATGTAAATTTGTCTTTGAAATAACATTAACATCTATTGTAATTGTATATTGTAGATTGTGCATACAATGTAAATAGATAACGAAATTTGATATAAATAAACAGGTGAGAAAGGAGAAATTGGGTGACAGAATATCAGCTTTGCACCAGCTAGTTTCGCCTTTCGGAAAGGTATAGTAATTTAACTCCTCGACATCGCCCATATTTAAAACAACGAAATACTAAATTCGAATATGATCGTCTTGAATCTTACTTTGATATAGATTTCTAGTTCCATTTGGGACCTCACAACACTTTAATTATCAATAGCATAATAAATCATTCAAACATCATGATCTAGAGTTAAAATCTAGGATCATTAAGCGTAAGAAAATACTAAGGTGTCATTTGTTCTCGGTCTACAGACTTTATTATGTTTTATGTCTACGCGCTCGTAGACGTCTTTACTGCACACTGTTTATTTTTCTAAAAATATAAGATTTAATAATGTTTTATTCTGTCTGTAATCTCGCAGAGTTAATTCCGTTTGAATACACATTTATTTATAAGTATATAATAAATGTATTGCCGACCAACGATTATTTTACATTCAAACACTTCTCTAATTATTTGAAGTTGATGTTGATCAAATTTTCTGTTACTTTGTAATAACTTATATAAATTGTTTAACTAATTTAGTGGATTAATTAAAATGAAACCGACTTATCTTACAAGTATACTCTCATACTATATAGATTGAATTAAACCTGAAAAAGTGATATTATTCGTATATATGATAAATGTGTTTAATTGGGACTTTTTGCAGACTGACACAGCTTCTGTGTTGTTAGAGGCCACAGCTCAAATCAGATTCCTTGAGGGTCAAATTGAGGTGACATATTGTTTCTTTATAACTAACTTTAATGTAAATTATTCTGTAGTACTTACAGACACCATTTTAGAGATGCATGAGCGTGCACTTAAAAAAAAATTAAAGTTGTTACTTTTTTCAACATTCATTCTTCTTCAACTCTGATTTTTTAACATTATACATATAACATATGCTGCATGCAGGCACTTACCTCACCGTACATGAATTTACCCAATAATGTTTCAGGAGCCACGAGACACCAACATTCTCTTGTAAGTTACTGCCCATGCTAGCTTTTACATACATATATACATACGTACGTACGAACCATCCGGGCATAGCCTGGGTGGCCAGGGTGACCCGCAAACGTCCAGTTGACCAAGTCAAATGGCTGTTCATCTCAAATAAGGCGAAGGTTCGATTCTTGAATCGGCCACCATTTGTGCTTGGCGCTGGAACAGGGGTTGGTTCCGACCACACTTGCCTGGGACTGCACACGACCCGGTAGGCAGTTGGCATCCAAAGGGTGCACGGGGTTAAAGGTTCCCCGCCGATCTAACCTTTTTCATCTCAAATACATACGTACGTACGTATACATAATTCCAAAGTCCCGACCGATTAATCCCCAAATAACGAATTTTGCAACCTTTCCCACATCATCATCTTTACTTTTTACTCGTATTACATATGTATTACGGAATAACATAAAAGATATTATTATTAGTAGAAGTTCCACTACAAGTAAAAAAAGGTTTTAGTGACATATGTTATTGGTCACTAATAACAATCACTAAGTCAAGTTAGTAATCAAAATAGGTTGATCATTTCTCGTTACTATAAGATATCAAAATACTAAAATTAGTCACTATATAGTGACCATTTGTTTGATCATTAATATTATTTAGTGATTAAAATGTAGTGACGACTTTTTTTAATGATAACTAAATATCACAATTAGTGACCAAATAATAAATCGTCACTAATAGGTTCGTCACAAATGATCATTTTTCTTATTAGTGTTAGCTGAGAAGCAATTTATAAACGTACATATGTGTAACTGTATATAAACGTATACACAATCCATTATGATTACTCTCTAACTATTAGCAACCCTTATCTATCTTCTGATGGTTATATGTGTAACTATATGTGTACATGTTTGCTACTTTAAAAAGATTACAAAAGAAATTATAAACTAATAAAAAGTAGAAGAAAGCAGCTATGTGTGCATATATATATTTTTTATATTTACTTTATTGGATCCATCACTTATTAGCTCATCTTAAACAATTATTCAACATAAAGTAGGAGACATGATTCTCAACTTTAATTCAATGATATAATTTAATTAATCAATTGAGAGGTTTACATAATTAAGCACCTCGGGATTGCTACAAAAAAGTTCTTAATTATTTGACATGTCTAATTATTTCTTAATGAATTTAATTGTCAACTTTGTTATTCTTTAACCTTTACTCTTATGATCATTACATGAAAAAAGGGAGCCTCTAAGCACCAATTATAGCCTCGGTTACTTTTCGTGCAACCTTTTATCTTGTAACCTTGTTAGGTATAAAAAACAATAAACTGATACACCTAACACGAATTTATACATTTCTCTACAAAGATATTCACATGTCCAATTTGAACTTATAATCTCATTATTGAAAAGTCACCTTGATACCACATTACCACTGGGCCAATGATCTCCCTTTGGTCTTTTAATTCATAATTAGTTGCGCGTTTTATGTGACTAACCTATAAGTTAAATAATTTGAAACGTGTTCTTACTATAGGACACGCAGAGGGATCTTGCGAGTAGAGGGTTATGCTTGGTACCAGTGACATGTATGGATCATATCGACACTACGAATATGACAAGCAATGGTGCCGAGTTTTGGACGCCTGCACTTGGTGGTGGATTGTAATAACTTGGCATTTCTTGGAGTCAAACACTTTGTCAACATTCGTTGGGTAGATTCATATGTTGATCTTGTGTTGCTTCTATATGTTGATGCACCCGAAAAGGAAAGAAAAAGAAATGAAATCCTCAGTGTTGCTAAAGAGTCGTACGTACATGTTATGTTAATGATACTTTGCTATTTTAGTTTCTATTTCTTTTGTTTTCGGGCAGGCATTTGTGAAGAAATAGTTAAGACTATATCTAGTACATGGATGCTAGCTTGATTATGATATATATTTCTACAATTTGTGAAATATGTGATGTTTAATCAACTGAAATCAACACATCCTTATTTGTTTTAGGTGTTTCATCAGGGCCGGCCCAAAGGTAGTGCGAACATTTGCACAGGGCTCAAGTTTGGGCCCCCCAAATCTGTTCACCGAATTAAATCACGTTTAACATTATGGATCACAAATGCCCATTTCATTAGAATGACGATTAACATTTGCACTAGGTAGTGCAACCTGAACGTGCGAACATTTACACAGGGCCCAAGTTTGGACCCCCAAATCTGTTCACCGAATTAAATCACGTTTAACATTATGGATCACAAATGCCCATTTCATTAGAATGACGATTAACATTTGCACTAGGTAGTGCAACCTGAACATTTGCACAGGGCCCAAGTTTGAGCCCCCAAATCTGTTCACCAAATTAAATCACCTAATGACGATTGGATTTCATAAGGCCGGCCCAGAGGTAGTGCAACCTGAACATTTGCACAGGGCCCCCAAATCTGTGATTTAAACCTGAACATTTGCACAGGGCCCAAGGGGGGCCCAAGTTTGAGCCCCCAAATCTGTTCACCGAATTAAATCACCTAATGACGATTGGATTTCATCAGGGCCGGCCCAGAGGTAGTGCAACCTGAACATTTGCACAGGGCCCCCCAAATCTGTTCACCGAATTAAATCACGTTTAACATTATGGATTTCAAAGGTTCACCGAATTAAATCACCTAATGACGATTGGATTTCATCAGGGCCGGCCCAGAGGTAGTGCAACCTGAACATTTGCACAGGGCCCCCCAAATCTGTTCACCGAATTAAATCACGTTTAACATTTCAAATCTGTTCACCGAATTAAATCACGTTTAACGTTATGGATCACAAATGCTGACGATTGGATTTCAAAGGCCCATCTAAATTAGATTGGATTACAAAAGTCCAAGATGTAACATAACATATGTTCATAATGTGGTTTGGTAACTAGGATTAAATACTAGTGAAAAGTTTGGTTGCTAATCGATGTGGGATGGAATGTAAATAGAAGTCTACATTTAAAAAATACACACAATGTTGAACCACATTACACGCAACTCCTTACATACTCCTAACTACATACTCGTTACGTTTAATAAACCAATAACATATCTATATAAAAATTTTGTACTCCATCAATCGCTCCAGTTGAGTTTGTTACTATTATCTAACTATTCAATATACATGTAATTGTTTAATTATATACTGTAACTTATACCAATGTAGCACGATACAAAGCTTATAATTCATTTAAGTTGATCAATCTATGCTATTTTTCAATCACGACAATATAACGATTTTAGTCATATGAGGAGTATATTATATGTTTATATTATTGATATTGATATTGATATGACGTTAGTTGTCGTTTTTTTAAATAACATATATAATTCGTTAAGGTCTAAGGCCCTTTTTACCTCGTTTTAGATACTTAAATTCTCAGGACCGCCCCCCTGTGTACGTTTAAATAGCTTATATTATTCGTTTGTCGCCTCGGTAATTTTCATTGTATTCTTAGGGGCCTTTTTTTACCTCCTCGATCAGGGCACTAAAAAACTCAGGACCGGCCCTGTGTTTCATAGTCATAAAAATATCTTTTAAGGTGTTTTAAGTCTATTTAATCATGTTTAAGTCTTTATAATCACGTTTATAGTCTTTTTATTCATTTTTTTATCAACTAAGTAACCTAAGTTATTTAGAACCGTTATCAAAACTAACTAGTGAAATGACCCGTGGAACCACGGGTTCGTTTAAGCGAAACAGTTTAATGATGTGGAATTACGGGTTTGTTTAAGCGAAATAGTTTAATGATATATTTTAGGTATTAAGTGAATTTAAACGCTAAAGTCATTTAATTTAATGACCCGGCGGATTCCGACTAAGAAACTTCTCGTTGTTTTTACAGACACATTGATGTACTTAACTTGATCGGAATAAATGAAATACATATATTCTCTCACCATCATCTTCCAATTTTCATCACAATTACCTTGTCATAAAAGCATACACAGAACATTTTATTGAGACGTGTATTTCGCATACATATATAACGTAATTAATGAACTCATATTTGAATTTGAATAATAATAAAATAATAAATAACAATCAAGTTAAAATAATAAATAGTCCCCGAGTTCATTATAATCAAGTTAAAGTGCTTTATTGTTTAACTTTCTCTGCTGGTATGCAACTGCACGGTTGCAGGAATGCAACCGTACGGTTAGACAGGCAACCGCACGGTTACCAGGTGCAACCACACGGTTGCAACGTGCTGTGTGTATTTAATGGGCATTAAGGGTTCATTGTTAGGGTTACGAATTCTAACCTATCCTACACGTAAAATTCGATTCCCAGGTGTTCTAGCATTCAATATAGTCGATCTTTAACATATCTAAGTCGATTTTGTCATTAAGATCAAAGGTTTACATTGGATTTAGAGTATAAAACCCAATAACGAGATTTTCCGCACTCGTTATTGAATCTAAGATCGTTTAATCCTGTTTACACGATCCTACAAGTGGTATCAGGGCTTGTGTGATAGATTAAACGCTCGGTTTTTGTCTAAATCGTTTTATAAATTGTGTTTTTAGTGTTTTTGGCAAAAATCCACTTAAAATCATATTTTTTTGCGTGTTGATTCGTGTTTTTGTTAAGTAAAAGTGTTAATCTGGTCAATAACTATATTTTGGACGTAAAACAATCAGTTATTTTGTTCCAGATTGAGTGCTAGATCGACCAAAACCTTAAACCCTAGTTTCTGTGCAGTTTTCTGCCCAGATTTGACCAAGCATACAACCGCACGGTTACACTCTGTAACCGCATGGATACATCAACCGAATATCACAACCGCACGGATACTCATTGCATCGGTGTAATCTACATCCACTTAAACCACAACCGTATAAATTTACAACCGTACGGGCATACTATGCATCCGTCCGGTTATACCTTACACCCGTATTACTTTATCCGGTTACACATTGCAACCGTGTAACTTACATCCGTGTCAAATTTTTCATCCGTGTAATTCAACCGTATAAACTTCTGCAACCGTATAGTGCAACCGTACGGTTACAATGTCAGACGTGTTTGAATCTTCTGAAATGAAATCAACTATTGTAGGTGCTTCGTCGTCAGGTCTACATCACTTATTGAAGACAGAAAATGAGATTGGTAGTTCTTATCGAGTACCTAGGCTTGAATCTTTGGATGATTTTGCAGAATGGAAACCTAGGTTTTTGATTTCGTTAAGCGGAATTGACTCTAAGTTGTATAACTTCGTGAAGGTAGAATATGTTTTTCCGACTAAGGATCATGGGGAAACAAAGACACCCATGGAATTGTCTCCAGGTGAGCGTGAAGATTATAATCTTGAGTGCAAAGCATACAGCCATCTTACTCAAGCATTGTCTAAAGAAATATTTCATCAGTTTGAAATACATTTAACAACTTATGCTTTGTGGAATGATCTAGAAAGTGGAAATTAAGGGACAGCTGAGTATAGAAAAACAAAAGGTAAAGTTCTGAAGAAAAAGTGGAAGAATTTTGCTGTTCAGCCCGATGAATCTTTAAAAGATGTTGTTGCTAGATATCGTCACCTGTTGACCGAACTTAAATGTGTTGATATTGTTTTTCCAACCAAGAAGCTAGTACAGTGCTTTCGTGAGGGACTACCGATTAAGTGGGATCCAATGATTGTTGAAATTGAGAGGTCCTTTGCTATCATGGATAATTCTTTGAGTGCGTTTGTTACTAAGATACAGGCAAAGGAGCTCGAGTTTCAAGAGAGATTGAAGAGGTTAGAGACTTTTCAGAATCCTGTGAAGTATAAAGCACCAGAAATTGGTTCAGCTGAGAAGAAGCACGCCCAACCACAAACAGCCTTTACTTCAAATACAGAGAAAATAACGTCAAGTTATGTCACTCCAGCACCTCAAAGTGTTCTTTATCAGACAACTTCAAACAAGGAGGCAAGTACTGAGGTTTTGAGAACAGAGAATATTCGCTTGCGTACCATTGAGGGAGTTGAGGAGGATATGGTGTTAGTCTCTATGGTAGTGAATTCTTACAACGATTTACTACATGGTAGAATCGGTAATAGTCATTTGGAACAAGAAGACTACGATCAGATAGATGAAAACGAGATGGAGAAAATGGACATTCTATGGGCTATGGTGTAGTGACCCGAACTTTTCCATGTTTATATATATATTAAATGAAATTGTTATTTACATGATTAAGTGTTTCCAACATGTTAAGCAATCAAACTTGTTAAGACTTGATTAATTGAAATAGGTTTCATATAGACAATTGACCACTCAAGTTGACCGGTGATTCACGAACGTTAAAACTTGTAAAAACTATACGATGACATATATATGGTTATATATATAGTTAACATGATTTTATTATAAGTATGTATCTCATTAGGTATTTTAACAATGAGTTATATACATAAAAATGAGACTATTAATTTAAGAAACTCGAAAACGATATATATAACGATTATCGTTATAACAACATCTTACTAGGTACATATGAATCATATTAAGATATTGATACAATTAGTTAATTATGTTAAATGATAAGTAAATATATTATTAAGTGTATTAACAATGAAATACATATGTAAAAATAAGACTACTAACTTAATGATTTCGAAACGAGACATATATGTAACGATTATCGTTGTAACGACATTTAACTGTATATATATCATACTAAGATATATTATATATCATAATATCATGATAATATAACAATTTAACATCTCATTTGTTATAATAAACAATGGGTTAACAACATTCAACAAGATCGTTAACCTAAAGGTTTCAAAACAACATTTACATGTAACGACTAACGATGACTTAACGACTCAGTTAAAATGTATATACATGTAGTGTTTTAATATGTATTCATACACTTTTGAAAGACTTCAAGACACTTATCAAAATATTTCTACTTAACAAAAATGCTTACAATTACATCCTCGTTCAGTTTCATCAACAATTCTACTCGTATGCACCCGTATTCGTACTCGTACAATACACAGCTTTTAGATGTATGTACTATTGGTATATACACTCCAATGATCAGCTCTTAGCAGCCCATGTGAGTCACCTAACACATGTGGGAACCATCATTTGGCAACTAGCATGAAATATCTCATAAAATTACAAAAATATGAGTAATCATTCATGACTTATTTACATGAAAACAAAATTACATATCCTTTATATCTAATCCATACACCAATGACCAAAAACACCTACAAACACTTTAATTCTTCAATTTTCTTCATCTAATTGATCTCTCTCAAGTTCTATCTTCAAGTTCTAAGTGTTTTTCATAAATTCCAAAAGTTCTAGTTTCATAAAATCAAGAATACTTCTAAGATTGCAAGTTTACTTCCAAGTTTTCTAAATCCATTCCAAGTAATCATCCAAGATCAAGAAACCTTTGTTACTTACAGTAGGTTATCTTTCTAATATAAGGTAATAATCATATTCAAACTTTAATTAAATTTCTATAGCTATAACAATCTTATTTCGAGTGAAAATCTTACTTGAACTGTTTTCGTGTCATGATTCTGCTTCAAGAACTTTCAAGCCATCCAAGGATCCTTTGAAGCTAGATCCATTTTTCTCATTTCCAGTAGCTTTATCCAGAAAACTTGAGGTAGTAATGATGTTCATAACATCATTCGATTCATACATATAAAGCTATCTTATTCGAAGGTTTAAACTTGTAATCACTAGAACATAGTTTAGTTAATTCTAAACTTGTTCGCAAACAAAAGTTAATCCTTCTAACTTGACTTTTAAAATCAACTAAACACATGTTCTATATCTATATGATATGCTAACTTAATGATTTAAAACCTGGAAACACGAAAAACACCATAAAATCGGATTTACGCCGTCGTAGTAACACCGCGGGCTGTTTTGGGTTAGTTAATTAAAAACTATGATAAACTTTGATTTAAAAGTTATTCTTTTGGGAAAATGATTTTTCTTATGAACATGAAACTATATCCAAAAATCATGGTTAAACTCAAAGTGGAAGTATGTTTTCTAAAATGGTCATCTAGACGTCGTTCTTTCGACTGAAATGACTACCTTTACAAAAACGACTTGTAACTTATATTTCTGACTATAAACCTATACTTTTTCTGTTTAGATTCATAAAATAGAGTTCAATATGAAACCATAGCAATTTGATTCACTCAAAACGGATTTAAAATGAAGAAGTTATGGGTAAAACAAGATTGGATAATTTTTCTTGTTGTAGCAACGTGAAAATTGGTAACAAATCTATATTAATCATATCCTAGCTAACTTATATTGTATTATACATGTATTCTAATATATTATGTAATCTTGGGATACCATAGACACGTATGCAAATGTTTTGACATATCATATCGACCCATGTGTATATATTATTTGGAACAACCATAGACACTCTATATGCAGTAATGTGGGAGTTAGCTATACAGGGTTGAGGTTGATTCCAAAAATATATATACTTTGAGTTGTGATCTAGCCTGAGACGTGTATACACTGGGTCGTGGATTGATTCAAGATAATATATATCAATTTTTTTTCTGTACATCTAACGTTGGACAACTAGTTGTAGGTTACTAACGAGGACAGCTGACTTAATAAACTTAAAACATCAAAATGTATTAAAAGTGTTGTAAATATATTTTGAATATACTTTGATATATATGTACATAGTTGTTATAGGTTCGTGAATCGACCAGTGGCCAAGTCTTACTTCCCGACGAAGTAAAAATCTGTGAAAGTGAGTTATAGTCCCACTTTTAAAATCTAATATTTTTGGGATGAGAATACATGCAGGTTTTATAAATGATTTACAAAATAGACACAAGTACGTGAAACTACATTCTATGGTTGAATTATCGAAATCGAATATGCCCCTTTTTATTAAGTCTGGTAATCTAAGAATTATGGAACAGACACCCTAATTGACGCGAATCCTAAAGATATATCTATTGGGCCTAACAAACCCCATCCAAAGTACCGGATGCTTTAGTACTTCGAAATTTATATCATATCCGAAGGGTGTCCCGGAATGATGGGGATATTCTTATATATGCATATTGTTAATGTCGATTACCAGGTGTTCACCATATGAATGATTTTTATCTCTATGTATGGGATGTATATTGAAATATGAAATCTTGTGGTCTATTGTTACGATTTGATATATATAGGTTAAACCTATAACTCACCAACATTTTTGTTGACGTTTAAAGCATGTTTATTCTCAGGTGAATATTAAGAGCTTCCGCTGTTGCATACTAAAATAAGGACAAGATTTGAAGTCCATGTTTGTATGATATTATGTAAAAACTGCATTCAAGAAACATATGTCGATGTAATATATTTCTATTGTAAACCATTATGTAATGGTCGTGTGTAAACAGTATATTTTAGATTATCATTATTTGATAATCTACGTAATGCTTTTGAAACCTTTATTGATAAAATAAAGGTTATGGTTGTTTTAAAAATGAATGCAGTCTTTGAAAAACGTCTCATATAGAGGTCAAAACCTCGCAACGAAATCAATTAATATGGAACGTTTATAATCAATATGAACGGGACATTTCAGTTGGTATCCGAGCGTTGGTCTTAGAGAACCAGAAATTTGCATTAGTGTGTCTTACCGAGTTTGTTAGGATGCATTAGTGAGTCTGGACTTCGATCGTGTTTTCTTTAAAAATGATTGCTTAACATTTTTGTTGGAAACTATATATTATTAACATGTATATATTATGTGATATATTAATCTCTTAACATGTTTGATATTGTGTGATAGATGTCTACCTCTAGCACAAATCCCATTGACTCACCTAATAATAACGAAGAGTCGAATATATATTGGACTGATTCACAAGTTCCCGAAGAAGAACCGGAAGAAGAGTCGGAACCGGAAGAAGAATCGGAATCGGAAGAAGAATCGGAACCGGAAGAAGAAATAGAACCAGTGGGGGAAATAATAAAACGGTTAAGTAGAAGAAAATCCTCACCCAACCGACCAAAGTTAATTATGGTCAATGGTGTTTCCGCCAAGGAAGCAAAGTATTGGGAGGATTACCAATTCTCCGATGAATCGGATCCCGACAAGGATTCCGATGATGTTATAGAAATTAAACCAACACAATTTAATAAGACAAAAGAGAACAATAAGGGAAAGGGCATAAAAATAGAGAAATTTGATTCCAAACCCGATGAACTTTATATGTATCATCAACACCCGTATTTTTTAAGTTGTGACAATAACCCGGGAACCTCTAAACCACCAGGTTTTTCTAAACCAATGTGGAAAACGACGGCTCGTATTAGGGGAACATCATATATCCCTAGAAACTTGGCAAAACGAACCAAAACCGAAGAAGAAGAAACGAGCGAGTTGAAATAAGATAGTTGTATTCGCGTGGTGTAATATATGTAATATAGTGTGCTTATTCTTTATGATATATGTAAAAATTGCTTGTATTAATAACTATTTTTTTATGAATCTAACTCTTGTCTATTTTACAGTATAAAAACACAAAATGGATAGACAACCCAATATTTTAAGAGACCTACCCGGAGACATGATTGATGAAATCTTGTCTAGAGTCGGTCAGAATTCCTCGGCACAACTATTTAAGGCGAGATCAGTTTGTAAGACATTCGAAGAACGTTCCAAGAATGCCTTGATTTATAAAAAGCTTTCGTTCGAAAGATGGGGGATATCACATTGGGAAATCCATAAGTTACGATGTGTTTACTTTGACGCATATATTGCGGGGAACCCAAATGCTATTTTACGCAACGGGTTAAGAAATTATTTTGACTCAATATATCCGAATATAGGACTTCGTGATTTAGAAAAAGCGGCTAACGTGCAACATAAAGAAGCATGTTATACTTACGGGTTAGTAATGTTCGCTTCTCACCAAAGTGAGAACAAGAACATCGGGCTACAACTATAAAACAAAACGTTCTCACAAGTGACGGAGTCGGTAATTGGGGTAAGAAATGAGGTTTTTAGGTTATTACGAGACTATTGGTCATTACGTAACCTTCATCCTTTTGACGACGTTACAACACATTGTCTTACTATCGGTCACAATGGTTATGTTCCACAAAACCAAGGATGGGAAGTGGTATTAGTAAAACCAGAATGCATGACATGTTTCTGGACGTATGAATTACGTGTCTTTATTGCCTTTGCTGAACGCCTTATTTATTAACTAGAATTATCTTCGCAACTACTTTGTATCAAAGTTTTATGTGCTATATTTCATGCTATATGTAAAAAAAACGGTATTGTAAGTTTGCAAGTTATTGTATAAAGGTTTGAATATGATATTTTTTTTTTTTTTGTGATTAGTTTTTCATATAGAATTGTAGTAGTTGAAATGGTATGTTAGCTACTAAGTATGAACTTAACGGGTAGGTACTACCCGAATTAAAGAGTATAAAATGCTAATATGAAGAAAGAGCTTTTATAAATAAGTTCATATTACGCTACGAAATACTATTGACTACTCTTGATATTCTATATGATTAACTCGTTTCATTTGACTATTTTGAAGGAAATGGCACCGACTACTCGACACACCTTGAATATGAGCGAAGAGGAATTTCGTGCCTTTCTTGCTTCAAACATAGCCGCAGTACAGGTTGCGCTACATACCAACAATAACCTTGGATCTAGCAGTACAGGAAATCGTGTAGGATGCACCTACAAAGAATTCACTGCCTGCAAACCTTTGGAATTTGATGGAACCGAAGGACCGATCGGATTGAAACGGTGGACCGAGAAGTTCGAATCGGTGTTTGCCATAAGTAAGTGTACTGAAGAGGACAAAGTTAAGTACGCTACGCATACCTTCACAGGTTCTGCGTTAACATGGTAGAATACCTATCTAGAGTAAGTGGGACAAGATGATGCGTACGCACTACCGTGGTCAACATTCAAGCACTTGATGAACGAGAAGTACCGTCCCAGAACCGAGGTCAATAAGCTCAAGACAGAACTTAGAGGGTTACGAACCCAAGGATTTGATATTACCACGTACGAAAGACGATTCACAAAATTGTGCCTATTGTGTCCGGGAGCATTCGAAGATGAGAAAGAGAAGATCGACGCGTTTGTGAAAGGATTACCGGAAAGAATCCAAGAAGATATAAGTTCACACGAGCCCGCCTCCATACAACAGGAATGTAGAATGGCTCACAAACTAGTGAACCAGATTGAGGAAAGAATTAAAGAACAGATGGCTGAAGAGGCCAATGTGAAGCAAGTCAAAAGAAAGTGGGAGAAAAACGGTGATAAGAATCACCAATACAACAACAACAGCAATTACAATAATAATCGCAACAATTATCCCAACAATCGCAAAATCAATCGCAACTACAACAAATGGCCCAACAACAACAACAACAACAGCAACTACAACAATCATCCCAACAACAATAACAACCGCAACAACAACAACAACAATCAGAAGCAGCTATGCCAAAGGTGTGAAAAGTATCACTCGGGGTTCTGCACCAAATTTTGTAACAAGTGTAAAAGAAATGGTCATAGCGCGGCGAAGTGTGAGGTCTACGGACCAGGGGTTAACAGAACGAAAGGAACAAATGGTGTCGGAACGAGTAATGGCGGAGCAAGTAGTGTCAGAGCAAGTTATGCCAATGTAGTTTGTTATAAATGTGGAAAACCGGGCCACATTATTAGAAATTGCCTGAACCAGGAGAACACGAATGGACAAGGCCGCGAAAGAGTTTTCAATATTAATGCGGCAGAGGCACAGGAAGACCCGGAGCTTGTTACGGGTACGTTTCTTATTGACAATAAATCTGCTTACGTTTTATTTGATTCGGGTGCGGATAGAAGCTATATGAGTAGAGATTTTTGTGCTAAATTAAGTTGTCCATTGACGCCGTTGGATAGTAAATTTTTACCCAAATTAACAAACGGTAAATTAATTTCAGCAGATAATATATGCCGGAATCGAGAAATTAAACTGGGTAGCGAAATATTTAAGATTGATTTGATACCAGTAGAGTTAGGGAGTTTTGATGTAATAGTTGGCATGGACTGGCTGAAGAAGGTGAAAGCAGAGATCGTATGTTATAAAAATGCAATTTGCATTATATGAGAAGAAGGAGAACCCTTAATGGTGTACGGAGAAAAGGGCAACATGAAGCTACATCTTATTAGTAATTTGAAGGCACAAAAACTAATAAGAAAAGGTTGCTATGTTGTTCTAGCACACGTCGAGAAAGTACAAACTGAAGAAAAGAGCATCAATGATGTTCCCGTCGCAAAAGAATTTCCCGATGTATTTCCGAAAGAATTACCGGGACTACCTCCACATCGATCTGTTGAATTTCAAATAGATCTTGTACCAGGAGCTGCACCAATAGCTCGTGCTCCTTATAGACTCGCACCCAGCGAGATGAAAAAACTGCAAAGCCAACTGCAAGAACTATTAGAACGTGGTTTCATTCGACCAAGCACATCACCATGGGGAGCTCCTGTTTTGTTTGTCAAGAAGAAGGATGGTACATTTAGGTTGTGTATTGACTACAGAGAGTTGAACAAACTTACCATCAAAAACCGTTATCCACTACCGAGAATTGACGACTTATTTGATCTTCTACAAGGCTCGTCGGTTTATTCGAAGATCATTTTACGTTCTGGATATCATCAAATGCGAGTAAAGGAGGATGATATTCCAAAAACTGTTTTTAGGACGCGTTATGGTCATTACGAGTTTATGGTTATGCCGTTTGGATTGACTAACGCACTAGCTGTGTTCATGGACCTTATGAACCGAGTGTGTGGGCCATATCTTGACAAGTTTGTCATTGTTTTCATCGATGACATACTTATTTACTCAAAGAATGATCAAGAGCACGAAGAACATTTGAGAAAAGTGCTAGAAGTATTGAGGAAAGAAAAACTGTACGCTAAGTTTTCAAAGTGTGCATTTTGGTTGGAAGAAGTTCAATTCCTCGGTCACATAGTGAACAAAGAAGGTATCCAGGTGGACCCGGCAAAGATCGAAACCGTTGAAAAGTGGGAAACCCCAAAAACTCCAAAGCATATACGTCAATTTTTAGGATTGGCTGGTTACTAAAGAAGATTCATCCAAGATTTCTCCAAAATAGCAAAACCCTTGACTGCATTAACGCATAAAGGGAAGAAATTTGAATGGAAGGATGAACAAGAGAAGGCGTTTCTATTATTGAAGAAAAAGCTAACTACGGCACCTATATTGTCATTGCCTGAAGGGAATGATGATTTTGTGATTTATTGTGACGCATCAAAGCAAGGTCTCGGTTGTGTATTAATGCAACGGACGAAGGTGATTGCTTATGTGTCTAGACAATTGAAGATTCACGAGCAAAATTATACGACGCATGATTTGGAATTAGGCGCGGTTGTTTTTGCATTAAAGACTTGGAGGCACTACTTATATGGGGTCAAAAGTATTATATATACCGACCACAAAAGTCTTCAACACATATTTAATCAGAAACAACTGAATATGAGGCAGCGTAGGTGGATTGAATTGTTGAATGATTACAACTTTGAGATTCGTTACCACCCGGGGAAGGCAAATGTGGTAGCCGACGCCTTGAGCAGAAAGGACAGAGAACCCATTCGAGTAAAATCTATGAATATAATGATTCACACTAACCTTACTACTCAAATAAAGGAGGTGCAACAAGGAGTTTTAAAAGAGGAAAATTTAAAGGATGAAATACCCAAAGGATCGGAGAAGCATCTTAATATTCGGGAAGACGGAACCTAGTATAGGGCTGAAAGAATTTGGGTACCAAAATTTGGAGATATGAGAGAAATGGTACTTAGAGAAGCTCATAAAACCAGATACTCAATACATCCAGGAACGGGGAAGATGTACAAGGATCTTAAGAAACATTTTTGGTGGCCAGGTATGAAAGCCGATATTGCTAAATATGTAGGAGAATGTTTGACGTGTTCTAAGGTCAAAGCTGAACATCAGAAACCATCAGGTCTACTACAACAACCTGAAATCCTGGAATGGAAATGGGAAAACATTACCATGGATTTCATTACTAAATTGCCAAGAACTGCAAGTGGTTATGATACTATTTGGGTAATAGTTGATTGTCTCACCAAGTCAGCACACTTTCTGCCAATAAGAGAAGATGACAAGATGGAGAAGTTAGCACGACTGTATTTGAAGGAAGTCATCTCCAGACATGGAATACCAATCTCTATTATCTCTGATAGGGATGGCAGATTTATTTCAAGATTCTGGCAGACATTACAGCAAGCATTGGGAACTCGTCTAGACATGAGTACTACCTATCATCCACAAACTGATGGGCAGAGTGAAAGGACGATACAAATGCTTGAAGACATGCTACGAGCTTGTGTTATTGATTTCGGAAACAGTTGGGATCGACATCTACCGTTAGCAGAATTTTTCTACAACAACAGCTACCATTCAAGCATTGAGATGGCGCCGTTTGAAGCACTTTATGGTAGAAAGTGCAGGTCTCTGATTTGTTGGAGTGAAGTGGGGGATAGACAGATTACGGGTCCAGAGATAATACAAGAAACTACCGAGAAAATCATCCAAATTCAACAAAGATTTAAAACCGCCCAGAGTTGACAAAAGAGCTACGCGGACAGTAAAAGAAAAGATATAGAGTTTGAAATTGGAGAAATGGTCATGCTTAAGGTTTCACCTTGGAAAGGCGTTGTTCGATTTGGTAAACGGGGGAAACTAAATCCAAGGTACATTGGACCATTCAAGATTATAGATCGTGTCGGACCAGTAGCTTACCAACTGGAGCTACCTCAACAACTCGCGGCTGTACATAACACTTTCCACGTCTCAAATTTGAAGAAATGTTTTGCTAAAGAAGATCTCACTATTCCGTTGGACGAAATCCTAATCAATGAAAAACTTCAATTCATTGAAGAACCCGTCGAAATAATGGATCGTGAGGTTAAGAGACTTAAACAAAATAAGATACCGATTGTTAAGGTTCGATGGAATGCTCGTAGAGGACCCGAGTTCACCTGGGAGCGTGAAGATCAGATGAAGAAGAAATACCCGCATTTATTTCCAGAAGATACGTCAACATCTCCAACTGCTTAAAATTTCGGGACGAAATTTATTTAACGGGTAGGTACTGTAGTGACGCGAACTTTTCCATGTTTATATATATATTAAATGAAATTGTTATTTACATGATTAAGTGTTTTCAACATGTAAAGCAATCAAACTTGTTAAGACTTGATTAATTGAAATAGGTTTCATATAGACAATTGACCACCCAAGTTGACCGGTGATTCACGAATGTTAAAACTTGTAAAAACTATACGATGACATATATATGGTTATATATATAGTTAACATGATTTTATTATAAGTATGTATCTCATTAGGTATTTTAACAATGATTTATATACATAAAAATGAGACTATTAATTTAAGAAACTCGAAAACGATATATATAACGATTATCGTTATAACAACGTCTTACTAGGTACATATGAATCATATTAAGATATTGATACACTTGGTTAATTATGTTAAATGATAAGTAAATATATTATTAAGTGTATTAACAATGAAATACATATGTAATAATAAGACTACTAACTTAATGATTTCAAAACGAGACATATATGTAACGATTATCGTTGTACTTCTAATTAACAAAAATGCTTACAATTACATCCTCGTTCAGTTTCATCAACAATTCTACTCGTATGCACCCGTATTCGTACTCGTACAATACACAGCTTTTAGATGTATGTACTATTAGTATATACACTCCAATGATCAGCTCTTAGCAGCCCATGTGAGTCACCTAACACATGTGGGAACCATCATTTGGCAACTAGCATGAAATATCTCATAAAATTACAAAAATATGAGTAATCATTCATGACTTATTTACATGAAAACAAAATTACATATCCTTTATATCTAATCCATACACCAACACCAAAAACACCTACAAACACTTTCATTCTTCAATTTTCTTCATCTAATTGATCTCTCTCAAGTTCTATCTTCAAGTTCTAAGTGTTCTTCATAAATTCCAAAAGTTCTAGTTTCATAAAATCAAGAATACTTCCAAGATTGCAAGTTTACTTCCAAGTTTTCTAAATCCATTCCAAGTAATCATCCAAGATCAAGAAACCTTTGTTAATTACAGTAGGTTATCTTTCTAATACAAGGTAATAATCATACTCAAACTTTAATTCAATTTCTATAACTATAACAATCTTATTTCGAGTGGAAATCTTACTTGAACTGTTTTCGTGTCATGATTCTGCTTCAAGAACTTTCAAGCCATCCAAGGATCCTTTGATGCTAGATCCATTTTTCTCATTTCCAGTAGCTTTATCCAGAAAACTTGAGGTAGTAATGATGTTCATAACATCATTCGATTCATACATATAAAGCTATCTTATTCGAAGGTTTAAACTTGTAATCACTAGAACATAGTTTAGTTAATTCTAAACTTGTTCGCAAACAAAAGTTAATCCTTATAACTTGACTTTTAAAATCAACTAAACACATGTTCTATATCTATATGATATGCTAACTTAATGATTTAAAACCTGGAAACACGAAAAACACCATAAAATCGGATTTACGCCGTCGTAGTAACACCGCGGGCTGTTTTGGGTTAGTTAATTAAAAACTATGATAAACTTTGATTTAAAAGTTGTTCTTCTGGGAAAATGATTTTTCTTATGAACATGAAACTATATCCAAAAATCATGGTTAAACTCAAAGTGGAAGTATGTTTTCTAAAATGGTCATATAGACGTCGTTCTTTCGACTGAAATGACTACCTTTATAAAAACGACTTGTAACTTATATTTCCGACAATAAACCTATACTTTTTCTGTTTAGATTCATAAAATAGAGTTCAATATGAAACCATAGCAATTTGATTCACTCAAAATGGATTTAAAATGAAGAAGTTATGGGTAAAACAAGATTGGATAATTTTTCTTGTTGTAGCAACGTGAAAATTGGTAACAAATCTATATTAATCATATCCTAGCTAACTTATATTATATTATACATGTATTCTAATATATTATGTAATCTTGGGATACCATAGACACGTATGCAAATGTTTTGACATATCATATCGACCCATGTGTATATATTATTTGGAACAACCATAGACACTCTATATGCAGTAATGTGGGAGTTAGCTATACAGGGTTGAGGTTGATTCCAAAAATATATATACTTTGAGTTGTGATCTAGCCTGAGACATGTATACACTAGGTCGTGGATTGATTCAAGATAATATATATCAATTTTTTTTACTGTACATCTAACGTTGGACAACTAGTTGTAGGTTACTAACGAGGACAGCTGACTTAATAAACTTAAAACATCAAAATGTATTAAAAGTGTTGTAAATATATTTTGAATATACTTTGATATATATGTACATAGTTGTTATAGGTTCGTGAATCGACCAGTGGCCAAGTCTTACTTCCCGACGAAGTAAAAATCTGTGAAAGTGAGTTATAGTCCCACTTTTAAAATCTAATATTTTTGGGATGAGAAGAGGTTTTGTAAATGATTTACAAAATAGACACAAGTACGTGAAACTACATTCTATGTTTGAATTATCGAAATCGAATATGCCCCTTTTTATTAAGTCTGGTAATCTAAGAATTAGGGAACAGACAACCTAATTGACGCGAATCCTAAAGATATATCTATTGGGCCTAACAAACCCCATCCAAAGTACCGGATGCTTTAGTACTTCGAAATTTATATCATATCCGAAGGGTGTCCCGGAATGATGGGGATATTCTTATATATGCATCTTGTTAATGTCGATTACCAGGTGTTCACCATATGAATGATTTTTATCTCTATGTATGGGATGTATATTGAAATATGAAATCTTGTGGTCTATTGTTACGATTTGATATATATAGGTTAAACCTATAACTCACCAACATTTTTGTTGACGTTTAAAGCATGTTTATTCTCAGGTGAATATTAAGAGCTTCCGCTGTTGCATACTAAAATAAGGACAAGATTTGAAGTTCATGTTTGTATGATATTATGTAAAAACTGCATTCAAGAAACATATGTCGATGTAATATATTTCTATTGTAAACCATTATGTAATGGTCGTGTGTAAACAGTATATTTTAGATTATCATTATTTGATAATCTACGTAATGCTTTTGAAACCTTTATTGATAAAATAAAGGTTATGGTTGTTTTAAAAATGAATGCAGTCTTTGAAAAACGTCTCATATAGAGGTCAAAACCTCGCAACGAAATCAATTAATATGGAACATTTATAATCAATATGAATGGGACATTTCATATGGGAAGTGTAATTCGCAGGGCAAAGAAATACATTGAAAAGACTGGTGAGAAAAACTTGGGTGTGAGCAAGAATAGCAAGTTTGGCTTTGACATGAACAAAGTAAAGTGTCACAATTGTCACGAGTTGGGTCATTTCAAGCGAAACTGCACTAAACCAAAGCAGCAAGGATTCCATAACCCATTTCATAATCAGAAGCGTGAATCAAAAAATACTGTCAATGTTCCTATTATGGATGAGTCATCAAAGGCTTTAGTAGTTACATATGATGATGAGTCCTATGACTGGTTTATCGATGTAACTGATGCTTTCGATCGTCATGCAAATGTTGTGAGGATTCAAATGTCTGAGGAAGAGGCAGCAAAAGAAAAGGCAATGCAAATGTAAATGCCTAGGATGCAGAATGGAAGATAGGATTGACATAGCATGGTACTGGGCGAATTACTTGCGTCGAGGGTATGTAAATAAGAGGGTGCAAGAGAAGTTTAAGTGGTCCATTCACAGTGATGGTGACATTTGGACAGACAGTGAGTCATCCTCTTCAGACGACGACTCTAAGAAATCTTGTGTGTATGTTGGTCAGTCTTCTGTGTGCAACTCAGCAACTGTTAGGACGAAGACATTGAATGAGGAAAGGTTGGTCAAGTTGGATCTTGGTTCGGATAGCTCTAGTTCAGAGTCGGAATCAGAATCCGAATCAGAGTCTGATGAGTTAAAGAGAAGGCTCCTCACCTCTATGGGTTTATGGCAGACTCCTCAAACAACTCTAAGGTAACCCCTGAAACTAATACTGTTTATAATAATTGTGTTAGCTTAGACTTGCAACTGCATGAACTTAGGGAGTCAGTAAAGACGTGTAGTAGATGTGCGACTTTAGAGGATCATTTTAAAAGATTGTCTGACATTTTCCTAAACTATAATAACTGTACGGCCTTAGAACAGGAAATTGATGTGCTTCGAAAGGGAAATCAACTTCTTAAGAAGCAGTATGAGGATAATATGTACCTTAAATCTAGGGAAAATGAGTTTAAGGAAATAATCAAAACCATAGACGATCAGGTGACTGATTTGAAGTCGAATGTGCTATTAAATACTCAGACCATTATGAGACAGATCACTGAGATGAGCTTAAGCGAGATAAAGAATCCTTTAGGATTAGTTATGAAACTGAAAGAGATAAGGCTTATATCTATAAGAGGTCTGCTTTCGTGCTAGAATATTGTCAAAATGTAGGAGGAATAAAAACTAGTGATGATTATAAACAGTGTCCTCCTCCATTTGAGCATGACTATAGTTTCTCACCTCCTGAGAAACAGTTCGGTGAAGATTATGTTCTCATTCAATCGACCAAACAAGATACTTGATGTGCGCAGAGGTGTATATAAAATAGCTTTATTTTTACAACGAAAAAACTATTAAATATGATACAATTTTACACAAGATATTTATTTATTTATAGATTGGATATACTTAAACCTTGCTACAACACTTATAGGCAGTGTACCTAATCGTACAGTAGTGTAGTTTTTAGTAAGTCCGGTTCGTTCCACAGGGAAAAATCTTTAAACAAAGCTTAACGCTATATTAGTTTTAATTTATAAAAATACAAATATATATATAAGTAATATTATTATTATAAAAAGGGGGTTTTTACCGTTTAATGACCGGTTTGTCGATTTTAAAACTTTAGTCGCAGTTAAAACCTAATGTAATAAATAAAAGACTTAATTTAAAGTGTAAAATAAATAACGATAATGAAATTGCGATAAATAAAAGTGCGATAAAATAAAATTGCGATAATTAAAAAGTACGATAATTAAAAGTGCAATTAAATACAATGACAATAAATAAAAGTACGATAATTAAAAGTGCAATTAAATATAAAATAAAGGAAATTAAATATGAAATAAAATAATTATGCTTATTTAAGCTTCCGTAATCATGATGTTTGACGTGTTGATTTTAGTTTTATGCCCATGGGTTAATTGTCCTTTGTCCTGGATTATTTAATATGTCCATCTGGTTTTTGTCCATAACAGTGCATCAGTCATAAATATAAAGTGCGAGTATCCTCGTCAAATTATCCTTATACCCGAAGTTAAATATTCCAACTAATTGAGGACTTAAACTGTAACAAGGTTTTAATACTTTGTTTAAAAATTACACCAGGTTATCGACTGTGTGTAACCCAAGATTTTAATACTTTGTTATCAATTATGCCAAGTGTCCTTGTACATAATTTCACCCCTGTTTTAATAATTCCATAGACTATTAATCCATTCCCGTGTCTGGTTAAATGAACGATTATTCGTACATATAAATACCCCGCCCATCGTGTCCGATCGAGTGTATATGGTTATTTATAGGGACGTCCAATTGTAAATCTTTATATTAAAATTAACAAACTATCATTTAGTTAAACAAATATAAAGCCCATTAATAGCCCATAGTCTAATTTCCACAAGTGTCGTTCTTTTGTCCAAACCCCAATTATGGTACAAAGCCCAATTACCCAGTTTTAATATTTAGCCCAACATCATGATTACTTCGTTTTAAATAAGCATAATAATAACTTAGCTACGAGACATTAAATTAAAAAGGTTGAACATAACTTACAATGATTAAAAATAGCGTAGCGTTACACGGACAGAATTTCGACTTACACCCTTACAATATTCGCTAACATACCCTTATTATTAGAAATTAAATTTAAAATATAATATATATATATATATATATATATATATATATATATATATATATATATATATATATATATATATATATATATATATACGTTTAGATAGAGAGATTAAAGGATATTTTTTACGATCAAAATGCATTGACTTTTATAGGCAGTTTCAGAATTTGGGGCTCCGCGAGTCGCGGTCAATTTCCCCTTCAAACTCCGCGACTCGCGGAGTTTGCTTTTACAGCTCATCCCTTTTTGGATCTTCTTTGCCGACGGTTTTAATATATAAATAATATATATATATATATATATATATATATATATATATATATATATATATATATATATATATATATATATATATATATATATATATATATATATATATATATATATATATATAATTTATATAATTAATTATATATTATATTATATTTATATACATAGTTAACTTGTAATTTTTAGTCCGTTGCGTCGAGCGTTGAGAGTTGACTCTGGTCCCGGTTCCGGATTTTCGAACGTCCTTGCGTACAATTTAATATCTTGTACTTTGCGTTTTGAATCTTGTAATCTTGTAATTCTGAGACGTTTCTTATCAATAATTGGAACCACTTTGATTGTACTTTGTACTTTTGAGCTTTTTAGTCGTTTGCGTCTTCAATTTGTCGAATCTGTCCGTTGTATTCACCTTTTATTATTTAAACGAATATCACTTGTAAATAGAACAATTGCAACTAAAAGCTTGTCTTTCTTGAGGGATAATTCTATGAAATATATGTTCATTTTTAGCATTATCAAATATTCTCACACTTGAGCGTTGCTTGTCCTCAAGCAATATAGTCTTGAAATACAAACATACTTGAATCACTTCTTTATTCTTCACACTTTGTACATCAGTGATTTCTTTACGGCGGTATAAACAATGGTAGTAACGATGTGGTTTACAGTCCCACATGACTATAAAAATTTAGATCCATTAAGAAAATTGGATCTTTATGAAAACATTTGATCTTTTTGAAAATTCAATCTAGTTTTTTACCCTAGATAAGTTTTCCGGAATAACCCTTCACCGGTGTTTGCAAATTGTTTTTGTGGGTTTGGTGGGTTTCATATTTGAAATTTTTAGCTCAAAACTTGTGGTTTTGTGTCACCCACTTGCTAACCTTGTATTAGGAAAGCAACACGTCCAGTATACTTGCTCCGTATATTACCTTTCGGTAAACTACCGTCCGATTGTAAAGGAAAGCGTTGAACAAGCAACTGTTAAGGCAATGTCCCCTGACATGCTTTTAATTATGGTCTATAACATGTCGGATGCAATTACTATCCTTTGTAGGAGCAATAGTAAAGCTCACCCTTATAATTTTTTGGTCTGGCACAAGGTCCTGTCTTCGACCATGCTATGCAACCACCGTTCTTACGGTTGACACCTGAATTGGTTCAGGTGACCTAATGAATTCCAGGTAAATTCCTAGGATTTTACGTTCAAAGGTAATGAACGCATTGAAAATGGGTTTTCAGAAAACAAATCGGTTTGTAATTTTGATCAAAATATTTTCTCGTTCAAGCTCGAGTTTAGATATCATTGAATTCCATGAGTTTGAATTCTCAATCTTTAAGGTCAATCTCAAGGATTGAGTAATATCAGTCTTAAAAGCTGATTTTTGATCTTTTAAGGAGATTATCCTTTCTGGGGATCTGATTCATTAGTCTTATCAAGCTAATTTGCACGGCGTCCTCCCCATTTTACAAGACAGATCCTCTCATGGTTAGGATAAGTCTGACCACTTGGCGACCCTGTTTTATGCTGAGGTCCGTGGATTTTCTGCTGATTTTAGTGATGACTTTTCTAGATTTTTTATCAACCTACAGCTGGTCTGGACGACAACTTCATGACCTAAATCAAGAAGCGCGTGTCTTTTTCGAAAGACTTTACTTCCTTTTAATGATGGAATTGATTCATCGTGTAGATCCATCTTTCTTACAGTAAATCGGGTAAAACTGTTTAGTTTAGTCCAAAGTAAAAGTATCTTTAATTATTTGTTACAGAAATATGTGACATATGTTTAAAATAACTTGGTAAATTTTCCCACACTTGGCTTTTATTTTCCTTTTTATTGTCCTCTATTCCATTTTAAATGAATTTTAACATTTTGGTTTGTTTCTCAATTTATGTCCTTTCCAAGGTAACAATAATTTCGATGTTAACACCTAGTTTTATCGTTCATAAATATGTATAAACATGATTTTGAGTTCATTAAATTAAAAATTTTGAAAAATTTTACTAGAATTGGGTAGTCAGTATATAAGACTAGGGCCGTTCTTTATTATCAGAGAGCACTAGATTCTAATACAACTACTGCGTTACTAGTATTTTTAATGGTAACCAAGTGTTTAAGTTAAAAAATTTTAAAAATCCGAAAGAATTTAACCCCTTCCCACACTTAAGATCTTGCAATGCCCTCATTTGCAAGAAATCAGTAACAATTTAAATTATTGAGGGTGATTAGCGTAGAAAAATGATTAAATTTTACCAAAGTTTCCAAACATATTGTTGTTTGTGTTGAATGATAAATGGTGCATATCATTTGTTCATTCCGTCTTGTTGTTACATCACATTTATTTTTCATCTTTTCGTCAAAATTAATTGCTTTTGCTGAACTTAATGTCAGTCTTTGAAAATGCGTTGTTTTACCCTGTTGTGTACATAAGATAAACTGCAAACATATATACATATTTTTGAAGTTTGGTATATTACCCCACATTCAAAAATTATTAAAATCTAATAATAAAAGTTAGAAAATTATAAAAACTATTACAATATCAACATAAGTGTTAAATGTAGTAACATTACAAAAATAAAATAAATAAAACTAAATAAACTAGGGTTGATACTGATACCAGTAGGGGTTCCATGCATAACTGTATGTGTTATAGAATGCTTCAGCTGGGTTATAAGTCGGATACGGTGGTTGAATCTCTATAGACCAGGGAGGAAATACGGGCTTTGGAGTAGGAATATAGTTTCTACCTATATGTTGGCAATGAGCTATGATGTGGTTTTGATGAACTTGCCAATCTTCAAATGCTCGATGTCTAGCATTTTCATATTCTTGTGAAGCTATAAACCTTTGCATTTCTGTCATTTCATTTCCCCCTACCACATTACCTGGCTGTTGATTTCTTTCAACTTGTGGATGTCTTCCATTATATTGTACTGCGGCGTTATTTCGCCTCTTCAAAACCTTAGCACCATGATATACATTTAAACCAATTGTATCGTGGGGTTCTGGTTCTTCGATTAATAATCCTCCCCGACTTATATCCACATCGAGATACTCAGCAATTAATGTAATAAATATACCACCTCCTATTATACTGTGCGGTCTCATCCCCCTAACCATAGCCGATAAATAATAACCCACACAATAAGGTATACTTACAGCGCTTTGTGGGTCTCCAATACACATGTGGTAAAATAAATCTTTCTCATTTACCTTTTCCTTATTTTTACCTCGCTGTGTAATCGAGTTCGCTAGAAACCTATGGATTACTTTTAATTCAGCTCTATCAATATCAAGATAAGAGTAATTTCCCCCTTTAAATCGGTGATGGCTAGTCATTTGACTCCATACACCATGCGTATCAAAATTTTCATCAATCTTCCTACCATTTAATATCAACCCTCGACAATCGGCAGATGCTAGCTCCTCAGGCGTATATATACGTAAGGCCTGAGCCATGTCTAGTAGAGACATGTGGCACATCGAATCTCCTAACAAAAATCTAATAAAAGTTCGATCGGTAAAACTAGCTACCCGATCATTTATTTCTATACTACACAATAATTCTTCACACCATACTTTATATACAGGTCTACGCATGTTGAATAATCGTACCCAATCATTAAAAGTAGAATTACCATACCTCTGTGTAAGTAATTCTCTAATTGGCCCGGCCAATTGCACTACCTCTAATGGTTCCCATTCTATTACCCTAGGTACTTCAACAGCTTTAGAATGAAGAGTGTGAAAGCCCCTTTGGTATTTTGGATAATCTATCCAACGTCTGTCTAATCTCAAGTTCGGGTGCAAATCTTCCACGTGCATATCTGAAAATGTCATAACTGGATGAGGTATATCTTGTTTGTAATAGTTATCAACATCCTGTTGTTTCGCATTCTCATGAGGAGCAATGCGAGCTTGGGATGAAGATTCACCCCTTTCAGTCTGCAAAACACATCAAACACAATTTTTGTGCATCCAAATATGCATTAGTGTCAGCAAAATCATCAATCAAAATAATTACAATGACATGTTCAATTTATATCAAACTTATGCTCATTTTCATATTTTTATCAAATCTACACTTTTTCAAATAAGCATATACGAAAATGTTCGCCAAGTTCATAAGCATTCAATGTCAAAATAATCATTATTAGCAATTAAACAAGTTTCAAATGGCATTATCTCTCAAAAATCAAGTTCATGAATTTTAGACTTGAAAAAGTCCACTTTAATTCTCAAAAATCATGTTTAGGCTCAAAGTTTGGATCATTTAACTACCTAAACATGTTACACTACTTAATTTAGCAATAATTCATGACAAAAATCGGCCATAACCTGTTTATATCAAAAAGCCCCAAATTGCTCAAGAACACAAACCCTAGATTACTCAAAATTTGAAGTTTAAGGCTTCTAATCATGTTAAATAGCATCAATATAGGTTATACAAGCATAATACATAAACAATTTAAGTATAATTACACTAAAAAGCATCAAAATCGAATTGGGTATAAATTTGTTCAAGAACACTAATTTTCAGATTAAATGGTGTTTAGGTGTAGAAATTTACCGTTTTCTTTGAGTAATTCCTTGATAGCATCCTTCTCAACATGATTTTGTGAAAGATTTGATGAAAAATGGTGAAAAAATTCGATTTTGTGTGTGTTTTTCGTGTTTGTTTTCGCAGTTTTGTGGTGTGGTTGTGTGCAACTGATCTGATCTTTGCGTTTTATTTTTTTTATGGATTTTGCAAACTCCGCGAGTTGCGGTGTTTACCCATTACAAACTCCGCGAGTCGCGGTGTTTGTATTTTTTTTTTTTTATAAAAACCTTAACTTATAAAATAATTAATTAATTAATTCTAAAATTTTGTTTCCCTTGTTATTTAGGACGAGGTCGTTTCGGAACGATGTCCTAGTCCGTCCCTCGACAAAATTTTAAAATTTGTCAATTTAAAGCGCGGTTTTAAAAGTAAAGATTTTTGGGTTTTTTAATTTTTTTTGCATACTTTAATTCAATAAGATTAAAAATAATGATAATAAAAGTTCTCGTCCCTCCCTCGGGTAAAGCAATTTCGGTTCAAAGACCTAGTCTTCAACTCACGACGAATTTTAAAAATCATATTTTTAACTTAGCGAAATAAAGTAATTTTTTGTTTTTTAAATTCACACCAAACTTAAATTTAAAATGCATAAAATTAAAAATTCATATTTTAAAAATTCACACCAAACTTAAATTATATTTTTGTTTTTATACATACAAACTTATATTAAAAATATTAATTTTTCAAATATTTAAAATTTTAAATAAGTTTACAATATTAAATTAATATTTATATATTAATTTTAAAAAAAATATGGTAAAAATAAAATTAAAAATCTTTTTGGTTTTTTTATCCCACTTTAATCAATCAAATATTATCAAAAATATACGCTCCTCTTTTCGGTAAAGTAATTTCGGTTCATTGACCTAATTTAACTCATGACGAATTTTTGAAATATTTTAGGTTGATTGATTAAAGATATTTATACCTTAAGAATAAACGGTAAATTTCGCAGTGATGTAATAAATTTTTGAATGATATCAATAATTTCGGTCGCAAGACCTAATTTCATCGAATACCAATTTAATACTTTATAACGAACAAATTAGCGTTTATTATCAAAAGGTTAAAAATAAAAATTGTACAGACTTACCTGTGAGATAGTATTCTTAGTGATATGCTCTAGCCCACTCATAAGATATTCGGACTAATTGATTTTCCATGGCAACATAGGCATAACCTCAAGCATTTAATGTTTTTTCTTCTAAACATATGAACGATCCATCTCTGCATAAAGTAACAAATTCGGTGTTTGAATAGGTTTGATTATTTGAACATTTACCTTCGTGTGACCATTTTCCGCATTTGTGACATTTTTCAAGGTGTCGTGCTCTTCTTTTCGCTGTGGATTTTGATTTTCCTTTACCAAATTGTAACTTATTATCTTCGCATCTGGATTCTTTTCTTACTCCGTCCAATTTTTCTCTGATTACTGATACCAGTTCACTCGGTAGTGTGTCATTATTACGTTTAGTAATCAAAGCGTGTAGCATTAGACCATGGTTTAGTTCACAGGAAGTCTTCATTTCGTAAAAACCTAAAAAAAATAAAAATTCAGAATGGGGGGAGAAGACTAGTTCTTTAGGGTCTGCTAGGGAAAGACCATTCGGGTTCCATTTTCGAGAACTACACGAAAACAGAAAATCTAACTCTAACAGAAATACATATTATCCTTTAAAGACTTGATTCTCCCCACACTTAGTTAGCTGTGGTATAGAAATTGTGATTAACTTCGTTGTCAACTTCCATCGGACTATCTATGTAGTGTTAAACTCTGTGACCATTAACCTTAAATTCAATCCCATTTGAATTTATTAATTCTATCATTCCGTATGGGAAAACTCTTTTGACTATGAATGGTCCAGACCATCTTGATTTCAATTTTTCAGGAAATAGCTTGAATCGTGAATTGAAAAGAAGAACTCTGTCTCCTTCTTTAAATTCTTTTGAACTTCTTATTCTTTTATCGTGCCATTTCTTCGTTCTTTCTTTATAGATTAACGAATTTTCGTATGCTTCATGTCTTAATTCTTCTAATTCGTTTAATTGATTTAACCGTAGACGTCCAGCTTCATGTAAATCAAGATTACATGTCTTCAAAGCCCAAAATGCTTTGTGTTCAATTTCTACTGGAAGATGACATTTTTTTTCCGTAAACGAGTTTAAAAGGTGTGGTTCCAATTGGAGTTTTGTAGGCTGTTCTAAAAGCCCAGAGTGCATCCTCCAATTTAATGGACCATTTCTTCATATTTGATCCTAAGGTTTTCTCTAGAATACGTTTTAAAGCTCGGTTGGTATTTTCAACTTGTCCACTTGTTTGTGGATGATATGCGGTGGAGATTTTATGAGTTACTCCATATCTTTTAAGAACTTTCTCAAGTTGATTATTACAAAAATGAGTACCCCGATCACTTATTAAAGCTTTCGGTGTTCCAAACCTTGCAAAAAGACGTTTTAAAAAGTTGACTACAACTCGTGCATCGTTAGTTGGGAGAGCTTGTGCTTCCTCCCATTTAGATACATAATCAATGGCTACGAGAATATATAGATTATTATGAGATTTTGGAAATGGACCCATAAAGTCAATACCCAAAATGTCAAATACTTCACATACTTGAATGACATTTTGTGGCATTTCATCACGTTGACTTATTTTTCCGGCCCTTTGACAAGCATCACAGGATTTACAAAGAAGGTGTGCGTCTTTGTAAATTGTAGGCCAATAGAATCCAGCATCATAAACTTTTCTTGCTGTAAGTTGAGGCCCATAATGCCCTCCTGTTGGTCCTGTGTGACAATGGTTTAAGATTTGATTGGCTTCATCTCCGAATACACATCGGCGTATTATTCCATCGGGACAACTTTTAAACAGATGTGGATCTTCCCAAAAATAGTGTTTTATATCACTGAAGAATTTCTTTCGTTTTTGGTACGATAATCCTTTTTCAAGGAATCCACAAACTAAGTAGTTTACATAGTCTGCAAACCATGGAATTTCTTTATAATCTATCTTCAATAGATATTCATCAGGAAAGTTGTCTTGTATGGCCGATTCATTTAGAACTTCTAATTCGGGATTTTCAAGACGAGAAAGATGATCGGCTGCGAGATTTTCTGCTCCTTTTTTATCTCGGATTTCAATATCGAACTCTTGTAAGAGTAAGATCCAACGGATTAATCATGGTTTAGCATCTTGTTTCGAAAATAGGTATCTAAGAGCAGAATGGTCGGTATAGACCACCGTTTTTGCTAGAACGAGATATGAACGAAATTTATCAAAAGCAAAGACAATAGCAAGGAGTTCTTTTTTAGTAGTTGTGTAGTTCATTTGTGCTCCTTGTAACGTCTTACTAGCATAATAAATAGGTTGAAATCGTTTTTCAATCCTTTGTCCTAAAACGGCTCCCATTGCAAAATCACTTGCATCGCACATTAGTTCAAACGGTAGATTCCAATTTGGTGTTATCATGATCGGTGCATTAGTGAGTTTCTCTTTAAGAATATTAAAAGATTTAATGCATTCATCTGAAAAGATGAATGGAGCATCCTTTTCTAGGAGTTTATTCATAGGAGTGGCAATTTTAGAAAAATCTTTTATGAAACGTCGGTAAAAACCGGCATGCCCTAGAAAACTCCTAACTCCTCTAACATTGGTGGGATGTAGAAGTTTAGCAATTACATCTACTTTAGCTCTATCCACTTCAATTCCTTCCTTTGAGATTTTATGACCAAGAACGATGCCTTCTTTAACCATGAAATGGTATTTCTCCCAATTAAGAACTAGATTTGATTGTTCACATCTAATAAGCATTCGTTCAAGATTAGCTAGACATGTTTCAAATGTATCACCGAAGACTGAAAAGTCATCCATGAAAACTTCCATGCATTCTTCTATCATGTCGTGAAAAATAGCCATCATGCACCTTTGAAAGGTTGCAGGGGCGTTGCAAAGTCCAAATGGCATGCGTTTGTAAGCAAAAGTACCATAAGGGCACGTGAACGTGGTTTTCTCTTGGTCCTCGAGTGCTATTGGAATTTAAAAATATCCAGAAAATCCATCAAGAAAACAATAGTAACTATTTCCGGCTAATCTTTCCAACATTTGATCAATGAAAGGTAAGGGAAAGTGATCTTTTCTGGTGGCGTCATTTAATTTTCTATAATCAATACATACACGCCATCCTGTTACAGTCCTAGTCGGAATAAGCTCATTTTTCTCATTTGTAATGACAGTCATGCCACCCTTCTTAGGCACGCATTGAACTGGGCTTACCCATGGACTATCAGAAATTGGATAAATTAAACCTGCATCAAGTAGTTTAATAATTTCTTTTTTAACTACATCTTGCATATTAGGATTTAGTCTTCGTTGGCGTTGTACATACGTTTTATGACCTTCTTCCATAAGGATTTTATGTGTGCAATACGAAGGACTTATTCCTTTAATATCATGAATTTTCCATGCAATAGCTGGTTTATGAGCTTTCAACACAGAAATGAGTTGTGATTTCTCATTTTCAGTAAGAGAAGACGATATTATTACAGGTAATTCAGATTCACCATGTAAATAAGCATATTCCAAATGGTTTGAAAGTGGCTTTAACTCTAATATCGGTGGTTCTTCTATCGATGATTTATATCGATATCTGTCTTCTTCTTTTAGCATTTGAATTTCTTCTGTTGTTGGTTCATATCCATTAGCTATTAGTGTAGCTAACATTTCAGTTTCATCAATTGGTTCAGTTCCTTCTCCTAAAGAACATTCTCCTGTTCCTTGTAATTCTGGAAATTCTTCTAACAATTCTGCATGTGAATCTATAGTTTGAATATAATAACATGTATCATCTGCAGATTGCGGTTGTTGCATAGCTCTATCAACTGAAAAGGTAACACTCTCGTCCTCTATACTTAGGGTCAGTTTCTTACCAAACATGTCTATCATTGCTTTAGCCGTGTTTAAGAATGGTTTTCCTAATATGAGAGGAACTTGAGAATATTCTTCCATGTCCAGAACAACAAAATCTACTGGAAATACTAAAGTACCAACTTTAACTAGCATGTTTTCCATTATCCCTCTAGGATATTTTATTGATCTATCGGCTAGTTGTATACTTATTCGTGTTGGTTTCAATTCTCCAAGGTCTAGTTTAGCGTATAGTGAATACGGCATTAAATTTATACTAGCACCTAAGTCTGCCAATGCTTCTATTGAACTAAGACTACCTAGAAAACATGGAATTGTGAAACTTCCTGGATCGGATAGTTTTTCTGGTATCTTATTCAACAGCACTGCTGAACAATTAGCATTCATAGTAACAGCCGAGAGTTCTTCCATTTTCTTTCTATTCGAGATTAGATCTTTCAGAAATTTAGCATATCTAGGCATTCCTGAAATCACATCAATGAAAGGAAGATTTACATTTATCTGTTTAAACATATCCAAGAATTTGGATTGCTCGGCTTCAAGTTTCTCTTTTTTCATTTTACTCGGGTAAGGAAGTGGTGGCTGGTATGGTTTAACATAAGGTTTAGCCTTAACTGTGTTATCTTCATTAACCTTTTCAACTACCGGTTCTGTTTCCTTATCTTGCTCATATTGTGGTTCTTGTAGAGTAGGAATAGCTTCATCAGAAATTACAGGTATTTCAGGTGGTTTAAGTGTTGTACCACTTCTTGTGGTAATGGCTTTAGCTGTTTCATTCTGGGGGTTAGCATTTGTTTCACTAGGTAAACTTCCCGGTTTTCTTTCACCTATTAACCTTGCTAGGTTACTTACTTCTTGTTCCAAATTTTGAATAGAAGCTTGTTGATTTCTAAATGCTTGAGCATTTTGTTCATTGGTTTGTTTCTGAGATGTGAAAAACTGTGTTTGAGTTTCAACTAGCTTCGTCATCATATCTTCTAAATTTGGCTTTTTATCATCGGGTTGTGGTGGTTTGTTTTGAAAATTAGGTCTTTGCTGATTGTAAGTATTATTGGATACTTGTTGATTACTAGGACCTTGTTGGTTGTTGTATGGAACATTTCGGTTATAATTCTGGTTTTGATTGTAAATCGGTCTTGGCGGTTGATAATTATTCTGATAATTATTTCCAGGCCTTTGGTTTATGTATGAAATATTCAATCTTTGTTCCATTGTTAGTTCAATACTGAGACAATCGTTTGTCAAATGTGGTCCTCCACACTGCTCACAACTAATTCGTATTGAGTGAATATCCTTAGTCATCTTTTCCATTCGTCTCTCGACAGCATCTATCTTTGCTGAAATGGAATCTAAGTCATGGCTAGAATCGGCTCTAGATGCTTTAGATGATCTAACGATATCTTTTTCTTGGTGCCACTCATGTGAGTGGGAAGCAGTGTTATCAATAATTTTGTAAGCATCGGTTTCTGTTTTCTTCATAATAGAACCACCAGCTGCTATATCGATGTCTTTCCTTGTAGTGATGTCGCATCCTTGGTAGAATATTTGTACTATTTGACAAGTGTCTAAACCATGTTGCGGACATCCTCTTAATAACTTTCCAAATCTTGGCCACGCCTCATATAGAGTTTCATTTGGTTTCTGTGTGAACGTAACAATTTCTCCTTGAAGTCTTACGGCTTTAGATTCCGGAAAGAATTGTTTAAGAAATTTTTCAACTAAAACGTCCCATGTATCAATCGCCCCTTCAGGTAACGATTCCAACCAATCTTTGGCTTCTCCCTTTAAAGTCCAGGGAAATAACATGAGATATATCTGTTCATCCTCAACTTCTCGGATTTTAAATAGTGTGCAGATCCTATTAAAGGTACGAAGATGTTCATTTGGATCTTCCTTCGGCGCACCACTAAATTGGCATTGATTAGTCACCATGTGTAGAATTCGTCCTTTGATTTCATAATCTGGTGCATTAATGTCTGGATGAGTAATTGCGTGACCTTGGCCAGTGCGTTTAGCTCTCATTCGGTCTTCCATACTTAAAGGTTCCAGATTCTCCATGATTGAATTTGTTGAATCTGAATCACTAGAGGATTCTGATTTAATGGTTCGTTCCTCAACAATCTCTGTTTGAATGATTGGTGGTTCCGGAGGAAAAATTAATGGTTTAGGATCTATGAATTGTCCCTGAATATTTTCTGGATTCTCAATTGTGAGGTCGGGTTCAAAAAATGGATTATCGAAAATTTGAATTGGAGTACTTGGTCGACTGGATGACGATTCTAAAGAAAAATCAACGGCGGTAATATTAGCTAGATGTCTTGATCTAGTTACAGGTGGTGAACGTACAAAAGGTGGTGAACGTCTTGCTAGGTGCATTCACTGAATATCCTATTAGTTTTTAAAAAGAAAGAAAAATTATATAAGTTATCCAATTAATAGACTTTTCTGATTTTGCCCACGTTTTGAATAGCCAAAAGATGCAGCAGAGGGGCAGGATTCGTTTGGTCTCAATATAATTGAGTACTGTTTGGCTCCAATAACCCGGTCCACGTACAAATCCAACTATTACTACGAACCAGAAAATTTTGATGTCTATCAATTTAACCACTTAAAATAAATTTTCGTAATTTAAAAATTTTAGATAAGAAGTAGAATAAAAATCTATGTCCTAAAAACTAGGATGGCGAGAAATAAGAAAGAAAAAGAGCGCGTCGAAAAAGGTCGAAAAAGAAAAGGGTTGAAAAATAAAAGGCGTCGAAAAATAAGAAAGAAAAAAAAAAGAGTGCCTATAAAACTTTAAAACACTCGACTAACCCAACCTTATTATTATCACTAACTTAAAATTAAAATTGCAAATTGAGATTACTAATTGGAGTGATAATTGATACATAGGTAAAAGGCGTCGAAAAATAAAAATAAGAAAGTAGCGCGTCGAAACTTAAAAAGGAACTAAAAACTAAGAATTAAAGGTTGCGTCTAAAAATATTAAAGCTTAAAAGAAATACTATATCCCAAATGGCAATATCTTAAAAGGGTACTAAAACTTAAAAAAAACGTCGCAAAATTCTAAAGCACCTAAATCTTAGTCTAAAGAAAAAGCACCTAAATCTTAGTCTAAAAAAAAAGCACCTAAATCTTAGTCTAAAGAAAAGGCAATGCAAATGCAAATGCCTAGGATGCAGAATGGAAGATAGGATTGACATAGCATGGTACTGGGCGAATTACTTGCGTCGAGGGTATGTAAATAAGAGGGTGCAAGAGAAGTTTAAGTGGGCCATTCACAGTGATGGTGACATTTGGACAGACAGTGAGTCATCCTCTTCAGACGACGACTCTAAGAAATCTTGTGTGTATGTTGGTCAGTCTTCTGTGTGCAACTCAGCAACTGTTAGGACGAAGACATTGAATGAGGAAAGGTTGGTCAAGTTAGATCTTGATTCGGATAGCTCTAGTTCAGAGTCGGAATCAGAATCCGAATCAGAGTCTGATGAAGTTAAAGAGAAGGCTCCTCACCTCTATGCGTTTATGGCAGACTCCTCAAACAACTCTAAGATAACCCCTGAAACTAATACTGTTTATAATAATTGTGTTAGCTTAGACTTGCAACTGCATGAACTTAGGGAGTCAGTAAAGACGTGTAGTAGATGTGCGACTTTAGAGGATCATTTTAAAAGATTGTCTGACATTTGCCTAAACTGTAATAACTGTACGGCCTTAGAACAGGAAATTGATGTGCTTCGAAAGGGAAATCAACTTCTTAAGAAGCAGTATGAGGATAATATGTACCTTAAATCTAGGGAAAATGAGTTTAAGGAAATAATCAAAACCATAGACGATCAGGTGACTGATTTGAAGTCGAATGTGCTGTTAAATACTCAGACCATTATGAGACAGATCACTGAGATGAGCTTAAGCGAGATAAAGAATCCTTTAGGATTAGTTATGAAACTGAAAGAGATAAGGCTTATATCTATAAGAGGTCTGCTTTCGTGCTAGAATATTGTCAAAATGTAGGAGGAATAAAAACTAGTGGTGATTATAAACAGTGTCCTCCTCCATTTGAGCATGACTATAGTTTCTCACCTCCTGAAAAACAGTTCGGTGAAGATTATGTTCTCATTCAACCGACCGAACAAGATACTTGATGTGCGCAGAGGTATATATAAAATAGCTTTATTTTTACAACGAAAAAACTATTAAATATGATACAATTTTACACAAGATATTTATTTATTTATAGAATGGATATACTTAAACCTTGCTACAACACTTATAGGCAGTGTACCTAATCATACAGTAGTGTAGTTTTTAGTAAGTCCGGTTCGTTCCACAGGGAAAAATCTTTAAACAAAGTTTAACGCTATATTAGTTTTAATTTATAAAAATACAAATATATATATAAGTAATATTATTATTATAAAAAGGGGGTTTTTACCGTTTAATGACCGGTTTATCGATTTTAAAACTTTAGTCGCAGTTAAAACCTAATGTAATAAATAAAAGACTTAATTTAAAGCGTAAAATAAATAATGATAATGAAATTGCGATAAATAAAAGTACGATAAAATAAACTTGCGATAATTAAAAAGTACGATAATTAAAAGTGCAATTAAATACAATGACAATAAATAAAAGTACGATAATTAAAAGTGCAATTAAATATAAAATAAAGGAAATTAAATATGAAATAAAATAATTATGCTTATTTAAACTTCCGTAATCATGATGTTTGACGTGTTGATTTTAGTTTTATGCCCATGGGTTAATTGTCCTTTGTCCTGGATTATTTAATATGTCCGTCTGGTTTTTGTCCATAACAGTCCATCAGTCATAAATATAAAGTGCGAGTATCCTCGTCAAATTATCCTTATACCCGAAGTTAAATATTCCAACTAATTGGGGACTTAAACTGTAACAAGGTTTTAATACTTTGTTTAATAATTACACCAGGTTATCGACTGTCCCAAGGTTTTAATACTTTGTTATCAATTATGCCAAGTGTCCTTGTACATAATTTCACCCCTGTTTTAATAATTCCATAGACTATTAATCTATTCCCTTGTCCGGTTAAATGAACGATTATTCGTACATATAAATACCCCGCCCATCGTGTCCGATCGAGTGTATATGGTTATTTATAGGGACGTTCAATTGTAAATCTTTATATTAAAATTAACAAACTATCATTTAGTTAAACAAATATAAAGCCCATTAATAGCCCATAGTCTAATTTCCTCAAGTGTCGTTCTTTTGTCCAAACTCCAATTATGGTACAAAGCCCAATTACCCAATTTTAATATTTAGCCCAACATCATGATTACTTCGTTTTAAATAAGCATAATAATAACTTAGCTACGAGACATTAAATTAAAAAGGTTGAACATAACTTACAATGATTAAAAATAGCGTAGCGTTACACGGACAGAATTTCGACTTACACCCTTACAACATTCGCTAACATACCCTTATTATTAGAAATTAAAATTAAAATATAAATATATATATATATATATATATATATATATATAAATATATATAAATAAATAAATAAATAAATATATATATATATATATATATATATATATATATATATATATATATATACGTTTAGATAGAGAGATTAAAGGATATTTTTTACGATCAAAATTCGTTGGCTTTTATAGGCAGTTTCAAAATTTGGGGCTCCGCGAGTCGCGGTCAATTTCCCCTTCAAACTCCGCGACTCGCGGAGTTTGCTTTTACAGCTCATCCCTTTTTGGATCTTCTTTGCCGACGGTTTTAATATATAAATATAATATATATATAATTTATATAATTAATTATATATTATATTATATTTATATACATAGTTAACTTGTAATTTTTAGTCCGTTGCGTCGAGCGTTGAGAGTTGACTCTGGTCTCGGTTCCGGATTTTCGAACGTCCTTGCGTACAATTTAATATCTTGTACTTTGCGTTTTGAATCTTGTACTCTTGTAATTCTGAGACGTTTCTTATCAATAATTGGAACCACTTTGATTGTACTTTGTACTTTTGAGCTTTTTGGTAGTTTGCGTCTTCAATTCGTTGAATCTGTCCGTTGTCTTCACCTTTTATTATTTAAACGAATATCACTTGTAAATAGAACAATTGCAACTAAAATCTTGTCTTTCTTGAAGGATAATGCTATGAAATATATGTTCGTTTTTAGCATTATCAATAAGGATAAAGGGATAGGTACTTTTGGAGCTCCTAGTGTAGGAGTTAATAAGACTGAAAAAGTAGAGAAACCAAACCCAAAACAGTTAAAATTTTGAAAAATCCTGCAAATCAGAGACCGATAAAGATTAGGAACCGATCGCCAATTAAATTTGTTCAAGGTCCTTGTTTTGAGGAGGAGGACTTCTTGAAACCAGCTTGTAATTCACAATCAAAGTATGTTCCTCCACCGAAACGGTCTCCTAAGAGAACTCCTGAGAGATCCCCTGTGAACAGGAGGTCTCCACCCAGATATTTTAGAAATAGATCTCCCCCTGCTCGTAGACCTAGCTTCAATTCCTATTTTAGGAATGATAATGTAGAAATTATGCATACATGTTTACATTGCGGGTTAGTTGGTCATCGGGAGGTTCACTGTACTAAACGATTTGTAGCATCCAGAAGGAGGATTGAGCTGAGTCCCCCTAAAAGTTTTTAAAAATATCAATCAACTTCTCCTCCTATGAATCAGATGTCGTCTAGACCTAACTCTCAAGGGTCAAGTCAACATGTGATTTATAAGAATTTGTCAAAGACTGAAAAGAGTGAAAGGTTTAAGAAAGATAATGTTTATTTTAAGAAACCCCTACATAAAATTCAAATGTGGGAGACAAAGGAGGGTTCTAATGGGACTTATGGTTTGGGTACCACCTTCAGGGAAAATGAAATGGTTGTTAATGTAAATGGGAAACCCATTGCCGAAAAGGCGTGGGGTATCCCCCTCAAACTAATCATTTATCTTTTTATTTGTGTAGGTCTCCTACAGTCCAAATGAAAACACTTGGATTGTTGATAGTGGGGCATCCAGGCACATGACAGAAAACATGTCTTTGCTGAATGATGTTAAATCGATTAAGGGTGGACCTGTTTCTTTTGCTGGTGATCAAGGAGGTTTCATAACTGCACAAGGAATGATTTCAAATTCTTCAGTCAGTTTTGATAAAGTGGGCTATGTTAAGGAAATGTCGAATAACCTGTTGTATGTCTCTCAAGTGTGTGATAAGAGGCACAAAGTTTTATTTGACGAACAACAGTGTAACTTCATGCGGAAAGATTATCAAGTTCCAGATGATATGATTCTTATGACGGTACCAAAATGTCAAGACTTGTACATTCTGGATATGTCGTAGGCTTATGTGAACGCATCTACTAGGCATCAAGCTTATGTGTCCAAAGCTTCTGAACAAGAGTCTATGTTATGGCATAAAAGGATGGGTCATTTGAGTTTCAGAAAAATGAACCATTTAGTTCACAATCGTTTAGTGGAAAGGGTAAATGTTAAAGGGTTTCAGGCTTCTGATGGTTGTGTGCCGTATAAGAAAGGAAAGCAGGCAAAGAAGCCGCACAAAGCTAAGAAACATCATTCCATTGATACTCCTCTTGAGATGATTCATATGGATCTATTCGGTCCAGTTAACAAGAAAAGTATCACTGGACACTTCTATTGCTTAGTGGAACTGATGAATACTCACGGTTTACGTGGGTCGTGATGCTGAAAAGTAAGGCTGATACCTTTGAACAAATCAAGTTGTTGATCACGAGGCTTGAAACATTGTATAAATTGAGGGTTCGAAGGATCCAAACAGATAATGGGACAGAGTTTAAAAATAAGAAAATGGAAGAGTATTGTAATGAAAGAGGAATTCAATAACAATTCAGTTCACCTTAGACTCCGTAGATGAATGGTGTTGCTGAAAGAAATAATCGTACTTTAATTGAGACTGCTAGGACCATGCTGGCTGACTCAGAATTATCAGTCACCTTTTGGAGTGAGGCAGTTTTTGAATGCGTGCTATACGATGAATAGAGTGCTTGTTGTGAAACGTCATGGCAAGACATGTTATGAGCTGCTATTGAAAAGGAAACCTCACATTAAACATCTCAAACCGTTTGGTTCTATTTGCACTATAATGGTTAGAGATACAGGTGGGAAATTTAATCCAAAAGCTGTTACAGGTAGGTTCTTGGGTTATGAGAATGCGTGCAAATGAGTTTATAATATGGAATCACTGTGTGTTGAAGAATGTACCGAAATTGATGTTCAAAGACATGCAGCAATTCCATCCGGTAAAGGGTACACGTGGCAGTTTGATTATGATAAATTGTTTGACTGATTCAATCTTCCAGAAGATGACTCTGATGATGAAGAGATAGCTGCACAAATGATGTATAACATGCGTCTCTCTGCTGAACGTATGACTGATGTGCGTATGCAATCTCAAGTGCCTAAAGCAACTAATACTATAGCACCAGTGACGAGGACTAATGATGATCACTCAGACTCTAGTGATTCAGTTCCGGCATTAGAGGAATCGACCTTAAAGTCTGAGGGGGAGGAAGTGTATCTGGATGAAGTATACGAGGACTTGGTAGTGGAGGAGCCGAATAGAACTGTGTTGGAGGAACCGATTCAACATGAGGAACCTATACAAATAGTTACTGTGGATCCTTTTCAAACTAATACAGATGACACCACTGAAACAGGTGGACTACGACGGTCTGGCCGATTTATCTCTTCCTTAACATTTTGATGATTATGTAATTAATCCTGCAGGTGTTTCAGGTGCTAATACAAGTGAATCTTCTGTTTTGGACGAGCGTGTAACACCCTCTGCAAATGTTGTTACTGCTTTTTATACTGAATTGAATCAGACCGGAAGAATCTTCAGGAATGCATACTGTGCTTTTGTATCGCAAATTGAACCTGAAGACGTCAAAGATGCTTTGCAGTATGATGAGTGGGTTTCAGCTATGTAGGAGGAACTTCAACAGTTTAATCATTTGGGTGTTTGGAGATTGGTAATACCACCAACAGGCTGTAAGCCGTATGGCCTGAAGTGGGTATTGAAGAATAAGAAAGATGATCAAGGTATCGTGATCCGGAACAAAGCAAGATTGGTTGTTCGAGGTTATCAACAAATTCCAGAAGTTGATTATGATGAGGTATACGCTCCGGTTACCAGACTTGAGGCAATACGAATGTTTTTGGCATTTGCTTCGTGGAAAGGCTTTAAAGTTTATCAGATGGATGTGAAGAGTGCATTTTTATATGGTACTCTTCAAGAGACGGTGTTTGTGACTCAGCCACCGGGTTTTGTTGATCCACATCATCCAGAGAAGGTGTATCTCTTAGAAAAGGCGCTTTATGGTCTTCACCAAGCCCCGAGAGCTTGGTATGCTCCTCTATCAAACTATATGATAGAGAATGGTTTTAGACGAGGGGTCATCGATCAGACTTTATTTATTAAGGAAAGGGGGGACGATATTATGTTGGTACAAGTATATGTGGACGATATCATCTTTGGGTCAACCTATCAGGAAATGGTTGATGAGTTTCAGGACGTAATGCAAAAACGATTCAAGATGAGTTCACTAAGGGCCATTAATTTCTTCTTAGGATTGCAGGTTGACCAAACAGAAAAGGGCATTTTTCTGCATCAATCAAAGTATGTAGTGAAAGGACCCGTCCTAATCCATCTGGACGAATACATTACATTTGGTTACATCACGAGGTATTTGACCTCTATATGATACTTTTTACAAACATTGCATTCGTTTTTTAAAAGACAAACTTTGCTTTCATCGAAAGTTGACGGCATGCATACCATTTCATAATATATCCAACTATAATTGACTTAATAATAATCTTGATGAACTCAACGACTCGAATGCAACGTCTTTTGAAATATGTCATGAAGACTCCAAGTAATATCTTTAAAATGAGTAAATGCACAGCGGAAGATTTCTTTCGTACCTAAGAATAAACATGCTTTAAAGTGTCAACCAAAAGGTTGGTGAGTTCATAGGTTTATCGTAAACAATAAAATTCATCATTTTAATAGACCACCAGATTTAATATTCCCATTTCCCATAACCATTATGCATAAAATTCATTCATATGGATTGAACACCTGGTAATCGACCTTAACAAATTGCATATAGAATATCCTCATCATTCCGGGACAACTTCGGACATAATAAATTTGCCATCATTCCGGGAAAACTTCGGACATGATAAATTCACCATCTTTCCGGGAAAACATCGGACATGATAAATTCGCCATCATTCCGGGAAAACATCGGACATGATAAATTCGCCATCATTCTGGAAAAACATCGGACATGATAAATTTGCCATCATTCCGGGAAAACATCGGACATGATAAATTCGCCATCATTCCGGGAAAACATCGGACATGATAAAAAGGGCACATTAGATTTCGATAATTCAACTATAGAATGTAGTTTCGATTACTTGTGTCTATTTCGTAAAACTATTATAAAAGTATTTCATGTATTCGCAGTTCAAAATATATTTCAAAAGCATTTAACAAAACAGTTATAAAACATCGCATGTATTCTCAGTCCCAAAAATTTAAAGAGTAAAAGGGAATCAAATGAACTCACCATACTGTATTTTGTAGTAAAAATACATAAGACGACATTTAACAATGCAGGGTTGGCCTTGGATTCACGAACCTTAATGAAGTAAGCCTCAAAAAATATAAACACCTCTGCTGGGTCTCAAACCTCAGACCTCTCGATACCCCGACACCCCTCTAACCATCAGTCTACTTCTGTTTTCTTGATTTTAATCTCCACTCATATTTATTTATCTTATTTATTCTGTGTTCATCTTCCTCACATAATCAACCCAGCAGAAAATCCACAACACACAGGTTTACGATTTGATTCCATTTTAAGAACGAAAACATGACCAATCCAAAGTTGAGTAATTAAGTTTATCAATACAGAAAAATAATTAAATAAAAAAAAAATACCTGACTGTAACAGTCCTTCACGAACACGATGATCTTTAAATCTATTTTCGAATTATAGGGCGTTTCAGACAATATGTATAACACAAAAAAGATTTTAAATCATTTATAGAAACTCCAGGAACCATCAATTTTTTCTAAAACATCGATTAGAATCCAAATTTTTCTATGAACACACTCATTGACTTTTGAAGATATAAGTTTGACTCTTAAAATTAGAAACCGTTACGAGAAATTGGAAACTCAATCTTTGCATAAAATTTGAATAGATAAATCCTAAGACAACTACATTTTTAGAATTTTGAAAAACGATTCGAAATTGAGATCTTTGCAAGAACATACGCGTACATGGCAGTTTCTCGATGCCTTTGGGTTTTTAAATCCAATTTTGCAGTAATATTGATAATTAACATTATGTAATTACAATATAGATGATGGTAATCGATTGGTTGATTGAAGCAGACAAGATAATATCAATTTATGTTTGCTAGTGAGATTGTGGAAGACAATAAATCACGAGTACACTTAATATGAGAGAAAAAGAAAAAAAATGCAACAGATAGGGATGTGGATGCGTTCATATAGCTGTATCTGTATGTAAATTTTACAAATTAATTTTTATTAATTAATAACTATAATACCATTAATAATAATAATAATAATAATAATAATAATAATAATAATAATAATAATAATAATAATAATAATAAAATAATAATAATAATAATAATAATAATAATAATAATAATAAAAATACTAATATCATAATAATAATAATAACATTAATAATAATAATAACACTAATACTAATAATAATATTAATAAGAGTAATAACAATAATAATTATGTTTTATTTAAAAAAAATGAAAATGATAATAACAATATTTGTGGTGTTACCAAATAATATTAGTTATATTAATACTATTAATGATACTAATAATATCCCTAATAATGATATAACACTTATACATATTATATATATATATATATATATATATATATATATATATATATATATATATATATATATATATATATATACCTTATATTAGAATTGATAATACAGTTATTAAGATTAATAATAACATTAATAATAATATTGGATGTAATAATCATAATAATGTTAATAACAATAATACTAATAATGCTGATATTAAATATAATAATGCTATATCAATCTATATATAACATGTTCGCATCTATAGGTTATTAATAACAATACGGTTAATATTATTTTTAGAAATAGTACAATATTATTATAAAAATTATATTTATATTTGTATTATATATGTATGTGTCATTCCTTATGTAATACTTATTCTACAATATATTTGATATTTAACATTTATATATATTTTATATATGTTTCAATATAATAATTACTAATATAAATCATATATATTTATATATTTATTTCAATAGTAACTTAATTATTTTATTTATCATTTTACATTTTTAATTTCGATTGATTAAAGTGTATCTCAAAATATTATATATAAACCCTTATATTTATTTCTAATATTCAAATCATATATTACTTCTAATTATATTCCAAATTAGTATATATATATATATATATATATATATATATATATATATATATATATATATATATATATATATATATATATATATATATTTAAATATATATGTATCTATTTACCAATAATCGTTCGTGAATCGTCAGAAATGGTCAAAGGGTAATTGCATATATGAAACAGTTCAATTTTTTTTTTTTTTTTTTTAGATTCAACATTACAGACTTTGCTTATCGTGACGGAAACATATAAAGATTAAGTTTAAATTTGGTCGAAAATCTCCGGGTCGTCACAGTACCTACCCGTTAAAGAAATTTCGTCCCGAAATTTGATTGGGATGTTCATGGTTGACATTTAGTATGTTTTTCATGACTCATATGAGCTAGAATTTAGAGTTTTATCATCAGTGAGTGATTTGGATAAAACAAATCGTTTATGTGAAGAGTACGAGTGAAGCTATCACAAACTAGGGAAATGAGGAAGGTAAGTTTCGTCATAACTTTTGACGTAGTCATGGTTGAATTCCAGAATTCAAGGGATTTAAAAGAAATCTTTGGAAATCTATAAGATCTGATGCTTCGGTGAATAAGGAAATCAGAATCTCTCTAATTAAATGCGGAGATCTGCCTTGATTACTCTGTCTAGCATTTCCATTATAAATTAAACTCTTCGGTTCCATTATTCTCACCATTCCTATACTTTCTTTCTTAGTTCATACATCCAAAAGATTATGAAAATATTTAATCCAGTTCTAATCCTTAATATTTTCCTAATTATCATTTCTGTCATCCTTCTTTTCAATCTTCTATCAGAAAAATCTGTTTACTTCCACCATTCCCTTGGGGTGATACTATTCTTGATTATACCGTGTCTTTATATTGCTATTCGTATTAATATCCACGGTTTGTAACCTCCGTGTTGCTATTGAGCTTTATATTTTCTCTTATATTTTGGAGCTCTTTGCCTTTTTATTCTCCTCTTGACCTCTAGTAAAATGAGTAATGGTCTAAAATTCGTAAGTATGGAGTTTCGAATGAACTTAATGTTCTAAACAAGAAAGAACGTAATAACACGATTTGATTTGTCAAATTATCAAAATCACTGAGAATAGAACTGTCAAGAATATACTTTCTTGATATGTTTAGAGGTTAAGCAGAATGAAAGAGTTATGTAACATGGCACACGATGACGTTAAGATCTGTGAATCATCACGTTCCATTAGAAACTCAACATAACTTACTGTAATATAATCACATTGATCAAGTGTCATTATATTATGCTAACTAATGCTTCAGTTCCCAACACTACTTCAGAATTCATTCATAGTTTATACTTAGATTTTACAGAAATTTCTAATATAATGTATTACAGATAGCACGAAGAGGTATATAATTTCGGACGAGAATATTTATGAAAATATCCTCAGAAATATCGAAGATATTTATGATGATATTTTGAAATTTCTAAGTTCGAAGGTTGATGAAGAAAAATTTTCCGCAAGATTTTAACATGACCTCCGAGCAAGATATTCTCTAAAGATTTCATCGGATCCAGAATTACCTGGATCCTTTGAATATAGGGTTTGGTCCTTGTATTTGTCCATGGTCTTCTTCATGGTTAGCTCAATCAGTTTTTTAGTACCAAATTTTCTATCGAGCGTTCCTAACACTCCTTTCTTTATCATCAAACTTTTGGCCGTTTAGACCATCTACCATTTTTCTGTTTCCTCTGCATTTAATGCTATGATATCTGAATCATCGGTTATCAATCCAAGGTGGTTTCAGGAGAATTGCATTTTTAGATGATTAAAAGCTGATGGTAATATGGTGGAATATGAAAGGTTCCCCGGTAACAATAAAAGAGCACACATATATATATCAAAGTTATAATAAGGTTATTTCGAACGAAAAGTCGAAATTGTCTTGCTGGAGCTGTGACAAAATTTGCTACTTTGAAATGAATTATTAAGTTATTTTGGGTAATAATAACACTAAGGAATTAGCACAACTATGTGTTAAACGTTTACTCAGTTTTCTGAGAGTTTTTCAGATGCATAACTATATGTATCAACCTTTTCATCCGTAGATGAAGTGCGGTTAGTTCATCCTCTCGATTGAGGTGCTTTCAAAAATCATGAAAGGTTTGAACGCAGATCGTAATCGTCAAGATACAAATGAAGTTTAAGATGAAATCAAGTGGCAAACTTGAAGAATTGTTTATTTCATATGTTATAATCAATATTTTAATTCATTTTAATTGTCCAATATTATTAGTCCACAGTCGATAGTCCACAGTTAACAGTCCAATAATTCATATATAGTTTAATATATAATATTCGAATTAATTGATACGTATCGTGACCCGTGTACATGTCTCAGACTCGATCACAACTCAAAGTATATATATTATTGTAGAATTAACCTCAACCATGTATAGCTAAATCGATCATTACTGCATATAGAGTGTCTACGGTTATTCCAAATAATATATATAGATGCGTTGATATGATATGTCAAAACCTTGTATACGTGACCCGATATTTAAAATGCGTAAATAACAGTATTTAAATGACGATAAATAAAGTGCGTAAAATAAATAACAGAAATTAAATGACGATAAATAAAATTGCGAGAATATAAATTACGATAAATAAATTGCGATAAATAAAATGTAAACAGTTAGCTAGGAACAGTTAGCTAGGAATAGTTAGCGTGAATTCTTAACAAAATTCTTCTCATAGTTAAATTGTTTGTTTCTAACAAATTTTATTTTGTCCAATGTTTTCTTCATTATGCCACTTGTTGGATTCTGATAGGTCAAAATCCAAATATGAAATTGAATGAAATTGGTTATTCTGCAGTGAACGGATACGTATATCTGTGGATGTAAGTAGGATAGTAAATGACTGTTGAATCAGATTCGAAGAATGTACAGTGTAACTTATTAATGTGAAATCTAAATATTTCTCGGGTATTACCTACCCGTTAAAATATTCTCACCATTAACAGTTTGTACAAAGAATTTTAATTACAATCCTTATGAAAACATATATACATATATATTTTCTTCAGATGTAATCATGGATTTAATGAGTTAACATGATATTAGACTCATTTGATTTACCGTTAGAACAAGAATAAATAATCTCTAAAACATTAGAGATTACATAATCGCCATGTCGAACGAAGATAAATGATGTAGAACGTCATGTAGAACGATGATTATACTCGAGGTACAGAATGAGATGTTGAGGCATGGATTGTTGATGGTACTGGTGCTGTTATTGATGGTACTGTTGGTGCCGGTGATGTTGCTGAAGCTGGAAAGTTTTGCACCATATTCTCCAAATTGATTACTCGAGCGCGAAGTTCATTGACTTCTTCTATTATTCCGGGATGATTGTCGGTCGGAACGAATGGATGAATAAGGTTTAGAATTATGGATAGAATACAATCGTGATGAGCTACCCTGGAAATGAGGCTGAAAATGGTGTTTCAGACAGGTTCGCCGGTAAGTGCTCCAGGTTCTTCACCAAGAGCGGAATGTGGTAGATGGAAGGGATCACCTTCTTCTCGTCTCCATTGATTAAGTCGACTAAGAACCCATCGCCAATTCATCCAGAATTGGTGATGACTGATTTGTTGATCCATTCCGGTTATACTGCCTTCGAAGCTCAAGTGTGTTTCCATATCGGAATAGCTGTCGGAATTCGAGGAACTTGAACTGGTTGAGGGATTCATCTCGTACGAGCAGATGAAGGATTTTAGATAAGAAATAGATTATAGGATGTATATTAGTACCCTGCAATACATAATTTACATATGCATATATAATACTAAAATCCCATAAGTTTCGAAAGAATCTACGGAAGCTGTCAGACAAAGGTAACAATAACAGATAAGCTAAGATATGAATTTATCTATACACTGTCTATGCAATAGAGGCAGTAAGACGTGTCTAGACTTTAAGGATGATAAGCAAGTAATTTTTGACACGAAATGATAAGCAAAACTTTTGACATGCAGACACGGTCAAAATCCAGACCCACTAATACATCTAAACAACTATCAGTTAGACACACTAATGCAAGACCTAGTTCGCTAAGACCACCGCTCTGATACCAACTGAAAGGACCCGTCCTAATCCATCTGGACGAATACATTACATTTGGTTACATCGCGAGGTATTTGACCTCTATATGATACTTTTTACAAGCATTGCATTCGTTTTTAAAAGACAAACTTTCATTTCATCGAAAGTTGACGGCATACATACCATTTCATAATATATCCAACTATAATTGACTTAATAATAATCTTGATGAACTCAACGACTCGAATGCAACGTCTTTTGAAATATGTCATGAATAACTCCAAGTAATATCTTTGAAATGAGCAAATGCACAGAAGATTTCTTTCGTACCTGAGAATAAACATGCTTTAAAATGTCAACCAAAAGGTTGGTGAGTTCATAGGTTTATCGTAAACAATAAAATTCATCATTTTAATAGACCACCAGATTTAATATTCCCATTTTCCATAACCATTATGAATAAAATTCATTCATATGGATTGAACACCTGGTAATCGACCTTAACAAATTGCATATAAAATATCCTCATCATTCCGGGACAACTTCGGACATGATAAATTTGCCATCATTCCAGAAAACTTCGGGCATGATAAATTCACCATCATTCCCAGAAAACATCGGACATGATAAATTCGCCATCATTCCGGAAAAACATCGGACATGATAGATTCGCCATCATTCCGGGAAAAAACATCGGACATGATAAATTCGCCATCATTCCGGGAAAACATCAGACATGATAAATTCGCCATCATTCCGGGAAAACATCGGACATGATAAATTCGCCATCATTCCAGGAAAACATCGGACATGATAAAAAGGGCACATTCGATTTCGATAATTCAACCATAGAATGTAGTTTCGATTACTTGTGTTTATTTCATAAAATAGATATAAAAGTATTTCATGTATTCGCAGATCAAAATATATTTCAAAAGCATTTAACAAAACAGTTATAAAACAGCACATGTATTCTCAGTCCCAAAAATGTAAAGAGTAAAAGGAAATCAAATAAACTCACCATACTGTATTTTGTAGTAAAAATACATAAGACGACATTTAACAATGCAGGGTTGGCCTTGGATTCACGAACCTTAATGAAGTAAGCCTCAAAAAATATAAACACCTCTGCTGGGTCTCGAACCTCAGACCTCTCGATACCACGACACCCCTCTAACCATTAGTCTACTTCTGTTTTCTTGATTTTAATCTCCACTCATATTTATTTATCTTATTTATTCCGTGTTCATCTTCCTCACATAATCAACCCAGCAGAAAATCCACAACACACAGGTTTACGATTTGATTCCATTTTAAGAACGAAAACATGACCAATCCAAAGTTGAGTATTTCAGTTTATCAATACAGAAAAATAAATTAAATAAAAAAAAAATACCTGACTGTAACAGTCCTTCACGAACACGATGATCTTTAAATCTATTTTCGAATTATAGGGCGTTTCAGACAATATGTATAACACAAAAAAGATTTTAAATCATTTATAGAAACTCCAGGAACCATCAATTTTTTCTAAAACATCGATTAGAATCCAAATTTTTCTATGAACACAATCATTGACTTTTGAAGATATAAGTTTGACTCTTAAAATTAGAAACCGTTACGAGAAATTGGAAACTCAATCTTTGCATAAAGTTTGAATAGATTAATCCTAAGACAACTACATTTTTAGAATTTTGAAAAACGATTCGAAATTGAGATCTTTGCAAGAACATACGCGTGCATGGCAGTTTCTCGATGCCTTTGGGTTTTTAAATCCAATTTTGCAGTAATAATGATAATTAACATTATGTAATAACAATATAGATGATGGTAATCGATTGGTTGATTGAAGCGGACAAGATAATATCAATTTATGTTTGCTAGTGAGATTGTGGAAGACAATAAATCACGAGTACACCTAATATGAGAGAAAAAGAAAAAAATGCAACAGATAGGGATGTGGATGCGTTCATATAGCTGTATCTGTATGTAAATTTTACAAATTAATTTTTATTAATTAATAACTATAATACCATTAATAATAATAATAATAATAATAATAATAATAATAATAATAATAATAATAATAATAATAATAATAATAATAATAATAATAATAATAATACTAATATCATAATAATAATAACATTAATAATAATAATAATAATAACACTAATACTAATAATAATATTAATAAGAGTAATAACAATAATAATCATGTTTTATTAAAAAAAAAATGAAAATGATAATAACAATATTTGTGGTGTTACCAAATAATAATAGTTATATTAATACTATTAATGATACTAATAATATCCCTAATAATGATATAACACTTATACATATCATATTTTATATATATATATATATATATATACCTTATATTAGAATTGATAATACAGTTATTAAGATTAATAATAACATTAATAATAATATTGGATGTAATAATCATAATAATGTTAATAACAATAATACTAATAATACTAATAATGCTGATATTAAATATAATAATGCTATATCAATCTATATATAACATGTTGGTATCTATAGGTTATTAATAACAATACGGTTGATATTATTATTAGAAATAGTACAATATTATTATAAAAATTATATTTATATTTGTATTATATATGTATGTGTCATTCCTTATATAATACTTATTCTACAATATATTTGATTATTTAACATTTATATATATTTTATATATGTTTCAATATAATAATTACTAATATAAATCATATATATTTATATATTTATTTCAATAGTAACTTAATTATTTTATTTAACATTTTACATTTTTAATTTCGATTAATTAAAGTGTATCTCAAAATATTATATATAAACCCTTATATTTATTTATAATATTCAAATCATATATTACTTCTAATTATATTCCAAATTAGTATATATATATATATATATATATATATATATATATATATATATATATATATATATATATATATATATATATATATATATTTATATATATATATATATATTTATATTTTTAAATATATATGTATCTATTTACCAATAATTGTTCGTGAATCGTCGAAAATGGTCAAAGGGTAATTGCATATATGAAACAGTTCAATTTTTTTTTTTTTGAGATTCAACATTATAGACTTTGCTTAACGTGACGGAAACATATAAAGATTAAGTTTAAATTTGGTCAGAAATCTCCGGGTCGTCACATGTAGCTGACATCTTGAGCCGGTTCAAGATGGAAGATGAACGAATTGCCAAGAATCCTCTGTCGGTGAATCACGGGATTACACCAGAAAATACAAGGCCGAAAGTCAATCCAACCCTATACCGGGCTATTATTGGTTTCCTTAATGTATCTTACGACATCTCGCTCAGATATCATGTTCACAACTTGTTTGTGCGCTCGTTATCAGGCACAACCGAATGTGAATCATATGTTAGCAGCTAAGAAGATCATGCGTTATCTAAAGGGAACTCCAAGTTTGGGCTTATGGTATCCAAGAAAGGATGAGTTTGATCTAACGGCATTTAGTGATAAAATTATGGGGGTTGTAAGAGAGACTTCAAATCAACCTCGGGTGGTTATCAGTTTCTAGGTAGCAGGTTGGTAAGCTGGCAGTGTAAGAAACAAACGGCAGTCGCACAATCAACGTGTGAGGCTGAATATATTGCAGTGGCAAGTTGTACTTCTCAAGTTGTCTGGATTCAGCAACTGCATCGGGACTACGGTTTGCAAATTTCTAACACTCCTATATATGTTGCTAATTCTGCTGCTATTGCTGTTACTAAAAACCATGTTAATCATTCTAAGACCAAACACATAGGGATCAAGTACCATTTCATTAGGGACTGTTATGAAAAGAAACTAATAGATGTCCTACAAATAGGTACTACAACCCAAAGGACTGACTTGTTTACGAAAGCTTTTGACCGACCTTATTTCCTATTCCTGTTAAATGTGTTAGGAGTGAAAGATAGGGCGGAGGCTGTGTCCGACAGAGAGTTATTGAAGTAACCATCCAAATCTGTATCTTTTATATATTTGCATTTACATTTTGCATCATTTTTGCATGATACTTAGTTTATTTTCCTGGTTTGTATGATCATTTTATTTTCTGTTATGCATTTTTTAATTGAAAAATTAAAAAGATTGTGTTTATTTGCTTTCTGTTGAGTAGAATAGATGATAAAATTGCTTCATCAGAAAATATAAAAACATTGAAAAATGAAAAAGCCATAAAAATCAAAAAAATCAGAAAATGAGAAGTTGCCATGTGAAAATGGGAAATGATTGTATTACTGGACTTGCATGTTAAACGTTCTGTGAAAACAAAAATAGTAGTACATGATTAGTTAATGAATGTTGATAACTTTTGAGGATTGAATTTTGGAATGAGAGGATCACTTGTGCATAAAGTAAATAATCTTGGCAAGGAAATCGCGAAAAGGTTTACAGCGGTTGACGGTAGTCACCTACCTATCATTGAGAATGTATTGAGAAATGATTGTTCAGGAACTCAACAGACGGTTGAGGTCTCCCCAACTACGATTTATGCTCTAGTAAAGGATTGCCAAGTAATTCCACAAGATGAGTTTACTCTGTTCGAACCTATACCAGTTTCTATTTACCTTTATTGCTTGGGTCGAAACGCCTTAGGTTAGTCAGGTATCCAAAGGGATTTGTTCTCACTATGAACGGGTCGGAAAGTGCAATTCTGTATCACAGACATTTCATCAGTTTGAGAAAGTTATTGAAGGAGACTGCTTCAACGCCAAAGATTAATGTTGCAGTGTGGTGCACATCATCCAAGTTGTATTTATTCTTTTATTTCGAGTTGTTTTCATTTATGTTTCAATTTGCAAAGGCACAAGTGCAACATCAGAAAATCTAAAAAAAAATAAAAATTGTGTGGATTATGTTTTTAGTTATTTGTTCATGTATATATGTTTAAGAAGAAATAAAGATGGTGCACCACATCAACTACAAAGGATTAGTGCTATGAAAGTTCAGACTTCGTGTCTATCAGAATTTAAATGTCTACATGTGAAAGATGATCAAACGCTATGCTAATCAGAACAATTTTAGTTATCTATATCCGAGGGGGAGAAGTGCCAGAGTTTCAGATCTAGAAAACTCAAATCATTCTGTCTATCCTAGAAATCTTAATTCTAGCAGGTATTTGCTTGTCATTGAAAGGGACGTTACGACTATTGTCTGTGATATGGGTTGTGCTGATTGATCTAGATAGCTGGGGACATCTTCTAGAGGGTATTCTGACTTAGAATTCCGTCACCCACAAAATCATCATATCATTCCATCATTATTAGCTTTCCGCTCAAGCATGGGGTTTATAGCGACTGGTAACTGTGTTCTTACGGAGTATGCAATAAAATTGAGATAAACAAAGCCTTCTGAATCGAAAGGTATAAGTTTAAGGTAGAACTCATGGCTGACAGAGTTGCTAGAAACATCGTGAGATATTCCTGTTCAATCAAATTGAAAGTACATCGAGGTGATAGCGGACAGCGTCAATATATTGTGCTCAATTGACTACCTAAAAAATTTGTGCGATCTCAAGTGAGGACTAAGTTTACGATTATTTACCCATGTGCGCAAGTGATTTTCAAAAAGTCTGGGAGGAAAGTCTGATGGGTTTATTGATTTTTAAAGACTGAAAGTGTATGTACTTGAAAATCGAAATGGAACAAAAAGTTCTGAATAAATTTAACAAGGTTAAATATTGCAAAATATAGTTCAGTTCTGATCCCAAGAATAATGTTGATTAATTCATCTTCTCACAAAAATATGAGGTAATGTTGTGTTAGCAGTATAGTTTGTTTTTGATTGTTTAATCTGTTTTCGTGCTTGTGATATTCTCTATATGGTTAGTTTATTGATTTAATTCGTCATTATGTATATGCATGCATTGTTTTACTTTTCTATAGTTTGCATTATAAAATGAAAAAGATAAAAAGATTTAGTGTGTTCTTAATATTTGTGCTTGTTTCATACTGTATATTTTGCATCTGCATTTTGGTGGTTACTTCATAAACTCTGTATGAGTGGACCAGAGGGAGTAAGCAAGTGTGAAAGTGTTAGTGAAAGAGATCCGTAAAATGAGAAGTTCATCAAGTCGGGTATTAATTTATTTGACTTAGGTTAAAATACTTTTGGATCTGGTAATGATGGGAAAAAGTTTAGATTTTATGGTCTAGATTAAATAAGTGAGATGAATTGGTTGAGATTTAAAGCTAGAAAAGACGAGAATTGAAAATTAAATTTTAATGGTTAAATTGCTACCAGACGGTTACACAATGCAACCGCACGGTTACACCATGTAACCGCCCGGTTACGTGTAATTAAAGAGTTTTTGAACTTCAGTTACAACCGTACGGATACAATTTGCACCCGCACGGTTGCATAATTTTTGGGCCGGATACAACACTGCAACCGCACGGTTGCAGGATGGGTATAAATACCCCAACTCAAAATCGTGAGTTGTTTGTGCTCAAAATTGGTTAAGTGTAAAATTCTTCAAATATTGCAAAGTGCTAAGGGGAGTTTTTGATCTCGTTTTTCTAGTTCTACTCAAGTTTCTCATCAATTTCATCTACAACAGGTTCTATTTCATCCATTAAATCTCTTGTTTTAATTAGTTTTTATTTTTTATTGAACTTAAGATCAATATAGGGAGTGTTGATGTGTTTTAACTGAAATTGTTGTTTTAAACATGCTAATCGGAGGTATTAGATGCTATTACAATGATTTATTTGATGATTAACACTTGGTTTGGTGGATTTGGGTTTTGAAAACCCTAACTGTTCGGATGAATACAACCGCACGGTTGCACCCTGCAACTGTACGGTTGTGCTTGCAACCGAGTACTGTTCTGTGCATTCGCACGGTTGCACAGCAGATTCAAAGTTTAAATTAATCAGTTTTTGTTTGTTTTATTTGTCAATTCAAAGTATTGCTTTTATCTATCTTTGAGTTTTGTATGTTATAGTTCCTTTCTATGGCGAACAGAGCATCGCGCAGGGTGTCTCAGAGTGAAACTGAGAGTGCTATCACTCAACGAAAAAATTTGATTGCTGGTCGTGCTATCCTTACAGGGTGTCATGTGAGAGCTCAACCAGGTTTTTCTGCTTACTGGAGAGGGATAAGTGCTGGAGCATTTCTTCATCGAGATAGGACTTATTACCCTAAGCTCATTAGGGAGTTCTATACAAACTTTGAGTTTAATGAGAGAAAAGTGAAAAGTATTCATCTGAATATGTTTGGGTATCCCTATGACTAGACTTTAGAAGAGTTTGCTGAAATACTAGATATACCAGATGGTGATTTTAGGTTATTCAGCATGAGCAAGGATATAAACACTGCTCTAAGAAGTTCTGCAACTGAAACTTGTTTTCTACATTTGGTTTTGTCTCTGGCTTGTGTAAATCTGGGTTCAAGTGGACAAGAAGGGGACGTGTAATCATCAGAGAGGAAAACATTCAGGATGAATACAGACAGATGATGAGAATCATCAAGAGAAATGTTATGTTTAGAGATGAGGATGATTTAGAGCTGACTGTGACTGAAGTTCTAATGTTAATGTGTTTGGTTAGTAATTTCCTTTAATGGTAGGGCTGCCTGCGTCTCCTGATCGAGGTTTGCCTTATGGGTTCCTGCTGAACAATTTCTTTGAAGATGATGATGAGTTGGTGCATCCAACGGATGTGGAAGAGGTGGAAGCTGAGGTCTTGTATGCAGCTTAAGTGTTTATTTAGTTTTGATGATTGTCTTTTGGTGATTTCATGATGAAACTTTGTTTGTGTAATATTGGTGACTTAATCTTTTGATTGTGGCTTGATGGTATGTAAGTTATGAACTTGATGGACTGGGATGTTTAAATTTGTGTAATATATGACTAGATTAACTTGTTATGCTTATGATATCCATGCTTAATGTTTATCTTGTGAACTGTGAACTTGAATTTGAATGTTTCATTTTTAAATTTTATTTCGATTTGGTTGTAATTACTTGATTTTAACGTCTTAATATTCATATTATTGAATGTGTTTGACTGTGTGATTAGTTGTTTTGCAGGGAAAGTACAGTTTGTGGTTTTAGATAATGAACTGGGTCCTAGGGGGAGTTTGTTGGTGCATAATTAGTCCCCGAGTTCATTATAATCAAGTTAAAGTGCTTTATTGTTTAACTTTCTCTGCTGGTATGCAATCGCACGGTTGCAGGAATGCAACCATACGGTTAGACAGGCAACCGGTTGCCAGTTGTAACCGCACGGTTGCAACGTGCTGTGTGTATTTAATGGGCATTAAGGGTTCATTGTTAGGGTTACGAATCCTAACCTATCCTACACATACAATTCAATTCCCAGGTGTTCTAGCATTCAATATAGTCAATCTTTAACATATCTAAGTCGATTTTGTCATTAAGATCAAAGGTTTACATTGGATTTAGAGTATAAAACCCAATAACGAGATTTTTCGCACTCGTTATTGAATCTAAGATCGTTTAATCCTGTTTACATGATCTTACAATAATTAATGAGAGTGAATTTTTCCCAAAAGACATGAAATAAATAAATAAGTAGATATAATTTAATTAGTCATTAATTAAATTAATGACATCACCTTAAGGGTTAAGATTTTTTTTTCTTTTTCTTTTTGATTTTTTCTTAACAAATGAATTAGCCTAATAATGACATCATCATTATAGGATTTTAATATAAACTATAGATAGAATAGATATATACTCTGTATAAAAGTTAGTGACGCGGAATTTCATAGAGATGTTATTCGGCTTTCTAAAGTTGGGCTCTAAGTCCAAGATTATTTGGATAAATGTTGGATTACAATTGTTTATTTGAAAGAAGTAAACAAGGTTAGCATGTTGGGCCAAAGTTAACAAATGAGCCGAAGTTAATAAAATAAAAAGATAACTCCAATTTGGTTGGAAACAACCGTGACAACAAAGATGATTGTGAGCCTTAAAACAAGGATTGGAGAATAAGCTAGTTCTTGGGATTGTTTATAGATTGGATTTGTAGTTTATCTTTTATTTATGATTTGTGTTTAACCCGTATTAAATTGCTCCTTATCTATTTTATATTATTACTATCTTATAACTCACGAATTTGATACTGCAAGGAAATTCGTTGTAATTAAATAATAAGTTTAAAGATATACATGTATCTTTTATTTAAATTTATGGTAGGCAAATAATTGATATAAACGGAAATAGAATCATGAACTTTAGACAATTTTTTGCATTTTTTTAGCCAAATCGAGCTAACCAAGACCAGCTCCTTTTGACCCATACTGAAAATGCCTCATTTAACCCGACCTGCTTACTCGTCCATCTTACCACTTCATATCTTGTTCCATGTATTTTAATGTATTTATACCCTTATATCATATCCAAGTCTTGAACCTAAAAGAAATTATAAAATCAAACAATAAAGGTAAACTATAAACTAAAATAAAAATAGGGAGGAAGTGGTTACCAAAACAAATTAAAAACATGTAAAACAGCACACGATTTAAAACAAAACAAAAAAGAATCAAATAGTGTGTAGTTTTATTATGAGGCGCGAGTGTGCTAAAATTGAATATTGTGGCAAATCACAAAGACATTTTTAAGGCACAATTATCTACTTGATAATTGTATCTAGCACTTACTGCAACAGCATATCCTTATTAACAATTGCCCACTTCGAAAAAACTTAAAATCCATTTTAAGATATATTGGAATTACATATTATTTCTGTCAATCTAAACATGAAATGCTTTGTATTCAATAAACTCATTTCTGGGTTAAGGTTATTTTGCAGGAATACTCAAGACTTTTACTTTGATGAACTGGAGGACTCTTGATATGAAGCAAGATTGTTCGAGGGACTGAAGCTGTACAAGTCAAAGTTCAAGGAGTGTTCATGAAAATAATTTATTGCTGAGTTAAATTATATTGGGCTCTTTATATCTTTGGGCTAATGAGTTTAGATGAGAAGCACAAATGATCCATCAAGGAGATAAAGCCCACTTATCAAGCCTCTCATATAAAAAGGATTTTATCCTTTAATTTATTCATTCGATTAGTTTTTAGATCAGTAATATGTTATGTATTCTCTCTCATTTTCTTTACAAACTGCACAAACTAAAGTTTTATGAATTCAACTCATTCGATTGAGATTGTGAGTTTCTAGTTCATGTGTTTATGAACTACAGAGTGTCTAGAGTGCAGATTATCTTCTTTATGGTAATTTGTTGAATCTGTACGATCTGTGTTGGTTAATAAAGTGAAGATTTGTGTGGTTGGTGTTTTTTATTACTGTTTTCTTCATGGTATCAGAGCATAGGGCTTGATACTTGTTCACTGAAGTGGTCTGCGATCCTAATTTGTAATTGTTCAAAATTAGGGTTTTCAGATCTGTATCTCTTTCAAGGTGTTTTGAAAGATCTAATCTGTTCTTGTAATCTTTACTGTGTTTGGGTACGACAAAGACTGTGGGACGTTCAGGGTTCAACAAAAGCTGTTATTTGGGTGTTTGGGTTGAATAACATCTTGTTTGGTGAAATTAGGGTTTTATACAACTCTAATTTTTGTTTTTCCGCTGCAGTTACTTCTGATTCTCTTCTTTTGTTACTGTACGCACCTACTGTAAGTCTTCTTTTGTTTTCCACTTAATCTGTGTCTTATTCGTGAGATTCAAGGGAGTCTGTCATATTTGATCTGCCAACTCTGATTGGTGTGAAACCCTAGCTCTGACAGGCTCAGTCCTTGCTTCTTGCTGGCATTGGAGTAGTCAAGAAGGAAAGCCTTCTTGATATTGTTGCTCTGTTCTGTATCTTTGGGTCAATTTCTTTGTATTTTGTGCTTGTTTGGATTATCTTGCAAGGTGCCTGACTAGTAGTCAGTTTTTTTTTATTGTCTGGAGTACTCTGTAAGTATTCTTTTTCCTTACAGGTGTCTGAACCGTAGATTTGTTGCGGTTGTAGGTGCTAATTGAATTAAGTGTTTACTGTTTACTATAATTGCATGTTCTTTGTGCTAATTGATTGTGCTTGAATTCTTTTCTGATTTGTTTGACTATTACATGCTTATTTTTTTGCCTTGATTGTTTTTTTCATTCTGTGTTGTTAAAACTAATTGATTATTTGATTTGTTTGTTTTGTATTCATGAGTGAGTCTAGTAGTCAACATAGTATAAATAAAATTAGTTCATTGGAATTTAATGACCCACTATATCTTCATCCTAGTGACACCTCTGGTGCATCACTCATTACACAAAAGCTTAAAGGTACAGAAAACTATAATGTGTGGAGTTGTGCAATTAAATTGGCCTTACAAACTAAAAATAAACTAGGATTTATTGATGGAAGTTGTCTTAGGTTTCAGTTTGAAGATGATGAAGTTTTATTAGGTCAATGGGATTGGTGTAATTCTGTGGTACTTTCTTGGATACTTGTTTCTTTAAGTGAAGAAGTTTATAATGGACAAATTTTTTCTAAAACTGCTGAAATTGTATGGCAAGAGTTAAAAGAAACTTATGACAACATTGATGCTTCTGTTACATTCAACTTATATCAACAAATTAATTCTTGCAGTCAAAATGGTCAGTCTTTATCAGATTATTATCACAAACTAAATGGTATGTGGAGGCAGTTTGATGAAATGGTAAAAATTGATGAAGTTGTAAAAGCCTCTAAATCTTTTCAGGATCATAATCAAATTTTAAAACTAATGCAATTTCTTATGGGTCTATATGATGTTTATACACCTATCAGGAGTCATATTCTTACTACAGATCCTGTTCCAACTGTTAAAAGTGCTTTTTCAATTATCTCAAGAGATGAGTCACACCTATTACATTCCACACATAATAATATACCTAAAACACAAACTACTGCATTTGTTGGGAAAGTGGATAATAATGGAAACAAAAGAAACTTCAAATATAAAAATCCTCCTCTCAAATGTACAAATTGCAATATGTTAGGTCATACTGTTGACAAGTGTTATGAGTTGATAGGTTATCCACCAGGATATATTAAAAAAAAAACCTTTTAACCAGGGGTCACCTAGGTTTAATAGTAACAATTGCTCTACTGACAAAAAAGATGGTTGTAGTTCTTCTGTGCAATTGACTAGTGATTAGATAATGAAACTCTTAAGCTTAATCAAAGATCAACCTGCTACTGGAAATGTTGTCAATAATAACAGGTAATTTTGTCAATAATAACACCTTTTTTTAATAATAATTTTGATATTTGTTTCTCAAGTAATGGTGTTAACCAAACTAATAATATTTCAAGTGGATGGATTATAGACTCTGGAGCAAATCAACACATGGTTACATCTAGTTCAAATTTAGTAAATGTTGTTGATTTATCTGATATGAACTTAACTGTAAATCACCATAATGGAACTGTCGCAAATATTAAACAAATGGGAAAGTTAAAGATTTCAGATAGAATTGAACTTTATGATGTGTTGGTAATACCACAATACTGTGTGAGTCTATTATCTGTAAATAAACTTATTAAGGACAATAATTTGGTTGTAAGTTTTGATGTTGATAAGTGTTATATACAGGATTTAGCTCAAAAAAGGTTGATGGGGGACTGGTAGTGAGTCAGGAGGCTTATACTTCTTTGATGAACTAAGTAAATGTAAGATGTTTGTTTCTAGTGTGTCTGCAAAATCTAAACAGTCTTATAATTTGTGGCATAATAGACTTGGTCATCCTTCTGACCAAGTTATGCATGTTTTAAAGAATAAAATCAACTTAAATAAGATAATTGATGATAATCCTTGTGATATTTTCCATAAGGTAAAACAAACAAGGGAACCTTTTTCACTTAGTGATCATAAAACTAAATCAGTTGGTGAGTTAATTCACTTGTATGTTTGGGGTCCTTATAGGGTTAAAAGTAAAGAAGGTTTTAAATATTTTCTTACTATAGTTGATGATTATTTAAGAGCTGTTTGGGTTTACTTACTTAAGAGTAAAGAAGATGTTTTTGATTGTTTTGAAACCTTTTATAATATACTTCTAACTCAGTTTGAGAAATATGTTAAAATTATAAGAAGTGATAATGGTACTGAGTTTATAAATAACAGAATGTTGTTGTTTACTAAAAGTAAAGGTATAATACATCAAACATCATGTTCTTACACCCCTCAACAAAATGGAATAGCAGAAAGGAAACATAAACACCTATTAAATGTTTCAAGGTCTCTTACATTTCAGGGGGGAATTCCACTTTATCTTTGGTCTGAATGTGTATTAACTACAACTTATATTGTTAACAGGCTACCATCTGATGTTCTGAATGGAAAGTGACCTTATGAGTTGGTTCATGGTGTCAGTCCAAATCTCTCCCACTTAAAATCATTTCGTTGTCTTTGTTTTACAAATGTTTTAAATAACCATGATAAATTTTCTTCTAGGTCTTTAAAGTGTGTTTTTGTGGGTCATTTGTGACAACCCGGAAATTTCCGACCAAATTTAAACTTAATCTTTATATGATTTCGACACGATAAGTAATGTCTCTTAAATCGAGTCTCAAAATTTTTTAACTATTTACATGGATTCAGTTAACCTTTGGCTATGCCCGACGATTCACGAACAATTGTGTGTAATTAAATATGTAGTATATATATAACATTTTGAAATAATAAATTATACTTTAATCAATTGAAATTAAAAATGTAAATTAATATATACAAAATAATTAAGTCGTTATTAAAATGAATATATATATATATATATATATATATATATATATATATATATATATATATATATATATATATATATATATATATATATATATATATATGATTTCTATATAATTAATGATTACATGTATATTGTATTATATTAAAATATATAAATATTAAATATTAAATGTATGTTATTATATATATGTATATAATTATTAAATATTACATAATTAATAAATTATAATATTAATAAATTTAACTACAAATTAAGATAAATGTTATATAAATATTATTATTATTATTACTTTCATTAATATTAATATCTGTATTATCAATATTATTATTTGTAATATAAAAATATATATATGAAATTTGATACATATAACTTGTTATATCTTAATTATTAATTGTATAATTATCAGATATTATTACTACCTTTATCATTATATATATATATATATATATGAATATGATTTCTATATAATTAATGATTACATGTATATTGTATTATATTAAAATATATAAATATTAAATATTAAATGTATGTTATTATATATATATATATATATATATATATATATATATATATATATATATATATATATATATATATATATATATATATATATATATAATTATTAAATATTACATAATTAATAAATTATAATATTAATAAATTTAATTACAAATTAAGATAAATGTTATATAAATATTATTATTATTATTACTTTCATTAATATTAATATCTGTATTATCAATATTATTATTTTTAATATAAAAATATATATATGAAATTTGATACATATAACTTGTTATATCTTAATTATTAATTGTATAATTATTAGATATTATTACAACCTTTATCATTAAAAATCATTATTTTTAATATTATTAGAAAATAATACAATTTATTATTTGTATCATTAAAAATATTATTATTATCATTCTTATAAATTATTATTAACAAACTTATTAAAAATATCATTTTGGGTATTATTAATATCCTCATATTATTATCATTATTTTTTTAAAATTTATTATTATTAGTATTTTATTAATAATATTTAATATAATTATTATTAATTAGTATTAATATTATTATTAAAGTATTTATTATTTATTAAAAATTAATTATATAAATTATATAAAAAAGGGTACGATTCAGTTTAGGGTTACTTTCAACATGTATATAATTTGTACTACTTGTCTCTAATCTACTCACTAGAATCGAAATCAATCACAGATACATTCAAATACAGTTAAAGTCGATTTTTTTCAATTATTCTTCTGACAAGATTCTTCTTTTCGAGACAATTCAGCTACAAAAAAAGATTAAACAAATCTGGTTACATTATTTGAGCTCAATTATACTCTATAAAAGTCAGTGTTTCAATTCAATAAGTGAAAATCAAAACAAAAATTACAGAAAATAAACCACGACTCTGTTCTTGGGTGTGATAATCAAAAGCTCGATTTTAAATCGTTTTTCAAAAATCTAAAAGTGCAGAAGTGTTAGAAATCTTCCACTAAATCTATCTGCAAGTTTTCACTCGTTAATTTCTCAAATTGACTTCGAATTTCTGAGTCAAACTTATTTCTGAAAAATTTAAATTTCTTGTTCATCATAAAATTCGAATTCTTTATGATGTTTTAGAATCAATTGACGATTCATAGAGTTTCTTGGAGTCATTTACAACCTATTTCATGTTATAATTTTAACCTAAAACGGTCTAGAAATAAAAATCAAGGTTTGAGTTTCTTCACGTATAATTTGAATTATCTTTTCTGCTAATTCGAATGAAATTTCAAAATCTAAAATTGTAGTTTTATTAGAAATCATTTACTTAATCTTTCTGTAAAATCTCAGGTTTCAAATTGCTATATCTAGTTCTAATTTACGAGTCAAAGTTTTCAAATTAAAAAGTCAAATATTGTTCTTCAATTGAATTCGTGATATCTGTTATGATCTAAGTGAAATTGGGGATTGAGAAAGATTTTAGAAAGGTTTTACAACTTATTTCATGTTGTAATTTTTGGCTAAAACGATTTTAATATCAAAATCAAAAATTTAGTTTATAAATGTTCATCGTATAAACTGCTGCTGTTATATATATATATATATATATATATATATATATATATATATATATATATATATATATATATATATATATATATATATATATATATATATATATATATATATATAACTTTATGTTTGGTTCAAAACAATCGAAATTTGGTTAGTTCAGTTCCATTTACAATCTATAAAATCATAATTTTAATTAATGATTATGATTATATTACTCTCGCTAATTTAATGGTGATGAAGAAGAAAATATAAAAGGAAAAACAGACGGGTTTTTATATTTAGTCGTGTGTGTTAAATCAGAAATGCAAGGAACAGAAGAGTGGTATAGGGGTGTTTGTGTATTCGAGAGGTCACGGGTTCGAGCACGGCTCGGGACATTTTTTTTTCTTAGAAAATCTTGTTTGAGGTAGTTTTTATTACCAAAATTTTTATTATTATTATTATTATTATTATTATTATTATTATTATTATTATTATTATTATGATTATAATTATTATCACATTTATATTTATAAGTATTATAATTATTATTAGTGTTGGTATTATAATTATCATTATTATTAATATTATCATAATTATAAGTATCATAATCATTATTATTATTATTATTGTTATAAGTATTATTAATATGTTGATTATTGTTAAATTTTATCATTTATGTATTATATCTATTGTTACTAATATATGTATTACTAATATTATGATTAAGATTATTATTATTATTATTATTATTATTATTATTATTATTATTATTATTATTATTATGAAAATAATACAAATTATTATTATTTTCATTAGTATTAGTATCATTTTATAATTATTAGTATTATTAATACTGACATAAGTATTACTATTAATATTATCATTATCATTAATGTGAGTATCATTAACAATATTATTATTTTTAAAAATTTATATAATTATTACTAAAAGTATCATTATATTTAATCTATCATTATTTTCATAAAAACTATTATTAATACTATCATTAGAATTATTAAAATTATTATTTTTATCATTATACTTATTTTAGTATTATTATAACTATATTATGTAAAAAAAAGATTGCTTATATAAAAAGATATATAATATAAAACTTAACTATATTAAAATTGATATTTATTTAAATATATGAAATAACATATAATTTATTAATATAAAAATTACGCCATTAATAATAATATATATAAATTTGTTCGATTACGATTATATATTTAATATACATATGAATGATATAGGTTCGTGAATACAAGGCCAACCCTGCATTGTTCAGTTCCGTCGTATGCATATTTTTACTACAAAATATCGTATTGTGAGTTCATTTGATTCTCTTTTACTCTTTACATTTTTGGGACTGAGAATACATGCGCTGCTTTATAACTGTTTTACAACTGCTTTATTAAATGCCTTTGAAATCTATATTTTCGGACTGAGATGCTTTTATAAATGTTTGACGAGATAGACACAAGCAAAACATTCCTCGAATGAATTATTATACAGACAGAATATCTGTTGATTATTATTGAATTAGGTGGACATGATAATTGCCACCAATTGATGAGTATATTTTCCCCTGATTATTATTGCTTGGTAACCTAAGAATTAGAATCGGGTATGGCCCTAATTCACGCGAATCCTAAAGGTAGCTACCGGGTTTAACACCCCCACCCAGAATGTTCACTAGACGGAAGAGCTAGTGGGCGTGGTGTTTAGTACTTCGAAGTTTATATATTATACAGACGAGATGTTCTGTTTTGGGGATATTATTGATGCGCATTATATGTTAAGGTCGGTTACCTTGTTGAGCAATGAAATCGAAATGAATGTTATGTATCAAGAGAATGATTTTTATACACATGTTATGTGTATTAGTTTTGTGCACGAGATATGTGCACGATTATTTAAAAATCGCGAGGCAACCTACGGGGGAGAAAAAGATACGAACCTACTCTGCTAAGTATTATGAAAAATGGTTTCGTACATGAGATAGGTGTACTGTATTTGAATCTTGTGGTCTATCAAAATGATGAATTTTATTGTTTACGGTAAATTTATGAACTCACCAACCTTTTGGTTGACACTTTAAAGCATGTTTATTCTCAGGTATGAAAGAAATCTTCCGCAGTGCATTTGCTCACTTTAGAGATATTACTTGGAGTCATTCATGACATATTTCAAAAGACGTTGCATTCGAGTCATTGAGTTCATCAAGATTATTATTAAGTCAATTATAGTTGGATATATTATGAAATGGTATGCATGCCGTAAACTTTCGATGTAATGAAAGTTTGTCTTTTAAAAACGAATGCAATGTTTGTAAAATGTATCATATAGAGGTCAAGTACCTCGCGATGTAACCAAATGTAATGTATTCGTCCAGATGGATTAGGAAAAGTTGGTATCAGAGCGGTGGTCTTAGCGAACCAGGTCTTGCATTAGTGTGTCTAACTGATAGTTGTTTAGATGCATTAGTGCGTCTGGACTTCGACCGTGTCTGCATGTCAAAAGTTTTGCTTATCATTTCGTGTCGAAAATTACCTGCTTATCATTCTTAGGAAATCATTTTCTTATCATTCTTAGTCTAGACACATCTTACTGCATTGATTGCATGAATAATGTATAGACAAAATTCATATTTTAGCGTATCTGTTACTGTAAACTTTGCCTGGCATATTCCGTAAATTCCTCCGTATTCTACGAAATCTTTTGTTCTATATATATATAGATATTCTATGTAATTAGAATACCATCCGATAGTCGAAAATCATTTCATACCGAAAAACCCTTTACTCAATCGTACGAAATGGAACTCGCCACTAGTTCAAGTTCTTCGGAATCTGACAGCTATTCCAACATGGATGTTCACCTAAGCTCTGGAAGCAGTGTCACCAGAATGAATCAACCAATCAGCCATACCCAATTCATTTGATAGGTTCGTAGTCGACTTAATTAATGGAGACGCGAAGAAGGTGATCCCTTCCACCAATCAAATTCACCTCTTGGTGAAGAACCTGAAGCACTTACTGGTGAACCTGTTCGAAACATCATTTTCTCTCTCATTTCCAGAGTATCTCGACACGATTATATTCTATCCATAATTCTAAACCTTATTCATCCGCTCGTTCCGACCGCAAATCATCCCGGAATAATAGAAGAAGTCAACGAACTTCGCGCTCGAGTAATTAATTTGGAAAACATGATGCAAAATGTACCAGCTTCAGCAACATCACCGGCACCAATAGTACCACCAACAACCCAAGTTTCAACATCACACACCTCAATATCTCATTCTGTACCTCGAGCATAATCATCGTTCTACGTATCGTTCTACATCATTTATCTTTGTTCTTCATGATGATTATGTAATCTCTAATGTTTTAGAGATTATGTATTCTAGTTCTAACGGTAAATCAAATGAGTTAATATTATATCTACTCATTAAATCTATGATTACATCTGAAGAAAATATATATGTATATATATTTTCATAAGGATTGTAATAAAAAGTTCTTTTGTACAAACTGTTAATGGTGAAAATATTTTAACGGGTAGGTAATACCCGAGAAATATTTAGATTTCACATTAATAAATTACACTGTACATTCTTCGAATCTGATTCAACAGTCATTTACTATCTTACTTACATCCACCGATATACGTATCCGTTCACCACAGAATAACCATTTTCATTCAATTTCATATTTGGATTTTGACTTATCAGAATTCAACAAGTGGCATAATGAAGAAAACAATGGACAAAATAAAATTTGTTAGAAACAAACAAATTAACTATGAGAAATTCTGTTAAGAATCCACGCTAACTATTCCTAGCTAACTGTTCCTAATTCCCTGTTACATTTTAATTATCGCAATTTAATTATCGCAATTTAATTATCGCAATTTTAATTTTCGCAATTTTATTTATCGTCATTTAATTTTTGTTATTTATTTTACGCACTTTAAATATCGGGACACGTATACAATGTTTTGACATATCATATTGACGTCATCTATATATCTTATTTGGAATAACCATAGATACTCTATATGCGGTAATGTTCGAGTTAGCTATACAGGGTTGAGGTTGATTCTCAAATAATATATATACTTTGAGTTGTGATCGAGTCTGAGACATGTATATAATGGGTCACGACACGTATTAATTAATTCGAATATTATATATTAAACTATATATGAATTGTTGAACTACTAATTGTGGACTACTAACTGTGGACTAATAACATTGGACAATTAAAATGAATTAAAATATTGATTATAACATATGAAACTAAACATTTCTTCAAGTTTGCCACTTGATTTCATCTTAAACCTCATTTATATCTTGACGATTACAATCTGCGTTCAAACCTTTCATGATTCTTGAAAACACCTCAATCGAAAGGATGAACCAACCGCACTTCATCTACGAGAAGAAAGATTTAAGCAATAATCATGCACCTGGAAAACTCTCGGAAAATAAGTAAAAGTTTAACAGGAATCCGTATCAGATCCTGTAAGCATTATTATTACCCAAAATAACTTGGTAATCCCTTTCAAAGTAGCAAATTTTGTCACAGCTCCAACAAGACAACTTCGACTTTTCCTCCAGAGTAACTCTATTATAACCCTGATATATACGATTACCCTTTCTATCATTATTACCGGAGAACCTTTTATATGTTGCCACATTAGCAGTAAACTTACCAACAACTTTATTGATCTTTGACTTTTTGAAAAATTATTATATTCATTGAAACCCTATCATGTACTCATCTACATCTTGTAACAATAATTGTCATACCAACTACCGAAAATTAGCAATCAGTATTTCAAATCTCGCAACATTTCTACATCAACAGTTATATGTATACATATAACATTTATCTCTTAGAATTATGATCTTCCATTCTAAAATTCTGAAAAGCACCCAGTCTACGAATCAATATTCCAAATTTTGAAAAAGCTGAATGAAGCAGCAGAAACTGTAGACAACCGTAAACGACCTAAACCGTCGGAAGTTTGATGATAAAGAATAGTATGTTAGCAAAGCTCAGAAAAGTTGGAACTGGAAAACGGATTGAGTAAACTATGAAAGAGGCTGTGTACAAATCACAAGGACTAAACCTGCCTTCAAGAATCCAAATGATTCAGTATCTACTGAAGTCATTAACGAATTCCTTGCTCCTGACTCTACACTTTTACAGACAAATCTTCATCATCATTCATCGATATTAGAAATTCTAAGATATCATCGTATCTTTCATTATAAATATCCTCCATATTTCTGAAGATATTTGTCATAACTATTCTTATCTGAAATCATTTATCTCTTCGCGATATCAGTATTATATCAGAAAGGAAACTGTTTTAGTTTCTAAATTCTGAAAGATTCGAATTTAAAATATGAATGTTTTTGAAGTAATGTTGGGAACTAAATCATGAGTTAGTATAATATAATGACACTTGATCAACGTGATTATATTACAGTAAGTCATGCTGAGTTTCTAATGAAACATGATGATTCATAGATCCTACCGAAATCATGTGCCATATTACACGACTCTTACATTCTACTAAATCTCTAAACAAAGTCAAGAACATATTCTCATGATAGTTCTATCTTTTCCAGTGACTTCTGATAATTTGACAAATCAGATCGTGCTATATCAATTTCATTTGCTATGTCCATTCCAAAATTCATATCTACAAATTCTGGACCATTATTCGCTTGACTTAAAGTCGAGAAGAGAAAATAAAAGGATGGAACTCTAAAATATAAAGGAAATGAAGAGGTTGGATTTATAGTGAAATATCCAAAAAAAACAATCAAGATAGATCATCGCATTTAACCAAAGAGGATTCTAATTTCCTTAAAAATCAAATCTTATTACGAAGATTTCCTCTAAATTCCTTGAATTCCGAAAATCAACCGTGACTACGTCACCGGTTAAGGCGAACCTGCATTTACTCATTTCACTCTTTTGTGATAACTTCACTCGTACTCTTTACATAAATGAATTGTTTTATCCATATTACTTATTAATGATAAAACTCTAATTTCCAACTCGTATGCGTCATGAAAACATACTTATTGTTATCCATGACCATCCCACTCAAATTTCGGGACAAAATTTATTTAACGGGTAGGTACTGTGACAACCCGGAAATTTCTGACCAAATTTAAACTTAATCTTTATATGATTTCGACACGATAAGCAATGTCTATTAAACCGAGTCTCAAAATTTTTGAACTATTTACATGGATTCAGTTAACCTTTGGCTATGCCAGACGATTCATGAACAATTGTGTGTAATTAAATATGTAGTATATATATAACATTTTGAAATAATAAATTATACTTTAATCAATTGAAATTAAAAATGTAAATTAATATATACAAAATAATTAAGTCGTTATATATATATATATATATATATATATATATATATATATATATATATATATATATATATATATATATATATATATATATATATATATATATATATATATATGAATATGATTTCTATATAATTAATGATTACATGTATATTGTATTATATTAAAATATATAAATATTAAATGTATGTTATTGTATATATATATATATATATATATATATATATATATATATATATAATTATTAAATATTACATAATTAATAAATTATAATATTAATAAATTTAATTACAAATTAAGATAAATGTTATATAAATATTATTATTATTATTACTTTCATTAATATTAATATCTGTATTATCAATATTATTATTTGTAATATGAAAATATATATATGAAATTTGATACATATAGCTTGTTATATCTTAATTATTAATTGTATAATTATCAGATATTATTACTACCTTTATCATTAAAAATCATTATTTTTAATATTATTAGAAAATAATACAATTTATTATTAGGTGGCCTAATCTTTCATGCCACAGATTGATCATTACAGGATCACATGCCTTTTCATTAACTACCATGTGTGTTTCTGGTACATTTATATATGTATAATGTAAACCAGAACTAAGTCTTGGTAGTTTTTCAATCACATGCTTCTTGTCAGTGATACTCAAATATTTATCATTTTCTGTAGTCACTGACTGATATTCATATCGATTTTGGTATATGTCAGAGAAGCTTAACAAATTTCTCTTTGACATGGGAGAAAATAAGGCATTTTTTATCAGAAAATTTGTACCATTTGGTAACATGAATTTTGCTTTTCCCATTCCTTTTATTAAATACGCAGGACCTGATATAGTATGTACCATTCCTTCTGTTGGTTTAAAATAAGTGAAATATTTTTTAGATTTGAGTATAGTGTGTGTGGTACCACTATCTGCAATACAAAGATCCCCACCATTTGACTGATTTTGCACTCCAGTAGTGTACATCATGAACTTCAAAATATGAGAAACAAATAATGAGTACATAATTCATCAATATATTACATTCAAAAATATGTTATAAACGAAAGTACGTAATAAGGAAACATATAGTAAAGTAGATATGGTATAGATCGTAAATCTACATCCATTTATTTGATATGGACATATAATAGGAAATTTATTCATTAAAATAGTCACTTATTGGCTCAGTGATTTTTGTATCAAGGTCATCCACAAGGTTTGCCTCTTTTCCTTTTCCTTTTAGGGATTCCTGATATTGATTAACAGAATACTAATTTGTTCGACAGTTTTTAGACCAATGGCCAATTTTACCACATCGATAACAAGAATCTTCAATATTCTTTGAAGAGCTTCCTTCAACATTATGATTTGTGGGATTGTATGGTGGTTGAAATTTATAATTTTTTGGATTATTATTTCTTTGTCCACGACCACGACCACAGTAACCATTACGACCACGACCACCACCACGACCATTACTATAAGGGTGATTTCGAACATAGTTATGATTTTTATTATTGTTATGGTAATTTCCATGATGATGATTTTGGCCAATATGACCACGACCTCGCCCACGTCCTCGTTCAGGTGCATTTCTTTATTATTATTATTATTATTATTATTATTATTATTATTATTATTATTATTATTATTATTATTATTATTATTATTATTATTATTATTATTATTATTATTATTATTATTATTATTATTATTATTGTTAATAGCATTAGCTTCAGGGAATGCTAGCGCACCCGTAGGACGAGATTCTTGATTCTTCATCAGTAATTCTTTTTTCTCTTCTGCAACTAAGAGATAAGTTTGAAGTTTGGAAAAAGTTTTGTAATTCTACAATCTTAAATTTTCTTGTATAGTAATGTTTGCAGAATGCATTGTGGAGAAAGTTTTCTCCATCATATCAGCATCACTTATTTCTTGACCACAGAATTGAAGCTTTGAACGGATCTTGAACATGGCCGAGCTGTATTCACTTACCTTTTTAAAGTCATGGAACCTTAGATTTCTCCATTCTTCCCTCGCAGCTGGGAGTAATATTTCCTTTTGATTATCGAATCTACTCTTGATACTTTCCCATAAAATATGTGGATCTTTGATAGTGAGATACATATGTTTTAAGGTGATATCAATATGTTTGCGAATAAAAGCAATTGATTTTAATTTATCTTGATCAGAACAAGTATTGTTTTCTTTTAAAGTTTCTAGAATACCCAATGATCTAAGATTTATTTCTACATCCATGACCCATGATGTGTAGTTTGTTCTCAATACGTCTAGGGCATCAAACTCAAGATTTGATAAGTTTGACATTTTCTATTTTCAGAAAGATGACCAACATAAATTATAATCATAATCAATTTCTAACAACATGAAATTAGAATCATTTTAAATTCATAAGTAGCAAACAACAGAATAATGGTATGATTACAAATAATAAAACCACAAGGGCAGGATAGAATATAGGTTCACCCGGTGGTATATTAGCAACAATGATGATAGTTAATATGACCAATACAATAGGAAAAATCATCCTTGTGTGAATCATCTTTACAAAAACTTTTTGAGAGTGGTAATCTGAGAAAATGAAGATTGATTTGTGAAAATGTGAAAACGGAGATGTTTATTTTATATTTGAAAAATATAGTCATTGTAATATCGTCAGTTGACGTTAACAACCGTTATGTATATATGACCGTTGTAACGTCGTTAGTTGACGTTAACGAATGTTATGTACTCGTTATATTAATAATCATTTTAATAAAAGAATTTTATTAGTATAAATATGATTACTATAAAATACGTTTAGTATAAATACGTTTAGTATAAATACGAAGATTAAGAGAATAAACATATTATGCATAAATAATAAATTTAAGAATAAACATTAGTATGCATAAAATAAATAATGATTAATTGCATAAGTAATCATAAATGTTAGATAACATAAATATAAATGTTAGTGAAATTAATAAGAGTTAGATTACAGAAATATAATTCAGGCGGTATAACCGACCATATATAACATAAATATAAATGTTAGTGAAGTTAATAATAGTTAGATTACAGAAATATAATTCAGGCGGTATAACCGACCATATATAACATAAATAAAATTATTAGTGAAGTTAATAAAAGATAGATTACAGAAATATAATTCAGGCGGTATAACCGATCATATATAACTTAAATAACATAAATATAAATGTTAGTTATGATGATAATAATATTTACCTTACTAATAAATAATAAAAGATATCGTTAAAGAATTTTTTTTGTTATTATTATTACCTTGATTAGTGACTTGTGCTTGCTTAGATAAACCTTGATTATACGGAGCACTTCGTGCTGATAACGTGTTATAATTCAGTAGGCTTATAACTACCTTTATTGGTTTGATTCTTAATGTTATAATTCAGTAGGCTTATAACTACCTTTAGTGGTTTGATTCTTGATTAAGAATACTAATAATGAAGTGTAAGAACAAAGATGATAATGGAGAGAAAGAAAGAAATACTTTGTAAGTGTGAGAAATGGTGCAAGTTTAATGCTCGCATTCATGAGTATTTATAGCCTAAAATTTCAATATAAAATTACATACTTTATGTACCAAAATTGACTATATGTATATGAAACGACCCGTCCATATTATTATAAACGCGGTACGTTATTCATTGGTCCCATAGCGAGGTATTTGACCTCTATATGATACATTTTAGAAAATATTGCATTCGTTTCATAAAAAGACACACCCTTATTATACATAATGCATGTTTTAAACAAGTGGGCGATTATTTAAGAAATAATCCCCATAATACATCGGTTTCCAAATGCTACACATGTGACATAATAGTCGAATATAATACATGACAAAGGTTTTATTGAATGCAACACTTCATTTAAACAAAAGTATGAGACTCCATGCACATCTTGCTCAGATAATGCAACAGCGGAAGACTTTCTTAAGGACCTGAGAATAAACATGCTTAAACAGTCAACACAAAGGTTGGTGAGATATATAGGTTTAAAGCTAGCATCGATATAAATATAGACCACAAGATTTCATAGTTATAAATATTTCAATAAAGATATTCTATAAGTTGTTGAGCGCTTCGGTAACCATACTTAACCATAAATGTAGCATATTCCCTTTATTATGAAATCTCCCTACACTGTACCAAGTGTAGTAAAAACGAAGTACAATGCAACAGTTTACGATACTAGAGCGACTAGCCCGGTTGGAGTTGTCAAATCCGATAGATCTATCAATAGGATTCGCGCTTACATGTTCTTACAACATGTAAATATTAGTTACCAAGCTATTAGGGAAGATATGCAATGTGGTACAACTCAACGTAGAATATATTTTAAGTACTTGCGTCCATGGCGTAAAACATAAAATGCATGTATTCTCATCCCAAAATATTTTTAGAGTTTAAAAATGAGACTATATACTCATTGTAGTAAAAGTATATTAATAATAAGTTTTCAGCTTATTAAAAATATGGCCGTCGTCCTTGGATTCACGAACCTATAACAATAATAATGATTCAGATAATAATACGACATGTGAATAAAATAAAACAAGTTCATAGAATACTTATATATTAATTTTTAACATTTTTATGTTAGTAGTCCATTGTTAGTAGTCCAAAATAGTCCGAAAAGTCCAACAGTCCAATAATCGGTATATATATATATATATAATCTTAGAATTACTCCATGACGTATTGTATACGTATTGTCTTTGCATCAACCCAGAGACGTATTGTATACGTATTGTCTTAGAATTAACTAAGATGTATTGTGTACGTATTGTCTTAGGATTTATCAAAACGTATTGTATACTTATTGTGTTAGGACGTACCAAGAATATTATTATACATATATACAATCACAGAATTAACCAAGATTATAATATTTTGTTATACTATTGATAACATGTCCAAATATATATAGGATATAGGAAAAGTTAACAATGATATGGTTAATATTGTTTTTATAATATATTTTCGTCCATACAACGTTAATTTTAGTAGATTTTGTTTTGCTCGCCAAATATTCATTACAACTCCGTTTAAAGTGAATCAAATTGCTATGGATTCCTTAAGAAGTAAATTTTACAAAAACAATTCGAAAAGTTCATCCCAAGTAGTAATTTTTAGAGCTTTACCCTCTTTTTGTGTCGGTAGACAGATTTGGAAAAATCCCGGCATCCACCCAATATATGATTTTTGATAAAATACTTCCACTTTGTCTAAAATCATGAAAAAAATACTGGAAGTCTTATTTACATATATAAATATATTTCCAAAGTCTTAGCCTCGAACTCAAAGTCTAAGATAGGTTTTTAATTCTCAACCCAAAACAGCCAGCTTTTTTACCGAATGGAGATTAAAGGATATATGTTAAGTTTCAAGGTGTTCTTCATATGTACAAGTTATAAGTTCTTATATTAACTTAATATAACATCATAATACATATAAATAAGTGTTATTAGAGTTAAGTTAGAAAGATTATATTAGTTTTTCAAACAAGCTTGGTGTTCATCATAACAAGTTCTAGTTTTTACAAGTTTTATAAGTATAATAAGATAGCAACTATACAAGGAATTGAACAAGGATTTTGAGAAGTATTTTACCTTGATTATGAAAAGGAAAGTTACTAAGATTATATGGAAGTTCTTGATCTTTGATGAGTTGTTGGATTGGATTAAAAAGATTGGAAGTAATCTTGCAACTTCTTGATTCTAGGTTGTTTTTATGATGATTAAAGCTTGTAATTGAAGCTAAATGATGGGGAAAATGCTTGGAGATGATCAAGTATGAAGTTATGAGTATTTTGAGAGAGAAATGGGAGTGTAAGTATGAGAAAATGGAATGAAGAAATGGTGTGCATGCATAAAAACGTTTTTAGTTTATAAAGAAAGAAAAGATTATAAATTTTGTTTTCTTGCTAAATAATTCATGCTACTTGACAAATGGTTGGTTCCACATATTCCTTAATCATTTAAGGCTACTAAGAAGAATATTTTTATTGGTATATACCTATAGTAAATACATCTAGAAGCTGGGTATAATACGAGTGCAAATACCGAGCGAATACGAGTAGAATTCTTGATGAAAACAAATGGGAATACAATTGTGATTATTTTTGTTAAGTAAGAGTGTTTTGATATATGTATTGAAGTCCTTCAAATGTGTATTAATACATCTTAATACACTATATATATATATATATACATTTTAACTGAGTCGTTAAATCATCAAAATCATGTGACTCTCAGTCATCTATCTTCGAAACGTACGAAATATAGTAAATATCGTAAAGGCAGATGTAGTAGGGGTTGCAAACCGTTAGTCGTTACATGTAAGTGTTGTTTCGAAACCTTTAAGTTAACGACCTTATTAAATGTAATTAATCCCATTGTTATTATATCTAATAAGATGTTAAATTGTTATATTATCATGATAACATAGTGTGTTAATATATCTTAATACGATATATAAATATTAAGACGTTATTACAACGATAATCGTTACATATATATATCATTTCGAAATCCTTAAGTTAGTAGTCTCATTTTATGTATATAGTTCATTGTTAATATACTTAATGAGATACTTAATTATCATTTCATCATGTTAAATATATATTTAAGTTCATATATATATTATCATGTTATTTACAAGTTATAACGTTCGTGAATCATCGGACAAGTCGGGTGGTCACACGTTTACATAAAATTCGTTTCAATTAATCAAGTCTTAAAAAGTTTGATTGCTTAATATGTTGGAAACATTTAATCATGTAAATATTAATATTGTTCAATATATAATCATGGAAAAATCCGGGTCATGACAGTACCTACCCGTTAAAGAAATTTCGTCCCGAAATTTGAAGTAATACCTATTCAATGGGCGGTGTTTATAAACAGCTGTGGATATTTCTGTTTCATCTAGTCCTCTCTTTCCCAAGTGAACTCAGGACCTCTTCGAGCATTCAAACGAACCCTAACTATAGGTATGTTGCTTTGCTTGAGCCGTTTGACTTCACGATCCATGATTTCGACAGGCTCTTCTATAAAATGCAGTTTCTCGTCGATTTGGATTTTTTCAAGAGGAACAGTGAGGTCTTCTTTTGCAAGGCATTTCCTTCGGTTCGAGACGTGAAAGGTATTGTGTACTCCAGCAAGTTGTTGTGGTAGCTTAAGTCGATAAGCCACCGGTCCAATACGTTCGATGATCTTGAATGGTCCTACGTATCTTGGGTTTAATTTACCCCTCTTACCAAAGCGTATCACACCTTTCCATGGTGACACCTTTAACATAACCATGTCATCAACCTGAAATTCTAACGACTTTGGGCGGTCTTCAATCTCTCCTTGATTTGCACAATCTTTTCAGTAGTCTCCTGTATGATCTCGGGACCAGTCAGTTGTCTGTCACCTACTTCGTTCCAACAGATAGGGGATCTACACTTTCTTCCATAAAGTGCTTCGAATGGTGCAGCATTAATACTCGTATGATAACTGTTGTTATACGAGAATTCTGCCAATGGTAAATATTTATCCCATCCGTTTCCAAAATCGATCACACATGCTCTAAGCATGTCTTTAAGAGTCTGAATGGTCCTTTCACTTTGCCCATCGATCTGAGGATGATATGCAGTGCTCATATCCAGATGAGTTCCCAGAGCTTCATGTAGTGATTGCCAAAACCTTGACGTAAACCTACTGTCGCGATCAGATATAATGGAAATAGGTACTCCATGTCTTGAAACAACTTCCTTCATGTATAATCGTACCAATTTCTCCATCTTATCCATTTCCTTCATAAGTAGGAAATGTGCAGATTTGGTGAGACGATCGACAATTACCCAAATGGTGTCATAACCCCATGCAGTCTTTGGTAGCTTCGTGATGAAATCCATAGTAATACATTCCCATTTCCATTCAGGGATTTCTGGTTGTTGAAGAAAACCTGATGGTTTCTGATGTTCCGCCTTGACTTTGGAGCAAGTCAAACATTCTCCAATGTATGTTGCAATATCAGCTTTCAAATTTGGCCACCAAAAGTGTGCCTTAAGATCTTGATACATCTTTCCAGCTCCGGGATGTATCGAGTATCTCGTCTTATGTGCCTCATCTAAAACCAATTTTCTTAACCCTTTAAACTTTGGTACCCAAATACGTCCATTAAAATACCGGGTTTCGTCTTCTCGAATCTCAAGTTACTTGACTAAACCCTTGAGCATCTCATTTCCAAAGTTTTCTTCAGTAAGAGCTCCTCGTTGAGCCTCCTTTATTTGTGTAGTCAGGTTTGTATGAATCTTCATATTCATTGCCCGTACTCGAATCGGCTCTCTTTCCTTCCTGCTTAAAGCATCTGCTACTACATTTGCTTTCCCGGGATGATAGCGAATTTCACAATCATAGTCATTTATCAGCTCGACTCACCTACGTTGCCTCATGTTCAGTTGTTTTTGGTTGAAGATATGTTGAAGGCTTTTATGGTCGGTATACACAGTACATTTAACCCCGTACAAGTAGTGTCTCCAAATCTTTAATGCAAACACCACTGCTCCCAATTCTAGATCATGAGTCGTATAATTTTGTTCATGAATCTTCAGTTGTCAGGATGCATATACAATAACCTTCTTTCGTTGCATGAGGACACAACCAAAACCTTGTCGCGAAGCATCACAATAAATTACAAAATCATCGTTTCCTTCAGGTAACGATAGAATATGCGATGTAGTCAACTTCTTCTTCAATAATTGAAATGCAGCTTCCTGCTCAGAAGTCCATTCGTACTTCTTCCCTTTATGTGTTAATGTTGTCAATGGTTTGGCTATCCGGGAAAAATCTTGAATAAACCTTCTGTAATAGCCAGCAAGACCCAAAAATTGGCGTATTTGCGTCGGAGTCTTTGGGGTTTCCCATTTTTCAATGGCTTCAACCTTCGCAGGATCGACCTGAATTCCTTGACTGCTCACGATGTGACCAAGGAATTGTACTTCCTTTAACCAAAAGGCGTACTTAGAAAACTTTGCGTATAACTGTTCTTTCTTCAACAGTTCCAGCATCAACCTTCAATGTTGCTCATGTCTTGTTCATTTTTGGAATAAATAAGAATACAATCAATAAAGACGATAACAAACTTATCCAAATACGCACTGCATACCCGATTCATGAGGTCCATGAATACAACTGGTGCGTTTGTCAGCCCGAACGGCATGACTAAAAATTCATAATGACCATAGCATGTCCGAAATGCGGTTTTCGGAATATCATCTTCTTTGACACGCAACTGATGATATCCCAATCTTAGATCGAATTTGTAGTAAGCACGTGATCCTTGCAGCTGATCAAACAAGTCATCAATTCTCGGTAATGGGTACCGATTCTTGATAGTTAACTTGTTTAATTCGCAGTAATCTATACACATTCAGAAAGATCCATCTTTCTTCTTGACGAATAAAATTGGAGCTCCCCACGGTGAAGTACTCGGTCGAATGAATCCACGGTCCAGTAATTCTTGTAACTGGCTTTGTAACTCTTTCATCTCAGACGGTGCAAGTCTGTATGGAGCACGAGCCACTGGTGCAGCTCCTGGTACAAAATCTATTTGAAATTCTACAGATCTAAATGGAGATAATCCCGGAAACTCTTTCGGAAAGACTTCAGGAAAATCTCTTGCCACAGGCACGTCGTTGATGCTCTTCTCTTTTTCCTTCATTTCGACTTTATTAACATGTGCTAGGATAGCATAGTACCCTTTCTTCAAGCACTTTTGGACTTTCAAGCAGCTAATGGGTTTTAGCTTTGAGTTACCCTTCTCTCCATATATCATTACTACCGTTTTATCCTTATGAGGAATGCGAATTGCCTTCTTGGCACACACAACCTCAGCTCCTATTTTGGACATCCAGTACATGCCGACTATTACATCAAAACTTCCTAATTCTACGGGTATCAAATCAATTTTAAATGTTTCTCCGGCTAACTTTATTTTACAATCACGGCAAATTTTATCGGCTTTAATTAGTTTACCATTAGCTAACTCAATCATTGTGATGACCCGGAAATTTCTGACCAAATTTAAACTTAATCTTTAACGTTTCCAACACGATAAGCAAAGTCTATGAAGTTGGATCTCAAAATTTCAAACTTTTCAATTACCCTTCGATTGTTCTCAACGATTCGCGAACAATTATATGTAAATAGATACATATGCTATAACTTGAAAACGTAACAAAGTGTTATGAAAATGATACTGTGCATTAACCTTATTGGTTTGATTATCTGTTTGATATTTAGATAAGTTAACTAAAATGTTTAAGATGAACCAGTAAAACACTAATTTGCTACAGTACCCGAAAAGCTACAGTGTTTTCGAAAATCACTATTTGCTACAGTAAAAAAACTTTGCTACAGTAACTTTGCTACATTAAAACACTATTTTAAAATGTATTTTAACAAATAGCGAGACGATGATTTATAGAAGTAAATGACCAAAACACTCAAATGTATAAGTTATATTTCGAGTGATATAAATTAGGGATAATTTAAGGCTATATTTTGAAAAAGGTACGTGTCTCAAAATGTAAATTACAAGTTTTCTCATCATACGAAGGGACACTCGAAAAACCGGAACCGGGACATAAGTCGCGTAATGACGTATGACTTATCGGAACAAAAATTACAAATTAACTATGCATGAGAATATAATATAATATATAATTAATTAATTTAAATTATATATTATATATATTATATTATAATATGTCGACAAACTAGAAGTTAAAAGGTTTGTGAGCTGGATCTTCAGGCCATGCGATCGCATGGCCATTCCTCTTCAAACCCATGCGATCGCATGGGATGGCTGGATAGGAATGCCTATAAAGCTCGATCAGTTTTTCGGACGAATTCAATCATAAATCTATCTCTCAATCTCTCTGTCTCTTTAATATATATATATATATATATATATATATATATATATATATATATATATATATATATATATATATATATATATATATATATATATATATTATTAAGATTAATATTATTAATCTTATTATTATTATTATTATTATTATTATTATTATTATTATTATTAGTAATATTACATAAAATACTACGACGAGGTTATGAGCATGTCACTTTCAAAATGGGTTTTCGAGCGGGATAGAACTAAGGAAATTATGGGTTATAGCTATGGAGGTTATAGGTAATGTACGTGGGTATTATTGGTAAATCAAACCTAGTGTTTATCATCTCTGTTGCGTCTACGTACTTCCCTGCAATATTGAATCACAATATTGATACGTGAGCATTCATATCTTATCTTTTATATATTAATTGTGTATCCATGTCTAGTGCTCGAGTATATATGTTTATGCATGCTTGTATGCTAAATTTCATCGTTAAACAGTTTATGATGAATCACGAATTAAATACATATATTACTGGTAAAAGGTATATGATATGCATGTTTTTGAAAAGCTGGCGAAAAATCAATAACTTTTCATTTAGAAATCACGTAATTTCGATGAACGAATCAAAAGATATGGTCAACTGAATTATGATTGACGTTAATTGAAATTGCTTTTGAATCTGCAATTAAGATTTAAACAACTTGTTTACGAGATTGATAAAATGAATTTTTGAATATTACCAACCGAGTAAATGACTCCTTATATAAGGTATGTCTCGTTTTGTTGAACTATTGTCAAAATTGACTTTTTGAAACGACTTTGGATAACTTTTGTATGTCGATCTCGAGCATTAGGATTGTGATACACTATGACCAGACCTAGCTTGATAGACATTTATTGACCAACATATGTTCTCTAGGTTGAGATCTACGGTTATTTGGTAATCCGAGTTTCAGTCACATTTTGGTGAACAACTTTATATGCTGCTAAGGTGAGTTTCATTTGCTCCCTTTTTAATTGCTTTTGCAATATATATTTTTGGGCTGAGAATACATGAAATTTATTTTAAACACAATGGATACAAGTACATACTAAATTCTACACTGAGTTTGAACCGAAAATCCCTTAGCTTTGGTAACTAGTAGCTGCCAGTACATAGGATATGGACTGGTGGGCGCGAATAACTGTATATGGATCCATAGGGCTTGACATCCCCGTCCGAGCTAGAGCGCTAGCCTTTTAACGGACGTGTGTTATTTGAGTTTAGGACACGTTGGTTTGCGTATATTATTAAGATGATTATACAAAGGGTACAAATTATATATACGTTAAGTTTAGTTACCAGGGTGCTCAATTTCGTAGAATATTTTGATAAACGTTTCTGGATGAAACAACTGAAATCTTGTGATCCACCTTTATATACAGATTATGTGAAACACTAAAACTATGAACTCACCAACCTTTGTGTTGACACTTGTTAGCATGTTTATTCTCAGGTTTCCTAGAAGTCTTCCACTGTTTGCTTATATGTTAGACAAGCTATGTGCATGGAGTCGTACATGGCATATTTTTCAAGGAAACGTTGCATTCACCAAATCATCACCATGTATCATATTTTGACTGCATTGTCAATGAAAGTACTATTGTAAACTATTATTTACGGTGATTGTCTATATGTAGAAATCATCAGATGTCGAAAACCTTTGATTTAAATATTCATTTATGGTGTGCCTTTTCAAAAGAATGCATTGTTTACAAAACGTATCATATAGAGGTCAAATACCTCGTAATGAAATCAATGAATGACGTATTGTCCATATGGATTTGGAGCGATCATCACAATCATGTACTTAGCATCTAGAGGTAATGATGAACAATTCAATTTAGCGTAAAAGTCTCTACACATGTAACTTCTATCGGCACCAGTATCAAATATAATAGATGCTGATAAGTCATTAATGGTAAACGTACCCGTAACAAGCTCCGGGTCTTCACATGCCTCTCTAGCATTAATAACAAATGCTCTTCCTCGTGCAGGTCCGTTATTCTTCTATGGATTCGGGTACTGGCTCTTAATATGACCCTGTTTCCCACACTCGTAACAAGTAACAGTAGCCAGGGCAGTTCTATTTGCATTGGTGGCAGGAGTCTTTGTACCATTTGTATTTGTAACAGGAACCCAACAATCTTCAGCAAGATGACCCCTTCGATTACATTTGTTGCACACCACATTGCAAAAACCAGTGTGATGTTTATGGCATCTGTTACATAAGGGATTACGCCCTTTGTAACCCGAGCGTGAACCACTACCCGCACCTTGTGTGGTTTCCTGTTTCTTGAGAGATTGTTGCTGGTGACCTCGATCACGGTTTCCATCCCACTTTCTTTAGTTATCCGATACCTTGGCATCGGTATTTGATGCGTTCTTACCCAGGATGATCTGATCCATTAGCTTGTTTGCCATGGTGATAGCTTCATGAATTGTCTTGGGTTTGGATGCTGTAACATTGGCCTTGATGTTCTTTGGCAGACCATCTTTGTACAATTCAATCTTTCGCTCTTCCGTTGGTACCAATTCAGGACATAACAAGGCTAATTCCATGAATCGCCTGTTATAGTTGGTAAGTTCCGTTCCGACAGCTTTCAGATTTCGTAACTCGGCTTCCATCTTTCTAACCTCGTTCCTTGGGCAGTATTCGTTGATTAGCATATTTTTCAATTCCTCCCAAGGAGTATCATATGCTTCATCGCCCCCAACACCTTTTACATAGTTTTTCCACCATGTAAGTGCACCATCCTGTAATGTGCATGAAGCATACTTTGTCCGATCCCCTTTCGCACAACCACTGATTTTAAATACGGACTCCAGTTTTTCGAACAATCGGGTTAAACCGAATGGTCCTTCTGTTCCACTGAATGATGAAGGTTTGCAACCTTGAAATGCTTTATATGAGCATCCAACACGAGGGTTTGTGTTGTTTGCTGCTGCTCTTGCCGAAAATCTACACTGAGTTTGAACTGAAAATCCCTTAGCTTCGGTAACTAGTAGCTGCCAGTACATAGGATATGGACTGGTGGGCACGAATAACAGTATATAGATCCATAGGGCTTGACATCCCCGTCCGAGCTAGAGCGCTAGCCTTTTAACGGACGTGTGTTATTTGAGTTTAGGACACGTTGGTTTGCGTGTATTAGTAAGATGATTATACAAAGGGTACAAATTACATATACGTTAAGTTTAGTTACCAGGGTGCTCAATTTCGTAGAATATTTTGATAAACGTTTCTGGATGAAACAACTGAAATCTTGTGATCCACCTTTATATACAGATTATGCGAAACACTAAAACTATGAACTCACCAACCTTTGTGTTGACACTTGTTAGCATGTTTATTCTCAGGTTTCCTATTAGTCTTCCGATGTTTGCTTATATGTTAGACAAGCTTTGTGCATGGAGTCGTACATGGCATATTTTTCAAGGAAATGTTGCATTCACCAAATCATCACCATGTATCTTATTTTGACTGCATTGTCAACGGAAGTACTATTGTAAACTATTATTTACAGTGATTGTCTATATGTAGTAATCATCAGATGTCGAAAACCTTTGATTTAAATATTCATTTATGGTGTGCCTTTTCAAAAGAATGCATTGTTTACAAAACGTATCATATAGAGGTCAAATACCTCGCAATGAAATCAATGAATGACATATTGTCCATATGGATTTGGAGCGATTATCACAGTTGGTATCAGAGCATTGGTCTTAGTGAACCAGGTTTTGCATTAGTGTGTCTAACTGATAGTTGTTAGGATACATTCATAATTCTGGACTTCGACTGTGTCTGCATGTCAAAAGTTTTTCCTATCATTTCTTATCGGAAATTACCTGTCTATCATCTTAAGTCTAAACGCGTCTTATTGCATTGATTGCATAGATAGAGTATAGACAAAATTCATATCTTGGCATATCTATTACAGTAAACTTTGTCTGACATCTTCTGTAAAATCCTCCGTAACTTATAGGATTCTGGTATTATAAATACATATGTAAACTATGTATTGAGGAGTACCAAATTAGTCCTATAATATATTTCATTCCAAATATCTTTTCCTTGATTACACAAAATGGATCCTGTATCTAGTTCAAATTCCTTAGATTCCGACAGCTATTCCGATATGGATTTCCACTCAAGTTCCGAAAACAGCGTAACCGGAATGGATCAACCAATTAGCCATCATCTATTCTGGATGAATTGGGGATGGGTTCGTAATCTACTTAATCATTGGAGACAAGAAGAAGGCGATCCCTTCCATCCACCACATTTACCTCTTGGCGAAGAACCCGAAGCACTTACCGGCGAACCTGTTCGTAACACCATTTTCACCCTCATTTCCAGAACAGCTCGCAATGACTACGTAATATCCAATATTCTAAATCTTATTCATCCGCTTGTCCGAACCGCCAATCATCCAAGTATAATAGAAGAAGTCAACGAGCTTCGCGCTCGGGTAGTGGCATTGGAGAATATGGTGCAAGGATTACAAACACCAGCAGCATAACCAGTATCACCATCATCAACACCAACAGTACCATTACCACCACCAACAACAACATCCCCATCACACGCCTCAACATCACAATCTGTACCTCGGATATCAACATCATACGCACCATAGGTACCAAGGAGTACCAACAACAATAAACGATGAAGTATTGATTCATAACTTCATCGGAAAAATATTCTACTGCGATTAGGTAATCTCTAAAATCTTAGAGATTATTTATCCCAGTTCTAACCGTAAATCAGATGAATATAGATAATAGAAGGAAGAATAGAAACCCTGACAAGAATGGTGCGTAAGGTACAAGCTAGACTTGTTTTACCAACAACATCAATAGTACCCTTAGCCTCACCAGCACAGTCAATGCTGTCAACATCGCCTCTAACATCACAAGATCTGCCAGTTCAAGAAGGCACTGTGGATATTATTACGAGTCAATAACGAGCATATTGTATCAATGAGTTATGAAGTAATAACTCAATCCCTCTAAAGAATTTATATGTATATCTTATATATATAAATTTTAAAACTATCATAAATCTTTTCGTACTAAGCTATTATGTAAGAATTGAAAAAGGGTAAATACTACTCGATTAATTCATATTACTAATATGCTATAAACAAATTAACCTTCATTAACTAAAATCTCTGTTTCAACTCAATGAATTCCATTTCCTAATAAACCAAGTGTATTATTTAATTACATAATTGATTTTACATTTTCATTTTCGATGTACTCGAAACTTTCCAGAAAACATCATCTGTGCCTTATAAGGTTCACAAAAATTCCACGAGTACCAACATCCTTCACCAAGGAATATCAATAAGAATAAATAATGAATTATTGATTTCATTAGCGAAATACTCCGCAAAGATTATGTAATCTTTAATATTTTAAAGATTAATCATTTCTAAGTCAAGCCGAAAATCAAATGAGCTTAATATGATATTAACTCATTAAATCTGTATTACATCTGAAGAAAATATACATACATATATTTTCATAAATACGGTAATAAAAATTCTTTTGTACAAAATATTAATTGTGAAATCTTTAACGGGTAGGTAATACTCGGGAAATATATAAGTTCACAATTAATATGTTATACTGTACATTCTTCAACTTTGATTCAAAAAAAAAAATTATTAACAACACTCACAACGATATACAATCATTTTCATACAAATTCAATTACATATTATGATATTGACGGATCAGAATCCAAGTCATAACTCTGAACCGGTGATATCATTCTTAGATCTCTACATCTTTCAAAGCTATACTTTGACTTCAAAACTGTGCAAGATCCTTTAGCATTGTTTTTACCGAAAATAATCTTGCAATCCCTTTTTAAAGTATCCAGTATTATCAACCATTCAACCAGTCAACCTCGACTTTTCAGATTAGCCTTATTATAATCTTGACATATACATTCTTATTACCGGGGAACCTTTCATGTTCCACCACATTAGCAGTAAATTTACCAACAATCTCATTGATCCTTGATCTTTCGAAAAATCCTTACACTCATTGAAACCCTATCATGTACTCATCTACATCTTGTAACGGCAATTGCCATACCAACTACCGGGAATTAGCAATCAGTATTTCGAATTTCGCAGCAATTCTACGCTAACAGTTATATATATACATATAATGTCTATCTTCTAGACTTACATACTTCGAATGTGAAGTTTCTGAAAAACATCCCAAACTATGAACTAGTTCTCTGAAATTGGAACAATGCTGATGAAGCAGCAAAAACTGTAAACGACCTTAACAGTCAAAAGTTTGATGATAAAGAATAGTATGGTGGTAAAGCTGAGAAAAAGAGAAGGTTTGGAACTGGAAAATGGATTGAGCAAAGTATGAAGGAGGCTGTGGATAAATCACAAAGACTGAACCTGCCTTCAAAGAATCCAAATGATTCAGTGTCTACTGAAGTCATTAGCAAATACCTTACTCCTTACTCTAAAACCTTTGCGGATAATATTCTTCATCATCATCTTATCTTAAATATTCTAAGATATCATCGTATCTTCCATTATAAATATCCTCCATATTTCTGAAGATATTTTTTTCATACCCATTCTTATCTGAAATCATTCATCTCTTCGCGCTATCTGTGTTACATCATAAAAGAAACTATTTTAGTTTCTAAAATCTGAAAAATTCGAAAAAATGGATGTTTTGAAGTAATGTTGGGAACTGAAGCATGAGTTAGTATAATATAATGACACTTGATCAACGCAATTATATTACAGTAAGTCATGCTGAGTTTCTAATGGAACGTGATAAAGGTTCACAGATCCCACCCTCATCATGAACCATGTTACATAACTCTTTCATTCTATATAATCTCTAAATATATCAAGAAAATATATTTCTTGATGATTCGGTCTTTTCCGGATATTCTGGTAATTTGACAAATCAAGATCGTGCCATTACAATTCCCTTCTTAGAACATTAACTATGTTCATTTCAAAATCCATACCTATGAATTCTGAACCATTATTCGCTTGACTTGAAGGCGGGAAGAGAGAACGAAAGCATGAAGCTTCGAAATATAACGGAGAATATAAAGCCCGATAAAAACACATAAATTACAAACCATGAATATCAATAAGTATTGCAACGTAAAGACACGGGAGAACTAAAAACACTATAAAGCCAAGAGTATAGTAAAATGAATAGATTCCTCTGACAGCAGATGAAAAAGAAGAATGATAGATATGAAAGTTAGGAGTATATCAAGAATCAGAATTGGATGAAGCATTTTCACAATCTATTAAGAAGTATTAAATAAGGAAGAAGATTATAGGAGTGGTGAAAATAAATGAAACGGGAGAGGTCAATTTATAGCGAAATATCAGACATAGCAATCGAGGCAGATTACGCATTTAATCAAAGAAAATCCTAATTTTCACAAATTCCGAAAAATCAAATCTTATTTAGATAATGAAGATTTTCTATTCCTTAAATTCCGAAAATCAATCGTTACTACGTCAAGAGTTAAAAACGAATCTCTATTCTCCATTTCACTCTATTACGATAACTTCCCTCATACGCTTCGAGTAATTGGATTGTTTTATCCATATTATTCAACCGTGATAAAAATTCTATTTATCAACTCATATTCGTCATGAAAACATTTTTATTGTTAGCCATGATGACCTCACTCAAATTTCGGGACGAAATTTCTTTAACGGGGAGGTACTGTGATGATCCGGAAATTTCTGACCAAATTTAAACTTAATCTTTAACGTTTCCGACACGATAAGCAAAGTCTATGAAGTTGAATCTCAAAATTTTGAACTTTTCAATTACCCTTCGATTGTTCTCAACGATTCGCGAACAATTATATGTAAATAGATACATATGCTATAACTTGAAAACGTAACAAAGTGTTATGAAAATGATACTGTGCATTAACCTTATTGGTTTGATTATCTGTTTGATATTTAGATAAGTTAACTAAAACGTTTAAGATGAACCAGTAAAACACTAATTTGCTACAGTACCCGAAAAGCTACAGTGATTTCGAAAATCACTATTTGCTACAGTAAAAAAACTTTGCTACAGTGACTTTGCTATAGTAAAACACTATTTAAAAATGTATTTTAACAAATAGCGAGACGATGATTTATAGAAGTAAATGACCAAAACACTCAAATGTACAAGTTAAATTTCGAGTGATATAAATTAGGGATAATTTAAGGCTATATTTTGACAAAGGTACGTGTCCCAAAATGTAAATTACAAGTTTTCTCAGCGTACGATGGGACACTCAAAAAACCGGAACCAGGACATAAGTCGCGTAATGACGTACGACTTATCGGAACAAAAATTACAAATTAACTATGCACGAGAATATAATATAATATATAATTAATTAATTTAAATTATATATTATATATATTATATTATAATATGTCGACAAACTAGAAGTTAAAAGGTTTGTGAGCTGGATCTTCAGGCAATGCGATCGCATGGCCATTCCTCTTCAGACCCAAGCGATCGCATGGGATGGCTGGATAGGAATGCCTATAAAGCTCGATCAGTTTTTCGGACGAATTCAATCATAAATCTATCTTTCAATCTCTCTGTCTCTTTAATATATATATATATATATATATATATATATATATATATATATATATATATATATATATATATATATATTAAGATTAATATATTAATATTATTATTATTATTATTATTATTATTATTATTATTATTATTATTATTATTATTATTATTATTATTATTAGTAATATTACATAATATACTACGACGAGGTTATGAGCGTGTCACTTTCAAAATGGGTTTTCGAGCGGGATAGAACTAAGGAAATTATGGGTTATAGCTATGGAAGTTATAGGTAATGTACGTGGGTATTATTGGCAAATCAAACCTAGTGTTTATCATCTCTGTTGCGTCTACGTACTTCCCTGCAATATTGAATCACAATATTGATACGTGAGCATTCATATCTTATCTTTTATATATTAATTGTGTATCTATGTCTAGTGCTCGAGTATATATGTTTATGCATGCTTGTATGCTAAATTTCATCGTTAAACAGTTTATGATGAATCACGAATTAAATACATATATTACTGGTAAAATGTATATGATATGCATGTTTTTGGAAAGCTGGCGAAAAATCAATAACTTTTCATTTAGAAATCACGTAACTTCGATGAACGAATCAAAAGATATGGTCAACTGAATTATGATTGACGTTAATTGAAATTGCTTTTGAATCTGCAATTAAGATTTAAACAACTTGTTTACGAGATTGATAAAATGAATTTTTGAATATTACCAACCGAGTAAATGACTCCTTATATAAGGTATGTCTCGTTTTGTTGAACTATTGTCAAAATTGACTTTTTGAAACGACTTTGGATAACTTTTGTATGTCGATCTCGAGCATTAGGATTGTGATACACTATGACCAGACCTAGCTTGATAGACATTTATTGACCAACATATGTTCTCTAGGTTGAGATCTACGGTTATTTGGTAATCCGAGTTTCAGTCACATTTTGGTGAACGACTTTATATGCTGCTAAGGTGAGTTTCATTTGCTCCCTTTTTAATTGCTTTTGCAATATATATTTTTGGGCTGAGAATACATGTAATTTATTTTAAACGCAATGGATACAAGTACATACTAAATTCTACACTGAGTTTGAACCGAAAATCCCTTAGGTTTGGTAACTACTAGCTGCCATTACATAGGATATGGACTGGTGGGCGCGAATAACAGTATATGGATCCATAGGGCTTGACATCCCCGTCCGAGCTAGAGCGCTAGCCTTTTAACGGACGTGTGTTATTTGAGTTTAGGACACGTTGGTTTGCGCGTATTATTAAGATGATTATACAAAGGGTACAAATTATATATACGTTAAGTTTAGTTACCAGGGTGCTCAATTTCGTAGAATATTTTGATAAACGTTTCTGGATGAAACAACTGAAATCTTGTGATCCACCTTTATATACAGATTATGCGAAACACTAAAACTATGAACTCACCAACATTTGTGTTGACACTTGTTAGCATATTTATTCTCAGGTTTCCTAGAAGTCTTCCGCTGTTTGCTTATATGTTAGACAAGCTATGTGCATGGAGTCGTACATGGCATATTTTTCAAGGAAACGTTGCATTCACCAAATCATCACCATGTATCTTATTTTGACTGCATTGTCAATGAAAGTACTATTGTAAACTATTATTTACGGTGATTGTCTATATGTAGAAATTATCAGATGTCGAAAACCTTTGATTTAAATATTCATTTATAGTGTGCCTTTTCAAAACAATGCATTGTTTACAAAACGTATCATATAGAGGTCAAATACCTCACAATGAAATCAATGAATGACGTATTGTCCATATGGATTTGGAGCGATCGTCACAATCATGTACTTAGCATCTAGAGGTAATGATGAACAATTAAATTTAGCGTAAAATTCTCAACACAAGTAACTTCTATCGGCACCAGTATCAAATATAATAGATGCTGATAAGTCATTAATGGTAAACGTACCCGTAACAAGCTTCGGGTCTTCACATGCCTCTCTAGCATTAATAACAAATGCTCTTCCCCGTGCAGGTCCGTTATTCTTCTATGGATTCGGGCACTGGCTCTTAATATGACCCTGTTTCCCACACTCATAACAAGTAACAGTAGCCAGGGCAGTTCTATTTGCATTGGTGGCAGGAGCCTTGGTGCCATTTGTATTTGTAACAGGAACCCAACAATCTTCAGCAAGATGACCCCTTCGATTACATTTGTTGCACACCACATTGAAAAAACTAGTGTGATGTTTGTGGCATCTGTTACATAAGGGATTACGCCCTTTGTAACCCGAGCTTGAACCACTACCCACACCTTGCGTGGTTTCCTGTTTCTTGAGAGATTGTTGCTGGTGACCTCGATCACGGTTTCCATCCCACTTTCTTTAGTTATCTGATACCTTGGCATCGGTATTTGATGCGTTCTTATCCAGGATGATCTGATCCATTAGCTCGTTTGTCATGGTGATAGCTTCATGAATTGTCTTGGGTTTGGATGCTGTAACATTGGCCTTGATGTTCTTTGGCAGACCATCTTTGTACAATTCAATCGTTCGCTCTTCCGTTGGTACCAATTCAGGACATAACAAGGCTAATTCCATGAATCGCCTGTTATAGTTGGTAAGTTCCGTTCCGACAACTTTCAGATATCGTAACTCGGCTTCCATCTTCCTAACCTCGTTCCTTGGGTAGTATTCGTTGATTAGCATATTTTTCAATTCCTCCCAAGGAGTATCATATGCTTCATCGCCCCCTACAGCTTTTACATAGTTTTTCCACCATGTAAGTGCACCATCCTGTAATGTGCATGAAGCATACTTTGTCCGATCCCCTTCCGCACAACCACTGATTTTAAATAAGGACTCCAGTTTTTCGAACCATCGGGTTAAACCGACTGGTCCTTCTGTTCCACTGAATGATGAAGGTTTGCAACCTTGAAATGCTTTATATGAGCATCCAACACGAGGGTTTGTGTTGTTTGCTGCTGCTCTTGCCGCTTCGACCCAAAGCATTCGGTCGTTTACGCGTTGGTTGATAAGCTCCTCAATTTCTTGTTCCGTCATTCGATTTAATCGAGCCATGTTTCTTCAATAAACATATAAGATAATTAATCACATAGAATATTATAGATGTAGCAAGTAATTAATGGTACATCGTGGCATATTAATAATATGAACCAGTTATTAAAAAAACATTTTCTTCTTATTAGCGTTTTATAAATGTAGCTCGGGTAGTACCTACCCGTTAAAGTTCATACTTAATAGCTAGTACACAAATTAACTACTACAATCATGATAATATTCTATCATGAAAAACGTAATGCATTAATTTTTTTTTTTTTTTTTTTTTTTTGAAAGGCAAAAAAACTTAATGCATTAATACTTCACGCTTATTCTTTTAGTACAATATTTTACAATATTTCAATACCACTATTTACATAAAACATATGTAAGATGAAATATAGCACATGATATATTATTATATAAGGCGTGAAGTCGAATAGCTGCAAAAACAGATTAGAAACGACGAGGCTTCCTTGGGAATTCCAAGAAATCTGGGAAATCATAGAATTTTCGCTTCCCTACTGTCAGAGTGCGTATTTCAGCGGTAAGTCTAGGTTTTGGTTGGGGTTCAGTAGATGATATTTCTGTAGTATTGGTAAGACATGGTTGACTAGGTGTGGTAGTATCGGGAGCACTTGGTACAATAATTGTTTTATTAGTTTCTGCTTTTGGAATTTCTGGGTTGTCGATTATAGGTTCTTCTTCTGGTTCCTCTGGGAATTGTGAGTCTTCCAAAAATGCATCCGACTCCAGGTCATCATCGTCATCAGTTATATAGATGATTGATACACCTTCCTTCGGGTCATCTTCGTTATCAGATAAGTCGATGATTGGTACTTTTGCTGGAGATTCAACTTCGGAGTCGCAGAATGTGATAATGAGATTGGTGCTAGAAGTAGACATCTATCACACATTAACTACCACATTAGTAATATACCACATAATATTTAAATTCCAACCAAAAATGATAAGTAATGGTTTTCAAAAACAAGTTCGGTCAAAGTCCAGACTCACTAATGCATCCTAACAAATACTGGTCAGACACACTAATGCAATTTCTGGTTCGCTAAGACCTCTGCTCTGATGCCAACTGAAACGACCCGTCCATATTACTATAAACGCGGTACGTTATTCATTGGTCCCATAGCGAGGTATTTGACCTCTATATGATACATTTTAGAAAATATTGCATTCGTTTCATAAAAAGACACACCCTTATTATGCATAATGCATGTTTTAAACAAGTGGGCAATTATTTAAGAAATAATCCCCATAATACATCGGTTTTCAAATACTACACACGTGACATAACAGTCGAATATAATACATGACAAAGGTTTTATTGAATGCAACACTTCATTTAAACAAAAGTATGAGACTCCATGCACAGCTTGCTCAGATAATGCAACAGAGGAAGACTTTCTTAAGGACCTGAGAATAAACATGCTTAAACAGTCAACACAAAGGTTGGTGAGATATATAGGTTTAAAGCTAGCATCGATATAAATATAGACCACAAGATTTCATAGTTATAAATATTTCAATAAAAATATTCTATAAGTTGTTGAGCGCTTCGGTAACCATACTTAACCATAAATGTAGCATATTCTCTTTATTATGAAATCTCCCTACACTGTACCAAGTGTAGTAAAAACGAAGTACTATGCAACCGTTTACGATACTAGAGAGACTAGCCCGGTTGGGGTTGTCAAACCCGATAGATCTATCAATAGGATTCGCGCTTACATGTTCTTACAACATGTAAATATTAGTTACCAAGCTATTAGGGAAGATATGCAATGTGGTACAACTCAACGTAGAATATATTTTAAGTACTTGCGTCCATGGCGTAAAACATAAAATGCATGTATTCTCATCCCAAAATATTTTTAGAGTTTAAAAATGGGACTATATACTCACTGTAGTAAAAGTATATTAATAATAAGTTTTCAGCTTATTAAAAATATGGTCGTCGTCCTTGGATTCACGAACCTATAACAATAATAATGATTCAGATAATAATACGACATGTGAATAAAATAAAACAAGTTCATAGAATACTTATATATTAATTTTTAACATTTTTATGTTAGTAGTCCATTGTTAGTAGTCCTTTGTTAGTAGTCCAAAATAGTCCGAAAAGTCCAACAGTTCAATAATCGGTATATATATATATATATATATATATATATATATATATATATATATATATATATATATATATATATATATATATATATATATATATATATAATTTTAGAATTACCCCACGACGTATTGTATACGTATTGTCTTTGCATCAAACCATAGATGTATTGTATACGTATTGTCTTAGAATTAACTAAGACGTATTGTGTACGTATTGTCTTAGGATTTATCAAAACGTATTGTATACTTATTGTGTTAGGACGTACCAAGAATATTATTATACATATATACAATCACAGAATTAACCAAGATTATAATATTTTGTTATACTACTGATAACATGTCCAAATATATATAGGATATAGGAAAAGTTAACAAGGATATGGTTAATATAGTTTTTATAATATAAATTTCGTCCATACAACGTTAATTTTAGCAGATTTTGTTTTGATCGCCAAATATTCATTACAACTCCGTTTAAAGTGAATAAAATTGCTATGAATTCCTTAAGAAATAAATTTTACAAAATCAATTCGAAAAGTTCATCCCAAGTAGTAATTTTTAGAGCTTTACCCTCTTTTTGTGTCGGTAGACAGATTTGGAAAAATCCCGGCATCCACCCAATATATGATTTTTGATAAAATACTTCCACTTTGTCTAAAATCATGAAAAAATACTGGAAGTCTTATTTACATATATTAACATATTTCCAAAGTCTTAGCCTCGAACTCAAAGTCTAATATAGGTTTTTAACTCCCAACCCAAAACAACCCGCTTTTTACCAAATGGAGATTAAAGGATATATGTTAAGTTTCAAGGTGTTCTTCATATGTACAAGTTATAAGTTCTTATATTAACTTAATATAACATCATAATACATATAAATAAGTATTATTGGAGTTAAGTTAGAAAGATTAGATTAGTTTTTCAAACAAGCTTGGTGTTCATCAAAACAAGTTCTAGTTTTTACAAGTTTTATAAGTATAATAAGATAGCAACTATACAAGGAATTGAACAAGGATTTTGAGAAGTATTTTACCTTGATTATGAAAAGAAAAGTTACTGAGATTAGATGAAAGTTCTTGATCTTTGATGAGTTATTGGATTGGATTAAAAAGATTGGAAGTAATCTTGCAACTTCTTGATTCTAGGTTGTTTTTTTGATGATTAAAGCTTGTAATTGAAGCTAAATGATGGGGAAAATGCTTGGAGATGATCAAGTATGAAGTTAGGAGTATTTTGCGAGAGAAATGAGAGTGTAAGTATGAGAAAATGGAATGAACAAATGGTGTGCATGCATAAAAACGTTTTTAGCTTATAAAGAAAGAAAAGATTCCAAATTTTGTTTTCTTTCTAAATAATTCATGCTACTTGACAAATGGTTGGTTCCACATGTTCCTTAATCATTTAAGGCTGCTAAGGAGCAGATTTTTATTGGTATATACCTATAGTAAATACATCTAGAAGCTGGGTATAATAGAGTGCAAATACCGAGCGAATACGAGTAGAATTCTTGATGAAAACAAATGGGAATACAATTGTGATTATTTTTGTTAAGTAAGAGTGTTTTGATATATGTATTGAAGTCCTTCAAATGTGTATTAATACATCTTAATACACTATATATATATACATTTTAACTGAGTCGTTAAATCATCGTTAGTCGCTACATGTAAGTGTTATTTCGAAACCTTTAAGTTAACGACCTTGTTAAATGTAATTAATCTCATTGTTATTATATCTAATAAGATGTTAAATTGTTATATTATCATGATAACATAGTGTGTTAATATATCTTAATACGATATATAAATATTAAGACGTTATTACAACGATAATCGTTACGTATATATATCATTTCGAAATCCTTAAGTTAGTAGTCTCATTTTATGTATATAGTTCATTGTTAATATACTTAATGAGATACTTAATTATCATTTCATCATGTTAAATATATATATAAGTTCATATATATATTATCATGTTATTTACAAGTTATAACGTTCGTGAATCATCGGACAAGTTAGGTGGTCACACGTTTACATAAAATTCGTTTCAATTAATCAAGTCTTAAAAAGTTTGATTGCTTAATATGTTGGAAATATTTAATCATGTAAATATTAATATTGTTCAATATATAATCATGGAAAAATCCGGGTCATGACAGTATACACCAAAATTGACTATCCATATCTATATTATTATTATTATTATTATTATTATTATTATTATTATTATTATAACATTACTAAACTTTTTAGCCGTTGTTTTGTACAAGGATAGTTTCGCCCCCCAAACGAAACTTCCGCCACTGATTATAGATATAGATATAGATAGATATATTATAGATAGATAGATAGATTATAGATAATAGATACTCCGTATATAAATCATTTAATTTTACATGAAATGCTTATTAAATTAAATTAACATATATCACTTTCAGTTGACTAATAAAATCCTTATTACTTGATATAATTTTGGTAAAGGCTCTCATGTTTAGTCACCAAATTTACCGGGCCAAAGCCCATTAAAAGACTTGAATTGTACTGGCCTTTTTTTACGGAGTATTTATTTTATTTTTGGTGTGAATCACTTTTTCTCCCTCAAATAACAACCCTAACTTTATTAACATTTGCAGCCGCATATCTCATTTTTGCCTCAAACCACATTTTATCCACCTCAAATCAACACCGTATTTTCAGGCTCACATCCCACTTCTTGTTAGTAAACCAGCTCATGTCAACACCTCCGGCTATGGTCGTGTCTCTCTCACCATCGCTACCTTCCCCTTTTACGCTTATTTTTACTTAGATCTATGGTGCTAGTGACATGAGATTAATGGTGATGGTGGAAGGGAGTCCTAGTGGTGGCAGGAGGTAGATGGTGGTTGTAGACGGAGGTCGTGGTGGTGGTTGGCGGAAGGTTTAAATTGGTGGTGGTAGTCACTGGTTTAGTATTCAAATCTTGATTTTATTTGCCTAAAAAAATTCATATCTTGACTTTATTTGCTTAAATATAAAAGTTTAATTTTTGCAGCATTAGTTGGTGGCTGACGGAGGTCGTCGGAGGTGCATGGTGGTTGATGACGGATGTCGATGTGGTTAGTGGTAGTGGCTGAAGTTGGTTGGCGGTGGTGGTTGAAGGTGGTTGTGGGTAGTGGCTAAAGGTGTCAGTAAGTTTAGTGGTGGTGGTATGTGGGTGGAAGACTGAAATTGAAAATAATGTGAAATTACCAAAGTACCCTTTTATTAAGCTGTAAAAAGAACTAACCCGTGAACAGTAAAAGCTCATGGGGACTTAGTGTATAGTTATAATATAATATAATATAATATAATATAATAACAAGGATGGTGGCGAGGGTGATGTTGAAGAGGAGAATGAAACACATGGAGATGATGGATAGAATGAGGCGAGGAACAGTCTGGAAGCATAGCAAGTCAAAAGACGAAAAAAGACCAAAATAAATACCCTTTAGGATTAAATTAATGTGATAAACAGTCAAGTAATAGTTTCTATTGATATATAGATAATAACTAGTTTTCGAACCCTCGCTTCGCGCCGGTGTTCGGTTTTCAATGTATTTTATTGCGTTTAGTTTGTTTAATTATTTTGTGGCTAACGATGATGTCGTTGAAGCGCAACTCGAGTCGAACTAAAAGGTATAACCCATGAAATATTTAAATGTTATTTTAAATTAACAATATATGTGCATTTCTGCGTTTTGCTATGAAATTGTGGACTTTTAAAAATTTAACGCGAAATCAATGTGTATGAAAAATACCTCAATTATTTAGCGTTTTTTAAAAAGCGTCTGTTTTGCGTATAGTTAGTGACATTGTGTTCCTAAAATTATTTCGAGTTTAACGATGGTGTCGGAAAAATTTAACTCGTTGCGAGCGGGAAGATATGACCCGTTGAATATTTAGGTGGAGTTTATTTAAAATTTTTTTATGAAAATAATTATTTGACACTTTACCTCCCTGTTTGGGAGTTGATTTGAATTTTTGAAAAAAGTCTGAGGGAATTTGTTGGTGAAATGAAATAAAAAAAAGGTGAAAAGTCGAAAATGCCTCTACACTATTCATCATTTTTATCTGTTAGATATATGTATATATAATAGTCGTACGTAAGTTTTTGGCTAGGTGACTTCATATCCATATTCTACTGCTACTTTTGCTTGCCCGTATTGAATTTTTTTTCTTTCGTTAAATCTATTTGGCCACAATTCTTTCATTAGTTAGTCAACACAAGTTATAGTTTTATTTATTTATAATGAATAATGAATCAATCAATTAGTGATTATAAGCAAGTGATAGAACATAATCCAAAAAAAAGTCAAATTTTGAAATGAGTCATTCTATAAAAAGAATTAAATAAAAATCTCACATTTCTCTCTCATAAATTGATAAATTACATGACCTTAATTGAACAGAATTTGTTCTATAAGCTCCTATATCTTTATTATTGATTTCTAAGAAGACAAAAACACATAAATTACATATTTTTCAATGTTATTACTTTTCAATTCATAATGTATGAGTATTGTACTCCGTATATGTTAAAAACATTCCAGAGTATTTACCCAATTTATGGAGTGATCATGGAGATTTTACCTATCCGTATTTCAGGATTTCGGCCCCCTCCACTTGCCCCTCCATTTGGTTTAAGGACTGGCTCTTTGTAATGCGGTTCGGGTTTTTGCCCGGAAGCGCGCGTGTATGCGATAAATGATCAGTGGGTGAGTCATTCCCCGTCAATGATTTCAAATACTCGCCTTTTAAAAAGAAAAAAAAATGTATAAATATTTTATGCATATTTAAAGAAACATAAAATTTATATGTTTATGAGTGAGAAATGAGTTTTGATTTTACATATTTATAAGGATGAAATATGAGTTTTTTCAAAAAATAATACGGAGTACGTATTGACTCATTTTTATTCAGAGTATCAATTTTTTTATCAATTAATTGTATAAAATAACTTTGTAATTATCTTTATTTAGGTATTATCACCAAAAAGCCCATTTTCTTGAACTTGTTTGCGTGAGAGCCCATAAAAAAAAAAAGTTTGACAACTTGCCCTCGCAAGGAGCAAGATGTCTCTTGCTCCCTTGCACCTTGCGTCCTTGGTTTCACTTGAGAGCAATGTGCCTCTTGCTCCCTTGCTCTCAGGTGGAAGCAATGACGCAAGGTGCCTTGCTCCTTGCTCCCAGGTGGAGGCAAGGGAGCAAGATGCACCTTGCGTCCTTGCTTCCACCTAGGAGCAAGGGAGCAAAAGGCACCTTGCGTCCTCGCTTTCACCTGGGAGCAAGGGAGCAAGAGGCACCTTGCGTCCTTGCTTCCACCTGTGAGCAAGTGAGTAAGATGCACCTTGCGTCCTTGCTTACACCTGGGAGCAAGAGGCACCTTGCTCCTTGCTCTCTAGTGAAACCAAGGACGCAAGGCGCAAGGGAGCAAGAGACATCTTGCTCCTTGCGAGGGCAAATTGTCAAACTTTTTTTTTATGGACTATCATGCAAACAAGTTTAAAAAAAATGAGTTTTTTTTTTTTTTTTTTTTTGTGATAATCCCATTTATTTATGCTTTTTCTATTCAAATATCACACGGCCCAAACTTATTGTGGTGCTAATCATGCCCAACCCATATTCGCAAAAGTAATGGTAGCCCATTATGCTAAGTAGATCTACCAAAAACAAATTTTAAGTATGAAGCTGCAGCATAAAAGCCGTTGAAAAACAGGCCCAAATTCCATTAAATATTTATATACATTTCACTTCCTCTTTTAACTTTTTTTTTTAAAAAACAGAAAACTTAGAGACTCGGGCGTACCTAAGCGGGGGCAGGGTGGGGCGCCCGGCCCAAGTCGATTTTGAAATTTTAGTGAAATTTTTTTCTATTTTTCGACTTTGTCTCGGGTGAATTTTTTTATTTTGCCCCAAAACTGTCAAATTTTTCCAAAAATCTCCAAATTTTGTCGCAAAACCTTCAAATTTTGCCTACAAACCTTCAATTTTTGACTAAAAACATGCATATTTGCCCTAAAAACATCCATTTTTTGCCCCCAAAACCTTCATATTTTGCCCAAAGAAGTTGCTACGGTTTTAAAAAAATTTCACCACCGGTGAAAAAGAATTCTGGTTCAGCCACTGCTTACAGACACTCTTATAGTCATAAAAATCTCAAATTTGATGAGTTTCCTTGAAACAACTTGACATGAAACCCTTTGTTACCCCTCGTTTTATTCAAAAGAATTTTCTAACGACAAGTATTAAAGCTATCCTTAAGTTATATAAATATATATTATACATTTGAATTACAGTCATAAAAAAGTCAATATTAACTGCTATTTACAATACACTTGTGTATGTTAATGACAGTCTCAAGACCATCGTTAGAAGAATTCTTACATTGTTAGATTTAAATATATTGAATAAATGTATCGGTCGTCCCTATCTTTTAAAAGTTATGCTCTGTATTATTATTATTATTGTTATTGTTATTGTTATTGTTATTATTATTACTCCGTATTTTTTTTTAAATACTTCAATTAGAAGAAGTGTACTGTGATTAATTGGCCAGAACCCTCAAAATTGAGAAACATAATTCCTTTAACACAAAACCATCTATCATCTATCACCATTATATATATATATATATATATATATATATATATATATATATATATATATATATATATATATATATATATATATATATATATATATATATATATATATATATATATATATGTTTGGGGTCTTGACAAAGAAATCAACAATCTTAAAAAAGAAGCAACAGATTGGGAAATTAAGGCGGAAACACATCCGCTTAATGACTCGGAACGTGCTACATGGTTAGATTGTCGACGGCGTTGGGCCGAAAAGGAAAACATCAAAACAAATATGTTGAAACAAAAGGCAAGAATTAGATGGACGCTTGAGGGCGATGAGAACTCGAAATTTTTTCACGCTACGATACGAAGGAAATATAATAAGAATAATTTTCGTGGCATTTTCATTGATGGGGTTTGGTCCGAAGACCCGAAAAAAGTTAAAGACGCCATCTTTTCTCACTTCCAGACATTATTTTGCAAAGATACAAGTCGCAGGCCAAAATTAACGGGCCTTGTTCCTGTTCAGTCTGGTTCAAACAGTCCATCTGGCCTTTCAGCTCAACAGGCCGCTCAGGCTACTGTCTGTTATGGCCCACGTACTGTCTGTTCTGGCCCAAGTGATCTCATAACTGGGCCTGCCACTGGTCTAGATGCGGGGCCGATACATTCTATATCCAATGAACCTGGTTGCTTTAATATTACCTAAAATGAAGCAGCTGAGTTAGAAAAAAGATTTAGTGAGGAAGAAATATGGGGTGCGATTAAAGAATGTGCTAGTAATAAAGCGCCCGGCCCAGATGGCTTTAATTTGAGTTTTTTAAAGAAATTTTGGGCCATCATCCGTGAAGACTTGGTTGATGCGATCAATGGTTTTTGGGAAGCAGGGTCAATTTCCCCGTGTTGCAACGCGTCTTTTATCACATCTTATCGGCTTCGAACAAAGCGCGTTCATAAAAGGGCGAAACATTATTGATGGTGTTCTAATCGCCAATGAATCCCTTAATTTTCTGAAGAATAGTAACTCGCGAAGCATGATTTTTAAAGTTGATTTTGAGAAAGCCTTTGATAGTCTTCATTGGGATTTCCTAGATGATATGATGGGTTTTATGGGATTTGGGATAAAATGGAGGAGGTGGATTGCATCGTGCCTTAATTCGGCCTCCATTTCCGTTTTAGTTAATGGCTCTCCAACAAAAGAATTCAAGCTTGGGAAAGGAGTTCGGCAAGGCGATCCTTTATCGCCTTTCCTTTTTATTATCGCGGCGGAGGGTCTTAACCGTCTTCCTAAATCGGCGGTTTCGAATAATCTTTTCAATGGGGTTGAAATCGGCAATGATAAAATTAATATCTCCCACCTCCAATATGCGGATGATACGATTTTTTTCGGTACTTGGAGGTTAGACAATATTGAAAACTTAATGAAACTTTTAAAATGCTTTGAATTGTGTTCCGGATTGAAGGTAAATTATAATAAAAGTAACCTCTTTGGAGTTGGGGTTGATAAATGTGAAATTGATGAGATGGCTAAATTGTTTGGTTGCAAGATTGGAACTTTTCCATTCACATATCTCGGGTTACCAATTGGAGCAAAAATGAATAAATCGTCGAGTTGGAAACCAATTATTGAAAAGTTTGAAAAGCGATTGTCGGATTGGAAAGCACGTGCGATGTCATTCAGTGGGCGTTTAACTCTCGTGACTTCGGTTCTAAATAGCTTGCCGTTGTATTACTTTTCGCTCTTCCGTGCCTTGCCTAGCGTGCTTAAAAAATTAGAGTGTGTGAGACGTAAATTTTTTTGGGGAGGGGCGGGTGACGAGTCAAAAATCTTGTGGGTCAAATTGGATGATGTCATACGCCCTTGGGCGGATGGCGTACTAAACATCGGTTCTCTTAATTGTAAAAATCTTGCACTAATCGGCAAATGGTGGTGGAGGTTTAAAACCGAAACTACCTCCTTGTGGGTTAGTGTTATTAAAAGCATTTATGGGAATTCGGGGCGACTTACTAAGGGTGGGGATATTTCTTTTTCATGCTCTAACTCTACTTGGAGCAATATTGTCAAAACAGGTCTCGATATTGACAAGCTAGGTGTCAACTTCTCTTCTTCTTTCACAAAAGTGATTGGTGATGGAAAGGCTACTAAATTTTGGGATGACGAATGGTTCAATGATAAAGCGTTCAAGATGTTGTTCAAGAGGCTCACAAGGCTAGATGTGGATCCTTTATCTACTGTAGCAGATCGTATACAATGGGATGGACAGAATTGGGTTCCAAGATGGTGCTGGCTTCGTGATCCAGGTGGAAGAACTCGAACTGAATTGCTGAATTTGGAGCAGGTCATTGCAAACGTTAAATTACATCCGGGAAAAAATGATACATGGTCATGGAAGTTAAGCTCAAGTGGTACTTTCTCAACTCAAAAGTTAACATACATTATCATGTCTCATTGCTTTCCTCCTAGTGCAAATAATGTATCAACTCAAAAAAACAATTTGATCCCAAAAAAAGTGGGGGTCTTCGTTTGGAGGGCAAAGCGGAAGAGGTTGCCCGTGCTTGTCGAACTTGACAAGCGGGGTGTTGACCTCAATTCCATTCGTTGTCCTCTTTACAATGACACCTTGGAGTCGGTTGTGCATACATTATTTTCATGTGTTCATGCAAAAGTTGTTTGGGAAAAGGTCTACAATTGGTGGGGTAACTTGACTTCACTTGGTGGTTTCGATGATGCATTTGATGGGAAATTCCATACACAAGCTTCAATTTTGGGTGCGAAAATTTGGCAAGCGGTACAATGGACAACCGGGTATTTAATTTGGAAGAATAGAAATCAAAAGGTGTTCAAAAACTCATCTTGGTCTCCTCCGATGGCACTAAACGAAATTCAGGTCAAGAGCTACGATTGGGTCGCGAAGCGGTGCAAATCTAAAAATATTGAGTGGCATTATCGGTCATAATGTAATTTATTTGCGATTTGTTTAGCGGTAGCATTAGATTCTAGCTCGGTATCTTATGTTGCATCTTTGCGAACTTTTTGTAATCCTCTCATTATGTGATTGAATGAATATATATATTGCCTTTCAAAATATATATATATATATATATATATATATATATATATATATATATATATATATATATATATATATATATATATATATATATATATATATATATATATATATATATATATATAACAACCCTCATATTTCCATATCTGAATTGACTAATTTGACTATAGGGTTGTTATCCATACGTAATATATAATTAAATTTGACATTGATCAAATATTTATTTTTAGTCGACACTTTTTGTTAACTAAAGTTTACACTAATTATATAAAATAACTTTAGTTAATATTAATATTAATGCGTATTATATTTAAAACTATATGAAACATAATTATTAATTAAATGATAAGTTATTTTAATCATTATATATATATTTTTAGCTTATAAAAAAAGAGATTTTTTTATAAATTAAATAATGAGCCCATGAATTTTGACTAAATATTTTCAAAAACAAAACTTATTAAAAACATTTTTAACATGTTTTTATTTTTTGTCAAAATTGGCACCTTTATTTTATTTATATTTTTTCTTTTCACCAACCATTTTTTCCTATAAATACTCACTTCCATTTCATAAAAACTTGTATCAAATCTTTGGAAAAACTCTCTCACAAACTTGGGAAAAGTACTTGAGCTATTTTCTATATTTTTTATCGAATTGCTTTTATTTTTTTATATATTCTTTAAAAATTCAAATTTAATATATATAAATTATTTTTACATGTTATAATTAGTATTATAAGTATTATGATGTATAAATTTTTTTTTGATAATTTATGGAATATTATTTATAATTAAATATGAATTATGTAGTATTTAAACATAAAAACAATATAAAATTCGTAATAAAATATTAAACAGTAATAAAAATAATTATAATTTTTTTTTGAGATTATTATACTTTTATAAACAAGTTAAAATTATAAAAATTAAATAAATGGGTCGATTAGTATTTAAATAGAATTTACTTTTGCATTATTCTAAACTTAGGGAAATAATAAATAAAATACAAAATAAATACAAATGTGTATTAAATATATTTTTATAAAATTTTTATATGATTAGTAGCATCACTAGATACTATAAAAAAATATAAAAATTATTTTTAAATTATTTTTCCTATTTATTTAATTATAGGCCGATTAGAATGGTTAAATAATTAGAAAATATTAAATAAATAATATTTTGATATAAAATTTGATTTAATAATTTTTATAATATTTTTACAGAATATAGAACCTGTAAAAAATATAAAATTATTTATTTAGGTCGATTTGATATTTATTAAATAATTAACTTTGATTTAATCTAAACCGAGAACATATGCAAAGAAAAATGGAAATAAATATAAAAACTTGGAAAAATTATTTTTGTAAATGTTTCTACTGATTCATATACCTAACTAGAGTTATAAAAATTATGAACATAATTTTTAGGTGACTAATGGAATTAATCAACAAATTAAATCGTATATGTATATAATTCGGCTAAACTAATTAAATACATTAATATTATATTGTTACTCTTATTATAAAACATCAAAATAATACTTATAATAACTAATTAATTCCTTTCCCTATTATACATACATATACTTTATTAATTCATAAAATACAATAATATATATAATAATATAATAATAAACCTAAACTTATATACACTTAAATAAATAATAAAGATAATCGAATTATTAATACGATAACAATAAACTTATTAATATCATATTATTAATACATAAACATATCGTATTTCTATACTCATATAATGGGTGAAGGTTATGATCAAAAGATAACGTATGACTTATACGAACTCACCGCTATTTACGGTAAAGTGGATGATGTCTAGGTTGCCATAATGGGAATAAGGTTTTGGATTAAACGAAAGGTTGTAGACTTATAGTCCAACTGAAAGTTCCTAACCCCCGGTTACATCTGGTCATCCCGACTTACTTAATAGCAACGAAGTTTGGACAAAGTTGTACAACGTCTTAATGTGGAGGATTATAACCCAAACGTTCTAAAACTATAAACCTGCTTTAAATGGAAACTTTTCAAAAGTAGAAACTCTTACTATAAATTGTCACTATTAATATAATCCTTATATTAATAAAAATACTTTTTGTCTGTTAGAACATAACTGACTAAACGTTATATCTCTAGGTTGAGATCTCCGTTACTTACTTTCGTCATTTCTTTTCTTTGTGGATTATCTTCAACTGCTATTTAAGGTGAACTTCATAGCCCCACTTTTTACTGTTTCATAACTGTTTTACAACTTTTGGGGTGAGACACATGCTTGCTTTATAACTGTTTTACGCTTAGACACAAGTACTAAATTGTTAACTATGCTGTCATGCTTTGATTCATGCTAAATCCCTACCGTAATATCGTTAATTGCTACGTTTAAATGCAAACTTAATTATTGTGAATAAGCCTATTGAGAGTAACGTCTCTAACCATTCGACCGTTGGTCTTTGGTTACATAATAATGATTCCACGACACTGACAGTACAAGGTGTCATAGGGTAAATTGTTTAGTAGCGATATTACAAACTACAACAACACTTTTAGATTGATATATCTATATTGATCAACTTTAAACTAAATCTTGTGGTCTAAAACTTTGGATATTATTTATAAACCTATGAATTTCACTCAACCTTTTTGGTTGACACTTTAAGCATGTTTTGTCTCAGGTGATGATTGAGCTAGCTGCTACTTGCTTCTAGATGATTGATGTATGCTTTGCTGCTTGCATGGAGTCCATCATTCATATTTATCATGCTATTTAGACATTTCCCATTTACTGTACTCTTATGATGTAAAACTTTGAATAATGCTTTCGCTGTTTATTTAATAAATAAAACGTCTCATTTAGAGTCGTTCTCGTTTGTACAACTGTGATTTGATATAATTAGTCACAAATACCCTAGGCCCTATTTGGGGGTATGACAGATTGATATCAGAGCAGGCTGTTGTAGAGAACCAGGATTGCATTTTATGTGTGCCTTATTTAGGTACCTTAGCAATGTAGGACTACAACTTTCCTTGACTATAGTGCCTTTAATTGTTGCCTTAAACTGTTAAATGCTACATTATACTTTAGAAACTTTACTTATCTTAGAATGCCGAGCCAACCTAAGAACTCTGCTCACTTTCCTAAGTACTATTCAATTCCGCCACCACATTTAAATGCGACACCGTTCTCGACATTCCTATGTCATATATCATAGTTTCGTGTATTACATATGTATTACATGAAATGTTATCCATGATTTTTGAAACTCCTATATTTGTTACTATTCATACTCAAACGTATATAACCTCCTTGTTATATCACGTACCTATATGCTTTATGCCTTTATGCATCGGTTTATGAACCAGAAAATGTCATTGAGTTATCGAGAATCTCAAAGACATTATAATGTCAACACTACTCATATTCATTACTTTTAAATCTTTGATTTCTCGTTATTTTTTTATTATTGAATTTTCTTGACGGATGGCGTCTACGAAACTCTAGAATAGAAGGGTTTGGATTATCGATTTAAAGGATCCTATAGCTCAAGCCCCTAGACCTGAATAGGCCATTACGAATTGAAAGTCTTTAATCGAAAGATTATCAGATTACATATTTATCATTTTATGATCTCGACACGTCATACTGCTATTATTGGAGTATAGACACATCATATCTTATTATATCTTATTATATCTTATCATATCTATCTTAATAGACTTTGTCTAACACTTTTTCTAAATTTTCTCCTTAAATTACGGAAATCTTTTTGATATATATACGTATATCACGAAGACAAATATATCATTCAATATTCAACACTCATCTTATAACAAAAACCCTTATTCCGATCAGATAATATGGATTTCTCACTTGATTCCTCGAACTCCTCAAGCTCTAATGGCAGCGTAACCGAAATGAACCAACCAATTAGTCATCACCTTTTCTGGATGAATTGGGGGTGGGTTCGTAGTCTACTTAATCAATGGAGAAGTGAAGAAGGTGATCCTTTTCACCCACCACATTACCCTATTGGCGAAGAACCTGAAGCACTTACCGGCGAACCCGTTCGGAACACTATTTTCACCCTCATTTCCAGGATATCCCGTCACGAATATATAATATCTAGAATTTCAGATCTTATTCATCCCCTTGTCCGAACCGCCAATCATCCCGGAATAATAGAAGAAGTCAACGAGCTTCGCGCTCGAGTAGTAGCTTTGAAAAATATGGTGCAAAACCTACGAGCACCAGCAGCAGCACCTGCAGCATAACCAGCACCACCAGTACCATCAGCATCACCGCTAACAGCATCAGCTTCACCAACAACAACATCTGCATTCCACGCCTCAACATCACACTCAGTACCTCAAACATTAACATCATACACCCCATAGATACCAAGGAATATTAGTAATAATGAGTTAAGATGTATTGACTCATTCTTCCTGAAGAATTATATATGTATACTTTATATATATATATATATATATATATATATATATATATATATATATATATATATATATATATATATATATATATGGTTTGGAACAATAATAAATCTTTTCGTACTAAGTTATTACGTGTGAATCTTAACTAGTAAATATTACTCGGTTAATTCATATCACTAATATGCTATGATGTACATCCTTCGTTAATGACTTAACAATCGTTAATCACTGCTTCAGCACACTAAACTCCATTTTCATAATAAATCAAGTGTATTATTCAAATACATGTTTGATTTTACACTCCCATTTTCGATGTACTCAAAACTTTCTAGAAAACATTATTATGCCTTGTGAATTTCACAAGAAATCCACGAGCACCAACATCATATATCTAGATATATCAATAACAATGAACGATGAAGTATTGATTCATAACTTCATTAGCGAAATATTTCGCGACAATTATGAAATCTCTAAGGTTTTGGAGATTATTAATTCTCATTTCAACCGTAAATCAAATGAGTTTAATATTATATTAACTCATTAAATCCATGATTACATCTGAAAGAAAATATATATGTACGTATATTTTCATAAAGATTGTAATTAAATATTCTGTTGTACAAACTGTTGACAGTGAAAATATTTTAACGGGTAGGTAATACCCGAGAAATATTTATATCTCACATTAATATGTTACACCGTACATTCTTCAATTCTGATTCAACAGTCATTAACTATACTACTTACATCCACATATGTATCCGTTCACTAAAGAACAACCATTTTCATAAGAATTCAAATACATATTCTGATTTTGACATATCGGAATTTAAGTAAAGCTTTAGCAAGTGTTATCTTCTTAAAGATCACTACATTCATGAATTATATTCATTCGTATTCTATGATGAATTATCACATCAAACCACCGAACTTACCATTCCTTACTTTTGAAAATCACAATCATTTCTTCTTCAACTGTTAGATCCATTGATGGATGCATCTTACGCTTAAACACTTCAAATTCGAATTTTTTGAAAACGTCCTTTGAATCTTGACGATCACAATCAGCGTTCAATCATCTAAAAACGAAATTTCTTGAAACCATCTCAGATTAATAACCGATGATTCAAATATGGCTGCATTAAATGCAGAGGAAACAACAAAATTGTAGATGACCTAAATGGCCAGGAGTTTGATGATAAAGAATGGGGTATTGGGAACGCTCGATAGAAAATTTGGTGCTGAAAAACGGATTGAGCAAACCATGAAGGAGACCGTGGACAAATCACAAGGACTAAACCTGTAATAAAAGAATCTAGATGATTCGATTTCTGATGAAAATCACAAAAGATCTCCTTACGCATTCTAAATCCTTACAGAAGAATTTTCCTCGTTATCATTTGATCTTAGAAAATTCTAAGATATCATCGTATCTTTCGTTATAAATATCCTCCATATTTCTGAAGATACATTCATAACTATTCTTGCCCAAAATTATTTATCACTTCGCACTATCTGTGTTACATAATAAAGGAAACTGTTTTAGTTTCTATATTTCTGTAACATAAAAGTTTAAATTTTGAATGATTTGAAGTAGTGTTGGAAATTGAAGCATGAGTTAGTATAATATAATGACATCAGGCCAACGTGATTATATTACAGTAAGTCATGCTAAATTTTTAATGGAAGATGATGGTTCATAGACTTTATAATCATCATTTTCCATGTTAAATGACTTTTACATTCTACTTAACCTCTGAACATATCAAGAACATATATTCTTGATAGTTCTATCCTTAGTAATTCTGGTAATTTGACAAATCAAATCGTGCTATTACCTTTCCTTCTGCTTTGTATATTATGATCATTCGAAATTCCATACCTACGAATTCTGGAGCATTATTCGCTTGACTTGAAGTCGGGAAGGAAAAACAAGAGCATAGAGCTCCGACATATAAGGGAAAATATAAAGCCCGATAACAACACGAAAATTACAAACCGTGTATATCAGTGCGTATAGCAACATAAAGACACGGGAGAATTAAAAACACTATAACCTCAAGGTAATTGTAGAAGTAAATAGATTCCTCTGGGGTAAATGAAAAAGAATAATGACAGAAACGATAGTCAGAAAAATATCCAGGATAAGAACTGGATGAAGCATTTTCACAATCTTTGGAAGTATGCATCGAGAAAGAAAGTACAGAAGTGGTGAAGATAATGAAACAGAAGAAGCTAATTTATAGCAAAATTCCAGACACAACAATCAAGGCAATTTTAATTTCCTTAATTACTGGAGAATCAAATCTTATACAGATTATAAAGATTTCCTTTAAATCCCTTGAATTCCGGAAATCACCTTTAATTATGTCAAAAGTTAAGGCAAACTGATATTTCCTTATTTCAAACTTTTAAGATAACTTCATTTATACTCTTCCTATAATCGAATCGTTTTATCTATATTACCCAATGTTGATAAAATAATATTTTCAACTCATATTTATCATTCTTGTTGTAAAGAATGACAATCTCTATCAAATTTCACGACTATGATTTTCATGAACTCCTCTCTATTTTGTCTACCCTAGCATGGTGGCATAAACGCTCAAGGTTTAAATGAGCTCGATATTATTCATAACACATTTTATATATCCAATTTACTGAAATGACTTGTATAACATCATCATTTTGAATGATCTCCGCATTAATAATAAAATGCACTTCGTAGAAGAACTTGTAGAAATTATGGTTTGTATGATTTTAATTCTTGAAACAGAACAATATTCTATCCGTTGGAAATTCACGCAAGGCCCCGAGCATACCTGGGAACGTGAAAACCAAATAAAACGTAAATATCCTCGTCTATGTACGAACAACACCGATTAATGGCAACAACTAAATTTCGGGATGAAATTTCTTTTAACGGGTAGGTACTATAACAACCCTCATATTTCCATACATGAATTGACTAATTTGACTATAGGGTTGTTATCCATACGTAATATATAATTAAATTTGACATTGATCAAATATTTATTTTTAGTCGACACTTTTTGTTAACTAAAGTTTACACTAATTATATAAAATAACTTTAGTTAATATTAATATTAATGCGTATTATATTTAAAACTATATGAAACATAATTATTAATTAAATGATAAGTTATTTTAATCATTATATATATATTTTTAGCTTATAAAAAAAAGAGATTTTTTTTATAAATTAAATAATGAGCCCATGAATTTTGACTAAATATTTTCAAAAACAAAAACTTATTAAAAACATATTTAACATGTTTTTATTTTTTGTCAAAATTGGCACCTTTATTTTATTTATATTTTTTCTTTTCACCAACCATTTTTTCCTATAAATACCCACTTTCATTTCATAAAAACTTGTATCAAATCTTTGGAAAAACTCTCTCACAAACTTGGGAAAGTACTTGAGGTATTTTCTATATTTTTTATCGAATTGCTTTTATTTTTTTGTATATTCTTTAAATATTCAAATTTAATATATATAAATTATTTTTACATGTTATAATTAGTATTATAAGTATTATGATGTATAAATTTTTTTTTGATAATTTATGGAATATTATTTATAATTAAATATGAATTATGTAGTATTTAAACATAAAAACAATATAAAATTCGTAATAAAATATTAAATAGTAATAAAAATATATAATTTTTTTTGAGATTATTATACTTTTATAAACAAGGTAAAATTATAAAAATTAAATAAATGGGTCGATTAGTATTTAAATAGAATTTACTTTTGCATTATTCTAAACCGAGAGAAATAATAAAGAAAATACAAAATAAATACAAAAGTGTATTAAATATATTTTTATAAAATTTTTATATGATTAGTAGCATCACTAGATACTGTAAAAAATATAAAAATTAATTTTAAATTATTGTTCCTATTTATTTAATTATAGGCCGATTAGAATGGTTAAATAATTAGAAAACATTAAATAAATAATATTTTGATATAAAATTTGATTTAATAATTTTTATAACATTTTTACAGAATATAGAACCTGTAAAAAATATAAAATTATTTATTTAGGTCGATTTGATATTTATTACCTAATTAACTTTGATTTAATCTAAACCGAGAACATATGCAAATAAAAATGGAAATAAATATAAAAACTTGGAAAAATTATTTTTGTAAATGTTTCTACTGATTCATATACCTAACTAGAGTTATAAAAATTATGAACATAATTTTTAGGTGACTAATGGAATTAATCAACAAATTAAATCGTATATGTATATAATTCGGCTAAACTAATTAAATACATTAATATTATATTGTTACTATTATTATAAAACATCAAAATAATACTTATAATAACTAATTAATTCCTTTCCCTATTATACATACATATACTTTATTAATTCATAAAATACAATAATATATATAATAATATAATAATAAACCTAAACTTATATACACTTAAATAAATAATAAAGATAATCGAATTATTAATACGATAACAATAAACTTATTAATATCATATTATTAATAAATAAACATGTCGTATTTCTATACTCATATAATGGGTGGAGGTTATGATCAAAAGATAACGTATGACTTATACGAACTCACCGCTATTTACGGTAAAGTGGATGATGTCTAAGTTGCCATAATGGGAATAAGGTTTTGGATTAAACGAAAGGTTGTAGACTTATAGTCCAACTGAAAGTTCCTAACCCCGTGTTACATCTGGTCATCCCGACTTACTTAATAGCAACGAAGTTTGGACGAAGTTGTACAACGTCTTAATGTGGAGGATTATAACCCAAACGTTCTAAAACTATAAACCTGCTTTAAATGGAAACTTTTCAAAAGTAGAAACTCTTACTATAAATTGTCACTATTAATATAATCCTTATATTAATAAACATACTTTTTGTCTGTTAGAACATAACTGACTAAACGTTATATCTCTAGGTTGAGATCTCCGTTACTTACTTTCGTCATTTCTTTTCTTTGTGGATTATCTTCAACTGCTATTTAAGGTGAACTTCATAGCCCCACTTTTTACTGTTTCATAACTGTTTTACAACTTTTGGGGTGAGACACATGCTTGCTTTATAACTGTTTTACGCTTAGACACAAGTACTAAATTGTTAACTATGCTGTCATGCTTTGATTCATGCTAAATCCCTACCGTAATATCGTTAATTGCTACGTTTAAATGCAAATTTAATTATTGTGAATAAGCCTATTGAGAGTAACGTCTCTAACCATTGGACCGTTGGTCTTTGGTTACATAATAATGATTCCACGACACTGACAGTACAAGGTGTCATAGGGTAAATTGTTTAGTAGCGATATTACAAACTACAGCAACACTTTTAGATTGATATATCTATATTGATCAACTTTAAACTAAATCTTGTGGTCTAAAACTTTGGATATTATTTATAAACCTATGAATTTCACTCAACCTTTTTGGTTGACACTTTAAGCATGTTTTGTCTCAGGTGATGATTGAGCTAGCTGCTACTTGCTTCTAGATGATTGATGTATGCTTTGCTGCTTGCATGGAGTCCATCATTCATATTTATCATGTTATTTAAACATTTCCCATTTACTGTACTCTTATGATGTTAAACTTTGAATAATGCTTCCGCTGTTTATTTAATAAATAAAACGTCTCATTTAGAGTCGTTCTCGTTTGTACAACTGTGATTTGATATAATTAGTCACAAATACCCTAGGCCCTATTTGGGGGTATGACAATATATATATATATATATATATATATATATATATATATATATATATATATATATATATATATATATATATATATATATATATAAATGTGATCATGTGAGAATGTTCTCACTTTAAGGTTTGATGAGAACAATTCTCAGCCACTAAATTTTAAATTAAAATCCAATAATATCATTTTAAATTTAAATTATTTTACATTAAAGAAGTGGAAACAAAGGGTGTGTGTGTAATTTATGCACCTAAAAAATCGGTTGAGTTATAACCGTTCCCAATCCACGTTCAGCTTCATCATTTATTTTTTTGTTTTTTTACGATTACTCAAACATATTTCATCAATGTCTATATTTAATTTAATATATCAAAATTATTGTGTTTACAACTTATTTACAATCAAATTTATTTCTATTTTCTCTTATTAAGTGGATGATACATTATAATCATTATTGGAACGATGGATGCATGTGTGTATAAAATTAATTGAAATTAATATTTTACGTAATCTTTTATTGCATCCCTTCAATAAGTTTATATTAGATTTATAGTGATGCATCCTTATTTTTTGAAGTCATGTATGATCCATATACTCTTCATCATCAATACTTTATACGCTATAGAAACTAAAGGATGCAATGACATGCATGAATACATTTTTTTAAGTCTGTGCATCCTAACATAAGAGAACTCAACTGGGAGATGCATTTTTATTTTGATTAAGAGATTCCACAAACTTGTAATTGAAAAATTAAATGAATAAATTTCGTACCCACGTGGATTAATTAAAAAATACAATGAAATTGTTCATGACAAGTTTTTAGGAGATGAGAAAATTACTTACATACCCTTTTATTAGTTAAATAATTTAGTTTTATTTAAGAGTGAAACACTTTTTTAAGGAGAAATAATTTTTATTTTTTTATTTTTTTCAAACATTAAGATCATATGAAAATATAAACATTTAAAATAGACACTTTGTAATAATTGTTATTATTTTTGCAGAAAAAGGTTTGAAGAAATAAATGATAACATGCATCATATCTAGTGTTTCAATTAAAGTTTGTTTTTTTAAGGGGTTAGAAATCAGAGTTTAGAAAGTAAGGTTTAGAAATTAGGGTTTATAAATAAAGGTTTAGAAATTAGGGTTTATAAATAAAGGTTTAAAATTAGGGTTTATAAATTAAAGTTTAGAATTAGGGTTTAGGGTTTTAGAAATTAGGGTTTAGATTGAATTTTTAACACGAACGGTTTAGAGTTTAAGGTTTAGGATTTTGGATTTAGGGACTAAACCTAAAATCCTAAACTCTAAGTCGGGCTAAATTTTGAAAAAAAAAACTTCACATAAGATGAAAGAAAAGGCAGTGAATAAAAAATCTAATTAAAACATTACTTGTTATCATTTATTTCTTCAAGCGCTTTCCCGTCAAAATAATAACATTCATCACAAAGTGTTTTTTTTAATGTTCATAGTTTTATGTGATTTTAATGTTTGATAAAAAAATTCAAAAAAAAAAAAAAAATTATTTCCCCCCACTTCCCACAAGAAAGTGATTCCCTCTTGATGATGACTGTATATATATATATATATATATATATATATATATATATATATATATATATATATATATATATATATATATATGAATGGGAGATCAAATGAGAACTTTTTTGGTGTGAGAACCCTGAGAACTCAAAAATACACTGAAATTCGAGCAAAAAAGAGAAATTCGAGCAAAAATGAGACACGAGCGAACAAAAAAAGGGGAAGTCGAGCAAAAAATGGGAAGGACGAACAAAAAAAGGCGGCCGAACAAAAAAGGTGATAGTCGAACAAAAAATGTGGTAGTCGAACAAAATGTGTTCTACATTTTTTATAGTCGAACAATAAAATGTAGAACACACGGTAGTCGAACAAAAATCCTGGTAGTCGAACAAAAATGTGTTCTACATTTTGGTAATTCGAACAAAAAAAATTTGTTCGTCCGTGTTTGGTTTTTGCTCAACTACCGTGTTTTTTGTTCGTCCGTACCCTTTTTTGTTCGTCCGTGTCCATTTTTTATTCGAATTTCAGTGCATTTTTGAGTTCCTAGAGTTCTTACACTAAAAAAATTTTCACTGGATCCTCTCCATATATATATATATATATATATATATATATATATATATATAGTTAAAAATTCAAACGAGAATCAGAAAAGGGTGAGAACTTCGAGAACTTTTAATTTACATAGATTTTCACATGTGAGTAGATTGAATCACCCATAACTATTGATGGGGAGTATAAATGAACAAAAAGTAATTTAAAAAAACTTATATTTTACCTATATAATCAAATTCAGTTTTGAATTTACGAGTAATATATAATTACTTCAATTCGGTTTTGAATTCAATTTTTGATTAAATCAAATTCGAAAAAGTAAAACCGAAAAGCTAATTAAAACACAATAGAAACCGAATCGAAAACTAAATTCAATTGATTTTTTCGGTTTTCATTAAGTTTATTTTTCGAGTTAATCTATTTGGAACCAAATGTTAAACACCCGTTATTCAAATTATAGTACATTGCAACATATGTGGGACAACTAAAAAGTAGGGTCATTTCATTATCATTTCTTCATAAAATTAATGCACCTTCAGAAAGTTAAGGGCTGAATGTGAACGTGTCCAAATAGATTTAGAAGGGGAAAAAAAGGTTTGAACTGACATTACTAAATGGAGACATGATTATTAAACGAAACAACAATCCGGTGGTGGATGACGACGGCGTGTGGTGGTGGTTGGGTCCATGATTGGCTCGATAAGTCATCATCGAGGTTGCAATCGCTTTTAGTAACAAATAATTTCGTCCCACCATGTGCACAAACACCAAATATTATCTTCAATTCCATTTTATTTAATTTAATAAAGTGAAGTTTATCAACTTTTAAACTGGCAGAATGGTCTCTTGGTCCCACTTCATTCCTTTTAATCACTTTCCTTAATAGTAATACTCTAATTAATGATTATAAGTCATTTAAACTTAAAGTATATATGTTGGAAAATAGATATCAAAGCAGATAATTTAAACTGGTTATTGAATCGTGTATTTCTTTTTCCATCAGGTATCTTGACTCTATCAAATCTTGAGTAACGAAATCGTATAAAATGAGATATGACAAGAACGGTATTTTCTTTTTAACCAAGAAGATAACAAAAACTAAATATTAGAGAAATTTGTTTGTATTTTATGTATCTTCATATAAAAGCATCCTTATGTTTTTCTAGAAAGTAAAACAATTCATTTTGGTAGGAAATGAAGTGGTACAACCCTTTATTTTGTCGGAAAAAAATGTTTAGTATATTGGCGGTAAAATCCGGTTCATATTGGTAGGAAAGTCGTCAGTCAACTAGGAGGCGCTCACCCTTCACCCTATTATTTTAAACTAACTTTTACAAGCATGCACTCTACATTCTCAACTTGTTTTATATATAATTTGACAATCATTGCTTTCAATAAATGATTGTTAGATGTTTTCTTCTATTTGAATTTAAAGATTACCATAAACTTAAACCTAAATTATAATTGAAATATTACAACTCTTGACATTTCTTTTAAGTCAATGTCGAGATTTCCGTTCATTGATATGATCAAGAAACATGTGAACATTGACTAGGTTGGATTGACGATAAAATGAAATCATAGGTTGCCGATGTACCCATTCAAATAAATACGTCGCCTGAGACCTTTACGAGGGTTAACTAATAAAAGGCCTCGAGATGGAAGTGATCCTCTATGTTCTTGAAAACTCTTTTTGAATTCGGTAGTCTTTCAACACCAGATCGCGAGTATTGTGGCTCTGTTTTCACATTATTTCATTGTTGGTCAAATTCTCCTTAAATCCACATCCCGCGTTCTTACCGCTTTAGAAAAAGTAGGGCAAGTCACCAAGTTTCAGACTAATGGCGAAGATAATCGGTTAAGGTGTGCAAGTCAAGTACCACATTGGAAAATGAACAAACCAAATGTATGCATATAAGCTTAGGAGGACCTCCGTCTATCACCAATTGATTTTAGAATACTATGAAACTCATGAGCTTATGTGTTGTACATGTTATTAGATCCGAAACGATCCTACAAGTGATATTAGAGCCTTAGCAGAGAGCAAATAAACCGGATGCATGTAAGTTTAGGAGGACCTCGTTCTATCACTAATCAGTTTTAGAGTACTGTAAAACACATGAGCTTAAATGTTGTATATGTTGATGGACCTGAAATGAAGACTTAGGTTATATAGGATTTGTTTATTTACTTATTGGTGTTTCAATAAATGATACTGTAGACAATATTTTCTGTTAATTTTGCGTGGGGTGATGTAAAATAGCTATAGGCAACTGTGGTAGTAATAGTAGCAGCGTCGTATAAAAATAAGAAAAAAAAAATAAAAAACAAATAGGGAAAGGGCAGAGGAGTAATATAGTATGAAGGGTGGAATGCACCAAACCTCAAATTATAAAAGGTTACGTGGGGAGAAGGTCAAACAGGGAAAGTTGATACATCATTTTTATAGGTATGGGTTTGTCCTCTATTTTATTTACTTTTAGACAAAAAAATTAGGGGTGTATGGTCCGGTTTCGGTAGGGGCTAGCTTTTTATTAATATAAAAATAAGTACACACGAAAAAAAAAAAAAAATGGCAAAGTTACTAAGATACTCCCGTGTAAAACATATTAACGCCATTGTTTACGGATGCATTTTAGTAATTAGAATTGATGCACAATTAGTATACAGTACCGAATAATTTTGTACATTAGTACATGTATCATTTTTGCCTTTTAGTAATCTTCCAATATACATGGGAAACGGTCTACTAATGTACATTTTTACATATGCAATGGCAAAGCATCTTCGTCCCAATTTAATATTCCACGGACAAAAAACACACAGTTTAAGAAAAAGTGACTGTCACATGTACTTTTTGTCTAATTTTTCCCTACTTTCCAGTTTACCCATTGCTTTTTACATATACTTTTGTCTTACATAAATAAAGCAAGGGTATAAAAGTACTTTAATCAGTTTTTTTTCATTTATGGAAGTGGACTATTAATTTGGGACAGATGAAAAAAGAAAAGTAGACTATTAATATGGGACGGAGGGAGTATTTTTATGTTTGTACTTACGAGGCTACCTATTTTTTACGTTTGTACTTACGAGCATGGTTGAAAAAGACGCGAGACGGGGCCGAAACGGTAGCGACCTCAAAACGTCGCAACGGAAAAAACGGGGTCGAGACGGGGTCGAAACGGATGTTGACTAATGTTGACTTTTATATATATAAATATATATTTACACATAATTTAGAGCTAAAAACCCTTCGTTGACAAGTTTGTACCTATAATTGCTATTAGCGTTAATATAATACAAAATGAAATACTAAACTAAGTCAATTTTGATTGATTTGACCGACTTATGACAGATTTTAATAGAATTTCTGACTTTTGACCGGCGTTGACCCAATTTTTCCTGCATTTGACCTGACTTTTGACCGTTGACCGGCTTATAAGAAAACGGGACGGGGTCGAAACGGTTTAGTCACCAAAACGCCGCAACGGGCGTCGCAACGGACGCAACGGACGTCATTTACAACAGTGCTTACGAGGCTACAAGAAAGGGGATGAAATTTTTACAATTGAAAATGATAAATACACCAGAGTTATGTGTTAAATAGCTGTACACTACAAATGCAAAGTTATAGTGAATTTATCATTTTCAATGATAGAAATATCATTACTCAAGAAATAGGGAAAAAGAAATTTTTATTTCACTTCATCATCATTTTTTAACATTCATAATGTATAACGAGAAAAAGGGGAAAAGTATTTATACAATCTATCTATAGTATCATATCATTCTCTAAAATAATGATTATCCAAGTTAAAAAAAAAAAAATTCAAAAATAAGGAAAAAAAATCTAAACCTCTCATGACGATGTCATTAAAATAATTATAATTTTTAATAAAAATATTAATATGTTAATTGTATAATATATGAAGATTATGTACAACTTTATGATAATGATGTTGATCGTTGATATAAATGATCCGCTGATGCAAAAATCACCATTAAAAAAATCATATGTTTGTAAAAACAAAGACAAGTTTCTTAGTCGGAATCCTTGGTTCAAAGATTCACTAAACTAAATTACTTTAGTATTTACATTCACTTAATAGCTAAAACATATCATTAAACTGTTTCTTTTAAACAAACACGTGGTTCCACGGGTCATTTCACTAGTACAAATACTAAATGCTCAGTTATATTCGATTTATCATTTTGAATGCTAAAAATACCACTACACGACGAGAAAAAGGGAAAAAATAAATTTTTTATTTAAGTGTCATTAACGGATAGTGAGAATTCTTGTAGCCTCAAAGACGAAAAAGGGTGGCATTCCACATGTTATTATTTTGTGAGAACATAAAATAAATATATAAACACTTATTAAAAAAACGTAATAACTTAATACAGGTCTGGAGATCAACAAATACAAACTGTATACAAGGAAATTCAAACTAAGCCAAACAAGCGCTAAACAACAAAAAACTAACCAAGAGGTCCCACCAACTTGGTGGACAACGCGTTTACATGGAAACTAAAAAAACCAAATAACCGAATGCACTAAACGAAAATTAAACAAACTTAATAACAATGATCGGTAGAACGTCGATCGTTCCCGCAATAGACAATACAAATATCAAATAACCGTCGTCTACCCGCCGGAGAAGCCCTCTGAGATAAAGTTGAATGAAAGAATAAATTGACTACTTTTGAGAACACTCCAAGATTAAAGCCCAAAAAAAGAGAACGTCGCAAAGACATCATAATCTGGGAAGCAAACCTGAAAAGAAAATCAAAACAGTGAACTTTTGCCAAAAGGTTACCGGACGAAAAATAAACGACAGCATCATGGCCTTGAGAACCCACGTACCAGGAAGTAGAAAACGCTAAAAAGCCAGCAACCTCCACATATCTAAATACAAAAAATCCTTCAGGGTTTTGTCGCCTGGTAACAAAACGAATGGCCGCCTGAAAACTTGAACTCCGACAATAAATTTCAAGATTTCAGCGAGTTTCAAATCATCTAGGAGCTACGAACAAACCCGAAAACAAGGGAAAAAAGCTGAGAAGACACGGGCGAATGAGAGAACGTCGGGTGGAGTATGACTAAAATTTTAAATATAAGGAAGAAAAACGTTTGTGAAGGAAAATATTAAACTAATACAACAACAAATCAATAAAGTACTGAAAACATTAAAAAAAAAACACAAGCAATCTACGTGACAACCTCCATCTTAATTTGTGGAAAACTCACAAATGAGAATCACGACTAATACGTTATATCAATAAACAGTTATGTTGAAGAGGATACAATAAAGAGAAGTCCAGGTTGATGTTCAAATTGGTGATTCTAATGTGATTTCGGTCATAGGTTTTTCAACCTCTTATACGCCTTTACAGAATGAGGTCAAGTCGGATGATAATCTAGGTTTTTTTTTACGGACTAGAGAATAAAGGTTTGATTCCTCCTTCGTCGGGAACACTTGCCGTTTGGGCGAGTAACATGTTTTTTCATATTCGTTCAAATCTCGCTTGGTCAAGGAAGTCAATTACAATAAAATTGATGGTATGATGTCTAAGCCGATCTCGAAGAATCGCAAGGGTAAGTCCATGTTAGGGTAGTTAGTCTCGTTTGTTTATCTGTTGGCTTTGTTAGTTTGGTTGATGGTTCTTCGTGTTGGTGTTGTTGTTGTTGGCAAGGCTATGGTATTGATTCTAATAGGGTTAATTTACTATTCTCGAGCTTTGGTCGTTCCGCTTGTATCTTTGTTAGTCTCTTTCATGATGAAAAGAATTTGTTATAAATTTTTCGTTATTTTTGCCAAAAGAAAAATAAATACTGCAAAACTTTTGACGAGGTTGATGATGTAGCGGAGGGGTACGAAAATACTATTATTTTTATTACGGAATACGATACAAATTACACAAGTTTTAATTTAATTTATTTACAGATGGGATATACATAAACCTTGATACAACACTATAGGCAGTGTACCTAATCGTAGAGTAGTATAGTTTTTAGTAAGTGTGATGACCCGGAAATTTCTGACCAAATTTAAACTTAATCTTTAACGTTTCCGACACGATAAGCAAAGTCTATGAAGTTGAATCTCAAAATTTTAGAACTGTTTCATGTATTCAATTACGTTTGACTGCTCTCGACGATTCATAAACAATTATATGTATGTATATATATATATGTACAAGTAAAAACGACTTTCCTACAGTAAAACGCTATTTGCTACAGTAAAAATGACTTTGCTACAGTAAAACACTATTTGCTACAGTAAACCGTACTTTGCTACAGTGCTACAGTGAAAACGACTTTGCTACAGTGAAACCGTACTTTGCTACAGTACTACAGTAAACACTATTTGCTACAGTAAAAAACTATTTGCTACAGTGAACACTATTTGATGTCGACGAACTAGCAAACAAAACGGATAAGGCGGTCATGCGATCGCATGGCAAAAACACTGAAAACTCATGCGATCGCATGAGGTACTGTAGCAGGCCACATACTATAAAAGCTCGATCTGGTCTCCACATACTATTATTATTTATTATATTATTATTATTATTATTATTATTATTATTATTATTATTATTATTATTATTAAGATTAATATTATTATTATTAATCTTATTATAATATTATTATTAGTAGTATATATACATAAAATACTACGACGAGGTTATGAGCGTGTCACCTTCAAAATGGATTTTTGAGCGGGATAGAGCTAAGAAAATTATGGGTTATTGCCAAGGAGGTTATGGGTAATGTTCGAGGGTATATTTGTGAATCAAATCTAGTGTTTATCATCTCTGTTGCGTCTACGTACTTTCCTACAATATTGAATCTCAATATTGATACGTAAGCATTCATATCTTATCTTTTATATATTAATTGTGTATCCATGTCTAGTGCTCGAGTATATATGTTTATGCATGCTTGTATGCTAAAATTTGTCGTTAAACAGTTTATGATGAATCACGAATTTAATATATAAATTACTGATAAAAGGTATATGCTATGCATGTTTTTGGAAAGTTGGCGAAAAATCAATAACTTTTCATTTAGAAATCGCGAAATTTCGATGAACGAATTAAAAGATATGGGCAACTGAATTATGATCAACGTTAATTGAAATTGCTTTTGAATCTGCAATTAAGATTCAAACAACTTGTTTACGAGATTGATAAAATGAATTTTTAAATATTACCAGCCTAGTAAATGAATCCTTATTTAAGGCACGTCTCATTTTGTTGAACAATTGTCAAAATTGACTGTTTTATCATGTTTTAAAGCCTTATAAAAACTATAGACTAATTTTACAAGAATTGGGAAACTATGTGAAATGTTAAAATGTTTCGATTGCCATGATCATTCAACTATAGTATTAAGTCAGAATGACTTTTTGAAATGACTTCTGATAAACTTTTATATGTCGATCTCGAGCATTAGGATTGTGATACACTATGACCTGACCTAGCTTGATAGACATTTATTGACCAACATATGTTCTCTAGGTTGAGATATACGGTTATTTGGTAATCCGAGTGAAACAACCCAACCCGTACTCCGTACGATAAATTTTTTTTTTTAAATGATACACGTTTTCGCGCCAATTAAATATGTAAACCATTCCACACGTTTCATTAAAAACATACTACGAGTTTAATGTTTACAAAAAGGCACAAAGGCCATTAACGAATGTGATACAAGTTTGACCAACTACAAATGATAGTTTATAATCCAAACGACCCCTTGAGCATAGTTTGGGACTAAACTACCCAAAACGTAGGTCAACTTCCAAAAGCTTCATCATAACATCGACAAAGACACCTAGTGCCCAATAACCCCATTGCCCTTGTCCACACCTGCATCTAAAAAGATAAACAACGAGAGGGGTAAGCTAATGCTTAGTGAGTGCAACAATTATACGTTTACATATACAACCTACTTACTTGCAATCACTTACGCATTTACCGCATACATGCTAGCATTATAAGTATTCATACCATCACAAGTATAACACTAAACCTTCCACCATAAGAGCTAGCATAACAATAGCATATAGTTTAAACAATATAATATGCTACAATCCACACACACAACCATGGTTAACCGAATGAACGAGGGAACGGTGTTTAAAGACCGTCGGAGTTCATAACAACCATTAGTGCACTTAACACTTCGTACACTAACCCCACGGGTGGCATCTTAACACCTCGATACTTCACCCCGGGTGGTGCCTTAACACTTCGACACTTCACCCCGAGTGGTGTCTTAGCACATCGACACTTCACTCGTTACATCTCTCGAAGTGGCATCTTAACACATCGATGCTTCACTCCCGAGTGGTGTCTTAACACTTCGACATTTCACTCGCCACGTGAGAAGTGGTGTCTTAACACATCGACACTTCACAACTCAACTACACAAATAAATACGTCATATATGCACGCATATAATTATTCCACCCACCTTAGCACTTCGGTGATGATTATGCACTTCCGAGCTTCAAGGCAAAGTACCTAATACATAAGTACACATTCAATTACACAACTAGTGGAATTTACCACATTACACCTACTTGAGCATTTAATGACCCAACTCGCATTAAATGACTCAAACACACCACAACCGCCCTTAAATGGCCAAGACTCGACTTTAGTCACTAAAGCTAGTGAATTAAAGTCTACTAACTTATACTAACACCAACTTAGGGTAATTTATACCCATTTCACCTAAACTAGGTCAACTAGCCCATTTTGGATCCATTTAACACTTTTACTACCAAACTTGTCAAACATGACCTAATTAACATCTCTTTCAACTTTAACAAGTGTGTTAGTGACTAAAAATGCCATTTAACATTTATAACCCCAAATCATAAGACCAAACCCTAGGTTATGGCCACTTGGGTTTACTTTCACCAATCTAACCCAAAACCCACCCATTAAACCCTCAAATGGGTCATACAAGATTTTCATTAGCAAAACCCTAGCTTAAAACCAATTAAAACTCAAAACTTAGAGTTAGAACTTACCGAGACTATCAACGCGTAGCTAGAGACACAAGGAACAACTTTAATTCTTGCTCCAAAGATCAACCCTCAATCTTTCACACTCAAATCTCACTTTTAATCTAAATGGGTGTTGAGTTTTTGGGAGAGAAAATGAAAGAAATTGAAAAAGGAAATGAATTAAATGAATATGTGGTGGAGAGTTAATGCTCCCATCAGATCCACATGTCAATTTACCATTTTACCCCTCAAAATCCCTTAAAAAGATCTAAGCCCGACACCAGTCTGGCAGTAATGCCGCGGCGCGGCTCAAATAGTCGCGGCGCGACGAACAAAGGGAAAATCGACCCTTCTTAAGTCCCTTTCTGATCCTGGTTTGCTTTATATGTCGCGTCGCGGCCCAGATTATCGCGGCGCGACATTTGCCTACGTCTGAACACTTCGACAACACTTAAGCCAAAAATCATTTCACACGACTTACAATTCGTTCATGCTTCCGATATACGTCTAAACATCGTATCTAAGCCTCACAAGGCTTAACACTAACCGAAACTCATTTACAAACTTTTATACGCACACATTAATATATATATATATATATATATATATATATATATATATATAAACAACGAGTTACAAACGTACAAATGATTAAGTATGTACCTTTCGATACGTACAGGAAAAACGGGATGTTACAACTCTCCCCCACTTGAATCGGAGCGCGTCCTCGCGATCCAAGCCGCATGACAAGCCGGGAGATAAACCAAAACAAACTCTTCAGATTCCCACGTAAACTCGGAACCCTTTCGATGTCGCCATTGCACCTTGAAAGTTCTAATTTCCTTGTTTCGCAACATCTTAATCTTCTCATCAAGAATTGCAACCGGTTCTTCCCATACTCTAGCTTGTTATTCAACGTAATCTCATCTAAAGGCACCCAAGTCGAGTCATCCGTAAGACACTTACAAAGATGGGAAACATGAAATGTGTTATGAATTCCCCCAAGTTCTTCGGGTAACTCTAGACGATAAGCAACCTCACCAACACGTGCAAAAACCTTGAAAGGACCAATAAACCGAGGAGCTAACTTTCCTCGTTTTCGAAACCGGATAACACCCTTCCATGGAGAAACTTTAAGCATCACCATATCACCTTCTTGAAACTCTATCGTTCTCCTACCTTTATTGGCATAAGACTTTTGTCTATCTTGCGTCGCTTTAAGTCGAGCCCGAATCATCTCAATTTTACTTTTTGTCTCCAAAACCAAATCGGAACTTCCGATTTCTCGTTGACCCACTTCTCTCCAACAAATGGGAGTTCGACACCTACGCCCATAGAGCATCTCATAAGGTGGCATTCCAATACTAGTATGGTAACTATTGTTGTATGAGAACTCCACCAAGGGTAAGTGCTCATCCCAACTTCCACCAAAATCAATAATACATGCCCTTAACATATCTTCCAACATTTGGTTCGTACGCTCCGTTTGAGGATGATACGCCGTGCTCATTTTCAATTGAGTACCCATATCTTCATGGAACTTGTTCCAAAACTGGGACGTAAAACGAGTATCTCGATCCGAAACAATAGATATAGGAACCCCATGTCTCGATATCACCTCCTTGATAAACAACTTGGATAAAGTCTCCGATGATACCGTTTCCCGAATGGGAAGAAACAAAGCACTTTTCGTCAATCGATCAACTATTACCCAAATCGTATCATATTGGGTTCTTGCCGTCTTTGGTAATTTGGTAATAAAGTCCATGGTAATGTGCTCCCATTTCCATTTCGGGACTTTCAAGGGTTGTAACTTACCGTACGGCTTTTGGTGTTCGACTTTAACTTGCAAACACGTGACGCATTGTTCAACATACTTAACCACATCACGTTTCATACCGGGCCACCAATAACCTTTCTTCAAGTCATAGTACATCTTTGTTACACCCGGATGAATGGAATACTTTGACTTATGTGCTTCATCTAGTAGCACTTGTCGGTCACCACCCATCTTAGGTACCCACACTCTTCCTTGAAACGACAACAAACCACGCGAGCCCTTAGTAATGAACTCCGTTTGCCCCACAATCCGCTCTTCATGCTTGTTGTGGACATTCGCTTCTATTTGAATCTCACCAAGCTTTACAAGGAAATCATTAGTAATAATCATGCATAACGATCCTACTCGTATCGCCGGATGTTAACTCTTTCGACTCAACGCATCCGCGACCACGTTCGCCTTTCCCGGATGGTAAAGTATCTCACAATCATAATCCTTTACCACATCCATCCACCTACGTTGACGATAATTCAAATCTCGTTGGGTAAAGAGATGTTTCAAACTCTTATGGTCCGAATAAATCATACACTTGACACCATACAAGTAGTGACACCAAATTTTCAACGCATGAACCACCGCCGCCAATTCAAGATCGTGAGTCGGGTATCTCTTTTTGTGTTCCTTTAATTGTCGAGAGGCGTAAGCGATGACTTTACCTCTTTTCATCAAAACACACCCGAGCCCATTTAAAGAAGCATCACAATAAACCGTCATGTCTTCTACCGCTTCCGGCAACACTAACACCGGAGCTTGACACAATTTCTCTTTTAATAATTGAAAAGCGATTTCTTGCTCGTTCTCCCAATTGAACTTTACGTTCTTCCTCGTCAATTTAGTCAAAGGAGAAGCAATCTTAGAAAAGTCTTGGATGAACCGACGATAATAACCGGCCAATCCGAGAAAACTTCAGATTTCCGTAGGCGCAGTCGGTCGTCCCCAACTCTTCACCGTTTCTAATTTTCCCCGGGTCTACTTGAATTCCTTCTTGATTCACAATATGGCCAAGGAATTGAACTTCCCTTAGCCAAAATTCACATTTGGAGAATTTTGCATACAACTTCTCCTTCCGCAATGTCTTCAACACTTCACGCAAATGGTGCTCATGTTCCTTCATACTCTTAGAATAAACAAGTATGTCATCGATGAACACAATTACCGACTTGTCCAACATAGGTTGGAACACCCGGTTCATGAGATCCATGAATGCCGCCGGTGCATTCGTAAGACCAAAAGGCATAACTACAAACTCATAATTCCCGTAACGCGTTCGAAAAGCCGTTTTCTCTATATCTTCCTCACGGACCCGCACTTGATGATAGCCGGACCGTAAGTCAATCTTAGAAAAATACGTTGCACCTTGGAGTTGGTCAAACAAATCGTCAATCCTAGGTAATGGATAGCGATTCTTGATCGTCACTTTGTTCAACTCCCGATAATCGATGCACATCCGCATACTTCCATCTTTTTTTTTTCACAAACAAGACCGGAGCACCCCATGGCGAGGAGCTCGGTTGAATGAAACCCTTTTCAAGCAACTCTTGGGTTTGATTTAACAATTCTTGCATTTCCGTCGGCGCTAAACGATAAGGAGTTTTAGCAATGGGAGTAGCTCCCGGAACCAACTCAATGCGAAATTCTACTTGTCTTTCCGCCGGAACACGCGGTAACTCATCCGAAAAAACGTATTCAAATTCATTAACCACCGGAATTTCATGAATAGGTGGTGGCTCGTCACGAGTATCAACTACATGGGCAAGATAACACACACCACCACTCTTGAGAAAACGTCGTGCCCGTGCATAAGTGCATAATGGTACGAGTCTCCTTCGTTTATCACCATGAATAATCAACTCTCCCCCACTTGGGGTCTTGACACGAATGAACTTATCATGGCATGCAATATCGGCTCTATAACGATCGAGCCAATCCATGCCAACAACAATATCAAACTCACCCAAAGTCATCGGAATGAGATCGATTTTAAACGTTTCGGTACCAAACACAACATTACAATCTTTACACACATCAACCCCTCGCACCGTCTTACCATCCGCTATTTCAACTTCTACCGGATGACTTAACTTAGCTAGTAATTTGTTAAGCTTAGACACAAATCGAGGCGATACAAAAGACAAATTAGCACCGCTATCAAATAATATCTTTGCCGGATTAGAATTAACCATGAAAGTACCTGAGACAACTTCATTGGAATGCTTGGCCTCATCATTGGTCATCAAATAATTTCGCCCCTTAGCTGTGCCCGCCGCCTTCTCTAACCTCCTAACATGATCACCCCGAAAGTCGGGACACTCCGGCTTCTTATGCCCTTCTTTACCGCAATTAAAACAAGTGAGCTTGGTTGTGGTTGATTGTTACGGGCACTCACGAGCCATGTGCCCCCTTTGCCCACAATTGTAGCAAGCATAAGTAAAATCACCGGAAGCACCCTTCTTAACACTACCAACACTCTCGGAGCCCTTCTTGTGCTTCTTGTTAGAAAAGTTCGAGTGACTAATAGCTTCAAACTTCTTTTTGCCGAAGGTAAAGCCACTCTTTCTCAAGATGACCGACTCAAACCCTTTGGCCATATCAAACAACTCATCGAAACTCTTCACCACGTTCACACTAATCTTTTCTTGATAATTATCATTCAAGATTCGGTAAAAGTCTTCCTTCAACATTTTATCATTCCCGACATACTCCGGGCAAAATTGAGTTTTTGACAAGTAAACGGATTTAAGAGTATTCAATTCCATCGACCCTTGCCTCAAGGAACGCAACTCGTCCTTAAGCCTAGTAAGATCGGCCGAAGTTCGGTACTCTTGGAAGAACTCCGTTTTGAACTCATCCCAAGTAAAATCCATGCATTGTTCTTCGCCATAAACTTGGATTTTTGCATCCCACCATAGCTTCGCATCACCTCTTAGCATGCTACAACCATACCTTGTCTTTTTATCAATCGGGCATTCACAAGTTCGAAAGGCCCCCTCCATATCGGAGATCCACCGGGCACTCTTTAACGGGTCTATTTCACCCTCAAAAGTAGGAGGTTGAGCATCTTTAAAATTCTTATAGAAAAAGTCTCGTCTCCCGACGTTGTCCCCTTGAAGGACCACTTTAATTTGCTCCTTTACTACGTTGACTAATTGCTCGTCAATCGTATCTAGAAATATTTTCTTAACATCTTCAAGGAAAGACGCATGATGACTTTTCAAAATGGCCTCGACTTTAGCCGTGAATTCGGGGTCCTCACTAGTGCCCCCATTTTCGGTGTCGTGTCCGTTTCTCATCTTCATTCTATAAAACGGAAAAAAAAATTAAACAACGAAATGAAACAAAAGGACATAACACGTATGCATATACGTATACCCCACACTACTCCATCTTACTCAACAATCGTCATACATTACTTGTTTGACACGATTTGCACCCGTAACAATGGTAGCTAATCATTGTTACGCGAGCACGTCGCATTAACTTGCTAGTACAACGTCCATCTCGCTTGATGCTTGCTAGACACAATTCAAATCAATTAGCACGAGGTTAGTTCACATAACCAAAGCACTAACAATTCTCGATTAGACCCAAAGTCCTACAAGTCCCGCATAAAAGCGCATGCACAATAAAGCCTAAGTCTAGGCACCTATCTCAAGTCGCCTAAATCCTTTAGACCATGCTCTGATACCACTTGAAACAACCCAACCCGTACTCCGTACGATAATTTTTTTTTTTTTAAATGATACACGTTTTCGCGCCAATTAAATATGTAAACCATTCCACACGTTTCATTAAAAACATACTACGAGTTTAATGTTTACAAAAAGGCACAAAGGCCATTAATGAATGTGATACAAGTTTGACCAACTACAAATGATAGTTTATAATCCAAACGAACCCTTGAGCATGGTTTGGGACTAAACTACCCAAAACGTAGGTCAACTTCCAAAAGCTTCATCATAACATCGACAAGGAAACCTAGTGCCCAATAACCCCCTTGCCCTTGTCCACACCTGCATCTAAAAAGATAAACAACGAGAGGGGTAAGCTAATGCTTAGTGAGTGCAACAATTATACATTTACATATACAACCTACTTACTTGCAATCACTTACGCATTTACCGCATACATGCTAGCATTATAAGTATTCATACCATCACAAGTATAACACTAAACCTTCCATCATAAGAGCTAGCATAACAATAGCATATAGTTTAAACAATATAATATGCTACAATCCACACACACAACCATGGTTAACCGAACGAATGAGGAAACGGTGTTTAAAGACCGTCGGAGTTCATAACAACCATTAGTGCACTTAACACTTCGTACACTAACCCCACGGGTGGCATCTTAACACCTCGATACTTCACCCCGGGTGGTGCCTTAACACTTAGTCACTTCACCCCGAGTGGTGTCTTAGCACATCGACACTTCACTCGTTACATCTCTCGAAGTGGCATCTTAACACATCGATGCTTCACTCCCGAGTGGTGTCTTAACACTTCGACACTTCACTCGCCACGTGAGAAGTGGTGTCTTAACACATCGACACTTCACAACTCAACTACACAAATAAACATGTCATATATGCACGCATATAATTATTCCACTCACCTTAGCACTTCGGTGATGATTATGCACTTTCGAGCTTCAAGGCAAAGTACCTAATACATAAGTACACATTCAATTACACAACTAGTGGAATTTACCACATTACACCTACTTGAGCATTTAATGACCCAACTCGCATTAAATGACTCAAACACACCACAACCGCCCTTAAATGGCCAAGACTCGACTTTAGTCACTAAAGCTAGTGAATTAAAGTCTACTAACTTATACTAACACCAACTTAGGGTAATTTATACCCATTTCGCCCAAACTAGGTCAACTAGCCCATTTTGGATCCATTTAACACTTTCACTACCAAACTTGTCAAACATGACCCAATTAACATCTCTTTCAACTTTAACAAGTGTGTTAGTGACTAAAAACGCCATTTAACATTTATAACCCCAAATCATAAGACCAAACCCTAGGTTATGGCCACTTGGGTTTACTTTCACCAATCTAACCCAAAACCCACCCATTAAACCCTCAAATGGGTCATACAAGATCTTCATTAGCAAAACCCTAGCTTAAAACCAATTAAAACTCAAAACTTAGAGTTAGAACTTACCGAGACTATCAACGCGTAGCTAGAGACATAAGGAACAACTTTAATTCTTGCTCCAAAGATCAACCCTCAATCCTTCACACTCAAATCTCACTTTTAATCTAAATGGGTGTTGAGTTTTTGGGTGAGAAAATGAAAGAAATTGAAAAAGGAAATGAGATAAATGAATATGTGGTGAAGAGTTAATGCTCCCATCAGATCCACATGTCAATTTACCATTTTGCCCCTCAAAATCCCTTAAAAAGATCTAATCCCGACATCAGTCTGGCAGTAATGCAGCGGCGCAGCTCAAATCGTCGCGGCGCGACGAACAAAGGGAAAATCGACCCTTCTTAAGTCCCTTTCTGATCCTGGTTTGCTCTATATGTCGCGTCGCGGCCCAGATTATCGCGGCGCGACATTTGCCTTCGTCTGAACACTTCGACAACACTTAAGCCAAAAATCATTTCACACGACTTACAATTCGTTCATGCTTCCGATATACGTCTAAACATCGTATCTTAGCCTCACAAGGCTTAACACTAACCGAAACTCATTTACAAACTTTTATACGCACACATTAACAAGTATATATATATGTATGTATATATATATATATATATATATATATATATATATATATATATATATATATATATACACACACAATTATGCATAAACAACGAGTTACAAACGTACAAATGATTAAGTATGTACCTTTCGATACGTACAGGAAAAACGGGATGTTACACCGAGTTTCAGTCACATTTTGGTGAACGACTTTATATGCTGCTAAGGTGAGTTTCATTTGCTCCCTTTTTAATTGCTTTTGCAATCTATATTTTTGGGCTGAGAATACATGCACTTTATTTTAAACGCAATGGATACAAGTACATATTAAATTCTACGCTGAGTTTGAACCGAAAATCCCTTAGCTTTGGTAACTAGTAACTGCCGGTTATAAGAACTGGTGGGCGCGAGTAGTAGTATATGGATCCATAGGGCTTGATATCCCCGTCCGAGCTAGAGCACTAGCCTTTTAACGGACGTATGGTATTTGAGAAGCGTACACGTTGGCTTGCGTGTATTATTAAGATGATTATACAAAGGGTACAAATTATATATACGTTAAGTTTAGTTACTAGGGTGCTCAATTTCGTAGAATATTTTGATAAACGTTTCTGGATGAAACAACTGAAATCTTGTGATCCACCTTTATATACAGATTATGCAAAGAATTAAAACTATGAACTCACCAACCTTTGTGTTGACACTTGTTAGCATGTTTATTCTCAGGTTCCCTAGAAGTCTTCCGCTGTTTGCTTATATGTTAGACAAGCTATGTGCATGGAGTCTTACATGGCATATTTTTCATGGAAACGTTGCATTCACCAAATCATCACCATGTATCTTATTTTGACTGCATTGTCAACGGAAGTACTATTGTAAACTATTATTTACGGTGATTGTCTATATGTAGAAATCATCAGATGTCGAAAACCTTTGATTTAAATATTCATTTATGGTGTGCCTTTTCAAAAGAATGCAATGTTTACAAAACGTATCATATAGAGGTCAAATACCTCGCAATGAAATCGATGAATAACGTGTTCGTCCATATGGATTTGGAGCGATCGTCACAGTAAGTCCGGTTCGTTCCACAGGGAGCTGGCTTATTTTACACTATATTTTTATATAACTATATTTGTACAAAATATATATAATTATATATAATAATATATAAAAGGGGGATTTGCCGTTTAATGACCGGTTTGTCGATTTTAAGTCAAGCGTAAATATAAATGACGAAAATTAAAGTGCGTAAAATAAATAACGATATTTAAATGACGATATATAAAATTGCGTTAAGAAATGAAATAAAATAATTATGCTTATTTAAACTTCCGTAATCATGATGTTTGACGTTTTGATTTTAATTTATTACCCTGGGTTAATTGTCCTTTGTCCTGGATTTATTTGAAACATGTCTGGTTTTTGCCCATAATAGTTCATCGGTCATAATTATAAAATGCTCGTCAAATTAACCTTATACCCGAAGTCAAATATTCCAACTAATTAGGGATTCAAACTGTAACAAGGTTTTAATACTTTGTTAATAATTGCACCAGGTTATCGACTGCGTGTAATCCAATGTTTTAATACTTTGTTAACAATTACACCAATTACCCTTGTAAGTAATCCACCCCTGTTTTAATGAGTCTATTGACTATTAATCCATCCCCGTCTCCGGTCAAATGAACAATTATTCGTATTTATAAATATCCCGCTCACCGTACCCAGTTAAGCGTATGTGGTTATATATAAATACGTAAAATTATGAATCTCTATATTAAATTAACGAGATATCATTTAGTTAATATAAAGCCCATTAATAGCCCATAGTCCAATTTCCACAAGTGTCGGTCTTTTATCCCAACCCCAATTATGGTCCAAAGCCCAATAACCCCGTCTTTAATATTTAGTCCAACATCACGATTATTTCGGCTTAAACAAGCATAATAATAACTTAAATACGAGACATTAATTTAAAAAGGAAGAACATAGCTTACAGTGGTTATTAATCGCGTAGTGTTACACGGACAGAACTCTGACTTTAAAACCCGTAAAATAACCTTTACATTACCCAAACTAATCTAATATAAAACTACACTATTATATATATATATATATATATATATATATATATATATATATATATATATATATATATATATATATATATATATATATATATAGATGGAGAGAGATATATGATATGGTGTAGTGAACTAGAGCAGAAGCCTGGCCTTTTATAGCAAAATTCTGAATCATGTAGCCCATGCGATCGCATGGGCTTTGTGTGTTATAGCCATGCGATCGCATGGCCAGTCTGGCATGCTCCAATCTTTGTTTTCTTCCTTTGCCGACATATTATTATATAAATATATATAATTTATATTAATTATATATATATATATATATATATATATATATATATATATATATATATATATATATATATATATATATATATATATATATTATATTATATTCATGTGCATAGTTGACTTGTAATTTTAGGTCCGTTGACTCGTACGTTGATACTCGGTTTATGTCTCAGTTCTGGATTTTCGAACGTCTTTTCGTACTCGTAGATATCTTGTACTTTGCGTTTCGCGACTTGTACTCTTGTAATTTTTTGACGTTTCTTATCAATAAATGGAACCACTTGGATTGTATCTTGTACATTTGAGCTTTTTGGTCATTTGCGTCTTCAAATCGTTGTTTTCTTCTTTTGTCTTCGCACTTATTTCTTTAAACGATAATTACATAAAAATAGAATAAGAGTAACTAAAAGTTTTACATATTGGAAGGATATTGATATTAAATATATGTTCATTTAGAGCACTATCAGAGGTATACGTCAATTTAAGTATCAAAACTAAATAATTGCCAATGTAATAAATAGTCTCACATCGAATTCACAAAGAATGTTTGAGCTTTTTATAAGTTTAAAGTAGTGGCTAACTAAAATGTTTTACCATGATTTATAGTTTAAATCAAGATATATAATGATACACATAGCGCATCACAAGGGCACTACACGTGTGCCACCTAAATCAGAACCTCATCCAGTGCCCGAGCGCAAGTAAAGCTGCACTGGGTGCATTTCATACGGTGGCATGCGGTACGAAGGGAAAGGAGAGGACAAGATACATGCATACCATGGTCCCCACAGTCATCAAAATACAGACATCCGACATATAGTACCAAGTACGGTTCCCTGATCCCTCTACCATACAAACAAGCCGGTACAAATTAGAAGAGTAATGCACGATACGTGGCACTAATAGGCGAATCATGCTACGACTATAAATAAAAGATCCGAATCACGAGGAAAGGAGAGAGCAAGAGGGATTCATCTTTACTTACACCTATAATATTTTTAGTATAGTAGCACGACGGTCTCACCGCACGCGCTAACTATATAGCGCAGATCTTACCTGCGCTACCGGACTTACAACACATTACACGATCTCTTTACGATTACAGGTAACGTTCCATGAACATAAATCCTAACACCTACCCTGAGCCATCAATTTTCGGCTATCCCGATGATGGTGGTTCGACGTTTAACCACCCATGTTGAGATCTTCATCTGACAAGAGGTTATTCACGGTACACCGGACCGGAGAGTTAAACTCAAATGACTTTTAAATCCCTCTTTGTTGTTATCAAGTATGGACCGTACCCATTAGATCTATTCTATGATTGATCAATATATCCGACATATTCACTGATTTAGCTTTGATCGGGGTGTTAGATTAAAGTTGATTTAGATTAAAGTTGATATAACCATCGAATGTTAATACAAGAAACAAAGTATGTATTTAAAGTTTAGACTGTCCACGTTTATATTGCGTTCAATTTGATGGGTCTTCTTTGATGTTCTGTCGAGTCTTATAAATTCCCAACTGCTGACTATATTCTTGTGAGGATAAGTCAGGTAGCGTAACCAACTACACTAAGATACACTATAGCAGACGTTACTCTGTTTACGAATTTTAAATCTATATTGTCGCGCGTAAATGTAAGTAGTGTTTGTAAAACTATTTTGTCATAATAAAATTCCTAGGTAATTGACTCTAGAGGGAGAATGAAGATTGTAAAATTTTCACTTGTACAATTTGTTTGAATATAACTAATAATGAAATAAAATAAAATAAAATGTGTTTTGAAAAAAAAAAAAAAAGTTTATTTTGAAAGGGTTATTAAGAAAATTTAGTTGGTGGAAGGTGTTGTTGAACCCTACAAAAAGCGTGTGCGAAAACCCTGAGCTAATTTCAAAGACACTGTCAGAAGACAAAATACATATTTCCATGAATTTGAGGGTGTAAACTCTGACAGATTGGAATAGAATAGGGCAGATTTTTGAAATAATTGAAGATTTGTTTGCAGTCTGAAAACACGGAAATTAACTTCTACTTTACTCTTTTTGTACCCTCTATCTTTAGTGTGTGGACAACCTTTCATTTTACTTGTTTAACATTTGTTCACATTTGCTAGCAACTTTGATAAATTCACCTTTTCAAATATGTTAAAACTGTTTAAACTACGGAAAAAAGTAGAACTCTATTATAGTATTTTGATTTTTTACAAGGCAAGAATTTTATATAAAAAAAAATTAGAAAGGAGTTAAAAAATTAAAACAATAACCTACAAAAGCCACACTTACAAAAGAAAAAAGACCAAATCAAGATACCATATAAAACTAGACAAAATCACAACTCCAAAACTAAAATCTCAACGAAACACTACAACTTCAAACAAATAACTAACACGGTTTGATTAAATTTCAAAAGATATTCAAACCGATGATTGCACAATCTGAAAACACTCGAAAACACTTAACAAAGTTTGCTGTGAGTTCGAGAATGAATAATCAACAACTTCATCGTCATCCTCACTCAAGTTCTTTATCAATTCATGAAGGGAAATCCTTTCATATATACTAAGTACATTCATCGTGACATATTTTAGATTCAATATTTTCCCTTCAACGCAGTTACTAAAGTAATCAACATTAACAATTTGATAGCTAGGGACGTCAATACGTCAAGTGTCCAATTTTAATTATGCACAAAATTAAAATTTTATACTAATTTTATTTCTTTATCAACAAAATATCTTTTTTACGTTGACATAGAATGAAATTCTCATTGTAGACAATTATATAATGGGACTAAATTGGTACAGTATTAAGTAAGATGTGTTACATTGGCTTTGGCAAAAATGCGTAAACTATAATAAATGGTTGCAGCAAATCAGGTCAAGTAATACTAATTGAGTATTCGTACAATTATTATAAACACTTTTGAGTAGGGGGTGTTTATCGGTTCGATTTTTTCGGTTTTGAAATTTATAAAATCAAAATCAAAAATCAAACCAAAACCAAATTTAAATATCAAAACCATAATCAAAACCGAACCGAAAATCGATTTTGATTTCGGTTTGGTTTCGGTTAAAACCGAAAATCACTAAAAACATCCTAACTAGCATAAACATACATATAAATTAGGAATAACAGTTGTGAAATTAATTTAAGTATATATGATATATAACATGTTTATTGTTCAATAAAAAATGTAATAATACATCAAATATAATATAAATATTATAATTATAAATATGTTTTAATATTTTATTAATTTGAATTTGATTTTTAATTCGATTTTCGGTTAACCGAATTTAAAATTTTCAAAACCGAAAACCAAACCAAAAACCAAGGGGGTGTTTATCGGTTCGGTTTTTGGTTTTTCGGTTTATTCGGTTCGGTTTTTTCGGTTTTGAAACTTATAAAATCAAAATCAAAAACCAAACCAAAAACCAAACCAAAACCAAATTTAAATATCAAAATCATAACCAAAACCGAACCGAAAATCGATTTTGATTTCGGTTAAAACCGAAAATCACTAAAAAAAATCCTAACTAGCATAAACATACATATAAATTAGGAATAACAGTTGTGAAATTAATTTAAGTATACATGGTATATAACATGTTTATTGTTTAATAAAAATGTAATAATACATCAAATATAATATAAATATTATAATTATAAATATGTTTTAATATTTTAATAATTTGAATTTGATTTTTAATTCGGTTTTCGGTTAACCGAATTTAAAATTTTCAAAACCGAAAACCAAACCAAAAACCAAATTACGAATTCGGTTTCAGTTTCAGTTTCGATCGATCCGAAAACCGTTTAAAAAATTTAGTTTTTTTTTTATTCGATTCGATATTCGAATTATTCGGTTTGAAACCAAATAGTACACACCCTATTTTTGAGTATGCAAACTCTAAACTCGCTCCAAATTAAGCCTAACTCTCTGGCGTTCCTTTTTACGGAGTATCAAATTATTCAAAAAGTGCATTTAATAGATCAAGAAAGATTTCTTATAATGAAAGTAGTTTTCAAAGCTTTTTACAAAGATCTGGTTCCAATGAGAAAACTTTTTATGGTACGTAATTGTCTCTTCATAACCTAATAATTAATTAATAAAGATCAAGAATCTATTTAGAGGTGATCGACTTTAATGCTTCTTTTAAAGCTAAATTTCTTTCCGTACCATAATCAACGTACACTCACGTTTTTTAATTCGTTAGAAATTAATCATCAATGATCGTCCAAAAATTTGGATGAAATCACTAAATTATTAATTAATTATTATTAACTCTTATATGCTAAAAGAGACGTGGAAATGTGTAGTTTTAGTTGTTTTGAATTATAGTTTCGAGTTTGCGTTCACACTACAATCGGTCCCTCAACTTTGGCTCAATTTACACAACTCCTCATGTTTACACTTTCTTAGGGGTACCATAGTTTTAGTTGTTTTGAATTATAGTTTCGAGTTTGCGTTCACACTACAATCGGTCCCTCAACTTTGGCTCAATTTACACAACAACTCCTCATGTTTACACTTTCTTAGGGGGACCATGTGTAAACATATAATTTTATTAAAATAAAAGAAACCAATTCCACCCGAATTTATAACGGGCCCTATCTTCTCGCTCGGTGCGAGTTAAATTTTTCCGGGACTACCGTTCAACTCGAAAAAGTCTCACGAATCTAATGGGACTAACTATACGCAAAACAGACACTTTCTAAAAAATGCTTAATACAATGACAATCCGTATCTTTCTGTTCGTCGCAAGTTAAATTTTTTCGACAGCACCGTTAGACTCGAAAATTTTTTATGAACAAAACGAAACTAACTACGTTCGAAATGGACACTTTTTAAAAAACGCTTAGGACAACGACATTTAAAACGGCGCTTAAGACCTAAGCCGTTTTTTCCTCTGTAAAAACACAACGCTACGTTAAATATGAATACACAGGCTGAAAGACCCCGCCGCATCATGCGGGCTGGATCCGAACTAGTTAACCCTATATAAAAGGATAAGTTAGTTGAGGCATTTGCTATTTAGATGAAATGATGTATGGATATCATGCAATGGTGGGATTATTGGACCCATGAATCACTTGGAGCATATTTGTTTGTTCATAAATCATAATCACTAATGTTTGACTATACAATAATTAACTAAAGTTCAAATTTAAATAATAATAGATAATAGATAACGATAATAATCGAGTCATTCTCTAGCATTTCACGTGTGTCGTCTTTGGGTCCTCTTCAACATGGTATCCAACTCGATTGGATTCCACCCCTCCATACTTTATCTTTCATTCCATTATTTATTCTCTATTCTCGAGAGTTGATATGTATACCACTTAATTTTTGTTATACACAATATTGCCATTTATCCTAATTAAACTAATTCACGCTATATATATATATATATATATATATATATATATATATATATATATATATATATATATATATATATATATATATATATATATAGGGACATGATCAATGCTTCCCCCCGATTGGTTACTTCCCTCTTGATCCTACTATATATATATATATATATATATATATATATATATATATATATATATATATATATATATATATATATATATATATATTAACTATTTCTTTTGACCAACTTTTTCATCTTTAACTAGAAAAAAATTCGACCGCGTGTTGCTGCGGTTATATATATATATATATATATATATATATATATATATATATATATATATATATATATATATATATATATATATATATATTTTCTTTTGACCAACTTTTTTCATCTTTAACTAGAAAAAAATTCGACCGCGCGTTGCTGCGGTTATATTCAACACGCGGTCGAATTTGGATATATGTTGTTTGGTACCTAATATATCTAATAGTTGAGTTGTTTGTTGTACGTGTATGTATATGTATGAAATATAGCCCGAAATATTTAGTGTTTTTTTAACGATGTCTGTTTCGCGTGTAGTTAGTCCCGTTGTGCTCGTTAGATTTTTACGAGTTGAACGGTGTTTTCAAAAAAAAATTAACTCGCACCGAGCGAGAAGATAGGGCTCGTTAATAATTCGGGTGGAGTTAATTTATTTTATTTTAATAAAATTATATATTTACACTTTATACCCCTGAAATAGTGTAAAGTTGAGGGGCCGTTGTGTAAGTTGAACCGAATTTGAGGGGCCGTTTGTAGTGTGAACGCAAACTCAAAACGACAATCCGATAAAACTAAAACTACATCTTTTGCCATACATTTTAGTATATAGAGATAAAATAATAATTATACTTTTAACCATCATAAGTAGTCGAGGGAAAAAAGAAGTGTTATGTACCATATACATTAACAATAGATTTCGTAATTTAATTCCTCTAACAATGTTCATTCTGAAACTTATATCTGCGAACTCTGGACCATTACCAGAGATGCACAATCGCAAGAAGAAGAAGAAACGAAGGGACAAAGCTCCGAAATATAAATTGGAGTATAAATCGCAGCAAATAAGGGGGGAAGTATTAACTGTGGATGACAGTGATTATAGGAGACAGGAATAGGGACATTGAAATATAAGGAAGAATATAAAGCCCAACAACAACACCGAAATTACAAACTGTGGATATAAGTGCGTATAGCAATATAAAGACACGGGAGGATTATAAATACAATAATCCCTAGAGCATAGTAGAAATAAACAGATTCATTCTGTGGAAGTTGGAAAAGGAGAATGATTGTTACGACAGTCAGGATAAGGACAAGGATTAGAATTGGATTAAGCATTTTCACAATCTTCTGGATTTGGGAATTGAGTATAGAAGTGGTGAAAACTAATGAAACGGAAAAGGTAAATTTATAATGGAAATATCAGATGTAGTAATCGGGACAAATCGTCGCATTTAATTATAGAGATCTTAATTTCCTTATTCGCCAAATAATCAAATCTTTTAGATTTCGAAGATTTTCTATATATCCCTTGAATTCCGGAATTTAATCAAGACGACGTCAAAAGTTAAGACAAACTTTATTTTCTAAATTCAACCCTGACTCTGTCAAAAGTTAAGATGAATCTTTACTTTCCTATTTCACTCTTTGGTGATAGCTTCATTCGTGCTCTTCAAATAATCGAATTATTTTATCTGTATTATGCAATAATGATAAAACTCTATTTATCAGCTCATATTCGTCAGGAAAACATATTTATCGTTAGCCATGACGACCTCACTCAAATTTCGGGACGAAATTTCTTTAACGGGTAGGTACTGTGACGACCCGGGAATTTCCGACTAAATTTAAACTTAATCTTGATATGATTTCGATACGATAAGCAAAGTATGTAATGTTGAGTCTAGAAAATTTTGAAACAATGTTCATATATTCAATTGACTTTCGACTGTTTCCGATGATTCACGAACCATTGCTTGTAAATATGTGGATATATATAAATATGTGTATATATAAATATATGTATAATATATATAATAATATGAACATTAATAAACTATTATATACATTTATTGTTATAAATAAATATGTACAATAAAATACATTGTAATAAAAACTATTATTTTATATGTATATATATTTTAATCATTTAATATATATTTATGTGAATAGTAAATTTTGTTATTTAAAACTGTTTATATATATACATAGTGTATATTAAATATATTTAATTTTGAGCTTAAATGGTAAATGTCTGTAACTTTCGGTTGACGTTTAATTATTTTAAAATAGATCTAATATATATATAAGAAGTTCTAAAATAAATGTTGTTTCAAAATTTGATTAAAAAGACAATAGTTTTGATAAATATTTTATTTACCATTTCAATCTAAGTTTTTGTACTCCGTACATATAAATTGGAACAGAAAATAAATATTTTTCGAACCTTTTTGATCAGGTTTCAAACAGGTAATGAGTGAAATAATTAAATATGTTTAATCAAAAAAATTGGAATTTTTAGGAACACTTTTATATGTTAACTGTTTAGCAATGGACACAATATAATACTCCGTGAATTAGATATTATTATTAAAGAAACCATTATTTTTTTTTATCATTAATAATATTATTATCATTTTTTATGATTTTTGTATCATTATTACTTATTATTATTATTGATACAATGATGATGATGATGATGATTATTATTATTATTATTATTATTATTATTATTATTATTATTATTATTATTATTATTATTATTATTATTATTATTATTATTAATATATTTATTAATTATTAATATTAATCTAAAAAAAAAAAGTCAAGAACTAGTACCATTCCGTTACCCATTTCAATCCAACTTTTTCAAATTTTGTTTTCTGTCTGTAATCTGTAATCTGTTATATCATGTCCGAAGGAGGATCCCGGAATGATGGGGATATTCTTATATGCATATTGTTAATGTCGGTTACCAGGTGTTCAATCCATATGAATGATATTTTTGTCTCTATGCATGGGACGTATGTTTATGAGAAATGGAAATATGAAATCTTGTGGTCTATTAAAATTATGAAATGATGATTTATGTTAAACTAATGAACTCACCAATCTTTTGGTTGACACTTTAAAGCATGTTTATTCTCAGGTACGAAAGAAATCTTCCGCTGTGCATTTGCTCATCTTAGAGATATTACTTGGAGTCATTCATGACATATTTCAAAAAACGTTGCATTCGAGTCGCTGAGTTCACCAAGATTATTATTAAGTCAATAATAGTAAAATATATTACGAAATGGTATGCATGTTGTCAACTTTCGATGTAATGAAAGATTGTCTTTTCAAAAACGAATGCAATTTTTGTAAAATGTATCATATAGAGGTCAAGTACCTCGCGATGTAATCAACTGTTGTGAATCGTTTATAATCGATATGGACTTCGTCCGGATGGATTAGGACGGGGCGTTAAAGTTGGTATCTAATCCATCTGGACGAAGTTCATATCGATTATAAACGATTCACAACAGTTGATTACATCGCGAGGTACTTGACCTCTATATGATACATTTTACAAACATTGCATTCATTTTTGAAAAGACAAACTTTCATTTCATCGAAAGTTGACAGGCTTGCATACCATTTCATAATATATCCAACTATAATTGACTTGATAATAATCTTGATGAACTCGACGACTCGAATGCAACATCTTTTGAAATATGCCATGAATGACTCCAAGTAATATCTATAAAATGAGCAAATACACAGCGGAAGATTTCTTTCGTACCTGAGAATAAACATGCTTTAAAGTGTCAATCAAAAGGTTGGTGAGTTCATTAGTTTAACATAAATAATCATTCCATAATTTTAATAGACCACAAGATTTCATATTTCCATTTCTCATAAACATACGTCCCATGCATAGAGACAAAAATATCATTCATATGGATTGAACACCTGGTAACCGACATTCACAATATACATATTAGAATATCCCCATCATTCCGGGATCCTCCTTCGGACATGATATAAATTTCAAAGTACTAAAGCATCCGGTACTTTGGATGGGGCTTGTTGGGCCCGATAGATCTATCTTTAGAGTTCGCGTCAATTATGGTGTCTGTTCCCTAATTCTTAGATTACCAGACTTAATAAAAAGGGGCATATTCAGTTTCGATCATTCAACCATAGAACGTAATTTTGATTACTTGTGTCTATTTCGTAAAACAGTTATAAAAGTTGCGTATGTATTCTCAGCCCAAAAATATAAAGGGTAAAAAGGTAAATGAAACTCACAATACTGTATTTTGTAGTAAAAATACATATGACGACATTGAACAATGCATGGTTGGCCTCGGATTCACGAACCTATATCAAGTATTAACACATTATAGTATAAATCAATTAAGTTTATATATTTGTTATGTATTAATTATTCTTATAATATATTATGATACTTTTTTGATATTTAATTAATGTTATATCAATAATATTAGTTGAAACATAATTTTATATAATATTAGTATATTTTATGTAATAATATATTTACATATATATCTTTTGTTTCATAAGTAATCAATCACATGTTCGAGAATAATATTGGTATCCGAGCGTTGGTCTTAGAGAACCAGAATTTTGCATTAGTGTGTCTTATCGAGTTTGTTAGGATGCATTAGTGAGTCTGGACTTCGACCGTGTTTACTTGAAAAATGATTGCTTAACAAATTTTGTTGGAAACTATATATTTTTAACATGTGAATATTATGTGATATATTAATCTCTTAACGCGTTTGATATTATGTGATAGATGTCTACCTCTAGAACAAGTCCCATTGACTCACCTAATAATAATGAAGAGTCAAATGTAAATTGGAATGATTCGTGGACTGATTCACAAGTTCCCGAAGAGGAACCGGAAGAAGAGTCGGAACCGGAAGAAGAATCAGATCCGGAAGAGGAGGAACCGGAGGAGGAAATAGAACCGGTGGGGGAAATAATAAAACGGTTAAGTAAAAGAAAATCCTCAACCAACCGACCAAGGTTAATTATGGTCAATGGTGTTTCCGCCAAGGAAGCAAAATATTGGGAGGATTACCAATTCTCCGATGAATCGGATTCCGACGAGAATTCCGATGATGTTATAGAAATTACCCCAACTGAATTTAAAAAGGCAAAAGAAAATAATAAGGGAAAGGGCATAAAAATAGAGAAATCTAATTCCAACCCCGATGAACTTTATATGTATCGTCAACCCCCGAAGCCCTTAAGTTGTAACAATGACCCGGGAACCTCTAAACCACCAGGTTTTTCTAAACCGTTGTGGAAAACGACAGCTCGTATTAGGGGAACATCATATATCCCTAGAAACTTGGCAAAATGAACCAAAACCGAAGAAGAAGAAACGAACGAGTCGGAATAAGATAGTTGTATTCTTGTGGTGTAATATATGTAATATAGTGTGCTTATGCTTTATGATATATGTAAAAATTGCTTGTATTAATAAGTATTTTTTTTATGAATCTAACTCTTGTCTATTTTACAGTATAAAAACACAAAATGGATAGACAACCCAATATTTTAAGAGACCTACCCGGAGACATGATTGATGAAATCTTGTCTAGAGTCGGTCAGAATTCTTCGGCACAACTATTTACGGTGAAATCAGTTTGTAAGACATTCGAAGAACGTTCCAAGAATGTCTTGGTTTATAAGACACTTTCGTTTGAAAGATGGGGGATATCACATTGGGAAACCCATAAGTTACGATGTGTTTACTTTGACGCATTTATTGCTGGGAACCCAAATGCTATTTTACGCAACGGGTTGAGAAATTATTTTGACTCAATGTATCCGAATATATGACTTCATGATTTAGAAAAAGCGGCTAACATACAACATAAAGAAGCATGTTACGCTTATGGGTTAGTAATGTTCGCTTCTCACCAAAGTGAGAAAAAGAACATCGGGCTACAACTATTAAACAAAACGTTCCCACAAGTGACGGAGTCAGTAATTGGGGTAAGAAATGAGGTTTTTAGGTTATTACGAGACTGTTGGACATTACGTAACCCTCGTCCCTTTGACGACGTTACAACATGCTGTCTTATCAATGGCCATAACGGTTATGTTCCACAAGACCAAGGATGGGAAGTAGTCCTAGTAAAACCAGAACGCATGACTTGTTTCTGGACGTATAAATTACGTGTCTTTATTGCCTTTGCTGAACGACTTGTGTAGTAGCTAGAATTATCTTCACAACTATCTTGTATCAAAGTTATTGTATGCTATATTTCATGCTTTATGTAAAATAAGCGGTATTGTAAGTTTGTAAAATATTGTATAAAAGTTTGAACGCGAAATATTATTATAATCAGTTTTTCATATAGAATTGTAGTAGTTGAATTGTATATTAGCTACTAAGTATGAACTTAACGGGTAGGTACTACCCGAATTTAAACTTATAAAACGCTAATATGAAAAAAAAGCTTTTATAAATGAGTTCATATTATGCTACGAAATACTATTAACTACTCTTAATATTCTGTATGATTAACTTGTTTCATTTGACTATTTTGAAAGAAATGGCACCGACTACTCGACACACCGTAAATATGAGTGAAGAGGAATTTCGTGCCTTTCTTGCTTCAAATATAGCCGCAGTACAGGCTGCGCTACATACCAACAATAACCTTGGATCTAGCAGTATAGGAAATCGTGTAGGATGCACCTACAAAGAATTCACTGCCTGCAAACCTTTGGAATTTGATGGAACCGAAGGACCGATCGGATTGAAACGATGGACCGAGAAGGTCGAATCGGTGTTCGCCATAAGTAAGTGTACTGAAGAGGATAAAGTGAAGTACACTACGCATACCTTCACAGGTTCTGCGTTAACATGGTGGAATACCTATCTAGAGCAAGTGGGACAAGATGATGCTTACGCACTACCGTGGTCAGCATTCAAGCACTTGATGAACGAGAAGTACCATCCCAGAACCGAGGTCAATAAGCTTAAGACAGAACTTAGAGGGTTACGAACCCAAGGATTTGATATTACCACGTACGAAAGACGATTCACAGAATTGTGCTTATTGTGTCCGGGAGCGTTCGAAGATGAGGAAGAGAAGATCGACGCGTTTGTGAAAGGATTACCGGAAAGAATCCAAGAAGATATAAGTTCACACGAGCCCGCCTCCATACAACAGGCATGTAGAATGGCTCACAAACTAGTGAACCAGATTGAGGAAAGAATTAAAGAACAGACGGCTGAAGAGGCCAATGTGAAGCAAGTCAAAAGAAAGTGGGAAGAAAACGGTGATAAGAATCACCAATACAACAACAACAGCAATTACAACAATAATCGCAACAACTATCCCAACAATCGCAACATCAATCGCAACTACAACAAACGGCCCAACAATAACAACAACAACAACAACAATCATCCCAATAACAATAACAACCGTAACAACAACAACAATCAGAAGCAGCTATGCCAAAGGTGTGAAAAGTATCACTCGGGGTTCTGCACCAAATTTTGCAACAAGTGTAAAATAAATGGTCATAGCGCGGCGAAGTGTGAGGTCTACGGACCAGGGGTTAACAGAACGAAAGGAACAAATGGTGTCGGAATGAGTAATGGCGGAGCAAGTAGTGTCGGAGCAAGTTATGCCAATGTAGTTTGTTATAAATGTGGAAAACCGGGCTACATTATTAGAAATTGCCCGAACCAGGAGAACACGAATGGACAAGGCCGCGAAAGAGTTTTCAATATTAATGCGGCAGAGGCACAGGAAGACCCGGAGCTTGTTACGGGTACGTTTCTTATTGACAATAAATCTGCTTACGTTTTATTTGATTCGGGTGTGGATAGAAGCTATATGAGTAGAGATTTTTGTGCTAAATTAAGTTGTCCATTGACGCCGTTGGATAGTAAATTTTTACTCGAATTAGCAAACGGTAAATTAATTTCAGCAGATAATATATGCCGGAATCGAGAAATTAAACTGGGTAGCGAAATATTTAAGATTGATTTGATACCAGTAGAGTTAGGGAGTTTTGATGTAATAGTTGGCATGGACTTGCTGAAGAAGGTGAAAGCAGAGATCGTATGTTATAAAAATGCAATTCGCATTGTACGAGAAGAAGGAGAACCCTTAATGGTGTACGGAGAAAAGGGCAACATGAAGCTACATCTTATTAGTAATTTGAAGGCACAAAAACTAATAAAAAAAGGTTGCTATGCTATTCTAGCACACGTCGAGAAAGTACAAACTGAAGAAAAGAGCATCAATGATGTTCCCGGCGCAAAAGAATTTCCCGATGTATTTCCGAAAGAATTACCGGGACTACCTCCACATCGATCTGTTGAATTTCAAATAGATCTTGTACCAGGAGCTGCACCAATAGCTCGTGCTCCTTACAGACTCGCACCCAGCGAAATGAAAGAACTGCAAAGTCAATTACAAGAACTTTTAGAACGTGGTTTCATTCGACCAAGCACATCACCGTGGGGAGCTCCTGTTTTGTTTGTCAAGAAGAAAGATGGTACATTCAGGTTGTGTATCGACTACCGAGAGTTGAACAAACTTACCATCAAGAACCGCTACCCACTACCGAGAATCGACGACTTATTTGATCAACTACAAGGCTCGTCGATTTATTCGAAGATCGATTTACGTTCTGCATATCATCAAATGCGAGTAAAGGAGGATGATATTCCAAAAACTGCTTTTAGGACGCGTTATGGTCATTACGAGTTTATGGTTATGCCGTTTGGATTGACTAACGCACCAGCTGTGTTCATGGACCTTATGAACCGAGTGTGTGGGCCATATCTTGACAAGTTTGTCATTGTTTTCATGAATGATCAAGAGCACGAAGAACATTTGAGAAAAGTGCTAGAAGTATTGAGGAAAGAAAAACTGTACGCTAAGTTTTCAAAGTGTGCATTTTGGTTGGAAGAAGTTCAATTCCTCGGTCACATAGTGAACAAAGAAGGTATCCAGGTGGACCCGGCAAAGATCGAAACCGTTGAAAAGTGGGAAACCCCAAAAACTCCGAAGCATATACGTCAATTTTTAGGATTGGCTGGTTACTACAGAAGATTCATCCAAGATTTCTCCAAAATAGCAAAACCCTTGACTGCATTAACGCATAAAGGGAAGAAATTTGAATGGAAGGATGAACAAGAAAAGGCGTTTCAATTATTGAAGAAAAAGCTAACTACGACACCTATATTGTCATTGCCTGAAGGGAATGATGATTTTGTGATTTATTGTGACGCATCAAAGCAAGGTCTCGGTTGTGTATTAATGCAACGGACGAAGGTGATTGCTTATGCGTATAGACAATTGAAGATTCACGAGCAAAATTATACGATGCATGATTTGGAATTAGGCGCGGTTGTTTTTGCATTAAAGACTTGGAGGCACTACTTATATGGGGTCAAAAGTATTATATATACCGACCACAAAAGTCTTCAACACATATTTAATCAGAAACAACTGAATATGAGGCAGCACAGGTGGATTGAATTGTTGAATGATTACGACTTTGAGATTCGTTACCACCCGGGGAAGGCAAATGTGGTAGCCGACGCCTTGAGCAGAAAGGACAGAGAACCCATTCGAGTAAAATCTATGAATATAATGATTCACACTAACCTTACTACTCAAATAAAGGAGGCGCAACAAGGAGTTTTAAAAGAGGGAAATTTAAAGGATGAAATACCCAAAGGATCGGAGAAGCATCTTTATATTCGAGAAGACGGAACCCTGTATAGGGCTGAAAGAATTTGGGTACCAAAATTTGGAGATATGAGAGAAATGGTACTTAGAGAAGCTCATAAAACCAGATACTCAATACATCCTGGAACGGGGAAGATGTACAAGGATCTCAAGAAACATTTTTGGTGGCCGGGTATGAAAGCCGATGTTGCTAAATACGTAGAAGAATGTTTGACGTGTTCTAAGGTCAAAGTTGAGCATCAGAAACCATCAGGTCTACTTCAACAACCCGAAATCCCGGAATGGAAATGGGAAAACATTACCATGGATTTCATCACTAAATTGTCAAGGACTGCAAGTGGTTTTGATACTATTTGGGTAATAGTTGATCGTCTCACCAAATCAGCACACTTCCTGTCAATAAGAGAAGATGACAAGATGGATAAGTTAGCACGACTGTATTTGAAGGAAGTCGTCTCCAGACATGGAATACCAATCTCTATTATCTCTGATAGGGATGGCAGATTTATTTTAAGATTCTGGAAGACATTACAGCAAGCATTAGGAACTCGTCTAGACATGAGTACTGCCTATCATCCACAAACTGATTGACAGAGCGAAAGGACGTTACAAACGCTTGAAGACATGCTACGAGCATGTATTATTATAAAGGGGGTTTTTTACCGTTTAATGACCGGTTTGTCGATTTTAAAACTTTAGTCCCAGTTAAAACCAAATGTAAAAAAAATATATACAAGACTTAATTTAAAGCGTAAAGTAAATAACGATAATGAAATTGCGATAAATAAAAGTGCGATAAAATAAACTTGCGATAATTAAAAAGTACGATAATTAAAATTGCAATTAAATACAATAACAATAAATAAAAGTGCGATAATTAAAAGTGCAATTAAATATAAAATAAAGGAAATTGAATATGAAATAAAAGAATTATGCTTATTTAAACTTCCGTAATCATGATGTTTGACGTGTTGATTTTAGTTTTATGCCCATGGGTTAATTGTCCTTTGTCTTGGATTATTTAATATGTCCGTCTGGTTTTTGTCCATAACAGTCCATCAGTCATAAATATAAAGTGCGAGTGTCCTCGTCAAATTATCCTTATACCCGAAGTCAAATATTCCAACTAATTGGGGACTTAAACTGTAACAAGATTTTAATACTTTGTTTAATAATTACACCAGGATGTCGACTGACTATTACCCAAGGTTTTAATACTTTGTTAACAATTATGTCAAGTGTCCTTGTACATAATTTCACCCCTGTTTTAATAATTCTAGTGGCTATTAATCCATTCCCGTGTCCGGTTAAATGAACGATTATTCGTACATATAAATACCCCGCCCATCGTGTCCGATTTAGTGTATATGGTTATTTATAGGGACGCCCAATTGTAAATCTTTATATTAACATTAACAAACTATCATTTAGTTAAACAAATATAAAGCCCATTAATAGCCCATAGTCTAATTTCCACAAGTGTCGTTCTTTTGTCCAAACCCCAATTATGGTACAAAGCCCAATTACTCAATTTTAGTAATTAGCCCAACATCATGATTACTTCGTTTTAAATAAGCATACTAATAACTTAGCTACGAGACATTAAATTAAAAAGGTTGAACATAACTTAAAATGATTAAAAATAGCGTAGCGTTACACGGACAGAATTTTGACTTACACCCTTACAACATTCGCTAACATACCCTTATTATTAGAATTATAATTAAAATTAAAATTAAAATATAAATATAAATATATATATATATATATATATATATATATATATATATATATATATATATATATATATTACGTATATATTAAGAGAGAGATTGAATTGTGGATATTAAAATTCGTCGAACTGCGTTGGCTTTTATAGGGAATTGAGTCCATGGGAACTCCGCGAGTCGCGGCCATTTCCTCCTTCAAACTCCGCGAGTCGCGGAGTTTGAAATTCCAGCTCACAACTTTGGTTTCTTTCTTTGCCGACGGTTTATTTTATAAATATAATATATATATATAATTAATATAATTAATTATATATTACATTATATTTATATACATAATTAACTTGTAATTTTTAGTCCGTTGCGTCGAACGTTGAGAGTTGACTCTGGTCCCGGTTCCGGATTTTCGAACGTCCTTGCGTACTATTTTATATCTTGTACTTTGCGTTTTGAATCTTGTACTCTTGTAATTTCGAGACGTTTCTTATCAATATTTGGAACCTCTTTGATTGTATTTTGTACTTTTGAGCTTTTTGGACCTTTGCGTCTTCAATTCGTCAAATCTGTCTTTTGTCTTCACCTTTTATTGTTTAAACGAATATCACTTGTAAATAGAACAATTGCAACTAAAAGCTTGTCTTTCTTGAGGAATAATGCTATGAAATATATGTTCGTTTTTAGCATTATCAAATATTCCCACACTTGAGCGTTGCTTGTCCTCAAGCAATATAGTCTTGAAATACTAGAATCACTTCTTTATTCTTCACACTTTGTACATCAGTGATTTCTATACGGCGGTATAAACAATGGTAGTAACGATATAGTTTACAGTCCCACATGACTATAAAATTTAGATCCATTAAGGAAATTGGATCTTTATGAAAACATTTGATCTTTTGAAAATTTTAATCTAGCTTTTACCCTAGATAAGTTTTCCGGAATAACCCTTCACCGGTGTTTGCAAAATATTTTTGTGAGTTTGGTGGGTTTCAGATTTGAAAATTTTAGCTCAAAACTTATGGTTTTGTGTCACCCACTTGCTAACCTTGTATTTGGAAAGCAACACGTACAGTTTACTTGTCCCGTATATTACCTTTCGGTAAACTACCGTCCGGTTGTAAAGGAAAGCGTTGAACAAGCAACTGTTAAGGCAATGTCCCCTGACATACTTTTAATTATGGTCTATAACGTGTCGGACGCAATTACTATCCTTTGTAGGAGAAATAGTAAAGCTCACCCTTATAATTTTCCGGTCTGGCACAAGGTCCTGTCTTTGACCATGCTATGCAACCACCGTTCTTACGGTTGACACCCAATTTGGTTCAGGTGACCTAATGAATTCCAGGTGAATTCCTAGAATTTTACGTTCAATGGTAATGAACGCATTGAAAATGGGTTTTTAGAAAACAAATCGGTTTGTAATTTTGATCAAAATATTTTCTCGTTCAGGCTCGAGTTTAGATATCATCGAATTCCATGAGTTTGTAATTCTCAATCTTTAAGGTCAATCTCTAGGATTGAGTAATATCAGGCTTAAAAGCTGATTTTTGATCTTTTAAGGAGATTATCCTTTCTGGGGATCTGATTCATTAGTCTTATCCAGCTAATTTGCATGGTGCCCCCCCATTGTACGAGATAAATCCTTCTCATGGTTAGGATAAATCTGACCACTTGGCGACCCTGTTTAATGATGAGGTCCGTGGATTTCCTGCTGATTTTAGTGATGACTTTTCTAGATTTTTCGTCAACCTACAGCTGGTCTGGACGACAACTCACTGACCTAAATCAAGAAGCGCGTTTCTTTTTCGGAAGACTTTACTTCCTTTTAATGATGGAATTGATTCATCATGTAGACCCATCTCTTCTTTTCTTTCATCGGGTAAAACTTTTTAGATTAGTCCAAAGCAAAAGTATTTTCAGTTATTTGTACAAAAATATGTGATATATGTTTTGAAAAACTTGGTAAATTTTCCCACACTTGGCTTTTATTTTCCTTTTTATTGTCCTCTATTCCATTCTTAAATGAATTCTAACATTTTGGTTTGTTTCTCAATTTATGTCCTTTCCAAGGTAACAATAATTTCGGTGTTAAAACCTAGTTTTATCGTTCATAAATATGTATAAACATGATTTTGAGTTCATTTAGTTGAAAATTTTGAAAACTTTTACTAGAAGTGGGTAGTCAGTATATAAGACTAGGGCTGTTCTTTATTATCAGAGAGCACTAGATTCTAATACAACTACTGCTTTACTAGTATTTTTAATGGTAACCAAGTGTTTAAGATAAAAATTTTAAAAATCCGAAAGAATTTAACCCCTTCCCACACTTAAGATCTTGCAATGCCCTCATTTGCAAGAACTCAGTAACAATTTAAATTATTGAGGGTGATTAGCGTAGAAATGATTAAATTTTACCAAAGTTTCCAAATATATTGTTGTTTGTGTGCTGAATGATAAATGGTGCACATCATTTGTTCATTCCGTCTCGTTATTATTTCACATATATTTTTCATCTTGTCGTCAAAATTAGTTGCTTTTGCTGAACTTAATGCCAGTCTTTGAAAATGCGTTGTTTTACCCTGTTGTGTACATAAGATAAACTGCAAACATATATACATATTTTTGAAGTTTGGTATATTACCCCACATTCAAAAATTATTAAAATCTAATAATAAAATTTAGAAAATTATAAAACTATTACAAATCCAACATAAGTATTAAATGTATCAACATTACAAATAATAAAATAAAAAAACTAAGTAGACTAGGGATGATACTGATACCAGAAGGGGTTCCATGCATAACCATATGTGTTATAAAATGCTTCTGCTGGGTTATACGTAGGATACGGTGGTTGCATCTCTATAGACCAGGGAGGGAATATGGGCGTTGGGGTAGGAATATAGTTTCTACCTATATGTTGGCAATAAGCTATGATTTGGTTTTGATGAACTTGCCAATCTTCAAATGCTCTATGTCTAGCATTTTCATACTCTTGTGAAGCTATAAACCTTTGCATTTCTGCCATTTCATTTCCCCCTCCTACATTACCTTGCTGTTGGTTTCTCTCAACCTGTGGATGTCTACCATTATAACGTACTGCGGCGTTATTTCGCCTCTTCAAAACTTTAGCACCATGGTATAAATTTAAACCTATTGTATCTTGGGGTTCTGGTTCTTCGACTAATAATCCCCCCGACTTATATCCACATTGAGATACTCAGCAATCAAAGTAATAAATATACCACCTCCTATTATGCTATGCGGTCTCATCCCCTTAACCATAGCTGATAAATAATAACCCACACAATATGGTATACTTACAGCGCTTTGTGGGTCTAGAATACACATGTGGTAAAACAAATCCTGTTCATTTACCTTTTCCTTATTCTTACCTCTTTGTGTAATCGAATTAGCTAAAAATCTATGAATTACTCTTAACTCTGCTCTATCTATATCCAAATAAGAGTAATTTCCCCATTTGAATCGGTGATGGCTAGTCATTTGACTCCATACACCATGTGTATCAAAATTCTCATCTATCTTCCTACCGTTCAATATCAACCCTCTACAATCGGCAGATGCTAACTCCTCAGGCGTATATATACGTAAAGCCTGAGCCATGTCTAGTAAAGACATGTGGCGCATCGAACCTCCTAACAAAAATCTAATAAAAGATCGATCGGTTAAACTAGCTACCTGATCATTTAATTCTATACTACACAACAATTCTTCACACCATACTTTATATACAGGTCTACGCATGTTGAATAACCGTACCCAATCGTTAAAAGTAGAATTACCATACCTCTGTGCAAGTAATTCCCTAATTGGCCCGGCCAATTCTACAGCTTCTAATGGTCCCCATTCTATGACCCTAGGTACTTCAACAGCTTTAGTATGAAGAGTATGTAATCGTCTTTGGTATTTTGGATAATCTATCCAACGTCTGTCAAATCTCAAGTTCGGGTGCAAATCTTCTAAGTGCATATCAGAAAATGTCATTACTGGATGAGGTATATCTTGCTTGTAGTAGTTATCCACCTCCTGTTGGTCCGCATTCTCAGGAGGAGCATTGCGAGCTTGGGATGAAGATTCACCCCTTTCAGTCTGCAAAACACACCAAACACAATTTTTGTGCATCCAAATATGCATTAGTGTCAGCAAAATCATCAATCAAAATAATTACAATAACATGTCCAATTTATATCAAACTTATGCTCATTTTCATATTTTTATCAAATCTACACTTTTTCAAATAAGCATATACGAAAATATTCGCCAAGTTCATAAGCATTCAACTCAAATAACATGTCAAAATAATCATTACTAGCAATTAAACAAGTTTTAAATGGCATTATCTTTCAAAAATCAAGTTCATAAATTTTAGACTTGAAAAAGTCCACTTTAATTCTCAAAATCATGTTTAGGCTCAAAGTTTGGATCATTTAACTACCTAAACATGTTACACTACTTAATTTAGCAACAATTCATGACAAAAATCGGCCATAACCTGTTTATATCAAAAAGCCCCAAATTGCTCAAGAACACAAACCCTAGATTACTCAAAATTTGAAGTTTAAGGCTTCTAATCATGTTAAGTAGCATCAATCTAGGTTATACAAGCATAATACATAAGCAATTTAAGCATAATTACACTAGAAAATATCAAAATTAAATTAGGGAAAAAATTGCTCAAGAACACCAATTTTCGGATTAAATGGTGTTTAGGTGTAGAAATTTACCGTTTTCCTTGAGTAATTCCTTGATAGCATCCTTCTTAACATGATTTTAGTAAAAGATTTGATGATTAACGGTGAAAAATTGTGAATTTGGGAGGTCTTTTTCGGGTTTTATTTTCGCAGTATATGTGTGTGTGTGGTTGAGGACTGATCAGTTTACGTTTTTATTTTTTTCTGGGTTTTGGTCCCTCCGCGAGTCGCGGTGTTTGACCCTTCAAACTCCGCGAGTCGCGGGGTTTGATATTTTTTTATATATAAACCTTAACTTATAAAACAAATATAAAATAAATTTAAAATTTTGTTTTCCTTTGTTTTAGGACGAGGTCGTTTCGGAACGATGTCCTAGTCCGTCCTTCGACAAAATTTTAAAATTTGTCTTTTTCAAGCGATTGTTTTAAAGCTTAGATTTTTGGTTTTTTTTTTTTTTTTGGCATACTTTAATTCAATAAGATTAAAAATAATGATAATAAAAGTTCTCGTCCCTCCCTCGGGTAAAGCAATTTCGGTTCAAAGACCTAGTCTTCAACTTACGACGAATTTTAAAAATCATATTTTTAACTTAGCGAAATAAAGTAAATTTTTGTTTTTAAATTCACACAAACATAAATTTAAAATGCATAAAATTCAAAATTAATATTAAAAATTCACACCAAACTTAATTAAAAATTCATATTATAAATTCACACCAAACTTATATTATATTTTTGTTTTCATACAAACTTATATTAAAAATATTAATTTTTCAAATATTTACAAACTTAAATATATTGATTTTACAAAGTTCACAATATTAATTTAAGATTTATATATTAATTTTAAAAACAAAGTAAAAATAAAATTAAAAATCTTTTTGGCTTTTATCCCACTTTAATCAATCAAATATTATCAAAAATATGCGCCCCACTTTTCGGTAAAGTAATTTCGGTTCCATGACCTAATTTAACTCATGACGAATTTTTGAAATATTTTAAGTTGATTGATTAAAGATATTTATACCTTAAGAATAAACGTTAAATTTCGCAGTGATGTAATAAATTTTTGAATGGTATCAATAATTTCGGTCGCCAAACCTAATTTTATTTAATACCAATTTAATACTTTATAGCGAACAAATTAGCGTTTATTATCAAGAGGTTAAAAATAAAAATAAAAATAAAAATAAAAGCTATACAGACTTACCTGTGAGATAGTATTCTTAGTTATATGATCTATCCCATTCATAAGATAGTCGGTTTAATTGGTTTTCCATAGCTACAATGGCGTAACCTCGAGCATTCAGTGATTTTTCTTCTAAACATATGAACGGTCCGTCTCTGCATAAAGTAACAAATTCGGTGTTTGAATAGGTTTGATTATTTGAACATTTACCTCCATGTGACCATTTTCCGCATTTGTGACATTTTTCAAGGTGTCGTGCTCTTCTTTTCGCTGCGGATTTTGATTTTCCTTTACCAAATTGTAACTTATTATTTTCATTGGACTATCTATGTAATGTTTAACTCTGTGACCATTAACTTTAAATTCAATTCCATTTGAATTTATTAATTCTACTGTTCCGTATGGGAAAACTCTTTTGACTATGAATGGTCCAGACCATCTTGATTTCAATTTTCCAGGAAATAGCTTGAATCGTGAATTGAAAAGAAGAACTCTGTCTCCTTCTTTAAATTCTTTTGAACTTCTGATTCTTTTATCATGCCATTTCTTCGTTCTTTCTTTATAGATTAACGAATTTTTGTATGCTTCATGTCTTAATTCTTCTAATTCGTTTAGTTGACTTAATCGTAGACGTCCAGCTTCATGTAAATCAAGATTACATGTCTTTAAAGCCCAAAATGCTTTGTGTTCAATTTCTACTGGAAGATGACATGTTTTTCCGTAGACGAGTTTAAAAGGTGTGGTTCCAATTGGAGTTTTGTAGGCTGTTCTAAAAGCCCAGAGTGCATCCTCCAATTTAATGGACCATTCCTTCGTATTTGATCCTACGGTTTTCTCTAGAATACGTTTTAAAGCTCGGTTGGTATTTTCAACTTGTCCACTTGTTTGTGGATGATATGCAGTGGAGATTTTATGAGTTACTCCATATCTTTTAAGAACTTTCTCAAGTTGATTATTACAGAAATGAGTTCACCGATCACTTATTAAAGCTTTCGGTGTTCTAAACCTTGCAAAAAGACGTTTTAAAAAGTTGACTACAACTCGTGCATCGTTAGTTGGGAGAGCTTGTGCTTCCGCCCATTTAGATACATAATCAATGGCTACGAGAATATAGAGATTATTATGAGATTTTGGAAATGGACCCATAAAGTCAATACCCCAAATGTCAAATACTTCACATACTTGGATGACATTTTGTGGCATTTCATCACGTTGACTTATTTTTCCGGCCCTTTGACATGCATCACAGGATTTGCAAAGAAGGTGTGCGTCTTTGTAAATTGTAGGCCAATAGAATCCAGCATCATAAACTTTTCTTGCTGTTAGTTGAGGCCAATAGTGCCCTCCTGTTGGTCCTGTGTGACAATGGTTTAAAATTTTACTAGCTTCATCTCCGAATACACATCGGCGTATTATTCCATCGGGACAACTTTTAAACAGATGTGGATCTTCCCAAAAATAGTATTTTATATCACTGAAGAATTTCTTTCGTTTTTGGTACGATAATCCTTTTTCAAGGAATCCACATACTAAGTAGTTTGCATAGTCTGCAAACCATGGTATTTCATTATAATCTATCTTCAATAGATATTCATCAGGAAAGTTGTCTTGTATGGCCGATTCATTTAGAACTTCTAATTCAGGATTTTCAAGACGAGAAAGATGATCAGCGGCGAGATTTTCTGCTCCTCTTTTATCTCGGATTTCAATATCAAACTCTTGTAAGAGTAAGATCCAACGGATTAATCTTGGTTTGGCATCTTATTTCGAAAATAGGTATCTAAGAGCAGAATGGTCGGTATAGACCACCGTTTTTGCTAGAACGAGATATGATCGAAATTTGTCAAAAGTAAAGACAATAGCAAGGAGTTCTTTTTCAGTAGTTGTGTAATTTGTTTGTGCTCCTTGTAATGTCTTACTAGCATAATATATAGGTTGAAATCGTTTTTCAATCCTTTGTCCTAAAACGGCTCCCATTGCAAAATCACTTGCATCGCACATTAGTTCAAATGGTAGATTCCAATTTGGTGTTATCATGATTGGCGCATTAGTGAGTTTCTCTTTAAGAATATTAAAAGATTTGATGCATTCATCTGAAAAGATGAATGGAGCATCTTTTTATAGGAGTTTATTTATAGGAGTGGCAATTTTAGAAAAATCTTTTATGAAGCGTCGGTAAAAACCAGCATGCCCTAGAAAACTCCTAACTCCTCTAACATTGGTGGGATGTGGAAGTTTAGCAATTACATCTACTTTAGCTCTATCCACTTCAATTCCTTCTTTTGAAATTTTATGTCCAAGAACGATGCCTTCTTTAACCATGAAATGGCATTTCTCCCAATTAAGTACTAGATTTGATTGTTCGCATCTAATAAGCATTCGTTCCAGATTAACTAGACATGATTCAAATGTATCACCGAAGACTGAAAAGTCATCCATGAAAACTTCCATGCATTCTTCTATCATGTCATGAAAAATCGCCATCATGCACCTTTGAAAGGTTGCAGGGGCGTTGCAAAGTCCAAATGGCATGCGTTTGTAAGCAAAAGTACCATAAGGGCACGTGAATGTGGTTTTCTCTTGATCTTCGGGTACTATTGGAATTTGAAAGTATCCGGAAAATCCATCAAGAAAACAATAATAACTATTTCCGGCTAATCTTTCCAACATTTGATCAATGAAAGGTAAGGGAAAGTGATCTTTTCTGGTGGCGTCATTTAATTTTCTATAATCAATACATACACGCCATCCTGTTACAGTCCTAGTGGGAATAAGCTCATTTTTTTCATTTGTAATGACAGTCATGCCACCCTTCTTAGGCACACATTGAACTGGGCTTACCCATGGACTATCAGAAATTGGATAAATTAGACCTGCATCTAGCAGTTTAATAATTTCTTTTTTAACTACATCTTGAATATTAGGATTTAGTCTTCGTTGGCGTTGCACATACGTTTTATGACCTTCTTCCATAAGGATTTTATGTGTGCAATACGAAGGACTTATTCCTTTAATATCATGAATCTTCCATGCAATGGCTGGTTTATGATCTTTCAACACAGAAATGAGTTGTGATTTCTCATTTTCAGTAAGAGAAGACGATATTATTACAGGTAATTCAGATTCACCATGTAAATAAGCGTATTCCAAATAGTTTGGAAGTGGCTTTAACTCTAATTTAGGAGGTTCTTCTATCGATGATTTGTATCGATATCTGTCTTCTTCTTTTAGCATTTGAATTTCTTCTGTTTTTGGTTCATATCCATTAGCTATAAGTGTAGCTAACATTTCAACTTCATCAATTGGTTCAGTTCCTTCTCCTAAAGAACATTCTCCTGTTCCTTGTAATTCTGAAAATTCTTCTAATAATTCTGCATGTGAATCTATAGTTTGAATATAATAACATGTATCATCTGCAGATTGCAGTTGTTGCATTGCTCTATCAACTGAAAAGGTAACACTCTCGTCCTCTATACTTAGGGTCAGTTTCTTACCGAACACGTCTATCATTGCTTTAGCCGTGTTTAAGAATGGTCTTCCTAATATGAGAGGAACTTGAGAATCTTCTTCCATGTCCAGAACAACAAAATCTACTGGAAATACTAAAGTACCAACTTTAACTAGCATGTTCTCCATTATCCCTCTAGGATATTTTATTGATCGATCGGCTAGCTGTATGCTTATTCTTGTTGGTTTCAATTCTCCAAGGTCTAGTTTAGCGTATAGTGAATACGGCATTAAATTTATACTAGCACCTAAGTCTGCCAATGCTTCTATTGAACTAAGACTACCCATAAAACATGGAATTGTGAAACTTCCTGGATCAGATAATTTTTCTGGTATCTTATTCAACAACACTGCTGAACAATTAGCGTTCATAGTAACAGCCGAGAGCTCTTCCATTTTCTTTCTATTCGTGATCAGATCCTTCAAGAATTTAGCATATCTAGGCATTCCTGAAATCACATCAATGAAAGGAAGATTTACATTTATCTGTTTAAACATATCCAAGAATTTGGATTGCTCGGCTTCAAGTTTCTCTTTCTTCATTTTACTCGGGTAAGGAAGTAGTGGTTGGTATGGTTTAACATAAGGTTTAGCCTTAACTGTGTTATCTTCATTAACCTTTTCAACTACCGACTCTTTTTCCTTATCTTGATCAGGTTGTGGTTCTTGTGGAGTAGGAATAGCTTCATCAGAAGTTACAGGTATTTCAGGTGGTTTAAGTGTTGTACCACTTCTTGTGATAATGGCTTTAGCTGTTTCATTCCGGGGATTTGCATTTGTATCACTAGGTAAACTTCCCGGTTTTCTTTCACCTATTAACCTTGCTAGGTTACTTACTTCTTGTTCCAAGTTTTGAATAGAAGCTTGTTGATTTCTAAATGCTTGAGCATTTTGTTCATTAGTTTGTTTTTGAGATGTGAAAAACTGCGTTTGAGTTTCAACTAGCTTCGTCATCATATCTTCTAAATTCAGCTTTTTATCATCGGTTTGTGGTGGTTTGTTTTGAAAATTAGGTCTTTGCTGGTTGTAAGTATTGTTAGATACTTATTGATTGCTAGGACCTTGTTGGTTGTTGTATGGAATATTTCGATTATAATTCTGGTTTTGATTGTAAATCGGTCTTGGCGGTTGATAATTATTCTGATAATCATTTCCAGGCCTTTGGTTTATGTATGAAATATTCTCTCTTTGTTCCATTGTTAATTCAATATTGAGACAATCTTTTGTCAAATGTGGTCCTCCACACTGCTCACAACTAATTCGTATTGAGTGAATATCCTTAGTCATCTTTTCCATTCGTCTCTCGACAGCATCTATCTTTGCGGAAATGGAATCTTAGTCATGGCTAGAATCGGCTCTAGCTGCTTTAGATGATCTAACGATATCTTTTTCTTGGTGCCACTCATGTGAGTGGGAAGCAGTGTTATCAATAATTTTGTAAGCATCAGTTTCTGTTTTCTTCATAATAGAACCACCAGCTGCTATATCGATGTCTTTCCTTGTAGTGATGTCGCATCCTTGGTAGAATATTTGTACTATTTGACAGGTATCTAAACCATGTTGCGGACATCCTCTTAATAACTTTCCAAATCTTGTCCACGCCTCATATAGAGTTTCATTTGGCTTCTGTGTGAACGTAACAGTTTCTCCTTGAAGTCTTACGGCTTTAGATGCCGGAAAGAATTGTTTAAGAAAATTTTCAACTAAAACGTCCCATGTATCAATCGCCCCTTCAGGTAACGATTCCAACCAATCTTTGACTTCTCCCTTTAAAGTCCAGGGAAATAACATGAGATATATCTGTTCATCCTCCACTTCTCTTATTTTAAATAGTGTGCAGATCCTATTAAAGGTACGTAGATGTTCATTTGGATCTTCCTTCGGCGCACCACTAAATTGGCATTGATTAGTCACCATATGTAGAATTTTTCCTTTGATTTCATAATCTGGCACATTAATGTCAGGATGAGTAATTGCATGACCTTGGCCAGTGCGTTTAGCTCTCATTCGGTCTTCCATACTTAAAGGTTCCAGATTCTCCATAATTGAATTTGTTGAATCGGAATCACTAGAGGATTCTGATTTAATGGTTCGTTCCTCAACAATCTCTGTTTGAATGATTGGTGGTTCTGGAGGAAAGTTTAGTGGTTCAGGATCTATGAATCGTTCCTGAATATTCTCCGGATTCTCAATTGTGAGGTCGGGTTCAAAAAATGGATTATCGGAAATTTGAATTGGAGTACTTGGTCGACTGGATGACAATTCTAAAGAAAAATCAACGGCGGTAATATTTGCTAAATGTCTTGATCTAGTTACAGGTGGTGAACGTACAAAAGGTGGTGAACGTACAAAAGGTGGTGAACGTCTTGCTCGGTGCATTCACTGAATATCCTATTAGTTTTTAAAAAGGAAAGAAAAATTATATAAGTTATCCAATTAATAGACTTTTCTGATTTTGCCCACGTTTCGAATAGCCAAAAGATGCAGCAGAGGGGCAGGATTCGTTTGGTATCAATATAATTGAGGATTGTTTGGCTCCAATAACCCGGTCCACGTACAAATCTAACTATTACTACGAACCAGAAAATTTTGATGTCTATCAATTTAACCACTTAAAATAAATTTTCGTAATTTTAAGAAATTTAGATAAGAAGTAGAATAAAAATCTATGTCCTAAAACTAGAATGGCGAGAAATAAAAAAGAAAAAGAGCGCGTCGAAAAAGAAAAAGAAAAGGGTTGAAAAATAAAAGGCGTCGGAAAATAAGAAATAAAAGAAATGACTTATAGAACTTAAAAACACTCGAGTAACCCAACCTTATTACTATCACTAACTTAAAATTATAATCGCAAATTGAGATTACTAATTGGAATGATAATTGATACATAGGTAAAAGGCGTCTAAAAATATTAAAGCTTACAAGTAGAACTATATCCCAAATGGCAATAACTTAAAAAGGTACAAAAACTTAAAAAGGCGTCGCAAAATTCTAAAGCACCTATATCTTAATCTAAAGAAAAAGCACTTAAGGGATTTTACGGCAAGGCCTAAAAATCTAGAAATAAAAATAACTATGGCAAAAACTATGAATTAAAACTAAATACGAGCGAAAAATACAAAAGTTACGCTAAAACTATTAAAAAGGGACAAAATATAAAAATATATAAAAAGTGTAAAAATTACAATTTTTATAAAAAATATTATTTTTATATTATTTATTTTATAACACAATTAATTTTACATTAATTAAACTAATTTAACTAAATATATAAATTAAATAAAAAGTAAAACTAATTAATATATTAAAATTAAACCTAATTAGGGTTAAAAGTTAATTAATAAATATAAACCCGTAATTAATGCTGATTAGGGTTTCTGTCACGTGTGTCAGGGCTGCTCCGTGAGTTGCGGTGCCCGAAGCAGGAAAACTCCGCGAGTCGCGGGGTTCTAAAATTCAACTCAGGTACAGGATTTAATTCGACGCGTTTTTGTTTTTTTTTTATATTTTCTGTATTATGCTTTATATTTTCTGTTTTAAATAAAAATATTTATATAATAAAAACTTATATAAAAATAGAACTATTTTATAATTTTATAAATAAAAATCTTAAAACTAGATTTATATATATATATATATATATATATATATATATATATATATAATTTTTTTTCTTTTTCGGTTTTTAATTTTATATTTTAAATAAACACAAAATATTTAAATAAAACTTATATTTTTGTAAAATAAAAATAAAGAAACTTTATAAAACTTAAATATTTAACAAAATCTTAAAAATATTTATATTTTTGTTTTTCTTTTTATATTTTCGAATAATTAAAAACGTATTTTTACAAAAGCGTATTTTAATAAAAGTAAACTAAAATTTTTTTTTTTTTTTAAAATTTAGCGTTACGCTTCCGGCTTTTAAGCTAGATTGTCCCCGGCAGTTATAGCTAAGGGGTATAAAATACTATTAAATTTTAGCAGGAAATACTATTAAATACTATACAATTTTACACAAGATATTTATTTATTTATAGAATGGATATACTTAAACCTTGCTACAACACTTATAGGCAGTGTACCTAATCGTACAGTAGTGTAGTTTTTAGTAAGTCCAGTTCGTTCCACAGGGAAAATCTTTAAACAAAGCTTAACGCTATATTAGTTTACTTTTATAAAAATACAAATATATATATATAAGTAATATTATTATTATAAAGGGGGTTTTTACCGTTTAATGACCGGTTTGTCGATTTTAAAACTTTAGTCGCAGTTAAAACCAAAAGTAAAAAAAATAAATACAAGACTTAATTTAAAGCGTAAAGTAAATAACGATAATGAAATTGCGATAAATAAAAGTGCGATAAAATAAACTTGCGATAATTAAAAAGTACGATAATTAAAAGTGCAATTAAATACAATAACAATAAATAAAAGTGCGATAATTAAAAGTGCAATTAAATATAAAATAAAGGAAATTAAATATGAAATAAAAGAATTATGCTTATTTAAACTTCCGTAATCATGATGTTTGACGTGTTGATTTTAGTTTTATGCCCATGGGTTAATTGTCCTTTGTCTTGGATTATTTAATATGTCCGTATGGTTTTTGTCCATAACAGTCCATCAGTCATAAATATAAAGTGCGAGTGTCCTCGTCAAATTATCCTTATACCCGAAGTCAAATATTCCAACTAATTGAGGACTTAAACTGTAACAAGATTTTAATACTTTGTTTAATAATTACACCAGGATGTCGACTGAGTGTTACCCAAGGTTTTAATACTTTGTTAACAATTATGTCAAGTGTCCTTGTACATAATTTCACCCCTGTTTTAATAATTCTAGTGGCTATTAATCCATTCCCGTGTCCGGTTAAATGAACGATTATTCGTACATATAAATACCCCGCCCATCGTGTCCGATTTAGTGTATATGGTTATTTATAGGGACGCCCAATTGTAAATCTTTATATTAACATTAACAAACTATCATTTAGTTAAACAAATATAAAGCCCATTAATAGCCCATAGTCTAATTTCCACAAGTGTCGTTCTTTTGTCCAAACCCCAATTATGGTACAAAGCCCAATTACCCAATTTTAGTAATTAGCCCAACATCATGATTACTTCGTTTTAAATAAGCATAATAATAACTTAGCTACGAGACATTAAATTAAAAAGGTTGAACATAACTTACAATGATTAAAAATAGCGTAGCGTTATTCGGACAGAATTTTGACTTACACCCTTACAACATTCGCTAACATACCCTTATTATTAGAATTATAATTAAAATTAAAATATAAATATATATATATATATATATATATATATATATATATATATATATATATATATATTACGTATATATATTAAGAGAGAGATTGAATTGTGGATATTAAAATTCGTCGAACTGCGTTGGCTTTTATAGGGAATTGAGTCCAGGGGAACTCCGCGAGTCGCGGCCATTTCCTCCTTCAAACTCCGCGAGTCGCGGAGTTTGAAATTCCAGCTCACAACTTTGGCTTCTTTCTTTGCCGACGGTTTATTTTATAAATATAATATATATATATATATAATTAATATAATTAATTATATATTATATTATAATTATATACATAATTAACTTGTAATTTTTAGTCCGTTGCGTCGAACGTTGAGAGTTGACTCTGGTCCCGGTTCCGGATTTTCGAACGTCCTTGCGTACTATTTTATATCTTGTACTTTGCGTTTTGAATCTTGTACTCTTGTAATTTCGAGACGTTTCTTATCAATAATTGGAACCTCTTTGATTGTATTTTGTACTTGTGAGCTTTTTGGACCTTTGCGTCTTCAATTCGTCGAATCTGTCTTTTGTCTTCACCTTTTATTGTTTAAACGAATATCACTTGTAAATAGAACAATTGCAACTAAAAGCTTGTCTTTCTTGAGGAATAATGCTATGAAATATATGTTCGTTTTTATCATTATCAGAAATGGTCATGCTTAAGGTTTCACCTTGGAAAGGCGTTGTTCGATTTGGTAAACGGGGGAAACTAAATCCAAGGTACATTGGACCATTCAAGATTATAGATCGTGTCGGACCAGTAGCTTACCAACTGGAGCTACCTCAACAACTCGCGGCTGTACATAACACTTTCCACGTCTCAAATTTGAAGATATGTTTTGCTAAAGAAGATCTCACTATTCCGTTGGACGAAATCCAAATCAATGAAAAACTTCAATTCATTGATGAACCCGTCAAAATAATGGATCGTGAGGTTAAGAGACTTAAACAAAACAAGATACCGATTGTTAAGGTTCGATGGAATGCTTGTAGAGGACCCGAGTTCACCTGGGAGCGTGAAGATCAGATGAAGAAGAAATACCCGCATTTATTTCCAGAAGATACGTCAACACCTCCAACTGCTTAAAATTTCGGGACGGAATTTATTTAACGGGTAGGTACTGTAGTGACCCAAACTTTTCCATGTTTATATATATATTAAATGAAATTGTTATTTACATGATTAAGTGTTTCCAACATTTTAAGCAATCAAACTTGTTAAGACTTGATTAATTGAAATAGGTTTCATATAGACAATTGACCACCCAAGTTGATCGGTGATTCACGAACGTTAAAACTTGTAAAAACTATACGATGACATATAAATGGTTATATATATAGTTAACATGATTTTATTATAAGTATGTATCTCATTAGGTATTTTAACAATGAGTTATATACATAAAAATGAGACTATTAATTTAAGAAACTCGAAAACGATATATATAACGATTATCGTTATAACAACGTCTTACTAGGTACATATGAATCATATTAAGATATTGATACAATTGGTTAATTATGTTAAATGATAATTAAATATATTATTAAGTGTATTAACAATGAAATACATATGTAAAAATAAGACTACTAACTTAATGATTTCGAAACAAGACATATATGTAACGATTATCATTGTAACGACATTTAACTGTATATATATCATACTAAGATATATTATATATCATGATATTATGATAATATAACAATTTAACATCTCATTTGTTATAATAAACAATGGGTTAACAACATTCAACAAGATCGTTAACCTAAAGGTTTCAAAACAACGTTTACATGTAACGACTAACGATGACTTAACGACTCAGTTAAAATGTATATACATGTAGTGTTTTAAAATGTATTCATACACTTTTGAAAGACTTTAAGACACTTATCAAAATACTTCTACTTAACAAAAATGCTTACAATTACATCCTCGTTCAGTTTCATCAACAATTCTACTCGTATGCACCCGTATTCGTACTCGTACAATACACAGCTTTTAGATGTATGTACTATTGGTATATACACTCCAATGATCAGCTCTTAGCAGCCCATGTGAGTCACCTAACACATTTGGGAACCATCATTTGACAACTAGCATGAAATATCTCATAAAATTACAAAAATATGAGTAATCATTCATGACTTATTTACATGAAAACAAAATTACATATCCTTTATATCTAATCCATACACCAACGACCAAAAACACCTACAAACACTTTCATTCTTCAATTTTATTCATCTAATCGATCTCTCTCAAGTTCTATCTTCAAGTTCTATGTGTTCTTCATAAATTCTAAAAGTTCTAGTTTCATAAAATCAAGAATACTTCCAAGATTGCAAGTTTACTTCCAAGTTTTCTAAATCCATTCCAAGTAATCATCCAAGATCAAGAAACCTTTGTTACTTACAGTAGGTTATCTTTATAATACAAGGTAATAATCATATTCAAACTTTAATTCAATTTCTATAACTATAACAATCTTATTTCGAGTAGAAATCTTACTTGAAATTGTTTTCGTGTCATGATTCTGCTTCAAGAACTTTCAAGCCATCAAAGGATCCTTTGAAGCTAGATCTATTTTTCTCATTTCTAGTAGGTTTATCCAAGGAACTTGAGGTATTAATGATGTTCATAACATCATTCGATTCATACATATAAAGCTATCTTATTCAAAGGTTTAAACTTGTAATCACTAGAACATAGTTTAGTTAATTCTAAACTTGTTCGCAAATAAAAGTTAATCCTTCTAACTTGACTTTTAAAATCAACTAAATACATGTTCTATATCTATATGATATGCTAACTTAATGATTTAAAATCTGGAAACACGAAAAACACCGTAAAATCGGATTTACGCCGTCGTAGTAACACCGCGGGCTGTTTTGGGTTAGTTTATTAAAAACTATGATAAACTTTGATTTAAAAGTTGTTATTCTGGGAAAATGATTTTTATTATGAACATGAAAATATATCCAAAAATTATGGTTAAACTCAAAGTGGAAGTATGTTTTCTAAAATGGTCATCTAGACGTCGTTCTTTCGACTGAAATGACTACCTTTACAAAAATGACTTGTAACTTATTTTTACGACTATAAACCTATACTTTTTCTGTTTAGATTCATAAAATATAGTTCAATATGAAACCATAGCAATTTGATTCACTCAAAACGGATTTAAAATGAAGAAGTTATGGGTAAAACAAGATTGGATAATTTTTCTCATTTTAGCTACGTGAAAATTGGTAACAAATCTATTCCAACCATAACTTAATCAACTTGTATTGTATATTATGTAATCTTGAGATACCATAGACACGTATACAATGTTTCGACCTATCATGTCGACACATCTATATATATTTCGGAACAACCATAGACACTCTATATGTGAATGTTGGAGTTAGCTATACAGGGTTGAGGTTGGTTCCAAAATATATATAGTTTGAGTTGTGATCAATACTGAGATACATATACACTGGGTCGTGGATTGATTCAAGATAATATTTATCGATTTATTTCTGTACATCTAACTGTGGACAACTAGTTGTAGATTACTAACGAGGACAGCTGACTTAATAAACTTAAAACATCAAAATATATTAAAAGTGTTGTAAATATATTTTGAACATACTTTGATATATATGTATATATTGTTATAGGTTCGTGAATCAACCAGTGGCCAAGTGTTACTTCCCGACGAAGTAAAAATCTGTGAAAGTGAGTTATAGTCCCACTTTTAAAATCTAATATTTTTGGGATGAGAATACATGCAGGTTTTATAAATGATTTACAAAATAGACACAAGTACGTGAAACTACATTCTATGGTTAAATTATCGAAATCGAATATGCCCCTTTTTATTAAGTCTGGTAATCTAAGAATTAGGGAACAGACACCCTAATTGACGCGAATCCTAAAGATAGATCTATTGGGTCTAACAAACCCCATCCAAAGTACCGGATGCTTTAGTACTTTGAAATTTATATCATATCCGAAGGGTGTCCCGGAATGATGGGGATATTCTTATATATGCATATTGTTAATGTCGGTTACCAGGTGTTCACCATATGAATGATTTTTATCTCTATGTATGGGATGTGTATTGAAATATGAAATCTTGTGGTCTATTATTACGATTTGTTATATATAGGTTAAACCTATAACTCACCAACATTTTTGTTGACATTTAAAGCATGTTTATTCTCAGGTGAATACTAAGAGCTTCCGCTGTTGCATACTAAAATAAGGACAAGATTTGGAGTCCATGTTTGTATGATATTGTGTAAAAACTGCATTCAAGAAACTGATTTCGATGTAACATATTTGTATTGTAAACCATTATGTAATGGTCGTGTGTAAACAGGATATTTTAGATTATCATTATTTGATAATCTACGTAAAGGTAAAGGTTATGATTTGTTTTGAAAATGAATGCAGTCTTTGAAAAACGTCTCATATAGAGGTCAAAACCTCGCAACGAAATCAATTAATATGGAACGTTTTTAATCAATAAGAACGGGACATTTCAGTTGGTATCATATCGATTATAAACGATTCACAACAGTTGATTACATCGCGAGGTTCTTGACCTCTATATGATACATTTTACAAACATTGCATTCGTTTTTGAAAAGACAAACTTTCATTTCATCGAAAGTTGACAGGCTTGCATACCATTTCATAATATATCCAACTATAATTGACTTGATAATAATCTTGATGAACTCGACGACTCGAATGCAACATCTTTTGAAATATGCCATGAATAACTCCAAGTAATATCTATAAAATGAGCAAATACACAGCGGAAGATTTCTTTCGTACCTGAGAATAAACATGCTTTAAAGTGTCAACCAAAAGGTTGGTGAGTTCATTAGTTTAGCATAAATAATCATTCCATAATTTTAATAGACCACAAGATTTCATATTTCCATTTCTCATAAACATACGTCCCATGCATAGAGACAAAAATATCATTCATATGGATTGAACACCTGGTAACCGACTTTCACAATATACATATTAGAATATCCCCATCGTTCCGGGATCCTCCTTCGGACATGATATAAATTTCGAAGTACTAAAGCATCCGGTACTTTGGATGGGGCTTGTTGGGCCCGATAGATCTATCTTTAGATTTCGCGTCAATTAGGGTGTCTGTTCCCTAATTCTTAGATTACCAGACTTAATAAAAAGGGGGCATATTCAGTTTCGATCATTCAACCATAGAACGTAATTTCGATTACTTGTGTCTATTTCGTAAAACAGTTATAAAAGTTGCGCATGTATTCTCAGCCCAAAAATATAAAGGGTAAAAAGGTAAATGAAACTCTCAATACTGTATTTTGTAGTAAAAATACATATGACGACATTGAACAATGCATGGTTGGCCTCGGATTCACGAACCTATATCAAGTATTAACACATTATAGTATAAATCAATTAAGTTTATATATTTGTTATGTATTAATTTTCTTATAATATATTATGATACTTATTTGATATTTAATTAATGTTATATCAATAATATTAGTTGAAACATAATTTTATATAATATTAGTATATTTTATGTAATAATATATTTACATATATATCTTTTGTTTTGCAAAATTAATAATTGTAGAAATACCTGACTAAGGATAATACTAATAATAATATTAATAATAATAATAATTTTTAAAAGTATAAAACTACCTTAGGAGTCAGTTTTAAAAAGATTGCACCAAGCCGGGCTCGAACCCGAGACCTCTCGCTCACTCATCAACACCCTTAACCATTCCTCCATTTCTTTCTGATTTATAATACAAACTCAAATACTTATCTATTACATGTTTCAACCCACTTCATCTTCTTCACCAAAATCTAAACAATCAAACAACTTCATTCTTAATAGTCAATCATCAAAATGGTTTTAGGACTTCTAAACAAACATGAAACAAAAAATAAAAATGTGTTCATGATATAAAAAAAATGAGAAAAAAAACAAAAAAAAATCCTACTGCTTGCTAGTAGCTAGAAAAAAAAAATTTGTTTTCAATTTTGAGTTCGTTTTGGACAATCTTTACAACATGAAACATGTTTCAAATCATTCCTAAAAACTATTGAAATCGTCAATTGAACTTAAAACATCAAAACAAGCTCTAATTTCTCCAAGAACAAAACAGTTGACTTTTGACAATTTAACTTTAACTCGCAAATTCGAATTCGTTATTAAGAATTGGAACTTGAGATTTTGCAGGAAGTTTAAGTAAATGATTCCTAACAACTCTGCATTTTTAGTTTTTGAAATTTGTTTCGAATTTACGTTAGTGTATATTACTGTGAAGAACTCAAGAACTCAAAAATTGATTTTTAGATTAAGAGTGTTATAGGTTATGATTACAACATGAATTGTGTTGCAAATCATTCCTATAAACTTTATGGATCATCAAATTAACTGGAGATATCAAAACAAACTCGAATTTGATTCAAGAACACTTAGTTGACTTTGAAAACCAAAACTTTGACTCTCAAATTAGAAATTGATAGAAAGAATCGAAGATTGAAAACTTACAGATAGTTTCGATAGACGATTCCTAACAAGACTCTATTATTACATTTTGGAAATTCATTCGAAATCAAAATATGTTGAAAAAGATGAATGTACAGAGTGTCGAGCTTATTTTGTGATTTTTTTTTATGTTTTACTTAATGAATTGCAGAATAATTATTTTATAGAGTGATTGCATTGATCCTAATTGAGTTGTGAAATGGACATCTAACAGATTACAGACAGAAAACAAAATTTGAAAAAGCTGGATTGAAATGGGTAACGGAATGGTACTAGTTCTTGACTTTTTTTTTTAGATTAATATTAATAATTAATAAATATATTAATAATAATAATAATAATAATAATAATAATAATAATAATAATAATAATAATAATAATAATAATAATAATAATAATAATAATAATCATCATCATTATATCCATAATAATAATAAGTAATAATGATACAAAAATCATAAAAAATGATAATAATATTATTAATGATAAAAAAAAATAATGGTTTCTTTAATAATAATATCTAATTCACGGAGTATTATATTGTGTCCATTGCTAAACAGTTAACATATAAAAGTGTTCCTAAAAATTCCAATTTTTTTGATTAAACATATTTAATTATTTCACTCATTACCTGTTTGAAACCTGATCAAAAAGGTTCGAAAAATATTTATTTTCTGTTCCAATTTATATGTACGGAGTACAAAAACTTAGATTGAAATGGTAAAAAAAATATTTATCAAAACTATTGTCTTTTTAATCAAATTTTGAAACAACATTTATTTTAGAACTTCTTATATATATATATTAGATCTATTTTAAAATAATTAAACGTCAACCGAAAGTTACAGACATTTACCATTTAAGCTCAAAATTAAATATATTTAATATACACTATGTATATATATAAACAGTTTTAAATAACAAAATTTACTATTCACATAAATATATATTAAATGATTAAAATATATATACATATAAAAAAATAGTTTTTATTACAATGTATTTTATTGTACATATTTATTTATAACAATAAATGTATATAATAGTTTATTAATGTTCATGTTATTACATATATTATACATATATTTATATATACACATATTTATATATATCCACATATTTACAAGCAATGGTTCGTGAATCATCGGAAACAGTCTAAAGTCAATTGAATATATGAACATTGTTTCAAAATTTTCTAGACTCAACATTACATACTTTGCTTATCGTATCGAAATCATATCAAGATTAAGTTTAAATTTAGTTAAAAATTCCCGGGTCGTCACAGTACCTACCCGTTAAAGAAATTTCGTCCCGAAATTTGAGTGAGGTCGTCATGGCTAACGATAAATATGTTTTTCTGATGAATATGAGCTGATAAATAGAGTTTTATCATTATTACATAATACAGATAAAATAATTTGATTATTCGAAGAGCACGAATGAAGCTATCACCAAAGAGTGAAATAGGAAAGTAAAGATTCATCTTAACTTTTGACAGAGTCAGGGTTGAATTTAGAAAATAAAGTCTGTCTTAACTTTTGACGTCGTCTTGATTAAATTTCGGAATTCAAGGGATATAAAGAAAATCTTCAAAATCTAAAAGATTTGATTATTTGGCGAATAAGGAAATTAAGATCTCTATAATTAAATGCGACGATTTGTCCCGATTACTACATCTGATATTTCCATTATAAATTTACCTTTTCCGTTCCATTAGTTTTCACCACTTCTATACTCAATTCCTAAATCCAGAAGATTGTGAAAATGCTTAATCCAATTCTAATCCTTGTCCTTATCCTGACTGTCGTAACAATCATTCTCCTTTTCCAACTTCCACAGAATGAATCTGTTTATTTCTACTATGCTCTAGGGATTATTGTATTTATAATCCTCCCGTGTCTTTATATTGCTATACGCACTGATATACACAGTTTGTAATTTTGATGTTGTTGTTGGGCTTTATATTCTTCCTTATATTTCAATGTCCCTATTCCTGTCTCCTATAATCACTGTCATCCACAGTTAATACTTCCCCCCTTATTTGCTGCGATTTGTACTCCAATTTATATTTCGGAGCTTTGTCTCTTCGTTTCTTTTTCTTCTTGCGATTGTACATCTCTGGTAATGGTCCAGAGTTCGCAGATATAAGTTTTAGAATGAACATTGTTAGTGTCCTAAGAAAGAAACGGTAATAGCACAATTTGATTTGTTAAATTACCAGAATTCAAGGAAAGATAGGACTATCAAGAAAAATATGTTCTTAATATGTTTATAGATTAGACAGAACGTAAGAGTCGTGTAACATGGCACATGATGACGTTGTGATATGTGAATCATCATGTTCCATTTAGAAACTCAGCATGACTTATTGTAATATAATCACGTTGATCAAGTGTCATTATATTATACTAACTCATGCTTCGGTTCCGAACATTACTTCAATAACATTCATATTTTAAGCTCAAAAGTTTACAGAATATTTCTACTAACAGTTTCTATATGATGTAACACTGATAGCACGAAGAGATTAATGATTTCAGATTAGAATAGTTATGAAAATATCTTCAGAAATATAGAGGATATTTATAATGAAAGATACGATGATATCTTGGAATTTCTAATATCGAAGGGTGGTGAAGAAAATTTATCCGCAAGAGTTTGGAGTCAGAAGCAAGGTATTCACTAAAGATTTCATCAAAAACATAATCATCAGGATTCTTAATGTACAAGCTTAGTTCTTGTGATTTGTTCAAAGACTCCATCGTAGTTTGCTCAATCAGTTTTCCAGTTCTAACTTTTCTGAGCTTTTCCAACATACTATTCTTTATCATCAAACTTCTGATGATTAAGGGCGTTTATGGTTGTCTATGGTTTCTGCTGCTTCATTCAGCTTTTTTCAACATTCAGAGTATTGATTTGTGACTGAGTGCTTTTCAGAATTTCAGAATGAGAGATCATAATTCTAAGAGATAAATGTCATACATATAACTGTTGATGTAGATATGCTGTGAGTTTTCAAAGTACTGATTGCTGATTCCCGGTAATTGGTATGGCAGTTCTCGTTACAAGATGCGGATGAGTATATGATAGGGTTTCAATGAATAAATATAATGATTTGTCAGAGAGATTTAAGCCAAGAAGCAACAAGGTTGCTAGTACGTCTGCTGGTAATATGGTAGAATATAAAAGAATTCTCCGGTATCAAAAGGGTAATTGTATATATCAGGATTTATAGTAAGGTTACTTCGAATGAAAAGTCGAAGTTGACCTGCTAGAGCTGTGACAAAATTGGCTACTTTGAAAAGGGATCGTAAAGTTATTTTTGCTAATAAATGCCAAAGGATCTGACGCGGCTACGTGTTAAACTTTTACTCAATTGCCGAGAGTTTCTTAGGTGCATAACTATATGCATAAATCTTTTCTTCCGTAGATGAAGTATGGTTGGTTCATCCTCTCGATTGAGGTGTTTTCAAGAATCATGAAAGGTTTGAACGCAGACTGTAATCGTCAAGATACAAATGAGGTTTAAGATGAGACTAAGTGACAAACTTGAAGAAATGTTTAGTTTCATATGTTATAATCAATATTTTAATTCATTTTAATTGTCCAATGTTGTTAGTCCACAGTTAGCAGTGTATAAATAATAATTCATATATAGTTTACTATATAATATTCAAATTAATTAATACGTGTCGTGACCCGTATACGTCTCAGACTCGATCACAACTCAAAGTATATATATTATTATAGAATCAACCTCAACCCTGTATAGCTAACTCCCGCATTACTGCATATAGAGTGTCTATGGTTATTCCAAATAATATATATAGATGGGTCGATATGATATGTCAAAACCTTGTATACGTGTCCCGATATTTAAAGTGCGTAAAAATAAATAACAGATATTAAATGACGATAAATAAAGTGCGTAAAGTAAATAACAGAAATTAAATGACGATAAATAAAATTGCGAGAATGTAAATTGCGATAATTAAATTGCGATAAATAAAGTGTAATCAGTTAGCTGGGAATAATTAGTTAGGAACAGTTAGCGTGGATTCTTAACAAAATTTCTCATAGTTAATTTGTTTATTTCTAACAAATTTTATTTTGTCAAATGTTTCCTTCATTATGCCACTTGATTTTTGATAAATCAAAATCCAATTATGAAATTGGATGAATATGGTTATTCTGTGGTGAACGGATTTGTATATCGGTGGACGTAAGTAGGATAGTAAACGACTGTTGAATTATATTTGAAGAATGTACAGTGTAACTTATTAATGTGAAATCTAAATACTCCTCGGGTATTACCTACCCGTTAAAATATTTTCACCATTAACAGTTTGTACACAAGAATTTTTAATTACAATCTTTATGAAAATATATATACATATATATTTTCTTCAGATGTAATCATGGATTTAATCATTCAATATGATATTAAACTCATTTGATTTACCGTTGGAACAAGAATATATAATCTCTAAAACATTAGAGAATACATAATCGCAATGTCAAACGAAGATAAATGATGTAGAACGATACGTAGAACGATGATTATACTTGAGGTACAGAGTGAGATGTTGAGGCATGGATTGTTGATGGTACTGGTACTGTTATTGATGGTACTGTTGATGCCGGTGATGTTGCTGAAGCTGGTAAATTTTGCACTATCTTTTCCAAGTCTACAACTCGGGCGTGAAGCTCGTTGACTTCTTCTATTATACTAAGATGATTGTCGGTTCGAACGAGCGGATGAATGAGGTTTAGAATCTGAGATAGTATATGATCGTGACGAGACACTCTGGAATTGAGAGAGAAAATGGTGTCTCGAACAGGTTCGCCGGTAAACGCTTCAGGTTCATTGTCAATAGGTGAATTCGTTTGATGGAAGGGATCGCCTTCTTTGCGTCTCCATTGATTAAGTCGACTACGAACCCATCAGATGAATTGGGGATGACTGATTGATTGATTCATTCCGGTGACGCTGATAGGTGAAACTCCATATCAGAATAGCCATCGAAATCCGAGGAATTTGAACTGCTTGAGGAATTCATCTCGTACGATCAGATGAAGGATTTTCAATAAGAAATAGATTATAGGATGTAGATTAGTACACTGCAATACATAATTTACATATGCATATATAATACTAAAATCCATAAATTATGGAGGAATCTACGGAAGCTGTCAGGCAAAGGTAACAATAACATATACGCTAAGATATGAACTTATCTATACACTGTCTATGCAATAGAGGCAGTAAGACATGTCTAGACTTTAAGGATGATAAGCAAATAATTTTCGACACTAAATGATAAGCAAAACTTTTGACATGCAGACACGGTCGAAGTCCAGACTCACTAATGCATCCTAACGACTTATCAGTTAGACACACTAATGCAGACCTGGTTCGCTAAGACCACCGCTCTGATACCAACTTTAACGCCCCATCCTAATCCATCCGGACGAAGTCCATATCGATTATAAATGATTCACAACAGTTGATTACATCGCGAGGTACTTGACCTCTATATGATACATTTTACAAACATTGCATTCGTTTTTGAAAAGACAAACTTTCATTTCATCGAAAGTTGACAGGCTTGCATACCATTTCATAATATATCCAACTATAATTGACTTGATAATAATCTTGATGAACTCGACGACTCGAATGCAACATCTTTTGAAATATTCCATGAATGACTCCAAGTAATATCTATAAAATGAGCAAATACACAGCGGAAGATTTCTTTCGTACCTGAGAATAAACATGCTTTAAAGTGTCAACCAAAAGGTTGGTGAGTTCATTAGTTTAACATAAATAATCATTCCATAATTTTAATAGACCACAAGAATTTATATTTCCATTTCTCATAAACATACGTCCCATGCATAGAGACAAAAATATCATTCATATGGATTGAACACCTGGTAACCGACATTCACAATATACATACTAGAATATCCCCATCATTCCGGGATCCTCCTTCGGACATGATATAAATTTCGAAGTACTAAAGCATCTGGTACTTTGGATGGGGCTTGTTGGGCCCGATAGATCTATCTTTAGAGTTCGCGTCAATTAGGGTGTCTGTTCCCTAATTCTTAGATTACCAGACTTAATAAAAAAGGGCATATTCAGTTTCGATCATTCAACCATAGAACGTAATTTCGATTACTTGTGTCTATTTCGTAAAACAGTTATAAAAGTTGCGCATGTATTCACAGCCCAAAAATATAAAGGGTAAAAAGGTAAATGAAACTCACAATACTGTATTTTGTAGTAAAAATACATATGACGACATTGAACAATGCATGGTTGACCTCGGATTCACGAACCTATATCAAGTATTAACACATTATAGTATAAATCAATTAAGTTTATATATTTGTTTTGTATTAATTATTCTTATAATATATTATGATACTTATTTGATATTTAATTAATGTTATATCAATAATATTAGTTGAAGCATAATTTTATATAATATTAGTATATTTTATGTAATAATATATTTACATATATATCTTTTATTTTGCAAAATTAATAATTGTAGAAATACCTGACTAAGGATAATAATAATAATAATAATATTAATAATAATAATAATTTTTAAAAGTATAAAACTACCTTAGGAGTCAGTTTTTAAAAAGATTGCACCAAGCCGGGCTCGAACCCGAGACCTCTCGCTCACTCATCAACACCCTTAACCATTTCTCCATTTCAATTTTTTTGATTTATAATACAAACTCAAATACTTATCTATTACATGTTTCAACCCACTTCATCTTCTTCACCAAAATCTAAACAATCAAACAACTTCATTCTTAATAGTCAATCATCAAAATGGTTTCAGGACTTCTAAACAAACATGAAACAAAAAATAAAAATGTGTTCATGATATAAAAAAAATGAGAAAAAAACAAAAAAAAAATCCTACTGCTTGCGAGTAGCTAGAAAAAAAATTTTTTTGTTTTCAATTTTGAGTTCGTTTTGGACAATCTTTACAACATGAAACATGTTTCAAATCATTCCTAAAAACTATTGAAATCGTCAATTGAACTTAAAACATCAAATCAAGCTCTAATTTCTCCAAGAACAAAACCGTTGACTTTTGACAATTTAACTTTGACTCGCAAATTCGAATTCGTTATTAAGAATTGGAACTTGAGATTTTGCAGGAAGTTTAAGTAAATGATTCCTAACAACTCTGCATTTTTAGTTTTTGAAATTTGTTTCGAATTTACGTTAGTGTATATTACTGTGAAGAACTCAAGAACTCAAAAATTGATTTTTAGATTAAGAGTGTTATAGGTTATGATTACAACATGAATTGTGTTGCAAATCATTCCTATAAACTTTATGGATCATCAAATTAACTGGAGATATCAAAACAAACTCGAAATTGATTCAAGAACACTTAGTTGACTTTGAAAACCAAAACTTTGACTCTCAAATTAGAAATTGATAGAAAGAATTGAAGATTGAAAACTTACAGATAGTTTAGATAGACGATTCCTAACAAGACTGCATTATTACATTTTGGAAATTCATTCGAAATCAAATATATGGTGAAAAAGATGAATGTACAGAGTGTCGAGCTTATTTTGTGATTTTTTTATGTTTTACTTAATGAATTGCAGAATAATTCTTTTATAGAGTGATTGCATTGATCCTAATTGAGTTGTGAAATGGACATCTAACAGATTACAGACAGAAAACAAAATTTGAAAAAGTTGGATTGAAATGGGTAACGGAATGGTACTAGTTCTTGACTTTTTTTTTTTTTAGATTAATATTAATAATTAATAAATATAATAATAATAATAATAATAATAATAATAATAATAATAATAATAATAATAATAATAATAATAATAATAATAATAATAATAATAATAATAATAATAATAATAATAATAATCATCATCATCATCATCATCATTATATCCATAATAATAATAAGTAATAATGATACAAAAATCATAAAAAATGATAATAATATTATTAATGATAAAAAAAATAATGGTTTCTTTAATAATAATATCTAATTCACGGAGTATTATATTGTGTCCATTGCTAAACAGTTAACATATAAAAGTGTTCCTAAAAATTCCAATTTTTTTGATTAAACATATTTAATAATTTCACTAATTACCTGTTTGAAACCTGATCAAAAAGTTTCGAAAAATATTTATTTTCTGTTCCAATTTATATGTACGGAGTACAAAAACTTAGATTGAAATGGTAAAAAAAATATTTATCAAAACTATTGTCTTTTTAATCAAATTTTGAAACAACATTTATTTTAGAACTTCTTATATATATATATATATTAGATCGATTTTAAAATAATTAAACGTCAACCGAAAGTTACAGACATTTACCATTTAAGCTCAAAATTAAATATATTTAATATACACTACGTATATATATATAAACAGTTTTAAATAACAAAATTTACTATTCACATAAATATATATTAAATGATTAAAATATATATACATATAAAATAATAGTTTTTATTACAATGTATTTTATTGTACATATTTATTTATAATAATAAATGTATATAATAGTTTATTAATGTTCATGTTATTATATATATTATACATATATTTATATATACACATATTTATATATATCCACATATTTACAAGCAATGGTGCGTGAATCATCGGAAACAGTCGAAAGTCAATTGAATATATGAACATTGTTTCAAAATTTTCTAGACTCAACATTACATACTTTGCTTATCGTATCGAAATCATATCAAGATTAAGTTTAAATTTAGTTAGAAATTCCCGGGTCGTCACAGTACCTACCCGTTAAAGAAATTTCGTCCCGAAATTTGAGTGAGGTCGTCATGGCTAACGATAAATATGTTTTCCTGACGAATATGAGCTGATAAATAGAGTTTTATCATTATTGCATAATACAGATAAAATAATTCGATTATTCGAAGAGCACGAATGAAGCTATCACCAAAGAGTGAAATAGGAAAGTAAAGATTCATCTTAACTTTTGACAGAGTCAGGGTTGAATTTAGAAAATAAAGTTTGTCTTAACTTTTGACGTCGTCTTGATTAAATTCCGGAATTCAAGGGATATAAAGAAAATCTTCGAAATCTAAAAGATTTAATTATTTGGCGAATAAGGAAATTAAGATCTCTATAATTAAATGCGACGATTTGTCCCGATTACTACATCTGATATTTCCATTATAAATTTACCTTTTCCGTTCCATTAGTTTTCACCACTTCTATACTCAATTCCCAAATCCAGAAGATTGTGAAAATGCTTAATCCAATTCTAATCCTTGTCCTTATCCTGACTGTCGTAACAATCATTCTCCTTTTCCAACTTCCACAGAATGAATCTGTTTATTTCTACTATGCTCTAGGGATTATTGTATTTATAATCCTCCCGTGTCTTTATATTGCTATACGCAATGATATCCACAGTTTGTAATTTTGGTGTTGTTGTTGGGCTTTATATTCTTCCTTATATTTCAATGTCCCTATTCCTGTCTCCTATAATCACTGTCATCCACAGTTAATACTTCCCCCCTTATTTGCTGCGATTTATACTCCAATTTATATTTCCGAGCTTTGTCCCTTCGTTTCTTCTTCTTCTTGCGATTGTGCATCTCTGGTAATGGTCCAGAGTTCGCAGATATTGGTTTCAGAATGAACATTGTTAGTGTCCTAAGAAAGTAACGGTAATAGCACAATTTGATTTGTTAAATTACCAGAATTCAATGAAAGATAGGACTATCAAGAAAAATATGTTCTTAATATGTTTATAGATTAGACAGAACATAAGAGTCATGTAACATGGCACATGATGACGTTATGATCTGTGAATCATCATGTTCCATTTAGAAACTCAGCATGACTTATTGTAATATAATCACGTTGATCAAGTGTCATTATATTATACTAACTCATGCTTCGGTTCCGAACATTACTTCAATAACATTCATATTTTAAGCTCAAAAGTTTACATAATATAGAAACTAACAGTTTCTATATGATGTAACACTGATAGCACGAAGAGATTAATGATTTCAGATTAGAATAGTTATGAAAATATCTTCAGAAATATAGAGGATATTTATAATGAAAGATACGACGATATCTTGGAATTTCTAATATCGAAGGGTGGTGAAGAAAATTTATCCGCAAGAGTTTGGAGTCAGAAGCAAGGTATTCGCTAAAGATTTCATCAGAAACAGAATCATCAGGATTCTTAATGTACAAGCTTAGTTCTTGTGATTTGTTCAAAGACTCCTTTGTAGTTTGCTCAATCAGTTTTCCAGTTCTAACTTTTCTGAGCTTTTCCAACATACTATTCTTTATCATCAAACTTCCGATGATTAAGGGCGTTTATGGTTGTCTATGGTTTCTGCTGCTTCATTCAGCTTTTTTCAACATTTAGAGTATTGATTTGTGACTGAGTGCTTTTCAGAATTTCAGAATGAGAGATCATAATTCTAAGAGATAAATGTCATACATATAACTGTTGATGTAGATATGCTGCGAGTTTTCAAAGTACTGATTGCCGATTCCCGGTAATTGGTATGGCAGTTCTCGTTACAAGATGCGGATGAGTATATGATAGGGTTTCAATGAATAAATATAATGATTTGTCAGAGAGATTTAAGCCAAGAAGCAACAAGATTGCTGGTACGTCTGCTGGTAATATGGTGGAATATAAAAGAATTCTCCGGTATCAAAAGGGTAATTGTATATATCAGGATTTATAGTAAGGTTACTTCGAATGAAAAGTCGAAGTTGACCTGTGGAGCTGTGACAAAATTGGCTACTTTGAAAAGGGATCGCAAAGTTATTTTTGCTAATAAATGCCAAAGGATCTGACGCGGCTACGTGTTAAACTTTTACTCAATTACCGAGAGTTTCTTAGGTGCATAACTATATGCATAAATCTTTTCTTCCGTAGATGAAGTGTGGTTGGTTCATCCTCTCGATTGAGGTGTTTTCAAGAATCATGAAAGGTTTGAACGCAGACTGTAATCGTTAAGATACAAATGAGGTTTAAGATGAGACTAAGTGGCAAACTTGAAGAAATGTTTAGTTTCATATGTTATAATCAATATTTTAATTCATTTTAATTGTCCAATATTGATAGTCTACATTTAGCAGTGTACAAATAATAATTCATATATAGTTTACTATATAATATTCGAATTAATTAATACGTGTCGTGACCCGTATACGTCTCAGACTCGATCACAACTCAAAGTATATATATTATTATAGAATCAACCTCAACCCTGTATAGCTAACTCCCGCATTACTGCATATAGAGTGTCTATGGTTATTCCAAATAATATATATAGATGGGTCGATATGATATGTCAAAACCTTGTATACGTGTCCTGATATTTAAAGTGCGTAAAAATAAATAATAGATATTAAATGACGATAAATAAAGTGCGTAAAGTAAATAACAGAAATTAAATGACGATAAATAAAATTGCGAGAATGTAAATTGCGATAATTAAATTGCGATAAATAAAGTGTAATCAGTTAGCTGGGAACAATTAGTTAGGAACAGTTAGCGTGGATTCTTAACAAAATTTCTCATAGTTAATTTGTTTGTTTCTAACAAATTTTATTTTGTCAAATGTTTCGTTCATTATGCCACTTGATTTTTGATAAATCAAAATCCAAATATGAAATTGGATGAATATGGTTATTCTGTGGTGAACGGATTTGTATATCGGTGGACGTAAGTAGGATAGTAAATGACTGTTGAATTATATTTGAAGAATGTACAGTGTAACTTATTAATGTGAAATCTAAATACTCCTCGGGTATTACCTACCCGTTAAAATATTTTTACCATTAACAGTTTGTACACAAGAATTTTTAATTACAATCTTTATGAAAATATATATACATATATATTTTCTTCAGATGTAATCATTGATTTAATGATTCAATATGATATTAAACTCATTTGATTTACCGTTGGAACAAGAATATATAATCTCTAAAACATTAGAGATTACATAATCGCCATGTCCAACGAAGATAAATGATGTAGAACGATACGTAGAACGATGATTATACTTGAGGTACAGAGTGAGATGTTGAGGCATGGATTGTTGATGGTACTGGTACTGTTATTGATGGTACTGTTGATGCCGGTGATGTTGCTGAAGCTGGTAAATTTTGCACTATCTTTTCCAAGGCTACAACTCGGGCGTGAAGCTCGTTGACTTCTTCTATTATACTAAGATGATTGTCGGTTCGAACGAGCGGATGAATGAGGTTTAGAATCTGAGATAGTATATGATCGTGACGAGACACTCTGGAAGTGAGAGAGAAAATGGTGTCTCGAACAGGTTCGCCGGTAAACGCTTCAGGTTCATTGTCAATAGGCGAATTCGTTTGATGGAAGGGATCGCCTTCTTCGCGTCTCCATTGATTAAGTCGACTACGAACCCATCAGATGAATTGGGGATGACTGATTGATTAATTCATTCCGGTGACGCTGATAGGTGAAACTCCATATCGGAATAGCCATCGGAATCCGAGGAATTCGAACTGCTTGAGGAATTCATCTCGTACGATCAGATGAAGGATTTTCGATAAGAAATAGATTATAGGATGTAGATTAGTACCCTGTAATACATAATTTACATATGCATATATAATACTAAAATCCCATAAATTATGGAGGAATCTACGGAAGCTGTCAGGCAAAGGTAACAATAACATATACGCTAAGATATGAACTTATCTATACACTGTCTATGCAATAGAGGCAGTAAGACGTGTCTAGACTTTAAGGATGATAAGCAAATAATTTTCGGCACTAAATGATAAGCAAAACTTTTGACATGCAGACACGGTCGAAGTCCAGACTCACTAATGCATCCTAACGACTTATCAGTTAGACACACTAATGCAGACCTGGTTTGCTAAGACCATCGCTCTGATACCAACTTTAAATGATCCGGACACCTTAAACTATACATTGAATGTTTAATATACACTATGTCAAGTACCAACTTTAAACGTAATTTTAGACACACCATAGAATGTTGCTGTAGGATTTAAGGTGCTGCACATTTCATGTTTATGTTCTATTCTTATTTTTTTTAGACATGAATGCAAATGATAAGAATGACTATGATGAAATTGGTGTTATGATAATGAAGAGATTTAAAAAGGGTTATATAGATCTTAATGTGGGATCATTTCTAGAAAAACATGATAGCTCATATGGGTTAGATTCGTGTAGTGGAGCGAGAGGTTGCGGGTTCAATCCTCGTCCATGAAATTTCTTTTTAAAGAAGAAGAAGAAGTGACAGTTAACAGATTAAACAAATTTAAGTATGGTTATCATCACAAAATAAGAAATAGAGGAGTGGTTAGTAGTGTTATTGGGATAGCGGGTAGTCACGGGTTCAAACCCGGACTTGGGCATATTTTTAAGGGCTACTTCTGTGAGGTAGTTGATAATGCTAAAAACGAACATATATTTCATAGCATTATTCCTCAAGAAAGACAAGCTTTTAGTTGCAATTGTTCTATTTACAAGTGATATTCGTTTAAACAATAAAAGGTGAAGACAAAAGACAGATTCGACGAATTGAAGACGCAAAGGTCCAAAAAGCTCAAAAGTACAAAATACAATCAAAGAGGTTCCAATTATTGATAAGAAACGTCTCGAAATTACAAGAGTACAAGATTCAAAACGCAAAGTACAAGATATAAAATAGTACGCAAGGACGTTCGAAAATCCGGAACCAGGACCAGAGTCAACTCTCAACGTTCGACGCAACGGACTAAAAATTACAAGTTAATTATGTATATAAATATAATATAATATATAATTAATTATATTAATTATATATATATATATATATATATATATATATATATATATATATATATATATATATATATATATATATATATATATATTATATTTATAAAATAAACCGTCGGCAAATAAAGAAGCCAAAGTTGTGAGCTGGAATTTCAAACTCCGCGACTCGCGGAGTTTGAAGGAGGAAATGGCCGCGACTCGCGGAGTTCCCCTGGACTCAATTCCCTATAAAAGCCAACGCAGTTCGACGAATTTTAATATCCATAATTCAATCTCTCTCTTAATATATACGTAATATATATATATATATATATATATATATATATATATATATATATATATATATATATATATATATATATATATATATATATATATATTCGTCAAGAAAACATTCCTGTTGGGCCGTGTAATTCAGTTGGGTCGTGTATTGGTGTGGGCCACGATTCAGGTGAGTATATAGTCCCCTTTTAAACTTTAAATATTTTTGGGCTGAGAATACATGCGCTATTTTTAAATATTTAATTTTAATTATAATTCTAATAATAAGGGTATGTTAGCGAATGTTGTAAGGGTGTAAGTCAAAATTCTGTCCGTGTAACGCTACGCTATTTTTAATCATTATAAGTTATGTTCAACCTTTTTAATTTAATGTCTCGTAGCTAAGTTATTATTATGCTTATTTAAAACGAAGTAATCATGATGTTGGGCTAATTACTAAAATTGGGTAATTGGGCTTTGTACCATAATTGGGGTTTGGACAAAAGAACGACACTTGTGGAAATTAGACTATGAGCTATTAATGGGCTTTATATTTGTTTAACTAAATGATAGTTTGTTAATGTTAATATAAAGATTTACAATTGGGCATCCCTATAAATAACCATATACACTAAATCGGACACGATGGGCGGGGTATTTATATGTACGAATAATCATTCATTTAACCTGACACGGGAATGGATTAATAGCCACTAGAATTATTAAAACAGGGGTGAAATTATGTACAAGGACACTTGACATAATTATTAATAAAGTATTAAAACCTTGGGTTACACTCAGTCGACATCCTGGTGTAATTATTAAACAAAGTATTAAAATCTTGTTACAGTTTAAGTCCCCAATTAGTTGGAATATTTGACTTCGGGTATAAGGATAATTTGACGAGGACACTCGCACTTTATATTTATGACTGATGGACTGTTATGGACAAAAACCAGACGGACATATTAAATAATCCAGGACAAAGGACAATTAACCCATGGGCATAAAACTAAAATCAACACGTCAAACATCATGATTACTGAAGTTTAAATAAGCATAATTCTTTTATTTCATATTTAATTTCCTTTATTTTATATTTAATTGCACTTCTAATTATCGCACTTTAATTTATTGTTATTGTATTTAATTGCACTTTTAATTATCGTGCTTTTTAATTATCGCAAGTTTATTTTATCGCACTTTTATTTATCGCAATTTCATTATCGTTATTTACTTTACGCTTTAAATTAAGTCTTGTATTTATTTTTTTTACATTTGATTTTAACTGCGACTAAAGTTTTAAAATTGACAAACCGGTCATTAAACGTTAAAAACCCCCCTTTATAATAATAATATTACTTATATATATATATATATTTGTATTTTTATAAAAGTAAACTAATATAGCGTTAAGCTTTGTTTAAAGATTTTCCCCGTGGAACGAACCGGACTTACTAAAAACTACACTACTGTACGATTAGGTACACTGCCTATAAGTGTTGTAACAATGTTTAAGTATATCTATTCTATAAATAAATAAATATCTTGTGTAAAATTGTATAGTATTTAATAGTATTTCCTGCTAAAATTTAATAGTATTTTATACCCCTTAGCTATAACTATCAAGTTATTTTTGGCGCCGCTGCCGGGGACAATCTAGCTTAAAAACTGGAAGCGTAACGCTAAATTTTTTTAAAAAAAAAATTTATTTTTAGTTTACTTTTATTAAAATACGCTTTTGTAAAAATACGTTTTTAATTATTCGAAAATATAAAAAGAAAAACAAAAATATAAATATTTTAAAGATTTTGTTAAATATTTAAGTTTTATAAAGTTTCTTTATTTTTATTTTACAAAAATATAAGTTTTATTTAAATATTTTGTGTTTATTTAAAATATAAAATTAAAAACCGAAAAAGAAAATTTTTATATATATATATATATATATATATATATATATATATATATATATATATATATATATATATATATATATATATATATATATATATATATATATATATATATATATATATATATATATATATATATATATATATATATAAATCTAGTTTTAAGATTTTTATTTATAAAATTATAAAGTAGTTCTATTTTTATATAAGTTTTTATTATATAAATATTTTTATTTAAAACAGAAAATATAAAGCATAATACAGAAAATATAAAAAAAAAAAAAAAACGCGTCGAATTAAATCCTGTACCTGAGTTGAATTTTAAAACCCCGCGACTCGCGGAGTTTTCCTGCTTCGGGCACCGCAACTCGCGGAGCAGCCCTGACACACGTAACAGAAACCCTAATCAGCATTAATTACGGGTTTTCTATTTATTAATTAACTTTTAACCCTAATTAGGTTTAATTTTAATATATTAATTAGTTTTACTTTTTATTTAATTTATATATTTAGTTAAATTAGTTTAATTAATGTAAAATTAATAGTGTTATAAAATAAATAATATAAAAATAATATTTTTTATAAAAATTGTAATTTTTACACTTTTTATATATTTTTATATTTTGTCCCTTTTTAATAGTTTTAGCGTAACTTTTGTATTTTTCGCTCGTATTTAGTTTTAATTCATAGTTTTTGCCATAGTTATTTTTATTTCTAGATTTTTAGGCCTTGCCGTAAAATCACTTAAGTGCTTTTTCTTTAGACTAAGATATAGGTGCTTTAGAATTTTGCGACGCCTTTTTAAGTTTTAGTACCTTTTTAAGTTATTGCCATTTGGGATATAGTTCTACTTGTAAGCTTTAATATTTTTAGACGCCTTTTACCTATGTATCAATTATCATTCCAATTAGTAATCTTAATTTGCGATTATAATTTTAAGTTAGTGATAGTAATAAGGTTGGGTTAGTCGAGTGTTTTTAAGTTCTATAAGTCATTTCTTTTATTTCTTATTTTCCTACGCCTTTTATTTTTCAACCCTTTTCTTTTTCTTTTTCGACGCGCTCTTTTTCTTTCTTATTTCTCGCCATTCTAGTTTTAGGACATAGATTTTTATTCTACTTCTTATCTAAATTTCTTAAAATTACGAAAATTTATTTTAAGTGGTTAAATTGATAGACATCAAAATTTTCTGGTTCGTAGTAATAGTTAGATTTGTACGTGGACTGGGTTATTGGAGCCAAACAGTCCTCAATTATATTGAGACCAAACGAATCCTGCCCCTCTGCTGCATCTTTTGGCTATTCGAAACGTGGGCAAAATCAGAAAAATCTATTAATTGGATAACTTATATAATTTTTCTTTCCTTTTTTAAAAACTAATAGGATATTCAGTGAATGTACCGAGCAAGACGTTCACCACCTTTTGTACGTTCACCACCTGTAACTAGATCAAGACATTTAGCAAATATTACCGCTGTTGATTTTTCTTTAGAATCGTCATCCAGTCGACCAAGTACTCCAATTCAAATTTCCGATAATCCATTTTTTGAACCCGACCTCACAATTGAGAATCCGGAGAATATTCAGGAACGATTCATAGATCCTGAACCACTAAACTTCCCTCCGGAACCACCAATCATTCAAACAGAGATTGTTGAGGAACGAACCATTAAATCAGAATCCTCTAGTGATTCCGATTCAACAAATTCAATTATGGAGAATCTGGAACCTTTAAGTATGGAAGACCGAATGAGAGCTAAACGCACTGGCCAAGGTCACGCAATTACTCATCCTGACATTAATGCGCCAGATTATGAAATCAAAGGACAAATTCTACATATGGTGACTAATCAATGCCAATTTAGTGGTGCGCCGAAGGAAGATCCAAATGAACATCTACGTACCTTTAATAGGATCTGCATACTATTTAAAATAAGAGAAGTGGAGGATGAACAGATATATCTTATGTTATTTCCCTGGACTTTAAAGGGAGAAGCCAAAGATTGGTTGAAATCGTTACCTGAAGGGGCGATTGATACATGAGACGTTTTAGTTGAAAAATTTCTTAAACAATTCTTTCCGGCATCTAAAGCCGTAAGACTTCAAGAAGAAATTGTTACGTTCACACAGAAGCCAAATGAAACTCTATATGAGGCGTGGACAAGATTTGGAAAGTTATTAAGAGGATGTCCGCAACATGGTTTAGATACCTGTCAAATAGTACAAATATTCTACCAAGGATGCGACATCACTACAAGGAAAGACATCGATATAGCAGCTGGTGGTTCTATTATGAAGAAAACAGAAACTGATGCTTACAAAATTATTGATAACACTGCTTTCCACTCACATGAGTGGCACCAAGAAAAAGATATCGTTAGATCATCTAAAGCAGCTAGAGCCGATTCTAGCCATGACTTAGATTCCATTTCCGCAAAGATAGATGCTGTCGAGAGACGAATGGAAAAGATGACTAAGGATATTCACTCAATACGAATTAGTTGTGAGCAGTGTGGAGGACCACATTTGACAAAAGATTGTCTCAGTATTGAATTAACAATGGAACAAAGAGAGAATATTTCATACATAAACCAAAGGCCTGGAAATAATTATCAGAATAATTATCAATCGCCAAGACCGATTTACAATGAAAACCAGAATTATAATCGAAATATTCCATACCACAACCAACAAGGTCCTAGCAATCAACAAGTATCTAACAATACTTACAACCAGCAAAGACCTAATTTTCAAAACAAACCACCACAAACCGATGATAAAAAGCCGAATTTAGAAGATATGACGACGAAGCTAGTTGAAACTCAAACGCAGTTTTTCACATCTCAAAAACAAACTAATGAACAAAATGCTCAAGCATTTAGAAATCAACAAGCTTCTATTCAAAACTTGGAACAAGAAGTAAGTAACCTAGCAAGGTTAATAGGTGAAAGAAAACCGGGAAGTTTACCTAGTGATACAAATGCAAACCCCCGGAATGAAACAGCTAAAGCTATTTCCACAAGAAGTGGTACAACACTTAAACCACCTGAAATACCTGTAACTTCTGATGAAGCTATTCCTACTCCACAAGAACCACAACCTGATCAAGATAAGGAAAAAGAACCGGTAGTTGAAAAGGTTAATGAAGATAACACAGTTAAGGCTAAACCTTATGTTAAACCATACCAACCACCACTTCCTTACCCGAGTAAAATGAAGAAAGAGAAACTTGAAGCCGAGCAATCCAAATTCTTGGATATGTTTAAACAGCTAAATGTAAATCTTCCTTTCATTGATGTGATTTCAGGAATGCCTAGATATGCTAAATTCTTGAAAGATCTGATCACGAATAGAAAGAAAATGGAAGAACTCTCGGCTGTTACTATGAACGCTAATTGTTCAGCAGTGCTGTTGAATAAGATACCAGAAAAATTATCTGATCCAGGAAGTTTCACAATTCCATGTTTTCTGGGTAGTCTTAGTTCAATAGAAGCATTGGCAGACTTAGGTGCTAGTATAAATTTAATGCCGTATTCACTATACGCTAAACTAGACCTTGGAGAATTGAAACCAACAAGAATAAGCATACAGCTAGCCGATCGATCAATAAAATATCCTAGAGGGATAATGGAGAACATGCTAGTTAAAGTTGGTACTTTAGTATTTCCAGTAGATTTTGTTGTTCTGGACATGGAAGAAGATTCTCAAGTTCCTCTCATATTAGGAAGACCATTCTTAAACACGGCTAAAGCAATGATAGACGTGTTCAGTAAGAAACTGACCCTAAGTATAGAGGACGAGAGTGTTACCTTTTCAGTTGATAGAGCAATGCAACAACCGCAATCTGCAGATGATACATGTTATTATATTCAAACTATAGATTCACATGCAGAATTATTAGAAGAATTTCCAGAATTACAAGGAACAGGAGAATGTTCTTTAGGAGAAGGAACTGAACCAATTGATGAAGTTGAAATGTTAGCTACACTTATAGCTAATGGATATGAACCAACAACAGAAGAAATTCAAATGCTAAAAGAAGAAGACAGATATCGATACAAATCATCGATAGAAGAACCTCCTAAATTAGAGTTAAAGCCACTTCCAAACCATTTGGAATACGCTTATTTACATGGTGAATCTGAATTACCTGTAATAATATCGTCTTCTCTTACTGAAAATGAGAAATCACAACTCATTTCTGTGTTGAAAGCTCATAAACCAGCCATTGCATGGAAGATTCATGATATTAAAGGAATAAGTCCTTCGTATTGCACACATAAAATCCTTATGGAAGAAGGTCATAAAACGTATGTGCAACGCCAACGAAGACTAAATCCTAATATGTAAGATGTAGTTAAAAAAGAAATTATTAAACTGCTAGATGCAGGTCTAATTTATCCAATTTCTGATAGTCCATGGGTAAGCCCAGTTCAATGCGTGCCTAAGAAGGGTGGCATGACTGTCATTACAAATGAAAAAAATGAGCTTATTCCCACTAGGACTGTAACATGATGGCGTGTATGTATTGATTATAGAAAATTAAATGACGCCACCAGAAAAGATCACTTTCCCTTACCTTTCATTGATCAAATGTTGGAAAGATTAGCCGGAAATAGTTATTATTGTTTTCTTGATGGATTTTCCGGATACTTTCAAATTCCAATAGCACCCGAAGATCAAGAGAAAACCACATTCACGTGCCCTTATGGTACTTTTGCTTACAAACGTATGCCATTTTTACTTTGCAACGCCCCTGCAACCTTTCAAAGGTGCATGATGGCAATTTTTCATGACATGATAGAAGAATGCATGGAAGTTTTCATGGATGACTTTTCAGTCTTCGGTGATACATTTGAATCATGTCTAGTTAATCTGGAACGAATGCTTATTAGATGCGAACAATCAAATCTAGTACTTAATTGGGAGAAATGCCATTTCATGGTTAAAGAAGGCATCGTTCTTGGACATAAAATTTCAAAAGAAGGAATTGAAGTGGATAGAGCTAAAGTAGATGTAATTGCTAAACTTCCACATCCCACCAATGTTAGAGGAGTTAGGAGTTTTCTAGGGCATGCCAGTTTTTACCGACGCTTCATAAAAGATTTTTCTAAAATTGCCACTCCTATGAATAAACTCCTAGAAAAAGATGCTCCATTCATCTTTTCAGATGAATGCATCAAATCTTTTAATATTCTTAAAGAGAAACTCACTAATGCGCCGATCATGATAACACCAAATTGGAATCTACCATTTGAACTAATGTGCGATGCAAGTGATTTTGCAATGGGAGCCGTTTTAGGACAAAGGATTGAAAAACGATTTCAACCTATATATTATGCTAGTAAGACATTACAAGGAGCACAAACAAATTACACAACTACTGAAAAAGAACTCCTTGCTATTGTCTTTGCTTTTGACAAATTTCGATCATATCTCGTTCTAGCAAAAACGGTGGTCTATACCGACCATTCTGCTCTTAGATACCTATTTTAGAAACAAGATGCCAAACCAAGATTAATCCGTTGGATCTTACTCTTACAAGAGTTTGATATTGAAATCCGAGATAAAAGAGGAGCAGAAAATCTCGCCGCTGATCATCTTTCTCGTCTTGAAAATCCTGAATTAGAAGTTCTAAATGAATCGGCCATACAAGACAACTTTTCTGATAAATATCTATTGAAGATAAATTATAATGAAATACCATGGTTTGCAGACTATGCAAACTACTTAGTATGTGGATTCCTTGAAAAAGGATTATCGTACCAAAAACGAAAGAAATTCTTCAGTGATATAAAACACTATTTTTGGGAAGATCCACATCTGTTTAAAAGTTGTCCCGATGGAATAATACGCCGATGTGTATTCGGAGATGAAGCTAGTAAAATTTTAAACCATTGTCACACAGGACCAACAAGAGGGCACTATGGGCCTCAACTAACAGTAAGAAAAGTTTATGATGCTGGATTCTATTGGCCTACAATTTACAAAGACGCACACCTTCTTTGCAAATCCTGTGATGCATGTCAAAGGGCCGGAAAAATAAGTCAACGTGATGAAATGCCACAAAATGTCATCCAAGTATGTGAAGTATTTGACATTTGGGGTATTGACTTTATGGGTCCATTTCCAAAATCTCATAATAATCTCTATATTCTCGTAGCCATTGATTATGTATCTAAATGGGCGGAAGCACAAGCTCTCCCAACTAACGATGCACGAGTTGTAGTCAACTTTTTAAAACGTCTTTTTGCAAGGTTTAGAACACCGAAAGCTTTAATAAGTGATCGGGGAACTCATTTCTGTAATAATCAACTTGAGAAAGTTCTTAAAAGATATGGAGTAACTCATAAAATATCCACCGCATATCATCCACAAACAAGTGGACAAGTTGAAAATACCAACCGAGCTTTAAAACGTATTCTAGAGAAAATCGTAGGATCAAATCCGAAGGAATGGTCCATTAAATTGGAGGATGCACTCTGGGCTTTTAGAACAGCCTATAAAACTCCAATTGAAACCACACCTTTTAAACTCGTCTACGGAAAAGCATGTCATCTTCCAGTAGAAATTGAACACAAAGCATTTTGGGCTTTGAAGACATGTAATCTTGATTTACATGAAGCTGGACGTCTACGATTAAGTCAACTAAACGAATTAGAAGAATTAAGACATGAAGCATACAAAAATTCGTTAATCTATAAAGAAAGAACGAAGAAATGGCATGATAAAAGAATCATAAGTTCAAAAGAATTTAAAGAAGGAGACAGAGTTCTTCTTTTCAATTCATGATTCAAGCTATTTCCTGGAAAATTGAAATCAAGATGGTCTGGACCATTCATAGTCAAAAGAGTTTTCCCATACGGAATAGTAGAATTAATAAATTCAAATGGAATTGAATTTAAAGTTAATGGTCACAGAGTTAAACATTACATAGATAGTCCAATGAAAATCGACAACGAAATTAATCACAATTTCGATACCACAGCTAACTAAGTGTGGGGAGAATCAAGTCTTTAAAGGATAATATGTATTTCTGTTAGAGTTAGATTGTCTGTTTTCGTGTAGTTCTCGAAAATGGAACCCGAATGGTCTTTCCCTAGCAGACCCTAAAGAACTAGTCTTCTCCCCCCATTCTGTTTTTTTTTTTTTTTAGGTTTTTACGAAATGAAGACTGCCTGTGAACTAAACCATGGTCTAATGCTACACGCTTTGATCACTAAACGTAATAATGACACACTTCCGAGTGAAATAGTATCAGTAATCAGAGAAAGATTGGACGGAGTAAGAAAAGAATCCAGATGCGAAGATAATAAGTTACAATTTGGTAAAGGAAAATCAAAATCCGCAGCGAAAATAAGAGCACGACACCTTGAAAAATGTCACAAATGCGGAAAATGGTCACATAGAGGTAAATGTTCAAATAATCAAACCTATTCAAACACCGAATTTGTTACTTTATGCAGAGTCGGACCGTTCATATGTTTAGAAGAAAAATCACTGAATGCTCGAGGTTACGCCTTTGTAGCTATGGAAAACCAATTAAACCGACTATCTTATGAATGAGATAGATCATATAACTAAGAATACTATCTCACAGGTAAGTCTGTATAGCTTTTATTTTTATTTTTATTTTTATTTTTAACCTTTTGATAATAAACGCTAATTTGTTCGCTATAAAGTATTAAATTGGTATTAAATAAAATTAGGCTTGGCGACCGAAATTATTGATACCATTCAAAAATTTATTACATCACCGCGAAATTTAACGCTTATTCTTAAGGTATAAATATCTTTAATCAATCAACTTAAAATATTTCAAAAATTCGTCATGAGTTAAATTAGGTCATGGAACCGAAATTACTTTACCGAAAAGAGGGGCGCATATTTTTGATAATATTTGATTGATTAAAGTGGGATAAAAGCCAAAAAGATTTTTAATTTTATTTTTACTTTGTTTTTAAAATTAATATATAAATCTTAAATTAATATTGTGAACTTTGTAAAATCAATATATTTAAGTTTGTCAATATTTAAAAAATTAATATTTTTAATATAAGTTTGTATGAAAACAAAAATATAATATAAGTTTGGTGTGAATTTATATTATGAATTTTTAATTAAGTTTGGTGTGAATTTTTAATATTAATTTTGAATTTTATGCATTTTAAATTTAAGTTTGTGTGAATTTAAAAAACAAAAATTTACTTTATTTCGCTAAGTTAAGAATATGATTTTTAAAATTCGTCGTAAGTTGAAGACTAGGTCTTTGAACCGAAATTGCTTTACCCGAGGGAGGGACGAGAACTTTTATTATCATTATTTTTAATCTTATTGAATTAAAGTATGCAAAAAAAAAAAAAAAAAAAAACCCAAAAATCTAAGCTTTAAAACAATCGCTTGAAAAAGACAAATTTTAAAATTTTGTCGAAGGACGGACTAGGACATCGTTCCGAAACGACCTCGTCCTAAAACAAAGGAAAACAAAATTTTAAATTTATTTTATATTTGTTTTATAAGTTAAGGTTTATATAAAAAAAAAAAATATCAAACCCCGCGACTCGCGGAGTTTGAAGGGTCAAACACCGCGACTCGCGGAGGGACCAAAACCCAGAAAAAAATAAAAACGTAAACTGATCAGTCCTCAACCACACACACACATATACTGCGAAAATAAAACCCGAAAAACCCGAAAAAGACCTCCCAAATTCATAATTTTTCACCGTTAATCATCAAATCTTTTACTAAAATCATGTTAAGAAGGATGCTATCAAGGAATTACTCAAGGAAAACGGTAAATTTCTACACCTAAACACCATTTAATCCGAAAATTGGTGTTCTTGAGCAATTTTTTCCCTAATTTAATTTTGATGTTTTCTAGTGTAATTGTGCTTAAATTGCTTATGTATTATGCTTGTATAACCTAGATTGATGCTATTTAACATGATTAGAAGCCTTAAACTTCAAATTTTGAGTACTCTAGGGTTTGTGTTCTTGAGCAATTTGGGGCTTTTTGATATAAACAGGTTATGGCCGATTTTTGTCATGAATTGTTGCTAAATTAAGTAGTGTAACATGTTTAGGTAGTTAAATGATCCAAACTTTGAGCCTAAACATGATTTTGAGAATTAAAGTGGTCTTTTTCAATTCTAAAATTCATGAACTTGATTTTTGAAAGATAATGCCATTTGAAACTTGTTTAATTGCTAGTAATGATTATTTTAACATGTTATTTGAGTTGAATGCTTATGAACTTGGCGAACATTTTCGTATATGCTTATTTGAAAAAGTGTAGATTTGATAAAAATATGAAAATGAGCATAAGTTTGATATAAATTGGACATGTTATGATGATTTTGCTGACACTAATGCATATTTGGATGCACAAAAATTATGTTTGATGTGTTTTGCAGACTGAAAGGGGTGAATCTTCATCCCAAGCTCGCAATGCTCCTCCTGAGAATGCGGACCAACAGGAGGTGGATAACTTCTACAAGCAAGATATACCTCATCCAGTAATGACATTTTCTAATATGCACTTAGAAGATTTGCACCCGAACTTGAGATTTGACAGACGTTAGATAGATTATCCAAAATACCAAAGAGGATTGCATACTCTTCATTCTAAAGCTATTGAAGTACCTAGGGTCATAGAATGGGGTCCATTAGAAGCTGTAGAATTGGCCGGACCAATTAGGGAATTACTTGCACAGAGGTATGGTAATTCTACTTTTAACGATTGGGTACGGTTATTCAACATGCGTAGACCTGTATATAAAGTATGGTGTGAAGAATTGTTGTGTAGTATAGAATTAAATGATCGGGTAGCTAGTTTAACCGATCGATCTTTTATTAGATTTTTGTTAGGAGGTTCGATGCGCCACATGTCTTTACTAGACATGGCTCAGGCTTTACGTATATATACGCCTGAGGAGTTAGCATCTGCCGATTGTAGATGGTTGATATTGAACGGTAGGAAGATAGATGAGAATTTTGATACACATGGTGTATGGAGTCAAATGACTAGCCATCACCGATTCAAAGGGGGAAATTACTCTTATTTGTATATAGATAGAGCAGAGTTAAGAGTAATTTATAGATTTTTAGCTAATTCGATTACACAAAGAGGTAAGAATAAGGAAAAGGTAAATGAACAGGATTTGTTTTACCACATGTGTATTCGAGACCCACAAAGCGCTGTAAGTATACCATATTGTGTGGGTTATTATTTATCAGCTATGGTTAGGGGGATGAGACCGCATAGCATAATAGGAGGTGGTATATTTATTACTTTGATTGCTGAGTATCTCAATGTGGATATAAGTCGGGGGGGATTATTAGTCGAAGAACCAGAACCCCAAGATACAATAGGTTTAAATTTATACCATGGTGCTAAAGTTTTGAAGAGGCGAAATAATGCCGCAGTACGTTATAATGATAGACATCCACAGGTTGAGAGAAACCAACAGCAAGGTAATGTAGGAGGGGGAAATGAAATGGCAGAAATGCAAAGGTTTATAGCTTCACAAGAGTATGAAAATGCTAGACATAGAGCATTTGCAGATTGGCAAGTTCATCAAAACCAAATCATAGCTTATTGCCAACATATAGGTAGAAACTATATTCCTACCCCAACGCCCATATTCCCCCCATGGTCTATAGAGATGCAACCACCGTATCCTACGTATAACCCAGCAGAAGCATTTTATAACACATATGGTTATGCATGGAACCCCTTCTGGTATCAGTATCATCCCTAGTCTACTTAGTTTTTTTTATTTTATTATTTGTAATGTTGATACATTTAATACTTATGTTGGATTTGTAATAGTTTTATAATTTTCTAAATTTTATTATTAGATTTTAATAATTTTTGAATGTGGGGTAATATACCAAACTTCAAAAATATATATATATGCTTGCAGTTTATCTTATGTACACAACAGGGTAAAACAACGCATTTTCAAAGACTGGCATTAAGTTCAGCAAAAGCAACTAATTTTGACGACAAGATGAAAAATATATGTGAAATAACAACGAGACGGAATGAACAAATGATGTGCACCATTTATCATTCAGCACACAAACAACTATATATTTGGAAACTTTGGTAAAATTTAATCATTTCTACGCTAATCACCCTCAATAATTTAAATTGTTACTGATTTCTTGCAAATGAGGGCATTGCAAGATCTTAAGTGTGGGAAGGGGTTAAATTCTTTCGGATTTTTAAAATTTTTATCTGAAACACTTGGTTACCATTAAAAATACTAGTAAAGCAGTAGTTGTATTAGAATCTAGCTCTCTCTGATAATAAAGAACAGCCCCTAGTCTTATATACTGACTACCCACTTCTAGTAAAATTTTTCAAAATTTTCAACTAAATGAACTCAAAATCATGTTTATACATATTTATGAACGATAAAACTAGGTTTTAACACCGAAATTATTGTTACCTTGGAAAGGACATAAATTGAGAAACAAACCAAAATGTTAGAATTCATTTAAGAATGGAATAGAGGACAATAAAAAGGAAAATAAAAGCCAAGTGTGAGAAAATTTACCAAGTTTTTCAAAACATATATCACATATTTTTGTACAAATAACTCAAAATACTTTTGCTTTGGACTAATCTAAAAAGTTTTACCCGATGAAAGAAAAGAAGAGATGGGTCTACACGATGAATCAATTCCATTATTAAAAGGAAGTAAAGTCTTTCGAAAAAGAAACACGCTTCTTGATTTAGGTCAGTGAGTTGTCGTCCAGACCAGCTGTAGGTTGACGAAAAATCTAGAAAAGTCATCACTAAAATCAGCAGGAAATCCACGGACCTCAGCATTAAACAGGGTCGCCAAGTGGTCAGATTTATCCTAACCATGAGAAGGATTTATCTCGTACAATGGGGGGGCACCATGCAAATTAGCTGGATAAGACTAATGAATCAGATCCCCAGAAAGGATAATCTCCTTAAAAGATTAAAAATCAGCTTTTAAGCCTGATATTACTCAATCCTAGAGATTGACCTTAAAGATTTAGAATTACAAACTCATGGAATTCGATGATATCTAAAGTCGAGCCTGAACGAGAAAATATTTTGATCAAAATTACAAACCAATTTGTTTTCTAAAACCCCATTTTCAATGCGTTCATTACCATTGAACGTAAAATCCTAGGAATTCACCTGGAATTCATTAGGTCACCTGAACCAAATCGGGTGTCAACCGTAAGAAGGTGGTTACATAGCATGGTCAAAGACAGGACCTTGTGCCAGACCGAAAAATTATAAGGGTGAGCTTTACTATTTCTCCTACAAAGGATAGTGATTGCGTCCGACACGTTATAGACCATAATTAAAAGCATGTCAGGGGACATTGCCTTAACAATTGCTTGTTCAACGCTTTCCTTTACAACCGGACGGTAGTTTACCGAAAGGTAATATACGGGACAAGTAAACTGGACGTGTTGCTTTCCAAATACAAGGTTAGCAAGTGGGTGACACAAAACCATAAGTTTTGAGCTAAAATTTTCAAATCTGAAACCCACCAAACCCACAAAAATATTTTGCAAACACCGGTGAAGGGTTATTCCGGAAAACTTATCTAGGGTAAAAGCTAGATTAAAATTTTCAAAAGATCAAATGTTTTCATAAAGATCCAATTTCCTTAATGGATCTAAATTTTATAGTCATGTGTGACTGTAAACCATATCGTTACTACCATTGTTTATACCGCCGTATAGAAATCACTGATGTACAAAGTGTGAAGAATAAAGAAGTGATTCTAGTATTTCAAGACTATATTGCTTGAGGACAAGTAACGCTCAAGTGTGGGAATATTTGATAATGCTAAAAACGAACATATATTTCATAGCATTATTCCTCAAGAAAGACAAGCTTTTAGTTGCAATTGTTCTATTTACAAGTGATATTCGTTTAAACAATTAAAGGTGAAGACAAAAGACAGATTCGACGAATTGAAGACGCAAAGGTCCAAAAAGCTCAAAAGTAGAAAATACAATCAAAGAGGTTCCAATTATTGATAAGAAGCGTCTCGAAATTACAAGAGTACAAGATTCAAAACGCAAAGTACAAGATATAAAATAGTACGCAAGGACGTTCGAAAATCCAGAACCGGGACCAGAGTCAACTCTCAACGTTCGACGCAACGGACTAAAAATTACAAGTTAATTATGTATATAAATATAATATAATATATAATTAATTATATTAATTATATATATATTATATTTATAAAATAAACCGTCGGCAAAGAAAGAAGCCAAAGTTGTGAGCTGGAATTTCAAACTCTGTGACTCGCGGAGTTAGAAGGAGGAAATGGCCGCGACTCACGGAGTTCCCCTGGACTCAATTCCCTATAAAAGCCAACGCAGTTTGACGAATTTTAATATCCACAATTCAACTCATATTCGTCATTAAAACATTTTTATTGTTAGCCATGACGACCTCACTCAAATTTCGGGACGAAATTTCTTTAACGGGTAGGTACTGTGATGACCCAGAAATTTCGACTAAATTTAAACATAATCTTTGTATGATTAACATTTCCGACACGATAAGCAAAGTCTGTAAAACTGAATCTCAAAATTTTTGAATTGCTTTTATATATTTAAATACCCTTCGGTTGTTTTCGACGATTCGCGAACAATTATATGTAAATAGATACATATATACTATAACATGAAAAGGTAACAATGTATTAATTGTTTGATACCGTACATTAAACTTATTGGTTTAAATATCTATTCGAATGTATATGATAAGTTGAAATATTTATTATTAAAATTTATTTATAAATAACTTCCAATGTGTATTTAAAAACTGATTTATGTATATTAAAAAGATATATACATATATATAATAAACGATAATAACATTCGTTTATTGATTCAATTGATATTTAGTTAAGTTAACTAAGGCGTTTAAGATGAACCAGTTAAACACTAATTTGTTACAGTGTTTTCAAATTGCCACATTACTCAAAATGCTACAGTGTTTTCGAAAATCACTATTTGCTACAGTGAAATTGACTTTGCTACAGTGAATTGCTACAGTAACTTTGCTACAGTAAACACTATTATAAAAATGTGTTTTAACAAATAGCGAGACGATGATTTATAGAAGTAAATGACCAAAACACTCGAAAGTTTAAGATACACTTTGAGTGATATAATTAAGGGATAATTTAAGGCTATATTTTGACAAAGGTACGTGTCACGAAATGTAAAATGCAAGTTTTCTAAGCGTACGAAAATGCGTTCGAGAAACCGAAACCGGGATATAAGTCGAGTGATGACGTACGACTTATCGGACCAAAAATATCTAGTCTACTATGCACAAGAATAAAATATAATATATAAATAATTATATTAATTATTTATATATTTATATTTATTTTATATTATGTCGACAAGCTAGGAGCCAAAACAATGTGAGCTGTCCCTGGTCCTCATGCGAGTCGCATGGCCAGAAGGCCATTTCCATGCGAGTCGCATGACTCCAGATTCCAGGCCAGGTACTATAAATTCAGGTGTTTTGCTCGAATGAAAAATCAAATATATATTACTCCGTATAATATTTATTATTATTATTATTATTATTATTATTATTATTATTATTATTATTATTATTATTATTATTATTATTATTATTATTATTATTATTATTATTATTATTATTATTATTATTATTATTATTATTATTAAGATTATTATTAATCTTATTAATCTTATTATTAGTATTATTATTTTTTGTAACACCGGCATTTTTTTTTTTTTTTTAAATACACAGCGGAAGACTTTATTAACAAACACACTATAAGTCACGTCATTACGTTTAAGTTTACACCACAGTGTTACGTTATCACAAAACATTATTTATACAAAAGTCCACATCAGAGTTGGGTTGTCAAACATGTCTTTTGCAATAGCACCCATCCCGACTAGCAGTACCTAAACCTGAAAGGGGGAAACATGTGGGGGATTAGCGCACCGCTAAGTGAATGAAATCTATCTAACAGATATAGCTTAAGCCACACACAAGCTATATACTAACAACAACACTTGCTAACTACCAACTAGCATACAATAAGACAATACGAGGATCGGCGGCTTGTACGAGCACACGACTCCTAGCTGATCGGACTTGAGTCTACCGATAGTCCCTGCTACTCAATTCACAGTATAGTTATCCAGATGCAGGGGATGCATCATTCACACTATACTCCACAATCAGTAGCCTATGGACCCAACCTCCCCTAGGCACGGTTGACCTCATACGGACTCTAACCTCTCCTAGGCACGGTCTCGAGTCCCCAGTCTCCCTAGGCCCGACTGGTGCCATTCACACAGTGTACACATAATTCACATACAACATCAGGCATACTATATTATTCTAACATGGCAATTTCTACACTATGCATGGTAAAAGAGTCAACCACAGTAGCATGATATGCTACTTAAACTCTATCCGGAGATAGACCCACTCACCAATTACCAGCAACTGCTCAGTTATTATTTCTGAGCTTCCTCCTTGTCCTTATAACCTGAGAACAACACAAACAAAGTTAATATACATATTCAATAAATAATATAATCATTTCATATGATTAACTAGGTCATAACACCATATATTCATAATTTTATGAGTCTACATTATGACTCCATTCAATAATGGCATACAGGTGCGTGCAAAACACGACATACACACTAAAACTCCTTTTTCGACCTAAAAACAGTTTGATCTAGTTTCTTATAAGTTCACCATTGAAAAGTACTCTTCAATACGATTCCAACGATATTTGATTCATCAAAAACGGAGTTACGGTTTGAAAGTTACGCCCGTTTCAATTTCATAAAAGGTACTGTAGCAAATAGTGATTTCCGAACACTGTAGCAACTCGGTACTGTAGCAACACGGTACTGTACAACTCGGTACTGTAGCAAATAGTGGCACTGTAGCAATACCGAACACTGTAGCAAATAGTGATACTGTAGCAAATAGTGATACTGTAGCAAATAGTAACACTGTAGCAAATAGTGATACTGTAGCAGTTCGGGTACTGTAGCAAAATACTGTAGCAAAATACTGTAGCATACACTGTAGCAACTGGTTCGAAGCAGCTCGCTGTTTTTACGATTTTTTCCCCAAAAAACTCGATTTTTGAGCAATTTGATCAAATTTTAAGCACATGGAAGCTACTAAACATAGATACAACCTATTTCTAACATCTATTGATGTTTTTAAACATCAAACAACAAGATTTGAGCTAATTTCTTCAAAAACTCATAAGAACACTAAAACTCAATTTTCAACAAAATTAATACATAAATCTTTGTAATACTTACCTTAAGATGATCACAAGAACACAAGGAATCGATTGCTAACTTCAATTAATCCAAAAGCTCACCAAATAAAATTAGGGTTTGTGAAGGGATGAAGTTTGGGTACGGAGTACTTATTTTCTTATTTAGGGAAATGAGAAGAAACATACAGAAACATACATATAAATGGGTTATAAACCCCTACCCCATATCACACGGGTATTTACCAGTTATCTAATTTCTTTCGTACTTAATTTGGCAACCCTAACGGAGTCCAAATTAAATAAACCAACATGTTCTTGGACCCTTGTCACAAACTGGTCACAACACAATTATAATAAAACACTATTAAAATAATTAAAATAAAAGCACTTAAGACCAAGCACAAACCCTTAGGGCAAAATAGACAACTTACAACTAGCCCGGGTTTCAGTCTGTTACATTTTTGCGATACAAAAATAATAATGTACATCAAATATTACGACGGAGTGCTGTCCAAGTAATTTTCAAAATGAGTTTTCGAGCAAGCTAGAGCTAAGGAAATTATGGGTTATTGCCAAGGAGGTTATGGGTAATGTTCGGGGGTATTTTTTTTCTGAATCAAACCTCGTGTTTATCATCTCCGATGCGTCTACGTGCTTTCCTGCAATATTGTATATCAATATTAAACAGTGAGTTCATAAGATCCCTTTTACTCTCTACATTTTTGGGACTGAGAATACATGCGCTATTTTTACAACTGCTTTATTAAATGCTTTTGAAATATATTTTTAACTGAGAATACATGCAAATGCTTTATTAACCGATATACAATATTTATATGCGTGAGTTTCATTGATCCCTTTTTAATTGCTTTTGCAATATATTTTTGGGCTGAGAATACATGCACTTTATTTTAAACGCAATGGATACAAGTACATACTAAATTCTACACTGAGTTTGAACCGAAAATCCCTTAACTTTGGTAACTAGTAACTGCCAGTTATAAGAACTGGTGGGCGCGAGTAGTAGTATATGGATCCATAGGGCTTGACATCCCCGTTCGAGCTAGAGCGCTAGCCTTTTAACGGACGTATGCTATTTGAGAAGCGTACACGTTGGTTTGCGTGTATTATTAAGATGATTATACAGAGGGTACAAATTATATAAACGTTAAAGTTTAGTTACCAGGGTGCTCAATTTTGTAGAACCGATTGATAAACGTTTCGGATGAAACAACTGAAATCTTGTGGTCCACCTTTTATTTAAAACATAATGATAAACGTTTTGAATGAAACAACTGAACTTTTGTAATCCACATTGATATACGGATTATGTGTGATATTAAAACTATGAACTCACCAACCTTTGTGTTGACACTTGAAGCATGTTTATTCTCAGGTTTCTAGAAGTCTTCCGCTGTTTGCTCATACGTGATACAAGTTATGTGCTTGGAGTCATACATGCTATATACAAGAAACTTGCATTCATCAAACCATTACCATGTATCTTATTTTGACTGTATTGTCAACAGATGTATTATTGTAAACCATTTAAATGGTGATTGTCTATACGTAGGAATCATCAGATGTAAAAAAAGCCTGGAATTTATATATTCATTTATGAAATACCTTTTCAAACGAATGCAATGTTACAAAATGTATCACATAGAGGTCAAATACCTCGCAATGAAATCAATGAATGACGTGTTCGTCCATATGGATTTGGAGCGATCGTCACAGTTGGTATCAGAGCGTTGGTCTTAGCGAACCAGAATTTGCATTAGTGTGTCTAACCGGTTATTGTTAGGATACATTAGTGAGTCTGGACTTCGACCATGTCTGCATGATAAAAGTTGTTGCTTATAATTTTTTTGTTAGAAATTACCTGCTTATCATTCCTTGTGTGGAAAATTACCTGCTTATCATTTGTAGTCTAGACACACCTTATTGCATGGATTGCATGACTAGTGTATAGACAAAATGAATATCTTAGCGTATCTGTTACTGTTACCTTTACTTGACAGTTTCCGAAAGTTTCTCCGTAATTTGCGGATCCTTTGTACTATATAAAGGTATTCTATGTAATTAGAATATCATCCGATATCCGAAAATCATTTCACATCGAAAATTCTTTATCTAACCGTATAAGATGAATTCTACAAGTAATTCGAGTTCTTCGGATTCCGATATGAATTTCCACCTGAGTTCCGAAAGCAGTGTAATCGGAATGAATCAACCAATCAGTCATCACCAATTCTGGATGAATTGGGGATGGGTTCGTAATCAACTTAATCAATGGAGACAAGAGGAAGGCGATCCTTTCCACCAACCGAATTCACCTCTTGGTGAGGAACCTGAGGCACTTACCGGCGAACCCGTTCGAAACACTATCTTTACCCTAATTTCTAGGATATTTCGCAACGATTATATGATAACTAGGATTTTAAACTTTATTCATCCTCTCGTACCAACCGCCAATCATCCCGGAATAATAGAAGAAGTTAACGAGCTTCGCGCTCGAGTTGTGGCTTTGGAGAATATGATGCACAATTTGCAGGCATCACAGGCAGCACCGGTAGCACCACCAGTACCAGCAGCACAACCAACAACAGTACCATTACCACCAACAACAACATCCGCACCGGAAACCTCAACCTCACAATCTGTTCCACGAGTATCAACCTCATATGCACCGTAGGCACCGAAGAATACTAATAACCATAAACGATGAAGTATTGATTCATAACTTCATTGGAGAAATATCCTGCGACGATTATGTAATCTTTAATATAGAAGAGATTATTCGTTTCTAGTTCCAACCGAAAATCAAATGAGTTTAATAACTCATTAAATTTATATTACATCTGAAGGAAATATACATACATATATTTTCATAAAGATTGTAATTGAAAATCCTTTTGTACAAACTGTTAATGATGAGAATATTTTAATGGGTAGGTAATACCCTAGAAATATATAAATTCCACATTAATATGTTACACTATACATTCTTCAATTTTGATTCAACAATCATTAACTATACTGCTCAAACCTATAGATATACGTATCTGTTCATCGCAGAATAACCATTTTCATTCAATTTCATATTCTGATTTCGATAGATCAGAATCCAAGTCAAGATTAAAAAAAACATCACTCTTAGATTCCTACATCTTTCAAAACCATGCTTCGAAAACCATGCTTTGAATTCAGAACAGTACTAGAACATCATATGATTACATTTTGCGTTCAAACCCATCGAAATTCTTGGAAACACTTCAACTAATGAACAAACGAGAAGACAAACCAACTACACGATATCTACGAGAAGAAAGATTTGTAATTTTAATCATATATCTGGAAAGCTCTCGAAACCTAAGTAAAACTTTAACACGTATCTGTGATAAATCCTTCGGCATTATCATTACTAAAAATAACCTTGCAATTCCTTTTTAAAAGTATCCAGTATTATCACCCATTCAACTAGTCAACGACGACCTTTCAGACTTATAACTTTGGCATATACGTTTTTGTTACTGGGGAACCTTTTATGTTCCACCATATTAGCAGTAAATGTACCAGCGACTCCGTCACTCTGCTATTTGAAACTCTCCGGAAATCACTATATATACATTGAAACCCTATCATGTACTCATCCACATCTTGTAACAATAGTTGCCATTCCAACTATCGGGAATTTGCAATCAGTATTTTGAAATCTTGCAGCACGTCTACGCCAACAGTTATATGTGTACATATAACGTCTACCTCCTCGAATTACATACTTCGAATGTGAAGTTTTTGAAAAACACTCCAAACTATGAAACTAGTTCTCTGAAATTGGAACAATGCTGATGAAGCAGCAAAAACTGTAAACGACCTTAACAGTCAAAAGTTTGATGATAAAGAATAATATGGTAGTAAAGCTGAGAAAAATAGAAGGTTTGAAACTGGAAAACGGATTGAGCAAAGTATGAAGGAGGGTTGTGGATAAATCACAAAGACTAAACCTGCCTTCAAAGAATACAAATGATTCAGTATCTGCTGAAGTCATTAACGAATACCTTGCTCCTGATACTAAACCCCTACGGACAATATTCTTCATCATCCTTCGATATTAGAAATTCTAAGATATTATCATATCTTTCATTATAAATATCTTCGATATTTCTGAAGATATCTTCATAACTATTATCATCCGAAATTATTTATCTCTTCACGCTATCTGTGTTACATCATAAAAGAAACTATTTTAGTTTCTAATTTCTGAAAATTTTGAAAAATGGATGTTTTTGAAGTAGTGTTGGGAACTGAAGCATGAGTTAGTATAATATAATGACACTTGATCAACGTGATTATATTACAGTAAGTCATGCTGAGTTTCTAATGGAACGTGATAAAGGTTCACAGATCCCACCCTCATCATGAACCATGTTACATAACTCATTCATTCTATATAATCTCTAAATATAACAAGAAAATATATTTCTTGATGATTCGGTCTTTTTCGAGGTATTCTGGTAATTTGACAAGTCAGATTGTACTATTACCATTTCTTTCTTAGAACATTATTTATGTTCATCTGAAACTTCATACCTACGAATTCTGGACCATTATCCGTTTGACTTAAGGTCGGGAAGAGAAAACAAAAGTATGAAGCTCCGAAATATAATGGAGAATATAAAGCTCGATAAAAACTACACTACTGTACGATTAGGTACACTGCCTATAAGTGTTGTAGCAATGTTTAAGTATATCCATTCTATAAATAAATAAATATCTTGTGTAAAATTGTATAGTATTTAATAGTATTTCCTGCTAAAATTTAATAGTATTTTATACCCCTTAGCTATAACTATCAGTAGTTATTTGTTTATTTATTTACTTATTCTTATTCTTATTCTTATTATTATTATTATTATTATTATTATTATTATTATTATTATTATTATTATTATTATTATTATTATTATTATTATTAACATTATTTATCTAAGAAATATTAGGTACATAAAAATATACTTGATACACAATATATTAGTGTTACATAAAATTATAGAATAAACGTATTAACACTAATTATATAAATATTTACATATAACAAATTATTGATTTTCAACATAATACTAATCACATTTATATATAAAGCTATCTAAATATTAATTATTTTAAATGAATATATAAACTAAATATATAAGATATATAATATAATATATAAATTTGTTCGACTACAATTATGTGTGTTAATATATATATAAATGATATAGGTTCGTGAATCCGAGGCCAACCCTGCATTGTTCAATATCGTCATATGTATTTTTACTACAAAATACATTATGTGAGTTCATTTGATCCCTTTTACTCTTTACATTTTTGGGACTGAGAATACATGCGCTGTTTTTATAACTGCTTTATTAAATGCTTTTGAAATATATTTTGAACTGCGAATATATGAAATGCTTTTATAAATGTTTGACGAGATAGACACAAGCAAAACATTCCTCAAATGAATTATTATGCAGACAGAAGTTCTGTGGATTATTATTAAATTATGTGGATATGATAATTACCACCATTGAATTATGTGGACATGATAATTGCCACCATTGAATTATGTGGACATGATAATTACCACAATTGAATTATGTGGACATGATAATTGCCACCAATTGAAGTGAATGTTATATATCGAGAGAATGATTTTATACACAGGTTATGTATATGATATTTTGTACACGAGATATGTGTACGGTTACAAAGATTTGTTAAAATGGTTTCGTACACGAGAATGGGTGTCTGTAACTTTAACGCCCCGTCCTAATCCATCCGGACGAAGTCCATATCGATTATAAACGATTCACAACAGTTGATTACATCGCGAGGTACTTGACCTCTATATGATACATTTTACAAACATTGCATTCGTTTTTGAAAAGACAAACTTTCATTTCATCGAAAGTTGACAGGCTTGCATACCATTTCATAATATATCCAACTATAATTGACTTGATAATAATCTTGATGAACTCGACGACTCGAATGCAACATCTTTTGAAATATGCCATGAATGACTCCAAGTAATATCTATAAAATGAGCAAATACACAGCGGAAGATTTCTTTCGTACCTGAGAATAAACATGCTTTAAAGTGTCAACCAAAAGGTTGGTGAGTTCATTAGTTTAACATAAATAATCATTCCATAATTTTAATAGAGCACAAGATTTCATATTTCCATTTCTCATAAACATACGTCCCATGCATAGAGACAAAAATATCATTCATATGGATTGAACACCTGGTAATCGACATTCAGAATATGCATATAAGAATATCCCCATCATTCCGGGATCCTCCTTCGGACATGATATAAATTTCGAAGTACTAAAGCATCCGGTACTTTGGATGGGGCTTGTTGGGCCCGATAGATCTATCTTTAGAGTTCACGTCAATTAGGGGGTCTGTTCCCTAATTCTTAGATTACCAGACTAAAAGGGGCATATTCGATTTCAATCATTCAACCATATAATGTAGTTTCGCTTACTTGTGTCTATTTCGTAAAACATTTATAAAAGCAGCGCATGTATTCTCAGTCCCAAAAATATATATTGCAAAAGTATTTAAAAAGGGAATAATGAAACTCACGCATCAAAATATTGTAAAACAGTTAATAAAGCATTTGCATGTATTCTCAGCCCAAAAACGTAAAAAGAAAAAGGGCAAATGAAACTCACAATACTGTATTTTGTAGTAAAAATACATATGACGACATTGAACAATGCATGGTTGGCCTCGGATTCACGAACCTATATCAAGTATTAACACATTATAGTATAAATCAATTAAGTTTATATATTTGTTATGTATTAATTATTCTTATAATATATTATGATACTTATTTGATATTTAATTAATGTTATATCAATAATATTAGTTGAAACATAATTTTATATAATATTAGTATATTTTATGTAATAATATATTTACATATATATCTTTTATTTTGCAAAATTAATAATTGTAGAAATACCTGACTAAGGATAATAATAATAATAATAATATTAATAATAATAATAATTTTTAAAAGTATAAAACTACCTTAGGAGTCAGTTTTAAAAAGATTGCACCAAGCCGGGCTCGAACCCGAGACCTCTCGCTCACTCATCAACACCCTTAACCATTCCTCCATTTCAGTTTTTCTGATTTATAATACAAACCCAAATACTTATCTATTACATGTTTCAACCCACTTCATCTTCTTCACCAAAATCTAAACAATCAAACAACTTCATTCTTAATAGTCAATCATCAAAATGGTTTTAGGACTTCTAAACAAACATGAAACAAAAAATAAAAATGTGTTCATGATATAAAAAAAATGAGAAAAAAAAACAAAAAAAAAATCCTACTGCTTGCTAGAAGCTAGAAAAAAAAAATTTTGTTTTCAATTTTGAGTTCGTTTTGGACAATCTTTACAACATGAAACATGTTTCAAATCATTCCTAAAAACTATTGAAATCATCAATTGAACTTAAAACATCAAAACAAGCTCTAATTTCTCCAAGAACAAAACTGTTGACTTTTGACAATTTAACTTTGACTCGCAAATTCGAATTCGTTATTAAGAATTGGAACTTGAGATTTTGCAGGAAGTTTAAGTAAATGGTTCCTAACAACTTTGCATTTTTAGTTTTTGAAATTTGTTTCGAATTTACGTTAGTGTATATTACTGTGAAGAACTCAAGAACTCAAAAATTGATTTTTAGATTAAGAGTGTTATAGGTTATGATTACAACATGAATTGCGTTGCAAATCATTCCTATAAACTTTATGGATCATCAAATTAACTGGAGATATCAAAACAAACTCGAATTTGATTCAAGAACACTTAGTTGACTTTGAAAACCAAAACTTTGACTCTCAAATTAGAAATTGATAGAAAGAATTGAAGATTGAAAACTTACAGATAGTTTAGATAGACGATTCCTAATAAGACTGCATTATTACATTTTGGAAATTCATTCGAAATCAAAATATGGTGAAAAAGATGAATGTACAGAGTGTCGAGCTTATTTTGTGATTTTTTTATGTTTTACTTAATGAATTGCAGAATAATTCTTTTATAGAGTGATTGCATTGATCCTAATTGAGTTGTGAAATGGACATCTAACAGATTATAGACAGAAAACAAAATTTGAAAAAGTTGGATTGAAATGGGTAACGGAATGGTACTAGTTCTTGACTTTTTTTTTTAGATTAATATTAATAATTAATAAATATAATAATAATAATAATAATAATAATAATAATAATAATAATAATAATAATAATAATAATAATAATAATCATCATTATATCCATAATAATAATAAGTAATAATGATACAAAAATCATAAAAAATGATAATAATATTATTAATGATAAAAAAAAATAATGGTTTCTTTAATAATAATATCTAATTCACGGAGTATTATATTGTGTCCATTGCTAAACAGTTAACATATAAAAGTGTTCCTAAAAATTCCAATTTTTTTGATTAAACATATTTAATTATTTCACTCATTACCTGTTTGAAACCTGATCAAAAAGGTTCGAAAAATATTTATTTTCTGTTCCAATTTATATGTACAGAATGCAAAAACTTAGATTGAAATGGTAAAAAAAATATTTATCAAAACTATTGTCTTTTTAATCAAATTTTGAAACAACATTTATTTTAGAACTTCTTATATATATATATATATATTAGATCTATTTTAAAATAATTAAACGTCAACCGAAAGTTACAGACATTTACCATTTAAGCTCAAAATTAAATATATTTAATATACACTATGTATATATATAAACAGTTTTAAATAACAAAATTTACTATTCACATAAATATATATTAAATGATTAAAATATATATACATATAAAATAATAGTTTTTATTACAACGTATTTTATTGTACATATTTATTTATAATAATAAATGTATATAATAGTTTATTAATGTTCATGTTATTAAATATATTATACATATATTTATATATACACATATTTATATATATCCACATATTTACAAGCAATGGTTCGTGAATCATCGGAAACAGTCGAAAGTCAATTGAATATATGAACATTGTTTCAAAATTTTCTAGACTCAACATTACATACTTTGCTTATCGTATCGAAATCATATCAAGATTAAGTTTAAATTTAGTCAGAAATTCCCGGGTCGTCACAGTACCTACCCGTTAAAGAAATTTCGTCCCGAAATTTGAGTGAGGTCGTCAAGGCTAACGATAAATATGTTTTCCTGACGAATATGAGCTGATAAATAGAGTTTTATCATTATTGCATAATACAGATAAAATAATTCGATTATTCGAAGAGCACGAATGAAGCTATCACCAAAGAGTGAAATAGGAAAGTAAAGATTCATCTTAACTTTTGATAGAGTCAGGGTTGAATTTAGAAAATAAAGTTTGTCTTAAATTTTGACGTCGTCTTGATTAAATTCCGGAATTCAAGGGATATAAAGAAAATCTTCGAAATCTAAAAGATTTGATTATTTGGCGAATAAGGAAATTAAGATCTCTATAATTAAATGCGACGATTTGTCCCGATTACTACATCTGATATTTCCATTATAAATTTACCTTTTCCGTTCCATTAGTTTTCACCACTTCTATACTCAATTCCCAAATCCAGAAGATTGTGAAAATGCTTAATCCAATTCTAATCCTTGTCCTTATCCTGACTGTCGTAACAATCATTCTCCTTTTCCAACTTCCACAGAATGAATCTGTTTATTTCTACTATGCTCTAGGGATTATTGTATTTATAATCCTCCCGTGTCTTTATATTGCTATACGCACTGATATCCACAGTTTGTAATTTCGGTGTTGTTGTTGGGCTTTATATTCTTCCTTATATTTCAATGTCCCTATTAATGTCTCCTATAATCACTGTCATCCACAGTTAATACTTCCCCCTTATTTGCTGCGATTTATACTCCAATTTATATTTTGGAGCTTTGTCCCTTCGTTTCTTCTTCTTCTTGCGATTGTGCATCTCTGGTAATGGTCCAGAGTTCGCAGATATAAGTTTCAGAATGAACATTGTTAGTATCCTAAGAAAGAAACGGTAATAGCACAATTTGATTTGTTAAATTACCAGAATTCAAGGAAAGATAGGACTATCAAGAAAAATATGTTCTTAATATGTTTATAGATTAGACAGAACGTAAGAGTCGTGTAACATGGCACATGATGACGTTATGATCTGTGAATCATCATGTTCCATTTAGAAACTCAGCATGACTTATTGTAATATAATCACGTTGATCAAGTGTCATTATATTATACTAACTCATGCTTCGGTTCCGAACATTACTTCAATAACATTCATATTTTAAGCTCAAAAGTTTACAGAATATAGAAACTAACAGTTTCTATATGATGTAACACTGATAGCACGAAGAGATTAATGATTTCAGATTAGAATAGTTATGAAAATATTTTCAGAAATATAGAGGATATTTATAATGAAAGTTACGATGATATCTTGGAATTTCTAATATCGAAGGGTGGTGAAGAAAATTTATCCGCAAGAGTTTGGAGTCAGAAGCAAGGTATTCGCTAAAGATTTCATCAGAAACAGAATCATCAGGATTCTTAATGTACAAGCTTAGTTCTTGTGATTTGTTCAAAGACTCCTTCGTAGTTTGCTCAATCAGTTTTCTAGTTCTAACTTTTCTGAGCTTTTCCAACATACTATTCTTTATCATCAAACTTCCGATGATTAAGGGCGTTTATGGTTGTCTATGGTTTCTGCTGCTTCATTCAGCTTTTTTCAACATTCAGAGTATTGATTTGTGACTGAGTGCTTTTCAGAATTTCAGAATGAGAGATCATAATTCTAAGAGATAAATGTCATACATATAACTGTTGATGTAGATATGCTGTGAGTTTTCAAAGTACTGATTGCTGATTCCCGGTAATTGGTATGGCAGTTCTCGTTACAAGATGCGGATGAGTATATGATAGGGTTTCAATGAATAAATATAATGATTTGTCAGAGAGATTTAAGCCAAGAAGCAACAAGGTTGCTGGTACGTCTGCTGGTAATATGGTGGAATATAAAAGAATTCTTCGGTATCAAAAGGGTAATTGTATATATCAGGATTTATAGTAAGGTTACTTCGAATAAAAAGTCAAAGTTAACCTGCTGGAGCTGTGACAAAATTGGCTACTTTGAAAAGGGATTGCAAAGTTATTTTTGCTAATAAATGCCAAAGGATCTGACGCGGCTACGTGTTAAACTTTTACTCAATTGCCGAGAGTTTCTTAGGTGCATAACTATATGCATAAATCTTTTCTTTCGTAGATGAAGTGTGGTTGGTTCATCCTCTCGATTGAGGTGTTTTCAAGAATCATGAAAGGTTTGAACGCAGACTGTAATCGTCAAGATACAAATGAGGTTTAAGATGAGACTAAGTGGCAAACTTGAAGAAATGTTTAGTTTCATATGTTATAATCAATATTTTAATTCATTTTAATTGTCCAATGTTGTTAGTCCACAGTTAGCAGTGTATAAATAATAATTCATATATAGTTTACTATATAATATTCAAATTAATTAATACGTGTCGTGACCCGTATACGTCTCAGACTCGATCACAACTCAAAGTATATATATTATTATAGAATCAACCTCAACCCTGTATAGCTAACTCCCGCATTACTGCATATAGAGTGTCTATGGTTATTCCAAATAATATATATAGATGGGTCGATATGATATGTCAAAACCTTGTATACGTGTCCCGATATTTAAAGTGTGTAAAAAATAAATAACAGAAATTAAATGACGATAAATAAAGTGCGTAAAGTAAATAACAAAAATTAAATGACGATAAATAAAATTACGAGAATGTAAATTGCGATAATTAAATTGCGATAAATAAAGTGTAATCAGTTAGCTGGGAACAATTAGTTAGGAACAGTTAGCGTGGATTCTTAACAAAATTTCTCATAGTTAATTTGTTTGTTTCTAACAAATTTTATTTTGTCAAATGTTTCCTTCATTATGCCACTTGATTTTTGATAAATCAATATCCAAATATGAAATTGGATGAATATGGTTATTATGTGGTGAACGGATTTGTATATCGGTGGACGTAAGTAGGATAGTAAACGATTGTTGAATTATATTCGAAGAATGTACAGTGTAACTTATTAATGTGAAATCTAAATACTCCTCGGGTATTACCTACCCGTTAAAAAATTTTCACCATTAACAGTTTGTACACAAGAATTTTTAATTACAATCTTTATGAAAATATATATACATATATATTTTCTTCAGATGTAATCATGGATTTAATGATTCAATATGATATTAAACTCATTTGATTTACCGTTGGAACAAGAATATATAATCTCTAAAACATTAGAGATTACATAATCGCCATGTCGAACGAAGATAAATGATGTAGAACGATACGTAGAACGATGATTATACTTGAGGTACAGAGTGAGATGTTGAGGCATGGATTGTTGATGGTACTGGTACTGTTATTGATGGTACTGTTGATGCCGGTGATGTTGCTAAAGCTGGTAAATTTTGCACTATCTTTTCCAAGGCTACAACTCGGGCGTGAAGCTCGTTGACTTCTTCTATTATACTAAGATGATTGTCGGTTCGAACGAGCGGATGAATGAGGTTTAGAATCTGAGATAGTATATGATCGTGACGAGACACTCTGGAAGTGAGAGAGAAAATGGTGTCTTGAACAGGTTCGCCGGTAAACGCTTCAGGTTCATTGTCAATAGGTGAATTCGTTTGATGGAAGGGATCGCCTTCTTCGCGTCTCCATTGATTAAGTCAACTACGAACCCATCAGATGAATTGGGGATGACTGATTGATTGATTCATTCCGGTGACGCTGATAGGTGAAACTCCATATCGGAATTACCATCGGAATCCGAGGAATTTGAACTGCTTGAGGAATTCATCTCGTACGATCAGATGAAGGATTTTCGATAAGAAATAGATTATAGGATGTAGATTAGTACCCTGCAATACATAATTTAAATATGCATATATAATACTAAAATCCCATAAATTATGGAGGAATCTACGGAAGCTGTCAGGCAAAGGTAACAATAACATATACGCTAAGATATGAACTTATCTATACACTGTCTATGCAATAGAGGCAGTAAGACGTGTCTAGACTTTAAGGATGATAAGCAAATAATTTTCGACACTAAATGATAAGCAAAACTTTTGACATGCAGACACGGTCGAAGTCCAGACTCACTAATGCATCCTAACGACTTATCAGTTAGACACACTAATGCAGACCTAGTTCGCTAAGACCACCGCTCTGATACCAAATTTAACGCCTCGTCCTAATCCATCCGGACGAAGTCCATATCGATTATAAATGATTCACAATAGTTGATTACATCGCGAGGTACTTGACCTCTATATGATACATTTTACAAAGATTGCATTCGTTTTTGAAAAGACAAACTTTCATTTCATCGAAAGTTGACAGGCTTGCATACCATTTCATAATATATCCAACTATAATTGACTTAATAATAATCTTGATGAACTCGACGACTCGAATGCAACATCTTTTGAAATATGCCATGAATGACTCCAAATAATATCTATAAAATGAGCAAATACACAGCGAAAGATTTCTTTCATACCTGAGAATAAACATGCTTTAAAGTGTCAACCAAAAGGTTGGTGAGTTCATTAGTTTAACATAAATAATCTTTGATTACTTGTGTCTATTTCCTGTTTGAAACCTGGTTCGCCTTCAGAATGAATATTAGTCAATAAAGTGTTGTTGTTTGGGATTTTGAACATGATAGTAGTGTCAACCATTTTAGAGTGTTGTTGGGTTCAAAATTACCAAATATAGCGGTAATGGGTTGGGTCTTTCGGATCAAGTGCGATAGGCGTTAAATTTGTACTTGTTTGTATGCGGGTTAGAATTACCACCTGTAGTGGTAATTTAGTGATGTCCATTTAGATGTCTAAATGGGCGAGTGTTAGTGGGCAAGGTGGAAACCCTTGGTTAAGGGTGTTGGTATTAGATTCTCTTTTAGAGAATTGGTTTTTATGTGTTTATGTGCCTATGTGTTATATAGGTGATTACTTGCTCGGATGGGATGACGAAGGTTGTACATACATGGCTTGTACTTGTGCGTGCGTCGCTAGGTGAGTGGAATAATTATACGTGTATGTATATAGTTTATTTATTTATGTGCTATGGTATGAACCAAAGAGCCGGTAGTGCCATAGTATGTGTGAGTGTGCTATGATGTGAACCAAGGAGCCGGTAGCATCATGGTACGTATGTTGTAGTGTGAACCAAAGAGCCGGTAGAACTATAGCGCGAGTTGTTAGGGTGTGAACCAAAGAGCCGGTAGCACCTTAGCGTGAGTATGACTCAGTGTTATGTGTGAACCAAAGAGCCGGTAGCATCATGACAAATGCGTAGTGGCGTGAACCAAAGAGCCGGTAGCGCCATAGCATGTGACGTATGGTGTGAACCAAAGAGCAGGTAGCACCATAGCGTGGGTATGATTAACCATATTGTGTGTGTTGTTTATTTAGCATTTAATATTGTGATGGATATATGCTATTGGTTATGCTAGCTTGTGGTATGGGAGATTATTAGCTTTATACTTGCGATGGTATGTTAATTAGATTGCTAGCATGTATGCGGTATTTGTGTAAGTGTTTGCAAGTAAGTAGATTATATATGTATATATATAATTATTGCATTCACTAAGCTTATGCTTACCCTCTCATTGTTTACCTTTTTATAAGTATTGTTGATGCGGAGTTGCCTAGTTGCTAGACTAGGGTTATTAGACGTTGCTTAAGCTTGGAGAATCAGCTTTTGGATATTCGGACGCTGATTGGGGATTTGGTAGTCCCCGGGATTATGCTCTTGGTATTGGGTTGGGTTATTGAGTATTAACCCGTATTTTGGGTAATTGGGTCATTATTACAAATGCTTTTGTAATGTGTCATTTTTGTACTAAGAGTTAATAACCATTGCGATGAATGGACCTCTATATGCCATGAACGACTCCATGTAATATGAGCAAATGCACAGCGAAAGATTTCTTTCATACCTGAGAATAAACATGCTTAAAAGTGTCAACCAAAAGGTTGGTGAGTTCATAGGTTTATCATAAACAGTAAAATTCATCATTTTGACAGACTACAAGATTTAAATGTTGCATGGTACAAATGGACCCGAATCCTACACCCACCTGTAATGTACATGTGATATCTTTTAAATACAGTACACCTTTCTCGTGTACGCAATCCATTTTTCATAAATCTTAGTAACCGTACACATATCTCGTGCACAAAAACTAATATACATAACCTGTGTATAAAATTATTTTCTCGATACATAACATTCACATCAATTGGTGGCAATTATCATGTCCACATAATTCAATGGTGGCAATTATCATCACCACATAATTCAATGGTGGCAATTATCATGTCCACATAATTCAATGGTGGCAATTATCATGTCCACATAATTCAATGGTGGCAATTATCATGTCCACATAATTCAATAATAATCCGCAGAAATTATGTCTGCATAATAATTCATTCGAGGAATGTTTTGCTTGTGTCTATCTCGTCAAACATTTATAAAAACATTTCATGTATTCGCAGTTCAAAATATATTTCAAAAGCATTTAATAAAGCAGTTGTAAAAACAACGCATGTATTCTCAGTCCCAAAAATGTAAAGAGTAAAAGGGAGCAAATGAACTCACAATACTATATTTTGTAGTAAAAATATGCATACGACGGAACTGAACAATGCAAGGTTGACCTCGGATTCACGAACCTATATCAATTGTATATCTATTAAAACATATAATGGAGATCACATAATTTCATTTATTAATATATATTATTTATATATTTATGGTTATATGAAATTTATAATAAATTCCTTTTAAAAACGTATACTTTATTTTATATCTTAAATTACATGTTATATATAGTTATTCATTTAAATGATAGTTTTGTTAATAATGATTTACTAATAATAATAATAATAATAATAATAATAATAATAATAATAATAATAATAATAATAATAATAATAATAATAATAATAATAATAATAATAATAACTTTATTAATAATGATAATACTAATAATAAAAATTGATAATGATAATCTTTAATAATATTAATAATAGTAATAAGTTATTTCATTTTTATAATGAAAACAATAATATTGATAATAATACTTATATTCCTAAAAATGATATGATAATAATAATAATAATGGTAATAGTAATACTACCTCAAAGGAGTAGATCTTAAAAAAATGCCCAAGTCCGGGGTTGAATCCGCGACGTCCCGCTAACTCGATAACACCCGTTACCATTCCTCTGCCATCATCATACATCACTAACCTAATTATCATCTCATTTCATAACATCGTCATTTTATGTTTATCGTATCATAATCATCCTAGCTCGTTTATTATCATCACCATCGTTACCTCTATGTATCATCATCTAAAATAATCATCATCATTCTTTATTTAAATTATTATCATTGACTATCCTTCTATCTCTTCTTCTTTGTTCATAATATTCATCATCATTCTTATTTATCGTATCCGTCTACTAGAAACAAGAGTGGGTCACGGCCCAATTTGTAATATCAGTTTTCTTGCCCAACGTTTAAAAAAATAAACAGCTCATCAAAGAAAAATAAAACTCAGCTTATTCACCACATATGTAAACGGCCCAAAAATAGTTTTTTTTCAAAAGACAGATGGCCCGACAACAATATCGTGGCTTTTGCTTTTTGACCTGGTACACGAATTGCAAATGGCGGAATATAAATAAATACGGAGTATAAAGAAAAAACTCATGCACTAAATATTTCATCATCATCACCAACATCATCCACTATCCTTTTTATAATCCCACCACCTCAACCTTTATCACTATCTTATAACATCATCATCATCACTATCTTCCTAATCATCTATCATCTATCTTACATACTATCCATAATCATCAACAACTTCGTAAAAGGAATCATCATCATTGTTATTATAATCGTCCAAAAATCTAGTTGCAAAGTTCAAATTAGATTAAATTTCAAAACTCCTAAGTGTTGGATTTTTCGGCTCCACTCCTTGATGTCGCCTTCCAAAAGCAGCGAAAAAATTTAATGTAAAAGCTAAGTCTAAAAAAACGTCTTCATTCACAGTATATCTAATTGTACATCCCATGCAAATCCAAAGTCTTAGTCACCCACTTCTTTCTTAATAGAACATAAGGTCCTACATCTATCTTTACCCTATCTTTAATATCATTGTCTGACCCAATTTGTAATTCCATAAAGAAAGGGAATACGGCCCACGCTAATCAAATCAAGCGACTAGCTGTATTAATCACAATCTAAAAAGAATTTCGGCTCCTTTTATTTCTTTCTCTTTAATAATGAACTAATGGATGAAAGTAGGGTTTTCTTTAAAGTAGTTGTTGGTCAAAAAAAGAAGAAATGGTACATACATCTAGTTCACGGCTCCATCATCAAATCAATATCATGTTTTACTCTAAGTGGGACGTTGGCCAAGGAAAGAAAAAGAAATGAAAAGTCCCCATGTACATCCACCAATTGCTCGACCAAAACAAAAAGAATGTGTGGTCCAAACCAATTTAATCATTTCTTTTTCCTTTAATAATCATATGGGGTATGGTTGCTTAAAGGTTTTTCAGCCAAAACAAGTAAAAAAATATATATAAAGGCAGCCCTTTATTCGCTAGTTTCCTTCATGGAACTTCAATATTATATGTTAGTTTAATGATGGTTTTGAGTTACCTCTTGTCTTGGAAATAAACCATCAAAAACACATTCAAGTATCCATAATGGTTGGTGGTGTTTTAAGTTAAAGTGGGTTCAAAAGTTAGCGGTTTGGTGTTGTTTGTTCTCGGACAAGAAATAAAGTGGAAGTGGTTATAGTTTACATGGAAACAGTAATTTATATAGACGATGGTGAGTTTAATGTGGTTTATGGTAAAAGGTGGTGATGAAGGTTTCATTAAAAGAGAAGCATAAGAAGGAGCGATGGTTTTATGATTGTCGATTTAAAAGTGGTGGTGATGGAATAAGACTTCAAGAATGTGGTGAGTTGTTTCTATATTTTTCCATTTTTGATTCCAATTGCATTGTTTTGTAGTGCCAATTGAATCGACAGAAATATTCGAGCCAGAAGGAAACGAACAAGAAAAGAATGAAGTAGATGGTGATCCTAAACAGAATCGTTCGCTTTACTGATTTTGATATCTAACAAACTTTGTATCTGTCTGTTTGATCTTTCTTCTCTTCTATTTGGATTCAATAATATGATGTGATCAATTTTGTTTGCATTGTGGCAAGATTTGGACGTGTGACAAGAATCAGACAGGAAGTACATGATTTATTTTATCAGAGAAAATAATATAAAGCTTGATCACGATGGTTAACATATTGGAATCAATTGTAGTTGTTTTGTAGTAAATGTAGTGATCAACAGTTTCAATCAGATTCAATCAGGAGCAGAGAAAACGAATCAAAGAAGCGAAGAAAGACAAAACTGAGAAATCGATGGCTAACTGAATTTTGTTCTGTATTGTAATGGATTCGAATTTGTAATCAGACAAGAGATAGGAAAACAAATCAAATACTGTGTTGATTGCTACGTAAAGCAGATTCAGATTCTAAAGCAAATCAGGAAATAACCTAGGATGTGGGTGTTAAACAGAATACAGATGTATTTTATTTATGTATATATCCGTATGTATATATATATATATATATATATATGACCATGTAATTATATATATAAGTCTGTATATACCCGTAATAATATATCTGTTTATCTATATATTTGTATATATAATTATTTCTGTAATTTACATATTAAGGAAACATAATATTATTAATAATACAAACATTAATATTTAACATTAATATTAATTTTAATAATAACAAAACTTAGTAATAATAATAATAGAGATAATAATAATATTAATAATATTAATATCAAAATAATACTAATAAGAATAATGATAATAACAATTTTAAATAACATGATAATTTTAGGTTTAAACTTGGTGCAATCTTTTTAAAACTGACTCCTAAGGTAGTTTTATACTTTTAAAAATTATTATTATTATTAATATTATTATTATTATTATCCTTAGTCAGGTATTTCTACAATTATTAATTTTGCAAAACAAAAGATATATATGTAAATATATTATTACATAAAATATACTAATATTATATAAAATTATGTTTCAACTAATATTATTGATATAACATTAATTAAATATCAAATAATTATCATAATATATTATAAGAATAATTAATACATAACAAATATATAAACTTAATTGATTTATACTATAATGTGTTAATACTTGATATAGGTTCGTGAATCCGAGGCCAACCATGCATTGTTCAATGTCGTCGTATTTTTACTACAAAATACAGTATTGTGAGTTTCATTTACCTTTTTACCCTTTATATTTTTGGGCTGAGAATACATGCGCAACTTTTATAACTGTTTTACGAAATAGACACAAGTAATCGAAATTACGTTCTATGGTTGAATGATCGAAACTGAATATGCCCCTTTTTATTAAGTCTGGTAATCTAAGAATTAGGGAACAGACACCCTAATTGACGTGAACTCTAAAGATAGATCTATCGGGCCCAACAAGCCCCATCCAAAGTACCGGATGCTTTAGTACTTCGAAATTTATATCATGTCCGAAGGAGGATCCCGGAATGATGGGGATATTCTAATATGTATATTGTGAATGTCGGTTACCAGGTGTTCAATCCATATAAATGATATTTTTGTCTCTATGCATGGGACGTATGTTTATGAGAAATGGAAATATGAAATTATCTTGTGGTCTATTAAAATTATGGAATGATTATTTATGTTAAACTAATGAACTCACCAACCTTTTGGTTGACACTTTAAAGCATGTTTATTCTCAGGTACGAAAGAAATCTTCCGCTGTGTATTTGCTCATTTTATAGATATTACTTGGAGTCATTCATGGCATATTTCAAAAGATGTTGCATTCGAGTCGTCGAGCACATGTCATACCCCATCCTAATCCGTTTGGACGAAGTCACCAACATCTGGTTCCATTGCGATGATCGACTCCAAATAATGTCTTTACAATGAGCAAATGCACAACGGAAGATTTCTTTCATACTTGAGAATAAACATGCTTTTAAGTGTCAACTAAAAGGTTGGTGAGTTCATAGGTTTATCATAAAACAATAAAATTCATCATTTTGATAGACCACAAGATTTAAATCCTGCATGGTACAAATGGGCCAGAATCCTCTACCCACATGTAATGTACATGCGATATCTTTTAAATACAGTACACCTTTCTCGTGTACGAAATCATCTTTCATAAATCTTAGTAACCATACACATATCTTGTGCACAAAAATAACATACACATAATCTGTGTATAAAATCATTCTCTCGATACATAACATTCACTTTTCATTGCTTTCATAGCTTGGCTTGGTAACCGACCTTAACATATAATGCGCATAAATAATATCCCCAAAAACAGAACATCTCGTCTGTATAATATATAAAACTCGAAGTACTAAACACCACGCCCACTAGCTCTTCCGTCTAGTGAACATTCTGGGTGGGGGTGTTAAACTCGGTAGCTACCTTTAAGATTCGCGTGAATTAGGGCCATACCCGATTCTAATTCTTAGGTTACCAAGCAATAATAATTAGGGGAAATATTCACAACAATTAGTGGCAATTATCAAGTCCACATAATTCAATAATAATCCACAGAACTTCTGTCAGCATAATAATTCATTCGAGGAATGTTTTGCTTGTGTCTATCTCATCAAACATTTATAAAAGCATTTCATGTATTCGCAGTTCAAAATATATTTCAAAAGCATTTAATAAAGCAGTTGTAAAATAGCGCATGTATTCTCAGTCCCAAAAATGTAAAGAGTAAAAGGGAGCAAATGAAACTCACGCATATAAATATTGTAAAACAGTTAATAAAGCATTTGCATGTATTCTCAGCCCAAAAATGTAAAGAGTAAAATGGAGCAAATGAACTCACGCATATAAATATTGTAAAACAGTTAATAAAGCATTTGCATGTATTCTCAGCCCAAAAATGTAAAGAGTAAAAGGGAGCAAATGAACTCATAATACTGTATTTTGTAGTAAAAATACATATGACGACATTGAACAATGCAGGGTTGGCCTCGAATTCACGAACCTATATCATTTGTATTTATATTAAAATAAATAATCGTAATCAAACAAGTATATATATTTTATTTTATGTATTAAGATTAATATTATTATACATATAATTTTTAGTAATAATGATAATAATAATAATAATAAAGATTTTAATCATAATAATACTACTAATAATAACCTTAATAATAATACTTATACTTATAATAATAATAATAGTAATAATAATAATCTTAATATTAATATTAATATTAATGGTGATAATAATTATAACAATACTTATATTAATTTTAGTAATAATAATAATAAAAATAATAATAATAATAATAATAATAATAATAATAATAATAATAATAATAATAATAACAATAATGATAATAATAATAATTGTATTAATGATAGCAATAATAATAATTATCTTAACAATAATAACACTAAACAATAATAATAATAATAATAATGATAACTATAATAATAATAATAATAATAATAATAATAATAATAATAATAATAATAATAATAATAATAATAATAATAATAATTATTATTATTATAATAATAATGTTAAAAATACTACCTCAAGTAACAAGCCTTTAAAATAAAATAAACGCCTTTGCCCAGGCTCGAACTCGCGACGTCCTACTAACCCGATAACATCCTTAACTATTCGTCCATTACCATTTTTCTGATCTAATCTCAGATTCATATTGATATAACTCATCACATCGATTATCTTAATCACCATCATAACTATCATGATCATAACATCATCCTCATGATCATCATCAATATCTTATCGTCTCACTTTACTTAGCATGCCTCGTGATCATCACATACATCATTAACATCACGAATCCATCTCGTTCATATAGCATGATCATCATCATAACTCATAATCCTAATTATAAACTATAACCATAATTCATAACCATAATTATAAATCATAATTATAATTCATGACCATTATTATAAATCATAATCATATTCAAATCATAAGCATTTCCATCATCATTTATCACTTATCATAATCATCATTATGCCTGGGATCACCATCGATTAGCAGTGGCAGCAACAGAAGTGAACGAGGCAGAGAAAAAAAATATAAAACAGTTGCAGCGGTTCATATATCGACTAGTAAGGACCATAGATGGTGCTTTTCTGCTGGCCCAACAGAGGAACTCTCGGCCCGTCAGGAAAATGACTATGTCTCGGCCCAATTATTAATACAAGTGTACAGCCCATCTGCCACCTCAGTCCAATTACCAACTTGTCGTAATTCTGATGTATCGTACAACTTTAAAAGCGATTTCCAAATAAAAAAAATTAAGACAGCTCAAAAGTTTATCAAGTGGTTTGAATTGCATTGTGCTCTGCATGGGAGACTATCTAGTCCCACTTGCTTCTTGATACATGCCTCATTTTAATATCTTTTAACCAAATTGCCAAATCTTTATACTAACATATTCCACTTGCACAAAAACAAATATATAAAGGTCCATAATATTATTTAACATATCGTGTTTTTGCCTTTGGTTTTATTCGACAGGAACAAGGATAAAAGAGAGAGAAAAATGCAGCAAGTTTGAAATGGGTTAAATGGTGAAGGTTATGTTTTCAAATGGTTTTCAATGGTTGCAATAAGAAGTAGCGCAGTTTTCGAACAGCAGGCATATGCAGTTGTTGTTTAGCGAGTAAAGAATATCAAGTAACGAAACAAAACAAAAATGAAATGTCGGGTAGTAGAAGTGCAATTGCAGCAAATCTTCGGTTTATTACATAGCAACAGTTATAGTTTTCAATGGGCTGTTGGATTAGAGTAAACACGCAAAGCAGTAGCAACAGAAAGACGATGGTTTGATGGGTGTGATTAGCGTTTTGACAAGGAACAGAAAAATATACATATAGCAGCTGTTACAGTCGAGTAATGTGGTGTTTGGGTTCGGTGTTAATCGTGAAGTAGAAGCAGAAATCAACAAAGATTTTAAATGGCCTGTGGTGGTTTATTTCAAAAGGAAACAGGAAATGAAATGGCAGCAGGACAACAAAATGGGGTATTTGGTTTTTGGTTGAGGTTCTTTGATGTAAAGGTGGTGGATTGAGGTGGTGTTTTTCGGTGGTGTTGGTTTCAACCTGATTCAGCAGCAGGTTCTTGTCATCACAAACCAGAAGCAGGAAGAAAAAGAAAGAAAGAAAATGGGTAGCGTGTGGTTTTTTTTTTTTTTTTATCTCTTCCCAAGTATGTGTATATTGATATATATAATTAGATTGTATGCATACATGTAATAATAGAATATAATGATAATGATAATGATAGATGTGGTTAGTGGAGATGTTCAATCAAATAATAATATTTTGAAGTGTAATGTAAACGTGTGATTAAAGTATTCCTTAACCGCCCCACTTTCTATACACCTAATTTCAAAAGATACTGAAACCAATGTTAGGTTAATTAGTTTTTGTTAAAGTTTTGTTTAGTTAATATTTCATTGTTGGTTAATATTTTGATATATGTTAGTTTTATTATTTATTATTTAGTCATTGAGTTTTTGAATTGGTAGAAAAGTTGTAGTAGTTATGGTTTGTTGATAGTTTGCCGAATAAAACAGAATATAATGGTTAGTAACAATAGTCGAAAGGGTTTTGCTTTGGGGTGGTTGCACGACATTAACAATAACATGGGAGGGGTTGGTTGCATAGTGTAGTAAAAAAAAATAACAAAGGTGGTGAGGATATGGGTTGGTGATCTTGGATTAATATAAAGAAAAAAATATAAATAATTGGGGTATATATATATATATATATATATATATATATATATATATATATATATATATATATATATATATATATATCATGTCCCAATTAATTATGTTTAGGCATGTGTCCAAATGAAAAGCAAAGGTAGAAACAATCAATTAACAATAATGGTTATCTAGTGGGTTTGATGCATGCATGTGCTGTAAAACAATCCAAGAATAATAAGCAAATTAGTAGTCCATCATGGTTTTTCGTTCTTGGATTGGTGAATAAGAAAAGAAACAAAAGGATGGTAATGATAGGTGCATGGATATCTTTAAATATAATAAGGCAATTGGTTATCTTGAAAAACCTACACAAAAGTCAAAAGAAAAAATATCGAGTGGTAGTAGGTGATGGTTTAAGATATGTGTTAGTGCATGTATGTAGTATGTTATATATGATATAATAAATAATGAAGTAATAATAATAATTAATAATATTTATAGTTTCAAGTTATTATATATATACATATCTATTGATAAACAGTTGTTCGTGAATCGTCGGGAATGGTCAAGGTCAAATGAATGTACGAAAATAGTTCAAAAATTTTGAGACGCAACATAACGGATTTTACTTATTATGTCAGAATTATAAAAATCATATCGTGAGTTTGGTTCAAAATTAGTCGAAATTTTCCGGGTCACTACAGTACCTACCCGTTAAAGAAATTTCGTCCCGAAATTTGATCGAGGTCGTCATGGCCAACAATAAGAATGTTTTTCATTAACGAATATGAGTTGTTAAATAGAGTTTTATCATTATTGATTAATATAGATAAAACGATTTGGTTACTTGAAGCGTATGAGTGAAGCTATCGCAAAAGATTGAAATAGGAAAAGTAAAGATTCGTCTTAACTTTTGACAGAGTCAGGGTTGAATTCCGAAATTCAAGGGATTTAAAGAAAATCTTTGAAATCTAAAAGATTTGATTCTTCGCCGAATAAGGAAATTAAGAGTTCCTTAATTAAATGCGGTCGTCTGCCTTGATTGCTTTGTCCGATATTTCACTATAAATCCACCCTCTTCGTTTCCATTAAATTCTGGAGTTCCATTCTTTTATTTTCTCTTCCCGACTTTAAGTCAAATGAATAATGGTCCAGAATTCGTAAGTATAGAGTTTTGAATGATCATGACTAATGTTCTAAGAGAGGAATTGTAATGGCACGATCTTGATTGGTTAAATTACCAGAATTCAAAAGAAAAGATAGAACTATCAGGAAGATATGTTCTTAATATGTTTGGAGATTAGGTAGAATGTAAGAGTCGTGTAAATGGAACATGATGATGGTACTGAGAATCATCACGTTCCATTAGAAACTCAACATGAATTACTGTAATATAATCACGTTGATCAAGTGTTAGTATATTATACTAACTCATGCTTCAGTTCCCAACACTACTTCAAAAACATTCATATTTTAAATTCGAATTTTTCAGAAATTTAGAAACTAAAATAGTTTCCTTTATGATATATCACAGATAGTGCGGAGAGATAATTAATATCGGACGAGAATATTTATGAAGATATCTTCAGAAATATTGAGGATATTTACAATGAAAGATATGATAATATCTTGGAATGTTAGAACTAAATTGTGATGAAGAAATTCATTCACGATGATTTAGAGCGGTTAAGGAGTAAGGTATTCGCTAAAGATTTCATCAAAAACTTAATCATCGGATTCTTTAAATACAGGGTTTGGTCCTTGTATTTGTCCTTGGTCTCCTTCATGTTTGCTCAATTCATTTTTCAGAACTCAGAGATCTGATTCGTAAGCTATAGTGCTTTTCAGAATTTCAGAATGAAATATCATAATTCTAAGAGATAAATGTTATATGTGTACATATAACTGTTGACGTAGAAACGCTGTGAGTTTTCAAAATACTGATTGCTGATTCTCGGTAACTGGTATGTCAATTCTCGTTACAAGATGCGGATGTGTATATGATAGGGTTTTAATGAACATTTATAATGGTTCTTCGAAGAGTCTTAAGCCAATGGGTAATGAAGTTGCTGGTAAGTTTACTACTAACGTGGTGGAATATAAACGATTCTTCGGTAATGATGACGAAAGACAAACTTATATATTAAGCTTATAATATAGTTAATCCGAATGAAAGTCGAAGTTGACTTGCTGGAGCTGTGACAAAATTGGCTAATTTGGAAAGGAATTGCAATGTTATTTTCGGTAATAGCAATGCCAAAGGAGCTAGCATAGATACGTGTTAAACATTTACTCAAGTTCCGAATGTTTTCAGGTGCAATACTATATGGCTAAATCTTTTCTTCCGTAGATGAAGTCAGGTAATTCATCCTCCCAATTGAGGTGTTTTCAAGAATCACGGAAGGTTTGAACGCAGATTGTAATCGTCAAGATACAAATGAGGTTTAAGATGAAAGTCAAGTGGCAAACTTGAAGAATTATTTAGTTTCATATGTTATAATCAATATTTTAATTCATTTTAATTGTCCACTGTTGGTAGTCCTTAGTTGATTAGTCCACAGTTAGCTAGGAATAGTTAGCTAGGATTTTGTTAGCGTGGATTCTTAACAAAATTTCTCATAGCTAATTTGTTTGTTTCTAACAAATTTTATTCCGTCAAATGTTTTCTTCATTATGCCACTTGTTGGATTCTGATAGGTCAAAATCCAAATATAAAATCTGAATGGAAATGGTTATTCTGTGGTGAACGGATTCATATATTTGTGAATGTAAGTAGGATAGTAAATGACCGTTGAATCAGATTCGAAGAATGTACAGTGTAACTTATTAATGTGAAATCTTAAATATTCCTCGGGTATTACCTACCCGTTAAAATATTTTCATCACTAACAGTTTGTACGAAAAAAATTTAATCACAATCTTTATGAAAATATATATACATATATATTTTCTTCAGATGTAATCATGGATTTAATGAGTCAATATAATATTAGACTCATTTGATTTTCGGTTTGAGCTAGAATAAGTAATCTCTAAAACTATTAGGATCCACATATTCTTCGCAGAATATTAATGCAGTTATGGATCAATACTTCATTGTTCATTGCTGTTGATACTCCTTGGTATCTATGGTGAGTATGATATTGATGTTCGTGGGACAGATTGTGAAATTGAGGCTTGGGATGCGGATGTTGTTGGTGGTACTGTTGATGTTGCTGAAGCTGGTAAGTTTTGCACCATATTTTTCAAGGCTACAATTCAGGCGTGTAGTTCGTTGACTTCTTACTCCGGGATGATTGTCGATAAGAACGGGCAAATGAATAAGGTTTAGAATCTGAGTTATGATATAGTTGTGGCGAGATATTCGGGAAATGAGGGTGAAAATGGTGTTACGAACAGGTTCGCCGGTAAGTGCTTCAGGTTCTTCATCAAGAGGTGAATTCGGTTAGTAGAAGGGATCGCCTTCTGCGCGTCTCCATTGATTAAGTCGACTACAAACCCATCAGATGAATTGGGGATGGATGATTGGTTGATTCATTCTGGTGACACTGCTTTCAGAGCTTAGGTGAAACTCCATATCGGAATAGCTGTCGGAATTCGATGAATTCGAACTGGTTGAGGGATTCATCTCGTACGATCAGATGAAGAATTTTCGATAAGAAATAGATTATAGGATGTAGATTAGTACCCTGCAATACATAATTTACATATGCATATATAATACTAAAATCCCATAAGTTACGGAGGAATCTACGGAAGCTGTCAGGCAAAGGTAACAATAACAGATACGCTAAGATATGAATTTATCTATACACTGTTTATGCAATAGAGGCAGTAAGATGTGCCTAGACTTTAAGGATGATAAGCAAATAATTGATCTCTAAATTACATATAAAGCTATCTTATTCAAAGGTTTAAACTTGTAATCACTAGAACATAGTTTAGTTAATTCTAAACTTGTTCGCAAATAAAAGTTAATCCTTCTAACTTGACTTTTAAAATCAACTAAATACATGTTCTATATCTATATGATATGCTAACTTAATGATTTAAAATCTGGAAACACGAAAAACACCGTAAAACCGGATTTACGCCGTCGTAGTAACACCGCGGGCTGTTTTGGGTTAGTTAATTAAAAACTATGATAAACTTTGATTTAAAAGTTGTTATTCTGGGAAAATGATTTTTATTATGAACATGAAACTATATCCAAAAATTATGGTTAAACTCAAAGTGGAAGTATGTTTTCTAAAATGGTCATCTAGACGTCGTTCTTTCGACTGAAATGACTACCTTTACAAAAGCGACTTGTAACTTATTTTTCCAACTATAAACCTATACTTTTTCTGTTTAGATTCATAAAATAGAGTTCAATATGAAACCATAGCAATTTGATTCACTCAAAACGGATTTAAAATGAAGAAGTTATGGGTAAAACAAGATTGGATAATTTTTCTCATTTTAGCTACGTGAAAATTGGTAACAAATCTATTCCAACCATAACTTAATCAACTTGTATTGTATATTATGTAATCTTGAGATACTATAGACACGTATACAATGTTTCGACCTATCATGTCGACACATCTATATATATTTCGGAACAACCATAGACACTCTATATGTGAATGTTGGAGTTAGCTATACAGGGTTGAGGTTGATTCCAAAATATATATAGTTTGAGTTGTGATCAATATTGAGATACGTAAACACTGGGTCGTGGATTGATTCAAGATAATATTTATCGATTTATTTCTGTACATCTAACTGTGGACAACTAGTTGTAGGTTACTAACGAGGACAGATGACTTAATAAACTTAAAACATCAAAATATATTAAAAGTGTTGTAAATATATTTTGAACATACTTTGATATATATGTATATATTGTTATAGGTTCGTGAATCAACCAGTGGCCAAGTCTTACTTCCCGACGAAGTAAAAATCTGTGAAAGTGAGTTATAGTCCCACTTTTAAAATCTAATATTTTTGGGATGAGAATACATGCAGGTTTTATAAATGATTTACAAAATAGACACAAGTACGTGAAACTACATTCTATGGTTGAATTATCGAAATCGAATATGCCCCTTTTTATTAAGTCTGGTAATCTAAGAATTAGGGAACAGACACCCTAATTGACGCGAATCCTAAAGATAGATCTATTGGGCCTAACAAACCCCATCCAAAGTACCGGATGCTTTAGTACTTCGAAATTTATATCATATCCGAAGGGTGTCCCGGAATGATGGGGATATTCTTATATATGCATCTTGTTAATGTCGGTTACCAGGTGTTCACCATATGAATGATTTTTATCTCTATGTATGGGATGTGTATTGAAATATGAAATATTGTGGTCTATTGTTACGATTTGATATATATAGGTTAAACCTATAACTCACCAACATTTTTGATGACGTTTAAAGCATGTTTATTCTCAGGTGAATACTAAGAGGTTCCGCTGTTGCATACTAAAATAAGGACAAGATTTGGAGTCCATGTTTGTATGATATTGTGTAAAAACTGCATTCAAGAAACTGATTTTGATGTAACATATTTGTATTGTAAACCATTATGTAATGGTCGTGTGTAAACAGGATATTTTAGATTATCATTATTTGATAATCTACGTAAAGGTAAAGGTTATGGTTTGTTTTAAAAATGAATGCAGTCTTTGAAAAACGTCTCATATAGAGGTCAAAACCTCGCAACGAAATCAATTAATATGGAACATTTTTAATCAATAAGAACGGCTTTAAACGTTAACAAAAATGTTGGTGAGTTATAGGTTTAACCTATATATAACAAAAGTGTATGAAAATTGAAGAATGAAAGTTTCGAAGGTTTAAACTTGTAATCACTAGAACATAGTTTGGTTAATTCTAAACTTGTTCGCAAATAAAAGTTAATCCTTCTAACTTGACTTTTAAAATCAACTAAACACATGTTCTATATCTATATGATATGCTAACTTAATGATTTAAAACCTGGAAACACGAAAAACACCGTAAAACCGGATTTACGCCGTCGTAGTAACACCGCGGGCTGTTTTGGGTTAGTTAATTAAAAACTATGATAAACTTTGATTTAAAAGTTGTTATTCTTGGAAAATGATTTTTATTATGAACATGAAACTATATCCAAAAATTATGGTTAAACTCAAAGTGGAAGTATGTTTTCTAAAATGGTCATCTAGACGTCGTTCTTTCGACTGAAATGACTACCTTTACAAAAACGACTTGTAACTTATTTTTCTGACTATAAACCTACACTTTTTCTGTTTAGATTCATAAAATAGAGTTTAATATAAAACCATAGCAATTTGATTCACTCAAAACGGATTTAAAATGAAGAAGTTATGGGTAAAACAAGATTGGATAATTTTTCTCATTTTAGCTACGTGAAAATTGGTAACAAATCTATTCCAACCATAACTTAATCAACTTGTATTGTATATTATGTAATCTTGAGATACCATAGACACGTATACAATGTTTCGACCTATCATGTCGACACATCTATATATATTTCGGAACAACCATAGACATTCTATATGTGAATGTTGGAGTTAGCTATACAGGGTTGAGGTTGATTTCAAAATATATATAGTTTGAGTTGTGATCAATACTGAGATACATATACACTGGGTCGTGGATTGATTCAAGATAATATTTATCGATTTATTTCTGTACATCTAACTGTGGACAACTAGTTGTAGGTTACTAACGAGGACAGCTGACTTAATAAACTTAAAACATCAAAATATATTAAAAGTGTTGTAAATATATTTTGAACATACTTTGATATATATGTATATATTGTTATAGGTTCGTGAATCAACCAGTGGCCAAGTCTTACTTCCCGACGAAGTAAAAATCTGTGAAAGTGAGTTATAGTCCCACTTTTAAAATCTAATATTTTTGGGATGAGAATACATGCATGTTTTATAAATGATTTACAAAATAGACACAAGTACGTGAAACTCAAGGACTAAGGCTACTCCAAAAGTCACCACCATCAACTGCTAAAAGCATACTATGTCGAGGGTCAGTTTCACCGTCGGCAGTGACTGATTGTCACTCGATACCCTCCTGGCGTCCGATCACCGTCTCAAATCACAAAGTCGGGCAGAAGACGTTGTTGCTAGAACGTTTGCAGGTCCCAATTTTAAATAATATAGTCGTTTGTTATCCTTTTTTTCCGGCTGTTTTTTTTTACCTTTAAATACTACTCATTTTCAAAACTCAAACATACCATTTTCAAAAATCAAGCTAATTAGTTATCGGTCAAGTTGTTCCTAGTTTATTTGATTAACGAATAAGTAGAAGTTCATTTAGGACCAAGTTATTTTGTCTCACTTAGTGTGATGTATTTATTTATCAATGCAACATTTATTTTAATTATATGTTATATGTTATGTTCTAATATGTTATAAAAACTATTTAGTTTATGTTTTTTAATTATGAATTGTATTTTTTTATTAATCCAAATTCTATTTAATTAAAAATAAACTAATAGAAATAAATTTTTTTCTCTCCAAAACACTGAAAACTGATAATAAACAAATTTCTCTCTCTCTCTCTCTCTCTCTCTCTCTTATCAATGTCAGTTTTTCAGTGTCAGTCCAGTCAGCGTCCAGTCATCAAACTGATACTGAAACTGACACCGAAAGATACCCAATGCGCTAAAGTAATACTCCCTCCGTCCCACCACAAGTTTCCACATTTCTATTTTGGAATGTCACATATCAAGTGTCCACTTTGTATTTCAACCAATGAGAAGAGGTTATACTGGAGAGAGAAGATTTCTGATTGGTGGAGAATGAAGTTAGTGGAATTTCCTAAAACTGTGTGCAAAAAGTAAGTGGACACTTGTGGTGGGACGGAGGGAGCAGTAATTTAACACAATGCTTAAGATTGCGTAAGCCGTTGGAGATGTTGTTTGTGAACAATATCAAATAGGTTTGTCTAAAAGTCAAGTTCGGGTCGAGTGCAACACTAGCGGATCGCGAGCATAATGTCGTGAGGCGCGAGGATTGAAGTTTTGGTGACAGAAACACCCCGCAGCGGGCAAGGCTACGCTCAAAAGTTGCGAGGCCCCTCTCGCGGATCGTGTAGTGACCTGAACTTTTCCATGTTTATATATATTAATTGAGATTGATATTTACATGATTAAATGTTTCCAAAATGTTAAGCAATCAAACTTGTTAAGACTTGATTAATTGAAATATGTTTCATATAGACAATTGACCACCCAAGTTGACCGGTGATTCACGAACGTTAAAACTTGTAAAAACTATATGATGACACATATATGGATATATATATATAGTTAACATGATACTATGATAAGTAAACATATCATTAAGTATATTAACAATGAACTACATATGTAAAAACAAGACTACTAACTTAATGATTTTTAAACGAGACATATATGTAACGATTATCGTTTTAAAGATTTAATGTATATATATCATATTAAGAGATATTCATTCATACATGATAATATCATGATAATATAATAATTTAAAATCTCATTTGATATTATAAACATTGGGTTAACAACATTTAACAAGATCGTTAACCTAAAGGTTTCAAAACAACACTTACATGTAACGACTAACGATGACTTAACGACTCAGTTAAAATGTATATACATGTAGTGTTTTAATATGTATTTATACACTTTTGAAAGACTTCAATACAATTATCAAAATACTTCTACTTAACAAAAATGCTTACAATTACATCCTCGTTCGGTTTTATCAACAATTCTACTCGTATGCACCCGTATTCGTACTCGTACAATACACAGCTTTTAGATGTATGTACTATTGGTATATACACTCCAATGATCAGCTTTTAGCAGCCCATGTGAGTCACCTAACACATGTGGGAACCATCATTTGGCAACTAGCATGAAATATCTCATAAAATTACAAAAATATGAGTAATCATTCATGACTTATTTACATGTAAACAAAATTACATATCCTTTATATCTAATCCATACACCAACGACCAAAAACACCTACAAACACTTTCATTCTTCAATTTTCTTCATCTAATTGATCTCTCTCAAGTTCTATCTTCAAGTTCTAAGTGTTCTTCATATATTCTACAAGTTCTAGTTACATAAAATCAAGAATACTTTCAAGTTTGCTAGCTCACTTCCAATCTTGTAAGGTGATCATCCAACCTCAAGAAATCTTTGTTTCTTATAGTAGGTTATCATTCTAATACAAGGTAATAATCATATTCAAACTTTGGTTCAATTTCTATAACTATAACAATCTTATTTCAAGTGATGATCTTACTTGAACTTGTTTTCGTGTCATGATTCTGCTTCAAGAACTTCGAGCCATCCAAGGATCCGTTGAAGCTAGATCCATTTTTCCCTTTTCCAGTAGGTTTATACAAGGAACTTAAGGTAGTAATGATGTTCATAACATCATTCGATTCATATATATAAAGCTATCTTATTCGAAGGTTTAAACTTGTAATCACTAGAACATAGTTTAGTTAATTCTAAACTTGTTCGCAAACAAAAGTTAATCCTTCTAACTTAACTTTTAAAATCAACTAAACACATGTTCTATATCTATATGATATGCTAACTTAATGATTTAAAACCTGGAAACACGAAAAACACCGTAAAACCAGATTTACGCCGTCGTAGTAACACCGCGGGCTGTTTTGGGTTAGTTAATTAAAAACTATGATAAACTTTGATTTAAAAGTTTTTATTCTGTGAAAATGATTTTTATTATGAACATGAAACTATATCCAAAAATTATGGTTAAACTCAAAGTGGAAGTATGTTTTCTAAAATGGTCATCTAGACGTCGTTCTTTCGACTGAAATGACTACCTTTACAAAAACGACTTGTAACTTATTTTTCTGACTATAAACCTATACTTTTTCTGTTTAGATTCATAAAATAGAGTTCAATATGAAACCATAGCAATTTGATTCACTCAAAACGGATTTAAAATGAAGAAGTTATGGGTAAAACAAGATTGGATAATTTTTCTCATTTTAGCTACGTGAAAATTGGTAACAAATCTATTTCAACCATAACTTAATCAACTTGTATTGTATATTATGTAATCTTGAGATACCATAGACACGTATACAATGTTTCGACCTATCATGTCGACACATCTATATATATTTCGGAACAACCATAGACACTCTATATGTGAATGTTGGAGTTAGCTATACAGGGTTGAGGTTGATTCCAAAATATATATAGTTTGAGTTGTGATCAATACTGAGATACGTATACACTGGGTCATGGATTGATTCAAGATAATATTTATCAATTTATTTCTGTACATCTAACTGTGGACAACTAGTTGTAGGTTACTAACGAGGACAGATGACTTAATAAACTTAAAACATCAAAATATATTAAAAGTGTTGTAAATATATTTTGAACATACTTTGATATATATGTATATATTGTTATAGGTTCGTGAATCAACCAGTGGCCAAGTCTTACTTCCCGACGAAGTAAAAATCTGTGAAAGTGAGTTATAGTCCCACTTTTAAAATCTAATATTTTTGGGATGAGAATACATGCAGGTTTTATAAATGATTTACAAAATAGACACAAGTACGTGAAACTACATTCTATGGTTGAATTATCGAAATCGAATATGCCCCTTTTTATTAAGTCTGGTAATCTAAGAATTAGGGAACAGACACCCTAATTGACGCGAATCTTAAAGATAGATCTATTGGGCCTAACAAACCCCATCCAAAGTACCGGATGCTTTAGTACTTCGAAATTTATATCATATCCGAAGGGTGTCCCGGAATGATGGGGATATTCTTATATATGCATCTTGTTAATGTCGGTTACCAGGTATTCACCATATGAATGATTTTTATCTCTATGTATGGGATGTGTATTGAAATATGAAATCTTGTGGTCTATTATTATGATTTGATATATATAGGTTAAACCTATAACTCACCAACATTTTTGTTGACGTTTTAAGCATGTTTATTCTCAGGTGATTATTAAGAGCTTCCGCTGTCGTATACTTAAATAAGGACGAGATTTGGAGTCCATGCTTGTATGATATTGTGTAAAAACTGCATTCAAGAAACTTATTTTGTTGTAACATATTTGTATTGTAAACCATTATGTAATGGTCGTGTGTAAACAGGATATTTTAGATTATCATTATTTGATAATCTACGTAAAGCTTTTTAAACCTTTATTGATGAAATAAAGGTTATGGTTTGTTTTAAAATGAATGCAGTCTTTGAAAAACGTCTCATATAGAGGTCAAAACCTCGCAACGAAATCAATTAATATGGAACGTTTTTAATCAATAAGAACGGGACATTTCAGATCGCGAGTCTGCCTTGCGTAGATAGTCGAAACAGTTTAGAAAACCTTTTATATTCTTCCTATATATTTTGTAACACTAGCTTCCTGTAATTGTGTGAATAAAATTAATAATAAAAATTATTTGGTTTGCGCACGTGGATTAAACCATGCTACATGATGGATTTACGATATAATCATATTAAATCCTTGTGCCATTTACGTTTATCGTTTATGCATTCAATATAGAGTTCACACAATATATGCGTCTCCATTATTCAAATTGATTGAAGAAGTTGTAACATCTTTTTAGAAGAAGATGGAAGATGATCTTGAATTTGTAAAGGGTGTACTGGGCATTGCATTGTGGAAGGGTACGTGTTGATGTTTGGAAAATAAAAAGGCTAGAATTAGAAAGGGTAAAATGATCCAAAATACATGTTGGTTGTGTATGACAAAAAATAATCAGTGTATGAATTATCTCCCATTTGTTATATATTTCGTTCGTTCCAAGTTAATAGTCCCAGAAAAACACGCAACTCAAGAAATGTCATTCCCAAACCTTAAATTATTATAACTTTATAGTTTGTCATTACTTTTATTTTACATGTGTACAGTAAGGGTGTATAATAACTCTTTGTCATTATTTTTTTGATAGAAAAACGAAAAGTCAAAATTAAAAGGATTCGAAGATCAAGTTAGTTACAGTAAACACCTCAAAAAGTTTGCTTGAAAGAATTGACCCTACAATCTACTAGAAATCACAATTGAACATAGCTCTACTAATTGAAACCGCAACAAATTAACAACAACCAAAACATACTACCAATGTACTATTGAAATCATTCTAAAACTTGCAACTTCGTGAATCTTGAGTGATCATCTAAGAAAACAAATACAAACGGAACTAAAAAACAAAATGTTACCATATGAGAATCTATCTCCACCTAAACACCCGCCACCTCAAGCAACTAAACAATAGCAACCCTAAAGCTGCTTACGTAGGCGGCACCCATCTAGAGTTGTTCAATGGTTTCAAACCTTTTAAACCGAAAACCAAACAACTTTAAAAAAACCAAACCGAATTTAAATTCGATTTTCTGTTCAGTATCGGTTCAGGTTTCAATTCTGAATTCGGTTTTCGGATCGATTTTTGATTTTAGTTTTTTTTAATTCAGTTAAATTGAAAACCAAATTAATTTAACACCGAATTTGACCAACAATATATTAAATTATTAACTTATATAGACCAAAAATCAATTTAAAACCCTAAAGTTAAAAACAAAGTTAATTTTTATGTTTATTTTGATTTTTGCGCTTTTCGATTTTAGCCGAAACTAAACTAAATTTTAACTTGGTTTTCGATTCAGTTTCGATTTTGAAATTGAATTCGTCCTTTGGTTCAATTTTCAATTTTGGTATCAAAATTTCAAAACCAAGAAAATCGAACCGATGAACACCACTACGCCCATCTACCAAAATATATGAAAGTCACGAGAAAGAAAACCTACATCATCATTCTTATCTATTTATAAAAAACATGGGTCATCACAAAAAGGTATATTGGACTATTAAATCGGGACTAAAGAAGTATATAGTTAATATAGTTAAGTATTCAAACGAGAATCACAAAATTTAAGATTCCAAAAAAGTTAAAAACTGCAATAAATTACTTGTATACATTTTTGAAATTATCACATATGAACATATTCAATGACGTGTAAATATTGATGTAAACTAAGGCTAAAAGTAATATAGTTTGAAAAACCCTCAAAATTACCTTTTAAAATCATAATATATATATATATATATATATATATATATATATATATATATATGTATATATATATATATATATATGTATATATATATATATATATATATATGTATATATATATATATATATATATATATATATGTATATATATATATATATCGTTTTAATCAAAAGGGAAGCACTTTATCGAGGGGAAATGAGCGGAAGTAGATTTTTTTCGTTTTTTTATTTATTTTTTGTTTCAAACAATAAGATCACATGAAAATATGAACATTTAATAAAAAAAACTTTGTGTTAAATGTTATTACTTTGGCCAAAAAACACTCGAATAAATAAATGATAACATGCATCATACATAATGTTTTAATTAAAGCTTGTTTTTTAAGGGGTTAGAAATTAGGGTTTATAAATTAGGGTTTAGAAATTAGGGTTTAGGGTTTAGAAATTAGGGTTTCGATTGAATTTTTAACACGGACGGTTTAGAGTTTAGGGTTTAGAATTTCAGGTTTTGAGTTTAGGGACTAAAGTCAAAACACTAACCCTAAACCTTAAACCTTAAACTCTAAATCGGTGCACACGACCTCTCGAACTTCGATCTTCTTCTTCATCGGACCAAGTGGAATCAAACAATATATCAATACTTTGAGCTAAAAATATCTATTTTTGTAAGAACTAGTTTTCCTCAGTTGTTTGGGACGCCGTCCAAATGTGTGGAACGCCGTCCAAGTGTGAAGGACTGGACGCCGTCCAGTAATTTGGACGCCGTCCAGATGGGCTGGCAGACAAGCTGTTTTGCTTTTAAATATTTGATAATGCTAAAAACGAACATATATTTCATAGCATTATCCTTCAAGAAAGACAAGCTTTTAGTTGCAATTGTTCTATTTACAAGTTATATTCGTTTAAATAATAAAAGGTGAAGACAAAAGACAGATTCGACGATTTGAAGACGCAAACGACTAAAAAGTTAAAAAGTACAAAGTACAATCCAAGTGGTTCAAATTATTGATGAGAAACATCTAAAAATGGCAAGAGTACAAGCCGCAAAAAGCAAAATACAAGATATTAAATTATACGAAAAGGCGTTCGAAAATCCGGAACCGAGACATGAACCAACTTTCAGCGCGCGACGTAACGGACCAAAAATTACAAGTCGACTATGCACAAGAATATAATATAATATATAATTAATTATATATATTATTATATATTATAATTATACGCAGCCCACGTTTTGAATTTGATCTATGAGCTGAAATCCAGACCTCCGCACTCGCGGAGCTGTGATGAAGAAGACCTCTACACTCGCGGAGCTCAACAGTTAAACGTGGGCCTATAAAAGGCCACGCATTCTGATCGATTAAACACACCTTTTTCTATCTATCTATCTACGATATATTTATATTTATATTTTATAATTTTAATTTTAATTTATGTTTAATAATAATAAGGTTATAGTGGCGAATATTGTAACTTTGTAAGTCGAAACTCTGTCCGTGTAACACTACGCGATTAATACTCATTGTAAGTTATGTTCAACCTTTTTAAATTAATGTCTAGTAGCTAATTTATTATTATGATTATTTAAGCCGAAGTAATCGTGATGCTGGGCTAAATATTAAGATTGGGTAATTGGGCTCTGTACCATAATTGGGGTTTGGACAAAAGAATAACACTTGTGGAAATTAGACTATGGGCTATTAATGGGCTTTATATTAACTAAACGATACCTCGTTAATTAAATATAAAGGTTACAATTTGACGTATCTATAAATAACCACATACGCTTAATCGGGTACGGTGGGCGGGATATTTATAAATATAAATTATTGTTCATTTTACCGGACACGTGATGGATTTATAGTCAATGGACTCGTTGAAACAGGGGTAGATTACATTCAAGGGTAATTGATGTAATTGTTAACAAAGTATTAAAACCTTGGACTACACGCAGTCGATAACCTGGTGTATTCATTAAACAAAATATTAAGACCTTGTTACAGTTCGAATCCCCAATTAGTTGGAATATTTGACTTCGGGTATAAGGATAATTTGACGAAGACTCTTGCACTTTATAATTATGACTGATGGACTATTATGGACGAAACCATATGGACATATCGAATAATCCAGGACAAAGGACAATTAACCCATGGTAATAAACTAAAATCAACATATCAAACATCATGATTTTGGAAGTTTAAATAAGCATAATTCCTTTATTTTATATCTCATCGTACTTTTAATTATCGCAATTTTATTTATCGTCATTTTATTTATCGTACTTTAAATTATTGTACTTTTATTTATCGCACTTTTATTTATCGTCATTTACTTTACGCTTTAAATTAAGTTATATTTATTTTTAATATTTTACATTAGGTTTTAATTGTGACTTAAGACATAATATCGACAAACCGGTCATTAAACGGTAAAAACCTCCTTTTTATACTAATAATAATAATACTACACACACACACACACACACATACACACACACACACACACATATATATATATATATATATATATATATATATATATATACAAATATAGTTTAAAAATATAGCGTTAAACTTGGCTAGCTCCCTGCGGAACGAACCGGACTTACTAAAAACTACACTACTGTACGATTAGGTACAGTGCCTATAGTGTTGTAGCAAGGTTTAGGTATATCCACTCTAATAATAAATAAATAACTTGTGTAAAATTGTATCGTATTTAATAGTATTTCGCAATAAAAATATAACTATTTCGTATACACCTCGCATAACATCAAGTATTTTTGGCGCCGCTGCCGGGGAAAATTCAACGCCGAAGCGAAACGCTATAAAAAAGAGATTTTTATTAAGTTTTAATCTATTTTTGTAAAAATATAAGTTTTAAATATTAAAAACAAAAATATAAAAACATAAAAAAATATATATCTATTTAGGTGTTTTAATTAAAAATTTTATTTTTTTTAGAATTATAAAAATCTAATAAGTAATCGTTAAAATATAAGTTTTATTTAAGTTATATTTTATAAAAAAAAAAAAAACTGAACCTGCGTAATTTGAACCTGCACATCATCTGAATCTGCATCCTCCGCACTCGCGGAGTTATTGGGCTGCAGAAATCCGCACTCGCGGAGAAGTCTGACACGCCTGACCAGGTACGCATTAATTACATAGTTAGGGTTTATATAATTTTAATTATAATTAATTAATAATAATTGGGGTTTAGTTGTTTAATAATTAATTTTAGTTTTAATTAAATTTGTATATTTAAGTTTTAAATAAGTTTTATTAATATATAAAATTAATACTTTTATTAAATAATAATATAAAAATAATATTTTTATAAAAATTGTATTTTTTTATAACTTTAGTTTTATTTTTTTGTATCTTTTTAATCGTTAATCGTTAATTGTAATTTGTATTTTTATCGTTCGTAATTAGTTTTAAGTTAGTTTTTTCCGTAGTTTATTTTTATTGTTAGATTTTTAGGCATTGCCGTAAAATCCCTTAAGTGCTTTTTCTTTAGATTAAGATTTAGATGCTTTAGAATTTTACGACATCGCTTATCGCTTTAGTTTTAATAGAGTTTAGTACTTTTTAAGTTATTACCGTTTTGGATATAGAATTCCTTTTAAGCTTTAATACCTTTAGACGTAAGTTTTAATATTTAGTTTTTAGACTTTTAAGTTTCGACGCTGCATTTTATTATTTTTCGACCTTTTATTTTTCAACGTTTTCTGACGCACTCTTTTTCTTTCTTATTTCTCGACGCTCTAGTTTTTAGGACATAGATTTTTATTTCAAAATTTCAACGAAAAATTATTTTAAGCGGTTAAATTGATAGACATCCAAAATTTTCTGGTTCGTAGTAATAGTTGGATTTCTAAGTGGTGAGTTGTAGGCTTTCGATTTAAAGGGTCCTGGCTACCTGCTGCATCTATTGGCTATTCGAAACGTGGGCAAAATCAGAAAAGTCTATTAATTTGATAACTTATATAATTTTTATCTTTATAACTAATAGGATATTCAGTGAATGCACCGAGCAAAACGTTCACCACCTTTTATACGTTCACCACCTGTAACTCGATCAAGACATCTAGCCAACATTGTCGCCGTTGATTTTTCTTTAGAATCGTCATCTAGTCGACCAAGTACTCCAATTCAAATTTCCCATAATCCATTTTTTGAACCCAACCTCACAATTGAGAATCCGGAGGATATTCAGGGACAATTCAAAGATCCTGAACCACTAATCATTCCTCCTAAGATTGTCGAGGAAGAAACCATTAAATCAGAATCCTCTAGTGATTCAGATTCAACAAACTCAATCATCGAAAATCTTGAACCTCTAAGTATGGAAGACCGAATGAGAGCTAAACGCACTGGCCAAGGTCATGCAATTACTCAACCAGACATTAATGCACCAGATTATGAAATCAAAGGACAAATCCTTCCCATGGTAACTAATCAATGCCAATTTAGTGGTGCGCTGAAGGAAGATCCAAACGAACATCTTCGAACCTTTAATAGGATCTGTACACTATTCAAAATCAGAGAAGTTGAGGATGAACAGATATATCTCATGTTATTTCCCTAGACTTTAAAGGGAGAAGCCAAAGATTGGTTAGAAATGTTACCTGAAGAGGCGATTGATACATGGGATGTTTTAGTTGAAAATTTTCTTAAACAATTCTTTCCGGCATCTAAAGCCGTGAGACTTCAAGGAGAAATTGTTACGTTCACGCAAAAGCCAAATGAAACTCTATATGAGGCGTGGACAAGATTTGGAAAGTTGTTAAGAGGATGTCCGCAACATGGTTTAGACACTTATCAAATAGTACAAATATTCTAACAAGGATGCGACATTACTACACGAAAAGACATCGATATAGCAGCTGGTGGTTCCATTATGATGAAAACCGCAACTGAAGCTTACAAAATTATTGATAACACTGCCTCCCACTCACATGAGTGGCATCAAGAAAAAGATATCGTTAGATCATCTAAAGAGGCTAGAGCCGATTCTAGCCATGACTTTGATTCCATGTCCGCAAAGATAGATGCTTTCGAGAGACGAATGGAAAAGATGACTAAAGATATTCACGCAATACGAATTAGTTGTGAGCAGTGTGGAGGACCACATTTGACAAAAGATTGTCTCAGTATTGAACAAACAATGGAACAAAGAGAGAATGTTTCATACATGAACCAAAGGCCTGGACATAATTATCAAAATAATTATCAACCGCCAAGACCAATCTACAATCAAAATCAGAATTATAACCGAAATGTTCCATGCAACAACCAACAAGGTCCTAGCAATCAACAAGTATCCAATAATACTTACAATCAGCAAAGACATATTTTTCAAAATAAATGTGACGATCACTCCAAATCCATATGGACAATACGTCATTCATCGATTTCATTGCGAGGTATTTGACCTCTATATGATACATTTTGTAAACATTGCATTCTTTTGAAAAGGCAAACCATAAATGAATATTCAAATCAAAGGTTTTCGACATATGATGATTTCTACATATAGACAATCATCGTAATATAATAGTTTACAATGATACTTCCGTTGACAATGCAGTCAAAATAAGATACATAGTGATGATTTGGTGAATGCAACGTTTCCTTGAAAAGTATGTCATGTAAGACTCCATGCACATAGCTTGTCTAACATATAAGCAAATAGCGGAAGACTTCTAGGAAACCTGAGAATAAACATGCTAACAAGTGTCAATACAAAGGTTGGTGAGTTCATAGTTTTATTGTTTCGTATAATCTGTATATAAAAGTGGATCACAAGATTTCAGTTGTTTCATCCAGAAATGTTTATCAATAGATTCTACGTAACAGAGCATCCTGGTAACTAAGCTTTAACGTTATAATGATAAATATCCCATTCGTTTTAATACACGCAAACCAACGTGTCCTAAACTCAAATAACACACGTCCATTAAAAGTCTAGCGTTCTAGCTCAGACGGGGATGTCAAGACCTATGGATCCATATACTGTTATTCGCGCCCACCAGTCCATATCCTATGTACTGGCAGCTACTAGTTACCAAAGCTAAGGGATTTTCGGTTCAAACTCAGTGTAGAATTAAGTATGTACTTGTATCCATTGCGTTTAAAATAAATTGCATGTATTCTCAGCTCAAAAATATATATTGCAAAAGCAATTAAAAAGGGAGCAATGAAACTCACCTTAGCAGCACATAAAGTTGTTCATCGTAATGTGACCGAAACTCGGAATATCAAATAATCCTATATCTCAACCTAGAGAACATATGTTGGTCAATAAATGTCTATCAAGCTAGGTCAGGTCATAGTGTATCACAATCCTAATGCTCGAGATCGACATACAAAAGTTATCCAAAGTCGTTTCAAAAAGTCAATTTTGACAATAGTTCAACAAACGAGACGTACCTTATATAAGAATTCATTTACTCGGTTGGTAATAGTTAAAAGTTCACTTTATCAATCTCGTAAATAAGTTGTTTAAATCTTAATTGCAGATTCAAAATCAATTTCAATTAACGCCAATCATAATTCAGTTGATCATATCTTTTAATCCGTTCATCGAAACTATTCGATATCTAAATGAAAAGTTATTGATTTTTCGCCAGCTTTCCAAAAACATGTATATCATATACCTTTTACCAGTAGTATATGTATTTAATTAGTGATTCATTATAAACTATTTAACGACGAAATTTAGTATACAAGCATGCATAAACATATATACTCGAGCACTAGACATGGATACTATTAATTTATAAAAGATAAAATATAAATGCTTACGTATCAATATTGTGATTCAATATTTCAGAAAAGTACGTAGACGCAACGAAGATGATAAACACTAGTTTGACTTACGAGCAATACCCTCGAACAATACCTATAACCTCCTTAGTAGTAACCCATAGTTTCCTTAGCTCTATCCCGCATGAAAACCCATTTTGAAAGTGACACGCTCATGACCTCGTCGTAGTATTTTAAGTGATATAATTAATAATAATAATAATACTATTAATAATAATAATAATAATAATAATAATAATAATAATAATTTAAATAAATAAATAACTTATGGAGTAATATATGTGTAAATAAACTCGAGCAGAAACCTGGTATTTATAGGCATAATTCCTGATTCTGATGCCCATGCGAGTTCATGGGATTTTAGTGCAAATCTCATGCACTTGCATGAGCTCATGCACTCGCATGGGTTTTATGCCTATTTCCCATGCGATCGCATGGCCGTCAGATCCAGCTCACATATTTTTTGTTTTCTTGTTTGTCGACATAATTAAATATAATATATATAATATATTTAATTTAAATAATTAATTATATATTATATTAAATTCATGTGCATAGTTGACTTGTAATTTTCGTTCTGATGACTCGTACGTTGTCACTTGACTTATGTCCCGGTTTCGGTTTCTTAAACGCATTTTCGTACGCTTAGAAAACTCGCAATTTATGTTTTGTGACTCGTACCTTTGTCAAAATATAGTCTTAAATTATCAATAAACTATATCATTAAAAGTGTATCTTAAACTTTCGAGTGTTTTGGTCATTTACTTCTATAAATCATTGTCTCGCTATGTGTTGATATATAACAAATCATTTTATGACCAAGTTAATATATATTTTCAACATTCATAAACACGTTTTAAATATTCGTCGCAAGTTATTCATACAATTTATATTCCAACTTATCATATATATTCAAATAAATATTTAAACCAATAAGTTTAATGTAAGGTATCAAACAATTAATACATTGTTACGTTTTCAAATTATAGTATATATATATATGTATCTATATACATATAATTGTTCGCGAATCTTCAAGAACAACCGAAAGGTATTTGAATATATGAAAGTAGTTCAAAAATTTTGAGATTCAATTTTACAGACTTTGCCTATCGTGTCGGAAACGTTAAAGATTAAGTTTAAATTTGGTCAGTAATTTCCGGGTCATCACAATAAACCACCACAAATCGATGATAAAAAGCCAAATTTAGAAGACATGATGTCGAAGCTAGTTGAATCTCAAACTCAATTTTTCACATCTCAGAAACAAACTAATGAACAAAATGCTCAAGCATTTAGAAATCAACAAGCTTCTATTCAAAATCTGGAACAAGAAGTGAGTAACCTAGCAAGGTTGATAGGTGAAAGAAAACCGGGGAGTCTACCAAGCGATACAAATGCTAACCCCGGAATGAAACAGCTACAGCCATTACCACAAGAAGTGGTATTACACTTAAACCACTTAAAATGCCTGTAATTTCTGATGACGCTATTCCCACTCCACAGGCACCACAACCTGAACAAGATAAGGAAACAGAACCGGTAGTTGAAAAGGTTAATGAAGTGAATATAGTTAAGGCTAAACCTTATGTTAAACCATACCAACCACTGCTTCCTTACCCAAGTAAAATGAGAAAAGAAAGACTTGAAGCCGAGCAATCCAAATTCTTGGATATGATTAAACAAATAAATGTAAATCTTCCTTTCATTGATGTGATTTCAGGAATGCCTAGATATGCTAAATTTCCGAAAGATCTAATCACAAATAGAAAGAAAATGGAAGAACTTTCGACTGTTACTATGAATGCTAATTGTTCTGCAGTGTTGTTGAATAAGATACCAGAAAAATTATCAGATCCAGGAAGTTTCACAATTCCATGTTTTCTGGGTAGTCTTAGTTCAATAGAAGTATTGGCAGACTTAGGTGCTAGTATAAATTTAATGCCTTATTCACTATATGCTAAACTAGACCTCGGAGAATTGAAACCAACACGAATAAGTATACAACTAGCCGATCGATCAGTAAAATATCCTAGAGGGATAATGGAGAACATGCTAGTTAAAGTTGGTACTTTAGTATTTCCAGTAGATTTTGTTATTCTGGACATGGAAGAAGATTCTCGAGTTCCTCTCATATTAGGAAGACCATTCTTAAACACGGCTAAAGCAATAATAGACGTGTTCGGTAAGAAACTACAGATGATACATGTTATTATATTCAAACTATAGATTCAAATGCAGAATTGTTAGAAGAATTTCCAGAATTACAAGGAACAGGAGAATGTTCTTTAGGAGAAGGGACTGAACCAATTGATGAAGCTGAAATGTTAGCTACACTTATGGCTAATGAATATGAACCAACAACAGAAGAACTTCAAATGTTAAAAGAGGAAGATAGATATTGATACAAATCATTGATAGAAGAACCACCGATATTAGAGTTAAAGCCACTTTCAAACCATTTGGAATACGCTTATTTACATGGTGAATCTGAATTACCTGTAATAATATCGTCTTCTCTTACGGAAAATGAAAAATCTCAACTCATTTCTGTGCTAAAAGCTCATAAACCAGCTATTGCATGGAAGATTCATGACATTAAAGGTATAAGTCCTTCGTATTGCACACATAAAATCCTTATGGAAGAAGGTCATAAAACGTATGTGCAATGCCAACGAAGACTAAATCTTAATATGCAAGATGTTGTTAAGAAAGTAATTATTAAACTGCTTGATGCAGGATTAATTTATCCAATCTCTGATAGTCCATGGGTAAGCCCAGTTCAATGCGTACCTAAGAAGGGTGGCATGACTGTCATTACAAATGAAAAAAATGAGCTTATTCCTACTAGGACTGTAACAGGATGGCGTGTCTGTATTGATTATAGAAAATTAAATGACGCCACCAGAAAAGATCACTTTCCCTTACCTTTCATTGATCAAATGTTGGAAAGATTAGCCGAGAATAGTTACTATTATTTTCTTGACGGTTTCTCCGGATATTTTCAAATTTCAATCGCACCCGAGGACCAAGAAAAAACCACGTTCACGTGCCCTTATGGTACTTTTGCGTACAAACGCATGCCATTTGGACTTTGCAACGCCCATGCAACCTTTCAAAGGTGCATGATGGCGATTTTTCACGACATGATAGAAGAATGCATGGAAGTTTTCATGGATGACTTTTCAGTCTTTGGTGATACTTTTGAATCATGTCTAGTTAATCTTGAACGAATGCTAATTAGATGCGAGCAATTAAATCTAGTTCTTAATTGGGAGAAATGTCATTTCATGGTTAAAGAAGGCATCGTTCTTGGTCATAAAATTTCAAAGGAAGGAATTGAAGTGGATAGAGCTAAAGTAGATGTAATTGCTAAACTTCCACATCCTACCAATGTTAGAGGAGTTAGGAGTTTTCTAGGCCATGCCAGTTTTTACCGACGTTTCATAAAATATTTTTCTAAAATTGCCACTTCTATGAATAAACTCCTTGAAAAAGATGCTCCATTTATCTTTTCGGATGAATGCATCAAATCTTTTAATATTCTTAAAGAAAAACTCACTAATGCGCCGATCATGATAACTCCAAATTGGAATCTACCATTGGAACTTATGTGCGATGCAAGTGATTTTGCAATGGGAGCCGTTTTAGGACAAAGGATTGAAAAACGATTTCAACCTATTTATTACGCTAGTAAGACATTACAAGGAGCACAAACGAATTACACAACTACTGAAAAAGAACTCCTTGCTATTGTCTTTGCTTTTGACAAATTTCATTCATATCTTGTTCTAGCAAAAATGGTGGTCTATACTGACCATTCTGCTCTTAGATACCTATTTTCAAAACAAGATGCCAAACCACGATTAATCTTTTGGATTTTACTCTTACAAGAGTTCGATATTGAAATCTGAGACAAAAAGGGATCAGAAAATCTCGCCGCTGATCATCTTTCTCGTCTTGAAAATCCTGAATTAGAAGTTCTAAATGAATGGCCATACAAGATAACTTTCCTGATGAATATCTTTTGAAGATCGATTATAATGAAATTCCATGGTTTGCAGACTATGCAAACTACTTAGTATGTGGATTCCTTGAAAAAGGATTGTCGTACCAAAAACGAAAGAAATTCTTTAGTGATATAAAACACTATTTTTGGGAAGATCCACATTTATTTAAAAGTTGTCCCGATGGAATAATACACCGATGCGTATTCGGAGATGAAGCTAGTCAAATCTTAAACCATTGTCACACAGGACCAACAGGAGGGCATTATGGGCCTCAACTTACAGCAAGAAAAGTCTATGACGCTGGATTCTATTGGCCTACAATTTTCAAAGACGCACACCTTCTTTGTAAATCCTGTGATGCATGTCAAAGGGCCGGAAAAATAAGTCAACGTGATGAAATGCCACAAAATGTCATTCAAGTATGTGAAGTATTTGACGTTTGGGGTATTGACTTTATGGGTCCATTTCCAAAATCTCATAATAATCTCTACATTCTCGTTGCCATTGGTTATGTATCTAAATGGGCGGAAGCACAAGCTCTCCCAACTAACGATGCACAAGTTGTAGTCAACTTATTAAAACATCTTTTTGCTAGGTTCGGAACACCGAAAGCTTTAATAAGTGGTCGGGGTACTCATTTTTGTAACAATCAACTTGAGAAAGTTCTCAAAAGATATGGAGTAACTCATAAAATCTCAACCGCTTATCATCCACAAACAAGTGGACAAGTTGAAAATACCAACCGAGCATTAAAACGTATTCTAGAGAAAACCGTAGGATCGAATCCAAAGGAATGGTCCATAAAATTGGAGGATGCACTCTGGGCTTTTAGAACAGCCTACAAAACTCCAATTGGAACCACACCTTTTAGACTCGTTTACGAAAAAACATGTCACCTTCCAGTAGAAATTGAGCATAAAGCATTTTAGGCTTTGAAGACATGTAATCTTGATTTACATGAAGCCGGACATCTACGGTTAAGTCAATTAAACGAATTAGAAGAATTAAGATATGAAGCATATGAAAATTCGTTAATCTATAAAAAAAAGAACGAAGAAATGGCATGATAAAAGAATCAGAAGTTCAAAAGAATTTAAGGAAGGAGACAGAGTCCTTCTTTTCAATTCACGATTCAAGCTATTTCCTGAAAAATTGAAATCAAGATGGTCTGGACCATTCATAGTCAAAAGAGTTTTCCCATATGGAACAATAGAGTTAATAAATTCAAATGGGATTGAATTTAAAGTTAATGGTCACAGAGTTAAACATTACATACATGGTCCAATGGAAGTTGACAATGAAGTTAATCACAATTTCAACACCACAGCTAACTAAGTGTGGGGAGAATCAAGTCTTTTTAAGGGTAATATGTATTTCTGTTAGAGTTAGATATTCTGTTCTCGTGTAGTTTCTGAAAACGGAATCCGAATGGTCTTTCCCTAGCAGACCCTAAAGAACTAGTCTTCTCCCTCCATTCTGAATTTTTATTTTTTTTAGGTTTTACGAGATGAAGAATTCCTTTGATCTAAACCATGGTCTACTACTACACGCTATGATTACTAAATGTAATAATGACACACTCCCGAGTAAAGTGGTATCCTTCATAAGAGGCAAAATGGACGAAGTGAGGAAAGAACTCAGGAACAATCATAATAAGATACATTTTGGTAAAGGAAAATCAAAATCCGCAAAAAAAAGAAGAGCACGACACCTTGAAAGATATCATAAATGCGGAAAATGGTCACACAAAGGTAAATATTCGAACAATCAAACATATTCAAATACCGAATTTGTTACTCTATGCAGAGAAGGACCGTTCATATATTTAGAAGAAAAGTTATTGAATAATCGAGGTTACACTTATGTAGCTATGGAAAACCAAATCACACGACTGTCAACCCCCCCCCCCCCCCCCCCCCCAAAATGGACCAGGGGTAATTGTGACCAATCATATCATAACACAGTTGTATAAACGAGAACTACTCTATATGAGACTTTTTAAATAAAACCTTTGTTAATAAAATAGCAGATGCAGTAATACATGTTTACATTATTATTAAAACGTAAAATAAATGTTTATGAACTAAAATATAATATGCGATGTGGACTCCATGCTAGCATCAAATCTATCATCACAAAGTTGCAAACAGCTAGCTCAATCATCACCTGAGACAAAACATGCTTAAAGTGTCAACCAAAAAGGTTGAGTGAAATTCACAGGTTTATAAATAATATCCAAAGTTTTAGACCACAAGATTTAGTTTAAAGTTGATTGATATAGAAATATCAATCTAAAAGTGTTGCTGCATTTTGTAATATCGCTACTAAACAAGTTTACCCTATGACACCTTGTACTGTCAGTGTCGTGTAATCATTATTATGTAACCAAAGACCAACGGTCGAATGGTTAGAGACGTTACTCTCAATAGGCCTACTCACAATAATTAAGTTTGCATTTAAACGTAGCAATTGACGATATTATGGTAGGGATTTAGCATGAATCAAAGCATGACAGCATAGTTAACAATTTAGTACTTGTGTCTACGTGTAAAACAGTTATAAAGCAAGCATGTGTCTCACCCCAAAAGTTATAAATAGTTAAGTAAACAGTAAAAGTGGGGCTATGAAAATCACCTTAGTAGCACAAAAGATTATTCCACGAAAGAATTGAACGGAAGGACGTGACCGAGATCTCAACCTAGAGATAGAACGTATGATCAGACATTGCCTAACAGACAATAGTATATAGTACTATATTTATAGTAATGGTTCACTAAAGAATTTATATTTTCGGAAGGTTACTATTTATAGAAAGTTTTCACTTATAGTAATTTTCCAATTTTAGAAAGTTCGGGTTAATCTTTAGCAAGACGTTGTATAACTTTACTCAAACTTCATTGCTATCAAATAAGTCAGGAATGATCAGATGTAACCGGGGGCCCAGGATTCTTGACCAGAATCTAAGTCATGGCATTCGAGATCCACAAGCTTACCTATAAATGGAAACCTAGACATCATTCACTTACGACCGTGAGTAGCGATGAAGTTCACATGAATTGTACATTATCTTTGATTAACCTTCATTTTAGGTTTATATGTTATTATATATGTTATATTATATTTATTAATGTATTAACAATTTGATTATCTTATATTATATACTATAAGTTATTATTATTAAATTAGTATAGTTATAAAATAAGTGTTTATTAATAATGTATTATTATTAACTTACATTATAAGCATTATACTTTATTATATAGTATACTTAGTTATTAACCGTAAGTTATAATAATAATATTAATTTAGTATATGTAATATACTTATGTTAATCGAAAATCATACTAATATATGTTAATTCAAATATTAATTCATTAAATATTATATTTATAATTTTTATAAACTTAGTTAATTATACAATTCAGTAGGATATTTTATAAAAATAATTTTATCAAGTTTTTGTATTTATTTCCCACTTTTCTTTATATATATATTCGGTTTATATTAATCAAATTTAATTAGGTAATAACTATTAAATTGATCTAAATAAATAATTTTATATTTTTTACAGGTTCTATATTATGTAAAAATGTTATAAAAATTATTAAATTAAATTTTATATCAAAATATTATTTATTTAATGTTTTCTAATTATTTAACCATTGTAATCGGCCTATAATTAAATAAATAGGAAAAATAATTTAAAAATAAATTTTATATTTTTTTAAAGTATCTAGTGATGCTACTAATCATATAAAAATTTTATAAAAATATTTAATACACGTTTGTATTTATTTTGTATTTTCTTTATTATTTCTCTCGGTTTAGAATAATGTAAATGTAAATTCTTTTTAAATACTAATCATCCCATTTATTTAATTTTTATAATTTTTTCTTGTTTATAAAAGTATAATAATCTCAAAAAAAATTATAATTATTTTTATTACTGTTTAATATTTTATTAAGAATTTTATATTGTTTTTATGTTTAAATACTACATAATTAGTATTTAATTATAAATAATACTCCATAAATTATCAAAATTATTTTTATACATCATAATTACTAATTATAACATGTAAAAATAATTTATATATATTAAATTCGAATTTTTAAAGAATATGCATAAAAATAAAAGCAATTCGATAAAAAAATATAGAAAATACCTCAAGTACTTTCCCAAGTTTGTGAGAGAGTTTTTCCAAAGATTTGATACAAGTTTTTATGAAATGGAAGTGGGTATTTATAGGAAAAAAATGGTTGGTGAATAGAAAAAATATAAATAAAATAAAGGTGCCAATTTTGACAAAAATAAAAACATGTTAAAAATGTTTTTAATAAGTTTTTGTTTTTGAAAATATATAGTCAAAATTCATGGGCTCATTATTTAATTTATAAAAAAATTTATTTTTTTATAAGCTAAAAATATATATATATATATATATAATGATTAGAATAACTTATCATTTAATTAATAATTATGTGTCATATAGTTTTAAATATAATACGCATTAATATTAATATTAACTAAAGTTATTTTATATAATTAGTGTAAACTTTAGTTAACAAAAAGTGTCGACTAAAAATAAATATTTGATCAACGTCGAATTTAATTATATATTACGTATGGATAACAACCCTATAGGCAAATTAGTCAATTCAAGTATGGAAATATGAGGGTTGTTATAGTACCTACCCGTTAAAAGAAATTTCGTCCTGAAATTTAGTTGTTGCTATCAATCGGCGTTGTTCGTACATAGACGAGGATATCTACGTTTTATTTGGTTTTCACGTTCCCAGGTATGCTCGGGGCCTTGCGTGAATTCCAATGGATAGAATATTGTTCTGTTTCAAGAATTAAAATCATACAAACCATAATTTCTACAAGTTCTTCTACGAAGTGCATTTTATTATTAATGCGGAGATCATTCAAAATGATGATGTTATACAAGTCATTTTAGTAAATTAGATATATAAAATGTGTTATGAATAATATCAAGCTCATTTAAAACCTTGAGTGGTTATGCCACAATATTAGGGTAGACAAAACAGAGAGTAGTTCATGAAAATTATAGTCATGAAGTTTGATATAGATCATCATTGTTTACAACAAGAATATTGTAATGATGAATATAAGTTGAAGAATAAAGTTTTATCACTATTGAATAATATGGATAAAACGATTCGATTATAGGAAGAGTATAGACGAAGCTATCGTAAAAGAGTGATTGAGTAAATTAAATGTTCGCCTTAACTTTTAACGTAGTCACGATTGATTTCCGGAATTCAAGGGATTAAAGGAAATCTTCGTAATCTATAAGATTTGATTCTCCGGTATTTACGGAATTTTGGGATTTCTTTGATTAAATGCGGTGAATTGCCTCGATTGCTGTGTTTGGAAATTTTGCTATAAATTCGCTTCTTCCGTTTCATTATCTTCACCACTTCTATACTTTCTTCCTAGATTCATACTTCCAAAAGATTTGTTAATATGCTCAATCCTGTATTGATACTTGTTATTATATTGACCATATATGCAGTCATGCTTCTTTTTCTTTTACCACCAGAGAAATCTGTTTACTTCTACTATGCTCTTGGGGTTATAGTGTTTTTAATTCTCCCGTGTCTTTATGTTGCTATACGCATTGATATACACGATTTGTAATTTCCATGTTGTTATCGGGCTTTGTATTTTCCCTTATATGTCGGAACTCTTTACCTTTTTATTCTGCTCTCGACTCTAAGTTAAGCGAGTAATGGTCCAGATTTTGTAGGTATGAAGTTTCGAATGAACCTAATGTTCTAAGCGTAATATCACGATTTGATTTGGTAAATTACCAGAATTACTGAGGATAGAACTATCAAGAAAATATGTTCTTGATATGTTCAGAGATTAAGTAGAATGTAAGAGTTGTGTAACATGGCAAATGATGATTATAAAGTCTATGAATCATCATCTTCCATTAAAAATTTAGCATAACTTACTGTAATATAATCACGTTGGCCTGACGTCATTATATTATACTAACTCATGCTTCAATTTCCAACATTTCTTCAAAACATTTATAATTTAAACTTGAATTTTACTGAATATAGAAACTAAAATAGTTTCCTTTATAAAGATATCGCAAAGAGATACTTAATTGTGGACAAGAATCGTTATGAAAATATCTTCAGAAATATAGAGGATATTTATAACGACATTTTGGAATTTCTAAGTTCGAAGGTTGATGAAGAAAAATTTTCCGCAAGCTTTTAACATAACTTCGGAGCAAGATATTCTCTAAAGATTTCATCGGATCCAGAATTACCTGGATTCTTTGAATATAGGGTTTGGTCCTTGTATTTGTCCTTGGTCTCCTCCATGGTTAGCTCAATCCGTTTTTCAGTTCCAAATTTTCTTTTGAGCTTTTCCAACGTACCATTCTTTATTATCAAACTTTTGGCCATTGAGACCATCTACAATTTTGTTGTTTCCTCTGCATTTAATGCAGCCATATTTGATTCATCGGTTATCAATCCGAGATGGTTTCAAGAAATTTCGTTTTTAGATGATCAAACGCTGATTGTAATCGTCAACGGATCTAATGGTTGATGAATAGGCATTGTTGATTTCAAAAGTAATGAACGATAATTTTGGTGGTTTGATGTGATAATTCATCATAGAATATGAATGAATATAATTCATGAATGTAGTGATCTTTATGAAGATTACACTTGCTAAAGCTTTACTTGGATTCCGATATGTCCAAATCAGAATAGGTAATTAAAATTGTATGAAAATGGTTGTTCTTTAGTGAACGGATACATATGTGGATGTAAGTAGTATAGTTACTAATTATTGAATCAGAATTTGAAGAATGTACAATGTAAGATATTAATGTGAGATATAAATATTTCTCGAGTTTTACCTACCCGTTAAAATATTTTCACAATTAACAGTTTGTACAAAAGGATTTTTAATTACAATCTTTATGAAGATATACGTTCATATATGTATTCTTCACGTATAATATAGATTTAATGATTTAATATACTATTAAACTCATTTGATTTGTGGTTGAAGCGAGAATAAATAATCTTCAAAACTTTAGAGATTACATAATCATCGCAGAATCTTTCTTTAATGAAGTTATGAATCAATACTCTATCGTTTATTGTTATTGATATACCTCGGTATATGATGTTGATGCTCGTGGAATTCTTGTGAAATTCACAAGGCACGGATGATGTTTTCTAAAGAGTTTTGAGTACATCGAAAATGAAAGTGTAAAACCAAACATGTATTTGAATAATACACTTAGTTTATTAGGAAATGGAGTTTATTATGATGAAGCAGTGATTAACGATTGTTAAGTCATTAACGAGGGATGTACATCATAGCATATTAGTGATATGAATTAACCAAGTAGTACATACTAGTTAAGATTCACACGTAATAGCTTAATACGAAAAGATTTATTATTGTTCCTAACCATATATATATATATATATATATATATATATATATATATATATATATATATATATATATATATATAAAGTATACATATATAATTTTCAGGAAGAATGACTCAATACATCTTAACTCATTATTACTAATATTCCTTGGTATCTATGGGGCGTATGATGTTGATATCTGAGGTACAGATTATGGTGTTTGTTGTTGGTGAAGCTGATGCTGTTGGTGGTGATGCTGTTGGTACTGGTGGTGATGTTGGTTATGCTGCTGGTGATGCTGCTGGTGCTCGTAGGTTTCGCACCATATTCTCCAGAGCCACCACTCGAGCGTGAAGCTCATTGACTTCTTCTATTATTCCGGGGTGATTGGCGGTTCGGACAAGTGGATGAATAAGATCTAGAATTTTAGATATTATATATTCGTGACTGGATACCCTGGAAATGAGGGTGAAAATAGTGTTCCGAACGGGTTCGCCGGTAAGTGCTTCAGGTTCTTCACCAAGAGGTGAATTCGTTTGGTGGAAGGGATCACCTTCTTCTTGTCTCCATTGATTAAGTTTACTAAGAACCCATCCCCAATTCATCCAAAATAGATGATGACTAATTGGTTGGTTCATTCCGGTTACACTGCCATTGGAGCTTGAGGAGTTCGAGGAATCAAGTGAGAAATCTATATTATCTGATCGGAATAAGCGTTTTTGTTATGAGATGAGTGTTGAATATTGAATGATATATTTGTCTTCTTGATATACGTATATATAGCAAAAAGATTTCCGTAATTTACGGAGGAAATTTAGGAAAAGTGTTAGACAAAGTTTATTAAGATAGATATGATAAGATATAATAAGATATGATGTGTCTATAATCCAATAATAGCAGTATGACGTGTCGAGATCATAAAATGATAAGTATGTAATCCTATAATCTTTCGATTAAAGACTTTCAATTCGTAATAGCATATTCAGGTCTAGGGGCTTGAGCTATAGGATCCTTTAAATCGGTAATCCAAACCCTTCTATTCTAGAGTTTCGTAGACGCCATCCGTCAAGAAAATTCAATAACGAGAAATAAAAGGTATAAAAGTAATGAATATGAGTAGTGATGACATTATAATGTCTTTGAGATTCTCGATAACTCAATGACATTTTTCGGTTCACAAACTGATGCATAAAGGCATAAAGCATATAGGTACGTGATATAACAGGGAGTTATATACGTTTGAGTATGAATAGTAACAAATATAGGAGTCTCAAAAATTCATGGATAATATTTCATGTAATACATATGTAATACACAAAACCATGATAAATGACATAGGAATGTCGAGAACGGTGTCGCATTTAAATGTGGTGGCGGAATTGAATAGTACTTAGGAGAATGAGCAGAGTTTTTAGATTGGCTCGGCATTCTAAGATAAGTAAAGTTTCTAAAGTATAGTGTAACATTTAACAGTTAAAGGCAACAATTAAAGGCACTATAGTCAAAGGAAGTTGTAGTCCTACATTGCTAAGGTACCTAATTGTATAAGGCACACATAAAATGCAATCTTGGTTCTCTACAACAACCTGCTCTGATACCAATCTGTCCCACCCCCCAAAATGGACCAGGGGTAATTGTGACCAATCATATCATAACACAGTTGTATAAACGAAAACGACTCTATATGAGACTTTTTAAATAAAACCTTTGTTAATAAAACAGCGGAAGCAGTAATACATGTTTACATTATTATTAAAAAGTAAAATAAATGTTTATGAACTAAAATATAATATGCGATGTGGACTCCATGCAGGCATCAAATCTATCATCACAAAGTTGCAAACAGCTAGCTCAATCATCACCTGAGACAAAACATGCTTAAAGTGTCAACCAAAAAGGTTGAGTGAAATTCACAGGTTTATAAATAATATCCAAAGTTTTAGACCACAAGATTTAGTTTAAAGTTGATTGATATAGAAATATCAATCTAAAAGTGTTGCTGCATTTTGTAATATCGCTACTAAACAAGTTTACCCTATGACACCTTGTACTATCAGTGTCGTGGAATCATTATTATGTAACCAAAGACTAACGATCGAATGGTTAGAGACGTTACTCTCAATAGGCCTACTCACAATAATTAAGTTTGCATTTAAACGTAGCAATTGACGATATTACGGTAGGGATTTAGCATGAATCAAAGCATGACAACATAACAGTTATAAAACAAGCATGTGTCTCACCCCAAAAGTTATAAATAGTTAAGTAAACAGTAAAAGTGGGGCTATGAAAATCACCTTAGTAGCACAAAAGAGTATTCCACGAAAGAATTGAACGGAAGGACGTGATCGAGATCTCAACCTAGAGATAAAACGTATGATCAGACATTGCCTAACAGACAATAGTATATAGTACTATATTGATAGTAATGGTTCACTAAAGAATTTCCATTTTCAGAAGGTTACTATTTATGGAAAGTTTCCACTTATAGTAATTTTCCAATTTTAGAAAGTTCGGGCTAATCTTTAGCAAGACGTTGTATAACTTTACTCAAACTTTGTTGCTATCAAATAAGTCAGGAATGACCAGATGTAACCAGGGGCCCAGGACTTTTGACCAGAATCTAAGTCATGGCATTCGAGATCCACAAACTTACCCATAAATGGCAACCTAGACATCATTCACTTACGACCGTGAGTAGCGATGAAGTTCACATGAATTGTACATTATCTTTGATTAACCTTCACTTTAGGTTTATATGTTATTATATATGTTATATTATATTTATTAATGTATTAACAATTTGATTATCTTATATTATATACTATAAGTTATTATTATTAAATTAGTATAGTTATAAAATAAGTGTTTATTAATAATGTATTGTTATTAACTTACATTATAAGCATTATACTTTATTATATAATATACATAGTTATTAACCGTAAGTTATAATAATAATATTAATTTAGTATATGTAATATACTTATGTTAATCGAAAATCATACTAATATATGTTAATTCGAATATTAATTCATTAAATATTATATTTATAATTTTTATAAACTTAGTCAATTATACAATTCAGTAGGATATTTTATAAAAATAATTTTATCAAGTTTTTGTATTTATTTCCCACTTTTCTTTATATATATACTCGGTTTATATTAATCAAATTTAATTAGGTAATAAATATTAAATCGACCTAAATAAATAATTTTATATTTTTTACAGGTTCTATATTATGTAAAAATGTTATAAAAATTATTAAATCAAATTTTATATCAAAATATTATTTATTTAATGTTTTCTAATTATTTAACCATTGTAATCGGCCTATAATTAAATAAATAGGAAAAATAATTTAAAATTAATTTTTATATTTTTTTAAAGTATCTACTGATGTTAATAATCATATAAAAATTTTATAAAAATATTTAATACATGTTTGTATTTATTTTATATTTTCTTTATTATTTCTCTCGGTTTAGAATAATGCAAAAGTAAATTCTTTTTAAATACTAATCATCCCATTTATTTAATTTTTATAATTTTCTATTGTTTATAAAAGTATAATAATCTCAAAAAAAATTTATAATTATTTTTATTACTGTTTAATATTTTATTTTGTTTTTATGTTTAAATACTACATAATTCGTATTTAATTATAAATAATATTCCGTAAATTATAAAAATTATTTTTATACATCATAATACTTATAATACTAATTATAACATGTAAAAATAATTTATATATATTAAATTCAAAATTTTAAAGAATATACAAAAAAATAAAAGCAATTCAATAAAAAAAATATAGAAAATACCTCAAGTACTTTCCCAAGTTTGTGAGAGAGTTTTCCAAAGATTTGATACAAGTTTTTATGAAATGAAAGTGGGTATTTATAGAAAAAAAATGGTTGGTGAAAAGAAAAAATATAAATAAAATAAAGGTGCCAATTTTGACAAAAATAAAAACATGTTAAAAATGTTTTTAATAAGTTTTTTTTTTGAAAATATTTAGTCAAAATTCATGGGCTCATTATTTAATTTATAAAAAAATCTCTTTTTTTATAAGCTAAATATATATATATATATATATATATATATAATGATTAAAATAACTTATCATTTAATTAATAATTATGTTTCATATAGTTTTAAATATAATACGCATTAATATTAATATTAACTAAAGTTATTTTATATAATTAGTGTAAACTTTAGTTAACAAAACGTGTCGACTAAAAATAAATATTTGATCAACGTCGAATTTAATTATATATTACGTATGGATAACAACCCTATAGGCAAATTAGTCAATTCAAGTATGGAAATATGAGGGTTGTTATAACGACTCTCCTATGAGTCGGCTGAAGCAGGTCTCTGAGAATTCTTTCTCATAAGTAAGTATGTACAGTTTTTATTTTATTTTATTGCTTCTAACCTTTTGATAATAAACGCTGAATCGTTCGCTATAAAGTATTAAATTGATATTCAATAAAATTAGGTATGCGAAACCGAAATTATTGATATCATACAAAAATTTATTACATCACTGCGAAATTTACCGTTTATTCTTTAGGTATAAATATCTTTAATCAATCAATCTAAAATATTTCAGAAATTCGTCAGGAGTAAAACTAGGTAAAATAGCCGAAATTACTTTACCCAAAAGAGGGGCGTATATTTTTGATAATATTTGATTGATTAAAGTGGGATAAAAGACCAAAAAGATTTTTAATTTTAATTTTTACCTTGTTTTTAAAATTAATATATAAATATTAAATTATTATTGTAAATCTTTTTAAATCAATATATTTAAGTTTTTTTATATATTTTAAAAAATTAATATTTTCAATATAAAGATTGTAAAATTAATGTATAAAAATATTAATAATATTAATATGAATTTTTAATTTTATGCATTTTAAATTTAATTTTGGTGTGAATTTAAAAACAAAAATTTACTTTATTTCATTAAGTTAAAAATTTGTATTTAAAATTCGTCGAGAGTTGAAGACTAGGTCGTTGAACCAAAATTGCTTTACCCAAGGGAGGGACGAGAAATTTTATTATCATTATTTTTAATCTTATTGATTTAAAGTATGCCAAAAATATTTAAAAAAACCCAAAAATCTTTGCTTTTAAAACAAACGCTTTAAAATGACAAATTTTAAAATTTTGTCGAGGGACGGACTAGGTAAACGTACCGAAACAACCTCGTTCTAAATAAAAAGGAAAACAAAATTTTAAATTTAATTAATTATTTTATTATTAAAGATTTTATATAAAAAAAAAAGAAATCCGCAATCGCGGAGTTTTTCTGGTACCCACATCCTCACTCGCGGAGCCTCAAAATTCCAGACCAGATAAACTGGTCGACAGTCCAGTCTCAACACACCCACACACAAAATTCTGCGAAAAACACACACAAAACACTCTAAAAATCGCGATTTTTCACCGTTAATCATCAAATTTTTTGCTAAAATCATGTTGAGAAGGATCCTACAAAGAAGTTACTCAAGGAGATCGGTAATTTCTACATCTAAACACTCTTTAATTCGGATTTTTAGTGTTCTTGAATAAATTTATACCTAATTTGATTTTGATGATTTCTAGTTTAATTATGCTTAAATTGTTTGTGTATTATGCTTGTATAACTTAGATTGATGCTATTTAACATGATTAGAAGCCTTAAACTTCAAATTTTGAGTAATCTAGGGTTCGGGTTCTTGAGCAAAATTGGGGCTTTTTGACATAAACGGGATATAGCCAAATATTGTTGATGGTTCATGCTTAATTAAGTAGTGTAACATGTTTAGGTTGCTAAATGATCAAAACTTTGATCCTAAACATGATTTTTAAGTATTAAAGTGGACTTTTTGAGTCAAAAATGCATGAACTCGATTTAATTGATATGAATGCCATTTGAAACTCATTTAATTGCTATAATGATTATTTTTGACATGATTTAAAAGATGAATGCTAAGGAACATTGTATACATTTTCATATATGTTTATTTATAAAAGTGTAGAATTGTTAATATTATGAAAATGCGTATAAAGTTTAATATGGATTAAACATGTCATTATGATTGTTTTGATTTATGATTTTACTAACATTAATGCATATTTGGATGCACAAAAATTGTGTTTAATGTGTTTTGCAGACTGAAAGGGGTGAATCTTCATCCGCATCCCATTCTCACAATGCTCCTCCTGAGAATGCAAAAGAACAGGAGATTAACGACCAATATAGACAAAATCTACCGCATCAATTCATTTCATATTCAAATATAGAATTGGCAGATTTACACGCTAATTTAAGGTTTGACAGACATTGGATAGATTATCTAAAATATCAGAGGAACTTGCACACCCTTCAGTCTAATGTTGTTGAAGTACCAGGGTAATAGATTGGGAACCGTTAGAAACAGTGGGATTGGCCAATCCAATCAGAGAATTACTTACACAAAGGTATGGTAATTCTACTTTTAATGATTGAGAACGTTTGTTCAATATACGTAGGCGTGTATATAGAGAATGGTGTGTGGAATTATTATGTAGTGTTGAAATAAATGATCGGGTAGCTACCTTAACCGATCAGAGTTTTATTAGATTTTTATTAGGAGGTGTAATGCGCCATACGTCTCTACTAGACATGGCTCAAGCTTTGTGTATATATACGTCTGAGGAACTAGCATCTACTGATTGTCAAAGGTTAATAGTTAATGGTAGGAGGGTTGATGAAAATTTTGATATGAATGGAATATGGAGTAGAATGACTAGCCATAACCGATTTCGTGGGGGGAATAACTCTTATTATGATATTGATAGAGCTGAACTAAGAGTAATCCATAGGTTCTTAGCAAACTCGATTACACAGCGAGGTAGGAACAAAGAGAAGGTAAATGAGAATGATTTATTTTATCTCATGTGTATTCGAGACCCACAGAGCGCTGTGAGTATACCTTATTGTGTGGGTTATTATTTATTGGCTATGGTTAGGGGTTTACGACCTAATAGTATAATAGGAGGTGGTATCTTTGTTACTTTAATTGCTGAGTATCTCGGTGTCGATAGAAGTCAGGGGGGATTAATAATTGTAGCACCAGAACCCCGTGATACAATTGGTTTGAAAGTATATCATGGTGCTAAGTTTTTAAAGAAACGACATAACACTGCAGCACCATATGATGGCCATCATCCACAGGTCGAAAGAGATCAACAGCAAGGTAATGCGGGAGGGGGGAATTAGATGACATAAATGCAAATTTTTATGGCTCAACATGAGTATGAAATGGCTAGACAATGAGCATTTCAAGATTGGCAGTATCATCAAAACCAAATCATAAGTCATTGTACATACATAAATACAAACTACATTCCTACTCCAATGCCCGTATTTCCTCCCTGGACTATACAGACCCGACCACCGTACCCTACATATGAGCAGCTCAAGCATTCTACAGCACATACAACTATGAATGGAATCCCTACTGGCACCATCCTCATCAACCCTAATTTTCTTTTATGCCTATTTTTATTTATTTGGTAACTTGTAATTTTATACTTTTAATATTTCTTATGATACTATAATAGTTTTTATAATTTTCTAACTTTTATTATTAGATTTTTAATAATTTTTGAATGTGGGGTGATATACCCAACTTCAAAAATATGTATATATATGTTTGTAGTTTATCTCATGTACAAAACAGGGTAAAACAACGCATTTTCAAAGACTGACATTAAGTTCAGCAAAAGCAACTAATTTTGATGACAAGATGCAAAATATATGTGAAATAACAACTGCAGGAATGAACAAATGATGTGCACCATTTATCATTCAACATAAACAACAATATGTTTGGAAACTTTGGTAAAATTTAATCATTTTTCTACGCTAATCACCCTCAATAATTTAAATTGTTACTGATTTCTTGCAAATGAGGGCATTGCAAGATTTTAAGTGTGGGAAGGGATTAAATTCTTTCGGATTTTTAAAAAATTTTAATTTAAACACTTGGTTACCATTAAAAATACTAGTAACGCAGTAGTTGTATTAGAATCTAGTGCTCTCTGATAATAAAGAACAGCCCTAGTCTTATATACTAACTACCCAATTCTAGTAAAATTTTTAATTTTTTTTTCAAATAAATGAATTCAAAATCATATTTATACATATTTATGAACGATAAAACTAGGTGTTAACACCGAAAATATTGTTACTTCGGAAAGGACATAAATTGAGAAACAACCCAAAATGCTTGAATTCATTTAAAATTGAATAGAGGAGAATAAAAAGGCAAAGAAAAGAAAATAAAAGCCAAGTGTGAGAAAAGTTTACCAAGTTATTCAGAACATATATCACATATTTTTGTGCAAATAATTGAAGATACTTTTGTTTTGGACGATATTAATCAGTTTTACCCAGTTTATTGTAATATAAATAGAATTTAAAAGGAAGTAAAATCTTCTGAGGAAAAAAAAGACACGCGCTTCTTGATTTAGGTCAGGAAGTTATCGTCCAGACCAGTTGTAGAGACTACGAAAAACCTTGAAAATTTTTCTCGAAAATCATCTGGAAATCCACGGACCTCAGCATCAAACAGGGTCGCCAAGTGGTCAGACTTATCCTAACCATGAGAGGATCTGTCTCGTACAATGGGGGGTACCGTGCAAATTAGCTTATAAGACGAATGAATCAGATCCCCAGAAAGGATAATCTCCTTAAAAATCAAAAATCAGCTTTTAAGCCTGATATTACTCAATCCTTGAGATTGTCCTTAAAGATTGAGAATTCAAACTCATGGAATTCGATGATATCTAAACTCGAGCTTGAACGAGAAAATATTTTGCTCAAATTACAAACCGATTTATTTTCTGAAACCCTATTTTCAATGCTTTCATTACCATTGAACGTAAAATCCTAAGAATTCAGCTGGAATTCATTAGGTCACCTGAACCAAATCGGGTGTCAACCGTAAGAACGGTGGCTGCATAGCATGGTCGAAGACAGGACCTTATGCCAGACCGAAAAACTATAGGGTGATCTTTAATATTTCTCCTACACAGGATAGTAATTGCATCCGACACGATATAGACCATAATCAAAAGCATGTCACGGGACATTGCCTTAACAGTTGCTTGTTCAACGCTTTCCTTTACAACCGGACAGTAGTTTACCGAAAGGTAATATACGGAGCAAGTATACTGGATGTGTTGCTTTCCCAATACAAGGTTAGCAAGTGGGTGACACAAAAGTATAAGTTTTAAGCTAAAATTCTAAAATCTAAAACCCACAAAAACCACAAAAACAATTTGCAAACAACGGTGAAGGGTTATTCCGGAAAACTTATCTAGGGTGAAAGCTAGATTGAATTTTCAAAAGATCAAATGTTTTCATAAAGATTCAATTTCCTAAAGGATCTAAATTTTCATAGTCATGTGGGACTGTAAACCACATCGTTACTACCATTGTTCATACCGCCGTATTAAAATCACTGATCTACAAAGTGTGAAGAATAAAGAAGTGATTCTAGTAAAGTCATATTCAAGTTCTATATTAGTTTTAATTTATAAAAATACAAATATATAAATAAGTAATATTATTATTATAAATGGGGGGTTTTTACCATTTAATGACCGGTTTGTCGATTTTAAAACTTTAGTCGCAGTTAAAACCTAATGTAAAATATTAAAAATAAATATAACTTAATTTAAAGCGTAAAGTAAATAACGATAATGAAATTGCGATAATTAAAAAGTACGATAATTAAAAGTGCAATTAAATACAATGACAATAAATAAAAGTGCGATAATTAGAAGTGCAATTATATGTAAAATAAAGGAAATTAAATATGAAATAAAATAATTATGCTTATTTAAACTTCCGTAATCATGATGTTTGACGTGTTGATTTTAGTTTTATGCCCATGGGTTAATTGTCCTTTGTCCTGGATTATTCAATATGTCCGTCTGATTTTTGTCCATAACAGTCCATCAGTCATAAATATAAAATGCGAGTATCCTCGTCAAATTATCCTACCCGAAGTCAAATATTCCAACTAATTGGGGACTTAAACTGTAACAAGGTTTTAATACTTTGTTTAATAATTACACCAGGATATCTACTGCGTGTAATCCAAGGTTTAATACTTTGTTAACAATTACGCGAAGTGTCCTTGTACATAATTTCACCCCTGTTTTAATAATTCCATAGACTATTAATTCATTCCCGTGTCCGGTTAAATGAACGATTATTCGTACATATAAATACCCCGCCCATCGTGTCCGATCGAGTGTATATGGTTATTTATAGGGATGTCCAATTGTAAATCTTTATATTAAAATTAACAAACTATCATTTAGTTAAACAAATATAAAGCCCATTAATAGCCCATAGTCTAATTTCCACAAGTGTCGTTCTTTTGTCCAAACCTCAATTATGGTACAAAGCCCAATTACCCAATTTTAGTAATTAGCCCAACATCATGATTACTTCATTTTAAATAAGCATAATAGTAACTTAGCTATGAGACATTAATGTAAAAAGGTTGAACATAACTTACAATGATTAAAAATAGCGTAACGTTACACGAACAGAATTTTGACTTACACCCTTACAACATTCGCTAACATACCCTTATTATTAGAATTAAAATTAAAATTAAAATTAAAATATAAATATATATATATTACGTATGAATGAGGAGAAGAAAAAAGATGATTAAAAACGATCAAAATACGTTGGCTTTTATAGGCAGTTTTGTCCAGGGTCTCTCCGCGACTCGCGGTCCTTTTGTATTACAAACTCCGCAACTCGCGGAGTTCGTAAAACCAGCTCACACAAGTTTGGATCCTAGTCTGCCGACGGTTTTAATTTATATATATATATATATATATATATATATATATATATATATATAATTTATATAATTACTTATATATTATATTATATTTATATACATAGTTAACTTGTAATTTTTAGTCCGTTGCGTCGAGCGTTGAGAGTTGACTCTGGTCCCGGTTCCGGATTTTCGAACGTCTTTACGTACAATTTAATATCTTGTACTTTGCGTTTTGAATCGTGTACTCTTGTAATTCTGAGACGTTTCTTATCAGTAATTGGAACCACTTTGATTGTATTTTGTACTTTTGAGCTTTTTGGTCGTTTGCGTCTTCAATTCGTCGAATCTATCCTTTGTCTTCACCTTTTATTATTTAACCGAATATCACTTGTAAATAGAACAATTGCAACTAAAAGCTTGTCTTTCTTGAGGAATAATGCTATGAAATATATGTTCGTTTTTAGCATTATCAAATATTTCCACACTTGAGCGTTGCTTGTCCTCAAGCAATATAGTCTTGAAATACTAGAATCACTTCTTTATTCTTCACACTTTGTACATCAGTGATTTCTTTACGGCGGTATAAACAATGGTAGTAACGATGTGGTTTACAGTCTCACATGAATATAAAATTTAGATCCATTAAGGAATTTGGATCTTTATGAAAACATTTGATCTTTTGAACATTCATTCTAGCTTTTACCCTAGCTAAGTTTTCCGGAATAACCCTTCACCGGTGTTTGCAAATTCTTTTTGTGGGTTTTGTGGGTTTCAGATTTGAAAATTTTAGCTCAAAACTTGTGGTTTTGTGTCACCCACTTGCTAACCTTGTATTAGGAAAGCAACACGTCCAGTATACTTGCCCTGTATATTACCTTTCGATAAACTACCGTCCGGTTGTAAAGAAAAGTGTTGAACAAGCAACTGTTAAGGCAATGTCCCCTGACATGCTTTTAATTATGGTCTATAACGTGTTGGACGCAATTACTATCCTTGGTAGGAGCAATAGTAAAGCTCACCCTTATAATTTTTCGGTCTGGCACAAGGTCCTGTCTTCGACCATGCTATGCAACCACCGTTCTTACGGTTGACACCCGATTTGGTTCAGGTGACCTAATGAATTCTAGGTGAATTCCTAGGATTTTACGTTCAATGGTAATGAACGCATTAAAAATAGGTTTTCAGAAAACAAATCGGTTTGAAATTTTGATCAAAATATTTTCTCGTTCAAGCTCGAGTTTAGATATCATTAAATTCCATGAGTTTGAATTCTCAATCTTTAAGGTCAATCTCTAGGATTGAGTAATATCAGTCTTAAAAGCTGATTTTTGATCTTTAAGGAGATTGTCCTTTCTGGGGGTCTGATTCATTAGTCTTATCCAGCTAATTTGCACGGCGTCCTCCCCATTTTACAAGACAGATCCTCTCATGATTAGGATAAGTCTGATCACTTGGCAACCCTGTTTTATGCTGAGGTCCGTGGATTTCCTGCTGATTTTAGTGATGACTTTTCTAGATTTTTCGTCAATCTACAGCTGGTCTGGACGACAACTTCATGACCTAAATCAAGAAGCGCGTTTCTCTTTCGGAAGACTTTACTTCCTTTTAATGATGGAATTGATTCATCGTGTAGATCCATCTTTTCTTTTCTTTCATCGGGTAAAACAGTTAATTATCGTCCAAAACAAAAGTATTTTCAATTATTTGTACAAAAATATGTGACATATGTTTAAAATAACTTGGTAATTTTCCCACAGTTGACTTTTATTTTCCTTTTTATTGTCCTCTATTCCATTTTAAATGAATACTAACATTTTGGTTTGTTTCTCAATTTATGTCATTTCCGAGGTAACAATAATTTCGGTGTTAACACCTAGTTTTATCGTTCATAAATATGTATAAACATGATTTTGAGTTCATTTAATTGAAAATTTTGAAAAATTTTACTAGAATTGGGTAGTCAGTATATAAGACTAGGGCTATTCTTTATTATCAGAGAGCACTAGATTCTAATACAACTACTGCTTTACTAGTATTTTTAATGGTAACCAAGTGTTTAAATAAATAAAAAATTTAAAATCTGAAAGAATTTAACCCCTTCCCACACTTAAGATCTTGCAATGCCCTCATTTGCAAGAAATCAGTAACAATTTAAATTATTGAGGGTGATTAGCGTAGAAAAATGATTAAATTTTACCAAAGTTTCCAAACATATTGTTGTTTGTGTTGAATGATAAATGGTGCACATCATTTGTTCATTCCGTCTTGTTGTTACATCACATTTATTTTTCATCTTGTCGTCAAAATTAGTTGCTTTTGCTGAACCTAATGCCAGTCTTTGAAAATGCGTTGTTTTACCCTGTTGTGTACATAAGATAAACTGCAAACATATATACATATTTTTGAAGTTTGATATATTACCCCACATTCAAAAATTATTAAAATCTAATAATAAAAGTTAGAAAATTATAAAAACTATTAAAATATCAACATAAGTGCTAAATGTAGTAACATTACAAAAATAAAATAAATAAAACTAAATAAACTAGGGTTGATACTGATACCAGTAGGGGTTCCATGCATAACCGTATGTGTTATAGAATGCTTCAGCTGGGTTATAAGTAGGATACGGTGGTTGGATCTCTATAGACCAGGGATGAAATACGGGCTTTGGAGTAGGAATATTGTTTCTACCTATATGTTGGCAATGAGCTATGATGTGGTTTTGATGAACTTGCCAATCTTCAAATGCTCGATGTCTAGCATTTTCATACTCTTGTGAAGCTATAAACCTTTGCATTTCTGTCATTTCATTTCTCCCTCCCACATTACCTGCTGTTGATTTCTTTCAACCTGTGGATGTCTTCCATTATATTATACTGCGGCGTTATTTCGCCTCTTCAAAACCTTAGCACCATGATATACATTTAAACCAATTGTATCGTGGGGTTCTGGTTCTTCGATTAATAATCCCCCCGACTTATATCCACATCGAGATACTCAGCAATTAATGTAATAAATATACCACCTCCTATTATACTGTGCGGTCTCATCCCCTAACCATAGCTGATAAATAATAACCCACACAATAAGGTATACTTACAGCGCTTTGTGGGTCTCGAATACACATGTGGTAAAATAAATCTTGCTCATTTACCTTTTCCTTATTTTTACCTCGCTGTGTAATCGAGTTCGCTAGAAACCTGTGAATTACTCTTAACTCAGCTCTATCTATATCCAAATAAGAGTAATTTCCCCCTTTAAATCGGTGATGGCTAGTCATTTGACTCCATACACCATGCGTATCAAAATTTTCATCAATCTTTCTACCATTTAATATCAACCCTTGACAATCGGCATATGCTAGCTCCTCAGGCGTATATATACGTAAGGCCTGAGCCATGTCTAGTAGAGACATGTGGCGCATCGAACCTCCTAACAAAAATCTAATAAAAGTTCGATCGGTTAAACTAGCTACCCGATCATTTATTTGTATACTACACAATAATTCTTCACACCATACTTTATATACAGGTCTACGCATGTTGAATAATCGTACCCAATCGTTAAAAGTAGAATTATCATACCTCTGTGTAAATAATTCTCTAATCCGTTCGCCCAATCCTACAGCTTCTAACGGTTCCAAATCTATCACCCTAGGTACTTCAACAGCTTTAGAATGAAGAGTGTGCAAGCTCCTTTAGTATTTTGGATAATCTATCCAACGTCTGTCTAATCTCAAGTTCGGGTGCAAATCTTCCTGATAATGCTAAAAACGAACATATATTTCATAGCATTATTCCTTAAGAAAGACAAGATTTTAGTTGGTATTGTTCGTTTTACAAGCGATATCCGTTTAAATTTTAAAAAGAGAAGATAAAAGGCAGATTCGACAAATTGAAGACAAAAAGGTCCAAAGAGCTAAAAAGTACAAGATACAATTAAAAAGGTTCAAAATATTGATGAGGAACGTCTCAAAATGACAAGAGTACAAGTTACAAGACGCAAAGTACACGATATAAAATAATACGCGAAGACGTCCGAAAATCCGGAACCGGGACCTGAGCCAAGAAGAAACGCCCGACGCAACGGACCAAAAATATCTAGTCTACTATGCACAAGAATATAATATAATATATATATAATTATATATAATTATATATTATATATTATTATTATTATATTACGTCGGCAAGAAGAAAACAAAGCAATTTGGCTGGATCCAGGGTGGCCATGCGACTCGCATGGCCAGAGGCACAAATCCATGCGAGTCGCATGGAGTGAAAATGTTGGTCAGGTCCTATATAAAGCCAGTTTTCTGCCGAGTAAAAGGGACATAATTTTAATCTCTCTCAATATATACGATATATATATATATATAATTTATATTTTAATTTTAATTTTAATCCTAATAATAAGGGTATGTTAGCGAATGTTGTAAGGGTGTAAGTCGAAATTCTGTCCGTGTAACGCTACGCTATTTTTAATCATTGTAAGTTATGTTCAACCTTTTTATATTAATGTCTCGTAGCTAAGTTATTATTATGCTTATTTAAAACGAAGTAATCATGATGTTAGGCTAATTACTAAAATTGGGTAATTGGGCTTTGTACCATAATTGGGGTTTGGACAAAAGAACGACACTTGTGGAAACTAGACTATGGGCTATTAATGGGCTTTATATTTGTTTAACTAAATGAAAGTTTGTTAATGTTAATATAAAGATTTACAATTGGGCGTCCCTATAAATTACCATATACACTCAATCGGACACGATGGGCGGGGTATTTATATGTACGAGTAATCGTTCATTTAACCGGACACGGGAATGGATTAATAGCCACTAGAATAATTAAAACAGGGGTGAAATTACATTCAAGGGTAATTGGTGTAATTGTTAACAAAGTAGTAAAACCTTGGTTTACACGCAGTCGATAACCTGGTGTATTCATTAAACAAAGTATTAAAACCTTGTTACAATTCGAATCCCCAATTAGTTGGAATATTTAACTTCGGGTATAATAATAATTTGACAAGGACACTTGCAATTTATATTTATGACTGATGGACTGTTATAGACAAAAACCAGACGGACATATTGAATAATCCAGGACAAAGGACAATTAACCCATGGGCATAAAACTAAAATCAACACGTCAAACATCATGATTACGGAAGTTTAAATAAGCATAATTCTTTTATTTCATATTTAATTTCCTTTATTTTATATTTAATTGCACTTCTAATTATCGCACTTTTATTTATTGTTATTTAATCGCATTTTTAATTATCGTACTTTTTAATTATCGCACTTTTATTATTCGCAATTTCATTATCGTTATTTACTTTACGCTTTAATTTAAATCTTGTATTTATTAGGTTTTAACTGCGACTAAAATCTTAAAATCGACAAACCGGTCATTAAACGGTAAAAACCCCCCTTTATAATAATAATATTACTTATATATATATTTGTATTTTTAATAAAAGTAAACTAATATAGTGTTGAGCTTTGTTTAAAGATTTCCCTGTGGAACGAACCGGACTTACTAAAAACTACACTACTGTACGATTAGGTACACTGCCTATAAGTGTTGTAGCAAGGTTTAAGTATATCCATTCTATAAATAAATAAATATCTTGTGTAAAATTGTATCGTATTTAATAGTTTTTCCTAGTAAAATATAAACTATTTTATATACACCTCGCTTCACATCAAGTATTTTTGGCGCCGCTGCCGGCGATCGAACCCGGGTCACCCGCGTGACAGGCGGGAATACTTACCACTATACTACAACCAGCCATTGCACGGAAGATTCATGATATTAAAGGAATAAGTCCTTCGTATTGCACACATAAAATCCTTATGGTAGAAGGTCATAAAACGTATGTGCAACGCCAACGAAGACTAAATCCTAATATGCAAGATGTAGTTAAGAAAGAGATTATTAAACTGCTAGATGCAGGTTTGAAATATCCAATTTCTGATAGTCCATGGGTAAGCCCAGTTCAATGCGTACCTAAGAAGGGTGGCATGACTGTCATCACAAATGAGAAAAATGAGCTTATTCCTACTAGGACTGTAACAGGATGGCGTGTATGTATTGATTATAGAAAATTAAATGACGCCACCAGAAAAGATCACTTTCCCTTACCTTTCATAGATCAAATGTTGGAAAGATTAGCCGGAAATAGTTACTATTGTTTTCTAGATGGATTTTCCGGATATTTTCAAATTCCAATAGCACCCGAAGATCAAGAGAAAACCACATTCACGTGCCCTTATGGTACTTTTGCTTACAAACGCATGCCATTTGGACTTTGTAACGCCCCTGCAACCTTTCAAAGGTGTATGATGGCGATTTTTCATGACATGATAGAAGAATGCATGGAAGTTTTCATGGATGACTTTTCAGTCTTCGGTGATACATTTAAATCATGTCTAGTTAATCTGGAACGAATGCTAATTAGATGCGAAAAATCAAATCTAGTACTTAATTGGGAGAAATGCCATTTCATGGTTAAAGAAGGCATCGTTCTTGGACATAAAATTTCAAAAGAAGGAATTGAAGTGGATAGAGCTAAAGTAGATGTAATTGCTAAACTTCCACATCCCACCAATGTTAGAGGAGTTAGGAGTTTTCTAGGGCATGCCGGTTTTTACCGACGTTTCATAAAAGATTTTTCTAAAATTGCCACTCCTATGAATAAACTCCTAGAAAAGGATGCGCCATTCATCTTTTCAGATGAATGTATCAAATCTTTTAATATTCTTAAAGAAAAACTCACTAATGCACCGATCATGATAACACCAAATTGGAATCTACCATTTGAACTAATGTGCGATGCAAGTGATTTTGCAATGGGAGCCGTTTTAGGACAAAGGATTGAAAAACGATTTCAACCTATATATTATGCTAGTAAGACATTACAAGGAGCACAAACGAACTATACAACTACTGAAAAAGAACTCCTTGCTATTGTCTTTGCTTTTGACAAATTTCGATCATATCTCGTTCTAGCAAAAACGGTGGTCTATACCGACCATTCTGCTCTTAGATACCTATTTTCAAAACAAGATGCTAAACCAAGATTAATCCGTTGGATCTTACTCTTACAAGAGTTTGAAATTGAAATCCGAGATAAAAGAGGAGCAGAAAATCTCGCCGCTGATCATCTTTCTCGTCTTGAAAATCCCGAATTAGAAGTTCTGAATGAATCGGCCATACAAGACAACTTTCCTGATGAATATCTATTGAAGATAGATTATAAAGAAATCCCATGGTTTGCAGACTATGCAAACTACTTAGTTTGTGGATTCCTTGAAAAAGGATTATCGTACCAAAGACGAAAGAAATTCTTCAGTGATATAAAACACTATTTCTGGGAAGATCCACATCTGTTTAAAAGTTGTCCCGATGGAATAATACGCCGATGTGTATTTGGAGATGAAGCTAGTAAAATTTTAAACCATTGTCACACAGGACCAACAGGAGGGCATTATGGGCCTCAACTAACAGCAAGAAAAGTTTATGAAGCTGGATTCTATTGGCCTACAATTTACAAAGACGCACACCTTCTTTGCAAATCCTGTGATGCATGTCAAAGGGCCGGAAAAATAAGTCAACGTGATGAAATGCCACAAAATGTCATCCAAGTATGTGAAGTATTTGACATTTGGGGTATTGACTTTATGGGTCCATTTCCAAAATCTCATAATAATCTATATATACTCGTAGCCATTGATTATGTATCTAAATGGGCGGAAGCACAAGCTCTCCCAACTAACGATGCACGAGTTGTAGTCAACTTTTTAAAACGTCTTTTTGCAAGGTTTGGAACACCGAAAGCTTTAATAAGTGATCGGGGTACTCATTTCTGTAATAATCAACTTGAGAAAGTTCTTAAAAGATATGGAGTAACTCATAAAATCTCCACCGCATATCATCCACAAACAAGTGGACAAGTTGAAAATACCAACCGAGCTTTAAAACGTATTCTAGAGAAAACCGTAGGATCAAATCCAAAGGAATGGTCCATTAAATTGGAGGATGCACTCTGGGCTTTTAGAACAGCTTACAAAACTCCAATTGGAACCACACCTTTTAGACTTGTTTATGGAAAAGCATGTCATCTTCCAGTAGAAATTGAACACAAAGCATTTTGGGCTTTGAAGACATGTAATCTTGATTTATATGAAGCTGGACGTCTACGATTAAGTCAACTAAACGAATTAGAAGAATTAAGACATGAAGCATACGAAAATTCGTTAATCTATAAAGAAAGAACGAAGAAATGGCATGATTAAAGAATCAGAAGTTCAAAAGAATTTAAAGAAGGAGACAGAGTTCTTCTTTTCAATTCACGATTCAAGCTATTTCCTGGAAAATTAAAATCAAGATGGTCTGGACCATTCATAGTCAAAAGAGTTTTCCCATACGGAACGATAGAATTAATAAATTCAAATGGGATTGAATTTAAAGTTAATGGTCACAGAGTTAAACATTACATACATGGTCCGATGGAAGTCGACAACGAAGTTAATCACAATTTCGACACCACAGCTAACTAAGTGTGGGGAGAATCAAGTCTTTAAAGGATAATATGTATTTCTGTTAGAGTTAGATTGTCTGTTTTCGTGTAGTTCTCGAAAATGGAACACGTATGGTCTTTCCCTAGCAGACCCTAAAGAACTAGTCTTCTCCCCCCATTCTGAATTTTTATTTTTTTAGGTTTTTACAAAATGAAGACTGCCTGTGAATTAAACCATGGTCTAATGCTACACGCTTTGATCACTAAACGTAATAATGACATACTACCGAGCAAATTAGTATCAGTAATCAGAGAAAGAATGGACGGAGTTAGAAAAGGATCCAGATGCGAAGATAATAAGTTACAATTTGGTAAAGGAAAATCAAAATCCGCAGCGAAAAGAAGAGCACGACACCTAGAAAGATGTCACAAATGCGGAAAATGGTCACATGGAGGTAAATGTTCAAATAATCAAACCTATTCAAATACCGAATTTGTTACTTTATGCAGAGACGGACCGTTCATATGTTTAGAAGAAAAGACAATGAATGCTCGAGGTTACGCCTATGCAGCCATGGAAAACCAATTAAACCGACTATCTTATGAATATAATAGATCATATAACTAAGAAATCTATTTCACAGGTATGTCTGTACAGTTTTTATTTTTATTTTTATTTTTAACCTTTTGATAATAAACGCTAATTTGTTCGCTAAAAAGTATTAAATTGGTATTAAATAAAATTATGTTTGGCGACCGAAATTATTGATATCATTCAAAAATTTATTACATCACTGCGAAATTTAACGTTTATTCTTAAGGTATAAATATCTTTAATCAATCAACCCAAAATATTTCAAAAATTCGTCATGAGTTAAATTAGGTCTTGGAACCGAAATTACTTTACCGAAAAGAGGGGCGCATATTTTTGATAATATTTGATTGATTAAAGTGGGATAAAAAGACAAAAAGATTTTTAAATTTATTTTTACCATGTTTTTAAAATTAATATTTAAATCTTAAGTTAATATTGTAACATTGTAAAAACAATATATTTAAAATTGTAAATATTTGAAAAATTAATATAAGTTTGGTGTGAATTTATAATATAAATTTTTAAAATAAGTTTGGTGTGAATTTATAATATGAATTTATAAATTAAGTCTGGTGTGAATTTTTAAAATATGAATTTTTAATTTTATGCATTTCAAATTTTAAGTTTGGTGTGATTTTTTTTTATATATATTAATTTTGAATTTTATAATTGTGTGAATTTAAAAACAAAAATTTACTCTATCTCATTAAGTTAAAAATATGATTTTTAAAATTCGTCGTAAGTTGAAGACTAGGTCTTTGAACCGAAATTGCTTTACCCGAAGGAGGGACGAGAACTTTTATTATCATTATTTTTAATCTTATTGATTTAAAGTATGCCAAAAACATTAAAAAAAAAAAAAAAAAAAATACCTGGAAAATACCCCCATGCGAGTCGCATGGGGATGGGCAGGAAACCATGCGACTCGCATGGCTACAAAAAACTGGACAGGATCAAAATTCCAGTCGACCTGCTTCTTTCTCACAATAAACACACATACACAAACACGAAAACCTCCCAAACTCTCTCAATTTTTCACCAATTTTCACCAAATTTCTTGCAAAAATTTCACAATAATCATGCCTAGATTCAGTAGTCTCAACCCCTTCAGGAGAAAGGTAAAGATTTCACCCTTAATCTCTTTAAATTCGAATTTTTGTGTTCTTGAGCTAGAAATTTTATATTTTGATTTTGTTAAATTTAGGTGTAATTAGAGCTAAATTTTTGTTATATTATGCATGTATATCCTAGATAGAAGCTATTTAACATGAATTGAAGCTAAAAACTTCAAATTTTTAAGAATCTAGGGTTTGTGTTCTTGAGCAATTTGGGGCTTTTTGATATAAACAGGTTATGGCCGATTTTTGTCATGAATTGTTGCTAAATTAAGTAGTGTAACATGTTTAGGTAGTTAATTGATCCAAACTTTGAGCCTAAACATGTTTTTGAGAATTAAAGTGGACTTTTTAAGTCTAAAAATTCATGAACTTGGATAATTTGATATAAAGGCCATTTGAAACTTGTTTCATTGCTAGTAGTGATTATTTTGGCATGTTATTTGAGATAAATGCTTATGAACTTGATGTACATTTTTCGTATATGCTTATTTTGACAAAGTGTAGACTTGACAAAAATATGAAAAGGAGCACTAGTTTGATTTGAATGCCATGTAACAAGTGTTTAATTGTTATAATAATTATTGTTGACATGTTTAAGAGTTTAAATGTGATAAAACATGGTACACATTTTCGTATGTAAAAGTATATAATTGTTATTTTTAGGAAAATATGTATAAAATGTGTTATGAATTGAACATGTCATCATAATTGTTTCAAGTTATTATTTTGCTAACACTAATGCATATTTGGATGCACAAATTTTGTGTTTAATGTGTTTTGCAGAGAAATACAGATACGGACGGTGCATCATCGTCCAGGCAACCAGAGCCCGAACCGGAAATGTTTCATGAACAAGAACAACATATGCAACAAGAAGAAGAAGAACATGAGGAGCAACATATTCCTTATCACGATCAAGATCAATTATTCATGAATCAGTTTCGTCAATTCGCTCCACATCAAATGATTCTGAGCTTAGACATTAATGAAGATCAGTTACACCCAAATCTAAGATTTGATCGATGTTGGATAGAGTATCCAGATTATCAAAAGAACATGCACATTCTCTACTTTAAGGTTGTTGAAATGCCAAGGGCAATTGACTGGATACCTTTGGAAACAGTAGACCTTGCCGAACCGATTCGGGAATTATTGGTGCAAAGGTATGGTAATTCTCAGTTTAACGATTGGATGCGCCTATTTTCAATTCGTAGAACCATATATAGGGAATGGTGTATAGAATTACTTAGTACTATTAAGTTAAACAGTGATGTTAGGATGATAGATGATAGAAGCTTTATTAGATTTCTGTTAGGTGGACGCATGTACAGAATGTCCATGATAGATTTAGCTAGGGCCTTACAGATTTACACCCCTGCTGAACTTTTGAGCCCCGACTGTAATAGCCTGATTGCCCAAGGAGAAAGGGTAGATAGGGAATTTGATATTAACGCTGTCTGGAGGCGTATGTCCCACTTTAATGAATTTCACGCCAGTGGAAATCATACATACTTAGATATAGACAGAGCTGAACTCCGGGTGATTCATAGATTCTTAGCAAACACAATTACACAAAGGGGAAGAAATAAGGAGAAATTGACCGTAAACGATTTGTTCTACCTCAAGTGTATTAGAGACCCGAGGAGTTTCGTTAACATTCCCTATTGTGTTGGTTATTATCTCGCTAATGTAGTTTCGGGGATGAAATCGGGAAGTATTATAGGTGGTGGTATTTTCATTACTCTCATTGGAGAGTATTTAGGTGTAGATAAGCACCAAGGGGGTCCAATGAACGAAATAGAGGACGGAGGTGAAACTATAAGTTCAAACCTTTATCACGGTGCAAGGGTATTATTGATGAGACGTGGTCGGGTATATCGATACGAGGGACCTCAGCGACAGGTAGAAAGAGGTTCGGATGATGAAATGGAAGAGGCGAACAACATTATAGGAGTTGTTCGGGAGACTGCTCTTGATTTAGGCGTTCGTATGGAGGATGAATACATGACGAACTATGATAGGCATATGCAGTACGAGGCATGGCAACGTCGGAATGACTACGAGCATTCCCGGCAACGAGAGCATGGCCGATGGGATTATCATCAGCGCCAAATTATAAGTCAGTTGCAGCCTGGCGAGATGTATTATCCGACCCGACCCGCATACTATCCCGCACATCAGCCAGAAATGAGACCACCCTATGATTCATATGATTATGACGCAGCATACCAGTTCACCTATAATCAGCCATGGAACCCGGACGCAAACATGAATTGGGATCCATATCCTAATTTTCCTCCTAACCCACCTCCTGATCAGTAGAGATAAGTTGGTAATTTTTATTTTTATTTTAAACACTTAACATTTTATTACGTTTATGTAATGTTTGATATTCTTATTATTATTGTGTACTAATATTTTTCTTATAGTTTGAAAGTGGGATGCCAAAGTTCCATTTCAAATTGCATGTATGATTATATTTGTATTGTATGTATTCTATTTTATGCACAAAACAGGGTAGAACAACGCGTTTTCAAAGACTGGCATTAAGTTCAGCAAAAGCAAGTAATTTTGACGACAATGATGCAAAATATATGTGAAATAACAACAAGACGGAATGAACAAATGACGTGCACCATTTATCATTCAACAATCAAACGCCAATATATTTGGGAACTTTGGTAAAATTTAATCATTTTCACACTAATCTCCCTCAATAATTTAAATTGTTACTGATTTCTTGCAAATGAGGGCATTGCAAGATCTTAAGTGTGGGAAGGGGTTAAATTCTTTCGGATTTTAAAATTTTTATATTAAACACTTGGTTACCATTAAAAATACTAGTAAAGCAGTAGTTGTATTAGAATCTAGTGCTCTCTGATAAAAAAAGAACAGCCCTAGTCTTATATACTGACTACCCAATTCTAGTAAAATTTTTCAAAATTTTCAATTAAATGAATTCAAAATCATGTTTATACATATTTATGAACGATAAAACTAGGTTTTAACACCGAAATTATTGTTATCTCAGAAAGAACATAAATTAAGAAACAAACTAAAATGTCAAAATTCATTTAAAATGGAATAGAGGACGATAAAAAGGAAAATAAAAGCCAAGTGTGGGAAAATTTACCAAGTTATCTTAAACATATGTCACATATATCTGTAACAAATAACTAAAAATACTTTTGCTTTGGACTAAACTAAACTGTTTTACCCGATGAAAGAAAAGAAGAGATGGATCTACACGATGAATCAATTCCATCATTAAAAGGAAGTAAAGTCTTCCGAAAAAGAAACGCGCTTCTTGATTTAGGACAAGAAGTTGTCGTTCAGACCAGCTGTAGGTTGACGAAAAATCTAGAAAAGTCATCACTAAAATCAGCAGGAAATCCACGGACCTCAGCATTAAACAGGGTCGCCAAGTGGTCAGATTTATCCTAACCATGAGAAGGATTTATCTCGTACAATGGGGGGCACCGTGCAAATTAGCTTGATAAGACTAATGAATCAGATCCCCAGAAAGGATAATCTCCTTAAAGATTAAAAATCAGCTTTTAAGACTGATATTACTCAATCCTAGAGATTGACCTTAAAGATTGAGAATTACAAACTCATGGAATTCGATGATATCTAAACTCGAGCTTGAACGAGAAAATATTTTGATCAAAAATTATAAACCGATTTGTTTTATGAAAACCCATTTTCAATGCGTTCATTACCATTGAACGTAAAATCCTAGGAATTCACCTGGAATTCATTAGGTCACCTGAACTAAATCGGGTGTCAACCGTAAGAACGGTGGTTGCATAGCATGGTCAAAGACAGGACCTTGTGCCAGACCGAAAAATTATAAGGGTGAGCTTTACTATTGCTCCTACCAAGGATAGTAATTGCGTCCGACACGTTATAGACCATAATCAAAAGCATGTCACGGGACATTGCCTTAACAGTTGCTTGTTCAACGCTTTCCTTTACAACCGGACGGTAGTTTACCGAAAGGTAATATACGGAATAAGTAAACTGGACGTGTTGCTTTCCTAATACAAGGTTAGCAAGTGGGTGACACAAAACCGCAAGTTTTGAGCTAAAATTTTCAAATCTGAAACCCACCAAACCCACAAAAATATATTTTAAACACCGGTAAAGGGTTATTCCGGAAAACTTATCTAGGGTAAAAACTAGATTTAATTTTCAAAAGATCAAATGTTTTCATAAAGATCCAATTTCCTTAATGGATCTAAATTTTTATAGTCATGTGGGACTGTAAACCATATCGTTATTACCATTGTTTATACCGCCGTATAGAAATCACTGATGTACAAAGTATGAAGAATAAAGAAGTGATTCTAGTATTTCAAGACAATATTGCTTGAGAACAAGCAACGCTCAAGTGTGGGAATATTTGATAATGCTAAAAACGAACATATATTTCATAGCATTATTCCCCAAGAAAGACAAGATTTTAGTTGGTATTGTTCGATTTACAAGCAATATTCGTTTAAATATTAAAAAGTGAAGACAAAAGGCAGATTCGACAAATTGAAGACAAAAAGGTCCAAAGAGCTAAAAAGTACAAGATACAACTAAAAAGGTTCAAAATATTGATGAGGAACGTCTCAAAATGACAAGAGTACAAGTTACAAGACGCAAAGTACACGATATAAAATAATACGCGAAGACGTCCGAAAATCCGGAACCGGGACCTGAGCCAAGAAGAAACGCCCGACGCAACGGACAAAAAATATCTAGTCTACTATGCACAAGAATATAATATAATATATATATAATTATATATAATTATATATTATATATTATTATTATTATATTACGTCGGCAAGAAGAAAACAAAGCAATTTGGCTGGATCCAGGGTGGCCATGCGACTCGCATGGCCAGAGGCACAAATCCATGCGAGTCGCATGGAGTGAAAATGTTGGTCAGGTCCTATATAAAGCCAGTTTTCTGCCGAGTTTGATACACATAATTTTAATCTCTCTCAATATATACGATATATATATATATAATTTATATTTTAATTTTAATTTTAATCCTAATAATAAGGGTATGTTAGCGAATGTTGTAAGGGTGTAAGTCGAAATTCTGTCCGTGTAACGCTACGCTATTTTTAATCATTGTAAGTTATGTTCAACCTTTTTATATTAATGTCTCGTAGCTAAGTTATTATTATGCTTATTTAAAACGAAGTAATCATGATGTTAGGCTAATTACTAAAATTGGGTAATTGGGCTTTGTACCATAATTGGGGTTTGGACAAAAGAACGACACTTGTGGAAACTAGACTATGGGCTATTAATGGGCTTTATATTTGTTTAACTAAATGAAAGTTTGTTAATGTTAATATAAAGATTTACAATTGGGCGTCCCTATAAATTACCATATACACTCAATCGGACACGATGGGCGGGGTATTTATATGTACGAGTAATCGTTCATTTAACCGGACACGGGAATGGATTAATAGCCACTAGAATAATTAAAACAGGGGTGAAATTACATTCAAGGGTAATTGGTGTAATTGTTAACAAAGTAGTAAAACCTTGGTTTACACGCAGTCGATAACCTGGTGTATTCATTAAACAAAGTATTAAAACCTTGTTACAATTCGAATCCCCAATTAGTTGGAATATTTAACTTCGGGTATAATAATAATTTGACAAGGACACTTGCAATTTATATTTATGACTGATGGACTGTTATGGACAAAAACCAGACGGACATATTGAATAATCCAGGACAAAGGACAATTAACCCATGGGCATAAAACTAAAATCAACACGTCAAACATCATGATTACGGAAGTTTAAATAAGCATAATTCTTTTATTTCATATTTAATTTCCTTTATTTTATATTTAATTGCACTTCTAATTATCGCACTTTTATTTATTGTTATTTAATCGCATTTTTAATTATCGTACTTTTTAATTATCGCACTTTTATTATTCGCAATTTCATTATCGTTATTTACTTTACGCTTTAATTTAAGTCTTGTATTTATTTTATATTTTACATTAGGTTTTAACTGCGACTAAAATCTTAAAATCGACAAACCGGTCATTAAACGGTAAAAACCCCCCTTTATAATAATAATATAAACTATTTAATATTTGTATTTTTAATAAAAGTAAACTAATATAGTGTTGAGCTTTGTTTAAAGATTTCCCTGTGGAACGAACCGGACTTACTAAAAACTACACTACTGTACGATTAGGTACACTGCCTATAAGTGTTGTAGCAAGGTTTAAGTATATCCATTCTATAAATAAATAAATATCTTGTGTAAAATTGTATCGTATTTAATAGTTTTTCCTAGTAAAATATAAACTATTTTATATACACCTCGCTTCACATCAAGTATTTTTAAGAATGGATTATTCAATTTTATGCACAAAACAGGGTAAAACAACGCGTTTTCAAAGACTGGCATTAAGTTCAGCAAAAGCAAGTAATTTTGACGACAATGATGCAAAATATATGTGAAATAACAACAAGACGGAATGAACAAATGACGTGCACCATTTATCATTCAGCAAACAAACGACAATATATTTGGAAACTTTGGTAAAAATTTAATCATTTTCACACAAATCACCCTCAATAATTTAAATTGTTACTGATTTCTTGCAAATGAGGGCATTGCAAGATCTTAAGTGTGGGAAGGGGTTAAATTCTTTCGGATTTTAAAATTTTTATATTAAACACTTGGTTACCATTAAAAATACTAGTAAAGCAGTAGTTGTATTAGAATCTAGTGCTCTCTGATAAAAAAGAACAGCCCTAGTCTTATATACTGACTACCCAATTCTAGTAAAAATTTTCAATTAAATGAATTCAAATCATGTTTATACATATTTATGAACGATAAAACTAGGTTTTAACACCGAAATTATTGTTACCTCGGAAAGGACATAAATTGAGAAACAAACTAAAATGTTAAAATTCATTTAAAATGGAATATAGAACGATAAAAAGGAAAATAAAAGCCAAGTGTGGGAAAATTTACCAAGTTATCTTAAACATATGTCACATATATCTGTAACAAATAACTGAAAATACTTTTGCTTTGAACTAAACTAAACTGTTTTACCCAATGAAAGAAAAGAAGAGATGGATCTACACGATGAATCAATTCCATCATTAAAAGGAAGTAAAGTCTTCCGAAAAAGACACGCGCTTCTTGATTTAGGTCATGAAGTTGTCGTTCAGACCAGCTGTAGGTTGACGAAAAATCTAGAAAAGTCATCACTAAAATCAGCAGGAAATCCACGGACCTCAGCATTAAACAGGGTCGCCAAGTGGTCAGATTTATCCTAACCATGAGAAGGATTTATCTCGTACAATGGGGGGCACCGTGCAAATTAGCTTGATAAGACTAATGAATCAGATCCCCAGAAAGGATAATCTCCTTAAAGATTAAAAATCAGCTTTTAAGACTGATATTACTCAATCCTAGAGATTGACCTTAAAGATTGAGAATTACAAACTCATGGAATTCGATGATATCTAAACTCGAGCTTAAACGAGAAAATATTTTGATCAAAAATACAAACCGATTTGTTTTCTGAAAACCCTATTTTCAATGCGTTCATTACCATTGAACGTAAAATCCTAGGAATTCACCTGGAATTCATTAGGTCACCTGAACTAAATCGGGTGTCAACCGTAAGAACGGTGGTTGCATAGCATGGTCAAAGACAGGACCTTGTGCCAGACCAAAAAATTATAAGGGTGAGCTTTTACTATTGCTCCTACCAAGGATAGTAATTGCGTCCGACACGTTATAGACCATAATCAAAAGCATGTCACGGGACATTGCCTTAACAGTTGCTTGTTCAACGCTTTCCTTTACAACCGGACGGTAGTTTACCGAAAGGTAATATACGGGACAAGTAAACTGGACGTGTTGCTTTCCAAATACAAGGTTAGCAAGTGGGTGACACAAAACCGCAAGTTTTGAGCTAAAATTTTCAAATCTGAAACCCACCAAACCCACAAAAATATTTTGCAAACACCGGTAAAGGGTTATTCCGGAAAACTTATCTAGGGTAAAAACTAGATTTCAAAAGATCAAATGTTTTCATAAAGATCCAATTTCCTTAATGGATCTAAATTTTTATAGTCATGTGGGACTGTAAACCATATCGTTATTACCATTGTTTATACCGCCGTATAGAAATCACTGATGTACAAAGTATGAAGAATAAAGAAGTGATTCTAGTATTTCAAGACAATATTGCTTGAGGACAAGCAACGCTCAAGTGTGGGAATATTTGATAATGCTAAAAACGAACATATATTTCATAGCATTATTCCCCAAGAAAGACAAGATTTTAGTTGGTATTGTTCGATTTACAAGCAATATTCGTTTAAATATTAAAAAGTGAAGACAAAAGGCAGATTCGACAAATTGAAGACAAAAAGGTCCAAAGAGCTAAAAAGTACAAGATACAACTAAAAAGGTTCAAAATATTGATGAGGAACGTCTCAAAATGACAAGAGTACAAGTTACAAGACGCAAAGTACACGATATAAAATAATACGCGAAGACGTCCGAAAATCCGGAACCGGGACCTGAGCCAAGAAGAAACGCCCGACGCAACGGACAAAAAATATCTAGTCTACTATGCACAAGAATATAATATAATATATATATAATTATATATAATTATATATTATATATTATTATTATTATATTACGTCGGCAAGAAGAAAACAAAGCAATTTGGCTGGATCCAGGGTGGCCATGCGACTCGCATGGCCAGAGGCACAAATCCATGCGAGTCGCATGGAGTGAAAATGTTGGTCAGGTCCTATATAAAGCCAGTTTTCTGCCGAGTTTGATACACATAATTTTAATCTCTCTCAATATATACGATATATATATATATAATTTATATTTTAATTTTAATTTTAATCCTAATAATAAGGGTATGTTAGCGAATGTTGTAAGGGTGTAAGTCGAAATTCTGTCCGTGTAACGCTACGCTATTTTTAATCATTGTAAGTTATGTTCAACCTTTTTATATTAATGTCTCGTAGCTAAGTTATTATTATGCTTATTTAAAACGAAGTAATCATGATGTTAGGCTAATTACTAAAATTGGGTAATTGGGCTTTGTACCATAATTGGGGTTTGGACAAAAGAACGACACTTGTGGAAACTAGACTATGGGCTATTAATGGGCTTTATATTTGTTTAACTAAATGAAAGTTTGTTAATGTTAATATAAAGATTTACAATTGGGCGTCCCTATAAATTACCATATACACTCAATCGGACACGATGGGCGGGGTATTTATATGTACGAGTAATCGTTCATTTAACCGGACACGGGAATGGATTAATAGCCACTAGAATAATTAAAACAGGGGTGAAATTACATTCAAGGGTAATTGGTGTAATTGTTAACAAAGTAGTAAAACCTTGGTTTACACGCAGTCGATAACCTGGTGTATTCATTAAACAAAGTATTAAAACCTTGTTACAATTCGAATCCCCAATTAGTTGGAATATTTAACTTCGGGTATAATAATAATTTGACAAGGACACTTGCAATTTATATTTATGACTGATGGACTGTTATGGACAAAAACCAGACGGACATATTGAATAATCCAGGACAAAGGACAATTAACCCATGGGCATAAAACTAAAATTAACACGTCAAACATCATGATTACGGAAGTTTAAATAAGCATAATTCTTTTATTTCATATTTAATTTCCTTTATTTTATATTTAATTGCACTTCTAATTATCGCACTTTTATTTATTGTTATTTAATCGCATTTTTAATTATCGTACTTTTTAATTATCGCACTTTTATTATTCGCAATTTCATTATCGTTATTTACTTTACGCTTTAATTTAAGTCTTGTATTTATTTTATATTTTACATTAGGTTTTAACTGCGACTAAAATCTTAAAATCGACAAACCGGTCATTAAACGGTAAAAACCCCCCTTTATAATAATAATATTACTTATATATATATTTGTATTTTTAATAAAAGTAAACTAATATAGTGTTGAGTTTTGTTTAAAGATTTCCCTGTGGAACGAACCGGACTTACTAAAAACTACACTACTGTACGATTAGGTACACTGCCTATAAGTGTTGTAGCAAGGTTTAAGTATATCCATTCTATAAATAAATAAATATCTTGTGTAAAATTGTATCGTATTTAATAGTTTTAAATAGTAAAATATAAACTATTTTATATACACCTCGCTTCACATCAAGTATTTTTGGCGCCGCTGCCGGGGACATTCGCCAAAGCGAAACGTTATAATTTTTAATTTTTAAGTTATAATTAGTTTTTGTAAAATTTATATTTTTAAAAAAATAAAAAAATATATAAAAAAAAAAGCTTTTAAAATCGAAAAAAAAAATATTTTAAGTATATTTTTAAGTTTTTCTTTTATTTTTACAAAATTATAAAGTATTTTAAGTTTATTTTTAAGTTTTTATTTTAATTATATATATATATTTTATTTAAATTTAAAACAGAAAAAAAAAAGAAAATAAAATATTAAATATTACGTGACCTGTCATTTGAACCAGTCCAATTGAACCAGTTCAGGGTATCCATGCGACTCGCATGACCCACCCTCTTAAATCATGCGACTCGCATGAGGGGTCTGACAGGGCCACAAACAAACCCTAAAAACGCATTTATTACGGAGTATAATATATTATTATTATTAATTAAACCATAATTTGATTTTATTATTATTAATTAAGTTTTTAGTTTAATTAATTTTAACTACTTTTAATTAGTTTTATTATATTTAAAACTTAATACTTTAATATAATTAATATAAAAATAATATTTTAATAAAAATTGTATTTTTTTATCACTTTTTATTTCTTTTAATATTTTGTCCCTTTTTAATCGTTGTAGCGTAATATTTATATTTTTCGCTCATATTTAATTTTAAACTTAGTTTTTGCTATAGTTATTTTTACTCCTAGATTTTTAGGCTTTGCCGTAGAACTCTCTTAAGTGCTTATTCCTTAGATTAAGTATTAGGTGCTTTAGAATTTTGCGACGCCTTTTTAAGTTTTAGTTTTTTTTTTTTTTAAGTTATTTCTATTTGGGATTTAGTTTTTCCTGTAAGCTTTAATATTTTTAGACCTTTTACTATGTACCAATTATCATTCCAATTAGTAATTTCAATTTGCGATTATAATTTTAAGTTAGTTGTAGTAATAAGGTTAGGTTAGTAAACTATTTTTAAGTTTTTATAAGTTTCTTTTATTTTTCCGTCACCTTTTATTTTTCAACCATTTTTCCTTTGTCGATTTTTTTTCGACGAACTCTTTTTCTCTCTTATTTCTCGCTATTCTAGTTTTTAGGACTTAGAATTTTTTCTACTTCTTATCTAAATTTCTTAAAATTACGAAAATTTATTTTAAGTGGTTAAATTGATAGACATCAAAATTTTCTGGTTCGTAGTAATAGTTGGATTTGTACGTGGACCGGGTTATTGGAGCCAAACAGTCCTCAATTATATTGAGACCAAACGAATCCTGCCCCTCTGCTGCATCTTTTGGCTATTCGAAACGTGGGCAAAATCAGAAAAGTCTATTGATTGGATAACTTATTATAATTTTTCTTTCCTTTTAAAAACTAATAGGATATTCAGTGAATGCACCGAGCAAGACGTTCATCACCTTTTGTACGTTCACCACCTGTAACTCGATCAAGACATCGTTTAACAAATATAACCGCCGTTGATTTTTCTTTAGAATCGTCATCCAGTAGACCAAGTACTTCAGTTCAAATTTCTGATAATCCATTTTTTTAACCCAACCTCACAATTGAGAATCCGGAAAATATTCAGGAACGGTTCATAGATCCTGAACCATTAAACTTTCCTCCGGAACCACCAATCATTCAAACAGAGATTGTTGAGGAACGAACTATTAAATCAGAATCATCTAGTGATACCGATTCAACAAATTCAATTATGGAGAATCTGGAACCTTTAAGTATGGAAGACCGAATGAGAGCTAAACGCACTGGCCAAGGTCACGCAATTACTCATCCAGACATTAATGCGCCAGATTATGAAATCAAAGGACAAATTCTACACATGGTGACTAATCAATGCCAATTTAGTGGTGCGCCGAAGGAAGATCCAAATGAACATCTACGTACCTTTAATAGGATCTGCAGACTATTTAAAATCCGAGAAGTGGAGGATGAACAGATATATCTCATGTTATTTCCCTGGACTTTAAAGGGAGAAGCCAAAGATTGGTTGGAATCGTTACCTGAAGGGGCGATTGATACATGGGATGTTTTAATTGACAAATTTCTTAAACAATTCTTTCCTGCATCAAAAGCCGTAAGACTTCAAGCAGAAATTGTTACGTTCACACAGAAGCCAAATGAAACTCTATATGAGGCGTGGACAAGATATGGAAAGTTGTTAAGAGGATGTCCGCAACATGGTTTAGACACCTGTCAAATAGTACAAATATTCTACCGAGGATGCGACATCACTACAAGAAAAGATATAGATATAGCAGCTGGTGGTTCTATTATGAAGAAAACCGAAACTGATGCTTACAAAATTATTGATAATACTGCTTCCCACTCACATGAGTGGCACCAAGAAAAATATATCATTAGATCATCTAAAGCAGCTAGAGCCGATTCTAGCCATGACTTAGATTCCATTTCCGCAAAGATAGATGCTTTCGAGAGACGAATGGAAAAGATGACTAAGGATATTCACTCTATACGAATTAGTTGTGAGCAGTGTGGAGGACCACATTTGACAAAAGATTGTCTCAGTATTGAATTAACAATGGAACAAAGAGAGAATATTTCATACATAAACCAAAGGCCTGGAAATAATTATCAGAATAATTATCAACCGCCAAGACCGATTTACAATCAAAACCAGAATTATAACCGAAATATTCCATACAACAACCAACAAGGTCCTAGCAATCAACAAGTATCCAATAATACTTATAATCAGCAAAGACCTAATTTTCAAAACAAACCACCACAACAAACCGATGATAAAAAGCCGAATTTAGAAGATATGATGACAAAGCTAGTTGAAACTCAAACGCAGTTTTTCACATCTCAAAAACAAACAAATGAACAAAATGCTCAAGCATTTAGAAATCAACAAGCTTCTATTCAAAATCTGGAACAAGAAGTAAGTAACCTAGCAAGGTTAATAGGTGAAAGAAAACCGGGAAGTCTACCTAGTGATACAAATGCTAACCCCCGGAATGAAACAGCTAAAGCCATTACCACAAGAAGTGGTACAACACTTAAATCACCTGAAATACCTGTAACTTCTGATGAAACTATTCCTACTCCACAAGAACCACAACCTGATCAAGATAAGGAAAAAGAACCGGTAGTTGAAAAGGTTAATGAAGATAACACAGTTAAGGATAAACCTTATGTTAAACCATACCAACCACCACTTCCTTACCCGAGTAAAATGAAGAAAGAAAAACTTGAAGCCGAGCAATCCAAATTTTTGGATATGTTTAAACAGATAAATGTAAATCTTCCTTTCATTGATGTGATTTCAGGAATGCCAAGATATGCTAAATTCTTGAAAGATCTAATCACGAATAGAAAGAAAATGGAAGAACTCTCAGCTGTTACTATGAATGCTAATTGTTCAGCAGTACTGTTGAATAAGATACCAGAAAAACTATCTGATCCAGGAAGTTTCACAATTCCATGTTTTCTGGGTAGTCTTAGTTCAATAGAAGCATTGGAAGACTTAGGTGCTAGTATAAATCTAATGCCGTATTCACTATACGCTAAACTAGACCTTGGAGAATTAAAACCAACCAGAATAAGCATACAACTAGCCGATAGATCAATAAAATATCCTAGAGGGATAATGGAAAACATGCTAGTTAAAGTTGGTACTTTAGTATTTCCAGTAGATTTTGTTGTTTTGGACATGGAAGAAGATTCTCAAGTTCCTCTCATATTAGGAAGACCATTCTTAAACACGGCTAAAGCAATGATAGACGTGTTCGGTAAGAAACTGACCCTAAGTATAGAGGATGAGAGTGTTACCTTTTCAGTGGATAGAACAATGCAACAACCACAATCTGCAGATGATACATGTTATTATATTCAAACTATAGATGCACATGCAGAATTATTAGAAGAATTTCCAGAATTACAAGGAACAGGAGAATGTTCTTTAGGAGAAGGTAATGAACCAATTGATGAAGCTGAAATGTTAGCTACACTTATAGCTAATGGATATGAACCAACAACAGAAGAAATTCAAATGCTAAAAGAAGAAGACAGATATCGATATAAATCATCGATAGAAGAACCTCCGAAATTAGAGTTAAAGCCACTTCCAAACCATTTGGAATACGCTTATTTACATGGTGAATCTGAATTACCTGTAATAATATCGTCTTCTCTTACTAAAAATGAGAAATCACAACTCATTTCTATGTTGAAAGCTCATAAACCAGCCATTGCATGGAAGATTCATGATATTAAAGGAATAAGTCCTTCGTATTGCACACATAAAATCCTTATGGAAGAAGGTCATAAAACTTATGTGCAACGCCAACGAAGACTAAATCCTAATATGCAAGATGTAGTTAAGAAAGAGATTATTAAACTGCTAGATGCAGGTTTGATATATCCAATTTCTGATAGTCCATGGGTAAGCCCAGTTCAATGCGTACCTAAGAAGGGTGGCATGACTGTCATCACAAATGAGAAAAATGAGCTTATTCCTACTAGGACTGTAACAGGATGGCGTGTATGTATTGATTATAGAAAATTAAATGACGCCACCAGAAAAGATCACTTTCCCTTACCTTTCATAGATCAAATGTTGGAAAGATTAGCCGGAAATACTTACTATTGTTTTCTAGATGGATTTTCCGGATATTTTCAAATTCCAATAGCACCCGAAGATCAAGAGAAAACCACATTCACGTGCCCTTATGGTACTTTTGCTTACAAACGCATGCCATTTGGACTTTGTAACGCCCCTGCAACCTTTCAAAGGTGTATGATGGCGATTTTTCATGACATGATAGAAGAATGCATGGAAGTTTTCATGGATGACTTTTCAGTCTTCGGTGATACATTTAAATCATGTCTAGTTAATCTGGAACGAATGCTAATTAGATGCGAAAAATCAAATCTAGTACTTAATTGGGAGAAATGCCATTTCATGGTTAAAGAAGGCATCGTTCTTGGACATAAAATTTCAAAAGAAGGAATTGAAGTGGATAGAGCTAAAGTAGATGTAATTGCTAAACTTCCACATCCCACAAATGTAAGAGGAGTTAGGAGTTTTCTAGGGCATGCCGGTTTTTACCGACGTTTCATAAAAGATTTTTCTAAAATTGCCACTCCTATGAATAAACTCCTAGAAAAGGATGCTCCATTCATCTTTTCAGATGAGTGTATCAAATCTTTTAATATTCTTAAAGAAAAACTCACTAATGCACCGATCATGATAACACCAAATTGGAGTCTACCATTTGAACTAATGTGCGATGCAAGTGATTTTGCAATGGGAGCCGTTTTAGGACAAAGGATTGAAAAACGATTTCAACCTATATATTATGCTAGTAAGACATTACAAGGAGCACAAACGAACTATACAACTACTGAAAAAGAACTCCTTGCTATTGTCTTTGCTTTTGACAAATTTCGATCATATCTCGTTCTAGCAAAAACGGTGGTCTATACCGACCATTCTGCTCTTAGATACCTATTTTCAAAACAAGATGCTAAACCAAGATTAATCCGTTGGATCTTACTCTTACAAGAGTTTGATATTGAAATCCGAGATAAAAAGGGAGCAGAAAATCTCGCCGCTGATCATCTTTCTCGTCTTGAAAATCCCGAATTAGAAGTTCTGAATGAATCGGCCATACAAGACAACTTTCCTGATGAATATCTATTGAAGATAGATTATAAAGAAATCCCATGGTTTGCAGACTATGCAAACTACTTAGTTTGTGGATTCCTTGAAAAAGGATTATCGTACCAAAGACGAAAGAAATTCTTCAGTGATATAAAACACTATTTCTGGGAAGATCCACATCTGTTTAAAAGTTGTCCCGATGGAATAATACGCCGATGTGTATTTGGAGATGAAGCTAGTAAAATTTTAAACCATTGTCACACAGGACCAACAGGAGGGCATTATGGGCCTCAACTAACAGCAAGAAAAGTTTATGAAGCTGGATTCTATTGGCCTACAATTTACAAAGACGCACACCTTCTTTGCAAATCCTGTGATGCATGTCAAAGGACCGGAAAAATAAGTCAACGTGATGAAATGCCACAAAATGTCATCCAAGTATGTGAAGTATTTGACATTTGGGGTATTGACTTTATGGGTCCATTTCCAAAATCTCATAATAATCTATATATACTCGTAGCCATTGATTATGTATCTAAATGGGCGGAAGCACAAGCTCTCCCAACTAACGATGCACGAGTTGTAGTCAACTTTTTAAAACGTCTTTTTGCAAGGTTTGGAACACCGAAAGCTTTAATAAGTGATCGGGGTACTCATTTCTGTAATAATCAACTTGAGAAAGTTCTTAAAAGATATGGAGTAACTCATAAAATATCCACCGCATATCATCCACAAACAAGTGGACAAGTTGAAAATACCAACCGAGCTTTAAAACGTATTCTAGAGAAAACCGTAGGAACAAATCCGAAGGAATGGTCCATTAAATTGGAAGATGCACTCTGGGCTTTTAGAACAGCCTACAAAACTCCAATTGGAACCACACCTTTTAGACTTGTTTATGGAAAAGCATGTCATCTTCCAGTAGAAATTGAACACAAAGCATTTTGGGTTTTGAAAACATGTAATCTTGATTTACATGAAGCCGGACGTCTACGATTAAGTCAACTAAACGAATTAGAAGAATTAAGACATGAAGCATACGAAAATTCGTTAATCTATAAAGAAAGAACGAAGAAATGGCATGATAAAAGAATCAGAAGTTCAAAAGAATTTAAAGAAGGAGACAGAGTTCTTCTTTTCAATTCACGATTCAAGCTATTTCCTGGAAAATTGAAATCAAGATGGTCTGGACCATTCATAGTAAAAAGAGTTTTCCCATACGGAACGATAGAATTGATAAATTCAAATGGGATTGAATTTAAAGTTAATGGTCACAGAGTTAAACATTACATACATGGTCCGATGGAAGTCGACAACAAAGTTAATCACAATTTCGACACCACAGCTAACTAAGTGTGGGGAGAATCAAGTCTTTAAAGGATAATATGTATTTCTGTTAGAGTTAGATTGTCTGTTTTCGTGTAGTTCTCGAAAATGGAACCCGAATGGTCTTTCCCTAGCAGACCCTAAAGAACTAGTCTTCTCCCCCCATTCTGAATTTTTATTTTTTTAGGTTTTTACGAAATGAAGACTGCCTGTGAACTAAACCATGGTCTAATGCTACACGCTTTGATCACTAAACGTAATAATGACATACTACCGAGCGAATTAGTATCAGTAATCAGAGAAAGAATGGACGGAGTTAGAAAAGGATCCAGATGCGAAGATAATAAGTTACAATTTGGTAAAGGAAAATCAAAATCCGCAGCGAAAAGAAGAGCACGACACCTAGAAAGATGTCACAAATGCGGAAAATGGTCACATGGAGGTAAATGTTCAAATAATCAAACCTATTCAAATACCGAATTTGTTACTTTATGCAGAGACGGACCGTTCATATGTTTAGAAGAAAAGACAATGAATGCTCGAGGTTACGCCTATGCAGCCATGGAAAACCAATTAAACCGACTATCTTATGAATATAATAGATCATATAACTAAGAAATCTATTTCACAGGTATGTCTGTACAGTTTTTATTTTTATTTTTATTTTTAACCTTTTGATAATAAACGCTAATTTGTTCGCTAAAAAGTATTAAATTGGTATTAAATAAAATTAGGTTTGGCGACCGAAATTATTGATATCATTCAAAAATTTATTACATCACTGCGAAATTTAACGTTTATTCTTAAGGTATAAATATCTTTAATCAATCAACCCAAAATATTTCAAAAATTCGTCATGAGTTAAATTAGGTCTTGGAACCGAAATTACTTTACCGAAAAGAGGGGCGCATATTTTTGATAATATTTGATTGATTAAAGTGGGATAAAAAGACAAAAAGATTTTTAAATTTATTTTTACCATGTTTTTAAAATTAATATTTAAATCTTAAGTTAATATTGTAACATTGTAAAAACAATATATTTAAAATTGTAAATATTTGAAAAATTAATATAAGTTTGGTGTGAATTTATAATATAAATTTTTAAAATAAGTTTGGTGTGAATTTATAATATGAATTTATAAATTAAGTCTGGTGTGAATTTTTAAAATATGAATTTTTAATTTTATGCATTTCAAATTTTAAGTTTGGTGTGATTTTTTTTTATATATATTAATTTTGAATTTTATAATTGTGTGAATTTAAAAACAAAAATTTACTCTATCTCATTAAGTTAAAAATATGATTTTTAAAATTCGTCGTAAGTTGAAGACTAGGTCTTTGAACCGAAATTGCTTTACCCGAAGGAGGGACGAGAACTTTTATTATCATTATTTTTAATCTTATTGATTTAAAGTATGCCAAAAACATTAAAAAAAAAAAAAAAAAAAAACCCAAAAATCTTAGCTTTTAAAACAATCGCTACAAAAAGACAAATTTTAAAATTTTGTCGAGGGACGGACTAGGGCATCGTCCCGAAACGACCTCGTCTTAAAAAGAAACAAAAATTTTAAAATTTTATTAAATTTTATGTTTTAAAAGCTTAAGGTTTTAAAAAAAAAAAAAAAAAAAAATATATATATATATATATATATACCTGGAAAATACCCCCATGCGAGTCGCATGGGGATGGGCAGGAAACCATGCGACTCGCATGGCTACAAAAAACTGGACAGGATCAAAATTCCAGTCGACCTGCTTCTTTCTCACAATAAACACACATACACAAACACGAAAACCTCCCAAACTCTCTCAATTTTTCACCAATTTTCACCAAATTTCTTGCAAAAATTTCACAATAATCATGCCTAGATTCAGTAGTCTCAACCCCTTCAGGAGAAAGGTAAAGATTTCACCCTTAATCTCTTTAAATTCGAATTTTTGTGTTCTTGAGCTAGAAATTTTATATTTTGATTTTGTTAAATTTAGGTGTAATTAGAGCTAAATTGTTGTTATATTATGCATGTATATCCTAGATAGAAGCTATTTAACATGAATTGAAGCTAAAAACTTCAAATTTTTAAGAATCTAGGGTTTGTGTTCTTGAGCAATTTGGGGCTTTTTGATATAAACAGGTTATGGCCGATTTTTGTCATGAATTGTTGCTAAATTAAGTAGTGTAACATGTTTAGGTAGTTAATTGATCCAAACTTTGAGCCTAAACATGTTTTTGAGAATTAAAGTGGACTTTTTAAGTCTAAAAATTCATGAACTTGGATAATTTGATATAAAGGCCATTTGAAACTTGTTTCATTGCTAGTAGTGATTATTTTGGCATGTTATTTGAGATAAATGCTTATGAACTTGATGTACATTTTTCGTATATGCTTATTTTGACAAAGTGTAGACTTGACAAAAATATGAAAAGGAGCACTAGTTTGATTTGAATGCCATGTAACAAGTGTTTAATTGTTATAATAATTATTGTTGACATGTTTAAGAGTTTAAATGTGATAAAACATGGTACACATTTTCGTATGTAAAAGTATATAATTGTTATTTTTAGGAAAATATGTATAAAATGTGTTATGAATTGAACATGTCATCATAATTGTTTCAAGTTATTATTTTGCTAACACTAATGCATATTTGGATGCACAAATTTTGTGTTTAATGTGTTTTGCAGAGAAATACAGATACGGACGGTGCATCATCATCCAGGCAACCAGAGCCCGAACCGGAAATGTTTCATGAACAAGAACAACATATGCAACAAGAAGAAGAAGAACATGAGGAGCAACATATTCCTTATCACGATCAAGATCAATTATTCATGAATCAGTTTCGTCAATTCGCTCCACATCAAATGATTCTGAGCTTAGACATTAATGAAGATCAGTTACACCCAAATCTAAGATTTGATCGATGTTGGATAGAGTATCCAGATTATCAAAAGAACATGCACATTCTCTACTTTAAGGTTGTTGAAATGCCAAGGGCAATTGACTGGATACCTTTGGAAACAGTAGACCTTGCCGAACCGATTCGGGAATTATTGGTGCAAAGGTATGGTAATTCTCAGTTTAACGATTGGATGCGCCTATTTTCAATTCGTAGAACCATATATAGGGAATGGTGTATAGAATTACTTAGTACTATTAAGTTAAACAGTGATGTTAGGAGGATAGATGATAGAAGCTTTATTAGATTTCTGTTAGGTGGACGCATGTACAGAATGTCCATGATAGATTTAGCTAGGGCCTTACAGATTTACACCCCTGCTGAACTTTTGAGCCCCGACTGTAATAGCCTGATTGCCCAAGGAGAAAGGGTAGATAGGGAATTTGATATTAACGCTGTCTGGAGGCGTATGTCCCACTTTAATGAATTTCACGCCAGTGGAAATCATACATACTTAGATATAGACAGAGCTGAACTCCGGGTGATTCATAGATTCTTAGCAAACACAATTACACAAAGGGGAAGAAATAAGGAGAAATTGACCGTAAACGATTTGTTCTACCTCAAGTGTATTAGAGACCCGAGGAGTTTCGTTAACATTCCCTATTGTGTTGGTTATTATCTCGCTAATGTAGTTTCGGGGATGAAATCGGGGAGTATTATAGGTGGTGGTATTTTCATTACTCTCATTGGAGAGTATGTAGGTGTAGATAAGCACCAAGGGGGTCCAATGAACGAAATAGAGGACGGAGGTGAAACTATAAGTTCAAACCTTTATCACGGTGCAAGGGTATTATTGATGAGACGTGGTCGGGTATATCGATACGAGGGACCTCAGCGACAGGTAGAGAGAGGTTCAGATGACGAGATGGAAGAGGCGAACAACATTATAGGAGTTGTTCGGGAGACTGCTCTTGATTTAGGCGTTCGTATGGAGGATGAATACATGACGAACTATGATAGGCATATGCAGTACGAGGCATGGCAACGTCGGAATGACTACGAGCATTCCCGGCAACGAGAGCATGGCCGATGGGATTATCATCAGCGCCAAATTATAAGCCAGTTGCAGCCTGGCGAGATGTATTATCCGACCCGACCCGCATACTATCCCTCACATCAGCCAGAAATGAGACCACCCTATGATTCATATGATTATGACGCAGCATACCAGTTCACCTATAATCAGCCATGGAACCCGGACGCGAACATGAATTGGGATCCATATCCTAATTTTCCTCCTAACCCACCTCCTGATCAGTAGAGATAAGTTGGTAATTTATATTTTTATTATTTTAAACACTTAACATTTTAATTACGTTTATGTAATGTTTGATATTTCTATTATTATTGTGTACTAATATTTTTCTTATAGTTTGAAAGTGGGATGCCAAAGTTCCATTTCAAACTGCATGTATGATTATATTTGTATTGTATGTATTTTATGTTATGTACACAACAGGGTAAAACAACGCATTTTCAAAGACTGGCATTAAGTTCAGCAAAAGCAACTAATTTTGACGACAAGATGCAAAATATATGAGAAATAACAACAAGACGGAATGAACAAATGATGTGCACCATTTATCATTCAGCAAACAAACGACAATATATTTGGAAACTTTGGTAAAAATTTAATCATTTTCACACAAATCACCCTCAATAATTTAAATTGTTACTGATTTCTTGCAAATGAGGGCATTGCAAGATCTTAAGTGTGGGAAGGGGTTAAATTCTTTCGGATTTTAAAATTTTTATATTAAACACTTGGTTACCATTAAAAATACTAGTAAAGCAGTAGTTGTATTAGAATCTAGTGCTCTCTGATAAAAAAAGAACAGCCCTAGTCTTATATACTGACTACCCAATTCTAGTAAAATTTTTCAAAATTTTCAATTAAATGAATTCAAAATCATGTTTATACATATTTATGAACGATAAAACTAGGTTTTAACACCGAAATTATTGTTATCTCAGAAAGAACATAAATTAAGAAACAAACTAAAATGTCAAAATTCATTTAAAATGGAATAGAGGACGATAAAAAGAAAAAAAAAAAAAAAAAGCCAAGTGTGGGAAAATTTACCAAGTTATCTTAAACATATGTCACATATATCTGTAACAAATAACTGAAAATACTTTTGCTTTGAACTAAACTAAACTGTTTTACCCAATGAAAGAAAAGAAGAGATGGATCTACACGATGAATCAATTCCATCATTAAAAGGAAGTAAAGTCTTCCGAAAAAGACACGCGCTTCTTGATTTAGGTCATGAAGTTGTCGTTCAGACCAGCTGTAGGTTGACGAAAAATCTAGAAAAGTCATCACTAAAATCAGCAGGAAATCCACGGACCTCAGCATTAAACAGGGTCGCCAAGTGGTCAGATTTATCCTAACCATGAGAAGGATTTATCTCGTACAATGGGGGGCACCGTGCAAATTAGCTTGATAAGACTAATGAATCAGATCCCCAGAAAGGATAATCTCTTTAAAGATTAAAAATCAGCTTTTAAGACTGATATTACTCAATCCTAGAGATTGACCTTAAAGATTGAGAATTACAAACTCATGGAATTCGATGATATCTAAACTCGAGCTTGAACGAGAAAATATTTTGATCAAAAATTATAAACCGATTTGTTTTCTGAAAACCCATTTTCAATGCGTTCATTACCATTGAACGTAAAATCCTAGGAATTCACCTGGAATTCATTAGGTCACCTGAACTAAATCGGGTGTCAACCGTAAGAACGGTGGTTGCATAGCATGGTCAAAGACAGGACCTTGTGCCAGACCGAAAAATTATAAGGGTGAGCTTTACTATTGCTCCTACCAAGGATAGTAATTGCGTCCGACACGTTATAGACCATAATCAAAAGCATGTCACGGGACATTGCCTTAACAGTTGCTTGTTCAACGCTTTCCTTTACAACCGGACGGTAGTTTACCGAAAGGTAATATACGGAATAAGTAAACTGGACGTGTTGCTTTCCTAATACAAGGTTAGCAAGTGGGTGACACAAAACCGCAAGTTTTGAGCTAAAATTTTCAAATCTGAAACCCACCAAACCCACAAAAATATTTTGCAAACACCGGTAAAGGGTTATTCCGGAAACTTATCTAGGGTAAAAACTAGATTTCGAAAGATCAAATGTTTTCATAAAGATCCAATTTCCTTAATGGATCTAAATTTTTATAGTCATGTGGGACTGTAAACCATATCGTTACTACCATTGTTTATACCGCCGTATAGAAATCACTGATGTACAAAGTGTGAAGAATAAAGAAGTGATTCTAGTATTTCAAGACAATATTGCTTGAGGACAAGCAACGCTCAAGTGTGGGAATATTTGATAATGCTAAAAACGAACATATATTTCATAGCATTATTCCTTAAGAAAGACAAGATTTTAGTTGGTAATGTTCGTTTTACAAGCGATATCCGTTTAAATTTTAAAAAGAGAAGATAAAAGGCAGATTCGACAAATTGAAGACAAAAAGGTCCAAAGAGCTAAAAAGTACAAGATACAATTAAAAAGGTTCAAAATATTGATGAGGAACGTCTCAAAATGACAAGAGTACAAGTTACAAGACGCAAAGTACACGATATAAAATAATACGCGAAGACGTCCGAAAATCCGGAACCGGGACCTGAGCCAAGAAGAAACGCCCGACGCAACGGACCAAAAATATCTAGTCTACTATGCACAAGAATATAATATAATATATATATAATTATATATAATTATATATTATATATTATTATTATTATATTACGTCGGCAAGAAGAAAACAAAGCAATTTGGCTGGATCCAGGGTGGCCATGCGACTCGCATGGCCAGAGGCACAAATCCATGCGAGTCGCATGGAGTGAAAATGTTGGTCAGGTCCTATATAAAGCCAGTTTTCTGCCGAGTAAAAGGGACATAATTTTAATCTCTCTCAATATATACGATATATATATATATAATTTATATTTTAATTTTAATTTTAATCCTAATAATAAGGGTATGTTAGCGAATGTTGTAAGGGTGTAAGTCGAAATTCTGTCCGTGTAACGCTACGCTATTTTTAATCATTGTAAGTTATGTTCAACCTTTTTATATTAATGTCTCGTAGCTAAGTTATTATTATGCTTATTTAAAACGAAGTAATCATGATGTTAGGCTAATTACTAAAATTGGGTAATTGGGCTTTGTACCATAATTGGGGTTTGGACAAAAGAACGACACTTGTGGAAACTAGACTATGGGCTATTAATGGGCTTTATATTTGTTTAACTAAATGAAAGTTTGTTAATGTTAATATAAAGATTTACAATTGGGCGTCCCTATAAATTACCATATACACTCAATCGGACACGATGGGCGGGGTATTTATATGTACGAGTAATCGTTCATTTAACCGGACACGGGAATGGATTAATAGCCACTAGAATAATTAAAACAGGGGTGAAATTACATTCAAGGGTAATTGGTGTAATTGTTAACAAAGTAGTAAAACCTTGGTTTACACGCAGTCGATAACCTGGTGTATTCATTAAACAAAGTATTAAAACCTTGTTACAATTCGAATCCCCAATTAGTTGGAATATTTAACTTCGGGTATAATAATAATTTGACAAGGACACTTGCAATTTATATTTATGACTGATGGACTGTTATGGACAAAAACCAGACGGACATATTGAATAATCCAGGACAAAGGACAATTAACCCATGGGCATAAAACTAAAATCAACACGTCAAACATCATGATTACGGAAGTTTAAATAAGCATAATTCTTTTATTTCATATTTAATTTCCTTTATTTTATATTTAATTGCACTTCTAATTATCGCACTTTTATTTATTGTTATTTAATCGCATTTTTAATTATCGTACTTTTTAATTATCGCACTTTTATTATTCGCAATTTCATTATCGTTATTTACTTTACGCTTTAATTTAAGTCTTGTATTTATTTTATATTTTACATTAGGTTTTAACTGCGACTAAAATCTTAAAATCGACAAACCGGTCATTAAACGGTAAAAACCCCCCTTTATAATAATAATATTACTTATATATATATTTGTATTTTTAATAAAAGTAAACTAATATAGTGTTGAGCTTTGTTTAAAGATTTCCCTGTGGAACGAACCGGACTTACTAAAAACTACACTACTGTACGATTAGGTACACTGCCTATAAGTGTTGTAGCAAGGTTTAAGTATATCCATTCTATAAATAAATAAATATCTTGTGTAAAATTGTATCGTATTTAATAGTTTTTCCTAGTAAAATATAAACTATTTTATATACACCTCGCTTCACATCACTTCCACGTGCATATCTAAAAATATCATAACTGGATGAGGTATATCTTGTTTGTAATAGTTATCAACATCCTGTTGTTCCGCATTCTCAGAAGGAGCAATGCGAGCTTGGGATGAAGATTCACCCCTTTCAGTCATTTTCCTTGAGTAATTCCTTGATAGCATCCTTCTCAACATGATTTTAGTAAAAAATGTGATGATTTTTGGTGAAAAATTTCGATTTTGGGAGTGTTTTTTTGGGTTTTATCGCAGTAAATTGAGTTGTGTGTGTTGGGGACTGATCTGTTCATTCAGTTATATTTTTTTCTGTATTTTACATACTCCGCGAGTCGCGGTGATTTTCCCCTTCAAACTCCGCGAGTCGCAGAGTTTAATTTTTTTTTATTTTTTTTTAAAAGGTTTATTTTTTTAATGTTTTTGGCATACTTTAATTCAATAAGATTAAAAATAATGATAATAAAAGTTCTCGTCCCTCCCTCGGGTAAAGCAATTTCAGTTCAAAGACCTAGTCTTCAACTCACGACGAATTTTAAAAATCATATTTTTAACTTAGCGAAATAAAGTAAATTTTTTGTTTTTAAATTCACACCAAACTTAAATTTAAAATGCATAAAATTAAAAATTCATATTATTAAAAATTAAAAATTCACACCAAACTTATATTATATTTTTGTTTTTATACATACAAACTTATATTAAAAATATTAATTTTTCAAATATTTACAATTTTAAATATATTAATTTTAAAAATTGCACAATATTAATTTAAGATTTATATATTAATTTTAAAAACATGGTAAAAATAAAATTAAAAATCTTTTTGTCTTTTATCCCACTTTAATCAATCAAATATTATCAAAAATATACGCCCCTCTTTTCGGTAAAGTAATTTCGGTTCATTGACCTAATTTAACTCATGACGAATTTTTGAAATATTTTGGGTTGATTGATTAAAGATATTTATACCTTAAGAATAAACGGTAAATTTCGCAGTGATGTAATAAATTTTTGAATGATATCAATAATTTCGGTCGCAAGACCTAATTTCATCGAATACCAATTTAATACTTTATAGCGAACAAATTAGCGTTTATTATCAAAAGGTTAAAAATAAAAATAAAAACTGTACAAACTTACCTGTGAAATATATTTCTTAGTGATATGCTCTAGCCCACTCATAAGATAGTCGGACTTACTGATTTTCCATGGCTACATAGGCGTAACCTCGAGCATTTAATGTTTTTTCTTCTAAACATATGAACGGTCCATCTCTGCATAAAGTAACAAATTCGGTGTTTGAATAGATTTGATTATTTGAACATTTACCTTCGTGTGACCATTTTCCGCATTTGTGACATTTTTCAAGGTGTCGTGCTCTCCTTTTCGCTGCGGATTTTGATTTTCTTTTACCAAATTGTAACTTATTATCTTCGCATCTGGATTCTTTTCTTACTCCGTCCAATTTACCTCTGATTAATGATACTATTTCACTCGGAAGTGTGTCATTATTACATTTAGTGATCAAAGCGTGTAGCATTAGACCATGGTTTAGTTCACAGGAAGTCTTCATTTCGAAAAACCTAAAAAAAAAAATAAAAATTCAGAATGGGGGGAGAAGACTAGTTCTTTAGGGTCTGCTAGGGAAAGACCATTCGGGTACCATTTTCGAGAACTACACGAAAACAGAAAATCTAACTCTAACAAAAATACATATTATCCTTTAAAGACTTGATTCTCCCCACACTTAGTTAGCTGTGGTATCGAAATTGTGATTAACTTCGTTGTTGACTTCCATCGGACTATCTATGTAGTGTTTAACTCTGTGATCATTAACTTTAAATTCAATCCCATTTGAATTTATTAATTCTACTGTTCCGTATGGGAAAACTCTTTTGACTATAAATGGTCCAGACCATCTTGATTTCAATTTTCCAGGAAATAGCTTGAATTGTGAATTGAAAAGAAGAACTTTATCTCCTTCTTTAAATTCTTTTGAACTTCTGATTCTTTTATCATGCCATTTCTTCGTTCTTTCCTTATAGATTAACGAATTTTCGTATGCTTCATCTCTTAATTCTTCTAATTCGTTTAATTGACTTAACCGTAGACGTCCAGCTTCATGTAAATCAAGATTACATGTCTTCAAAGCCCAAAATGCTTTGTGTTCAATTTCTACTGGAAGATGACATGCTTTTCCATAAACGAGTCTAAAAGGTGTGGTTTCAATTGGAGTTTTGTAGGCTATTCTAAAAGCCCAGAGTGCATCCTCCAACTTAATGGACCATTCCTTCGGATTTGATCCTACGGTTTTCTCTAAAATACGTTTTAAAGCTCGGTTGGTATTTTCAACTTGTCCACTTGTTTGTGGATGATATGCGGTGGAGATTTTATGAGTTACTCCATATCTTTTAAGAACTTTCTCAAGTTGAATATTACAAAAATGAGTTCCCCGATCACTTATTAAAGCTTTCGGTGTTCCAAACCTTGCAAAAAGACGTTTTAAAAAGTTGACTACAACATGTGCATCGTTAGTTGGGAGAGCTTGTGCTTCCGCCCATTTAGATACATAATCAATGGCTACGAGAATATATAGATTATTATGAGATTTTGGAAATGGACCCATAAAGTCAATACCCCAAATGTCAAATACTTCACATACTTGAATGACATTTTGTGGCATTTCATCACGTTGACTTATTTTTCCGGCCCTTTGACAAGCATCACAGGATTTGCAAAGAAGGTGCGCGTCTTTGTAAATTGTAGGCCAATAGAATCCAGTATCGTAGACTTTTCTTGCTGTGAGTTGAGGCCCATAATGCCCTCCTGTTGGTCCTGTGTGACAATGGTTTAAGATTTTACTAGCTTCATCTCCAAATACACATCGGCGTATTATTCCATCTGGACAACTTTTAAACAAATGTGGATCTTCCCAGAAATAGTGTTTTATATCACTGAAGAATTTCTTTCGTTTTTGGTACGACAATCCTTTTTCAAGGAATCCACATACTAAGTAGTTTGCATAGTCTGCAAACCATGGAATTTCATTATAATCTATCTTCAATAGATATTCATCAGGAAAGTTGTCTTGTATGGCCGATTCATTTAGAACTTCTAATTCAGGATTTTCAAGACGAGAAAGATGATCAGCGGCGAGATTTTATGCTCCTCTTTTATCTCGGATTTCAATATTGAATTCTTGTAAGAGTAAGATCCAACGGATTAATCTTGGTTTGGCATCTTGTTTCGAAAATAGGTATCTAAGAGCAGAATGGTCGGTATAGACCACCGTTTTAGCTAGAACGAGATATGAACGAAATTTGTCAAAAGCAGAGACAATAGCAAGGAGTTCTTTTTCAGTAGTTGTGTAGTTCGTTTGTGCTCCTAGTAACGTCTTACTAGCATAATATATAGGTTGAAATCGTTTTTCAATCCTTTGTCCTAAAACGGCTCCCATTGCAAAATCACTTGCATCGCACATAAGTTCAAACAGTAGATTCCAATTTGGTGTTATCATGATCGGCGCATTGGTGAGTTTTTCTTTAAGAATATTAAAATATTTAATGCATTCATCTGAAAAGATGAATGGAGCATCCTTTTCTAGGAGTTTATTCATAGGAGTGGCAATTTTAGAAAAATCTTTTATGAAACGTCAGTAAAAATCGGCATGCCCTAGAAAACTCCTAACTCCTCTAACATTGGTGGGATGTGGAAGTTTAGCGATTACATCTACTTTAGCTCTATCCACTTCGATTCCTTCCTTTGAAATTTTATGACCAAGAACAATGCCTTTCTTTAACCATGAAATGACATTTCTCCCAATTAAGTACTAGATTTGATTGTTCACATCTAATAAGCATTCGTTCAAGATTAGCTAGACATGATTCAAATGTATCACCGAAGACTGAAAAGTCATCCATGAAAACTTCCATGCATTCTTCTATCATGTCGTGAAAAATTGCCATCATGCACCTTTGAAAGGTTGCAGGGGCGTTACAAAGTCCAAATGGCATGCGTTTGTAAGAAAAAGTACCATAAGGGCACGTGAATGTGGTTTTTTCTTGGTCCTCGGGTGCTATTGGAATTTGAAAATATCCGGAAAAACCATCTAGAAAATAATAGTAACTGTTTTCGGCTAACCTTTTCAACATTTGATCAATGAAAGGTAAGGGAAAGTGATCTTTTTTGTGGCGTCATTTAATTTTCTATAATCAATACACACACGCCATCCTGTTACAGTCCTAGTAGGAATAAACTCATTTTTCTCATTTGTAATGACAGTCATGCCACCCTTCTTAGGCACGCATTGAACTGGGCTTACCCATGGACTATCAGAAATAGGATAAATTAAACCTGAATCTAGCAGTTTAATAATTTCTTTCTTAACAACATCTTGCATATTAGGATTTAGTCTTCGTTGGCATTGCACATACGTTTTATGACCTTCTTCCATAAGGATTTTATGTGTGCAATACGAAGGACTTATTCCTTTAATATCATGAATCTTCCATGCAATGGCTGGTTTATGAGCTTTCAACACAGAAATGAGTTGTGATTTCTCATTTTCAGTAAGAGAAGACGATATTATTACAGGTAATTCAGATTCACCATGTAAATAAGCGTATTCCAAATGGTTTGGAAGTGGCTTTAACTCTAATTTCGGAGGTTCTTCTATCGATGATTTGTATTGATATCTGTATTCTTCTTTTAGCATTTGAATTTCTTCTGTTGTTGGTTCATATCCATTAGCTATAAGTGTAGCTAACATTTCAGCTTCATCAATTGGTTCATTACCTTCTCCTAAAGAACATTCTCCTGTTCCTTGTAATTCTGGAAATTCTTCTAACAATTCTGCATGTGAATCTATAGTTTGAATATAATAACATGTATCATCTGCAGATTGCGGTTGTTGCATTGCTTTATCAACTGAAAAGGTAACACTCTCATCCTCTATACTTAGGGTCAGTTTCTTACCGAACACGTCTATCATTGCTTTAGCTGTGTTTAAGAATGGTCTTCCTAATATGAGAGGAACTTGAGAATCTTCTTCCATGTCCAGAACAACAAAATCTACTGGAAATACTAAAGTTCCAACTTTAACTAGCATGTTCTCCATTATCCCTCTGGGATATTTTATTGATCGATCGGCTAGTTGTATACTTATTCGTGTTGGTTTCAATTCTCCAAGGTCTAGTTTAGTGTATAGTGAATACGGCATTAAATTTATACTAGCACCTAAGTCTGTCAATGCTTCTATTGAACTAAGACTACCCAGAAAACATGGAATTGTGAAACTTCCTGGATCTGATAGTTTTTCTGGTATCTTATTCAATAGCACTGCTGAACAATTAGCATTCATAGTAACAGCCGAGAGTTCTTCCATTTTCTTTCTATTTGTGATTAGATATTTCAAGAATTTAGCATATCTAGGCATTCCTGAAATTACATCAATGAAAGGAAGATTTACATTTATCTGTTTAAACATATCCAAGAATTTGGATTGCTCGGCTTCAAGTTTCTCTTTCTTCATTTTACTCGGGTAAGGAAGTGGTGGTTGGTATAGTTTAACATAAGGTTTAGCTTTAACTGTGTTATCTTCATTAACCTTTTCAACTACCGGTTCTTTTTCCTTATTTTGTTCAGATTGTGGTTCTTGTGAAGTAGGAATAGCTTCATCAGAAGTTACAGGTATTTCAGGTGGTTTAAGTGTAATACCACTTCTTGTGGTAATGGCTTTAGCTGTTTCATTCCGGGGGTTAGCATTTGTATCACTAGGTAGACTTCCCGGTTTTCTTTCACCTATTAACCTTGCTAGGTTACTTACTTCTTGTTCCAAATTTTGAATAGAAGCTTGTTGATTTCTAAATGCTTGAGCATTTTGTTCATTAGTTTGTTTCTGAGATGTAAAAAACTGTGTTTGAGTTTCAACTAGCTTCGTCATCATATCTTCTAAATTTGGCTTTTTATCATCGGTTTGTGGTTTGTTTTGAAAATTAGGTCTTTGCTGATTGTAAGTATTATTGGATACTTGTTGATTACTAGGACCTTGTTGGTTGTTGTATGGAATATTTCGGTTATAATTCTGGTTTTGATTGTAAATTGGTCTTGGCGGTTGATAATTATTCTGATAACTATTTCCAGGCCTTTGGTTTATGTATGAAATATTCTCTCTTTGTTCCATTGTTAGTTCAATACTGAGACAATCTTATGTCAAATGTGGTCCTCCACACTGCTCACAACTAATTCGTATTGAGTGTATATCCTTAGTCATCTTTTCCATTCGTCTCTCGACAGCATCTATCTTTGCTGAAATGGAATCTAAGTCATGGCTAGAATCGGCTCTAGCTGCTTTAGATGATCTAACGATATCTTTTTCTTGGTGCCACTCATGTGAGTGGGAAGCAGTGTTATCAATAATTTTGTATGCATCAGTTTCAGTTTTCTTCATAATAGAAACACCAGCTGCTATATCTATGTCTTTCTTTGTAGTGATGCCGCATCCTTGGTAGAATATTTGTACTATTTGACAAGTGTCTAAACCATGTTGCGGACATCCTCTTAATAACTTTCCAAATCTTGTCCACGCCTCATATAGAGTTTCATTCGGTTTCTGTGCGAACGTAACAATTTCTCCTTGAAGTCTTACGGCTTTAGATTCCGGAAAGAATTGTTTAAGAAATTTTTCAACTATAACGTCCCATGTATCAATCGCCCCTTCAGGTAACGATTCCAACCAATCTTTGGCTTCTCCCTTTAAAGTCCAGGGAAATAACATGAGATATATCTGTTCATCTTCAACTTCTCTTATTTTAAATAGTGTGCAGATCCTATTAAAGGTACGAAGATGTTCATTTGGATCTTCCTTCGGCGCACTACTAAATTGGCATTGATTAGTCACCATATGTAGAATTTGTCCTTTGATTTCATAATCTGGCGCATTAATGTCTGGATGAGTAATTGCGTGACCTTGGCCAGTGCGTTTAGCTCTCATTCGGTCTTCCATACTTAGAGGTTCCAGATTTTCCATGATTGAATTTGTTGAATCTGAATCACTAGAGGATTCTGATTTAATGGTTCATTCTTCAACAATCTCTGTTTGAATGATTGGTGGTTCCGGAGAAAAAATTAATGGTTTATGATCTATGAATTGTCCCTGAATATTCTCCGGATTCTCAATTGTGAGGTCGGGTTCAAAAAATGGATTATTGAAAATTTGAATTGGAGTACTTAGTCGACTGGATGACGATTCTAAAGAAAAATCAACGGCGACAATATTTGCTAGATGTCTTGATCGAGTTACAGGTGGTGAACGTACAAAAGGTGGTGAACATCTTGCTCGGTGCATTCACTGAATATCCTATTAGTTTTTAAAAGGAAAGAAAAATTATATAAGTTATCCAATTAATAGACTTTTCTGATTTTGCCCACGTTTCGAATAGCCAAAAGATGCAGCAGAGGGGCAGGATTCGTTTGGTCTCAATATAATTGAGTACTGTTTGGCTCCAATAACCCGGTCCACGTACAAATCCAACTATTACTACGAACCAGAAAATTTTGATGTCTATCAATTTAACCTCTTAAAATAAATTTTCGTAATTTTAAGAAATTTAGATAAGAAGTAGAATAAAAATCTATGTCCTAAAACTAGAATGGCGAGAAATAAGAAAGAAAAAGATTGTGCGTCGAAAAAGGTCGAAAAAGAAAAGGGTTGAAAAATAAAAGGCGTTGAAAAATAAGAAAGAAAAAGAGTGACTTATAAAACTTAAAAACACTCGACTATCCCAACCTTATTACTATCACTAACTTAAAATTAAAATTACAAATTGAGATTACTAATTGGAGTGATAATTGATACATAGGTAAAAGGCGTCGAAAAATAAAAATAAGAAAGTAGCGCGTCGAAACTTAAAAAGGAATTAAAAACTAAAAAATTAAAAGTTGCGTCTAAAAATATTAAAGCTTAAAAGAAAAATTATATCCCAAATGGCAATAACTTAAAAAGGTACCAAAACTTAAAAAATGGCGTCGCAAAATTCTAAAGCACCTAAATCTTAGTCTAAAAAGAAAGCACTTAAGGGATTTTACGGCAAAGCCTAAAAATCTAGAAATAAAAATAAGCTACGGCAAAAACTAAATTTAACACTAACTACGAACAATAAAAATACAAATATTACGATTAAATAATTAAAAAGAAACAAATATAAAAAGAAGCTAAAAATGATAAGATTACAATTTTTATAGAAATATTATTTTTATATTTATTTTATAAAAGCCTTAATTTTTATATATATTAAAACTAATTATAATTAATTATACTAATTAAATTATAACTTAAACTAATTAATATTAATTAAAAACTTAAACTAAATTATAATAATAATAAAACTAATTAGGGTTAAAATAATAATAATAATTAATTACTCCGTATTAAATGCAGATTAGGGTTCTGGACACGCGTGTCAGGGTGGCTCCGCGAGTCGCGGGGAACCCAGGTCAAAAACTCCGCGGGTCGCGAAGGGTGCAGTTTCAGTTCAGAAACAGGTCAAGTTTCGACAGGTTTCGGTTTTTTTTTTTCTGTTTTAATAATTAAATAAAATATTTATATAAATTAAATAAAAACTTATGTTTTAAAAACTAAAATAAAAATAGAAATACTTTATAATTTTATAAAAATCTTAAAAATAGATTTATATATATATATTTTTTTCGGTTTTAATTTTTTATATTTTTGATATTTAAAAAAATGTATTTTTACAAAAAACTAAATAAAACTTAATAAAAATCTTTTTTTTTTATGTGTGGCGTTTCGCTTCGGCGTTCTCTGGCAGCGGCGCCAAAAATACTTGATGTTACAGCTAAGGGGTATAAAATACTATTAAATTTTACACGAAAATAACTATTGAATACGATACAATTTTACACAAGATATTTATTTATTTATAGAATGGATATACTTAAACCTTACTACAACACTTATAGTCAGTGTACCTAATCGTACAGTAGTGTAGTTTTTAGTAAGTCCGGTTCGTTCCACAGGGAAAAATCTTTAAACAAAGCTTAACGCTATATTAGTTTTAATTTATAAAAATACAAATATATAAATAAGTAATATTATTATTATAAAGGGGGGTTTTTACCATTTAATGACCGGTTTGTCGATTTTAAAACTTTAGTCGCAGTTAAAACCTAATGTAAAATATTAAAAATAAATATAACTTAATTTAAAGGGTAAAGTAAATAACGATAATGAAATTGCGATAATTAAAAAGTACGATAATTAAAAGTGCAATTAAATACAATGACAATAAATAAAAGTGCGATAATTAGAAGTGCAATTATATGTAAAATAAAGGAAATTAAATATGAAATAAAATAATTATGCTTATTTAAACTTCCGTAATCATGATGTTTGACGTGTTGATTTTAGTTTTATGCCCATGGGTTAATTGTCCTTTGTCCTGGATTATTCAATATGTCCGTCTGGTTTTTGTCCATAACAGTCCATCAGTCATAAATATAAAATGCGAGTATCCTCGTCAAATTATCCTTATACCCGAAGTCAAATATTCCAACTAATTGGGGACTTAAACTGTAACAAGGTTTTAATACTTTGTTTAATAATTACACCAGGATATCGACTGCGTGTAATCCAAGGTTTAATACTTTGTTAACAATTACGCCAAGTGTCCTTGTACATAATTTCACCCCTGTTTTAATAATTCCATAGACTATTAATTCATTCCCGTGTCCGGTTAAATGAACGATTATTCGTACATATAAATACCCCGCCCATCGTGTCCGATCGAGTGTATATGGTTATTTATAGGGACGTCCAATTGTAAATCTTTATATTAAAATTAACAAACTATCATTTAGTTAAACAAATATAAAGCCCATTAATAGCCCATAGTCTAATTTCCACAAGTGTCGTTCTTTTGTCCAAACCCCAATTATGGTACAAAGCCCAATTACCCAATTTTAGTAATTAGCCCAACATCATGATTACTTCGTTTTAAATAAGCATAATAATAACTTAGCTACGAGACATTAATGTAAAAAGGTTGAACATAACTTATAATGATTAAAAATAGCGTAGCGTTACACGGACAGAATTTTGACTTACACCCTTACAACATTCGCTAACATACCCTTATTATTAGAATTAAAATTAAAATTAAAATTAAAATATAAATATATATATATTACGTATGAATGAGGAGAAGAAAAAAGATGATTAAAAACGATCAAAATGCGTTGGCTTTTATAGGCAGTTTTGTCCAGGGTCTCTCCGCGACTCGCGGTCCTTTTGTATTACAAACTCCGCAACTCGCGGAGTTCGTAAAACCAGCTCACACAAGTTTGGATCCTAGTCTGCCGACGGTTTTAATATATAAATATAATATAAATATAATATATATAATTAATTATATATTATATTATATTTATATACATAGTTAACTTGTAATTTTTAGTCCGTTGCGTCGAGCGTTGAGAGTTGACTCTGGTCCCGGTTCCGGATTTTCGAACGTCTTTGCGTACAATTTAATATCTTGTACTTTACGTTTTGAATCTTGTACTCTTGTAATTCTGAGACGTTTCTTATCAATAATTGGAACCACTTTGATTGTATTTTGTACTTTTGAGCTTTTTGGTCGTTTGCGTCTTCAATTCGTCGAATCTATATTTTGTCTTCACCTTTTATTATTTAACCGAATATCACTTGTAAATAGAACAATTGCAACTAAAAGCTTGTCTTTCTTGAGGAATAATGCTATGAAATATATGTTCGTTTTTAGCATTATCAATACTCGTGAGGAGCCACCTCCCATTCATGAAATTTCAGGGGTTAGTGAATACGAAGACGTTTTTTCGGATGAATTACCGGGTGTTCGGGCCGAAAGACAAGTTGAATTTCGCATTGAGTTGGTTCCGGGAGCTACTCTCATTGCTAAAACTCCTTATCGTTTAGCACCGACAGAAATGCAAGAGTTGTTAAATCAAACCCAAGAGTTGCTTAAAAAGGGTTTTATTCGACCAAGTGCTTCGCCGTGGGGCGCTCCGGTTTTATTCGTGAAGAAGAAGGATGGTAGTATGCGGATGTGCATCGATTATCGGGAGTTGAACAAAGTGACGATAAAGAATCGCTATCCATTGCCTAGGATTGACGATTTGTTTGATCAACTCCAAGGTGCAACGTATTTCTCTAAAATCGACCTATGGTCCGGCTATCACCAAATGCGGGTCCGTGAGGAAGATATTGAGAAAACGGCTTTTCGAACACGTTATGGGCATTTTGAGTTTGTGGTAATGCATTTTGGTCTTACGAATGCACCGGCAGCATTCATGGATCTTATGAACCGAGTGTGCCAATCTATGTTGGACAAGTCGGTAATTGTGTTCATTGACGACATACTTGTTTATTCAAAGAGTATGAAGGAACATGAACATCATTTGCAGAGTGTGTTGAAGACGTTGCGGAAGGAGAAGTTGTATGCTAAATTCTCCAAATGTGAATTTTGGCTAAGGGAAGTTCAATTCCTTGGTCATATTGTGAACGAAGACGGTATTCAAGTAGATTCGGGGAAGATTGAGACGGTGAAGAGTTGGGGACAACCGACTACGCCTACAGAAATCCGAAGTTTTCTCGGATTAGCCGGTTATTATCGTCGGTTTATCCAAGACTTTTCTAAAATTGCTTCTCCATTGACGAAATTGACGAGAAAGAACGCGAGGTTTAATTGGGAGAACGAGCAAGAAATTGCTTTTCAATGGTTAAAAGAGAAGTTGTGTCAAGCTCCTGTTTTAGTATTGCCGGAAGGTGTAGAAGACATGACAGTTTATTGTGATGCTTCTTTAAATGGGATCGGGTGTGTTCTAATGCAAAGAGGTAAAGTCATCGCGTATGCCTCTCGACAATTAAAGGAACACGAAACGAGATATCCGACTCATGATCTTGAGTTGGCGGCGGTTGTTCATGCGTTGAAAATTTGGCGCCATTACTTGTATGGTGTCAAGTGTGAAGAGACCCGTCCTAATCCATCTGGACGAAGTCCATACCGATTATAAACGAATTACAACAGTTGATTACATCGCGAGGTATTTGACCTCTATATGATACATTTTACAAACATTGCATTCGTTTTTAAAAGACAAACTTTCTTTACATTGAAAGTTGACAGGCATGCATGCTATCTCATAATATATCCAAACTATAAACGACTTAATAATATTCTTGATGAACTCAACGACTCGAATGCAACGTCTTTTGAAATATGTCATGAATGATTCCAAGTAATATCTTTAAAATGAGCAAATGCACAGCGGAAGATTTCTTTCATACCTGAGAATAAACATGCTTTAAAGTGTCAACCAAAAGGTTGGTGAGTTCATTAGTTTAACATAAATAATCATTTTCATCATTTTAATAGACCACAAGATTTTCATTTCTCATAAATATACGTCCCATGCATAGAGACAAAAATATTATTCATATAGATTGAACACCTGGTAACCGACGTTAACTTAATGCATAGAATATCCCCAAAATAGAACCTCTCATCTGTATAATAATCTCGAAGTACTAAAGCATTCGTACCCCGAATGGGACTTGTCAAGGTCCATAGATCTATCTTTAGGATTCGTGTCAATCAGGGGCCATTTCCCTAAATTCTTAGGTTACCAGACTTGAAGGGCGATATTCAGTTTAATAATCCAACCATAGAATGTAATTTTAAGTACTTGTGTCTATTTCGTAAAACAGTTATAAAAGCAGCGCATGTATTCTCAGCCCAAAAATATAAAGGGTAAAAAAAGGCAAATGAAACTCACCTAATGTATTTTGTAGTAAAAATACATATGACTATATTGAACAATGCAGGGTTGGCCTCGGATTCACGAACCTATATCATTTATATATATATTAACACATATAATGGTAATCGAAAAAATTTATATATTATTAATGATTTAATTGTTATTCTAATTATGTGTTTCATTAATAATTTAATTAACTCTATTTATTTTATATACATTAGATAAAAATATTAATATAGTTATGTTATATGTAATAATTATATTTTACATATATAATAGTTGTTGTAATAGTAATAATAATACTAATGGTAGTATTAATAATACAAATAATGATAATAATAATAATAATAATAATAATAATAATAATAATATTATTATTAAAAATAATTGTTTAATGTAATAATGATGATGATAATAATAATAATGATAATAATAGTAATAACAATAATATATAAGTAATAAATATTACTACCTTTAACTAAAATAAGTGGACTTAATATGAGTCCAATAATATTAATACTTGAAGCCCAACTAGAATAACTCAATTAGTCCAACTAGCAAATTCATTTGTAAATCTACTTCATTAGTTAACAGCCCAACAGCAGTCCATTATCGGTTTTTAAGTAGCAGCCCAATTCAGTGTTTTTAATTTAACAGTCCAACAGGCCCAAGTTTTCAAGACATATTTTAAAAAAAATTCGCAGTCTCCTAAATTCGAACCCATGACCTCTCTTTAAACACAAACACCCCTAACCATTTAAGCTATTTTGTTTTTCTGAAATAACTCACACATTAATATTTTTTAACCATTAAATCGGTTTTCTGCTTTTTCTACAAACTTCGATCATCATCATTAATAACACAGTCCATTATCATGTTTTATCATTCGTTATAATCATCATCATAATCATGTTTCAGTGATCATCACCGCCATTATCCTCTATACATCAATCGAAATTTCTAATCATAATTATTATAATTTAATAACACTATGAATAATAATAATAAGAATAATTAATAATAGCTATAATAATAATTATACCTTTATTTAAACATCAAGTGGAGTGGTAGGGTTAGTAGGTGTCGCCCATAAAGCAAGAGAAAAGGAGCACGCACCAGCAATTTTAAAACCAAAACAACTTGACGAGTGGTCTTTGATTTTTATAGCTATTCGAAAACAATAAATCGGTGATCAAACAACAGTAATTGTAAGTTTTAATCCGGGTTTGATGGTGATAAGCGTGGTAGTGATGATTAAAAGGTAGCAGGTGAGGGTGGTTTTTGCAGAGATGGTGATCATGGTTCATCAGTTATAAGTAGTTAAAAGATGGAGAGATTGTGGGTGGGTTTCAAAGGTTCATAACTGAAATAGAAACAGAATTAACATGGCAGCAGGTTTTGCAGTTGTTGGGGTGGTTTGGGTTTGCGTTTTACTCGACCAAAACAGAAAAAAAAAATATAAGCAGCATAGTTCAAGGTGGATTTCGATGGTGGAGTTTGGCTGGTAGTTCATGGTGGTATGGTGAGGTGGTTGTGGGTTTGTTGGTGGGTTTGATGACGGGTTTTGGTGATGTTTTATGGTTCTCGAACAAAGCAGCAATTGAATAGTAATAAACCGAACCTAAACAAGTGTGTGCGTGTTTGTGGGTTTAAACAGAGGCAGCAAGCAGTAGTATGAGAGCAAAGGGTAATAGATAAATGGTCTTCGGTTAATAAACAGGTTCGAACAGTAGCAAAGATAGTTTTGATGAAGACGATGGTGATCGTTGTTAATAGTTATGGTGGTCTAGTGTTTTATGATTTGAATAGGGTGGTGTGTTATTGGGTGGATCGAGGTATCAGAAAACAGAAATAGGGACGGTAGGCTGGGTTCATCTCCATCATCATATTATAATCATCATTGTATCATAACCATCCGTTTATCATCGTTCGTTCAACATCATTAATTATCATATCCACTTTGTATCTAGCTAAAACACTTTGCTAACTGAGAAGGGATATATGTTATTTAATATGTCAACAGTAGTTGAGGATATAAACTAATCAAGTCGATCCACAAGTTCTAAGAAGAGAAGTTATCTTATGTAAACCGTTACGGGTCAAAGACGGTGTCCTACATAATGGTAGAAGGTTGAACGATAGCCTAGTCTTCCCTTGAAGATTATTATATGGAAGTATCAAATGGTCCAGTTGTAGTTTTGCTATGATATACCATTTGTTTATTGTTACCATTATAATCACTTACAAACAGTTTTCTGAATTAAAGATGCCAGAAGGTGATGTTTATGATGATATGAATGTTATATGGTAATAGATGAAAATGATGATAGTTGAAGGTGATATTCGGTTTGATGGGTACCGGATAAAAATATAAATAGTTGCATATGTACAAATTATTATTAATATGATGGTGGAAGGTGTTGGTTAGAAGCAGAATGAAAGATACAGAAAGAAGAAAGTGTGGATGGTGGGTTATCAAAAAGATGGTGATTGAATGCATGTATCATATAGATTATCTATATATATATATATATATATATATATATATATATATATATATATATATATATATATATATATATATATATATATATATATATATATATATATATATATATAATTTAATTATATTATAAGGCAAGTTGGGGATGAATCAAACTAGAACCCGTGACATATGTTTCCAAAGTGCATAGTAACAAATAGTTCAGCAGCCGGATTCTCTTGGATTATATTACCGACAGTTTTATTTCGAATAGTATATCGTGGTCCGTTGATAAAAAATGGCGCATAAAAGTACACGGAAAAATCCCAAATTTTTAAATTAAATATCTTTATTTATTTTAGTCATTATGGTATAAAATTCAGTCATCAACTATTAAATAAAAATTACATTAATTATTCACTCCCAACCCCAAGTAAAATATGCTAAATGTAAAAATTAACAATTAGCTCCTAAATATAATTTTAATAAGCCTACGATTTATATCACTCATTTTCGGATCACCGTTTATTTTTAAATAATATTAGTTCGTATTTTACTCATGTGATATCCATCGAATGGCAATTGAGTGTAACAGTCGTTTACTAAATAGATTCGAAATCACAAAATATATACTTAATATACTTTATTTATATAGATATGTTTTTAAATAATAATTATCTTAATATCATATTTTTATTTTATTTTATATTTACTAAGCTTTAATATAATATTTCAAATTATATTTCAATTTGTTATTATATATATATTCATATGTTTAAATATTTATGTATCTATTTACAAATAGTGGTTCGTAAATCGTCGGAACTAGTCGAAGGTCAAATGAATTCATGAGAACAATTCAAAATCTTTGAGACTCACGTTACAGAATTTGCCTATCGTATCGAAACCAAATAAGATTTAGGTTTAAATTTGGTCGGAAATTCCCGGGTCATCACAAAGTGTACGATTTATTCGGATCACTTGAGTTTGAAACACCTTTTCGATCAACGAGATTTAAATTATCGTCAACGTAGATGGATGGATGTGGTGAAAGACTATGATTGTGAAATACTTTATTATCCGGGTAAGGCAAGTGTGGTCGCGGATGTGTTAAGTCGGAAGAGTCAACATCCGGTGATACGAGTAGGATCGTTACGCATGATTATTACTAATGATTTTCTTGTAAAGCTTGGCGAGACTCAAATTGAAGCTTTTGTTAACAATAACCATGAGGAACGAATCGTGGGACAAACGGAGTCTATTACCTTAGGTCCACATGGTTTGTTATCTTTTCAGGGACGAGTGTGGGTGCCTAAAATGGGTTATAATCGACGAGTGCTACTTGATGAAGCACATAAGTCAAAGTATTCTATTCATCCGGGCGCGACGAAAATGTATTTTGATTTAAGGAAGGAGTATTGGTGGCCGGGCATGAAACGTGATGTTGTTAAGTATGTTGAGCAATGCGTCACGTGTTTGCAAGTTAAAGCTGAACACTAAAATCCGTATGGTAAATTACAACCGTTAGAAATCCCGAAGTGGAAATGGGAGCACATTACCATGTATTTCATCACAAAGTTACCTAAAACGGCGAGAACCCAATTTGATTCGATTTGGGTGATAGTTGATCGATTGATAAAAAGTGCTTTGTTTCTTCCCATTCGGGAAGCGATATCGAGACATGGGGTTCCTATATCTATTATTTCGGATCGAGATACCCGTTTTACATCTCGGTTTTGGGAAAAGTTTCATGAAGATATGGGTACACAATTGAAATTGAGCACGGCGTACCATCCTCAAACGGACGGTCAAACCGAACGTACGAATCAAACTTTGGAGGATATGTTGCATTATTGATTTCAGTGGTAGTTGGTATGAGCACTTAGTGGAATTCTCGTACAATAATAGTTATCTTACTAGTATTGGGATGCCACCCTATGAGGTGCTTTATGGGCGGAGGTGTCGAACTCCGATTTGTTGGGGCGAAGTGGGTCAAAGAGAAATCGGGAGCACCGATTTGGTTTTAGAGACAAATAGTAAGATTGAGATGATTCGGACTCACTTGAAAGCGGCTCAAGATAGACAAAAGTCGTATGCCGACAAATGTAGGCGATTGATTGAGTTCCAAGAGGGTGACATGGTGATGCTTAAGGTTTTGCCATGGAAAGGTATTATTCGGTTTCGAAAACGGGGAAAGTTTGCTGCTCGGTTTATTGGGCCATTTAAAATTTTAGCTCGTGTTGGTAAAGTCGCGTATCGTTTGGAATTACCTGAAGAGCTTGCGGGGATCCATAATACATTTCATGTTTCCCATCTCTGTAAGTGTCTTGTGAATGATTCATCTTGGGTACCTTTAGACGAGATTGAGTTAAACAATAAGTTAGAGTATGTTGAGGAGCCGATTGCTATACTCGATGAGAAGGTCAAGCGGTTGAGAAATAAAGAAGTGAGAACTTATAAAGTTTAATGGCGCTGCAGTAAAGGTTCCGAGTTCACTTGGGAGCCCGAAGAGTTTGTGTTGGTGTATCTTCCCTCTTGTCATGCGGCTTGGATTGCGAGGACGCAATCCGGTTCAAGTGGGGGAGAGTTGTAAGAACCAGTTTTCCTCAGTTGTTTGGGACGCCATCCAAATGTGTGGGACGCCGTCCAAGTGTGAAGGACTGGACGCCGTCCATTAATTTGGACGCCGTCCAGATGGGCTGGCAGACAAGCTGTTTTGCTTTTAAATATTCAAAGGGGGTAGTTTGGTCTTTTCACTTGTTGAACGAATTTAAGGCCACTAGATCAGATTGGAGTGAGTAATTACTCCATTTTCAACCACCACCTCCTATCCATTTAAATTCTAGAGAGAGAAAAAGGTGTTAGTGTGAGAAAGCTCAATCCAAAGAGGAAGAAGCTAGTTTCGGGCCAAAGTGCGTGTTTTAAAGTTGTTCATCTACTTCCTAGCTATGTTGTGATAGTGGTGGTAAGTCCTAAACCTAATTTCCTCATTTTAAGTTGTTATGGGTTAGGGTTTGGGCTATAGATGAACATAAAACCCATATTTGATAATTTTGGGTGTTCTTGGGTAAGATTGAGTCATGAAGACTCAATAGTAACTAACCTAGGGTTTCAAAGTGTAAATTGGTGTTTGTGAGTTCTAAATTGGTTAGTTAACTACTAGCACATCTAGATGTGAAGTAAGTGGATGTTATTTGGGTATTTGGTGACCAAATGGGTGTGTGAACCTTGAAATGGGTCAAATGGGTCTTTGATGACCTAAGTTGTCTAAATATGTGTGAAAATACGATAAGCTTGTGTTAATGAATAATTTAAGACCCGAAACTTGCTAGTGTTAGGGTTTTAGCGAAGTTGACCTAATATGATTATTAAGAGTGCAAATGGGTTGAAATTGCACAATGAGTCAAAAGGATACAAGGATGGCGAGTGAGTTGATCAACCAACTCGATTGTGTGATTGATTATATACATTATATATATAGGTACGTCGCATTGAAGGTTGCGAGTTTGATCATCTCACCGAAGACGTTAAGGTGAGTGGAATAATTATATATGTATGTATATGATTTATTTACTTGTGGGGTATGGGTTAAAGTTCGATGTTGACGATACCATATCCTAGAGTATATTTTTGGTTGATGAGGGTTAAAGTTCGATGTTGACGATACCTCATGTATGGATTTAAAGTTCGGTGTTGATGAAGCCATACACTATTGTAGTGATATTTGATGAGGGTTTAAGTTCGATGTTGACGATACCTCATATGTGGGATTAAGTTCGATGTTGACAATACCACATTTATTAGGACGAATGGGAATTAAGTTCGATGTTGACGATACCATTCGTTGGGCTAGCCTTGGGATTTGAGTACTAATGGATGTTGTGAACATCAATGTTTATGTATTCGTGTTGTAGCATGTTGTGTTGTTGTGTTATATGCTATTGTTGTACTAGCTTTGTTATCGTGGTTTTAGCGTTATACATTATAAAGGTATGCTAATTATGTTGCTAGTATGTATGCGGATTTTGGTGTAAGTGATTGCATGTAAGTAAGTTATATATGTATATGTATAATTATTGCATTCACTAAGCTTTAGCTTACCCTCTCGTTGTTTACCTTTTTAGGCTCCGGCGTGGACAAAGGAAAAGGTATTCGGTTGGATTAGTGGTCGCCCGCTTATTTTGATAGGGGATGCTTTTGGGTTAGCTTTTGGAAGTTCGGCCAAGATTTGGGTAGTTTAACCCCAAAAACCATGCTCTATGTGTCGTTTGGAATTTAAACTATGATGGTCGAAACTTGTATTTTGAACGAATTTCGTAAAACGGTACATTGTGGGTCCGGTGTTGTAAAACTCGTTTTGATGATGAAAATCTCGTAGTTTTACTTATTATAACACGTTGTGAAAGGGTTTTCATTTAAGAGTATCGGGAAGCGGGATTTCCGCTCGTGTAATTTGGAACCCGAGATCAAAATCTGACAGTTCATTGGGACGCCGTCCCAATTGTTTGGATGTCGTCCAAGTCTCCAGTACTGGACGCCGTCCAGGAATCTGGACGCCGTCCAGATGTACTTGTCCAGAATTTTTTTTTTTTTTGGTGTGTTTTTGATATAACGAGGTCGGGTCGTTACAATTTTTTATAAGTGGAAATGAAGAATATGTAAGATATTGTGTGAAAAAAAAATGAAAGAATGTATGTGTTTATATAGAAAAAAAAAAGAAAAAAAATTAAAATGTCAACGGATATATTTCAAACGGATATATTCCTCACCAATCACAGCAAGACACGTCACTCTCACGCCCTCACTCTTCTGCCATTTTTGAAGACAAACGCCCCTCGAGAAACGCCCACAAATGCTTCATTCCTGGCGTTTGTGGGACGTTTAAGGCCATATAGGCGACACTGGTGAAAGGACCCATTCATACCGATTATAAACGATTCACAATAGTTGATTTCATCGCGAGGTATTTGACCTCTAAATGATACATTTTACAAACATTGCATTCGTTTTTGAAAGACAAACTTTCATTACATCGAAAGTTGACGGCATGCATACCATTTCATAATATATCCAACTATAAATGACTTAATAATATTCTTGATGAACTCAACGACTCGAATGCAACGTCTTTTGAAATATGCCATGAATGACTCCAAGTAATATCTCTAAAATGAGCAAATGCACAGCGGAAGATTTCTTTCATACCTGAGAATAAACATGCTTTAAAGTGTCAACCAAAAGGTTAGTGAGTTCATAGGTTTATCATAAACAATAAAATTCATCATTTTGATAGCACAAGATTTAAATACAGTACACTTATCTCGTGTACCAAACCATTTTTCATAATGCTTAGCAAAGTAGGTTCGTATGCTTTTCTCCCCCGTAGGTTGCCTCGTGATTTTTAAATAACCGTACACATATCTCGTGCACAAAAATAATACACATAACCTGTGTATAAAAATCATTATCTCGATACATAACATTCAATTTGATTTCATTGCTCAACATGGTAACCGACCTTAACATATAATGCTCATCAATAATATCCCCAAAACAGAACATCTCGTCTGTATAATATATAAACTTCGAAGTACTAAAAACCACGCCCACTAGCTCTTTCATCTAGTGAATATTCTGGGTGGGGGTGTTAAACCCGGTAGCTACCTTTAGGATTTGCGTGAATTAGGGCCATACCCGTTTCTAATTCTTAGGTTACCAAGCAATAATAATCAGGGGAAAATATTCACAATAATTAGTGGCAATTATAACGTCTAACTAATTCAATAATAATCCACAGAACTTCTGTCTGCATAATAATTCATTCGAGGCTAGAGAGAACAAGTTTTGAGCTTTGATTCGTCGATTTTGGTTGAAATTTGAGGGTTTTGAGGTGAGGTGGTGGTGCGACGGTGAAGGGGACAGAGGGAGAAGAAGAAGCTCAAAAGAGAAAAAGAAGAGGAAAGGAAAGAAGAAAGGAAAAAGAAGTGGCCCGTGTGGCTTGCGGGCTTATTTCCCCGATCCGTCTTGCACTATTTTTAAGTTTTTATGATTTTAAAATTTAAAGGGTTTTAAGAAAAGATAAATGAAATAAAACCTCGGATTTTAATCCGGTTATTTTTATATTATTTTGTTTTTATATTTTCTAAGATATATCACTTAACATTTTACGCTCGTGCTTCTGTAAATCTCCGATATCGTCCATAAGTTTAACCAAAGCCCTTTTTACTTTCTTAGTATTTGAAATTCCGTCCCTTGGCCCAGTATCTCTATAATTTAGTTCAAAAAGAAGTTTTGCCACTGTGTCTTGAAATAAAAGATCTTCCGCACAGTCAGGATCACCGATAGTAAATTTAAAGTTTGAAGATATTTCTCGAATGATCTTCCTTTGCGGGTTTGTAAACGGAAATTTTGTCATAGTGAGGATTTGCACGAGTTCCGAATATACTTCCTTTCTTTTTGCGAAGAAATTCTGATGTATTCTTTTCTCGGTAGAATCCGGAAAAGCTTCAATTAATCTTTTGATGAGAAATGAGGCTGGATCAAAGTAAAAGAAATCTCGGTTTCCGTAGGTTGAAATAGGGTTAGGTGTCTTGCTTTCAATCTAAAATTCTAATTCAGAGATCATTGTCGAGACGTAACGGTTTATATGAATTGGAGAAATTTCCTTATTGGTGAAATGAGGGAGAAAAGCGACGAATGACTCTAAATTTAATTTGAAATTAATTTTTGCATCCCGATACTTGACGAAAAGGTCATCCCCACATTCTTTTAACAGTTTGTGAAGAGAACGAGTCTGAGAACGCAGCTCTTTTAACAGATTGATTTGAAATGTTGAAAATGGGAAGTCTGAGGAATAGAGGTGCCTAACGAATTCTCTATAGACGTCTAACCTTCTGCTAGGATTTAACAGATTTCCAATAAACGGGGCTTTTGTTTTATCAGGGTTTCGTATCTCTTTAGGATTAAATTCGAACAAGTCTGGATAGTTGAAAATAGTTGGATATTCTTCCCTTATCTCATCTTCCATTATCAGGAGTTTGTTAAGACTGAGCCTCCCTTTTGGATCGTGAAGAGGGTCGAATCCTGGTGTATTTGAGTAAAACTTGTCCAAAAGCAATGAAATCTGTAAGTCAGATGAAATTATCCGGCTTCTTGGACTACAAGAATCAAGAACTAAGTCTTGATGAGATTCATCAGGGTTTAGATTTGTTTTAGGTTTATAAAGAAAAACTTCTCCGGTTTCCGAAGTCGTGGGAGAGCAACTGCCATTCGCACTTTCTTCGTAGACGGTTAAGTTTGAACTGGAAACTACAAAAATTAAAACCATAATTAATATTTTTGTTTTTATAATTTGAAAAGGGTTTACTGTAATTGCGACTTTAAATCCTATACCGACAAACTCTCTGCTTGTTAAGCATGTGTGATTCTTGTCAATTTATCTTTTGAAACAAGTGGCCAGGCAGACAACGGAGAGGCAGGATCCTTTTGGTTCCAATATAATTGGAGACTGTTCGGAAAATCCAATAACCAAGTCCGTGTATAATTGTATTTCTTAGACACCACTCAAGAATCTCAGATATCTTGATAGAATCAGCAATTACCTTAACAGACAGAAAATAAGTCCCCGGCAGCGGCGCCAAAAACTCTACTTACTCTCGTGATATGGCCGAAACGGACCATTTTATTTTCGCAGTGTCTTCAGGCCGCTGCACGTCATAATCAGCTACCACGAGGGCAAGTAGTGGGTTGTTTTATCATTTATATTTAGCTGGGGTTCCAAGTTATGACTCACCTACTTGTCTTCCTTTTAACGAGTAAGTGGTAAATATAACTCAGGTACGTATTTTTGTATGTTTTTTCAGTAATGTGGGACAAAAGTGCCTATATAGTTAACCCTAGTGACAAGAGGTGATAGATTTAAGATTAACTAGATAAAATAATAATTAGCCAATAAAAGTAAAGATAGGTATGAAGAATAGAATTCTGAAGGGGAATTATCGCAAGAGTTTAACTTCCTAGGATAAACACTAAACCTCAATCAGCTGGGCTGTGAACCTAACTGATTTGTCACTAAGAGTTTAGGCTTTGAAGATTCTGGCTAAGACAGGTATCCCTACTCCCAACGTTAACCTGAAAGGTTTGAACGACCTTGTGGATGGAATCCTAGGTACATGAACAAAGTGGTTTACCCAATAAAGGAACGTCTCAGCTTTTCTTAATCCTAGTTGGTCTGACTAAAGCAATATCCTAACACTAAATCACTATGCTATGCCTCAACATTAACAGATGTGCAATCTTAGATATCCTAAGGTACTGTTAATTGGGATAGAAGTCTCTCCTTTTGTGATCACTTATTCAACCCCGGATCATCTTACAATATCTCAAGAACATTGCTTCTGACGCGAATCATGCTTCTGAGTAAGCTAGTGTTCACTGAACTCTCTATTGCTAACTCTAACCACAATCTAAATGGGCAGCTCTTCTATGATGAACAAATGGTTGTTCATACGTAGGTACTATATCCCTAATGTGACGTTAAGCACACATAACTACTTACCTCATATCCTAGGGTTGATCAGGTCCTAATACTAGGTTATAGCCACGTGAATAAGCAGAAAGGGTGATCCGTAAATTAAACTTCTAAACCGTCAAGGTTTTAGCATAACCATATGATAAGTTTCAGATAAAATATTCAACACATAATAAACAATTGTAACAGATAGATAATCATGTAAGATGAAAGTAACTCAAGATAATAACTTTATTAAATTAAGGAAAGCGTTCACCGTTTACAGACGAGATCTGGACCATTACAAGTGCTGACAACCTCTAGCCAGCTCCTATTACAATCTTCGGCGTTCGCCTCCGGGTACTTAATTTCCCGCTCGGAGATGAGAAGGCCTTGAAAGCTCTAGTGGGAGAAAGTGTATTGTAGTGAGAGAGTGAAGAGAGGTGTGTGTTGGAATGAATGACAAAGACCCTTTAGATAGACTTGAAAATTGCCAAATACGCCTGGCAGGCCGTTTGGCAGGCCGTATGGCAGGCCGTATTGCTGGCAGGCCGTTTGGTGGCTCGTGTGGTGGAACGTATCTGGCAGGCCGTTTCCATACTGGCAGGCCGTATGGCAGGCCGTATGGCAGGCCGTATGGCAGGCCGTATGGCTTGCTGGTCAGCCTTGATTTCCTGGATCGTAACTTGATTTCTTGTCTTTCACCGTTTTCGCTCTAGAATCTCGTTTTAGCTCCGTTTCTCTTGATTCTTTTTGCATTGTCTTTGTAATTACTTTACCTACAATTTTAACCGAAAAAGCGATTATTTTGCCGACAAAGCTTTGAACTTTATGCTTTTGGGACTCAATATCGGGGGTAAAAACGTGACTTTTTTGCCGATATCAAATATCACACACTTAGACTTTGCTTGTCCTCAAGCAAACTTCCGAACTTAAAACAGTAAGGACGTTAATTCGCAGAGATCAAGCTGTTTTGTTCCGCAAGACGGAAAAGCAGAGACTTGGCTTTTATTCTTTTTGCTATTCTCGAATCTTTTCCCGCAAGCATGAGAGGAGGTTACATAACTGAGGCTATCTCACTCGGGTCACTCATTTCACTAAAGTGTTTAGGGTATCCTAAAGTTATAAGAAATGAAGTCACTCTTAGCCAGTCATGCTTACATTCTTCATCATAGGCTTGATCAAGACTCAAATCTCCATCACTTATTTGCGAGAATTTTCAGTTATCGACTCAGCTTGAATTTGTGAAGAGATGGGGGTTTGGAAGTTTCTAGAGTACGAAGGGTTTTGATAGATAGGAGTTTTCTTTTTCGAAAGATTGATTTCACAATCCCTTTAGCTTTTATCAGGAATTTCTTGGTGAGCATCCTTCTTTTTGACTGCCAGGAGTTCTTTTCTCAAATCTTTGCTGGTTCTGCTCCCTTTCTCAGAGCCTTTATTCGTAGAGACTTTGCTCTAGTTTTTTTTTTTTTTTTTTTTTTTTGAAAGAATCTTTTGCTTTTCTCTTCGAGGTCCCCTTTTGGGCGATCTTCTTTGATATTTGGCTTGGATGCTTGCATTTTTCTAGTGCAATTTTGGAGGTTTTCCCGAAAAGAGTGATTTAGTCGGGATTTATTTATTTATGAAGCGGATAGAGTAAGTAAAAAGAAAAAGGTGAAATGGATTTGTGGAGCGAAAATGAAAACGAAGGTGTGTAGCGGGGGTTGTTTTTGTCTTCACAAATAGCTGAGGTTTTCACTTAGTCATCCTCGTCAAAATGTGTGATTCCGAAATGTAGATCAAGAGCAAGTTCTGATTCCGAGATGTTAACATTGGCGCGCTCAATGGAAATATAGTGAAGCACAAAAAATGAGTGCTTATAAAGCCTTACTTAGGGGTGCCACACAACAATTATAGCAGGTCGAATTGCGCCTTTTGTTATGCAATGCTCTATTGGGAGAATTGATTTTGATTTTTCGCAAAAAGTTTTCAACCTTGTTTTACCCTTTTTGTCTATTTTGTAGCAAAAACTTTTTGATCTTTTATAGAATTTTATCATCCTTAGCGTTTTATAAATCGAAAAGTTTTAAATTTTGTGAAAAACTTGAGGATTTTACAAGAATCGTTATGTGAAACATTTGCTATCCCACACTTTAAAATAACATTGTCCTCAATGTTAAGGATACGGAGTATCCCACACTTTAGTTTTTAAAAGAGGCGTTTGTGTTATTAAAAGTTTATGTCAGTGGGGTTGCAAATCCCACACTTAGTTTTTAAAGTGGTATAGTAATTGCGTATATTCTATTTGAAAAGGTGATGAAGGCGTAGTGCTCCCCTATGGTTTCAAGATGTGCAATCGGATGGCGCGCTGATTATGGATTCTTCAATTCTCGTGCCGGCGTCATCCTTGTTCAAGTCGTCTTTGCTCCAGTATCCATTTCGTACGGTCTCGATCGTCGTTTGCTTTGTGATGTTTATTCATGCAATATTTATTCTAAAAGCACCCATACATACTAAAACATAAAAGTAGTTATGCCTGAAACCGGGCGTACAGAAATATAAGATAATGTAATGTAATGTAGCATCAGTAATAAAAGGTACGAATGTTCCAAAATATAATCATGATTACGGCTGAGGTGCTGAATATGTGGGAGAGTAGATCACGCTGGTACGGGCCCTGGTTGGGTTCCTCAATCTAGATTGACCCTCGCTGGTCATTTCCTCGTCTGTGGTAAACTGGTCTGCCAACTCTACTGTATTCATACCCGAGGATATCCTAAATTCTATCTCATTCGATCTAGCGATTAACCCAGTTAACGACGACGTGCTCGTATGAACCATCGGCCCTGCCTGCCAACCCATTCTATCCTGTAAATCTCTACCTCTTCCCCACTGCTGGTTCACATCCATACTATCGATATCATGCGTAACCCCTGCAGTCGTATGCTGCTCCAACGCCTGTTCCCACCTAGGGTCCTGACCAACAGTAGACGTGTTAACGTTGAACAACTCTTCAACAAAATTCTCGGGCCCTGTAGTCTGTGGAGGTGGCGGTGTAGGTGTAGATGTAATGACTGTATGCTGCGTGTAGTGATGAGTAGGTGGAGGTGTGGGTCCTAAAAACTGATGGCTCGGGCCTGCTCCCCTAGGATCACGGTGGGCCTGCATTACCGGATACTCATGTGGGTATGGTGGGATGTCGAACTGCCTCCCCGCATAATGCGCAAAGTGATCCAAATTCTCAAGGATCGCGTGATTGGAAAACCAACTCTCATGCCCATGTAAATCTCCCATATGGTACTGGTAGCCGTACGGTGGATATCGTGGATGATCACCCTCGCTAACTGAAGAGTGACGGCGAGTGTCAGTGGGCCGTTCATGGGCTGTGGGGTCCTCCTCATCCCTAGGTTCCTGGGAACCTCGTCTCCTACTACCATCCCGTGTCCGAGTGTCAGGTCTGAATCCCTGAACTCTCACCCCTGGTACCGTCCGCTCTTCGGAACCGGGTATCTCTGGGTTCGCCTGGATGATCAACTGCTCACCCTCAATGCGAATATACTTCCAGTAGCTCAATAACTTATACCTAATCTCCTCTGATACGACCCCAATCGTATAGTTAAACCGTGCAACATCCTCCAAAACACGCATGCTCTTGAGCAACTTAGTCACAACACTCCCTAAAACCGGCACAACCGTGCTTGCCGAATTCTTCTCGCTGGTGATGGCCTGAGCTAGGAGATGCGCCACCTGTAGATTCTGGTTGTTCATTATGGCGTGCATCAGGCGCATGTCTCTGATTGTAACAGCACCACCAAATCTGGCTTTAGGATGGAGGGTTTTGGTGATTAGGTGGTGGAGGATTCGGAGTACGGGGTTGGCGAATTTTGACGCCTTTTTACTTGACTGCCATGGCCTGTTATTTGTGGTGTGCTCTTGCCAGAAAGTCTGATGATCCATGTAATTCAAGGTGGTCAATCCATCCCTGAATATTGGTCGGTGAGTTGTGACGATTTGTATAACTCTAGGTGTCTCGCAAACCGTACGAGAGTCAAGTGATGCATTCGGTTTTGATGTCGAAAGTGGATGAATTCTTGATTATTATAATCTGCCGGATCAACCGTTGAATCAAAACTCCATGTAGCCATAAATTCTGCATATGGCTCGTTATATGTTGTTTCGTTTAACTCAAACAACATTTTCCAGGCCTGGTGCGTTCTACCCGCGGCTTGGAAAGTCAACATTCTTCCGAGATCATCAACCCAACCACACTGTTCTAATATCGTCCAGTTGATGTATTTATTTCCCGCTTTTTCTCGGTTAACCCAAACTCTCATGAAGGGCTCATTTTCTTCTGGGTTATCCTGCCCACGAAAAAAATGGGGCAACTCGACATCATTTCGACGATTGGCCATCTGCAAAAATAAAGTAAAATAGGTTATGCTCCAAAAATTAAGATTTAAAATCCAAAAATGCCTATATTTTTCGAAAAATATTTGAAATGAGGGCTTTAAAAATGGGTTTTTCCAAAATCCTATTATAGCCAAAATTACCACAAACAACATTTAAATGAACTATAATCTTACTTTTGAGCAAAATTCAAAGTGTACCCGTGATTACAATAAATAATGCAATAAATAATAATTATAGTCATTTAGTCGTAATAAGCAATTTTTAACCAAATGTGATGATTTTTAAGCATACAATGATCCTAACAACCATTTTTAATTACCTTAAATATTTTTAAACATCAAACTTGAGCTATAACATGTTAAAGTCAAAGATTAGAGCCGTTTGACCGAAAAATATTCATTTTGTTCAAAACGTACAAAATAAGGAAAATCAAGGATTAACCTACATTTTCACGAGCAAATCAATGATTCCGCCATTTGAACTAGTTCTAAGGCAAACCTAAGTTTTAAAAACGTTTTAACTATAGGAAAAACCGTAGTCCTAATTACGTGTAGTTTGACCAAAATACCAAATTCAAGCAAACAAGCCTTCTTTGTTCCAAATTCAGTTTCTAAACGTTCCTAATGAATCACTAATCCTAACTAAGCTAGCAAAACATCAAATTTCCAAGAATTTCACCAAATTTTACCCTAAAACCTCAAGTAACTAGTCTAGAGCCAAAAACTATCCAAAATATCTCAATCAAGCCTAAAAACTAACACAAAGTAATCACATTATCTATCTAAGCATAAAGGAATCCAAAATTGAGTCAAAAACAAAGTTTTTCTAAAAAGTCAAAAATTTGACCCTAAGAGAAAATTCGAATTTTCATCAACAAACAGTACCTTTTGTGCGAAATTGATAATGGAATCGCGTTTAGGAGGCTAGAGAGAACAAGTTTTGAGCTTTGATTCGTCGATTTTGGTTGAAATTTGAGGGTTTTGAGGTGAGGTGGTGGTGCGACGGTGAAGGGGATAGAGGGAGAAGAAGAAGCTCAAAAGAGAAAAAGAAGAGGAAAGGAAAGAAGAAAGGAAAAAGAAGTGGCCCGTGTGGCTTGCGGGCATATTTCCCCGATCCGTCTTGCACTATTTTTAATTTTTTATGATTTTAAAATTTAAAGGGTTTTAAGAAAAGATAAATGAAATAAAACCTCGGATTTTAATCCGGTTATTTTTATATTATTTTGTTTTTATATTTTCTAAGATATATTACTAACTAAAATAAGAAAAGACAACTAAAAAAAATTTAAAATATTTTATTTTTATTAAATTACACAGGTTCTACAACTAAATTCCAGAAATGACGCGGAAAGAAAGACAAGTTTAAAGCTTCTTTGACCATCCAGAGTAAATCAGCGGAGTGTATTGAAAATATTTCGAAATCACTTAACATTTTACGCTCGTGCTTCTGTAAATCTCCGATATCGTCCATAAGTTTAACCAAAGCCCTTTTTACTTTCTTAGTATTTGAAATTCCGTCCCTTGGCCCAGTATCTCTATAATTTAGTTCAAAAAGAAGTTTTGCCACTGTGTCTTGAAATAAAAGATCTTCCGCGCAGTCAGGATCACCGATAGTAAATTTAAAGTTTGAAGATATTTCTCGAATGATCTTCCTTTGCAGGTTTGTAAACGGAAATTTTGACATAGTGAGGATTTGCACGAGTTCCGAATATACTTCCTTTCTTTTTGCGAAGAAATTCTGATGTATTCTTTCCTCGGTAGAATTCGGAAAAGCTTCAATTAATCTTTTGATGAGAAATGAGGCTGGATCAAAGTAAAAGAAATCTCGGTTTCCGTAGGTTGAAATAGGGTTAGGTGTCTTGCTTTCAATCCAAAACTCTAATTCAGAAATCATTGTCGAGACGTAACGGTTTATATGAATTGGAGAAATTTCCTTATTGGTGAAATGAGGGAGAAAAGCGATGAATGACTCTAAATTTAATTTGAAATTAATTTCTGCATCCCGATACTTGACGAAAAGGTCATCCCCACATTCTTTTAACAGTTTGTGAAGAGAACGAGTCTGAGAAAGCAGCTCTTTTAACAGATTGATTTGAAATGTTGAAAATGGGAAGTCTAAGGAATAGAGGTGCCTAACGAATTCTCTATAGACGTCTAACCTTCTGCTAGGATTTAACAGATTTCCAATAAACGGAGCTTTTGTTTTATCAGGGTTTCGTATCTCTTTAGGATTAAATTCGAACAAGTCTGAATAGTTGAAAATAGTTGGATATTCTTCCCTTATCTCATCTTCCATTATCAGGAGTTTGTTAAGACTGAGCCTCCCTTTTGGATCATGAAGAGGGTCGAATCCTGGTGTATTTGAGTAAAACTTGTCCAAAAGCAATGAAATCTGTAAGTCAGATGAAATTATCCAGCTTCTTGGACTACAAGAATCAAGAACTAAGTCTTGATGAGATTCATCAGGGTTTAGATTTGTTTTAGGTTTATAAAGAAAAACTTCTCCGGTTTCCGAAGTCGTGGGAGAGCAACTGCCATTCGCACTTTCTTCGTAGACGGTTAAGTTTGAACTGGAAACTACAAAAATTAAAACCATAATTAATATTTTTGTTTTTATAATTTGAAAAGGGTTTACTGTAATGGCGACTTTAAATCCTATACCGACAAACTCTCTGCTTGTTAAGCATGTGTGATTCTTGTCAATTTATCTTTTGAAACAAGTGTCCAGGCAGACAACGGAGAGGCAGGATCCTTTTAGTTCCAATATAATTGGACACTGTTCGAAAAATCCAATAACCAAGTCCGTGTATAATTGTCTTTCTTAGACACCACTCAAGAATCTCAGATATCTTGATAGAATCAGCAATTACCTTAACAGACAAAAAATAAGTCCCCGGCAGCGGCGCCAAAAACTCTACTTACTCTCGTGATATGGCCAAAACGGACGGTTTTATTTTTGCAGTGTCGTCAGGCCGCGGCACGTCAGAATCAGCTACCACGAGGGCAAGTAGTAGGTTGTTTTATCATTTATATTTAGCTGGGGTTCCAAGCTATGACTCACCTACTTGTCTTCCTTTTAACGAGTAAGTGGTAAAGATAACTCAGGTACGTATTTTTGTATGTTTGTTCAGTAATGTGGGACAAAAGTGCCTATATAGTTAACCCTAGTGACAAGAGGTGATAGATTTAAGATTAACTAGATAAAATAGTAATTAGACAATAAAAGTAAAGATAGGTATGAAGAATAGAATTCTGAAGGGGAATTATCGCAAGAGTTTAACTTCCTAGGATAAACACTAAACCTCAATCAGCTGGGCTGTGAACCTAACTGATTTGTCACTAAGAGTTTAGGCTTTGAAGATTCTGGCTAAGACAGGTATCCCTACTCCCAACGTTAACCTGAAAGGTTTGAACGACCTTGTGGATGGAATCCTAGGTACATGAACAAAGTGGTTTACCCAATAAAGGAACGTCTCAGCTTTTCTTAATCCTAGTTGGTCTGACTAAAGCAATATCCTACCACTAAATCACTATGATATGCCTCAACATTAACAGATGTGCAATCTTAGATATCCTAAGGTACTGTTAATTGGGATATAAGCCTCTCCTTTATTCAACCCCTGATCATCTTACAATATCTCAAGAACATTGCTTCTGATGCGAATCATGCTTCTGAGTAAGCTAGTGTTCACTGAACTCTCTATTGCTAACTCTAACCACAATCTAAATGGGCAGCTCTTCTATGATGAACAAATGGTTGTTCATACGTAGGTACTATATCCCTAATGTGACGTTAAGCACACATAACTACTTACCTCGTATCCTAGGGTTGATCAGGTCCTAATACTAGGTTATAGCCACGTGAATAAGCAGAAAGGGTGATCCGTAAATTAAACTTCTAAACCGTCAAGGTTTTAGCATAACCATATGATAAGTTCCAGATAAAATATTCAACACATAATAAACAATTGTAACAGATAGATAATCATGTAAGATGAAAGCAACTCAAGATAATAACTTTATTAAATTAAGGAAAGCGTTCACCGTTTACAGACAAGATCTGGACCATTACAAGTGCTGACAACCTCTAGCCCGCTCCTATTACAATCTTCGGCGTTCGCCTCCAGGTACTTAATTTCCCGCTCGGAGGTGAGAAGGCCTTGAAAGCTCTAGTGGGAGAAAGTGTATTGTAGTGAGAGAGTGAAGAGAGGTGTGTGTTGGAATGAATGACAAAGACCCTTTAAATAGACTTGAAAATTGCCAAATACGCCTGGCAGGCCATTTGGCAGGCCGTATGGCGGGCCGTATTTGGCAGGCCGTATTGCTGGCAAGCCGTTTGGTGGCTCGTGTGGTGGCACATATCTGGCAGGCCGTTTCCATACTGGCAGGCCGTATGGCAGGCCGTGTGGCAGGCCGTATGGCAGGCCGTATGGCTTGCTGGTCAGCCTTGATTTCCTGGATCGTAACTTGATTTCTTGTCTTTCACCGTTTTCGCTCTAGAATCTTCGTTTTAGCTCTGTTTCTCTTGATTCATTTTGCATTGTCTTTGTAATTACTTTACCTACAAGTTTAACTGAAAAAGTGATTATTTTGCCGAGAAAGCTTTGAACTTTATGCTTTTGTTTCATGACCCGTCCTAATCCATCTGGACGAATACATTACATTTGGTTACATCGCGAGGTACTTGACCTCCATATGATACATTTTACAAACATTGCATTCGTTTTTAAAAGACAAACTTTCTTTACATTGAAAGTAGACGACATGCATACCATTTCATAATATATCCAATTATAATTGACTTAATAATAATCTTGATGAACTCAACGACTCGAATGCAACGTCTTTTGAAATATGTCATGAATGACTCCAAGTAATATCTCTAAAATGAGCAAATGCACAGCGGAAGATTTCTTTCATACCTGAGAATAAACATGCTTTCAAATGTCAACCAAAAGGTTGGTGAGTTCATTAGTTAATCATAACAATCATTTTCATTAATTTAATATACCACAAGATTTTCATTTTTCCACAAACATCATCTCATATCAGGCATTTCGCAAGCTGCATAGAGATAAAAATCATTCATATGGTGAACGCTTGATAACCGAACTAACAGGATGCATATAGAATATCCCCATCACTCCGGGACTCTCATCGGACATGATAATCGAAGTACTAAAGCATTCGTAACCCGAATGGGACGTGTCAAGGTCCATAGATCTATCTTTAGGATTCGCGTCAATTAGGGGCCATTTCCCTAATTCTTAGGCTACCAAGCTAAAAAGGGGCATATTTGATTTCGATAATCCAACCATAGAATGTAGTTTCGATTACTTGTGTCTATTTCGTAAAACATTTATAAAGTAGCGCATGTATTCTCCGTCCCAAAAATATATATAAAAAAGGAGTAAATGAAACTCACTATAATGTATTTTGTAGTAAAAATACATATGACGTCATGGAACAAATGTAGGGTTGGCCTTGGATTCACGAACCTATATCATTTATATATATTAATACACATATTTGCAATCGAACAATTGTATATATATATGAATTTTGTAGTTATGTTATATTTATATTAATAATATGTATATATCTTTATATTTTCATTTTGTATATAAAAATATAAATTTTATTATGTTATATGTATTAAGTATGTTTTTATATGCATTTCTTTTGTTTGGAAAATAATATTTATAATAATATTAGAATAAGTATAATAATAATAGTAATAGTAATAATATTTTTTTAACACCTATAATAATGATAATGATAATAGTACTAACTTTTATCGAAAATGATAGTTTTAATAAACATGATAATTTTTGTAATAAGGATACTACTACTAATAATAATAATCAATATATTAGTAATAATAGTAATGATAATAAAGATAATACTTATTAATATTAATGATTAAGTTTTATGACTATAACTTATAACATTTCTTTTTGTCAAGTTTAAATAATAATAACATCGTTCTTATTACTTAATATTTTAATTATATTATTAAGCGTAATCGTAATCGAAGTCATTTTACCTTTATATGTCCTACACGTTTTCATGAGCGTATCAAGTTTATATCTATACGTAACCATACTATATAATTATATCATTTGTCATGTCATACTTAATTATAAACATAATCATACTTATTTTATCCATAATACAATAATTATAATTATCGTAACCATTATATTATTTATATCAATAGTAATAAATATAATACCTATATTAGTATTAGTAATGATTATCATGTTACTAGTACTCAAACTTGTCATTTTTAATTATAACAATTATAAGTAATACTTAATATTAATATTAGTATTAATGCTATCATATTAGTCACAATAACAATTTCTAACAATAACAACAACAACAACAACAACAACAACAACAACAACAACAACAACAACAACAACAACAATAATAATAATAATAATAATAATAATAATAATAATAATAATAATAATAATAATAATAATAATAATAATAATAATAATAATAATAATAATAATAATAATAATAAATAATAAGAATGAAATAGGTTACAACCTTTGAAGAGAAAGAAACAAGTTTCAAAAAAAATAAGTCGCTCCCCGGACTCGAACCCGTGACCTCTCGTACGCCCGAACGACACCCTAACCAGTTAGGTTATGCCAGTTTTTCTGTTTTATACCCACTGCTATATTATATAACCCAAAATTTCGTAACCTTCATCTTCTTCATGAGTTATATTGATCCAACAATCATCAATAACTCAAATAACAAATTTATAGTTTGAATTAAGAATTATAAACAATAATACAACCATAAAGTGTGATCTTGAAATAAAAAAAAAACAAAAAAAACAGAAACAGCATTGTTGCTGCTATTGCAAGTTTTTAAAAAAAAAACAAATTTGATTTTTGATTTTTAAACGTTTTTAGATCATGGTTCCTTCATGAAATGTTTTCCAAATCGCTTCTATAAACTTTCTCAATCATCAATTTAACTTGAAACTCAAACACGAACTCGAATTTTGCTGAAGAACTCGACTGTTGACTTTTTCAAGATAACTTTGACTCCAAAATTCTAAATCAATAAGATGAGTTGGAACCTCAAACTTTGCAGAAAGTTTTCTTAAATAATTGCTAACAAAACTACATTTTTAGATTTTTAAAATTTTTACGAAATCGAGTCTTGACGAAATTGAAGCAAGAACAGGGAAATTGACTGTGTTCTTCGACTATTTTGATTTAATTCGTTGAATTTGGAGCTGTAAGTGGCAATTGTAATTGTAAACTGATAAAGGGACTCGTTTTTGGTTTCCTTTATAATTGGATTACATCTGGTTTTATATCAAAATCAACGACAGCAGCATAATTCTGTAAAAATAAAAAATAAAAAAATATATAAAAGGTGAAATAGATCGTTAACTGCTTTTGGATATATATGATATGGAAATTGTTCTATTACATATTCTAAAGACAGAATCCAAATTTACCTACAGAATGACAATGATATTAATGGAGTACGTATTCATTTATTTATTTATATTTTTGTTTTTTTATAAAACGTAATTATATATACTGTAATTATTTATATAATTTGTATATCTGTTTTCTATAATTGTATATCTGAAATCTATATATGTCGATGTATATATCTGGTTTTATATATATAAAGCAGATTTTATGTACTTGTATATATTTATTTATCTGTATATTAATTAATCTTATTAATTAGCAATTTTAACTATAATAATAATAATACTCTTAATATAATAATAACAATATTAATAAAATTGATAATAATAATTATAAAATTTATCATAATAAGATTATTAATAATTTTAATATTAATTATAATAATGCTAATGGTATTAATAATATATATATATATATATATATATATATATATATATATATATATATATATATATATATATATATGTATATATATATATATATATTAAATTTCATATAAAAAAATACAAATGATGATACTAATATTGAAAGTGGTAATAATATTACCTTAGTATCTATATTTTAAATTTATAATTCAATCTAATATCTTAATTATGTAATCTGATATATTGTATAACACATATACTGAATATTTAATATTTACACATTCTATACATATATTAGTATATAACAGTGTTTGCTTATTAGTTATATTATGTAAATATGAATACATTAATAATGTTCTATATATATAATTATTATATATCTAGTTACTATATTATATTATTTCGTAATAAAAGTAAGTATTATAGATTTTAACACATATCATTTATATCTCTTATATATATAATAATAATAATTATGTATAGAAATCGTATATGTTTATATATATATATATATAGATTCTTCTTAATAATAACCTTATTATATTATATTATTTTTCATATTTAATTCTACTGTTTAATTTGTATTTAATTTATTTAACATTATTATTTATACACATATACTTATATTTATATATACATATTTATAAACAACAATTGTTCATGAATCGTCGAGATTAGTCAAAGGTCAAATGAACACAGTTCAAAGTTTTTGAGACTTCAAATTACAGACTTTGCTTATCGTGTCAGAACATATATAGAATAAGTTTAAATTTAATCGAAAATTCCCGGGTCATCACAGTACCTACCCGTTAAAGAAATTTTGTCCCGAAATTTGAGTGATGTTGCCATGGCTAACAATAAGAATGTTTTCGTGATGAATATGAGTTGATAAATAGAGTTTTATCAGTATTGAGTAATATAGATAAAACGATTTGATTATGTAAAGCGTACGAGTGAAGCTGTTACAAAGATTGAGATAGAGCTTTAACTTTTTGATGTAGTCACGGTAGATTTCCAGAATTCCAGGGATTTAAAGAAAATCTTCAAAATCTAAGAGATTTGATTCTTCGGCGAATAAAGAGATTAAGATCTCTATAATTAAATACGGTGATCTGCCTCGATTTTTCTATCAGATATTTCACTATAAATTAACTTCTTTCGTTCCGTCACTTTTACCATTCCTATACTCAATTCCCAAATTCAAAAGATTGTAAGAAATGCTTAACCTAGTCCTGATCCTTGCCTTTATCCTTACTATCACAACAATCATCCTCCTTTCCAACTCCCACCAGAGGAATCTGTTTTCTTTTACCTCGCCCTTGGGGTTACAGTGTTTTTAATTCTTCCGTGTCTTTATGTTGCGATAAACATTGATATACACGGTTTGTAGTTTATGTGTTGTTATTGGGCTTTATATCTTCCCTTATACTTCGAAATCCTTGCTTCTGCTTTCTATAATCATTGTCATCCCCAGTTAATACTCCCCCCTATTTGCTGCGATTTATACTCAAATTTCTATTTCGGAGCTTTGTCCCTTCGTTTCTTCTTCTTGCGATTGGGCACCTCTTGTAATGGTCCAGAATTCGTAGATATAAGTTTTAGAATGAACAATGTTAATGTCCTAAGAAAGAAACGATAATAGCACAATTTGACTTATCAAATTACCAGAATTCAAGGAAAGATAGGATTATCAAGAAAATATGTTCTTGATATGTTTATAGACTAGACAGAACGTAGGAGTCGTGTAACATGGCACATGATGACGTTATGATCTGTGAATCATCACGTTCCATTTAGAAACTCAGCATGACTTAATGTAATATAATCACGTTGATCAAGTGTCATTATATTATACTAACTCATGCACCAGTTCCCAACATTACTTCAATAACATTCATATTTTAAGCTCGAAAGTTTACAGAATATAGAAACTAACAGTTTCTATATGATGTAACACTGATAGCATGAAGAGATTAATGATTTTAGATAAGAATAGTTATAAAAATATCTTCAGAAATATGGAGGATATTTATAATGAAAAATACGATGATATCTTAGAATTTCTAATATCGAAGGATGGTGAAGAAAATTTGTACGCAAAATTTTGGAGTCAGAAGCAAGGTATTCGCTAAAGATTTCATCAGAAACGGAATCATCAGGATTCTTAATGTACAAGTTTAGTCCTTGTGATTTGATCAGAGACTCCTTCGTAGTTTGCTCAATCAGTTTTTCAATTTCAAACTTTTTCTGAGCTTTGCCAACATACAATTCTTTATCAACTTTTGATGATTAAGGTCGTTTACGGTTGTCTACGGTTTCTACTGCTTCATTCAGCTTTTTCAACATTCAGAGTATTGATTTGTAGACTGAGTGCTTTTCAGAATTTCAGAATGAAAGATCATAATTCTAAGAGATAGAGGTTATACATATAACTGTTGATGTAGATATGTTGTGAGTTTTCAAAGTACTGATTGGTGATTCCCGGTAATTGGTATGGTAGTTCTCGTTACAAGATGCAGATGAGTATATGATAGGGTTTCAATGAATAAATATAATGATTTATCAGAGAGATTTAAGTCAAGAAGCAACGAGGTTGCTGGTACATCTGCTGGTAATATGATGGAATATAAAAGGTTCTCTGGTAATAATAAAAGAGCACGCATATATATCAAGATTATAATAAAGTTGCTTCGAACGAAAAGTCGATGTTGACTTGTTGGAGCTGTGACAAAATTTGCTACTTTGAAAGGGATTTCCAAATTATTACCCACAGTTATTTTGGGTAATAATAACACTAAGGAATTAGCATAGCTACGTGTTAAACGTTTACTCAAGTTCTGAGTGTTTTCAGGTGCATGACTATATGCATCAACCTTTTCTTTCGTAGATGGAGTGCGGTTGATTCATCCTCTCGATTGAGGTGTTTTCAAGAATCATGAAAGGTTTGTACGTAGATTGTAATCGTCAAGATACAAATGAGGTTTAAGATGAAATCAAGTGGCAAACTTGAAGAATTATTTAGTTTCATATATTATAATCAATATTTTAATTCATTTTAATTGTCCAACATTATTAGTCCACAGTCGATAGTCCACAGTTAACAATTCAATAATTCATATATATATATAATATTCGAATTAATTAATACGTATCGTGACCCGCGTACATGTCTCAAACTCGATCACAACTCAAACTATATATATTATTGTAGAATCAACCTCAACCCTGTATAGCGAAGTCTAACATTACAGCATATAGAGTGTCTATGGTGATTCGAAATAATATATATAGATGCGTCGATATGATATGTCAAAACCTTGTATACGTGTCCCGATATTTAAATGCGTAAATAACAGTATTTAAATGACGATAAATAAAGTGCGTAAAATAAATAACAGAAATTAAATGACAATAAATAAAATTGCGAGAATTAAAATTGCGATAAATAAAATGCGATAAATAAATTGCGATAAATAAATGGTAATACGGAATTAACAGTTAGCTAGAAACAGTTAGCGTGGATTCTTAACAAAATTTCTCATAGTTAATTTGTTTGTTTCTAACAAATTTTATTTTGTCCAATGTTTTCTTCATAATGCCACTTGTTGGATTCTGATATATCAAAATCCAAATATAAAATTGAATGAAAATGATTATTCTGTGGTGAACGGATTCGTATATCTGTGGATGTAAGTAAGATAGTAAATGACCGTTGAATCAGATTCGAAGAATGTACAGTGTAACTTATTAATGTGAAATCTAAATATTCCTCGGGTATTACCTACCCGTTAAAATATTTTCATCATTAACAGTCTGTACTAAAGAATTTCCAATTACAATCTTTATGAAAATATATATACATATATATTTTCTTCAGAGGTAATTATGGATTTAATGAGTCAATATGATATTAAACTCATTTGATTTTCGGTTTGAGCTAGAATAAATAATCTCTAAAACCTTTAGAAACCACATATTCTTCGCAGAATATTTCTTCAGTGAAGTTATGAATTAATACTTCATCGTTCATTGTTGTTGGTACTCCTTGGTATCTATGATGCGTATGACGTTGATGTTCGTGTGATAGATTGTGAAGTTAAGGTTTGCGATGCGGTTGTTGTTGGTGGTAGTAATGGTACTGTTGGCATTGATGATGGTGATACTGGTTATGCTGCTGGTACTGCTACTGGTGTTTGTAACCTTTGCACCATATTCTCCAAAGCCACTACCCGAGCGCGAAGCTCGTTGACTTCTTCTATTACACCAGGGTGATTGTCGGTTCGTACTAGCAGATAAATAAAATCTAAAATTTGATGTAATATATAATCGTGATGAGATACTCTGGAAATGAGAGAGAAAATGGTGTTTCAAACAGGTTCGTCGATAAGTGCTTCAAGTTCTTCGTCAAGAGGGCAATGTGGTGTATGGAAAGGATCGCCTTCTTCTTGTCTCCAATGATTGAGGAGGCTACGAACCCATTCCCAATTCATCCAGAATAGGTGATGACTGCTTGGTTGATCCATTCCGGTCACACTGCTTTCAGAGCTTGAGTGAGATTTCATTTCGGAATCTGAGTGACTTGAACTGATGACAAATTCCATTTCGTACGATTGGATACAGGATTTTTCGATATAAAATGATTTTTCTGGCTATCGGGTGATATTCCATTTACATAGGATATCTATATATATAGATCAAAAGATTTCGTAGATTACGGAGGAATTTGCGGGATATGTCAGACAAAGTTTAAAGTAACAGATACGATAAGATATGATTTAGCAGATACGCTAAGATATGAATTTTTTTGTCTATACACTACTCATGCAATTAATGTAGCAAGACGTGTCTAGACTAATAATGATAAGCAGGTAATTTCCTAAGGATGATAAGCAAATGATTTCTGACTAGAATTGATAAGCAAAACTTTTGACATAAAGACACGGTCGAAGTCCAGACTCACTAATGCATCCTAACGACTTATCAGTTAGACACACTAATGCATGACCTGGTTCGCTAAGACCACAGCTCTGATACCAACTTTCATGACCCGTCATAATCTATCTGGACGAATACATTACATTTGGTTACATCGCGAGGTACTTGACCTCTATATGATACATTTTACAAACATTGCATTCGTTTTTAAAAGACAAACTTTCTTTACATTGAAAGAAGATGACATGCATACCATTTCATAATATATCCAACTATAATTGACTTAATAATAATCTTGATGAACTCAACGACTCGAATGCAACATCTTTTGAAATATGTCATGAATGACTCCAAGTAATATCTCTAAAATGGCAAATGCACAGCGGAAGATTTCTTTCATACCTGAGAATAAACATGCTTTTAAGTGTCAACCAAAAGGTTGGTGAGTTCATTAGTTTATCATAACAATCATTTTCATTAATTTAATAGACCACAAGATTTTCATTTTTCCATAAACATCATCTCATATCAGGCATTTCGCAAACTGCATAGAGATAAAAATCATTCATATGGTGAATGCTTGATAATCAAACTAACAGGATGCATATAGAATATCCCCATCACTCCGGGACTCTCATCGGACATGATAATCGAAGTACTAAAGCATTCGTAACCCGAATGGGACGTGTTAAGGTCCATAGATCTATCTTTAGGATTCGCGTCAATTAGGGGCCATTTCCCTAATTCTTAGGCTACCAAGCTAAAAAGGGGCATATTCGATTTTGATAATCCAACCATAGAATGTAGTTTCGATTACTTGTGTCTATTTCGTAAAACATTTATAAAGCAGCGCATGTATTCTCAGTCCAAAAAATATATATAAAAAGGGAGTAAATGAAACTCACTATAATGTATTTTGTAGTAAAAATACATATGACGTCATGGAACAAATGTAGGGTTGGCCTTGGATTCACGAACCTATATCATTTATATATATTAATACACATATTTGCAATCGAACAATTGTATATATATATGAATTTAGTAGTTATGTTATATTTATATTAATAATATGTATATATCTTTATATTTTCATTTTGTATATAAAAATATAAATTTTATTATGTTATATGTATTAAGTATGTTTTTATATGCATTTTTTTTGTTTGCAAAATAATATTTATAATAATATTAGAATAAGTATAATAATAATAGTAATAATATTTTTTTTAACACCTATAATAATGATAATGATAATAGTACTAACTTTTATTGAAAATGATAGTTTTAATAAACATGATAATTTTTGTAATAAGGATACTACTACTAATAATAATAATCAATATATTAGTAATAATAGTAATGATAATAAAGATAATACTTATTAATATTAACGATTAAGTTTTATGACTATAACTTATAACATTTCTTTTTGTCAAGTTTAAATAATAATAACATCGTTCTTATTACTTAATATTTTAATTATATTATTAAGCGTAATCGTAATCGAAGTCATTCTACCTTTATATGTCCTACACGTTTTCATGAGTGTATCAAGTTTATATCTATACGTAACCATACTATATAATTATATCATTTGTCATGTCATACTTAATTATAAACATAATCATACTTATTTTATCCATAATACAATAATTATAATTATCCTAACCATTATATTATTTATATCAATAACAATAAATATAATACCTATATTAGTATTAGTAATGATTATCATGTTACTAGTACTCAAACTTGTCATTTTTAATTATAACAATTATAAGTAATACTTAATATTAATATTAGTATTAATGCTATCATATTAGTCACAATAACAATTTCTAACAATAACAACAACAACAATAACAACAATAATAATAATAATAATAATAATAATAATAATAATAATAATAATATTAATAATAATAATAATAATAATAATAATAATAATAATATTAATAATAATAATAATAATAATAATAATAATAATAATAATAATAATAATAATAATAATAATAATAATCAATAAAAATAATAAGAATGAAATAGGTTATAACCTTTGAAGAGAAAGAAACAAGTTTCAAAAAAAATAAGTCGCTCCCCGGACTCTAACCCGTGACCTCTCGTACGCCTGAACGACACCCTAATCAGTTGGGCTGAGCCAGTTTTTCTGTTTTATACCCACTGCTATATTATATAACCCGAAATTTCGTAACCTTCATCTTCTTCATGAGTTATATTGATCCAACAATCATCAATAACTCAAATAACGAATTTATAGTTTGACTTAAGACTTATAAACAATAATACAACCATAAAGTGTGATCTTGAAATAAAAAAATAAAATAAAAACGAAAAAAAAAACAGAAACAGCATTGTTGATGCTGTCGCAAGTTTTTTAAAAAAAAAAAAACAAATTTGATTTTTGATTCTTAAACGTTTTTAGATCATGGTTCCTTCATGAAATGTTTTCCAAATCACTTCTATAAACTTTCCCAATCATCAATTTAACTTGAAACGCAAACACGAACTCGAATTTTGCTGAAGAACTCGACTGTTGACTTTTTCAAGATAACTTTGACTCCAAAATTCTAAATCAATAAGATGAGTTGGAACCTCAAACTTTGCAGAAAGTTTTCTTAAATAATTGCTAACAAAACTACATTTTTAGATTTTTAAAAATTTTACGAAATCGAGTCTTGACGAAATTGAAGCAAGAACAGGGAAATTGACTGTGTTCTTCGACTATTTTGATTTAATTCGTTTAATTTGGAGCTGTAAGTGGCAATTGTAATTGTAAACTGATAAAGGGACTCATTTTTGGTTTCCTTTATAATTGGATTACATGTGGTTTTATATCAAAATCAACGACAGCAGCATAATTCAGTAAAAATAAAAAAATAAAAAAAATATAAAAGGTGAAATAGATCGTTAACTGCTTTTGGATATATATGATATGGAAATCATTCTATTACAGATTCTAAAGACAGAATCCAAATTTACCTACAGAATGACAATGATATTAATGGAGTACGTATTCATTTATTTATTTATATTTTTGTTTTTTTTTATAAAACGTAATTATATATATACTGTAATTATTTATATAATTTGTATATCTGTTTTCTATATTTGTATATCTGAAATCTGTATATGTCGATGTATATATCTGGTTTTATATATATAAAGCAGATTTTATGTACTTGTATATATTTATTTATCTGTATATTAATTAATCTTATTAATTAGCAATTTTAACTATAATAATAATACTCTTAATATAATAATAACGATATTAATAAAATTGATAATAATAATTATAAAATTTATCATAATAAGATTATTAATAATTTTAATATTAATTTTAATAATGCTAATGGTATTAATATTAATATTTATATATATATATATATATATATATATATATATATATTAAATTTCATATAAAAAAATACAAATGATGATACTAATATTGAAAGTGGTAATAATATTACCTTAGTATCTATAATTTAAATTTATTATTCAATCTAATATCTTAATTATGTAATCTGATATATTGTATAACACATATACTGAATATTTAATATTTACACATTCTATACATATATTAGTATATAACAGTGTTTGCTTATTAGTTATATTATGTAAATATGAATACATTAATAATGTTCTATATATATAATTATTATATATCTAGTTACTATATTATATTATTTCGTAATAAAAGTAACTATTATAGATTTTAACACATATCATTTATATCTCTTATATATATAATAATAATAATTATGTATAGAAATCGTATATGTTTATATATATAGATTCTTCTTAATAATAACCTTATTATATTATATTATTTTTCATATTTAATTCTACTATTTAATTTGTATTTAATTTATTTAACATTATTATTTATACACATATACTTATATTTATATATACATATTTATTAACAACAATTGTTCGTGAATCGTCGAGATTAGTCAAAGGTCAAATTAACACAGTTCAAAGATTTTGAGACTTCAAATTACAGACTTTGCTTATCGTGTCGGAACATATATAGAATAAGTTTAAATTTGATCGAAAATTCCCGGGTCATCAAATTTTGGGACTCAATATCGGGGGTAAAAATGTGACTTTTTAGCCGATATCAGAGCAAATGAACTCACGATACAATATTTTGTAGTAAAAATATGCATACGATGACACTGAACAATGCAGAGTTGGCCTTGGATTCACGAACCTATATCAATTGTATATCTATTAACACATATAATCGTAATCGAACAAATTTATATATATATATATATATATATATATATATATATATATATATATATATATATATATATATATATATATATATAATTTATTAGTTATATCATTTTTATATTAATAACTTATATGTTTCATATATTCATTTTATATATTTTAAAAATATTAATTTTGTTATGTTACATGTATTAAATATATTTTTATATATATTTATATATATATATATATATATATATATATATATATATATATATATATATATATATATATATATATATATATATATATATATATATATATATATCAATTGTTTGTTACAATAGTAATTATAATACTAGAATAATATTAGTAATGATAAAAATAATAATAATGATAATACTAAAAATAATAATAATGATAACAATATTAATGATAAAAAAAATGATAGTTTTAATAATAAAGGCAATCTTATTAAAATTGAAAATTTTAATACAAATGATGAATTTAATACTTCTAATAATAAGAATGATAGTAATAATAGTAATAGTAATAATTATTATAATATTTATAATAATAATACTTTTACTAATAATGATAATAATAATGATATTAATAATAATAATACTTATAATAATAATAATAATGATAATAATAATACTATTAATAATAATGATATAATGATAATAAAAATCTTAATACTAATAATGCTTAATAATAATACTTGTTAATAAATTTATTAATGTTAATAATAGTAATATTAATAATAATGATAATAATAATTATAAAGGTGATAGTAATACTAATAATAATAATAATAATAATAATAATAATAACAATAATAATAATAATAATAATAATAATAATAATAATAATAATAATAATAATAATAATAATAATAATAATAATATTAATAATAATAATAATAATAATAATAATAATAATAATAATAATAATAATAATAATAATAATAATAATAATAATAATAATAATAATAATAATAATAATAATAATAATAATAAGACTAACTTTGAAAACAAGCTTTTAAAAATAAAGCGCCACTGTCAGGGTTCGAACTCGAGACCTCTCGGTTAAACACAAACACTCCAAACCCTTCCTCTGCTTGTTCATTTCTGATTTATATCACAGCCTAAATCTATTTAACCATTTATTTCGTTTCCATCACCATTATTTATTCAAGCATTTCGGCCCAACAGAAGAACTAGGTATTGGCCCAACAACTTAAACAAAGTTCACGGCCCAAAACAACAAAGAACATAATGATCCAACTAAGCAATTTCACAAGTTCAATATCATAAACCCAATTAATGTTTCGTAATATGGTTGGATATTAAACAGAATCGATTTGCTATCCCTATCGTGGTAGGTTCCGGTTGTTAGGGAAAGAGGAGACAGAAACAACCACGCATCATCAACAAATTATCCAATTACTTTCATCATTATCGTAAAAAAAAAATCTCATTACTGTTATTATCTTTCATCACCATGATCATCGTGACATCATCGTTTATCATCATCATCTTCGAAACAGAGGGTACGGCTACAGTAGTAGTAAACGAAACAGAAGTAACAGAAACTTTGAGTAGGAAAACAAGTGACGGGTACCGGTTTGTGGTTGTGATCAAAGTGGAGTGGTGATGGTTTGTTGTGGGTTGGGACTCGTGATCGACGGCTCCTGGTTTTGAACCCAAACGGAAAACAGATGCAGCAAAAGCTCGAACAATCATAATACTTAAATGGATTTTGGTTTTTGGTCTGATTCGAATAAGGAATAGAAACGAACAGGAGTTTTTGAGCAAAACAAAAAGTAAGTAGAAGGGTTCTATGGTGATGGTTCTTGACTATAAATAACAAAAAAATGGCGTTTTATTTTGTTGAAAGAGTATGTATATATATATATATATATATATATATATATATATATATATATATATAGTAAGTAGCAGCAACGAATAATAGTTGATGATGTTTGGGTCTGGTTTGTATCGGATAGAACAGAAGCAGTTAGTAAGTTGGGTGGGTTGATCGATGATGAATGATGGTGATGGTTTGGTATTGGTGGTTATTGATGGTGGTGACTTTAGTGATGGTGGCCGATGGTGTATCTTGGTGGGTTCTTAATTAAGGTGCCAAAGTTGTAATTTTGGGCGATGGTTTTAATATAAAATAGGTGCAGCCGTAGCTCGATAAGTTTGCAGTAGCAACAGCTGAATCTTCTTAGATGTTATTGATGTTTGTCGGCTGTTTATAACCGAAACATAAATAGATAGTATGCAACAGTAACAGATTCAAGATAATGGTGGTGTTTTGTGATGTTTGAACACAGAAATAGAAGTGGTTCGTGTTGGTGTTGATTTAAGACCAAAGATTGTGAAGGTGTGGTTGTAGGTGGTTCATGGTGATTTCATGGTGGTGGTTGCCGGAGATCAAGGTGGTGGACTAGGTGGTAACTGTAAATGAGTTTTTGTGTTGGTCATCTAATATGTAATGTGTATGCATGATATATATGTGCACACGAGAAAGTTAGAACATAGAAATAATAATAATATAATAATAATAATAATAATAATTAAATAATAATTAAAAATCACAAACGTGTTTAACAAATAGTACAGCAGCCATATTTCTTAAATTTATGTGCCGACAGTTTTCACAGACTGTGTATCATCCACTATTTGAAATTAGTGGCGGATAAAAGTCCTCCGAAAAATCCTAAATTTTTACAGTAATTATAATTATTTATTTTAGTCATCATGGTATAAAAATTGATCATTAAAAAAAAAATTAACTCACTGTCCACGCTCGATCCCTGGTAAAATATGAAAAGTGTTGAAATTTATTAATTAGCTTCTAATTATATTTTTAATAAGCCTAAAATTTAGATAACTCATTTTCGGATCATCGTTTATTCTTAAAATCATATAAGTTTGAATTCAACTTTTTCAAACAACCAACGAGTGCTACAATCGTTTATTAAATGAATTCGAAATCATATATATATATATATATATATATATATATATATATATATATATATATATATATATATATATATATATATATATATATATACATACATACATATGTTTTAAATAATAGTTATCATAATATCATATTTTTATTTTATTTTACATAATTAATTTTAATAACAATGACATATAATACTTCAAATTATATTTCAAATTATTATTTATATCTATATACACACGTATCTATTTACAATTAATTGTTCGTGAATCGTCGAGAATGGTCGAAGGTTAATTGAACACATGAACATAGTTTTCAAAGTTTTTGAGATTTCAACATTACAGACTTTGCTTGCTGAAATGACCCGTCCATATTACTATAAACGCGGTACGTTCTCATTGGTCCCATAGCGAGGTATTTGACCTCTATATGATACGTTTTAGAAAATATTGCATTCGTTTCATAAAAAGCACATCATTATTATACATAATGCATGTTTTAAACAAGTGGGCGATTATTTAAGAAATAATCCTCAAAATACACCGGTTTCCAAATACTACACACGTGACGTAACAGTCGAATATAATACATGACAAAGGTTTTATTGAATGTAACACTTTATTTAAATAAAATTATGAGACTCCATACACAGCTTGCTCAGATAATGCAACAGCGGAAGACTTTCTTAAGGACCTGAGAATAAATATGCGTAAACAGTCAACACAAAGGTTGGTGAGATATATAGGTTTATCATTGATATAAATATAGACCACAAGATTTCATAGTTATAAATATATGTACACTCGCAAGTGTATAAAAGTATTCTATAAGTTGTTGAGCGCTTCGGTAACCATACTTAACCATTAATGTGGCATATTCCCTTTATTATGAAATCTCTCTACACTGTACCAAATGTAGTAAAAACGGAGTACTATGCAACCGTTTACGATACTAGAGCGACTAGCCCGGTTGGGGTTGTCAAACCCGATAGATCTATCAATAGGATTCGTGTATACATGTTCTTACAACATGTAAATATTAGTTACCAAGCTATTAGGGAAGATATGCAAAGTGGTACAACTCAACGTAGAATATATTTTAATTACTTGTGTCTATAGCGTAAAACATAAAATGCATGTATTCTCATCCCAAAATATTTGTAGAGTTTAAAAATGGGACTATATACTCACAGTAGTAAAAATATATTAATAATAAGTTTTCAACTTATTAAAAATATGACCGTCGTCCTTGGATTCACGAACCTATAACAATAATAACGATTCAGATAATAATACGACATATGAATAAAATAAAGCAAGTTCATAGAATACTTATATAATAGTTTTTAACATTTTATGTTAGTAGTCCATTGTTAGTAGTCCTTTGTTAGTAGTCCAAAATAGTCCGAAAAGTCCAACAGTCCAATAATCGGTGTATATATATATATATATATATATATATATATATAATCTTAGAATTATCCCACGGCGTATTGTATACGTATTGTCTTTGCATCAACTCAGAGACGTATTGTATACGTATTGTCTTAGAATTAATTAAGACGTATTGTGTACGTATTGTCTTAGGATTTATCAAAACGTATTGTATACTTATTGCGTTAGGACGTACCAAGAATATTATTATACATATATACAATCACAGAATTAACCAAGATTATAATATTTTGTTATACTACTGATAACATGTCCAAGTATATATAGGATATAGAAAAAGTTAACAAGGATATGGTTAATATAGTTTTTATAATATAAATTTCGTCCATACAACGTTAATTTTAGCAGATTTTGTTTTGCTCGCCAAATATTCATTACAACTCCGTTTAAAGTGAATCAAATTGCTATGGATTCATTAAGAAGTAAATTTTACAAAACCAATTCGAAAAGTTCATCCCAAGTAGTAATGTTTAGAGCTTTACCCTCTTTTTGTGTCGGTGGACAGATTTGGAAAAATCCCGGCATCCAACCAATATATGATTTTTGATAAAATACTTCCACTTTGTCTAAAATCATGAAAAAAAATACTGGAAGTCTTATTTACATATATTAACATATTTCTAAAGTCTTAGTCTCGAACTCAAAGTCTAAGATAGGTTTTTAATTCTCAACCCAAAACAGCCCGCTTTTTACCGAATGGAGATTAAAGGATATATGTTAAGTTTCAAGGTGTTCTTCATATGTACAAGTTATAAGTTCTTATATTAACTTAATATAACATCATAATACATATAAATAAGTGTTATTAGAGTTAAGTTAGAAAGATTAGATTAGTTTTTCAAAGAAGCTTGGTGTTCACCAAAACAAGTTCTAGTTTTTAAAAGTTTTATAAGTATAATAAGATAGCAACTATACAAGGAATTGAACAAGGATTTTGAGAAGTATTTTACCTTGATTATGAAGAGGAAAGTTGCTGAGATTAAAGTATGATATGAGAGCATTCAAGTGTGTGTTTTTAATTTAAGAAAATGTGAAGTAAAAATGAGTTAAAATGGCCCTTATTTATAAGCTTATAATTTTGGCTTTTAGTAAAAATATCTAAGATAAGTTAAATTGTATTAAGTCATGCATGACATATTAAATTGATTAGGTCATGGATGACATATTACATAAATAATTGCAGATTTCTATTGGTATATACCAATAGTAAATACTTCTAGAAGCTGTGTATAATACGGGTAAAAATACCGTATGAATGCGAGTATAATTCTTTGAGAAAATTGAACGGAAATACGAGTATAGCTATCCTTTATATGTATTGGTATATTATAAAGTGTATTCAATACTTGTAAGGATGTATTTACACTCGTAATACATTATATGTAAATACATTTTAACATAAGTTAATTACGTCGTTTAAATAGTAATATATATATTGTTTGAAAACTCTTTAAATTAGTAGTATGAAAATATATATATAATACTTTGTTAATATACTTAATGAGATATTTAATTATCATATTTTCAAGTTAAATATATATAAATCCGTATATATATACAATAATTAAACAATTAAACAATTAAATCAAGTTATGACGTTCGTGAATCGTCGGAATAAAAGGGTGACCAAAAGCTTGTGTAAAACTCTTTTCGGAGGTTCAAGATTTATTAAAATTCATTGCTTATCAAGTCGGAATTATATAAAGATTAAGTTTAAATTTGGTCGGAAATTTCCGGGTCGTCACACTTATCGTGTCGGAAACATATAAAGATTAAGTTTAAATTTGGTCGAAAATTTCCGGGTCGTCACAGTACCTACCCGTTAAAGAAATTTCGTCCCCGAAATTTGATCGAGGTCGTCATGGATAACAATAAGAATATTTTTATGACTCACATGGTATCAGAGCCAGGCCCCGGACCAAACGTGCACAGCGGGGACGCTGTGTCCCATTAGGGGGAGGATTGTAACATCGGTCTCATGTCGGTTGGAGAGGGGAACGAATCATGCCTTATAAGGGTGTGGAGACCTTTTCTAGCATGACAAGTTTTGGGACCACAAGCGCAGCAGATCTCATGAGAACTCTGCAGCTAAGCGTGCTCGGACGAGTGCACTACCAGGATGGGTGACCTCCTGGGAAAGTGTTCGTCGTCTTTGGTCGCGAAGAAAAATCCGTGCGCCTACGGGCAAAGCGGACAATATCATGCTACGGGGAACGTGTTACCTGGGATGTTACAACTTGGGAGGATCACGGTGCGATATCCATGGTCTTATAGTCTTATAGAAAGCGTTATTTAATTATTAAATTTAATACGACTAAGTTAGCAACTACTATTATACAGGGGCGGATTTGAGCATGTTCTAAGTGTGTCATAGAACAGGGCCCATAATCCGAAGGGGTCCAAGAAAAACCCAACATATATTATATTTAGTGATCCACCGCAAGTCCATTAATTGTTTGATATTAACTTTTTTGCAACCGCTAATTTGCAACCGCTATTTTGAAATATTGTGGTACTCATGATATTATTAGTTTTATAGAAACTGTTATAAATATGAAAAATTTTACAATACAAAAGGCCTAAATCGTATTTGCTTAACCGGGCCCATATTTTTAACGGGACTTATATTATGTTTGCAGTACGTTTTTATACATGGGGTCATACGTCATGAACATGTATGCCTCGGACACTGGCGAGTTTACATATATGGGTGTGGGGTCAAAGGACCCCACTATTTTTTAATTTCTTATTATTAATTACTATTAAAATTTTACAGGACACCACTAAATTTAAAGATAGGACCCCATATGTTTTTGAAATCAATGGTATTTTTCAAGTAAATAGTCATATTTGAAGAAATTTTTTTCATAAAGTACTACACAAATTTTATACGAACCCATTGCGATTTGATCCTAGATTCGCCACTGGCCTCGGAGTACTAGAGTAGTTTAAATTTGTAATTTGCCAATAATATCGTATACCATTGAAATTCATATAACCTCTTTTAAATTCAAAAATAAATAAAGATGCTAGCTTCATATACACACTGGTATGAGTCTGGTCATGTGCCTAACCTTTCAAGTGGTTAGAATATGTGTGAAATACATGCATGTGTTAATATTGTATGGATTAGGTGTAAAATTACTCATAAATTATAAGCAGAATGAGCAAAGATCAACGATATTTTCAGGCAATAACATGAGAGTAAAGTTTATTAATCGTATTAATTTATTTTCTCTCTCACTTATTCTCTCTCTTATTTTTGGGCCAGCTTATCCTTTAAACAAAATTGTTTAAAAATCATGTAAACCTATCATTTCTCACACTGTGTTCTCAAGTTTTTTTTTCCTGGTAAAAAAGAATAGAATAAAAAGGGAAAGAGTGAACAAATATGGAAAGGACTCTGATATAAAGAAATTCATTTGATTCTAGAATTCTAAGGAAAGTAAAGAAAAATACTATTTTATATATGGTTGGTTTCAAAAACTAGCATATATAAGTTATTATTAAAGAGGTATTGTAAGTCTTCTTTTTTTAACGGCGATATCGACATCGAATGCTCTCATTTATCACCCACACACGCGTTAAGAGAAAACTCAACTCGCGACGATGTTGGCAGTACCATCGAAGGTTGGAAAAACCCCCAGAGACCTTCCCAAATCGCGTTGATGTTGACAGTACCATCAAATGTTGATAACTCCCTGCTTGGAGTGAGAATTGAACTTGGATTTGCAGTACTCCAAGTTGTATCCCATCCTCATACCACTCAAACCAAGCTTCAGTGATTATTGTAAGTCTTTGATACGTACATTATGTTAAATAATGTGAAATAATACGGTTACTATGGTCATATGACTCATATAGATCGTTACACAACATATAAATTGTTTTCATTCCTAATCCGCTTAAATATGGACGGAAAAGATTCACATTGACTCATTGAGAACTCCTTAATCACTCATTATCATTCTTTTTCATCCTTAAAAAGACCTCGATAATGCTTTCCACTAAAAAACTCGAGAATATGAAAATGGTAACTTATTTTTATAAACCATAAAAGATTCGACATCATATCATAACTGATCCAAAATAAACATGACTTAATCAGCATGCATAAAATCAGAAAATATAGTTAACGTCGCCTATCATATAACTCTAACGTATATGCAAACAATGCAAGTACACGAGTGTATATTTGGAGTTTCATAATTGGCATGTACGAGAACACGTTTCACATCGTTCTCAAGCCATCGAGGCGTATGTACTAACAAAAACCCTAACAAGTGGGATCCTTAAAAATGATAGGACTTGGATCATGATCCAAGGATTGCGAAGGTGCACAATAATGCAATAAGTGACCACAATGAATTGTAACACTCCAAATATGAAGTGACATTTTACCTTCTACCTTAGTATTTTTGTATTTGTATCTATGTGTTGAGTTTCCTTTTTCTTTTTCAGTTTTTGCCTTATGTCGTTTTGGTAACTTTGTCACATTTTAATTTCCCTTTCCACAATGTAACATCCCCTTATACCTATTCTGTCGTTTTATCATTTTACCATAAGCAAAAGAAAATATAAATGGGAAGCATGTCAAACTATGAGTCACAATAGTCGAAAGCTCTTCATATAAGAATTAGGTTTTTTCAGTTCTAGCTATTATGGGAATTGTGAGTATTTCTACTCATATATACGGTTTAAACTAATTATTCTTTAATCGTTTCGATCATTTTCTCTGGGCGACTTTAGGTGTGATTGTGCAGGGTCCAAGGACCCCAGTATTTTGAGAAATTTTTATACAATGTATTCTTCAAATTGTGTAGGACACCACAAAATATAACGATAGGACTCCATATATTTTTAATATGTATGATTCTTTAGAGGTAAAGAAACACTAAAGTACCCTTCAAATATAATTAGCTATGGAAAAAAATTTTCATCCTATTGAATTTTCATCCTAGATTCGCTACCAGGTATACTTATAAAACCGTTAAAACATAAGACTTCATGTGGGTAATTTCAGAACCTCAACTACTAGATTAAGATTATATTGAGATGATTTCGAAAGTTCTTCATATTGTGTTTATATTTTATATATTTTTATTCAAATAATAATATAATAATAATAACTTGAATAAAAAATGGGTAAAGAACATTTTCCATTCAACCCAATATCTGTATTGACAAAAAGATACTCAAGCACATGTATACAACATGGGTGATGATTCGTACACCACCAATTTTTAGCCGTACACCACCAAACATGCTTTACAGTGTTGTACAGTACAACATCATAATGCATGTTTGGTGGTGTACGGATAAAAACTGGTGGTGTACGGATCACTCCCCATACAACATAGGACATACATTTAAGCTAAAAATCTTGTAAACACGAAACTAAAAGAAGACGAAAATTTTGACCTTTAACTTATGGTGTGAAAGGCTATTTGGTTGACTGTTTGAACTTTGACCGAAACCCATTTATAACTGGGCCAGAAACAAGGTTATGTTAATCACACATTAAGTCCTGTTAATCGCACATTAAGCCCATAATTAAAAGGACAGGTGTAATTATTGAAGGACTAATTGGAAAAACATCAAAGTATGTGATGGCTGAAAGTCAAACAGTTAAGAAATACACCAAATTTTGCATCCTAGGAGGACCACAAAACTCTTCTTGATTTGGGTGCCCATTGTCATGACAATAAGAATGGGGCAAAGGCCAAAGCAAAATTAATAATACTAGCTGCAGTTTAATTATATCAAAATTATTACTGTATTATTAATGATTGCAGTTAACAAGCGTTAGATTTAGGTGAAGTCTGTACTTTATCTTGTAAAATGTATTTTATTGTGAAAATATCATCAACAATTTAATTAGTCGATAATAACTAATAGTAATAACTAGTGGTAAGCGCTTGCGTTGCGTCGGATTTGTGAGTTATCGATAATATGCGTTTAGGTAGACGTTTTGTGAAAATTTTAATCATTGATTTTGTTAATGGTATATTTACATTACAAACGTTTTACCCTGTTATAATTACATTATTACGTAATATGTGTTCTTTGGCAGTGATACAAAATATGAGAAGTTGTTGAGTTATAAGTGTTTTTGAGCTGCAAGTCAAGTCAAGAGTAAAAAGAAAAAAGTTTATGTTTTAGTAGGTATGTTTATGGGAAATTCCCCAAAATACACTTTTTTAAAAAGTTTTATTCCAAAATACACTTTTAGAAAAAAAATTGTCTATTTACACCGTTAAGTCGACCACCCATTGGGTCGACTACCTCTATACCTGGTCGACCACACCAAATTTAAATGTGGTCGACCACCGTTTATAACTAGCAAGGTCGACTTTTGTTGGATATCGGTCGACTACTATATTCGACCCCAAAAAACACGGGTGACTTTAATGATGGTCGAGTATACAAAAAGACACTGAAATAGCGAGTTGGGATAACAAAATTCAAATTTCAACTCTAACATTGCAGATCGTAACCTGATTCATCAACCCTCATTCATTGCAGATTCAATCAAGAGATCACTTCAATAGTTTGTATAGTTTGTAGATAAACCCTAATTCCATCGTCAGTGTATCTATTTCGTCCCTAGATTCAATCAAGAGTTCCCTTCAAAGATGACAGATATTGAGGTAAAACCTATTTCGTTGTTGTATGTATATGTTAGTTTATCTGTATGTGTATATATGTGTATATATGTATATCTATGTATGGGTCCCTGTATTTATATATATGTGTGTTTGGATGTATTTGTATGTGTGTATATGTCAGTATATGATAGGTATCTGTAATTGTATATGTATATGTAAATGTATATGTATATGTATATGTATATGTAACTATAGATATACAATTCTCCCATTGTTTTTGCTAAAGTGTATATACCTGTATATGGTTATGGGGATGCCTTAGGTCAGAAGATCACTTGCATACTTGACCATTCAAAGGGTCGACTTCCAAAAACATACACTATAGTCGACCCCATTTTGGGTCGCCTATAGTTGAATAAAACTTTAGTCGACCAAAAAGAAGGTCGACTATAGTGTATTTGCTTTTCAATTGTATGTACCTGTATGTATGTGTATGTATATTAACATTTATGTATAATGACATTATCATTGTCTGATTACAGGTTTGGTTCGAGGCCAAGGTCACCATTCGAAGCAAGATGTCTCTTATAAGGGAGATTAAGAACAAACTCACTCCGGCTCAGACAAAGATTTTCAGAGAGACGTGTTTCGGTCATTGGTTAGATATAAAGTGTGATGACAATGATCCGGGATACATACATCGCTTATTAATGAATCAGACTGACCGTCCGAAAAAGTTTGCAATCAACGGACGCGAAATATGTGAGGAGCCAGAAGAGCTATGGTTTCGAGTTACCCGAGACCATGTCATTAGGTGTGGTAGACGTGAGTTTTGCTTGGTTACCGGGATGCGGTTTGGTCCAGTTACATCTTTTATAGATTGGATAGGTCAAGAGAGGTCGGATTTTGACCACTCGGTTTCATCTCGTGTTTTTATTAAACGACATAGTGGTCAACGTCATCTTTCGGAGTTTCACGACGCCTTTTTTAAAGATGAGTTGAAAGGAACTGACAAGGATAAGGTCATCAATGCATGTTTTAGGTCGAAACCTTACTAATCCTAATGATCAGTTCAACCTACAACAACAATACAATAATCGGTTAAACCTACAACATCCGACCAATTATCAGTTCAACCTACAAAATCCTTACAATAATCAGTACAACCTTAATCATCCATCCAATAATCAGTTCAATCTACCTCAGCAATCCAATCAACAGTTCAACCTACATCATCCATACAATAATGAGTTCAACCGACAACAGTCATCCATCAATCAGTTCAACCTACAACAGTCAACCATCAATCAGTACGACCTAGAACACCAAAGTAACAATCAGTTCAACCTACACCACCCATACACTGATCAGTACAACCAACCACATCCATACACAAATAATTCGAACCTACAAAATCAATCTGTAAATCAGATCAACTTACAAACTCAAACCACAGATGAAATCAACCAACAAATACAATACACCAATTTGTTGAATGATAAACAACCACCGTTTGAAGGTAACGAAGATCATTACATGGTTGACCTACCTACATCTGATCAAATCGGATCTGAGCATGATGATATGGAAAATGTGAATCCAATCAAACAAACAAAACACCCTTTTTCTCACTACATAGTTGATGAGGATGATGTTCCTGATAGTGATGATGAATACGAAGATGAATACGTCGACCAAACACAAACTTATGACCAGCCAATTAAGTATAATCCCCAACCAGATGATATATTTTGGAACATGCCACCGTTACTGTCGAACACCCAACCCAAAATGAAACCTAGATCAATGACAATATATGAAACCTCAGATCTAGTTAAATTGAATCATACTTTCAAAAACAAGGAAGATTTTCTTATGCAATTACGTACAAAGTGTGTTACTGAAGGGTTTCAGATAAAACCAAAGTACTCAGACAAGTCAAGGTATACAGCTACATGCATATCACCAAATTGTTCATGGCAAATTACTGCTAGGTGTATACAAGATAGCAACAACTTTCAAGTACGGAAGTTGAATGATCTACACACGTGCTCAAATACCCAAATTCTTCCGAACAATAAGCATGCCACCAAGAAGGTCCTAGGTAATATACTGAAAGAGGTGATGAAATAAGAAGGTCGTGTCTATCGATCGAATGATATAAGGACTGATATGTCAGCGCGATTTAAAATAAGTCTATCATACCACCAAGCATGGAAAGCCAAATGTTACGCAATTGAGATGTTGAGGGGTAGTCTTGAAGATTCCTTTCAAATACTACCTAATTATCTATATAATCTTAGATTGTCTAACCCAGGTAGTGTAACCAACATTCGAACAGACAACAAAGGCAGATTTGTTATGAGTTACATGTCCATTGGTGCAGCGGTATGTTTAATGCTTTCTTTATTTACTTATTAATTCAACTCGTATTTAAAAATAATGTTTCAATACTTTAATATGCAGACACGTTCGTTTGTTAACTATGCACGACTAGTAATCATAGTCGATGGGGCTCATTTAAAAAGTCGTTACTTGGGGACTAACTTGATTGCTGTCGCTATGGATGCTAACAATGGAATCCTTCCATTAGCCTACGGTATTGGAGCAGGAGAGACCACCGATCATTGGACATGGTTTTTTGGTAATCTAAGAGACTCTCTACAGTCTTCGTGGTGTTGTATTGTTAATCTTACCGTTATATCTGACAGGGCACCTGCAATAGCTGCTGGCATATCAAATGTATTTCCAGAAGTATTTCATGCACTATGTGCTAGACATTTGTTGGGAAACCTCAAAAGTGTGTCTAAAAGGGTTAAAAGTTACGAGTGGCACTACTGGAAAATGTGCAAAGTGTATAGAAAATCTGATTTTGATCACCACTATGGTATACTAGCACGACGTATCCCAGACAGTGCACGTACACTCACTACTGTTGGGTTCAACAGATGGTCTAGACATCATGCAGATCGTGTTCGGTATGCTTACCTAACTTCTAATAGTGCAGAGTCAATGAACGCACTGTCAGTTCATGCGAGGAAACTCCCGATTACAATGCTTCTTGAATTCTTTAGAGCTTCAGTTCAACAATGGTTTTGGGAACACCGAAACACTGCCGATGGTTTAACAACCCCTGTCACACCATATGCAGAGCGTAAGCTTGGTACAAGAAATCGTAAGTCTATTAGTTGGACTGTCAAATCGATATCACAAGTTAAGTTTGAGGTATTGGATATGAAAAAAGGCGGTAAAGTCAATCTACAAGATAAAACTTGCACATGTAAACAATGGCAGTTTTCCGGTATACCCTGTGGACATGTAATGGCAGTAGCAAGGTATTTTGTCCTACGTAACGTTACTACACACGTTCAGAAGTATTTCCACACTGAAACGTACAAGTCGGCATACATGGAAGATATTAACCCGCTAGATCATATTTCTGAATGGATAGATCCAGGACACCTACAAACCGTCCTACCGCCATTGGTTACAAAGCGACAATCGGGTAGACCGAAGAGTACTGCTCGTATACCATCCCAAGGAGAGGACAAAGACAATTTCAAATCTAAAAGAAAATGCAGTCGTTGCTTGGAATATGGACATACTAGATCAACTTGCACCGCACATTATGATCTTTCTGAAGGTAAACAAAAGTCCAAGTGTAACTCAAAAACAAAGGCAAAGCCGAAGGGGTTGGTAAAGGGCAAGGGTAAAGAAAAACGTGAAGACTCATGCTCAACACAATTTGGCTCCACTTACAGTGATGATTAGCTTCTTCTTTGTGTTTTAAATGTGTTTAACTGCCATGGATGATAGGTATGTGTGTTCGTATGTTTTCTAGCCGTTTAACTGTCGTGTATGTGTTGTGTCTGTAACTTGTGTTATTTGTTGTGTAATCAATAAATGTAGTATGAGATAATATATAATATTTGTTGTTCAAATTAAAGTTTATTTCACTAAATTGGATGGCAGACTACATTGGGACTCATGAAAAATCTTATCTGATATATCTTATCCAATAGTAGTATAAGTTATGCTTAGTCGACCCACTAATCGGTCGCCTACAACGCAAGGATGGTCGAATAGGGTTAGTCGACCCACTTATGGCTAACAAGTCGGTCGACCTTGCAGTCGACCACATCATTGAAGTAGTCGACCAACATCAATGAAGCATGTTGGTCGACTACCTTGAAAACTATAATGGTCGACCGGGTATAGGGGTAGTCGACCCAATGGGTGGTCGACTTAATGGTGTAAATAGACAATTTTTTTTCCGAAAGTGTATTTTGGAAGAAAAGTTTTTAAAAAAGTGTATTTGGGCGAATTTCCCTATGTTTATTTATATAACAAAAACTTTTGTGCTCTTTTGTAAACTAAAAACTTTATTATTTATGTGTTCATTAGTAAAAAAAAATAAACACTTTTGTGCTCTTATATGTAAAAACTAAAAAGTTTACTAATAAAATTTTATGTTTTAGGAGTAGTAATTAAGATTTTTTCGACGACGTTCTATGCATAAAAATCTTAATCGTCATTTTAAATTAAATATATAACTTCTACGTACAACAGTTTTATACACCTTAGACAATCATTGTCGTCGTTAGAAATTTATTATCTTAATAATTTGAATTTCAATAAGATTGTCCTTAGATATGCTCAAGATATTATGACAAACTTTTTTTTTAAGTTGTTAATAACCATAACATCATGTATCATCATTTTATGTATACATGATTTTATTTAGCATAAACTCTAGAGCTAATTTTTTTTTTAAAAAGATCCTATCACTAATGAAAAGTTAAAGAATAAGAATAATTTGTATGTGCATATAACTTAGTTGTAGTGCTTTTAAGTTTCACGTATTTATCTGAGAATGATTGGTACGGAATAATTATTCCGTTCAACTAAGTATTGTATCGAGTTGTAAGACCCTGTTTTCTCAGGTGTTTGGGACGCCTTCCAAATATATGGGACGCCATCCAATTGTAAAGGGCTGGACGCCGTCCAGTTGAACTGGCGGGCCAGCTGTGTTCTTTTAGATATTAAATGGGTGTAGTTTGGTCTTTTCACTTGTTGGACGAATCTAAGGCCACAAGATCAGTTCTAGGAGCCTCATTCACTCCACTTTCAACTACCTCCTCCTTCCACTTCAATTCTAGAGAGAGAGAGAGAGAGAGAGTGATTCTTGTGTGAGAAAGCTCAAATCGAGGAAGAAGAAGTTGATTTCTGGCCAAAGCGCGTGTGTTAAAGTTGTTCATCTAATCACTAGCTTCGTTGTGATTGTGGTGGTATGCTCTAATCTTGATTTCCTTATTTTAATTTGTTTAAGGGTTAGGGTTTGGGTTAGTGATGAACACAAAACCCATATTTGGTGATTTTGGGTGTTCTTGGGTAAGATTGGGTCATGAGGACCCAAGGATGACTAACCTAGGGTTTTGGAAATGTTAAATGGACTTATGAGTCATAATTGGTTAGTTAATTACTAGCACACCTAGTTATTAAGCAAATGGGTGTTAATGGGGTTAGTGGATGACCCGAAATGGGTGTGTGACTTTAAAATGGTTAAATGGGTAATAATTGACCTAGTTGGGAAAGATGGGTATGAAATACCCTAATTGTGTATTAGTTAGTGTTGTGGACCTTAGTCACTAGCTTTTAGTGATATGTGATGGTCTTGACCTTAAATGGACGGTTGGTGAAAATGGGGCATTTAATGCATTTAATTCATTAAATGCACATGAGTGAATGGTTGGTGTTTAGTCCAACTAGTTTGTGTGTTGATTGAGTACTTATTGTAATAGGTGCGTTACGTTGAAGGTTGCGAGATTGGTTTAACGTTCACCGACGGCATTAAGTTGAGTGGAGTAATTATGCATGTATGTATATAGTGTATTTATTTGTGTGCTATGGTACGAACCACGGAGCCGGTAGTGCCATAGTATGTGCAAGTGTGCTATGATGTGAACCATGGAGCCGGTAGCATCATGGTACGTGTGTTGTAGTGTGAACCACGGAGCCGGTAGCACTATAGCACAAGTCGTTAAAGTGTGAACCACGGAGCCGGTAGCACTATAAAAGAGTATGACTCGAGTTGTGATGTGAACCATGGAGCCGGTAGCAGAAAAGTGTGAACCACGGAGCCGGTAGCTGTAGTGACCCGAACTTTTCCATGTTTATATATATTAATTGAGATTGATATTTACATGATTAAATGTTTCCAACATGTTAAGCAATCAAACTTGTTAAGACTTGATTAATTGAAATATGTTTCATATAGACAATTGACCACCCAAGTTGACCGGCGATTCACGAACATTAAAACTTGTAAAAACAACATGACGATATATATATGGATATACATATGGTTAACATGAGATTATGATAAGTAAGTATCTCCATAAGTATATTAACAATGAGTTATATACATATAAACAAGACTACTAACTTAAGGATTTCGAAACGAGACATATATGTAACGATTATCGTTGTAACGACATTTAAATGTATATATATCATATTAAGATATATTAATATATCATAATATCATGATAATATAATAATTTAACATCTCATTAGATATAATAAACAATGGGTTAACAACATTAATTGAGATCGTTAACTTAAAGGTTTCAAAACAACACTTACATGTAACGACTAACGATGACTTAACGACTCAGTTAAAATGTATATACATGTAGTGTATTTAGATGTATTAAAATACTTTTGGAAGACTTCAAGACATATATCAAAACACTCATACTTAACGAAAATGGTTACAGTTACTTTCCCATTCTTTTCTTTCATCAAGAATTCTAGTCGTATTCTTACCCGTATTATACACAGCTTCAAAACGTACTTACTATGGGTATATACCAATAGGAACTAGCATGGGATTCCACTCTTGATTATTTCATGTATGACTAATCAATTTTAACTTCTACCATGAGCTAGTCAACTAACTAGAACTCCTTTTAACCCCACTCACCACTCACCAATTACCACTCATCATTCACTCTATTTCACTTCCAATTCTCTTTCTAATTCTCTCTCAACACACACACACTATTATGAACGTATTTTTCCAGTAGTTAATCATCATCTTCATCAAAAATCACTTCAAGAATCAAGCTATAATCATCATAGGAAGAACACTTCAAGAACACTTTAAAAATCCCTTCAAGTTTACTAATTTACTTCCAAGCTTTCTAATCCATTCCAAGTAATCATCTAAGATCAAGAAACCTTTGTTATATACAGTAGGTTATCTTTCTTATTCAAGGTAATATTCATATTCAAACTTTGATTCAATTTCTATAACTATAAACTATCTTAATTCGAGTAAAAATCTTACTTGAACTTGTTTTTGTGTCATGATCCTACTTCAAGAACTTTCAAGCCATCCAAGATCCTTTGAAGCTAGATCATTTCTTGTCACTTCCAGTAGGTTTACCTACTAAACTTGAGGTAGTAATGATGTTCATAACATCATTCGATTCATATATATAAAACTATCTTATTCGAAGGTTTAAACTCGTAATCACTAGAACATAGTTTAGTTAATTCTAAACTTGTTCGCAAACAAAAGTTAATCCTTCTAACTTGACTTTTAAAATTAACTAAACACATTTTCTATATCTATATGATATGCTAACTTAATGATTTAAAACCTGGAAACACGAAAAACACCGTAAAACCGGATTTACGCCGTCGTAGTAACACCGCGGGCTGTTTTGGGTTAGTTAATTAAAAACTATGATAAACTTTGATTTAAAAGTTGTTATTCTGAGAAAATGATTTTTATTATGAACATGAAACTATATCCAAAAATTATGGTTAAACTCAAAGTGGAAGTATGTTTTCTAAAATGGTCATCTAGACGTCGTTCTTTCGACTGAAATGACTACCTTTACAAAAACGACTTGTAACTTATTTTTCCGACTATAAACCTATACTTTTTATGTTTATATTCATAAAATAGAGTTCAATATGAAACCATAGCAATTTTATTCACTCAATACGGATTTAAAATGAAGAAGTTATGGGTAAAACAAGATTGGATAATTTTTCTCATTTTAGCTACGTGAAAATTGGTAATAAATCTATTCCAACCATAACTTAATCAACTTGTATTGTATATTATGTAATCTTGAGATACCATAGACACGTATACAATGTTTCGACCTATCATGTCGACACATCTATATATATTTCGGAACAACCATAGACACTCTATATGTGAATGTTGGAGTTAGCTATACAGGGTTGAGGTTGATTCCAAAATATGTATAGTTTGAGTTGTGATCAATACTGAGATACGTATACACTGGGTCGTGGATTGATTCAAGATAATATTTATCGATTTATTTCTGTATATCTAACTGTGGACAACTAGTTGTAGGTTACTAACGAGGACAGCTGACTTAATAAACTTAAAACATCAAAATATATTAAAAGTGTTGTAAATATATTTTGAACATACTTTGATATATATGTATATATTGTTATAGGTTCGTGAATCAACCAGTGGCCAAGTCTTACTTCCCGACGAAGTAAAAATCTGTGAAAGTGAGTTATAGTCCCACTTTTAAAATCTAATATTTTTGGGATGAGAATATATGCAGGTTTTATAAATGATTTACAAAATAGACACAAGTACGTGAAACTACATTCTATGGTTGAATTATCGAAATCAAATATGCCCCTTTTTATTAAGTCTGGTAATCTAAGAATTAGGGAACAGACACCCTAATTGACGCGAATCCTAAAGATAGATCTATTGGGCCTAACAAACCCCATCCAAAGTACCGGATGCTTTAGTACTTCGAAATTTATATCATATCCGAAGGGTGTCCCGGAATGATGGGGATATTCTTATATATGCATCTTGTTAATGTCGGTTACCAGGTGTTCACCATATGAATGATTTTTATCTCTATGTATGGGATGTGTATTGAAATATGAAATCTTGTGGTCTATTATTATGATTTGATATATATAGGTTAAACCTATAACTCACCAACATTTTTGTTGACGTTTTAAGCATGTTTATTCTCAGGTGATTATTAAGAGCTTCCGCTATCGCATACTTAAATAAGAACGAGATTTGGAGTCCATGCTTGTATGATATTGTGTAAAAACTGCATTCAAGAAACTTATTTTGTTGTAACATATTTGTATTGTAAACCATTATGTAATGGTCGTGTGTAAACAGGATATTTTAGATTATCATTATTTGATAATCTACGTAAAGCTTTTTAAACCTTTATTGATGAAATAAAGGTTATGGTTTGTTTTAAAATGAATGCAGTCTTTGAAAAACGTCTCATATAGAGGTCAAAACCTCGCAACGAAATCAATTAATATGGAACGTTTTTAATCAATAAGAACGGGACATTTCAGTTGGTATCCGAGCATTGGTCTTAGAGAACCAGAATTTTGCATTAGTGTGTCTTATCGAGTTTGTTAGGATGCATTAGTGAGTCTGGACTTCGACCGTGTTTACTTGAAAAATTATTGCTTAACAAATTTTGTTGGAAACTATATATTTTAAACATGTGAATATTATGTGATATATTAATCTCTTAACGCGTTTGATATTATATGATAGATGTCTACCTCTAGAACAAGTCCCATTGACTCACCTAATAATAATGAAGAGTCAAATGTAAATTGGAATGATTCGTGGACTGATTCACAAGTTCCCGAAGAGGAACCGGAAGAAGAGTCGGAACCGGAAGAAGAATCGGAACCGGAAGAAGAATCGGAACCGGATGAAGAAATAGAACCGGTGAGGGAAATAATAAAACGGTTAAGTAAAAGAAAATCCTCAACCAACCGACCAAGGTTAATTATGGTCAATGGTGTTTCCGCCAAGGAAGCAAAATATTGGGAGGATTACCAATTCTCCGATGAATCGGATTCCGACGAGAATTCCGATGATGTTATAGAAATTACCCCAACTGAATTTAAAAAGGCAAAAGAAAATAATAAGGGAAAGGGCATAAAAATAGAGAAATCTAATTCCAACCCCGATGAACTTTATATGTATCGTCAACCCCCGAAGTCCTTAAGTTGTAACAATGACCCGGGAACCTCTAAACCACCAGGTTTTTCTAAACTAATGTGGAAAACGACGGCTCGTATTAGAGGAACATCATATATCCCTAGAAACTTGGCAAAATGAACCAAAACTGAAGAAGAAGAAACAAGCGAGTCGGAATAAGATAGTTGTATTCGTGTGGTGTAATATAAGTAATATAGTGTGCTTATGCTTTATGATATATGTAAAAATTGCTTGTATTAATAAGTATTTTTTTTATGAATCTAACTCTTGTCTATTTTACAGTATAAAAACACAAAATGGATAGACAACCCAATATTTTAAGAGACCTACCCGGAGACACGATTGATGAAATCTTGTCTAGAGTCGGTCAGAATTCTTCGGCACAACTATTTAAGGCGAGATCAGTTTGTAAGACATTCGAAGAACGTTCCAAGAATGCCTTGGTTTATAAAAGGCTTTCGTTCGAAAGATGGGGGATATCACATTGGGAAATCCATAAGTTACGATGTGTTTACTTTGACGCATATATTGCGGGGAACCCAAATGCTATTTTACGCAATGGGTTAAGAAATTATTTTGACTCAATATATCCAAATATTGGACTTCGTGATTTAGAAAAAGCGGCTAACATGCAACATAAAGAAGCATGTTATGCTTACGGATTAGTAATGTTCGCTTCTCACCAAAGTGAGAACAAGAACATCGGGCAACAACTATTAAACAAAACGTTCCCACAAGTGACGGAGTCGGTAATTGGGGTAAGAAATGAGGTTTTTAGATTGTTACGGGACTGTTGGACATTACTAACCCTCGTCCCTTTGACGACGTTACAACACGCTGTCTTATCAACGGCCATAACGGTTATGTTCCACAAGACCAAGGATGGGAAGTAATCCTAGTAAAACCAGAATGCATGACTTGTTTCTGGACGTATGAATTACGTGTCTTATTGCCTTTGCTGAACGACTTGTATACTAGCTAGAATTATCTTCACAACCATCTTGTATCAAATTTATTGTGTGCTATATTTCATGCTATATGTAAAATAAGCGGTATTGTAAGTTTTTATAAAATATTGTGTAAAAGTTTGAACGCGAAATATTATTATAATCAGTTTTTCATATAGAATTGTAGTAGTTGAATTGTATATTAGCTACTAAGTATGAACTTAACGGGTAGGTACTACCCGAATTTAAACTTATAAAACGCTAATATGAAGAAAAAGCTTTTATAAATGAGTTCATATTATGCTACGAAATACTATTAACTACTCTTAATATTCTGTATGATTAACTTGTTCCATTTGACTATTTTGAAGGAAATGGCACCGACTACTCGACACACCGTGAATATGAATGAAGAGGAATTCCGTACTTTTCTAGCTTCAAACATAGCGCAGTACAGGCTGCGCTACATACCAACAATAACCTTGGATCTAGCAGTACAGGAAATCGTGAAGGATGCACCTACAAAGAATTCACTGCCTGCAAACCTTTGGAATTTGATGGAACCGAAGGACCGATCGGATTGAAACGGTGGACCGAGAAGGTCGAATCGGTGTTTGCCATAAGTAAGTGTACTGAAGAGGACAAAGTGAAGTACGCTACGCATACCTTCACAGCTTCTGCGTTAACATGGTGGAATACCTATCTAGAACAAGTGGGACAAGACGATGCGTACGCACTACCGTGGTCAGTATTCAAGCACTTGATGAACGAGAAGTACCGTCCCAGAACCGAGGTCAATAAGCTCAAGACAGAACTTAGAGGGTTACGAACCCAAGGATTTGATATTACCACGTACGAAAGACGATTCACAGAATTGTGCCTATTGTGTCCGGGAGCATTCGAAGATGAGGAAGAGAAGATCGACGCGTTTGTGAAAGGATTACCGGAAAGAATCCAAGAAGATATAAGTTCACACGAGCCCGCCTCCATACAACAGGCATGTAGAATGGCTCACAAACTAGTGAACCAGATTGAAGAAAGAATTAAAGAACAGACTGCTGAAGAGGCCAATGTGAAGCAAGTCAAAAGAAAGTGGGAGGAAAACGGTGATAAGAATCACCAATACAACAACAACAGCAATTACAACAATAATCGCAACAATTATCCCAACAATCGCAACATCAATCGCAACTACAACAAACGGCCCAACAACAACAACAACAACAACAACAACAACAACAACAACAGCAACTACAACAATCATCCCAACAACAATAATAACCGCAACAAAAACAACAATCAGAAGCAGCTATGCCAAAGGTGTGAAAAGTATCACTCGGGGTTCTGCACCAAATTTTGCAACAAGTGTAAAAGAAATGGTCATAGCGCGGCGAAGTGTGAGGTCTACGGACCAGGGGTTAATAGAACAAAAGGAACAAATGGTGTCGGAACGAGTAATGGCGGAGGAAGTAGTGTCGGAGCAAGTTATGCCAATGTAGTTTGTTATAAATGTGGAAAACCGGGCCACATTATTAGAAATTGCCCGAACCAGAAGAACACGAATGGACAAGGCCGCGGAAGAGTTTTCAATATTAATGCGGCAGAGGCACAGGAAGACCCGGAGCTTGTTACGGGTACGTTTCTTATTGACAATAACTCTGCTTACGTTTTATTTGATTCGGGTGCGGATAGAAGCTATATGAGTAGAGATTTTTGTGCTAAATTAAGTTGTCCATTGACGCCTTTAGATAGTAAATTTTTACTCGAATTAGCAAATGGTAAATTAATTTCAGCAGATAATATATGTCGGAATCGAGAAATTAAACTGGTTAGCGAAACATTTAAGATTGATTTGATACCTGTAGAGTTAGGGAGTTTTGATCTGATAATCGGTATGGACTGGTTGAAAGAAGTGAAAGCAGAGATCGTTTGTTACAAAAATGCAATTCGCATTATACGAGAAAAAGGAAAACCCTTAATGGTGTACGGAGAAAAGGGCAACACGAAGCTACATCTTATTAGTAATTTGAAGGCACAAAAACTAATAAGAAAAGGTTGCTATGCTGTTCTAGCACACGTCGAAAAAGTACAAACTGAAGAAAAGAGCATCAATGATGTTCCCATTGCAAAAGAATTTCCCGATGTATTTCCGAAAGAATTACCGGGATTACCCCCACATCGATCCGTTGAATTTCAAATAGATCTTGTACCAGGAGCTGCACCAATAGCTCGTGCTTCTTACAGACTCGCACCCAGCGAGATGAAAGAACTGCAAAGCCAATTACAAGAACTTTTAGAGCGTGGTTTCATTCGACCAAGCACATCACCGTGGGGGGCTCCTGTTTTGTTTGTCAAGAAGAAAGATGGTACATTCAGGTTGTGTATCGACTACCGAGAGTTGAACAAACTTACCATCAAGAACCGCTACCCACTACCGAGAATCGACGACTTATTTGATCAACTACAAGGCTCGTCTGTTTATTCAAAGATTGACTTACGTTCCGGGTATCATCAAATGCGGGTGAAAGAAGATGATATTCCAAAGACTGCTTTCAGAACACGTTACGGTCATTACGAGTTTATGGTCATGCCTTTTGGTTTAACTAATACACCAGCTGTGTTCATGGACCTTATGAACCGAGTGTGTGGACCATACCTTGACAAGTTTGTCATTGTTTTCATTGATGACATACTTATTTACTCAAAGAATGACCAAGAACACGGTGAACATTTGAGAAAGGTGTTAGAAGTATTGAGGAAGGAAGAATTGTACGCTAAGTTTTCAAAGTGTGCATTTTGGTTGGAAGAAGTTCAATTCCTCGGTCACATAGTGACAAAGAAGGTATTAAGGTGGATCCGGCAAAGATAGAAACTGTTGAAAAGTGGGAAACCCCAAAAACTCCGAAACACATACGCCAGTTTTTAGGACTAGCTGGTTACTACAGAAGGTTCATCCAAGACTTTTTCAGAATAGCAAAACCCTTGACTGCATTAACGCATAAAGGGAAGAAATTTGAATGGAATGATGAACAAGAGAAAGCGTTTCAGTTATTGAAGAAAAAGCTAACTACGGCACCTATATTGTCATTGCCTGAAGGGAATGATGATTTTGTGATTTATTGTGATGCATCAAAGCAAGGTCTCGGTTGTGTATTAATGCAACGAACGAAGGTGATTGCTTATGCGTCTAGACAATTGAAGATTCATGAACAAAATTATACGACGCATGATTTGGAATTAGGCGCGGTTGTTTTTGCATTAAAGACTTGGAGGCACTACTTATATGGGGTCAAAAGTATTATATATACCGACCACAAAAGTCTTCAACACATATTTAATCAGAAACAACTGAATATGAGGCAGCGTAGGTGGATTGAATTGTTGAATGATTACGACTTTGAGATTCGTTACCACCCGGGGAAGGCAAATGTGGTAGCCGATGCCTTGAGCAGGAAGGACAGAGAACCCATTCGAGTAAAATCTATGAATATAATGATTCATAATAACCTTACTACTCAAATAAAGGAGGCGCAACAAGGAGTTTTAAAAGAGGGAAATTTAAAGGATGAAATACCCAAAGGATCGGAGAAGCATCTTAATATTCGGGAAGACGGAACCCGGTATAGGGCTGAAAGGATTTGGGTACCAAAATTTGGAGATATGAGAGAAATGGTACTTAGAGAAGCTCATAAAACCAGATACTCAACACATCCTGGAATGGGGAAGATGTACAAGGATCTCAAGAAACATTTTTGGTGGCCGGGTATGAAAGCCGATGTTGCTAAATACGTAGGAGAATGTTTGACATGTTCTAAGGTCAAAGCTGAGCATCAGAAACCATCAGGTCTACTTCAACAATCCGAAATCCCGGAATGGAAATGGGAAAACATTACCTTGGATTTCATCACTAAATTGCCAAGGACTGCAAGTGGTTTTGATACTATTTGGGTAATAGTTGATCGTCTCACCAAATCAGTACACTTCCTACCAATAAGAGAAGATGACAAGATGGAGAAGTTAGCACGACTGTATTTGAAGGAAGTCGTCTCCAGACATGGAATACCAATCTCTATTATCTCTGATAGGGATGGCAGATTTATTTCAAGATTCTGGCAGACATTACAGCAAGCATTAGGAACTCGTCTAGACATGAGTACTGCCTATCATCCACAAACTGATGGGCAGAGCGAAAGGATGATACAAACGCTTGAAGACATGCTACGAGCATGTGTTATTGATTTCGGAAACAGTTGGGATCGACATCTACCGTTAGCAGAATTTTCCTACAACAACAGCTACCATTCAAGCATTGAGATGGCGCCGTTTGAAGCACTTTATGGTAGAAAGTGCAGGTCTCCGATTTGTTGGAGTGAAGTGGGGGATAGACAGATTACGGGTCCGGAGATTATACAAGAAACTACCGAGAAGATCATCCAAATTCAACAACGGTTGAAAACTGCCCAAAGTCGACAAAAGAGCTACGCTGACATTAAAAGAAAAGATATAGAATTTGAAATTGGAGAGATGGTCATGCTTAAAGTTGCACCTTGGAAAGGCGTTGTTCGATTTGGTAAACGAGGGAAATTAAATCCAAGGTATATTGGACCATTCAAGATTATTGATCGTGTCGGACCAGTAGCTTACCGACTTGAGTTACCTCAACAACTCGTGGCTGTACATAACACTTTCCACGTCTCGAATTTGAAGAAATGTTTTGCTAAAGAAGATCTCACTATTCCGTTAGATGAAATCCAAATCAACGAAAAACTTCAATTCATCGAAGAACCCATCGAAATAATGGATCGTGAGGTTAAAAGACTTAAGCAAAACAAGATACCAATTGTTAAGGTTCGATGGAATGCTCGTAGAGGACCCGAGTTCACCTGGGAGTGTGAAGATCATATGAAGAAGAAATACCCGCATCTATTTCCAGAAGATTCGTCAACACCTTCAACAGCTTAAAATTTCGGGACGAAATTTATTTAACGGGTAGGTACTGTAGTGACCCGAACTTTTCCATGTTTATATATATTAATTGAGATTGATATTTACATGATTAAATGTTTCCAACATGTTAAGCAATCAAACTTGTTAAGACTTGATTAATTGAAATATGTTTCATATAGACAATTGACCACCCAAGTTGACCGGCGATTCACGAACATTAAAACTTGTAAAAACGAAATGACGATATATATATGGATATACATATGGTTAACATGAGATTATGATAAGTAAGTATCTCCATAAGTATATTAACAATGAGTTATATACATATAAACAAGACTACTAACTTAAGGATTTCGAAACGAGACATATATGTAACGATTATCGTTGTAACGACATTTAAATGTATATATATATATCATATTAAGATATATTAATATATCATAATATCATGATAATATAATAATTTAACATCTCATTAGATATAATAAACAATGGGTTAACAACATTAATTGAGATCGTTAACTTAAAGGTTTCAAAACAACACTTACATGTAACGACTAACGATGACTTAACGACTCAGTTAAAATGTATATACATGTAGTGTATTTAAATGTATTAAAATACTTTTAGAAGACTTCAAGACATATATCAAAACACTCATACTTAACGAAAATGGTTACAGTTACTTTCTCATTCTTTTCTTTCATCAAGAATTCTAGTCGTATTCTTACCCGTATTATACACAGCTTCAAAACGTACTTACTATGGGTATATACCAATAGGAACTAGCATGGGATTCCACTCTTGATTATGTTATGTACGACTAATCAATTTTAACTTCTACCATGAGCTAGTCAACTAACTAGAACTCCTTTTAACCCCACTCACCACTCACCAATTACCACTCATCATTCACTCCATTTCACTTCCAATTCTCTTTCTAATTCTCTCTCAACACACACACAAACTATTATGAACGTATTTTTCCAGTAGTTAATCATCATCTTCATCAAAAATCACTTCAAGAATCAAGCTATAATCATCATAGGAAGAACACTTCAAGAACACTTCAAAAATCCCTTCAAGTTTACTAATTTACTTCCAAGCTTTCTAATCCATTCCAAGTAATCATCTAAGATCAAGAAACCTTTGTTATATACAGTAGGTTATCTTTATTATTCAAGGTAATATTCATATTCAAACTTTGATTCAATTTCTATAACTATAAACTATCTTAATTCGAGTAAAAATCTTACTTGAACTTGTTTTTGTGTCATGATCCTACTTCAAGAACTTTCAAGCCATCCAAGATCCTTTGAAGCTAGATCATTTCTTGTCACTTCCAGTAGGTTTACCTAATAAACTTGAGGTAGTAATGATGTTCATAACATCATTCGATTCATATATATAAAACTATCTTATTCGAAGGTTTAAACTCGTAATGACTAGAACATAGTTTAGTTAATTCTAAACTTGTTCGCAAACAAAAGTTAATCCTTCTAACTTGACTTTTAAAATTAACTAAACACATGTTCTATATCTATATGATATGCTAACTTAATGATTTAAAACCTGGAAACACGAAAAACACCGTAAAACCGGATTTACGCCGTCGTAGTAACACCGCGGGCTGTTTTGGGTTAGTTAATTAAAAACTATGATAAACTTTGATTTAAAAGTTGTTATTCTGAGAAAATGATTTTTATTATGAACATGAAACTATATCCAAAAATTATGGTTAAACTCAAAGTGGAAGTATGTTTTCTAAAATGGTCATCTAGACGTCGTTCTTTCGACTGAAATGACTACCTTTACAAAAACGACTTGTAACTTATTTTTCCGACTATAAACCTATACTTTTTCTGTTTATATTCATAAAATAGAGTTCAATATGAAACCATAGCAATTTGATTCACTCAAAACGGATTTAAAATGAAGAAGTTATGGGTAAAACAAGATTGGATAATTTTTCTCATTTTAGCTACGTGAAAATTGGTAACAAATCTATTCCAACCATAACTTAATCAACTTGTATTGTATATTATGTAATCTTGAGATACCATAGACACGTATACAATGTTTCGACCTATCATGTCGACACATCTATATATATTTCGGAACAACCATAGACACTCTATATGTGAATGTTGGAGTTAGCTATACAGGGTTGAGGTTGATTCCAAAATATGTATAGTTTGAGTTGTGATCAATACTGAGATACGTATACACTGGGTCGTGGATTGATTCAAGATAATATTTATCGATTTATTTCTGTATATCTAACTGTGGACAACTAGTTGTAGGTTACTAACGAGGACAGCTGACTTAATAAACTTAAAACATCAAAATATATTAAAAGTGTTGTAAATATATTTTGAACATACTTTGATATATATGTATATATTGTTATAGGTTCGTGAATCAACCAGTGGCCAAGTCTTACTTCCCGACGAAGTAAAAAATCTGTGAAAGTGAGTTATAGTCCCACTTTTAAAATCTAATATTTTTGGGATGAGAATACATGCAGGTTTTATAAATGATTTACAAAATAGACACAAGTACGTGAAACTACATTCTATGGTTGAATTATCGAAATCGAATATGCCCCTTTTTGTTAAGTCTGGTAATCTAAGAATTAGGGAACAGACACCCTAATTGACGCGAATCCTAAAGATAGATCTATTGGGCCTAACAAACCCCATCCAAAGTACCGGATGCTTTAGTACTTCAAAATTTATATCATATCCGAAGGGTGTCCCGGAATGATGGGGATATTCTTATATATGCATCTTGTTAATGTCGGTTACCAGGTGTTCACCTTATGAATGATTTTTATCTCTATGTATGGGATGTGTATTGAAATATGAAATCTTGTGGTCTATTATTATGATTTGATATATATAGGTTAAACCTATAACTCACCAACATTTTTGTTGACGTTTTAAGCATGTTTATTCTCAGGTGATTATTAAGAGCTTCCGCTATCGCATACTTAAATAAGGACGAGATTTGGAGTCCATGCTTGTATGATATTGTGTAAAAACTGCATTCAAGAAACTTATTTTGTTGTAACATATTTGTATTGTAAACTATTATGTAATGGTCGTGTGTAAACAGGATATTTTAGATTATCATTATTTGATAATCTACGTAAAGCTTTTTAAACCTTTATTGATGAAATAAAGGTTATGGTTTGTTTTAAAATGAATGCAGTCTTTAAAAAACGTCTCATATAGAGGTCAAAACCTCGCAACGAAATCAATTAATATGGAACGTTTTTAATCAATAAGAACGGGACATTTCAGTAGCACTATAAAATGAGGTGTGAACCACGGAGCCGGTAACACCAAAGTGTGAACCACGGAGCCGGTAGCACTATAAAAGAGTATGACTCAAATGCGTAGTGACGTGGACCACGGAGCCGGTAGCGTCATAGCATTGCGTATGGTGTGAATCACGGAGCCGGTAGCACCATGACGCGTTTATGGTTAACCATATAGTTGTGTATGTGTTGTTGTATAGCATAATATATTATTTTGGTGAATATGCTATTGATTATGCTAGTTGCGATATTTGGAGGTTATTAGCTTATACTCGGAGTTGGTATGCTAATTGTTATTACTAGCGATTATACGGTGTGTGTAAGTGTATGCAAATAGGTATATTATATATGTATACGTATAATTATTGCATTCACTAAGCTTTATCTTACCCTCTCAGTGTTTATCTTTTTATAGGCTCCGGCGTGGACAAGGGTGAGGGCGTTCGTTTGGATTAGTGATCCCGCTTTGTTTTGATAGGGGACGCTTTTGGACATGTTTAGCTTTTGAAGTTTGGCCAATATGTGGGTAGTTTAACCCCAAACACCATGCTCTAGGTGTCGTTTGGAATTTAAACTCTTATGGTCGAACTTGTATTTTTATACGAAACTCGTAAAATGGCCGATGTGGGCCCGATGTTGTAAAACTTGGTTTTATGGTGGAAACTTCTTAGTTTTAATTATGTTAACATGTTGTGAAAAGGGTTTCGTTTAAAAGTGTCGGGAAGCGGGTTTTCCGCTTGAGTAAGTTGGACATCCAGATCATAACCTGGAAGTTCATTTGGACGCCGTCCAGATCTTCTGGACACCGTCCAAGCCTTCTTTGCTGGACGCCGTCCAGATCTTCTGGACGGCGTCCAGCCTGTGTTGATTCAGAAAAGTTTTTTTAAGGCGTGATTTTGGTATATCGAAGTCGGGTTGTTACAAGTGGTATCAGAGCATGGTCTAAGGGATTTAGGCAGCTTGAGATAGGTGCCTAGACTTAGAATTTATTGTGAATACGCTTTATGCGGGACTTGTGTAGTGACCCGAACTTTTCCATGTTTATATATATTAACTGAGATTGATATTTATATGATTAAATGTTTCCAACATGTTAAGCAATCAAACTTGTTAAGACTTGATTAATTGAAATAGGTTTCATATAGACAATTGACCACCCAAGTTGACCGGTGATTCACGAACGTTAAAACTTGTAAAAACTATATGATGACATATATATGGATATATATATAGTTAACATGATACTATGATAAGTAAACATATCATTAAGTATATTAACAATGAACTACATATGTAAAAACAAGACTACTAACTTAATGATTTTTAAACGAGACATATATGTAACGATTATCGTTGTAAAGACATTTAATGTATATATATCATATTAAGAGATATTCATACATGATAATATCATGATAATATAATAATTTAAAATCTCATTTGATATTATAAACATTAGGTTAACAACATTTAACAAGACCGTTAACCTAAAGGTTTAAAAACAACACTTACATGTAACGACTAACGATGACTTAACGACTCAGTTAAAATGTATATACATGTAGTGTTTTAATATGTATTTATACACTTTTGAAAGACTTCAATACACTTATCAAAATACTTCTACTTAACAAAAATGCTTACAATTACATCCTCGTTCAGTTTCATCAACAATTCTACTCGTATGCACCCGTATTCGTACTCGTACAATACACAGCTTTTAGATGTATGTACTATTGGTATATACACTCCAATGATCAGCTCTTAGCAGCCCATGTGAGTCACCTAACACATGTGGGAACCATCATTTGGCAACTAGCATGAAATATCTCATAAAATTACAAAAATATGAGTAATCATTCATGACTTATTTACATGAAAACAAAATTACATATCCTTTATATCTAATCCATACACCAACGACCAAAAACACCTACAAACACTTTCATTCTTCAATTTTCTTCATCTAATTGATCTCTCTCAAGTTCTATCTTCAAGTTCTAAGTGTTCTTCATAAATTCCAAAAGTTCTAGTTTCATAAAATCAAGAATACTTTCAAGTTTGCTAGCTCACTTCCAATCTTGTAAGGTGATCATCCAACCTCAAGAAATCTTTGTTTCTTACAGTAGGTTATCATTCTAATACAAGGTAATAATCATATTCAAACTTTGGTTCAATTTCTATAACTATAACAATCTTATTTCAAGTGATGATCTTACTTGAACTTGTTTTCGTGTCATGATTCTGCTTCAAGAACTTCGAGCCATCCAAGGATCCATTGAAGCTAGATCCATTTTTCTCTTTTCTAGTAGGTTTATCCAAGGAAATTAAGGTAGTAATGATGTTCATAACATCATTCGATTCATACATATAAAGCTATCTTATTCGAAGGTTTAAACTTGTAATCACTAGAACATAGTTTAGTTAATTCTAAACTTGTTCGCAAACAAAAGTTAATCCTTCTAACTTGACTTTTAAAATCAACTAAACACATGTTATATATCTATATGATATGCTAACTTAATGATTTAAAACCTGGAAACACGAAAAACACCGTAAAACCGGATTTACGCCGTCGTAGTAACACCGCGGGCTGTTTTGGGTTAGTTAATTAAAAACTATGATAAACTTTGATTTAAAAGTTGTTATTCTGAGAAAATGATTTTTATTATGAACATGAAACTATATCCAAAAATTATGGTTAAACTCAAAGTGGAAGTATGTTTTCTAAAATGGTCATCTAGACGTCGTTCTTTCGACTGAAATGACTACCTTTACAAAAACGACTTGTAACTTATTTTTCCGACTATAAACCTATACTTTTTCTGTTTAGATTCATAAAATAGAGTTCAATATGAAACCATAGCAATTTGATTCACTCAAAACGGATTTAAAATGAAGAAGTTATGGGTAAAACAAGATTGGATAATTTTTCTCATTTTAGCTACGTGAAAATTGGTAACAAATCTATTCCAACCATAACTTAATCAACTTGTATTGTATATTATGTAATCTTGAGATACCATAGAGACGTATACAATGTTTCGACCTATCATGTCGACACATCTATATATATTTCGGAACAACCATAGACACTCTATATGTGAATGTTGGAGTTAGCTATACAGGGTTGAGGTTGATTCCAAAATATATATAGTTTGAGTTGTGATCAATACTGAGATACGTATACACTGGGTCGTGGATTGATTCAAGATAATATTTATCGATTTATTTCTGTACATCTAACTGTGGACAACTAGTTATAGGTTACTAACGAGGACAGCTGACTTAATAAACTTAAAACATCAAAATATATTAAAAGTGTTGTAAATATATTTTGAACATACTTTAATATATATGTATATATTGTTATAGGTTCGTGAATCAACAGTGGCCAAGTCTTACTTCCCGACGAAGTAAAAATCTGTGAAAGTGAGTTATAGTCCCACTTTTAAAATCTAATATTTTTGGGATGAGAATACATGCAGGTTTTATAAATGATTTACAAAATAGACACAAGTACGTGAAACTACATTCTATGGTTGAATTATCGAAATCGAATATGCCCCTTTTTATTAAGTCTGGTAATCTAAGAATTAGGGAACAGACACCCTAATTGACGCGAATCCTAAAGATAGATCTATTGGGCCTAACAAACCCCATCCAAAGTACCGGATGCTTTAGTACTTCGAAATTTATATCATATCCGAAGGGTGTCCCGGAATGATGGGGATATTCTTATATATGCATCTTGTTATTGTCGGTTACCAGGTGTTCACCATATGAATGATTTTTATCTCTATGTATGGGATGTGTATTGAAATATGAAATTTTGTGGTCTATTATTATGATTTGATATATATAGGTTAAACCTATAACTCACCAACATTTTTGTTGACGTTTTAAGCATGTTTATTCTCAGGTGATTATTAAGAGCTTCCGCTGTCGCATACTTAAATAAGGACGAGATTTGGAGTCCATGCTTGTATGATATTGTGTAAAAACTGCATTCAAGAAACTTATTTTGTTGTAACATATTTGTATTGTAAACCATTATGTAATGGTCGTGTGTAAACAGGATATTTTAGATTATCATTACTTGATAATCTACGTAAAGCTTTTTAAACCTTTATTGATGAAATAAAGGTTATGGTTTGTTTTAAAATGAATGCAGTCTTTGAAAAACGTCTCATATAGAGGTCAAAACCTCGCAACGAAATCAATTAATATGGAACGTTTTTAATCAATAAGAACGGGACATTTCAGTTGGTATCAGAGCGTTGGTCTTAGAGAACCAGAATTTTGCATTAGTGTGTCTTATCGAGTTTGTTAGGATGCATTAGTGAGTCTGGACTTCGACCGTGTTTACTTGAAAAATGATTGCTTAACAAATTTTATTGGAAACTATATATTTTTAACATGTGAATATTATGTGATATATTAATCTCTTAACGCGTTTGATATTATGTGATAGATGTCTACCTCTAGAACAAGTCCCATTGACTCACCTAATAATAATGAAGAGTTAAATGTAAATTGGAATGATTCGTGGACTGATTCACAAGTTCCCGAAGAGGAACCGGAAGAAGAGTCGGAACCGGAAGAAGAATCGGAACCGGAAGAAGAATCGGAACCGGATGAAGAAATAGAACCGGTGGGGGAAATAATAAAACGGTTAAGTAAAAGAAAATCCTCAACCAACCGACCAAAGTTAATTATGGTCAATGGTGTTTCCGCCAAGGAAGCAAAATATTGGGAGGATTACCAATTCTCCGATGAATCGGATTCTGACGAGAATTCCGATGATGTTATAGAAATTACCCCAACTGAATTTAAAAAGGCAAAAGAAAATAATAAGGGAAAGGGCATAAAAATAGAGAAATCTAATTCCAACCCCGATGAACTTTATATGTATCGTCAACGCCCGAAGTCCTTAAGTTGTAACAATGACCCGGGAACCTCTAAACCACCAGGTTTTTCTAAACCAATGTGGACAACGACGGCTCGTATTAGGGGAACATCATATATCCCTAGAAACTTGGAAAAACGAACCAAAACCGAAGAAGAAGAAACGAGCGAGTCGGAATAAGATAGTTGTATTCGTGTGGTGTAATATATGTAATATAGTGTTCTTATGCTTTATGATATATGTAAAAATTGCTTGTATTAATAAGTATTTTTTTATGAATCTAACTCTTGTCTATTTTACAGTTTAAAAACACAAAATGGATAGACAACCCAATATTTTAAGAGACCTACCCGGAGACATGATTGATGAAATCTTGTCTAGAGTCGGCCAGAATTCCTCGGCACAACTATTTAAGGCGAGATCAGTTTGTAAGACATTCGAAGAACGTTCCAAGAATGTCTTGGTTTATAAGAGACTTTCGTTTGAAAGATGGGGGATATCACATGGGGAAACCCATAAGTTACGATGTGTTTACTTTGACGCATATATTGCGGGGAACCCAAATGCTATTTTACGCAACGGGTTAAGAAATTATTTTGACTCAATATATCCGAATATTGGACTTCGTGATTTAGAAAAAGCTGCTAACATGCAACATAAAGAAGCATGTTATGCTTACGGATTAGTAATGTTCGCTTCTCACCAAAGTGAGAACAAGAACATCGGGCTACAACTATTAAACAAAACGTTTCCACAAGTGACGGAGTCGGTAATCGGGGTAAGAAATGAGGTTTTTAGATTATTACGGGACTGTTGGACATTACGTAACCCTCGTCCCTTTGACGACGTTACAACACGCTGTCTTATCAACGGCCATAACAGTTATGTTGCACAAGACCAAGGATGGGAAGTAGTCCTAGTAAAACCAGAATGCATGACTTGTTTCTGGACGTATGAATTACGTGTCTTTATTGCCTTTGCTGAACGACTTGTGTACTAGCTAGAATTATCTTCACAACTATCTTGTATCAAAGTTATTGTGTGCTATATTTCATGCTTTATGTAAAATAAGCGGTATTGTAAGTTTGTAAAATATTGTATAAAAGTTTGAACGCGAAATATTATTATAATCAGTTTTTCATATAGAATTGTAGTAGTTGAATTGTATATTAGCTACTAAGTATGAACTTAACGGGTAGGTACTACCCGAATTTAAACTTATAAAACGCTAATATGAAGAAAAAGCTTTTATAAATGAGTTCATATTATGCTACGAAATACTATTAACTACTCTTAATATTCTGTATGATTAACTTGTTCCATTTAACTATTTTGAAGGAAATGGCACCGACTACTCGACACACCGTGAATATGAATGAAGAGGAATTCCGTACTTTTCTAGCTTCAAACATAGCCGCAGTACAGGCTGCGCTACATACCAACAATAACCTTGGATCTAGCAGTACAAGAAATCGTGTAGGATGCACCTACAAAGAATTCACTGCCTGCAAACCTTTGGAATTTGATGGAACCGAAGGACCGATCGGATTGAAACGGTGGACCGAGAAGGTTGAATCGGTGTTTGCCATAAGTAAGTGTACTGAAGAGGACAAAGTGAAGTACGCTACGCATACCTTCACAGGTTCTGCGTTAACATGGTGGAATACCTATCTAGAGCAAGTGGGACAAGATGATGCGTACGCACTACCGTGGTCAGCATTCAAGCACTTGATGAACGAGAAGTACCGTCCCAGAACCGAGGTCAATAAGCTCAAGACAGAACTTAGAGGGTTACGAACCCAAGGATTTGATATTACCACGTACGAAAGACGATTCACAGAATTGTGCCTATTGTGTCCGGGAGCATTCGAAGATGAGGAAGAGAAGATCGACGCGTTTGTGAAGGGATTACCGGAAAGAATCCAAGAAGATATAAGTTCACACGAGCCCGCCTCCATACAACAGGCATGTAGAATGGCTCACAAACTCGTGAACCAAATTGAAGAAAGAATTAAAGAACAGACTGCTGAAGAGGCCAATGTGAAGCAAGTCAAAAGAAAGTGGGAGGAAAACGGTGATAAGAATCACCAATACAACAACAACAGCAATTACAACAATAATCGCAACAATTATCCCAACAATCGCAACATCAATCGCAACTACAACAAACGGCCCAACAACAACAACAACAACAACAACAGCAACTACAACAATCATCCCAACAACAATAATAACCGCAACAACAACAACAATCAGAAGCAGCTATGCCAAAGGTGTGAAAAGAATCACTCGGGGTTCTGCACCAAATTTTGCAACAAGTGTAAAAGAAATGGTCATAGCGCGGTGAAGTGTGAGGTCTACGGACCAGGGGTTAATAGAACGAAAGGAACAAATGGTGTCGGAACGAGTAATGGCGGAGCAAGTAGTGTCGGAGCAAGTTATGCCAATGTAGTTTGTTATAAATGTGGAAAACCGGGCCACATTATTAGAAATTACCCGAACCAGGAGAACACGAATGGACAAGGCCGTGGAAGAGTTTTCAATATTAATGCGGCAGAGGCACAGGAAGACCCGGAGCTTGTTACGGGTACGTTTCTTATTGACAATAAATCTGCTTACGTTTTATTTGATTCGGGTGCGGATAGAAGCTATATGAGTAGAGATTTTTGTGCTAAATTAAGTTGTCCATTGACGCCTTTGGATAGTAAATTTTTACTCGAATTAGTAAATGGTAAATTAATTTCAGCAGATAATATATGTCGGAATCGAGAAATTAAACTGGTTAGCGAAACATTTAAGATTGATTTGATACCAGTAGAGTTAGGGAGTTTTGATGTGATAATCGGTATGGACTGGTTGAAAGAAGTGAAAGCGGAGATCGTTTGTTACAAAAATGCAATTCGCATTATACGAGAAAAAGGAAAACCCTTAATGGTGTACGGAGAAAAGGGCAACACGAAGCTACATCTTATTAGTAATTTGAAGGCACAAAAACTAATAAGAAAAGGTTGCTATGCTGTTCTAGCACACGTCGAGAAAGTACAAACTGAAGAAAAGAGCATCAATGATGTTCCCGTCGCAAAAGAATTTCCCGATGTATTTCCGAAAGAATTACCGGGATTACCCCCACATCGATCCGTTGAATTTCAAATAGATCTTGTACCAGGAGCTGCACCAATAGCTCGTGCTCCTTACAGACTCGCACCCAGCGAGATGAAAGAACTGCAAAGCCAATTACAAGAACTTTTAGAGCGTGGTTTCATTCGACCAAGCACATCACCGTGGGGAGCTCCTGTTTTGTTTGTCAAGAAGAAAGATGGTACATTCAGGTTGTGTATCAACTACCGAGAGTTGAACAAACTTACCATCAAGAACCGCTACCCACTACCGAGAATCGACGACTTATTTGATCAACTACAAGGCTCGTCTGTTTATTCAAAGATTGACTTACGTTCCGGGTATCATCAAATGCGGGTGAAAGAAGATGATATTCCAAAGACTGCTTTCAGAACACGTTACGGTCATTACGAGTTTATGGTCATGCCGTTTGGTTTAACTAATGCACCAGCTGTGTTCATGGACCTTATGAACCGAGTGTGTGGACCATACCTTGACAAGTTTGTCATTGTTTTCATTGATGACATACTTATTTACTCAAAGAATGACCAAGAACACGGTGAACATTTGAGAAAGGTGTTAGAAGTATTGAGGAAGGAAGAATTGTACGCTAAGTTTTCAAAGTGTGCATTTTGGTTGGAAGAAGTTCAATTCCTCGGTCACATAGTGAACAAAGAAGGTATTAAGGTGGATCCGGCAAAGATAGAAACTGTTGAAAAGTGGGAAACCCCGAAAACTCCGAAACACATACGCCAGTTTTTAGGACTAGCTGGTTACTACAGAAGGTTCATCCAAGACTTTTCCAGAATAGCAAAACCCTTGACTGCATTAACGCATAAAGGGAAGAAATTTGAATGGAATGATGAACAAGAGAAAGCGTTTCAGTTATTGAAGAAAAAGCTAACTACGGCACCTATATTGTCATTGCCTGAAGGGAATGATGATTTTGTGATTTATTGTGATGCATCAAAGCAAGGTCTCGGTTGTGTATTAATGCAACGAACGAAGGTGATTGCTTATGCGTCTAGACAATTGAAGATTCACGAACAAAATTATACGACGCATGATTTGGAATTAGGCGCGGTTGTTTTTGCATTAAAGACTTGGAGGCACTACTTATATGGGGTCAAAAGTATTATATATACCGACCACAAAAGTCTTCAACACATATTTAATCAGAAACAACTGAATATGAGGCAGCGTAGGTGGATTGAATTATTGAATGATTATGACTTTGAGATTCGTTACCACCCGGGGAAGGCAAATGTGGTAGCCGATGCCTTGAGCAGGAAGGACAGAGAACCCATTCGAGTAAAATCTATGAATATAATGATTCATAATAACATTACTACTCAAATAAAGGAGGCGCAACAAGGAGTTTTAAAAGAGGGAAATTTAAAGGATGAAATACCCAAAGGATCGGAGAAGCATCTTAATATTCGGGAAGACGGAACCCGGTATAGGGCTGAAAGGATTTGGGTACCAAAATTTGGAGATATGAGAGAAATGGTACTTAGAGAAGCTCATAAAACCAGATACTCAATACATCCTGGAACGGGGAAGATGTACAAGGATCTCAAGAAACATTTTTGGTGGCCGGGTATGAAAGCCGATGTTGCTAAATACGTAGGAGAATGTTTGACGTGTTCTAAGGTCAAAGCTGAGCATCAGAAACCATCAGGTCTACTTCAACAACCCGAAATCCCGGAATGGAAATGGGAAAACATTACCATGGATTTCATCACTAAATTGCCAAGGACTGCAAGTGGTTTTGATACTATTTGGGTAATAGTTGATCGTCTCACCAAATCAGCACACTTCCTACCAATAAGAGAAGATGACAAGATGGAGAAGTTAGCACGCCTGTATTTGAAGGAAGTCGTCTCCAGACATGGAATACCAATCTCTATTATCTCTGATAGGGATGGCAGATTTATTTCAAGATTCTGGCAAACATTACAGCAAGCATTAGGAACTCGTCTAGACATGAGTACTGCCTATCATCCACAAACTGATGGGCAGAGCGAAAGGACGATACAAACGCTTGAAGACATGCTACGAGCATGTGTTATTGATTTCGGAAACAGTTGGGATCGACATCTACCGTTAGCAGAATTTTCCTACAACAACAGCTACCATTCAAGCATTGAGATGGCGCCGTTTGAAGCACTTTATGGTAGAAAGTGCAGGTCTCCGATTTGTTGGAGTGAAGTGGGGGATAGACAGATTACGGGTCCGGAGATTATACAAGAAACTACCGAGAAGATCATCCAAATTCAACAACGGTTGAAAACCGCCCAAAGTCGACAAAAGAGCTACGCTGACATTAAAAGAAAAGATATAGAATTTGAAATTGGAGAGATGGTCATGCTTAAAGTTGCACCTTGGAAAGGCGTTGTTCGATTTGGTAAACGAGGGAAATTAAATCCAAGGTATATTGGACCATTCAAGATTATTGATCGTGTCGGAACAGTAGCTTACCGACTAGAATTACCTCAACAACTCGCGGCTGTACATAACACTTTCCACGTCTCGAATTTGAAGAAATGTTTTGCTAAAGAAGATCTCACTATTCCGTTAGATGAAATCCAAATCAACGAAAAACTTCAATTCATCGAAGAACCCGTCGAAATAATGGATCGTGAGGTTAAAAGACTTAAGCAAAACAAGATACCAATTGTTAAGGTTCGATGGAATGCTCGTAGAGGACCCGAGTTCACCTGGGAGCGTGAAGATCAGATGAAGAAGAAATACCCGCATCTATTTCCAGAAGATTCGTCAACACCTTCAACAGCTTAAAATTTCGGGACGAAATTTATTTAACGGGTAGGTACTGTAGTGACCCGAACTTTTCCATGTTTATATATATTAACTGAGATTGATATTTATATGATTAAATGTTTCCAACATGTTAAGCAATCAAACTTGTTAAGACTTGATTAATTGAAATAGGTTTCATATAGACAATTGACCACCCAAGTTGACCGGTGATTCACGAACGTTAAAACTTGTAAAAACTATATGATGACATATATATGGATATATATATATAGTTAACATGATACTATGATAATTAAACATATCATTAAGTATATTAACAATGAACTACATATGTAAAAACAAGACTACTAACTTAATGATTTTTAAACGAGACATATATGTAACGATTATCGTTGTAAAGACATTTAATGTATATATATCATATTAAGAGATATTCATACATGATAATATCATGATAATATAATAATTTAAAATCTCATTTGATATTATAAACATTGGGTTAACAACATTTAACAAGACCGTTAACCTAAAGGTTTAAAAACAACACTTACATGTAACGACTAACGATGACTTAACGACTCAGTTAAAATGTATATACATGTAGTGTTTTAATATGTATTTATACACTTTTGAAAGACTTCAATACACTTATCAAAATACTTCTACTTAACAAAAATGCTTACAATTACATCCTCGTTCAGTTTCATCAACAATTCTACTCGTATGCACCCGTATTCGTACTCGTACAATACACAGCTTTTAGATGTATGTACTATTGGTATATACACTCCAATGATCAGATCTTAGCAGCCCATGTGAGTCACCTAACACATGTGGGAACCATCATTTGGCAACTAGCATGAAATATCTCATAAAATTACAAAAATATGAGTAATCATTCATGACTTATTTACATGAAAACAAAATTACATATCCTTTATATCTAATCCATACACCAACGACCAAAAACACCTACAAACACTTTCATTCTTCAATTTTCTTCATCTAATTGATCTCTCTCAAGTTCTATCTTCAAGTTCTAAGTGTTCTTCATAAATTCCAAAAGTTCTAGTTTCATAAAATCAAGAATACTTTCAAGTTTGCTAGCTCACTTCCAATCTTGTAAGGTGATCATCCAACCTCAAGAAATCTTTGTTTCTTACAGTAGGTTATCATTCTAATACAAGGTAATAATCATATTCAAACTTTGGTTCAATTTCTATAACTATAACAATCTTATTTCAAGTGATGATCTTACTTGAACTTGTTTTCGTGTCATGATTCTGCTTCAAGAACTTCGAGCCATCCAAGGATCCATTGAAGCTAGATCCATTTTTCTCTTTTCTAGTAGGTTTATCCAAGGAAATTAAGGTAGTAATGATGTTCATAACATCATTCGATTCATACATATAAAGCTATCTTATTCGAAGGTTTAAACTTGTAATCACTAGAACATAGTTTAGTTAATTCTAAACTTGTTCGCAAACAAAAGTTAATCCTTCTAACTTGACTTTTAAAATCAACTAAACACATGTTATATATCTATATGATATGCTAACTTAATGATTTAAAACCTGGAAACACGAAAAACACCGTAAAACCGGATTTACGCCGTCGTAGTAACACCGCGGGCTGTTTTGGGTTAGTTAATTAAAAACTATGATAAACTTTGATTTAAAAGTTGTTATTCTGAGAAAATGATTTTTATTATGAACATGAAACTATATCCAAAAATTATGGTTAAACTCAAAGTGGAAGTATGTTTTCTAAAATGGTCATCTAGACGTCGTTCTTTCGACTGAAATGACTACCTTTACAAAAACGACTTGTAACTTATTTTTCCGACTATAAACCTATACTTTTTCTGTTTAGATTCATAAAATAGAGTTCAATATGAAACCATAGCAATTTGATTCACTCAAAACGGATTTAAAATGAAGAAGTTATGGGTAAAACAAGATTGGATAATTTTTCTCATTTTAGCTACGTGAAAATTGGTAACAAATCTATTCCAACCATAACTTAATCAACTTGTATTGTATATTATGTAATCTTGAGATACCATAGACACGTATACAATGTTTCGACCTATCATGTCGACACATCTATATATATTTCGGAACAACCATAGACACTCTATATGTGAATGTTGGAGTTAGCTATACAGGGTTGAGGTTGATTCCAAAATATATATAGTTTGAGTTGTGATCAATACTGAGATACGTATACACTGGGTCGTGGATTGATTCAAGATAATATTTATCGATTTATTTCTGTACATCTAACTGTGGACAACTAGTTATAGGTTACTAACGAGGACAGCTGACTTAATAAACTTAAAACATCAAAATATATTAAAAGTGTTGTAAATATATTTTGAACATACTTTAATATATATGTATATATTGTTATAGGTTCGTGAATCAACAGTGGCCAAGTCTTACTTCCCGACGAAGTAAAAATCTGTGAAAGTGAGTTATAGTCCCACTTTTAAAATCTAATATTTTTGGGATGAGAATACATGCAGGTTTTATAAATGATTTACAAAATAGACACAAGTACGTGAAACTACATTCTATGGTTGAATTATCGAAATCGAATATGCCCCTTTTTATTAAGTCTGGTAATCTAAGAATTAGGGAACAGACACCCTAATTGATGCGAATCCTAAAGATAGATCTATTGGGCCTAACAAACCCCATCCAAAGTACCGGATGCTTTAGTACTTCGAAATTTATATCATATCCGAAGGGTGTCCCGGAATGATGGGGATATTCTTATATATGCATCTTGTTATTGTCGGTTACCAGGTGTTCACCATATGAATGATTTTTATCTCTATGTATGGGATGTGTATTGAAATATGAAATCTTGTGGTCTATTATTATGATTTGATATATATAGGTTAAACCTATAACTCACCAACATTTTTGTTGACGTTTTAAGCATGTTTATTCTCAGGTGATTATTAAGAGCTTCCGCTGTCGCATACTTAAATAAGGACGAGATTTGGAGTCCATGCTTGTATGATATTGTGTAAAAACTGCATTCAAGAAACTTATTTTGTTGTAACATATTTGTATTGTAAACCATTATGTAATGGTCGTGTGTAAACAGGATATTTTAGATTATCATTACTTGATAATCTACGTAAAGCTTTTTAAACCTTTATTGATGAAATAAAGGTTATGGTTTGTTTTAAAATGAATGCAGTCTTTGAAAAACGTCTCATATAGAGGTCAAAACCTCGCAACGAAATCAATTAATATGGAACGTTTTTAATCAATAAGAACGGGACATTTCAACTTGTAGGAGACGGGTCGAACCGGGAATTGGTTAGTGCCTAGGTTTAGGTGAACTAACTACGCGCTAATTGTTTTGTGTTGTGTTTTGCGATCATCAAGCGAGATAGACGTTGTACTAGCAAGTTAATGTGACGTGCTCGCGTAACAATGATTAGCTACCATTGTTACGAGTTCAAATCGTGTCAAACGAGCGATGTACAACAATTGTTGAGCAAGATGGGGCGGTGAGGTGTATATGTATATATTTGTGTCTTGTCCTCTCGTTTCGTTGTTTAATCTATTTTCGTTTTATAGTATGAAGACGAGAAACAAAACCGAGAACAATGATGGAGGTACGAGTGAGGATGTTGAGTTCACGGCCAAAGTTGAGGCCATTTTTAAACATCAAAAAGTGGAGTTTCTCGAAGACGTTAAGAAGATGTTTCTAGATACGATTGACGAGCAACTAGTCAATGTGGTTAAGGAACAAGTTAAGCTTGTTCTACAAGAAGATAATGTGGGAAGACGGGACTTTTTCTACAAGAATTTCAAGGATTCTCAACCTCCCACCTTTGATGGTCAACGAGACCCTCTTAAGAGTGCCCGTTGGATCTCCGATATGGAGGGGACTTTCCGTACTTGTGAATGCCCTCTTGATAAGAATACAAGGTACGGGTGTAGTATGTTGCGGGGCGATGCTAAATTGTGGTGGGACGCGAAGATCCAACTTTATGGTGAAGAACAATGTATGGATTTCACTTGGGAAGAGTTCAAGGTGGAGTTTTTCAACGAGTACCGAACTTCGGCCGATCTTACTAGACTTAAGGACGAGTTGCGTGCCTTGAGGCAAGGGTCGATGGATTTGAACACTCTCAAATCCGTTTTCTTGTCAAAGACCCAATTTTGCCCGGAGTACGTCGGGAATGATAAAATGTTGAAGGAAGATTTCTATCAAATCTTGAACGACAACTATCAAGATAATATTAGTGTAAACGTGGTGAAAAGTTTTGATGAGTTGTTTGATATGGCCAAAGGTTTTGAGTCGCTCGCTTTGAGAAAGATTGGCTTTACTTTTGGCAAGAGGAAGTTTGAAGCTACTAGTCATTCGAACAAGAAAAGTAAGGGTGTGAGTGAGAGTGTTGGTAGTGTGAAGAAGGGTACGTCCGGGGGTTTTGGACCCAAATGTTATAATTGTGGGCGACAAGGACACATGGCTCGTGATTGCACCAAGCCATATTCTACAACCAAACTCACTTGTTATAATTATGGTAAGGAAGGGCACCGAAGGCTGGAGTGTCCCGATTTAAACACCAATCATGTTAAGAAGTTAGAGAAGGCGGCGGGTACGGCTAGGGGACGAAATTACTTAATGACCCTTGATGAGGCCAAGCAATTAAACGAAGTTGTCTCAGGTACTTTCATGGTTAACTCTAATCCGGCAAGGATCCTATTTGATAGCGGTGCTAATTTATCATTTGTGTCTCCGCGATTTGTGTCTAAGCTTGATAAACCACTAGCTAGGTTAAGTCATCCGGTAGAAGTTGAAATAGCGGATGGTAAGACGGTGCTAGGGGTTGATGTTTGTAATGATTGTGAAATTGTGTTTGGTTCCAAAACGTTTAAAATTGATCTTATCCCGATGACCTTGGGTGAATTCGATATTGTCGTTGGTATGGATTGGCTCGATCGTCATAGAGCCGATATTGCATGCCATGAAAAATCTATTCGTGTGAAGACCCCAAGTGGGGGAGAGTTAATTATTCACGGTGAGAGACGGAGAAGACTTGTGCCATTATGCACTTATGCACGGGCATGTCGTTTTCTTGTTAGTGGTGGCATGGCTTTTCTTGCCCATGTGGTTGATACTCGTGAAGAGCCACCATCCATTCGTGAAATTCCGGTGGTTAGTGAATTCGAAGACGTTTTTCCGGACGAATTACCGGGTGTTCCGGCAGAAAGACAAGTTGAATTTCGCATTGAGTTGGTTCCGAGAGCTACTCCCATTGCTAAAACTCCTTATCGTTTAGCACCAACGGAAATGCAAGAGTTGTTAAATCAAACCCAAGAATTACTTGAAAAGGGTTTTATTCGACCGAGTGGTTCTCCATGGGGTGCTCCAGTTTTATTCGTGAAGAAGAAAGATGGTAGTATGCCAATGTGCATCGATTATCGGGAGTTGAATAAAGTGACGATCAAGTATCGTTATCCATTGCCTCGGATTGACGATTTGTTTGATCAACTCCAAGGCGCGACTTATTTTTCTAAAATTGACTTACGGTCCGGCTATCACCAAATGCGGGTCCGTGAGGAAGATATTGAGAAAACGGCCTTTCGAACTCGTTATGGGCATTTTGAGTTTGTGGTTATGCCATTCGGTCTTACGAATGCACCGGCGGCATTCATGGATCTTATGAACCGAGTGTACCAACCTATGTTGGACAAGTCGGAGATTGTGTTCATTGACGACATACTTGTCTATTCAAAGAGTATGAAGGAACATGAACATCATTTGCGTGGTGTGTTGAAGACGTTGCGGAAGGAGAAGTTGTATGCAAAATTCTCCAAATGTGAATTTTGGCTAAGGGAAGTTCAATTCCTTGGTCATATTGTGAACAAAGATGGTATTCAAGTAGATCCGGGGAAGATTGAGACGGTGAAGAGTTGGGGATGACCGACTACGCCTACAGAAATTCGAAGTTTCCTCGAATTGGCCGGTTATTACCGTCGGTTTATCCAAGACTTTTCTAAAATCGCTTCTCCATTGACAAATTTAACGAGAAAGAACGCGAGATTTAATTGGGAAAACGAGCAAGAAATTGCTTTCCAATTGATAAAAGAGAAGTTATGTCAAGTTTCGGTTTTAGTGTTGCCGGAAGGTGTAGAAGACATGATGGTTTATTGTGATGCTTCTTTAAATGGGATCGGTTGTGTTCTAATGCAACGAGGTAAAGTCATCGCGTATACCTCTCGACAATTAAAGGAACACGAAATGAGATATCCGACTCATGATCTTGAGTTGGCGGCGGTTGTTCATGCGTTGAAAATTTGGCGCCATTACTTGTATGGTGTCAAGTGTACGATTTATTCGGATCACATGAGCTTAAAACATCTTTTTGATCAACGAGATTTGAATTATCGTCAACGAAGATGGATGGATGTGGTGAAAGACTATGATTGTGAAATACTTTATCATACGGGTAAGGCGAATGTGGTCGCGGATGCGCTAAGTCGGAAGAGTCAACATCCGGCGATACGAGTAGGATCGTTACGCATGATTATTACTAACAATTTTCTTGTAAAGCTCGGTGAGATTCAAATTGAAGCTTTTGTTAACAATAAGCATGAGGAACGAATCGTGGGACAAACGGAGTCTATTACTTTAGGTCCACATGGTTTGTTATCCTTTCAAGGACGAGTGTGGGTGCCTAAAATGGGTGATTATCGACGAGTGCTACTTGATGAAGCACATAAGTCAAAGTATTTCATTCGTCCGACGCGACAAAAATGTATCTTGATTTGAAGAAAGAGTATTGGTGGCCGGGCATGAAACGCGATGTTGTTAAGTATGTTGAACAATGCGTCATGTGTTTGCAAGTTAAAGCCGAACATCAAAAGCCGTATGGTATGTTACAACCGTTAGAAATTCCGAAATGGAAATGGGAGCACATTACCATGGATTTCATCACAAAGTTACCAAAGACGGCGAGAACCCAATTTGATTCGATTTGGGTAATAGTTGATCGATTGACGAAAAGTGCCTTGTTTCTTCCCATTCGGGAAGCGATATCGTCGGAGACTTTGGCTAACTTATTTATCAAGGAGGTGATATCGAGACACGGAGTTCCTATATCTATTATTTCGGATCAAGATACTCGTTTCACATCTCGTGAAAGGACCCGTTCATATACATTATAAACGATTCACAATAGTTGATTACATTGCGAGGTATTTGACCTCTATATGATACATTTTACAAACATTGCATTCGTTTTTAAAAGACAAACTTTCTTTACATCGAAAATTGACAGGCATGCATACCATTTCATAATATCCACTATCCAACTATAAATTGATTTAATAATAATGTTTGATGAACTCAAAGACTCGAATGCAACGTTCTTCGAAATATGCTATGAAAGACTCCAAGTAATATCTTTAAAATGAGCAAATGCACAGCGGAAGATTTCTTTAACACCTGAGAATAAACATGCTTTAAAGTGTCAACCAAAAGGTTGGTGAGTTCATTAGTTTATCATAATCATTTATTTTCATCATTTTAATAGACCACAAGAATTTCATTTCTAGTTCTCATAAATATACGTCCCATGCATAGAGACAAAAAAATAATCATTCATATGGTGAACACCTGGTAACCGACATTAACTAGAAACATATAAGAATATCCCCTATCATTCCGGGATCCTCCTTCGGACATGATATAAATTTCGAAGTACTAAAGCATCCGGTACTTTGGATGGGGTTTGTTAGGCCCAATAGATCTATCTTTAGGATTCGCGTCAATTACGGTGTCTGTTCCCTAATTCTTAGATTACCAGACTTAATAAAAAGGGGCATATTCGATTTCGATCATTCAACCATATAATGTGGTTTCGATTACTTGTGTCTATTTCGTCAAACATTTATAAAAGTAGCGCATGTATTCTCAGTCCCAAAAAATATATATTGCAAAAGCATTTAAAAAGGGAGCAAATGAAACTCACCATACTGTATTTCGTAGTAAAAATACATATAACGTCATTGAACAAGTGCAAGGTTGGCCTCGGATTCACGAACCTAAATTAATTATATATATTTATGTGTTGGTCAATATTTGTCTCACAAATTAGGTCAAGTCATAGTGTACTACCATCCTAATGCTCGAGACTAATATGCAAAAGTCAACAAAAGTAAATTTGACTCAAAATAATTTCCAAAAATCTATACATGATTAATATATAGTTTAAATATCGTCATTTTATATTTTTAAAAGACTTATTAGAGTAAATAATATAATTTATTTATTAATAAATAAAATTTTATATTAAATTTATATAATAAAATATACTTTTGTATATATTAAGTAATAAAATTTATAGGGTTCATTTAATATCAGAAAGATAATATGATAGGTATTATTAAAGTAAGTTATTACACGTAGTAAAATATGTTTGTATCACATATTTATTTGATAAAATAATATCTATAATGATAGTAAGTAAAAGTTGTATTATTTTGTAATAATAATTATTATTATAAAAATATCAATATTTATAATTACTAAGATGACATTATGATAAAACGATAATTCTAATTATGATAACTTTAATATTTACGATAATTTTTAATATTATCTTTAAAATAATAATTCTATTTAAAATAATAATAATAATGATATTTTATAGTAACAATGACATTTCTATTAAAATGATAATTTTTGTTAAAATGATAGTTTTAATACTAACGATACTTTTAATAATAATAGTAATGATAAAAATAATAAGAACGATAATTTTATCTAAATCAATATCTTATAATATTTTAATTTCATCATGATACTCTTACTCATTATTTCCTAATCGTTTCGTTTAATAGCTTTTAATTGTCTTTTATATCGTGTTCATAATAATGATAATAATAGTAATCAAAATAATTAGGTATTACAAATATTTGTTTTAATTACACTAATATTAATAATGATAGTTACTATAACATTATTAACGATAATACTAATAATTATCTTAATGATAATATAGTAATAATAATAATAATAACAATAACAATAACCATTTTTAAATAATGAAATATATATTAATAATGATAATGATAATGATAATAATAATAATAATAATAATAATAATAATAATAATAATAATAATAATTGGATAATAATAATAATACTAATTATAACTTTAACGATAATAACGATAGTAATAATAAAAAATAATAATAATTTTTAATGATAAATCCCTTTTATTGATAAAGATAATAATAATGATAATAATAAGATAAAACTAGAACGGCGATAAAAACGACGATAATAATAATCATTTTTAATAAAAATATTGAAAATTCAATTGATTATAACTTCTAATCCGTTCATCAAAACCATTTGATATCTAAAGGAAAAGTTCTTAATTTTTCGCTAGCTTTCCAAGGACATGCATATCTTATACCTTATCTCAACCGCAAGTGTAACTAATTCAAGATTCAACCTAACATGTCTAAGGGCAATATCAAAAGTACAAGCATACATAATCCTAAATACTCGAGCACTAGTCAGGGATACACTATTAGTATGTAAAAGTTAAATTATGAATACTCACGTATCAATATTGAGATTCAATATTGCAGGAAAGGTACGTAGACGTAACGGAAATGATAAACACTATATTGACCTCACGAGCATACCCATGAACCATACTCAATCACCTCCATAGCTATAACCCATAATTTCCTTAATCATATCCTACTCGAAAAACAATTTCGAAATCACTCGGATAGCACTCCGTCGTAATATTTTATGTATACTAATAATATCTTGAAATAATACGGAGTAAATATATATATGTAAATCGATTGAGAGAGTTTAGAGAAAAATATTTTCAAGTTTCTATGAAATAATGAAACCTATTGAATTCTATTTATAATAGATTTTTGAATTATTAAAGTGAATTATTAAAGTATGAATTATTAAAGTGAATTATTAAAGTATGGATTATTAAAGTGAATTATTAAAGTATGAATTATTAAAGTGAATTATTAAAGTATGAATTATTAAAGTGAATTATTAAAGTTAAAGTAAAGTAAAAGTAAAGTAAAGGTAAAGTTTAAGTATAGTAAAAGTATAAAACTATGTACGTATAATACGCGTATAAATATATATAATATTAATTTAAATCGTTATATATATTTAATAAAATAAAATATAAATATCGTTATCTTTATCATACTAGTTAAGTAATGAGTTGTCAAAAGTGGTTCTAGATATTTATAAAAGTTATATACGTTTTAATAATAAAGTTCTTTTTAAACTGAAAACGTTTTTGTACGTTTGAAACTAAATAGATAAATCGAGTCTTTATGAGATTCAATCTTCCACTATCCTTTGTCTAGTTCTCAATGATTGACAATTTGTTCTTATTTATAAATCACTTTACTATTTTCCGAATATTATTAAAATGGAAAGATTTCTCAAATCAACGTGGGCCTTTCAACAGAGACTTGTAATCATAATTCAATATATCTGATAATTCAATTATTTGATCTTATCTTCTAATTCCATTGATAAACATTTTGAAACAGATACAATCATATAAAGTATTTAATCTAATATTTTGTTTACGTTTCAAGTTATAATATATATACACATATACATATATAATCATATTCGTTTAATGGTTCGTGAATCGTTGGAACTTGGTCGAGATTGAATGAATGTATGAACATAGTTTAAAATTCTTGAAAGTTAACTTAACAAATATTGCTTATCGTGTCGGAAACATATAAAGATTAAAGTTTAAATTTGGTTGGAAATTTCCGGGTTGTCACAGTACCTACCCGTTAAAGAAATTTCGTCCCAAAATTTGAGTGGAAAGGTCGTGAATGATAATAAGTATGTTTTCATGATGCATACGGGCTGAAAATTAGAGTTTTATCATCAGCGAATAATTTGGATAAACAATCCATTTATATGAAGAGTACGAATGAAGCTAACATAGAAGAATGAAATGAGTAAGTGTAGATTCATCTTATCATTTGATGTAGATATGATTGATTCCCATATTTCAAGGGATTTGAAGAAAATCTTCTTAATAAGATTTGACTCTCCGGTAATCAAGGGAATTAGGATCCGCTTTAAATGCGATCGTCCATTTTAATTGTTCTGTCGGAAATTTTCTTATAAATTCACCTCCTTCGTTTCCTTACAACTCACACCTTCTGTTGATGCATTTTATGCAAGTCCCTAGACATCTACCCACGTCCATTGCAGGTACAACAGTTTACAGGCCACCATGATTGCTCGTTATTATCCTATCCGTGTTTGTATGTGGTTACAGGAACTGCAGGAACGAGATTTAGATGTTTGACTATGTTAGACTTAGTCAGATGTACGAGTGAAGCCTCACTAGTACGGTTGACAGGCTCATACGCACGGTTGATGCTGAGCTAAGTCACAATTACAACCTAAATGAGAAGACACGAGTGAGTGATCACTCGTACGGCTGATGAAGCCAACTCGTACGTGTGATGAATGAATCGTATGGGTGAGTCAACAGCAGGGGTATATAAAGTCTTATGTTCTTCATTTTAGGTTAAGCCTCTCATTTGTTACACACACTCAGATCTAGTGAGCTCCTCCAATTCTTTCTCAGTCCAAATCACCCAGGTGGTGAATAATAGCTCTAGGTGTTGATCTAATCACACTTGATTTAGTTGTGGTTTGACTAAATTAATCAAAAAAAACTTAACCTATTCACTAGAGGGTTTGATTCACTTATTCCGCCATTGTGTGAGTTAAATCTGTTGATTTCTAAGTTCCTAGTCATGTTTCATCACCTTCTATTCTTTCCTCCTCAACTCATATTTTAAAGTATTCATCAATATGCTCCATCCAGTTCTGATTCTCAATATACTTCTAACTTTCATATCGGTCATTCTTCTTTTTCATCTACCGCCGGAAGAATCTATTTACTTCTACTATACTCTTGGGTTTATAGTGTTTCTAGTTCTCCCGTGTCATTATATTGCTATATGCATCGATATATATGGTTTATAATTTCTGGTTTGTCGTTAGGCTTTATATGTTCCCTTATATTTCAAAGTCTCTGCTTCTGTCTTCTATAATCATTATCATTCACAGTTAATGCTCTCTTTTATTTGCTGCAATTTATACCCCAATTTCTATTTCGGAGTTTTGTCCTTTCGTTTCTTCTTCTTGCGATTAAGCACCGCTTGTAATGGTCCAGAATTCACAGATATGAATTTCGGAATGAACATTGTTAATGTTCTAGGAAGGAAATTGTGATGGCAAGATCTTGACTTGTCAAATTACTAGAATACCTTGGAAAAGGCCGAATCATCAAGAAATATTTTCTTGATATTTTAGAGGTTAAATAGAATACAAGAGTCGTATAACATGGCACATGATGATGTTATGATCTGTGAATCATCACGTTCCATTTAGAAACTCAGCATGACTTACTGTAATATAATCACATTGATCAAGTGTCATTATATTATACTAATTCATGCTTCAGTTCCCAACACTACTTCAAAATATTCCTATTTTAAACTTGAATGTTTCAGAATTTAGAAACTAAAATAGTTTCTTTTATGATGTAATACAGATAGCGCGAAGAGGTAAATGATTTCAAATAAGAAAAATTAAGAAAATATCTTCAGAAATATGGAGGATATTTATAATGAAATATATGATGATATTTTAGAATTTCTAATATCAGAGGATGATGAAGAATATTGTCCGCATGGGTTTAGAGTCAGGAGTAAGGTATTCGTTAATGACTTCAGTAGGTACTGAATCATTTGGATCCTTTGAAGTCAGGTTCAGTCTTTGTAATTTGTCCACAGCCTCCTTCCTACTTTGCTCAATCCGTTTTTCAGTTCCAAAACTTCTCTTTTTCTGCGCTTTGCCAGCACACTTCATCATTATCATCCAGCTTTTACTGTTTAAAGTCGTTTATAGTTTTTGCTACTTCATCAGCATTTTTTCCATTTTCGGAGAACCAATTCGTAGTTCGGAGTGTTTTTCAGAAACTTCACATTCAAATTAAGTCCAGAAGATAGACGTTATATATACACATATAACTGTTGGCGTAGACATGCTGCGAGATTTTAAAATACTGATTGCTAATTCCCAATGATTCGTATGGCAATTCTCATTACAAGATGCGAATGAGTAAATGATAGGGTTTCAATGAATAATTATAATGACTTTTTGGAGAGGCTAAAGTCAAAGGGTAATGAAGTTGTTGGTACATCTGCTAATAATGTGGTGGAATGTAAAAGGTTCCCTGGTAATGATGGTGTATATCTCAAGGTTATAATAAGGTTAGTCTGTCTGAAAAGTCGAAGTTGACTTGCTGGAGCTGTGACAAAACTGGCTACTTTGAATAGGAGTCGCAAAGTTATTTTTGCTAATAAATGCCAAAGAATCTGACGCGGATACGTTGTTTAAACTTTTACTTTGGTTTCAAGAGTTTTTCGGGTACATAACTGTGGGTAACATGTGGTTGGATCATCATCTCGATTGCTCATCATTCGAAGTGTCTTCAGAAATTTTCGAAGGGTTTGAACACAGATTGTAATCGTTAACATACATTTGATGTTCTAACACAGTTTTGAAGTCAAAATATAGCTTGTGAAAGATGTAAGGATCTAAGAGTAATGATTCTGGTCATATCTCAAGTTGAATTTTGAGATTTCAAAATCAGAATATGTAATTAAATTTTGAATGAGTATGGTTGTTTTGATTTCTATAAAAGAATGTATATTGTTGTGAAAGTAGGGAGTATAATGGATGATTTGCTGAATCAGATTCGAAGAATGTAACATATTAATTGTGAATTTATATATCTCTCGAGTATTACCTACCCGTTAAGAAAAAATTTCACAATTAATATTTTGTACAAAAAAATTTTATTACAGTCTTTATGAAAATATATATATGTATATTTTCTTCAGATGTAACATAGATTTAATGAGTTAATGTTAAATTAAACTCATTTGATTTACGGTTGAAACTAGAATTGAATAATCCCTAAAGACTTTAAAAAGTACATAACTTTTACGCAGTATTTCTTTAATGACATTGAAATTATGAATCAATAATTCGTTATTTGTTGATGTATGATGTTTGGTTCGTGGAATTCTTGTGAATTTCGCAAAGTACGAATGATGTTATCTGAAAAGTTTTGGGTACATCGATGATGAAAGTGTAAAATCAAATATATACTTGATTTATTATGAATTGGAATTTGTTGAATTGCGACAGAGATTGTAGTTAACGCTGGTTAAGTTGCTGCCGAAGGACGTACATTATTGCATATTTGTAATATGAATTAACCGAGTAGTTAAGATTCATACACAATAGCTTAGCACGGAAAGATTTATTTCAATATATATATATATATATATATATATATATATATATATATATATATATATATATATATATATATATATACATATAATTTCTTCAGAGGGAATGAGTTAATTCTTCATAACTTGTTGATACAATATACATGTTATTGATTCGTAATGATGTCCACAGTGATTCTTGAACTGACGGAGTTTGTGATGTTATTGATGTTGTTGATTCGGATGTTGACTGTACTGACGATGCTGGTAACGCTGACGGTACTGTTGATGTTGTTGGTAAAGCAAGTTTAGCTTGTTAATCACACACCATTTTTGTCAGGGTTTCTACTCTTCCTTCTATCATTTTGGTTCGCTTAACTGATTTATGGTTGGGGCTAGATTAGATAATCTCTAAGACTTTAGAGATTACATAATCGCCTCGGAATGTTTCTCCAATGAAGTTATGAATTAATACTTCGTCATTTATTGTTGTTGGTACTCCTTGGTATCTATGGTGCGTATGACGTTGATGCGCGTGGGACAGATTGTGAAGTTGAGGTTTACGACGCGGTTGTGGTTGGAGGTAGTAATGGTACTGTTGGCGTTGATGATGGTGGTACTGGTTATGTTGCTGATGCTGCTGCTGGTGTTTGTAATCTCTGCACCATATTCTCCAAAGCCACTACCCGAGCGCGAAGCTCGTTGACTTCTTCTATTACACCGGGGTGATTGTCGGTTCAGACGAGCGGATAAATAAAATCTAAAATTTGATGTAATATATAATCGTGACGAGATACTCTGGAAATGAGCGAGAAAATGGTGTTTCGGACAGGTTCGCCGGTAAGTGCTTCAGGTTCTTCGTCAAGAGGGCAATGTGGTGGATGGAAGGGATCACCTTCTTCTTGTCTCCAATGATTGAGGAGGCTACGAACCCATCCCCAATTCATCCAGAATAGGTGATGACTGATTGGTTGATCTATTCCGGTCACACTGCTTTCGGAGCTTGAATGAGATTCCATTTCGGAATCTGAGTGACTTGAACTGATGACGAATTCCATTTCGTACGATTGGATAAAGGATTTTTTTTTTCGATATGAAATGATTTTGGCTAACGGATGGTATTCTAATTACATATATATATATATATATATATATATATATATATATATATATATATATATATATATATATATATATATATAGATCAAAAGATTTCATAGATTACGGAGGACTTTGCGGGATATGTCAGGCAAAGTTTAAAGTAACAGATACGATAAGATATGATTTAGCAGATATGCTAAGATATGAATTTTTGTCTATACACTATTCATGCAATCAATGCAGCAAGACGTGTCTTAGACTAAAAATGATAAGCAGGTAATTTCCTGAGGATGATAAGTAGTTAATTTTCGACACAAAATGATAAGCAAAACTTTTGACATGCAGACACGGTCGAAGTCCAGACTCACTAATGCATCCTATCGACTTATCAGTTAGACACACTAATGCAGACATGGTTCGCTAAGACCACCGCTCTGATACCAACTGAAAGGACCCGTTCATATACATTATAAACGATTCACAATAGTTGATTACATTGCGAGGTATTTGACCTCTATATGATACATTTTACAAACATTGCATTCGTTTTTAAAAGACAAACTTTCTTTACATCAAAAATTGACAGGCATGCATACCATTTCATAATATCCACTATCCAACTATAAATTGATTTAATAATAATCTTTGATGAACTCAATGACTCGAATGCAACGTTCTTCGAAATATGCTATGAAAGACTCCAAGTAATATCTTTAAAATGAGCAAATGCACAGTGGAAGATTTCTTTAACACCTGAGAATAAACATGCTTTAAAGTGTCAACCAAAAGGTTGGTGAGTTCATTAGTTTATCATAATCATTTATTTTCATCATTTTAATAGACCACAAGAATTTCATTTCTAGTTCTCATAAATATACGTCCCATGCATAGAGACAAAAAAATAATCATTCATATGGTGAACACCTGGTAACCGACATTAACTAGAAACATATAAGAATATCCCCTATCATTCCGGGATCCTCCTTCGGACATGATATAAATTTCGAAGTACTAAAGCATCTGGTACTTTGGATGGGGTTTGTTAGGCCCAATAGATCTATCTTTAGGATTCGCGTCAATTAGGGTGTCTGTTCCCTAATTCTTAGATTACCAGACTTAATAAAAAGGGGCATATTCGATTTCGATCATTCAACCATATAATGTAGTTTCGATTACTTGTGTCTATTTCGTCAAACATTTATAAAAGTAGCGCATGTATTCTCAGTCCCAAAAAATATATATTGCAAAAGCATTTAAAAAGGGAGCAAATGAAACTCACCATACTGTATTTCGTAGTAAAAATACATATAACGTCATTGAACAAGTGCAAGGTTGGCCTCGGATTCAAGAACCTAAATTAATTATATATATTTATGTGTTGGTCAATATTTGTCTCACAAATTAGGTCAAGTCATAGTGTACTACCATCCTAATGCTCGAGACTAATATGCAAAAGTCAACAAAAGTAAATTTGACTCAAAATAATTTCCAAAAATCTATACATGATTAATATATAGTTTAAATATCGTCATTTTATATTTTTAAAAGATTTATTAGAGTAAATAATATAATTTATTTATTAATAAATAAAATTTTATATTAAATTTATATAATAAAATATACTTTTATATATATTAAGTAATAAAATTTATAGGGTTCATTTAATATCAGAAAGATAATATGATAGGTATTATTAAAGTAAGTTATTACACGTAGTAAAATATGTTTGTATCACATATTTATTTGATAAAATAATATCTATAATGATAGTAAGTAAAAGTTGTATTATTTTGTAATAATAATTATTATTATAAAAATATCAATATTTATAATTACTAAGATGACATTATGATAAAACGATAATTCTAATTATGATAACTTTAATATTTACGATAATTTTTAATATTATCTTTAAAATAATAATTCTATTTAAAATAATAATAATAATGATATTTTATAGTAACAATGACATTTCTATTAAAATGATAATTTTTGTTAAAATGATAGTTTTAATACTAACGATACTTTTAATAATAATAGTAATGATAAAAATAATAAGAACGATAATTTTATCTAAATCAATATCTTATAATATTTTAATTTCATCATGATACTCTTACTCATTATTTCCTAATCGTTTCGTTTAATAGCTTTTAATCGTCTTTTATATCGTGTTCATAATAATGATAATAATAGTAATCAAAATAATTAGGTATTACAAATATTTGTTTTAATTACACTAATATTAATAATGATAGTTACTATAACATTATTAACGATAATACTAATAATTATCTTAATGATAATATAGTAATAATAATTATAACAATAACAATAACCATTTTTAAATAATGATATATATATTAATAATGATAATAATAATAATAATAATAATAATAATAATAATAATAATAATAATAATAATAATAATAATAATAATAATTGGATAATAATAATAATACTAATTATAACTTTAACGATAATAACGATAGTAATAATAAAAAATAATAATAATTTTTAATGATAAATCCCTTTTATTGATAAAGATAATAATAATGATAATAATTAAGATAAAACTAGAACGGCGATAAAAACGACGATAATAATAATCATTTTTAATAAAAATATTGAAAATTTAATTGATTATAACTTCTAATCCGTTCATCGAAATCATTCGATATCTAAAGGAAAAGTTCTTAATTTTTCGCTAGCTTTCCAAGGACATGCATATCTTATACCTTATCTCAACCACAAGTGTAACTAATTCAAGATTGAACCTAACATGTCTAAGGGCAATATCAAAAGTACAAGCATGCATAATCCTAAATACTCGAGCACTAGTCAGGGATACACTATTAGTATGTAAAAGTTAAATTATGAATACTCACGTATCAATATTGAGATTCAATATTGCAGGAAAGGTACGTAGACGTAACGGAAATGATAAACACTATATTGACCTCACGAGCATACCCATGAACCATACTCAATCACCTCCATAGCTATAACCCATAATTTCCTTAATCCTATCCTACTCGAAAAACAATTTTGAAATCACTCGGATAGCACTCCGTCGTAATATTTTATGTATACTAATAATATCTTGAAATAATACGGAGTAAATATATATATGTAAACCGATTGAGAGAGTTTAGAGAAAAATATTTTCAAGTTTCTATGAAATAATGAAACCTATTGAATTCTATTTATAATAGATTTTTGAATTATTAAAGTGAATTATTAAAGTATGAATTATTAAAGTGAATTATTAAAGTATGAATTATTAAAGTGAATTATTAAAGTATGAATTATTAAAGTGAATTATTAAAGTTAAAGTAAAGTAAAAATAAAGTAAAGGTAAAGTTTAAGTATAGTAAAAGTATAAAACTATGTACGTATAATACGCGTATAAATATATATAATATTAATTTAAATCATTATATATATTTAATAAAATAAAATATAAATATCGTTATCTTTATCATACTAGTTAAGTAATGAGTTGTCAAAAGTGGTTCTAGATATTTATAAAAGTTATATACGTTTTAATAATAAAGTTCTTTTTAAACTGAAAACGTTTTTGTACGTTTGAAACTAAATAGATAAATCGAGTCTTTATGAGATTCAATCTTCCACTATCCTTTGTCTAGTTCTCAATGATTGACAATTTGTTCTTATTTATAAATCACTTTACTATTTTCCGAATATTATTAAAATGGAAAGATTTCTCAAATCAACGTGGGCCTTTCAACAGAGACTTGTAATCATAATTCAATATATCTGATAATTCAATCATTTGATCTTATCTTCTAATTCCATTGATAAACATTTTGAAACAGATACAATCATATAAAGTATTTAATCTAATATTTTGTTTACGTTTCAAGTTATAATATATATACACATATACATATATAATCATATTCGTTTAATGGTTCGTGAATCGTTGGAACTTGGTCGAGGTTGAATGAATGTATGAACATAGTTTAAAATTCTTGAAATTTAACTTAACAAATATTGCTTATCGTATCGGAAACATATAAAGATTAAAGTTTAAATTTGGTTTGAAATTTCCGGGTTGTCACATCTCGGTTTTGGGAAAAGTTTCATGAAGATATGGGTACACAATTGAAATTGAGCACGGTGTACCATCCTCAAACGGACGGTCAAACCGAACGTACGAATCAAACATTGGAGGATATGTTACGGGCGTGTATTATTGATTTCGGCGGTAGTTGGGATGAACACTTACCATTGGTGGAATTCTCGTATAATAATAGTTATCATACTAGTATCGGGATGCCACCTTACGAGATGCTTTATGGGTGTAGGTGTTGAACCCTGATTTGTTGGGGTGAAGTGGGTCAAAGAGAAATCGGGAGTACCGATTTGGTTTTAGAGATGAATAGTAAGATTGATATGATTCGGGCTCATTTGAAAAAGGCCCAAGATAGACAAAAGGTGTATGCCGACAAACGAAGGCGACCGATTGAGTTTCAAGAAGGTGACATGGTGATGCTTAAAGTTTCGCCATTGAACGGTGTCATTCGATTTCGAAAACGGGGAAAGTTAACTCCTCGGTTTATTGGGCCATTTAAAATTTTAGCCCGTGTTGGTGAAATTGCGTATCGTTTGGAATTACCCGAAGAGCTTGCGGGGATCCATAATACATTTCATGTTTCCCATCTCCGTAAGTGTCTTGCGGATGATTCTTCATGGGTGCCATTAGACGAGATTGAGCTAAATAATAAGTTAGAGTATGTTGAGGAGCCGATTGCTATACTCGATGAGAAGGTCAAAAGGTTGAGAAATAAAGAGGTGAGAACTTTTAAAGTTCAATGGCGACGTAGTATAGGTTTCGAGTTTACTTAGGAGCCCGAAGAGTTTGTTTTGGTCTATCTTCCTGCTTGTCATGCGGCTTGAATTGCGAGGACGCAATCCGGTTCAAGTGGGGGAGAGTTGTAAGATCATGTTTTCTCAGGTGTTTGGGACGCCGTCCAAATCTATGGGACGCCGTCCAATTGTAAAGGGCTGGACGTCGTCCAAAATCCTGGACGCCGTCCAGTTGAACTGGCAGGCCAGCTGTGTTCTTTTAGATATTAAATGGGGGTAGTTTGGTCTTTTCACTTGTTGGACGAATCTAAGGCCACAAGATCAGTTCTAGGAGCCTCATTCACTCCACTTTCAACTACCTCCTCCTTCCACTTCAATTCTAGAGATAGAGAGTGATTCTTGTGTGAGAAAGCTCAAATCGAGGAAGAAGAAGTTGATTTCGGGCCAAAGCGCGTGTGTTAAAGTTGTTCATCTAATCACTAGCTTCGTTGTGATTGTAGTGGTATGCTCTAATCTTGATTTCCTTATTTTAATTTGTTTAAGGGTTAGGGTTTGGGTTAGTGATGAACACAAAACCCATATTTGGTGATTTTGAATGTTCTTGGGTAAGATTGGGTCATGAGGACCCAAGGATGACTAACCTAGGGTTTTGGAAATGTTAAATGGAATTATGAGTCATAATTGGTTAGTTAATTACTAGCACACCTAGTTATTAAGCAAATGGGTGTTAATGGGGTTAGTGGATGACTCGAAATGGGTGTGTGACTTTAAAATGGTTAAATGGGTAATAATTGACCTAGTTGGGAAAGATGGGTATGAAATACCCTAATTTTGTATTAGTTAGTGTTGTGGACCTTAGTCACTAGCTTTTAGTGATATGTGATGGTCTTGACCTTAAATGGACGGTTGGTGAAAATGGGATATTTAATGTATTTAAGTCATTAAATGCACATGAGTGAATGGTTGGTGTTTAGTCCAACTAGTTTGTGTGTTGATTGAGTACTTATTGTAATAGGTGCGCTATATTGAAGGTTGCGAGCTTGGTTTAACGTTCACCGACGGCGTTAAGGTGAGTGGAGTAATTATGCATGTATGTATATAATGTATTTATTTTTGTGCTATGGTACGAACCACTGAGCCGGTAGTACCATAGTATGTGCGAGTGTGCTATGATGTGAACCACGGAGCCAGTAGCATCATGGTACGTGTGTTGTAGTGTGAACCACGGAGCCGGTAGCACTATAGCACAAGTCGTTAAAGTGTGAACCACGGAGCCGGTAGCACTATAAAAGAGTATGACTCGAGTTATGATATGAACCATGGAGCCGGTAGCATCAAAGTGTGAACTACGGAGCCGGTAACACTATAAAATGAGGTGTGAACCACGGAGCAGGTAACACCAAAGTGTGAACCACGGAGCCGGTAGCACTATAAAAGAGTATGACTCAAATGCGTAGTGACGTGAACCACGGAGCCGGTAGCGTCATAGCATTGCGTATGGTGTGAACCACGGAGCCGGTAGCACCATGACGCGTTTATGGTTAACCATATAGTTGTGTATGTGTTGTTGTATAGCATAATATATTATTTCGGTGAATATACTATTGATTATGCTAGTTGCGGTATTTGGAGGTTATTAGTTTATACTCGGAGTTGGTATGCTAATTGTTATTACTAGCGATTATACGGTGTGTGTAAGTGTATGCAAATAGGTATATTATATATGTATATGTATAATTATTGCATTCACTAAGTTTTAGCTTACCCTCTCGTTGTTTATCTTTATATAGGCTCCGGCGTGGACAAGGGTAAGGGCGTTCGTTTGGATTAGTGATCCCGCTTTGTTTTGATAGGGTACGCTTTTGGACATGTTTAGCTTTTGAAGTTTGGCCAATATGTGAGTAGTTTAACCCCAAACACCGTGCTCTAGGTGTCGTTTGGAATTTAAACTCTTATGGTCGAACTTGTATTTTTGTACGAAACTCGTAAAACGGCTGATGTGGGCCTGATGTTGTAAAACTTGGTTTTATGGTGGAAACTTCTTAGTTTTAATTATGTTAACATGTTGTGAAAACGGTTTCGTTTAAAAGTGTCGGGAAGCGGGTTTTCCGCTCGAGTAAGTTGGACATCCAGATCAGAACCTGGCAGTTCATTTGGACGCCGTCCAGATCTTCTATACGTCGTCCAAGCCTTCTTTGCTGGACGCCGTCCAGATAACTGGATGCCGTCCAGATGTGTTGATTCAGAAAAGTTTTTTTAAGGTGTGATTTTGGTATATCGAAGTCAGGTTGTTACACGAGTTTTATTTTGAAGAACATAAAAGGAATGTTAAAAGAAATTAAAAATAATAGTATGTGTTTTTAAATTTATTGGCAAAAGGTGTAAACGGACAAAGACACCCTAATCTTGTGTTGCCTTTGGCAACCCACCAAACGCGTGAATTGGGTTTTCTCAACTTTAATGCGATTTAGGAAGGTCTCTGGGGGGGGGGGGGGGTTTCTCAACCTTCGATGGTACTGCCAACATCGTCGCGAATTGGGTTTCCTCCTAACGCGTGTGTGGGTGACAAATGAGAGCATTCGATGTCGATATCGCCGTTAATAAAAACCCACCACACACCATGCAAGAGTCGGGTGTTTGTAAAACACCTCCACTAAATACTACTTGAGTGACAAGAACGAATGAGTCAAATGAGCTATGATGCCGACGTACAGTGGTATTGCACCGAGAGTCAAAGTAATAGATTCCACCCGAGAGTCAAGGGTGTTATGCTCCCCACGTACAAGGATTTATATGCTCCAACTGCCTCATTTTTGGCAAGGCTTCCAAACTTGGCCCCAGCTTCAAATGTGACAGGTGCCGTTGACGCCGAAACGCATTGGTGTGTTTTTGAATTTTGTTAGAGGAAAAGGAAAGAATCTTTCTTGGAAAATCGAAAAGATTCCGCTTCCTTCCTTTCCTCTCATCCCTTTTCACTTCCTTTCTTTTCTTTCATAATTAAACTAATTCTGTTCACGAGTTTAATTTTGGAGAGAAAGAAAAGTAAATGGAGTGAAACAAAAAAAGAATGGTGTTCTCGAGATTTATTTTGGAGAGAAAAGAAAAGAAATTAAATGAAAATCTAGTTAATTTTCATTCTAAGCTTTCCTTCCAAATTGGAGGGACTACATTTCCTTCTCTTTTAATTTTCTTCTCTTTGTTGGAGATAACTGGGTAATTGGCGTCCCACATCGGATATGAAAAGAAACAAATTTCCCCGTATGAACCTAGGGTAACCCCCTCTATTACCAATTGATTTTAGAGTACTAATTAATGGACTAATGGGCTTATATGTTGGGCTAAAACGATCCAACAAGTGGTATCAGAGCTACGGTTGTAGCCCAAATGTGTAGACGGGCGGTGGTTTAAACCGAGATGATTATGGACGTGACCAGGTAAGAGGTCGGGGGTCCGGGTAGAGTCGAGATGGTGTTGAACGAGTCCACCGGTTAAGTGTGATTGTTGGAGATATTTCTATCACCTATTAGTTTTAAAGTACTAAAAGACTGAGTCAACTCCTTTCCTTTATATTTAAACTCGGAAACAGTTTCATTACTTATCTTTCGTGTATGTATGTTACAGACAAGTTATCTACATTATCCGTGTTATAAAATAAAATCTTAAATCTTAGTTGAACTTTCATAAAATCAACCAACTTCTTGAAATTTAACTCTATAACATGGTACATTACTTTTACTAATTCTAATTTATAAAACACTATCTTGAGTTACAAAGACCAACAACCTATGGTCTAGTCATCATAGTCTATTAATTAAACAAGTGGCATTAAGTTTATATCTTGCAGCTAATTAATAGAATTAACGTTTTTTTCCTTTCCTTTGTTACAAGTCTCTTTTCTTTTAAGATTAATAAAGTAATAAGTAAGTAAAAGTTAAGAGCCAAAATATTGTTTCGGTTATCAATTTAATTTAATAAAAAATAAACTCTAATTTTTTGGAAGTGTGTAAAAATGGATTGGAAGCAAGATCTTGTCTTAACTTTGATAGATGAGACATTAGAAACTCGGATCTCAAAAGCCTGAAGAGTTACTTGTTTGCAAAAGAGAACAAGAGAGTAAATAAATAAAAATAGTATTGATGTGTTTTTTATTTTTTTAGAATTTTCTTATTTCGTTTATGTAATATTTTATCATTAATCATTATCATTATATAGTCTTTGCATTCTTAAGAAGGCTCTGCAATTTTTTAGAGGATCTCAATCCGAATGAAAAAATCTCTTATATGTTATAATTCAGTAGGCTTATAACTACCTTTAGTGGTTTAATTATGTTATAATTCAGTAGGCTTATAACTACCTTTAGTGGTCTGATTTTTGATTAAGAATACTAATAATGAAGTGTAAGAAAGTAGATGATAATGGAGAGAAAGAAAGAAACACTTTGTAAGTGTGAGAAATGGTGCAAGTTTAATGCTTGCATTTATGAGTATTTATAGCCTAAAATCTCAATATAAAAATACATACTTTATGTACCAAAATTGAATATATATATATATATATATATATATATATATATATATATATATATATATATATATATATATACACACACACCAAAATTGACTATCCATATCTATATTATTATTATTATTATTATTATTATTATTATTATTATTATTATTATTATTATTATTATTATTATAACACTCCCCTTGGATAGCAATTTTGTTTTGTTGAAGATCAACTATAAATTACTGCCTCGTTAAAAACCTTGCTAAAGAAAATTCAGTGGGAAAAAACTTTAGCTAAGGGAAAAATAGTGCAGCATGGAGTTGACTCCCCCTCAAGTAGACATCGCTTCAGCTGTTACATCTTTTGAACATGTCTCATGCCAATGTTATGAACGTGTGTTCTGAAAATAGAAGTTGAAAGTGCTTTCGTGAAAAGATCAGCAGAGTTTTTGCTGGATTGCACATATCTCATTTCAATCTGGTTGTCCTTAATGAGATTTTGAGTGTATGAGAAGAATCTAGGAGGTATGTGTTTTGTTTGGTCACTTTTGACGTACCCTTCTTTCATCTATACAAGCTGCATTATCTTCATAGATAGTTGTTGGATTTTTATCGCGTTCTAGTCCACAAGAATCAGTAATGAGTTGTGTCATTGATCTCAACCAAAAATATTCCTGAGTAGCTTCATGTAATGCAATCACTTCAGCATGATTTGATGATGTAGCAACAAGTGTTTGTTTTTGAGAACGCCATGATATTGCAGTACCTCCATTTAAGAATACATATCCAGTTTGAGATTTATCTTTATGTGGATCAGATAAACAAACTTCATCTGCATAACCAATCAAATCTTGTTTTGATTCTTTAGAATAAAATAATCCTAAATCAGTAGTTCCTCGAAGGTATCGAAATTATGTGTTTGATCCTATTCAAGTATCTTTTGGTAAGAGCAGAGCTGAACCTTGCCAACAAATTAACTGCAAAAGAAATGTCAGGTCTTGTATAATTTGTAAGATATATAAGAGTCCCAATTTCACTAATATATGGAATTTCTGATCCGTTAAGATCTTCATGATCTTCACAGTGATAAAATGAATCAGTGTCAATATTGAGTGATCTAACAACCAATGGTTTTGTCTTTAAAAATGTTTTAAAATCTTTTCGGTATAAGTTGTTTGATGTACAAGTAAACCATTAGGCATATGCTCAATTTGCAATCCAAGTCAATACTGATCTCTTTATTTGTTCATATGATGTTATGATCATTGACATAAACAACTTCCAATCACATATACGGACATTGTTTTCTTAATAAGAACACATGTGCAAATAAGATTATTTGTATACCCCTTTTCTTATCAAGTAATCACTTAATCGGGTATACCATATGCGATCCGATTGTTTCAACCCATATAAAAATCTTTGTGATTCAATGGAATACATTTCCTTGTGTTTTTGCATTAAATGCTTATGATACCTTAAACCCTTCAGGTATATTCATATATATCACTATCAAGTGATCCATACAGATAAGTAGTAACAATATCCATGAGATGCATTTAAGTAACTACCAGATTGATTAAGTATCTAATAAGTAATTGTATCCATTACAGGAGGATAAGTTTTCTTCATAATTCATTTCTGGTCTTTGTGGAAAATCTTGAGTTACAAGTCTAGTTTTGGCTTGTAACTTCATTTGCACATTTCTTTTTCGGATAAAAAATTCATTTGTGTCCCATATGTTTCACATCTTTAAAAGTGATAACGATTGATCCGAAAACTTTTCTTTTATTGAGAGATTCTAATTCAGCTCGTATTGCTCCTTTCCATTGAGCTCAATCATGTCTATTTTGATATTCAATGACAAATTTTGGTTCTAGATCATCATCTTTATTCATGATGTCATTGTAATATTATATGAAAATATCTCATCAAGATTTTTCATTTCATTTCGGTTCCATAATATTGCATAATTTATCGCAATTTATGTATTTACATTTATCAATATCCTCTGCAGAAAGAATATTGATTTATGGTTCTTCTTGAACACTTTCTTTTACCTCATTATCAACTGATTTTATTTTTCGAGGTTTTTATCATTGGAACCAATTGGTCTCCCACGTTTCTGCCGTAGCAAAGACTCATGAGTGACATTATTGCCAGCTTTTGTAATTTCAATTCTAGCTGAAGCATTTACTGCTGGCATATATGATTTAGTCACTTATTTTTGTATCTTTAAATGCACAAAGTAATTAATTTGCAAGTTCTTGCATATGCATTATATTTGAACTTTCTTTCGCATTATTTTGTGCGAGGATCAACATGCCTTAATTGATGTGCACACCATGAAATATCATTTTATTTATATTTCATTTCTCCCCCTAATATAGGGAACAATATTTCATTAAAGTGACAATCAGCAAAACGTGCTGTAAAAACATCACCCGTCATGGGTTCAATATATCTTATGATTGAAGATGTTTCATATCCAATATATATTTCAATCCTTCTTTGAGGAACCATTTATTGTGGTGGTGCAATTAAAAATACACTGCACAATCAAATGTTCTAAGATGGAAAATATTTGGTCTCGACCAAAATTAAGTTGGTAATGGAGAATATTTATGACTTGCACTTGGTTTAATGAGAATTAATGTCGCATCATGTAAATTTACATGTCCCCATATAGATATTGAGAGTTTTGTACTCATTACCAATTGTCTAGTTATTAGATGCAAGCGTTTATCTATTGATTCAGCTAAACTAATTTTGTGTATGCACATGAGCACTGGATGTTCAACAACAATCCCTGTAAACATATAATAATCATTAAATGCTTGAGATGTTAACTCACCAGCATTATCAAGTCTCATCCTTTTAATGGTGTAATCAGAATAATGTGTTCTCAATTTAATAATTTGTGCAAGAAACTTTGCAAATGTCATATTACGGCTTGATAACACACAAACATGAGACCATCCACTAGATGCGTCTATTAGAACCATGAAATATCAAAATGGTCCACATGATGGATGAATTGGTCCATATATATAACCTTGAATTCTTTCAAGAAACATTGGTGATTCTTTCTCAATATTCTTTTCATTAATCACCATATGTACTTTTCATTAATCACCATATGTGCTTTTCATTAATCACCATATGTGCTTTTTCATATGCGCATTTCATCATATGCGCTATTCATCATATGCGCTTTTTATCATATGCGCTTTTCATCATATGCGCTGCGCTTTTCATCATATGCGCTTTTTATCATATGCGCTTTTAATCATATGTGCTTTTCATAATCATCATATGTGATTTCCATCATATGTGCTTCTGGTACATTTATATATGTATAATGTAAACCAGGACTAAGCCTTGGTAGTTTTTTCAACCACATGATTCTTATCGGTGATGCATAAATATTTCTCATTTTCTGTTATCATTTACTGATAATCATATCCGTTATGATATATATCAGAGAAACTTAATCAATTTCTCTTTGATTTTGAGAGAAAACAAAGCATTATTTACCAGAAAATTTGTACCATTTGGTAACATGAATTTTAGCTTTCTTTTTATCAAGTTTGCAGGACCTGATATAGTATTAATAATTCTTTCAGTTGATTTCAAATTAATGAAATATTTCTTAGATTTGATTATAGTGTGTGTTACCACTATCTGCAATACATAGGTCTCTATCATCTAATTAATATTGTATTTCAGCAAGATTCATGCTAAAACTTCAAATAAGATAAGTAAATAATGAGTAAATATTTCATCAAGATAATCAAATTTTATTACTTGAAAACAAGTTACAATCCGTAGTACATAAATGATAACACCTAATAAACATATATTTGGATGGAGTTTTAGTTGGATTAGTTAACCTCTATTATTTGCATAATTTTATTTTAATAACGGTTACGGAGTACTATATAAGACTTAATAACATATATGGTCTTTATTTTTCAACTATATAAACTTCAGTCCGTTGAAGCATATATATATAGAGTTAGTTTCTAATCTTGACACCGTAGTTAAATGGTTATCTAGGTAATAGCCAATCAAAAATCTATAGTTCTCAGACTAGAATACTAGTATATCTAGCAAGGAGGATTTAATGTTTTAAATGGAGTAACATAATGTTTGTAGGTTGTGGATCACACTAGAAGATATTAAAATATATCTACTCCTACTTAGCACAACAAAATTAATTAAGACTATTAAGTAGATTAAGAGTGCACATAAAAATCTAGACATTTTAGATAATTCAAATTATTTAAGTCTAAGATTGCTAAGGGTTTACATGGTTTTCAAAAGATTCATTTTTTTTAATTTTTTTTTTTTTTACTTTTCACCAATTGAAACGATGTGTTTGTTTCTTTCCCTTTTTTTTTTTAACTCAATCAATTTAATGATGCCACTTTTCTACCTTTCACACCTAAAATTTTAACAAAATTATAACTACTTCATTTGTCCACTTGCTCAAAAATCTTTATATATTATATCCCTACGTATCATTTAATTTAATCATTCTTATTGTAAATTTTCATTGTGTCACTACAATCTGACTAATATTTTCATCTTCTTCATTAACGTCTCTTCTTTTTATTATTGAATTTTAATCACATCAAAATCAAAAATATAAATTAAACTCTCACATCAAACCTTGAAGTCCAATCGCACTTTGTTATATCAATTTGTTAGCCGCGGCGCTGAAGCGAGTTCCAAATTTATCAACAAAATGTTAAAAAAGGTAATTTAGGTCTGTTATTTTTTGTTGATTCAGTATTCCCCTTTTTTTAATACATGCGAAATAATCGGAACTAATTGTTAATTAATTTATATGTTCCATTTTGTTGTTTAAATCAATCCACGTTTTATGGATAAGCCGAGGGAGTTAGATCAACTCGTAACATTTATAAAATGAGCTTATCGAGTTTTTTTTTTTTTTTTTTTTTTTTTTTAGAATATGATATAATATGGAGTGTGTTATAATTTTTTTTTTTTTTTTTATGATTTATGATATGAATGAACTGAAAGATGAAGAGGAAGAAACGTAGGAGATGTAACCCGATGAGTATAACTCGGTGGTGGAAAACCCAAGCTGATAAATTCTTGATCAGAAGACACATCGGAGGTTTCAAGATCTTCCGACGGTTTCAGCGACGGAGGACTGTGGCTGGCGGGAATCTTGAGAGGTGGTAGTGGTGGTTGGGCAACTAGAAGAATCATCTTGATTATATGGAGCTCTTCGTGCTGATAACGTGTTATAATTCAGTAGGCTTATAAATAGCTTTAGTGGTTTGATTATGTTATAATTCAGTAGGCTTATAACTACCTTTAGTGGTTTGATTCTTGATTAAGAATACTAATAATGAAGTGTAAGAAAGTAGATGATAATGGAGAGAAAGAAAGAAACACTTTGTAAGTGTGAGAAATGATGCAAGTTTAATGCTTGCATTCATGAGTATTTATAGGCTAAAATCTCAATATAAAAATACATACTTTATGTACCAAAATTGATTATATGTATACACCAAAATTGACTATCCATATCTATATTATTATTATTATTATTATTATTATTATTATTATTATTATTATTATTATTATAACATTATAATCTTTTTTTCATTAAGCGAAAAAGTAGCTTATTTGAAGTTTGTGAAACTACTAAATATACTATTATGCTTTTTAAATTATAATAAAACGAGCTTATTTGAAGTTTGGATGGTTATAAATTAATTATTAATGAATATTAATTAATTGCAAGTAATAATAATAATAAATTAATAATAAGTAAATCTAATCTAAAATATACTTATAGTTATAGTAATGATTAGTTTATTTAAATATAAAAATTTGTTTGAGTTCGAGGCATGAGTTGGTGGGGACTGGAGTCTACGTACATGCACATGGATTCAAAGCCCATATGCAACCCCACTACAGTAAAATGCAGCTTATTTACCGGAAATTAAAAATAAAATCTTCTTTTTTCCTCTTTCTTTCTTTATTGTAATATTTTAATATTTAATATTTAATTTAAATAGTAAAATAAATTTTGACCTTTCTTATCACTCACTAACTCTGAGAAGTATCAGTGTAGAGATTGGACTTTTGGTTGAAAGCCAACCCCATGTGTTTTCATTGTTAAAAAATTTACTCTGACTCAGACTAGTCTCTCCCTTTTTGAGCAATTTCATTTCATATCCATTAATAAAAACATTTATTTTTCACTTTTTTAACTTATAAAAAATTAACCTATATCTAGCACCAGTATATAAAGAGAAAACCCACCTTATTATTTGTCTTGCAAGTGAGAGAAAAAAAAAAAAACTTAACTAAACATAAACAAAATGGGGGAGCAAGTTGAAGAATTAAACCATGAAAGACAGCTTTCAACAAGAAAGAAAGGTGGTTTAGTCACCATGCCTTTCATCATAGGTATGTAACATTCTTGAATCTTGAAAAGATTGTAACTTTACATTATGGGTTTCTTGAATCTTGTAAAAATTGTAACTTTACATCATGGGTAATCTTGAATCTTGAAAATTTGAGTTGAATTTGATCTGGGTTGTTTGTAATTTTTTTAAAAAATGGATTTTTTTTTTTTTTTTTTTTTTTTTTTTTTTTTTTTTGCAGCAAATGAAGCATTTGAGAAGGTGGCTAGTTATGGATTGGTGCCAAATATGATACTTTATTTGATGAGTGATTACAAGATTAGTGTAGCTAAAGGCACAAATATACTCTTTCTTTGGGTTGCAGCTTCCAATTTTGCCCCTGTTTTGGGTGCATTTCTTTCAGATTCATATTTGGGTCGGTTTCTCACCATTGGTTTTGGCTCACTCTTTTCACTACTGGTAATTTTTTCAACATTTTGTTTTAACTGAAAATCTGAAATTGTAGTAAGAACCACTAACTGATGAAAAAAACATTAACTTGTTACTTTTTTAGAGGTGGTTAATGACTGAATTCTCTATAGAAAAATCTTGCATTAATAACTAATAATAAGTTTATCCTACGTGGCTGTTACTTTTATGATCTTTGAACAGTGTTTCTGTAGCTGAACATCTTGACTTTTATATAGAAAAACATTTTAGGTTGATGAATCAATAGGAACAATAGGGAAATCAATTAATAAAGTCACAAGCTTTCAGTGCAGTTATGGTTCTTATGCCCTACCTCATAATTCTTGAAAGAAGCCCAGCCCCTATACATAGAGAATTTTATATAATATATTTGTAAGACTATGTTAAATTTGTCAAATGATTTCCTTACAGATCACATGGAATAATATCCTGCACTCTGTTTTAAAGTTACTGCCTTTTAAGTCATCTTTTATAGCAGTTCTTTTGACTTGTTGACTTTCTATGAAAATATTGTAGTATTTCTCATTTTCAAGGGATAAAAATGATCTTGCATATAATTTTGTTACTTCTATAGGTTAAAGTTTAAAACTTTTGCCTAAATTATTGGACTTTTCTACATTTGATTAATTGCAACTGAATGACTTCCTCAATTTCACATAACTATTGAAATTGGGACAAAATTTAATGCACCCCCAATTAATAACAAACTTATGTTCATTTGGAACATTTAAGATTGTTATTCAATGTGCTCAATATTGTTGCAGTTGTAAGCTATATAATAAATCTTATATATTGAGCTAATAGTTATTTAATTATTAATTATAGGGAATGTTCTTGCTATGGTTAACAGCAATGGTTCCAGAATTAAAACCACCTCCATGTAATCAATTTACTGAAACATGTAAGCAGTCAACACATTCTCAGTTTGCTTTCTTGATCTTTGCATTCATATTCATCTCAATGGGATCTGGTGGTGTAAGACCATGTTCATTAGCATTTGGTGCTGAACAAATTGACAATAAAAAAAATGTCAACAATGAAAGAGCTTTAGAAAGCTTTTTCGGGTGGTATTACGCAGCCGGTGCAACCGGAGTCTTAATCGCGTTTACCGGTATCGTTTATATTCAAGATCATGCTGGTTGGAAAGTTGGATTTGGTGTTCCTGCAATTCTTATGTTGTTATCAACTGTTTTGTTCTTTGTTGCTTCTTCACTTTATGTGAAAATGGAAGTCAAAAAGAGCTTGTTTACTAGCTTTATGCAAGTGATTGTTGTTGCTTATAAGAACCGAAAACTTCCGTCACAACCACCAAATGCTGATGGGTGGCATTATCATAAGGATTCAATGGATGCATTGCCCACCAATAGACTAAGGTACCGTTTTAGTTTTGATTATAGATTAAAACCTAAAGGTGAAAAATTGAACGGGTCGGGCGAGTTGGGTAATGGGTCAAAATAGTTCATTTTTTGGTACATGTTGTAAACTTGTAATAGGTTGGTTTTGACCACTTTTTGTCCAATTTTTTTTCTTTTGTACATAACTAGCAGGTGATTACATAAATTTTTTTTTTTTTGAAAGGCCGGTGATTACATAAGTGATTACATAAATAATGTTATCTACAGAGTATTATTCTTAACTCTTATATAATTAATTTAAAAGGGTCTGAGTGTAATGCAAATTTGGTTACTATTGACCCATTTGACCTGCTTACTGTTGGAGTAATCTATGCTTACTGTTGAACTAATCTATCTGTTTGAATTGCTTGTAACATGTCAAAATGGGTCGGGTTGGCTTGCACAAAGCACTGGGCGTCCAATTTTGTTTATTTTAATATTTTATTTATCCAATTTTAATAAATAACTAGCATGTCAAAATGGGTCGGGTTGGTTTACACCCCTTCTGATTTAATTTGTGCAAGTTTTGCTAAAGTTTGAAGCTTTTTACTTGTTTATGTAGGTTCTTGAACAAAGCCTGCATCATTCAGAACCCAAAAGATGTGACCTCAGATGGAATTGCATTAGACCCATGGAATTTATGTACAGTAGAACAAATCGAAGAATTAAAAGCACTAATTCGAGTTCTACCATTATGGTCATCAGGAATCATGATGTCGATAAACGTTAGTCAATCGTCGTTTCCCGTAATCCAAGCAAGCACAATGAATAGACATCTAGGATCAAGTTTCCAAATTCCCCCAGGCTCGTTTGCTTTCTTCACAATCGCGGTTTTAGCCCTATGGGTCGTGTTATACGATCGTGTTGTAATCCCGTTAGCATCAAAGATTAGAGGTAAACCGGTTCATATTGGTGCTAAGTTAAGAATGGGAATTGGGCTAATTATCTCAACAATGGCGGTAGTGGTTTCAGCCATTGTTGAACATGCAAGAAGAAAACAAGCATTTAAACAAGGATTAGTGAATAATCCACAAGGTGTTGTTGCCATGTCAGCAATGTGGTTGGTCCCACAATACTGCTTACATGGATTAGCCGAAGCGTTTAGTGCAATTAGTCAAAATGAGTTTTACTATTCCGAGTTTCCTAAAAGTATGTCGAGCATTGCAGCTTCGCTTTTCTTGTTAGGTATGGCGGTTGCTAATTTATTGGCTAGTCTTATTTTAAGTACGATTGAACGAATAACTAAAGGTGACAATAAAGAAGGTTGGATCGCTACTAACATTAACCAAGGGCGTTACGATAGTTACTATTGGGTTCTTGCTATCATGAGCTTTGTGAACTTGTTTTATTTTTTGGTTTGTAGTTGGGCTTATGGTCCTTGTGTTGACGAAAAGGTGAAAAACGACGCTAAAACTAGTGATAATACAGACCCTAGTGAAGAGTTACGACGCGCAAGATCAGTAGCCGATGAAAGGACAAGTCTTTTCAAAAGTTTGCCATCATAATCTTGACAGTATTTGTCAACAAAGGTTATTACTTTTAACGAACACAATTATCTTTTATTAGAAGATTAATGATCGGCTTAAAGCTCGAATGATGGGGAAAAAACGAGTATTGGTGAATCAAGAAAGTGATCGAATGGCTCGATGTGGGGTGTTGTTTAGTTTCGCTTGGTTTGATGTGTGACGATAGATGATGGCGTGAATAGATATAGGTTTTCGTTTAGTTTTGTGTTAATGATGTCGTAATAGCATTCGAACTTGAAAATATACATGTAAACATTAATATTAAGTGTGTTTATTGAATGGCTTTTGCTTGTACCATGTTGTTGATAATTTAAGTTGCAAATATTTATCAAGTTATGGATCTTATGTCTCATTGATAAAGAGCTAATTAATCAAAAATGACTGGTTTGTAAAAAAACAGAACTTTGCTCATTTGAATGTATCAAAAGGTATAAAAAAAACAATTTAAATTGGGCACAAACTGAATTCCAAGTGTTTTTGAGGTTTTTGTTAGTACCATTATGTTAATGTTTTGAAGTTGCAAACACTTTATCAAGTCATAATGTATCATCATATAATGTTAATTGACAAGTGATAATGAGCTAACTAAACACAATGATTAAACTGTAAGAAATAAGTAGTAATAAGTACTAATTGAAAAGGGATTGAAAACAATATAAAGTTGACAGATACAAAAACAATGATTCATACCATATCCAAACCAAAAATTGTGGGTTTGACAGAGGGACATGGCTCTTTATGTAAAAGAAAGGGCATCACATCAAGCTAAAATTGTTCCCTGAAAATTATGATATAACAACTGTTTAGATAATTTGGTCTTAGTACACCTAATTGTTGTATTTTTTAATTAGCAAATGAAATTTAATACATGTGATAATAAGTTTAAAAGAATTGAGTTATCTTAGTAATTACTCTATCTTGTAATGAAACATTGTATGGACAAATACATTATATTGATTCAAGTGTCATTCTCATGGAGTAGAAATAAAAATATAAATAATATCTAAGAATTGAATAAATTAATGCAAATTTGATGAGTAGGAGCAAAGATCCATTCGATGCTGTGCCTACGATAATAGTTGTCACTGTTATAATTCAGTAGGCTTATAACTACCTTTAGTGGTTTGATTCTTGATGTTATAATTCAGTAGGCTTATAACTACCTTTAGTGGTTTGATTCTTGATGTTATAATTCAGTAGGCTTATAACTACCTTTAGTGATTTGATTCTTGATTTAGAATACTAATAATGAAGTGTAAGAACAAAGATGATAATGGAGAGAAAGAAAGAAACACTTTGTAAGTGTGAGAAATGGTGCAAGTTTAATGCTTGCATTCATGAGTATTTATAGCCTAAAATCTCAATATAAAAATACATACTTTGTGTACCAAAATTGACTATATGTATACACCAAAATTGACTATCCATATCTATATTATTATTATTATTATAACACTCCCCCTTGGATAGCAATTTTATTTTGTTGAAGATCAACTATAAATTACTGCCTCGTTAAAAACCTTGCTAAAGAAAACCCAGTGGGAAAAAACTTTAGCTAAGGGAAAAAGAGTGCAGCATGGAGTTGACTCCCCCTCAAGTAGACATCGCTTCAGCTGTTACATCTTTTGAACATGTCTCATGCCAATGTTATGAACGTGTATTCTGAAAATAGCAGTTGGAAGTGCTTTCGTGAAAAGATCAGCAGAGTTTTTGCTAGATTGCACATATCTCATTTCAATCTGGTTGTCCTTAATGAGATTTTGAGTGTATGAGAAGAATCTAGGTGGTATGTGTTTTGTTCGGTCACTTTTGATATACCCTTCTTTCATCTGTGCTATGCAAGCTGCATTATCTTCATAGATAGTTGTTGGACTTTTATCGCGTTCTAGTCCACAAGAATCAGTAATGAGTTGTGTCATTGATCTCAACCAAAAACATTCTCGAGTAGCTTCATGTAATGCAATCACTTCGGCATGATTTGACGATGTAGCAACAAGTGTTTGTTTTTGAGAACGCCATGATATTGCAGTACCTCCATTTAGGAATACATATCCAGTTTGAGATTTAGCTTTATGTGGATCAGATAAATAACCTGCATCTGCATAACCAACCAAATCTTGTTTTGATTCGTTAGAATAAAATAATCCTAAATCAGTAGTTCCTCGAAGGTATCGAAATATGTGTTTGATCCCATTCCAGTGTCTTTTGGTAGGAGCAGAGCTGAACCTTGCCAACAAATTAACTGCAAAAGAAATGTCAGGTCTTGTACAATTTGTAAGATACATAAGAGCTCCAATTGCACTAAGATATGGTACTTCTGGTCCAAGAATGTCTTCTTGATCTTCACATGGACGAAATGGATCAGCTTCAACATTGAGTGATCTAACAACCATAGGAGTACTTAATGGTTTTGCCTTGTCCATATTGAAACGTTTCAAAATCTTTTCAGTATATGTTGTTTGATGTACAAGTAAACCATTAGGCATATGCTCAATTTGTAAACCAAGGCAATACTTGGTTTTTCCGAGATCTTTCATTTCAAATTCTTTCTTTAGAAGTTGAATGGCTTCATAGATCTCTTTATTTGTACCTATGATGTTAAGATCATCAACATAAACAGCTATGATCACATATCCGGATGTTGTTTTCTTAATGAAAACACAAGGGCAAGTAAGGTTATTTGTATACCCTTTGCTTATCAAGTAATCACTTAATCGGTTATACCACATACGTCCCGATTGTTTTAACCCATATAAAGATCTTTGTAATTTAATCGAATACATTTCTTTGGGTTTTGCATTTGATGCTTCTGGTACCTTAAATCCTTCAGGTAACTTCATATATATATCACTATCAAGTGATCCATATAGATAAGCAGTCACAACATCCATGAGATGCATTTCTAAATTTTTAGAAACTGCCAGACTGATTAAGTACCTAAAAGTAATTGCATCCATAACAGGAGAATAAGTTTCTTCATAATCAATTCCCGGTCTTTGAGAAAAACCTTGAGCTACAAGTCTAGCTTTATACCTTGTAACTTCATTTTTCTCATTTCTTTTTCGGACAAAAATCCATCTGTATCCTACAGGTTTCACATCTTTAGGAGTGAGAATGATGGATCCGAAAACTTTTCTTTTATTGAGTGATTCTAATTCAGCTCGTATTGCTTCTTTCCATTGAGCCCAATCATGTCTATTTTGACATTCAACCATAGATGTTGGTTCTGGATCATCATCATTATTCATGATGTCATATGCAACATTAAATGAAAATTTCTCATCAAGATTTTTCATTTCATTTCGGTTCCATAATATTTTTGAATATGCATAATTGATTGCAATTTCTGTATTGACATCATCAATCTCCTCTGCAGTAGGAGTACTGATTTGTGGTTCTTCTTGAACACTTTCTTTTACTTCATTATCAGCTGATTTTCTTTTTCGAGGATTTTTATCCTTTGAACCGATTGGTCTTCCACGTTTCTGACGTGGCAAAGATTCATGAGTGACGTTATTGCCAGCTTTTGGAATTTCAATTCGAGCTGGAGTATTTACTGCTGGTATATATGATTTTGTCACCGTTTTTGTATCTGTAAATGCATCAGGCAATTGATTTGCAAGTTCTTGTATATGCATTATCTTTTGAACTTCTGTCTCGCATTCTTTTGTGCGAGGATCAAGATACTTTAATTGAGGTTCACACCATGAAACATCATTTTCTTTATTTTTCATTTCTCCCCCTAATCTAGGGAATAATGTTTCATTAAAATGACAATCAGCAAAACGTGCTGTAAAAACGTCACCTGTCATAGGTTCAATATACCTTAATATTGAAGATGTTTCATATCCAACATATATTCCCAACCTCCTTTGAGGACCCATTTTTGTACGTTGTGGTGTCGCAATTGGAACATACACTGCACAACCAAATGTTCTAAGATGGGAAATATTTGGCTCTTGACCAAAAGCAAGTTGTAGGGGGGAATATTTATGACTTGCACTTGGTCTGATGCGAATCAATGCAGCAGCATGTAAAATTGCATGACCCCATATAGATACAGGGAGTTTTGTTCTCATTATCAATGGTCTAGCGATTAACTGTAAACGTTTAATCAATGACTCGGCTAAACCATTTTGTGTATGCACATGAGCAACAGAATGTTCAACAACAATTCCTATAGACATGCAATAGTCATTAAATGCTTGAGATGTAAATTCACCAGCATTATCAAGTCTCACCCTTTTAATGGTGTAATCAGGAAAATGAGCTCTCAATTTAATAATTTGGGCAAGAAATTTTGCAAATGCCACATTACGGCTTGATAACAGACAAACATGAGACCATCTGCTAGATGCGTCTATTAGAACCATGAAATATCTAAATGGTCCACATGGTGGATGAATTGGTCCACATATATCACCTTGAATTCTTTCAAGAAACATTGGTGATTCTTTCTCAACCTTAAGTGGTGAGGGTCTAGTTATCAATTTTCCAAGAGAGCAAGATGTACATGGAACCATTGTATCATGATGGATTTTTCTATCCTTTAGTGGATGTCCATGAGTACATTCAATAATCCTTTTCATCATTGTTGATCCTGGATGGCCTAATCTGTTATGCCATAAACTTAATACACCAGGATCAATATATTTTTCGTTAACTACCATATGTATTTCTGGTACATTTATATGTGTATAATGTAATCCAGAACTAAGTCTTGGCAGTTTTTCAACCACATGACTCTTGTCAGTGATACTTAAATATTTCTCATTTTCTGTTGTCACTGACTGATAATCATACCCGTTAAGGTATATGTCGGAGAAACTCAATAAATTTCTGCTTGACTTGGGAGAAAATAAGGCATCATTTATTAAAAATTTTGTACCATTTGGTAGTATGAAATTTGCCTTTCCTATCCCTTTTATCAAGTTAGCAGGTCCTGATATTGTATGTATAGTTCCTTCCGTTGGTTTTAGATCAATAAAATATTTCTCGGATTTAAGTATAGTGTGTGTAGTTCCACTGTCTGCTATACAGAGATCTCCACCACTTGATTGATGTTGTATTCCAGCAAAATTCATATTGAACTTCATATATAAGAAATAAATAGTGAGTACATTAATATTACACAATATTTTAAACGCAAATAGATAGTACTGAAACATTTAGCAAACATAATGACAAAGACAGACGATATTAAATCGTTTATTTTTCAAAAGACACACAACTTAAACATTCAAGAAATCTTCATATAAATCAGATGGTTTCTCAGTGACTGTTGGATCAATATTATCCACAAAATTTACTTCCTTTTCTTTACCTTTCAGCGAATCCTGATACATCTTAACAAGATGTTTAGATGTTCGGCAAGTATTAGCCCAGTGGCCCATTCTACCACATCTGTAGCAAGATTCTTCAGAATTTTTAGAAGAATTTTCTTCAACATCTTGTTTAATGGGCTTGTTTTGTGGTTGATATTTATATTTTCGTGGATTACTATTTCTTTGACCACCACGGCCACGACCACGACCACGTCCACGCCCATTACCATTACCATAAGGATGGTTTCTACCATAGTTATGGCTTTTGGCATGATGATGGTGATGGTTATTATAACCACGACCTTGCCCGCGTCCTTGTCCCTGTTTATAATTATTTGCAGTATTTGCTTCAGGGATTGCAAGTGTACCAGTAGGACGGGATTGCTGATTTTTCATTAATAGCTCATCATTTTGCTCTGCAACTAAGAGATATGAATTAAGTTCAGGATATGTTTTGAACTTTAGCATTCTCAAATTTCTTTGCACTGTGATGTTTGCAGCATTCATTGTGGAGAAAGTTTTCTCCATCATGTCTGCATCACTAATTTCATGTCCACAGAATTTAAGTTGTGAACATGTATTATACAGAGCTGAGCTGTATTCATTTACTTTCTTAAAGTCTTGGAACCTTAATGTTCTCCATTGTTCCATTGCAGCTGGAAGTAAAATTTCTCTTTGATTATTGAATCTGCTTTTGAGACCTTCCCATAAAACATGGGGATCTTCTACAGTCACATAATTATTTTGTAAGCATTCATCAATATGTTGATGAATAAAGCAACATGCCGTAGCTTGTTCTTTTTCAGAACAAGTGTTGTTTTCATTTATGGTTTCAAGAATGCCCATTGATTTAAGATGCATTTTTACTTTTATAACCCATGGCATGTAGTTGTTTCCAGTTGATTCTAAAGGAGTAAATTTAAGCTTTTCCAGATTCGACATTTTCTATTATCAAAAATTAAAACAAACATCATGATAAATTAGAGTCAATTTATATTCATAAGTATATAAACATTAAACATAAATTTAATATAACATAAATGATAAGTAGGTGACAGTGTCGACCATGTGTAAGCAATCATAAATAAATGTTATATAACAAAAATATAAATATTAGTAAACATAAATGAAAATTTGGCGACAGTGTCGACCATATATTTTTTCAGGTGGTATAACCGACCTATATCATTCTGGTGGTATAACCGACCATATATCATTTTGGTGGTATAACCGACCATATATCATTTTGGTGGCAGAGCCAACCATATTTAGTATTAAGATTATCGTGCTGATAACGTGTTATAATTCAGTAGGCTTATAACTACCTTTAGTGGTTTGATTCTTGATGTTATAATTCAGTAGGCTTATAACTACCTTTAGTGGTTTGATTCTTGATGTTATAATTCAGTAGGCTTATAACTACCTTTAGTGATTTGATTCTTGATTTAGAATACTAATAATGAAGTGTAAGAACAAAGATGATAATGGAGAGAAAGAAAGAAACACTTTGTAAGTGTGAGAAATGGTGCAAGTTTAATGCTTGCATTCATGAGTATTTATAGCCTAAAATCTCAATATAAAAATACATACTTTGTGTACCAAAATTGACTATATGTATACACCAAAATTGACTATCCATATCTATATTATTATTATTATTATTATTATAACAGTCACTAAATATGGGGAATTCTTTAATCCCACTTCTTGCTGTCCAAACAGAAACAGAACATTCTTTCCTAAGTTTAGTTTGAGTGTTTGTGATGTATATGTAATATATTATAACTAGTTTTATGAACCCGTGCGTTGCACGGAAACGTAAAAACTAAAAAAAATATCAATTCTAAAAAACAATCATTTTATGAGTCCGTGATTTGAAGATATGTTATACATTCTTGGATTGATCTAAAGTTTATGAGCCCGTGCGTTACATGAAAACGGAAAAACTAACGAAATTATTAATTAGAAGAAACAATTATTTTATGAGCCCGTGATTTGATGATATGTTATATTTTGTAATTGATCTAGATTTATGAAAGGAGGCGTATTAGGTTCGATGAGAATACTATATTACATGATAGATATAAGTCATTAAACAAAAAATTTAGCAAAACATGACCATTAGTAACACAATTATTTTTATAATAAAATAAAATTGAACAAACTCTAAAAAATCTTACTTGAAGAAAATTATCTTTCATATATATGTTTAAATATTATAATTACATATTATGTTTTATGTTACTTTTTATGTTTTAAATGTGACAATTGAAGAGATGACAAACCAACAAAAATGGAAGAGGAAAAGGTAAACAAACGATCGAGGATTAAGAGCTTTTGAAAGCAAATCATTTTATGTTTTAAAACTTTCATATTACAATTTGACTTGCTTTAATAAACACTTTTAAATTTTTTTATTATTATGTATTTTAGTTTATGAATCGAATTTGCTTGTTATTATTTTTAAGCTTGCTTGAATTAATATTTTAAGTTTTCATAAGGTTATCGTATGACATGATAATATAACACGAGCATAATATTTTAGATAGTGAAATCTATGTGTTTAATTAAATTAGATTAGATAAACTAATAACTCAATTAATATATGAAAATAATTGATAGACTGACACGTGACAGAAGTTAACTAGGAGTTGACATGTAAGATTATTGTCACGCGCTTTATATATAATAATAATGTATAGATAGATAAATAGATAGATAATCTTATTAGTGTGTATGTTTCTATGGTTGTTTCACACTATAGTTTGATAATATTTAAGAAAGTTAAGCGTATTTTAAACTAAAAATAGAAAGATTAGAGTGTTGTATATATACTGTTAAGTGTAGGATTATTTTATTATTATTAATGGTGTTAATTATAAAATATTATGTAAACCAACTCATGAAATAAAGAATTCTACAGCACATGAACTGGACCATCGTCTACAAGAAACATTAAAAAATGAGTACAAAAAGTCACATACTCAACTTAAACGTAAAGGGTATGAGCTTGAAACATAGTACACCAAATTAAAAAAAAAAATAAAGGTTCAACTTTAATTTAATAATTATTAGCAACCTATAAAAACTGAATAACCTGTATCAAGAAGTTAAATTTAACAAGATAAATTAGACCCCAATAAATTCTATCCTTTAATTTTACCTCTTACAACACACTGCAATCTGCAAACATTATTTACTAACAATATTATGTTGCATCTTAAGAATATGACTGAATTAAATTATTGTACTTCAGCAGCCAACTTTGTCTTTAACTCCTTTTTGTTAACCTAAACTTACAAACAATATGGATTCATTAGTTTACATGAGAGTTTGCAATTGTAATAGTACGAAACGTGAGCGAACAAATACAGTATTTTACCTTTCCCATTGCATTACGAGGCAGCGAGTCCCATAAAAATAATCGGGTTGGTAGCTGTACAAGGAACACAAAATAATAGATGAGGTGGGCTTTTGTCATTCTAACAACGTAAAAATTAAACAAAAAACAAATCTCTAAAAGGGGAACATGTGAAATTATAGTTAAAGTATTAATTGCGCGGATGGTCCTGTAGTTTGTAAAAATTTAACGGGATTTTTTAACGCTTGTTACTGACAGGGAGCACCAGCGTTACAATTGAATACCACAGGGACCATCCAAGTAAAAAAAGCACTGGGACAATACTACTAATCTGGTAGCCATCCGCGTAATTGTGTCTATTGATTATTTATAGAAATTGGCATAAACTGTTTATGAGTCGACTCGAACCGGCGTATTTCAATATGACCCGTTTGATCTGTTACCTGATTGACCCATATTGCCACCTTCAGAAAATAGGATTACCTTGTAAGGTGCAAGTTTCTGTTTAGCCCATGAGGAGAGTTCATCCAGTGTTAAAGCAGGCTTCGAATCTTTCTGACGAACATTTTTTATCTCCGTATCGGGCACAATTATCGCCGTCACTGCTTCTCCGTAAGTTTTATCCGGTAACCCCAATACACAACATTCTGAAATTGCTGGATGCTGTATAATAACAATGGACTGAATGTATCAAATTATGTAATTTAATCACTAAATGGGAGACGTAACTATAAAAACATGAGCCGAACAAAACTTACTTCCAAAAGAATTGCTTCAATTTCTAATGCTGACAACTTGTATCCACCGACCTTCATTATATCAGCATTAGTACCTGAAAGTTAGTATTATACGATGATTAGTTTTGAAGTTAAATAAAATAGAAATTTGATGATTAGTTTTGAAGTTAAATAAAATAGAAATTTGTGTAAAGTTTGATACATCTGCAATCGCTTTTTCTGCAACCGGGTGAATACCCTTTACCCAAAAAAAAAAAAAAAAAAAGGACCCATTTATAATGATGAGAACAATAGAGTATATTTACATGACGAGAAAAAGTGAAAATACGACAGAAGATCAGTAGATGAATCTTACGTCCCAATATTACATAATATCCGTCTTCATCCACCTTAACAGCATCACCACTTTTAAAATAGCCACCCTCTATAAATGATTCCTTAGTTACCTAACAGTTTAAAATGAATCAGTATTAAATCACAAAACATGTGACATGATATCGTTACGATTATTAACAGGTTTTTTTTTTTCTTTCTTAACCGTGATATTTGATACATCAAAAAGTAGGAAGATCAAGATATAAAAAGTACCTCGGGACGTTTCCAGTATTCCTTGAATAATGAAGGGCTTTTGACACAAAGCTCACCAACGCCCTCATTACGATCATCATCTGCAAGAATCTTCACCTATTACCAACAATTACAGAGAAAAAAAAAGTCAAGTTCACTGCAACATAATATCATGTTCATATAGTCATATTTTTCCATTAAAAAACATAGGTGTGTTCGTATTCGTTTATGTTCGGTCATTAAGAAGTTAACAAACATAAACGAACACAGTGAAAACATACAAAGAGACATAATAATTAAATCATGATTCAAGATTTTTAAGTTTAAACAAACATATATAACACACTCTTAATTAATAGTTTTATCTAATGTATAAAAAGCTTTCAAATTTACAGTCAGTTAATCAATTGGTTTGCTATAGCTATAACATGTGACCATAACTGAACCCTGACAAACATGGCGAACGAGATACATGTATGTGTTCGTTCATTTGGTCAAACGGACAAATTATCATGTTCATGTCATTTGTTCACTAAATAAACAAACATAAACGAACTTCCCATCGAACAGTTCACGAACTCTTCGGTTCGTTAACAGTCCTACATACAAGTTTTATTTTAAACGCAAATCTGTGTTGCACAAATATCCTTATAAATGTTCAAACAGCTTTAATTTTAGTTTTATGTTCCAAGACCGAAAAAGTTATCTAACCTGCACGCCTGGAAAGGGCTTGCCTACAGTGCCTCCTTTTCGCATTCCTTTTAACGGATTCGAAATTGCCATGACAAACTAAAATAGCACGAGTCAAAATCATTTAAAATGACCATTAGTAAATCATCCATTAAAACCTTTGTATAATTGTATAAAAAAGGACTATGAGATGACATAAGCAGATACCTCTGTCATGCCATATCTTTCCAATAGTATATGTCCCGTGATAGCCTCCCACTGTTGCATAACCGGCAGTGGTAGAGCTGACGAACCACACATCTGAATATAAAAAACAATGCCACAAAAAGGTTTTCCAAACATTACCAATATAATCATATCGGGTACTCATTTTTTTTTTTCATTTTTGATAAATTTAAGGCCATTTTTGATAAAATTTAGGTATCTAAGTTTTTCACCATCAAAAAGGGTTTCTTTTTTTGCATCAACATGTAAAAACTAAAATAAATGTCATTATTTGATTGTTAAAAACAGATAAGGTAGTCTCAGAACCAATTGAAAAACCTTTTGATGATTTCCTGAAAAGGTAAAAATAAAACCTTTTTTGGTAACAACCTTAAATACCTTTGATGATAAGAATAAATTTAGTTTTCTAATGACATGTATCAGTAGCTCCAATCTGTATGTTTAAAAGATTATAGCCATAAATTTAGTTAATCACCATTAAACGCAGTTGGCTTCCAGCTGCAGCAGAAGCTGATTGTAAGTCTGGATCCATAGCCTCATAGCCTTGGATCAGCCTGGTATACATGGTAGGAACCTAAAAGAACAAATAAATTCTTATATGACAACGTCAATTCAAAACAAGACTTTGCTGACCTTTAACATGTTTTGATTATGTGATATCAGCCATGATGACTGTAGTGCATTTCAATGAAGCTAAGATCGAACAGGACATGAGTCATGTTCTCTTACAGCGACATTGACATGACCCATTACTCAGCTTACATGGGGCGTGTTCTCTTACAGCGACATGAACCACTAAGTGCTAGGAGGTTTGTTGATGATTATTTGGTGACAAGTAAAAAAAAAAAAAAAAAAAAAAAAAAGAAAAAAGAAAAGTATTGCTAGAGTATAAAACAAGAAATTGTAGTTGGTTATTTAAAAATTGTGGTTAAACCATTGATTAAGCACATAAAGGAGAAATAAAATATGTGGTTATATAGTAATTTTTTGATCCAAGACATTCACTATTCACTATCAGGAGATACAACGCTCGTTGTATCTTAGCTGACAAAGAAAAACGCTCACAGATGCCGCTAATGAGGCGTTTTTGGTTGAAAATTTGTGGTCGGGGATTTGTTTTTAAACGGAGGTAAATGTGAGCGTTGTTGTTGCTTGGTTTCACGTGAATTTTTTTTGTCTTTCTATTATTTTAACACTTTTCACTCAACTACCAATCATATTTTATCACAGTCACCATAGTGAGTGGTCTAATTGTTAACTCACGGAACTTTGAAGAACTCCATATTAGAGTTACAACATCATGACTATTTCACAAAGTTTAAGTCACATTTGGAATCGGTAACTAACCAGTGGCTTGATAGACGATTTAAGGTAAGTGGAAACACTAGAGCATTATTAGTGTTGGATTTTTGTGTGTAGTTGGGGATATTAGAGAGCTCCATACTAGCTTCCAATTCACACAGTTTTTATAACACCCATCTTCGTCATCGCATTGGGAATCAAGTCTAAGCAGATACCTTTATTTTATCATTGCATTTCAGTTTACCTCATCTTACTTATTAGCTAGTTTAATAAATACTTCATTGCTAGAATAAAATTTACATTAATTCGTCATTTTAAAAGTTAAAACTAACCAAACTTCTATCAATTAAGCATTGACGAATTCTAATTAACGAAATTCAATTCAAACTCCATGTGATCGAAAACCGGTCTTGCTAAGCTATACTACCATAAGATTGGTACACTTGACAATTTTGTCTGCTAACTAGCACCTAGGATTAACTCATTTAAAACCTAAGGTGGTGTGTTTATATTAACACCAATATGCATTACAGGTGACAGAGAAAAGAGGTGAAAATAGCAAAAATAAAAAGATCTGGAACTTTGTATTCGATTTAAAAAGAAATGGCATACCCCTGTAAATACAGTTATTGCATCATCAAGCTTAGTCCCATCTTTTGGGTAAGATTCACGCCATCGTTGCCAGATACCTCTCACACTAAACTTCGGCAAGAATTCAACCTTCAACAAAATACACATACAAATTATTAACTGCTGCTATCAATTCAGCGTACATGAATTCAAACTGACTTAACTTCCAATGAGATAACTGTAGCTGCTTACCATGGAACCAGCATAAAGAGGGGCAAACAATGCATTGAAAAGCCCATGAACATGTGTAGATGAAGTTAAGGATAGAAAAAGAAAACCATTAATTTACATAAAAGATTGAATACCAAATTAACAAGCATCAAGAACAAATGGTTTAACGTTTAGTTCATGGATATGGTGTAATGGCAGGCAATGCAAAAAACGGTCACTCGATGTATACTCCCAAGCCGTTGACAACGTTTTCACCTGAAATTAAACATAAAAAACAGCAGTTAGAATACCACATGTTTTTATTGTTTTTCCTTCGTACTATGCATTTTCGTCCTGTAATCAAATATTTCTTCTAGATGATATAACACACATTAAATTATCTGTGCTAAAATGCCTTTTTTGGGGAAGGCAATATCATAAAAAGCCAAAAATGAGATATAAAAGAAAGATAGGTCTCGCAGAAAGACACTGAAAATAGAAAACGGACCTGCGCTAAAATGCTACTATGTGTATGAACAACTCCTTTTGGTTTTCCAGTTGTGCCGCTAGTATACAAAATCAATGCGGGATCATCATCTATATGAGATTTAACATAAACAGGAATTCAATAATGTAACTCATATATAAAATTATATAGTATTTAATAGAACGGATAAACACCTTTTACGTTAACTGAGAATTGACTATCTTTCAAATGTGCCCCGTTTTTGACATCACCACTAGGAACATCAGGTATCAGAGAAAACTGAGCTTCAGTCTTTTCTGCAACTTTCCGCATAAGCTCACTGTGATCCTCAGTACTCAAAATCATCGATACATCCTACAAATAGAATACTAGTTAAACACGGGAAAAAATAAAATAAGTGTATGATATTTATCGAAGGAGCAGTGTATTGTATGTTACAAACTAAATTACAAAACACAGAAACCGATTACCTACGCGGAAGTCAATGGATGCATAAAGTAGAAACTTACAAAGATCGAGTATCATAGACTTTTGAGTAACTTTTAAACTTTTCAGACACTTAACCAGGGAAAAAAAACATCACCAATACAATGTAAGAAAGTACGAAAACGACGAGAACGCACAAATGGTTTCCAGAGCATACCGAGTCAGTCATGACATGTAATAGTTCAGCTTCTGGGTAGCTGAGTGCAAGCGGTACGGCTACACCCCCACTCAACCACACTGCAAGTACTCCGGCTACAAACTCAGCTGACGGTTTAGCCACAACACCAATTCTGGCCCCATTTAGACTATTATTATTCTCCATGGTCCCATCAACCTGAAAAAACAATAACAAAATAACCACAAAATAATATTCAATTACCACAAAACATTTACAAACCTGACATAATATACTTATATCACTGCATTATTTGAAACTCACAATTTTTTGGTTATGACTGGATAACAACAGAGATATACTCCTAGCAGAAGAAACTATGTGATTGTAGCCATAGCGTTTGACATCAGCTTTGATAGCAATACTTCCATTAGATGCAGACCCGTGACTTGCAACCGCTTTAACAACATCCATGAACGTTTCGCAACTTGAAGCTGTTCAATTTCACCAACTTTAAAAAGAAAAGATTTTTTAAATACACCTCATATGTTACGTATCTCTACTCTATAACATTGCTGTAACCAAGTTTCTTGATATAAAAGTAACTAGTGTCTCAGTGTCTGTTATATATATTACTAACAGATCACGCATGCTCAGGTTGTCCTCTCATTTAAATCATCACACATGACACAATTTCCATGACTCAAAAATTCAACTCTCAGATACTTGTTATTCATGTCAAATTTAAGTACTAGTATTCGAAATTCTAGTTTAATGTTCCAAGTGGGGACTGATAATTTGAATCTACAAAGGCTCCATGAAACATATTAACATGCTGATTACAAAAGATCACACTCACACAGACATACCAATCAGCCATCAAGAAAGAAACAACTTGAAAGCATACAATTCAAAATTGTTATTCAGGCATTTCAACAAACACCTGGTGTCCAATTACACATGTAACAAACAACGTGTACCCATCACAAAACCCTAAAACTTTTAACACTTTACACATGCTACAACCCATGGATCATCAACAAAACAACAAAGAAATGATCAAGAAAATTAGAAAAACTTACCAGAAAATTGACGAGATTCAGGGAAGAAACAACTAGAAGTAAATAGAGAAGGACTGTGTTGGGTGAGAAAGTAGTTGAATAACAATAAAGCCGTCTTCTTATTAGTATTGTAGTTATTGTTTTTATAATGATGATGATAAAGGGCGGTGATAAATGTAGAGCATTTGTACATCGCTATTGAGCGGTGAATGAGTGTTGGTGATTGAATTTATGGCGATCCAACTGTCAAATAAAGTCAATCAATCAATAAATCAATGAAAAGATTATGTTGAACTACGAAACAAAACTAAAGATGTTTTTCCACGTTTCTCTTGTAAGTAGAAAGATGGCATATTTAGAGATAAAATTACAGTATTGGGATTTTGCATTTTTATCAACACTATGAATAGGAACGTGAGCTTTCATAGACGTAGACAATAAAAGTTGAGTTACTAGATGTTAATGGTGATGAGATTGATCCCAATATAAATGGTCTTTTTTGAATCTACTTCGAATCCGGGTACAGTGGGTGTTGATTCGGTTGGTATGGGCGAGCACGAATTATCTGTGATTGCGGGTGGAGGTGATGTTGGCTTTAAAGAGCATGAGGTTGTGGGTATCGATTTTGCTCATGTCGCCTCTAAATTCGACTACCAATAGTTGAAAAAGTGTTTGCGGCGTTTGACGATATAATGAAGAAAATGGAAGGCGAGTTGGTGTAGGCTTCTCTTGTCAATTCTAGCGACCCTCCTATTGCCCTGGTTAAAGAGTAAAAAGCCTAAGAAGCAAAGACCGGTTCAAGGTGTTGAAATGGAACAATTCGGCGAGTTTATCAAAGATATTTAATCTGGATTCATTGGCTTCTTTCGGTTTAATTTCCTCTCAATGTAAATGGTTGCCAATCTTTCGCTCGTTTGAGTAGATTGTTGGTGATTTTAGTGTCATCCACCATTCATTTTAGATAATTGCGATTTACTTGAATGCAAGAGTTAGTTAGTTATATACTTAACAACTGGTTCGAAGAGTGTGGAGTACACGCCCGTAAGAGTTGGCTACTAACTGTCGCATGATTGCGAGGGTCAAGGGGTTTGCTGTAGTGACCCGAACTTTTTCATGTTTATATATATTAAATGAAATTGATATTTACATGATTAAGTGTTTACAACATGTTAAGCAATCAAACTTGTTAAGACTTGATTAATTGAAATAGGTTTCATATAGACAATTGACCACCCAAGTTGACCGGCGATTCACTAACGTTAAAACTTGTAAAAACTATATGATGACATACATATATATATATATATATATATATATATATATATATATATATATATATATATATATATATATATATATATATATATATATATATATATATATATATATATATATATATAGTTATCATGATATTATGATAAGTATGTACCTCATTAAGTATTTTAACAATGAGTTATATACATAAAAATGAGACTATTGAATTAAGAAACTTGAAAACGGTATATATTACGATTATCGTTATAACAACGTCTTACTAATTACATATGAATCATTTTAAGATATTGATACATTATATATAAACATGTTAAATGATAAGTAAACATATCATTAAGTATAATAACAATGAACTACATATGTAAAAACAAGACTACTAACTTAAGGATTTCGAAACGAGACATATATGTAACGATTATCGTTGTAACGACATTTAACTATATATATCATATTAAGATATATTAATACATCATTATATCATGATAATGTAATAATTTAACATCTCATTAGATATAATAAACAATGTGTTAACAACATTTAACAAGATCGTTAACTTAAAGGTTTCAAAACAACATTTACATGTAACGAATAACGATGACTTAACGACTCAGTTAAAATGTATATACATGTAGTGTTTTAATATGTATTCATACACTTTTGAAAGACTTCAAGACACTTATCCAAGTACTTCTACTTAACAAAAATGCTTACGATTACATCCTCATTCATTTTCATCAACAATTCTACTCGTATGCACTCGTATTCGTACTCATACAATACCCAGCTTCTAAATGTATTTACTATTGGTATATACACTCCAATGATCAGCTCTTAGCAGCCCTTGTGAGTCACCTAACACATGTGGGAACCATCATTTGACAACTAGCATGAAATATCTCATAAAATTACAAAAATATTAGTATTCATTCATGACTTATTTACAAGTAAACAAAATTACACATCCTTTATATCTAATCCATATACCAACGACCAAAAACACCTACAAACACTTTCATTCTTCAATTTTCTTCATCTAATTGATCTCTCTCAAGTTCTATCTTCAAGTTCTAAGTGTTCTTCATAAATTCTATAAGTTCTAGTTTCATAAAATCAAGAATACTTCCAAGTTTGCTAGCTTACTTCCAATCTTGTAAAGTGATCATCCAACCTCAAGAAATCTTTCTTATTTACAGTAAGATATCTTTATAATACAAGGTAATACTCATATTCAAACTTTGATTCAATTTCTATAACTATAACAATCTTATTTCGAGTGGAAATCTTACTTGAACTTGTTTTGGTGTCATGATTATGCTTCAAGAACTTTCAAGCCATCCAAGGATCCTTTGAAGATAGATCTATTTTTCTCATTTCCAGTAGGTTTACCTACTAAAATTAAGTTAGTAATAATGTTCATAACATCATTCGATTCATACATATAAAACTATCTTATTCGAAGATTTAAACTTGTAATCACTAGAACATAGTTTAGTTAATTCTAAACTTGTTCGCAAATAAAGTTAATCCTTCTAACTTGACTTTTAAAATCAACTAAACACATGTTCTATATCTATATGATATGCTAACTTAATGATTTAAAACCTGGAAACACGAAAAACACCGTAAAATCGGATATACGCCGTCGTAGTAACACCGCGGGCTGTTTTGGGTTAGTTAATTAAAAACTATGATAAACTTTGATTTAAAAGTTGTTCTTCTGAGAAAATGATTTTTCTTATGAACATGAAACTATATCCAAAAATCATGGTTAAACTCAAAGTGAAAGTATGTTTTCCAAAATGGTCATCTAGACGTCGTTCTTTCGACTGAAATGACTACCTTTACAAAAATGACTTGTAACCTGTATTTACGACTATAAACTTATACTTTTTCTGTTTATATTCATATACTTAAGTTCAATATGAAACCATAGCAACTTGAATCACTCAAAACGGATTTAAAACGAAGAAGTTATGGGTAAAACAAGAAGTTATGTGCAGAGTACCATCCGAATGCGTTTTGCACAACAGTTTGCACCAAGTGTAAGAGAAGTGGTCATGGCGCGGCAAAATATGAGGTTTACGGACCAAAGAACAACAAAAATAAAGAAACAAATAAGGTCGGAACAAATAATGCCGACGTAGTTTGTTATAAATGTGGAAAACCGGGCCACATTATTAGAAATTGCCCAAACAAAGGGAATACTAATGGGCAAGGCCGCGAAAGGGTTTTCAATATTAATGCGGAAGAAGCGCAGGAAGACCCGGAGCTTGTTACGGGTACGTTTCTTATTGACAATACATCTGCTTATGTTTTATTTGATTCGGGTGCGGATAGAAGCTATATGAGTAGAGATTTTTGTGCTAAATTAAGTAGTCCACTGACGCCTTTGGATAATAAATTTTTACTAGAATTAGCAAACGGTAAATTAATTACAGCTGATAATATATGCCGGAATCAAGAAATTAAGCTGGTTAGTGAAACATTTAAGATTGATTTGATACTAGTAGAGTTAGGAAGTTTTGACGTGATAATTGGCATGGACTGGTTGAAAAAGGTGAGAGCAGAGATCGTATGTTACAAAAATGCTATTCGCATTGTACGGGAAAAAGGAAAACAGTTAATGGTATACGGAGAAAAGAGCAACGCAAAGCTAAATCTTATTAGTAATTTGAAGGCGCAAAAACTAATAAGAAAAGGTTGCTATGCTATTTTAGCACATGTCGAGAAAGTACAAACCGAAGAAAAGAACATCAATGATGTTTCCGTCGCAAAAGAATTTCCCGATGTATTTTCGAAAGAATTACCGGGACTACCTCCACATCGATCCGTTGAATTTTAAATAGACCTTGTACCAGGAGCTGCACCAATAGCTCGTGCTCCATACAGACTCGCACCCAGCGAAATGAAAGAATTACAAAGTCGGTTACAAGAACTTTTAGAGCGTGGTTTCAATCGACCAAGCACATCACCATGGGGAGCTCCTGTTTTGTTTGTCAAGAAGAAGGATGATACATTTAGGTTGTGTATCAACTACCGAGAGTTGAACAAACTTACCATCAAGAACCGCTACCCACTACCAAGAATCGACGACTTATTTGATCAACTACAAGTCTCATCGGTTTATTCGAAGATTGATTTACGTTCTGGGTATCATCAAATGCGGGTGAAGGAGGATGATATTCCAAAGACTGCTTTTAAGATGCGTTACTGTCATTACAAGTTTATGGTTATGCCGTTTGGGTTGACTAACGCACCAGCTGTGTTCATGGACCTCATGAACCGAGTGTGTGGACCATACCTTGACAAGTTTGTCATTATTTTCATTGATGACATACTTATTTACTCAAAGAATGATCAAGAGCACGAAGAACATTTGAGAAAAGTGCTAGAGTTGTTGAGGAAAGAAAAACAGTACGCTAAATTTTCAAAGTGTGCATTTTGGTTGGAAGAAGTTCAATTCCTCGGTCACATAGTGAATAAAGAAGGTATTCAGGTGGATCCGGTAAAGATTGAAACCGTTGAAAAGTGGGAAAACCCGAAAACTCCGAAGCATATACGTCAATTTTTAGGATTAGCTGGTTACTAGAGAAGATTCATCCAAGATTTTTCCAAAATAGCAAAACCCTTGAATGCATTAACGCATAAAGGGAGGAAATTTGAATGGAAGGATGAACAAGAGAAAGCGTTTCAATTGTTAAAAAAAAGTTAACTACGGCACCTATATTGTCATTACCTGAAGGGAATGATGATTTTGTGATATATTGTGACGCCTCAAAGCAAGGTTTTGGTTGTGTATTAATGCAACGAACGAAGGTAATTGCTTATGCGTCTAGACAATTGAAGATTCACGAGCAGAATTATATGACGCATGATTTGAAATTAGGCGCGGTTGTTTTTGCATTAAAGACTTGGAGGCACTACTTATATGGGGTCAAAAGTATTATATATACCGACCACAAAAGTCTTCAACACATATTTAATCAGAAACAACTGAACATGAGGCAGCGCAGGTGGATTGAATTGTTGAATGATTACGACTTTGAGATTCGTTACCACCCGGGAAATGCAAATGTGGTAGCCGACGCCTTGAAAAGAAAGGACAGAGAACCCATTCGAGTAAAAACTATGAATATAATGATTCACAATAACCTTACTACTCAAATAAAGGAGGCACAACAAGGAGTTTTAAAAGAAGGAAATTTAAAGGATGAAATACCCAAAGGATCGGAGAAACATCTTAATATTTGGGAAGACGGAACCCGGTATAGGGCTGAAAGAATTTGGGTACCAAAATTTGGAGATATGAGAGAAATGGTACTTAGAGAAGCTCATAAAACCAGATACTCAATACATCCTGGAATGGGGAAGATGTACAAGGATCTCAAGAAACATTTTCGGTGGCCGGGTATGAAATTCGATGTTGCTAAATATGTAGGAGAATTTTGACGTGTTCTAAGGTCAAAGCTGAGCATCAGAAACCATCAGGTCTACTTCAACAACCCAAAATCCCGGAATGGAAATGGGAAAACATTACCATGGATTTCATCACTAAGTTGCCAAGGACTGTAAGTGGTTTTGATACTATTTGGGTAATAGTTGATCGTCTCACCAAATCAGCACACTTCCTGCCAATAAGAGAAAATGACAAGATGGAGAAGTTAGCACAACTGTATTTGAAGGAAGTCGTCTCCAGACATGGAATACCAATCTCTATTATCTCTGATAGGGATGACAGATTTATTTCAAGATTCTGGCAGACATTACAGCAAGCATTAGGAACTCGTCTAGACATGAGTACTGCCTATCATCCACAAACTGATGGGCAGAGCGAAAGGACGATACAAATGCTTGAAGACATGCTACGAGCATGTGTTATTGATTTCGGAAACAGTTGGGATCGACATCTACCGTTAGCAGAATTTTCCTACAACAACAGCTACCATTCAAGCATTGAGATGGCACCGTTTGAAGCACTTTATGGTAGAAAGTGCAGGTCTTCGATTTGTTGGAGTGAAGTGGGGGATAGACAGATTACGGGTCCGGAGATAATACAAAAAACTACCGAAAAGATCATCCAAATTCAACAACGGTTGAAAATCGCCCAAAGTCGGCAAAAGAGCTACGCTGACATTAAAAGAAAAGATATAGAATTTGAAATTGGAGAGATGGTCATGCTTAAAGTTTCACCTTGGAAAGGCGTTGTTCGATTTGGTAAACGAGGGAAATTAAATCCAAGGTATATGGGACCATTCAAGATTATTGATCGTGTCGGACCAGTAGCTTACCGACTTGAGTTACCTCAACAACTCGCAGCTGAACATAACACTTTCCACGTCTCGAATATGAAGAAATGTTTTGCTAAAGAAGATCTCACTATTCTGTTAGACGAAATCCAAATCAACGAAAAACTTCAATTCATCGAAGAACCCGTCGAAATAATGGACCGTGAGGTTAAAATGCTTAAGCAAAACAAGATACCAATTGTTAAGGTTCGATGGAATGCTCGTAGAGGACCCGAGTTTACCTGGGAACGAGAAGATCAGATGAAGAAGAAATACCCGCACTTATTTCCAGAAGATACGTCAACACCTCCAACTGCTTAAAATTTCGGGACGAAATTTATTTAACGGGTAGGTACTGTAGTGACCCGAACTTTTCCATGTTTATATATATTAAATGAAATTGATATTTACATGATTAAGTGTTTCCAACATGTTAAGCAATCAAACTTGTTAAGACTTGATTAATTAAAATAGGTTTCATATAGACAATGGACCACCCAAGTTGACCGGCGATTCACGAATGTTAAAACTTGTAAAAACTATATGATGACATACATATGGATATATATATATATATATATATATATATATATATATATATATAGTTATCATGATATTATGATAAGTATGTACCTCATTAAGTATTTTAATAATGAGTTATATACATAAAAATGAGACTATTGAATTAAGAAACTTGAAAACGGTATATATAACGATTATCGTTATAACAACGTCTTACTAATTACATATGAATCATTTTAAGATATTGATACATTATATATAAACATGTTAAATGATAATTAAACATATCATTAAGTATGATAACAATGAACTACATATGTAAAAACAAGACTACTAACTTAAGGATTTCGAAACGAGACATATATGTAACGATTATCGTTGTAACGACATTTAACTGTATATATATATCATATTAAGATATATTAATACATAATTATATCATGATAATGTAATAATATAACATCTCATTAGATATAATAAACAATGTGTTAACAACATTTAACAAGATCGTTAACTTAAAGGTTTCAAAACAACATTTACATGTAACGACTAACGATGACTTAACGACTCAGTTAAAATGTATATACATGTAGTGTTTTAATATGTATTCATACACTTTTGACAGACTTCAAGACACTTATCCAAGTACTTCTACTTAACAAAAATGCTTACGATTACATCCTCATTCATTTTCATCAACAATTCTACTCGTATGCACTCGTATTCGTACTCATACAATACCAGCTTCTAAATGTATTTACTATTGGTATATACACTCCAATGATCAGCTTTTAGCAGCCCTTGTGAGTCACCTAACACATGTGGGAACCATCATTTGGAAACTAGCATGAAATATCTCATAAAATTACAAAAATATTAGTATTCATTCATGACTTATTTACAAGTAAACAAAATTACACATCCTTTATATCTAATCCATATACCAACGACCAAAAACACCTACAAACACTTTCATTCTTCAATTTTTTTCATCTAATTGATCTCTCTCAATTTCTATTTTCAAGTTCTAAGTGTTCTTCATAAATTCTATAAGTTCTAGTTTCATAAAATCAAGAATACTTCCAAGTTTGCTAGCTTACTTCCAATCTTGTAAAGTGGTCATCCAATCTCAAGAAATCTTTCTTATTTACAGTAAGATATCTTTCTAATACAAGGTAATACTCATATTCAAACTTTGATTCAATTTCTATAACTATAACAATCTTATTTCGAGTGAAAATCTTACTTGAACTTGTTTTCGTGTCATGATTCTGCTTCAAGAACTTTCAAGCCATCCAAGGATTCTTTGAAGCTAGATCTATTTTTCTCATTTCCAATAGGTTTACCTACTAAAATTAAGGTAGTAATGATGTTCATAACATCATTCGATTCATACATATAAAACTATCTTATTCGAAGATTTAAACTTGTAATCACTAGAACATAGTTTAGTTAATTCTAAAATTGTTCGCAAATAAAGTTAATCCTTCTAACTTGACTTTTGAATCAACTAAACACATGTTATATATCTATATGATATGCTAACTTAATGATTTAAAACTTGAAAACACGAAAAACACCGTAAAACCGGATATACGCCGTCGTAGTAACACCGCGGGCTGTTTTGGGTTAGTTAATTAAAAACTATGATAAACTTTGATTTAAAAGTTGTTCTTATGAGAAAATGATTTTTCTTATGAACATGAAACTATATCCAAAAATCGTGGTTAAACTCAAAGTGGAAGTATATTTTCTAAAATGGTCATCTAGACGTCGATCTTTCGACTGAAATGACTACTTTTACAAAAACGACTTGTAACCTGTATTTCTGACTATGAACTTATAATTTTTCTGTTTAAATTCATAAACTTAAGTTCAATATAAAACCATAGCAACTTGAATCACTCAAAACGGATTTAAAACGAAGAAGTTATGGGTAAAACAAGATTGGATAATTTTTCTTGTTGTAGCTACGTGAAAATTGGTAACAAATATATATTAATCATATCCTAGCTAACTCATATTATATTATACATGTATTTTAATATATTATGTAATCTTGGGATACCATAGACACGAATATAATGGTTTGACATATCATATCGACCCATCTATATATATATATTTCGGAACAACCATAGACACTCTATATGCAGTAATGTTGGAGTTAGCTATACAGGGTTGAGGTTGATTCCAAAATATTATATATACTTTAAGTTATGATCTAGCCTGAGGCTTGTATACACGAGGTCGTGGATTGATTCGAGATAATATATATTGCTTTATTTTCTGTACATCTAACTGTGGACAACTAGTTGTAGGTTACTAACGAGGACAGCTGACTTAATAAACTTAAAACAGCAAAACGTATTAAAAATGTTGTAAATATATTTTGAACATACTTTGATATATATGTACATATTTGTTATAGGTTCGTGAATCGACCAGTGGCCAAGTCTTACTTCCCGACGAAGTAAAAATCTGTGAAAGTGAGTTATAGTCCCACTTTTAAAATCTACTATTTTGGGATGAGAATACATGCAGTTTTATAAATGTTTTACAAAATAGACACAAGTAAATGAAACTACATTCTATGGCTGGATTATTAAACCGAATATGCCCCTTTTTAGTCTGGTAATCTAAGAATTAGGGAACAGATACCCTAATTGACGCGAATCCTAAAGATAGATCTATTGGGCCCAACGAGCCCCATCCAAAGTACCAGATGCTTTAATACTTCGAATTCATCATGTCCGAAGGGAGTCCCGGAATGATAGGGGATATTCTATATGCATCTTGTTAAGGTCGGTTACCAGGTGTTCACCATATGAATGATTTTTATCTCTATGTATGGGATGTATATTGAAATATGAAATCTTGTGGTCTATTATTACGATTTGATAAATATAGGTTAAACCTATAACTCACCAATATTTTTGTTGACGTTTGAAGCATGTTTATTCTCAGGTGATTATTAAGAGTTTCCGCTGTTGCATGCTATTATATGGACAAGATTTGGTGTCAGCATGCTTGTATAATATTGTTTAAAACTGCATTCGAGATTTATTTTGTTGTAACATATTAATATTTGTAAACCAATATGTATTGGTAGTGTGTAAGTGTGATATTTGTTAGATTATTATTTCTGGATAATCTAAGTGGTGTCTTGTTAACCTTGTCGATAAAATAAAGGTTATGGTTTGTTTTAAAAACGAATGTAGTCTTTGAAAAACGTCTCATATAGAGGTCAAAACCTCGTAACGAAATCCATTAATATGGAACGTTTATAATCAATATGAACGGGACATTTCATTTGCGCCCCAGCGCCCCTGGCTGAGGTCCCACCCAAATGAAAGGTTACACCCTTTCAAATTATAACTGTCAAATGTAACAATTTTGTTATTTTGTTTTTGGCATTCTGCATTCAATTCAGATGAAGAAGATGGGTTAAAGGACGATTTCACCCTCACATACATTGCATATGTCAAGACTTAACGGACGTATTTAACATAAGTTTGACAAAAAGATTCTAAAGGCACAAAAAGGCCTGAGGGACGCTGTTAGCAATATGAGGTATAATACAGGTAACAACAGAGGAAAAAAGTCCATTCTTTAAATACATAAAACACTCTTCCTAAATCAATCCTTGAGGTAGGGTTTGTTCTTTCAATAGAGGAGAATTAATGGTAGGTCCTTGCACTGCGACGGACCTGTGAGTCGTCGATAGTTACATTTAGGTTGAAGTTATGTTGAAGTCTTAATAACCGAGTCTGATATTGACATGCGCATCAATAGTTTAATCTTTCATATTTATTTATATAAATTGCTAGCTAAAATTAATGAAACGACTATCTATTAAATAATATAACTCACGGTCTTGCGAGGAATTAGTTTGTGTCGTACACTTATAATTACAATCTTCTTATCTAACCTTTTATTAATTAAATTTTAAAAAAAAAAATATAGTAGTAAGTGATTTAGGTAAAGGATAAATAAAAGAATAATACTAAACCTACAAGTATAAAAAGAATAAAGTTATAAAAGTTGTTGAATTTATAAAATTGTTATTATATAAACTTTTTATGTTTATAAAAATTTTACTCCTCAGTCCCAAAATGATTATTTGGTTTGTTTTTTTTAGATTTAAGAGATATGAGCAGATTGTCCATTTGCACTTAATTTAATTGATTAGTTTTAATTAAAGATTGCTTAAACTACTAAGTAGTTGACATACTCCGTATTTAATTGTATTTGTATCTTTCAATAACCGACATGATATAATGATATAATTGGAATTATAGGGAATTTTTATTGTTATTTTGACTAAGAGACAATTTTTTTAGGACAAATAAAAATAATAAAGTATACAATTATTTCGGAACGAAGAAGTAGATGTTTAAACAAAAATGTAGTCGTTTAGAATTTATTTTTCTTAACTACAGTTTAGTATATTTTTGTTTTATATCTATATCTAACCACCCAATAGTCCAATAGCCCAATTGCAATATGAGAATATCATAATGTAGCTTACATATACATTAATGGACATAAGCCCAAATGTTTGGCTCAAAGTAAACGAGTTTAAAAGCCGTATTGCTAGAAGTCTGGAAGAACGATATAAACATTTCTATTTCCATTTCTATTTCTAATAACTAAAAAGTATATCAGCCGAGGCTGATGAATAGTAACAGGTTAATTTTGTAATTTCACGTTCTTCTGTTTTCTCTTACAACACTCCACCACCTACCAACTAGGGGTGTTCATCGGTTTGGTTTTTGGTTTTTTGGATTATTCTGTTCGGTTTTTTTGGTTTTGAAACTTCAAAAATTAAAACCGAAAACCAAACCAAAACCAAATGTAAATGTCAAAACCAAAACCAAAACCAAAACCAAAACCAAACCAAATTCAAATTCGGTTTCGGTTTGGTTTCGGTTAAAATCGAATTCAACTTTCAAAATCAATTTTTTACTTTTTCCCTACGAGATGTATAAACATTATTGTATCAACTTTGTAATATATCATACTAAAGTAATATATAAATCGAATGTACGTATATATACAAATTTACAAAATACAATAAGCTTATATTAGCTTATAAAATATCATAATACAATACATATTATATAAAAAAAATAAACAAAATCAATAACCAAGAGAAAGTCGATTTAAATTTGTTACATGTATAAGAATACGGAAAGAAAGAAATTAGAAAATATATGAATTAATAAATTAAATAGGATTTCAAATCGAGTAAACAAACTTTGACTTGAAAATGTAAATTATCTACTTAAATCATATATCTAACACATGTATACAATAATATTAATTACTTAATATATTTATTTAATAATGTTTAAATTGAATTCGGTTTTATATTCGGTTTTTCGGTTAACCAAATTCAAAAATTTCAAAACCAAAAACCGAACCGAAAATCAAATTTTAATTCGGTTTTCGGTTTCGCTCGATCCGAAAATCATTTTATACATTCGGTTTGGATTTTTTTGATTTGGTTTCGATTTGGTATTCGATTTAAATGGTCTTAACTCTTAACCAAACCCATGAACACTCCTACTACCAACCCTTCATCATTCATCCCTCTTTCACCTCTCTCTCACTTGATCACTCTTTACTCGCCATCATCGCCATCAACACCATCGTCGCCAACATCAACACCGTTTCCAACAGCAGCCTACTCTGGTCTGTTCCTTTACCCACTCCACATCATGTCGTCTCTCTTGGTCTAAAAAAAAATGAAACCACCTAATGTTTACTTCACAAATTGGGTGATTGACCTCAACCCCTTCTCCATCATCTCCTTTAATCAATTTGTATCTTACACAAATTATATCGATGCAGATATAGGGTTCAGATTAGGGTTTGAAGCAATTGATGGGTTACTTGATTTCTGGTGGCTCTGCGCCCGAACATCTCCTTACAAATATCACTAGATGTTACACAACAACGCGTCTATACGCGCTGGAAAACTACAATTTCGGAAGCTCTTGATTTTTTCTGCCCAACTGTCGGCGTGTATACTGACACCTCTACTGTAAAAATTTAGAAGGTTTGGGGGCTTTGTTAGTGTGGTTCATAGATTTTTTATCTACTTGAGAATGAAAATATTTGTGTTGGTGGATTACGGGAGATTTATGTTTGTTATTGTTTTTGCAATTGGTAAGTGAGAATATATACATTTATCGTATAAAGTATGAAGTGTTAGATTTGTTTGATTTCTTGGGTTTTTGTGTTAAATTTTAGGTTGTCGCTATGTTTGTTCAATTTTTGTCATTCCGTTTTAGATGGAAATTTGTTGGCGAAACTGAAATTTACGTCGGATTCTGAATCGAAGTTCTCAACTGCAACTTACATGGGAAGACTGGAAGTGTAATCCTAAACCAGGGGATGAAAAACTAGATAATACAACTTATTCTAGAGTGTAGCAATCTTAAGTGATGTAAATGATAACTAGGTAATTTTTGTGATTTTTATCATCAGGTGTCTAAATGTTTGCACCCTTATGAATAGCCCCCTCTGGTTGTAATTAGCTCCTGTCTTGGTGTTAGTTTTAATGGAAGCCATAGCTTTAAAAAAAAAAAAGAAAAAAAGATTAGTGATGGCTATTTTTTTTAATCTTAGTTTTGAAATTTGGTTACTTTTTGCGTTTTTGTGTCATTAATAGGTATTGTTTCTGTGCTTGAAAGAAGAATAAAGATGGTTTTTCGTACGATGAAGGTAATGATCAACCACTTCATTATACATGTTTCACTTTTTAAGCTACTTTTCTTAATCTTTCTTTGTGATAATCTGTTCCCGTATTTATTTTCTTTTGTTTAATATACGGAGTAGTATTCATGGAGCTCTTTCACAATTTTGGATTATAAGAGCTTCTTCTGGACAACATCGATCAGCTACATATGTATTGTCACTATCAATTATTTTGAATGGTTAGTAGTGTTATATTAACCGCTACAAATCGATCATGTAGTACCATATATTAAATTGAGATGAATATAAGATTCTAGGGAATATTGTTTGAAAATGCACAGAACTTTTACCAAATTCCCATTGTATACAGCTAACTTTCAAATCTCCTATTGTATGCATTCAACTTTCTAAATTGTTCTATTGTATGTATTTAACCTGTTATAACAGGTAAACTTCAAGTCACCTCAATTTAATAGTTACATTATTGGTCCCTCATGTTTATTAGATATTGCATCATTTATTTTTTCTAGACAAAATTACTTTCATTGATCCCTCATCTAATTTTACTATAATGATCACAACGTTTTTGCACTTTTTGCTAAATCACACAACAACAAGGGGTATCAATTTGACCATGGTTAGAGCTAAGTAGATGGTCAATATCCTAACAGTTTAATGGATTACTAACGATTTCCTTGAATGAAGTTCTGCAACATAGAGAAACATATCACAACATATTTAAATGCATCTCCTGGAAAAAAATCCAACAAATCAACAAACTATTTCAAGAAAACAGACCATTAGTATTTGAAAGTTTGACTGAGAACAAATTATCTTACAGCAACGTACACTTTTGGTAGATCTTCTCAATCGCAATCTCACAGCGGTTCCCGTCTTAATCTTTTTATGCTGGACATCCACCGAAAAACCGTTATCTTACAGCAACGTACACTCTTGATACTCCAAATTTTGTAGATTACTTCAAAAAAACAACAACAATAGTTTATAATCCATGTTTAATGGTTGAATTCAATGTTTGAGGTTTTTAAAATTAGAGTTCTTATTTTATTTTTATAGTGATGAAGATGTTAGGGTTCTTTATTAATGAAGGGAATGGTAAGATGAAATAAGATCTAACGGAAAAATTTAACGGACGTTAAGTCGAGGGACCAATCACAAATTTTTTCTACATAATTACTATTTTTTCTACATAATTACTAGATACCTTGTATACAAGTTACATGATGCATACAATAGAACAATTTAGAAAGTTGAATGCATACAATAGAAGATATGAAAGTTGGATGCATACAATAGGAATTTGGTGAAAGTTCAATGTATTTTTAAATAATTTTCCCAAGATTCTATTACAGAATTAGTTTATTTAGTTTGTAATATTGTTACATATTAACATGCAATTTTGTGTGGGATGAGTCCATTCTCTCAACACAATATAATTGGGAATTACAAGAATGGTTTTGTTTAAGTTTTATCGTTTTGAGTGCATTGGTTGTTTGTAGGTTATTAACGCGCTTTGAGGGCGTCATTGGTAACTGCCTCTTTCGATTGTCATTTTGTCTCATATTACAAAGAGTTTGATTTTAATGCTATTGTATGTTCGTTGTTGATCAAGCTTCTTACTGCCTTCGACCTTTCTTCCGTTTCAGGGTAATTTGAGATTTTATCATCACATGTTTTAGTTCACTTACCCTTTGCATATTCAATATTTCAAAATCCTTGCCTAATTCTTTTGAATCTGACCGTGTTTGTTTTTTAAGTAATTGTGTATTTGCCGCTGTCCTATGTTTACCATTCTGTGATCACTCACTGTCGTTTGGGATGTTGTATGTATTTATAGAGGAAAGTTACTAAGGTTTTCTTAATGTTTTATTTTTTACATGTTTTGAAGTAGATGATATTTCAGGTTCATGAGTTTTTGTCAAATGGAATACATAGTAATGTGAAAACCAAACTGTCAATTAAACACATTTGTCACATAAAAACATGTAATTTGTCAAATACATATGTATTTTGCTCCAATTAGCAACGTAGCAATGGTATTTACAACTGTGATTTTTTCATATGATTTTAGTTTAATATTAGTAAGTATGATATGATATGAGGTTGGTTTGATTGAAGTATTATAAATTTTTTTTTACTGCCCAATGATGCTAATAGATGGATAATCTTTTTCTTAAAATATGAAACAGCATGATGTAGACACTTCATATACAGTTTTATGTTACATGATCATTATTGCATGTTTGATTGAAGTGTCCCAGGTATTATATACACATTTCTTAATTTCTACTTTAACATCAAGTTGAGCCGAGGCAAGAGATGATCCAGCTTTTCAGCAAATATAAGCATATGTTTCAAAACTCATGGGTATTATATACTTTCATGCTCTTTCACGTACGTTGAGGTTGCTATTAGAGCCCATTAGGTTATGAATTGGTTGATTTTGGTTATGTATTATCTCTGGCAGGTCAACCGGGTAAAATGAAGCAACTATCTGAGAAGGAAGCGGGCCTAATGTCATGGGACCAGCTACAAAACATGCATTATTTATGATAAATTCTAAAAAAGATTCATATTTTGCAATCTTATTGATGTATATTACATGCTTATCCTATTAGTTGTCATCTTTATAATATAGGAGGATGGTTGATTTGAGGTTCATGAAAGCCATCTATGCGCGTTTCCACACAGGTGCATTCTGTCAAATTCAATTTGTATGCAAAGGAAATGTAATTTTAATTAAGAAAGGTTGGCTTCTACCCTTCCTGTGTGTATGTAACTTTCTGTACAATCATGTACACACTAAACATGAAAGCAAGCTCCGAAATCAAAAAATCTTTTGAAGTAAGAGGCTCCCAACCATGACAGCACTTCCTCCAGGACTAGCCAACCATTCAGCACTACATCAGCACTTCCATCTCACTTCCTTCCCAGGACTAAACCCAGGACTAAACACTCTCAACAGTGACACTCCTCCTTCTATATTTTTAATTACTTTTTTTCTAAAAATTAAATAATTAAAATTAAACATAAATATAATTCATTACTTTTAATTATTTTAACTAAATTGAAAATACTTTTATTATTATTTATTACTAATATTATAAATATAATTTTAATTTAAATAATTATTAATTATTAGATTACATCAAACTTAAAAATTAATTTGATTAAATATTTATTTACAAGATAAAATAGAATATTAAAAAAGTACTACTTAAATCAATGTAAGTCACAAAATTTTTGGAACCACTATTAAATAGATACAGAATAAAAAATATAGGCTAACCTCCAATTATTACATCCTCATCCTCTCAATTTCTTCAATGAGCAACTTCCATTTACATCCTCATCCTCTAAATTTCTTCAATGAGCTGGTAAAAGAAAAAAGAAAAAATACAAAGAAAAGGAAATATACACCAAATTCTCGTCCACAAATATGCTCAGAATGGACGAAGGAAGAGACGAGCCGAGCTCGGCGATTTCTGGGCGAGACTTGGGCGGGGTTGGTGCCATCGGCGCCCACCTGGGCAGGCTTGTGGGCGGGGCTGTGGACGAGCCGTTGGGACCTCTCTAATTGTGTAATCTATTGTAGTAATGCTGTACTTTGTGTAATAGCGTATACAAAAACAATATATTAAAAAGAGCAGTGAAACGCGTTTGGCCTTCATCTAGTAGAGTTGTAATCACTTGCATCTATTAATTTGCTTGAAATCTAAGGGACCAACGAGAGTGCGACATGTGGCGAGAAAATCACATGTGATTGACAAAAAAGATTTCAAAAATTTTTTTTTGAAATTTTTTTTTGAAAACTTTTTTTTTCGAATATTTTTTTTACAATCACATGTGATTCTGCATGCCAATCACATGTGATTATGCATGTTAAATCCTATAACATGTGATTGTACAATTCAATCACATGTGATTGTGCAGATAAATCACGTGTGATTGTATAAAAAAATTTGGAAAAAAAAATGTGACGACCCGGAAAATTTTGACCAATTTTAAATCAAACTTTCGATACGATTTAATATCCTTGACACGATAAGCAAAGTCTGATAGGTTGAGTCTCAAAATTTTTGAACTGTTTATATGGATTCAGTTAACCTTCGACTATTCCCGACGATTCACGAACAATTATTTTTAAATAAATGTATGTGTATATATATATATATATATATATATATATATATATATATATATATATATATATATATATATATATGAATTCTATACATAAATAGTATTGTAATCAATAACAATTAAAGATTCAATATATTAATTACTAAACATGATAAAATTAATAAATTGTATTACGAGTTTGAATATAAATGTTATATTAATATTATATTCATTACTTTCATTATTATTATTATTAATATTAATATTAATAGTGTATCATTAATATTATTATATAAAATATATATACATATATTACAAATTGTTATAGTATTGTTATTACTAATATTATTATTATCATTAATAATATTAGAATTAGTACAATTAGTATTATTATTAATATTAATATCAGTATTAGTAATATTATTATCCCAATATACAATATATAAATATGAAAATTTGATATGTATGATTTGTTATATTTATTAATTATTATTAAACTTATCCTTTTATTTATAAATCCTTAATAATATTATCTATTATTATTATTATTATTATTAATATTATTAACGCTATTATTAACAATTATCAATATACTTGATATTAAGAATTTGTATTATTAATTTTAGTATTATTTATAATATTAGAAGTAATTATTATTATTAATTTACTTTTATATTTATTTAATTACATAAAATATATAAAGAAATTAACAGATGGTACGATATTGTTACACATAACTATCATACTATATCTGATTTACAAAATTTGTACAATCAAGGATCCAATCACTGAACGCATCTAAATTCTGTTAGCTATCAACTTCCCCTTTTAATTTTCTAATATATTTCGGTACTGAGTAAATGATTCTTGTCGAGTTTGTTAAGCTACAAAACAAACGGGTCGTATCGTCTTTACAGCTTCAAATATTCGATTACAATACATAATGTTAACCATTACTGAAATTTGAATGGAGGGGGAGAAGAATCAAACAAATGAATACAAAATTTATTACCTATCAATATCAGTAAATCGTACGAATCTGTTTCCAATCTCTTTCTACTTTTATTTCTTTGTTTCCTTCTTCATGGATTGATTCCATCTGTCGAACACACTTTCTTTATATAACATACGTTGGCCTCAAATTGTGGAGGAAGTTATTCGATTTCTCCATCACCACCTTCAATCTATTATCTGTTAATTGTTCAATTACAATACCCTGAGTACCATAACATCACCTTAAACCATAAACCACAACACACCACTTGTAACCACCTAGCACCACCATTGGATCACCACTGTTAGCCACCATCGCCAACCTCTCTCTTTTCTCTCCCTCTTCATTAGTGAACTACTGCTGCTATTGATGACCTTAAAAGAAACCCATTAAACATCACCTTGTTTCTGCTATAGCATAACCGACCCACATAAAACCTTCATAAACCGCCACCATCATTGAGCTACCACCACCATGTCATCATCTTCAATCTTAAACCCTACACCACTTTTAACTATCTTGTAACCTTTTTGATGTAACCCTAAATCTACATATATTTTTTTTTCTTCTCTTCAAAGTTATCAACTTGATAAACAAATTTTGCCATTTGAACTGGAGTGCATCCATGATTGTTGTACACTAGAGTCTTCATCCATATGTTGAAGCATTCTTGCTTTGAACTCACATATAGAGATGATGATATTGGTCTGTACCTCTCTCTTTACGATACCTGTTATATTTTTCTGACTCCCTAAAACAACAAACCTGATTTTGTATACTTTATACTTCGTGACTTCTTTAAAAAAAAAAAGAGACGTGATAATAATGAAGTTGATAGTGCTAAACACAAATATCCCTTTTATTCTTTTGATAATATTTTCAAAGAAATTCGGTGCAATTCACTTGCACTTTATTGAGTGAATAATTAAAGGTATTATGTCATTAGCGGGATCCAGCTTTTAGTTTGGGGAGTTTAGTGGTTATTGGATGTTTGAATATTAAATACATGGCATAATCAATCATGGAGACAACAATTCGCTAGTGCTATTAGACTTAAGTAAGTGGCTGGCCGAAAGACGTTCACACATATACAACTTTTAGTTTTTGAATATTATATATATTTATTTATCGCAAGTGGAGAATGCGCTGGTGAAGAAACAAATATGTGGAAATAAATAATGAATGAGTTGGATACCGACGTGTTTTTTTTTTATTCGTTGATTAGTACAGCGGTTTGATTTATTTTGAATGAATCCGTATGTCTAAATATTTCAGTTGGGCCATTATGATTAGTGATGTTGGGCCGAAAGAGATATGGAGTATTAAATTGCTATTCGATCCCTGGTTCTAATACATTTATGATATACAACGATGAAGAAACATGATAAATATGAGATAGATGATGTTATCTAGTGATGGGCGAGGATAATATAAGAGTAATGATGTAAATAGCGAGATAAATGATGATCAAAGTTGCATAATTGATTGAGCAAAAAATGATATTTATGATGACGATTATGATGATGAAGAATAATGGAAGTTGATCATGAGATTAGATGATTAAGATTATGATGGTGATGATTAGATATTAAGGTAATGATGATGATGATGATGATGATGATGATGATATGTGAAGATGGTTATGGTTGTATGATGTTGATAATGATACGGTATAAGTGATGAGATAATTATATCACAAGAAACGATCGATGATTAGGAAGCGAGTAAGATGATTAGGATAAGGATATTGTGTTAATGATTAAGATAATATGATCATAATAATAATAGGATAGTGATGATGATCCATGATTATGATAATCGTAATGAGTCACAATGATGATGACGATCGGATAAGATATTGATGATCATTAATAATGATCGTGATGTGATGATTTATATTGATGAACCGAAGACGTTTAGGTTGATATCGGGTTAGCGGGACGTCGCGGGTTCAAACCTGGACTTGGGCATTTTTAAGGACTACTTCTATGAGGTAGTATTACTATTATCATTATTATTATTATTATTATTATTATTATTATTATTATTATTATTATTATTATTATTATTATTGTTATTATTATTATTATTATTATTATTTTTAACATTATTCTTATTAGTATTGTTCTTATTATTATAATTATTATTATTAGTCTAATTATTATTATCATAAAAAGGTACAACTTCTTATTTATTATTATTAATATTATTTTATCAAATAACTATTAGTTATATAAAACTATACTTAATACACATAATATAACTATATTTTTATTTATTTAAAGTACATAAAATGAATACATTTATGAAACATACAAATTATTAATATAAAACAATATCACTAATATATATATATATATATATATATATATATATATATATATATATATATATATATATATATATATAAATTTAATATATATATATATAAATGATATAGGTTCGTGAATTCGAGGCCAACTCTGCATTGTTCTGTATCGTCGTATGCATATTTTTACTACAAAATATCATATTGTGAGTTCATTTGATTCCCTTTTACTCTTTACATTTTTGGGACTGAGAATACATGCGCTGCTTTTACAACTGCTTTATTAAATGCTTTTGAAATATATTTTGAACTACGAATACATGAAATGTTTTTATAAATGTTTGACGAGATAGACACAAGCAAAACATTCCTCGAATGAATTATTATGCAGACAGAAGTTCTGTGGATTATTATTGAATTAATTGGACGTTATAATTGCTACTAATTGTTGTGAATATTTCCCCTGATTATTATTGCTTGGTAACCTAAGAATTAGAAACGGGTATGGCCCTAATTCACTCGAATCCTAAAGGTAGCTACCGGGTTTAACACCCTCACATAGAATGTTCACTAGACGGAAGAGCTAGTGGGCGTGGTGTTTAGTACTTCGAAGTTTATATATTTATACAGACGAGAGGTTCTGTTTTGGGGACATTATTTATGCGCATTAGATGTTAAGGTCGGTTACCAAGCCAAGCTATGAAAGCAAAGTGAATGTTATGTATCAAGAGAATGATTTTTATACACAGGTTATGTGTATGTGATTTTGTACACGAGATATGTGTACGGTTACTAAGATTTGTGAAAAATGGTTTCGTACACGAGAAAGGTGTACTGTATTTAAAAGATATCGCATGTACATTACAGGTGGGTATAGGATTCGGGCCCATTTGTACCATACAGCATTTAAATCTTGTGGTCTATCAAAAGTACTGAATTTTATTGTTTACAATAAACCTATGAACTCACCAACCTTTTGGTTGACACTGTAAAACGTGTTTATTCTCAGGTATGAAAGAAACATTCCGCTGTGCATTTGCTCATTTTAAAGATATTACATGGAGTCGTTCATGGCATATAGAGGTCCGTTCATCGCAATGGTACCAGATGTTATTGTATTCATCCAAGATAATTTGGACGGGGTATGACATGTGGTATCAGAGCGGTGGTCTTAGCAAACCAGGTCTTGCATTAGTGTGTCTAAACATATAGTTGTTAGGATGCATTAATGAGTATGGACTTCGACCTAATAGTGGTTAGGATATATTAATAAGTCTGGACTTGAACCTGGTCTGCATGTTAGAAACTTTGCATATCATTCCTTGTCAAAAAAAAATATCTACTTATCATTTTCAGTCTCGGCACGTCTTATTGCAATTATTGTATAGATGATGTACAGACGAATTCATATTCCATCACGTTAGACCTTGTCTGACACGTTTCCTTAATTCCCTCTATAATCTACAGGATCTTCTGTACTATATTAGGTATTCTATGTAATTAGAATATCATCCGATATCCGAAAATCATTTCATATTGAAAACTCTTTATCTAACCATACAAGATGGAACTCGCCATTAGTTTAAGTCCCTTGGATTCTGATATGGAGTTTCACTTAAGCTCCGAAAGCAGTGTCACCAGAATGAATCAGCCATCCCCAATTCATCTGATGGGTTCGTAGTCTACTAAATCATTGGAGACAAGAAGAAGACGATCCCTTCCACCCACCTTATTGCCCTCTTGGCAAAGAACCAGAAGCATTTACCGGCGAACCTGCTCGACATACCATTTTCTCTCTCATTTTCAGAGTATCTTTTCATGATTATATACTATCTCAAATTCTAGATCTTATTCATCCGCTCGTTCCGACCGACAAACATCCCGGAGTAATAACAGAAGCCAACGAGCTTCGCGCCCGAGTTATAGCTTTGGAAAATATGGTGCAAAACGTACCAGCTTCAGCAACGTCACCAGCATTAACAGTACCATTACCACCAACAACAACATCCACACCGCACGTCTCGACATCACAATCTATACCCCGAACATCAACATCATACGCCCCATATATACCAAGAAGTAACAACAACAATGAACGATGAAGTATTGATCCATAACTTCATTGAAGAAATATTCTGCGAAGAATATGTGGTTCCTAATAGTTAACGATGAAGTATTGATCCATAACTTCATTGAAGAAATATTCTGCGAAGAATATGTGGTTCCTAATAATTTTAGAGATTACTTATTCTAGCTCAAACCGAAAATCTTATGAGTTTAATATCATATTAACTCATTAAATCCATGATTAAATCTGAAGAAAATATATATATGTATATATATTTTCATAAAGACTGTAATTAAAAGTTCTTTTGTACAACCTGTTAATGGTGAAAATATTTTAACGGGTAGGTAATACCCGAGGAATATTTAGATTTCACATTAATAAGTTACACTGTACATTCTTCAAATCCGATTCAACAATCATTTACTATCCTACTTACAACCACAGATATACGTATCCGTTCACAAAAGAATAACCATTTTCATTCAAATTTAATTTCATATTCGGATTTTGACCAATCAAAATCCAAGTCAAGATTTAACAGAAGACATCACTAATAGATTCCTACATCTTTCAAAGCCATACTTTGAATCCAAAACTGTGCCAGATCCATTGGCATGTTATTACCGAAAATAACTTTACAATACCTTTCCAAAATTAGCCAATTTTGTCATAGCCCCAACAAATCAACTTCGACTTTCATTCGGATTAACCTTATTATAACTTTGATATATAAGTTTGCCACTTGATTTCATCCTAAACAATCATTCGTATCTTGACGATTACCATCAGCGTTTAATCATCTAAAAACACAATTCTCTTGAAACCACCTCAGATTGATAACCGATGATTCAGATATGGTAGCATTAAATACAGAGGAAACAACAAAAGTGTAGATGGTCTAAATGGCCAAGAGTTTGATGATAAAAAATGGAGTATTAGGAACGCTCGATAGAAAATTTGGTACTGAAAAACGGATTGAGCTAACCATGAAGGAGACCAAGGACTAATACAAGGACCAAACCCTATATTCAAAGAATCTAGGTAATTCTGGATCTGATGAAATCTTTAGAGAATATCTTGCTCCGAAGTCATGTTAAAATCTTGCGAAAAAAATTTCTTCATCAACCTTCGAACTTAGAAATTCCAGAATATCATCATAAATATCTTCGATATTTCTGAGGATATTTTCATAAATATTCTTGTCCGAAATTATCTACCTCTTCGTGTTTTCTGTATTCCATTATATTGGAAACTTCTGTAAAATCTAAGTATAAATTATGAATGAATTATGGAGAAGTGTTGGGAATTGAAGCATGGGTTAGTATAATATAATGACGCCCGGCCAACGTGATTATATTACAGTAAGTCATGCTGAGTTTCTAATGAAACGTGATGATTCACAGATTATAACGTCATCATGTACTATGTTACACGACTCTTACATTCTATCTAATCTATAAACATATCAAGAACATATTTTCTTGATAGTTCTATCTTTTCTCTTGAATTCGGACAATTTAACCAATCAATATCGTGCTATTACAATCTCTCTCTTGAAACATTAGTCATGTTTATTCAAAACTTCGTACCTACGAATTCTGGACCATTATTCGTTTGACTTAAAGTCGGGAAGAGAAAACAAAAGGATGGAACTCCAAAATATAAAGGAAACGAAGGGAGTAGATTTATAGTGAAATATCCGACAAAGCAATCAAAACAGATTATCGCATTTGACCAAAGAAGATCTTAATTTCGTTATTCACCGAAGAATCAAATATTTTAGATTTCGAAGATTTTCTTTTAAATCCCTTGAATTCCGGAAATCAACCTTGTCTACGTTAAAAGATATGACGAAACTTTACCCTTCTCATTTCACTCTTTTGTGATAGCTTCACTCGTACTCTTCGAGTAATCGAATTATCTTATTCATATTACCCTATGGTGATAAAACTCTATTTATCGACTCATATTCGTCACGAAAACATTCTTTTTGTTATCCATGATCATTCCACTCAAATTTCGGGACGAAATTTCTTTAACGGGTAGGTACTGTGACGACCCGGAAAATTTTGACCAATTTTAAATCAAACTTTTGATACGATTTAATATCCTTGACACGATAAGCAAAGTCTGATAGGTTGAGTCTCAAAATTTTTGAACTGTTTATATGGATTCAGTTAACCTTCGACTATTCTCGACGATTCACCAACAATTATTTTTAAATAAACGTGTGTATATATATGAATTCTATACATAAATAGTATTGTAATTAATAGCAATTAAAGATACAATATATTAATTACTAAACAGGATAAAATTAATAAATTGTATTACGAGTTTGAATATAAATGTTATATTAATATTATATTCATTACTTTCATTATTATTATTATTAATATTAATATTAATAGTGTATCATTAATATTATTATATAAAATATATATACATATATATATAAATTTGATATATATACAAATTGTTATAGTATTGTTATTACTAATATTATTATTATCATTAATAATATTAGAATTAGTACAATTAGTATTATTATTAATATTAATATTAGTATTAGTAATATTATTATTCCAATATACAATATATAAATATGAAAATTTGATATGTATGATTTGTTATATTTATTAATTATTATTAAACTTATCCTTTTATTTATAAATCCTTAATAATATTATCTATTATTATTATTAATAATATTATATTATTAACGCTATTATTAACAATTATCAATATACTTGATATTAAGAATTTGTATTATTAATTTTAATATTATTTATAATATTAGAAGTAATTATTATTATTAATTTACTTTTATATTTATTTAATTACATAAAATATATAAAGAAATTAACAGATGGTACGATATTGTTACACATAACTATCATACTATATCTGATTTACAAAAATCGTACAATCAAGGATCCACTCACTGAACGCATCCAAATTCTGTTAGCTATCAACTTCCCCTTTTAATTTTCTAATATATTTCGGTACTGAGTGAATGATTCTTGTCGAGTTTGTTAAGCTACAAAACAAACGGGTCGTATCATCTTTACAGCTTCAAAAATTTGATTACAATACATAATGTTAACCATTACTGAAATTTGAATGGATGAGGAGAAGAATCAAACAAATGAATACAAAATTTATTACCTATCAATATCAGTAAATCGTACGAATCTGTTTCCAATCTCTTTCTACTTTTATTTCTTTGTTTCCTTCTTCATGAATTGATTCCATCTGTCGAACACACTTTCTTTATATAACATACGTTGGCCTCAAATTGTGGAGGAGGTTTTTCGATTTCTCCATCACCACCTTCAATCCATTATTTGTTAATTATTCGATTACAATACCCTAAATACCATAACATCACCTTAAACCATAAACCACAACACACCACTTGTAACCACCTTGCACCACCATTGGATCACCACTATTAGCCACCATCGCCAACCTCTCTCTTGTAACGACCCGACCAAAACCGTTATTGACGGCGCCGTTAACTTAGGTCCCGTTGCGTGGTCGTAGTCCCTATATGAGACTCGTTTGACCAAAATTATGTCGCATTCATTTGAAAGGCACAAGACTTGCAAGTTTAGTTTACAAAACCATTCGACAGCAAGTCTAAGTTTACAAAAGTCATAAAGTATAAATGAAATAACTTGCGACATAATATAAGTTGAAAAACACAGTTGCTATAAATAGCGTAAGTATATAAACAAAAGTTTGAATCCAAAAGTGCTATCCCTAGCGTATGTATGTATGTATGCTTGACCCCAAGCAAGAAATCAGAGTGTATGCATGTATGCTTGACCCCAAGCAAGTATGAATGTACGCGGAAGCATGTATCAAATAGCCATGTATGAACCTGAGAAACATATAGAAAACTGTCAACGAAAAACGTTGGTGAAATCATAGGTGTATTAGTAAACGTTATATTTTGAACCACAAGATTTAGTATTTCCATAAATTGATCATCCAAAAGTTGCATTCCAAAAGTTGGTTCGCGAGCACCCAATTATCAAAGCTTAACATTCCTTCCATTGTATACCCCATCACTTAGTGCTAGAACAAACACTGATTCTCGAAAATATATTTCATCCGTAGACGGTAGCGAACCGTCAAGGATGAGGGTTGTCAACCCATATGGCCATATAACATAAGTTCTCGCTTACACCCGGCAAGTGTAACTAATGATAATCGAATTGAGGATTTTCGTTCTAAACTCGCTGTAGAATGTTTGTTTTCCTTGTTCTTGTGTTCAAAGTATAAAAGTAAGTAGTACAAAATGTAACAAAGTATATGTTTCTCAGCCCACAATTTAAAAGTATAAAAAGTTGTTGAAAAGGTGGGACTATGATCTCACCTCGAGTGCACGAGTATAAAAGTACTTCACAAAGTAACGTATGCATGAAAGTTGCTTAGCCTTGACCTAAACAAGTAAGTTGTGTCAATTAACCGGTTACGACACAAGGTCGGGTGAAATGTGTTCAATTAGTCCTATGGCTCGTTACGACTCGATTAAGTATAGCATGTGAATCACGTTGTCAAGTTTCATACAAGAAACAAGTATAAAAGCATGTTAGAATGATTGTATAAAAGTTTGGTTAAGTTTGACTAAAAGTCAAACTTGGTCAAAGTCAACGAAAAAGTCAACACGTTCGGGTCGGGTCCCAAACTATTTTTCTAAGCTTAGAAGTCATATATGAGCATGTTGGCCAAGTTACATGTTAATCGGAGGTGCGTAGCATAGCAAACATTTTTGGTAAAAAGGGACAAATGGGACAGAAGCTGGACACGTTATACGCCGCGCCGCGGCCAGGCCTGTCGCGCCGCGACAAAAGCCGTGGCCTGGTCCCAGGCCTGTTTCACTTGTTCAAGGCTTGGAAATTTTCAAACAAACGCAAAACTCAAACCGTAAACAATTAGAAAGCGTATCTTATACCGTTGGAAAGCTCTTTTGACAAGGAACACAACTAAACATGTTTCATCAAAAAAAAACAACATTTTCCATAACCGATTTCTCGTCAAGTGATCGTTTAAAAGTCCATTTTCAAAGTTTCAAGTTCATCAATTGCATTTTAAGTTTCGGGAATCCAATTTACACATACGATATGCCGTTTCGAAGGTAATTAAGCATACATTACAACTAATCACTAACAATTAACATTCCATGGCATTCAAGCATCAAAAGTTCATGTCAAGAACTATCAAACCCTAGTCAAACATCACAAAATCAATATTCATGTTTTTGAAGTTTTCTTAATCAACCTACACATCCAAATGTGGCTAATGATACTAGTAACACAATTAAAACACGCACTTTAACAATCTAACAACATTAACTCATCCAAAATCAAGGATTAAGCACACCCATTTCAAGTTCATGCTAGTTACTCCAAAAAACAACAAATCGAGCAAACCAAACATATATTCATGTTAGACTTGAGCCACAGACACTAACTAACACCATTTCAAATCAAAAACACGAATTTAGAGAAATCTAGAGTTTTAGAAATGTTACCCAAACGAGATGAAGTTGGTATCAAATTGTAGAGGATGAAGAGAGGATTCCAAATATGTAATTTGTTTTGAAGTTTGCTTCCCGATCCGAATTTAGATGATGATTTATGTTTGTGTTCTTGAGAGAAAAAAAGAAAGAAAGAAAGAAGAAGAAATGGATGAATGAGGGGTGGAGGTGGTGAGTGGTTGACTAGTCAACTACTAGCCACCTCTTTGGTCAAGTGGCGGAACTAGTCCCTCAAGTTTCAGAGCGGGTGCGGGAATTAACCAAACGAATATTTTTAAAACGCAAGTTAACGAGAGATGTTATAATTAAATGACGGAATTATTATGAACGTTAGTCAACGGAAACTACGAATTTAAATACGAAAGATTATTATTAAAAAAAAAGACGGTGTTAAAAATAAATTTAACGGAAAAACGCGGGATGTTACATTATCCACACCTCAAAAGAAATTTCGTCCCGAAATTTAGTTGGAAGTAGTAGTTGTTGAATCTTACTCGAGATCTTGCGTTGTAAATTCTACGAATAAGTGAAGGTACGTCCTTGAGTATTTCCACGAATTTTGACGGTCGGGATCATATGTTGTTTTAAGGTTTGGCTTCCATGATTCATGGTTTCAACCGGTCCTCCTAGGAAGTGAGGGTTATCGTCGATAGTGAGTTCATCAAAGGAGATAACAAGTTCTTGTTTCGCAAAACACGTCTTTGAGTTGATACATCGAATGTAGGATAAACGGAGACCCAAAATGAGTCGGAAAAGTCTAAACGGCTAGCGACGGGTCCAAAACACCCCAAGAATTTAAAGGATCAAAATATCTCGGATTTAGCTTCCTACGTTTCCCGAAACGGATTGCACCTTTCCAAGGTGCGACTCTTAACGTGACACAGTTTCCCACGTGGAATTTGAAATGTTTACGTCAAAATCGGCGTAGCTCATTTGGCGACAACGAGTCGTGTTGGGTCTTTCTTGGATATGGATAAGTTTTCTCGGTCGCTCATGCATAATCCCGGTCCCGGTGAATTGGTCATCGTTTACTTGGTTCGACAAAAGGAGAATGACGTTTCCGGTCACATGTGGTTTCAAAAGGAGTGACGTTAAAACTCGAATGAAAATCATTGTAGTACGAGGATTCGGTTAAAGGAAAATACTTTTCTCAAGTAAGTTTGAAGTTGGTAATACAAACTTGTATTATGGTTTCCAAGGTTTAAATCGCATGTTTGTTCGGTCCGTCGGGTTGTGGATGGTACGCGGTACTCATGTCTAAACGCGGTCCCGAGGCTTTTTGTAAGTCTAGAAATGAAACGAGGATCTCGATCCGAAACGAGGTACATTTCCTTAAGGCATATCGAACAAGTTTGCTAGGAATGGAAAACGTTAGCTAGGAAAAGTTTCTCAAGAAAATTCGCGTCGCGGAAGATTCATCGGTTTCCAAAAACGTTCGTCGGAACTATTCACCCTCGAGGTGAATACTAGTATTACGTGGAGAGTCCCTCCCTCCATTGAAAGTTTAAAATAAAGATTTCCTGAACCGGAATTACGAGGGTGATGCAAGAGAAGTTTCCGCCCCGATGTGAGCATAACTAGTAAATTGTAGTTAGTCAACAAGACTGCGCGAGGACGAGCTAGTATACCCGTGTGACATACGGTTGAAGTCGAATGGAATCGGTAATTCATTCGGAAGCATAAATATAATTTGACAATAATTGAAGATGTGTCCCCGGTATGGTTGTTATAAATATTCTCGGAGTTTTCGGATGTCCAAACATGAAAAGATGAAGTCATGTACATGGCACATGGTGGTGTTTAGGTTGATCGAGTCTAACCACCATCACGCGTCACTAGAACTTTGGTATGTCTTACCGTAATATAACCACGTTGATCGAGTGTCGTTATATTACGCTAACTCATACCTCCATTCCCACATCACTCTATAGATTCAAGTTCGTGTCATCGCGAAAATCTAAAATAAACAAAATGTAACGACGTCTCAAACGTGACTCGTATTAAATCGAAAGAATTGGTGCAACTCTGAAGATGCGTTCCCCGAGGGAAGTGTATAGTTGATTGTTTACGTCAATGTGGTTCGAGTCAGACAATATGTATTTAGGTATGAAAAGAGTAACGAGTCATGATAACAAGTAGTACGCAACCGTAGCGATAAATAGTGATGACGATACTCATCTAGAGTAGTGACGGTGACTTTACAATACTCATGGATAGTAAGCTAAGACGGGGTGGATAACAACCAAAGAATTTGAGTTCCCGAGCTAGAGTAGCTAACGAAGTCGCGGTCATCCATACGCGTATGAATCTTGAATTCACGTGTTTTACCAAAAATTGGCGGAATACGAGTTCGTATGATGAAGGTTGGGTACCATTAAAAAGTTTGCCTAAGAATGATTCAAGTATAATGCACAAGTAGTCAAGTAAGTGCTATCTATAGCAATGTATGTCAGAATGCAAATGCTAACTATCCGGTTGTAGTCTAGACTCACTAATGCGTCCTAACGACTCTGTTAGACACACTAATGCACGTCCTAGTTCCCTACAACCAACGCTCTGATACCATCTGTAACGACCCGACCAAAACCGTTATTGACGGCGCCGTTAACTTAGGTCCCGTTGCGTGGTCGTAGTCCCTATATGAGACTCGTTTGACCAAAATTATGTCGCATTCATTTGAAAGGCACAAGACTTGCAAGTTTAGTTTACAAAACCATTCGACAGCAAGTCTAAGTTTACAAAAGTCATAAAGTATAAATGAAATAACTTGCGACATAATATAAGTTGAAAAACACAGTTGCTATAAATAGCGTAAGTATATAAACAAAAGTTTGAATCCAAAAGTGCTATCCCTAGCGTATGTATGTATGTATGCTTGACCCCAAGCAAGAAATCAGAGTGTATGCATGTATGCTTGACCCCAAGCAAGTATGAATGTACGCGGAAGCATGTATCAAATAGCCATGTATGAACCTGAGAAACATATAGAAAACCGTCAACGAAAAACGTTGGTGAAATCATAGGTGTATTAGTAAACGTTATATTTTGAACCACAAGATTTAGTATTTCCATAAATTGATCATCCAAAAGTTGCATTCCAAAAGTTGGTTCGCGAGCACCCAATTATCAAAGCTTAACATTCCTTCCATTGTATACCCCATCACTTAGTGCTAGAACAAACACTGATTCTCGAAAATATATTTCATCCGTAGACGGTAGCGAACCGTCAAGGATGAGGGTTGTCAACCCATATGGCCATATAACATAAGTTCTCGCTTACACCCGGCAAGTGTAACTAATGATAATCGAATTGAGGATTTTCGTTCTAAACTCGCTGTAGAATGTTTGTTTTCCTTGTTCTTGTGTTCAAAGTATAAAAGTAAGTAGTACAAAATGTAACAAAGTATATGTTTCTCAGCCCACAATTTAAAAGTATAAAAAGTTGTTGAAAAGGTGGGACTATGATCTCACCTCGAGTGCACGAGTATAAAAGTACTTCACAAAGTAACGTATGCATGAAAGTTGCTTAGCCTTGACCTAAACAAGTAAGTTGTGTCAATTAACCGGTTACGACACAAGGTCGGGTGAAATGTGTTCAATTAGTCCTATGGCTCGTTACGACTCGATTAAGTATAGCATGTGAATCACGTTGTCAAGTTTCATACAAGAAACAAGTATAAAAGCATGTTAGAATGATTGTATAAAAGTTTGGTTAAGTTTGACTAAAAGTCAAACTTGGTCAAAGTCAACGAAAAAGTCAACACGTTCGGGTCGGGTCCCAAACTATTTTTCTAAGCTTAGAAGTCATATATGAGCATGTTGGCCAAGTTACATGTTAATCGGAGGTGCGTAGCATAGCAAACATTTTTGGTAAAAAGGGACAAATGGGACAGAAGCTGGACACGTTATACGCCGCGCCGCGGCCAGGCCTGTCGCGCCGCGACAAAAGCCGTGGCCTGGTCCCAGGCCTGTTTCACTTGTTCAAGGCTTGGAAATTTTCAAACAAACGCAAAACTCAAACCGTAAACAATTAGAAAGCGTATCTTATACCGTTGGAAAGCTCTTTTGACAAGGAACACAACTAAACATGTTTCATCAAAAAAAAACAACATTTTCCATAACCGATTTCTCGTCAAGTGATCGTTTAAAAGTCCATTTTCAAAGTTTCAAGTTCATCAATTGCATTTTAAGTTTCGGGAATCCAATTTACACATACGATATGCCGTTTCGAAGGTAATTAAGCATACATTACAACTAATCACTAACAATTAACATTCCATGGCATTCAAGCATCAAAAGTTCATGTCAAGAACTATCAAACCCTAGTCAAACATCACAAAATCAATATTCATGTTTTTGAAGTTTTCTTAATCAACCTACACATCCAAATGTGGCTAATGATACTAGTAACACAATTAAAACACGCACTTTAACAATCTAACAACATTAACTCATCCAAAATCAAGGATTAAGCACACCCATTTCAAGTTCATGCTAGTTACTCCAAAAAACAACAAATCGAGCAAACCAAACATATATTCATGTTAGACTTGAGCCACAGACACTAACTAACACCATTTCAAATCAAAAACACGAATTTAGAGAAATCTAGAGTTTTAGAAATGTTACCCAAACGAGATGAAGTTGGTATCAAATTGTAGAGGATGAAGAGAGGATTCCAAATATGTAATTTGTTTTGAAGTTTGCTTCCCGATCCGAATTTAGATGATGATTTATGTTTGTGTTCTTGAGAGAAAAAAAGAAAGAAAGAAAGAAGAAGAAATGGATGAATGAGGGGTGGAGGTGGTGAGTGGTTGACTAGTCAACTACTAGCCACCTCTTTGGTCAAGTGGCGGAACTAGTCCCTCAAGTTTCAGAGCGGGTGCGGGAATTAACCAAACGAATATTTTTAAAACGCAAGTTAACGAGAGATGTTATAATTAAATGACGGAATTATTATGAACGTTAGTCAACGGAAACTACGAATTTAAATACGAAAGATTATTATTAAAAAAAAAGACGGTGTTAAAAATAAATTTAACGGAAAAACGCGGGATGTTACATCTCTTTTCTCTCCCTCTTCATTAGTGAACTACTGCTGCTATTGATGACCTTAAAAGAAACCCATTAAACATCCCCTTGTTTCTGCTATAGCACAACCGACCCACATAAAACCTTCATAAACCGCCACCATCATTGAGCTATCACCACCATGTCATCATCTTCAATCTTAAACCCTACACCGCTTTTAACTATCTTGTAACCTTTTTGATGTAACCCTAAATCTACATATATTTTTTTTTCTTCTCTTCAAAGTTATCAACTTGATAAACAAATTTCACCATTTGAACTGGAATGCATCCATGATTGTTGTACACTAGAGTCTTCATCCATATGTTGAAGCATTTGCTTTGAACTCACATATAGAGATGATGATATTGGTCTGTACCTCTCTCTTTACGATACCTGTTATATTTTTCTGACTCCCTAAAACAACAAACCTGATTTTGTATACTTTATACTTCGTGACTTTTAAAAAAAAAAAAAAAAAAAAAAAGAGACGTGACAATAATGAAGTTGATAGTGCTAAGCACAAAGATCCCTTTTATTCTTTTGATAATATTTTCAAAGAAATTCAGTGCAATTCACTTGCACTTTATTGAGTGAATAATTAAAGGCATTATGTCATTAGTGGGATCCAACTTTTAGTTTGGGGAGTTTAGTGGTTATTGGATGTTTGAATATTTAATACATGGCATAATCAATCATGGAGACAACAATTCGCTAGTGCTATTAGACTTAAGTAAGTGGCTGGCCGAAAGACGTTCACTCATATACAACTTTTAGTTTTTGAATATTATATATATTTATTTATCGCAAGTGGAGAATGCGCTTGTGAAGAAAAAAATACGTGGAAATAAATAGTGAATGAGTTGGATACCGACGTGTTTTTATTTATTTGTTGATTAGTACAACGGTTTGATTTATTTTGAATGAAGCCGTATGTCTAAATATTTCAGTTGGGCCATTATGATTAGTGATGTTGGGCCGAAAGAGATATGGAGTATTAACTTGCTATTCGATCCCTGGTTCTAATACATTTATGATATACAACGATGATGAAAGATGATAAATATGAGATAGATGATGTTATCTAGTGATGGGCGAGGATAATATAAGAGTAATGATGTAAATAGCGAGATAAATGGTGATCAAAGTTGCATAATTGATCGAGCAAAAAATGATCTTTATGATTACGATTATGATGATGAAGAATAATGGAAGTTGATAATGAGATTAGATGATTAAGATTATGATGGTGATGATTAGATATTAAGGTAATGATGATGATGATAGGTGAAGATGGTTATGGTTGTATGATGTTGATAATGATACGGTATAAGTGATGAGATAATTATATCACAAAAAACGATCGATGATTAGGAAGCGAGTAAGATGATTAGGATAAGGATATGGTGTTAATGATTAAGATAATATGATCATAATAATAATAGGATAGTGATGATGATCCATGATTATGATAATCGTAATGAGTCACAATGATGATGACGATCGGATAAGATATTGATGATCATTAATAATGATCGTGAGGTGATGATTTATATTGATGAACCGAAGACGTTTAGATTGATATCGGGTTAGCGGGACGTCGCGGGTTCAAACCCGGACTTGGGCATTTTTAAGGACTACTTCTATCAGGTAGTATTACTATTATCATTATTATTATTATTATTATTATTATTATTATTATTATTATTATTATTATTATTATTATTATTATTATTATTATTATTATTATTATTATTATTATTATTCTTTTTCTTAACATTATTCTTATTGGTATTGTTATTATTATTATAATTATTATTATTAGTCTAATTATTATTATCATACAAAAGGTACAACTTCTTATTTATTATTATTAATATTATTTTATCAAATAACTATTAGTTATATAAAACTATACTTAATACACATAATATAACTATATTTTTATTTATTTAAAGTACATAAAATGAATACATTTATGAAACATACAAATTATTAATATAAAACAATATCACTAATATATATATATATATATATATATATATATATATATATATATATATATATATATATATATATATATATATATATATATATATATATATATATATATATAATTTTGTTCGATTACAATCATGCGTGTTAATATATATATAAATGATATAGGTTCGTGAATCCGAGGCCAACTCTTACATTGTTCTATATCGTCGTATGCATATTTTTACTACAAAATATCGTATTGTGAGTTCATTTGATTCCCTTTTACTATTTACATTTTTGGGACTGAGAATACATGCGCTGCTTTTACAACTGCTTTATTAAATGCTTTTGAAATATATTTTGAACTGCGAATGCATGAAATATTTTTATAAATGTTTGACGAGATAGACACAAGCAAAACATTACTCGAATGAATTATTATGCAGACAGAAGTTCTGTGGATTATTATTGAATTAGTTGGACGTTATAATTACCACTAATTATTGGGAATATTTCCCCTGATTATTATTGCTTGGTAACCTAAGAATTAGAAACGGGTATGGCCCTAATTCACGCGAATCTTAAAGGTAGCTACCGGGTTTAACACCCCCAGTCAGAATGTTCACTAGACGGAAGAGCTAGTGGGCGTGGTGTTTAGTACTTTGAAGTTTATATATTTATACAGACGAGAGGTTCTGTTTTGGGGACATTATTTATGCGCATTATATGTTAAGGTCGGTTACCAAGCCAAGCTATCAAAGCAAAGTGAATGTTATGTATCGAGAGAATGATTTTTATACACAGGTTATGTGTATGTGATTTTGTACACGAGATATGTGTACGGTTACTAAGATTTATGAAAAATGATTTCGTACACGAGAAAGGTGTACTGTATTTAAAAGATATCGCATGTACATTACAGGTGGGTATAGGATTCGGGCCCATCTGTACCATGCAGCATTTAAATCTTGTGGTCTATCAAAAGTACTGAATTTTATTGTTTACGATAAACCTATGAGCTCACCAACCTTTTGGTTGACACTTTAAAGCATGTTTATTCTCAGGTATAAAAGAAACCTTCCGCTGTGCATTTGCTCATTTTAAAGATATTACGTGGAGTCGTTCATGGCATATAAAGGTCCGTAAATCGCAATGGTACCAGATGTTATTGTATTCATCCAAGAGAATTTGGACGGGGTATGACAAAAAATTTCGGGGAAAAAAAAAATTTTGAAATTTTTTTTTTTTGAAAAAAAAATTTGAATTTTTTTTCAATCACATGTGATTTTCGCGCCACATGACGCATTCTCATTGGTCCCTTGGATCTCAACTTAATTTATAGATTCAAATGAATATTCCTCCAATCTAGTCTATCTATCTATATCTATAGTTTCTATTATATTGCTAAAATGATAATGTCATAAAAAGGCTATTTTCTTTATAAAAGAAAATCAAAAAGGAAAAGAAAAAAATCTAAGCCTCTAACATGATGTCATTAATGTAATTAATTAATAATTAAAAAAATTTAACAATAAAAGAACGCAATCTCTTTCCCGTGTTTATATTGTATAACCCTAATTTACAATAAAATAAGCAATGCCCGAGGCTTTCTTCTCCCAAATTTCTCTCCTACTGCTTTCTTCTTCCTGTATCTTACAATTAGGTCTACAATTTTTTATTTTCAAATTGTCAATTCACTGTTAAGTTTAAATTATTGATTTTCATTATGTTCATGCCAATTTCATTGTAATGCATGTGCGCCCCTTTCTTTTATAATGTTTGAGAGCTTTTACCCAACTTTAGATGTTGATGGATAGTGGCGACAACCTCTTTGACATTAGAGTACGCTATGTTCTACCCGTAGACTGGAAATATAATAAAAGAAAATTTCAATTTTATTGGTAGATGTCAAGATGTGGGGTTCATGATCATATTTTCTAATTTTGATAATTTTGGTGATATGGATTTTATGCGAATGTGAAGTGTCACAACTAAAAAAATCTAAGGTCAATCAATATCGTAGTCAGTCTTTTGTTAAGTCTTCACTCATGGTTGACTATACATTGTTATTTCGAGCGTAGAGAATAAGAAGAGATTAGAGGTACTTACATATGATAGTGATATAAATGTTGGTAGTAACACATAATTTGATTTATAAGGAAATAGTACAAATGTATGACAATTAGTATTGCTAATTGTAGCTAACTAATATTTGTATTATGTTACTGTACTATTTTATTTTAAAATATTCTAAAAAATGCTCATAGTGCAATTCTTTAATTAGTTTTTTGACAAGTTTTTTTAAAAAAATCCGTGGTTCCACGGGTCATTTCACTAGTAATATAATAAAGGAGTATAATATAATATATGTCATTTCACTAGTAATATAATATGGGGGGTGATTCTCACACACACTTTTTTGATCCTCACACACCTATTTTAACCTTTTACTCTTGTAATAATACTCAATTGGTGTGTGAAGATCAAAAAAGCGTGTGTGAGAATCATCCCCCATATAATATAGGAGTATAATATAATATATGTTGTTTGGTAGTTAACAAGAATTGAGGGTTCGCGCGTTGCTGCTCTAAGGTTTATGCGATTTTAACGCTAGCTATCGATTTACACAGCACATTTTACCTGATGATTTTTGGGGCATGCAAACTACAACGAAAAATAATTATATCCTACGCAACCGGATATCATTTGTTGACATCCATACAACATAAACTATGGTACAAATCTCCATTGTATCTTATAGTTCAGCTTCAATAGGATTCTGACCCGACGATCTCATAACTGTTCCCAACTCTTTAGTAGTGATACAGACTAAACAATAAATATTTGATAAGTACCTAGACATAAATACTGAGATAAACTATATACCTTTATACAAATAACTTAACTGAAGGTGTCAATAGAAAACTATAAGATGGTGCAAACACATAAACACAAAACTCTAAACATGAAACTCTGATAATATAAATGAAAGTTGCAACTATTAGTTATCATACATCGTCGCTACAATTAATAAGCAGTCACACAGCTACATGCAATTGTAATGTACAAAAAATCAATTTAGTTTTCATCACTGCTACTTTTTACATAGCGTTATGTGAACCTAATCTAGAAATGTCCTTTATTTCGTACCTACACAGCCATAATTTAAATATAAAAAAAAACTGCTCCTTAAACATTCGCAAATGATGTACCCAAAAAATAAAATAAAAACGATAGAGAAGCTGGTAAGTAAAAATAAGGTAAAACAACTAAGAAATAGGAAACACTTACTACACAACGATGTAATCAAAATCTAAGGTAACCTGCGATTTCAAAAACAAAAGCATACATGTTAGCCGTCAAATACCAAAGGCAACACTCAATTATGCCACAACCAAAACAGCTTTGAAAAAACTAATAATGTTTCGTATATCGATTGCTACTAATGTTTTGTATATCGCAAACAAATCATGTTTCATATATTGAAATCAGGTTTCATATATCGATTGCTAACACTTTAACCTAATTGTACAACCATTTATAAAAGACACATAAGTCACAGTTTTTTAACACAGTAATTCTAAATTCTATGAGATCTTGACAGCTAAAACAAACAACATAAGTTTTAGAGTTACCTGTAGCAAATACTTTGACCAACCTCACATGTTGACCATCAGCTTGTGATGAACAAACATTTCAAAACTTTAAATGGGCATTCACCCCACAAAGTGCACTTTAACTCCACACAACTACAAAACAAAAGCAAAACAAAGAATTAGTTATAAAAAAATTCATAAAAAATTCATGATCAGAGTTACAATGTTAGAGTTTCGGTTAAGGGTGAAGCCAAACCCATTGAAACCCCATTGCCATAACCTGTCATATCTTCTCTTAATAGAAGACGTACAAATCTTTCCTTAATTTGTTGTTGTTGCATCATAAGACAAAAATAACCTCACATGCTTTAAGAATGCTCAGAATCAGACATGGCTGAACAGCATCTCAACTCTCTTTCTCGACACACACATACACACATAAAATGAAACTATGAATGAATGGACGAATGAGGGTTGTTGAATTGAAGCAAAATCAGAAATCACCGGCTGCGAGAAGGGTAACTACCCTCAGAAACCTCAAATTTCTTTTCGCTAGCCTCCTTCGATCCAAGTTGTTTTGTAAATTGTAACCTTAAAATGGAATGGACTGGTTCAGCTGAAATATGTGATCAAATGTTTAATTTCGTTAAATGGTAACTTGGTGGCTCAAATGAAGAGAATTTGCCTCAGATTCTGTAAATGATAACATGCCCATTTTGACACCTCTAACTATAGCATGAGAACATACCCTTTATTAGCTAGCCAATGAATCAAGGCAGTTGTGACACCTTTAGTCACAGAGAAAACAGGAAATAAACTATCATTTTTTACAGGACGAGGATCATCTTTTCCCAACACTACAGCTGCAGTATCAATTATCACTTTCCCGTCTTTGTACGCACAAACCTAACAAACACATATAACAAAATTTTTTCAATATATTTTCATGGCCTTTCTTTTGAAATTCTGTAAGTGTGCATTCATAGGTCCAAACCACAACCACGAACCACTAAAGCAATAATTAAAAACTGATGATTATATATGAACCTGGATGCCAATGATTAATCAACCAAGAAACGTCTTAATTTTTTCTCAACATCAGAGAGTATTGGACTGTCATACACCCAATTTGGATCAAAGCCTCGCTCATTTTGATGCTGCAAAAACAAAGAGTTAGATAGTAAAGAATATCATGTAGCTTACGTCATCTTCCTGAGCGTCAGTAGTTGAATTTTATAAGTTCCTACCTTAAAATAATCGCATGCCCAAAAAATAATAATAATAATAATAATAATAATAATAATAATAATAATAATAATAAAATAATAGACTTTAAAGAAAATGTCTATCTACATGTTTGTATTCTTATCAGACCACAATCATATGCTATTAATAAAAGGTTGACCCAAAATCTAACGTTGAACTGTATGATTTTTAGCAAATATGAAACAATAATTCACACTACATCCAAGTATGTCACAGGGAAAAAATGGAGATCTCGAAGGTAAGCAATAAAAACGCATTACCTGGCAGAGAATAATCGATGAACACTGAAACAATGATGACAAAATTAGGCAAAATTAAATAGCGATTAAAAAATTAGAGCCCTAATAACAGAAAAAAACACACTCACCAATTCAGTAATGACGGAAAGGGTTGATGCCCTTCGATATGATAGAGAATAACGCAAGAGACCTGAGATGGGAAATACAAACCAGTAAAATTGATAAATTAACAAAGCAAAAAGATAAATCGAATTGTAAACAAACATTCTAAAATGACAGTTAGTGATCACAAAATAGGAAACGTAGGACAACGGCAAATACACAATAACTTAAACGACAAAATGTGGTGATAAATTCTCAAAATACGGTGCAGAGTCAAAAGAATTAGTCCGAGCTTTCAGAATGATGAATATGAAAAGTGTAAGTGCACTAAAAAAATGTGATGATAGAATCTCAAATTACCATGAAACAGTAGAAAGGTCGAAGGGGGTAAAAAGCTTGAATAACAACCTACAAACAATAGCATTAGAATCAAAGTCTTTGTAATATTTTGCTACAAACCAAATTTAATTAACACGAAAACAACATTAATTCATAAAATACAACAACTATAATACTATTAGCACGCAAAAACAATATAAACCAAAATGACAATCGAAAGAGTTAGTTACCAAAAACGCCCTCAAAGCGCGATAATAACCTACAAACAACCAATGCACTGAAAACGATAAAACTTAAACAAAACCGAATTTGTAATTCTCAATTATAATAAGTTGAGACAATGGCCTCATGTCACACAAAATTGCCTCTGTAACAATAATACAAACTAATTATATAATAGAAGCATATATTCATCTCAATTTAATATATATTACTACATAATCGAATTGTAGTTGTTAATGTAATACTAATACTAACCGTTTGAAACAAACACAACCAAAAATAATTGATAGTGACAATACATCTGTACCTAATGTTATGTGACTCGCATCTAAACAACTAATACACATCCATAATTCATTATAGTTGAAGTCATACCTGAAACTAAAAGTTGAACGGAAAGGATCCGGTAGATCCAAAACAGACTTAAGCGAGTATGTATCCATAGTTTTTTGCAATTAAACTGTGGAAGGAACATCAGGTTTCCAATAGAGTGGTAAGTTAAACATTACAGTCAACAATAATTATGAAATATTAGCTTGAAATCAGAATTATATCCGTATTAAAAGCACTTGATAGATAGTCTCAAAGTATAGTAATGAATTTTACGCGGTTATTCAACTAAATAAACATCAAATTAAGTTTACTAAATTAACCTTATAGTTAACTTCCGGAAAAAATTCACAGTTATATTAGTAAGTGCACATTGATATGCACAATTAAGTAATAATGCAGATTATGGAACGATATACTCTGAAATTTAATCAAATAAAAAAAATTATAATAGTAATAATCTCAACTGTATCCAACTGATGATGTGCTAGAAACTTGTATGAAGAATCAGTAACATTAATCTCCTATAATATACTGTATATAATAACTTGATCTAGGATTTATAATTACAATAACGATAGCGATTCTAGGTTTTCGTGTAAACTGTACCGTGTAATTTCATAGTTGATAGATGCGAATATACAATATGGAGTATGATCTGTGCAAAACTGGAAGAGAATTAGAGCATTTGTGAAGAATTTACCTGAACGCGCACTCAAATATGTAGATCCCTAGGTTAACTGGCGTAATTTGAGAGCGACATGATTCGATCATGAAAATGTGTGTCTGAACGCTTATTGTTGTTGAGTGGTTTGGAGGGAACGGTAGCAAACTGTGCAAAGCGATACTGTATGAATCTTTTTATATTGAAATCCCTTAAAACTATATTAAACAAAAAAATGTAAACACAGAAACAGGTTATCACAAAGTAAGATTAAGAAAAGTACCTTTGAAATTGAAACCTGTACAGTGAAGTGGTTGATCATTATCTTCACCGTATGGAAAATCATCTTTATTCTTCTTTCAAGCACACAAACATTACCTATTAATGATAAAAAGACAAAAAGTCACCAAATTTACAAACTAAGATTCAAAATAATTACCCATCACTAATCTCACCGTAATAATAAACAGTAGAAGAGTTAACCTTCTTTTGTCTATTTTCTGAGGATGGAACCATTTTCGTACTGCACGCAATTTAGCCACCAACAATGGTCAGTCGCCTGAAACCCTAAATCCAAATCACCAACAATGGTCAGTCACCTGAAACCCCAAATCCAAATCACCAACAATGGTCAGTCGCCTGAAACCCCAAATCCAAATCGATTATCAAAAATTACCTGTGAATTACTTGTCTTTGCAACTAAAAATTTGAATGAAGGTGTTAGCGTTCAGTAATTCTCTGTCTCACATACATAAGGCTATATAGTAATATAAAATACATATAGCTACATGGATAAAGAAAATAGTATGAGTTCACGAACTGTTGAACAATAACATTTATCCAAATAAATGGAATTTGAAATATTTATATATAGGCAAATTCCATCTAAAACTCTAATAAATTTTCTCACAAAGCTATGAAAATACGCCTATTCAAAATTAATTAACTTCATCCAAAACATTAAAATTAACTCCTTGTTATAAAAGAATCAAGCTTTACAAACATATACCAAATTCGTAATATTAAAACCATGAATTTTGACACGTACGACCTATCTCGTAGAGCACAAATGATAGATCATTAAACTACTTATTCAGACATTTTATCGAACACATAGTAGTCATACAAACATATCGTCAAAATACAACCTTCAAATGGATTTAGATACTAAAATACAAAAAAACACCCACCTAAATCAGTTACTTTCAAAAAAGGAACAATAAATCCAGTTGCTAAATTATTTTTATTATTTAAAGAACAAAAACAAATTCATAAATCAAAACGATAGTAAAATTACTTGAAAAACAGAAGGTGGTAGCGCCGGGCAGGTTTACAGGCGGAGAGGATGACGATTGTATAATGATATTCCACAAATCAATAGCTACTTCACACTTCTTTTAGCCACCAACAATGGTCAGTCGCTTGAAACCCCAAATCCAAAGTATAAAAAATTACCTGTGAAAGTCAAATAGGTTTGGCTGTGGAATAGAAGCAGATGGGTACTAATGGTGGTGGAGGAGTGGAAAAACGTACCTGTAACTTGATGAAGAGTCTGGAACGAACGATTTAGGGTTAGGGTTGTTTACTCGCATCTCATCTTCTTGATTACTCCGTATCAGTTGTGAGAGAAATAGAGGAAGAAACAATTATGAGAGAAAATAAATTAAAAGAAGAAAGTATGAAGGAAAGAATTAGAGCAAGAAGATAAGGGATAAGGTATGGGAGGAGGTGAGGGAGAAGTATGGCTGAACAGGAGGAGATGTTGTTGTAAATCAAAGTGTGTGAAAATAGTGTGTGTAAAGTGTGTGCAAATCATGAGCAGTAAAAAAAAGCTGACGTGGACCAATGGGAGTGCAGGGATTTTGGCTGTTATTAGTATGTGTATAATTAGGTTGCTCCCAATGTTGCCATCCTGACCACCGCCCACCACCGCGCCCTCCTGGACGCCGATGGTAGCGGCCAGCCCAGGGGGCCGCCCTCGATCTCTCCCAGCCCATCGTGCTTCTGTTCGTGTTTTTTGGGAAGATTTGTGGACGAAAAAAGTGACCGTTGCACCCTTCCAACGGTCCATTTTTGGGCCGTTGGGAATTTTTTTTTTTTTTATTTCTCACCTCTATATATACATACATATACATTTCACAAAAATACATCTCAAACACATACACATTTCACTACAGCTTCATACATTCTACTCCAAAAATGAGTTCCAAAAAAAATTCAAATAAAGGAAAATCAAAACAACGCGCTCAAGGTCAAGAACGGGGTTCGGTCGAAAACGATATGTTGCAATCTTTAATAGATTGTACGCAACAAACAACCGGGTTTTATCAATTTGCAAACTCGAATCAATTTACGCCAATGTTTACAAACATTCTCAACCCGAACCTACCACTTAATCAACACTACTCACACTTCCCGAATCAACCTCAATCTCAAGTTTATACACACTTTGCGAACCAACCACAAACTCAAGTCTATACAAACTACCCGAACCAATCACAATCTCAACAACAAACACCTTATTATCCTAGGCTACGTGACGAGTCGGACGAGGAAGAAGTTCCCGAAACTCCTCTACAACCCGAGCCCGAAACCGAGCCCGAACCCGTAGCCGATCCAAAAGGAAAAAAAGTGAAGTGTCCAAAAGTGTCGTGGTCCGACTATGAAACTCGAATTTTAGCCGAGCGTTATGTGTACGTTTCCAAACATCCGGATGCGGGAAACGATCAAAACTTTAATTCAATTTGGGGTGAGGTGCGAAAACAATATAATTCGATCGTTCAGGAGAAAAGACGTGCGGATCAAATTAGTGGAAAGTGGGCTAAAATTCAAAGGGATGTGAAGATATTTATTGCAATTTATTCAAAGCTCGAGAAGATGTGGCAAAGTGGAGCAGCGGGGGAAGACATTATGAACGCGGCCCGAAAACAATTCAAAATTCAAACAAAGGGTCGACAATTCGCTTTTGAGGATGCGTGGCAAGTTTTAAGGAATTGCCCGAAGTTTTTAGAAGGTGAAGGTGTAGCGGCTACGAACAAACGAAAACAAGCCGATGATATACCGATGAATGTTCAAACCGAGGCAAGTTCCCACCCAAACACAAGCTCGAACCCCGACCCAACCCAATTTGAAAATTTACTTAAGGATCACGACCCAATCCGACGTCCCCCAAGTCGAGCTAAAAGTCAAAGGGATTCGTACTCATCCGATGCCGCAAGTCGTATGTCTTCCGATGAAGTACGTATGAAGATAGCTCAATCAACCGAAGCTTCTGTACAAGCGGCTGCTCGAACCATGGAAAAGCTTTGCGAAGAAAGCAAGACTAGAACAATGTTAAAAAGTTTAAAGCTACTTTCCAAACCGGTTTCACGTGACTTGCCTCCCGACGAATATGAAATGATGATGAATTATCGAGCAAGAATTAAGAAGAAATATGCTAAGGAATTGGCACGTCCCGACGATGACGAGTAGTTCGTTTAGTTTTTTAGTGTTTTATTTTAATAATTGTCGCATTTTTATTTATCGTCGTAGTGTTTTTTAGTTTTAATTATTTGTAATGTTTTTTTTATTTATCAATGAAATTTTAGTTTTATTTTATTACATATTTATTATTTATAATATATATATATATATATATAACTAAATTAATATTATTTTGGAAATAATAAAAAAATAAAAAAATAAAAAAAAAGGAAGGAAGAAGTGTCATGGTTGGGAGTGTTTAGTCCTGAGTTTAGTCCTGGGAAGTGTGACGACCCGAAAATTTTCGATCAAATTTAAACTTAATCTTTATATGGTTTCTACAAGATAAGTAAAGTCTATTAATCTGAGTCTCAAAATTTTTGAACTATTTACATGAAAACATTTAACCTTTGACCATCCCTGACGAATCACGAACAATGGTGTGTAAATATGTAAATATATATATAAAATTTGGTGTGTATAAGTTGGTATATTATTATTATTTTCTTTCTTCAAATCATTAATAATATTGTAACTAATATTAATATTAATATCATTTATAAGATTAGTATTATCATTTTTCTATTTAAATTTATTAACAGAAATTATTTAATTTATATATATTATTAGTATTATCAATTATGATTATTAATATTAAAAGTATTATTAAAATAATATTTATAATCATTAATTAATTGAAAAGATGTACGAATAGATGCTGAAACCGTTACATATCCACATCAACATTCTGTAAATTTTGTTGCTTTCTAGTATTATTAGATATCAGAATAAATTTACAAATCTGTTACAGTAATATCAGACTTTTTATATTTTTATTATATTTTTTTCTGTCCTTATGATAATTCCTGTCGATACACCTTCGCCTAATAAAAAAAAAAACAAATGATTTCTCAATGTATTAGGAAATCATTCAACTCGTCAATATCACTATCAACTGAAATCACAATCAACTGCCTTCATAAGAAAAAGAAATCAGAAAAGAAGAAAAACTATGAAATAAAACTCACGACCAAAATCATCCATTTGAACACTAATATCCCTCTTGATCATCTTCACGACACCACAACATCATCTCATTCGGTCTTCTTCAACTGCACCCACGAACACCATTATGTAATCATCAAAAACCTCCTACTCATATTACTAGCCTGCTCTAATGTTTGTTTTCAAACCACACACCATTATAATTAATTTTCTGTTTTCCTTGAACCGACATCATTCACCAACGCTACTAAGCCGCCACCTACTATCCTTGTTTTTATTGATCACCCACACAATCCACCACCTTTAAGTATCATATTTTCTTTATGTATACCATCGACCACAAAGACCTCAATCCGTATGATCACCATCGACAACCACCTTAAATTTTCTATAGCTACAAAACCGAAACCCATATGAGTGCCTCTACTATTCGATCCTCTTCAAATTCTACTACTCGAAACCTTTATATCTTATTCAAAACGCAAACCACCATTCTCTCTTTCTTGTCACCTCAACCATAACCGTATACTACTACCACCTATGCAATTATATTTTTTTTTACGAAAAAGGAAGGGTATTTATAAGAATGTGGGTCAAGCAAGTTAATATAAAGAGAAGGAGAATCATTGAGATAATTAATAGAGCAAATAAGATAGATAAAGAAGAAAGCTTTCGGTGCCCACATACCCACCTACACTAGCGTATGGATTTGATGATTTGAACTACATATTATCTTATTTAGGCCAAACACTTGGAGGTATTAGTGGATGTCCTTTTACATGTGCTGTATTTTTTATTGTGGCCAACCACCAATAACCCCACAAGTCATATTTAAATTGATACTTGTTAGCAAGTCTTTGAAAAACATGAACTTTAGACCAAACCACCAATATACAAACCTTTATACTGCTCGAAGATACTACAGCTGGAGCCTTTTTTTTCTGTTGCAAACCGACAACAAAATTTCTAACCACTAGGTAATTCTGTTTCTGTTTCGAGTAGCAAGAACATACACCCACTTGCAAACTTGATTATGGAATTATTAATACATGCGTTTAATTAAATACTCAAGTGGGACTAGTTGCATAGTGGCCGACTACAATAGTTTAGTGATGTTTAGTTATATTTTTTTTAATGATGGGGATATATCGAGTAGGATGACGAGGTTAAGAACAATGATGATGCTGAAGATGTTATGATAACGATTTCATGGTGATACAGATGGTATTACGATGATGTGATGTGACGATCGGTCCAAATCCATATGGACGAACACGTCATTCATTGATTTCATTGCGAGGTATTTAACCTCTATGATACGTTTTGTAAACATTGCATTCTTTTGAAAAGGCACACCATAAATGAATATTTAAATCAAAGGTTTTCGACATCTAATGATTTCTACATATAGACAATCACCATAAATAATAGTTTACAACAGTACTTCCATTGACAATGCAGTCAAAATAAGATACATGGTGATGATTTGGTGAATGCAACGTTTCCTTGAAAAAATATGTCATGCAAGACTCCATGCACATAGCTTGTCTAACATCTAAGCAAACAGCGGAAGACTTCTAGGAAACCTGAGAATAAACATGCTAACAAGTGTCAACACAAAGGTTGGTGAGTTCATAGTTTTAGTGTTTCGTATAATCTGTATATAAAAGTGGATCACAAGATTTCAGTTGTTTCATCCAGAAACGTTTATCAAAAGATTATATAAAAGTGGATCACAAGATTTCAGTTGTTTCATCCAGAAACGTTTATCAAAATATTCTACGAAATTGAGCACCCTGGTAACTAAACTTTAACGTATATATAATTTGTACCCTTTGTATAATCATCTTAATAATACACGCAAACCAACGTGTACGCTTCTCAAATAGCATACGTCCGTTAAAAGGCTAGCGCTCTAGCTCGGACGGGGATGTCAAGCCCTATGGATCCATATATAACTACTCGCGCCCACCAGTTCTTATAACCAGCAGTTACTAGTTACCAAAGCTAAGGGATTTTCGGTTCAAACTCGGTGTAGAATTTAGTATGTACTTGTATCCATTGCGTTTAAAATAAAGTGCATGTATTCTCAGCCCAAAAATATATATTGCAAAAGCAATTAAAAAGGGAGCAAATGAAACTCACGCATATAAATATTGTATATCAGTTAATAAAGCATTTGCATGTATTCTCAGCCCAAAAATGTAGAGAGTAAAAGGGATCTTATGAAACTCACACAAAATCAGTTTTAGTATTTGTATCCATTTAGTAAAATAGATATAAAATTATTGCATGTATTCTCAGCCCAAAAATGTAGAGAGTAAAAGGGATCTTATGAAACTCACACAAAATCAGTTTTAGTATTTGTATCCATTTAGTAAAACAGTTTATAAAACTGCGCATGTATTCTCAGCCCAAAAATATAATTTGAAAAAGGGATCATATGAAACTCACAGTTTAATATTGATATACAATATTGCTGGAAAGCACGTAGACGCATCGGAGATGATAAACACGAGGTTTAATTCACCAAAAATACCCCCGAACATTACCCATAATTTCCTTGGCAATAACCCATATTTTCCTTAGCTCTAGCTCGCTCGGAAACTCGTTTTGAAAATTACTTGGACAGTACTCCGTCGTAATATTTTATGTACATTATTATTTTTGTATCGCAAAAATAATAATACTAATAATAAGATTAATAAGATTAATAATAATCTTAATAATAATAATAATAATAATAATAATAATAATAATAATAATAAATATTATACGGAGTAATATATATTTGTGTATGTGTGTTTGATTTTTCATTCGAGCAAAACACCTGAATTTATAGTACCTGGCCTGGAATCTGGAGTCATGCGACTCGCATGGAAATGGCCTTCTGGCCATGCGACTCGCATGAGGACCAGAGACAGCTCACATTGTTTTGGCTCCTAGCTTGTCGACATAATATAAAATAAATATAAATATAATATATATAATTTAAATTAATTAATTATATATTATATTAAATTCACGTGCATAGTTGACTTGTAATTTTTGTTCCGATAAGTCGTACGTTGTCACTCGACTTATGTCCCGGTTCCGGTTTTTCGAACGCCCTTTCGTACGCTGAGAAAACTTGTACTTTACGTTTCGTGAATCGTACCTTTGTCAAAATATAGTCTTAAATCATCCATAAAATATACCACTGTAGCAATTCACTGTAGCAAAGTCAATTTCACTGTAGCAAATAGTGATTTTCAAAAACACTGTAGCATTTTGGGTACTGTAGCAATTTGAAAATACTTTATCAAATTAGTGTTTTACTGGTTCATCTTAAACGTTTTAGTTAACTTATCTAAATATCAATCAAATCAATAATCGAATGTTACTATCGTTTACTAAATAACTTGAAATCATATATATTTAATTAAATATATAAACCAATAAGTTTAATGTACGGTATTATGCAATTAAAACTTTGTTACGTTTTCAAGTTATAGTATATATATGTATCTATTTACATATAATTGTTCGCGAATCGTTGAGAAAATCGAAGGGTACTTGTATAGTTCAAAAATTTTGAGATTCAGTTTTACAGACTTTGTTTATCGTGTCGAAATCATTAATCCTTTAAAGATTAAGTTTAAATTTAGTCGCAAATTTTCGGGTCATTACATGTGATGATTAAGATGTTAATCGATGAAGATAGTTATATGATAGTATATTGATCATGATAATTATATGGATTAGGATATGAAGGATGAACCTTAGCTGCTCACGAATTGATATCTAAATCCATTGAAGTTCTGTTACAAATTCAATTAGGATTGGACTAGACTTAAGTAAAATGGGTTATACAAATTGGGCTAGGCTAAATTATCTATTGGGTTTGCTTGTTGGGCTTCTAATTAAGTTATTAGTTGGGCCGAGTATTGTTGTTGGGCCAAAGATGAAGAAGAGGGGAAAGCAGAAATACGTTTTTTTTTTATAAAAGTGGTATTCGATATTAAACAGAAAAGCAAATATGGTGTGACGGTTTGGAAACGTTTTGGGGTAGCGGGTGGTCGTGGGTTCGAGCCCCGTCGTGGGCAATTCTTTTTGGAAAAGCCTTAGAAAGGGTATATACACTATATTTTCATTATTATTATTATTATTATTATTATTATTATTATTATTATTATTATTATTATTATTATTATTATTATTATTATTATTATTATTATTATTATTATTATTATTATTATTATTGCCATGATAAGTGTTACTATTATTAGCATTATTATTATTATGATATTATTGTTAAAATAATTAACTATGATAATTATTATTACTCCTAATATTTAGAAATATCATTGTTTAAATCAAATAAAGAGTATTATCAAATTCGTTAACATTAGTATAAGTATCATAATCATAATTAGGATTATTGTATTATTATTATTATTATTATTATTATTATTATTATTATTATTATTATTATTATTATTGATATTATTAGTATTACAAATATTATTGTTACAAATATTATAATTTTCTTTATAAGTATTAGAAACATAAATTTTCATTAATACTGTTATAAGTAGGATTATTATAAATCTTGTCATTTTAGTGTTATTATTATTAATATGAGCATGATTAATATTAATATGAGTATCACTTTTGTAACTATTAGTATTATTAATCTTATAATTAGATAAAAGTATCATTATTAACAATATCATTACTATTATTAAAATTATCATTTTTAATAAAGTTATTATTAGTATTATTATTATTCTTAGTAAAACATTAATATCAAAACCATCATTTTTAAACAAATAAATATTGTGATTATAGAACATACTTATTACATATACTACAATTATATTAATAAGCCATATAACTATATATAAAGCATATTAACCTTATAAAAACTTATATATAACAAATTAGGTATTTTTCAGATATAAACATATTAATATAACTATATAAATAATAATCATTTTCAAATATATATATAAACAAAATATATAATATATATAAGGTTATAAGATATGAAATTGTTCGATTACAAGTATATATGTTAATGTATATATACGAATGATATAGGTTCGTGAATCCGAGGCCAACCCTGCATTGTTCAGTTGTTCAATATAGTCATATGTATTTTTACTACAAAATACATTAGGTGAGTTTTATTTGCTCCCTTTTTAAATGCTTTTGCAATATATATTTTTGGGACTGAGAATACATGCGCTATTTTTATAACTGTTTTACGAAATAGACACAAGTAATTGAAACTACATTATATGGTTGAATGATCGAAGCCGAATATGCCCCTTTTACTTGGTAACCTAAGAATTAGTAAACCAGTCTACTAATTGACGCGAATCCTAAAGATAGATCTATTGGGTCTAACAAACCCCATCCGTTGTAGCGGATGCTTTAGTACTTCGATGTTGTTTTATCACGTCCGAAGGAGTTCCCGGAATAATAGGGGATATTCTTATATGCATCTTGTTAATGTCGGTTACCAGGTGTTCACTATATGAATGATATTTTTGTCTCTATGCATGTGATGTATATTTATGAGAACTGGAAATGAAATTCTTGTGGTCTATTAAAATAATGAAAATGAATGATTATGATAAACTAAAGAACTCACCAACCTTTTGGTTGACACTTTAAAGCATGTTTATTCTCAGGTATTAAAGAAATCTTCCGCTGTGCATTTTGCTCATTTTAAAGATATTACTTGAAGTCATTCATGGTATATTTCAAAAGACGTTGCATTCAAGTCGTTGAGTTCAATAGAGATTATTATTAAGTAAATGACAGATTAGGTCATTTATAGTTGTATATTATGAAATGGTATGCATGCCTGTCAATTTTCGATGTAAAGATAGTTTATCTTTTAAAAACGAATGCAATATCTGAAAAATGTATCATATAGAGGTCAAATACATCGCTATGTAATCAACTATTGAGAATCGTTTATAATGTATATGAACGGGTCCTTTCAGGAAGGAAGTAGGAAAAAAGTGCTGATGTAGCGCTGATGTAGCGCTGAAGACTAACATGGAGGAGTGTCTCCATTGGGAGCACTCTTATTAGTATGTGTATAATTAGCTGGGGTTTTTTGACAACCAAAATTATGTAACATATTTAGCCCAATGGGCTTCACACCAAAAATACCAGATACGTAAACAAATGTGAAGGGTGTGTGCTCTGTTATTTTAGGGTTTCATCTACACATTTCTATAGGCCATCTATGTCCACACTTCATCACAACATGACCGACAAACCATTCTCAGCCACCTCCGAATCTGGTCACCATTCTTTACAAATCACATCCTCTTCACCGCCACTAGTACCATCGCCATCAACAAACACCACTTCTCTATCATCCACAATGACTGCAACACTACTTCTCTTCTCGCTTTCTCTCACCACCACCAGAATCACTTCCTCCACCGCAGACCGCCGTACAACCAACATACTAACAAATCCCTTAGATTTTTCAACTTGCTTTCAAAACGCATTGATTCTTTATGTTCAAGACTTCTTTCCTAACCTCGTGTCCTCTACAAAAAAATTTGTTTTCAGATCTGTTTTATTCTGGATACGGTAATGACTTGGCGGTAGTTGTGGCGGTCGACGGTGGTTCTGGTGGCGGTAGTCGTGCTGCTGACCCAACAATTGAAGAAGTGGATTAGGTTTGAAGTGTTTAAGTTTTTTAGTGACAAATCTTTTCAGATGCGTTAGTATTTTTTTGTAGATATGGAAAGCTTTTATGAATCCTGCTTTTTTTTCTAAGTGTTTTATTATATATGTTTATTGGGTGGTGGTGACCGGAGGCTCATGGTGGTGACCGGAGGTCGATGGTTGTTGTGGTTATCTATTTTTTCAAACTGACGGCGACCCACATCGGTGGTTGATGGTGGTGAATGGTGTGTGACAGCTGCGGTGACAGGAGGTTGATGGTTGCGTTTAACCTGGTTAACAAGATTAGTCGAGTGGTTAATGCGTTTTGAGTATGTATTTTCTAACCAGAGTTCGATTCTCATTAATACCAACATTTTTTAGTTTTACCATATGCACACTAAAATTATATTCTCTAAAGTCAAAACTACCGCATCATGGTTAACACAATTCAGTCAGATAGAGTTTCAGATTAACATTTTCTGTCTCGACTTACTAACACTTTTTTATTGCGGTGGTATTCAGAACAATACTTAGGAAAAACATCAATCCTATAATCTTCTGTCACTGTAGCTGTCTCAACCATTCTTGTTATTGTACATCATCCAACAAAAAAGCTCCCACAAACCCTAACCCTAACAAAAAAAAAAACACCCATTCCAACCACTCTAGATCTGCCGTTGCCACCACCATCACCAACTTACCACCACTTTGCCGCTGTCGTTGAAAATGACAATCTTTCCGCAGCTGACACCACCACCCTACCACATCGCCGCATCAGACCTGTGGTTACCTCTATTTTTCTGTTGTTTTATTTTGTTGTCTTCGGTTCTGTTGTCTGGCTAAAATAAGCATCAGCATAGCGCCGAATATAAAATCTTTGATGATCGTAATGTTGCACCTTTTTTCCTTTTTTTGCTGATCTTGGTTGCTAACGGCGTTAGTAGACGGTCTTTTTTAGGCGTTATGTTCATGTTAGCATCGTCATGTTAGCGGTAATGTTCCATCAGATTTTTTGGTTAACCATTTCCCAAATCGCCAGCATGTTCAGATAAGTTGGCCGGATCCCATTTTTTTTCTTCATATCTGATAATTGATTACATGGAAGTGATTTTAAATCTGGAATCATTGTTGTTAACCATAGCAAGAACATTCCCTACAAATATAATTTCAAATGTAGTTTGGAATTACTGATAAACCTATCTAATTTCAATCAGCTAAAACCAAATTTGCAAGTTTCTATTTGTATTTGTATTAATATGAATATATTTAAAATTTTGAAATTTTGACCTTTAACTTGAATATTTAAAAAGGTTGAATTGTAATTTGTTGAATTTTTCAAAATGAATTTGGTATTAATATATACACCAAATCAAACTAGATATGTTGGAATAGGTTAAAAAATATAACACATACATATTTTATATTTTTGTCATTTTAGGTTGTTGGATAATTTGCAAAAGGAAATGCAACAAAAAAACTTTAAAAGCGTTCCGAATTATATTTTTTGATATTTTGAAAACTGCTCTTTGCCTAACCCACTTCACGAGCCCTATATATTACGTTATAACGTCTTAAACACGCTTCATTTAAATTCGTGGAGAAGTTGTAAAAATAAAAACATATGGAGACGTTGAGGTGATAAAAGACAAGTGTTATTATGTTATCTACGACGGTGGTTTCTGTCTAAATCATGTACCAAAAAGAGGTAGTGAGTGAATTCAACTGTTATTAGATAATTAAAAGTAATATAAAATTTTACAAATAAATTTTTTTGATTACTTTCAATTATCTAATAACAGTTGAATTTACTAACTACCTTTTTGTTACATGATTTAGACAAAGACCATTGTCGTAGATATCATAATGACACTTATCTTTTATCACCTTGACGTCTCCATATGCTTCTATTTTTACAACTTCTCCACGATAGCCATTTAAATGGAGCGTATTTAAGATGTTACGACGTACTTTATGGGGCTCGTGAAGTGGGTTAGGCAAGGGGCATTTCTCAAAATCTAAGAAAATATAAATCGGGGAGTTTTTAAAGCTTGATTGTTGCATTTCCATTTGCAAATTATTCAGCAACCTAAAATGACAAAAACACATTTCAAATATGTATGTGTTCTATTTTTAACCTATTACATATCTAGTTGATTTGGTATATATCTCAATACCAAATTCATTATGAAAAATTCAACAAATTATAATTCAACCTTTTTAAATATACAATTTAAAGGTTAGAATTTGAAGGTTTTAAATATATTCATATTAATACAAACTTCTAAATTTAGTTTTAGCGAACCCCAATTCAGAGCAATTATATGAAATTGGATCGGTTTATCAATAATTTCAAGCTGCATTTGAAATTATATTTGTTATGGTTAACAACAATGGTTCTAGATTTAAAACCACCTCCATGTAAATTAATTAACTGAAACATGTAAAAAGTAACACATTCTCTGTTTGTTTTCTTGATATTTGCATTCATATTCATCTCAATGGAATTTGGTGGTGTAAGACCATGTTCATTAGCATTTGGTGCTGAACAAATTGACAATAAATAAAATCTCAATAATGAAAGAGCTTTATAAAGTTTTTTAGGGTGGTGTAAGACCATGTTGTTATCAACTGTTTTTATTCTTTGTTGCCTCTTCACTTTTTGTGAAAATGGAAGTTAAAAAAAGCTTGTTTACTAGCTTTTTGCAAGTGATTGTTGTTGCTTATAAGAACCAAAAACTACGGTTGCAATCACCAAATGCTGATGGGTGGCTTTATCATAAGGATTTACTTGATGCACTGCCCACAAATACACTAAGGTACCATTTTTGTTTTGATTGTTATACTTTATTATAAATAGATTGAAACTCTAAAGGTGAGTTGTTAATATAAACATTGTTGTAAAAGTTATTATAACAATCCCCGGCAGTGGCGCCAAAAAGTTGATGTGCTGAATCGTAACCTTTATTTATGAACGGATTTGAGTTATTTTGTTACACGAATTGTTTTATTGTATATATGGTGTTTTAATGAATTCAGGTTGATTTCACACATATATAGGCAACTATTCCTATCCGCGTAGTTTAGTTTTATAGGTAAATCCGGTTCGTTCCACAGGGAGAATGGAGTTCAAGAGATTAAATTACTGATAGTTAATCTAGTAGAAAAGGGGTTTGTTTTGGATTTTAATTAACTAAAACAATAATAATAATAATGGATTAAGAATTTAATATTATAACACATAAATACAATTTAAATAAAATTAACTAAAAATTACCAACTAATAAAAGTTACCAGATTTAAATTAATAAAAGGTGAATTAATGTAGTACTTACTATTATAAATATTATGACTTGAAATAAATTAATAGTAGTGTTAAAGTAATTAATTAAAAATTAAATTTAAATAAAAATCGAAACAGTACTGGTTTAAAGGATACGCGTTCCGCGTACATATATATGCGGTTCGCGTATGTATAAAAAGTAGTGACCAAACAGTACGTGAAACAATTTACTGGTTGTATGCATACGCGTTTCGCGTAATTGTATACGCGATACGCGTAAGGTGTAAAGGCAGTGACAAACAGTACATAAATAAGAACAGTGAAAATTGATTTTTAAAATAATTAAATGATAAAGGTAATAAATAATAATACATAATATGATTAAATGGTTGTCTTCACTTAAATATTTCACCACTAGGTCCACGGATTGTTTTAATTTTACGCTCGATTAAAATGTCTAAATAAATAAATTTTTATTTTTCTTTCGAAAATAAAAAGTTTTAACTAACTAAATCAAATCTAATTTTCATCAAATCTTATTTAGATAGTGTTATTAATCATAAGTATTCAAATTGAGACCTACCTAGTTTTGACTTTTGCCAAAACTCAAATTGCAACGGTTTTCCCTTTTTACAATTTCACTATTATAAAACTAATGATATCACCCGAACCACCGATCCTTATTCCTAAATTAGTGTTAATAACTTATTCATAGGTTCGTCTAAATCACTTTTGGTGTTAAAGCCTAATTTCTATTAATATAAATAACTTTCACTATTTATATCTAATAAATTAGGTGGCAAAGATTAAATATCTAATCCTATAACAATGGTTCTTTCTAGTAGGCCCAATATTAAAAATACTTAAGTTACATTTTAATTTTTATAAATAATAACAATTCATTTCACTAGGGCTCTACATATAAGCGAACACTATGGGAATTTACTAACTAATCATGATAATGGTACGGGAGTAAAAATAATAATACATAAACATAAACATAATAATAAGTAACAATAACAATAATAAAAATGAAAGTAACAAACTTACAAAAGGTCTTCAATTTAATGATTACAAATGGTAGAAAATGGAAATGAAAGCACCCGTACACACGAACAATACCACCCTTACAATGTTTGAATTAATTAAAAAAAATAAACATTACTTCGTATGAATTAAACAGAAAGAGTTGCAGTATGAGATGAGTATGAGATATAGATTTTGAGTAAGAATTCTATCTATCCTACTCCTACTCTATTCCTACTGCGTATCTTTTTTTTTTTTTTTTGTTTCACACTGTTACTTGTGTCCCTCCTTATATTAAATAGATATCAGCCTCCTCTCACATATTGATCTGTAATCCCATTTTTAAATTTAAAAGAGTGCTATTAGTGAGTGTAAAGAACTGATAAAGAATTATTATTATACATAAAGCATCAGCCGTCCCATGTGAATTGGATCTGAATCTGGCATCATACGTACGCGTTTCGTGTGATTTTTACACGTTCCTCGTAATCTTGTAAAACATTACGCGTTTCGCGTAAATGTGTACACGTTTTGCTTAAGCTTTCTTCATGAAATTTGTAGAGCTATGAGTTACGGACGTCTGGGCTTTGGATTCACCTTTTTTTTCGAGTCCGGATGATTAAGTTATGATTTTTTTCTCGTGCAGGCGCGTAGATTTCGTGATTTCAATCGTTTCAACTTGTAGTCTTGAGCACTATGTTGTAGTCTTTTGTTACTCATTAGAAATCTTCATTTTATCTTCATTTTGATCTTTATATCATTGAAAATCCATAATAGCATTTCATTCGAAGCTTTGGACATTTTAACCAATTACACACCGAAAACTACTCGAATACACATAAAAATCATAACATTTTGGATTGATATTGCGACAAAGTATATGTATATTTATAGCAATATCATATTACCCCACACTTGAATGTTGCTTGTCCTCAAGCAATAACATTTTTTAATAGACTCGGGATACTACATAATTTTTCATATCAGTCATTAATCACACACACACCACACGAAATGAAAACACACGCTTTATGAAGTGAATTGGAAACACCACACGATATTTATTGGATCACACACACCACACGGAATGAAAATCCTGGCAACAGAAACAAAGTTGAAATTCGTGATTAAAATCTCACAAAAACTTAAAAATTAGGATCCTTAGGGAAAATTGGACCTTGTGAAAACGTTTTATGATTTTTTAAAAGTCATGCTAGTTTTTACACTAGACACGTTTTCCGGTTTTAACCTCAAATTCCGGTTCAGGGTAACTGAAAACCGTAGTCTCAGTCGACGATTAGCAAGCTATCCGCCCCCATGATTGAAGTATCATGGAACTTGAAATCGAATGTCCTAAAAATGGTTTTACACAATATAGTTCATAAAATAGCATAAGTTTTAGAAGAAACTTATATCGTGTCCAAATATCATCGGTGAACCATGAGTTTGCACACCTCAATTTGTTATGGCATATGTATGTTGACCGCGGCCAAACATAGATGCGGTTGATCTTTACAGAGATCATCCATCTGGGGATTTGATTCATTAGTCTTAAAAGCTAATTTGCAATGTGCCCTCCATTGTATGAGACATATCCATCTCATGGTTAGGATTAGTCTGACCACCAAAAACCCTGTTTGATGCTGAGGTGAGGTGGATTTTCAGCCGATTATATGGATGACTTTTCAAGATTTTTCATCAACCTACAGCTGTTCTGGACTACATCTTCTAACATAAGTTAGCAAGTGTGTCATTTTGGAAGACTTTACTTCCTTGAAGGATGGACTTGATTCATCCTTTATTACTCGCATTAATGGGATATTCAGGTTTATACATTCCAAAGCAATGATATCTGCAATAAACTTCATAGAAACATGTGATAAATGGTTCTAAACATATGGGTTTATAAATTCTGTTATACTTGGTTGTCTTTTATAGGTTTTAATCAAATAAACTTATGTATTTTTAATGTATGGAGACAATAATTTCGGTTTTTGACACCTAATCTTTAATTGCTCATAATTACCTTAAAAATTGACTAGATATATTTGTTTAAAAATTTTCAAAATTTCTCGTAAAAACCACCAAGTTATAAGTTATCGAGAATTTATATATTCCCACCCCACACTTAAGATTATGTAATGCCCTCATTACATAAAATCAGATTAAATGTATAAATTTGAGAGGACAAAAACTGTAAAGTATTTAGAACTTCCTTTGTTAAGTAATTGGACATTGTAAAATGCTTATCGTATGAATATATCCAATCTCTTTATCACAATATAAATGTAGTGTTTCGTTATGTCGAATATCTCATCATCGTAAGTACCTGTCAACAAATATGTTAATCACACACAAGATGGGGTTGTACTTTATGTGACAACCCAGAAATTTCCAACCAAATTTAAACTTTAATTTTTATATGTTTCCGACACCGGAAATTTCCAACCAAATTTAAACTTTAATCTTTATATGTTTCCGACACGATAAGCAATATTTGTTAAGTTAAATTTCAAGAATTTTAAACTATGTTCATAAATTCATTTAACCTTGACCAAGTTCCAACGATTCACGAACCATTAAACGAATATGATTATATATGTATATGTGTATATATATTATAACTTGAAACGTAAACAAAATATTAGATTAAATACTTTATATGATTGTATCTGTTTCAAAATGTTTATCAATGGAATTAGAAGATAAGATCAAATGATTGAATTATCAGATATATTGAATTATGATTACAAGTCTCTGTTGAAAGGCCTACGTTGATTTGAGAAATCTTTCCATTTTAACAATATTCGGAAAATGGTAAAGTAATTTATAAATAAGAACAAATTGTCAATCATTGAGAACTAGACAAAGGATAGTGGAAGATTGAATCTCATAAAGACTCGATTGATCTATTTAGTTTCAAACGTACAAAAACGTTTTCAGTTTAAAAAGAACTTTATTATTAAAACGTATATAACTTTTATAAATATCTAGAACCACTTTTGACAACTCATTACTTAACTAGTATGATAAAGATAACGATATTTATATTTTATTTTATTAAATATATATAACGATTTAAATTAATATTATATATATTTATACGCGTATTATATGTACATAGTTTTATACTTTTACTATAATTAAACTTTACCTTTACTTTATTTTTACTTTACTTTAACTTTAATAATTCACTTTAATAATTCATACTTTAATAATTCACTTTAATAATTCATACTTTAATAATTCACTTTAATAATTCATACTTTAATAATTCATATTTTAATAATTCACTTTAATAATTCATACTTTAATAATTCACTATAATAATTCAAAAATCTATTATAAATAGAATTCAATAGGTTTCATTATTTCATTGAAACTTGAAAATATTTTTCTCTAAACTCTCTCAATCGATTTACATATATATATGTACTCCGTATTATTTCAAGATATTATTAGTATACATAAAATATTACGACGGAGTGCTGTCCGAGTGATTTCGAAATTGTTTTTCGAGTAGGATAGGATTAAGGAAATTATGGGTTATAGCTATGGAGGTGATTGAGTATGGTTCATGGGTATGCTCGTGAGGTCAATATAGTGTTTATCATTTACGTTGCGTCTACGTACCTTTCCTGCAATATTGAATCTCAATATTGATACGTGAGTACTTATAATTTAACTTTTACATACTAATAGTGTATCCCTGACTAGTGCTCGAGTATTTAGGATTATGCATGCTTGTACTTTTGATATTGCCCTTAGACAAGTTAGGTTGAATCTTGAATTAGTTACACTTGGGTTGAGATAAGGTATAAGATATGCATGTCCTTGGAAAGCTATCGAAAAATTAAGAACTTTTCCTTTAGATATCGAATGGTTTCGATGAACGGATTAGAAGTTATAATCAATTGAATTTTCGATATTTTTTTATTAAAAATGATTATTATTATCGTCGTTTTTATCGTCGTTCTAGTTTTATCTTATTATTATCATTATTATTATCTTTATCAATAAAAGGGATTTATCATTAAAAATTGTTATTTTTTTTTATTATTACTATCGTTATTATCGTTAAAGTTATAATTAGTATTATTATTATTATTATCCAATTATTATTATTATTATTATTATTATTATTATTATTATTATTATTATTAGTATTATTATTATTATTATCATTATTAATATATATATCATTATTTAAAAATGGTTATTGTTATTATTATTATTACTATATTATCATTAAGATCATTATTAGTATTATCGTTAATAATGTTATAGTAACTATCATTATTAATATTAGTGTAATTAAAACAAATATTTGTAACACCTAATTATTTTGATTACTATTATTATAATTATTATGAACACGATATAAAATACGATTAAAAGCTATTAAACGAAACGATTAGGAAATAATGAGTAAGAGTATCATGATGAAATTAAAATATTATAAGATATTGATTTAGATAAAATTATCGTTCTTATTATTTTTATCATTACTATTATTATTAAAAGTATCGTTAGTATTAAAACTATCATTTTAACAAAAATTATCATTTTAATAGAAATGTCATTGTTACTATAAAATATCATTATTATTATTATTATTTTAAATAGAATTATTATTTTAAAGATAATATTAAAAATTATCGTAAATATTAAAGTTATCATAATTAGAATTATCGTTTTATCATAATGTCATCTTAGTAATTATAAATATTGATATTTTTATAATAATAATTATTATTACAAAATAATACAACTTTTACTTACTATCATTATAGATATTATTTTATCAAATAAATATGTGATACAAACATATTTTACTACGTGTAATAACTTACTTTAATAATACCTATCATATTATCTTTATGATATTAAATGAACCCTATAAATTTTATTACTTAATATATATAAAAGTATATTTTATTATATAAATTTAATATAAAATTTTATTTATTAATAAATAAATTATATTATTTACTCTAATAAATCTTTTAAAAATATTTAAAAATATAAAAAGACGATATTTAAACTATATATTAATCATGTATAGATTTTTGGAAATTATTTTGAGTCAAATTTACTTTTGTTGACTTTTGCATATTAGTCTCGAGCATTAGGATTGTGGTACACTATGACTTGACCTAATTTGTTAGACAAATATTGACCAACACATAAATATATATAATTAATTTAGGTTCGTGAATCCGAGGCCAACCTTGCACTTGTTCAATGACGTTATATGTATTTTTACTACGAAATACAGTATGGTGAGTTTCATTTACCTTTTTACCCTTTATATTTTTGGGCTGAGAATACATGCGCAATTTTTATAAATATTTTTACGAAATAGACACAAGTAATCAAAACTACATTATATGGTTGAATTATCGAAATCGAATATGCCCCTTTTTTATTAAAGTCTGGTAATCTAAGAATTAGGGAACAGACACCCTAATTGACGCGAATCCTAAAGATAGATCTATTGGGCCTAACAAACCCCATCCAAAGTACCTGATGCTTTAGTACTTCGAAATTTATATCATGTCCGAAGGAGGATCCCGGAATGATAGGGGATATTCTTATATGTATCTAGTTAATTTCGGTTACCAGGTGTTCACCATATGAATGATTATTTTTGTCTCTATGCATGGGACGTATATTTATGAGAACTGGAAATGAAATTCTTGTGGTCTATTAAAATGATGGAAATAAATGATTACGATAAACTAATAAACTCACCAACCTTTTGGTTGACACTTTAAAGCATGTTTATTCTCAGGTGTTAAAGAAATCTTCCGCTGTGCATTTGCTCATTTTAAAGATATTACTTAGAGTCTTTCATAGCATATTTTGAAGAACGTTGCATTCGAGTCATTGAGTTCATCAAAGATTATTATTAAATCAATTTATAGTTGGATAGTGGATATTATGAAATGGTATGCATGCCTGTCAATTTTTGATGTAAAGAAAGTTTGTCTTTTAAAAACGAATGCAATGTTTGTAAAATGTATCATATAGAGGTCAAATACCTCGCAATATAATCAACTATTGTGAATTGTTTATAATGTATATGAACGGGTCCTTTCAGTTGGTATCAGATCGGTGGTCTTAGCGAACCAGGTCTGCATTAGTGTGTCTAACTGATAAGTCGATAGGATGCATTAGTGAGTCTGGACTTCGACCGTGTCTGCATGTCAAAAGTTTTGCTTATCATTTTGTGTCGAAAATTAACTACTTATCATCCTCAGGAAATTACCTGCTTATCATTTTTAGTCTAAGACACGTCTTGCTGCATTGATTGCATGAATAGTGTATAGACAAAAATTCATATCTTAGCATATCTGCTAAATCATATCTTATCGTATCTGTTACTTTAAACTTTGCCTGACATATCCCGCAAAGTCCTCCGTAATCTACGAAATCTTTTGATCTATATATATATATATATATATATATATATATATATATGTATATATATATATATATTCTATATAATTAGAATACCATCCGTTAGCCAAAATCATTTCATATCAAAAAAAAAAAAAATCCTTTATCCAATCGTATGAAATGGAATTCGTCATCAGTTTAAGTCACTCAGATTCCAAAATGGAATCCCATTCCAGCTCCGAAAGCAGTGTGACCGGAATAGATCAACCAATCAGTCATCACCTATTCTGGATGAATTGGGGATGAGTTCGTAGCCTCCTCAATCATTGGAGACAAGAAGAAGGTGATCCCTTCCATCCACCACATTGCCCTCTTGACGAAGAACCTGAAGCACTTACCGGCGAACCTGTCCGAAACACCATTTTCTCGCTCATTTCCAGAGTATCTCGTCACGATTATATATTACATCAAATTTTAGATTTTATTTATCCACTCGTCCGAACCGACAATCACCCCGGTGTAATAGAAGAAGTCAACGAGCTTCGCGCTCGGGTAGTGGCTTTGGAGAATATGGTGCAGAGATTACAAACACCAGCAGCAGCATCAGCAGCATAACCAGTACCACCATAATCAACGCCAACAGTACCATTACCACCTCCAACCACAATCGCGTCGTAAACCTCAACTTCACAATCTGTCCCACGAGCATCAACGTCATACGCACCATAGATACCAAGGAGTACCAACAACAATAACTGACGAAGTATTAATTCATAACTTCATTGGAGAAACATTCCGCGGCGATTATGTAATCTCTAAAGTCTTAGAGATTATCTAATCTAGACCTAACCATAAATCAGTTGAGCGAACCAAAATGATAGAAGGAAGAGTAGAAACCCTGACAAAAATGGTGTGTGATTAACAAGCTAAACTTGCTTTATCAACAGCATTAACAGTACCATCAGCGTTACCAGCATCATCAGTACAGTCAACATACGAATCAACAACACCGATAACATCACAAACTCCGTCAGTTCAAGAATCACTGTGGACATCATTACGAATCAATAACGTGTATATTGTATCAACGAGTTATGAAGAATTAACTCATTCCCTCTGAAGAAATTATATGTATACTATATATATATATATATATATATATATATATATATATATATATATATATATATATATATATATATATATATATATATATTTTGAAATAAATCTTTCCGTGCTAAGCTATTGTGTGTGAATCTTAACTACTCGGTTAATTCATATTACAAATATGCAATAATGTACGTCCTTCGGCCGCAACTTAACCAGCGTTAACTACAATCTCTGTCGCAATTCAACAAATTCCAATTCATAATAAATCAAGTATATATTTGATTTTACACTTTCGTCATCGATGTACCCGAAACTTTTCAGATAACATCATTCGTACTTTGCGAAATTCACAAGAATTCCACGAACCGAACACCATACATCAACAAATAACGAAGTATTGATTCATAATTTCAATGTCATTAAAGAAATACTGCGTAAAAGTTATGTACTTTTTAAAGCCTTTAGGGAATATTCAATTCTAGTTTCAACCGTAAATCAAATGAGTTTAATTTAACATTAACTCATTAAATCTATGTTACATTTGAAGAAAATATACATATATATATATTTTCATAAAGACTGTAATAAAATTCTTTTGTAAAAAATATTAATTGTGAAATTTTTTTTAACGCGTAGGTAATACCCGAGAGATATATAAATTCACAATTAATATGTTACATTCTTCGAATCTGATTAAGCAAATCATCCATTATACTCCCTACTTTCACAACAATATACATTCTTTTATAGAAATCAAAACAACCATACTCATTCAAAATTTAATTACATATTCTGATTTTGAAATCTCAAAATTCAACTTGAGATATGACCAAAATCATCACTCTTAGATCCTTACATCTTTCACAAGCTATATTTTGACTTCAAAACTGTGTTAGAATATCAAAAGTATGTTAACGATTACAATCTGTATTCAAACCCTTCGAAAATTTCTGAAGACACTTCGAATGATGAGCAATCGAGATGATGATCCAACCACATGTTACCCACAGTTATGTACCCGAAAAACTCTTGAAACCAAAGTAAAAGTTTAAACAACGTATCTGCGTCAGATTCTTTGGCATTTATTAGCAAAAATAACTTTGCGACTCCTATTCAAAGTAGCCAGTTTTGTCACAGCTCCAGCAAGTCAACTTTGACTTTTTAGTCAGACTAACCTTATTATAACCTTGAGATATACACCATCGTTACCAGGGAACCTTTTACATTCCACCACATTATTAGCAGATGTACCAACAACTTCATTACCCTTTGACTTTAGCCTCTCCAAAAAGTCATTATAATTATTCATTGAAACCCCATCATTTACTCATTCGCATCTTGTAATGAGAATTGCCATACGAATCATTGGGAATTAGCAATCAGTATTTTGAAATCTCGCAGCATGTCTACGCCAACAGTTATATGTGTATATATAACGTCTATCTTCTGGACTTAATTTGAATGTGAAGTTTCTGAAAAACACTCCGAACTACGAATTGGTTCTCCGAAAATGGAAAAAATGCTGATGAAGCAGCAAAAACTATAAACGACTTTAAACGGTAAAAGCTGGATGATAATGATGAAGTGTGCTGGCAAAGCGCAGAAAAAGAGAAGTTTTGGAACTGGAAAACGGATTGAGCAAAGTAGGAAGGAGGCTGGGGACAAATTACAAAGACTGAACCTGACTTCAAAGGATCCAAATGATTCAGTACCTGCTGAAGTCATTAACGAATACCTTGCTCCTGACTCTAAACCCCTGCGGACAATATTCTTCATCATCCTCTGATATTAGAAATTCTAAAATATCATCATATCTTTCATTATAAATATCCTCCATATTTCTGAAGATATTTTCTTAATTTTTCTTATTTGAACTCATTTACCTCTTCGCGCTATCTGTATTACATCATAAAAGAAACTATTTTAGTTTCTAAATTTTGAAACATTCAAGTTTAAAATAGGAATATTTTGAAGTAGTGTTGGGGAGTGAAGCATGAATTAGTATAATATAATGACACTTGATCAATGTGATTATATTACAGTAAGTCATGCTGAGTTTCTAAATGAAACATGATGATTCACAGATCCTAACATCATCATGTGCCATGTTATACGACTCTTGTATTCTATTTAACCTCTAAAATATCAAGAAAATATTTCTTGATGATTCGGCCTTTTCTAAGGTATTCTAGTAATTTGACAAGTCAAGATCGTGCCATCACAATTTCCTTCCTAGAACATTAACAATGTTCATTCCGAAATTCATATCTGTGAATTCTGGACCATTACAAGCGGTGCTTAATCGCAAGAAGAAGAAACGAAAGGAAAAAAACTCCGAAATAGAAATTGGGGTATAAATTGCAGCAAATAAAAGAGAGCATTAACTGTGAATGATAATGATTATAGAAGACAGAAGCAGAGACTTTGAAATATAAGGGAACATATAAAGCCCAACGACAAACCAGAAATTATAAACCATATATATCGATGCATATAGCAATATAAAGACACGGGAGAACTAGAAACACTATAAACCCAAGAGTATAGTAGAAGTAAATAGGTTCTTCCGGCGGTAGATGAAAAAGAAGAATGATCGATATGAAAGTTAGAAGTATATCGAGAATCAGAACTGGATGGAGCATATTGATGAATACTTTAAAATATGAGTTGAGGGGGAAAGAATAGAAGGTGATGAAACATGACTAGGAACTTAGAAATCAATAGATTTAACTCACACAATGGCGGAATAAGTGAATCAAACCCTCTAGTGAATAGGTTAAGTTTTTTTGATTAATTTAGTCAAACCACAACTAAATCAAGTGTGATTAGATCAACACCTAGAGCTATTATTCACTGCCTGGGTGATTTGGACTGAGAGAGAATTGGAGGAGCTCACTAGATCTGAGTGTGTGTAACAAATGAGAGGCTTAACCTAAAATGAAGAACATAAGACTTTATATACCCCTACTGTTGACTCGCCCATACGATTCATTCATCACACGTACGAGTTGGCTTCATCAGCCGTACGGGTGATCACTCACTCGTGTCTTCTCATTTAGGTTGTAATTGTGACTTAGCTCAGCATCAACCGTGCGTATGAGCCTGTCAGCCGTACTAGTGAGGCTTCACTCGTACGTCTGACTAAGTCTAACATAGTCAAACATCTAAATCTCGTTCCTGCAGTTCCTGTAACCACATATAAACACGGATAGGATAATAACGAGCAATTATGGTGGCCTGTAAACTATTGTACCTGCAATGGACGTGGGTAGATGTCTAGGGACTTGCATAAAATGCATCAACAGAAGGTGTGAGTTGTAAGGAAACGAAGGAGGTGAATTTATAAGAAAATCTCCGACAGAACAATTAAAATGGACGATCGTATTTAAAGCGGATCCTAATTCCCTTGATTACGGGAGAGTCAAATCTTATTAAGAAGATTTTCTTCAAATCCCTTGAAATCTGGGAATCAATCATATCTATGTCAAATGATAAGATGAATCTACACTTACTCATTTCACTCTTCTATTTTAGCTTCATTCGTACTCTTCATATAAATGGATTGTTTATCCAAATTATTCGCTGATGATAAAACTCTAATTTTCAGCCCGTATGCATCATGAAAACATACTTATTATCATTCACGACCCTTCTACTCAAATTTCGGGACGAAATTTCTTTAACGGGTAGGTACTGTGACAACCCGGAAATTTCCAACCAAATTTAAACTTTAATTTTTATATGTTTCCGACACCGGAAATTTCCAACCAAATTTAAACTTTAATCTTTATATGTTTCCGACACGATAAGCAATATTTGTTAAGTTAAATTTCAAGAATTTTAAACTATGTTCATAAATTCATTTAACCTCGACCAAGTTCCAACGATTCACGAACCATTAAACGAATATGATTATATATGTATATGTGTATATATATTATAACTTGAAACGTAAACAAAATATTAGATTAAATACTTTATATGATTGTATCTGTTTTAAAATGTTTATCAATGGAATTAGAAGATAAGATCAAATGATTGAATTATCAGATATATTGAATTATGATTACAAGTCTCTGTTGAAAGGCCCACGTTGATTTGAGAAATCTTTCCATTTTAACAATATTCGGAAAATGGTAAAGTAATTTATAAATAAGAACAAATTGTCAATCATTGAGAACTAGACAAAGGATAGTGGAAGATTGAATCTCATAAAGACTCGATTGATCTATTTAGTTTCAAACGTACAAAAACGTTTTCAGTTTAAAAAGAACTTTATTATTAAAACGTATATAACTTTTATAAATATCTAGAACCACTTTTGACAACTCATTACTTAACTAGTATGATAAAGATAACGATATTTATATTTTATTTTATTAAATATATATAACGATTTAAATTAATATTATATATATTTATACGCGTATTATATGTACATAGTTTTATATACTTTTACTATAATTAAACTTTACCTTTACTTTATTTTTACTTTACTTTAACTTTAATAATTCACTTTAATAATTCATACTTTAATAATTCACTTTAATAATTCATACTTTAATAATTCACTTTAATAATTCATACTTTAATAATTCATACTTTAATAATTCACTTTAATAATTCATACTTTAATAATTCACTATAATAATTCAAAAATCTATTATAAATATAATTCAATAGGTTTCATTATTTCATTGAAACTTGAAAATATTTTTCTCTAAACTCTCTCAATCAATTTACATATATATATGTACTCCGTATTATTTCAAGATATTATTAGTATACATAAAATATTACGACGGAGTGCTGTCCGAGTGATTTCGAAATTGTTTTTCGAGTAGGATAGGATTAAGGAAATTATGGGTTATAGCTATGGAGGTGATTGAGTATGGTTCATGGGTATGCTCGTGAGGTCAATATAGTGTTTATCATTTCCGTTGCGTCTATGTACCTTTCCTGCAATATTGAATCTCAATATTGATACGTGAGTACTCATAATTTAACTTTTACATACTAATAGTGTATCCCTGACTAGTGCTCGAGTATTTAGGATTATGCATGCTTGTACTTTTGATATTGCCCTTAGACAAGTTAGGTTGAATCTTGAATTAGTTACACTTGGGTTGAGATAAGGTATAAGATATGCATGTCCTTGAAAAGCTATCGAAAAATTAAGAACTTTTCCTTTAGATATCGAATGGTTTCGATGAACGGATTAGAAGTTATAATCAATTGAATTTTAGATATTTTTATTAAAAATGATTATTATTATCGTCGAATAAAGAGAGGGATGACTTCCTCTACTTTTCTGGGTGGAGAAATGACTTGTTTTTATTCTCGGATAAAGGAAGGATTGTCTACATCTCACCTCCCCCATACATCACTCAAGTGGTATTGGGTACTGTTGTTGCTGTTGTTGTGTGTTTTATCGTCGTTCTAGTTTTATCTTATTATTATCATTATTATTATCTTTATCAATAAAAGGGATTTATCATTAAAAATTGTTATTTTTTTTATTATTACTATCGTTATTATCATTAAAGTTATAATTAGTATTATTATTATTATTATCCAATTATTATTATTATTATTATTATTATTATTATTATTATTATTATTATTATTATTATTATTATTATTATTATTATTATTATTATTATTATTATTATTATCATTATTATTATATATATCATTATTTAAAAATGGTTATTGTTATTATTATTATTACTATATTATCATTAAGATCATTATTAGTATTATCGTTAATAATGTTATAGTAACTATCATTATTAATATTAGTGTAATTAAAACAAATATTTGTAACACCTAATTATTTTGATTACTATTATTATCATTATTATGAACACGATATAAAAGACGATTAAAAGCTATTAAACAAAACGATTAGGAAATAATGAGTAAGAGTATCATGATGAAATTAAAATATTATAAGATATTGATTTAGATAAAATTATCGTTCTTATTATTTTTATCATTACTATTATTATTAAAAGTATCGTTAGTATTAAAACTATCATTTTAACAAAAATTATCATTTTAATAGAAATATCATTGTTACTATAAAATATCATTATTATTATTATTTTAAATAGAATTATTATTTTAAAGATAATATTAAAAATTATCGTAAATATTAAAGTTATCATAATTAGAATTATCGTTTTATCATAATGTCATCTTAGTAATTATAAATATTGATATTTTTATAATAATAATTATTATTACAAAATAATACAACTTTTACTTACTATCATTATAGATATTATTTTATCAAATAAATATGTGATACAAACATATTTTACTACGTGTAATAACTTACTTTAATAATACCTATCATATTATCTTTATGATATTAAATGAACCCTATAAATTTTATTACTTAATATATATATAAGTATATTTTATTATATAAATTTAATATAAAATTTTATTTATTAATAAATAAATTATATTATTTACTCTAATAAATCTTTTAAAAATATTTAAAAATATAAAAAGACGATATTTAAACTATATATTAATCATGTATAGATTTTTAGAAATTATTTTGAGTCAAATTTACTTTTGTTGACTTTTGCATATTAGTCTCGAGCATTAGGATTGTGGTACACTATGACTTGACCTAATTTGTTAGACAAATATTGACCAACACATAAATATATATAATTAATTTAGGTTCGTGAATCCGAGGCCAACCTTGCACTTGTTCAATGACGTTATATGTATTTTTACTACGAAATACGGTATGGTAAGTTTCATTTACCTTTTTACCCTTTATATTTTTGGGCTGAGAATACATGCGCAATTTTTATAAATATTTTTACGAAATAGACACAAGTAATCAAAACTACATTATATGGTTGAATTATCGAAATCGAATATGCCCCTTTTTTATTAAAGTCTGGTAATCTAAGAATTAGGGAACAGACACCCTAATTGACGCGAATCCTAAAGATAGATCTATTGGGCCTAACAAACCCCATCCAAAGTACCGGATGCTTTAGTACTTCGAAATTTATATCATGTCCGAAGGAGGATCCCGGAATGATAGGGGATATTCTTATATGTATCTAGTTAATGTCGGTTACCAGGTGTTCACCATATGAATGATTATTTTTGTCTCTATGCATGGGACGTATATTTATGAGAACTGGAAATGAAATTCTTGTGGTCGATTAAAATGATGGAAATAAATGATTATGATAAACTAATGAACTCACCAACCTTTTGGTTGACACTTTAAAGCATGTTTATTCTCAGGTGTTAAAGAAATCTTCCGCTGTGCATTTGCTCATTTTAAAGATATTACTTAGAGTCTTTCATAGCATATTTTGAAGAACGTTGCATTCGAGTCATTGAGTTCATCAAAGATTATTATTAAATCAATTTATAGTTGGATAGTGGATATTATGAAATGGTATGCATGCCTGTCAATTTTCGATGTAAAGAAAGTTTGTCTTTTAAAAACGAATGCAATGTTTGTAAAATGTATCATATAGAGGTCAAATACCTCGCAATGAAATCAACTATTGTGAATCGTTTATAATGTATATGAACGGGTCCTTTCACTTTAGCAGTACAAAAATTTTACCCCACACTTAAAAAAAAATAAAGTAAAAGTAAATACTTAACACACACCTTAAAAATCATTTTTTACAAACAAGATAAAAATAAAAAAAAAATTTGTTTTAATACTAAAAACTAGAAAAACGGCCATACTGGGCCTCCTTGATTTTCCTCTTCCTGTTGCTGTTGCAGCCGCTGTTCATTTTGGCATTGGTGTTCATAAAAACGCCGATAAGCATCCTGACTTGCAGCTAGAGCGGCATTGGGGTCATAAGGTGGAGGGAGAGGATCACCGGGTGCTTGCCATGGGGTGTATGAAGGAAAGACTGAGGGTGCATAATCCTGTGGGTTAGCTGCGTATAGATATGCCTGATGATGTGCCCACTCAAGTTGTGCTCCCTGGCCCCTTTGATCATATCGGATGTTTTCTAAAATATTACCCTGAGCTAGTTGGGTATCCCTCATGTCCCCTAATTGCCGAGATAAACTAGTGTACTGGTTTTCTGATCTCTGTCCCCAATTTTCATATGAGTTCCTTACATCTAAACTCAATGAATTAAACGAATTTTGTAACATATCGAAATTAGAAGTACCTACATTAGACGAACTAGCCTGATCTGGCTGTCTTCGTCTTCTCCTAGTATCTCGCTCAGGTTCATCATCTTCCTCCATAGGAGCGGGAGCAACAACTTCTTGTCGTCTTAAACTACGTACCCCACCCCTCACTTGTATTGCTTTTGCCGTCTTATAAACCTCTAATCCTAGAACTCTAACACCTTGATCTACCGGTATGATTGGAGGTACGGATTCACTCGGATCTAGTCCGAACCAGTTTCCTAAACAAGTGATATAGTGACCCCCCGACATGTCACTTGATCCTCTAGCGCCTTTACCTACATGTCCCAAGAAGTAGGCAACTCCATATGGTATACTAACAAAAGTCTCCCTATCTCTGATCACATCTAAATACCAAAGGTCAATATAATTAATTTTATCTGTATTTCCAAATGCCCTTTGGTTTATTGTGTTCGCTATAAATTTATGAATTATTCTAAACCGAACATCAGTAATCTTTTGATATGATTCTTGTCCGGCCTCATATGTATTCCTACGAGTAAAGGATTGCCAAACTGCCCCAACATCAAAATTACCGGTATATCTAGCACCAGTAAAAATATACTCCATAAAACCGGGAGTCATCATCTCATCGAAGGTGTAAATCCCTAATGCGGTAGTCACGTTGCTTAGGGACATTCTTCTATCTACCCCACCCAGCCTAAATTGTAGAAAATTAGTATCATCGATATTTTCTGGGTGTATGTTCATCCTAACAGTAGAATAGAATTCTAAGCACCATTCTTTATATACAGGACTATTTAAACTGAACAACCTCTCAAAATCATTAAAAACCAAAGTTACCCCAAATTCATTTGTGAAACTTTGGTTTAAAATCTCCCTGATTTGTGTATCTAAGTTGACCGACGAACCTAAGGGAGCCCAATCTACAATGTAAACCGGAGAGGTGTTTCTATGGATCAGAGAAAGTAAGTCTTTAACCTTTTATGCCCGTTGAGGTACATCATTAGAGAATCTTAGGTTCGGGTGTTGGGTTTGGAGTTGTTGTTCCATTTGGGGCGTTACTTGTTCTTCTTCTTGTTGTTGGTTTACAGCCCTCACTCTAAATAATCCCTGCATAATATTTTAAAACAAGAAAATCGTCCCAATTCGGTGTGTTAATATTAGCAAAGAATCCATACTCAACATACAAGCTTGTTTTCAAATATCACCATATAATGTTGCAAAGTAGTCTGAAATCCAAACATACCATATAACAATTATAACCATCAAACATATCATATTATGTATATAATCTTAGTTTGATTATGTAAGCTTTTGTATCAACACCACAGGAACCAATAATTCAACAACAGTTAAAGTTTTAGTTCTAGAAATTAAAAAAAAAAAAAAAATCAAAATAGCCAATCAAGTTTCATAAGCAAAGTCTATTTCACAAGCGAAAACATACAATGAGCTAAACATATCTAATTCAATTCAATCACATTGCGTGCATTCTAGCTTCTAAATAATCCTTAGCATCATTACAACTCATACTTGATTCATGGCAATAACAAAAATTATCAAATATAAACTAAAATTAAAATCACAAGATCAAACAATCAAACTCATGTTTAAAGGTTCTAACTACTATCAAAACAGTTAAAAACATGTAATTACAACCAAAATAATACACTTCAACAGCAAATCCTCAATTTTTCCCAATTTGTACAAACCCTAATATTATAATAATCAATTAAACAACAAATTCTCATGGTAATTGAGTTTAATGTCATACTAACAACATACTTATAGCAATAATCAAGTAAAATTTCAACAATAACAAGCACAAAATTCGGATTAAAGCAAAAAAATAAATAATGAAAAACTTGAAGAACAAGTGGTAAAATGGGTTTAGGACCCTTACCAATCTATGCATGTTGAAAGATTGAAGAATTGGAGAAGATTGAGAGTGTTAATTTGATTTTTGAAAGTGATTTTTGTGGTTTTTGGGTACCTCTTTCGTTCACATCAAGCAGAGAAAATAAAAATAAAGTGTGAAGAAGAGGCTGAATTCGATCATATATATGTTCTGGTTTTGCACATTACGCATTCCGCGTAAGTCTACGCGTTTCGTGTAGATTGTGATTATACGCGTTTAGCGTGGAGTACTACACGTTTCGCGTAAGTGTTACGCCCCTTTTTTTTTCAACTTATAAATAAAAATTTTAAAATATCTTTTATAAATTTATATTTGTTGTAACGGAAATTTCGGTTGTTATGCCTAGTCTTTATCCGTTTATAAATTTTTAAATTCAATTTATAAAATTTAATTCATTAAAAGTTAAAGTTTTAATATTTTTCGAAAACAAAATTGAAATAAAACAAAACACTCTATTTATTTATTTATTTTTTCTTCAAAATTTTCAAATTTTTAATAAAATTAAAAGATTAATGCTTTAAAATTTTAAAACAAGTACATGAAAAATAAAAATTACATGAATTTAAAACACTCTATTTAATTTTTATATATATATATATACTTTCAAACCAACTAATTTTCAAACTTAAAACTTTGTTTCCTATCAACTAGGTAGAGATAATCTCGGTTGTTACACCTATCATTACCCACGACAAAGTTTACAAGTTATATATTTTTACGGTTATTGATAAAAAAGTATATTTTTAGTAGAAATAATTTTTCTTTTGTTTGTGTGGTTTACTATTTAAAAGATATCTTATGAATCCAACAAGAAATTTCGTGCAATTTGAAGAACGACAATTCAGTTGTTACACTTAACATTATCGTCTTCAATAAAAACAGGTTGAACTCAAGGTTCGTCAATTTTAAATAGTAGACCTTTTTAATAAAGACAAACAACAAGCAAATACAAACTAAAACACACCAAAACGTAAACACAAAAATGCACAAACACACAATTGGTGAGAAAAAGATTTTAGTTAGTGAAACCGCGTTGACTCACCTCGTAGTAGAGTCGTACCATTTCGCTCCCCATGGCTTCGTAGGGGTACCCTCGTTGGTTTAAGAGGTTTTCCTCTGAACATTTAAAAGGCCCTTCTCGGCACAAGGTTACGTACTCGTAATTAGAGTCCGTTTGGTTCTTTGGGCAATCTCCGTAATGAGTCGGTTTTTCACATTTTACACACTTGCTCAAATGACGCGCTCGACGCTTCTTACCTGATTTTGATTTGCCTTTTGCATAATTTTTCTCATTAAGTTCTTGTCTTATTTCTTTTCTCGCCTGATCGCATCTACTTTTTATATCTAATACCACATCCCTCGGTAAAATATTATCGCACATTAAAAGGAAGTGGTTGTAGACATATTGATTGCGCATCTTGAAAATAAACAATAAATAAAAACAAAAAGAAATTAAAAAGGTAGAATGGAGGGAGAAGACTAGTTCTTTAGGGTCTGCTAGGGAAAGACCGAACAAACCCCACTCTTAAAGATGGAAATAAAGATCGAGAATGGAGTTAAAAACCTTGAAGTTACCCTGAATTTTCTTGTCCTTAGGGTAGAAGGTGATTTCGTCTCTTTCCCTAGTGTTGATTCCGTCAAAGTATAACTTGAGTCGATGACCGTTCACCTTGAAAGTTCCACCGTCTTTGCTATGTAACTCTGCATATCCAGATGGAAAAACCTGTTTTATTATATATGGCCCAGTCCACCGGGATCTAAGTTTTCCAGGTGAAAACTTAAAACGTGATTGGAAAACTAATACTTTATCCCCTTGTTCGAATTCTTTCCTTTCTTTTAATCGTGCATCGTGCCATCTCTTAGTTTTCTCTTTGTATGTTTTAGAGTTTTCATATGCTTGTAGTCTTAATTCATCTAATTCATTAAATTGTAAGAATCGGTTTTCTCCGGCTTCCACAAGGTCGGTGTTACATTCTCTTAGAGCCCAATATGCCCTGTGTTCAACTTCGACAGGTAGATGACAGCCTTACCATAAATTAATCGAAAAGGTGTAGTACCAATGGGCGTTTTGAATGCAGTTCTAAATGCCCAAAGCGCATCATCTAACTTTCGATGCCAGATTTTAGGATTATTTTTAACCGTTCTTTCTAAAATCCGTTTAAGACCTCGATTTGTGTTTTCAACTTGGCCACTCGTTTGTGGGTGGTAAGAAGTTGAGAAACGATGGTTAACTCCGTACTTTTTAAGTACTTTCTCGAGTAATTGATTTGTAAAATGAGTTCCACGATCACTGATTAATGCTTTTGGAATCCCAAAATGTGAAAGTAGGTTTTTTAGGAAGTTCACAACAACACAGGCATCATTTGTGGGTAGAGCTTTTGCTTCGGCCTATTTAAAAATGTAGTCAACTGCCACAAGGATGTATTTGCATTTATTCGATGCGGGAAATGGACCCATGAAGTCAATACCCCAAATGTCAAATATTTCACATACAAGAATGCCTTTTTGTGGCATTTCGTCCCTTTTTGAGATGTTACCGGATCTTTGACATGCATCACATGTTTTAACCATGTGGTGTGCATCTTTGAAAATGGTTGGCCAATAAAAACCTGAGTCAAAAACCTTCTTAGCTATATAGCTAGGTCCGAAATGACCACCCGCTGGGCTTTGATGACAGTGCTCCAATATTTATTGAGCTTCTTTACCATATACGCATCGACGGATAACTTGATCCGCTCCTATTCGAAAAAGATTAGGGTTTTCCCAGAAGTAAAACTTTAAGTCAGCAAAGAATTTCTTCTTTTGCTGGTACGTTTGGTTTTTAATTAATACTCCTGCAGCGAGGTAGTTTGCAAAATCTGAAAACCATGGAACTTCAAATTCAGTTTCTATTCTCATTAGAAACTCATCGGGAAAAGTGTCATGAATAACTGACTCATCTAGTTTTTCTAGGTCGGGATTCTCAAGACGAGACAAGTGATCAGCGGCGAGATTTTCAGCACCCTTTTTATCCTTGATTTCAATATCAAATTCTTGTAAGAGAAGAATCCAACGTATCAATCTAGGTTTTGCATCTTGTTTCTTGAATAAGTACTTTAGGGCTGAATGATCGGTAAAAACAATCGTTTTGGATAACACAAGATATGATCTAAATTTATCAAAAGCAAATACAATTGCAAGGAGTTCTTTTTCGGCAGTTGTATAGTTGAATTGTGCTCCTGTTAGTGTTTTACTTGCATAATATATTGGTTGAAATTTGTTATCTTGGCGTTGTCCTAAACCGGCTCCTAGTGCGAAATCACTAGCATCACACATTAGTTCAAATGGTTTGGACCAATCGGGAGATACTATGATAGGTGCATTCGTAAGTTTATCTTTTAGAATGGAGAAAGCTTGTAAGCATTCGTCATTGAAGTCGAATGTACTGTCTTTCTCAAGAAGTTTAGTCATGGGTCGAGCGATTTTGAAAAAGTCCTTTATGAATCGTCGATAGAATCCCGCATGACCTAAGAAACTACGAATTCCTTTAACGTTAGTTGGAGGAGGAAGCTTTGAGATTACATCGATCTTAGCTTTGTCTACTTCCATTCCATCTCGAGAAATCTTGTGTCCTAAAACAATGCCTTCCTTCACCATGAAGTGACATTTTTCCCAATTTAAAACAAGATTTGATTCCTCACAACGAATTAACATTCGCTCGAGGTTTGAAAGGCATGAATCGAAGGAGTCTCCAAAAATAGAGAAATCGTCCATAAAGACTTCCATACTTCCTTCTATCCGAACGGCATTCGTCGGTATGCGAATGTACCAAATGGACAAGTAAAAGTTGTCTTGTCTTGGTCTTTTGGATCAATGGGAATTTGAAAATAACCGGAGAATCCATCAAGAAAACAGTAGTACTCTTTTCCCGCTAAACGTTCTAGCATTTGATCAATATAAGGAAGTGGGAAATGATCTTTCCTTGTGGCGTCGTTTAAACGACGGTAGTCTATACAGACTCTCCAACCAGTGACTGTTCTTGTAGGAACGAGTTCATTCTTATCATTAAGGATGACAGTTGTACCCCCTTTTTTAGGTACTACTTGAACAGGACTAACCCACGGGCTAACGGATATAGGGTATATTAACCCGGCATCAAGTAACTTGATAACCTCCTTCTTGACAACTTCTTTCATGTTAGGGTTTAACCTTCGTTGTCTTTGTACCACGGGTTTAAAATCTTCTTCCATTAGAATCTTATGAGTACAATAAGCGGGGTTAATACCTGGAATATCGGTTGTTTTCCAAGCAATTGCTTGCTTGTGAGTTTTTAGAACGGACATTAACCTACCCTTTTCGTCATCGGAGAGTTTTGATGAAATTATAACAGGTAATTGTGACGTACCTTGGAGATAAGCATACTCCAAATGTTCTGGGAGTTCTTTAAGTTCCAAGGTGGGTGGTTCTTCCAAGGAAGATTTTATTCGGAACCTGTTACCATCGGTAATTTCTTCAAAGGGTTCATCTTCCTTGGGAATTTCTTCCTCAACGCAATCTTCATCGATGACTACTTTCAACAATTCGTCAAGTTCAAGCTCTACATCAAATTCATTACTTTCACTCATTTGGGTGAAGTTCGAGGTGTCTACATTTAGTAATTCTTGCAATTCTTTTTCAACACAACAATCAACAATGTCTACCTTATAACATTCGTCATCGGAAGAGATAGGTTGTTTCATAGCTTTATCTATGTTTAAGGTAACTCTATCTTCCCCTACATCTAGACTAAGTTTTTATCTTTAACACGCACAATCGCGTCGGCGATATTTAGAAAAGTCAAACCGAAACTAGGGAATTACTAAATCAACAATGCCAACAAAATCAAACATCTATTCAAAATCTAGCATATAAGTAAAACCACTTGAGGAGTCACCTTCTCGTGTTGAATTCCTATATCCTCAAGAGGTTAACACTTGGAATACCTTGAAAAATGATCCATTTGGGCAGGATCCACCTAAGAGAATAAAATTTTTATTGCAAGCCGCACTTAGAGAAGAGTCGTGTGTTGACTCTCTGGTTGGGTATTCCTTTTTCAGAAAACTGAAAAAGGATTTATCTGATATATTATATACCACCCGAGATGTAAATGAGTGGCTCACTCTTCTAATTCGTAGAACTTTCTCCACTGATTTTACATGTCGTCCGATAAAAATAGAGAAATTTGACCTCGCTAGGCAATAAAGTGTGGGGTCGAGTCGAGAAAACGACTTGTTAAAATAAATCATTTTTTGTGTGCCTTCTATTCGTTATGTGCTTTATAAAATAAAAGTAAAAAAATAATATAGAGTGCATTTAATTCTTATTAATTTTGTGTGATTTTTTAAAAAAAAAATATTTAATTTTTTTTATACATTAAATTTTAAAAATGGAATTTAAAAATTTATAAACTGATAAAGATTAGGTATAACAAACCTAAATTTCCGTTACAACAAATATAAATTTATAAAAGATATATTAAAAATTTGATTACCTATAAGTTGAAAAAAAAAAAAGAAAAAAAAAAGAGGGGGCTAAAGCTTACGCGGGACGTGTGAGTTTCCACGCGAAACGCGTAAAATCAAAAACTACGCGATACGCGTAGAGATACGCGGAACGCGTAATTCCAAAAATCAGAACACTTATCTGATTGAGTACAGCATCCTCCTTCACACTTTATATTTATTTTTTATTTTTTCTGTTTGCTGTGAATGAAAGAGGTAACCAAAATCAACCAAAATCACTTCCAAAAACTAATTTAACACTCTCAATCTTCTCCAATTCTTCAATCTTTCAACATGCCTAGATTGGTAAGGGTCCTAAACTCATTTTACCACTTGTTCTTCAAGTTTTTCATTATTTATTTTTTAGCTTTAATCCGAATTTTGTGCTTGTTATTGTTGAAATTTACTTGATTATTGCTATAAGTATGTTGTTAGTATGATATTAAATCCGATTACCATGAGAATTTGTTGTTTAATTGATTATTATAAAATTAAGGTTTGTACAAATTGGGAAAAATTGAGGAATTGCTATTGAAGTGTATTATTTTGGTTGTAATTACATGTTTTTAACTGTTTTGATAGTAATTAGAACCGTTAAACATGAGTTTGATTGTTTGATCTTGTGATTTTAATTTTAGTTTAAATTTGATAATTTTTGTTATTGACATGAATCAAGTAAAATTGTAATGATGCTAAGAATTATTTAGAAGCTGGAATGCACGCAATGTGATTGAATTGAATTAGATATGCTTAGCTCATTGTATGTTTTCACTTGTGAAATAGACTTTGCTTATGGAATTTGATTGGTTATTTTGAATTTTTTGGTTTATTTTTGTTTGTTTTAATTTCTAGAACTAAAACTTTAACTGTTGTTGAACTATTGGTTCTTGTGGTGTTGATACAAGCTTATATAATCCAACTAAGATTATATACATAATATGATATGTTTAATGGTTATAATTGTTATATGGTATGTTTTGATTTCAGACTACTTTGCAACATTATATGGTGATATTTGAAAACAAGCTTGTATGTTGAGTATGGATTCTTTGCTAATATTAACACACCCAATTGGGACGATTTTCTTGTTTTAATGTTATGCAGGGATTATTTAGAATGAGGGCTGTAAATCAACAAGAAGAAGAAGAACAAGTAACGCCCCAAATGGAACAACAACTCCAAACCCAACACCCGAACCTGAGATTCCCTAATGATGTACCACAACGGGTACAAAAGGTTAAAGACTTACTTTCTCCGATCCATATAAACACCTCTCCGGTTTACATTGTAGATTGGGCTCCCTTAGGACCGCCGGTCAACTTAGATACACAAATCAGGGAGATTTTAAACCAAAGTTTCACAAACGAATTTGGGGTAACTTTGGTTTTTAATGATTTTGAGAGGTTGTTCAGTTTAAATAGTCATGTATATAAAGAATGGTGTTTAAAATTCTATTATACTGTTAGGATGAACATACACCCAGAAAATATCGATGATACTAATTTTCTACAATTTAGGCTGGGTGAGGTAGATAGAAGAATGTCCCTAAGCGACTTGACTACCGCATTAGGTATTTACACCGTCTGTGAGATGATGACTCCAGGTTTTAGGGAGTATATTTTTACTGGTGCTAGATATACCAGAAATTTTGATGCTGGGGCAGTTTGGCAATCCTTTACTCGTAGGAATTCATATGAGGCCGGGCAAGAATCATATCAAAAGATTACTGATGTTCGGTTTAGAATAATTCATAAATTTATAGCGAACACAATAAACCAAAGGGCATTTGAAAATACAGATAAAATTAATTATATTGACCTTTGGTATTTAGATGTGATCAGAGATAGGGAGACTTTTGTTAGTATACCCTATGGAGTTGCCTAATTCTTGGGACATGTAGGTAAAGGTGCTAGAGGATCAAGTGACATATCGGGGGGTCACTATATCACTTGTTTAGGAAACTGGTTCGGACTAGATCCGAGTAAATCCGTACCTCCAATCATACCGGTAGATCAAGGTGTTAGAGTTCTAGGATTAGAGGTGTATAAGACGGCAAAAGCAATGCAAGTGAGGGGTGGGGTACGTAGTTTAAGACGACAAGAAGTTGTTGCTCCCGCTCCTATGGAGGAAGATGATGAACCTGAGCGAGATACTAAGAGAAGACGGAGACAGCCAGATCAGGCTAGTTCGTCTAATGTAGGTACTTCTGATTTCGATATGTTACAAAATTCGTTTAATTCATTGAGTTTAGATGTAAGGAACTCATATGAAAATTGGGGACAGAGATCAGAAAACCAGTACACTAGTTTGTCTCGGCAATTAGGGGACATGAGGGATACCCAACTAGCTCAGGGTAATATTTTAGAAAACATCCGATATGATCAAAGGCATATCATCAGGCATATCTATGCACAGCTAACCCACATAATTACGCACCCTCAGTCTTTCCTTCATACACCCCATGGCAAGCACCCGGTGATCCTCTCCCTCCACCTTATGACCCCAATGCCGCTCTAGCTGCAAGTCAGGATGCTTATCGGCGTTTTTATGAACACCAACGCCAAAATGAACAGTGGCAGCAACAGCAACAGGAAGAGGAAAATCAAGGAGGCCCAGTATGGCCGTTTTTCTAGTTTTTAGTTTTAAAACAATTTTTTTATATTTATTTTTATCTTGTTTGTAAAAATGATTTTTAAGGTGTGTGTTAAGTATTTACTTTTACTTTTTTTTAAGTGTGGGGTAAAATTTTCGTACTACTAAAGTACAACCCCATCTTGTGTGTGATTAACATATTTGTTGACAGGTACTTACGATGATGAGATATTCGACATAACGAAACACTACATTTATATTGTGATAAAGGGATTGGATATATTCATACGATAAGCATTTTACAATGTCCAATTACTTAACAAAGGAAGTTCTAAATACTTTACACTTTTTGTCCTCTCAAATTTATACATTTAATCTGATTTTATGTAATGAGGGCATTACATAATCTTAAGTGTGGGGTGGGAATATATAAATTCTCGAGAACTTATAACTTGGTGGTTTTTACGAAAAATTTTGAAAATTTTTAAACAAATATATCTAGTCAATTTTTAAGGTAATTATGAGCAATTAAAGATTAGGTGTCAAAAACCGAAATTATTGTCTCCATACATTAAAAATACATAAGTTTATTTGATTAAAACCTATAAAAGAAAACCAAGTATAACAGAATTTATAAACTCATATGTTTAGAACCATTTATCACATGTTTCTATGAAGTTTATTGCAGATATCATTGCTTTGGAATGTATAAACCTGAATATCACATTAATGCGAGTAATAAAGGATGAATCAAGTCCATCCTTCAAGGAAGTAAAGTCTTCCAAAATGACACACTTGCTAACTTATGTTAGAAGATGTAGTCCAGAACAGCTGTAGATTGATGAAAAATCTTGAAAAGTCATCCCTATAATCGGCTGGAAATCCACCTCACCTCAGCATCAAACAGGGTTTTTGGTGGTCAGACTAATCCTAACCATGAGATGGATATGTCTCGTACAATGGGGGGCACATTGCAAATTAGCTTTTAAGACTAATGAATCTAATCCCCAGATGGATGATCTCTGTAAAGATCAACCGCATCTATGTTTGACCACGGTCAACATACATATGCCATAACAAATTGAGGTGTGCAAACTCATGGTTCACCGATGATATTTGGACACGATATAAGTTTCTTCTAAAACTTATGCTATTTTATGAACTATATTGTGTAAAACCATTTTTAGGACATTCGGTTTCAAGTTTCATGATACTTCAATCATGGGGGCGGATAGCTTGCTAATCGTCGACTGAGACTACGGTTTTCAGTTACCCTCAACCGGAATTTGAGGTTAAAACCGAAAAACGTGTCTAGTGTAAAAACTAGCATGACTTTTAAAAAATCATAAAACGTTTTCACAAGGTCCAATTTTCCCTAACGATCCAAATTTTTAAGTTTTTGTGAAATTTTAATCACGAATTTCAACTTTGTTTCTGTTGCCAGGATTTTCATTCCGTGTGGTGTGTGTGATCCAATAAATATCGTGTGGTGTTTCCAATTTACTTCATAAAGCGTGTGTTTTCATTTCGTGTGGTGTGTGTGTGATTAATGACTGATATGGAAAATTATGTAGTATCTCGAGTCTATTAAAAACTGTTATTGCTTGAGGACAAGCAACGTTCAAGTGTGGGGTAATTTGATATTGCTATAAATATACATATACTTTGTCGCAATATCAATCCAAAATGTTATGATTTTTATGTGTATTCGAGTAGTTTTCGGTGTGTAATTGGTTAAAATGTCCAAAGCTTCGAATGAAATGCTATTATGGATTTTCAATGATATAAAGATCAAAATGAAGATAAAATGAAGATTTCTAATGAATAACAAAAGATTACAACATAGTGCTCAAGACTACAAGTTGAAACGATTGAAATCACGAAATCTGCGCGCCTCCACGAGAAAAAAATCATAACTTAATCATCCGGACTCGAAAAAAAGGTGAATCCAAAGCCCATACGTCCGTAACTCATAGGTCTACAAATTTCATGAAGAAAGCTTACGCGAAACGTGTACACATTTACGCGAAACGCGTAATGTTTTACAAGATTACGAGGAACGTGTAAAAATCACACGAAACGCGTACGTATGATGCCAGATTCAGATCCAATTCACATGGGACGGCTGATGCTTATAATAATAATTCTTTATCAGTTCTTTACACTCAATAATAGCACTCTTTTAAATTTAAAAATGGGATTACAGATCAATATGTGAGAGGAGGCTGATATCTATTTTATATAAGGAGGGACACAAGTTATAGTGTGACACAAAAAAAAAAAAAAAAAGATACGCTGTAGGAATAGAGTAGGAGTAGGATAGATAGAATTCTTACTCAAAATCTATATCTCATACTCATCTCATACTGCAACTCTTTCTGTTTAATTCATACGAAGTAATGTTTATTTTTTTTTAATTAATTCAAACATTGTAAGGGTGGTATTGTTCGTGTAATTCAAACATTGTAAAGGTGATTGTTATACTTTATTTTTTTGGTACAGGTTGTGATGGGTTGGTTTTTGGCCACTTTTTGTCCATTTTTTAAATACATAACTAGCATGTCAAAGGCGATTACAAAATGTTATTTATTATTCTTAATTCATATATAATTAATTTGGAAGGTGTTATAAAAGTTAAATTGGATGTTAATTTTATTATTATTATAGATATTGCATAGTATATTTTTTTGAGTATAAATAGGTGTGTTGAGTTAGAGTTTATTGTATGTATTTTTTTTGGTTAACAAAAACACTCTCTCTCTAGATTCCAAATGCCACCAAACTCTCATTGTACATTTTTCTATAAATAAAAAATCAATTACTCATACCTTTTGTTCAACCTTTGTTTTCTCCGTTTTACAGTATCTCTATCTCTATATACCTTCTACAGTCAAGAACCACTAAAGGTAGTTATAAGCCTACTGAATTATAACACGTTATCAGCACGAAGTGCTCCTTATAATCAAGGTTTATCTAAGCAAGCACACGTCACTAATCAAGTTATATATGGTCGGTTATACCGCCTGAATTATATTTTCTGTAATCTGACTCTTATTAACTTCACTAACATTTATATTTATGTTAATAAGACCTCATGATTGTACGCAACACGTCATTTGACAACACGTTACTTTATGTACGCAACACGTCATTTGACAACACGGTACCATGGGTCGAGATTAATTCCGATCAATACGAATACGATGGGGTCTTTATATGTTATCTAACATTTATGATTACTTATGCAATTAATCATTATTTATTTCATGCATACTAATGTTTATTCTTAAAAGTAAATCTTAAAAGTTAAAATAAGAAAAAATAGTTTGTATTTTTATTAAAAGTAAATCTTAAAAGTTAAAATAAGAAAAAGTAGTTTGTATTTTTATTAAAAGTAAATCTTAAAAGTTAAACTAAGAAAAAGTAGTTTGTATTTTTATTTAAAGTAAATCTTAAAAGTTAAAATAAGAAAAGTAGTTTGTATTTTTATTAAAAGTAAATCTTAAAAGTTAAAATAAGAAAAGTAGTTTGTATTTTTATTAAAAGTAAATCTTAAAAGTTAAAATAAGAAAAAAGTAGTTTGTATTTTTATTAAAAGTAAATCTTAAAAGTTAAAATAAGAAAAAATAGTTTGTATTTTTATTAAAAGTAAATCTTAAAAGTTAAAATAAGAAAAAATAGTTTGTATTTTTATTAAAAGTAAATCTTAAAAGTTAAACTAAGAAAAAGTAGTTTGTATTTTTATTTAAAGTAAATCTTAAAAGTTAAAATAAGAAAAGTAGTTTGTATTTTTATTAAAAGTAAATCTTAAAAGTTAAAATAAGAAAAGTAGTTTGTATTTTTATTAAAAGTAAATCTTAAAAGTTAAAATAAGAAAAAGTAGTTTGTATTTTTATTAAAAGTAAATCTTAAAAGTTAAAATAAGGAGAAAAAAAATCTTGTCCTTTATATTACTCATACGCGTTTTGATATAGTGACTTTATTCGTTAACGTCAACTAACGACGTTACAACGGTCATATATACATAACGGTTGTTAACGTCAACTGACGACGTTACAACAACTATATTTTTCAAATATAAAATAAACATCTCCGTTTTCACATTTTCATAAATCAATCTTCATTTTTCAGATTACTACTCTCAAAAAGTTTTTGTAAAAATGATTCACACAAGGATGATTTTTCCTATTGTATTGGTCATATTTTTTTTTTCGAACAGCCATTTTATAAACAACCTCAACCTAGCAAGTCGCTAGAAGAGGCGCACAAAACAAAGATTTACAAAGGATTATGAAACCAAACGGTCCTAGATAAATTACATTTGCTTCTATATCTAATCCAAGAAAATGAAAAATTACATATAGAATCAAAAAGATCACATTTCTTCAATTTTTGAGTACCGAAAATCATCCCGTTTCTGAACCGCCACATAATCCACATATATGCTGCTCCAATGACGTACGCATGATCCACATATATGTTATTGGTCATATTAACTATCATTATTGTTGCTAATATACCACTGGGTGAACCTATATTCTATCCTGCCCTTGTGGTTTTATTATTTGTAATCATACCATTATTCTGTTGTTTGCTGCTTATGAATTTAAAATGATTCTAATTTCATTTTATTATTTGTCTATGAATAGAAGTTGATTATGATTATGATTTATGTTATTCATCTTTATGATAATAGAAAATGTCGAATTTGAAAAGGCTTAAATTTGCTCATTTAGAACAAGTGGGAACAACTACTTAACATGGGTTATGAATGTAGAAAAACATCTCGAATCAAACTGTAATTTAGAAACCCTGAATGAAAATAACAATTATTCCGAACAAGAGAAAGCAATAGTAAGTATTTTTCTTAGCAAACATATTGACGAGTCCTTAGAATCTACATATTATATGATCGAAAATCCAAGTGTATTATGGAAAATACTCAAAGATAGATACGATATTAATTATCAAAAAAAAAATAAAAAAAAAAAAAAAAAAAAAATAATAACAGTGATCCATGAAAGAATAAAATTAAAGATATTAGTAGACGCTCTTATAAGAATTCCGGAGATTCTTATTAATGATCTGGTAACGTGGATCACCAGTCTAGTATTTCTTGAATACATGAACATCTTGTTTAGCTCTACAAATAAGTCCCAAAAGAAAAGAAAACGAGAGTGAATCTGTTGACAAATCTTGATTAAATTAACCCTGAGCTACCTTGAGACTTGAATGGTTTGAATTTTCTAAGATGCCTAGTTTTTTATGTATCACTCATAAATAAATGGTTTTAGACCATAACGCATATGTTTTATTAAGTGTTATCTTTTATGTACTTCAGATTATAACTTGTTTGCAGGTAATATAATTTGATTATCTTGCTGAAATATAACTCATTATTTGCATATCTTATTTGAAGTTTTAGTATGAATCCTGCAGAAATACAACATCAATTAAATGGTAAAGACCTATGTATTGCAGATAGTAGTAACATACACACTATGATCAAATCTAAGAAATATTTCATTGATTTAAATCAAATGAATGAATTATAAATACTATATCAGCTCTTGCAAACTTGATATAAGAAACGAAAAAGGCAAAATTTCATATTACCAAATGGTACGAATTTTTTTGGTAAACAATGACTTGTTTTCTCCCAAATCAAAGAGAAATTTGTTAAGTTTCTCTGATATATATCATAATGGATATGATTATCAGTCAATGATAATCGAAAATGAGAAATATCTATGTAGCACCGAAAAGCGCATAGGATTAAAAGCGCATATGATAAAAAGCGCATATGATGAAAAGCGCAACGCATATGATTAAAAGCGCATATGATGAAAAGCGCATCGCATATAATTAAAAGCGCATATAATGAAAAGTGCATATGACGAAAAGCGCAGCACATATGATTAAAAGCGCATATGGTGAAAATGATATATGATGAAAAGCACATATGGTGATTAATGAAAATCACATATGGTGATTAATGAAAAGCACAAATAGTGATTAATGAAAAGCACATATAGTGATTAACGAAAAACACATATGGTGATTAATGAAAATCACATATGGCGATTAATGAAAATCACATATGGCGATTAATGAAAAGCACATTGAGAAATAATCACCAATGTTTCTTGAAAGAATTCAAGGGTATATATATGGACCAATTCATCCATCATGTGGACCATTTTTCTAATAGACGCATCTAACGCATGGTCTCATGTTTGTGTGTTATCAAGCCATAATATGGCATTTGCAAAGTTTCTTGCACAAATTATTAAATTAAGAACACATTATTCTGATTACACCATTAAAAGGATGAGACTTGATAATGCTGGTGAGTTAACATCTCAAGCTTTTAATGATTATTATATGTCTACAAGGATTATTGTTGAACATCCAGTTGCTCATGTGCATACACAAAATTGGTTTAGCTGAATCAATAGATAAACGCTTACAGCTAATAACTAGACAATTAGAAATGAGTACAAAACTCTCAATATTTATATGGGGACATGTAAATTTACATGATGTGACATTAATTCGCATTAAATCAAGTGCAAGTTATAAATATTCTCCATTACCAACTTAATTTTGGTGGAGACCAAATATTTTCCATCTTAGAACATTTGATTGTGCAGTGTATTTTTAATTGAACAACCACAACAAATGGTTCCTCAAAGAAGGATTGAAATATATGTTAGATATGAAACATCTTCAATCATAAGATATATTGAACCCATGACGGGTGATGTTTTTACAGCAAGTTTTGTCAATTGTCACTTTAATGAAACATTGTTCCCTATATTAGGGGGAGAAATGAAATATAAATAAAATGATGTTTCATGGTGTGAACATCAATTAAGGAATATTGATCATCGCACAAAAGAATGCGAAAAAAAAGTTCAAATATAATGCATATGCAAGAACTTGCAAATTAATTACTTTATGCATTTAAAGATACAAAAAATAAGTGACTAAATCATATATACCAGCAGTAAATGCTTCAGCTAGAATTGAAATTACAAAAGCTGGCAATAATGTCACTCATGAGTCTTTGCTACGGCAGAAACGTGGGAGACCAATTGGTTCCAAAGATAAAAATCCTCGAAAAAAAAATCAGCTGATAATGAGGTAAAAGAAAGTGTTCAACAAGAACCACAAATCAATACTCCTTCTGCAGAGGATATTGATAAATGTAAATACATAAATTGCAATAAATTATGCAATATTATGAAACTGAAATGAAATGAAAAATCTTGATGAGATATTTTCATATAATGTTACAATGACATCATGAATAAAGATGATGATCTGGAACCAAAATCTGTCATTGAATATCAAAATAGACATGATTGAGCTCAACAGAAAGGAGCAATACGAGCTGAATTAGAATCACTCAATAAAAGAAAAGTTTTCGGATCAATCGTTATCACTTTTAAAGATGTGAAACGTATGGGATATAAATGAATTTTTATCCGAAAAAGAAATGTGCAAATGAAGATACAAGGCAAAACTAGACTTGTAACTCAAAGTTTCCCACAAAGACCAAAAATGAATTATGAGGAAAACTTATTCTTATGTAATGGATACAATTACTTATTAGATACTTAATCAACCTGGTAGTTACTTAAATGCATCTCATGGATGTTGTTACTACTTATCTATATGGATCACTCGATAGTGATATATATGAATATACCTGAAGGGTTTAAGGTATCAGAAACATCTAACGCAAAACCTAAAGAAATGTATTCCATTGAATCACAAAGATTTTTATATGGGTTGATACAATAGTATAACGGATTAAGTGATTACTTGATAAGAAAAGTGTATACATATAAACTTATTTGCACATGTGTTTTAATTATGAAAACAATGACCAGATATATATCGTAGTTATTTATGTCAATGGTCTTAATATCATAGGTACCAAAAAAAAAGGAGATCCATGAAGCCATTCAACTTCTAAAGAAAGAATTTGAAATGAAAGATCTCGGAAAAACCAAGTATTGCCTTGGTTTACAAATTGAACATATTCCTAATGGTTTACTTGTACATCAAACAACATATACTGAAAAGATTTTAAAACGTTTTAATATGGACAAGGCAAAACCATTAAGTACTCCTATGGTTGTTAGATCACTTAATGTTGACACTGATCCATTTCTTCCCTGTGAAGATCATGAAGATATCCTAGGACCAGAAGTACCATATCTTAGTGCAATTGGAGCTCTTATGTATCTTACAAATTGTACAAGATCTGACATTTCTTTTGCAGTTAATTTGTTGGCTAGGTTCAGCTCAGCTCCTACCAAAAGACACTGGAATGGGATCAAACACATATTTCGATACCTTCGAGGAACTACTGATTTAGGATTATTTTATTCTAACGAATCGAAACAAGATTTGGTTGGTTATGCAGATGCAGGTTATTTATCTGATCCACATAAAGCTAAATCTCAAAATGGATATGTATTCCTAAATGGAGGTACCGCAATATCATGGCGTTCTAAAAAACAAACACTTGTTGCAACATCATCAAATCATGCCGAAGTGATTGCATTACATGAAGCTACTCGGGAATGTTTTTGGTTGAGATCAATGACACAACTCATTACTGATTCTTGTGGACTAGAACGCGATAAAAGTCCAACAACTATCTATGAAGATAATGTAGCTTGCATAACACAGATGAAAGAAGGGTATATCAAAAGTGACCGAACAAAACACATACCTCCTAGATTCTTCTCATACACTCAAAATCTCATTAAGGACAACCAGATTGAAATGAGATATGTTCAGTCAAGTAAAAACTCTGCTGGCCTTTTTACCAAAGCACTTCCAACTGCTATTTTCAGAACACACGTTCATAATATTGGCATGAGGCATGTTCAGAAGATGTAACAACTCAGGCGTTGCCTACTTGAGGGGGAGTTAACTCTATGCTGCACTCTTTTTCCCTTAGCTAAAGTTTTATCCCAATGGGTTTTCTTTAGCAAGGTTTTTAACGAGGCAGTACTAGTTATTCTCTAATAAAATTGTCATCCAAGGGGGAGTGTTATAAAAGTTAAATTGGATGGTAATTTTATTATTATTATAGATATTGCATAGTATATTTTTTTGAGTATAAATAGGTGTGTTGAGTTAGAGTTTATTGTATGTATTTTTTTTGGTTAACAAAAACACTCTCTCTCTCTAGATTCCAAATGCCACCAAACTCTCATTGTACATTTTTCTATAAATAAAAAATCAATTACTCATACCTTTTGTTCAACCTTTGTTTTCTCCGTTTTACAGTATCTCTATCTCTATATACCTTCTACAGTCAAGAACCACTAAAGGTAGTTATAAGCCTACTGAATTATAACAGAAGGGTCTATATTGAATACAATTTGGTTACTTTTGACCTGTTTACTGTTGAACTAATCCATCCGTTTGATTTGCTTGGTACATGTCAAAATGGGTTGGGTTGGTTAGCACAGAGCACTGGGCCCAATTTTGTTCATTTTATACAATTTAGATAAATAACTAGGGTGTCAAAATGGGTCGGGTTGGTTTACACCACTTGATTCAATTTGTGCAACTTTTGCTAAAGTTGGATGCTTTTTAATTGTTTATTTGGTTCTTGAACAAAGCCTGCATCATTCAGAACCCAAAAGATTTGACCTCGATAGAATTGCATTAGACCCATGGAGTTTATGTACAGTAGAACAACTCGAAGAACTAAAAGCACTAATCAGAGTTTTACCAATATGGTCAGCAGGAATCATCATGCTGATTAACGTTAGTCAATCTTCGTTAGCGTCAAAATTTAAAGGTAAACTGTTTCATATTGGTGTCATATTAAGAATGGGAATTGGGCTAGTTATTTCTACAATGGCGGTTGTGGTTTCTGCTATTGTTGAAATTGCTAGAAGAAAACAAGCAATTAAAAAAGGATTATTGAACATTCCACAAGGTATTGTTGCCATGTCAGCAATGTGGTTGGTCCCACAATACCGCTTACATGGATTCGCGGAAGTGTTTAGTGCAATTAGTCAAAATGAGTTTTACTATTCGGACGTTGAGGGATTTTCGTTGGCTTCTGATTTGGTGTTCATAGGTATGTGTTTGGTTTTTAGTATAACATTCTTACTTAAGCTTTCTTTTTTCTTCCTTGTTTATTCGTTTCCCCTGATGTGATATTTGTACTTGGTATTTACCACTGTTGTAAACAGTAAAAATCCCCATTCAATCCTATTAAGAAATCAGGCCTATCCGATTTTCCAATGGGTCAAAATTGGATATTGCCGTTCAAAGTGGGGAATTTAGTTAGTAGTCAAAATAGGTCAAAGTCAAAAGTTGGTCAACTTTTAAATATGAATTTGTAAATCAAGAATTAATTCAAGCTTGGTTTATGTTTATGGTTTCCATGTATATATTTTACACACAGCGTTTTGAAATTAATTAACTATTTTTCAATTTTATAAGAAGTCAAATCCATTTAATTTTCGATATGCTCTTTTTAATCCTTACAAGTTTCCGACCGATTAATTCCTAGTTAGCTATTTTTTACAACCTTGGTATTTACAGTTGCAGGATAAAGTTTGTTAATTTAACTGAAAACCATAATCGAATTCGGCTTGGTTTTCACTGGTTTGGTTTGGATTCGATTCGCCCTTTGGGTTGAACGGTGTCAAACCAAATATTATTGAATATCCTTCCCCTTGATACTTCAGGATATAGTTTGTTGATCAAAACTTGACTTATTTTTTGCCGAGCGCGAGGCGTCTATTGCGTGCTCTCTTTTCGAGATCGTGTTGAAAAGAGGGTGGGCCCAATTAGCTGAAAAAGCTTTAAACTTGTGCAAAATTAAGAGAAACGAATGAAGCAATTGCAATTGCAATTGCAATTGTCATGAATAGGATAGACGGAAAATCTAATTCTGGAATCTGGAGAAGGTAATGAATCTCTATACCTTGTATTACATGAATTAAATAAAGTAATTCTAAATTATAATGGACTTTCGTTGGCTTCTGATTTGGTGTTCATAGGTATGTGTTTGATAATATTTTTGGTAATTCAATCCAGGACCCAGGTGTTCTAAAAATAGTCAGCAATTTTTCAGTAATAATATGTTTTGTTGAATAAAATGATTCAGGAACTCTATTGTCAAAATCGGCCAACCTCGGTCAATGTCTGTCAAACTCGGTCAATACTTGGGGTTTCTCTGAAAATGGGTCAAAATTGGTCAAAGTCAAACTTGGTCAACATCGGAGTTCTCCCCGAGTTGCCGAGTTCTACTCTCTATAAATAACTACTCTCATGTACAACAAATTTTTTTTTTTTTTTTTTGTAAAAATTTAAATCTTTTGGATAGCCCTTCGGGCTATTAGTAGAATAATTCAAATATTTCTAAGTAGCAATAATTTGTAACCTTTTATTACTATTACGACATGCAATTTGTTAAATTGTCGGATATTTTTTTTCCATTTTTCTGTTTAAACATGAATTGAAGGGGAATGATTATGTTGGAAAGGACTGATTACCCATTTTCAAATTATTATGGTTTAGTCTAGATTTTTTATTGTTCTAAAGCTATAGGTGGCAAAATGGGTGGGTCAGTCATGATGTTTAATGCCTCAAAATGAATAATATTTATTATGGGTTGACCGTCCCGTACACTAGTAAAATGTGTAAAACACTATACAATTATGAAACAATAAACAAATTTTTTTCCGCACATTGTTAATTAGAATATTAAAATTTGGTAGTAAACCATTTTGGTCCCTAGATAGTCTGTTAAAATTGGTTTATCCTGAAATAATAATTTCAGGCGACGTTTAAGGAATGCATTGGTGGATGAAGCAATAGCAAGAAACCACAACACAACAGGGGAAGCCATTGAAGTTGGTAGCGCTGCAGGTGCATATCGAATCATCCTTACGCCTAAAACGTGCATTGCTTTTGACATGATGAGTATCAACTTTGCAGTTTTACATGTGCTTCCAAGAGTACTTCCATACCTTAAACTGTTGTTTTAAGAATGAAATGATTGTTGAAACACATCGTTACTGAGTACCGATTCTTTTTAAGGCTTTTTTGTTATTTTTTTGGTGAGATTTTGTTATCTGCAGTTGGCCAATCTGTTTACCTTTTGTAGTTTACAATACGATGAATACAAAACTGGGCCATGAAGCTTGTTAGTTATGTGCAGGTTTTTTTTTTTTTTTTGGTTAACGAGGGAACCCGCCCCGCAACACCCACATTGGAGCCCTACGGACCGGTAAACCCTCGGGTACCCGAGCCCCCAGGCTTACCCGGATCCCAGATGAAGCATCCTCAGGTGAGCTCCCTTTTTGAACGAAATGGCTTCGCCAAGATTCGAACCCGGGTGGCTCCCCTCACAGGAAGTCCTGGTGGCCATCCAAGCTATGCCTGGATGGTTAGTTATGTGCAGGGTTCCAATGTTCCGTGTCGTCCAATGGATTTAGGTTGGATAAAATGCCTGTTTCTTGCTAGTTTTTATATCAATAAATAATAATATCTCGTCTTTAAAAAAAAATACATGTAGATGGTGAAATCCACAAGACCTAAGTCAAACTAAGGCTAGCTTTCTGAAAAATTGATTAGACTTTACCATAGGTAATCTAGTCAATTTTTTGAACTGTAAATAACCTACTAATACAATCCAACTATGAAAGATTTTTTTTTTAAATATAAAAATTAACCTACCAGTAATAATGCGATGAGGTGATAGCAAGTAAAATCCCCTTCACAATGAGACACGGGATGATTTCAAACGAAACAAAACCTCCTGTAATAGAAGAATCCTACATTTAATACAATTTTGAAAGTTTCGTTTTGAATGACAAACATATAATTATTTTATTTTATTTTTTCTTGAAAGGCAACAAACATACAATTTAACATGCATACACTACTCACGGCTTGAACCCTAAAACTTATGGTTTAAAGGTTCCTTAAAACTGTTATAGACAAAAAGAGAGCCCTTTAATGCACTGAAAAAAAGAACCTAAGAGAAGAGCGTCTTCTATTAGCATTCTTCCCCCGTGCTTGCCACCGTCCGGCCCGCGTTAGAGGGAAAGAAAAATAGAGAGAGAAAGAGCAGATGGATTCTATCCCCTATATCGAACACTCATTCCTATCTATTAATAGAAAGATATTCATCAAATACTGGCATTTTCCTTTTTTAGAATTCCTCATATCCAAGACAGCTTATTACAAGCACCCCACCTCATGCGACTTATTGGGGGGCTGTTCGCCTTTTGAATCAAACAAAGTAAGAAGTAGGGGCTTCATAGCAACTTTCATTCCAAAGGAAAGCGAAGAACCCACTTTTAGTCAATAAGAGCCCTCGATACCATCACTGAAATTCAAACGCAAACTCATTTCTTAGTCACCGGGTTGAGCGCACCTTTGGTACTTTAGTACGGCGAGCTCTTTGATAGTGACTTCTTTCGGGGCGACGAAAGGCTACTTCAATCTAGAAAACAGCCGGAAACTCGAGAGGGTCACCTTTGGGAGCGTTCACCGGTAACCATCACGACAACATAAAAAGAAAGGAGCGAGGCTGACTGAATCCAATCCATAAATCCGGAAACGAAACTAAGTTCGTTTCCTTTCGTCAAGTAGGTAAAGTAGGCATACGAACCACTTTAGCTTTGACTTAGACTCTATTGGAACAAAGCGAAGAAAGAGGCGGAATGGAGAAAGGAAAGGGACAAGGGCGGTCTTGCTTGACGCGAAGGTTGCTGGTTCGGGGTTAGAGTACGGTACTAAAGGTCATCCGTGGAATAACTGAATAGATCGAGGTCAACGAAGTTAAAGAAAATAGTTTAAAGTTATCTACATTGTTTTGTACAAAGTTCAAGGACCATCGATTTTTTTTTTCTATTATCTTTTCTTAAATATAGCCCTTAGGGCTATCATTAGAAACTCCTTTTATAAAAAACTAATAATACAGTGTAAGTGCTTAAGAATGTTTTATGTTCGACTCCCTGTTTTCGATTCTGTTTAAGGTGATGGTCAAAAAGTCAAAACCTGTTGACAGTAATTAAACGGGATCGTGGACGTGGGTTAAAGATGGACCCCAAGTAACCTATAAAGAAAAATAAAATATTAAAAAATAATTACAGAGCACTTAATTATGTAGTAACGAGTTTTTTGTGCCCGCGCTTCGCTGCTGGTTGTTTTTTACGTTGTTGTTTCTTGCGTGGAATGATAGAGTGCATGCGAAACTATTAACATAGATGTAATGCGTAAGAAGTTATTGACATAGATGTCCAGTAGGTACATTAAAAGTTCGTTAGTTACATGGTTCTTGCATACGAAACTATAAATGACGAACGACCACGAAAAGCTCAAAACACCACGGCAACAAATGTCCGTACTAAAATGAAACAAAAATTAAATTAAATCAGTCATTTAAACAAAGCAAATAGAAAATTGATAATTCAAAAATGAAACCCAAATAATACTAATAGTTAAAGATCTCGCAAAATTATGATTAAGTTGTACCCCAAATGGTTGAAATACATTTGAGATTTTACATGGTTACTCATCTTCTCGGGTTGGTTCAATGGAGGCTAATCTCTCATTTCCATCTCAGTTTATTTTTCTCCTTGTATCGTTCGTGATCCTTTGTTTTGCTTTTATTATTGATTGTTAGTTTGTCACTATTTGTTTTATTATGTCCCGAGCTCAAGTACTGTTAAGTCTTTTTTGTGTAGTTAAGCTTGTAAGTCTTTTGTTTTTTGTTTGACAAAATTTCGTTCCTCGTCCCTTAACTTTACATCAACTTTGACTCCATGTCTTTTTTTTTCTTCTTTTTTGTGCATCCCTCGTTCCTAATGTATCAGAAATCTACATCCCTTGTCCTCCCGTCTATTTTCTGTCTATTTTGCCGTTACCCTCCTATCACATGTAGAGCATGTGGGGGTAAAAAGGTCATTAAACTACAGGGACGAGGAGCGTAATTATATCTTCTTCTTCGATATTCAATTTAGTCCCAAAATCATAAATCATCATCCTTTCATTCACCTCAGCTCAATAATCTCCAACTAAACAATCCCAAAATATACCATTGACCTTTTATCATCCTCATCCCCACCCACTTTCTTTTCTTCTTCTATTCTCCATGAAAACTTCCCAAAAACTGACACATCAATTTCATTATGATTAATACACTAAAGCTCAATAGTCACCCATTTTAAAACCAACCCACTTGACGGAGATGACGGTGGTCGATGAGTTTTGTCGACCAAAAACACAACTTTTTATCTTCTTTTTGCTTTGTTCATTTTTTCAAATGGGGAACCCTCTTTTTCTACTCACATAACACCCACTTCAAGCTTTTAGTACAAAGCTAATTTGGGGTTTAATGTTTTTAATAAGTTTTTTGATTTGCAAAAACAAAACAATTAGACTTATAGTTTTTCAATGGGTGGTGGTGTGGCCGTCTTCATCCACCATCGCCGGCGCCGTCACGAGTGATTTGACTAATAGATCCGGCGATGGTGTGACCGCAGATGCGCTGCCACCATTTTACTCTGTTACGTATTCCGGATCTGGTTCGTTAAACCTTTCCGGCAACAACATATGTTCGACGGTGACCTGAAATATTTCAGTGTTAATGGAGGGATGATAGGTTTCTTCTCCGATGATAATACTTCTCCAACTGTTTTAGATCCAGCCATCTGTTCAACGGACGGTTTCTACTCCGAAGGTTTCTGAATTTATGTTTATTAATTTATTTAGGGTGTTGATTAAAATGAGCACGTTTGTTTGATTTGTACATTTTCATTTACGGGTTTGTAATTTAACTTGTGAATATATGAATTAGCAGACACAACATCAGCTTCATTTTTTGGGTTATGACAAAAAATGAATTAACTTGTGATATTATTGATGTGCGAAACGTGGTATATGAATTGTTGTATAAAATAGTATGGAAAAATACCGATTAAAGATTGCTACACACTAACGGGCAGTGTACCCGATCGTGTAGTAGTATAGTAAATGGTAAAATCCGTGTATCGTTTCAAAGACAATATCTAAGTCAAATTAGGATTATAAACTAAATTGTGATTAACTAATAAAATTACAATTACAAGATATTTTGGTTTGCCCTTTTACAATGGACGAATCAAGTGATGAATAAGATTAAAAGACAATATTTTTGGTATTTTAAGTTTATGAAAATAAAAGATAGTTTTGATATCAAATTAAGGAAATATGTTCATCTAGACTTTTTACCCTTAATGTTGAATGTTATTTAGGATTAAGATCGGATTGATTGGTTATGCACGAGAACTAATTAATTGGTTCACCAAGAGTAGTCTTGCGCAAACACTCAACCGGGATTACACGACGCAAGTGATGTTCTTGTCATCTAAGACCTCCTATTTGTAATCAACTAATTCAACTAGTTTGAAGACTTGAAGAATGATCAAGTCAATGGTGTGTTGTACATGATCCACTCCTATATCAACTAAAGGTTTAACTTAGTTCATTCTGTTGGTCCGGTTAAATGCTCAATTCACCCAACCCAAATAATTAACTAAGTGTTATAATAAGATCCCTATAAACGTCACTAGATAAGGCAAATCACTAACACATGTTGACTAATGGAACTAGGTAGTTGAAAGTGTGTATAACAGAATCTAAGGAATTGGTCATTCTCCTAGATAATTACACATACTAATTAAGCTATTCCAAAGTATCTACAAGAGTCGTTCTTACATTCTTATGTAAATTAACCATTTGAACTCAACTTATCCCTTTTGGTAAAAGACGGATAAACACATGTCACTAGGTGTAAATCAATACATTAAATTAACAAGATGATGTTTCTTAATCAAATGAACATATCAACTAGTTGAATCGAAAGGATTAAACTTAACAAGAATGGTTCTTGTATTCAAACATCAAACTATCGTGCATAATGACAATCAATCAATAGTAAATATTCAACATTTCGGTTATTTATCTAGATGAACATAAAATGGACTAGCCAACAATCATGCTTGAAAACTTAAACAAAACAGTAACAAAGATAGAATTCATTGTAAATACAAGATTGACCTTTTAGGAGTAATCTTGGATGAAGCTCTTGAATGATCCTTGATTCTTCAATGATTTGAGTGCTTATATGCACTTTGATAAGCCCAAGAATTACTATGATTCGTATGTTTTTAGTCTCTGAACAGAAAGGAAACTGGTGCCCTAAGAAATGAAGCTGGAAATGGAATTAAATAAGCTGAACAGTTGTTGAAAAGTACTGTGCGCGGCGCGCACAGTAAGGGTGCGCTGAGCCCACTCTTCACCTACTCCACTTTTTCTTTACAGCTCGACATCGCACGTTCAAATCTGCTTTTCTGGTAAAAGTGCGCGGAGGGGTGCGCTGAGCGTAATACTGTGCGCGGCGCGCACTAGGCTTGGCGCACTTCGGTTTTGGCCAAGAAATCTTCTGATCAAAATTATGCATTGTGCGCTGTGCGCACCCTTCTGTCTTTGGATTTCTGGTCTTGGTTTCGATCTCTGAGTTGTATCATACATAATCTTCCATATTTCTTCAGGTTTACAATGATTCTAGACTATAATACAATAATATGAAATACAAACGGAATTACTATGTTTACATACTAAATAAACAACAATAGGACTGTAAGGCCCAAATATTTATTGTACATAATGTATTTATGGTGTACGATGCGTGTATGAAGTATACGAAACACGTACGTGTTGCTTGCTCGAACGTCGAAGGAAACTGGACGTTGTCTGAAGTGAAAAGGTGTGTACGTATCTTTTCAACCCCAAATAAAGTTTGAGCTGATGTTTCAAAGCCTTACCATTGGAAATAAAATCTTATTACGTTTCCAACGATATTTGATTCATCAAAAACGGAGCTACGGTCAAAAAGTTATGGCCAAAACAAGTTACTGGAAACTGACCTGAAGGTTGGAGCGGCGCTCCACCTTATGGAGCGGCGCTCCGATAGCGTCTGATGCAATTTTCAGCATTTTTAAAGTGTTTAAATAAGGGGTACTTTGTTCTTTTCACTTGAGGTCGGTTTGGGGTCATCAAAACTGATCCATTGATCATTTTGGATCACATTTCACTCATCAAACCCTCTCATCAAACCCTAGAGTGAGAAACCCATTTTAAGTGAGAGAAAGCTCCATTTGGAGAGAAAGAAGTTTGATTCGGGTCAAACCTCTAGTATTAAAGTTTTTCATCTCGTCAACGGCATCATTTTGGAGGTATTGGTAAGTTCAAACTCCGAATTACATTTGTTAGATTTGATATTCAAGTTAGGGTTTGAGTTTGATTTGTAGTGAAACCCTCTTAGATGATGAAATGGGTTTATGGTGACTAGTTATTCTTGTCACTTGGCGGGTTTTGGTTTGATTGACGATTTGGCCTTGATTAGGCTTTAATCTTGAGTTTAATCACTAGGTTTAGTGATTGTGGAAGTGTTGGAACTACTTTAGGTGAATTTGGGTTGACTAATTTTAACTAGAGTCAAAATTAGGGTTTGGTGATGATTATGACCCAATTTTCGATTTAATAAGGTTTATAAACTTGAAATGGATTAAAGTTGAAGCATAGAACCGAGTTAAATATGTTTTGGTGTCAAAACTTGCTAATGGCGTGATATTGACTTCTTATGGGTCAAATTAGGGTTTAAGTGTCATTTTGGGCAAGATAGGTGTTTAACACCTATGTTTGGGTTTGATTGGCATATTAAGACCATTCTCACTTGTGTTAGTGATTATTGGTTAGTTTGGGCGCGGTTTGTGCTTGGAAGTGCATTTGGGTCGAAATTGCACTAGTTGTCAATTTGGGTTGATTTGTATATCAACCCTAATTGTGTTACTTGTTATGTGATAAATGGAATAGGTACATTCCATCGGCGATTGCGGATTATTCGGTGGCATTCCTCAAGGCGACAAGGTGAGTGTTAATATCCTATGTGCATATGTATGTGTAGGATGGGTGCGGGTCGGGTGAAGTGGTTCTCGATTATAGAGCTCACTTCACATATAGGTGAATTTGATGGACTTGTGTATAGGTCTAATTAGCACGGATGTGCGTTTTGGTTGACCACCTTTGGCGAGGTACACGTTTTGTGTGTACATTATCACACGTGATTGTGAATTGGATAACCCCAATGGCGAAGGGTTGATATTGAATTGTGACGTGTTTATTTTTATGAATGGATATGTGTTGTCCAAGTTAGTGATATATGTGTTGTACGCTAACGGTTTTACGAATGGATATGTGTTGTCCAAGTTAGTGATATATGCGTTGTACGCTAACGGTTTCATGAACGGATATGTGTTGTCTAAGGGTTAGTGATATATGTGTTGTACACTAACGGTTGTTACGAACACCGATGGGAAATTCGAGTACCATTCCTTTGTGCGATTGGTTAACCTTGGGCGGTTTTACGCTCTGTTATATATATTAATGTATTGTCGTGATGTAGCTAACCCTCCGGGTGTAGCTTATTGGCGTTGTTCACATCGTCGTTGGTGACTTACTTTATGGTTGTTGTTACTAGCTTGTTGCTTAGTGATTATACGGTATGCTTAGCTTAGCTTGCCTTTATGCTTGGATGCTCCGGTATGCGGTATTTTATTATTTGTGTGGCATGTCCGTTTTATGCATATATATGTAGTATATTCTCACTCACTAAGAGTTAGCTTACCCTCTCGTTGTTTACATTTTTTTATAGATTTGCTTGGATGCGGTGGCTCGGGTAAGCGTGGGAACTAGTGGCTCGCGTAGTTGCTTTAGAAGGCTTGCTTTTGGATTAATTAGGATTGGATAGCGTATCCCCAATCTCCATGTTCGGCTCTTATTTTGTGTTTAAAATTGTGGAGTCGAAACTAGTATTTTGTACTTAAAGGAGTAATTTAGGTCGATGTGGGCCCCGCTTCGTAAAACTTATTTTATGAATGGAATGTGTTAGTTTTCCATATATGAGTACGTTGTGAAAAGCGTTTGGTCTAAATACGTCGGGAATTGGTCAAATATTTTCGTTAAGTTGGATTTTGGACAGGCCCAAATGGAGCGCCGCTCCAGGCCAAAACGGCGCGCCGCGCCATTATGCTGTACAAGATTTTTTTTTTAATTGATATTTCCACGTGATCGTTTGTATATCGGGTTGGGTTGTTACAAGTGGTATCAGAGCATGGTCTAAGGGATTTAGGTGACTTGAGATAGGTGCCTAGACTTAGACTTTTGTGTGTGCTTAATTTTGTTGCGGGACTTGTAGGAGTACGGGTCGGAATAGGTTATAGTTAGTGCCTTGTTTGTAAGTGGACTAACGTTTATATTAGTAATGCGGATATTATTAATATATTATTGTGTTGTGATAATAATTCTCGCGTATGTTGTTGTCGCGTAGAATTTGTTTGTGTTTGTTTATGACATCAAGCGAGGCGGTCGTTGTACTAACAAGTTGATACGGCGTGTATGCGTAATAAGGACTTGCAAACCTTATTAAGGGTGCAAATTATGTCTAACAAGTGATGTACGACGAGTGTTTAGCAAGATGGGACGGTGTTGTGCGTGTGGTCTATACGTTCGTGATCTAATCATTTGCATCCCTTAGAATGAAAACGGAAGATGGATGCGGAACGAGTGAGCCTATTCACGAAGGGAAGGATGAGTTAACTTTAAAGATTGAGGCCGTGTTTGGACAATATGTCTCGGTTTTCACCGGCAAAGTTAGAGAAGTAACCAAGGAGTTGGTCGAAGGACAAATGACGGAAATGGTCCGAGACCAAGTGACTTAAGTTGTAAAGGAAGAGTTTGAAAAGAGGTTTCCCAAACCTCGAGGTAGCGATGATGAAGATGTACTTGCAAGGTTAGGATTACATGGTGCTCATGGTAAGAGGGCACGAAGTACGCCTGAAGGCGTCGGGAATGTGAAGAAGAAGAGTAAGAAGGGTTACAAGCTCAAGTGCTTTAAGTGTGGGGAACGGGGTAATTTGGCACAAGATTATACGGTGGTGCCTTTAGGCTCAATCAGGTGTTTCATTTGCTGGATGGAGGGACACCGGAAATCAGAGTGTTCTGAATCGCATGACGACCGGGTTAGGAGGTTAGAGCACGAATACATGATGGGTAGTGGAGCACGGAAGCCTAACAGCGCTACATCAGGTACCTTTTGTACGAAATTATATGTTGTACGTTTGTAATAACATGCGGTATGTGCGTAAGTCTTAGCCAAACTTTATTCTCCGTTGGAGATAATTCGTAGCAAGCGGGCGGTTTACATTTATGGTTCCGTTTTTCTCTCAGTAGAGTGTATAAGTGGTGTGTTGTGCCTCGATCCTATGGTGCGAATCCTTGGGTGCTTAAGCATTTTGGTTGGTATCGGGTCGTTAAGCTCGTTTGAGTGAGACCCTTAAAGTCTCAATGGTGTTGTGCATGTTACTGATATGGGTGACGTTCCTAATGGAAGTACCCTATGGTGACGTTTGATTGTCGAGCGAAGGGCGTAAGACTTGGTGCAACCAAGCATTCCTTAGTATTTGGGAAATGTTTCTACCAAACCATGGAAATGGATTTTGGTGTTCGGTCGTTAAGCGCGTGTTCACTTTCGTGTTGAAGTTGATGAACCATGAGGTTCGTCGGGTGGATTGAAACTCTTGAAATCGAGTGTTGATCTCGATGCATGTTGGTAAAGGAGTCTACGTGACGCGACATTAGGTGCCTTTTTATACCTACTAGCGTGGTGTTCGACTCCGATTGTGTTACGGTTACATTGTACTTAGGGTACCGAAGTGAAACCCTTAGGTTCATGAGTGATCGGGTGAAATTCGACAAACTAAAGCAATTGGATGATTGCGAGTGTATAGTCGTGTAATTTGTGGTACACTTTTCGTTCGAAGTGTTTAAGGATAGGTTAGGATCCTTGGTATGCTCAAAGTTGGAGCAAGACATGGTGATGGGCCGTGTGAACCCAATTATTAGTAAAGTCTACCTTTGGTAGCATTGTACGAGTGTACGAGATGCGGTTATGGAACGTAATTCCAAGTGGGGGAGTTACACTCCCGCACGAGGAGGTTTTAGTGTGAGATTTCGGACAATGCTTATGGTAGATCCGAAATTTGTGTCGGGACCTAGATTTGGTCGATTTGTGGTAGAGTACAATTTCAGTTAAATTGTACCTATGATTTTGAATTTGAATTGTCACCAAGGTGGTAATGTGGTAAATCTTGTTGAGAGATAATGGACGGGTATGGCGAGCAAGGTGGAATCCCTCGGTTAAGGGATGTGCGTGGTGGATTCTCTTATAGAGAATTATTGTTTTGTGCCTATGTTCGATATAGGTGGTTCTTGCTCGATTGTGTGGATGGTTAGTGGTATCCGTTAGGGTTCACTATAGTGTAGCAGAGCGCGATGTTGCGCTACTCGTTGTTTGAGGCCAAAAGTGCGTATGTGATTGGTGATGCATGACTTTCGGGGTCCGCTGACTTCATCATGAGATCGTTGATTGGTGAAGCATGACTTTCGGGGTCCGCTGACTTCATCATGAGATCGTCGATTGGTGAAGCATGACTTTCGGGGTCCGCTGACTTCATCATGAGATCGTTGATTGGTGAAGCATGACTTTCGAGTTCCGCTGACTTCATCATGAGATCGTTGATTGGTGAAGCATGACTTTCGGGGTCCTCTGACTTCATCATGAGATCGTTGATTGGTGAAGCATGACTTTCGGGGTCCGCTGACTTCATCATGAGATCGTTGATTGGTGAAGCATGACTTTCGGGGTCCGCTGACTTCATCATGAGATCGTTGATTGGTGAAGCATGACTTTCGGGGTCCGCTGACTTCATCATGAGATCGTTGATTGGTGAAGCATGACCTTCGGGGTCCGTTGATTTCATCATGAGATCGTTGATTGGTGAAGCATGACCTTCAGGGTCCGCTGACTTCATCATGGGATCGTTGATTGGTGGAGCATGACCTTCGGGGTCCGCTGACTTTATCATGGGAGTAGTGATATATCGGTGAAGCATGACCGTTGACGGAGTCCGCTGACTTCATCCGGTGTTGAGTGATCTATCGGTTGTTTTATACACCGATGGTGGGGTCGTAAGGACCGTGTGGTGTGATCTATCGGTTGTTTTATACACCGATGGTGGGATCGTGAGGACCATGTTGTGTGATTAGTGATTGCGATAGCCGTGTTTCGCTCACATGTTGTTACGAGTGTGACAATAGTCGATTTTATACACCTTAGGATTAGCGTTGCCATAGTCGTTTTGGGCGCTTTTGGTTGTAGCCGTTGCTTATGATGTTAGGGTAGTGGCGTATTGGTTGTATTGCGCACTACACAGGATGTTTAGTGGTAAGTGTAATCCGTAAGGATTCATGTGGTTCGATCTTCAACGTTCGGATTGTTGACTTTAGGTTGAGACTTGGTCGTTTTTAGCGTTGTCCTTGGTAAAGGTACGCTAAGGAATTGATATCTCGGTACGAGATGGGTTGAGTTTTTCCCGATATGGGGACTTGAGCAGGTTTTAGCGCTAGGATTGTGGTTTTGATAAATTGCGGGTGACGATTTTAGTTGTTAAAGGTGATTCATTGGAAAGAATTGTCTAGGAAGGTTCGGATTGGGACTTATGATTGAGGACCGTTGAGTAGGTCCGGATTGGTTAAGTGGAGAAGATCACGAGGACGTGATTGAGTTTAAGTGGGGGAGAGTTGTAAGACCCAAATATTTATTGTACATAATGTATTTATGGTGTACGATGCGTGTATGAAGTATACGAAGCACGTACGTGTTGCTTGCTCGAACGTCGAAGGAAACTGGACATTGTCTGAAGTGACAAGGTGTGTACGTATCTTTTCAACCCCAAATAAAGTTTGAGCTGATGTTTCAAAGCCTTACCATTGGAAATAAAATCTTATTACGTTTCCAACGATATTTGATTCATCGAAAACGGAGCTACGGTCAAAAAGTTATGGCCAAAACAAGTTACTGGAAACTGACCTGAAGGTTGGAGAGGCGCTCCACCTTATGGAGCGGCGCTCCGATCGCGTCTGATGCAATTTTCAGCATTTTTAAAGTGTTTAAATGAGGGGTACTTTGATCTTTTCACTTGAGGTCGGTTTGGGGTCATCAAAACTGATCCATTGATCATTTTGGATCACATTTCACTCATCAAACCCTCTCATCAAACCCTAGAGAAGAAACCCATTTTAAGTGAGAGAAAACTCCATTTGGAGAAGAAGAAGTTTGATTCGGGTCAAACCTCAAGTATTAAAGTTGTTCATCTCGTCAACGGCATCATTTTGGCGGTATTGATAAGTTCAAAGTCCGAATTACATTTGTTAGATTTGATATTCAAGTTAGGGTTTGAGTTTGATTTGTAGTGAAACCCTCTTAGATGATGAAATGGGTTTATGGTGACTAGTTATTCTTGTCACTTGGCGGGTTTTGGTTTGGTTGACGATTTAGCATTGATTAGGCTTTAATCTTGAGTTTAATCACTAGGTTTAGTGATTGTGGAAGTGTTGGAACCACTTTAGGTGAATTTGGGTTGACTAATTTTGACTAGAGTCAAAATTAGGGTTTGGTGATGATTATGACCCAATTATCGATTTAATAAGGTTTATAAACTTGAAATGGATTAAGTTGAAGCATAGAACCGAGTTAAATATGTTTTGGTGTCAAAACTTGCTAATGGCGTGATATTGACTTCTTATGGGTCAAATTAGAGTTTAAGTGTCATTTTGGGCAAGATAGGTGTTTAACACCTATGTTTGGGTTTGATTGGCATATTAAGACCATTCTCACTTGTGTTAGTGATTATTGGTTAGTTTGGGCGCGGTTTGTGCTTGGAAGTGCATTTGGGTCGAAATTGCACTAGTTGTCAATTTGGGTTGATTTGTATATCCACCCTAATTGTGTTACTTGTTATGTGATAAATGGAATAGGTACATTCCATCGGCGATTGCGGATTATTCGGTGGCATTCCTCAAGGCGACAAGGTGAGTGTTAATATCCTATGTGCATATGTATGTGTAGGATGGGTGCGGGTCGGGTGAAGTGGTTCTCGGTTATAGAGCTCACTTCACATATAGGTGGATTTGATGGACTTGTGTATAGGTCCAATTAGCACGGATGTGCGTTTTGGTTGACCACCTTTGGCGAGGTACACGTTTTGTGTGTACATTATCACACGTGATTGTGAATTGGATAACCCCAATGGTGAAGGGTTGATATTGAATTGTGATGTGTTTATTTTTATGAATGGATATGTGTTATCCAAGTTAGTGATATATGTGTTGTACGTTAACGGTTTTACGAATGGATATGTGTTGTCCAAGTTAGTGATATATGTGTTGTACGCTAACGACTTTATGAATAGGTATGTGTTGTCCAAGTTAGTGATATATGCGTTGTACGCTAACGGTTTCATGAACGGATATGTGTTGTCCAAGGGTTAGTGATATATGTGTTGTACACTAACGGTTGTTACGAACACCGATGGGAAATTCGAGTACCATTCCTTTGTGCGATTGGTTAACCTTGGGCGGTTTTACGCTCTGTTATATATATTAATGTATTGTCGTGATGTAGCTAACCCTCCGGGTGTAGCTTATTGGCGTTGTTCACATCGTCGTTGGTGACTTACTTTATGGTTGTTGTTACTAGCTTATTGCCTAGTGATTATACGGTATGCTTAGCTTAGCTTGCCTTTATGCTTGGATGCTCCGGTATGCGGTATTTGATGATTTGTGTGGCGTGTCTATTTTATGCATATATATGTATGTAGTATATTCTCACTCACTAAGCGTTAGCTTACCCTCTCGTTGTTTACATTTTTTTATAGATTTGCTTGGATGCGGTGGCTCGGGTAAGCTTGGGAACTAGTGGCTCGCGTAGTTGCTTTAGAAGGCTTGATTTTGGATTAATTAGGATTGGGTAGCGTATCCCCAATCGCCATGCTCGGCTCTTATTTTGTGTTTAAAATTGTGGAGTCGAAACTGGTATTTTGTACTTAAAGGGGTAATTTAGGTCAATGTGGGGCCCGCTTCGTAAAACTTATTTTATGAATGGAATGTGTTAGTTTTCCATATATGATTATGTTGTGAAAAGCGTTTGGTCTAAATACGTCGGGAATTGGTCAAACATTTTCGCTAAGTTGGATTTTGGACAGGCCCAAATGGAGCGCCGCTCCAGGCCAAAACGGCGCGCCGCGCCATTATGTTGTACAAGATTTTTTTTTTAATTGATATTTCCACGTGATCGTTTGTATATCGGGTTGGGTTGTTACAAGGACGTGATATTACGACTAAAGATATGACTAATTTGAGTAATATCAAAATCCCCCATACTTAACTCTTGCTTGTCCTCAAGCAAGTCTTGTTCTAATCATTCGTATACAAAACACAAACATAAATGAATCACACGCATTATTTGAAGTACATATTACACGAATCACACGAATTACGCAAAACACACTCAAACTCACGCTATATGAAACCTATAAAACACAAATGGAATACACACTCACACTTTTATGAACACGTATTTATACAATTGGAATACACACTCGTCGAGGTACACACACAATTTATGAAACACACGCACACATTTGGATTATTTGGGAGAGACGAAATTTGGTGAAAGTTCTTTAAAAGTTTGGATCCTTAGGGAAAATTGGATCTTTGAGAAAATATTTTAGGGTTTTGAAAATGTCATTGCTAGTTTTTAAACTAGACACGTTTTTCGGTTTTAACCTCAAATTCTGGTTGAGGGTAACTAAAAACCGAAGTCTCAGTCAGCGATTAGCAAGCTATCCGCCCCCATTATTGTAGTATCAAGGAACTCTTAACCAGGCGCCCCCTGACGCGATATAAATATCGGTCTTGCATGTCAATTTGTACAATTTAGATCAAGGGTTAAAACTGCGAAGACTGAGCTATCGCGCGGGACAGATCCTGCTCCAGCTTATATACCGTAATCGGTTTTACACTGGACAGCTCCTTGGATTTACCCTACCAAGTTTATTTTCGGGTTTGAAAGTTCAAGACTTTCTCTTCCCACTGTACCTTATATCGTGAAATGATATTGGTATGAAATGACATAGTTTAGGAAGTTTGCTATATCAAGTAAGGCGACATTCGGAAGACTTTACTTCCTTCAAGGATGGACTAGATGCATCCTTTCCGTTTAGTGACTTTTATTTCTTTTATTTCCAAGCCAAAAGTACTTTAATCGTTTTAACTTTGCAAAACTTTGTGATAATAATTCGAAAAGATTAGTAACATCCCCCACACTTGGCTTTTTCGCTAATACTTTTAGTTCAAAAATTTAAAAATTTTCATAAAATGCGACAATAAGCCAAGTTGCATTGCATATCCGAGAGAATTACCCCCTCCCCCACACTTAAGATTAAGTAAGGCCCTCATTACTTAAAATCAGAAATAAATTAAAAATTCATGAGGGCATTAGTGTGAAAAGAGTTCGAAAAACCTTGGCATAAAGCCGGAGATCGTGAAATGTAGGTGAGCGATGGCGCTTAACTTAATGCCAGCATAAGAACATCGTTCATTCCTTGATCTCTATCACAAATTCCAAATAGATTGTACTTCGCTGAACTTAATGCCATCATCACTAAACCTTAACAATAAGAAATAAACAAACACACAAAATGAAATAGATAAAAGTGGTGTATGTAACACAACCACCACAAACGTCAATCGTACAACATAAATATTCTAATTATTACACACCATTATTTTAAAAGAAATCATTCTGAAAATTACCAAAATGTTACCAAATGTTACCAAATGTTACCAAATAGGGCACATGAGCCCTCTAATTGTCACCAAAGAAGTTACCAAAAGGCCAGCCGGAGTAGGTGCCCGAACCATCATTCCTAGGTCTTCCCTGCGGGTATTGCTCCTCAAAGCGTCTTTGTGCATCTTGCATGGCCGCTTGTTCCTCATATAACGGAGGACTCAGAATTCGGTTTAGGGTGTGGTAATAGGTCGGATGTTGGTAGGAGGTAGCATAATACACTTGGGGGTTTTGCATATATGAACCAACGTTATGGCGAAGCCAATCGCCCCTGTAATTCCCCCACCTTTGGTCATACCTTACAGCCCTATTATGCTTGCACTGCTCTTCATGATATTGGTTGAATTGTTGCCTTTGTTGCTCATATTGGTCATCCCTGTTTTGATAACCTACCCTCATATCATGAAAACCAGAAATTACTTCCTCCAACTCTTCTTCCCTTGACCTTTGTGTCCGCCTACGCCTTTGCATTTGAGCTTGTGGTAACTCTTCTTCAGTTTCAGGTTCTTCCATGCGAACCTCTTCCTCCACATCATCTCTTCCAACACCGCTACCACCCGCTTCATGATCATGGGCACGTGGTGGTTCGTTTACCCTCGAAACAAATGGAATAAGCCTTTGATGATTATTATAGCTCAAAAATTCTGCATTCAAATAATAAGTCTTGTTTAAAGGCTTCATTGTTGTACTGTTTGGAATCAACCGAGATAAATCAACACCAAAATGCCTAGTAATCTGGGTGATGTATTGCCCACCAACAATCTGATTCAACCCTCTATCTCCCCTTGAATTATCAAGATAACCCGCCAACGTAGATGGAATGTCGACACTGCTTTGGTTGTAGATTTTGTCAACAAGAAAAACATCGAGACGTGTTACCTTATTTGTGCCATGTTTTCTTGCATTAAACGTACATGTAACTAGCCAATGAAGCATTCTTTTATCTCTATCATTTATATCGGTAAAATTGCTTCAGCTAGAGGAGAATTGAGTGTCGCTCATATCGTTCCAAAACGGGCGTGGATCATAAGAATCGTCATAATACTCGGATGACCGCAAATAAGCATTGAGTTGGTCATCATCAAGTTCGATATACAGCCCGAATATTCGAGCAAGATCAATTTGACTAAGTGCCCGATCGATCCCACCTAAACGAAATCTCATGAAGTTTTGATTTGTCGGGTCCATAATGAGATCAAAACGTAAAGATGCTATGAACTCTTTGCATAATTGCGGGTATATGACATCATTGAACCACTTAATTCTTCACCATGCCCTGATTGTTATTAACCTGCCCGTTACAATCTGGTATTTTACCTCCAACATTCTAGACACTCGATCATATTCCCGTGCTTCTACCAATGGAGCCGGGTCAAAATACCACGTGGCATCACATGATTTGTCGGCCACCCAATTATATGCACTTGCGTAATCCGGATGGTTTCGGACATAGGCTAATCAAATCCTTGGATCATTTTGATCCAGTGATTCTTCGGGTGAAGGTTGTCGTTCATTTGGTGGAGAATTTTGTTCATCTGAAGAATCTTGTTCTTCACGGTACCGGTGTGAAGGTTCTTCTTGTCGTTGATTTCCCCTTGATCTAAAGTTGTACTGCACACATAAGACATACACCAAAACAAAAGAGGCACATAGAAAATAGTATGCATTAGTGTGAGTTTATCATAAATCAAGTGTATGTTCAAAAATACATATAGCACATAATTATGTTAATCATTCATGTAAACATTTTCTCAAAAGATCCAAGATTAACATAACTAGTCTAGCGTTTTAGAAACCAAATTTGAACATGAACCTCATATCATTCTCATCCCTTTCACATTAGACACAAAGTAATGAAAACTTAACAATTTTCAAGAATTTATATCAATTAAGAATCAAAACATGTTAGATTTCCAAAACATGAACCATGTCATGCTCAAAATGTGATACATACTTATGAAGTACACAAATTATCTCAAACATTCACAAACACTTAGCTAGGAACCAAATTCAACCAAATTCAAAGCCAAAATTCGGATTTAAATTCTACATAAACCCTAGAATCGTGAATATACCCTAAAAACACAATGTAATATGATCTCAAGGCATACAAGGCAATTATAACAACCTAAAGCATGTTAATGTTTATAACAATTATCAATTCAAGAAAATCCACATAAATTTCTTAAACAATCCGAAAAATTAAGCATGAAATCAAATTATTGGAAAGAAAATTAAGTGGAATCATATGAACATACCCTAGGCATCTTGATTTAGGCTTTGATTTGAGAAGAATTGGTTAAAATTTGAAGAATTGAAATTAGGGTTTGGAGTGTTTTAGTGAAAGAGAGCAAATAGATCTGCAATTTTTGGGTAAGGAATGAATGAAATCGAGTGTGTGGTGTTAAAGAGGAGATAAAATCGTGGACCCCACAAAAATTTGAAACAGATCCGAGCTAAATGGGAGAGTGCGCCGAGCGCACACTTATGGGTGCGCGACGCGCACAAGTGTTCCATGTTGAAAATCCTTCTGACCAAAATTCTACTAAGTGCGCTGAGCGCACATATGAGGGGTGCGCTGCACGCACAGTTGTTTTTTCAGGTATTTTCGCGTTTGGTCAGTACAGGGAGGTTGGTAACAGACAAAAATTAAAATCACTCAAAATCATTAAAAATCACGCAATCCTAATCCTAACATTTGTGAAGGTGTAAAAGCGAGTCGCTTCACCCGACTCTCCCCCAAACTTTAGGTAGCTTTGGGGTTAAAAATGAGTTTTACCTCATCTTCAATGTTCATGGGTCCATCAACATATAGTTTAACCCTGTATCCGTTTACTTTAAACGTATCACCCTTTGCATTCATTAATTCCACCGTTCCATATGGAAAAACCTTGTTAACAACAAATGGTCCCATCCATCGGGACTTGAGTTTTCCAGGGAAAAGTTTAAATCGTGAGTTGAATAACAAAACACGATCACCCTCTTTAAAATCTTTCGGATTCTTAAGACGGTTATCGTGCCAAACTTTGGTCTTTTCCTTGTATATGAGTGAGTTTTCATAGGCGTTATGTCTCAACTCATCCAACTCATTTAGTTAGTTTAAACGAAGGTTTCCCGCGTCTTCAAGATCGAGATTACAAGTCTTAAGAGACCAATGTGATTTGTGCTCTATATCCAAAGAGAGATGGCATGCTTTCCCATAGACTAGGTGTGGTTCCAATAGGAGTTTTGTAGGCGGTTCTAAATGCCCACAAAGCATCGTCAAGCTTCGTTGATCACACCTTAGGATTCAATCTAACTGTTTTCTCAAGGATCCTTTTAAGTGCCCGATTCGTATTTTCAACTTGCCCACTTATTTGTGGGTGATAAGATGTAGAAATTTTATGGGTTATCCCATAGCGTTTCAACACCTTTTCTAATTGGGTGTTGCAAAAATGGGTACCACGATCACTAATTAAAGCCTTCGGGGTACCGAACCGGGCAAAAAGCTCTTTAAGAAAAGTTACAACAACTCGTGCATCGTTTGTGGGGAGAGCCTTAGCCTCCGCCCATTTTGATACGTAGTCAACGGCAACGAGTATGTATTGGTTGGAATGAGATTTTGGGAATGGTCCCATGAAATCAATGCCCCAAATATCGAAAACCTCACAAACTTGGATTATGTTTTGAGGCATTTCGTCTCTTTGACTAATCTTTCCTGCCCTATGGCAAGAATTGCATGATTTACATATTTGGTGGGCATCTTTAAAGATGGTAGGCCAACAAAAACCGGCCTCGTACACTTTTCTCCCCGTGATTTGGGGTCTGAAATGTCCACCAGTGGGACCAAGATGACATTGGAGAAGAATTTGGTTGCATTCTTCCCCGGAGACACATCGACGGATTATCCCATCGGGACACCGTTTAAAGAGATATGGGTTTTTCCAAAAATAGTATTTCAAGTCACTGAAAAATTTCTTTCGTTTTTGATGTGACATACCGGTTTCTACGAATCCACCCGCAAGATAGTTGGCTATATCTACAAACCAAGGATCATCAATTTTCTCAATTCTCATGAGATTTTCATCAGGAAAATTATCTTGAATAACGGTCTCATGGAGAACCTCAAGATTTGGGTTCTCAAGGCGAGAGAGGTGATCGGCTGCTAGGTTTTCGGCCCCCTTTTTGTCTTTAATATCAATGTCGAATTCCTGCAAAAGCAAGACCCAACGTATTAATCGGGGTTTAGCATCTTGCTTAGTAAGCAAGTACTTTAAGGCCGAGTGGTCCGTGTAGACAACCGTCTTTGCTAGTACCAAGTAAGATCAGAATTTGTCAAATGAAAAAACAATTGCCAGGAGTTCCTTCTCGGTGGTAGTGTAATTAAGTTGGGCTCCTTGCAATGTTTTACTAGCATAATAAATGGGCTGAAAATGTTTTTCAATTCTTTGCCCCAAGACGGCACCAATAGCAAAGTCACTCGCATCACACATAAGTTCGAATGGAAGTGACCAATTCGGTGATATGAGAATGGGTGATTGTGTGAGCTTTACTTTAAGAAGATTAAAGGCGTTTAGACACTCGTCCGTAAAGACAAATGGAGCATCTTTCTCTAAAAGTTTGTTCATAGGCGTTGCAATTTTAGAAAAATCTTTAATGAATCGACGGTAAAAACCGGCGTGCCCGAGAAAACTTCTTACACCTTTCACATTCGACGGTGGTGGTAATTTGGCTATGACTTCCACTTTAGCTCTATCCACCTCCAATCCCGCACAAGAAATTTTATGACCTAATACAATGCCCTCTCTTACCATAAAGTGGCATTTTTCCCAGTTAAGTACAAGATTAGATTCTTCACACCTAATCAACATACGCTCAAGATTATTAAGACATGAGTCAAAAGAATCACCGAAGACTGAAAAGTCATCCATGAATACTTCCATAAAGTCTTCAATCATATCATGAAAAATAGCTACCATACACCTTTGAAAGGTAACAGGAGCATTGCATAAGCCAAAGGGCATACGTCGATAAGAGAAAGTACCATAATGGCATGTAAAGGTGGTTTTCTCTTGGTCCTCAGATGCTATAGGGATTTTGAAATATCCCGAGAAACCATCAAGAAAACAATAAAAGTTCTTTCCTACTAACCTTTCCAACATTTGATCAATGTAAGGAATGGGAAAATGGTCTTTTCGGGTAGCATCATTAAATTTTCTATAATCAGTACATACCCTCCAACCCGTGACAGTCCTAGTGGAAATTAATTGGTCGTTTTTGTTGGTGATAACGGTCATGCCACCCTTTTTGGGCACACATTGGACCGGACTCACCCAAGGACTATCCGAAATTGGGTAAATAAGACCCGCATCAAGGAGTTTGACAATCTCCTTTTTAACAACTTCTTGCATATTAGGGTTCAGTCGCCCTTGTCTTTGTACACATGGCTTATAGTTATCTTCCATTAATATCTTATGTGTACAATAAGAGGGACTTATACCCTTGATGTCATGAATTTTCCATGCTAGAGCCGGTTTATAGGCTTTTAACATGGAAACAAGTTTAGACTTCTCACTTACAGAGAGTTCGGATGAAATGATAACAGGGAGAGTATAATCCTCTTGAAGGTAAGCATATTCCAAGTGACTTGGAAGTGGCTTTAGTTCCAAAACGGGAGGTTCTTCAATCAATGTTTTACATCGGTACTCATTTTTTAAATCCAACTTTCTGTATTCTTCATCATTTGGCTCATAACCGTTAGCCATCAAGGTGGTCAACATCTCCACTTCTTCCACCATGTTCTCTTCATCACCTTCTGCCAAGATGCATTCTCCCAAACCTTGCAATTCTGGAAATTCCTGCAACAACTCTGAATATGTGTCTACGGTTTGCAAATAATAACATTTATCATCAGTAGACTCGGGGTATTGCAAGGCATGGTCAACGAAAAAGGTAACCTTAATATCCTCAATGCTAAGGGTCAATTTCTGCCCATGAACATCTATCATAGCTCTAGCAGTATTGAGGAAAGGTCGACCCAATATAAGAGGCACACGTGTATCCTCTTCCATGTCCAAAATTACAAAATCGGCCTGAAATACTAGGGTACCCACTTTTACTAACATATTCTCTAAAATTCCACGAGGGAATTTAACAGAGCGGTCCGCTAGTTGAATTGCCATTCGGGTTTGTTTTAGTACCTCGGGGTCTAGCTTAACATACAATGAATAAGGCATTAAATTTATGCTAGCCCCTAAATCCGCTAATGCTTTAATACATTCCAAATATCCTAGGAGACATGGTATGGTAAAACTCCCAGGATCTGCTAACTTCTTTGGTATTTTGTTCATCAAAATTGAGGAACAATTAGCATTCATGGTGACTGATGAAAGTTCCTCCATTTTCTTCTGATTAGTAAGTAAGTCTTTTAAGAACTTAGCATACTTGGGCATACCTGAAATCACATCAATGAAAGGCATATTTATGTTAATTTGTTTAAACATATCTAAAAATTTTGACCTTTTGGCTTCGAGCCTTTCTTGTTGTTGTTTCCTTGGGTATGGGAGCGGTGGTTGATATGGCTTCACTACGGGTTTCTCACGTTCTTCCTTCTCAACCACTTGTTCCGGCTCCTTAACCAGTTCATCATTTTTGTCCAACGGAACACTGAAATCAGAATCTTCGAGCATTCTTGGAGCTTCGTATGCTAGACCACTCCGTGTGGTGATAACATTGGCGTGCTCATTTCGGGGGTTCTTATTAGTATCGCCCGGTAAACTCCCTGGTTTTCTTTCACTAAGTAAACTAGCTAAACCATTCATTTGCTTCTCCAAATTCTGAATTGAGGCTTGTTGGTTTCTAAACTGATGTTCATTTTTCTCGTTCATTTGGTTTATGTTTGTAACAAGCTGAGTTTGTGATGCAATCAACTTTTCCAACATACTCTCCAAATTTGACTTTTTCTCTTCCTGTTGGGGTTTTTGATAAAAATCCAGAGTTTGTTGTTGGAACCTACTACTTGACCCTTGTTGGTAATTGGAATTTTGACCTTGAGGGTTATATGGGTTGTTGAAGTTTCGGTTAAACTGGGCTTTTCCTTGAAATTGATTATTATTTCTTTGGCTTATGAAAGCCACTTCTTCTTTCTGAGCCATTGTTAAACCGGCATCACAATCTTTTCCTAAATGGAGATCACCACATTATTCACAACTCACCTTCATACTATGAATTTCCTTGGTGATCTTATCCATATTTCGAGCAACACCATCTATTTTCACACTTAGGGAACTAAGGTGATCATAAGCACCGGTGCTTTGGACTTGAGCATTATGAGTAATTGGCCGTTCTTGATGCCACTCATGAGAATAATCGGCTTGCTTCTCGATTATCTCATAAGCCTCTTGCTCGGTTTTGTCCATGAGTGAACCTCCGGCCGTTTGATTAATGGAAATTCGGGTTGCAACATCACAACCTTTGTAAAAGATTTGAACTTGTTGGAAGGTATCCAAACCATGGTTTGGACAACCTCTTAGCATTTTGGAAAATTGATTCCATGCTTCATACAAGGTTTCCATCGGCTTTTGACAGAATTGGGTAATTTCTTGTTGGAGTCTCGCGGACTTAGAAGCTGGAAAATATTTCTTAAGAAATTTTTCCAACATACCATCTCAAGTTTCTATCGTAGCCTCGGCCAATGAATCTAACCAACTTCGTGCTTCCCCGTGGAGTGTCCATGGGAAAAGTCTTAAAAATATGGCCTGATCAGTGTCCGGTTTAAGTTTGAATAGAAGACATATCTCTTGAAAAAGATGAATATATTCGTTTGCATCTTCACTCGGGCCACCACCAAATTGACATCTGTTGTTAATCATTTGGAGAATAGGTCCTTATATTTCAAATTTTTCTTCACCTGTGGGCGGAGTAAATGCTCTTCGTTGTCCGGTTCGGGTTGCCTTCATCTTGGCCGCCATTGATTGTCTTGGTACCACCTGTCTTGCCTCTCCTTCCATTTCAAAATTTGGAGGATGAACAGTTTCAATAAATTTAGAGTATCTTGGCTTAGTTGTACTTGATTCTGAATCAAAAGTTTCTTGCTTTGATGAAGATTCAAAAAGTTCAAGTACTTCTTTTGGGATCCTACCAAGCTTTCTATCAGGTTTCATAAGCGGTGTAAGTAATGGAGAATCTGAACTTCGGGTATGTGGCATATGCAACCTAAAATCTGTCAATCACACAACTAACAAAACTATTAAATGCACCGATTCTACAAAATTAAATCAAAGACTATTAATAATTTAAAAAGAATTAAGAAACTACTTAATCACAAATTAGTTAATAATTCTATTTTGACACAAAACTGTCCCCGGCAGCGGCGCCAAAAACTTGACGTGCAAAACGTGGTATATGAATTGTTGTATGAAATAGTATGGAAAAATACCGATTAAAGATTGCTACACACTAACAGGCAGTGTACCCGATCGTGTAGTAGTATAGTAAATGGTAAAATCCGTGTATCGTTCCAAAGACAATATCTAAGTCAAATTAGGATTATAACTAAATTGTGATTAACTAATAAAATTACAATTACAAGATATTTTGGTTTGCCCTTTTACGATGGGCGAATCAAGTGATGAATAAGATTAAAAGACAATATTTTTGGTATTTTAAGTTTATGAAAATAAAAGATAGTTTTGATATCAAATTAAGAAAATATGATCATCTAGACTTTTTACCCTTAATGTTGAATGTTATTTAGGATTAAGATCGGATTGATTGGTTATGCACGAGAACTAATTAATTGGTTCACCAAGAGTAGTCTTGCGCAAACACTCAAACGGGATTACACGACGCAAGTGATGTTCTTGTCATCTAAGACCTCCAATTTGTAATCAACTAATTCAACTAGTTTGAAGACTTGAAGAATGATCAAGTCAATGGTGTGTTGTACATGATCCACTCCTATATTAACTAAAGGTTTAACTTAGTTCATTCCCTTGGTCCAGTTAAATGCTCAATTCACCCAACCCAAATAATTAACTAAGTGTTATAATAAGATCCCTATAAACGTCACTAGATAAGGCAAATCACTAACACATGTTGACTAATGGAACTAGGTAGTTGAAAGTGTGTATAACAGATTCTAAGGAATTGGTCATTCTCTTAGATAATTACACATACTAATTAAGCTATTCCAAAGTATCTACAAGAGTCGTTCTTACATTCTTATGTAACAAAGATAGAATTCATTGTAAATACAAGATTGACCTTTTAGGAGTAATCTTGGATGAAGCTCTTGAATGATCCTTTATTCTTCAATGATTTGAGTGCTTAGATGCACTTTGATAAGCCCAAGAATTACTATGATTCGTATGTTTTTAGTCTCTGAACAGAAATGAAACTGGTGCCCTAAGAAATGAAGCTGGAAATGGAATTAAATAAGCTGAACAGTTGTTGAAAAGTAATGTGCGCGGCGCGCACAGTAAGGGTGCGCTGAGCCCACTCTTCACCTGCTCCACTTTTTCTTTACAGCTCGACATCACACGTTCAAATCTGCTTTTCTGGTAAAAGTGCGCGGAGGGGTGCGCTGAGCGCACTACTGTGCGCGGCGCGCACTAGGCTTGGCGCACTTCGGTTTTGGCCAAGAAATCTTCTGATCAAAATTATGCATTGTGCGCTGAGCGCACCCTTTGTGGTGCGATGAGCGCACCCTTCTGTCTTTGGATTTCTGGTCTTGGTTTCGAACTCTGAGCTGTATCATACATAATCTTTCATATTTCTTCAAGTTTACAATGATTCTAGACTATATTACAATAATATGAAATACAAACGGAATTACTATGTTTACATACGAAATAAACAACAATAGGACGTGATATTATGACTAAAGATATGACTAATTTGAGTAATATCAATTATCATGTGTTTCTTGTGAATTTAGGGTTTATGATTTATGATTTTGGGACTAAATTGAATATTGAAGAAGAAGACATAATATACTCTTCGTCCCTGTAGTTTAATGACCTTTTTACCCCCATATGCTCTGCACGTGATAGGATGGTAATGGCAAAATAGACAAAAATAGACGGGAGGATGAGGGATGTAGATTTATGATACATTAGGGACGAGGGATGCACAAAAAAAGAAAAAGGACAGGGAGTCAAAGTTGATGTAAAGTTCGAGGACGAGGAATGAAATTTTATCTTTTTGTTTTTTGTTTTTTGTTTGAATGTATGTATGCATTCACTTATAAAAGTTCTTTAGTTTTTATAATAAGTAAAACCATAAGTTAAAAAGTGTAACGGGCAAATCAAAACTAATTAAATGATCCGTCACTTTTTTACAGGCACTTGTCATATGACTTGGACTAATGTATTCACCACCATAGCTAAAGGTTTGAGTTACTTGCTGGAAACATGCAACAATTTAGCAGGCTTTATCAGCAATTCTTTTGCACGCCTTTACCTCACACTCTAAGAGCACTGGGTGTGGTGACGCGTCAGTTCAGTGTTAGTTCAGTGTCTTGCTGATGACTGGACACTGACTTAACTAACACTGAAAACTGACACTGGTGAAAAAACAGGGGAATTGGGAAGAATGTCAGTTCAGTGTCAGTTCAGTGTTTTGAAAAGAGAAAATATTGTATTTTATTATTTTTTAAATTATTTTAATTATTTGATAAAATATAAATGATAAATAAAATAAAACTTGCACAATTATTAAAAGGCCTAGTTTATTGAAATTAAGAACCCTAGTACAACAAATACGATCGTTTAGAGACAAATACAATTATTGAAACATAAATAACAATAATTCAAACACAAATACGATTCTTCATTCTTCATCATCGAAGTCGGAGTATGAGTCTTCCAAAGCCATTTCTCGACGAATCCTCTGCTTCTTTTTCTCGATTGCCCTCCTATCATGTTCATTCAAATTCTCCGTATCAATAGCCAAAATCCTCAACTGCGACTCCATCTTCATTTGAGAGTAGTACGATTTCTTTTCTCGAGACACATCTTCAAAGTGTTCCTTCATGGACGCGTGTAAAGACTCACGGGATGATGCAGCTGAATCACTTGAGGTCTTCCTTGATTTTCTTGAGTCAGTCTTCCTTGGTTTGCCGGGTGGACGTGGCAGTCGATCTCTGCCAAATAGCTCCTCATTTGGGTTTGTTTCAACTTCTTCATCTCGGTTCAAGTCAAAATCAGTTTCTGATAATGCTAAAAATGAACATATATTTAATAGCATTATCCCTCAAGAAAGACAAGCTTTTAGTTGCAATTGTTCTATTTACAAGTGATATTCGTTTAAATAATAAAAGGTGAAGACAAAAGACAGATTCGGCGAATTGAAGACGCAAACGACCAAAAAGCTCAAAAGTACAAAGTACAATCTAAGAGGTTCAAATTATTGATAAGAAACATCTAAAAGTTACAAGAGTACGAGCCGCTAAACGCAAAGTACAAGATATTAAATAGTACGAAAGGACGTTCGAAAATCCGGAACCGAGACATGAACCAACTTTCAGCACGCGACGCAACAGACCTAAAATTACGAGTCAACTATGCACAAGAATATAATATAATATATATAATTATTTAAAATTATATATAATATATTATAATTAATATATTAATCGAGCAGCCCACGTTTTTGGAAGGATATGTGTCCAGTGAAAGGCGGCCATCCGACCGCATGGCCAAGAAGCACAAACTCCATGCGGTCGCATGGAGTACTGTAGCAGCTGAGGTTCTATAAATGAAACGTTTTCGGGCAAAAAATATACACCTTTTATCTATCTCTCACTCTCAATTTATATTTATATTTATATTTTAATTATAATTTTAATTTTAAGTTAATAATAATAAGGTTATAGTGGCGAATGTTTTAAGTTTGTAAGTCAAAATTCTGTCCGTGTAACGCTATGCTATTAATACTCATTGTAAGTTATGTTCAACCTTTTTAAATTAACGTCTCGTAGCTAAGTTATTATTATGCTTATTTAAATCGAAGTAATCGTGATGTTGGGTGTGACAACCCGGAATTTTTTGACCAAATTTAAACTTTATCTTTAAATGATTTAACGTTTCCGACACGATAAGCAAAGTCTGAAAAACCGAATCTCAAAATTTTTGAACTATTCAAGTACCCTTCGGTTGTTCTCAACGATTCGCGAACCATTATATGTAAATAGATACATATATATACTATAACTTGAAAACGTAACAAAGTTTTAATTGCATGATACCGTACATTAAACTTATTGGTTTATATATCTATTTGAATATATATGATTTCAAGTTATTTAGTAAATGATAGTAACATTTGATTATTGATTCGATTGATATTTAGATAAGTTAACTAAAACGTTTAAGATGAACCAGTAAAACACTAATTTACTACAGTATTTTCGAATTACTACAGTACCCGAAAAGCTACAGTATTTTCGAAAATCACTATTTGCTACAGTAACTTTGCTACAATAAAACACTATTTCAAAATGAAAATGTATATATGTATATGTATATACTACGAGACGATGATTTATCGAAGTAAATGACTAAAACACTCGAAAGTTTAAGATATACTTTGAGTGGTGTAGTTTATGGATAATTTAAGGCTATATTTTGACAAATGTATGTGTCACGAAACGTAAAATGAAAGTTTTCTAAGCGTACGAAAATGCGTTCGAGAAACCGGAACCGGGACATGAGTCGAGTGATAACGTACGAGTCATCGGAACAAAAATTACAAGTCAACTATGCACGTGAATTTAATATAATATATAATTAATTATATAAATTAAATATATTATATATATAATAAATTAATATGTCGACGAACTAGATTACAAATCAGATGTGAGCTGGAATCCTAGGCCATGCGATCGCATGGCCATAACACACAGAAACCATGCGATCGCATGGGGTCTGAAATCTGGCCACATCTATAAATTCGAACGTTTTCAGATTTCTGATTCATTCTTCATTCCTCAGTATTATTATTTATATTATTATTATTATTATTATTATTATTATTATTATTATTATTATTATTATTAAGATTAATATTATTATTAATCTTATTATTATTAATATTATTAATTAGTATTATACATAAAATACTACGACGAGGTTATGAGCGTGTCACTTTCAAAATGGTTTTCAAGCGGGATAGAGCTAAGAAAATTATGGGTTATTGCCAAGGAGGTTATGGGTAATGTTCGGGTGTATATTTGTGAATTAAGCCTAGTGTTTATCATCTTCATTGCGTCTACGTACTTTCCTGCAATATTAAATCACAATATTGATACGTTGAGATCTACGGTTATTTGGTAATCCGAGTTTCGATCACATTTTGGTGAACGACTTTATATGCTGCTAATGTGAGTTTCATTTGCTCCCCTTTTAAATGATTTTGCAATATATATTTTTGGGCTGAGAATACATGCACTTTATTTTAAAAACAATTGACACAAGTACATACTAAATTCTATACTGAGTTTGAACCGAAAATCCCTTAGCTTTGGTAACTAGTAACTGCCGGTTATAAGAACTGGTGGGCGCGAGTAGTAGTATATGGATCCATAGGACTTGATATCCCCGTCCGAGCTAGAGCGCTAGCCTTTTATCAGACGTATGCTATTTGAGAAGCGTACACGTTGATTTACGTGTATTATTAAGATGATTATACAAAGGGTACAAATTATATATACGTTAAGTTTAGTTACCAGGGTGCTCAATTTTGTAGAATATTTTGATAAACGTTTCTGGGTGAAACAACTGAAATCTTGTGGTCCACCTTTATGTACAGATTATGCAAAACATTAAAACTATGAACTCACTAACCTTTGTGTTGACACTTGTTAGCATGTTTATTCTCAGGTTCCCTAGAAGTCTTCCGCTGTTTGCTTATATGTTAGACAAGCTATGTGCATGGAGTCTTACATGGCATATTTTTCAAGGAAACGTTGCATTCACCAAATCATCACCATGTATCTTATTTTGACTGCATTGTCAACGGAAGTACTGTTGTAAACTATTATTTATGGAGATTGTCTATATGTAGAAATCATCAGATGTTGAAAACCTTTGATTTAAATATTCATTTATGGTGTGCCTTTTTAAAAGAATGCAATGTTTACAAAACGTATCATATAGAGGTCAAATACCTCGCAATGAAATCAATGAATGACGTGTTCGTCCATATGGATTTGGAGCGATCGTCACAGTTGGTATCAGAGCGTTGGTCCTAGCGAACCAGATCTTGCATGAATGTGTCTAACTGATAGTTGTTAAGATACATTAGTAAGTCTGGACTTCGACCGTGTCTGCATGTCAAAAGTTTTGCTTATCATTTCTTGTTGGAAATTACATGCTTATCATTCCTAGTCTAGACACGTTTTACTGCATTGATTGCATGAATAGTGTATAGACAAAATTCATATCTTAGCGTATCTATTATTGTAAACTTTTCCTGACAGCTTTCGAAAGTTCCTCCATAATTTACGGATCCATTGTATTATATATAGGTATTCTATGTAATTAGAATATCATCCGATATCCAAAAATCATTTCATATCAAAAATCCTTTATCCAAACTGTGTAAGATGAATTCCGCATCTAGTTCGAATTCCTCAGATTCCGACAGCTATTCCGATATGGATTTCCACTCGAGCTCCGAAAGCAGCGTAACCGGAATGAATCAACCAATTAGCCATCATCTATTCTGGATGAATTGGGGATGGGTTCGTAATCTACTTAATCAGTGGAAACGGGAAGAAGGCGATCCCTTCCATCCACCACATTCACCTCTTGGTGAAGAACCTGAAGCACTTACCGGCGAACCCGTTCGTAACACCATTTTCACCCTCATTTCCAGAACAGCTCGCAACGACTACGTAATATCCAATATTCTAAATCTTATTCATCCGCTTGTCCGAACCGCCAATCATCCCAGTATAATAGAAGAAGTCAACGAGCTTCGCGTTCGGGTAGTGGCTTTGGAGAATACGGTGCAAGGATTACAAACACCAGCAGCAGCACCAGCAGCATAGCCAGTACCACCATCATCAACACCAACAGTATCATTACCACCACTAACAACAACATCCCCATCACATGCCTTAACATCACAATCTGTACCTCGGATATCAAAATCATACGCACCATAGATACCAAGTAGTATCAACAACAACAAACGATGAAGTATGGAATCATAACTTCATCGGAGAAACATTCTACAGCGATTATGTAATTTCTAAAGTTTAGAGATTATCTATTCTAGCCTTAACCATAAATCAGATAGAGTAGAAACCCTGATCGGAATGGTGTATGATTTACAAGCTAGAATTGTTATATCACAACATCAACAGTACCGTCAGCATCATCAGCACCGTCAGTACCGTCTACATCATCAGCACCAGCAGCATCTGCTACATCACAAGCTCCGCCAGTTCAAGAAAGTACTGTGGATATCATTACGAGTCAACAACGAGTATATTGTATCAATGAGTTATGAAGTATTAACTCAATTCCTCTAAAGAATTTATATGTATATCTTATATATATAAATTTTAAAACCATCATAAATCTTTTAGCACTAAGCTATTATGTATGAATTGAAAAAGGGGTAAATATTACTCGGTTAATTCATATTACTAATATGCTATAATTTACATCTTTCGTTAACGACTTAACCCTCGTTAACTACAATCTCTGTTTCAACTCAATAAATCCCATTTCATAATAAACCAAGTGTATTATTCAATTACATAATTGATTTTACATTTTCATTTTTGATGTACTCGAAACTTTCCAGAAAACATCATCTGTGCCTTGTAAGGTTCACAAAAATTCCATGAGCGTCAACATCCTTCACCGAGGAATAAGAATAAATAATGAAGTATCGATTACATTAGCGAAATACTCCGCAAAGATTATGTAATCCTTAATGTTTTAGAGATTTATCATTTCTAAGTCAAGCCAAAAAACAAATGAGCTTAATATGATATTAACTCATTAAATCTGTATTACATCTGAAGAAAATATACATACATATATTTTCATAAAGACTGTAATGAAAATTCTTTGGTACAAAATATTACTTATGAAATCTTTAATGGGTAGGTAATACCCGAGAAATATTTAAGTTCACAATTAATATGTTACACAGTACATCATTCGATTATTCAATAATCATTAACTACACTACTTTCACAACGCTATACGTTCGTTCATAGAAATCTGAACAACCATTCTTATTCAAATTCAATTACATATTCTGAGAGAACAGAATCCAGGCCAAGATTTAACAAGTGACATCATTATTAGATCTCTACATCTTTCAAAGCTATACTTTGACTTCAAAACTGTGCAAGATCCTTTAGCGTTGTTTTTACCGAAAATAATCTTGCAATCCCTTTTCAAAGTTTCCAGTTTTTTCACACTTCCAACCAGTCAACTTCGAATTTTCAGATTAACCTTATTGTAACATTGACATATACGTTTTTGTTACCGGGGAACCTTTTATGTTCCACCACATTAGCAGTAAATTTACCAACAACTTCATTGATCCTTGACCTTCCAAAAAAATCATTATACTCACTGAAACCTTATCATGTGCTCATCCATATCTTGTAACAATAATTTCCATACTAACTACCGGGAATTAGCAATCAATATTTTGAATCTCGCAGCAATTCTACGCCAACAGTTATATATATACATATAATATCTATCTTCTAGACTTACATACTTCGAATGTGAAGTTTCTGAAAAACACCCCAAACTACGAAACTAGTTCTCCGAATTTTGGAAAAATGCTGATAAAGCAGCAAAAACTGTAAACGACTTTAACAGTCAAAAATTTGATGATAAAGAGTAATGTGTTGGAAAAGCACAGAAAAAGAGAAAGTTTGGTACTGAAAAACGGATTGAGCAAATCATGAAGGAGACTGTGGATAAATCACAAAGACCGAACTTGCCTTCAAAGAATACAAATGATTCAGTGTCTACTGAAATCCTTAGCAAATACCTTGCTCCTTACTCTAAAACCTTTGCGGACAATATTCTTCATCATCATCTTATCTTAAATATTCTAAGATATCATCGTATCTTCCATTATAAATATCCTCCATATTTCTGAAGATATTTTTTTTCATAACCATTTTTATCTGAAATCATTCATCTCTTCGCAATATCTGTATTACATCATAAAAGAAACTATTTTAGTTTCTAAATTCTGAAACCTTCAAGTTTAAAATATGAATGTTTTGAAGTAGTGTTGGGAACTGAAGCATGAATTAGTATAATATAATGACATTTGATCAACGTGATTATATTACAGTAAGTCATGCTGAGTTTCTAATGGAACGTGATAAGGGTTCACATATTCCACCCTCATCATGAACCATGTTACATAACTATTTCATTCTATATAATCTCTAAATATATCAAGAAAATATATTTCTTGATGATTCGGTCATTTCCGGGTATTCTGGTAATTTAACAAGTCAGATTGTGCCATTACCATTTCTTTCTTAGAACATTAATTATGTTCATTCTGAAATTCATACCTATGAATTCTGGACCATTATTCGCTTGACTTAAAGTCGGGAAGGGAAAACGAAAGCATGAAGCTCCGAAATATAATGGAAAATATAAAGCCCAAAAACAACCCCAAAATTACAAACCGTGTATATCAATGCGTATAGCAATATAAAAACACGGGAGAATGAAAAACAATATAACCCCAAGGTAATAGTAGAAGAAAATAACCTCCTCTGGTGGCAGATGAAAAAGAAGAATGAATGATATGATAGCCAAGAAAATATCAAGAATCAGAACTGGATGAAGCATTTTCACAAATCTTTTGTAAGTATGAAATAAGAAAGAAGATTATAGGAGTGGTGAAAATAAATGAAACGGAAGAGGTCAATTTATAGAAAAATATCAGACATAGCAATCGAGGCAGATTACGCATTTAATCAAAGGAAATCCTAATTTCCTTAAATTCCGAAGAATCAAATCTTATTTAAATTATGAAGATTTTCTATTCCTTAAATTCCAGAAATCAATCGTTACTACATCAAGAGATATGATGTTATGCGAGGTGTATATGAAATAGTTATAATTTTTACAAGAAAATACTATTAAATACGATACAATTTTACACAAGATATTTATTTATTTATAGAATGGATATACCTAAACCTTGCTATAACACTTATAGGCAGTGTACATAATCGTACAGTAGTGTAGTTTTTAGTAAGTCCGGTTCGTTCCACAGAGAGACTTTTAAACAAGCTTAACGCTATATATTTAAAAACTATATTTGTAAAAATACAAAAATATATAAGTAATATTATTATTATAAAAAGGGGGTTTTTTACCGTTTAATGACCGGTTTGTCGATTTTAAAACTTTAGTCGCAGTTAAAACCTAATGTAAAATATAAAAAAAATAAATATAACTTAATTTAAAGCGTAAAGTAAATAACGATAATGAAATTGCGATAAATAAAAGTGCGATAAAATAAAATTGCGATAATTAAAAGTGCAATTAAATACAATGATAATAAATAAAAGTGCGATAATTAGAAGTGCAATTAAATATGAAATAAAAGAATTATGCTTATTTAAACTTCCATAATCATGATGTTTGACGTGTTGATTTTTAATTTATTCCCATGGGTTAATTGTCCTTTGTCCTGGATTATTTAATATGTCCGTCTAGTTTTTGTCCATAACAGTCCATCGGTCATAAATTTAAAGTGCGAGTGTCCTCGTCAAATTATCCTTATATCCGTAGTCAAATATTCCAACTAATTTGGGACTTAAAATGTAACAAGGTTTTAATACTTTGTTTAATAATGACACCAGGATATCGACTGCGTGTAACCCAAGGTTTTAATACTTTGTTAACAATTACGCCAAGTGTCCTTGTACATAATTTCACCCCTGTTTTAATAAGTCTATTAACTATTAATCCATTCCCGTATCCGGTTAAATGAACGATTATTCGTACATATAAATATCCCGCCCATCGTGTCCGATCGAGTGTATATGGTTATTTATAGGTACGTCCAATTGTAAATCTTTATATTAAATTAACAAACTATCATTTAGTTAAACAAATATAAAGCCCATTAATAGCCCATAATCTAATTTCTGCAAGTGTCGTTCTTTTGTCCAAACCCCAATTATGGTACAAAGCCCAATTACCCAATTTTAAATATTTTAGCCCAACATCATGATTACTTCATCTTAAATAAGCATAATAATAAATTAGCTACGAGACATTAAATTAAAAATAACATTAACCATAACTTACAGTGATTAAAAATAGCGTAGCGTTACACGGACAGAATTTCGACTTACACCCTTACAACATTCGCTAACATACCCTTATTATTAGAATTTAAAATTAAAATTAAAATTATAATATAAATATATATATATTTATGTATGATAGATAGAGAGATAGGATGGATTTATGTTTCGTGCAAAGCCTGCTTTTTATAGGCATGTGGCCAGAATTTCAGGGCCATGCGATCGCATGGCAAATATGCCTACAGGCCATGTGATCGCATGGTGGTAGGTATCAGCTCAAAATTCTTTGTTTTCTTGTTTGTTGACGTTTATAATATATAATATAATATATAAATAATTTATATAATTATTTAAATATTATATTATATTCTTGTGCATAGTTGACTCATAATTTTTAGTCCGTTGCGTCGAGCGTTGAGAGTTGACTTTGGTCCCGGTTCTGGTTTTTCGAACGTCCTTGCGTACAATTTAATATCTTGTATTTTGCGTTTCGCATCTTGTACTCTTGTAATTTTGAGATGTTTCTTATCAATAATTTGAACCTCTTTGATTGTACTTTGTACTTTTGAGCTTTTTGGTCATTTGCGTCTTCAATTCGTCGAATCTGTCTTTTGTCTTCACCTTTTATTATTTAAACGAATATCACTTGTAAATAGAACAATTACAACTAAAAGCTTGTCTTTCTTGAGGGATAATGCTATGAAATATATGTTCGTTTTTAGCATTATCAAATATTCCCACACTTGAGCGTTGCTTGTCCTCAAGCAATATAGTCTTTAAATAAAAATACTAGAATCACTTATTTATTCTTCACACTTTGTACATCAGTGATTTCTATACGGCGGTATAAACAATGGTAGTAACGATGTGGTTTACAGTCCCACATGACTATGAAAATTTAGATCCGTTAAGGAAATTGGATCTTTATGAAAACATTTGATCTTTTGAAAATTAAATCTAGCTTTTACCCTAGATAAGTTTTCCGGAATAACCCTTCACCGGTGTTTGCAAATTGTTTTTGTGGGTTTGGTGGGTTTCAGATTTGAAAATTTTAGCTCAAAACTTGTGATTTTGTGTCACCCACTTGCTAACCTTGTATTGGGAAAGCAACACGTCCAGTATACTTGCTCCGTATATTACCTTTCGATAAACTACCGTCCGGTTGTAAAGGAAAGCGTTGAACAAGCAACTGTTAAGGCAATGTCCCCTGACATGCTTTTAATTATGGTCTATAACGTGTCGGATGCAATTACTATCCTTGGTAGGAGCAATAGTAAAGCTCACCCTATAATTTTTCGGTCTGGCGCAAGGTCCTGTGTTTGACCATGCTATGCAACCACCGTTCTTACGGTTGACACCCGATTTGGTTCAGGTGACCTAATGAATTCCAGGTGTATTCCTAGGATTTTACGTTCAATAGTAATGAAAGCATTGAAAATGGGTTTTCAGAAAACAAATCGGTTTGTAATTTTGATCAAAATATTTTCTCGTTCAAGCTCGAGTTTAGATATCATTGAATTCCATGAGTTTGTAATTCTCAATCTTTAAGGTCAATCTCAAGAATTGAGTAATATCAGTCTTAAAAGCTGATTTTTGATCTTTAAGGAGATTATCCTTTCTGGGGATCTGATTCATTAGTCTTATCCAGCTAATTTGCACGGCGTCCTCCCCATTTTACGAGACAGATCCTCTCATGGTTAGGATAAGTCTGACCACTTGGCGACCCTGTTTGATGCTGAGGTCCGTGGATTTCCTGCTGATTTTAGAGATGACTTTTCTAGATTTTTTGTCAACCTACAGCTGGTCTGGACGACAACTTCATGACCTAAATCAAGAAGCGCGTTTCTTTTTCGGAAGACTTTACTTCCTTTTAATGATGGAATTGATTCATCGTGTAGATCCATCTTTCTTTTAAATGTATTACAGTAAATTGGGTAAAACTGATTAGTTTAGTCCAAAGCAAAAGTATTTTCAATTATTTGTTACAAAAAATATGTGATATATGTTCAAAATAACTTGGTAATTTTTCCCACATTTGGCTTTTATTTTCCTTTCTTTGCCTTTTGATTGTCCTCTATTCCATTTTAAATGAATTCTAACATTTTAGGTTGTTTCTCAATTTATGTCCTTTCCGAGGTAACAATAATTTCGGTGTTTAACACCTAGTTTTATTGTTCATAAATATGTATAAACATGATTTTGAGTTCATTTAATTGAAAATTTTAAAAAAATTTACTAGAATTGGGTAGTCAGTATATATGACTAGGGCTGTTCTTTATTATCAAAGAGCACTAGATTCTAATATAACTACTGCTTTACTAGTATTTTTAATGGTAACCAAGTGTATAAGTTAAAAATTTTAAAAATCCGAAAGAATTTAACCCCTTCCCACACTTAAGATCTTGCAATGCCCTCATTTGCAAGAAATCAGTAACAATTTAAATTATTGAGGGTGATTAGCGTAGAAAAATGATTAAATTTTACCAAAGTTTCCAAACATATTGGCGGTTTTTTTTTTTTTGGCATACTTTAATTCAATAAGATTAAAAATAATGATAATAAAAGTTCTCGTCCCTCCCTTGGGTAAAGCAATTTCGATTCAACGACCTAGTCTTCAACTCACGACGAATTTTAAAAATCATATTTTTAACTTATCGAAATAAAGTAAATTTTTGTTTTTAAATTCACACCAAACTTAATTTAAAATGCATAAAATTAAAAATTCATATTATTAAAAATTCACACCAAACTTAAATTATATTTTTGTTTTTATACAACAAACTTATATTAAAAATATTAATTTTTCAAATATTTACAAACTTAGATATATTGATTTTAAAAAATTTACAATAATAATTTAATATTTAAATATTAATTTTAAAAACAGGGTAAAAATAAAATTAAAAATCTTTTTGGTCTTTTATCCCACTTTAATCAATCAAATATTATCAAAAATATACGCCCCTCTTTTCGGTAAAGTAATTTCGGCTATATTACCTAGTTTTACTCCTGACGAATTTTTGAAATATTTTGGGTTGATTGATTAAAGATATTTATACCTTAAGAATAAATTTCGCAGTGATGTAGTAAATTTTTATATGATATCAATAATTTCGGTCGCAAAACCTAATTTTATTGAGTACCAATTTAATACTTTATAGCAAACGATTTAGCGTTTATTATCTAAAGGTTCAAAGCAATCAAAATAAAAATAAAAATTGTACATACTTACCTGTGAAATAGAATTCTTAGTGACCTGCTTTAGCCCACTCATAAGATAGTCGGACTAATTGGTTTTCCATAGCTACATAGGCGTAACCTCGAGCATTCAACATTTTTTCTTCGAAACATATGAACTGTCCATCTCTGCATAAAGTAACGAATTTGGTATTGGAATATGTCTGATTCGTCGAGCATTTTCCTTCGTGTGACCATTTTCCGTATTTGTGACATCTTTCAAGGTGTCGTGCTCTTCTTTTCGCTGCGGATTTTGATTTTCCTTTACCAAAATGTAACTTATTATTTTCGTTCCTGGATTCTTTTCTTACTTCGTCCAATTTACCTCTGATTAATGATACTATTTCACTTGGAAGGGTGTCATTATTAAGTTTAGTGATCAAAGCGTGTAGCATTAGACCATGGTTTAGTTCACAGGAAGTCTTCATCTCGTAAAACCTAAAATAAAAATAAAAATTCAGAATGGGGGGAGAAGACTAGTTCTTTAGGGTCTGCTAGGGAAAGACCATTCGGATTCCATTCTCGAGAACTACACGAAAACAGAATATCTAACTCTAACAGAAATACATATGACCCTAAAAAGATTCGAACCTCCCCACACTTAGTTAGCTGTGGTGTTGAAATTGTGATTAACTTCGTTGTCGACTTCCATTGGACTATCTATGTAATGTTTAACTCTGTGACCATTAACCTTAAATTCAATCCCATTTGAATTTATTAATTCTACTGTTCCGTATGGGAAAACTCTTTTGACTATGAATGGTCCAGACCATCTTGATTTTAATTTTCCAGGAAATAACTTGAATCGTGAATTGAAAAGAAGAACTTTGTCTCCTTCTTTAAATTCTTTTGAACTTCTGATTCTTTTATCATGCCATTTCTTTGTTCTTTCCTTATAGATTAACGAATTTTCGTATGCTTCATGTCTTAATTCTTCTAATTCATTTAGTTGACTTAACCGTAGACGTCCAGCTTCATGTAAATCAAGATTACATGTCTTCAAAGCCCAAAATGCTTTGTGTTCAATTTCTACTGGAAGATGACATGCTTTTCCGTAAACGAGTTTAAAAGGTGTGGTACCAATTGGAGTTTTGTAGGCTGTTCTAAAAGCCCAGAGTGCATCCTCCAATTTCATGGACCATTCCTTCGGATTTGATCCTACGGTTTTCTCTAGAATACGTTTCAAAGCTCGGTTGGTATTTTCAACTTGTCCACTTGTTTGTGGATGATATGCAGTGGAGATTTTATGAGTTACTCCATATCTTTTAAGAACTTTCTCAAGTTGATTATTACAAAAATGAGTACCCCGATCACTTATTAAAGCTTTCGGTGTTCCAAACCTTGCAAAAAGACGTTTTAAAAAGTTGACTACAACTCGTGCATCGTTAGTTGGGAGAGCTTGTGCTTCCGCCCATTTAGATACATAATCAATGGCAACGAGAATGTAGAGATTATTATGAGATTTTGGAAATGGACCCATAAAGTCAATACCCCAAATGTCAAATACTTCACATACTTGAATGACATTTTGTGGCATTTCATCACGTTGACTTATTTTTCCGGCCCTTTGACAAGCATCACAGGATTTGCAAAGAAGGTGTGCGTCTTTGAAAATTGTAGGCCAATAGAATCCAGCATCATAAACTTTTCTTGCCGTGAGTTGTGGCCCATAATGCCCTCCTGTTGGTCCTGTGTGACAATGGTTTAAGATTTGACTAGCTTCATCTCCGAATACACATCGGCGTATTATTCCATCGGGACAACTTTTAAACAGATGTGGATCTTCCCAGAAATAGTGTTTTATATCACTAAAGAATTTCTTTCGTTTTTGGTACGATAATCCTTTTTCAAAGAATCCACATACTAAGTAGTTTGCATAGTCTGCAAACCATGGAATTTCATTATAATATATCTTCAATAGATATTCATCAGAAAAGTTGTCTTGTATGGCCGATTCATTTAGAACTTGTAATTCGGGATTTTCAAGACGAGAAAGATGATCAGCGGTGAGATTTTTTTCTCTCTTTTTATCTCAGATTTCAATATCGAACTCTTGTAAGAGTAAGATCTAACTGATTAATCTTGGTTTAGCATCTTGTTTCGAAAATAGGTATCTAAGAGCAGAATGGTCGGTATAGACCACCGTTTTAGCTAGAACAGAATATGATCGAAATTTGTCAAAAGCAAAGACAATGGCAAGGAGTTCTTTTTCAGTAGTTGTGTAATTCGTTTGTGCTCCTTGTAACATCTTACTAGCATAATAAATAGGTTGAAATCGTTTTTCAATCCTTTGTCCTAAAACGGCTCCCATTGCAAAATCACTTGCATCGCACATTATTTCGAATGGTAGATTCCAATTTGGAGTTATCATGACCGGCGCATTAGTGAGTTTTTCTTTAAGTATATTAAAAGATTTGATACATTCATCTGAAAAGATGAATGGAGCATCCTTTTCTAGGAGTTTATTCATAGGAGTGCCAATTTTAGAAAAATCTTTTATGAAACGTCGGTAAAAACCGGCATGCCCTAGAAAACTCCTAACTCCTCTAACATTGGTGGGATGTGGAAGTTTAGCAATTACATATACTTTAGCTCTATCCACTTCAATTCCTTCCTTTGAAATTTTATGACCAAGAACGATGCCTTCTTTAACCATGAAATGGCATTTCTCCCAATTAAGAACTAGATTTGATTGTTCGCATCTAATAAGCATTCATTCAAGATTAACTAGACATGTTTCAAAAGTATCACCGAAGACTGAAAAGTCATTCATGAAAACTTCCATGCATTATTCTATCATGTCGTGAAAAATCGCCATCATGCACCTTTGAAAGGTCGCAGGGGCGTTGCAAAGTCCAAATGGCATGCGTTTGTAAGCAAAAGTACCATAAGGGCACGTGAATGTGGTTTTCTCTTGGTCCTCGGGTGCTATTGGAATTTGAAAATATCCGGAAAAACCATCAAGAAAACAATAGTAACTATTTCCGGCATATCTTTCCAACATTTGATCAATAAAAGGTAAGGGAAAGTGATCTTTTCTGGTGGTGTCATTTAATTTTCTATAATCAATACAAACACGCCATCCTATTACAGTCCTAGTAGGAATAAGCTCATTTTTCTCATTTGTGATGACAGTCATGCCACCCTTCTTAGGTACGCATTGAACTTGGCTTACCCATGGACTATCAGAGATTGGATAAATTAAACATGCATCAAGCAGTTTAATTATTTCTTTCTTAACAACATCTTGCATATTAAGATTTAGTCTTCGTTGGCGTTGCACATACGTTTTATGACCTTCTTCCATAAGGATTTTATGTGTGCAATACGAAGGACTTATTCCTTTAATATCATGAATTTTCCATGTAATAGCTGGTTTATGAGCTTTTAGCACAGAAATGAGTTGATATTTTTCATTTTCAGTAAGAGAAGACGATATTATTACAGGTAATTCAGACTCACCATGTAAATAAGCGTATTCCAAATGGTTTGGAAGTGGCTTTAACTCTAATGTCGGTGGTTCTTCTATCGATGATTTGTTTCGATATCTGTCTTTTTCTTTTAGCATTTGAATTTCTTCTGTTGTTGGTTCATATCCATTAGCCATAAGTGTAGCTATCATTTCAGTTTCATCAATTGGTTCAGTTCCTTCTCCTAAAGAACATTCTCCTGTTCCTTGTAATTCTGGAAATTCTTCTAACAATTCTGCATCTGATTCTATAGTTTAAATATAATAACATGTATCATCTGCAGATTACGGTTGTTGCATGGCTCTATCAACTGAAAAGGTAACACTCTCGTCCTCTATGCTTAGGGTCAGTTTCTTGCCAAACACGTCTATTATTGCTTTAGCCGTGTTTAAGAATGGTCTTCCTAATATGAGAGGTACTCGAGAATCTTCTTCCATGTCCAGAATAACAAAATCTACTAGAAATACTAAAGTTCCAACTTTAACTAGCATATTCTCCATTATCCCTCTAGGATATTTTACTGGTCTATCGGCTAGTTGTATGCTTATTCGTGTTGGTTTCAATTCTCCAAGGTCTAGTTTAGCGTATAATGAATATGGCATTAAATTTATACTAGCACCTAAGTCTGCCAATGCTTCTATTGAACTAAGACTACCCAGAAAACATGGAATTGTGAAACTTCCTGGATCTGAAAGTTTTTCCGGTATCTTATTCAACAGCACTGCAGAACAATTAGCATTCATAGTAACAGCAGAGAGTTCTTTCATTTTCTTTCTATTTGTGATTAGATCTTTCAGAAATTTAGCATATCTAGGCATTCCTGAAATCACATCAATGAAAGGAAGATTTACATTTATTTGTTTAAACATATCCAAGAATTTGGATTGCTCGGCTTCAAGTCTCTCTTTTCTCATTTTACTCGGGTAAGGAAGTGGTGGTTGGTATGGTTTAACATAAAGTTTAGCCTTAACTGTGTTATCTTCATTAACCTTTTCAACTACCGGTTCTTTTTCCTTATCTTGATCAGATTGTGGTTCTTATGGAGTAGGAATTGCTTCATCAGAAATTACAGGTATTTCAGGTGGTTTAAGTGTAATACCACTTCTTGTGGTAATGGCTTTAGCTGTTTCATTCCGGGGGTTAGCATTTGTATCACTAGGTAGACTTTCCGGTTTTCTTTCCACTATCAACCTTGCTAGGTTACTTACTTCTTGTTCCAAATTTTGAATAGAAGCTTGTTGATTTCTAAATGATTGAGCATTTTATTCATTCATTTGTTTCTGAGATGTGAAAAATTGAGTTTGAGATTCAACTAGCTTCGACATCATATCTTCTAAATTTGGCTTTTTATCATCGGTTTGTGGTGGTTTGTTTTGAAAATTAGGTCTTTGCTGGTTGTAAGTATTATTGGATACTTGTTGATTACTAGGACCTTGTTGGTTGTTGTATGGAACATTTCGGTTATAATTATGGTTTTGATTGTAGTTTGGTCTTGGCGGTTGATAATTATTCTGATAATTATTTCCAGGCCTTTGGTTTATGTATGAAACATTCTCTCTTTGTTCTATTGTTAGTTCAATACTGAGACAATCTTTTGTCAAATGTGGTCCTCCACACTTCTCACAACTAATTCGTATTGAGTGAATATCCTTTGTCATCTTTTCCATTCGTCTCTCGACAGCATCTATCTTTGCGGAAATGGAATCTAAGTCATGGCTAGAATCGGCTCTAGCTGCTTTAGATGATCTAACGATATCTTTTTCTTGGTGCCACTCATGTGAGTGGGAAGCAGTGTTATCAATAATTTTATAAGCGTCAGTTGCTGTTTTCTTCATAATAGAACCACCAGCTGCTATATCTATGTCTTTTCGTGTAGTGATGTCGCATCCTTGGTAGAATATTTGTACTATTTGACAAGTGTCTAAACCATGTTGCGGACATCCTCTCAACAATTTTCCAAATCTGGTCCAAGCCTCATATAAAGTTTCATTTGGCTTTTGTGTGAACGTCACAATTTCTCCTTGAAGTCTCACGGCTTTAGATGCCGAAAAGAATTGTTTAAGAAATTTTTCAACTAAAACGTCCCATGTATCAATCGCCCCTTCAGGTAACGATTCTAACCAATCTTTGGCTTCTCCCTTTAAAGTCCAGGGAAATAACATGAGATATATCTGTTCATCCTCCACTTCTCGGATTTTAAATAGAGTGCAGATCCTATTAAATGTACGAAGATGTTCGTTTGGATCTTCCTTCGGTGCACCACTAAATTGACATTGATTAGTTACCATGTGTAGGATTTGTCCTTTGATTTCATAATCTGGCGCATTAATGTCTGGTTGAGTAATTGCGTGACCTTGGCCAGTGCGTTTAGCTCTCATTCGGTCTTCCATACTTAGAGGTTCCAGATTTTCCATGATTGAATTTGTTGAATCTGAATCACTATAGGATTCTGATTTAATGGTAGGTTCCTCAACAATCTCTGTTTGAATGATTGGTGGTTTCGGAGGAAAGATTAATGGTTCAGGATCTATGAATTGTCCCTGAAGATCCTCCGGATTCTCAATTGTGAGGTCGGGTTCAAAAAATGGATTATCGGAAATTTGAATTAGAGTACTTGGTCGACTGGATGACGATTCTAAAGAAAAATCAACGGCGACAATATTTGCTAGATGTCTTGATCGAGTTACAGGTGGTGAACGTACAAAAGGTGGTGAACGTTTTGCTCGGTGCATTCACTGAATATCCTATTAGTTATAAAAATAAGAAAAATTATATAAGTTATCAAATTAATAGACTTTTCTGATTTTGCCCACGTTTTGAATAGCCAAAAGATGCAGCAGAGGGGCAGGATTCGTTTGGTCTCAATATAATTGAGTACTGTTTGGCTCCAATAACCCGGTCCACGTACAAATCCAACTATTACTACGAACCAGAAAATTTTGATGTCTATCAATTTAACCACTTAAAATAATTTTTCGTAATTTAAAGAAATTTTAGAGAAGAAATAGAAAAAAAAATCTAAGTCCTAAAACTAGAATGTCGAGAAATAAGAAAGAAAAAGAGCGCGTCGAAAAACGTCGAAAAATAAAAAGTCGAAAAATAAAAATAAGAATGTTGCGCGTCGAAACTTAAAAAGGAACTAAAAACTAAAAATTAAAAGTTGCGTCTAAAAATATTAAAGCTTAAAAGAAATTCTATATCCCAAATGACAATAACTTAAAAAGGTACTAAAAACTTAGAACAGCGTCGCAAAATTCTAAAGCACTTAAATCTTAGTCTAAAGAAAAAGCACTTAAGAGATTTTACGGCAAAGCCTAAAAATCTAGAAGTAAAAATAACTATGGCAAAAACTATGACTTAAAACTAAATACGAGCGAAAAATACAAATATTACGCTAAAACAAATTAAAAGTTACAAAATATAAAAATAATCTTAAAGTTGTAAAAAGTACAATTTTTATAAAAATATTATTTTTATATTATTTATTTTATAAAAGTATTAATTTTATAATTTAATTAAACTAATTAAACTTAAAATACAAATTAAATAAAAACTAAATTAACTAATTAAATAATCTAACCCTAATTAGGGTTTAAATTAAATAATAATAATAATAATAATAATAATAATTACTCCGTAATGATTGCAGAGGAAAGTCAATTAGGGCGTGTCAGACATGGCCATGCGATCGCATGGTCCTCGCTTTAAAAATCCATGCGATCGCATGGATAAAGATTTCGGGCCAGGGTTGGGCTGTAACAGTAATCGGGCCGAATGTTTTTTTTCTTTATTTTTTCTGCTTTGCTGATTTATATATTTATAAAAAGTATTTAAATAAAACTTATATTTTTAAAAACTAAAATAAAAATAAAGAAACTTTATAAAACTTATATATATATATATTTAACAAACTATTAAAAATATATAATTTTTGTTTTTCTTTTTATATTTTCGAATATATTATTTATTTATTTTTTTTAAACGTATTTTTACAAAAACGTATTTTTATAAAAGTAAACTAAAAATTAATAAAAATCTTTTTTTTATATATATTAGCGTTGCGCTTCCGGCGTTTATCTGAAATCATTCATCTCTTCGCGCTATCCGTATTACATCATAAAAGAAACTATTTTAGTTTCTAAATTCTGAAACCTTCAAGTTTAAAATATGAATGTTTTGAAGTAGTGTTTGGAACTGAATCATGAATTAGTATAATATAATGACACTTGATCAATGTGATTATATTACAGTAAGTCATGCTGAGTTTCTAATGGAACGTGATAAAGGTTCACAGATCTCACCCTCATTATGAACCATGTTACATAACTATTTCATTCTATATAATCTCTAAATATATCAAGAAAATATATTTCTTGATGATTCGGTCTTTTCCGGGTATTCTGGTAATTTGACAAGTCAGATTGTGCCATTACCATTTCTTTCATAGAACATTAATTATGTTCATTCCGAAATTCATACCTATGAATTCTAGACCATTATTCGCTTGACTTAAAGTCGGGAAGGGAAAACGAAAGCATGAAGCTCCGAAATATAATGGAAAATATAAAGCCCGAAAATAACCCCAACAGTACAAACCGTGTATATCAATGCGTATAGCAATATAAAGACACGGGAGAATGAAAAACAATATAACCCCAAGATAATAGTAGAAGAAAATAACCTCCTCTAGTAGCAGATGAAAAAGAAGAATGAATGATATGATATGATAGCCAAGAAAATATCAAGAATCAGAACTGGATGAAGCATTTTCACAAATCTTTTGTAAGTATGAAATAAGAAAGAAGATTATAGGAGTGGTGAAAATAAATGAAACGGAAGAGGTCAATTTATAGAAAAATATCAGACATAGCAATCGAGGTAGATTACGCATTTAATCAAAGGAAATCCTAATTTCCTTAAATTCCGAAGAATCAAATCTTATTTAAATTATGAAGATTTTCTATTCCTTAAATTCCAGAAATCAATCGTTACTACATCAAGAGATATGATGTTATGCGAGGTGTATATGAAATAGTTATAATTTTTACAAGAAAATACTATTAAATACGATACAATTTTACACAAGATATTTATTTATTTATAGAATGGATATACCTAAACCTTGCTACAACACTTATAGGCATTGTACCTAATCGTACAGTAGTGTAGTTTTTAGTAAGTCCGGTTAGTTCCACAGGGAGACTTTTAAACAAGCTTAACGCTATATATTTAAAAACTATATTTGTAAAAATACAAAAATATATAAGTAATATTATTATAATAAAAAGGGGGTTTTTTACCGTTTAATGACCGGTTTGTCGATTTTAAAACTTTAGTCGCAGTTAAAGCCTAATGTAAAATATAAAAAAAATAAATATAACTTAATTTAAAGCGTAAAGTAAATAACGATAATGAAATTGCGATAAATAAAAGTGCGATAAAATAAAATTTTGATAATTAAAAGTGCAATTAAATACAATGACAATAAATAAAAGTGCGATAATTAGAAGTGCAATTAAATATGAAATAAAAGAATTATGCTTATTTAAACTTCGATAATCATGATGTTTGACGTGTTGATTTTTAGTTTATTCCCATGGGTTAATTGTCCTTTGTCCTGGATTATTTAATATGTCCGTCTGGTTTTTGTCCATAACAGTCCATCGGTCATAAATTTAAAGTGCGAGTGTCCTCGTCAAATTATCCTTATATCCGAAGTCAAATATTCCAACTTATTGGGGACTTAAACTGTAGCAAGGTTTTAATACTTTGTTTAATAATTACACCAGGATATCGACTGCGTGTAACCCAAGGTTTTAATACTTTGTTAACAATTACGCCAAGTGTCCTTGTACATAATTTTACCCCTGTTTTAATAAGTCTATTAACTATTAATCCATTCCCGTGTCCGGTTAAATGAACGATTATTCGTACATATAAATATCTCGTCCATCGTGTCTGATCGAGTGTATATGGTTATTTATAGGTACGTCCAATTGTAAATCTTTATATTAAATTAACAAACTATCATTTAGTTAAACAAATATAAAGCCCATTAATAGCCCTTAATCTAATTTCCACAAGTGTCGTTCTTTTTTCCAAACCCCAATTATGGTACAAAGCCCAATTACCCAATTTTAAATATTTTAGCCCAACATCATGATTACTTCGTCCTAAATAAGCATAATAATAACTTAGCTACGAGACATTAAATTAAAAGTAACATTAACCATAACTTACAGTGATTAAAAATAGCGTAGCGTTACACGGACAGAATTTCGACTTACACCCTTACAACATTCGCTAACATACCCTTATTATTAGAATTTAAAATTAAAATTAAAATTAAAATATAAATAAATATATATTTACGTATGATAGATAGAGAGATAGGATGGATTTATGTTTCGTGCAAAGCCTGCTTTTTATAGGCATGTGGCCAGAATTTCAGGGCCATGCGATCGCATGGCAAATATGCCTACAGGCCATGCGATCGCATGGTGGTAGGTATCATCTCAAAATTCTTTGTTTTCTTGTTTGTCGACGTTTATAATATATAATATAATATATAAATAATTTATATAATTATTTAAATATTATATTATATTCTTGTGCATAGTTGACTCATAATTTTTAGTCCGTTGCGTCGAGCGTTGAGAGTTGACTTTGGTCCCGATTCTGGTTTTTCGAACGTCCTTGCGTACAATTTAATATCTTGTACTTTGCATTTCGCGTCTTGTACTCTTGTAATTTTGAGACGTTTCTTATCAATAATTGGAACCTCTTTGATTGTACTTTTTACTTTTGAGCTTTTTGGTCGTTTGCGTCTTCAATTCATCGAATCTGTCTTTTGTCTTTACCTTTTATTATTTAAACGAATATCACTTGTAAATAGAACAATTGCAACTAAAAGCTTGTCTTTCTTGAGGGATAATGCTATGAAATATATGTTCGTTTTTAGCGTTCTCAAGATAAGACGAATCTCTATTCTCCATTTCACTCTATTACGATAACTTCTCTCATACGCTTCGAGTAAAAAGATTATTTTATCCGTATTATTCAATGGTGATAAAATTCTATTTACCAACTCATATTCGTCATGAAAACATTTTTATTATTAGCCATGACGACCTCACTCAAATTTCGGGACGAAATTTCTTTAACGGGTAGGTACTGTGACAACCCGGAAATTTTTGACCAAATTTAAACTTTATCTTTAAATGATTTAACGTTTCTGACACGATAAGCAAAGTCTGTAAAATCGAATCTCAAAATTTTTGAACTATTCAAGTACCCTTCGGTTGTTCTCAACGATTCGCGAACCATTATATGTAAATAGATACATATACATATACTATAACTTGAAAACGTAACAAAGTTTTAATTGCATGATACCGTACATTAAACTTATTGGTTTATATATCTATTTGAATATATATGATTTCAAGTTATTTAGTAAACGATAGTAACATTTGATTATTGATTCGATTGATATTTAGATGAGTTAACTAAAATGTTTAAGATGAACCAGTAAAACACTAATTTGCTACAGTATTTTCGAATTACTACAGTACCCGAAAAGCTACAGTGTTTTCGAAAATCACTATTTGCTACAGTAAAAAAAACTTTGCTAGAGTAACTTTGCTACAGTAAAACACTATTTCAAAATGAAAATGTATATATGTATATGTATATATTACAAGACGATGATTTATAGAAGTAAATGACCAAAACACTCGAAAGTTTAAGATATACTTTGAGTGGTGTAGTTTATGGATAATTTAAGGCTATATTTTGACAAATGTACGTGTCACGAAACGTAAAATGCAAGTTTTCTAAGCGTACGAAAATGCGTTCGAGAAACCGGAACCGGAACATGAGTCGAGTGATAACGTACGAGTCATCGGAACAAAAATTACAAGTCAACTATGCACGTGAATTTAATATAATATATAATTAATTATATAAATTAAATATATTATATTTATAATAAATTAATATGTCGACGAACTAGATTACAAATCAGATGTGAGCTGGAATCCTAGGCCATGTGATCGCATGGCCATAACACACAGAAACCATGCGATCGCATGGGGTCTGAAATCTGGCCACATCTATAAATTCGAACGTTTTCAGATTTCTGATTCATTCTTCATTCCTCCGTATTATTATTTACATTTATATTATTATTATTATTATTATTATTATTATTATTATTATTATTATTATTATTATTATTATTATTATTATTATTATTATTATTATTATTATTATTATTATTATTATTATTATTAAGATTAATATTATTATTAATCTTATTATTATTAATATTATTAATTAGTATTATACATAAAATACTACGACGAGGTTATGAGCGTGTCACTTTCAAAATGGTTTTCAAGCGGGATAGAGCTAAGGAAATTATGGGTTATTGCCAAGGAGGTTATGGGTAATGTTCGGGTGTATATTTGTGAATTAAACCTAGTGTTTATCATCTTCGTTGCGTGTACGTACTTTCCTGTAATATTAAATCACAATATTGATACGTTGAGATCTACGGTTATTTGGTAATCCGAGTTTCGATCACATTTTGGTGAACGACTTTATATGCTGCTAATGTGAGTTTCATTTGCTCCCTATTTAAATGATTTTGCAATATATATTTTTGGGCTGAGAATACATGCACTTTATTTTAAAAACAATTGACACAAGTACATACTAAATTCTATACTGAGTTTGAACCGAAAATCCCTTAGCTTTGGTAACTAGTAACTACCAGTTATAAGAACTAGTGGGCTGATAATGCTAAAAACGAACATATATTTCATAGCATTATCCCTCAAGAAAGACAAGCTTTTAGTTGCAATTGTTCTATTTACAAGTAATATTCGTTTAAATAATAAAAGGTGAAGACAAAAGACAGATTTGACGAATTGAAGATGCAAATGACCAAAAAGCTCAAAAGTACAAAGTACAATCAAAGTGGTTCAAATTATTGATGAGAAACGTCTCGAAATTACAAGAGTACAAGACGCAAAACGCAAAATACAAGATATTAAATTGTACGCAAGGACGTTCGAAAATCCGGAACCGGGACTAGAGTCAACTCTCAACGCTCGACGCAATGGACTAAAAATTACAAGTCAACTATGCACATGAATATAATATAATATTTAAATAATTCTTAAAATTATTTATATATTATATATTATATTTAAAATCGTCGGCAAAGCTAGGAAACAAATCATGTGAGCTGGAAAAAGTGGCCATGCGATCGCATGGCCTGAAGGCCTAAATCCCATGCGATCGCATGGCAGTAGGTAGCTGGCCACATGCCTATAAATTCGCAGTTTTGGTTGATCATATATCCATCTTTCATCTATCTCTCACTCGTATATATATATATATATATATATATATATATATATATATATATATATATATATATATATATATATATATATATATATATATATATATATATATGATAATGCTAAAAATGAACATATATTTCATAGCATTATTCCTCAAGAAAGACAAGCTTTTAGTTACAATTGTTTTATTTACAAGTGATATTCGTTTAAATAATAAAAGGTGAAGACAAAAGACAGATTCGACGAATTGAAGATGCAAACGACCAAAAAGCTCAAAAGTACAAAAGACAACTAAAGAGGTTCCAATTATTGATAAGAAACGTCTCGAAATTACAAGAGTACAAGATTCAAAACGCAAAGTACAAGATATTAAATTGTACGCAAGGATGTTCGAAAATCCGGAACCGGGACCAGAGTCAACTCTCAACGCTCGACGCAACTGACTAAAAATTACAAGTTAACTATGTATATAAATATAATATAATATAATATATAATTAGTTATATTAATTATATATATATTATATTTATAAAATAAATCGTCGGCAAACAAAGAGCCAAATGTGGGTGAGCTGTAAAAACAAACTCCGCGACTCGCGGAGTTTGAAGAAGGAATGGGCCGCGAGTCGCGGAGCCCCAAAAACTGAAACTCCCTATAAAAGCAAACGAATTCTGATCGCAAAAACATATAATATATATCCATCTCTCTATCTATATACGTAATATTTATATTTATAATTTATATTTTAATTTTAATTTTAATCCTAATAATAAGGGTATGTTAGCGAATGTTGTAAGGGTGTAAGTCGAAATTCTGTCCGTGTAACGCTACGCTATTTTTAATCATTGTAAGTTATGTTCAACCTTTTTAATTTAATGTCTCGTAGCTAAGTTATTATTATGCTTATTTATACCGAAGTAATCATGATGTTGGGCTAATTACTAAAATTGGGTAATTGGGCTTTGTACCATAATTGGGGTTTGGATAAAAGAACGACACTTGTGAAAATTAGACTATGGGCTATTAATGGGTTTTATATTAACTAAACAATACCTTGTTAATTTAATATACAAACTTATAATTCGACGTATTTATATATAACCACATACGCTTGACTGGGTACGGTGGGCGGGATATCTATAAATACCAATAATTATTCATTTTATCGGATACGGAACTGGATTAATAGTTAATAGACTTGTTGAAACAGGGGTGAATTACATTCAAGGATAATTGGTGTAATTGTTAACAAAGTAGTAAAACCTTGGTTTACACGCAGTCGATAACCTGGTGTATTCATTAAACAAAGTATTAAAACCTTGTTACAATTCGAATCCCCAATTAGTTGGAATATTTGACTTCGGGAATAAGAATAATTTGACGAAGGCTTTCGCTCTTTATATTTATGACTGATGGACTATTATGGACAAAATCCGTATGGACATATTAAATAATCCAGGACAAAGGACAATTAACCCATGGGCATAAAACTAAAATCAACACGTCAAACATCATGATTTCGGAAGTTTAAATAAGCATAATTCTTTTATTTCATATTTAATTTCCTTTATTTTATATTTAATTTCACTTCTAATTATAGCACTTTTATTTATTGTTATTATATTTAATTGCACTTTTAATTATCGTACTTTTTAATTATCGTAAGTTTATTTTATCGCACTTTTATTATTCGCAATTTCATTATCGTTATTTACTTTACGCTTTAAATTAAGTCTTGTATTTATTTATTATTTTACATTTAGTTTTAACTGCGACTAAAGTTTTAAAATCGACAAACCGGTCATTAAACGGTAAAAACCCCCTTTATAATAATAATATTACTTATATATATATTTGTATTTTTATAAATTTAAACTAATATAGCGTTAAGCTTTGTGAAAAAGATTCCCTGTGGAACGAACAGGACTTACTAAAAACTACACTACTGTACGATTAGGTACACTGCCTATAAGTGTTGTAGCAAGGTTTAAGTATATCCATTCTATAAATAAATAAATATCTTGTGTAAAATTGTATCGTATTTAATAGTATTTTCTTGTAAAAATTAATAGTATTTTATACCTCCAGCTTTAACAATCAATATATATATATATATATATATATATATATATATATATATATATATATATATATATATATATTATAATTTTAATTTTAATTTTAAATTCTAATAATAAGGGTATGTTAGCGAATGTTGTAAGGGTGTAAGTCGAAATTCTGTCCGTGTAACGCTACGCTATTTTTAATCATTGTAAGTTATGTTCAATCTTTTTAATTTAATGTCTCGTAGCTAAGTTATTATTATGCTTATTTAATGCCGAAGTGATCGTGATGTTGGGCTAAAATATTAAAATTGGGTAATTGGGCTTTGGACCATAATTGGGGTTTGGATAAAAGAACGACACTTGTAGAAATTAGACTATGGGCTATTAATGGGTTTTATATTAACTAAATGATACCTCGTTAGTTTGATATATAGACTTATAATTTGACGTATTTATGTATAATCACATACGCTTGACTGGGCACGGTGGGCGGGATATCTATAAATACCAATAATTGTTCATTTTACCGGATACAGAACTGGATTAATAGTTAATAGACTTGTTGAAACAGGGGTGGATTACATTCAAGGGTAATTGGTGTAATTGTTAACAAAGTAGTAAAACCTTGGACTACACGCAGTCGATAACCTGGTGTATTCATTAAACAAAGTATTAAGACCTTGTTACAATTCGAATCCCCAATTAGTTGAAATATTTGACTTCGGGAATAAGAATAATTTGACGAAGACTTTCGCACTTTATGATTATGACTGATTGACTATTATGGACAAATCCGTATGGACATATCAAATAATCTAGGACAAAGGACAATTAACCCATGGTAATAAAACTAAAATCAACACGTCAAACATCATGATTACGGAAGTTTAAATAAGCATAATTTATATATTTCATATATAATTGCACTTTTAATTATCGCACTTTTATTTATTGTCATTGTATTTAATTGCATTTTTAATTATCGTACTTTTTAATTATCGCAATTTTATTTTATCGTATTTTTATTTATCGCAATTTCATTATCGTTATTTATTTTACGCTTTAATTTAAGTTATTTTTAATATTTTACATTAGGTTTTAACTGCGACTAAAGTTTTAAAAATCAACAAACCGGTCATTAAACGATAAAACCCCCTTTTATAATAATAATACTATTTATATATATTTTTGTATTTTTACAATTATAAGTTAAAAATATAGCGTTAAGCTTTGTAACGACCCGGAAATTTCCGACCAAATTTAAACTCTAATCTCTATATGGTTCCGACACGATAAGCAAAAACCCTAAAGTTGACCCGCACTTTTTCGATCGTTCTATACTTATAAGATTAATATTTACATAAATTAAACCTTACCAACATGATAAGCAATCCAAATTGTTGAGACTTATGTTTTCGAAAAGAGTTTTACACAACGTTTGACCGTCTAGTTTGACCGATGATATCACGAACTATATAACATATGATAATTATACGTTTGTGTATATATATGTATATATACATATTTAACATGGTTTATGGATGTTTTAATATCTCATTTTGTATTAATAACAATAATTTATAAGTATATTTTGAAACTACTAACTTAAGTTTTCAAAACAATAACCATACATAACGTTATTTGATATAAATACTTATGACTTATAATGTTTATACATATAACGCATAAGTAATGTATTTAATCACTTTTAAGGACTTAAATACATAAAACAATATAAGTATATTCACAAAAGATAGCTATATTTGAATCCTCTTTCCGTTTTCTCAAAGATTTCTACACGTATATTTAGGGTATATGTACCCGTATCATACGCAGCTTCTAGATGTATTTACTATTGGTATATACCAATAAAAATCTGCTCCTTAGCAGCCTTAAATGATTAAGAAACATGTGGAACCAACCATTTGTCAAGTAGCATGAATTATTTAGCAAGAAAACAAAGTTAGGTATCATTTTTTTTCTTTATATACTAAAAACGTTTTTATGCATGCACACCATTTCTTCACCCCATTTTCTCATACTTACACTCCCATTTCTCTCTCAAAATACTCTTAACTTCATACTTGATCATCTACAAGCATTTTCCCCATCATTTAGCTTCAAAAACCTTACTTAATCACCATAAGAAAACCATACAAAAACACTTCAAGAAATCCTTCCAAGAACACAAACTTACTTCCAATCTTTCATCCACTTCCATCACCCTTTTGGTTCTAGGTTCTTACTCCTCTTTTACAGCAACCTTGTCCAAGGAACTTGAGGTAGTAACTATTTTCATAACCTTATTCGATTCATATATATATAGCTATCTTATTTTGTGGTATAAAATTTTAACAACAAGAACATAGTTTGAAAGTTTTCAAACTTGTTTGCAAACTAAATAGATCCTTCTAACTTAACTTTTAAAATACTTCAAGACCTGTAATATAACTTAAATATATGCTAATTTAACAAGGTAAAACTTGGTTTTTCAAAGAATACCTTAAAAACTATTTTTACGACGTCGGAGTGCAACCGGGGACTGTTTTGGGTTGGATAATTAAAAACCATCTTAAACTTTGAATTGGAGGTTTATTTTCTGGAAAAATGATTTTTACTATAAATATGTTAACACATAAAAATTTCATGATTTAATTCAAAGTATAGGTATTTTTAGAAAAATGGTCATTAAATGATATTTTTGTAACAAAAATGTTTAACTTCATAAGTTTCACTAAAGTTTCACCTATGCCGTGTGATTTTGAATAAAAACTAAGGTATTTACAGTTCATAGTCTTAAAGAGGGACTCGATCCAAGGAGATGGCAAGTTGAATCAACAAAAACAGAGTTGTAACGAAGAAACTATGACCGAAACAAAATCGGATATCCAAGACTAGTTTAGCCACGAAAATAATTGGGAGAAATTAAATAAATCACATCTTTCTAAGATAACATGATATTTTATATATATGTACTCATAATTCAATTTTATATGGTTCAGGATCACCCGTAAACAATACGAGAAGATTAATCATAAGATCCCATGATTGTACGCAACACGTCATTTGACAACACCGGTACTTTATGTACGCAACACGTCATTTGACAACACCGGTACCGTGGGTCAAGATTAATCTCGACCAATACATATACGATGGGGGTTTTATTCATTTCATTGGGGGTTTATTAAACACCTAAAAATGAACCATTAAAATTGAATTACTAACATCGGACTGCTAACTACGGACTAAGGAATTATTAAAAGTATTAAAAGTATATATATGTGACGATTGTTTAAAAATGAAAATATATTGATATATTTTATATGGATAGGTTCGTGATATCAACCGGAAGACCAAGTCAAAATATTTATATCTTCAAGATAACAGTGAGTATATAGTCCCACTTTTAAACTCTAAATATTTCGGGATGAGAATACATGTATTTTATGTTTTACGATATGGACACAAGTAACTGAAAAATATATTCTACGTTGAGTTGTACCACTGGCATACTTCCCTGTAGCTTGGTAACTAATATTTACAGCGGTATTGTAAACGCGAATCCTGTTGATAGATCTATCGGGCCTGACAACCCCAACCGGACTGGACGACCAGTATTCAACGGTTGCACAGTACTTCGTTTTGTGACTACACTTGGTACGGTGTAGTAAGATTTCATATTAAAGGGAATATGCGACGTGATTGAATGTTAAGTATGGTTACCAAGTGCTCAACCACTTAGAATATTTTTATGAAAATGTTTATATATGAAATCTTGTGGTCTCTATATATATATATATATCGCTGCCGGCATTAAACCTATATCTCACCAACTTTATGTTGACATTTTAAAGCATGTTATTCTCAGGTATGAATTAAGTCTTCCGCTGTGCATTAGCTCGTACTAAGGATACTACTTGAGGCTATTAAGGACTTATATCATAAGGCGTTGCATTCGAGTCATTGAAGTTCATAGAGACTATTATTAAGTAAATGGCGGTTTAGGTCATTTGAATATTATGAAATGTCAGGCGATTATGTCAATTCTGGATGTAACTATAGATTGCCTTTTAAGAATAAATGCAACGTTTGTAAGATGTATCATATAGAGGGCAAGTACCTCGCAATGTTATCAACTATTGTAATTCGTTTGTAATCAATATGGACAACGTCCGGATGATTAGTTTCGGATCCTTTCAGTTGGTATCAGAGCGTTGGTCTTAGCGAACTAGGCCTTGCATTAGTGTGTCTAACTAGTAGTTGTTAGGATACATTAAGTGAGTCTGGACTTTGACCGTGTCTGCCTGTCAAAAGTTTTGCTTATCAATCCTAGTCGGAAATCATCTGCTTATCATCCTTAGGGAACTGCCTGCTTATCATTCTTAAGTCTAGACACGTCTTACTGCATTTAGTGCATCGATAGTGTATAGACAAAATTCATATCCTAGCGTATCTGTTACTATAGACATTGCCTGACGTATTTCAAAGATTCTCCGTAATTCATGGGATTTTGATATTATATATACATATGTAAATTATGTATTGAAGAGTACCAAACCCAACTCCTATAATCTATTCCAAACCAAAAATTCATTTCTCCGACCATACAAGATGGATTCTTCATCCAGCTCAAATTCCTCCGACTTCGATAGCTTCGCCGATATGGATTTCCATTCGAGCTCCGAGAACAGCGTTACCGGAATGGATCAACCAATTTCCCATCATCTATTCTGGATGAATTGGGGATGGGTTCGTAATATACTAAATTTCTGGAGGCAAGAAGAAGGTGATCCATTCCATCCACCAAATTGTCCTCTTAACGATGAACCTGAAGCACTTACCGGCGAACCTATTCGAAACACCATTTTCTCGCTCATTTCTAGAGTATCTCGTCATGACTACATACTATCCCATATTTCAAATCTTGTTCATTCGCTCGTTCAAACTGTCAATCATCCCGGTATAATAGAAGAAGTCAACGAGCTTCGCGCTCGGGTAGTGGCTTTAGAAAATACGGTGCGAAGGTTACAAACACCAGCAGCAGCACCAGCAGCATAATCTGTATCACTATCAACAACGCCGACAGTACTCTTGTCACCCCCAAAATCTCAACATCACAAACTGTATCTCGGATATCAACATCACATACCTCAAAAACCTCATCGGAACTTCGAGTATGATCTTCGTTCTATATATCGTTCTACATCGATTATCTTCGCTTTACGTATCGTTTTACCTCATTTATCTTCGTTCGACCTGGCGATTATGTAATCTCTAATGCTTTAGAAGTTATGTAATCTAGTATTAACGATAAATCAAATGAGTTTAATTACTTCATTGACTCATTGAATCTATGATTACATCTGAAGAAAATATATATGCAAGTATATTTTTATAAAGATTGTAATTAAAAATTCTTTCGTACAAACTGTTAATAATGAAAATATTTTAACGGGTGGGTAGTACCCGAGGAATATTTAGAATTCACATTAATAAGTTACGTTGTACATTCTCTAAATCTGATTCAACGGTCATTTACTATCCTACTTACAACTACCGATATACGTATCCGTTCACCACAGAATAACCATTTCTATTCAAATTTCATATTTGGATTTTGATCTATCAGAATCCAACAAGTGGCATAATGAAGAAAACATTGGACAAAAATAAAAAGTGTTAGAAACAAACGAATTAATTAATTGAAATTGTGATAGGATTTCACGCTAACTGTTCCGGCTAACTGTTCCCAGTTAACTGATTAACATTTAATTTATCGCAATTTACATTCTCGCAATTTTATTTATCATCATTTAATTTCTGTTATTTACTTTTACGCACTTTAAATAACGGGACACGTATGCAAGGTTTCGACTTATCATATCGACCCATCTATATATATATATCGGAACAACCGTAGACACTCTATATGTGAAGGCGGGAGTTGGCTATACAGGGTCGGAGTTGATTTCAAAATATATATATACTTTGAGTTGTGATCGACACCGAGACCGGTATACGGGTCACGATACGTATTATTTAATTCGAATATTATATATTAAATTATATATGAATCATTGAACCATCGGACTATTGGACTGCTAACTTTGGACAATTAAAATGAATTAAATTAAAATATTGATTATAATATATGAAACTAAATAATTCTTCAAGTTTGCCATTTGATTTCATCCTAAACCTCATTTGTACTTCGACAATTATAATCCTCGTTCAAATCTTTCATGATTCTTGAAAACACTTCAATCGAGAAGTTGAACCAGCCGCACCTCGTTTACGGAAGAAAGATTTATGCATACAGTTATACACCTGAAACTTTCAAAACCGAAGTTATCGTTAAAACTTATCCGCGTCAAATTCCTTATCATTCATTGGCAAAAACAACCTTACATTTCTCTTTTCAATATAAGTCAATTTTGTCACAGCTCCACTTTGATTTCTCAGTAGGACCACTCTTATTATAACCTCGATATATATACCTTGTCCTTTCACCATTGTTACCGGAGAACCTTTCATATTCCACGACATCATGTACCAGCAGCTTGTCATCTTTTTGGCAGAATCCGCAATTAGTATTTTAAAAATCTCGCAAAACTTCTCAGTCATACCTATAACGTCTATTCCTAAGGATTTCATACTCCGAAGGTGAAGTTTCTGAAAAACACCCTGAATTATGAAGTAGTTCTTTAAATGCTGATGAAGCAGCGAAAATTGTAAACGATTTTAAACAGTCAAAAGTTTGATGATGAAGCACAGTGTGTCGATAAAACTCAGAGAAAGAGAAGAGTTGGAACCGGAAAACGGTTTGAGCAAAGTATGAAAGAGGTTGTGGATAAATAACAAGAACTGAATCTGCTTTCAAAGGATTCAAACGATTCAGTGTCTGCTGAAACCATTAGTAAAAACCCTACCCCTTATTCTAAACCTCTCCCGATGATATTCTTCATCATCATCTTATCTTAGATATTATAAGATATCTTCATATCTTCCGTTATACATATTCTCCATATTTCTGGAGATATTTTCACAACTATTCTTATCTGAGAATATTTATCTCTCCGTAATATCTGCATTACAACATAAAAGAAACTGTGTCAATTTCTAAATTTTGAAACCTCCAAGTTTAAAATATGAATGTTTTAAAGTAGTGTTGGGAACTGATGCATGAATTAGTATAATATAATGAAACTTGATCAACTTCATTATATTACAGTAAGTCATGTTAAGTTTCTAATGGAATGTGATGATTCACAGTACCGTCATCATGTGCCATGTTACACGGCTCTTACCTTCTATCAAGTCTCCAAACATATTAGAACGTATCACCTTGATAGTTCTATTTTTTCAGAATATTCGAGTAATTTAACGAATCAAGATCATGCCATTACAATTTCATTCTAAAACCAATAGCTAGGTTCATTCCAAATTTCCTACCTACGAATTTCGGACCATTGTTCGCTTGGCTCGAGGACGGGAAGAAGAAATGAAGGGACAAAACCTCAGAATAGAAATAGGAACATAAACTACAGCAAATAAGAGAGAGCATTAACTGTGGATGACAATGATTTTAAGGGACGGGAGTAGGAACATCGAAATATAAGGGAAGGTATAAAACCTAACAACAACCCCGAAACTACAAACCGTGCATATCAATACGTATTGCAACGTAAAGGCACGGGAGAATTAAAAACATTATAATTCCAAGGAAAGGATAAAAGAGAATAGATTCTTCTGGTGATAGATGAAAAAGAAGAATGAAAGATATGAAAGTTAGAAATATAACAAGGGTTAGAATGGGATGGAGCATATTAGCGAATGTCTTAAAGTAGGAACTAAAGAGAAAGAATAGAAGATGTGGGAAGAAAGAAAGGGAAGGAGGTAAATTTATAGTGAAATATTCGACAAAGAAATCAAAACAGATTGCCGCGTTAAATCAAAGAAGATCCTGATCGCCGCAAAACTAAATCTTATTACATAAGATTTTCTTTAAAACCCTTAAATCCCGGAAATCGATCATAATCACGTCATCGGTTACAACAATTCTATATTTACTCAATTCACTCTTTTGTGATAGCTTCGCTCGTGCGTCTCACATAACCAAATCGTTTTATCTAAATCTTTCAATAATGATAAAATTTCATTATTACCTCATATTCGTCATGAAAACATTCCTATTGTTATTTATGACAACCTCTACCAAATTTCGAGGACGAAATTTCTTTAACGGATGGGTACTGTAACGACCCGGAAATTTCCGACCAAATTTAAACTCTAATCTCTATATGGTTCCGACACGATAAGCAAAAACCCTAAAGTTGACCCGCACTTTTTCGATCGTTCTATACTTATAAGATTAATATTTACATAAATTAAACCTTACCAACATGATAAGCAATCCAAATTGTTGAGACTTATGTTTTCGAAAAGAGTTTTACACAACGTTTGACCGTCTAGTTTGACCGATGATATCACGAACTATATAACATATGATAATTATACGTTTGTGTATATATATGTATATATACATATTTAACATGGTTTATGGATGTTTTAATATCTCATTTTGTATTAATAACAATAATTTATAAGTATATTTTGAAACTACTAACTTAAGTTTTCAAAACAATAACCATACATAACGTTATTTGATATAAATACTTATGACTTATAATGTTTATACATATAACGTATAAGTAATGTATTTAATCACTTTTAAGGACTTAAATACATAAAACAATATAAGTATATTCACAAAAGATAGCTATATTTGAATCCTCTTTCCGTTTTCTCAAAGATTTCTACACGTATATTTAGGGTATATGTACCCGTATCATACGCAGCTTCTAGATGTATTTACTATTGGTATATACCAATAAAAATCTGCTCCTTAGCAGCCTTAAATGATTAAGAAACATGTGGAACCAACCATTTGTCAAGTAGCATGAATTATTTAGCAAGAAAACAAAGTTAGGTATCATTTTTTTTCTTTATATACTAAAAACGTTTTTATGCATGCACACCATTTCTTCACCCCATTTTCTCATACTTACACTCCCATTTCTCTCTCAAAATACTCTTAAATTCATACTTGATCATCTACAAGCATTTTCCCCATCATTTAGCTTCAAAAACCTTACTTAATCACCATAAGAAAACCATACAAAAACACTTCAAGAAATCCTTCCAAGAACACAAACTTACTTCCAATCTTTCATCCACTTCCATCACCCTTTTGGTTCTAGGTTCTTACTCCTCTTTTACAGCAACCTTGTCCAAGGAACTTGAGGTAGTAACTATTTTCATAACCTTATTCGATTCATATATATATAGCTATCTTATTTTGTGGTATAAAATTTTAACAACAAGAACATAGTTTGAAAGTTTTCAAACTTGTTTGCAAACTAAATAGATCCTTCTAACTTAACTTTTAAAATACTTCAAGACCTGTAATATAACTTAAATATATGCTAATTTAACAAGGTAAAACTTGGTTTTTCAAAGAATACCTTAAAAACTATTTTTACGACGTCGGAGTGCAACCGGGGACTGTTTTGGGTTGGATAATTAAAAACCATCTTAAACTTTGAATTGGAGGTTTATTTTCTGGAAAAATGATTTTTACTATAAATATGTTAACACATAAAAATTTCATGATTTAATTCAAAGTATAGGTATTTTTAGAAAAATGGTCATTAAATGATATTTTTGTAACAAAAATGTTTAACTTCATAAGTTTCACTAAAGTTTCACCTATGCCGTGTGATTTTGAATACAAACTAAGGTATTTACAGTTCATAGTCTTAAAGAGGGACTCGATCCAAGGAGATGGCAAGTTGAATCAACAAAAACAGAGTTGTAACGAAGAAACTATGACCGAAACAAAATCAGATATCCAAGACTAGTTTAGCCACGAAAATAATTGGGAGAAATTAAATAAATCACATCTTTCTAAGATAACATGATATTTTATATATATGTACTCATAATTCAATTTTATATGGTTCAGGATCACCCGTAAACAATACGAGAAGATTAATCATAAGATCCCATGATTGTACGCAACACGTCATTTGACAACACCGGTACTTTATGTACGCAACACGTCATTTGACAACACCGGTACCGTGGGTCAAGATTAATCTCGACCAATACATATACGATGGGGGTTTTATTCATTTCATTGGGGGTTTATTAAACACCTAAAAATGAACCATTAAAATTGAATTACTAACATCGGACTGCTAACTACGGACTAAGGAATTATTAAAAGTATTAAAAGTATAACAAGTATATATATGTGACGATTGTTTAAAAATGAAAATATATTGATATATTTTATATGGATAGGTTCGTGATATCAACCGGAAGACCAAGTCAAAATATTTATATCTTCAAGACAACAGTGAGTATATAGTCCCACTTTTAAACTCTAAATATTTCGGGATGAGAATACATGTATTTTATGTTTTACGATATGGACACAAGTAACTGAAAAATATATTCTACGTTGAGTTGTACCACTGGCATACTTCCCTGTAGCTTGGTAACTAATATTTACAGCGGTATTGTAAACGCGAATCCTGTTGATAGATCTATCGGGCCTGACAACCCCAACCGGACTGGACGACCAGTATTCAACGGTTGCACAGTACTTCGTTTTGTGACTACACTTGGTACGGTGTAGTAAGATTTCATATTAAAGGGAATATGCGACGTGATTGAATGTTAAGTATGGTTACCAAGTGCTCAACCACTTAGAATATTTTTATGAAAATGTTTATATATGAAATCTTGTGGTCTCTATATATATATATATATCGCTGCCGGCATTAAACCTATATCTCACCAACTTTATGTTGACATTTTAAAGCATGTTATTCTCAGGTATGAATTAAGTCTTCCGCTGTGCATTAGCTCGTACTAAGGATACTACTTGAGGCTATTAAGGACTTATATCATAAGGCGTTGCATTCGAGTCATTGAAGTTCATAGAGACTATTATTAAGTAAATGGCGGTTTAGGTCATTTGAATATTATGAAATGTCAGGCGATTATGTCAATTCTGGATGTAACTATAGATTGCCTTTTAAGAATAAATGCAACGTTTGTAAGATGTATCATATAGAGGGCAAGTACCTCGCAATGTTATCAACTATTGTAATTCGTTTGTAATCAATATGGACAACGTCCGGATGATTAGTTTCGGATCCTTTCAAGCTTGGCTAAAGATCCCTGTGGAATGAACTGGACTTACTAAAAACTACACTACTGTACGATTAGGTACACTGCCTATAAGTGTTGTAGCAAGGTTTAGGTATATCCACTCTATAAATAAATAAATCATTTGTGTAAAATTGTATCGTATTTAATAGTATTTCCTTGTAAAAATTAATAGTATTTTATACCCCTTCGCTTTAACATCATGGGCACGAGTAGTAGTATATGGATACATAGGGCTTGATATCCCCGTCCGAGCTAGAGCGCTAGCCTTTTATCTGACGTATGCTATTTGAGAAGCGTACACGTTGATTTGCGTGTATTATTAAGATGATTATACAAAGGGTACAAATTATATATACGTTAAGTTTAGTTACCAGGGTGCTCAATTTTGTAGAATATTTTGATAAACGTTTCTGGGTGAAACAACTGAAATCTTGTGATCCACCTTTATGTACAGATTATGCAAAACATTAAAACTATGAACTCACCAACCTTTGTGTTGACACTTGTTAGCATGTTTATTCTCAGGTTCCCTAGAAGTCTTCCGCTGTTTGCTTATATATTAGACAAACTATGTGCATGGAGTCTTACATGGCATATTTTTCAAGGAAACGTTGCATTCACCAAATCATCACCATGTATCTTATTTTGACTGCATTATCAACGGAAGTACTGTTGTAAACTATTATTTATGGTGATTGTCTATATGTAGAAATCATCAGATGTCGAAAACCTTTGATTTAAATATTCATTTATGGTGTGCCTTTTCAAAAGAATGCAATGTTTACAAAACGTATCATATAGAGGTCAAATACCTCGCAATGAAATTGATGAATGACGTGTTCGTCCATATGGATTTGGAGCGATCGTCACATTGGGCTAAATATTAAAGACGGGGTAATTGGGTTTTGGACCATAATTGGGGTTTGGACAAAAGAACGACACTTGTAGAAATTGGACTATGGACTATTAATGGACTTTATATTTGTTTAATTGAATGATAGTTCGTTAATTTAATATAGAGATTTACAATTGGACGTACCTATAAATAACCACATACACTCGATCGGACACGATGGGCGGGATATTTATAAATACTAATAATCGTTCATTTGACCGGACACGGGAATGGATTAATAGTTAATGGACTCATTAAAACATGGGTGGATTATGTACAAGGACACTTGGCGTAATTATTAACAAAGTATTAAAACCTTGGGTTACATGCAGTCAATATCCTGGTGTAATTATTAAACAAAGTATTAAGACCTTGTTACAGTTTAAGTCCCCAATTAGTTGGAATATTTGACTTCGGGTATAAGGATAATTTGACAAGGACACTCGCACTTTATATTTATGACTGATGGACGGTTATAGACAAAAACCGTATGGACATATTGAATAATCCATGAAAAAGGACAATTAACCCATGGTAATAAATTAAAATCAACACGTCGAACATCATAATTACGGAAGTTTAAATAAGCATAATTCCTTTATTTTATATCTCATCGCACTTTTATTTACTGTCATTTTATTTATCGCACTTTTAATAATCGCAATTTTATTTATCGTCATTTTATTTATCACACTTTAAATTATCACACTTTTATTTATCGTTATTTACTTTACGCTTTAAATTAAGTTATATTTACTTTTAATATTTTACATTAGGTTTTAATTGCGACTTAAGTTTTTAAAATCGACAAACCGGTCATTAAACGGTAAAAAACCCCTTTTATAAAAATAATACTACTTATATATATATTACAATTATAGGTTAAAATAATTATAGCGTTAAACTTGTTTGCTGTATCCCTGTGGAACGGACCGGACTTACTAAAAACTACACTACTGTACGATTAGGTACACTGCCTATAGTGTTGTAGCAAGGTTTAGGTATATCCACTCTATAAATAAATAAATCACTTGTGTAAAATTGTATCGTATTTAATAGTATTTCGCAATAAAAATATAAATATTTCGTATACGCTGCTGCACACATCAAGTATTTTTGGCGCCGCTGCCGGGGAACGCCGAAGCGAAACGCTATTATAAAAAAAAATTATTAAGCTTTAATTCATTTGTATAAAAATACGTTTTATATAATACAATCAAAAATATAAAAGAAAAAGAAAAATATATATCTATATTTTTAAGTTTAGTTAAATTTAAAAAGTTTATATTTCTATTCATTGTGAAAAGTTATAAAAACTAATAAGTAAATTTTTCTTATTTATAAGTTTTATATAAATAATTTACAAAAATATATAACAGAAAAAATATATATATATATATACGGGCCGAACACTGTAGCAGCCCAACAATCTGGCCTGGTATCCAAAGCCATGCGATCGCATGGAATGGAAACATAAACCTCATGCGATCGCATGAGGTGATTTGACAGCCCTGATCCTGGTACGAACGAAATAGGGTTAAGTTTAATATATAATTAATTATAATTAGGGTTTTAATTTAATATTAGTTAGTTTTAGTTTTAATTAATTTGTATTTTAAGTTTTAATTAGTTTTAAACTTAATACTTTTATAAAATAATAATATAAAAATAAGTAATTTTATTACTTTTTATATCTTTTTATAAATTGTATATTTTAATCCTTTAATTTGTAATTTATATATTTATCGTTCGTAATTAGTTTTAAACTTAGTATTTTGCCGTAGTTATTTTATATTTCTAGATTCTTAGGCTTTGCCGTAAAATTCCTTAAGTGCTTTTTCTTTAGACTAAGATTTAGGTGCTTTAGATTTTTACGACGTCGCTTATCGCCTTAATATATTTTAGTACTTTTTAAGTTATTGCCATTTTGGATATAGAATTCCTTTAAGCTTTAATACCTTTAGACGTAAGTTTTAATTCTTAGTTTTTAAACTTTTAAGTTTCGACGCTGCATTTTATTATTTTTCGACTTTTATTTTTCGACGCTTATTTTTCGACCTTTTATTTTTCGACGTTTTTCGACGCGCTCTTTTTCTTTCTTATTTCTCGACAGCTCTAATTTTTAGTACATAGATTTTATTTTCTCTAAAATTTCAAAACGAAAAATTATTTTAAGCGGTTAAATTGATAGACATCCAAAATTTTCTGGTTTTTAGTAATAGTTGGATTTGTTAGTGGCGAGTTGTGGGCTTCCGATTTAAAGGGTCCTGGCTACCTGCTGCATCTATTGGCTATTCGAAACGTGAGCAAAATCAGAAAAGTCTATTAATTTGATAGCTTATATAATTTTTATTTTTTTATAACTAATAGGATATTCAGTGAATGCACCGAGCAAAACGTTCACCACCTTTCATACGTTCACCACCTGTAACTCGATCAAGACATCTAGCCAATATTGTCGCCGTTGATTTTTCTTTATAATCGTCATCTAGTCGACCAAGTACTCCAATTCAAATTTCCGATAATCCATTTTTTGAACCCGACCTCACAATTGAGAATCCGGAGGATATTCAGGGACAATTCAGAGATCCTGAACCACTAATCATTCCTCCTGAACCACAAATCACTCATCCAGAGATTGTCGAGGAAGAAACCATCAAATCAGAATCCTCTAGTGATTCAGATTCAACGATTTCAATCATGGAAAATTTGGAACCTCTAAGTATGAAAGACTGAATGAGGGCTAAATGCACTGGCCAAGGTCACGCAATTACTCAATCAGACATTAATGCGCCAGATTATGAAATCAAAGGACAAATCCTACACATGGTAACTAATCAATGCCAATTTAGTGGTGCATCGAAGGAAGATCCAAATGAACATCTTTGAACCTTTAATAGGATCTGTACTCTGTTTAAAATAAGAGAAGTTGTGGATGAACAGATCTATCTCATGTTATTTTCCTGGACTTTAAAGGGAGAAGCCAAAGATTGGTTAGAATCGTTACCTGAAGGGGCGATTGATACATGGGATGTTTTAGTTGAAAATTTTCTTAAACAATTCTTTCCGGCATCTAAAGCCGTAAGACTTCAAGGAGAAATTGTTACGTTCACACAAAAGCCAAATGAAACTATGTATGAGGCGTGGACAAGATTTGGAAAGTTATTAAGAGGATGTCCGCAACATGGTTTAGACACTTATCAAATAGTACAAATATTCTACCAAGGATGCGACATCACTACAAGAAAAGACATCGATATAGCAGCTGGTGGTTCCATTATGAAAAAAACCGCAACTGAAGCTTACAAAATTATTGATAACACTGCTTCCCACTCACATGAGTGGTATCAAGAAAAAGATATCGCTAGATCATCTAGAGCAGCTAGAGCCGATTCTAGCCATGACTTTGATTCCATTTCCGCAAAGATAGATGCTGTCGAAAGACGAATGGAAAATATGACTAAAGATATTCATGCTATACGAATTAGTTGTGAGCAGTGTGGAGGACCACATTTGACAAAAGATTGTCTCAGTATTGAACAAACAATGGAACAAAGAGAGAATGTTTCATACATGAACCAAAGGCCTGGAAATAATTATCAGAATAATTATCAACCGCCAAGACCAAACTACAATCAAAATCAGAATTATAACCGAAATGTTCCATACAACAATCAACAAGGTCCTAGTAATCAACAAGTATCCAACAATCCTTACAATCAGCAAAGACCTATTTTTCAAAATAAACCACCACAAACCGATGATAAAAAGCCAAATTTAGAAGATATGATGTCGAAGCTAGTTGAATCTCAAACGCAGTTTTTCACATCTCAGAAACAAATGAATGAACAAAATGCTCAAGCATTTAGAAATCAATAAGCTTCTATCAAAATCTGGAACAAGATGTAAGTAACCTAGCAAGGTTGATAGGTGAAAGAAAACCAGAGAGTCTACCTAGCAATACAAATGCTAACCCCCGGAATGAAACAGCTAAAGCTATTACCACGAGAAGTGGTATTACACTTAAACCACCTAAAATGCCTGTAAATTCTGATGATTCTATTCCCACTCCACAGGCACCACAGCCTGAACAAGAAAAGGAAACATAACCGATAGTTGAAAAGGTAAATGAAGATAACATAGTTAAGGCTAAGCCTTATGTTAAACCATATCAACCACCACTTCCTTACTCGAGTAAAATGAGAAAAGAAAGACTTGAAGCCGAGCAATCCAAATTCTTGGATATGTTTAAACAAATAAATGTTAATCTTCTATCTTCCTTTCATTGATATGATATTAGGAATGCCAAGATATGCTAAATTCTTGAAAGATCTAATCACAAATAGAAAGAAAATGGAAAAACTTTCGGCTGTTACTATGAATGCTAATTGTTCTGCAGTGCTGTTGAATAAGATACCAGAAAAATTATCAGATCCAGGAAGTTTCACAATTCCATATTTTCTGGGTAGTCTTATTTCAATAGAAGCATTGGCAGACTTAGGTGCTAGTATAAATTTAATGTCGTATTCACTATACGCTAAACTAGACCTTGGAGAATTGAAACCAACACGAATAAGCATACAACTAGCAGATCGATCAGTAAAATATCCTAGAGGGATAATGGAGAACATGCTAGTTAAAGTTGGTACTTTAGTATTTCCAGTAGATTTTATTATTCTGGACATGGAAGAAGACTCTCGAGTTCCTCTCATATTAGGAAGACCATTCTTAAACATGGCTAAAGCAATAATAGACGTGTTTGGTAAGAAACTGACCCTAAGTATTGATATTGCTCAAATTAGACATATCTTTAGCCGCAATATCAAGTTCTATCATTGTTTATTTCGTGTGTAAACATAGTATTTTCGTTTGTATTCCATTTTATTGTAAAATAGTTAGAATCATTATGTAATTGAAGAAATATGGAAGATTATGGATGATACTACTCAGAGATCGAAAACAAGTCAAAAAGTCGATGAATAGTAGAGTGCGCCAAGGAGTGCGCCACGGGTGTGCGCTCAGCTCACTCGTCCAAATTTTGATCAGAGAATTCTGGGATCGAAAACAAGTCAAAAAGCATGAGTAGTAGAGTGCGCCAAGGAGTGCGCTCAGCGCACTTTCTCCGCGCACTCTGACGTGTAAAGCAGATCTGAACGTGCAACTCGAGCTGTAAAGTGGAATTGTGGTAGGTGAACAGTGCGCGCCGCGCACGTGCTTTTGTGCGCTCGGTGCACCCTACTTTCCAGCTACTGTTCAACCTTTTTAAACCCCTTTCCAGCTTCATTCTTGAGACACCACTACACTGTCATTTTCAGAGGCAGAGGTTACGATTCAAGGTGATTCTTGGAGTAATCCAGGATCACCTAATCCATCATTTCAATCCGAAATCAAGAATCATCAGGATCATCATCCAAGATTGCTTCAAGAGGTCGATTCTTATTAGTTCAATGAATTCTATCTTTATTTCCAGTTTGTTATTGTCTTTAAATATGATTGTTAGCTAGTTCTTTTTATGCTTGTCTAGATTAATAATCGAGATGTTGATTGTTTATCTTTGTTGATTGATTGTTCTTATGCATGATAGTTTGATGTTTGAATACAAGAACCATTCTTGTTGAGTTTAATCTTTTCGATTCAATTAGTTAGTATACTTGTTCAACAAAGAAACACCATCTTGTTGATTTAGTATATTGATTTGCACCTAGTGACAAGTGTTTGCCCGTCTTTTACCAAAAGGGGTAAGTTGCGTTCAAACGATTAATCTATATAGGAATGTAAGAACGACTCTTGTAGATACTTTCGGATAGCTTAATTGATATGTGTAGTTGTCTAGGAGAACGATCAATTCCCTAGAATCTGTTATACATATTTTCATTACTTAATTCCATATAACTAATAGGTGTTAGTAATTTGCCTTATCTAGTGACATTTATAAGGATCCTATTGCTACATTAAATTGATTACTTGGGTTGGGTAAATTGGGCATTTAACAGGACCAAGGGAATGAACTAAGCTAAACCATTAGTTGACATAGGAGTGGATCATGATCAACACATCATTGGCATGATCATCATTCAAGTCTTTAGGCTAGTTGAATTAATTGATTACAAATAGGAGGTCTTAGATGACAAGAACATCACTTGCGTCGTGTAATCCCGTTTGAGTGTTTGCACAAGACTACTCTTGGTAAACCAATTAATTAGTTCTCGTGCATAACCAATCAATCCGATCTTAATCCTAAATAACAATCAACATTAAGGGTAAAAAGTCTAGATGATCATATTTCTTTAATTTGATATCAAAACTATCTTTTTGTTTTCATAAACTTAAAAGACCAAAAATATTGTCCTTTAAACTTATTCCTTTATTGATTTGTCCATCGTTAAACGGCAACCCAATATCTTGTATTTGTTTGATTTCATCTTATCTAGTTAAAACTCAATTTAGTTTATGCAATCTTAACTTGCACATATAACTGTCCTTGGAACGATACACGGATTTTACCATTATCTATACTACTACACGATCGGGTACACTGCCCGTTAGTGTGTGTAATCTTTAAAACCGGTATTTTCCATACAACAATTCATATACCACGTTTCGCACATCAAGTTTTTGGCGCCACTGCCGGGGACAGTTGTGTCAAGATAAGAATTGTTTACTAAGTTGTGATTATTTTTTTATTTTATTATTATTATTATTATTATTTTTTCTGTTTAGTATCGGTGCTTTTATTCTTTTCTAGTTTTTGTCAGTTGCAGGATGATGCTTAATTACTTGATTAGCAAATTGGAGGATGAAACTAACGAGCTTGTTAGAAGAGATGAAGAACGTGGCCTCTCAAACAGATTAGAAGATATGATGAATGAGCTTATTGCCTCTCAAACAGAACTTATTTCTGCTCAAACACAAAGTAGTGAGAGGTATGCACAAATGTTTGGAGATCAAGAAATCTTCTTTCAGAACATAGGGAAACAAATAAGCAACATATCACAGATGTTGGTTCACCTTCCGAGTGGGCAAGAGTGTGCTGATATTGGAGATGAGTCGATAATAAATGAAGTTGATCATGAGCCAATCCCAATAGACACACTTTATGAGTTAATGACGGAATTCCCAGAATTGCAGGATTTGCATTCCCGTTCATTTGGTGATGAAGAAGAGGTTGCTATGATTGATGAAAAAGCATTGTTAACCGTTCTCATGGCTAATGGCTATGAGCCTACAACTGAAGAATTAAAGGAATTGAAGCTGGAAATTGAGCCCCGCTCTATAGTTGAGATTCACAGCAGGTCCACGCTTATTCCAGAGGATGTCAATTTGGGGGAGACAATCTTTAAAGACCCATTTGACCAAGATCCACCAATAAGAATAAAAGTTTTACTAAAATCCGCACTTGGAGAGGAGTCGTATGTTAACCCTCCGGTTAGGTCATCCTTTTTCGGGAAACTAAAAAAGGATTTATCACATATAATATACACCACCCTCACTATTCTGATTCGTGGAACTTTTTCCACCGACTTCACGTCTCGTCCGATAAAATGTGGAGGAGTTTAACCCCACTAGGCATTAAATTCTGTGGTCCAGTCGAGTGCATGACTCGTTAATAAAAGTGTACAATGTTTTTCAAAGGTTTTAGTGACACTAGCATTAAAATTCAGCAAGGTACCTATCAAATTAGAATTTGTGTGATGAAGATCAAGGAATGAAGGATGCGCCATCACTCACCTATATTCCACGATCTCTAGTTTTTGAACCTAGGTTTTTCGAACTCCTTTTTCTCAATATTATCCTCTCGAATTTAAATTTTACTGATTTTAAGTAATGAGGGCATTACTTAATCTTAAGTGTGGGGGATGGTATAAATTCTCGCGGGTATTCAAACAGTATTCAACTTGGCTCATTTTCATAATTTAATGGGAAATTTTAAAAATTTTTGAAATAAAAGTCTTAACGAAAAAGCCAATTGTGGGGGATTTTACTAATCTTTTTGAATTACTATCACCAAATTTTGCTAAGAAAAATATTTAAAATACTTTTGGCTTGAAAGGAAAAAGAATAATGTCACTAAACTTAAAGGATGTATCTAGTCCATCCTTGAAGGAAGTAAAGTCTTCCGAATGTTACCTTACTTGATATAGCAAACTTCCTAAACTATGTCATTTCATACCAATATCATTTCACGATATAAAGGTAAAGTGGGAAGGGAAAGTCTTGAACTTTCAAACCCGAAAATAAACTTGGTAGGGTAAATCCAAGTCGCTATCCAGTGTAAGACCGATTACGGTGAATAAGCTGGAGCAGGATCTGTCCCACGCGATAGCTTAGTCTTCGCAGTTTTAACCCTTGAATTAAAATGTACAAATTGTCATGAAAGACCGATATTAATATCGCGTCAGGGGGCGCCCGGTTAAGAGTTCCATGATACTACAATCATGAGGGCGGATAGCTTGCTAATCGCCGACTGAGACTTCGGTTTTCAGTTAGCCTCAACCGGAATTTGAGGTTAAAACCGGAAAACGTGTCTAGTTTAAAACTAGCATTGACATTTTCAAAAAAAAAAAAAAAACTTAAAACGTTTTCTCAAGATCCACTTTTCCCTAAGGATCCAAATTTTTAAGAACTTTCACAAAAGTTCGTTTCTCCCAAAAATCCAAATGTGTGCGTTTGATTCATAAATTGTGTGTGTACCTCAATGTGAGAGTATTCCATTTGTGTATTATGTGTTTCATATAGCGTGAGTTTGGTGTTCCAAAAGAACGTGTGTGTTTCGTGTACTTCGTGTGACTAGTGTAAACTTGTGTACTATATCGTGTGAGTATGATTCCTATTATTGTGTTCTCCAATAAATTTGTGTGTATTCTATTTTGTGCTCTGTATTAGTATTTTTGAAACAAGACTTGCTTGAGGACAGGCAAGAGTTAAGTGTGGGGGATTTGATATTGCTCAAATTAGACATATCTTTAGTCGCAATATCAAGTTCTATCGTTGTTTATTTCGTGTGTAAACACAGTATTTTCTTTTGTATTCCATTTTATTGTAAAATAGTTAGAATCATTGTGTAATTGAAGAAATATGGAAAATTTTGGATGATACTACTCAGAGATCGAAAACAAGTACAAAAGTCGATGAATAGTAAAGTGCGCCAAGGAGTGCGCCACGGGTGTGCGTTCAGCTCACTCGTCCAAATTTTGATCAGAGAATTCTGGGATCGAAAACAAGTCAAAAAGCATGAATAGTAGAGTGCACCAAGGAGTGCGCTCAGCGCACTTTCTCCGCGCACTCTGACGTGTAAAGCAGATCTGAACGTGTAACTCGAGTTGTAAAGTGGAATTGTGGTAGGTGAACAGTGCGCGCCGCGCACGTGCTTTTGTGTGCTCGGCGCACCCTACTTTCCAGCTACTGTTCAACCTTTTTAAACCCCTTTCCAGCTTCATTCTTGAGACACCACTAAACAATCATTTTCAGAGGCAGAGGTTACGATTCAAGGTGATCCTTGGAGTAATCCAGGATCACCTAATCCATCATTTCAATCCGGAATCAAGAATCATCAGGATCATCATCCAAGATTGCTTCAAGAGGTCGATTCTTGTTAGTTCAATGAATTCTATCTTTGTTTCCAGTTTGTTATTGTCTTTAAATATGATTGTTAGCTAGTTCTTTTTATGCTTGTCTAGATTAATAATCGAGATGTTGATTGTTTATCTTTGTTGATTGATTGTTCTTATGTATGATAGTTTGATGTTTGAATACAAGAACCATTCTTGTTAAGTTTAATCTTTTCGATTCAATTAGTTAGTATACTTGTTCAACTAAGAAACACCATCTTGTTGATTTAGTATATTGATTTGCACCTAGTGACAAGTGTTTGCCCGTCTTTTACCAAAAGGGGTAAGTTGCGTTCAAACGATTAATCTATATAGGAATGTAAGAATGACTCTTGTAGATACTTTCGGATAGCTTAATTGATATGTGTAGTTGTCTAGGAGAACGATCAATTCCCTAGAATCTGTTATACATATTTTCATTACTTAATTCCATATAACTAATAGGTGTTAGTAATTTGCCTTATCTAGTGACATTTATAAGGATCCTGTTGCTACATTAAATTGATTACTTGGGTTGGGTAAATTGGGCATTTAACCGGACCAAGGGAATGAACTAAGCTAAACCATTAGCTGACATAGGAGTGGATCATGATCAACACATCATTGGCATGATCATCATTCAAGTCTTTAGGCTAGTTGAATTAATTGATTACAAATAGGAGGTCTTAGATGACAAGAACATCACTAGCGTCGTGTAATCCCGTTTGAGTGTTTGCACAAGACTACTCTTGGTAAACCAATTAATTAGTTCTCGTGCATAACCAATCAATCCGAACTTAATCCTAAATAACAATCAACATTAAGGGTAAAAAGTCTAGATGAGCATATTTCTTTAATTTGATATCAAAACTATCTTTTTGTTTTCATAAACTTAAAAGACCAAAAATATTGTCCTTTAAACTTATTCCTTTATTGATTTTTCCATCGTTAAACGGCAACCCAATATCTTGTATTTGTTTGATTTCATTTTATCTAGTTAAAACTCAATTTAGTTTATGCAATCTTAACCTGCACATATAACTGTCCTTGGAACGATACACTGATTTTACGATTATCTATACTACTACACGATCGGGTACACTGCCCGTTAGTGTGTGTAATCTTTAAAACCGGTATTTTTCATACAACAATTCATATACCACGTTTCGCACATCAAGTATAGAGGACGAGAGTGTTACCTTTTCTGTAGATAGAGCCATGCAACAACCGCAATCTACAGATGATACATGTTATTACATTCAAACAATAGATTCACATGCAGAATTGTTAGAAGAATTACAAGGAACATGAGAATGTTCTTTAGGAGAAGGAACTGAACCAATTGATGAAGCTGAAATGTTAGCCGCACTTATGGCTAATGAATATGAACCAACAACAGAAGAACTTCAAATGTTAAAAGAAGAAGACAGATATCGATATAAATCATCGATAGAAGAACCACCGACATTAGAGTTAAAGCCACTTCCAAACCATTTGGAATACGCTTATTTACATGGTGAATCTGAATTACCTGTAATAATATCATCTTCTCTTACGAAAAATGAAAAATCTCAACTCATTTCTGTGCTAAAAGCTCATAAACCAACTATTGCATGGAAGATTCATGACATTAAAGGAATAAGTCCTTCGTATTGCACACATAAAATCCTTATGGAAGAATGTCATAAAACGTATGTGCAACGCCAACGAAGACTGAATCCTAATATGCAAGATGTTGTTAAGAAATAAATTATTAAACTGCTTGACGCATGTTTAATTTATCCAATCTCTGATAGTCCATGGGTAATCTCAGTTCAATGCGTACCTAAGAAGGGTGGCATGACTATCATCACAAATGAAAAAAATGAGCTTATTCCTACTAGGACTGTAATAGGATGGTGTGTTTGTATTGATTATAGAAAATTAAATGACGCCACCAGAAAAGATCACTTTCCCTCACTTTTCATTGATCAAATGTTGGAAAGATTAGCCGGAAATAGTTACTATTGTTTTCTTGATGGTTTTTCCGGATATTGTCAAATTCCAATAGCACCCGAGGATCAAGAGAAAACCACCTTCACGTGCCCTTATGGTACTTTTGCTTACAAACGCATGCCATTTGGACTTTGTAACGCCCTGTAACCTTTCAAAGGTGCATGATGGCGATTTTTCACGACATGATAGAAGAATGCATGGAAGTTTTCATGGATGACTTTTCAGTCTTCGGTGATACTTTTGAAACATGTCTAGTTAATCTTGAACGAATGCTTATTAGATGCGAGCAATCAAATCTAGTACTTAATTGGGAGAAATGCCATTTCATGGTTAAAGAGGGCATCGTTCTTGGTCATAAAATTTCAAAGGAAAGAATTGAAGTGGATAGAGCTAAAGTAGATGTAATTGCAAAACTTTCACATCCCACCAATGTTAGAGGAGTTAGGAGTTTTCTAGGGCATGCCGGTTTTTACCGACGTTTCATAAAAGATTTTTCTAAAATTGCCACTCATATGAATAAACTCCTAGAAAAGAATGCTCCATTCATCTTTTCAGATGAATGCATCAAATCTTTTAATATTTTTAAAGAAAAACTCACTAATGCGCCGATCATGATAACTCCAAATTGGAATCTACCATTTGAACTTATGTGCGATGCAAGTGATTTTGCAATGGGAGCCGTTTTAGGACAAAGGATTGAAAAACGATTTCAACCTATTTATTACGCTAGTAAGACGTTACAAGGAGCACAAACGAATTACATAACTACTGAAAAAGAACTCCTTGCTATTGTCTTTACTTTTGACAAATTTCGTTCATATCTCGTTCTAGCTAAAACGGTGGTCTATACTGACCATTCTGCTCTTAGATACTTATTTTCAAAACAAGATGCCAAACCAAGATTAATTCGTTGGATCTTACTCTTACAAGAGTTCGATATTGAGATCCGAGACAAAAAGGGAGCAGAAAATCTCGCCGCTGATCATCTTTCTCGTCTTGAAAATCCCGAATTAGAAGTTCTAAATGAATCGGCCATACAAGATAACTTTCTTGATGAATATCTATTGAGAATCGATTATAATGAAATTCCATGGTTTGCAGATTATGCAAACTACTTAGTATGTGAATTCCTTGAAAAAGGGTTGTCGTACCAAAAACGAAAGAAATTCTTTAGTGATATAAAACACTATTTCTGGGAAGATCCACATTTGTTTAAAAATTGTCCCGATGGAATAATCCGCTGATGTGTATTCGAAGATGAAGCTAGTCAAATCTTAAACCATTGTCACCTTCTAGTAGAAATTGAGCACAAAGCATTTTGGGCTTTGAAGACATGTAATCTTTATTTGCATGAAACTGGACGTCTACGATTAAGTCAATTAAACGAATTAGAAGAATTAAGACATGAAGCATATGAAAATTTGTTAATCTATAAGGAGAAAATGAAGAAATGGCATGATAAAAGAATCAGAAGTTCAAAAGAATTTAAGAAAGGAGACCGAGTTCTTCTTTTCAATTCACGATTCAAGCTATTTCCTGGAAAATTGAAATCAAAATGGTCTGGACCATTCATAGTCAAAAGAGTTTTCCCATACGGAACAGTAGAGTTAATAAATTCAAATGGGATTGAATTTAAGGTTAATGGTCACAGAGTTAAACATTACATAGATAATCCAATGGAAGTTGAAGATGAAGTTAATCATAATTTCGACACCACAGCTAACTAAGTGTGGGAAGATTTGAATTTTTTTAAGGGTAATATGTATTTCTGTTAGAGTTAGATATTCTGTTTTTGTGTAGTTCTCGAGAATGGAATCCGCATGGTCTTTTCCTAGCAGACCCTAAAGAACTAGTCTTATCCCTCCATTCTGAATTTTTATTTCTTTTAGGTTTTACTAGATGATGAATTCCTTTGATCTAAACCATGGTCTACTACTACACGCTATGATTACTAAACGTAATAATAACATCTTTCCGAGTGAACTGGTATCATTCATAAGAGGCAAAATGGACGAAGTGAGGAAAGAACTCAGGAAAGATCATCATAAGATACATTTTGGTAAAGGAAAATCAAAATCCACAACAAAAAGAAGAGCACGACACCTAGAAATATGTCATAAATGCGGAAAATGGTCACACGAAGGTAAATGTTCTAACAATCAAACATATTCAAATACCGAATTTGTTACTCTATGCAGAGAAGGACCATTTATATGTTTAGAAGAAACATTATTGAAGATTCGAGGTTACGCTTATGTAGCTATGGAAAACCAAATCACACGACTCTCCTATGAGTCAGCTAAAGTAGGTCTCTGAGAATTCTATCTCACAGGTAAGTATGTACAGTTTTTATTTTTATTTATTTATTGCTTTTAACCTTTTGAAAATAAACGCTGAATCGTTCGCTATAAAGTATTAAATTGATATTCAATAAAATTAGGTATGCGAAACCGAAATTATTGATATCATACAAAAATTTATTACATCACTGCAAAATTTACCGTTTATTCTTAAGGTATAAATATCTTTAATCAATCAATCCAAAAATATTTTAAAAATTCGTCAGGAGTAAAATTAGGTAATTTTGCCGAAATTACTTTACCCAAAAGAGGGGCGTATATTTTTGATAATATTTGATTGATTAAAGTGGGATAAAAGACCAAAAAAGATTTTTAATTTTAATTTTTACCTTATTTTTAAAATTAATATATAAATATTAAATTATTAATGTAAATTTATAAAATCAATATATTTAAGTTTTTAAATATTTTAAAATTTTTTAATATAAGTTTGTAAAATTAATGTATAAAAATATTAATGATATTTATATGAATTTTTTTAATTATAAGCATTTTAAATTTAAGTTTGGTGTGAATTTAAAAATAAAAATTTACTTTATTTCATTAAGTTAAAAATTTGATATTTAAAATTCGTCGTGAGTTGAAGACTAGGTCGTTGAACCGAAATTGCTTTACCCGAGGGCGGGACGAGAAATTTTATTATCATTATTTTTAATCTTATTGAATTAAAGTATGCCAAAAACATTAAAAAACCCAAAAATCTTTGCTTTTAAAACGACGCTTAAAAAGTGACAAATTTTAAAATTTTGTCGAGAGACGGACTAGGACAACGATCCGAAACGTCCTTATTCTTAAAAGAAACAAATTTTTAAAATTTATTAATTTATGTTTTATTAGTTAAAGGTTTTTATATATATAAAAAAAAAGAAAAGAAATAACCCCATGCGATCGCATGGGGTTTGTACTAGAAATCCATGCGGTCGCATGTCATCAAAAAGCTGGAGAGATTATTAAGTTCCAGTCGACTGCTCTGTTTCTCTCACAAATAACACACATATACACGAACATATACACAAAAATACCCCTAAAATCACCAATTTTTTACCAAATTCAACCAAATTTCTCACAATATTCCGCTACAATCATGCCTTTTCTCAGATGGGGAAGCCAAAAAGTAAATATTTCACCCCTAAAACTCTTTAAAATTGAATTTTAGTATATTCTTGAGCTAAATTTTACCTAATTTAATTTTGTTAATTTCTAGTGTAATTAGAGTTAAATTGTTAGTATATTATGTATGTATAACCTAGATTGATGCTATTTAACATGATTTGAAGCCAAAAACTTCAAATTTTTTAGAAATCTAGGGTTTGTGTTCTTGAGCAATTTGGGACTTTTTGATATAAACAGGTTATGGCCGATTTTTGTCATGAATTATTGCTAAATTAAGTAGTATAACATGTTTAGGTAGCTAAATGATCCAAACTTTGATCCTAAACATGATTTTGAGAATTAAAGTGGACTTTTTAAGTCTAAAATTCATTAACTTGATTAATTTGATATAAATGCCATTTGAAACTTGTTTAATTGCTAGGAATGATTATTTTGACATGATATTTGAGTTGAATGCTTATGAACTTTGTAAACATTTTCATATATGCTTATTTGAAAAAGTGTAGAATTGATAAAAATATGAAAATAAGCATGAGTTTAATATGGATTAAACATGTCATTGTAATTGTTTCAAGTTGTTATTTTGCTAACACTAATGCATATTTGGATGCACAAATTTTGTGTTTAATGTGTTTTGCAGAGAAATACCGATACGGACGGTGCATCATCATCCAGACAACCTGAAAACGAACCATAGCCAGAAATGCAATAAGAGCCACAATATGAACCAGAACCTGAACAGGAACAACAACAAGAACAACAATATCATAATGATCAACATGTACCATACTATGAGCCGGATCCACAATTTTTTATTGCCTACGTTGTAATTCCCGCTCACCATATAGTAGAACACCCAACAATTCATGAAGAACAGTTGCATCCCAATTTAAGAATTGATAGAAGTTGGAGAGATTACCCGACGTACCAAAGTAACAAATATAAACTGGTAACGAAAAATGTGGAAGTACCGAGGGTAATCGATTGGGAGCCTTTGGAAAGGGTCCACCTAGCTAACCCAGTTAGGCAGCATCTAATCCAAAGGTATGACAGCTCTTCTTTTCCCGGTTGGGAACGTTTATTTACTACTCGTAGGCCTGTATATAAAGAGTGGTGTGTTGAGCTTATGAGTACTATCGCTTTTAATAAGGATGTAGATAGGTTAGATGATAAGAGTTTTCTTAGATTTTTACTTGGCCGTAGGATGTACAGAATGTCCATGCTGGACATGGCCAGGGCTTTACAGATTTACACTCCCGCTGAATTACTATTACCTGATTGTACAAATTTGATTTATCATGGTGAGAGGGTAGATAGGAATTTTGATGCGCACGCCGTCTGGAGGCGAAGACACTCCTATTTAGATATTAACAAAGCAGAGCTTCATATTATACATAGATTTTTAGCTAATTCGATTACACAAAGAGGTAACAACAAGGAGAAGATGACCCTACACGATTTATTTTACCTTAAGTGTATTCGAGATACTAGAGGCTTTGTTAATATTCCCTACTGTGTTGGTTTTTATCTGTCTAAAATGGTGGAAAGAATACAGGACGGGGGAATAATAGGAGGAGGTATTTTTGTTACTCTCATTGGAGAGTATTTAGGTGTAGATAGGGAACAAGGGGGTCCACTGATGGTGTGTAGGGAACAGGATGAGACTTTAGGATTGCAGTTCTATCAAGGTGCAAAGGTATTAAAGAGCAGACGCAATCGGACAGTACCATATCAGGCCCTCATCCACAGGTAGAGAGAGGTTCAGATGAGGAAATGGAGGAAGCGAATGACATTAGGGATGTCATTAGGGAGGTTGTTACTGATGTTTACCAGCGTATAGATGAGGTAGAAATGACAAACGAGGCTAGACATAGTCAGTACGAGCAGTGGTACGCCGAGAATGTGTACGAGCTTTCCAGGCAACGACAGCATGATAGATGGCACTATCATCAGCATCAGATCATGAGCCAGCTATCACCTCAGGTACCAAATAACTACGTACGGACCCGACCTGCTTACTATCCGCCACACCAGCCCGATATGCGACCACCATTTACTCTCTACGGCCCCAACCAAGCCTATCAGTACACCTATAACCAACCGTGGAACCCAACCGACTACATGAACTGGAACCCCTATCCAGATTGAAACAGTTCCCGTTGGTGATTTTTATCTTTTATTATTTTTATTTACTTATGTTTAAAACATATAATATTGTGATACTTTTATGTAATTTTTAACATTTTTATTATGTTGTACTAATATTTCATATTTGATTTGAAAGTGGGATGTTAAGTCCCATTTTAAATTATCATGTATGTTATTATTTGTATGTATGTATATTGTCAATTGTACACAACAGGGTAAAATAGCAAACTTTCAAAGACTAGCATTAAGTTCAGCAAAAACTACTAATTTTGACGACAAAACGAAAAACAAATGTGATGTAACAACAAGACGGAATGAACAAATGATGTGCACCATTTATCATTCAACAAACAAACGCCAATAGGTTTGGAAACTCCGGTAAAATTTAATCATTTTTCTACGCTAATCACCCTCAATAATTTAAATTGTATTGATTTCTTGCAAATGAGGGCATTGCAAGATCTTAAGTGTGGGAAGAGGTTAAATTCTTTCGAATTTTTAAAATTTTAAATTTAAACACTTGGTTACCATTAAAAATACTAGTAACGCAGTAGTTGTATTAGAATCTAGTGCTCTCTGATAATAAAGAACTGCCCTAGTCTTATATACTGACTACCCAATTCTAGTAAAAAATTTCAAAATTTTCAACTAAATGAACTCAAAATCATGATATTTATAAACGATAAAACTAGGTGTTAACACCGAAATTATTGTTACCTCAGAAAGGACATAAATTGAGAAACAACCCAAAATGTTAGAATTAATTTAAAATGGAATAGAGGAAAATAAAAAGGCAAAGAAAGGAAAATAAAAGCCAAGTGTGGGAAAAATTTACCAAGTTATTTAGAACATATATCACATACTTTTATACAAATAGTTGAAGATACTTTTATTTTGAACGATATTAATCAATTTTACCCAGTTTATGGTAATATAAATGGAATTTTAAAGGAAGTAAAGTCTTCCGAGAGAAAAAGACACGCGCTTCTTGATTTAGGTCAGGAAGTTATCATCCAGACCAGTTGTAGAGTCTACGAAAAACCTTGAAAAGTTTTCTCGAAAATTAGCTGGAAATCCACGGACCTCAGCATCAAACAGGGTCGCCAAGTGGTCAGACTTATCCTAACCATGAGAGGATCTGTCTCGTACAATGGGGGCACCATGCAAATTAGCTTATAAGACTAATGAATCAGATCCCCAGAAAGGATAATCTCCTTAAAGATCAAAAATCAGCTTTTAACACTGATATTACTCAATCCTTGAGATTGACCTTAAAGATTGAGAATTCAAACTCATGGAATTCAATGATATCTAAACTCGAGTTTAAACGAGAAAATATTTTGATCAAATTAAAACCGATTTGTTTTCTGAAAACCCATTTTCAATGCGTTCATTACCATTGAGCGTAAAATCCTAAGAATTCACCGAAATTCATTAGGTCACCTGAACCAAATCGGGTGTCAACCGTAAGAACGGTGGTTGCATAGCATGGTCGAAGATAGGACCTTGTGCCAGACGAAAAAAATTATAGGGTGATCTTTACTATTGCTCCTACAAAGGATAGTAATTGCATCCAACACGTTATAAACCATAATCAAAAGCATGTCACGGGACAGCCTTAACAGTTGCTTGTTCAATGCTTTCCTTTACAACCAGACGAAAGTTTATCGAAAGGTAATATACAGAGCAAGTATACTGGACGTGTTGCTTTCCTAATACAAGGTTAGCAAGTGGGTGACACAAAACCACAAGTTTTGAGCTAAAATTTTCAAATCTGAAACCCACCAAACCCACAAAAACATTTTGCAAACACCGGTGAAAGGTTATTCCGAAAAACTTATCTAGGGTAAAAGCTAGATTGAATTTTCAAAAAGATCAAATGTTTTCATAAAGATCCAATTTCTTTAAAGGATCCAAATTTTCATAGTCATGTGGGACTGTAAACCACAATGTTACTACCGTTGTTCATACCGCTGTATAAAAATCACTGATGAACAAAGTGTGAAGAATAAAGAAGTGATTCTAGTATTTTTTTTTTTTTTTATTTCAAGACTATATTGCTTGAGGACAAGCAATGCTCAAGTGTGAGAATATTTGATAATGCTAAAAACGAACATATATTTCATAGCATTATCCCTCAAGAAAGACAAGCTTTTAGTTGCAATTGTTCTATTTACAAGTGATATTCGTTTAAATAATAAAAGGTGAAGACAAAAGACAGATTCGACGAATTGAAGATGCAAATGACCAAAAAGCTCAAAAGTACAAAGTACAATCCAAGAGGTTCAAATTAATGATAAGAAACGTCTAAAAGTTACAAGAGTACGAGCCGCTAAACGCAAAGTACAAGATATTAAATAGTACGAAAGGACGTTCGAAAATTCGGAACCGAGACATGATCCAACTTTCAGCGCGTGACACAACGGACCTAAAATTACGAGTCAACTATGCACAAGAATATAATATAATATATATATAATTATTTAAAATTATATATAATATATTATAATTAATATATTAATCAAGCAGCCCACGTTTTTGGAAGGATATGTATCCAGTGAAAGGCGGCCATGCGACCGCATGGTCAGGAAGCACAAACTCCATGCGGTCGCATGGAGTACTGTAGCAGCTGAGGTTCTATAAATGAAACGTTTTCTGGCCGAAAATATACACCTTTTATCTATCTCTCACTCTCAATTTATATTTATATTTATATTTTAATTATAATTTTAATTTTAAGTTAATAATAATAAGGTTATAGTGGCGAATGTTTTAAGTTTGTAAGTCGAAATTCTGTCCGTGTAACGCTACGCTATTAATACTCATTGTAAGTTATGTTCAACCTTTTTAAATTAATGTCTCGTAGCTAAGTTATTATTATGCTTATTTACATCGAAGTAATCGTGATGTTGGGCTAAATATTAAAGACGGGGTTATTATGCTTATTTAGTGCTACGCTATTATGCTTATTTATCGTCATTTTATTTATCGCACTTTAAATTATCGCACTTTTATTTATCGTTATTTACTTTACGCTTTAAATTAAGTTATATTTATTTTTAATATTTTACATTAGGTTTTAATTGCGACTTAAGTTTTTAAAATCGACAAACCGGTCATTAAACGGTAAAAACCCCCTTTTATAATAATAATACTACTTATATATATATATATATATATATATATATATATATATATATATATATATATATATATATATATACACACAATTATAGGTTAAAATAATTATAGCGTTAAACTTGTTTGCTGTATCCCTGTGGAACGACTCGGACTTACTAAAAACTACACTACTGTACGATTAGGTACACTGCCTATAGTGTTGTAGCAAGGTTTAGGTATATCCACTCTATAAATAAATAAATCACTTGTGTAAAATTGTATCGTATTTAATAGTATTTCGCAATAAAAATATAACTATTTCGTATACGCTGCTGCACACATCAAGTATTTTTGGCGCCGCTGCCGGGGAACGCCGAAGCGAAACGCTATTATAAAAAAAATATATATTTTTTTATTAAGCTTAATTCATTTGTATAAAAATACGTTTTATATAATATAATCAAAAATATAAAAGAAAAAGAAAAATATATATCTATATTTTTAAGTTTAGTTAAATTTAAAAAGATTATATTTCAATTCACTGTGAAAAGTTATAAAAACTAATAAGTAAATTTTTCTTATTTATAAGTTTTATATAAATATTTTACAAAAATATAAAACAGAAATATATATATATATATATATATATATATATATATATATATATATATATATATATATATATATATATATATATATATATATACGGGCCGAACACTATAGTAGCCCAACAATCTGGCCTGGTATCCGAAGCCATGCGATCGCATGGAATGGAAACGTAAACCTCATGTTTCCCCAGCTTGGATTGCGAGGACACAATCCGGTTCAAGTGGGGGAGAGTTGTAAGATCATGTTTCCCCAGTTGATCGGGACGCCGTCCAGAATGATGGGACGCCGTCCCAATGTGAAGGGCTGGACGCAGTCGTGGCGGGCCTTTACTTCACTTTTACCTACCTTAACTTCATCCACTTCAAGTTTAGAGAGAGAGAGAGTTTCCTTGTGAGAGAAAGCTCAAATCGAGGAGGAAGAAGGTTGTTTCGGGTCAAAGTGCGTGTTTTAAAGTTGTCCATCTATTCCCTAGCCACGTTGTGATTGTGGTGGTAAGTTCTAAACCTAATTCCTCTACTAAATTAGTGATAAGGGTTAGGGTTTGGGTTAGTGATGAACATAGAACCCTTTTGTTAGTGAATTGGGGGTTTTGGGTGAGTTTGGGACATGAGGACTCAAAGGATGACTAACTTAGGGTTTTGAAATGTTAAATGTGTTTTCGAGTCTTAAATTGGTTAGTAATTACTAGCACACCTTGTGATTAAGTATATGGGTGTTATTTGGGTTATGGGTGACCCAAATGGGAGTGTTAACCTTGAAATGGGTTAAATGAGTCTTGAGTGACCTAAGTTGTAAAATGAGCGTGTGGATGTGATAACCTTGAACTATTAAGTGGGTTAAGACCATTTTGGGCTAGTGTTAGGGTTTTTGGCGAAGTTGACCTAATTTGGGGTTAAGAGTGCAAATGGGTCGAGATTTGCACTATGGGTCAAAATGTTGCTAAGAAGGTGAGTGAGTTGGTTGACCAACTTGATTATGTGATTGATTATATGCGTAATGTATTAGGTACGTTATATTGAAGGTCGCAAGCTTGATCTCTCATTCACCGAAGGCGTTAAGGTGAGTGGAATAATTATATATATGCGTATATAGTGTATTTGCTTGCGGGCTTATGGTTAGTGCTATCCGAGCGTGTGGATTCACTATAGTGTTATCTGGGCGTGTGGATTCACTACTCTTTTGTGCGATGGAGACCACATGTGCATGAAGGGTTGTTCGGTAAGTGCGGACGTCCACCTAGGGGGTTAGTTATACTAACGGTCATTGTGCGAGTACCGTTCCCTTGTGTGCGCTATGGTTAACCATGGTTATGTGTAGTAGTTTGTGTTAGCATATCGAATTGTGTACTATATGCTTTTGGTAATGCTAGCTCATTGAGATTGCGGATATCTAGTTTTGCATTGTGATTGAATAGTTGCTAAATTGCTAGCTCGTATATGATATTGTGTAAGTGTTTGCAGGTGAATAGATTATATATGTATATGTATAATTATTGCATTCACTAAGCTTTAGCTTACCCTCTCGTTGTTTACCTTTTTAGGCTCGGGCTTGGATAAGGGCAAAGGTATTTGGTTGGATTAGTGGTCCTCCATTTGTTTCGGTTGGGGGATGCTTTTAGAAGTTTATGGCTTTTGAAGTTCGAGCAAGTTTTGGGTAGTTTAATCCCAAACCCCATGATCTAGATGTCGTTTGGAAGTTAAACTCTTTGGTCAAAACTTGTAATTTTGAACGAAATTCGTAAGACGGGCCGTTGTGGGCCCGGTATTGTAAAACTTGTTTTTCGTCATGGAATTCCTTTAGTTTTATATATATTGACGTGTTGTAAAGGTGGTTTCGTTTAAAAGTGTAGGGAAGCGGGTTTTCCGCTCATGTAAGTTGGACCCGGGGAGCAGAATTATTCAGTTCATTGGGACACCGTCCCAAAAGGCTCGACGCCGTCCTGACCTTCAGATCTGGACGTCGTCCAGAATGCTGGACGCCGTCCAGATGTACTGCATCAAAAAAAAATTGTGTGTTTTTGGGTCAACGATGTCGGGTCGTTACAAGTGATATCAGAGCATGGTCTAAGGGATTTAGGCGACTTGAGATAGGTGCCTAGACTTAGACTTTATTGTGAATGCGCTTTATGCGGGACTTGTAGGAGGCGGGTCGGACCGGGGATTGGTTAGTGCCTAGGATTAGGTTAACTAACTATGCACTAATTGTTTTGTGTTGTGTTTGGCAATCATCAAGCGAGTTAGATGTTGTACTAGCGAGTTAATGCGACGTGCTCTCGTAACAATGATTAGCTACCATTGTTACGGGTTCAAATCGTGTCAAACAAGCGATGTACGACGATTGTTGAGCAAGATGGGGCAGTGTTACCTTGTGTTATGTCCTTTTGTTTCATTGTTTAACCGATTTCCGTTTTATAGTATGAAGATGAGAAATGGACCCGAGAACCATGAAGGAGGTACGAGCGAGGACCTCGAGTTTACGGCCAAGGTTGAGGACATTATTAAAAAGCAAAGGGCGGAATTTCTTGAGGATGTCCGAAAGGTTTTCCAAGAATCTATTGATGGGCAAGTAACCGAGTTAATAAATGAGCGAATGAATGCCGTAATTGAAGAGGCATTGGAAGCTAGAAACATTCATCCTCGGGGCGAGGGGGTGATGGTAGTGGTGGGCATGGAAGGCGAGACTTCCATTACAAAAATTTCAAGGATGCTCAACCTCCTATGTTTAATGGAGTAAGGGATCCATTGAAAAGCACATGTTAGATCTCCGACATCGAGGGGGCTTTTCGTACCGCGGAGTGTCCTCCCGAGAAGAAAACGAGATACGGTTCTAGTGTGTTGCGTGAAGAGGCAAAGTTATGGTGGGACGATAAGATTAAGTTGTATGGTGAAGAGCAATGTATGGGCTTGTCGTGGGATGAATTTAAAAAGGAGTTCTTTGATGAATATCGGACTCCATCTGATCTTAACAAAATCCGAGATGAGTTGCGCGATTTGCGACAAGGTTCGATGGACTTGGTCACTCTCAAGTCTACCTTCTTGTCAAAGACTCGTTTTTGTCCGGAGTATGTAGGTGATGACCGAATGTTGATGCTAGATTTTTATCGTACACTAAGCGACGAGTTGAAGCGTAAGATTAGTCCGGGAATGGCTAAGTCTTTTGATGAATTGTTTGAGTTAGCCCGGGGTTTCGAGCCGGAAGTTCCAAAGAGAAGCGATTTCTCTTTTTCTAAAAGAAAGATTGAAGGTTCAAGCCATTCAAATTTTTCAAGCAAGAAGAATAAGAAGGGTTCCGAGAGCGTTAATAGTGTGAAGAATGGTGGTTTTAAAGAATTTAACCCTCGGCGTTATAATTGTGGGCAATACGGACATCTATCCCGTGATTGCACGAACCCGGCGACAACTAAAATCACTTGCTTTAATTGTAATAAAGAAGGATACAGGAAGTCGGAGTGTCCTGATTTGCGTACCGATCAAGTTAAAAGGCTAGAGAAGGCGGCGGGAACTGCGAGGGGATGAAATTATTTGATGACTAATGAGGAGGCCAAACAATCCAATGAAGTTGCCTCAGGTACTTTCATGGTTAACTCTAATCCGGCAAGAATCCTATTTGATAGCGGTGCAAACTTTTTGTTTGTGTCTCCGCGTTTTGTGTCTAAGCTTAACAAATCGCTAGCTAATTTAAGTCACCCGGTAGAGGTTGAAATAGTGGATGGTAAGACGGCACTATGGGTTGATGTGTGTAATGATTGTAATGTTGTGTTTGGTACCGAAGCGTTTAAAATTGATCTTATCCCGATGACTTTGGGTGAATTTGATATTGTTGTGGGTATGGATTGGCTCGATCGTTATAGAGCCGATATTGCATGCCATGAAAAGTCTATTCGTTTAAAGACCCCAAGTGGGGGGGAGTTAATTATTCATGGCGAGAAACGAAGAAGACTTGTGCCATTATGCACTTATGAACGGGCACGTCGTTTTTTTACTAGTAGTGGCATGGATTTTCTTGCCCATGTAGTTGATACTCGTGAAGAGCCACCATCCATTCGTGAAATTCCGGTGGTTAATGAATTCGAAGACGTTTTTTTGGACGAATTATCGGGTGTTCCGGCGGAAAGACAAGTTGAATTTCGCATTGAGTTGGTTCCGGGTGCTACTCCCATTGCTAAAACTCCTTATCGTTTAGCACCAACAAAAATGCAAGAGTTGTTAAATCAAACCCAAGAGTTGCTTGAAAAGGGTTTTATCCAACCGAGTACTTCGCCATGGGGCGCTCCGATTTTATTCATGAAGAAGAAAGATGGTAGTATGCGGATGTGTATCAATTATCGGGAGTTGAACAAAGTGACGATCAAGAATCGTTATCCATTGCCTCGGATTGACGATTTGTTTGATCAACTCCAAGGCGCAACTTACTTTTTTAATATCGATTTACGGTCCGGCTATCACCAAATGCGGGTCAGTGAGGAAGATATTGAGAAAACGGCCTTTCGAACGCATTATGGGCATTTTGAGTCTGTAGTTATGCATTTTGGTTTTACGAATGCACCGACGGCATTCATGGATCTTATGAACCGAGTGTGCCAACCTATGTTGGACAAGTCGGTGATTGTGTTCATTGACGACATACTTGTCTATTCGAAGAGTATGAATGAACATGAACATCATTTGCGTAGTGTGTTGAAGACGTTGCGGAAGGAGAAGTTATATGCAAAATTCTCCAAATGTGAATTTTGGCTAAGGGAAGTTCAATTCCTTGGCCATATTGTGAACAAGGATGATATTCAAGTAGATCCGGGGAAGATTGAGACGGTGAAGAGTTGGGGACGACCGACTACGCCTACGGAAATCCGAAGTTTTCTCGTATTGGCCGGTTATTATCGTCGGTTTATCCAAGACTTTTCTTAAATCGCTTCTCCTTTGACGAAGTTGATGAGAAAGAACGCGAGATTTAATTGGGAGAACGAGCAAGAAATTGCTTTTCAGTTGTTAAAAGAAAAGTTATGCCAAGCTCCGGTGTTAGTGTTGCCAGAAGGTGTAGAAGACATGACGGTTTATTGTGATGCGTCTTTAAATGGGCTCGGGTGTGTTCTAATGCAAAGAGGTAAAGTCATCGCTTATGCCTCTCGATAATTAAAAGAACACGAAACAAGATATCCGACTCATGATCTCGAGTTGGCGGCGGTTGTTCATGCATTGAAAATTTGGCGCCACTATTTGTATGGTGTCAAGTGTACGATATATTCGAATAACAAGAGTTTGAAACATCTTTTTGATTAAAGAGATTTGAATTATCATCAACGTAGATGGATGGATGTGGTGAAAGACTATGATTGTGAAATCTTATATCATCCGGGCAAGGCGAATGTGGTCGCGGATGCATTAAGTCGGAAGAGTCAACATCCGGCAATACGAGTAGGATCGTTACGCATAATTATTACTAACGATTTTCTTGTAAAGCTGGGTGAGATACAAATTGAAGCTTTTGTTAACAACAAACATGAGGAACTGATGCGCGAGCGGAGGTGTACGAAATAATATTATATTTTACTACGAAATACGAAACAATTTTACACAAGTTATTTATTTATTTATAGAGTGGATATACCTAAACCTTGCTACAACACTTTATAGGTAGTGAACCTAATCGTACAGTAGTGTAGTTTTTAGTAAGTCTGGTTCGTTCTACAGGGAGCTAGCCAAGTTTAACGCTATATTTTTTTATAACTATATTTATGTAAAATATATATAATTATATATAGTAATATTATTATAAAAGGGGGTTTTACCGTTTAATGACCGGTTTGTCAATTTTAAATAAAGCGTAAAGATAAATGACGATAATATAAATGACAGAATTTAAATTGCGATAAAGAAAATTGCAGTAATTAAAATGACAGTAAATAAAGGTACGATGAAATATGAAATAAAAGTATTATGCTTATTTAAACTTTCGTAATCATGATGTTTGACGTTTTGATTTTAATTAATTATTACCCGGGTTAATTGTCCTTTGTCCTGGTTTATTTGATACCTATCTGGTTTTTGTACATAATAGTCCATCGGTCATAATTATAAAATGCTCGTCAAATTAACCTTATTCCCGAAGTCAAATATTCCAACTAATTAGGGATTCGAACTGTAACAAGGTTTTAATACTTTGTTAATAATTACACCAGGTTATCGACTGCGTGTAATCCAAGGTTTTAATACTTTGTTAACAATTACACCAATTATCCTTGTATGTAATCCACCTCTGTTTTAATGAGATATGAATATTAATTTACCCACTTGATCAGAATGAATAATTAATTACCCAACCCGAATAATTAATTAAATGATCGTAAAAGATGTCGTATAAACGTCACTAAATAGAACATACATAATCATTTTAATAATTATTAGATTAACTAATTTGAAGATAGGTTTGACATATTCTAATGAGTTGTCATTCTATTAGACAATACCCCCTATCTATTAATAGTCAATAGTCCAATGTCCACAAGTGTCGGTCTTTTGTCCAAAATCTAATAACCCCGTCTTAATATTTAGTCTAACATCACGATTACTTCGGCTCAAATAAGCATAATAATAACTTAGTTACGAGACATTAATTTAAAAGGGAAGAACATAGCTTACAGTGATTATTTATCGCGTAGCGTTACACGGACAGAATTTCGACTTACACACTTACAACATTCGCTAACATAACCTTATTATTATTAAACTTTAATATTAAAATTATAATATAAATATAAATATATATTTTGAGAGTAAGAGATAGAAAAAGATGTGATAAATTCGTCCGAAAAATGCTGAATTTATAGAATGTGGCCTGCTACAGTAACTCATGCGGTCACATGAGATTTGTGCCTTCTGGCCATGCGATCGCATGGCTGTCATTTCCTGGCCACATACTTTTTGGCTCCTAGCTTGTCGACATATTTATTTAATATGTATAATATATATATATAATTTTATATAATTATATATATATATATATATATATATATATATATATATATATATATATATATTATATTATATTCATGTGCATAGTTGATTTGTAATTTTAGCTCCGTTGCGTCGCGCGTTGATAGTTGGCTCAGGTCCCGGTTCCGGATTTTTGAACGTCCTTTCGTACGATTTAATATCTTGTACTTTGCGTTTTGCGTCTTGTACTCTTGTAACTTTTGAGACGTTTCTTATCAATAATTTGAACCACTTGGATTGTACTTTGTACTTTTGAGCTTTTTGGTCATTTGCATCTTCAAATCGTCGTCTTCTTTTGTCTTCGCACTTATTTATTTAAACGATTATTACATAAAAATAGAACAATAGTAACTAAAAGCTTTACATATTGGAAGGATATTGTGCCTAAATATATGTTCATTTGGAGCACTATCAAATATCCCCACACTTGAACGTTGCTTGTCCTCAAGCAATACATAACTTAAAATAAAATCACACTTCACTCGAATCACTTTTTTATTCTCACACTTTATACATCAGTGATTTTGATATAGCGGTATAAACAATGATAGTAACGATGTGGTTTACAGTCCCACATGACTATGAAAATTTAGATCCTTTAAGGAAATTGGATCTTTTTGAAAATATTTGATTTTTTGAAAATTTAATCTAGTTTTTACCCTAGATAAGTTTTCCGGAATAACCCTTCACCGGTGTTTACAAAATATTTTTGTGGGTTGCGTGGGTTTCAGATTTGAAAATTTTAGCTCAAAACTTGCAGTTTTGTGTCACCCACTTGCTAACCTTGTATTGGGAAAGCAACACGTCCAGTTTACTTGCTCCGTATATTACCTTTCGGTAAACTACCGTCCGGTTGTAAAGGAAAGCGTTGAACAAGCAACTGTTAAGGCAATGTCCCGTGACATGCTTTTGATTATGGTCTATATCGTGTCGGATGCAATTACTATCCTTTGTAGGAGCAATAGTAAAGATCACCCTATAGTTTTTCGGTCTGGCACAAGGTCCTGTCTTCGACCATGCTATGCAATCACCGTTCTTACGGTTGACACCCGATTTGGTTCAGGTGACCTAATGAATTCCAGGTAAATTCCTAGGATTTTACGTTCAATGGTAATGAACGCATTGAAAATGGATTTTCAGAAAACAAATCAGTTTTAATTTGATCAAAATATTTTCTCGTTCAAGCTCGAGTTTAGATATCATTGAATTCCATGAGTTTGTAATTCTTAATCTTTAAAGTCAATCTCAAGGATTGAGTAATAGCATGCTTAAAAGCTGATTTTTAATCTTTAAGGAGATTATCCTTTCTGGGGGTCTGATTCATTAGTCTTATCAAGCTAATTTGCTCGGCGCCCTCCCCATTTTACGAGACAGATCCTCTCATGGTTAGGATAAGTCTGACCACTTGGCGACCCTGTTTGATGCTGAGGTCCGTGGATTTCCAGCTGATTTTCGAGATGACTTTTCTAGATTTTTCGTCAACCTACAGCTGGTCTGGACGACAACTTCCTGACCTAAATCAAGAAGCGCGTGTCTTTCTCCGAAGACTTTACTTCCTTTTAATGATGGAATTGATTCATCGTGTAGATCCATCTTTTCATTTAAATATATTACAATAAATCGGGTAAAACTGATTAGTTTAATCCAAAGCAAAAGTACCTGCAATATTCTTGTACAAATATGTGGTATGTGTTTTAAAGAAATTAGTAAATTCTTCCCACACTTAGCTTTTATTTATTTTTTTCTTTGCCTTTTTATTCTCCTCTATTCCATTTTAAATGAATTCTAACGTTTTGGGTTGTTTCTCCATTTATGTTCTCTCTGAGGTAACAATAATTTCGGTATTACAACCTAGCTTTATCATTCATAAATATGTATAAACATGATTGTGAATTCATTTAGTTGAAAATTTTTCAAATTTTCACAAAATTTGGCAATTAAAATAAGTGTAAACCCGAGAGAATTTATAACCCTTCCCTACACTTGAGATCATGCAATGCCCTCATTTGCATGTAATCAGACTATAATTATAAATTCATGAGGGTGATTAGTGTAGAAAAGTGATTAAAAATACTCAGTTTGTAATTACCAAGCTCGTCGAATGATAGATGGCGTGCCTCATCGTTCATTCCTTTTGTTGTAATTTATAATATGTTTTGCGTCTTATCGTCAAAATTAGTAGCTTTTGTTGAACTTAGTCTTTGAAAGTGCGCTGTTTTACCCTGTTTTGTACATGAGATAAATTACAAACATATATATATATATATATATATATATATATATATATATATATATATATATATATATATATATATATATATATATATATATATATATATATATATATATATATATATATATATATATATATATATATATATTTGATAAAACCTTTATTTATTAAAACAATTTAAATGAATAATTTTTTAAAATTTTGTTTCCTTTTACTTTAGGTAGTTTCGGTATGTTTACCTAGTTCGTCCCTCGACAAAATTTAAAATTTATCGTTAAAGCGATTGTTTTAAAAGCAAAGATTTTTGAGTTTTTTTAATTTTTTTGGTATACTTTAGATCAATAATATTAAAAATAATGATAACAAAATTTTTTGCCCCGCCCTCGGGTAAAGGAATTTCGGTTCTATGACCTAGTCTTCAACTTACGATGAATTTTAGAAATCATTTTTTAAACTTAATGAAATAAAGTAATTTTTGTTTTTAAATTCACACAAAACTTCAATTTAAAAATGCATATTAATTTCAAACAAAACCTACAAAACAAAAATTCAGAATGGGGGGAGAAAACTAGTTCTTTAGTGTATGCTAGTGGAAAAGACCAATCGAATTCCATTCTCGGAACTACACGAGAACAGAACAACTAACTCTAAACAGCGTTTTCTTTTTAAAACATTTGAATCTCCCTACACTTAGGTAGCTGTGGTGTCGAAATTGTGATTAACTTCATTGTCAATTTCTCTTGGACCATAATCAACTTGCATATCTGTGACTTTTGCTTTAAGCCATTGGTCAGATTCCTGTGTAATATCCATAAATTCAACTAGTTTCGCCTTTTCATTAGGCGATAGATTGGATACTAACCGGTTACATAACTTAAAGTTCCCTTTGGTTCTAGCATCGCGAATGAAAGGACCCGTTCATATACATTATAAACGATTCACAATAGTTAATTACATTGCGAGGTATTTGACCTTTATATGATACATTTTACAAATATTGCATTCGTTTTTAAAAGACAAACTTTCTTTACATAGAAAATTGACAGGCATGCATACCATTTCATAATATCCACTATCCAACTATAAATTGATTTAATAATAATCTTTGATAAACTCAATGACTCGAATGCAACGTTCTTCGAAATATGCTACGAAAGACTCCAAGTAATATCTTTAAAATGAGCAAATGCACAGCGGAAGATTTCTTTAACACCTGAGAATAAACATGCTTTAAAGTGTCAACCAAAAGGTTGGTGAGTTCATTAGTTTATCATAATCATTTATTTCTATCATTTTAATAGACCACAAGAATTTCATTTCCAGTTCTCATAAATATACGTCACATGCATAGAGACAAAAATAATCATTCATATAGTGAACACCTGGTAACCGACATTAACTAGATACATATAAGAATATCCCCTATCATTCCGGGATCCTCCTTCGGACATGATATAAATTTCGAAGTACTAAAGTATCCGGTACTTTGGATGGGGTTTGTTAGGCCCAATAGATCTATCTTTAGGATTCGCGTCAATTAGGGTGTCTGTTCCCTAATTCTTAGATTACCAGACTAAAAAGGGGCATATTCGGTTTAATAATCCAGCCATAGAATGTAGTTTCGATCACTTGTGTCTATTTCGTAAAGCATTTATAAAAGCAGCGCATGTATTCTCAGTCCCAAAAATATATATTGGAATAGCATTTAAAAAGGGAGCAAATGAAACTCACGCATATAATTATTGTAAAATAGTTAATAAAACATTTGCATGTATTCTCAGCCTCAAAAAATGTAAAGAGTAAAAGGGGAGCAAATGAAACTCACGCATATAAATATTATAAAACAGTTAATAAAGCATTTGCATGTATTCTCAGCCCAAAAATGTAAAGAGTAAAAGGGATCAAATGAAACTCACCATACTGTATTTCGTAGTAAAAATACATATAACGTCATTGAACAAGTGCAAGGTTGGCCTCGGATTCACGAACCTAAATTAATTATATATATTTATGTGTTGGTCAATATTTGTTTAACAAATTAGGTCAAGTCATAGTGTACCACAACCTTAATGCTCGAGACTAATATGCAAAAGTCAACAAAAGTAAATTTGACTCAAAATAATTTCCAAAAATCTATACATGATTAATATATAGTTTAAATATCGTCGTTTATATTTTTAAATATTTTTAAAAGATTTATTAGAGTAAATAATATAATTTATTTATTAATAAATAAAATTTTATATTAAATTTATATAATAAAATATACTTTTATATATATTAAGTAATAAAATTTATAGGGTTCATTTAATATCATAAAGATAATATGATAGGTATTATTAAAGTAAGTTATTACACGTAGTAAAATATGTTTGTATCACATTTTTATTTGATAAAATAATATCTATAATGATAGTAAGTAAAAGTTGTATTATTTTGTAATAATAATTATTATTATAAAAATATCAATATTTATAATTACTAAGATGACATTATGATAAAACGATAATTCTAATTATGATAACTTTAATATTTACGATAATTTTTAATATTATCTTTAAAATAATAATTCTAATTAAAATAATAATAATAATGATATTTTATAGTAACAATGACATTTCTATTAAAATGATAATTTTTGTTAAAATGATAGTTTTAATAGTAACGATACTTTTAATAATAATAGTAATGATAAAAATAATAAGAACTATAATTTTATCTAAATCAATATCTTATAATATTTTAATTTCATCATGATACTCTTACTCATTATTTCCTAATCGTTTTGTTTAATAGCTTTTAATCGTCTTTTATATCATGTTCATAATAATGATAATAATAGTAATCAAAATAATTAGGTGTTACAAATATTTGTTTTAATTACACTAATATTAATAATGATAGTTACTATAACATTATTAACGATAATACTAATAATTATCTTAATGATAATATAGTAATAATAATAATAACAATAACAGTAACCATTTTTAAATAATGATATATATATTAATAATGATAATAATAATAATAATAATACTAATAATAATAATAATAATTGGATAATAATAATAATACTAATTATAACTTTAACGATAATAACGATAGTAATAATAAAAAAAATAACAATTTTTAATGATAAATCCCTTTTATTGATAAAGATAATAATAATGATAATAATAAGATAAAACTAGAACGGCGATAAAAACGACGATAATAATAATCATTTTTAATAAAAATATCAAAAATTCAATTGATTATAACTTCTAATCCGTTCATCGAAACCATTCGATATCTAAAGGAAAAGTTCTTAATTTTTCGCTAGCTTTCCAAGGACATGCATATCTTATACCTTATCTCAACCGCAAGTGTAACTAATTCAAGATTCAACCTAACCTGTCTAAGGGCAATATCAAAAGTACAAGCATGCATAATCCTAAATACTTGAGCACTAGTCAGGGATACACTATTAGTATGTAAAAGTTAAATTATGAGTACTCACGTATCAATATTGAGATTCAATATTCCAGGAAAGGTACGTAGACGCAACGGAAATGATAAACACTATATTGACCTCACGAGCATACCCATGAACCATACTCAATCACCTCCATAGCTATAACCCATAATTTCCTTAATCCTATCCTACTCGAAAAACAATTTCGAAATCACTCGAACAGCACTCCGTTGTAATATTTTATGTATACTAATAATATCTTGAAACAATACGGAGTAAATATATATATGTAAATCGATTGAGAGAGTTTAGAGAAAAATATTTTCAAGTTTCTATGAAATAATGAAACCTATTGAATTCTATTTATAATAGATTTTTGAATTATTAAAGTGAATTATTAACGTATGAATTATTAAAGTGAATTATTAAAGTATGAATTATTAAAGTGAATTATTAAAGTATGAATTATTAAAGTGAATTATTAAAGTATGAATTATTAAAGTAAATTATTAAAGTTAAAGTAAAGTAAAAAATAAAGTAAAGGTAAAGTTTAAGTATATTAAAAGTATAAAACTATGTACGTATAATACGCGTATAAATATATATAATATTAATTTAAATCGTTATATATATTTAATAAAATAAAATATAAATGTCGTTATCTTTATCATACTAGTTAAGTAATGAGTTGTCAAAAGTGGTTCGAGATATTTATAAAAGTTATATACGTTTTAATAATAAAGTTCTTTTTAAACTGAAAACATTTTTGTACGTTTGAAACTAAATAGATCAATCGAGTCTTTATGAGATTCAATCTTCCACTATCCTTTGTCTAGTTCTCAATGATTGACAATTTGTTCTTATTTATAAATCACTTTACCATTTTCCGAATATTGTTAAAATGGAAAGATTTCTCAAATCAACGTGGGCCTTTCAACAGAGACTTGTAATCATAATTCAATATATCTGATAATTCAATCATTTGATCTTATCTTCTAATTCCATTGATAAACATTTTGAAACAGATACAATCATATAAAGTATTTAATCTAATATTTTGTTTACGTTTCAAGTTATAATATATATACACATATACATATATAATCATATTCGTTTAATGGTTCGTGAATCGTTGGAACTTGGTCGAGGTTGAATGAATGTATGAACATAGTTTAAAATTCTTGAAATTTAACTTAACAAATATTGCTTATCGTGTCAGAAACATATAAAGATTAAAGTTTAAATTTGGTTGGAAATTTTCGGGTTGTCACAGTACCTACCCGTTAAAGAAATTTCGTCCCGAAATTTGAGTGGAAAGGTCATGAATGATAATAAGTATGTTTTCATGATGCATACGGGATGAAAATTAGAGTTTTATCATCAGCGAATAATTTGAATAAACAATCCATTTATATGAAGAGTACGAATGAAGCTAACATAGAAGAGTGAAATGAGTAAGTGTAGATTCATCTTATCATTTGACGTAGATATGATTGATTCCCAGATTTCAAGGAATTTGAAGAAAATCTTCTTAATAAGATTTGACTCTCCGGTAATCAAGGGAATTAGGATCCGCTTTAAATGCGATCGTCCATTTTAATTGTTCTATCAAAGATTTTCTTATAAATTCACCTCCTTCGTTTCCTTATAACTCAAACCTTCTGTTGATGCATTTTATGCAAGTCCCTAGACATCTACCCACGTCCATTGCAGGTACAACAATTTACAGGCCACCATGATTGCTTGTTATCATCCTATCCGTGTTTGTATGTGGTTACAGGAACTGCAGGAACAAGATTTAGATGTTTGACTATGTTAGACCTAGTCAGACGTACGAGTGAAGCCTCACTAGTACAGCTGACAGGCTCATACGCACGGTTGATGCTGAGATAAGTCACAATTACAACCTAAATGAGAAGACACGGGTGAGTGATCACCCGTACGGCTGATGAAGCCAACTCGTACGTGTGATGAATGAATCGTATGGGTGAGTCAACAGCAGGGGTATATAAAGTCTTATGTTTTTCATTTTAGGTTAAGCCTCTCATTTGTTACACACACTCAGATCTAGTGAGTTCCTCCGATTTTCTCTCAGCCCAAATCACCTAGGTGGTGAATAATAGCTCTAGGTGTTGATCTAATCATACTTAATTTAGTTGTGGTTTGACTAAATTAATCCCAAAAAGCTTAACCTATTCACTAGAGGGTTTGATTCGCTTATTCCGCCATTGTGTGAGTTAAATATGTTGATTTCTAAGTTCCTAGTCATGTTTCATCACCTTCTATTCTTTCCCTCTCAACTCATATTTTAAAGTATTCATCAATATGCTCCATCCAGTTCTGATTCTCGATATACTTCTAACTTTCATATCGGTCATTCTTCTTTTTCATCTACCGCCTGAAGAATCTATTTACTTCTACTATACACTTGGTTTTATAGTGTTTCTAGTTCTCCCGTGTCTTTATATTGCTATATGCATCGATATATATGGTTTATAATTTCTGGTTTGTCGTTGGGCTTTATATCTTCCCTTATATTTCAAAGTCTTTGCTTCTGTCTTCTATAATCATTGTCATCCACAGTTAATGCTCTCTTTTATTTGCTGCAATTTATACCCCAATTTCTATTTTGAAGTTTTGTCCTTTCGTTTCTTCTTCTTGTGATTAAGCACCGCTTGTAATGGTCCAGAATTTGCAGATATGAACTTCGGAATGAACATTGTTAATATTCTAGGAAGAAAATTGTGATGGCATGATCTTGACTTGTCAAATTACCAGAATACCTTGGAAAAGGCCGAATCATCAAGAAATATTTTCTTGATATTTTAGAGGTTAAATAGAATACAAGAGTCGTATAACATGGCACATGATGATGTTATGATCTGTGAATCATCACGTTCCATTTAGAAACTCATCAAGACTTACTGTAATATAATCACATTGATCAAGTGCCATTATATTATACTAATTCATGCTTCAGTTCCCAACACTACTTCAAAATATTCCTATTTTAAACTTGAATGTTTCAGAATTTAGAAACTAAAATAGTTTCTTTTATGATGTAATACAGATAGCGCGAAGAGGTAAATGATTTCAAATAAGAAAAATTAAGAAAATATCTTCAGAAATATGGAGGATATTTATAATGAAAGATATGATGATATTTTAGAATTTCTAATATCAGAGGATGATGAGGGATATTGTCCGCAGGGGTTTAGAGTCAGAAGCAAAGTATTCGTTAATGACTTCAGCAGGTACTGAATCATTTGGATCCTTTGAAGTCAGGTTCAGTCTTTGTAATTTGTCCACAGCCTCCTTCTTACTTTACTCAATCCGTTTTCCAGTTCCAAAACTTCTCTTTTTCTGCGCTTTGCCAGCACACTTCATCATTATCTTCCAGCTTTTACCATTTACAGTCGTTTATAGTTTTTGCTGCTTCATCAGCATTTTTTTTTCCATTCTCGGAGAACCAATTCGTAGTTCGGAGTGTTTTTCAGAAACTTCACATTCAAATTAAGTCCAGAAAATAGACGTTATATATACACATATAACTGTTGGCGTAGACATGCTGCGAGATTTCAAAATACTTGTGACGATCGCTCCAAATCCATATGGACAATACGTCATTCATTGATTTCATTGCTAGGTATTTGACCTCTATATGATACGTTTTGTAAACATTGCATTCTTTTAAAAAGGCACACCATAAATGAATATTTAAATCAAAGGTTTTCGACATCTGATAATTTCTACATATATACAATCACTGTAAATAATAGTTTACAATAGTACTTCCGTTGACAATGCAGTCAAAATAAGATACATGGTGATGATTTGGTGAATGCAACGTTTCCTTGAAAAATATGCCATGTATGACTCCATGCACATAGCTTGTCTAACATATAAGCAAACAGCGGAAGACTTCTAGGGAACCTGAGAATAAACATGCTAACAAGTGTCAACACAAAGGTTGGTGAGTTCATAGTTTTAGTGTTTCGCATAATCTGTATATAAAAGTGGATCACAAGATTTCAGTTGTTTCATCCAGAAACGTTTATCAATAGATTATATAAAAGTGGATCACAAGATTTCGGTTGTTTCATCCAGAAACGTTTATCAAAATATTCTACGAAATTGAGCACCCTGGTAACTAAACTTTAACGTATATATAATTTGTACCCTTTGTATAATCATCTTAATAATACACGCAAACCAACGTGTACGCTTCTCAAATAGCATACGTCCGTTAAAAGGCTAGTGCTCTAGCTCGAACGGGGATATCAAGCCCTATGGATCCATATACAACTACTCGCGCCCACCGGTTCTTATAACCGGCAGTTACTAGTTACCAAAGCTAAGGGATTTTCGGTTCAAACTCTGTGTAGAATTTAGTATGTACTTGTATCCATTGCGTTTAAAATAAAGTGCATGTATTCTCAGCCCAAAAATATATAATGCAAAAGCAATTAAAAAATGATCAATGAAACCCACGCATATAAATATTGTAAAACAGTTAATAAAGCATTTGCATGTATTCTCAGCCCAAAAATGCAATGAGTAAAAAGGGAGCAAATGAAACTCACGCATGTAAATATTGTAAAATAGTTAATAAAGCATTTGTATGTATTCTCAGCCCAAAAACGTAAAGAGTAAAAGGGGCAAATGAAACTCACGCATATATATATTGTTAATCAGTTAATAAAGGATTTGCATGTATTCTCAGCCCAAAAATGTAGAGAGTAAAAGGGATCATATGAAACTCACCTTAGCATCACATAAAGTTGTTCATCGTAATGTGACCGAAACTCGGAATATCAAATAATCGTAGATCTCAACGTATCAATATTGAGATTCAATATTGTAGGAAAGTACGTAGACCTAATGGAGATGATAAACACTAGGTTTGACTCGCGAATATACCCCCGAACATTTCCCATAACCGCCTTGGCAATAACCCATAATTTCCTTAACTCTATCCCGCTTGAAAACCATTTTAAAAGTGACACGCTCATGACTTCGTCGTAGTATTTTATGCATAATACTAATTAGTAATACTAATAATAATAAGATTAATAATAATAATAATCTTAATAATAATAATAATAATAATAATAATAATAATAATAAATATTTACGGAGTAAAATGAATATATAAGTGTGTAAAACTGAGCTGAAATCGATCGAATTTATAGAGAGTGCCTGACCCAGACTGCCATGCGATCGCATGGCCTTCATGACCATTTCCCATGCGATCGCATGGGAAGATTCTCCAGCTCACAACTTGTTTGTAATCTAGTTCGTCGACATAATAAAATATAAATATAATATATATAATATAAATAATTAATTATATAATATATTATATTTACGTGTATAATTAACTTGTAATTTTGGTACCGATGATTCGTACGTTGTCACTGGACTTATGTCCCGGTTTCGATTTTTCGAATGTCCCTTCGTATGCTGAGAAAACTTGTAATTTACATTTTGGGACACATACCTTTGTCAAAATATAATCTTAAATTATCCCTAAATTATATCACTCAAAGTGTATCTTAAAATTTCGAGTGTTTTGGTCATTTACTTCTATAAATTATTGTCTCGTAGTATATACATATACATATATACATTTTCATTTTTAAAATAGTGTTTACTGTAGCAATTCACTGTAGCAAAGTAAATTTTACAGTAGTAAATAGTGATTTTTGAAAACACTGTAGCTTTTCGGGTACTGTAGCAATTCGAAAATACTGTAGCATATTAGTGTTTTACTGGTTCATCTTAAACGTTTTAGTTAACTTATCTAAATATTAATCAGATAATCAAACCAATAAGGTTAATGCACAGTATCATTTTCATAACACTTTGTTACGTTTTCAAGTTATAGTATATGTATCTATTTACATATAATTGTTCGCGAATCGTTGAGAACAATCGAAGGGTAATTGAATAGTTCAAAATTTTGAGATTCAACTTCATGAACTTTGCTTATCGTGTCAGAAATATTAAAGATTAAGTTTAAATTTGGTCAGAAATTTCCGGGTTATCACAATACTGATTGCTAATTTCCAATGATTCGTATGGCAATTCTCATTACAAGATGCGAATGAGTAAATGATGGGGTTTCAATGAATAATTATAATGACTTTTTGGAAAGGCTAAAGTCAAAGGGTAATGAAGTTGTTGGTACATCTGCTAATAATGTGGTGGAATGTAAAAGGTTCCCTGATAACGATGGTGTATATCTCAAGGTTATAATAAGGTTAGTCTGACTGAAAAGTCGAAGTTGACTTGCTGGAGCTGTGACAAAACTGGCTACTTTGAATAGGAGTTGCAAAGTTATTTTTGCTAATAAATGCCAAAGAATCTGACGCGGATACGTTGTTTAAACTTTTACTTTGGTTTCAAGAGTTTTTCGGGTACATAACTGTGGGTAACATGTGGTTGGATCATCATCTCGATTGCTCATCATTCGAAGTGTCTTCAGAAATTTTTGAAGGGTTTGAACACAGATTGTAATCGTTAACATACATTTGATGTTCTAACACAGTTTTGAAGTCAAAATATAGCTTGTGAAAGATGTAAGGATCTAAGAGTGATGATTTTGGTCATATCTCAAGTTGAATTTTGAGATTTCAAAATCAGAATATGTAATTAAATTTTGAATGAGTATGGTTGTTTTGATTTCTATAAAAGAATGTATATTGTTGTGAAAGTAGGGAGTATAATGGATGATTTGCTGAATCATATTCGAAGAATGTAGGGTATTACCTACCCATTAAAAAAAATTCACAATTAATATTTTGTACAAAAGAATTTTATTACAGTCTTTATAAAAATATATATAGGTATGTTTTCTTCAGATGTAACATAGATTTAATGAGTTAATGTTAAATTAAACTCATTTGATTTACGATTGAAACTAGAATTGAATAATCCCTAAAGGCTTTAAAAAGTACATAACTTTTACGCAGTATTTCTTTAATGACATTGAAATTATGAATCAATACTTCGTTATTTGTTGATGTATGATGTTCGGTTCGTGGAATTCTTGTGAATTTTGCAAAGTACGAATGATGTTATCTGAAAAGTTTCGGGTACATCGATGATGAAAGTGTAAAATCAAATATATACTTGATTTATTATGAATTGTAATTTGTTGAATTGCGACAGAGATTGTAGTTAACGCTGGTTAAGTTGCGGCCGAAGGACGTACATTATTGCATATTTGTAATATGAATTAACCGAGTAGTTAAGATTCACACACAATAGCTTAGCAAGGAAAGATTTATTTATATATATATATATGTATATATGTATATGTATATATATATATATATGTATATATATATGTATATATATATATATGTATATATATATATATATATATAATATAATATACATATAATTTCTTCAGAGGGAATGAGTTAATTCTTCATAACTCGTTGATACAACATACACGTTATTGATTCGTAATGATGTCCACAGTGATTCTTGAACTGACGGAGTTTGTGATGTTATCGGTGTTGTTGATTCGGATGTTGACTGTACTGACGATGCTGGTAACGCTGATGGTACTGTTGATGCTGTTGGTAAAGCAAGTTTAGCTTGTTAATCGCACACCATTTTTATCAGGGTTTCTACTCTTCCATCTATCATTTTGGTTCGCTTAACTGATTTATGGTTAGGGCTAGATTAGATAATCTCTAAGACTTTATAGATTACAAAATCTTCGCGGAATGTTTGTCCAATGAAGTTATGAATTAATACTTCGTCAGTTATTGTTGTTGGTACTCCTTGGTATTTATGGTGCGTATGACGTTGATGCTCGTGGGACAGATTGTGAAGTTGAGGTTTACAACGTGGTTGTGGTTGGAGGTGGTAATGGTACTGTTGGCGGTGATGATGGTGGTACTGGCTATGCTGCTGATGCTGCTGCTGGTGTTTGTAATCTCTGCACCATATTCTCCAAAGCCACTACCCGAGCGCGAAGCTCGTTGACTTCTTCTATTACACCGGGGTGATTGTCGGTTCGGACGAGCGGATAAATAAAATCTAAAATTTGATGTAATATATAATCGTGACGAGATACTCTGGAAATGAGCGAGAAAATGGTGTTTCGGACAGGTTCGCCGGTAAGTGCTTCAGGTTCTTCTTCAAGAGGGCAATGTGGTGGATGGAAGGGATCACCTTCTTCTTGTCTCCAATGATTGAGGAGGCTACGAACCCATCCCCAATTCATCCAGAATAGGTGATGACTGATTGGTTGATCCATTCCAGTCACACTGCTTTCGGAGCTGGAGTGGGATTCCATTTCGGAATCCGAGTGACTTGAACTAATGACGAATTTCATTTCGTACGATTGAATAAAGAATTTTTTCGATATGAAATGAGTTTCCGGCTATCGGATGGTATTCTAATTATATAGAATATCCATATATATAGAACAAAAGATTTCATAGTTTACGGAGGAATTTACGGAATATTTCAGACAAAGTTTACAGTAATAGATACGATAAGATATGATTTAGCAGATACGCTAAGATATGAATTTTGTCTATACACTATTCATGTAGTCAATGCAGTAAAACGTGTCTAGACTAAGAATAATGAGCAGGTATTTTCCTAAGGATGATAAATAGATGATTTTCGACAAAAATGATAAGCAAAACTTTTGACATGCAGACACGGTCGAAGTCCAGACTCACTAATGCATCCTAACGACTATCAGTTAGACACACTAATGCAAGACCTGGTTCGCTAAGACCACCGCTCTGATACCAACTGAAAGGACCCATTCATATACATTATAAACGATTCACAATAGTTGATTACATTGCGAGGTATTTGACCACTATATGATACATTTTACAAATATTGCATTCGTTTTTAAAAGGCAAACTTTCTTTACATCGAAAATTGACAGGCATTCATACCATTTCATAATATCCACTATCCAACTATAAATTGATTTAATAATAATCTTTGATGAACTCAATGACTCGAATGCAACGTTCTTCGAAATATGCTACGAAAGACTCCAAGTAATATCTTTAAAATGAGCAAATGTATAGTGGAAGATTTCTTTAACACCTGAGAATAAACATGCTTTAAAGTGTCAACTAAAAGGTTGGTGAGTTCATTAGTTTATCATAATCATTTATTTCCATCATTTTAATAGACCACAAGAATTTCATTTTCAGTTCTCATAAATATACGTCCCATGCATAGAGACAAAAATAATCATTCATATGGTGAACATCTGGTAACCGACATTAACTAGATACATATAAGAATATCCCCTATCATTCCGGGATCCTCCTTCGGACATGATATAAATTTCGAAGTACTAAAGCATCTGGTACTTTGGATGGGGTTTGTTAGGCCCAATAGATCTATCTTTAGGATTCGCGTCAATTAGGGTGTCTGTTCCCTAATTCTTAGATTACCAGACTAAAAAGGGGCATATTCGGTTTAATAATCCAGCCATAGAATGTAGTTTCGATCACTTGTGTCTATTTCGTAAAGCATTTATAAAAGCAGCGCATATATTCTCAGTCCTAAAAATATATATTGCAATAGCATTTAAAAATGGAGCAAATGAAACTCACGCATATAATTATTGTAAAACAGTTAATAAAACATTTGCATGTATTCTCAGCCTCAAAAAATGTAAAGAGTAAAAGGGGAGCAAATGAAACTCACGCATATAAATATTGTAAAACAGTTAATAAAGCATTTGCATGTATTCTCAGCCCAAAAATGTAAAGAGTAAAAGGGATCAAATGAAACTCACCATACTGTATTTCGTAGTAAAAATACATATAACGTCATTGAACAAGTGCAAGGTTGGCCTCGGATTCACGAACCTAAATTAATTATATATATTTATGTGTTGGTCAATATTTGTCTAACAAATTAGGTCAAGTCATAGTGTACCACAATCCTAATGCTCGAGACTAATATGCAAAAGTCAACAAAAGTAAATTTGACTCAAAATAATTTTCAAAAATCTATACATGATTAATATATAGTTTAAATATCGTCATTTTATATTTTTAAATATTTTTAAAAGATTTATTAGAGTAAATAATATAATTTATTTATTAATAAATAAAATTTTATATTAAATTTATATAATAAAATATACTTTTACATATATTAATTAATAAAATTTATAGGGTTCATTTAATATCATAAAGATAATATGATAGGTATTATTAAAGTAAGTTATTACACGTAGTAAAATATGTTTGTATCACATTTTTATTTGATAAAATAATATCTATAATGATAGTAAGTAAAAGTTGTATTATTTTGTAATAATAATTATTATTATAAAAATATCAATATTTATTATGACATTTCTATTAAAATGATAATTTTTGTTAAAATGATAGTTTTAATACTAACGATACTTTTAATAATAATAGTAATGATAAAAATAATAAGAACTATAATTTTATCTAAATCAATATCTTATAATATTTTAATTTCATCATGATACTCTTACTCATTATTTCCTAATCGTTTCGTTTAATAGCTTTTAATCATCTTTTATATCGTGTTCATAATAATGATAATAATAGTAATCAAAATAATTAGGTGTTACAAATATTTGTTTTAATTACACTAATATTAATAATGATATTTACTATAACATTATTAACGATAATACTAATAATTATCCTAATGATAATATAGTAATAATAATAATAACAATAACAATAACCATTTTTAAATAATGATATATATATATTAATAATGATAATAATAATAATAATAATAATAATAATAATAATATACTACTAATAATAATAATAATAATTGGATAATAATAATACTAATTATAACTTTAACGATAATAACGATAGTAATAAAAATTTAGAAATAAAAATAACTACGACAAAATACTAAGTTTAAAACTAAGTACGAACGATAAAAATACAAATATTACGAATAAGAAGATATAAAATATAAAAAACAAAACTTAAAGTTGTAAAAATACAATTTTTATAAAAATATTATTTTTATATTATTATTTTATAAAATTATTAAGTTTATAATTAATTAAAACTAATTAAAACTTAAAAATACAAAAATAGATAAACTAAAACTAATTAATATAAAATATAAACCCCAATTAGGGTTTAATAATAATAATAATTAATAATACCCGTAATTAATGTTGTACGATGTTCCATCCTTGCGTGTCAGATAGTCTCATGCGATCGCATGAGATATAGTCGCCTAGTTCATGCGGTCGCATGGGCCCGAATTCCAGATCAAATGTTGGGCTGCTACAGTGTAGCCCGAATACTTTTTACTTTTTTTTTCTTTCTGTTTTTATATTTATATAAAGTATTTATATAAATTAAATAAAACTTATATTTAAAAACTTAAAATAGAAATAAAAATACTTTATAATTTTATATATTTTGAACAACTCTTAAAAATATATATATTTTGTTTTTCTTTTTATATTTTTGTATTTTTAATGTTTAAAACGTATTTTTACAAAAAGAAATTAAAACTTAATAAAAATCTTTTTTTTTATAGAGTTTCGTTTCGGCGTCCCCGGCAGCGGCGCCAAAAACTTGATGTGCGAGCAGAGGTGTACGAAATAATATTATATTTTACTATGAAATACGATACAATTTTACACAAGTTATTTATTTATTTATAGAGTGGATATACCTAAACCTTGCTACAACACTTATAGGCAGTGTACCTAATCGTACAGTAGTGTAGTTTTTAGTAAGCCCGGTTCGTTCCACAGGGAGCTAGCCAAGTTTAACGCTATATTTTTTTACAACTATATTTATGTAAAATATATATAATTATATATAGTAATATTATTATAAAAGGGGGTTTTACCGTTTAATGACCGGTTTGTCGATTTTAAATAAAGCGTAAAGATAAATGACGATAATATAAATGACAGAATTTAAATTGCGATAAAGTAAATTGCAGTAATTAAAATGACAGTAAATAAAGGTACGATGAAATATGAAATAAAAGTATTATGCTTATTTAAACTTTCGTAATCATGATGTTTGACGTTTTGATTTTAATTAATTGTTACCCGGGTTAATTGTCCTTTGTCCTGGTTTATTTGATACCTATCTGGTTTTTGTCCATAATAGTCCATCGGTCATAATTATAAAATGCTCGTCAAATTAACCTTATTCCCGAAGTCAAATATTCCAACTAATTAGGGATTCGAACTGTAACAAGGTTTTAATACTTTGTTAATAATTACACCAGGTTATCGACTACGTGTAATCCAAGGTTTTAATACTTTGTTAACAATTACACCAATTATTCTTGTATGTAATCCACCCCTTTTTAATGAGATATGAATATTAATTTACCCACTTGATCAGAATGAATAATCAATTACCCAACCCGAATAATTAATTAAATGATCGTAAAAGATGTCGTATAAATGTCACTAAATAGAACATACATAATCATTTTAATAATTATTAGATTAACTAATTTGAAGATAGTTTCGACAGATTCTAATGAGTTGTCATTCGATTAGACAATACCCCCTATCTATTAATAGTCAGTAGTCCAATGTCCACAAGTGTCGGTCTTTTGTCCAAACCTTAATTATGGTACAAAATCTAATAACCCCGTCTTAATATTTAGTCTAACATCACGATTACTTCGGCTCAAATAAGCATAATAATAACTTAGTTACGAGACATTAATTTAAAAGCGAAGAACATAGCTTACAGTGATTATTTATCGCATAGCGTTACACGGACAGAATTTCGACTTACACACTTACAACATTCGCTAACATAACCTTATTATTATTAAACTTTAATTTTAAAATTATAATATAAATATAAATATATATTTTGAGAGGAAGAGATAGAAAAAGATGTGATAAATTCGTCCGAAAAATGCTGAATTTATAGAATGTGGCCTGCTACCGTAACTCATGCGGTCGCATGAGATTTGTGCCTTCTGGCCATGCGATCGCATGGCTGTCATTTCCTGGTTACATACTTTTTGGCTCCTAGCTTGTCGACATATTTATTTAATATATATAATATATATAATTTTATATAATTATATATATATATATATATATATATATATATATATATATATATATATATATATTATATTATATTCATGTGCATAGTTGATTTGTAATTTTAGCTCCGTTGCGTCGCGCGTTGATAGTTAGCTCAGGTCCCGGTTTCGGATTTTCGAACGTCCTTTTGTACGATTTAATATCTTGTACTTTGCATTTTGCGTCTTGTACTCTTGTAACTTTTGAGACATTTCTTATCAATAATTTGAACCATTTGGATTGTACTTTGTACTTTTGAGCTTTTTGGTCGTTTGCGTCTTCAAATCATCGTTTTCTTCTTTTATCTTCGCACTTATTTATTTAAACGATTATTACATAAAAATAGAACAATAGTAACTAAAAGCTTTACATATTGGAAGGATATTGTGCCTAAATATATGTTCATTTGGAGCACTATCAAATATCCCCACACTTAAACGTTGCTTGTCCTCAAGCAATACAGAACTTAAAATAAAATCACACTTCACTCGAAACACTTTTTTATTCTCACACTTTATACATCAGTGATTTTGATATAGCGGTATAAACAATGATAGTAACGATGTGGTTTACAGTCCCATATGACTATGAAAATTTAGATCCTTTAAGGAAATTGGATCTTTATGAAAATATTTGATCTTTTGAAAATTCAATCTAGTTTTTACCGTAGATAAGTTTTCCGGAATAACCCTTCACCGGTGTTTGCAAAATATTTTTGTGGGTTGCGTGGGTTTCAGATTTGAAAATTTAAGCTCAAAACTTGCAGTTTTGTGTCACCCACTTGCTAACCTTGTATTGAAAAAGCAACACGTCCAGTTTACTTGCTCCGTATATTACCTTTCGGTAAACTACCGTCCGGTTGTAAAGGAAAGCGTTAAACAAGCAACTGTTAAGGCAATGTCCCGTGACATTCTTTTGATTATGGTCTATATCGTGTCGGATGCAATTACTATCCTTTGTAGGAGCAATAGTAAAGATCACCCTACAATTTTTCAGTCTGACACAAGGTCCTGTCTTCGACCATGCTATGCAACCACCGTTCTTACGGTTGACACTCGATTTGGTTCAGGTGACCTAATGAATTCCAGGTAAATTCCTAGGATTTTACGTTCAATGGTAATGAACGCATTGAAAATGAGTTTTCAAAAAACAAATCAGTTTTAATTTGATCAAAATATTTTCTCGTTCAAGCTCGAGTTTAGATATCATCGAATTCCATGAGTTTGTAATTCTCAATCTTTGAAGTCAATCTCAAGGATTGAGTAATATCAGGCTTAAAAGCTGATTTTTAATCTTTAAGGAGATTATCCTTTCTGGGGGTCTGATTCATTAGTCTTATCAAGCTAATTTGCAAGGCGCCCTCCCCATTTTACGAGACAGATTCTCTCATGGTTAGGATAAGTCTGACCACTTGGCGACCCTGTTTGATGCTGAGGTCCGTGGATTTCCAGCTGATTTTCGAGATGACTCTTCTATATTTTTCGTTAACCTACAGCTGGTCTGGACGACAACTTCCTGACCTAAATCAAGAATCGCGTGTCTTTCTCGGAAGACTTTACTTCCTTTTAATGATGGAATTGATTCATCGTGTAGATCCATCTTTTCATTCAAATATATTACAATAAATCGGGTAAAACTGATTAGTTTAGTCCAAAGCAAAAGTACCTGCAATATTCTTGTACAAATATGTGGTATGTGTTTTAAAGAAATTAGTAAATTCTTCCCACACTTAGCTTTTATTTATTTTTTTTCTTTGCCTTTTTATTCTCATCTATTCCATTTTAAATGAATTCTAACGTTTTGGGTTGTTTCTCCATTTATGTTCTCTCTGAGGTAACAATAATTTCGGTATTATAACCTAGTTTTATCGTTCATAAATATGTATAAACATGATTTTGAATTAATTTAGTTGAAAATTTTTCAAATTGTCACAAAATTTGGCAATTAAACTAAGTGTAAACCCGAGAGAATTTATAACCCTTCCCCACACTTGAGATCATGCAATGCCTTCATTTGCATGAAATCAGACTATAATTATAAATTTATGAGGGTGATTAGTGTAGAAAAGTGATTAAAAATACTCAGTTTGTAATTACCAAGCTCGTCGAATGATATATGACGCGCCTCATCGTTCATTCCTTTTGTTGTAATTTCACATATGTTTTGCGTCTTATCGTCAAAATTAGTAGCTTTTGTTGAACTTAGTCTTTGAAAGTGCGCTGTTTTACCCTGTTTTATACACGAGATAAATTACAAACATATATATATATATATATATATATATACAAAACATATATATATATATATATATATATACATATATATATATATATATATATATATATATATATATACACAAAACATATATATGTATATATATATATATATATGTTTTGTATATATATATATATATATATATATATATATATATAGCGCATGTACAAACTGAGTATTTTTAATCACTTTTCTACACTAATCACCCTCATAAATTTATAATTATAGTCTGATTTCATGCAAATGAAGGCATTGCATGATTTCATGCTATGTTTGTAATTTATCTCATGTACAAAACAGGGTAAAACAGCGCACTTTCAAAGACTAAGTTCAACAAAAGCTACTAATTTTGACGATAAGACGCAAAACATATGTGAAATTACAACAAAAGGAATAAAAGTGCTACCTCCGTCCAGCAATATTTTATGCGAAGACATTCAATAGGAAGAAAGGGAGGGTGGAGGTCTGGGCGGATCCTGAACGGGTTGCTGCCATCGTCGCCCAGGTGGTATGATGGCTAGGCGGCTCTACAGACTCTACTCTTGGGAGCACTCTTATAGAGTTATATTGCTACCTCCGTCCAGCAATATTTTATGCGAAGACATTCAATAGGATGAAAGGGAGGGTGGAGGCCTGGGCGGATCCTGAACGGGTTGCTGCCATCGTCGCCCAGGTGGTATGATGGCTAGGCGGCTCTGCAGACTCTACTCTTGGGAGCACTCTTATAGAGTTATTATAACATACTCGTCCCACATCGGTGGGAGAGGAAAACAAAGCACTCCTTATAAGGGTGTGGATACCTCTTCTGGTATGACGCGTTTTGAGGGTGTTTACCCGAGAAGCAAATCCGTGAAGTTGAAGTGCGATCCAGGGTTGTACTCGTGCGCGGGTAGCCCGTCGGTGATCGGCTTGTGTCCAAAGCGGACAATATCATACTACGGGCTGATAGTGATGTTACTTATGGTATTAGAGCTGGGGCCCGCATCGATGTGCACTGCGGAGACGCAGTGTCCCGAAGGGGAGAGAGTTGTAACAGACTCGTCCCACATCGGTGGGAGAGGAAAGCAAAGCACTCCTTATAAGGGTGTGGATATCTCTTCTGGTATGACGCGTTTTGAGGGTGTTTACCCGAGAAGCAAATCCGTGAGGTTGAAGTGCGATCCGGGGTTGTACTCGTGCGCGGGTAGCCCGTCGGTGATCGGCTTGTGTCCAAAGCGGATAATATCATACTACGGGCTGATGGTGATGTTACTTATGGTATCAGAGCTGGGGCCCGCATCGATGTGCACTGCGGGGACGCAGTGTCCCGAAGGGGGGGAGAGTTGTAACAGACTCGTCCCACATCGGTGGGAGAGGAAAACAAAGCACTCCTTATAAGGGTGTGGATACCTCTTCTGGTATGACGCGTTTTGAGGGTGTTTACCCGAGAAGCAAATCCGTGAGGTTGAAGTGCGATCCGGGGTTGTACTCGTGCGCGGGTAGCCCGTCGATGATCGGCTTGTGTCCAAAGCGGACAATATCATACTACGGGCTGATGGTGATGTTACTTGTAACACCCTAGCTTAACATGACCACAATATTGTCCGCTTTGCCCGCAGGCGCACGGCTTTTTCTTAGCGACCACACACGAGAAGCACTTTCCCAGGAGGTCACCCATCCTGGTAGTGCTCTCACCCGAGCACGCTTAACTGTAGCGTACTCACACATCTGCTCTGCCTGTGGTCCCAAAACGCGTTGTGTCATTTAAGCGTGGGTATTACCTTATAATCCCATGATCACTCATGTCCGTGGGCGATGTGGGATTTGCCTAGGGTGTTACATTCACCCCCCCTTAGGGACTCATCGTCCTCGATGAGGTTTGCCCCACCACCCCCAACATCACATGAGTGGCTCTGATACCATTCTGTAACACCCCAGCTTAACATGACCACAATATTGTCCGCTTTGCCCGCAGGCGCACGGCTTTTTCTTGGCAACCACACACGAGAAGCACTTTCCCAGGAGGTCACCCATCCTGGTAGTTCTCTCGCCCGAGCACGCTTAACTGCAGCGTACTCACACATCTGCTCTGCCTGTGGTCCCAAAACGCGTTGTGTCATTTAAGCGTGGGTATTACCTTATAATTCCATTATCACTCATGTCCGTGGGTGATGTGGGATTTGCCTAGGGTGTTACAGTTATATTTGATAAAACCTTTATTTATTAAAACAACTTAAATGAATAATTTTTTAAAATTTTGTTTCCTTTTACTTTAGGTAGTTTCGGTATGTTTACCTAGTCCGTCCCTCGACAAAATTTAAAATTTGTCGTTAAAGCGATTGTTTTAAAAGCAAAGATTTTTGGGTTTTTTTAATTTTTTTGGTATACTTTAGATCAATAATATTAAAAATAATGATAACAAAATTTTTCGCCCCGCCCTCGGGTAAAGCAATTTTGGTTCTATGACCTAGTCTTCAACTTACGATGAATTTTAGAAATTATTTTTTAAACTTAATGAAATAAAGTAATTTTTGTTTTTAAATTCACACAAAACTTCAATTTAAAAATGCATATTAATTTCAAACAAAACCTACAAAACAAAAATTCAGAATGAGGGGGAGAAAACTAGTTCTTTAGTGTATGCTAGTGGAAAAGACCAATCGAATTCCATTCTCGGAACTACACGAGAATAGAATAACTAACTCTAAACAGCCTTTTCTTTTTAGAACATTTGAATCTCCCCACACTTAGGTAGCTGTGGTGTCGAAATTGTGATTAACTTCATTGTCAATTTCTCTTGGACCATAAACAACTTGCATATCTGTGACTTTTACTTTAAGTCATTGGTCGGATTCCTGTGTAATATCCATAAATTCAACTAGTTTCGCCTTTTCATTAGGTGATAGATTGGATACTAACCGGTTACATAACTTAAAGTTCCCCTTGGTTCTAGCATCGCGAATCCGTTTAATAAGTTTCTTCATTGAACTGTTAATAATAGTGTCATTTAATTTTGCATCAACAACGGGGTTCTTTGTTATCAGGTCATCATTAGGTGTTACTTCATCTTCCACACACTTAGGCGTTTTATTATTGTTAAGCACTACCGTTGGAGTTGGTAAAACAATATGCTTCTCATCGATCATTTTTATTGGTTCAACGGTTTTGGTTGGTGGAGATTTAGACTTTCGAATCACAAAGGTGATCTATTTTTCATCATTACTAAGTGTCATTCTACCCTCTCTTACATCAAATAACGTCCCGGTGGACGCTAAGAATGGTCGACCTAAAATTAGAGGAATGTTTGAGTCCTCTTCTATGTCAATGACAATAAATTCGACTAGAAAGGTTAAATTACCTACTTGAATGGGTAGGTTATCAGCAATTCCAACTGGGTGCTTAATGATTTGATCAAAGAGTCGAACACTCATCTCTGTTGGACTTAACTCACCTAATCCTAATCTCTTATATAATGAAAGAGGCATAACACTCACACTCGCACCTAAATCTGCTAGTGCATCATACATGACACAATCACTAAGTAGACAAGGAACAATAAATTCACCCGGATCACCCAACCTGGGTGGAGGTTTCGGTGGAACTGTCTTCGCCGGGTTTACTTTTACGGTTTTTGTTTCTTGCACTTTCTTATTCTTCTTCTTCTTTCCAGAGGTATCACAAACTTTATTACCTATAACTTGCTCATACTCAACTCCTTTTCTTGGAAACGGGATGGGTGGTCTGTATGGTGCCACCACTGGCTTTACATACTCGGGTGGTGGTGGTGTTGTAACTTATTCATTGTTACTCACATCTAAAACCTTCCCATCTTCTGATGCTGTTTTTTCAGAATTCGTTGATACTATATTAACATTCTCATTTCGAGGATTTACTTCAGTATCACTCGGTAGTTTTCCTTGTTCCCTCTTACTCATCATGCTAGCAAGAGTACCTACGTGTTTTTCTAGATTCAAAATGGAAGCTTGTTGAGTTTTTAATGACTGATCAAACCTCTCATTTATTTGGGTTTGAGATGTAATAAATTGTGTTTGAGATTCCATTAGCTTTGCCATCATTTCTTCCAGATTTGGCTTTTTCTCTTCGATTTGTTGTGGTGGTTTATACATGCTAGGTCTTTGTTGATTGAAAGTGTTATTTTGAGTTGGTTACTTATTCGGACCTTGTTGGTTATACGAGTTATTATTGGGTCCATTTGGATTGTAAAGAATGTTTTGATTTCGATTGAAGTTTGGCCTTGGCGGTTGATAATTATTTTGATAATTATTTCCCGACCTTTGGTTAATTAAGGAAACATTCTCTCGTTGTTCCATGGCTTGCTCAATGTGACAATCTTTCATTAAGTGTGGTTCACCGCATTGCTCACAACTGATTCGTATTGCGTGAATATCTTTATTCATTTTTTCCATTCGTCTCTCGAAAGCATCTATTTTTGCGGAAACGGAATCAAAGTCATGGCTAGAATCAGCTCTAGCCGCTTTAGATGAATGAAAGATATCTTTTTCTTGGTGCCACTCATGTGAGTGGGAGGCTGTGTTATCAATAATTTTGTGAGCTTCAGTTGCGGTTTTCTTCATAATAGAACCACCAGCTGCTATGTCGATGTCTTTTCGTGTAGTAATGTCGCATCCTTGGTAGAATATTTGTACTATTTGATAAGTGTCTAAACCATGTTAAGGACATCCTCTCAACAACTTTCCAAATCTTGTCCACGCCTCATATAGAGTTTCATTTGGATTTTGCGTGAATGTAACAATTTCTCCTTGAAGTCTTACGGCTTTAGATGCCGGAAAGAATTGTTTAAGAAATTTCTCAATGTCAATCGCCCCTTCAGGTAACGATTCTAACCAATCTTTGACTTCTCCCTTTAAAGTCCATGGAAACAACATGAGATAGATCTGTTCATCCTCAACTTCTCTGATTTTGAATAGAGTACAGATCCTATTAAAGGTTCGAAGATGTTCATTTGGATCTTCCTTTGGCGTACCACTATATTGTCATTGATTAGTTACCATGTGTATAATTTGTCCCTTGATTTCATAATCTGGCGCATTAATATCTGGCTTAATAATGGCGTGACCTTGGCCCGTGCGTGTGACTCTCATTCGGTCTTCCATACTTAGAGGTTCCGTTACTTCCATAATTGAATTTGTTGAATCTGAATCACTAGAGGATTCTGATTTAATGGTTTCTTCCTCGACAATCTCTGGATGAGTAATTTGTGGTTCCGGAGGAATTATTAGTGGTTCAGGATCTCTGAATTGTCCTTGAATATCCTCCGGATTCTCAATTGTGAGGTTGGGTTCAAAAAATGGATTATCGGAAATTTGAATTGGAGTACGTGGTCGACTGGATGACGATTCTAAAGAAAAATCAACGGCGACAATGTTGGCTAGATGTCTTGATCGAGTTACAGGTGGTGAACGTATGAAAGGTGGTGAACGTTTTGCTCGGTGCATTCACTGAATATCCTATTAGTTATAAATATAAAAATTATATAAGTTATCAAATTAATAGACTTTTCTGATTTTGCCCATGTTTCGAATAGCTAATAGATGCAGCAGGTAGCAAGGACCCTTTAAATCGGAAGCCCACAACTCGCCACTAACAAATCCAACTATTACTACGAACCAGAAAATTTTGGATGTCTATCAATTTAACCACTTAAAATAATTTTTCATTTTGAAATTTTAGAGATAAAAATCTATGTCCTAAAAACTAGAGCGCCGAGAAATAAGAAAGAAAAATAGTGCGTCGAAAAATGTCGAAAAATAAAAGGTCGAAAAATAAAAATAAGAAAGAAAAATGTCGAAACTTAAAAGTCTAAAAACTAAATCTAAAAAGTTGCGTCTAAAGGCATTAAAGTTTAAAAGGAATTCTATATCCAAAACGGCAATAACTTAAAAAGTACTAAAATCTTAAAACGGCGTCGCAAAATTCTAAATCACCTAAATCTTAGTCTAAAGAAAAAGCACTTAAAGGATTTTACGGCAAAGCCTAAAAATCTAGAAATAAAAATAACTACGGTAAAATACTAAGTTTAAAACTAAGTACGAACGATAAAAATACAAATATTACGAATAAAAAGATATAAAATATAAAAAATAAAACTTAAAGTTGTAAAAATACAATTTATATAAAAATATTATTTTTATATTATTATTTTATAAAAGTATTAAGTTTATAATTAATTAAAACTAATTAAAACTTAAAAATACAAAAATAAATAAACTAAAACCAATTAATATAAAATATAAACCCTAATTAGGGTTTAATAATAATAATAATTAAAAATACCCGTAATTAATGTTGTACGATGTTCCATCCTTGCATGTCAGATAGTCTCATGCGATCGCATGAGATATAGTCGCCTGGTTCATGCGGTCGCATGGGCCCGAATTCCAGATCAAATGTTGGGCTGTTACAGTGTAGCCCGAATACTTTTTACTTTTTTTTTCTTTCTGTTTTTATATTTATATAAAGTATTTATATAAATTAAATAAAACTTATATTTAAAAACTTAAAATAGAAATAAAAATACTTTATAATTTTATATATTTTGAACAACTCTTAAAAATATATATATTTTGTTTTTCTTTTTATATTTTTGTATTTTTAATATTTAAAACGTATTTTTACAAAAAGAAATTAAAACTTAATAAAAATCTTTTTTTATAGCGTTTCGCTTCGGCGTCCCGGCAGCGGCGCCAAAATCTTGATGTGCGAGCGGAGGTGTATGAAATAATATTATATTTTACTACGAAATACGATACAATTTTACACAAGTTATTTATTTATTTATAGAGTGGATATACCTAAACCTTGCTACAACACTTATAGGCAGTGTACCTAATCGTACAGTAGTGTAGTTTTTAGTAAGTCCGGTTCGTTCCACAGGGAGCTAGCCAAGTTTAACGCTATATTTTTTTACAACTATATTTATGTAAAATATATATAATTATATATAGTAATATTATTATAAAAGGGGGTTTTACCGTTTAATGACCGGTTTGTCGATTTTAAATAAAGCGTAAAGATAAATGATGATAATATAAATGACAGAATTTAAATTGCGATAAAGTAAACTGCAGTAATTAAAATGACAGTAAATAAAGGTACGGTGAAATATGAAATAAAAGTATTATGCTTATTTAAACTTTCGTAATCATGATGTTTGACGTTTTGATTTTAATTATTTGTTACCCGGGTTAATTGTCCTTTGTCCTGGTTTATTTGATACCTATCTGGTTTTTATCCATAATAGTCCATCGGTCATAATTATAAAATGCTCGTCAAATTAACCTTATTCCCGAAGTCAAATATTCCAACTAATTAGGGATTCGAACTGTAACAAAGTTTTAATACTTTGTTAATAATTACACCAGGTTATCGACTGCGTGTAATCCAAGGTTTTAATACTTTATTAACAATTACACCAATTATCCTTGTATGTAATCCACCCCTGTTTTAATGAGATATGAATATTAATTTACCCACTTGATCAGAATGAATAATCAATTACCCAACCCGAATAATTAATTAAATGATCGTAAATGATGTCGTATAAACGTCACTAAATAGAACATACATAATCATTTTAATAATTATTAGATTAACTAATTTGAAGATAGGTTCGACAGATTCTAATGAGTTGTCATTCGATTTTACAATACCCCCTATCTATTAATAGTCAATAGTCCAATGTCCACAAGTGTCGGTCTTTTGTCCAAACCTTAATTATGGTACAAAATCTAATAACCCCGTCTTAATATTTAGTCTAACATCACGATTACTTCGACTCAAATAAGCATAATAATAACTTAGTTACGAGACATTAATTTAAAAGGGAAGAACATAGCTTACAGTGATTATTTATCGCGTAGCGTTACACGGACAGAATTTCGACTTACACACTTACAATATTCGCTAACATAACCTTATTATTATTAAACTTTAATATTAAAAATTATAATATAAATATAAATATATATTTTGAGAGTAAGAGATAGAAAAAGATGTGATAAATTCGTCCGAAAAATGCTGAATTTATAGAATGTGGCCTGCTACAGTAACTCATGCGGTCGCATGAGATTTGTGCCTTCTGGCCATGCGATCACATGGCCGTCATTTCCTGGTCACATACTTTTTGGCTCCTAGCTTGTCGACATATTTATTTAATATATATAATATATATATATATATATATATATATATATATATATATATATATATATAATTTTATATAATTATATATATATTATATTATATTCATGTGCATAGTTGATTTGTAATTTTAGCTCCGTTGCGTCGCGCGTTGATAGTTGGCTCAGGTCCTGGTTTCGGATTTTCGAACGTCCTTTCGTACGATTTAATATCTTGTACTTTGCGTTTTGCGTCTTGTATTCTTGTAACTTTTGAGACGTTTCTTATCAAAATTTGAACCACTTGGATTGTACTTTGTACTTTTGAGCTTTTTGGTCGTTTGCGTCTTCAAATCATCATTTTCTTCTTTTGTCTTCGCACTTATTTATTTAAATGATTATTACATAAAAATAGAACAATAGTAACTAAAAGCTTTACATATTGGAAGGATATTGTGCCTAAATTTATCCTTTACGGCAAGAACCCAATTTGATACGATTTGGGTGATAGTTGATCGTTTGACGAAGAGTGCTTTGTTTCTTCCCATTCAGGAAATGATATCGTCAGAGACTTTGGCTAAGTTGTTCATCAAAGAAGTGATGTCGAGACACGGGGTTCCTATATCTATTATTTCGGATCGGGATACTCGTTTCACATCTCAGTTTTGGGAAAATTTCCATGTAGATATGGGCACACAATTGAGATTGAGCACGGCGTACCATCCTCAAACGAACGGTCAAATCGAACGTACGAACCAAATGTTGGAGGATATGTTACGAGCATGTATTATTGATTTCGGTGGTAGTTGGGACGAGCACTTGCCTTTGGTGGAATTCTCGTACAATAATAATTATCATACTAGTATCGGGATGCCACCTTACGAGATGCTTTATGGACGGAGGTGTCGAACTCCAATTTGTTGGGGTGAAGTGGGTCAAAGGGGAGATTTGGTTTTAGAGACGAATAGTAAGATTGATATGATTCGGGATCATTTGAAAAAGGCCCAGGATAGACAAAAGTCGTATGCCGACAAACGAAGGCGACCGATTGAATTTCAAGAAGGTGACATGGTGATGCTTAAAGTTTCGCCATGAAAAGGTGTTATTCGGTTCCGAAAGCGGGGAAAGTTAGCGCCACGATTTATTGGCCCTTTTAAGATCTTGGATCTTGTTGGTGAGGTCGCGTATAGACTTGAGTTACCAGAAGAGTTTGCGGGGATTCATAACACATTCCATGTTTCCCATCTCCGTAAGTGTCTTGCGGATGACACGGCGTGGGTACCATTGGACGAGATTTCCTTGAACAACAAGTTAGAGTATGTCGAGGAACCAATGGCCATTCTTGATGAAAAAGTGAAAATGTTGAGAAATAAAGCGGTGCGAACTTTTAAAGTTCAATGGCGACGTAGTAAGGGTTCCGAGTTCACGTGGAAATCTGAAGAGTTTGTTTTGGTGTATCTACCTGCTTGTCATGCAGCTTGGATTGCGAGGACGCAATCCAGTTCAAGTGGGGGAGAGTTGTAAGATCATGTTTCCCCAGTTGATCGGGACACCGTCCAGAATGATGGGATGCCGTCCCAATGTGAAGGGCTGGACGCCGTCCAGACAATTGGACGCCGTCCAAATGGTCTGGCAGGCCAGCTGTCTATTTTATGATATTTAAAAGGGGTAAATGGGTAATTTCACTTGGGGAAAGACTTTAAGGCTCCAAGGGTCAGTTGGTGGGTGCCTTAACTTCACTTTTACCTACCTTATCTTCATCCACTTCAAGTTTAAAGAGAGAGAGAGTTTCCTTGTGAGAGAAAGCTCAAATCGAGGAGGAAGAAGGTTGTTTCGGGTCAAAGTGAGTGTTTTAAAGTTGTTCATCTACTCCCTAGCCACGTTATGATTGTGATGGTAAGTTCTAAACCTAATTCCTTTACTAAATTAGTGATAAGGGTTAGGGTTTGGGTTAGTGATGAACATAGAACCCTTTTGTTAGTGAATTGGGGGTTTTGGGTGAGTTTGGGACATGAGGACTCAAAGGATGACTAACCTAGGGTTTTGAAATGTTAAATGTGTTTTTGAGTCTTAAATTGGTTAGTAATTACTAGAACACCTTGTGATTAAGTATATGGGTGTTATTTGGGTTGTGGGTAACCTAAATGGGGGTGTTAACCTTGAAATGGGTCAAATGAGTCTTGAGTGACCTAAGTTGTAAAATGAGCGTGTGGATGCGATAACCTTGCGCTATTAAGTGGGTTAAGACCATTTTGGTCTAGTGTTAGGGTTTTTGGCGAAGTTGACCTAATTTGGGGTTAAGAGTGCAAATGGGTCGAGATTTGCACTATGGGTCAAAATGTTGCTAAGATGGTGAGTGAGTTGGTTGACCAACTTGATTGTGTGAATGATTATATGCGTAATGTATTAGGTACGCTATATTGAAGGTCGCAAGCTTGATCTCTCATTCACCGAAGGCGTTAAGGTGAGTGGAATAATTATATATATGCGTATATAGTGTATTTGCTTGCGGGCTTGTGGTTAGTGCTATCCGGGCGTGTGGATTCACTATAGTGTTATCCGGGCGTGTGGATTCACTACTCTTTTGTGCGATGGAGACCACATGTGCGTGAAGGGTGGTTCGGTAAGTGCGGACGTCCACCTAGGGGGTTAGTTATACTAACGGTCATCGTGCGAGTACCAACGGTCATTGTGCGAGTACCGTTCCCTTGTGTGCGTTATGGTTAACCATGGTTATGTGTAGTAGTTTGTGTTAGCATATCGAATTGTGTACTATATGCTTTTGGTAATGCTAGCTCATTGAGATTGCGGATATTTAGTTTTGCATTATGATTGCATAGTTGCTAAATTACTAGCTCGTATACGGTATTGTGTAAGTGTTTGCAGGTGAATAGATTATATATGTATATGTATAATTATTGCATTCACTAAGCTTTAGCTTACCCTCTCGTTGTTTACCTTTTTAGGCTCGGGCTTGGATAAGGGCAAAGGTATTCGGTTGGATTAGTGGTCCTCCGTTTGTTTCGGTTGGGGGACGCTTTTGGAAGTTTATGGCTTTTGAAGTTCGATCAAGTTTTGGGTAGTTTAATCCCAAACCCCATGATCTAGATGTCGTTTGGAAGTTAAACTCTTTGGTCGAAACTTGTAGTTTTGAACGAAATTCGTAAGACGGGCCGTTGTGGGCCCGATATTGTAAAACTTGTTTTTCGTCATGGAATTCCTTTAGTTTTATATATATTGACGTGTTGTAAATGTGGTTTCGTTTAAAAGTGTCGGGAAGCGGGTTTTCCGCTCATGTAAGTTGGACCCGGGGAGCAGAATTATTCAGTTCATTGGGATGCCGTCCCAAAAGGCTGGACGCCGTCCTGGCCTTCAGATCTGGACGCCGTCCAGATGTACTGCATCAATTTTTTTTGTTTGTTTGTGTTTTTGGGTCAACGATGTTGGGTCGTTACAAAGTCCCATGCCTTATAACTTGGAAAACTCTTCCACATCTCGAACCTAAACTGATCGTCACACCTAGTGCGAAAAATGTTATCATTTTCCCTGCTCCTCCACGCTGCCTTCAAACGGTTCACAATACCATTATACTTATTGCAATCATTATTCAACTTGGTCCACTTCGAAGACAATGCATCTTTCGTACGAACACATGGTGGATTACGTTTGTTGTATTCTTCGACAATTTGGTACCAAAAGGTTTTCCCTATACGTACAAACGTTGTCAGCGTACATATATAATAAATATATAATATACGCATACATATATAATAAATATAAACGCATACAAATATAATAAATATATACGCATACATATATAATAATAAATATAAACACCAATATATATACAATAAATAATGCGTGTATATATATATATATATATATATATATATATATATATATATATATATATATATATATATATATATATATATATATATATATATATATATATATATATAATGTGTATATACCGGTCATTGCGCATCCTACAATCGAGTTCTCGGAAACATGTATCCAACATTGAGCCAAACGTAATTCGTCATCGGCATCCCACGTGGTTTGGTTGTGGCTCGAACCTTCTTCGTGCCTCGGCTTCTTTCCTTTTCTTTGCTTTGGCTTTTTTTGAGACGTAAGGGACGGCACTTCATCGGATTGATTGTTTGATAGATTATTTGAGTAATGTTGTGAGTCGCTTCTTCCTTGAGTGTTGAGAGCTTTCCAAGCCAAAAATTCGCGGTACTCATCTTGAGTTTGTGGCACTTGAGTTTGATTAATCTAACCATATTGATTACCAAACGAACCATATTGAGTACCACTTTCATTTTGCGTATTAACCCAAGCATTCGGATTACTTCAATTCCAAATTTGGCCAAACGCATTGTTTGGATTCAAAGGGTGTTGTGGGTGATTGGTGTTGTTTGGATTCATATTGTGGAGTGTATGTTTTATTTGAAAGAGATTGTGTGTATAATGAAATGGGGTTAAGGTGTGTATATATAGTGTTAAAAATGTATTTGAAAAAAAGGGAAAGCAGCAAACAACGGTCGAATTATTCAAAATTGGGTCCCGCTAACGGCTAGCAAGTCGACGTCTTGGGCTCGACTTCGGAGGTGAAGACGCCGAACCAACGCCAACGAGGTATGGTAGTGGCGGCGACGCTGGTAATCTGATTTGACAAACCGTGTGCTCTAAACAGGTAACCTAAATTTAAATTTAAATTTTAATATAAATAGAGATAGAGATTTAAATTTTAATATAAATAGAGATAGAGATAGAGATATCAACCTCTATCCATCTACCTACCACATTGCATTTCACATTGTAACCCTAATAACACTAATCCCGCCGCTTCATGCAACTTTCTCTCATCCCTACAAACCCTAGAAATCTCAAAACTCCCAAAACTCTCACATTCTTCCACTCCCAATTCCAGGCGACCCTCTGCTACCGCCGACCATTTTCTTTCGCCAGTCTCCTACACAAATTGCCACCCTCATTAATCACCTCAAACCGCCGCTACATTCTCTTTTTCCGATCACCCCACACTCATATCTGTTATTATATGGTGTTGCTGGAGGTCTACAAAGGTTGCTTGTGGTGGTTTCAGGAGGTTGCAAGTGGTGTTGTGTATAAATAATATAAAATAAAAATGTAGACGTTCGTGGTTGTGGTGGTTGACAGAGATTAACAGTGGTGATGTTAACCCATTCTTCAAATGTTCTTCATCAACCTTTAAAAAAATGGACAACCTTTTCGTTTATTTATTTTTAATTATCACTATTATTGTTACTATTCTATACTGTATATAATATAATAAATTAATAAGTTGGGACCTTAAACCCTAGTTTTATTGTTTTTTTTGCAGGTTTATCAAGATCAATCATTTCTTCATCTTCAACAGATTACTGCCGCTATTAGGGTTAGTTTTGTTTCAACTATAATCATACAATGTTTATATTGATGCTTAAACCCAGGGGTGGGCATAATATCCGAATCCGCAATCCGAATTATCCGAAAATTCGATCCGAAAATTCTCGATGGAAAAACATTGTCGTTTCTTGATATATTTTAATTTATTTATAAAAATTACTCCATATAATATATGATTGATTGAATGTGAAACTTTTAAACTGTGATATTTTCATATTGTTTTATCTAGCTCATTCTATTAATGGGTTTTTGTTAATTACTGGTACTGTTTAAATGGTAACATTTGGATTGAAAGAATATGATTTATTGATGTTTTAGGGCTTTTATCAAATTGAAGTTACTTAGGTGTGCTAAGTCAAATGCAACTTGAAATTACAGATAAACTAATCCAATTTCAAATTAATTGCTCTGGGTTTAGCTAAAACCAAATTTGCAAGTTTGTATTAATATAAATATATTTAAAACCTTGAAATTATGACCTTTAAGTTGTATATTTAAAAAGGTTGAATTGTAATTTGTTGAATTTTTCATTATGAATTTGGTATTGAGATATACACCAAATCAACTAGATATGTTGAAATAGGTTAAAAATAGAACGCATACATATTTGACATGTGAATTTGTCATTTTAGGTTTCTGAATAATTTGCAAATGGAAATGCAATAAGAAAGCTTTAAAAGCGCCCCGATTTATATTTTCTGGGATTTTAAGAACTGCTACTTGCCTAACCCACTTCACGAGCCCCATAACGTACGTCATAATATATTAAACACGCTCCGTTTAAATGGCTATCGTGGAGAAGTTGTAAAAATAGAAACATATGGAGACGTCAAGGTGATATAAGATAAGTGTCATTATGATATCTACGACGGTGATCTCTTTTTGAATCATGTACCAAAAAGATATAATGAGTGAATTCAACAATTATTAGATAATTGAAAGTAATCTAAAAATTTTACAAATAAAAATTGATACTATAGCTAAGTTTTTAACTGTTTGACCTTTTTTCCTTCTCATTATTGTTATTATTATATTTTATTATTATTATATTTTATTTTTGATATCTTTTTTTCTTTATGATTTTAGACATCAAAGAAGGCGCTTATAAGAAGTTGATTCTGAGATATTAGTGTGGGTTGCTTAATAGAAATCACAGAATCGGACAGACGAGGTGAATTTGTTAATAATAACAGGAGACAGAGAGTTCTCTCACTTTCTAAATCACCCATATATGGCCATACACAACATGATAGCATCTCAGTCCAACATCAACGAAATTATGAGTAGCGTGGCGAGTATACGTTTAAATTGGTTCGATATGGTAAACCCTTTAAGGGACCAACTGAAAGTGAAACAAAAACTCAAAGTTCCAATCAAGATTACACGGATGAAGAAAAAATAAATGAGGTTTTAGCCCGTCTCAAGTTCCTTGAACTAGCAAAGATGATGCCAACAATGGAAGATATCAAATATTGTATGAAGTATGCTGGGACTGAGGCGCAGACGTGTAATGTACCTAAGGTTTTAAATGACGGAGTAAAGAAAGAAAGGATAGTTGATTTTGGTGAAGGAATTCACAGAGGGGCTTTACAACATTCGTGATTATCCGTTTGCCCCATGGGGATGACCCGAACGTGTATGAGCGTCATCTTTGAGAGACTTTAGAAAATCTTCTATCATCGGATGAGGGTTAAAGTTTGTTTACAACATCTGAAAACACTAGAACCTAAACCCTAAACTCTAAATAGGGCTAAATTTTGAAAAAAGACCTTCACATAAGATGTAAAATTTTTTTAGCCCGATTTAGAGTTTAGGTCTAGTGTTTTCAGATGTTGTAAACATATTTCGACCCTCCTCCGATGATAGAAAATTTTCTAGAGTCTCAAATATAACGCTCATATTTGGGTTATCACGTTAGGGTTATCCCCATGGGGCAAACGGATGGCCACAAATGTTGTAAAGCACCTCCCAAAATTCCTTCATCACAATCAACTATCCTTTTTTTCTTTAGTCCGTTGTCTAAAACGTTAGGTACATTTTCTCGTCGGCACCTCCGATCAGTTCCAACATATTTCATACAATATTTGATAGCTTTCACTGTTGCATCATCTTCTCTAGTTCAAGGAACTTGAGACAGGCTAAAACCTCATTTATTTTTTCTTCATTAGTGTAATCTTGATTGAAACTTTGAGTGTTTGCTTGACTTACATTTGTTTTTTCCTTTAAAGGGTTTACCATATCGAACCAATTAAAACGCATACTCGCTACACTACTCATAGCTGTACTGATGTTGGACTGAGATTCTATCATTATGTTGTGTCTGGCCATATATGGCTGATTTAGAAAGTGAGAAAAATCTCCGTCTCCCATTATTATTAACAAATTTACCCCGTCTGTCCGATTATGTGATTTCCATTCAGCAGCTCACACTAATATATGAGCGCCTTCTTTGATGCTTGAAATCATAAAAAGAAAAAAATATTAAAAATATAATAATAATTAAATATAATGAGAAGGAAAACGGGTCAAACAGTTAAAGTATTAATTTTTGTTTGTAAATTTTTTAGATTAATTTCAATTATCTAATAACAGTTGAATTTACTCATTACCTTTTTTTGGTACATTATTTAAAAAGAGACTACTATCGTAGATATCGGAATGACACTTATCTTTTATCACATTGACGTCATATGCTTCTATTTTTACAACTTCTTCATGATAGCCCGTCGGCTTCCTAATTGCGTTTACCGGTATTGTTTATAGTCAAGATTATGCTGGTTGGAAAGTTGGATTTGGTGTTCGTGCAATTCTTATGTTGTTATCAATTGTTTTGTTGTTTGTCGCTTCTTCACTTTATGTGAAAATGGAAGTTAAAAAAAAAGCTTATTTACTAGCTTTTTGCAAGTGATTGTTGTTGCTTATAAGAATCGAAAACTATCGTTGCAATCACCAAATGCTGATGGGTGGCTTTATCATAAGGATTCACTTGATCCACTGCCTACAAATAGACTAAGGTACCTGTTACTTTATTATAAATAGATTGAAACCCTAGAGGTGAGAAGGTGAATGGGTTGGGTAACGGGTCAAAACACATACAATAAATTTTTTTGGTAATTGGTACAGGTTGTGATGGGTTGGTTTTAACCACTTTTTGTCCATCTTTTAAATACATAACTAGCATGTCAAAGGTGATTACAGAATGTTATTTATTATTCTTAATTCATATTCATATATGATTAATTTGAAAGGGTCTATATTGAAACCAGACTTTTGACCCATTTGACCTGCTTACTGTTGAACTCCATCCTTTTGACTTGCTTGCTACATGTCAAAATGGGTCGGGTTGGTTTTTGTTTTTTTTAATGTTTATGTATACAATGTAAATAAATAACTAGGGTGTCAAAATGGGTCTGGTTGGTTTACACCACTTCTGATTCAATTTGTGCAACTTTTGCTAAAGTTGGATGCTTTTTAATGGTTTATTAGGTTCTTGAACAAAGCCTGCATCATTCAGAACCCAAAAGATTTGACCTCGGATGGAATTGCATTAGACCCATGGAGTTTATGTACAATAGAACAAATCGAAGAACTAAAAGCACTAATCTAAGTTTTATCAATATGGTCATCAGGAATCATGATGCTGATTAACGTAAGTCAATTTTCGTTAGCGTCAAAATTTAAAGGTAAACTGTTTCATATTGGTGTCAAATTAAGAATGGGAATTGGGCTAGTTATTTCTACTATGGCGGTTGTGGTTTCTGCTATTGTTGAAAATGCTAGAAGAAAACAAGCAATTAAAAAAGGATTGTTGAACAATCCACAAGGTGTTGTTGCCATGTTAGCAATGTGGTTGGTCCCACAATATTGCTTACATGGATTAGCTGAAAGCGTTTGGTGCAACTAGTCAAAATGAGTTTTACTATTCGGAGTTTCCTAAAATTATGTCGAGCACTGCAGCTTCACCTTTCTTGTTAGGAATGGCGGTTGCTAATTTATTGGCTAGTCTTATTTTAAGTACGAATGATTGTTGATTGAAGAACCGAGCACAAAGATTAACGTGATACTGCAAGCATTACTATTGCATAACTCATGGCACTATCACGCCAGATACAACAAGCATTTGAAGCCTACCATGAGTTATATCTAGCTCTGCCGACTGTTTTCACTTGGTGAAAATTTGAAGAACCGAGCACAAAGATTAACGTGATACTGCAAGCTTATATTTGTCCGCTGGACGTCGAGGGACTTTCGTTGGCTTCTGATTTGGTGTTCATAACTCAGGTGTGTGTTTGGTTTTTAGTATAACATTCTTACTTAAGCTTTCTTTTTTTCCTTGTTTATTCGTTTCCCCTGATGTGATATTTGTACTTGGTATTTACCACTGTTGTAAACAGTAAAAATCCTCATTCAATCCTATTAAGGAATCAGGTCGATCCGATTTTCCAATGGGTCGAAATTGGATATTGCTGTTCAAAGTGGGGAATTTAGTTAGTAGTCAAAATAGGTCAAAGTCAAAAGTTGGTCAACTTTTAAATCTGAATTTTTAAATCAAGAATTCAAGCCTGGTTTATGTTTATGGTTTTCTTGTATATATTTTACACACAGCGTTTTGAAATTAATTAACTATTTTTTCAAGTTTTTTCAAAGAAGTCAAATCCATTTAATTTTCGATTTGCTCTTTTTAATCCTTACAAGTTTCCGACCGATTAATTCCTAGTTAGCTATTTTTTACAACCTTGGTATTTACAGTTGCAGGACTGATTACCCATTTCCGTATGTGCGTTAAGGTTTAGTCCAGATTTTTATTGCTCTAATGTTATAGGTGGCAACATGGGTGGGTCGGTCAGGTTGTTTAATGCCTCAAAATGAATAATATTTATTATGGGTTGACCGTCCCAATACACTAGTAAAATGCGTAAAACACTACAAATTATGAAACAATAAACAAATTTTTATCTACACTTTGTTAATCAGAATATTAAATTTTAGTAGTAAATCATTTTGGTCCCTAGATAGTGTGTTAAATTTGATTTATCCTGAAATAATAATTTCAGACTTTTGAGGATGCATTGGTGGATGAAGCAATAGCAAGAAACCACAGATTCAGTCAGAAGATACCCTAAAATTTTATTTGATAGAAGTAACATGCATAACACGTGCATTGCTTTTGACATGATGAGTATCAACTTTGCAGATTTACATGTGCTTCCAAGTTTAAGAATGAAATGATTGTTGATGAATCTGATGATGTTGAGGATGCTGTTACGTTAGCTGCTTGAAACACATCGTTATTGAGTACCGATTATTTTGAAGGCTTTTGTTATATTTTTTTTATGTGAGATTTTGTTATGTGCAGTTAGCCAATTTGTTTATCTTTCAAGTTTACAGTATGATGAATACAAAACTGAGCCATGAAGCTTGTTTGTTATTATCCCTTGCCTTGTTATCAAACTAAATTCTCATTCACTTTGTATCTATGGCTAATAAATTTATGCAATTTGTTATTAAAGGTCAGAACTTTGTATTATTTCATGCAAGTATTATCAAAAACTACCATGGTGACAAACACCTTTTGTTTCTCTCCCGCAAGTTACTTCATTTTAAAATTCAAATAAGTCGCTTTAAATTGAAATTTTGATTCAACTTATTTTTACTTTTATTTTGTATATGAAGATGAATGAAATCTTCACCAAAGAGTGAAAACATAGATACTTCATACTTGAAACATAACTAATGTAAAATCTATGTATTAGAGTGTAACAGAAATCACACATTGAGCTTAACATAATTGCAATAAGATTGGAACCATTCTGATCAAAAGTACATAACAATTAAATCTTCACCAGAGAGTGAAAACATAGGTTCTTGTTTCCCTTTTTCTCGATCTAATATCTAGTTTTTTTTTTTTTTGTGTGGCACAAAACAAGAAATTGAACATAAGAATTATCATCCAACAAGATGATAAAGAAACAATACAGAATGAGTGCACATGGATATGCCTATGCCACATGAATACGCAGGATTAGCCTATACAACCCAAAAGGAGAAACAAACAAATGCAATTACAAACCAAAATATCAAACTTAAACTAATTTTAGGAACAACAGATCCCGTTCATTAGCATATTGAATCTCCAAAATCATACACCTTCAAGCAATAAACGAGGGTTGGAAAACCATACATGCGCTTGACTTGAGTGAATGAGTTTAAAAGAAACGGCTCAAAGAAAAACTTTGCATTTGATGTGAAGAACCGTAGCCGAAGTGCAAGAAAAAGTACCTTCAAACATTCGATTATTCCTCAACAACCAAATCTCCAACATAGTACACGGGCCATTTAATCGCCAGAATTTGTGATCTCGAATGCACATGCCTGAGTACCAATCGTATGAAAATTGCATCACCGTAGTGTAAGGGTGCAAACCAAAGTCCCACATCGGTCATGGGATAAAACAAATGTATGTATATAAGTCTAAGGGGAAGTCCCTCTATTACCAATTGGTTTTAGAAAAGGATGGACTCTTGGGCTTATATTACAGGACATTGTGTTTGGGCTACACGATCCTTACAAGTGGTATCAGAGCCAGGTTATAGCCCGATGTGGTGAACAACGCAGTGGTGGCGCACCCCTAAGCGCACAGTGCGACATGGCACACCCCTCAGTTTGCCAACGATAATGGAGCCATGGTGCCTTATATCGAAAGTCTTCCTTCCCAAGGCGTGGAAGTGCGGCGTTTCCCGATGGTGAAAGAAAAAGTGAAAGAAAGAGATCGGCGGTATAAGAGGCGTGTCCCGGTAGTGAAAGAAAAGAGACCGGTGATATAAGATGACGGGAGTATCGTTGAAGGGGAGGCTCGGTGATGTGGTCTTCGGTTTGAGGGGAGGATTGTTGGGGTGCAAACCTATCCCACATAGGAGGGAGACAAAAACAAATGTATGTATATAAGTCTAAGGGGAAGTCCCTCTAATACCAATTGGTTTTAGAAAAGGATGGATGTAACGACCCGACTTTTTCGACTTGCTTTTATGCCTTGTATTTTAGCGAAACTGCGTATTTGTGCGTACTGTGTTACTTTATTACTCCGGAACCTTGGCACACGTGTTTTATATTCATATTTACTTTAAAACGTGCCTTGGTGTATGTAGAATGCTTAACTTGTCCATTGGATGCTTTATAACCGTTAGTGTTATTTACCGTTACGATTAAAACGCGGACTGCGCGCACGTTTGACTTTTGTCAGAATCGGAACTTTTGGACTGCGAAATATTAATTATTATTTTCTAATAATAATTACCTGGGCTTTTGGAAGCTTAATATTATTTATTTAATTGCTAAAGCCCAATAGTTAGCTTTTTTGGACTTTTTACCTTGTTGGGCTCAAGCCCACCCTACTCTAGCTAGAGACCCAATTAATTAGCCCAAGTTTATTTACTAGTGGCCCATAATATTAAATAAATAATAAATAAATTAATTAATGAGTCATGCTAGCATAATGGATAAGGATTATCAACTTTGTTACTTAAGATTCTAGCAAAAGGACATACTTTAGACACCATTAGCCAAAAAGCAAGATTTTGTCCCCCCTCCCCCTCTAAAATTCGTCCACCACCACCACCATATGGCTTGCCACCTCATCAATCCATGTGAATCTCTAATGCTTATAAATACTAGCCTTTAGCCTCTCATTTTCACACTTGATCATTTTGGTTTTTCACACATTTGTTCTTTCTCTCTTTCTTTCCTTTCTAGCATTACTTGTAAGTCTTCTTTTCCTTCTTCTTTTCCTTTTCAAATTCATGATCATCATCATCATTTTATGGAGATCAAAGTTCCTTTAGCTTTGATCTTACTTATATCTTGTTGATTCAAGCATGAATCTTTCAAGAACATGGAAGATTCAAGCTTTTTATCTTGAATCTTCATAACTTTTATAGATCTACTTCTTTTATACTTTAATCTTTCTAATTTATGATAAAGATTCAAACTTTTGTTTGTAATCTTCATGCATCTTCAAGATCCAAGCTTTATGCTTCAAGATATTCAAGAACAATCAAGATGCAAGCTTTCTAGCTTGAATCTTCATATCTTTTTGTTAGATCTAAGTTCTTTTTGCTTTGATCATGTTGTTTTGTGAAAAAGATTCAAACTTGTGTTTGTTATCTTCATGTATCTTCAAGATCCAAGCTTTATGCTTCAAGATCTTCAAGAACACTTAAAGGTTCAAGCTTTCTAGCTTTGTAACCTTGTAACTTGTGTGAAATGGATCCAAGCTCTCTAGCTTAGGGTTCCATCACCTCATTTGACTTAGATTGTGTTCATACTTGTTGAATTGATGTAAAGTTTGTAGCTTTAGTTGTTATTGTGAATTGAAATTGTGTTAAGACTAAGGTTATGATGTAACCTTGGTTCATCATCCATCTAAGACTCATGAATGAGTTGTATTCTTACTTGGTCTTAACATATTGTGTATTGATGGTGAATCTTGGTCAAAAGTGATGCTAAACCATCAACGAGTTGTACACTTGAAGCTACAAGCATCAAGGATGAGAACCGTGATGAGCATCGAGCACCAAGAACCCCATCGGAGCACTTGTCCACTGATTTTCGTATCTGATCAGACCACCTGGGCTACTGGAAAGTTGATTTTCAGTTAGTTCGGTTCGATTAGATGATTTTCCATTTAGGCCTCGTCTTAATACGAGTTACGGTTTAGGAGTTATGGCCCTCCGAGAGTCACTACACCCTATTAACGTTGTGCTGAAATTTCTGACCTACTCGCACTTAAACTGTCGCCACGGTCAAACGAAGACGAGTTAGGTTCTGAAAATTGGTCAGCTGTTAGGGGACTCATATACGGAGCCATAGCCACTGACCATGCGTCTTTTAGATTTAAGTATAGGTCGTAGCAGCTGACCAAAGTCAGCCTATTGTTTCGATCTCTATTCTCATCAAACTTACATAGCTTTTATGATGATGAATGATGATGGTGATGACACTTAAACTTATTTTATGCACTATTAGAACTTATTAAGACAACCTACTGACCTAGTAACCTTTGATTTAGGTTGACGACCTTTCAGACCGACTACTTGCGTACTTTCATTACCGACTTTACCGCTTTTATCACTGTGAGTTATAGCATCCCTTTTTACTACTTTTACTATTTTTGGGACTGAGAATACATGCGCTTTTTACGTTTTACCTACTAGGCATGAGTACTTAAACTTTGTATGTATGTGGGTTATATAACGGCATAAACATTCCCTTTAGCACGGTAACATTTAGTCATTGGTTTTTGAACTGGTGAACGCGAATCTTAGATATGGATCTATAGGGTTTGACATCCCCACTCGGGCTAGTCGCGCTAGCATTTAACGGGTGTTTAATACTTCGTGAACATACGCACTCGCCAAGTGTACTTTCAGGGGGTTATAAACGTTAAGTTTAGTTTCCGGGTGCCCACGGTTATGCATATACTTTTCATACTGTTTTGATACGCTGTTTGCAGCACTGAAATCTCGTGGCCTATCTTATGTTAATGTTACAACTTAAACTATAGCTCACCAACATTCGTGTTGACTTTTAAGCGTGTATTTCTCAGGTGCCTAGAGGTTTATTGCTTCCGCTGTTACACTTGCTGTCATGCTGTCATTGAATTGCTGTTATGGACCTACTGTACTAGTTATCCGCTGCACTACTAGAGATGTCTCAAATTATGAAACTTATGTTTTGCATTCGTAAACTTATGTTATTTTGGAACAATGGTTTGTAATAAGTCTTATGACATGTCATCTTTGTAAAACGTTATCTTTTTAATGAATGCAAATCGGTTTTCAAACAGCATATAGTGTTTGACCTTGTGATGATCCTGTTGATTGACGAACCGTGCACGATGGTTTTGTACGGGGCGTCACAGTTGGTATCAGAGCATTGTTTATAGGGAATTAGGTTGCATTAGTGAGTCTAGACCAACCTGAGTAGGATTCACTAATAGGACTAATCTACAACTAGCTTGCTTACCTGCTTCTGCGAAGTTTACTGCATGCTTTTGCTTACTTTCTGCTGTATGAATTTTCTACATGCTATTGCTTATCCTTATTGCCATGCGAACTTGCTGTATGCTTATTCCTGCTTTTTCATAATTACTATCTGCTTTCACATGTTATTTCTATTTAGTAATGTTGTTATTGCCATGATAGGTTGCTATAGTGCCTAATACTTGCTTGCTTATGACTTACTGACATGGAAAATTTATTTTCCTTGTTCAGATGTCGGACATTCCACCTGTCATCGTTTTGGACAGTGACTCAGACCTATCAGCCACCCCACCTGCCACCGTTACCGATGCTCAGATTCCATTGACGACACCCGCTAGTGACCTTGGTGCTTCATCTTCCGGAACCAGCAGTCATGCACCTGCCAAAGTAGCTACTTCTGACGGACATATGGACCCTCCGGAGATTCCAGCCTCACTTGCCCCAAGACCCTCGGAGCCACAGCCCCGCATCGGTGGTGTTGTGATTCCCGCAGAGTTTGGGGAAGGGCCATTCCGTAACCATATGCGCATGCCGTGCCGACGTGCTCCAGATGGACGTTTAGTGCCGATTCCACCATTCAGATACAAACAGATGATGGCCGCACATGGACGACCAGTTCAGCTACCCGTGTCACCACCACATGATTCTGATGATCCTTCATCCGATGACTCCTCTACAGATGACTCCAGTGACTCCGACGAAGAGAACCTTGATGACGCACTTATACAGGCACCCTCCACCCCGCCGAAGAAGCGGTACCGTCCTGATGGCACCGTCATTCCAGGGGTGAATGGTGGTCGTGCTTTCACTGACGCTTTTGGTCGGTGTCAGAGGGTTACTGCCCATAAGCGGCTTATGCCGTACCCTGCCGACCCACTCATACGTAAGGCACCTTGTTACGTGTTGACTATTTCTGGAACCGGAATGTCTGCTCCTCGTTTCGTGAGGTCTGCACCACCAGCACCATCTGCACCAGCAGCACCACCTGCACCAGCAGCACCGCCTGCTCTGCCAGCCCCTCCCTCTGTCAAGGAACTGGCAAGGGAGGTGGAGATCCTTCGTGCTCGGGTGACTGAGCTCGAGGAGCAGATGTCCCATGTGCTGGGCATCCTTTACCCACCATCACCATAGAGCTTTGTAGTAGGTTTCATTTTGTAATCTCGTTTGTAGCTCCATGTTTTCCTTATGTAATGTACGAACTTATGTATGCAACTCCTTATTAATGGAACTTTGTATTGTTAAATTCTTGCACAGTGTTCTATTTACGTTACTCTATGTTGGTTTTGCGGTATTTATACCTGGTTGCGTTACTATATTGGCATGCGTTGTGTTGTTTCCCTGTTTACTATATACGGTATTATTGTATGTTGTATGCTGGATTTTGACTTGAGTCAAAATTTCTGTTTCGAAGGGCAATGGCAAACATACGAACAACACCCACAGCAGCTCAAATCGAAGAGATGATTAATGAACGAGTCGTCGCAGCCTTGGCGGAAATGAACCCTCAACCTGAACCACCGCCGGTTATCCAACCTGTTCGAAAAGAGTGCACCTACAAGGAATTCCAGAGCTGTAAACCACATAACTTCAGCGGAACTGAGGGGCCTGTTGGTCTCAAAAGATGGTTTGAAAAGCTTGAATCAGTATTCTGAGTCAGCAACTGTTCCGAGTCTAACAAAACCAAATTTGCTTCCTGCACGCTATCTGATGGCGCCCTCACGTGGTGGAACACCATGGCTCAGGCACAAGGTATTGATGAGGCGTATGCTACGCCATGGGAGGAGTTCAAATCGGCTATGATTGATGAGTATTGTCCGAGAACCGAGATACAAAAGATGGAAATAGAGTTTATGCAATTGAAAGCTGTTGGCAACGATCTCGATGGTTACAATCGGAGGTTTCTGTAGTTAGCTCTTATGTGTCCTACCATGGTCACCCCGGAATTCAAGCGTATGGAGAGATACTTTTGGGGACTCCCTAAGTCCATTAAGGGTAATGTCACCTCGTCCAAGCCACCGAATGTTCCCGAAGCAATGCGCATGGCGCATACACTCATGAATCAGATTCTCATCGATGAACCGGAGAAGTCCAAGTCTGAAGCGGGTAGTGGTGAGAAGCGTAAGTGGGATAATAACAAGGGAAGAACCTATGATCAAACCCCTGCCAAGAGGCACAAAAACGGTGGAAACCCCAACCCATGCACAAGTTCAACCCCAAACTACAAGCGCACTCTACCGCAGTGCAAGAGGTGTACAAACACCACACTGGGTACTGTAATACGGTCTGTGAAAAGTGCAACCGGATCGGACATGTTGGTAAGAACTGCAAGATTCCCGTCCCAGCTGCAAGGACAAACCCGAATGGGCCAAGGAAATGCTATGAGTGTGGACAGCAGGGCTACTTTAGGAATGATTGCCCCAATAAGAAGAAGGACGGCGGATCACCGCGTGGTATAGCTTTTAATGTTAATGCAAGGGATGCACGCGAGAACCCCGAGTTGGTGACAGGTATATTCACTATCAACAATCTTTTAGCTTCTGTCCTATTTGATACTGGTGCCGATAGAAGTTATGTATGTAGACACTTTTGCGATAAGATAAATTGGTCATTAGTTCCTTTAAAAGAAAGTATGCTTGTCGAGGTAGCCAACAGTAAACTTGAAAAGGTTGACCAAATTGGCCGATGAGCTATTATTAATATAGTTGGTGTGGATTTCGAAATTGACTTGATACCTATCAAACTGGGAAGTTTTGACGTGATCGTCGGTATGGATTGGTTGACCAAGGTAAGGGCTGATATTATTTGTGGAGATAAAGCTCTTCGTATACCACAAGGAGACGGTGAGCCACTGACTATTTACGGAGAGAGGTGTAACTCGAAGCTGAACCTCATTAGTTGTATGAAAGCGCAGAAGATTATGAAGAAATGACGACTTGCCGTTTTAGCACACGTGAAGGCCTTAGAATCAGAGGAGAAGAGTGTGAATGATGTGCGAATCGTGAATGAATTCCCCGACGTCTTTCTGGAAGAACTTCCTGGATTACCGCCACCAAGAGCAGTGGAGTTCCAGATCGATCTAGTGCCGGGAGCTACACCCGTAGCTCGTGCGCCTTATCGTCTGGCACCTTCAGAACTGCAAGAATTGCAGATTCAACTGCAGGAATTGCTCGACCGAGGGTTTATCCAACCGAGCTCGTCGCCTTAGGGTGCACCTGTTTTATTCGTGAAGAAGAAGGACGGATCTTTCCGCATATGTATCGACTACCGCGAACTCAACAAGTTGACGATTAAGAACCGATATCCTCTTCCCCGAATTGACGATCTTTTTGATCAGCTACAAGGATCGAGCGTTTATTCTAAGATCGATTTGCGATCCGGTTATCACCAATTGAGGGTGAAGGAGAGTGATGTGATGAAGACTGCGTTTAGAACACGCTATGGTCATTACGAGTTTCTCGTGATGCCATTCGGTTTAACCAACGCACCCACTGTGTTCATGGACCTCATGAATCGTGTCTGCAAGCCTTATCTGGATAAATTCGTTATCGTCTTCATAGATGATATCCTCATCTACTCCAAGAGCGAAGAAGAACATGAACAACATCTTCGGTTAGTGCTCGAACTCTTGAGACAAGAGCAGCTTTATGCCAAATTCTCCAAGTGTGAATTTTGGTTGAAGGAAGTCCAATTTCTGGGTCATATTGTGAGTGATCAAGGTATCAAAGTTGACCTCGCCAAGATTGAAGCTATCAACAAGTGGGAGACACCCACTACTCTGACTCACATCCGCCAATTTCTAGGTCTTGCCGGTTATTACCGAAGGTTCATTAAAGGTTTCTCTTTGATTTCGAGTCCTTTGACTGCGTTAACTCATAAAGGGAATAAGTTTGTTTGGGAAAAAGAGCAAGAAGCAGCATTTCAAACCCTGAAGCAGAAGTTAACCACCGCACCTATCCTATATCTTCCTGAAGGCAGTGACGACTTCGTTGTGTACTGTGATGCTTCGAGGAATGGTTTTGGATGTGTGCTGATGCAAAGAATGAATGTTATTGCCTATGCATCTCGTCAACTGAAGGTCCACGAGCGAAACTACACTACTCATGATCTCGAACTTGGAGCCGTTGTCTTCGCATTGAAGCTGTGGAGACACTATCTTTATGGAACAAAGAGTACTATCTTTACCGATCACATGAGTCTCCAGCACATCTTTGATCAGAAGCAGCTTAACATGAGACAGCGTCGATGGATTGAGACGCTAAATGACTACGATTGTGAACTCCATTACCATCCTGGCAAGGCCAATATTGTAGCCGACGCTCTGAGCCGGAAGGAGAGGACGGTACCTCTTCGCGTTCGGGCTCTGAACATCACCATCCATTCGAATCTTCACAGTCATATTCAAGTAGCCCAAGAAGAGGCTCTCAAGGAGGAGAACATATCTCGTGAATACCTGAACATTCTCGTCTCTAAATTCGAGGTTAAGGAGTCTGGACTCTGATGTTATGCCGGAAGAATTTGGGTACCTCGTTACGGAGATCTACGGAACCTTATACTTGATGAAGCCCACAAGTCGAGATATTCGATTCATCCAGGAGCCGGAAAAATGTACCACGATCTTAAGGAACAATATTGGTGGCCAAATCTTAAGAAGGATGTTGCAACTTATGTTGGAAGGTGTTTGACTTGTTCGAAGGTTAAAGCTGAACATCAGAGGCCATCTGGATTACTTCAACAACCAGAAATCCCACAATGGAAATGGGAAGCAATTACAATGGATTTTGTAACGACCCTACTTTTTCCGTTAATTATTTAACGACCGTTAACTGTTATTCGTGCCACGTCATTTCTATGACCTATATTATTATTTTTGTAATAATATATTAATTATTATGTGTTATATGAATATTTGTATTCATATCTTTAATTTTACATTTCTACGTGTCGCGGATTTCTATCCGGCGAATATTCTCGATTTTCAAACCAACGGTCGAGTTTTTGGGATTTAAAAACCTAATAATTTTAAATATGATATTTTAAGATCATGTTATTATATAGAGTATTTATATTTATTTTTTCGTCGCGCGTTTGTTATCTTTCCGAATAATTAATCGCGTAGTAGCGTTTTCGCGTTTCGGGCTTCGATCGGGCGTTCGGGCTAAAAGCAATTACCCAAATTATGAAGTTGGCCCACCATGGGGCCCACCCCATGCCAAATTCGGCCGAACCCTTGTAGAGGGGGGGAGCCTTGCTTTTTTTTTTTGTCATTCCACATTTACACTTCAAAATTTATTTCCATTTCATTAAACCTAACAACTTTCTCTCAAAGTTTTCTTCTCCTCTTCTCCCTTTTGTGGCCGCCACTTTCACATCACCATTATCATCAATTGATCATCTTCTAGTACTTGGGTCAAGGGGCTTTTTGCATAATCGGATTCATCTCTTCAATCTCTACGCGTACATATTCATCAATTCTTGAATTGGGTATAAACCCTAACCCTAGATTTTCAATTTTTCAATTATTTTTCTGTTATTACAAGTTATATTGATGGTATGATGATTATATGTTATTGTATTGATGATTGTATGCATAGAAATGCTCAAATATATATGTTTTCGGTTTGATTGAATTGGGACAGCAGCGTATTCGTTCATTTCTGGTTATGTAACTGATATAAAAGTGAAATTAAAGTATCTATATGAGTTCCTCTCATCAAGACATTAATTTTAGACTCCGGATTCATGTCGTTTCGATTCCCGGAGCCCTAAATATGATCAAAGTAGTATTTTGTTAAGATTGAAATGTGATTTTGGTATGAACCAGGTTTGGTCCGACTTTGTGACCATATTTGGTGACTTTAGGGTGTTTTAATGTGTTAGGACTGATGGTGGGGAGAACTTTCATGTTCGGGTCATCTCAATCCGAGCCACGAATCACCCGTTACGTCTAAAACACGTTTTTGATTGAATTGAAGTTCCAAGTAGTGTAAGGGCTGTACATCACGACTTGTGGACTGTTCTTGGGGTGTTATTGAGTGTATCAAAGTGTCGGGTGGTTTGCTTAGGCGGAGATATATGTAAGGCTCGCCGAAAATCGACACCCGGGGCTCAGGATACGACCCGATGAACTTTTGATTTAAAACTTGTGACAAATTATTAAACTTATGATATAAATAATGGATTTCATTATCATTTAATTACTTATGATAAAAAAATAATTATTATTATTTAAGACTTATGATATATATTTATTATATCATTTAATTAATACTTATGATTTAATTAACATTTTAATAATACTTTTATTATTAATGGAAAATACTTATGATAAGTATTAAACTTATATTATGAGATTACTATTATAAGACTTATAATAAGGATTAATTAATTATTTAATTATTATAAGGCTTAGTTATTATTTAATTATAATTTAATTATTAAATATTTATGATTTAATAATTATAATTAGAAAGTTATGATATGATTAATAATTCATTATTAATTAATAATACTTATGATATGATTTAAAATTTATTATTAATTAATAATATTTATATTATGACTAATATTTAATTAATTAATTAAATACTTATGTTATATTAAATATATCATTTAAACTTATATTAACTTTAATAATTCATTTTAATTTAATTAAACTTATGTTATGACATAATTAGACATATTTAACTTTAATAAACGTTATAACTTATATTATTATTATAACTTACACTTTTAAAATTTACATTGACCATGTTTGACCAAGGTTGACTTTTGAGTTGACTTTCGGTTGACTTTGACTTTCAGTTGACTTTTGTTGACTTTCTAATTAAGGAAACTTTCCTAACTTATAAACTTTCTTAAAATAGCAACTTTCTAAATTTGGAAACTTTTCAAAAATAGAAACTTTCCAAAAATAGAAACTTTTCAAAAATAGAAACTTTTCAAAAATAGAAAATTTCCAAAAATGGAAACCTGCTAAAAATAGAAACTTTCTAAAAATAGAAAGTGTGTGTCCGTAAGCTGTTCCGATCAAACCGATGCATATTGAGTATTGTTCTATGACTACTTGCAACATGTACAATAGCTATCATACTAAGACTTGACCTAAGTTAGTTATTTATATCGACCTGCTTTATTTATAGGTCGACGTTGTGATCATTCCTGATCACTGTACTACATTTGCTGTTCGCTTAATTGTGTTGGTTACTTCGTTACTATTAAGGTGAGTTATAGTCCCATTTTTCTATTTTTAATCTTTGGGATGAGAATACATGCAATTTATTTTATATTTTGGACAAGTGGAAGTTGGTTTAAATTATTCATTGTGAGTTGAACAAAAATATTCCCTAGTCTGGTAACTGTAATCACTGGTTTCTACTGGTGAACGCGAATCCTACGGATAGATCTATCAGGTTTGACAACCCCATTTCGAGCTAGTCGCGCTAGCAATTTATAATCGGAATGTTTAGTACTTCGTATTTTGTTGTAGATACACTTGTTCAGTGTATATTATTTATTGTGTTTGGCAAGGGTAAATAAAGGGTTAAGTGGTTACCAGGTGGCTCACGGAAAATGGAATAATGTTTTATTATATGTTTTCTAACATATAATTTTGTGGTCCAAAAAGGAGTTTTTATGTTTTCAAACATAAATTTTTATGATTTAAATTAAATATTGTTTGTAATATTAAACCTATAATTCACTTAACATTTTTGTTGACAGTTACTCGCATGTTTTATTCTCAGGTTCATGATTGATTGCTTCCGCTGTGCTTAGAGAGTCTGCATATTTATGATGGCAGCTTTTGTTAAACATTAACTTGCATTCTATTTTGATACATTTAATAGTGGATGTTGTTGACTTTGTTTAGGTCAACTTTTGGTTAAGTAATAATGTATGATTTTTCTAAACTTACATATTTTGATAGGTTTCCTTTATAGGAAATCATTTTTAAATAAAGAATGCAAGGTTATTTATTAAATTCATATAGAGTTAAGATCAAGCTGTGGGACCAAGATAACGATGGTCGTCAAGTGTACTTTGACGGGTCGTTAAAGATTTCATCACGAAGCTACCAAAGACGGTGGGCGGATACGATACAATCTGAGTTATCGTTGACCGTCTTACCAAATCTGCTCATTTTCTAGCGATGAAAGAAACAGATACAATGGAGAGACTTGCTCAACTGTACATCAAAGAGGTGGTATCTCGTCATGGTGTGCCCTTATCAATCATCTCAGATCGCGATCCCCGTTTTGCTTCCAGATTCTGGCGTTCTTTGCAAGAAGCCTTGGGAACTCGTCTCGACATGAGCACCGTATATCACCCCCAGACCGACGGTCAGAGCGAACGAACGATTCAGACTTTAGAGGACATGTTACGTGCCTGTGTTATTGACTTCGAAAAGTCTTGGGAAAGGCATTTGCCGCTGGCCGAATTCTCTTACAACAACAGTTATTATTCAAGTATTAAAGCCGCACCTTTTGAAGCGTTGTATGGCCGCAAGTGCCGTTCTCCTATTTGTTGGACCGAGTTAGGCGAAGTGCAAATCACCGGACCCGAGATAGTCCATGAAACGACAGAGAAGATTTCTCAGATTCAGGCGAGACTTAAGACTGCCTGTGATCGCCAAAAGAGTTATACTGATCTTAAACGTAAAGACTTCGAATTTAACGTAGGTGACCATGTGATGTTGAAGGTTGCACCTTGGAAAGGTGTAATTCGTTTTGGGAAACGTGGAAAGTTGAACCCGCGATACATCGGACCCTTTGAAATTTTGGAACGTGTCGGACCGGTTGCTTACCGTTTGGATCTTCCGACTCAGTTGAGTGCTGTTCATCCTACCTTCCATGTATCAAATTTGAAGAAGTGTCTTGCTCCACTGGAACTTATCATACCATCGGAAGAACTTACCATTGATGACCAACTCCACTTCGTGGAAGAACCTGTCGAAATTATGGACCGTGAGGTCAAAACCTTAAAACGCAACAAGATTCCAATTGTCCGAGTTCGATGGAATGCCAAGCGTGGACCTGAGTTTACCTGGGAACGAGAGGATCAAATGATGTAGAAGTACCCTCACCTTTTCCCGACTCCAACACCTGCCTCAGCTTAAATTTCGGGACGAAATTTCCAATAACAGGTGGGTAATGTAACGACCCGACTTTTTCGACTTGCTTTTATGCCTTGTATTTTAGCGAAACTGCGTATTTGTGCGTACTGTGTTACTTTATTACTCCGGAACCTTGGCACACGTGTTTTATATTCATATTTACTTTAAAATGTGCCTTGGTGTATGTAGAATGCTTAACTTGTCCATTGGATGCTTTATAACCGTTAGTGTTATTTACCGTTACGATTAAAACGCGGACTGCGCGCACGTTTGACTTTTGTCGGAACCGGAACTTTTGGATGCTTAATTTTATTTATTTAATTGCTAAAGCCCAATAGTTAGTCTTTTTGGACTTTTTACCTTGTTGGGCTCAAGCCCACCCTACTCTAGCTAGAGACCCAATTAATTAGCCCAAGTTTATTTACTAGTGGCCCATAATATTAAATAAATAATAAATTAATTAATTAATGAGTCATGCTAGCATAATGGATAAGGATTATCAACTTTGTTACTTAAGATTCTAGCAAAAGGACATACTTTAGACACCATTAGCCAAAAAGCAAGATTTTGTCCCCCCTCCCCCTCTAAAATTCGTCCACCACCACTACCATATGGCTTGCCACCTCATCAATCCATGTGAATCTCTAATGCTTATAAATACTAGCCTTTAGCCTCTCATTTTCACACTTGATCATTTTGGTTTTTCACACACTTGTTCTTTCTCTCTTTCTTTCCTTTCTAGCATTACTTGTAAGTCTTCTTTTCCTTCTTCTTTTCCTTTTCAAATTCATGATCATCATCATCATTTTATGGAGATCAAAGTTCCTTTAGCTTTGATCTTACTTATATCTTGTTGATTCAAGCATGAATCTTTCAAGAACATGGAAGATTCAAGCTTTTTAGCTTGAATCTTCATAACTTTTGTAGATCTACTTCTTTTATACTTTAATCTTTCTAATTTATGATAAAGATTCAAACTTTTTTTTGTAATCTTCATGCATCTTCAAGATCCAAGCTTTATGCTTCAATATCTTCAAGAACAATCAAGATGCAAGCTTTATAGCTTGAATCTTCATATCTTTTTGTTAGATCTAAGTTCTTTTTGCTTTGATCATGTTGTTTTGTGAAAAAGATTCAAACTTGTGTTTGTTATCTTCATGTATCTTCAAGATCCAAGCTTTATGCTTCAAGATCTTCAAGAACACTTAAAGGTTCAAGCTTTCTAGCTTTGTAACCTTGTAACTTGTGTGAAATGGATCCAAGCTCTCTAGCTTAGGGTTCCATCACCTCATTTGACTTAGATTGTGTTCATACTTGTTGAATTGATGTAAATTTTGTAGCTTTAGTTGTTATTGTGAATTGAAATTGTGTTAAGACTAAGGTTATGATGTAACATTGGTTCATCATCCATCTAAGACTCATGAATGAGATGTATTCTTACTTGGTCTTAACATATTGTGTATTGATGGTGAATCTTGGTCAAAAATGATGCTAAACTATCAACGAGTTGTACACTTGAAGCTACAAGCATCAAGGATGAGAACCGTGATGAGCATCGAGCACCAAGAACCCCACCGGAGCACTTGTCCACTGATTTTCATATCTGATCAGACCACCTGGGCTACTGGAAAGTTGATTTTCAGTTAGTTCGGTTCGAGCAGATGATTTTCCGTTTAGGCCTCGTCTTAATACGAGTTACGGTTTAGGAGTTATGGCCCTCCGAGAGTCACTACACCCTATTAACGTTGTGCTGAAATTTCTGACCTACTCGCACTTAAACCGTCGCCACGGTCAAACGAAGACGAGTTAGGTTCTGAAAATTGGTCAGCTATTAGGGGACTCATATATGGAGCCATATCCACTGACCATGCGTCTTTTCGATTTACGTATAGGTCGTAGCAGCTGACCAAAGTCATCCTATTGTTTCGATCTCTATTCTCGTCAAACTTACTTAGCTTTTATGATGATGAATGATGATGATGATGACACTTAAACTTATTTTATGCACTATTAGAACTTATTAAGACAACCTACTGACCTAGTAACCTTTGATTTAGGTTGACGACCTTTCGGACCGACTTACTACTTGCGTACTTTCATTACCGACTTTACCGCTTTTATCACTGTGAGTTATAGCATCCCTTTTTACTACTTTTACTATTTTTGGGACTGAGAATACATGCGCTTTTTACGTTTTACCTACTAGGCACGAGTACTTAAACTTTGTATGTATGTGGGTTATATAACGGCATAAACATTCCCTTTAGCACGGTAACGTTTAGTCATTGGTTTTTGAACCGGTGAACGCGAATCTTAGATATGGATCCATAGGGTTTGACATCCCCACTCGGGCTAGTCGCGCTAGCATTTAACGGGTGTTTAATACTTCGTGAACATACGCACTCGCCAAGTGTACTTTCAGGGGGTTATAAACGTTAAGTTTAGTTACCGGGTGCCCACGGTTATGCATATACTTTTCATACTGTTTTGATACGCTGTTTGCAGCACTAAAATCTCGTGGCCTATCTTATGTTACTGTTACAACTTAAACTATAGCTCACCAACATTCGTGTTGACTTTTAAGCGTGTATTTCTCAGGTGCCTAGAGGTTTATTGCTTCCGCTGTTACACTTGCTGTCATGCTGGCATTGAATTGCTGTTATGGACCTACTGTACTAGTTATCCGCTGCATTACTAGAGATGTCTCAAATTATGAAACGTATGTTTTGCATTCGTAAACTTATGTTATTTTGGAACAATGGTTTGTAATAAGTCTTATGACATGTCATCTTTGTAAAACGTTATCTTTTTAATGAATGCAAATCGGTTTTCAAACAGCATATAGTGTTTGACCTTGTGATGATCCTGTTGATTGACGAACCGTACACGATGGTTTTGTACGGGGCGTCACAATGGACTCTTGGGCTTATATTGCAGGACATTGTGTTTGGGCTATGCGATCTTACAAATGACATCAGAGCTAGGCTATAGCCCGATGTGGTGAACAACGCAGTGGTGGCGTAAGCGCACGGTGCGACATGGCACACCCCTCAGTTTGCCAACGATAATGAAGCCATGGTGCCTTATATCGAAAGTCTTCCTTCCCAAGGCGTGGAAGTGCGGCGTGTCCCGATGGTGAAAGAAAAAGTGAAAGAAAGAGATCGGCGGTATAAGAGACGTGTCCCGGTAGTGAAAGAAAAGAGACCAGTGATATAAGATGGCGGGAGTATCGTTGAAGGGGAGGCTCGGTGATGTGGTCTTCGGTTTGAGGGGAGGATTGTTGGGATGCAAACCTATCCCACAGAGGAGGAAAACAAAAACAAATGTATGTATATAAGTCTAAGGGGAAGTCCCTCTAGTACCAATTAGTTTTAGAAAATGATGGACTCTTGGGCTTATATTGCAGGACATTGTGTTTGGGCTATACGATCCTTACAAGTGGTATCAGAGCTGGGCCAAAGCCCCGATGTGGTGGACGGCGCAGTAGGGCGCACCCCTGAGCGCACGCAGCGACGTGGCGCACCCCTCGGTCATGAGCAGCGATGAGTGGACCCAGCTCTCGTTCGAGGGGACCCTGGTAAGATGAGTTGATCCTAGAAGCCTTGTATCGAAATCTCCCTGCCCTACCCACCAGGTTGAGAGTTCCGAGTTGGCGGCGGTAAAGGTTGGATCCGGACTATCGTTGGAGGGGAGGCCTAGATGGACTTAGGTTTGAGGGGAGGTTTGTAAGGGTGCAAACCAAAGTCCCACATCGGTCATGGGATAAAACTAATGTATGTATATAAGTCTAAGGAGAAGTCCCTCTATTACCAATTGGTTTTAGAAAATGATGGACTCTTGGGCTTATATTACAGGACATTGTGTTTGGGCTATGCGATCCTTACACGTAGCATAAGAATGACGCATTGAAAGTTCAAAGTTCCACCATCGAAAGAGCTCGGCCCAAAGCATGAACAATCTATGGCAATGATTCAACAAACGTTGAACCGATTCAACATAAGTTGCATGTACATAGCTTACACACATCATCCCTTCATAAAGAGATTAAACTCATTTGATCAAGACCTTGACCGCACACTTAGTTATTTTTGGAGTTTTTGAAGTGCTAGGGTCAACGCTAACGGATGGATTTTCAAAATCTTCGTTATCTTCAATTATGCAACCCATTTGATCAACAGTTGCTGCTGCATATTTCTGTTTCCTCAGAGTTTTAACTTAATTTTTCTGATTCAATTTCTCATCTCTCTCTTCTTCTAAGGTTTTCTGTTTGCGACCTTAAGGTTTTTAGAAATCTTTATTTACAGTTCATACCCTGCTCACGGCTTGAACCCTAAAACTTATGGTTGAAAGGTTCCTTAAAACTGTAATAGAAAAAATTATGATCTTAAAACTGTCATAGAAGAATCCTACATTTAACACGATTGTTGAATGAAACTATTCAGTGAAGACTATGTGACCAATCTATACATTAAACAAATTGATTCATATATCATCAATGTACAACAGTACCATTTTATTATCATATAGATTATTAGTTGTTCTTTTACCAAATATAAGATAAGATTCTAAAATCTCTACAAAAATAAACTTCCACTGTTCCACAACACCTTGTATTGTATATTTGTATATGTATACTCAATGAGTTACACATTTGCATATTACCTAACCCAACCCATGATTATAACTACTTATAACCATATTTATCCAGATGAGATTATTTATAATGAAATTTAAGTACTCAATAAGGCAGTTACATGAACACAAACCCGAACAAATACATCAAACTCACTTTAGATGAGATACAAAATAATCAACAAGATCATTACACAAATAGATTAATATCATTCTTACTCTCTTTGAAACCACTGTTTCCACCATGGGGATGAAGGAAAAATTCCTTGAGACGGTGGTGGTGTAAGGATCTCGATCATGGTTTCCTTTTCTTTACGAGTTAATGGGACACCTCTCGTAAGGTTCATCGCAAGTAAATGGACGTTAGTCCTTTGCCTGTGTCTGCCATATGCCCATATTCCTCCAGCTGTCGCAGCAATCAGAAGCTGTTAAAAGAATCACAAATATTAATTAATATTAATAGTTAAAACAAAAATCATTAATAATATAGATTAATGAAATGTAGCTTTGAAAAGGCAATTAAACTGACCGGTGACAACCACAAGCCTGCAGTCTGCCAATCGAACTTTGGAGTGTAAAGTATTGTCTCCCCGTATTCCTCTCCAAGCTTCTTATAGATATCTTTGTCACTTTTGCCAGATCTTATTTCATCACGAATAAGCTACAATAGAAGGTAAAGATAATGAGTCTGTAAGCATGTATTTGTGTAAGATCAACTAAGCAGCATAACAATCATATGGTGAAATCCACTTTCTTCCGTTTGAATTGTATCAACAATTCATCTTATACTAGGAATTGGGTTGTATAGAAAAGAATTCTCAGACAAATTAAACATAAATATTTAGTGTTAAACGAATAATCCAAAAGGGGTCAACTTTTTAAACTTTAAAGGGTAGCCCATGTGGTCAACCAGGGTTGGAGCCAATTTCTTTTGAACCGACTCAACTAGATCTCTTTTGTTGTAACTATAGTTCAAGGTTGCAAAAATCGCTACTCATGGAGTACTCGGTCGGGACTTTTTGTGGGAGTAATCGGTAAATCGGGAAGTAATCGGTGAGTAATTGGATTAGACTTATTATACATTTTTATCTGATAAATTTCAAAATTATATGTGTAAATATACAAAAAAATCCATAAACATAAACGTTAACATAATTGTCTAGAAACATAAACATAATCTTAATTTGTTCAACAACACTAAAAATTCTTTATTTAGATTAATATTAAAATGTTGACCGATTTTGACTGAATAAATCCGAATTTGACCAACTAAATTTGATTTTGAGCCATTGATAGAAATTGATAAATTAATTACTTGGATTTTGGAAAATCGGGGAGTAATTGGCATTAATCGAGGAGTTTTACAGCACTGCTATAGTGGTAATATTACTATGATTTACAAACCCACTAATAATTATAATTTTAATTATGAAACCGTTCAAAGCTAGTTCAACTTTTGCCACCCAAATAATAAGTCAAGAAAAATAAAACAAGTTCACACCTTTCTGAGGAGAACAGCAATATCAGCTTGAGATTCTTCAATGGACTGACTACCACATTCTAAACAACGGACATTGTGACTTATGTTTCTTGCTCGAGCATCCACAATCTGTTGTTTCTTCACCGGATCCTCTTCGTTTTCCATTCTATATAACTTCCTTAGTTCACTCAAATATCAAAATTACAAAAACACTCGATATTCTTAGTACAACTTTCAATGGGGCATTTGGTCGAACAGTTGACGTGCATATGAATTCCATTCCACAAAACAACAAATTAACAAAATTACATGAAAGATAACGGCTATGCACAACACCCATAACAAAATTCTGTAGATGTGTATATGTAGATATACACCCATTTTTAAAATTGTTTATTGATCACAATGCAAAGCAGTAATGCCAAATATACGAATAAATATATAAAATGAAGAAATATAATGAGTAGGCTTACAGATAAAGACGTTACCTTTATGTTAAACGATTTCCGATTGCAACACCGAATTCAATGGACTCTCATTCAACAGTGATTCGAGGTTTTACATATGAATGAAATGTTAAATTCAAAAGATCGATTTCGTTCATATTCAAAGTTTAGGATTTTGTTGTTAAATTGTTAAATTTCCATATTTGGTCCTTGACATTTTCAAGTTTTTTCATTTTAATCCGGTTAGTTCGAATACTATTTATACTATGTGAACTAAACTTTTTTTTTTTTTCCGAACAGGGTATATGTGAACTAAATTTGAAAATAACAATTCTCAAGCTTGATTCCTTCTTCCGAAAATCAATAATCTCCTTGATTGCGTGATCTAAATAACAACTTGTTATCTATGTACGAGTCTCATCGAGTATCATGTATCTCTTGTTGAATTCGTTTCCTTTTAGAAAACATTTTACGTTTTTTATAAAAGTCTTCTTTATTTCCGTCGAGAAAAAAAATTGGATGCTTCAAAGAAATGAGAAAATTTGGTTTAAACTTTGCCGTTTCCTCTCATTTAAATTTAACAAACTCTTGATTGACTTTTTCCGAACTAAATAACAAAAATCCTAGAAATATGATTTTCTTCTGAAAGTCTGGAAAATTCATTGTAGCTTTAACTAATCCAGAGGCACTAGATTTTCAAAGATTTGGATATTTAGAAAATTTTAAACTAAATTTCGGACTTTGACTCGTCAAATTCAAATCAAACTTGTTTTTCCCAACGATATATAAGGTACTTATTTCCCCAGATCAAGCTTAAATCTTTCTTATATCAAGCTTGAACATGTATCAAGTAAACATAGTTCAAATTTAACGTAACATCAACATGTCAAAACAACTGTATTAAGAAAGAAAATCATGATGATTATAATTAGCAAATAACTAGACGTTTCTAATAGAAATAATTACATTACCTGAAACTATTCAATCAACGGAAACAAGAATTAGAAGAACAAACTGTGTATTTCCTTACAGGGAAACCGGATATTTTTTAACGAACAAGTAAAGAAATGAATGTCTTTTCTACATTTAGGATCATTTTAATGATGAATTACTAGTGTACATTTTTAAGCTTGAAAAAATGATGACATCTTTAAACTCTGCAACACAATTACAACATGGGATATAAAAATCAAGAGAGATATATAAATCCAGAAATAGAATAGGAAATTTAAAAAAAGTTAGTCATGAATCATATGATGTATAGCAAGATTAACAAGCGAACCTGTTCTAGTCAACATTAATCGATGAACCCTTTTGGATCTGCAAGGATGTACAATTAACCCATTATATCAGATTGAATCACTACATTTTGTTTAGTATAGTTATAATTATTTATGATTACTCATTTACAGTTTCATATCTGCTTTTGTAGGATATATAGTACCTTATTTACAAGCATGTTTACTTGTTCTATGTACACTTCCTTCAAGTCCACTATATCAGCACAAAGTTCTTCAAGCTACACAAAACAAAACTTGTTTTTATTTTTTTGTATTGCCAATAGTTAAAATCGCAAAGCTTTATTTGTAGTGGTAGCAATTTTGGCCCATTTAAGGAATTTGTTGAATTGGTTGTGTTTCATGTAAAATTGTTCAAATTAATCTAAGTGTAGGGACAAATGGGTCGATCAGGCATTCACACAACTTTCCAAATCATTTTTTTAAAAGATTTAGACAATGAATGTCAAAATATTGTATTTGCAATCGTTATTAACACAATATTTATAAAAAAAACAAAAGTGTAAAATGACAAAAAAAAGTGCTTAATGATCAACACAGACATGGGTCGACCCGTACTGGGAAGCGAACCGTTTGACTCGTAGTATTACTGTTCATCTCGTTCACCCATCAACTCTAGTGCAGCAGAGTGCCTTACTTTTAGTGCTTCAAGCTCTGCCTTAATGCTAGGCAGAAGAGCAACTCATGGTCGTAGTTTTTCACACTTCAACAATAATAGGTAAACTGTTAGAAACAAAAAAAATAATCACAAGACATGAGTCAATCTGGGTTATGATTTACATATTTCCCTAGTCATTTTAACCAACTCCTCATATAGAAAACTCCTCATATAGAGAGTCACGAAATCGACCATGGATGCCTAGAACAATTTACAAAGCAAAAAAACCTAGAGTTAGACCCAAAGACGAGGACTGAGGACCTAACTTCAACCCATTTACTAATAAATGGGTCAATCTGGGTTATGATTTCTTTAACGGGTCAAGTAGGTATAGGAAAAAGCTTAAAAAGAAACAGGTCAAACTGGAACAATCCACTTTTCTCAATTATTCTACAAAAACTAATGAATTATTATTGAATTGTACATGCTTTCTAATTATATCTGAAACACTAATTATCAAAAGGAAAGAACTTGGACAAACTGTGACGATCGCTCCAAATCCACTTTGGACGAATACATCATTCATTGATTTCATAGTGAGGTTTTGACCTCTATATGATACGTTTTGTAAACATTGCATTCTTTTAAAAAGGCACACCATAAATGAATATATAAATCCAAGGTTTTCGACTTCTGATGATTTCTATGTATAGACAATTACCGTATATAATAGTTTACAATACTACATCCGTTGACAATGTAGTGACCCGAACTTTTCCATGTTTATATATATTAATTGAGATTGATATTTACATGATTAAATGTTTCCAACATGTTAAGCAATCAAACTTGTTAAGACTTGATTAATTGAAATATGTTTCATATAGACAATTGACCACCCAAGTTGACCGGTGATTCACGAACGTTAAAACTTGTAAAAACTATATGATGACATATATATGGATATATATATAGTTAACATGATACTATGATAAGTAAACATATCATTAAGTATATTAACAATGAACTACATATGTAAAAACAAGACTACTAACTTAATGATTTTTAAACGAGACATATATGTAACGATTATCGTTGTAAAGACATTTAATGTATATATATATCATATTAAGAGATATTCATACATGATAATATCATGATAATATAATAATTTAAAATCTCATTTGATATTATAAACATTGGGTTAACAACATTTAACAAGATCGTTAACCTAAAGGTTTCAAAACAACACTTACATGTAACGACTAACGATGACTTAACGACTCAGTTAAAATGTATATACATGTAGTGTTTTAATATGTATTTATACACTTTTTAAAGACTTCAATACACTTATCAAAATACTTCTACTTAACAAAAATGCTTACAATTACATCCTCGTTCAGTTTCATCAACAATTCTACTCGTATGCACCCGTATTCGTACTCGTACAATACACAGCTTTTAGATGTATGTACTATTGGTATATACACTCCAATGATCAGCTCTTAGCAGCCCATGTGAGTCACCTAACACATGTGGGAACCATCATTTGACAACTAGCATGAAATATCTCATAAAATTACAAAAATATGAGTAATCATTCATGACTTATTTACATGAAAACAAAATTACATATCCTTTATATCTAATCCATACACCAATGACTAAAAACACCTACAAACACTTTCATTCTTCAATTTTCTTCATCTAATTGATCTCTCTCAAGTTCTATCTTCAAGTTCTAAGTGTTCTTCATAAATTCTACAAGTTCTAGTTACATAAAATCAAGAATACTTTCAAGTTTGCTAGCTCACTTCCAATCTTGTAAGGTGATCATCCAACCTCAAGAAACCTTTGTTTCTTACAGTAGGTTATCATTCTAATACAAGGTAATAATCATATTCAAACTTTGGTTCAATTTCTATAACTATAACAATCTTATTTCAAGTGATGATCTTACTTGAACTTGTTTTCGTGTCATGATTCTGCTTCAAGAACTTCGAGCCATCCAAGGATCCGTTGAAGCTAGATCCATTTTTCTCTTTTCCAGTAGGTTTATCCAAGGAACTTAAGGTAGTAATGATGTTCATAACATCATTCGATTCATATATATAAAACTATCTTATTCGAAGGTTTAAACTCGTAATCACTAGAACATAGTTTAGTTAATTCTAAACTTGTTCGCAAACAAAAGTTAATCCTTCTAACTTGAATTTTAAAATCAACTAAACACATGTTCTATATCTATATGATATGCTAACTTAATGATTTAAAACCTGGAAACACGAAAAACACCGTAAAACCGGATTTACGCCGTCGTAGTAACACCGCGGGCTGTTTTGGGTTAGTTAATTAAAAACTATGATAAACTTTGATTTAAAAGTTGTTATTCTGAGAAAATGATTTTTATTATGAACATGAAACTATATCCAAAAATTATGGTTAAACTCAAAGTGGAAGTATGTTTTCTAAAATGGTCATCTAGACGTCGTTCTTTCGACTGAAATGACTACCTTTACAAAAACGACTTGTAACTTATTTTTCCAACTATAAACCTATACTTTTTCTGTTTAGATTCATAAAATAGAGTTCAATATGAAACTATAGCAATTTGATTCACTCAAAACGGATTTAAAATGAAGGAGTTATGGCTAAAACAAGATTGGATAATTTTTCTCATTTTAGCTACGTGAAAATTGGTAACAAATCTATTCCAACCATAACTTAATCAACTTGTATTGTATACTATGTAATCTTGAGATACCATAGACACGTATACAATGTTTCGACCTATCATGTCGACACATCTATATATATTTCGGAACAACCATAGACACTCTATATGTGAATGTTGGAGTTAGCTATACAGGGTTGAGGTTGATTCCAAAATATATATAGTTTGAGTTGTGATCAATACTGAGATACGTATACACTGGGTCGTGGATTGATTCAAGATAATATTTATCGATTTATTTCTGTACATCTAACTGTGGACAACTAGTTGTAGGTTACTAACGAGGACAGCTGACTTAATAAACTTAAAACATCAAAATATATTAAAAGTGTTGTAAATATATTTTGAACATACTTTAATATACATGTATATATTGTTATAGGTTCGTGAATCAACAGTGGCCAAGTCTTACTTCTCGACGAAGTAAAAATCTGTGAAAGTGAGTTATAGTCCCACTTTTAAAATCTAATATTTTTGGGATGAGAATACATGCAGGTTTTATAAATGATTTACAAAAATAGACACAAGTACGTGAAACTACATTCTATGGTTGAATTATCGAAATCGAATATGCCCCTTTTTATTAAGTCTGGTAATCTAAGAATTAGGGAACAGACACCTTAATTGACGCGAATCCTAAAGATAGATCTATTGGGCCTAACAAACCCCATCCAAAGTACCGGATGCTTTAGTACTTCGAAATTTATATCATATCCGAAGGGTGTCCCGGAATGATGGGGATATTCTTATATATGCATCTTGTTAATGTCGGTTACCAGGTGTTCACCATATGAATGATTTTTATCTCTATGTATGGGATGTGTATTGAAATATGAAATCTTGTGGTCTATTGTTACGATTTGATATATATAGGTTAAACCTATAACTCACCAACATTTTTGTTGACGTTTAAAGCATGTTTATTCTCAGGTGAATATTAAGAGCTTCCGCTGTTGCATACTAAAATAAGGACAAGATTTGGAGTCCATGTTTGTATGATATTGTGTAAAAACTGCATTCAAGAAACTGATTTCGATGTAACATATTTGTATTGTAAACCATTATGTAATGGTCGTGTGTAAACAGGATATTTTAGATTATCATTATTTGATAATCTACGTAAAGCTTTTTAAACCTTTATTTATGAAATAAAGGTTATGGTTTGTTTTAAAAATGAATGCAGTCTTTGAAAAACGTCTCATATAGAGGTCAAAACCTCGCAACGAAATCAATTAATATGGAATATTTTTAATCAATAAGCACAGGACATTTCAGACAATGCAGTCAAAATAAGATACACGGTGATGATTTTGCGAATGCAAAGTTTTCTTGAATAAAGCATGTATGACTCCATGCACATAGCTTGTATAACGTATAAGCGAACAGCGGAAGACTTCTAGAAACCTGAGAATAAACATGCTAACAAGTGTCAACACAAAGGTTGGTGAGTTCATAGTTTTAGTGTTTCGCATAATCTGTATATAAAAGTAGATCACAAGATTTCAGTTGTTTCATCCAGAAACGTTTATCAATAGATTCTACATAACAGAGCACCCTGGTAACTAAGCTTTAACGTTATAATAAGTACCCCTGTTTTAACATACATGCAACCAACATGTACAATACACGCAAACCAACGTGTACTAAACTCAAATAGTATACGTCTATTTTATAGTTTAGGCTAGGGTATCTATACCTGGAACAGACGGGGATGTCAAGCCCTATGGATCCATATACTACTACTCGCGCCCATCAGTTCTTATAACTGGCAGTTACTAGTTACCAAAGCTAAGGGATTTTCGGTTCAAACTCGGTGTAGAATTTAGTATGTACTTGTGTCCATTGCGTTTAAAATAAATTGCATGTATTCTCAGCCCAAAAATATATTGCAAAAGCAATTAAAAAGGGAGCAAATGAAACTCACCTTAGCAGCATATAAAGTTGTTCACCAAAATATGACCGTAACTCGGATTACCAAATAACCGTAGATCTCAACCTAGAGAACATATGTTGGTCAATAAATGTCTATTAAGCTAGGTCAGGTCATAGTGTATCACAATCCTAATGCTCGAGATTGACATACAAAAGTTATCCAAAGTCGTTTCAAAAAGTCAATTTTGACAATAGTTCAACAAAACGAGACGTGCCTTATATTAGGATTCATTTACTCGGTTGGTAATATTCAAAAATCCAATTTATCAATCTTATAAACAAGTTATTTAAATATTAATTGCAGATTCATAAGCAATTCCAATTAACGTCAATTATAATTCAGTTGATCATATCTTTTAATCCGTTCATCGCAACTATTTGATATCTAAATGAAAAGTTATTGATTTTTCGACAGCTTCCCAAAAACATGTATATCATATACCTTTACCAGTAATATATGTATTTAATTCGTGATTCATTATAAACTGTTTAGCGACGAAATTTAGCATACAAGCATGTATAAATATATATACTCGAGCACTAGACATGGATACACAATTATTATATAAAAGATAAAATATGAGTGCTTACGTATCAATATTGAGATTCAATATTGCAGGAAAGTACGTAGACGCAACATAGATGATAAACACTAGGTTTGATTTGCCAATAATACCCACGTACATTACCCATAACTTCCATAGCTATAACCCATAATTTCCTTAGCTCTATCCCGCTTGAAAACCCATTTTTGAAAGTGACATGCTCATGACCTCGTCGTAGTATTTTATGTATAATACTAATTAATAATATTACTACTAATAATATTAAGATTTAAGATTAATAATAATATTAATCTTATTAATAATAATAATAATAATAATAATAATAATAATAATAATAATAATAATAATAATAATAATAATAATAATTAATAATAATAATAATAATAATAATAATAATAATAATAATAATATAATAGAGAAAGAGATCGAGATAGATGGATAATTGAATCAGAAAAACTGAAACGTTCGATATTTAAAGGACCTGGCTCACCTAACATGCCCATGCGATCGCATGGGTCTGAAGGCTTATGGCCATGCGATCGCATGGCCTTCAGTTCCAGCTCACAAACCTTTTTGTCCTACGCTTGTCGACATATTTTTATATTAATATAATATATATAATATATTTAATTTATATAATTAATTATATATTATATTATATTCACGTGTACAGTTGATTTGTAATTTTTGTTCCGATGACTCGTACGTTATCACCCGACTCATGTCCCGGTTCCGATTTCTTAAACGCATTTTCGTACGCTTAGAAAATTAGCACTTTACGTTTCGTGACTCGTACCTTTGTCAATAATTAGACTTAATCATTGATAAACTATGTCACTCGAAGTGTAGCTTTAATCAATTAAGTGTTTTGGTTATTTGCTTCTATAAATCATCATCTCGTAGTATATACTTATACATAAATACATTTTCATTTTGAAATAGTGTTTACTGTAGCAAAGTTTTTCACTGTAGCAAATAGTGATTTTCGAAAACACTGTAGCTTTTCGGGTACTGTAGCAATTCAAAAATACTGTAGCAAATTAGTGTTTTACTGGTTCATCTTAAACGTTTTAGTTAACTTTATCTAAATTTCAATCGAATCAATACTCGAATGTTACTATCGTTTACTAAATAACTTGAAATCATATATATATGCACATTAAGTTATATATATATATATATATATATATATTGTTCGTGAATCTTCGAGAACAGTCAAAGAATAATTGATTACATGAATATAGTTCCAAAACTTTCGTGACTCAACATTACAGACTTTGCTTATCGTGTCAGAAACGTTATAGATTAAGTTTAAATTTGGTCAGAAATTTTCGGGTCATCACAGTACCTACCCGTTAAAGAAATTTCGTCCCGAAATTTGAGTGAGGTCGTCATGGCTAATAATAAAAATATTTTCATGACGAATATGAGTTGATAAATAGAATTTTATCACAGTTGAATAATACGGACAAAACAATCCGATTACTCGAAGCGTATGAGGGAAGTTATCGTAATAGAGTGAAATGGAGAATATAGATTCGTTTTAACTCTTGACGTAGTAACGATTGATTTTCGGAATTTAAGGAATAGAAAATCTTCATAATCTAAATAAGATTTGATTCTTCGGTAATTGCGGAAATTAGTATTTCCTTTGATTAAATGCGTAATCTGCCTCTATTGCTATGTCTGATATTTCGCTGTAAATTAACCACTTCCGTTTCATTATTTTCACCACTCCTAAATCTTCTTCCTTATTTCATACTTTCAAAAGATTGTGAAATGCTTCATCCAGTTCTAATTCTTGATATACTCCTAACTTTCATATCTGTCATTCTTCTTTTTCATCTACCACCAGAGGAAGTTATTACCTTGGGGTTATAGTTTTTTTCATTCTCCCCTGTCTTTATATTGCTATACGCATTGATATACACGGTTTGTAATTTCGGGTTTGTTATCGGGTTTATATTCTCCTTTATATTTCTGAGCTTCATGCTTTCGTTTTCTCTTCCCGACTTCAAGTCAAGCGAGTAATGGTCCAGAATTCGTAGGTATGGATCTTGAAATGAACATAGTTAATGTTCTAAGAAAAAAATTGTAATGGCACGATCTTGATTTGTCAAATTACCAGAATATCTAGAAAAGACCGAATCATCAAGAAATATATTTTCTTGATATATTTAGAGAGTATATAGAATGAAAGAGTTATGTAACATGGTTCATGATGAGGGTATGATCTATGAACTTTTATCACGTTCCATTAGAAACTCAACATGACTTACTGTAATATAATCACGTTGATCAAGTGTAATTATATTATGCTAACTCATGCTTCAATTCCTAACATTACTCCAAAACATACATTTTTCGAATTTTTCAGATTTTAAAAACTAAAATAGTTTCTTTTATGATGTAACACAGATAGCGTGAAGAGATGAATGATTTCAGATAAGAATAGTTATGAAAATATCTTCAGAAATATGGAGGATATTTATAATGGAAGATACGATGATATCTTAGAATTTCTAATATCAGAGGATGATGTGAAAAATATGTCTGTGAAGGTTTAGAATAAGAAGTAAGGTTCTTACTAATGGTTTCAGCAGACACTGAATCATTTGAATTCTTTGAAGGTAGATTTCGTCCTTGTGATTTATCTACAGCTTCCTTCATACTTTGCTCAACCCGTTTTCCAGTTCCAAACCTTCTCTTTTTCTGTGCTTTTCCAACACACTACTCTTTATCATCAAACTTTCGACTGTTAAAGTCGTTTACAGTTTTTGCTGCTTCATCAGCATTTTTTCAAAATTCGGAGGACTAGTTTCACAGTTTGGGGTGTTTTTCAGAAACTTCACATTCGAAGTATGTAAGTCTAGAAGATAGACATTATATGTTTATATATAACTGTTGGCGTAGAATTGCTGCGAAATTCAAAATACTGATTGCTAATTCCCGGTAGTTGGTATGACAATTATTGTTACAGGATGTGGATGAGTACATGATAGGGATTCAATGAACAATTATAATGGTTTTTTGGAGAGACTTTAAGTCACAGATTAATGAATTTGCTGGTACATTTACTGTTAATGTGGTGGAACATGAAAGGTTCCCCAGTAACAAAAACGTATATGCCAAAGTTACAAGTCTGAAAGGTCGTCGTTGACTGGTTGAACGGTTGATAATACTGGATACTTTGAAAAGGAATTGCAAGGTTATTTTCGGTAAAAACAATGCTAATGGATCTTGCACAGATTTAAAGTCAAAGTATAGCTTTGAAAGATATAGAGATCTAAGAATGATGTCACCGGTTCAGAGTTATGACTTGTATTCTGATCCGTCAATATTAGAATATGTAATTGAATTTGTATGAAAACGATTGTATATCGTTGTGAGCATTGTTAATAATTTTTGAATCAAAGTTGAAGAATGTACAGTGTAACATATTAATTGCGAACTTATATATTTCCCGGGTATTACCTGTCACGACCCTACTTTTTCCGTTATCTTTTTCCGTTAATTATTTAACGACCGTTAACTGTTAGTGTGCCACGTCATTTCCATGACCTATATTATTATTTTTGTAATAATATATATATAATAATTATTATGTGTTATGTGGATATATGTATTCATATTTTAAATTATACGTTTCTACGTTCCGCGGATTTCCATCCGGCGAATCTTTTCGGTTTTTAAACCAACGGTCGAGCTTTTGGGATTTTTAAATCCTAAATATTTTAAATATGATATTTTAAGGTCATATTATTATTAGGTGTATTTATATTTATTTTTCGTCGCGCGTTTGTTATCTTTCCGGATTTTTAATCGCGTAAGCGTGTTTTCGCGTTTCGGGCTTCGTTCGGGATTTCGGGCCTTAAGGATTTCATCTTTTAGCAAGACGGGCTAGTGGGGCCCACTCCCCACCTCCCATTCGGCCGAAACCAAGGGGAGGGGGTATCCCCCTTTTGTTTCCTTTTTCCCATTTATTTTATTTCATAATTTATTTTTATCACCTAAACCTAATCCTAAATTTTAGACTTCTCCCTCTCTTTCTCTCTTGCTAGTCGACACCACCACCACCATTCATCATCTTCATCAACCAAAATTAAAGCTTGGATCAAGAAACAATTAATACCAACGCGTTCCTCTCTTCGTTCTCTACGCGATCATACTCGTTGATTTTCGATTTGGGTATAAACCCTAACCCTAGCTTTTTGATTTTTCAATTATATTACTGATTTTATATGTTATATGATTAGTATGATATGTATAAGTTGTTGTGATGTTGTTTGAATGCGTAGAATTACTCGTTTGTACATGATTTCGGTTTGTAAATTTTGGACAGCAGTTTGATTCGTATATTCTGACTATATAACTGATATGAATGTTAAAATAAAGTACATAAATGAGTTCCTCTCATCAAGACATTAATTTTAGACTCCGGATTCATGTCGTTTCGTTTCCCGGAGCCCTAGATACGCTTAATTTGGTTTTTGTTAAAGATTGAAAGGTGTTCTTGGCATGAACAAGGTTGGGTCCGACTTTGTGACCATCCTTGGTGTCTTTAGGGTGTGTTATTTGGTTAGGACTGATGGTGGGACGAATTTTTATGTTCGGGTCACCTAAATCCGAGCCACGGTTCACCCGTTGTGCCCGAATTACCGTTTTGAGTAAATTGATTTCCCAAATGTTGTCATGGCTGATATCCACGACCTAGGGACTGTTCTTGGAGTGTTCTTGAGTTCATAATTGTGTCGGGTGGTTTGAGTAGGTGAAGTTGCATATGTGGCTTGCCCGAAACCGACACCCGGGGCTCAAGATACGACCCGGCGAACTTTTAAACTTAAAACTTATGGTTAATGATTAAACTTATGATAAAATTTATGGAATTCATTATTAATTAATTTCTTATGATAAAAGAAGTAATTATTATTATTTAAAACATATGATATAAATATTTATTATATCATTTAATTATTAATTATAATTTAATTAACATTTTAATTAAACTTATGATTAGTAATACTTTTATTATTAAAGGAAAATACTTATGATAAGTATTAAATTTGTTTTTGAGAAATTATTAAAAGACTTATAATAAATATTAAATAATTATTTAATTATTATAAGACTTAATTATTATTTAATTATGACTTAATTATTATTTAATTATGACTTAATTATTAAATACTTATGATTTAATAATTTTAATTAGAAACTTATGATATGATTAATAATTCATTATTAATTAATAATACCTATGATATGATTTAAAATTCATTATAAATTAATAATATTTATATTATGATTGATATTTAATTAATTAATTAAATACTTATGTTATACTAATTATAACATTTCAACTTATATTAACTTTAATAATTCATTTTTATTTAATTAAACTTATGTTAAGACTTTATTATACACATTTGACTTTAAATAACATTATAACCTATGTTATTATTATAACTTACACTTTTAAAATTAATGTTGACTATGTTTGACCAAGGTTGACTTTTGAGTTGACTTTCGGTTGACTTTGACTTTCAGTTGACTTATGTTGACTTTCTAAATAAGGAAACTTTCCTAACTTCAAAACTTTCTAAAAATAGAACTTTCTAAATTTGGAAACTTTCCAAAAATAGAAACTTTCCAAAAATAGAAACTTTCCAAAAATAGAAACTTTCCAAAAATAGAAACTTTCCAAAAATGGAAACCTGCTAAAAATAGAAACTTTCTAAAAATAGAAAGTGTGTGTCCTTATGCTGTTCCAATCAAACCGATGCTTGCTGAGTAATGTTCTATGCCTACTTGCAACATGTACAATAGCTATCATACTAAGACTTGGCCTAAGTTAGTTATTTATTTCGACCTGCTTTATATATAGGTCGGCGTTGTGATCTTTCTTGATCACTTTACTTTACTTGTTGTTCGCTTGTTTGTGAGATTCCTTCAGTTGCTATTTAAGGTGAGTTATAGTCCCGTTTTTACATACTTTTCAAAGTATATTTTTGGGATGTGATTACATGCAGATTTTTATTTACGTTTAGACACAAGTAACAGTTAAATTTAATTATTCATTGTGAGTTGGACAAAAATATTCCCTAGTCTGGTAACTGTAATCATTGGTTTCTACCGGTGAACGCGAATCCTACGGATAGATCTATCGGGTTTGACAACCCCATTTCGAGCTAGTCGCGCTAGCAATTTATAATCGGAATGTTTAGTACTTCGTAATTTGTTGTAGATACACTGTCCAAGTGTATATTTTTATTGTGATTGGCAAGGGTAAATAAAGGGTTAAGTGGTTACCAGGTGGCTCATTGATAATGGAATAATGTTTAATGTTTTCTAACATTTTTAAATCTTGTGGTCTAAAGTTTACTTATTTAATTAAACCTATAATTCACTCAACCTTTGTGTTGACAGTTTACTTGCATGTTTTCACAGGTACTTGAGTTATTTGATGCTTCCGCTGTCGTTAGAAGAGTCTGCATGCATTTGGGCAGATTTTATGAAACTATTTATGAAACTTAAGTTTGCATTCTATTTTGGATAATTTAAATTGTGGGTTGTTGGCAATGTTTTGTGTCAACTTTTGGTTTAATATTATGGTTGGTTGGTTTTCAAACTACTTAATTTGGTTTGTTTCCTTTTTGGGTAACATTTTGAAATAAAAGAATGCAACTTTGTTTATTTAATTCATTTAAGTCCGATCAAGCTATGGGACCAACTGACGGATCCGTTAAGTGTTTTGACGGGGTCGTCACATGTGGTGTCAGAGCTTTGGTTGTAGGGAACTAGGCGGTCTTAATGTGGTCAACCCGTGGTTATTAGGGTGCATTAGAGTCTAGTCTACAGCCCGACCTTTTTGCTATAGCATTATTATGCATTTCATTTCGTATAAGTTATATTATTAGCTTTCATATCTTTTGGTATATGGTTTGCGGTTTTGCTGTTTGCAGATGTCGACCTCGAGCGATAACTCTGTTGCTGCTCCTGCTCCTCCGTCTCCTGCTAGACGTCGTGCTAATCAACCGGAGATCGATGATCCTGTTCATTACTATTTTTCTACCATTACTCATATGAACCGGGCTTATAATGAGGTGACACGTATTAACGCCCTTAGTGATTGTTTGCGCACCTTGCCACATAATGAAGTTATGGACGAGATCCGTGCCGACATGGGTAACTTTATCACTTTCAAGCATAGGGTTGAGGATGCGAACCGCAAGCGTGATCGAGAAGTTAATGCTAAGTTCGAGGCTCTCGAGAGCACTGTTCATGTGTTGAAGGAAGAGTTGGATGATGTGAAAGGGAAGTTGCGTAAGTATGAGGATCCTGCTGAGACTCATGCTGGACCAGCTTATCACACCCGCTCTAAGCGAATGTGATGTGATTATTCATATTGATTATCTATTTCATCAGACTTAATGTCCTATTTATACATACATTTTGGGTTATGTACGGCGTTTTGCCGAGGATTTTATTAAGATCTTGTTATGGGATATTTTTCATTATGTATGGATGGTTATTTTTATGACATCTATTATCATTATCATGTTTTATTTCTGATGTTGTGGCTCTTGGCATGTTATATTATGCGTAATATATGTTCATGTATGTAGGTGCTATGTATGTTGTATGATGTTATCATAAAATATGTATGCATGTGATGGTTATTTCTATAACAATCATAACTGTCATGTTATTACTCATAGTGTTAGTTGACTAATATCTTAATGGTTAGTCTTTTCGTGTTTTGATCTATTCCTTTATGACACTAGTATTATTTTTGGTACTAACGGATGTGTTATTCTATTTTGAAGATCATGCCTCCAAGAGAGTCCACTGAAGCGCGTATGCAACGCCTGATCAATGAAGGAATTGCTGCTGCTATGGCAGCAAATGCTAATGTTAACGCCAATGTGAACAACAATGTGGGATGCTCCCACAAAACTTTTATGGCTGGTCGACCCCAAGAATTCAGTGGTACGGAAGGACCAATAGGGCTTACTCGTTGGTTCGAGAAAATCGAATCTATTTTCAGGGTCAGTCGGGTCCGTGAAGAGGACAAGGTTAGTTTCGCTAGTTGCACTCTCAAGGATAGTGCCTTGACATGGTGGAACAATCTGGTTAGTAGTTTGGGAAGCGATGTAGCTTATGGTTTGGCCTGGAATGATTTTAAGGAAAGATTGATCACCCGCTATAGACCTCGGGGTGAGCTTAAGAAGCTAGAGGTTGAGCTCAAGAATTTGAAAATGCATGGCACCGAGTTAGATGCCTATGAACGAAGGTTTTTCGAGTTAACTTTGCTGTGTCCTAGGGTTTATGCGGATGAGGACCGCAAAATTGAGGCTTACATTGATGGTTTGTCCGAGAAGATTGAACACGGGGTTGAGTCCAGTGAACCCCAGACTATTGAGGCAGCTATGTCTATGGCCCACAAACTTAATGACAAGGTGTTGAGAAGAAGCAAGACTACAGTTGTCGAAAGTAGTGAGGAGGTTGTCAAGAAGGCTGATAATGGGAAACGAAAGTGGGATAACAACCGCAATCAAAACCAAAATCAGCAGAAGAAACAGGATACCTCAGGTGCTAACAACAGGAATCAGCGTGTGTGTCCTCGTTGCTATAAAGTTCATGATGGTTACTGCACAGTTACTTGTAAGAGGTGCTCTAAGCAAGGGCACATTGCTAAAGATTGTACAGTGCTTTTGCCGGGGTCTGCTACTCCCGCGACTGGTGGTAATAATAATAATATTGGTAATAGAGGTGGTAACGGTAACGGTATTGGGAAATCGAATAATGGAGGTAATCCGAGGGTTTGTTATGAGTGTGGGAAGCCGGGGCATTTCCGAGATGCTTGTCCCAACAAGAAGACTGCAGAGACTGCACGCGGCCGAGCGTTCAACATTAATGCTAAGGATGCGGAGGAAGATCCTAAGCTTGTTACTGGTACGTTCTCAGTCAACGATTTATCAGTTTATGTGTTATTTGATTCAGGGGCTGATTTAAGTTTCGTGTCGAGTAAATTAAGTCCGAGAATCAAAACGCCGTTAGCTCTCTTAGACAATACTTATGTTATTGAAGTAGCTAATGGTAAGGAACTTACTGCTAAGACTGTACATCGTAAGTGTAACATTAATCTGGGTGGTAGGGATTTCGAGATAGATTTGATACCGATTGAACTTGGTAGTTTTGATATTGTTATTGGTATGGATTGGTTGTCCGCGAACCGTGCCGAGATCGTCTGTTATGATAAGGCTGTTCGTATTACTGATGCGATTGGAGAGCCACTGATGGTCTTTGGAGATAAGAAATGCACACAGTTAAACCTTATTAGCTGTATGAAAGTTCGTAAACATCTCCGCAAGGGCTGTCATGCTATCCTTGCTCATGTCGTTGATCCTAGTAAGGAAGTAAAGAACGTTGATGACGTTCATATAGTTAGGGATTTTCCCGAGGTGTTTCCCGATGACTTACCTGGCCTTCCGCCGCAACGCGCGGTAGAATTCCAAATTGATCTTGTTCCTGGCGCTGCTCCTGTAGCACGTGCTCCTTATCGTCTTGCGCCTTCTGAACTTCAAGAATTGTCAAGTCAACTCCGTGAGTTGATAGACAAAGGTTTTATACGTCCTAGTTCGTCCCCTTGGGGAGCTCCTGTTCTGTTTGTTAAGAAGAAGGATGGTTCTTTTCGTTTATGCATTGATTATCGTGAACTGAATAAGCTCACTGTTAAAAATCGTTATCCTCTTCCGAGAATTGATGATCTGTTCGATCAGCTTCAGGGTTCTTCTGTTTATTCAAAAATTGATCTTCGTTCTGGCTATCATCAGTTGCGTGTTAAAGAATCTGATGTTTCAAAAACTGCTTTTCGCACCCGTTACGGTCACTTTGAATTTCTTGTTATGCCGTTCGGATTGACAAATGCACCTGCTGTGTTCATGGACCTCATGAATCGTGTGTGTAGACCCTATCTGGACAAGTTCGTTATTGTTTTCATCGACGACATTCTTATCTATTCTAAGAGTGATGAAGAGCACGAAGAACACTTGAGGTTAGTACTTGATTTGTTAAAGAAAGAAGAGTTGTACGCTAAGTTCTCTAAGTGTGCTTTTTGGTTAAGAGAAGTTCAGTTCCTTGGTCACATTGTTAGCAAACAAGGAATACAAGTTGATCCTGCTAAAATTGAGGCGATTGAAAAGTGGGAAACCCCGAAAACTCCTACTCAAATTCGTCAGTTCTTAGGATTGGCAGGTTACTATCGAAGGTTCATCCAGGATTTCTCTCGTATAGCGAAACCTCTGACTGCTTTAACGCATAAAGGGAAAAAGTATGAGTGGAAGGATGAACAGGAGAATGCTTTTCAGATTTTGAAGAAGAAACTGACTACCGCTCCGATATTGTCTCTACCGGAGGGTAATGATGATTTTGTTGTTTATTGTGACGCATCACGACAAGGCTATGGTTTCGTTTTGATGCAACGAAAGAAGGTTATTGCGTACGCATCACGTCAGTTGAAGATTCACGAGCAGAACTATACAACTCATGATTTAGAGTTGGGGGCCGTTGTTTTTGCACTTAAGATTTGGAGACATTATTTGTATGGGGTCAAGAGTACTGTGTACACAGATCATAAAAGTCTTCAACATATCCTCGATCAGAAACAGTTGAACATGAGACAACGAAGATGGATTGAGACGTTGAATGATTACGATTGTGACCTTTTGTATCACCCGGGTAAGGCCAATGTTGTGGCTGATGCATTGAGTCGTAAAGAAAGGACTGAACCTCGCAGGGTTAGGGCCTTGAATATGACAGTTAGATCAAACCTCGCAAGGCAGATTCTTGAGGCACAACAAGAAGCCTTAAAGGAAGGGAATTTTGTGAAAGAGAACGTAAGAGGTATGGCTAAGAAATTTGAGATTCGAGCAGATGGTACTAGGTACTTTGTAGGACGTCTTTGGGTTCCGAAGTTTGGTGAACTGCGACAACTTGTTTTGGATGAGGCTCATAAGACTAGGTACTCTATTCATCCTGGTTCAGGGAAGATGTACCATGATCTTAAGGAGCTGTATTGGTGGCCAAATTTGAAAGGTGATGTGGCTACGTATGTGGCTAAGTGTTTGACCTGTTCTAAGGTTAAAGCTGAACATCAAAAACCGTCCGGATTGTTGGTACAACCAGAAATTCCCGAGTGGAAGTGGGAAGGTATCACTATGGATTTTATCACTAAGTTACCAAGAGTTTCGGGTGGCTACGATGCGATTTGGGTGATTGTAGATCGACTCACTAAGTCGGCTCACTTTTTGCCGATTAGGGAAACCGATTCCATGGAGAAACTCACCCGTTTGTATTTGAAAGAGATTGTTTCGAGGCATGGTGTTCCCGTTTCTATAATTTCCGACAGAGATAGTAGATTTGTATCGAGATTTTGGCAATCGTTGCAAGAAGCCTTGGGCACTAGATTGGATATGAGCACCGCTTATCATCCTCAAACGGATGGTCAAAGTGAGAGGACCATTCAGACATTAGAAGATATGTTGCGAGCTTGTGTGATTGATTTTGGAAATGGGTGGGATAGGTATTTGCCGTTAGCTGAGTTTTCTTATAACAACAGCTACCACGCAAGTATTAAAGCCGCACCGTTTGAAGCTTTGTACGGTAGGAAATGTAGATCTCCTATTTGTTGGAATGAGGTTGGGGATGCTCAACTTACAGGTCCAGAGATTATTCACGAGACTACTGAGAAGATTGTTCAAATTAAAGAAAGGTTGAGAACTGCTAGAAGTCGGCAAAAGAGTTATGCCGACAAAGGAAGGAAAGATGTTGAATTTCAAGTTGGTGATCGTGTTATGTTAAAAGTTTCGCCTTGGAAGGGTGTTATTCGTTTTGGTAAAAGAGGGAAGTTAAGTCCTCGTTTTGTGGGACCGTTTGAGATCATTGAAAGAGTTGGACCGGTGGCTTATCGTTTGAAGTTGCCACAAGAACTCAGTGCTGTTCACGATGTTTTCCATATTTCGAACTTAAAGAAGTGTTTGGCTGAATTTGATCAGACTATTCCTTTGGAGGAACTTCAAGTTGACAAGCAATTGCATTTTATTGAGGAGCCAGTTGAGATTATGGACCGAGAGGTTAAGACTCTTAAACAGAGCAGAATTCCTATTGTTCGGGTCCGATGGAACGCTAGACGCGGTCCCGAGTTCACTTGGGAGCGTGAAGACCAAATGAAGCAGAAGTATCCGCATTTGTTCTCAGATGCCGAGTCAACCCCTGCGCCTGCATAAATTTCGGGACGAAATTTCCGTAACGGGGAGGTACTGTCACGACCCTACTTTTTCCGTTATCTTTTTCCGTTAATTATTTAACGACCGTTAACTGTTAGTGTGCCACGTCATTTCCATGACCTATATTATTATTTTTGTAATAATATATATATAATAATTATTATGTGTTATGTGGATATATGTATTCATATTTTAAATTATACGTTTCTACGTTCCGCGGATTTTCATCAGGCGAATCTTTTCGGTTTTTAAACCAACGGTCGAGCTTTTGGGATTTTTAAATCCTAAATATTTTAAATATGATATTTTAAGGTCATATTATTATTAGGTGTATTTATATTTATTTTTCGTCGCGCGTTTGTTATCTTTCCGGATTTTTAATCGCGTAAGCGTGTTTTCGCGTTTCGGGCTTCGTTCGGGATTTCGGGCCTTAAGGATTTCATCTTTTAGCAAGACGGGCTAGTGGGGCCCACTCCCCACCTCCCATTCGGCCGAAACCAAGGGGAGGGGGTATCCCCCTTTTGTTTCCTTTTTCCCATTTATTTTATTTCATAATTTATTTTTATCACCTAAACCTAATCCTAAATTTTAGACTTCTCCCTCTCTTTCTCTCTTGCTAGTCGACACCACCACCACCATTCATCATCTTCATCAACCAAAATTAAAGCTTGGATCAAGAAACAATTAATACCAACGCGTTCCTCTCTTCGTTCTCTACGCGATCATACTCGTTGATTTTCGATTTGGGTATAAACCCTAACCCTAGCTTTTTGATTTTTCAATTATATTACTGATTTTATATGTTATATGATTAGTATGATATGTATAAGTTGTTGTGATGTTGTTTGAATGCGTAGAATTACTCGTTTGTACATGATTTCGGTTTGTAAATTTTGGACAGCAGTTTGATTCGTATATTCTGACTATATAACTGATATGAATGTTAAAATAAAGTACATAAATGAGTTCCTCTCATCAAGACATTAATTTTAGACTCCGGATTCATGTCGTTTCGTTTCCCGGAGCCCTAGATACGCTTAATTTGGTTTTTGTTAAAGATTGAAAGGTGTTCTTGGCATGAACAAGGTTGGGTCCGACTTTGTGACCATCCTTGGTGTCTTTAGGGTGTGTTATTTGGTTAGGACTGATGGTGGGACGAATTTTTATGTTCGGGTCACCTAAATCCGAGCCACGGTTCACCCGTTGTGCCCGAATTACCGTTTTGAGTAAATTGATTTCCCAAATGTTGTCATGGCTGATATCTACGACCTAGGGACTGTTCTTGGAGTGTTCTTGAGTTCATAATTGTGTCGGGTGGTTTGAGTAGGTGAAGTTGCATATGTGGCTTGCCCGAAACCGACACCCGGGGCTCAAGATACGACCCGGCGAACTTTTAAACTTAAAACTTATGGTTAATGATTAAACTTATGATAAAATTTATGGAATTCATTATTAATTAATTTCTTATGATAAAAGAAGTAATTATTATTATTTAAAACATATGATATAAATATTTATTATATCATTTAATTATTAATTATAATTTAATTAACATTTTAATTAAACTTATGATTAGTAATACTTTTATTATTAAAGGAAAATACTTATGATAAGTATTAAATTTGTTTTTGAGAAATTATTAAAAGACTTATAATAAATATTAAATAATTATTTAATTATTATAAGACTTAATTATTATTTAATTATGACTTAATTATTATTTAATTATGACTTAATTATTAAATACTTATGATTTAATAATTTTAATTAGAAACTTATGATATGATTAATAATTCATTATTAATTAATAATACCTATGATATGATTTAAAATTCATTATAAATTAATAATATTTATATTATGATTGATATTTAATTAATTAATTAAATACTTATGTTATACTAATTATAACATTTCAACTTATATTAACTTTAATAATTCATTTTTATTTAATTAAACTTATGTTAAGACTTTATTATACACATTTGACTTTAAATAACATTATAACCTATGTTATTATTATAACTTACACTTTTAAAATTAATGTTGACTATGTTTGACCAAGCTTGACTTTTGAGTTGACTTTCGGTTGACTTTGACTTTCAGTTGACTTCTGTTGACTTTCTAAATAAGGAAACTTTCCTAACTTCAAAACTTTCTAAAAATAGAACTTTCTAAATTTGGAAACTTTCCAAAAATAGAAACTTTCCAAAAATAGAAACTTTCCAAAAATAGAAACTTTCCAAAAATAGAAACTTTCCAAAAATGGAAACCTGCTAAAAATAGAAACTTTCTAAAAATAGAAAGTGTGTGTCCTTATGCTGTTCCAATCAAACCGATGCTTGCTGAGTAATGTTCTATGCCTACTTGCAACATGTACAATAGCTATCATACTAAGACTTGGCCTAAGTTAGTTATTTATTTCGACCTGCTTTATATATAGGTCGGCGTTGTGATCTTTCTTGATCACTTTACTTTACTTGTTGTTCGCTTGTTTGTGAGATTCCTTCAGTTGCTATTTAAGGTGAGTTATAGTCCCGTTTTTACATACTTTTCAAAGTATATTTTTGGGATGTGATTACATGCAGATTTTTATTTACGTTTAGACACAAGTAACAGTTAAATTTAATTATTCATTGTGAGTTGGACAAAAATATTCCCTAGTCTGGTAACTGTAATCATTGGTTTCTACCGGTGAACGCGAATCCTACGGATAGATCTATCGGGTTTGACAACCCCATTTCGAGCTAGTCGCGCTAGCAATTTATAATCGGAATGTTTAGTACTTCGTAATTTGTTGTAGATACACTGTCCAAGTGTATATTTTTATTGTGATTGGCAAGGGTAAATAAAGGGTTAAGTGGTTACCAGGTGGCTCATTGATAATGGAATAATGTTTAATGTTTTCTAACATTTTTAAATCTTGTGGTCTAAAGTTTACTTATTTAATTAAACCTATAATTCACTCAACCTTTGTGTTGACAGTTTACTTGCATGTTTTCACAGGTACTTGAGTTATTTGATGCTTCCGCTGTCGTTAGAAGAGTCTGCATGCATTTGGGCAGATTTTATGAAACTATTTATGAAACTTAAGTTTGCATTCTATTTTGGATAATTTAAATTGTGGATTGTTGGCAATGTTTTGTGTCAACTTTTGGTTTAATATTATGGTTGGTTGGTTTTCAAACTACTTAATTTGGTTTGTTTCCTTTTTGGGTAACATTTTGAAATAAAAGAATGCAACTTTGTTTATTTAATTCATTTAAGTCCGATCAAGCTATGGGACCAACTGACGGATCCGTTAAGTGTTTTGACGGGGTCGTCACATTACCTACCCGTTAAAGATTTCACAATTAATGCTTTGTACAAAAGAATTTTTATTACCGTCTTTATGAAAATATATATATGTATATTTTCTTCAGATGTAACACAGATTTAATGAGTTAATATCATATTAAGCTCATTTAATTTTTGGCCGGATTATAAATGAATAATCTCTAAAACATCAAAGATTTCATAATATTCGTGGAGTATTTTACTAATGTAATCAATACTTCGTTATTCAGTTTTATTGATATTTCCTCAGTGAATCATGTTGGTGCTTATGGAACTCTTGCTAACTTCGCAAGGTAAAAATGATGTTTTCTGGAAAGTTTCGAGTATATCGAAAATGAAAATGTAAAATCAATTATGTAATTGAATAATACACTTGGTTTATTATGAAATGGAATTCATTAAGTTGAAATAGAGATTGTAGTTACCAATGATTAAGTTGTTAAGGAAGGATGTACATCATTGCATATTAGTAATATGAACTAACCGAGTAGTACCTACCAGTTAAGATTCACACGTAATAGCTTAGTACGAAAAGATTTATTTTGTTTTCAAAATTCATATATATTAAATATACATAAAATTTCTTCAGGGGAAATGGGTTAATACTTCATCGGTTATTGTTGCTGGTATTTCTTGGTAACTACGGTGTGTATGACGTTGATGCTCGTGGAACAGATTGTGAAGTTGAGGTTTGCGATGCGAATATTGTTGGTGGTGGTAATGGTACCGTTGGTGTTGTTGTCGGTGGTATTGTTGATGCCGGTGATGCTGTTGGTGCTTGTAACCTTTGCACCATATTCTCCAAAGCCACTACCCGAGCGCGAAGCTCGTTGACTTCTTCTACTACACCGGGATGATTGGCGGTTCGGACGAGCGGATGAATAAGATCCAGAATTTGAGATAGTATATTATCGTGACGAGATACTCTAGAAATGAGAGAGAAAATGGTGTATCGAATAGATTCGCCGGTAAGTGCTTCAGGTTCTTCGCCAAGAGGGCAATGTGGTGGATGGAAGGGATCGCCTTCTTCTTGTCTCCAATAATTAAGTAGGCTACGAACCCATCCCCAATTCATCCAGAATAGATGATAGCTAATTGGTTGATCGATTCCGGTTACACTGTCTTCGGAATTCAGGTGAATATCCATATCGGAATAGCTGTCAGAGTTTAAGAAATTTGAACTAGATACGGGATCCATCTTGTATAATTAGGGAGATGATTTTTGATATGAATTAGATTATAGAATTTAGTTTGGTATTCTTCAATATATAATTTACATATGTATATATAATACCAAATTCCATAAATCACGGAGAAATTTTCGAAAGATGTCAGGAAAATTTTACAGTAACAGATACGCTAAGATATGAATTTTGTCTATACACTATTCATGCAATGTAAGACCCGAAAATTTTTCCTTGTAAATATGTGTGAATAAGTTATTCAAGTTGTGGGGTTTACGTTGTATATAATTAAAAGACAAAAGAAGCTGAACTGGGCATTTGACGCGCCGCGCGGCCCTATGGCGCGCCGCGCCACTACGGGCTGACAGATTCCTTTCTTTTTTTAAATTAGATATTTTGAGGGCAATTTGGTAAAATTACTTAAGGGCCGACTTAAAGGCTTTGGATCAGTTTTTGGAGTGCCATTTACTCCATTTCCATCTACCTTATCCTCATCCATTCAATTCTAGAGAGAGAGTGTTAACCTAGTGTGAGAAAACTCATTTTTGGAGAAGAAGAAGGTGGGATCTTGCTCAAGCTCAAGCATTAAACTTGTTCATCTACTTCCTAGCTACATTTTGAGTGTAGTGGTATGCTCTAAACTTGATTTCCTAATTTAATTTTGTGTAAGGGTTAGGGTTAGGGTTAATGGTGAACCTAAAACCCACTTTGTTAGTAAATTGGGTGTTTTAGGTGAATTAGGGTTATGTTGACTCAAAGATGACTAACTAGGATTTTTCAAGTATTAATTGTTGTTAACAAACCTTAATTAGTTAGTAAATTGCTAGAACACCAATATTTATGTAAATGGGTGTTGTGTGGGTTAGTGGATGACCCGAAATGGGTGTGTTGACCTTAAATGGGTCAAATGGGTCAAATGGACCTAAGTTAGTAAATGTTTGTGATTAATGCATAAACATAGTGTTAAAAGATGTTTTAAGACCTAACTTGGCTAATGTTAGGGTTTTGGCAAAAGAGGACCCAATTATGGGTTAGGTGTCCAAATGGGTCAAAATGACATAGTAGTGGTAAGTGTTGTGAGTTTGACCAACTTGAATGGTTGATTGATTGTATGTGCGTGATAATAGGTGCGTTACCTTGAAGATTCAAGCTTGATTTTATTGATTCACCGAAGGCGTAACGTGAGTGGAATAATTATGCGTGTATGTATATAATGTATTTATTTGTGTAGAATGGATGTGGCATTGTCGCGTTGTTAAGACACCACGTTCTATGTAACGAGTAGTATTGTCGCGTTGTTAAGACACTACTCATTGTTTGATTGACATGTGGCATTGTCGCGTTGTCTAAGGCACCACATTGTCATGGGAGTGGATGTCGCGTTGTTTAAGACACCACTCATCGTTTTGATTGGCATGTAGATTCGTCGCGTTGTTCAAGACACCACATTGTCATGGGGGTGAGTGAGTCGCGTTGTTTAAGACATCACCCGGGGATTAGTGATTACGCGTCGTTTAAGTAACACTAACGGATGTTACGAACTCCAACGGCCTTTTAAGTACCGTTCCCTTGCTCGATTGCTTAACCAGGTTATAAGAATGTTGTGTTAGCATATTTAATTATGAACTATATGCTATTGGTATTGCTAGCTCCTTATGAATTTGCGGTTATTGGTATATGCTTAATGTTTTGCATGGTTGTCGAATTGCTAGCTCGTGTGCGATAATGTGTAAGTGATGCAAGTAAGTAGATTATATATGTATGTGTATAATTATTGCATTCACTAAGCTTTGCTTACCCTCTCGTTATTTACTATTTTTATAGGTTCGGTTGTGGACAAGGGTAAGGGCATTATCATGGAATAGAGATCCCGCTTTGTTGATTAGGGGACGCTTTTTGGGAGTATTAGTTCTTGGAGGTTGACCGAGACTTGGGTAGTTTAATCCCAAACGCCATGCTCGTAGTGTAGTTTGGTACTTAAACTTTTTGGCGGTCGAAACTCATATTTTGTATTAAACTCGAAAATCGGCCAATGTGGGCCCCATCATGAAAACTTGTTTTTATGTTTGAATCGTGTTAGTTATACATATTTGAAAATGTTGGTGAAAGCGTTCGGTCTAATTATGACGGGAAGTAGTCGATCTTTTTCGCGTTTAAAACTTTTTTGGACAGACCAGTTTGGCGCGCCGCGCGGCCATCTGGCGCACCGCGCCACATGCTGAACAGGAAATATTTTTTTATTTTTTATTTTAACGCGGGTTGTTCGTGGTTTGGTTTGGGTTGTTACATGCAATCAATGCAGTAAAATGTGTCTAGACTAAGAATGATAATCAGGTAATTTTCGACAAAAAATGATAAGCAAAACTTTTGACATGCAGACACGGTCAAAGTCCAGACTTACTAATGCATCCTAACAACTATCAGTTAGACACACTCATGCAAGACCTGGTTCGCTAGGACCAACGCTCTGATACCAACTGTGACGATCGCTCCAAATCCACTTTGGACGAATACATCATTCATTGATTTCATAGTGAGGTTTTTACCTCTATATGATACGTTTTGTAAACATTGCATTCTTTTAAAAATACACACCATAAATGAATATATAAATCCAAGGTTTTTGACGTCTGATGATTTCTATGTATAGACAATTACCGTATATAATAGTTTACAATACTACATCCGTTGACAATGCAGTTAAAATAAGATACACGGTGATAATTTTGTGAATGAAAAGTTTTCTTGAATAAAGCATGTATGACTCCACGCACATAGCTTGTATAATGTATAAGCGAACAGCGGAAGACTTCTAGAAACCTGAGAATAAACATGCTAACAAGTGTCAACACAAAGGTTGGTGAGTTCATAGTTTTAGTGTTTCGCATATGATGTGGTGAGAAGTGTCGTATAAATTGTCGTATAAAATAATATGGAAAAATACCGATTAAAGATTTCTACACACTAACGGGCAGTGTACCCGGTCGTGTAGTAGTATAGTAACTGGTTTAGTTCCGTGTATCGTTCCAAGGACAGTTGTATTAGCCAAACTAGAATTATAAACTATATTATGATTAACTAAGTAAATGAAACTTAAAGGTACAAGTTTTATGTTTTGGTGGCCATTTAACGATTTAGCCAAATCAGAGAAGGTTAAATGTAAAAATAATATTTTTGGTCTTTTAAATTTATAAGATGAAAATAAATGCAAAGAAAGCAAGTAAGATAGTTTTGATTTAAATCAAAGAGATGAAATGTTCATCTAGATATTTTACCCTCGGTATTGGATGCAAGTTTTGATATTAAGGCCTGATTGAATAATTATGTGTGTAAGTTATCTAATAGGTTCACTAAGAGTTCTCTTGAATAAACACGCAAACACAATCACAAGATCAAGGGTTCCCTTTTCACTATGGTTCTTGTATTTGTAATCAAATAACTATTATAAGCATGCTAATCACCTAAATCGACCCGCCAAGAGTTCTCTTTAGCGAGTACTCAAACTAGAATTACTAAGTGAGGGTTCCCTATTACTTAGACCTTTTCGTTTGTGACTAGTTGATTAGCTAGATCAAAGACTTGAATAACAATTGTCTTTGCGTTCGCTCTACAAAATTCATTCATATTTTGTTTAACCATTTTAATCTAGTTTACCCCCTTGGTCCGGTTTAGTAAACAATCAATCTAAGACAAGTTGATTGTAAATCAATATGATACATCAACAAGAGTTCTCTTTATCAACAACATATCAATTAACTAGATACAAATGATTTTAACAGCAATAAGCATGGTTCTTAATTCAAGCTTGAATCTATCACACATAATACATTCAATCAATAAGATTACATCCAATACCTTGGTTATTAATCTAGACAAACATTATAGAAACTAGCCAACAATCATGGTAACAGACAACATAACAATCAGATTAACAACTGAAATCATTGTTTTAGAACAAGGAATAACCTACAAGAACAAGGAGTTCTTGGATGATGAAGGTTTTGATCTTTGATGTCTTGATGTTGAGCCTCTTCCAAGAGCTTAGAGTTCTCCAATTTTGCTCCTAAAAATCGTCTCTGTACTCTCTGGTTCGTAAGTTATGAAACAGTCCCTCAAAACAGTAGTTTTAAAGTGGAGAAAGTAGGTAAAAAGCACAAAAGTCGGCTGAAACCTACTACGGGACGGCGTCCAAAAAGGCTGGACGGCGTCCCGTCCTTAAGAGCTAGACGGCGTCTTCAAATCCAGGACGGCGTCCTGTTTTAAGAGGCTGGACGGCGTCCTATAACCCCGGACGGCGTCCAGATATGCTGAAATCCACTGTTTCGCTTTCTTTTCAATCCTCTTTTATTTGGACGAAGCCTAACACCTTGGAAGCTTTGTTTTACCATTTTAGAGCACTAAATAGACCTTAAGTCGTATCGGGATCAACCAATGTCATAAATCATCAAAACTCTTTGTAAATCACTCTTCCGATACAAATTTGCGCATCTTGGATTATCACTTGTAGAAACGCCTTCATTATCCTCGATTCTAGAGCATTTTACACGATATTGCGATAGATATATATGATGTTATTGAGCAATATCAAAACACCCCACACTTAAACCTTGCTTGTCCTCAAGCAATTCTTACTTTACAAAGTAGAACAATATCAAACATAATCACACAATATAGATTACAAACGTTACATGAATCACTCGAAGCACACGAAACACACACGTTGATATGAAACACAACTCACGCTATATACACAATGGAAACACACGCTTTAAGTATAGTACACTTTTATTGAAATCACACGCACGCTATATACACAATGGAAACACACACACACACATTTTTGGGAGATTAGAGCCAAGTATCCGAAAAATTTGACCCTAGGGAAATCAGGATCTTATGAAAACGTTTTATGATTTTGAAAATATCATGCTAGTTTTTAATACTATGCACATTTTCCGATTTTGATCGGATTTTCTGAATTTTTAAAAATGAGTGCGGGTTTCCCACTATTGGTTAAGCCAATCCCTCCCACGGTACCTAACATTACGAGATGTCGGTAGAAAATAATGTGCTTTAGGAGGATACACATTACGTCCGGACATCATTGACAATTATGAGGTAATCATCTAATCCGTTAAATCAATCATGAAGATTGAGGTTTATCAGTCTTAAAAGCTGATATTTTACCTTTCTGGAGGTTATCCTTCCGGGGATCTGATAAATCACTAACATTTTATGTATACATGGTGCCCCCCCGTTTTACTAGTTAATCTCCCTCATTGAGATAAACTTTGACTACCAGTTTCCATGTTTGACGTTGAGGCCTGGTAGATTTCCAGTTGATGTTAGTAATAACTTTTCAAGAGTTTTTGTCACCCTACAACTGGTCTAGACTACATCTTCTGAATTGAATCAGTAAGTGTGTCATTCGGAAGACTTTACTTCCTTGAGGATGGAAAAGATACATCCTATTGGTCATATCAAGTGGTCGGACGCAACATTATCCTTGTTAGGAGAAACAATGAGGACCGTCCTTAGGGTTTTCGATCTGGCGCGAGATCCGGTTTCCGACCACGCTATACAATCACCGCTCTCTCACGGTTTACACTCGTTTTGGTACCAGTGACCTACAAGTTAGCTTACTAAACTAGTAGGATTTTCATTCAAATAATTGAATGATAGTGCAACTTCAAAGACTATTAATAATTTAAAATGTAAACCAACATTTATTTTCTAGATTTTAAGATCATAATGCGTATAACATGGTTTTTGGACTTTTAATCATTTTTAAGGCTACTTGAAAATTTTAAAATTTTTATAATAAACGCCTTAATTTTAGTGAAACGAGTTCCCGATAAATTTCTATTCCCCACCCCACACTTGAGATCATGCAAGGCCCTCATTGCATGAAATCATAAAAAGGATTAAATTTAGAGGGTAAAGCGATAGGGTGATTGTAGAAATTTTCAATTTTTAACCTGCAAATCGTGGAACATGTAAACAGATGCCGCTGAACTTACTGCCAGCATAAGAGCATCGTCCATTCCGCGATTATCATCATACACACATCATAATATCAAATGTCGCTGAACTTAATGCCAGTCTTTGAAGTTCAATCATGCTGCACAAATTAACAAACCACACAATTTATAATAAAAAGAACGGTGTTTTTACAACCACAACCGTTCATAAATCCACACAATTAGCCAGTTATTACAAACCAAATATTGTCTAAAATCACACCATACAAATTAAATTGTCTCAAAACAAAGTACAAAATGATCAAAGGCACACAGGCCTAGTTATCAAACGGCCAAAAATAATTACCCGAACCGTCTCTGTACGGGCATCCCTGTGGATATTCCCGCTCAAATCTGTTCCGAGCATCCTGCAACGCAGCGGTAAAGTTATAAATCGGATGAGGGGGAGGTGGATGTTCAGGATCCGTGTAGTATTGGGGTGTCAGACGTGTCGTTCCATAGTACTGCTCGGGGTTGGAATAAAACAACTCTGAGTTATGGTTATTCCAATCAATACCATAACTGTTCCATCCCGTATTGTGTACTTGAGCAATCTGGCGTTGCTCCATTCGTTGCTGACTATCCCACATTTGGTTGTTGTGCGTCCTTTGTTCGTTCGGGCTCAACCTCATGTTATTAACACTACCAACCAAACTGTCCCAACTTGATTGGGACGGATGCCACGGAACCTGATCACCAACGTTAGTCTGTGCCTCCATTTCCGCCTCTTCTTCCTGCTGCTGTTCTTGCTGCACGCCACTGCCACTTGCGCCACCTGCGCCACCTGCCTCAAAAGGTACCAAATGCCCATTTCTATCTTTCATAAGAATTTCAGCATTAATATAAGAAACCTTTTTTAATGGTTTCATGACGTTCGTACACTCCTGTAATCTGCTGAAATCTATGTTAAAATGTCGAGCAATTCGGGTGATGTAGTGGCCTCCCAGAAGTGGCTTCTGTTGCCGTGTATCGGTAGCAATGGCCAGGAAATAATTACCGATCAACCCAGGAATGTCGGTATAGCAACCCCGCTTTATTTGGTCCATAATCCATAAATCCAACATTTTCACTTTCTCGTGACCCTCAACCCTAGCATTAAAAGTGCATGCGATAAGTCTATGAAGCAGTTTATCATCCCGGGCTGCGATTTCGTTGTACCTGTGCCTGCTTGATCTAAACTGTGCAGCCGCATTCGGCCTACAAATCCTTCGCCAATAAGAAACATCACTAAATTCATGCCGGCCAACATAATCGGAGGCCCGCAAGTATTCACCTAACTGGGTATCGGTGAGTTCCTCAAAAATACCCAAAACTCGGCATAGCTCAAAACTACTTATACCTCTGTACTCACCCCCTAAACAAAATCGAAGAAAGTCATTTGACAAATAATCGCTGACATTGTTAAACCGCACAGTTAAGTAGAATTCTTTAAGCAGCACCGGATAAATTGGTTCGTTGATGCTGAAAACTTGCTCCCAAGCGTGGGTGACTACTCTACCGTAGGGGATGGCGAGTAAGTTAGAAACATGGCGGCGCATACCCGCCTCTTCCAATGGGCCCCAGATAAAATACCAAGTGGCATTAATAGGCCTACGGTTTATCGTCTCAAATGTTTCTGTGTAGTCTTCATCGTTTTGAACCTGTGTCAACCAAACTCGAGGATCATTTCGATCCTCCTCTTCTTCTTCTCCTGACGATGATGATGAATGATGTTGCTGTTGTGGTGGTGGTTGTCGTGGTGGAGCCAAACCTGCTGTCCTTCCTCTCTTTGCCGGTCCTCCTCGGCTTGAATGTCCCTGCAAAACATTAACACCAGACCAAAAGAACATAGAAACCGTTGTGTTAATGTTAGCTAAAACATAACCGAGTAGCAAGAGAAGTTAATCATTCCATTTCAAGTTCATAAGTATTATGACTCATTTAAGTAAAAGCGTATGTTCACAATTTTAAACCAAAGTCAACTATAGTCAACATATACCCGTTAATAACTTTTCAAAAATGAAAATCACAACTTCACAATGTAGCATCAACTTATGACTCAAGGATTCAAGCATGTTGTGTTATAGGTCATAACATTTAAATTTGCATTCTAATGATATTCATCACAAATCATAACACATTTTTCGCAATTTTAGTTCAAATGACCTATTATAACATCATACATTATGGCATTCCATTCCATCAATTTACTTCAACAGGCCCATACAAATGAAAATCAAGCATACATACTTCATAAGTTCATTACAATTCAACAATATGCTAAAAAATTCAAGAACATTCAAAAATGACCCGGCCAATTTGACATCAATATCACCAACACAATTAAATACTTCACAAGATTCATTAACATCATACACAAACTCAACATCATGAACTAATCACCCTAAATTCGGATTCAAATTCTACAAACCCTAAAATCATGAACAAACCCTTAAAAGCATGTAATCTTTGCAAAATAAACACATTATGGGCAATTAAACTACTAAGGCATGTTAATCTTAACAATAATCATGCAAATCAAACACCTCACACTTATCCTTCACCAATTTATAGATATAAACATACAATTCAAGTAATTGATAAAGAAAAGTGTAAAAATGGAGTATCCATACCCTAGAAAACATGATTTGAAGTTTGGATTTGAAGAAGAAATCGCGAAATTGAGGTAGAAATTAGGGTTTTTGGAGAGTGTTTCGTGTTTGGCAGAGAGAAATGGATAAAAATGTTTTTTTGTGGTTAAGAAATGGGTTGGATAGGTATTTAAAACGTATTTTTTTTCTGAGTCAGTCACTCTAGACGGCGTCCAGAAAGGAGGACGGCGTCCAAGGTTTCATTTGGGGACGGCGTCTAGCAAAAGAGGACGGCGTCCAGGACTTTAAATGGGGACGGCGTCCAGGTCTTTAAATGGGGACGGCGTCCAGGAAAATGGGACGGCGTCCCATTGCACTAAAACTCACTGACCTATTTTTTTGAGTCGCGCGTGTTTAAAGGCCAAACGTAAATCATTTCGTACCAAACTAAAATTTATCGTGCACACATTTCAAACCTATTTACAATTGTGAACCATTTTTTAACGAGTCGTTCACCAAACTCGTCCCCATTTTGATTTATGCTTTGTTCTTGAAGTTGAGGCTAACCTCATCCTCAATTTCTAGGGGGCCATCAACATAGTGTTTGACTCGGTGGCCATTCACTTTAAAAGTATCACCCTTCCAGTTCACCATTTCAATTGTACCATAAGGGTACACCTTTCTTACCACAAATGGTCTCGTCCATCGGAACTTAAGCTTTCCTGGTGATAACTTGAAACGGGAATTGTAAACAAGGACACGATCTCCTTCCATGAATTCTTTTGGATGTTTCAATCTTTTGTCGTGCCATTGTTTGGTTTTTTCTTTGTAAATTAGAGAGTTGTCATAGTCTTCGAGCCTCAACTCGTCTAATTCGTTTAGTTGGGTCAAACGTAACCGACCCGCTTCTTGGTAATCCAAATTGCATGCCCTTAGCGCCCAATGAGCTTTGTGTTCAATCTCCAACGGGAGATGGCATGCTTTTCCGTATACCATACGGAAAGGAGTTGTTCCAATTGGTGTTTTGTAGGCCGTGCGAAAGGCCCACAATGCATCGTTTAACTTGATTGACCACTCTTTTGGATTTGCACCAACGGTCTTTTCAAGTATGCGTTTTAATGACCGGTTGGTGTTTTCTACTTGCCCACTTGTCTGGGGATGATAGGATGTTGAAATTTTATGGATTACTCCATATCTCTTCAACACCTTTTCCAATTGCTTATTGCAAAAGTGGGTGCCCCGGTCACTTATAAGAGCTTTTGGCGTGCCAAACCTAGAGAAAAGTTCCATCAAAAAGTTTACCACAACTCGGCCATCATTTGTTGGTAGAGGTTTTGCCTCCGCCCATTTGGAAACATAATCTATGACAACAAGTATGTATATGTAAGAATGAGATTTTGGAAAGGGCCCCATAAAGTCAATTCCCCAAACATCGAACACCTCGCATACTTGGATGCTTTGTTGAGGCATTTCATCCCGTTTAGTGATTTGACCGGCCCGATGGCACGCGTCACAAGCCTTACAAACAGTGTAGGCATCTTTGAATATTGTAGGCCAATAGAAACCGACCTCGTAAACTTTCCTCCCCGTGATTTGGGGACCAAAGTGCCCACCTGTTGGACCAAGGTGACAGTCAAGCAGAATTTCGGTGCATTCTTTCCCCGAAACACACCGACGAATAATTCCATCCGCACATCGCCTAAATAGATAAGGGTCTTCCCAAAAATAGTATTTTAGGTCACTAAAGAATTTCTTTCTTTTCTGATGTGACCAACCGGTTTCTAGGAATCCACCCGCAAGATAGTTGGCTATGTCTACAAACCATGGATCATCAATTTTCTCAATCTTCATGAGATTTTCGTCTGGAAAGTTATCTTGGATAACAGTCTCATGGAGAACCCCAAGATTCGGGTTCTCAAGTCGAGAAAGGTGATCGGCAGCTAGGTTTTCGGCCCCCTTTTTGTCTTTAATATCGATGTCGAATTCTTGCAAAAGCAAGACCCAACGTATTAACCGGGGTTTAGCATCTTTCTTAGCAAGCAAGTACTTCAATGCCGAGTGGTCTGTATAGACAACCGTCTTTGCTAGTACCAAATAGGATCGAAATTTATCAAACGAAAAGACGATTGCCAGGAGTTCCTTCTCGGTGGTAGTGTAATTAAGTTGGGCTCCTTGCAATGTCTTGCTAGCATAATAAATGGGCTTGAAATGTTTTTCAATTCTTTGTCCCAAGATGGCACCAATAGCAAAGTCACTAGCGTCACACATAAGTTCGAATGGTATTGACCAATTCGGTGATATGAGAATGGGTGATTGTGTGAGCTTTGCTTTAAGTAGGTTAAAGGCGGTAAGACACTCGTCCGTAAAGACATATGGAGCATCTTTCTCAAGAAGTTTGTTCATGGGGGTTGCAATTTTGGAAAAATCTTTAATGAACCGCCGGTAAAAACCGGCGTGCCCCAAAAAACTTCTTACGCCTTTTACATTTGACGGTGGTGGTAATTTGGCTATGACTTCCACTTTAGCTCTATCCACCTCCAGACCTGCACAAGAAATTTTATGACCCAATACAATGCCCTCTTTTACCATAAAATGGCATTTTTCCCAGTTTAGCACAAGATTTGATTCTTCACACCTAATCAACATACGCTCAAGATTATGAAGACATGAGTCAAAAGAATCACTGAAGACTGAAAAGTCATCCATGAATACTTCCATAAAGTCTTCAATCATATCATGAAAAATAGCTACCATACACCTTTGAAAGGTAGCAGGAGCATTGCATAAGCCAAAGGGCATACGTCGATAGGAGAAAGTACCATAAGGGCATGTAAAGGTCGTTTTCTCTTGGTCCTCTGGTGCTATAGGGATTTGGAAATATCCCGAGAAACCGTCAAGAAAACAATAAAAGTTCTTTCCTGCTAACCTTTCCAACATTTGATCAATGTAAGGAAGAGGAAAATGGTCTTTTCGGGTAGCATCATTTAATTTTCTGTAATCAATACATACCCTCCAACCCGTGATAGTCCTGGTAGAAATTAATTGGTCGTCTTCATTTGTGACAACGGTCATGCCACCCTTTTTGGGCACGCATTGGACCGGACTCACCCAAGGGCTATCCGAAATTGGATAAATGAGACCTGCATCTAGGAGTTTGACAATCTCCTTTTTAACAACTTCTTGCATATCAGGGTTGAGTCGCCTTTGTCTTTGTACACATGGCTTATAGTTATCTTCCATTAATATCTTATGCGTACAATAAGAGGGACTTATACCCTTGATGTCATGAATTTTCCATGCTAGAGCCGTTTAATGGGCTTTTAACATGGAAACAAGTTTAGACTTCTCACTTACAGAGAGTTCGGATGAAATGATAACCGGGAGAGTAGAACCTTCTTGTAGGTAAGCATATTCCAAGTGTTTTGGAAGTGGCTTGAGTTCTAAAATGGGAGGTTCTTCAATCGATGTTTTACATCGGTACTCATTTCCTAAATCCAACTTTCTGTATTCTTCATCATTTGGCTCATAACCGTTAGCCATCAAGGTGGTCAACATCTCCACTTCTTCCAACATATTCTCTTCATCACCTTTCGCAAAAATGCATTCTCCCGTACCTTGCAATTCTGGAAATTCCTGCAACAACTCCGAATATGTGTCTATGGTTTGCACATAATAACATTGATCATCAGTAGACTCGGGGTATTGTAGGGCATGGTCAACGGAAAAGGTAACCTTCATATCCTCAATACTAAGGGTCAATTTCTGCCCATGAACATCTATCATAGCTCTAGCGGTATTGAGGAAAGGTCGACCTAATATAAGAGGCACACGTGTGTCCTCCTCCATGTCCAAAATTACAAAGTCAGCCGGAAATACTAGGGTACCTACTTTTACCAACATATTCTCTAAAATTCCACGAGGGAATTTAACAGAGCGGTCCGCTAGTTGAATTGCCATTCGGGTTGGTTTTAGTACCCCGGGGTTTAGCTTAACATATAATGAATAAGGCATTAAATTTATGCTAGCCCCTAAATCCGCTAATGCTTTAATGCATTCCAAATCTCCCAGGAGACATGGTATGGTAAAACTTCCAGGATCTGCTAATTTCTTTGGTATTTTGTTCATCAAAATTGCTGAACAATTAGCATTCATGGTGACGGATGAAAGTTCCTCCATTTTCTTCCGATTAGTAAGTAAGTCTTTTAAGAACTTAGCATACTTGGGCATACCTGAGATTACATCAATGAAAGGCATATTTATGTTAATTTGTTTAAACATATCTAGGAATTTTGACCTTTCGGCCTCTAGCCTTTCTTGTTGTTGTTTTCTTGGGTATGGGAGCGGTGGTTGATATGGTTTCACTACGGGTTTTTCCCGTTCTTCCTTTTCAACCACTTTTTCCGGCTCCTTAACTGGTTCATTATTTCGGTTCAATGGAACACTAAAATCAGAATTTTCGGGCATTTTTGGAGCATCGTATGCTAAACCACTCCGTGTGGTGATAACATTGGCGTGCTCATTTCGAGGGTTCTTATTTGTATCGCCCGGTAAACTACCTGGTTTTCTCTCACTAAGTAAATTAGCTAAACCACTCATTTGTTTCTCCAAATTCTGAATTGAGGCTTGTTGATTTAGAAACTGGTGTTCGTTTTTCTCGTTGGTTTGGTTTATATTTGTGACAAGCTGAGTTTGTGATGAAATCAACTTTTCCAACATACTCTCCAAATTTGACTTTTTTTCTTCCTGTTGGGGTTTTTGATAAAAACCCGGAGTTTGTTGTTGGAACCCACTACTTGACCCTTATTGGTAATTGGAATTTTGACCTTGAGGGTTGTAGGGGTTGTTAAAGTTCCGGTTAAATTGGGCTCTTCCTTGAAATTGATTGTTATTTCTTTGGCTTATGAAAGCCACTTCTTCTTTTTGAGCCATTGTTAAACCAGCATCACAATCTTTTCCTAAATGAAGACCACCACAGTATTCACAACCTACTTTCATACTATGAATTTCCTTGGTGATTTTATCCATGGTTCGAGCAACACCGTCTATTTTAACACTTAGGGAACTAAGGTCATCATAGGCACCGGCGCTTTGGACTTGAGCATTATGAGTAATTGGGCATTCTTGATGCCACTCATGAGAATAATCGGCTAGCTTCTCGATTATTTCATAAGCCTCTTGCTCGGTTTTGTCCATAAGAGAACCACCGGCCGCTTGGTCAATTGAAATTCGGGTTGCTACATCACAACCTTTGTAAAAGATTTGGACCTTTTGAAAGGTATCCAAACCATGGTTTGGACAACCTCTTAGCATTTTGGAAAATCGATTCCATGCTTCATACAGGGTTTCCATCGGCTTTTGACAGAATTGGGTAATTTCGTGTTGGAGTCTCGCGGACTTGGATGCTGGAAAATATTTCTTAAGAAATTTTTCCAACATACCATCCCACGTTTCTATCGTAGCCTTGGCCAATGAATCTAACCAACTTCGTGCTTCCCCTTGGAGTGTCCAAGGGAAAAGTCTTAATAATATGGCCTGGTCAGTTTCTGGTTTAAGTTTAAAAAGAAGACATATCTCTTGAAAGAGACGAATATGTTCGTTTGCATCTTCATTCGGACCACCACCAAATTGACACCTGTTATTAATCATTTGAAGAATTGGTCCTTTTATTTCAAAAGTTACCTCACCAGTAGGTGGAGTAATAGCACTACCTTGTCCGGTCCGGGTTGCTTTCATCTTTGCTGCCATTGATTGTCGTGGTACCAACGGTCTTTCTCCTTCCATTTCAAAATTTGGGGGTTGAACGGGTTTACCAAAGTCTGAATATCGAGGCTTGGTCGTACTTGATTCTGAATCAAAGGTTTCTTGCTTTGATGAAGATTCAAAAATTTCAAGTACTTCTTTTGAAATCCTACCAAGCTTTCTATCAGGTTCTGTAAACGGTGTAAGTAATGGAGATTCTGAACTTCGAGTATGTGGCATATGCGACCTATAAACGGTCAATCACACAACTAACAAAAACTATTAAACATACCGATTCTACAAAATTAAAATCAAAGACTATTAATAATTTAAAAATAATTAAGAAACTACTTAATCACAAATCAGTTAATAATTCTATTTTGACACAAAACTGTCCCCGGCAGCGGCGCCAAAAACTTGATGTGGTGAGAAGTGTCGTATAAATTGTCGTATAAAATAATATGGAAAAATACCGATTAAAGATTTCTACACACTAACGGGCAGTGTACCCGATCGTGTAGTAGTATAGTAACTGGTTTAGTTCCGTGTATCGTTCCAAGGACAGTTGTATTAGCCAAACTAGAATTAGAAACTATATTATGATTAACTAAGTAAATGAAACTTAAAGGTACAAGTTTTTTGTTTTGGTGGCCATTTAACGATTTAGCCAAATCAGAGAAGGTTAAATGTAAAAACAATATTTTTGGTCTTTTAAATTTATAAGATGAAAATAAATGCAAAGAAAGCAAGTAAGATAGTTTTGATTTAAATCAAAGAGATGAAATGCTCATCTAGATATTTTACCCTCGGTATTGGATGTAAGTTTTGATATTAAGGCCTGATTGAATAATTATGTGTGTAAGTTATCTAATAGGTTCACTAAGAGTTCTCTTGAATAAACATGCAAACACAATCACAAGATCAAGGGTTCCCTTTTCACTATGGTTCTTGTATTTGTAATCAAATAACTATTATAAGCATGCTAATCACCTAAATCGACCCGCCAAGAGTTCTCTTTAGCGAGTACTCAAACTAGAATTACTAAGTGAGGGTTCCCTATTACTTAGACCTTTTCGTTTGTGACTAGTTGATTAGCTAGATCAAAGACTTGAATAACAATTGTCTTTGCGTTCGCTCTACACAATTCATTCCTATTTTGTTTAACCATTTTAATCTAGTTTGCCCCCTTGGTCCGGTTTAGTAAACAATCAATCTAAGACAAGTTGATTGTAAATCAATATGATACATCAACAAGAGTTCTCTTTATCAACAACATATTAATTAACTAGATACAAATGATTTTAACAGCAATAAGCATGGTTCTTAATTCAAGCTTTAATCTATCACACATAATACATTCAATCAATAAGATTACATCCAATACCTTGGTTATTAATCTAGACAAACATTATATAAACTAGCCAACAATCATGGTAACAGACAACATAACAATCAGATTAACAACTGAAATCATTGTTTTAGAACAAGGAATAACCTACAAGAACAAGGAGTTCTTGGATGATGAAGGTTTTGATCTTTGATGTCTTGATGTTGAGCCTCTTCCAAGAGCTTGGAGTTCTCCAATTTTGCTCCTAAAAATCGTCTCTGTACTCTCTGGTTCGTAAGTTATGAAACAGTCCCTCAAAACAGTAGTTTTAAAGTGGAAAAAGTAGGTAAAAAGCACAAAAGTCGGCTGAAACCTACTACGGGACGGCGTCCAAAAAGGCTGGACGGCGTCCCGTCCTTAAGAGCTAGACGGCGTCTTCAAATCCAGGACGGCGTCCTGTTTCAAGAGGCTGGACGACGTCCTATAACCCCGGACGGCGTCCAGATATGCTGAAATCCACTGTTTCGCTTTCTTTTCAATCCTCTTTTATTTGGACGAAGCCTAACACCTTGGAAGCTTTGTTTTACCATTTTAGAGCACTAAATAGACCTTAAGTCGTATCGGGATCAACCAATGTCATAAATCATCAAAACTCTTTGTAAATCACTCTTCCGATAAAAATTTGCGCATCTTGGATTATCACTTGTAGAAACGCCTTCATTATCCTCGATTCTAGAGCATTTTACACGATATTGCGATAGATATATATGATGTTATTGAGCAATATCAGCATAATCTGTATATAAAAGTGGATCACAAGATTTCAGTTGTTTCATCCAGAAACGTTTATCAATGGATTCTACATAACAGAGCACCCTGGTAACTAAGCTTTAACGTTATAATAAGTACCCCTGTTTTAACATACATGCAACCAACATGTACAATACACGCAAACCAACGTGTACTAAACTAAAATAGCATACGTCTGTTTTATAGTTCAGGCTAGGGTTTTTATACCTGGAACAGACAGGGATGTCAAGCCCTATGGATCCATATACTACTACTCGCGCCCACCAGTTCTTATAACTGACAGTTACTAGTTACCAAAGCTAAGGGATTTTCGGTTCAAACTCGGTGTAGAATTTAGTATGTACTTGTGTCCATTGCGTTTAAAATAAATTGCATGTATTCTCAGCCCAAAAATATATTGCAAAAGCAATTAAAAAGGGAGCAAATGAAACTCACCTTAGCAGCATATAAAGTTGTTCACCAAAATGTGACCGTAACTCGGATTACCAAATAACCGTAGATCTCAACCTAGAGAACATATGTTGGTCAATAAATGTCTATTAAGCTAGGTCAGGTCATAGTGTATCACAATCCTAATGCTCGAGATTGACATATAAAAGTTATCCAAAGTCGTTTCAAAAAGTCAATTTTGACAATAGTTCAACAAAACGAGACGTGCCTTATATTAGGATTCATTTACTCGGTTGGTAATATTCAAAAATCCAATTTATCAATCTTATAAACAAGTTGTTTAAATATTAATTGCAGATTCATAAGCAATTCCAATTAACGTCAATTATAATTCAGTTGATCATATCTTTTAATCCGTTCATCGCAACTATTTGATATCTAAATGAAAAGTTATTGATTTTTCGACAGCTTCCCAAAAACATGTATATCATATACCTTTACCAGTAATATATGTATTTAATTCGTGATTCATTATAAACTGTTTAGCGACAAAATTTAGCATACAAGCATGTATAAATATATATACTCGAGCACTAGACATGGATACACAATTATTATATAAAAGATAAAATATGAGTGCTTACGTATCAATATTGAGATTCAATATTGTAGGAAAGTACGTAGACGCAACATATATGATAAACACTAGGTTTGATTTGCCAATAATACCCACGTACATTACCCATAACTTCCATAGCTATAACCCATAATTTCCTTAGCTCTATCCCGCTTGAAAACCCATTTTTGAAAGTGACATGCTCATGACCTCGTCGTAGTATTTTATGTATAATACTAATTAATAATATTACTACTAATAATATTAAGATTTAAGATTAATAATAATATTAATCTTATTATTATTAATAATAATAATAATAATAATAATAATAATAATAATAATAATAATAATAATAATAATAATAATAATAATAATAATAATAATAATAATATAATAGAGAAAGAGATCGAGATAGATGGATAATTGAATCAGAAAAACTGAAACGTTCGATATTTAAAGGACTTGGCTCACCTAACATGCCCATGCGATCGCATGGGTCTGAAGGCTTATGGCCATGCGATCGCATGGCCTTCAGTTCCAGCTCACAAACCTTTTTGTCCTACGCTTGTCGACATATTTTTATATTAATATAATATATTTAATTTATATAATTAATTATATATTATATTATATTCACGTGTACAGTTGATTTGTAATTTTTGTTCCGATGACTCGTACGTTATCACCCGACTCATGTCCCGGTTCCGGTTTCTCAAACGCATTTTCGTACGCTTAGAAAATTAGCACTTTACGTTTCGTGACTCGTACCTTTGTCAATAATTAGACTTAATCATTGATAAACTATGTCACTCGAAGTGTAGCTTTAATCAATTAAGTGTTTTGGTTATTTGCTTCTATAAATCATCATCTCGTAGTATATACATATACATATATACATTTTCATTTTGAAATAGTGTTTAATGTAGCAAAGTTACTGCAGCAAAGTTTTTTACTGTAGCAAATAGTGATTTTCGAAAACATTGTAGCCTTTCGGGTACTGTAGCAATTCAAAAATACTGTAGCAAATTAGTGTTTTACTGGTTCATCTTAAACGTTTTAGTTAACTTTATCTAAATTTCAATCGAATCAATACTCGAATGTTACTATCGTTTACTAAATAACTTGAAATCACATATATATATATATATATATATATATATATATATATATATATATATATATATATATATATATATATATATATATATATATATATATATATATATATATTGTTCGTGAATCTTCGAGAACAGTCAAAGAATAATTGATTACATGAATATAGTTCCAAAACTTTCGTGACTCAACATTACAGACTTTGCTTATCGTGTCGGAAACGTTATAGATTAAGTTTAAATTTGGTCAGAAATTTCCGGATCATCAGACAAAACAACATTATATACAATAAAATGTTATATGCGGCTAGCATAAATTTATTTACATTTAGACAATATTTATTGTTGTATCAAGTGTGCCAGTATGCTGCCTGGTCTATCAGCACAAGATAGACAATATTCTTCAACCAGCACATGATGTGTGCCCTCCACATAAAGACTTCAATTTTTTCGGTACCAACTTATTACGCAAGGTCCCACTTAATGAAATATGTGTGGTGAGCACCCTCAAGTCGATAAAGTTGTTAGTTCTTTTGTTGTGAATTGAGCTCCATCACCCGCTTTCCATTTCCAATTATCTCTAGCTTGCGGGTTAAATTTCACACTCACTATCATTTGTTCCAACCTTTGTAGCTTGTCATTTGCCCGACCACTTGGTTCCCTTGCCCATGCCCATGTACCCACCAGGGGCGGAACATTTAAGGGACCAAAGGGGGTATCCGCCCCCCTCGATTTCGGGAAAAAAAAAATTTACACTAAAAAAAAAAATTTACAAAAAAATAAGGTTTTTTTTTAGTGTTTACCCCCTTTGATTAGTTTCGCCCCCCGAGTCGGGGTCAAGTTCCGCCACTGGTACCCACACTTTTTACTCCGTCTCACGTAAGTCTTTCTTGAATCGAAACGTAGCTACGTATTTATTTTTATTTTTTTTACCAGACATATGATCTGAAACGTATACATGAGGATGTATTTGTATATTTGTATTGCTGGCTTAAAAATACTACGAAGTACGTAACTACCAAACTTTGAATCAAATATATTGTGGGCTTGAAAACAGTAGTTAGCAAATTTTAAAGGAGTATATAGTTCTTTTTGTTGTGACCAAAGGAAATAGGTGGTGTCAAAATAACATTGGCAATCGTGGGATTCGTGGGATCAAATATAATAAACTGCATAAATATCCATCCATATTCCATGTTCCATATTTTTCCTATTTTTCCTTATATTAAATTAAAAACTCAAAACATTAAACAAAAAATCATTATCTTTTTCTACTTTTCCCCTTTTCGGTTACACCCTAAACCTGATTTCATCCGTTGTCACCGCACCACAGCCTTCCACCATACGACGCCGTCGCTGGTCGCCGATAACTCCATTTACCGCCTTCATGTTACTAAACTACCCTCTTTCTTTCTACACACAACCGTTTCCCATCTTTCTTTTTTTCTGACCAAACACTTTCTTAATCGTCATCATGTTCCGACAAGTCGGTTACCCTTTAAATTTCAGGTATGTGCATATGTTTAATCAAACATCAAACGGCCCCCAGTTCAGATATAAGCTTTTTTTTCAGATTTTGATTTTGTTTTTCGTCTATATCTATTTTTTTCAGATCTAAGTTTTTTTCAGGGTATATATCTAGTTTTCGTGTTTTAGTTACATTTTCATGTTTTAATCACGTTTTATTTTTTTTCAGATCTGGGAGTTGGTGGTAGTTACCGATGGTTGTAAAGTTGCCGGAAGTGGCAGTCGATGTTGCTTGGTGGTGGAGTTTTGTAGTAGTAGTCCATAAGAATGTATATCATTAAGTATAAAATTAAAAGTTGTTCATAATTGAGTTTATAGTTTTTCAGATTTGAGTTTAGGTCATGATTTTTTTAGATCCATGTTAATATCATATGTACCTTTGTAGATCTGCTTTAATAGTATGTATTTTTTTACTGTGTGGGTGGTGGTCATTGTGGACGTTGTAGCCGACGGTGACTGATGACGGTGGGTGACGGAAGTAAACGCCAGTGAGGTTTGGTATGGCGGTTTGTAGTTTTTTTTAACTAAAATAGTTACTTTCAGAAATTCAGAGGTTTTTAAAAGATGAAATGACGAAGTTACCTCTACTATGAAGAGTGCTTCTTTAGGATATAAGGATAATAAATAAATGAATTCAAATAATAATGTATATAAATATAAATATAAATATAAATATATAAATATAAATTAAATATAAATTAATAAATATATATACATAAAGTTGGACTTAGAAACACAAAAGCCTTACGACTGCATCTTCTAGGGTTTAAGTTGGACTATTATTGTTGCTATTTTTATACTGTATATAATATAAGTTGAGACCTTAAACCTTAGTTTATTGTTTTTTTTGCAGGTTTATCAAGATTAATCATTTCTTCATCTTCAACTGATTACTGCCGCTTTTAGGGTTAGTTATGATTCAACTATATTCATACAATGTTCATATTAATGCTTAAACCCCTGATGATTCTATGATATCTTTTGTGTATACAAAGTCTTGATCTCGATGGAAACATATTGTCGTTTATTGATATATTATTTATTTATTTATAAAAATTATAATATTATGATCGGTTGAATGCGAAACTTTTAAATTGTGATATTTTTATGTTGCTTTGTCTGCTCATTATATTAATGGGTTTTTTTTTGTGAATTACTGGTACCATTTAAATGGTAACATTTGGATTGAAAGAATATGATTTATTGATGTTTTAGGGCTTTTATTAAATTAAAGTTACTTAAGAGGTGCTAAGTCAAATGCAACTTGAAATTACTAATAAATCGAGCCAATTTCAAATTAATTGCTCTGAATTGGGGTTTAGCTAAACCAAATTTGCAAGTTTGTATTAATATGAATATATTTCAAACCTTGAAATTCTGACCTTTATGCTGTATATTTTAAAAGGTTGAATTGTAATTTGTTGAATTTTTCTTTTTTTTTTAAGCCGGAGGTCCTTACAGAACCAATCTCTCTACCCTGGAGTAGAGAGAAGGATGACTTTCTCTTCTTGTGGGTAGAGAATTTTTTTCTCGACTAGTGGTTAGAGAAACGACTTCTTTTCTAGTCTAGGGTAGGGAAGAATTTTCTACATCTCACCTCCCCCTACTTCGCAAATGAGAGATTGGTTAATGTTGTTGTTGTATATACACCAAATCAACTAGATATGTTGAAATAGGTTATAAGTAGAACACATACATATTTGACATCTGTTTTTGTCATTTTAGGTTGCTCAATTATTTGCAAATGGAAATGCAACAAGAAAGCTTTAAAAGCCTCTCGATTTATATATTTTTGGGATTTTGAGAACTACCCTTTCCCTAATCCACTTCACGAGCCTCATAACGTACATCATAACATCTTAAACATGCTCCGTTTAAATGGCTATCGTGGAAAAGTTTTAAAAATAGAAGCATATGGAGACGTCAAGGTGATAAAAGATAAGTGTCATTATGATATCAACGACGGTGGTCTCCTTTTAAATCATGTACCAAAAAGATGTGATTAGTAAATTCAACTATTATTAGATAATTGAAAGTTATCTAAATTTTACAAATAAAAATTGATTTGGCCGAGTTTTTACATGTTAGACCCGTTTTCCTTCTCATTATTGTTATTATTATTATATTTTAATTTTAATATATATATATATATTTTTTTCTTTTTATGATTTAAGGCATCAAAGAATGTGATGATAAGAAGTTGATTTATGAGATATTAGTATGGGCTTTTGAATGGAAATCACAGAATCGGACAGACCGGGTGAGTTTGTTAATAATAACGGGAGACGGAGATTTCTCTTACTTTCTAAATCACCCATATATAGCCAGACACAAAATAATGATAGCATCTCAGTTCAACATCAGCAAAGTTATGAGTAGCATAGCGAGTATACGTTTTAATTGGTTTGATATGGTAAACCCCTATAAGGGAAAAACCAACCGCAAGTCAAACAAAAACTAAAAGTTCCAATCCACTGATGAAAAAAAAATAGATGAGGTTCTAGCCTGTCTCAAGTTCCATAAACTAGATGATGATGCAAACATCGGAAGCTATCAAATATTGTATGAAGTATTTTGGGAATGATGGGAGATGCCGACGAGTTAATGTACATAAGGTTTCAAATGACGGAGTAAAGAAAGAAAGGATAGTTGATTGCGGTGAAGGTATTTACAGAGGGGCTTTACAACATCTGTTGCCATCCATTTGTCCCATGGAGGATAACCCTAACGTGTGTATGAGCTTCATATATTTGGAAAACTTTAGAAATTTTCCATCATAGGAGGAGGGTTAAAGTTTGTTTACAACATCTGAAAACACTAAACCTTAAATCCCAAACTCTAAACCGGGCTAAATTTTGAAAAAAAACTTCATATAAGACGTACAAAAAAATTTAATCCGATTTAGACTTGGTCTAATATTTTGTTTTCAGATGTTGTAAAAAAACTTTGACCCACATCTGATAATAGAAAATTTTCTAAAGTCTCCCAAATATGACGCTTATACACGTTAGGGTTACCCTAGGGCAAACGGATGGCCACAAATGTTGTAAAAGCCCCTATGTAGATTCCTTCACCACAATCAACTATCTTTTCTTTCTTTACTCCGTTATTTAAACCTTAGGTACATTTACTCGTTGGCGTCTCCCATCAGTCCCAACATATTTCATACAACATTTGATAGCTTCCACTGTTGGTATGATCTTTCTCTAGTTCAAGGAACTTGAGACAGGCTAAAACCTCATCTATTTTTTCTTTTTAGTGTAATCTTTATTGGAACTTTGAGTTTTGTTTGTCTTCCAGTTGGTTTTCCCTTAAAAGGTTTACCGTATTGAACTAATTAAAACGTATACACGCTACGCTACTCATAGCTTCGTTGATATTGGACTAAGATGCTATCATTATGTTGTGTCTGGTGACTGATTTAGAAAGTGAGAAAAATCTCCATCTTCCGTTATTATTAACAAAATTCATCCCGTCTGTCCGATTCTGTGATTTCCATTCATTAGCCCACACTAATATCTCATAAATCAACTTTTTATCAGCGCCTTATTTGATGCCCGAAATCATAAAAAGAAAAAATATTAAAAATAAAATATAATAATAACAATAATGAGGAGGAAAAAAGGTAAAAATTCAGCTAAAGTATCAATTTTTATTTGTAAATTTTTTAGATTATTTTCAATTATCTAATAATAGTTGAATTAACTCGTTACCTCTTTTTTGTACATGATTAGAAAAGAGACCACCGTCGTAAATATCAGAATGTCACTTATCTTTTATTGACGTCTCCATATGCTTCTATTTTTACAACTTCTCCACGATAGCCATTTAAACGGAGCGTGTTTAAGTTGTTACGACGTACTTTACGGGGCTCGTGAAGTGGGTTAGACAAGGGCAGTTCTCAAAATTTCTAGAAAATATAAATTGGGGCGCTTTCAAATTGCATTTGCAAATAATTCAGCAACCTAAAATGACAAAAACATATCAAATATGTATGTGTTGTGTTTTTACATGTCAAATATGTATGTGTTGTGTTTTTAGCCTATTTCAACATATCTAGTTGATTTGGTGTATATCTCAATACCAAATTCATTATGAAAAACTCAACAAATTACAATTCAGCCTTTTAAAGGTCAAAATTTCAAGGTTTTAAATATATTCATATTTAATACAAACTTGCAAATTTGGTTTTAGCTGAACCCCAATTCAGAGCAATTAATTTGAAATTGAATCGGTTTTTCAGTAATTTCAAGCTGCATTCGAAATTATATTTGTAGGGAATGTTCTTGCTATGGTTAACAACAATGTTTCCAGATCTAAAACCACCTCCATCTAATCAATTAACTGAAACATGTAAACAGTCAACACATTCTCAAATTGCTTTCATGATATTTGCATTCATATTCATCTCAATGGGTTCTGGTGGTGAACAGATTGACATCAAAAAATGTCAATAATGAAAGAGCTTTAGAAAGCTTTTTTGGGTGGTATTACGCAGCCGGTGCAATCGGTGTCCTTCGCGTTTATCGGTATTTTTTATATTCAAGATCATGCTGGTTGGAAAGTTGGATTTTGTGTTCCTGCAACTCTTATGCTGTTATGCTTCTTCACTTTATGTGAAAATGGAAGTTAAAAAGCTTATTTACTAGCTTTTTGTAAGTGATTGTTGTTGCTTATAAGAACCGAAAACTACCGTTGCAATCACCAAATGCTGATGGGTGGCTTTATCATAAGGATTCACTTGATGCGTTGCCCACAAATAGACCAAGGTACACCATTTTTGTTTTGATTGTTGTTACTTTATTATAAATAGATTGAAACCCTTAAAGTGAGAAGGTGAATGGGTCGGGCAAGTTGGGTAACGGGTCAAAACAGATACAGTAAATTTTTGGGTACATGTTGTGATGGGTTGGTTTTGACCATTTTGTCCATTTTTTAAATACATAGCTAGCATGTCAAAGGTGATTACAGAATGTTATTTATTATTCTTAATTCACATATAATTAATTTGGAAGGGTCTATATTGAATGAAAATTTGGTGATTTTTGACCCATTTGACCTGCTTACTGTTGAACTAATCCATCCGTTTGACTTGCTTGGTACATGTCAAAATGGGTCGGGTTGGTTTACACCACTTCTGATTCAATTTGTGCAACTTTTGCTATAGTTGGATGCTTTTTAATTGTTTATTAGGTTCTTGAACAAGCTTGCATCATTCATCATTCAGAACCCATTAGATTTGACCTCGGATGGAATTGCATTAGACCCATGGAGTTTATGTACAGTAATACAAATCGAAGAACTAAAAGCACTAATCAGAGTTTTACCAATATGGTCATCATGAATCATGATGCCGATTAAGGTTAGTCAATCTTCGTTTCCCGTAATCCAAGCAAGCACAATGGATGGACATTTAAGGTCAAGTTTCCAAATTCCCGCAGGCTCATTTGCTTTCTTCACAATCGCAGTTTTAGCCCTTTGGGTCATGTTATACGATCGTGTTGTAATCCCGTTAGCGTCACAAAAAAGTGGTAAACCGGTTCATATTGGTGTTAAGTTAAATCGTGTTGTAATCCCGTTAGCGTCACAAAAAAGTGGTAAACCGGTTCATATTGGTGTTAAGTTAAGAATGGGAATTGGGCTACTTATCTCAACAATGGCGGTAGTGGTTTCAGCCATTGTTGAACATGCAAGAAGAAAACAAGCATTTAAACAAGGATTAGTGAATAATCCACAAGTTGTTGTTGCCATGTCAGCAATTTGGTTGGTCCCACAATACTGCTTGCATGGATTAGCCGAAGCCTACCATGAGTTATATCGAGCTGTGCCGAATGTTTTCACTTGGTGAAAAAATTGAAGAACCGAGCACAAAGATTAACGTGTTACTGCAAGCTTATATTTGTCTGCTGGACGTTGAGGGACTTTCGTTGGCTTCTGATTTGGTGTTCATAACTCAGGTGTGTGTGTTTTGTTTTTAGTATAACATTCTTAGTTAAGCTTTCTTTTTTTCCTTGTTTATTCGTTTCCCCTGATGTGATATTTGTACTTGGTATTTACCACTGTTGTAAACAGTAAAAATCCCCATTTAATCCTATCAAGGAATCAGGCCGATCCAATTTTCCAATGGGTGGAAATTGGATATTGCCGTTCAAAGTGGGGAATTTAGTTGGTAGTCAAAATAGGTCAAAGCCAAAAGTTGGTCAACTTTTAAATCTGAATTTTTAAATCAAGAATTAATTCAAGCTTGGTTTATGTTTATGGTTTCCTTGTATATATTATACACACAGCGTTTTTAATCCTTACCGTTTATACAATTCGGCTTGGTTTTCACTGGTTTGGTTTGGATTCGATTCGGCCTTTGGATTAAATGGTGTCAGACCAAATATTATCGAATATCCTTCCCCTTGATACTTCAGGATATAGTTTGTTGATCAAAACTTGACTTTTTTGCAGAGCACGGGGCGTCTATTGCGTGCTCTCTTTTCGAGATCGTGTTGAAAAGAGGGTGGGCCCAATTAGCTGAAAAAGCTTTAAACTAGTGCAAAATTGTGATATAGGTATGTCACTAGGGGCTATATCAAGAGAAACGAATGAAGCAATTGCAATTGCTACGAATAGGATGGACGGAAAATCTAATTCTGGACGGAAAATCTATTCCTCGTATGCTAATTGACCGTTTTGTATAAAATAAAATAAGTTCTAAGTTATAATGGACCGTTTCGTGTAACTAATGTATGATAATATATTTGGTAATTCAATCCAGCACCCAAGCGTTTTAAAAATAATCAGCAAATTTTCAGTAATAGTACGTTTTTTTTGAATAAAATGATTCATGATGTTTATTGTCAAAATCAATCAACCTCTGTCAACCTTGGTCAATGTCAGTTAAACTCGATCAATACTCGATTTCTCTGAAAATGTGTCAAAATTGGTCAAAGTTCGTCAACATCGAGTTCTCCCCGAGTGCCGAGTTCTACCCACACTCTACAAATAACTACTCTCATGTACAACATTTTTTTTGTAAAAATTTAAATCATATGGATAGCCCTTAGGGGGCTATTCATAGAAAAATTCCAATATTTCTAAGTAGCAATAATTTGGGAACTTTTATTACTACCACGACATGTAATTTGTTCATTGTCGGATATTTTTTCATTTTTCTGTTTAAACATGATCTAAAGGGGGCGCCTGATTATTATGTTGGAACGGACTGATCACCCATTTCCGTATATGCGTTAAGGTGGCAAAATGGGTGGGTCGGTCAGGTTGTTTAATGCCTCAAAATGAATAAATATTTATCTGCACATTGTTAATCAGAATATTAAATCTTAGTAGTAAATCCCTAGATAGTGTGTTAAAATTGGTTTATCCTGAAATAATAATTAATAATTTCAGACTTTTGAGGATGCATTGGTGGATGAAGCAATAGCAAGAAACCATAGCACAACAGGGGAAGCCATTGAAGTTGGTAGCGCTGCAGGTGCATATCGAATCATCATAACGCATTTCAGTAAAAGATACCCTAAAATTCCAGTTTTTTGAAGAAAGTCACATGCATTGCTTTTGACATGATGAGTATCAACTTTTCAGATTTACATGTGCTTCCAAGAGTACTTCCATACCTTAAACTGTTGTTTAAGAATAAAATGATTGTTGATGAATCTGACGATGTTGAGGATGCTGTTATTTTAGCTGCTTGAAACACATCGTTATTGAGTACCGATTCTTTTTAAGGCTTTTTTGTTATCTTTTTTGTGAGATTTTGTTATGTGCAGTTGGCCAATTTGTTTGTCTTTCTAGTTTACAATATGATGAGTACAAAACTGAGCCATGAAGCTTGTTTGTTATTATCCCTTGCCTTATTATCAAACTAAATTCTCATTCACTTTGTATCTATGGCTAATAAATTTATGCAATTTGTTATTATAGGTCAGAACTTTGTATTATTTCATGCAAGTATTATAAAAAACTACCATGGTGCCAAACACCTTAAGTTACATAATTCTAAAATTCAAATAAGTCTGCTTTAAATTGAAATTTTGATTCAACTTATTTTTACTTTTATTTTGTATATGAAGATGAAAGAAATATTCACCAGAGTGTGAAAACATAGATATACTTGAAACATAACTAATGTAAAATATATGGATTAGTGTAAAAGAAATCACACATTGATGAGACAAGGGACGATTTCAGACCAAACCATACCTCCTTTTACTCTGTTTCACTGCATTCATTCTGAAAGTTTCTTTTAGAATGACAAACATACAATTTTTTAATTTATTTTCTTGAAAGGCAACAAACATACAATCTAACATGCATACACTGCTCACGGCTTGTATTGTATATGTAATATGTATATATTTATACCCAATGAGTTACATATTTGTATATTACCTAATCCAACCCATGATTATAAGTACTTATTGTTGGGTTTTTATTTGATTTCCAAAATGAGGAACTTATAGCCCAATGTCCAAAGCTCAACAAAATAGGCCCAAGATGCTAATTGACTTAGTCAATCATTCTAGGGCATTTTAAACTTCAAGTGTGCAGCTATTTTGGTCATAAGAGAGATCAGAGATAAGAAAAAGAGTGAGATATTCCATTCCCGTTTTTGAAAATAGCAGGTCAGAACAGAGACGATCCCCGAAGATCTAACCGTTGGATCTTCATAAAATTTAGGCTGTGTCTTCCTGACTTCAGTGCCAAGGTTTTCAACCGTTGAATTCGTCTAAAGAGGTCTGTAGCTCGAGTTATAGCTTCTGGATCAGACTGCAGTTTTTGGGTGAAATCATTCCTCTTTTGTCTTTAATTGTTTCATATACTTGTTGATTGTTGTAGTTCAAGAGTATGATGATGTTGTATACCTCTAGTTGATCTAGAGAAGGATTATTGTATTGCTCTCTTGTTGATGATAGTGGAATTTAAGTGGCTTACGAGTCCCGTGGTTTTTACTCTCGATTTTGAGAGGTTTTCCACGTAAAAAAGTCTCGTGTGTATTGTGTGTGCTTGATTATTGCTTAGCTACTGATTTGGTATTGTTTAGCTACTGATTTGGGTTGGATTTGGTATAGCTTGTTTGTTAGCATCCTCACGGGTTCATACGGGTCGGGAAAGTGTTGGTCAAACGGGTTTGTTTTCGCTTTGTAGATTGTCCGTTGTGACTATTTTTCCATCAAATTGGTATCTAGAGCTTAAGGTTATTTGATTGACATGTGTGAAAGATGGAAGCTAATACAAGTAAAATGATCAGTTAAATGGTTCAAATTATCATGTTTGGAAATGCAAGATGGAGGATCTTCTTTATGTGAAAGATTATTATTTGTCTGTTTTTACTGAGGATAAACCTGAGGAAAAATCTGATGCTCAATGAAAAATTTTGCATAGACAAGTATGTGGGTATATTCGGCAGTGGGTTGATGATAATGTTGTGAATCATATTACTGGGGAGACTGATGCTAAAGCCTTATGGAAAAAGCTTGAGCAGTTATATGAACGAAAGACTGGGAATAACAAGTTGTTCTTAATTAAGCAGATGATGGCTTTGAAGTATCATGATGGGACTCCTATTACAGATCACCTAAATGCATATCAGGGTATTATAAATCAGCTTGCAGGTATGGGTATCAAGTTTGAGGATGAGATTCAGGGTCTCTGGTTACTTGGTACATTACCGGACTCTTGGGAGACTTTTAGGACATCTTTGTCCAACTCTGCACCGAATGGTACTATCACCATGGAATTGGCTAAGGGTAGTATTTTGAATGAAGAGATGAGAAGAAAGTCACAAGGTTCCTCTTCACAGTCAGATATCTTGGTCACAGAAATGCGAGGGAGAAGTCATAGTAGAGGTCAGGGTAAAAGATGCAATCATCGTAGCAGCACACGCAAAGGTAAATTTGCTAATGTTGAGTGTTATAATTGTCATGAAAAGGGGCACACAAAGTGGTATTGTCCAAAGTTAAAGAACGAGAAGAAAAAAGCATACGACAAGAATAAACAAAAGAAAAGTGATGGTGGTGATGATAAGGTTGAAGTTAATGCTATCGCGGATGAGTTCTTTGTTTGTATTGATTATGATATGATCAATCTTACTCATGATGACACGAGTTGGATTGTTAATAGTGGTGCTACATATCATGTTGCAACATGTAGAGACCACTACTCATCTTACACTTCGGGTGACTATGAATTTGCTAGGATGGGTAATGTCGGGTTATTAAAGATCGTTGGTATTGGAGATGTTTGTTTGAAATTTGACACGGGAATGGAGTTAGTTTTGCATAATGTAAAACATGTTTCGGATATGAGACTTAATGTTATTTCAACAGGCATTCTTGATAATGATGGTTATTATAGCAGTTTTGGTAATGGTATTTGAAAACTAACTCTTGGTTCTGATAGTGGGAAGAGGCAAGAAAGACTCAAAATTATACATTACGCGTCCGAAGATCATCCAGAACATTTTCAATGCGGTGGACAATGTTGACTCTACTGATTTGTGGCATAAAAGACTTGGCCACATGAGTGAAAAGGGAATGTCTATCTTGTTAAAGAAGAATGTGTTGTCAGGTGTTAGTGGTATTGATTTGAGTAAGTGTTCTCACTGTTTGGCAGGGAAACAGACCAGAGTTGTGTTTAAGAGTCATTCTTCTTTTCGAATGGAGAACGTACTTGATCTAGTTCATTCGGATGTTTGTGGGCCTATGAAGACTAGAACACTTGGTGGATGTTCCTACTTTGTTACATTCATTGATGATCATTCCAGGAAGGTGTGGGTTTACACCTTAAAGTCAAAAGATCAAGTATTTGAAAAGTTCAAGGAATTTCATGCACTAGTTGAAAGGTAAACAGGGAAGAAACTCAAGTGTATTCGGACTGATAATGGTGGTGAATACATTGACAGATTTGATGCTTATTGTAAGGAGAATGGTATTCGGCATCAAAAGACTCCACCAAAGACACCTCAGTTGAATGGCTTAGCAGAGAGGATAAACAGAACTTTGGTTGAGAGAGTTAGATGTTTGCTTTCACATGCAGGGTTGTCTGATTCCTTTTGGGGTGAGGCTTTAAATACGACAGTTCATATTATTAATCTAACCCCTTGTGTACCTTTGCGTTTTGATGTTCCTAACAGGGTTTGGAGCGGAAAAGATGTTTCTTACCATCATTTACGAGTCTTTGGATGTAAAGCATTTGTTCATGTTTCCAAAGATGAAAGGTTAAAGCTTGATATGAAGACTAAGCCATGTGTATTCCTCGGCTATGGTGAAGATGATTTTGGGTACAGGTTATATGATCCAGTTCAAAAGAAACTTGCACGAAGCCGAGATGTTGTTTTTTCAGAAGATCAAATGTTGAAAGATGTTGAGAAGACAGAGTCAGTTCCTCAACATAATGTCGATCTTGCTGATTTGGATCTGGTTACTCCACAACATGTTGATTCACATGTTGATGATGATGTTCATGATAATGAACATGATACTGATGATAATGATACTCCGGAGCAGGTAGAGATTCTAGTACCAGATATTCCCTCATTTGTCCCACTTAGGCGGTCTACCCGAGATCGTCATCCTTCTGTTAGATATTCTGCTGATGACTATGTACTACTCACTGATGGGGGAGAACCAGAGTGTTATGCAGAAGCTATGAAAGATGAGCATAAGAAAGAGTGGGGTGAAGCCATGCAAGATGAGATGAATTCTTTGCATGAGAACAATACTTATGAGCTGGTGAAGTTACCTAAAGGCAAGAGAGCTTTGAGAAACAAATGGGTATTCAAAGTGAAGACATATGAGCTTACTTCACAACCAAGGTACAAAGCTAGGTTAGTCGTTAAAGGATTTAGCCAGAAAAAGGGTATTAATTTTGATGAGATTTTCTCACCGGTTGTGAAGATGGGATCTATTCGAGTGGTTCTTGGGTTAGCTGCTAGTCTTGATCTTGAGGTTGAACAGATGGATGTCAAGACTGCTTTTCTTCACGGTGATTTGAATAAGGAAATATACATGATGCAACCTGAAGGTTTTCGGGTTAAAGGTAAAGAAAATTATGTTTGTAGACTTCAGAAATGTCTATATGGGTTGAAGCAAGCACCGAGACAGTGGTATAAGAAGTTTGAGTCGGTTATAGGAAATCAAGGCTACCGAAAGACAACTTCAGATCATTGTGTTTTCTTTTAGAGGTTTTGGTGATGATGATTTCATGTAAGACCTGGATTCTGATTCTGGCTGGTCGCGCGCCGCGCCAATGGTCGCTGGCAGACTCCTTTGGTTATTTTAAGAGTTTTAAAAGGGCATTTTGGTCTTTTCGCGTTTGAGCCAGATTTGAGGACTTAACCTCATCCACCCATTTCATTTCCCTATTTCTTTTTCCTTTTCTTTCCATTTTCTCTCAACAAACTCAAACACCCATTTGATTCAAAGGGATTTTTGGAAAGGAAGAAGCGGGTTTTGATCTTTGGCGTAGTAGACAAGTTTGTTCTCCTCGTTCTTGGCTACACGGTGATACTAGTGGTAAGCTCTAACTTCGAATTTCATTTTCGTGTTCATCATTCAATTTTGGGGCTTTTGATTGTATGATTCATAAATGGAACCCATTTAGTTGTTAATTGAAGATTAACACCAAGATTCGGGTTTATAAGTGTTAAAGGCGGGTTTTGGGTTGGTTAATGATTTAACCATGATTAAGACTTGTAAATGGTGTATAATCACTAGTATTAGTGATTATTGATGATTTGGAGACCTTTAGGGTTCTTGTGGTTGACTAATTTTGACTAGAGTCAAAATTAGGGTTTGTTGATGATTATGACCCGAATGTCCATTCGATGAGGTTTATAAACTTAAAATGGATTTAGTTGAAGTATAAAACAAAGTTAAATATGTTTTGGTGTCAAAACTTGCAAATGGTGAGATTTTGACTTTATGGGTCAAAATTAGGGTTTATGGGCGATTTTGAGAACAATAAGTGTTTAACACTTGCGATTGAGTTTAACTGGCATATTAGGACCATTATCACTTTTGTTAGTGATTATTGGTTAGTTTGGGCACGGTTTATGCTTGGAAGTGCAATTGGGTCGAAATTGCACTAAGTGTCGAATTGGGTTGGTTTGTAAATCCATCCTAATTGTGTAGTGGTATTTATGATTATGGAATAGGTGCTTTCCATTGACGAGTTGTGGATTATTTGGAAGCGTTTCATCAAGGCGACAAGGTGAGTGTTAATATCCTATGTGCATATGTATGTGTAGGATGGGTGCGGGTCGGGCGAAGTGGTTCTCAGTTATAGAGCTCACTTCACATATAGGTGGTTTTGATGGATTTGTGTATAGGTCCAATTGGCACGGTTATGCGTTTTGGTTGACCTCCTTATGGTGAGGCGTACACTTGTGTGTACGTTATCACATGTATTGTGATGTGGTTTTGGATAACCCCGATGTGGTGGACTTTATAATCCCGTGACCGTGGGTTTTGTTATTGAAGAAGTGAATCGCGTGTAGTTCGGATTCACGATGACTCGTGTAGTTCGGTCATCTTATTGAAGTAGTAATCTCGTGTGGTTTCAGATTACTAAGGCTCGTGTAGTTCGGCCAACCTCGATGTTGTCTTGTTGAAGATAGTAATCTCGTGTGGTTTCGGATTACTAAGGCTCGTGTAGTTCGGCCAATCTTCATTGTGGTGTTTGGTATTTCGGTAATGGGTTAATGGGTTAACCTTATTCGTATATATATTGTTATATATAGATTGTTGTATTGTTGTGATGTAGCTAACCCTCCGGGTGTAGCTTGTTGGTGTTGTTCACATCGTCGTTGGTGACTTACTTTATGGTTGTTGTTATTAGCTTGTTGCTTAGTGATTATACGGTATGCTTAGCTTAGCTTGCCTTTATGCTTGGATGCTCCGGTATGCGGTATTTGATTATTTGTGTGGCGTGTCCATTTTATGCATATATATGTATGTAGTATGTTATCACTCACTAAGCATTAGCTTACCCTCTCGTTGTTGACTTTTTATAGATTGCATGGATGCGGTGGCTCGGGTAAGCGGGGACTAGTGGACTTGCGTAGTTACTTTAGAAGGCTCGCTTTTGGATTGATTAGGATTGGGTAGCGTATCCCCAATCGCCATGCTCGGCTTTGTTTTGTATTAAAAGTCTTGTGGTCGAAAACTTGTATTTGTACTTAAAGGGGTAATTTGGGCATATGTGGGCCCGGTGTCGTAAAACCCTTTTTATAAATGGAACGTGTTAGTTTTACATATTTGAACATGTGGTTAAAAGCGTTTTGTCTAATTAGGTCGGGAAGTGGCCAATCTTTTTTGCATTTCAAACTTTTTGGGACATACCAGTTTGGCGCGCCGCGCGGCCTTATGGCGCGCCGCGCCAGTTGCTAAACGAACAATTTTTTTTATTTTGGTATTTTAAGTGGATTGTTCGTGGTTTGGTTTGGGTTGTTACAAGTGGTATCCGAGCATGGTCTAAGGGATTTAGGTGACTTGAGATAGGTGCCTAGACTTAGACTTTTATGTGTGCTTAATTGTTGCGGGACTTGTAGGATTACGGGTCGTAATAGGTTATAGTTAGTGCCTTGTTTGTAGGTGGACTAACGTTTATATTAGTAATGCGGATATTATTAATATATTAATTGTATTGTGATGATAATTCTCGCGTGTGTTTATATCGCGTAGAATTTCGTTTGTGTTTGTTTATAGCATCGAGCGAGATGGTCGTTGTACTAACAAGTCGATACGGCGTGTGTGCGTAATAAGGACTTGCAAACCTTATTACGGGTACAAATCGTGTCTAGCAAGTGATGTACGACGAGTGTTTAGCAAGATGGGGGCGGTATTGTGTGTGTGCTTTATACGTTCGTGGTCTAATCGCTTTGCATTCCTTAGATAGAGATTGCCCTACTTCAAAGGAGGATGTTGAGGAGATGGAAAAAGTTCCATATGTTTCAGCGGTTGGTAGCTTGATGTATGCTATGGTGTGTACTAGGCCTGATATAGCTCATGCGGTAGGTGTTGTTAGTCGGTTTATGTCAAATACGGGTAAGAAGCATTGGAAAGCAGTTAAATGGATTATGAGATACTTACGAGGTACTTCAAAGTTGGGTATCACATTTAGAAATGGAGAGCCGATGCTTGTTGGTTATACAGACTCATATATGGCAGGAAACAAAGATAACATGAAATCCACTTCTGGATATTTGATGACTTTCGCAGGGGGAGCAGTTTCATTGCAATCAAGGTTACAAAAGTGTGTTGCATTGTCTACAACGGAGGCTGAGTATATGGCAGCAACAGAAGCGTGCAAAGAAATATTGTTGATGAAAATGTTTCTACAAGACATTGGGTTTAAGCAATCACGATATGTGGTTCTTTGTGATAATGAGAGTGCGATTCATTTGGCTAGGAATTCTATGTATCATAAGCGAAAAAAACATATAGATGTGCGGTATCATTGGATTAGAGAACGTCTTGAAGATGGTTCGTTTGAACTTGATAAAGTTCATACCGATGATAATGGTTTCGACATGTTCACAAAGGCTTTAGCAAGTGAGAAGCTTAAGGTATGTTGCTCGATCGCTGGGATGGCGATCCATTCCTCATAATTGAAAAGGGGGAGAATTGTTGGGTTTTTATTTGGTTTCCAAAATGAGGAATTTATAGCCCAATGTCCAAAGCCCAACAAAATAGGCCCAAGATGCTAATTGACTTAGTCAATCATTCTAGGGTATTTTAAACTCAAGTGTGCAGCTATTTTGGTCATAAGAGAGATCAGAGAGATCAAGAAAAAGAGTGAGATATTCCATTTCCGTTTTTGAAAATAGCAGGTTAGAACAGAGACGATCCCCCGGAGATCTAACCGTTGGATCTTCATTAAATTTGGGCTGTGTCTTCCTGACATCAGTGCCAAGGTTTTCAACCGTTGAATTCGTCTAAAGAGGTCTGTAGCTCGAGTTATAGCTTCTGGATCAGACTGCAGTTTTTGGGTGAAATCATTCCTCTTTTGTCTTTAATTGTTTCATATACTTGTTGATTGTTGTAGTTCAAGAGAATGATGATATTGTATACCTCTAGTTTATCTAGAGAAGGATTATTGTATTGCTCTCTTGTTGATGATAGTGGAATTTAAGTGGCTTACGAGTCCCGTGGTTTTTACTCTCGATTTTGAGAGGTTTTCCACGTAAAAAAGTCTTGTGTGTATTGTGTGTGCTTGATTATTGCTTAGCTACTGATTTGCTAATGATTTGGTATTGTTTAGCTACTAATTTGGGTTGGATTTGGTATAACTTATTTGTTAGCATCCTCACGGGTTCATATGGGTCGGGAAAGTGTTGGTCAAACGGGTTTGTTTCCGCTTTGTAGATTGTCCGTTGTGACTATTTTCCCATCACTTATAACCATACTTATCCAGATGAGGTGGTTTATAATCAAATTTTAAGTACTCAAATAGGCAGTTACAATAACACAAACCCGAACAAATACATCAAACTCACTTTAGATGAGATACAAAATAATCAACAAGATCGTTCCACAAATAGATTAATATATCATTCATGTGCAATAATTCTTATTCTTTTTGAAACCACTGTTTCCACCATGGGAATGAAGGAAGAATTCCTTGAGACGGGGGAGGTGTAAGGATCTCGATCATAGTTTCCTTTTCTTTACGAGTTAAAGGAACACGTCTCATAAGATTCAACGCCAGTAAGTGGACATTAGTCCTTTGCCTGTGTCTGCCATATGCCCATATTCCTCCAGCGGTCGCAGCAATCAGAAGCTGTTAAGAAAATCACAAATACTAATAGTTAAAACAAAAATCATTAATAATATAGATTAATGAAATGTAGCTTTGAATGCGAGATTAAACTGACCGGTGACAACCACAAGCCTGCAAATCGAACTTTGGAGTGTAAAGTATTGTCTCCCCATATTCCTCTCCAACTTCTTATAGATATCTTTGTCACTTTTGCCAGATCTTATTTCACCACGAATAAGCTACAATAGAAGGTAAAGATAATGAGTCTGTAAGCATGTATTTGTAATATCAATTTAGTGTAATTCTAATTACGAGCCTGTTAATATTATACACGCACATTATAATTAGAATTTTGATTATGAAACCATCTAAGGGTTAACACCATCTAAGGGTTGGTAAAACTTCTTTTGATAGAGCATATCTTCCATTTGCATCTTCCAAAAAACTAAAGTCGGTTCCATCAAACCGATCGATCTTCACATCACTCTTTTCCGCCATTGTTCCCGAATACTCGTAAACCCGAGAGCTCTTGATACCACTTGTTAGGAAACCCGACTAGGTGAGCCCAAACAAGACTAGATAACCCCAAGTTATCAACCCACTTCCAACAAACGAAAAATATAGTGATAATCGTAAAACTAGCAAGAATGATAAAAACACGGGAATTTAACGTGGTTATATGCAATGACTTATGATTGCTTTAGTCCACGACCAACCAAAGAGTGTTCTATATTGATTATTTTCAAGGTGGTGAGTATTACAATGAGTTACTAAGGCCTATTTATAGGAAACTAAGAAAACTCCATGAAAGCTTCAACTTGATCTTCATGATTACAACAAGGAATCAACATGGACAACTAGCATGCCTTTACACCCATACAATGGCATGATCACAACCACCTTTGATGGTGTAAAGCAGCCCAACATGCACCTAAAGTGCAACTCGTGTCCATCAAGATCGGATCCCATGTGCAAAACGTGATCCACTTGCTGCCAGACCAGGGATGTGCCGCATCCCCTCATGATGCGCCGCATCGTGTGCCAAAAATGCGCCATATCACTTAAACATGCCTCATCACAAACTCTCGGTCAAAAGTACTGCATGGATGCGCCGCATCCTTGAGTGATGCGCCGCATCTCCCCTGGAACTCTCAGAATTCAGGTTTCACACTTTAACTCACCCTTTTGTGGCGCTTTTTCCAACTTTGTTTAAATGTCTCCACACCTCAACACTTAACACAATGATGTGGGTGGGAACTTTAATGGGTTTAGTGGTATGAAGATGGGAAGTGAGGACGAGTCAAGTGTGAAGACTAATTTGTGATCAGATATGTAGTTATGGTAATGGTTGTTGTAATCGTTTTACATTAGATAGTATAGGCGAATGCAATAGGAATTGTTGTTGTAGGAATTTTACTGTAATTAGATTAAAAAAAAAAGTGATGGGTGATCATGTAAAACGTCTGAGGAATTCAACAAAAATAATCTCTTTGAGTACATATAATATCAACATGTACATATATTTTGATGATATAAATTTTTACGGGGTAGCATTCAACATTTCTTCTCCTATTTAGCAATGAAAGATAAAGATTATATATACTTAAAAACTATATTATCAGTGTTAATGTTCAAAAATAGAATAGAAATCTACACTTGAAAGATTAAGGTAGCAAGACTTTGTTGCTAAGATTAAAATAGCAAGACTTTGTTGCTAAGTAGATTAGAATAAATAATGAAAGTGTAGAATATAAATAACTAGAAGATTGAGTGTATTATTTGAAGATTTGTTATCTTATACAACTCTTGATTACAACTCCTATTTATAGGCTACAAAAAACTAACTTTCTTAACCTCTAAGAAAACTTAAGAGGTAAGTATCACGAATATCGATAATTACTTAACAACTAAGGATACTAAAATATCTATGTATCCTTAATGGATAAGAATACTTAATGGATAAGAATCCTTAATGGATAAGAATACTTAATGGCTAAGTATCCTTAATGGATAAGAATCCTTAATGGATAAGAATACTTAATGGTTAAGTATCCTTAATGGATAAGAATCCTTAATTGTTAAGTATCCTTAATGGTTAAGAATACTTAATAGCTAAGAATACTTAATAGTTAAGTTTTCTTAGTAACTAAGTTTTCTTAATAACTAAGTTTTCTTAGTAACTAAGTTTACATAACATAAGATTAATGTCTAATAACAAGCTTAGATACGCTAACACTCCTCCTTAAGATTGTTGTTAGACATCATAAGTCGAGTCTTCAATTGATCTAGCTTCATTTCCGTAAGAGATTTGTAAGCATATTTGCCAATTGATCATCGGAGGTGCAATATTTCAGATTGACTTCTCTATTCTTCTCGGCTTCTCGAATAACATGATATTTAACATTGATGTGTTTTGTTCTTCCGTGTTGCACCGGATTCTCTGCTATAGCAATAGCAGACTTGTTATCACAATAGATTACTGTTGGACATTCTTGAGTTAGATCCAAGTCGGACAGCACATTTCTCATCCAAACAGCATGATTAAGAGCATATGCGATTGCTATATATTCTGCCTCTACAGTAGATTGTGCGACAATTCTTTGCTTCTTTGAGTTCCAGTAAAATGCACTTGAACTCCTCCTAAAATTATGATTCATCAAATGAGCGTCGATCTCAGAATACCACGCCTTTGGTGCTTTCTTTAGACCATAAAGTGCCTTATATAGTCTGTACACTTTTTCTTCTTGACCAACTACTTCAAAGCCTTGAGGTTGCTTTACATAAATCTCCTCCTCAAGTTCAGTATTCAAAAATGCAGATTTCACATCAAGATAATGTATTTTCCAACTTTGTTGAGCAGCTATAGCTATCAATAATTTGATCACGTCATGACGAGTAACTGGAGCGAAAATCTCCCCAAAATCTACACCTGCAAACCGAGAATATCCTTTCACTTTTGGTAAATCAACAAGCTTCCATGTTTCATTTTTCTTAATCATTTTGTGTTCTGCTTTCATGGCTTCGTTCCATTCATCATGTTTGGAAGCTTCAATATAGCTTTCAGGCTCCATAACAACGTGATTACAAGACTCGTATACATTAGGAATTTTTCTGGTTCTCAAAACTTCGGTGTCAGTTGTGTCTTCGACATCAAATTCTGGATCATCATAATGAGATTCATTTTGGAGACTTGAAATAGAAGCTTCATGCCTTTTAACTTCCTTCATATTCCAATCCCAGTAGGCTCCTTCATCAACAGTCACATCTCTACTTTTGTGATTGACATGCGATGCCATGAACAAGTGTTCAGTTGCCTCCTGATTTTCTTCAGATACATTTGCCAACTGAAGTTCCTTTGTTTGGCCCTGATTTTTCTTTGCTCTACAATATTTCTCAATATGTCCAAACTTTTTGCAAAAATTACACTTAAAGTTTGGTTTATCTTTGAACCAACAATCAACTTCTTGATGATTTGTATTTTGACAAACTTTACATGGAGGGAAAGTACCTTTGTAATTTCCTTTCTTGTACATGTTTTCTCTTGAATTGCCCGCCTTGTTACTTTTGAAAGAAGCTTGAAAAGCACCTTCAACCTTTTCTTCGGATCTCATAGAGACCCTTTGTTCTTGTGCTTGAAGCTTGCTGGTTAGTTCAGAAACCGTAAGCATGCTAACATCACAAGATTCTTCTATTGCGGAAATTTTGGCTTCAAACTTCTGAGGAACACTTATCATTATCTTCTCCACCACTTTCTGGTCTGAAATCTTATCACCATGAAGTCTAATCTGATTAACAACATCCATTATTCGCGATGAATAATCTTTCACTAGTTCATCATCGTTCATTTTCAACAATTCAAACTCTCGTCTGAGAGTCAATAATCTGACAGCTTTTACTTTATCAGAACCTTCATAGGTATCTTGGATTTTATCCCACACAGCTTTTGGTGTGTCCAAGTCCATTATTGAGGTGAAAATTTGATCAGCAAGTCCTGAATGTAAACAGGTAAGTACCTTATCTTTCTTCAGCAACTCTTCTTCATAATTTCTTAGTTGAGCAACAGTTGGGTTTGCTCTGAGTGCTGGAGGATCTTCATCAGTCTCTACAACCTTCCATAAACCTTGAGACTTCAAATATGTCTTCATCTTTACTGCCCAAATATGATAGTGCAACCCATTAAATGTTGGAATTGCTGGAGCAGTTGAACTAGATGCCATATCTAGTCTAAAATTTCTTTATCGTGAATAAAACAGCCCCTTAAGAAGAAAGCCCTGATACCACTGTTAATGTTCAAGAATAGAATAGAAATCTACACTTGAAATATTAAGGTAGCAAGACTTTGTTGCTAAGATTAAAATAGCAAGACTTTGTTGATAAGTAGATTAGAATAAATAATGAAAGTGTAGAATATAAATAACTAGAAGATTGAGTGTATTATTTGAAGATTTGTTATCTTATACAACTCTTGATTACAACTCCTATTTATAGGCTACAAAAAACTAACTTTCTTAACCTCTAAGAAAACTTAAGAGGTAAGTATCACGAATATCGATAATTACTTAACAACTAAGGATACTAAAATATCTATGTATCCTTAATGGATAAGAATACTTAATGGATAAGAATCCTTAATGGATAAGAATACTTAATGGTTAAGTATCCTTAATGGATAAGAATCCTTAATGGTTAAGTATCCTTAATGGTTAAGAATACTTAATAGCTAAGAATACTTAATAGTTAAGTTTTCTTAGTAATTAAGTTTTCTTAATAACTAAGTTTTCTTAGTAACTAAGTTTACATAACATAAGATTAATGTCTAATAACAAGCTTAGATACGCTAACAATCAGAAGGAAAATCAAACTATAACACAGGTTTATACAATCGCTTTGACATATTTTCATGAGTATTATAAAAACAAAATTTAGTATAATCTAAATCTAAACTAATAATTATTAGAATAAAACAAAGTAAAAATGGAATTCGTATTAATTGATATCCACAGCACAGCACATACGTTTCAGATAAATCTATAAATTAACCTGGGATTGAAACAATCTAATTAATAAGTAGAAAGAATAATATATATTATAAAGAATAGATAGATAGATAGAATTGGAGATGGTAGAGGTCCTATATATCCTAGCTAGCTTAGAAATGAAATCGAGGACATGACCAAGTTAGTTTGAAATATATAGTATTCTGGTACTCGAAACAAGCCAATCCGTCAGGTGAAGTTATCCAGGAGCTTGTTAGGGTCTCCCATTCACATCTCAAATTATTGTCATTTCTTATTTCAACATCCCAACACTCATTTCGGGTTTTCAATCTCAGCATCACCTTTGCAATTAGCTTCCTGAAGGTTCTGCTGTATTTGTATTGGCTTGTTTCTACTTTTACGTAATCGGGATGGAAAATACAAAAAAGTGCATCCAAATATACTTGGTTCACCCACACGCCTTTATCTGAATCAACCCATAACGTGAGTATGTCAACATTTATAGCTGGAACAAGGACCTTGCTTTTCACTTCATTAATGTTAAATGGCACTACTCTCCTCCTCCTCCTCCAATTACCAAAATTAGTAAAATCATTTATTTCAATCTTAAACTTGATTGGGACATAGAGTACTTCCCTCATCTTCAGAAAGAACGATTCATCGATGATGCGTAGTTCACCCGATTTGAAAGTTAGGAGGCTAATATAATTTGGAGAAACAGGAGGTAGAAACATGAGACCTGGTACTTCATAACCCTTGTAATCCAAGATTCGTAATTTTGGATCGTAGACTTGTAGGTCCATTTTCGTGTCTGATAACAGACTTATAATCAAACGCTTCAACGAAACGCACTTAATATCTACAATACCCGGTCCGCAACATACCACTGCAAGTGTCAAACTTTCAAGAAACGGAAACTTGGAATTGATAGTGTCTACAAAGTAATCGTCTATTCTCATATAGCTCAAGTATAATTGCCTCAGGTTCCCTAATGAATGTTGTGTGGCGAACATCATAGGCTTTCTTACAGACAACGAAGATCCCCAGTAAGAAAGAAATTGAAGATTCGGGAGATCGTAAATTTCCAATATAGTATCTTCTCCAACAACATGTATTTTCAACTTGCGGAGATAAGGGAGATTTTTAACTTTGAGTATTGTCTTTGTAAGGATATTAGGACCCAAAACAACGGAAGTGATTCAACAAGATCACTCACTGATAGTAATTCTACAAGATTACTAACCCACTTAATGAACGAAAGATTATAAATGCAAGAAATGTAAATCGACACAAGAGATAACGTGGTTATATGCAATCGTTGTGATTGCTTTAGTCCACGGACCAACTAGAGAATGTATTTACTGAATATTTGTGGTGTATATACAATGAGTTACAAGAGGGTCTATTTATAGAATGATTTAAGGAGTAAGCTAAAAACAATTCCTTGAAGCTTTATGTGAGTTTCCTGACAGCTTCATGGAGGCTACATGTGAGTTTCCTGACAGCTTCGTGGAAGCTACATGTGAATTTCCTCACAACTTCGTGGAAGCTACATGTGAGTTTCCTAACAACTTCGTAGAAGCTACATGTGAGTTTCCTAACAACTTCGTGGAAGCTTCGTGTGAGTTTCCTGGAATCTTCCCTCTAATTGTTTAAAGTTCTCCATATCTCCAATAATCTCCCACTTTGAGACTTTGAACAAACCCAACCTTCATCAACCCAAAATATCAACGATCTAACCAAGAACGTTAAACCACCATTATACCACCAAACTCCATTTGGGACACGCACACTCAACACATACTTCGGATGAGCAGACTTTCGATACAAGGTCTTCAACACTACTTGTTAGAATTGAAACATTAACTCTCTAATTCTCTAGTTGGGGTCTTCTCTCATCAATTCATTAGAAGACCAATTGAGGTAATGCAAAACCTCAATTTCTCTGTCGTAACAACCTTAGTAAACATATCAGCAGGATTCTTCGTACCAAGGATTTTCTCCAGTAATAAAGTACCATCATTTATATGTTGTCGAATAAAATGATACCTTATCTTGATGTGTTTCGTACGACTATGAAACACCGAATTCTTCCCAAGATGAACCGCACTTTGATTATCACAATTCAAGACGCAATAGTCTTGTCTTTTACCCAACTCACCTAAGAAGTTTTTCAACCAAACAAGCTCTTTAGAAGCTTCTGCAATAGCCATATATTCGGCTTCGGTGGTTGATAAAGCAACACTCTTTTGTAGTCGAGACATCCAACTAACCGCCGTCTTCCCTATTGTGAAAACATAACCCGTAGTGCTTTTCCCAGAATCGTCACATCCACCCAAATTAGCATCCGCATAACCTCTAAGTATGACATTGCTTTTAGAGAAGCACAATCCCATATTAGAAGTACCTTTCAAATAACGAAGTAACCATTTAACCGCTTCCCAATGCTCTTTTCCTGGATTAGACATATTACGACTTACAACTCCCACTGCGTGAGCAATATCGGGTCTTGTACAAACCATGGCATACATAACACTACCCACGGCCGATGCATATGGAACCTTTTCCATCTCCATTTTGTCTTCTTCCGTTTTAGGTGATTGACTTTTCGATAGCTTTATCGTGCTACCCAAAGGCATAGAACGAGCCTTTGAATTTTCCATGTTAAACTTCTCTACAACTTTCTCAATATATTTGGATTGAGACAAGTATAGAGTACCCTTCACACGATCACGCACAATACTCATGCCAAGTATTTGCCTAGCACCACCAAGATCTTTCATCTCGAACTCATGGGAAAGTAATCCTTTCAACTTCTTGATTTCGGACATGTTGGAACCTGCAAGTAACATGTCATCAACATACAACAATAAGATTATGTAAGAAGACTTGAATTTCTTCAAGTAGCAACAGTGATCCGCTTCACATCTTACGAAACCAATCTTCTTCGTAAACTCGTCAAACTTCAAGTACCATTGCCGAGGTGCTTGCTTCAATCCATACAAACTTTTCTTTAGCTTACAAACCCACTTCTCTTTACCCTTTACCTCAAAGCCCTCGGGTTGCCTCATATAGATCTCTTCATCAAGGTTACCATGTAATAATGCGGTCTTCACATCTAGTTGCTCTAGATGTAAGTCCTCAGATGCAACCATAGAAAGTACCAAACAAATAGTAGTCATCTTCACCACCGGTGAAAATATCTCTTGGTAGTCAACTCCTTTCTTTTGTTGAAAGCCTTTAACCACCAAACGAGCCTTGTACCTTTTCTTGCCATCCAACTCATTCTTGATTCGATACACCCATTTACTTTTCAACACCCTTTTATCATGAGGTAACTTCACTAGTGACCAAGTTTTATTCTTCTCAAGTGACCCCATCTCTTCTTTCATGGCAAGCTCCCATTGTATGGATTCTTTTGTCTTCCTTGCCTCAAAGTAACTTTTGGGTTCACCAATCTCAGTATAGAGCAAGTAGTTTGCTGATGGAGAATACCTAGGATTAGGTTTGGGCACTCTAGTCGAGCGTCTTAGTGTAGGAGCAACCGAAATGGTTGGACCGGTTTCATTTGTGTCCTCCTCATCACTAGAACTCGCACTATGTTCGGAATCATCACCGCTTTCCGAATCATTTCCATCATTAGCATTTTCGGACGCCTCACCGTTAATTGGCAATTCATTGTTATCCGTACTCTCACTAAAACCTGCAAGATCATCAATAGAAACATCGTCAAAAGTAACATGACCCGGTTTAGGACTCCCCGTTTCCGGTTTGCCATAAACCGAATCTTCATCAAAGGTAACATCACGAGAACGAATCACTTTTCTAGCCTCGTTATCCCAACAATGATAACCCATTTCATCCGACCCGTAAACTATGAAAGTACACTTCTTTGACTTAGCTTCAAGCTTGTCTCTATCCGCATCTTTGGTCTTCACATAAGCATTACACCCAAAGATCCTAAGGTGATTATAACTCACCTTCTTACCTTGCCATTCTTCCTCGGGAATTCGGAAACCCAACGGTGTTGAGGGTCCCCTGTTAATCAAATAAGCCGCCGTATTAACCGCATCTGCCCAAAACATCTTAGGCAAACCGGCATGTAGTCTCATACTCTTAGCCCTTTCATTTAACGTATGATTCATACGTTCGGCGACCCCATTATGTTGCGGTGTCTCCGGTACCGTTTTCAACATTCTAATACCGAGCTTTGCACAATGGTCTTTAAACTCAAGACTACCATATTCTCCTCCATTATCCGACTTCAAGCACTTGACTTTCAAGTTAGTCTCATTTTCTACCATAGCTTTCCACTTCACAAATGTATTAAATACATCAGATTTAGCTTTAAGAAAATAAACCCATACCTTTCGAGTGGAGTCGTCAATGAAGGTGACATAATAGCGAGAACCTCCATGTGATTCTACATTGGTTGGACCAAACACATCCGTATGAACAAGTTCCAATTTCTCCAACTTAGGAGCATTTCCCGATTTCCCAAAAGTCACCTTCTTTTGCTTCCCATATACACATGGTTCACAAAATCCAAGTTCTACCTTTTTTAAATCTGGAATTCTCCCACTCGAAACAAGCATCTTCATACCCTTCTCACTCATATGCCCGAGTCTTCGGTGCCATAGAGTTGATTCGGACTCAAAATTAACCATAGCAACCACCGTGTCTTCATCAAACACTTCAACCATATAAAGAGTTCCCCTTTTATGTCCACGAGCCACGACACAACTACCCTTAACCACCTTCCATTGGTGGTTTTCAAAAGTAACCGCGTTACCTTCATCATCTAATTGACCAACCGAAATAAGTTTCCTTTTTAATTTAGGAATGTACCTTACGTTTTTCAAGGTCCAATTAGAGCCAAGAGTAGTCTTCAATACAACATCTCCAATGCCCTCTATATTGAGTTGTTTGTCGTCCGCCAATCTCACCTTGCCTTGATATGAACGAAAATTCTTCATCATCCTTTTGACATGAGTAGCATGAAATGAAGCTCCTGAATCCAAAATCCAAGACTCCATAGAATTTTCAACACTACATAAAAGTGCATCATCACTTTCTTCCTCGGTCAAGTTCACACCTTTCGCCGGACCATTTTTACAATTCCTTTGAAAGTGCCCTTTTTTATTGCAACCCCAACAAACAGCTTCACTTCTATCTTTCGATGGATACCTCTTCTTAGACTTCTTTCTACCCTTCTTCTCACCGCGATCAAATTTCCTACCACGGTTGTCGGTACTTAACAAAGAACCGGATGTCGATTCCCCCGAGTTTCTCCTACGAGTATCTTCACCAAGAATCAAATCCCTTATTGCTTCAAACGCTAGCTTAGTAGTTCCTGTAGAGCTACTAACCGCGGTAACCGTACCAGACCAACTTTCCGGTAATGATGAAAGCAAGATTAGTGCCTTTAACTCATCATCAAACACAATATCTACCGATGCTAACCTCGATATGATGTTGTTGAACTCGTTGATATGATCCGTTGCACTCGTACCTTCCTTCATCTTCGTATTGAATAATTGTCGCATGAGAAAAACCTTATTAGAAGCGATAGGTTTATCATACATGTTAGAGAGTGCTTTCAAGCAAGCAAACGTCGTCTTCTCATTCACAACGTTGTATGCAACGTTCTTAGCAAGTGAAAGACGAATAGCGCCCAAAGCTTGACGATCCAAACACGTCCAATCGGCATCGTTCATGTTTTCAGGCTTGGTCTCTAACAAGGGTTGGTGTAGCTTCTTTTGATACAAGTAATCTTCAATTTTCATCTTCCAAAAGCCAAAGTCTCTCCCATCGAATCGGTCGATTCTAAATTTCCCATCTTCCGCCATCGTTCCCTTAACGAAACCTTGTGCTCTGATACCAGTTGTATGGATATTAGGACCCAAAACAACGCAAGTGATTCAACAAGATCACTCACCGATAGTAATTCTACAAGATTACTAACCCACTTAATGAACGAAAGATTATAAATGCAAGAAATGTAAATCGACACAAGAGATAACGTGGTTATATGCAATCGTTGTGATTGCTTTAGTCCACGGACCAACTAGAGAATGTATTTACTGAATATTTGTGGTGTATATACAATGAGTTACAAGAGGGTCTATTTATAGAATGATTTAAGGAGTAAGCTAAAAATAATTCCTTGAAGCTTCATGTGAGTTTCCTGACAGCTTCATGGAGGCTACATGTGAGTTTCCTGACAGCTTCGTGGAAGCTACATGTGAATTTCCGCACAACTTCGTGGAAGCTACATGTGAGTTTCCTAACAACTTCCTAGAAGCTACATGTGAGTTTCCTAACAACTTTGTGGAAGCTTCGTGTGAGTTTCCTGGAATCTTCCCTCTAATTGTTTAAAGTTCTCCATATCTCCAACAGTCTTCTTCTTTGAGACTTTGAGATATGAAAGATTAATTTTCTCAAGTAAGGTACATGTTGAGAGTATGTTATTAAGTACCTCTTCGTTTATGTACACTTCGTACAATTTCAGTACTCTTAGGTTCACACAGTTGATCATAAGATTGCTACCAATAACTAGAAGGGAACTGTCTTCTATATCATTGTCGTTGTTATCACTTTATGAGATGCTTATTCTATTCAGGTTCTCACCAGAAAAAAATATCTCATCAGGCAAAGTAAAAGAAGAAGTAACGTTCACAAATACAAAATTAAGACAAATATCCTTTAGACAACTTTTGGAAGCAACTTTTTGGACAAAATCGTTGATAAGTGAATACGATTTTTTTGTCTTGGATGCTGAATTCAAGATCAAAACTTGTGATTGGTATTGTAAGGATATTAGGACCCAAAACAACGCAAGTGATTCAACAAGATCACTCACCGATAGTAATTCTACAAGATTACTAACCCACTTAATGAACGAAAGATTATAAATGCAAGAAATGTAAATCGACACAAGAGATAACGTGGTTATATGCAATCGTTGTGATTGCTTTAGTCCACGGACCAACTAGAGAATGTATTTACTGAATATTTGTGGTGTGTTTACAATGAGTTACAAGAGGGTCTATTTATAGAATGATTTAAGGAGTAAGCTAAAAACAATTCCTTGAAGCTTCATGTGAGTTTCCTGACAGCTTCATGGAGGCTACATGTGAGTTTCCTGACAGCTTCGTGGAGGCTACATGTGAATTTTCTCACAACTTCGTGGAAGCTACATGTGAGTTTCCTAACAATTTCGTAGAAGCTACATGTGAGTTTCCTAACAACTTCGTGAAAGCTTCGTGTGCGTTTCCTGGAATCTTCCCTCTAATTGTTTAAAGTTCTCCATATCTCCAACAATCTCCCACTTGGAGACTTTGAACAAACCCAACCTTCGTCAACCCAAAATATCAACGATCTAACCAAGAACATTAAACCACCATTATACCGCCAAACTCCATTTGGGACACGCACACTCAACACATACTTCGGATGAGCAGACTTTCGATACAAGGTCTTCAACACTACTTGTTAGAATTGAAACATTAACTCTCTAATTCTCTAGTTGGGGTCTTCTCTCATCAACTCATTAGAAGACCAATTGAGGTAATGCAAAACCTCAATTTCTCTGTCGTAACAACCTTAGTAAACATATCAGCAGGATTTTTCGTACCAAGGATTTTCTCCAATAATAAAGTACCATCATTTATATGTTGTCGAATAAAATGATACCTTATATTGATGTGTTTCGTACGACTATGAAACACCGGATTCTTTCCAAGATGAACCGCACTTTGATTATCACAATTCAAGACACAATAGTCTTGTCTTTTACCCAACTCACCTAAGAAGTTTTTCAACCAAACAAGCTCTTTAGAAGCTTCTGCAATAGCCATATATTCGGCTTCGGTGGTTGATAAAGCAACACTCTTTTGTAGTCGAGACATCCAACTAACCGCCGTCTTCCCTATTGTGAAAAAATAACCCGTAGTACTTTTCCCCGAATCATCACATCCACCCAAATCAGCATCCGCATAACCCCTAAGTATGAGATTCTTTTTGGAGAAACATAATCCCATATTAGAAGTACCTTTCAAATAACGAAGCAACCATTTGACCGCTTCCCAATACTCTTTCCCCGGATTAGACATATAACGACTTACAACTCCCACTGCTTGAGCAATATCGGGTTGTGTACAAACCATGGCATACATAATACTACCCACAGCCGATGCATATGGAACCTTTTCCATATCCATTTTGTCTTTTACCGTCTTTGGTGATTGACTTTTTGATAACTTAATCGTGCTACCCAAAGGCATAGAACGAGCCTTTGAATTTTCCATGTTAAACCTCTCTACAACTTTCTCAATATATTTGGATTGAGACAAGTATAGAGTACCCTTCACACGATCACGCACAATACTCATGCCAAGTATTTGCCTAGCACCAACAAGATCTTTCATCTCGAACTCATGGGAAAGTAATCCTTTCAACTTCTTGATTTCGGACATGTTGGAACCTGCAAGTAACATGTCATCAACATACAACAATAAGATTATATAAGAAGACTTGAGTTTCTTCAAGTAGCAACATTGATCCGCTTCACATCTTAAGAAACCAATCTTCTTCATAAAATCATCAAACTTCAAGTACCATTGCCGAGGTGCTTGTTTCAATCCATACAAACTTTTCTTTAGTTTACAAACCCACTTCTCTTTACCCTTTACCTCAAAGCCCTCGGGTTGCCTCATATAGATCTTTTGTCACGACCCGGAAAATTCCGGCTAATTTTAAACGAAACTCTCGATACGATTTAATATTCTTGACACGATAAGAGAAATCTGTTAGGTTGAGTCTCAAAAAAATCTTGAACTGTTTCAAATATTCAATCGACCTTTGACTATGCCCGACGATTCACAAACATCGATGTGTAAATAAAAAAATGTAAATATATATATATATATATATATATTCTATATATATGTAGAACTGTAATGTACATATACATATATAATTAATAAAAATTAAAGATTTAATAAATTCTAGATATTATATAATAAATAGAAATATATTAAACTTAAAATTACAAGTTTAAAAATAACTGTTGTATTAATATTAACATGACTACTCTAATTATTATTTTTATTATTAATATTTAAAAGTATTATTATTATTAATGAATTTATATTTATTAATTATTAACATTAAAATTATAATTCAACTAATCATTTGAGTTGTTAAGTATCACAATCAAATTGATTATCTTCTCATGATTTCTCGCGATTTATGTTGTCAATGAATCATATAATTTGATCCGTGAATTTTAACCATCACCTTTATACTCTTGTTTATGCTCGATCAACTTACTGCACAAACCCCAAACTATCATCTTATATATATCTATCTATATATATACACATACACTACATGAACTAAAACACCATAACACCATTTATTTTCTCATTTAAGAACTACTATCAAAATCACCTTCCTTCTTGTCTTCTATTTCGTGAGACCCCAATTCCACCAAAACCAATCTACAAACCATAATTACTACCATTAAAGCTCGACCCCTTTTCTATCTCTGGTTCAGTTCAACCCAAAGACCCAACACACAACCCATATAAATTCGAACCTGCAACACTTTCATTTCCATTCATGTTTAGCAAATGAAAAGGATCACGAAGATGATAGTGATCGAGGAGAAGAATATAGTATACGGAAGATGAATGTTACTGTGTTGTTTTTGTTACCTTGTCTTTGGTCACCACCAAACCAAGCCATCCACTTTTCTTCACCTTCTTCTCCGAGAACCCACTTTCACCATAACCAAAACTCGACAACTTCACCTTCTCCATAACCACCTTCGATTTACATATTTTTCCTTTCTTCTTCTTTTCGTTCTTATGCTAATCTGTTCCGGTTTAGACCACACACACACACACGCATGAACTACTACTGTTTCCCTAATCGAACGAGCTCACTCAACATCCGCCATCTCTATATCTCTCTCTCTATCACTCTCTCTCCTATCTTTAATTGAAAACCGTAAACAAACATCCAACGAAAACCACCTGAACTGTTGTTATTTCATTCCTATAACTACTACTTATTTTTCTTTTCTGTCAAGTAAAGGATCAAACCGAAACAGTCACCTTGCACCACCATCATCATTATAGCGATACCATGCGCAGCCTCACCATCGAGACATCTCTTGATTGATTGTATACCGCTACTGTACGCCACCAGTTCTACTTCCTTTCTATTTTTCCTTGCTGTTTGTTTTTCTTGTGTGAGCCACCACCCAAAACAACCACGTCCTTGCTACTGCTATTTACTATTACTACTGCTGTTATGTACCCATGAAACCAACGGAAGCTGCTGCAGTTCTCTTTTATATTTCTGTCCAAGAAACCAACTGCAATCTTTGATAACCACTACTGTTACACGCTGCCAATTTCTTTATTCTTTCTTCTTTTCTGTTTCGAACACCACACAAACCCATTTGATTTATGTTGAGGACAATAAATTGAATTATTTGTGTGTTTTTCTTGTGACCGACATATATTAAAGCACATAACCCCATTTGAGATAATAAGGCGATTACATCATGGAATCAATAAGTGGCTGCGTTTTTTTTTTATCAAGTGGAAACTTTGGACCATAAAATAAGAGATTTTATTTATTGATTGATAAAAAGTGACTAGGTGATGATTATGAAAAGGAGTCGTTGATATTGTGATGATATGAAAATGTGATATGATAAGACATAAACCCACTCATAACACGCTAGTTTTTAAATCTTTTCCTATTCTTTTTATAAACCAACAAACTGTCATTATCCATCATATTTGATCTTTCGGTGCAAGGAATTTAAAAGGACACAATAATTCATTATAGTTTTGTGGCAGACAAACTATATATCAAGTGGCCCATGTTGATTTACAATTTGTGTTTTTTTTTTAAATCGAAAATGATCCATACACGATGATGTATGATGAAGATTAGTGATTTTGATTGATGATGAACTGTACGAGGGCAGCTTCGGTTTTGAGAGAGCCGAAAAAGATGATATGATTGATGATGATGATGGATAACAATACATGGTGATGATAATGAAATAGGTTAAGATGATGATGATATTGAATGATAATAGATGATGAGAACTCGCTGTATAATTTTAGGTTATACTCTGGTCGATTTGTTTTCTTGAGTGAAGAAGAAGAAAAAAAAAGGGAAACCAGGATAAATGGATTATATAAGTTTTAATACGGTTTATAACAGAAAGGTAGGAATAGCGTATTGGTTAAGTGTGTGTTGGCTTGAACGTGAGGTTGCGGGTTCGATGGCATTATTTTCTTAAACCCAAAATTTTTGAGGTTCGTGAATCCGAGGCCAACCCTGCATTGTTCAGTTGTTCAATATAGTCATATGTATTTTTACTACAAAATACATTAGGTGAGTTTCATTTGCTCCCTTTTTAATTGCTTTTGCAATATATATATTTTTGGGCTGAGAATACATTCGCTGCTTTTATAAATGTTTACGAAATAGACACAAGTACTTAAAAATATATTCTACGTTGAGTTGTACCACTGGCATACTTCCCTGTAGCTTGGTAACTAATATTTACATGGGTATTGTAAACGCGAATCCTGTTGATAGATCTATCGGGCCTGACAACCCCAACCGGACTGGACGACCAGTATTCAACGGTTGCACAGTACTTCGTTCTGGTGACTACACTTGATACGGTGTAGTGAGATTTCATAATAAAGGGAATATGCGACGTTGATTAAATGTTAAGTATGGTTACCAAGTGCTCAACCACTTAGAATGCTTTACATACACTTGCGAGTGTATTATGTTTATAAATATATGAAATCTTGTGGTCTATTTACATATGGAAATGATTGTTATGATAAACCTATGAACTCACCAACCTTTTGGTTGACACTTTTAAGCATGTTTATTCTCAGGTATGAAAGAAGTCTTCCGCTGTGCATTTGCTCATATTACTTGGAGTCATTCCTGCATATTTAGGACAGTACCTCACAATGGGACCAAATGTTGATGACTTCGTCCAGGTGGATTAGGACGGGTCCTCACAGGTGGTATCAGAGTGGTGGTCTTAGCGAAACAGGTCTTGCATTAATGTGTCTAACTGATAGTTGTTTAGATGCATTAGTGGATCTGGACTTCGACCGTGTCTGCATGTCAAAAGTTTTGCTTATCATTTTTGTCGAAAATCATCTGCTTATCATCTATAGGAAATTACCTGCTCATTTTTCTTAGTCTAGACACATCTTACTGAATTGGCTGCATGATTAGTGTATAGATAAAACTCATATCTTAGCGTATCTGCTAAATCATATCTTAGCGTATCTATTACGATAGACTTTGCCTGATACCTTCCGTAAATTTCTCCGTAACTTAGGGGAATCTGGTACTATATATATTTATGCATATGATGCATTGAGAATACCATCCAACTATCAATTGCTGTCACTAAACTCTTAATACCAAAAATCTTTTCTGAGATCGCGTAAGATGGCCTCTACGAATCGACCAAGTTCCTCTGACTCCGAAGACAGCGTGACAGGAGCACACCAACCAATCAACTACCGTGATTACTGGAGAAAATGGGGGTGGGTTCGCGACATACTCACCCTATGGAGAAGGGAAGAAGGTACTCCATATCATGAACCGAATTTACCACCTAACCTTGGAGTACTTGACCCGCTAACCGGCGAACCCGTTCGCAACACCGTTTATACACTTTTTGCAAGAATTTTTCGTCTTGAGACTACCATTAACGGAACTAGAGAAGATGTCCGACCTTTACCTCACACTGATAACCAACCAGGGTTAGTAGAAGAAGTTAGAGAACTCCGAGCTCGAGTATTAATTTTAGAGAGCACGGTACACAATTTGCAAGCACCAGCAGTACCACCAACACCAGTAATATCACCAACTTCAGCACCAACGGTACCAGTACCACCAATAACCCAAGTTTCAACAATCCATGCCTCACCATCTCATTCTGTACCTCGAGCATAATCATCGTTCTACGTATCATTCTATCTACTTTATCTTCATTTTACATATCGTTCTACATCGATTATCTTCGCTCGACATGGCGATTATGTAATTTCTAAAGTTTTAGAGATTATGTAATCTAGTATTAACGATAAATCAAATGAGTTTAATATCTTATTGACTCATTAAATTCATAATTACATCTGAAGAAAATATATATGCAAGTATATTTTCATAAAGATTGTAGTTAAAATTCTTTTGTACAAACTCTTAATGGTGAAAATATTTTAACGGGTAGGTAATACCCGAGGAATATTTAGATTTCACATTAATCAGTTACACTGTACATTCTTCAATTCAGATTCAACAGTCATCAACAATACTGCTCAAATCTACATATATACATATCCGTTCACCAAAGAACAACTATTTCATTCAAATTCAATTTCATATTTGGATTTTGACCTATCAGAATCCAACAAGTGGCATAATGAAGAAAACATCGGACAAAGTAAAATTTGTTAGAAACAAACGAACTAACTAATTGAAATATTGTTAAGAATCCACGCTAACTGTTCCAGCTAACTATTCCTAGCTAACTGGTTACATTTTATTTATCGCAATTTAATTATCACAATTTACATTCTCGCAATTTTATTTATCGTCATTTAATTTCTGTATTTATTTTACGCACTTTAAATAACGGGACACGTATACAAGGTTTCGACATATCATATTGACCCATCTATATATTTATCTTGGAACAACCATAGACACTCTATATGCAAATGACGGAGTTAGCTATACAGGGTTGAGGTTGATTCCAAAATATATATATATAGTTTGAGTTGTGATCAATACTGAGACCGGTACACGGGTCACGATACATATTAATTAATTCGAATGTTATATATTAAACTATATATGAACTATTGGACTACTAACTTTGGACAATTAAAATGAATTAAAAATATTGATTATAACATATGAAACTAAACAATTCTTCAAATTTGCCACTTGATTTCATCTTAAACCTCATTCGTATCTTGACGATTACAATTTGCGTTCAAACCTTTCATGATTCTTGAAAACATCTCAATCGAGAAGATGAACCAACCGCACTTCATCTACGGAAGAAAAGATCTATGCATACTCTTTATTGTTACCGGGGAACCTTTTATATTCCACCATATTATCATCAACGTTTAATCATCTCAAAACACAATTCTCCTGAAACTACCTCGGTTTGATAACCGATGACCCAGATCCGTTAACTTTGAAAATGCTGACGAAGCAGCATTCTGTAGATAGTCTTAATGGCCAAGAGTTTGATGATAAAGAATGAAGCGTTGGGAGCACTCGATAGAAAATTTGATACTGGAAAACGGATTGAGCAAACCATGAAGGAAATCAAGGACAAATACAAGGACCAAACCCTATATTCAAAGAACCCAGATAAATCTGGATCCGATGAAATCTTTAGAGAATATATTGCTCCGTACCCACGTTAAAATCTTGCGGAAAATTTTTCCTTATCAACTTTCGAACTTAGAAATTCCAAAATATAATCATAAATATCTTCGATATTTCTGAGGATATTTTCATAAACATTCTTGTCCGAAATTATCTACCTCTTCGTGTTTTCTGTATTCTATTATATTGAAAACTTCTATAAAATCTATGTATAAATTATGAATGATTTCCTAGAGAAGTGTTGGGAATTGAAGCATGAGTTAGTATAATATAATGACGTCAGGCCAACGTGATTATATTATAGTAAGTCATGCTAAATTTCTAATGTAACGTGATGATGATTTCCAGACCTTATCCTCATCATGTGCCATGTTACACGACTCTTTCATTCTACTTAATCTTTAAGCACATCACGAAAATATTTCCTTGATATTCCTGTTCTTCCGTAAATTCCAACAGTTTGCTAATAAATCGTGCGATTACATTTTCTTTCTGATTAGAAGATTTCTTTAAAATTCCTTGAATTCTGAAAATCAACCATGACTAGGTCAGAAGTTAAGACGAACCTCTAATCACTTCATTTCACTATTTTGTGATAGCTTCATTCGTACGCTTCGAGTAATCGAATCGTTTTATCTATAATGATAAAACACTATTTATCAACTCATATTCGTCATGAAAATATTTTTATTGTTAGCCATGACGACTTCACTCAAATTTCGGGGACGAAATTTATTTAACGGGTAGGTACTGTCACGACCCGGAAAATTCCGGCTAATTTTAAACGAAACTCTCGATACGATTTAATATTCTTGACACGATAAGAGAAATCTGTTAGGTTGAGTCTCAAAAAAATCTTGAACTGTTTCAAATATTCAATCGACCTTTGACTATGCCCGACGATTCACAAACATCGATGTGTAAATAAAAAAATGTAAATATATATATATATATATATATATATATATATATATATATATATATATATATATATATATATATTCTATATATATGTAGAACTGTAATGTACATATACATATATAATTAATAAAAATTAAAGATTTAATAAATTCTAGATATTATATAATAAATAGAAATATATTAAACTTAAAATTACAAGTTTAAAAATAAATGTTGTATTAATATTAACATGACTACTCTAATTATTATTTTTATTATTAATATTTAAAAGTATTATTATTATTAATGAATTTATATTTATTAATTATTAACATTAAAATTATAATTCAACTAATCATTTGAGTTGTTAAGTATCACAATCAAATTGATTATCTTCTCCTGATTTCTCACGATTTATGTTGTCAATGAATCATATAATTTGATCCGTGAATTTTAACCATCACCTTTATACTCTTGTTTATGCTCGATCAACTTACTGCACAAACCCCAAACTATCATCTTATATATATCTATCTATATATATACACATACACTACATGAACTAAAACACCATAACACCATTTATTTTCTCATTTAAGAACTACTATCAAAATCACCTTCCTTCTTGTCTTCTATTTCGTGAGACCCCAATTCCACCAAAACCAATCTACAAATCATAATTACTACCATTAAAGCTCGACCCCTTTTCTATCTCTGGTTCAGTTCAACCCAAAGACCCAACACACAACCCATATAAATTTGAACCTGCAACACTTTCATTTCCATTCATGTTTAGCAAATGAAAAGGATCACGAAGATGATAGTGATCGAGGAGAAGAATATAGTATACGGAAGATGAATGTTACTGTGTTGTTTTTGTTACCTTGTCTTTGGTCACCACCAAACCAAGCCATCCACTTTTCTTCACCTTCTTCTCCGAGAACCCACTTTCACCATAACCAAAACTCGACAACTTCACCTTCTCCATAACCACCTTCGATTTACATATTTTTCCTTTCTTCTTATTTTCGTTCTTATGCTAATCTGTTCCGGTTTAGACCACACACACACACACACGCATGAACTACTACTGTTTCCCTAATCGAACGAGCTCACTCAACATCCGCCATCTCTATATCTCTCTCTCTCTATCACTCTCTCTCCTATCTTTAATTGAAAACCGTAAACAAACATCCAACGAAAACCACCTGAACTGTTGTTATTTCATTCCTATAACTACTACTTATTTTTCTTTTCTGTCAAGTAAAGGATCAAACCGAAACAGTAACCTTGCACCACCATCATCATTATAGCGATACCATGCGCAGCCTCACCATCGAGACATCTCTTGATTGATTGTATACCGCTACTGTACGCCACCAGTTCTACTTCCTTTCTATTTTTCCTTGCTGTTTGTTTTTCTTGTGTGAGCCACCACCCAAAACAACCACGTCCTTGCTACTGCTATTTACTATTACTACTGCTGTTATGTACCCATGAAACCAACGGAAGCTGCTGCAGTTCTCTTTTATATTTCTGTCCAAGAAACCAACTGCAATCTTTGATAACCACTACTGTTACACGCTGCCAATTTCTTTATTCTTTCTTCTTTTCTGTTTCGAACACCACACAAACCCATTTGATTTATGTTGAGGACAATAAATTGAATTATTTGTGTGTTTTTCTTGTGACTGACATATATTAAAGCACATAACCCCATTTGAGATAATAAGGCGATTACATCATGGAATCAATAAGTGGCTGCGTTTTTTTTTTATCAAGTGGAAACTTTGGACCATAAAATAAGAGATTTTATTTATTGATTGATAAAAAGTGACTAGGTGATGATTATGAAAAGGAGTCGTTGATATTGTGATGATATGAAAATGTGATATGATAAGACATAAACCCACTCATAACACGCTAGTTTTTAAATCTTTTCCTATTCTTTTTATAAACCAACAAACTGTCATTATCCATCATATTTGATCTTTCGGTGCAAGGAATTTAAAAGGACACAATAATTCATTATAGTTTTGTGGCAGACAAACTATATATCAAGTGGCCCATGTTGATTTACAATTTGTGTTTTTTTTTTAAATCGAAAATGATCCATACACGATGATGTATGATGAAGATTAGTGATTTTGATTGATGATGAACTGGACGAGGGCAGCTTCGGTTTTGAGAGAGCCGAAAAAGATGATATGATTGATGATGATGATGGATAACAATACATGGTGATGATAATGAAATAGGTTAAGATGATGATGATATTGAATGATAATAGATGATGAGAACTCGCTGTATAATTTTAGGTTATACTCTGGTCGATTTGTTTTCTTGAGTGAAGAAGAAGAAAAAAAAAGGGAAACCAGGATAAATGGATTATATAAGTTTTAATACGGTTTATAACAGAAAGGTAGGAATAGCGTATTGGTTAAGTGTGTGTTGGCTTGAACGTGAGGTTGCGGGTTCGATGGCATTATTTTCTTAAACCCAAAATTTTTGAGGTTCGTGAATCCGAGGCCAACCCTGCATTGTTCAGTTGTTCAATATAGTCATATGTATTTTTACTACAAAATACATTAGGTGAGTTTCATTTGCTCCCTTTTTAATTGCTTTTGCAATATATATATTTTTGGGCTGAGAATACATTCGCTGCTTTTATAAATGTTTACGAAATAGACACAAGTACTTAAAAATATATTCTACGTTGAGTTGTACCATTGGCATACTTCCCTGTAGCTTGGTAACTAATATTTACATGGGTATTGTAAACGCGAATCCTGTTGATAGATCTATCGGGCCTGACAACCCCAACCGGACTGGACGACCAGTATTCAACGGTTGCACAGTACTTCATTCTGGTGACTACACTTGGTACGGTGTAGTGAGATTTTATAATAAAGGGAATATGCGACGTTGATTAAATGTTAAGTATGGTTACCAAGTGCTCAACCACTTAGAATGCTTTACATACACTTGCGAGTGTATTATGTTTATAAATATATGAAATCTTGTGGTCTATTTACATATGGAAATGATTGTTATGATAAACCTATGAACTCACCAACCTTTTGGTTGACACTTTTAAGCATGTTTATTCTCAGGTATGAAAGAAGTCTTCCGCTGTGCATTTGCTCATATTACTTGGAGTCATTCCTGCATATTTAGGACAGTACCTCACAATGGGACCAAATGTTGATGACTTCGTCCAGGTGGATTAGGACGGGTCCTCACATCTTTTCATCAAGGTTACCATGTAAGAATGCGGTCTTCACATCTAGTTGCTCTAGATGTAAATCCTCGGATGCAACCATAGAAAGTACCAAACGAATAGTAGTCATCTTCACCACCGGTGAAAATATCTCTTGGTAGTCAACTCCTTTCTTTTGTTGAAAGCCTTTAACCACCAAACGAGCCTTGTACCTTTTCTTGCCATCCAACTCATTCTTGATTCGATACACCCATTTACTTTGCAACGCCCTTTTATCATGAGGTAACTTCACTAGTGACCAAGTGTTATTCTTCTCAAGTGACCCCATCTCTTCTTTCATGGCAAGCTCCCATTGTATGGATTCTTTTGTCTTTCTTGCCTCAAAGTAACTTTTGGGTTCACCATTCTCGGTATAGAGCAAGTAGTTTGCTGATGGAGAATACCTAGGATTAGGTTTGGGCACTTTAGTCGAGCGTCTTAGTGTAGGAGTAACCGAAATGGTTGGACCGGTTTCATTTGTATCCTCCTCATCACTAGAACTCGCACTATGTTCGAAATCATCACCGCTTTCCGAACCATCCCCATCATTAGCATTTTTCGACGCCTCACCGTTCATTGGCAATTCATTGTTTCCCGTACTCCCACTAGAACCTGTAAAATCATCAATAGAAACATCGTCAAAAGTAACATGACCCGATTTAGGACTCCCCGTTTCCGGTTTGCCATAGACCGAATCTTCATCAAAAGTAACATCGCGAGAACGAATTACTTTTCTAGCCTCGTTATCCCAACAACGATAGCCCATTTCATCCGACCCATAGCCTATGAAAATACACTTCTTTGACTTAGCTTCAAGCTTGTCTTTATCTGCATCTTTGGTCTTCACATATGCATTACACCCAAAGATCCTAAGGTGACCATAACTCACCTTCTTACCTTGCTATTCTTCCTCGGGAATTCAGAAACCCAACGGTGTTGAGGGTCCCCTATTTATCAAATAAGCCGCCGTGTTAACCGCATCCGCCCAAAAAATTTTAGGCAAACCGGCATGTAGTCTCATACTCTTAGCCCTTTCATTTAACGTACGATTCATACGTTCGGCGACCCCATTGTGTTGCGGTGTCTCCGGTACCGTTTTCAACATTCTAATACCGAGCTTTGCACAATGGTCTTTAAACTCAAGACTACCATATTCTCTTCCATTATCCGACTTCAAGCACTTGACCTTTAAGTTAGTCTCATTTTCTACCATAGCTTTCCACTTCACAAATGTATTAAATACATCAGATTTAGCTTTAAGAAAATAAACCCATACCTTTCGAGTGGAGTCGTCAATGAAGGTGACATAATAGCGAGAACCTCCATGTGATTCTACATTCGTTGGACCAAATACATCCGTATGAACAAGCTCCAATTTCTCCAACTTAGGAGCATTTTCCAATTTCCCAAAAGTCACCTTCTTTTGCTTCCCATATACACATGGTTCGCAAAACCCAAGTTCAACCTTTTTCAAATTCGGAATTCTCCCACTCGAAACAAGCATCTTCATACCCTTCTCACTTATATGCCCGAGTATTCGGTCTCATAGAGTTGATTCAGACTCAACATTAACCGTAGCAACCACCGTGTCTTCATCAAACACTTCAACCATATAAAGAGTTCCCCTTTTATGTCCACGAGCCACTACACAACTACCCTTAACCACCTTCCATTGGCGGTTTTCAAAAGTAACCGCGTTACCTTCATCATCTAATTGACCAACCGAAATAAGTTTCCTTTTTAATTTAGGAATGTACCTTACGTTTTTCAAGGTCCAATTAGAGCCAAGAGTAGTCTTCAATACAACATCTTCAATACCCTCTATATTGAGTTGTTTGTTGTCGGCCAATCTCACCTTGCCTTGATATGATCGAAAATTCTTCATCATGCTTTTGACATGAGTAGCATGAAACGAAGCTCCTGAATCCAAAATCCAAGTCTCCATAGAATTTTCAACACTACACAAAAGTGCATCATCACTTTCATCTGCGGTCAAGTTCACACCTTTCGCCGGACCATTTTTACAATTCCTTTGAAAGTGCCATTTTTGATTGCAACCCCAACAAACAGCTTCACTTCTATCTTTCGATGGATACCTCTTCTTAGACTTCTTTCTACCCTTCTTCTCACAGCGATCAAATTTTCTACCACGGTTGTCGGTACTTAACAAAGAACCGGATGTACCAACTGAAATGTCCCGTTCTTATTGATTAAAAACGTTCCATATTAGTTGATTTCGTTGCGAGGTTTTGACCTCTATATGAGACGTTTTTCAAAGACTGCATTCATTTTAAAACAAACCATAACCTTTATTTCATCAATAAAGGTTTAAAAAGCTTTACGTAGATTATCAAATAATGATAATCTAAAATATCTTGTTTACACACGACCATTACATAATGGTTTACAATACAAATATGTTACAACAAAATAAGTTTCTTGAATGCAGTTTTTACACAATATCATACAAGCATGGACTCCAAATCTCGTCCTTATTTAAGTATGCGACAGCGGAAGCTCTTAATAATCACCTGAGAATAAACATGCTTAAAACGTCAACAAAAATGTTGGTGAGTTATAGGTTTAACCTATATATATCAAATCATAATAATAGACCACAAGATTTCATATTTCACTACACATCCCATACATAGAGATAAAAATCATTCATATGGTGAACACCTGGTAACCGACATTAACAAGATGCATATATAAGAATATCCCATCATTCAGGGACACCCTTCGGATATGATATAAATTTCGAAGTACTAAAGCATCCGGTACTTTGGATGGGGTTTGTTAGGCCCAATAGATCTATCTTTAGGATTCGCGTCAATTAGGGTGTCTGTTCCCTAATTCTTAGATTACCAGACTTAATAAAAAGGGGCATATTCGATTTCGATAATTCAACCATAGAATGTAGTTTCACGTACTTGTGTCTATTTTGTAAATCATTTATAAAACCTGCATGTATTCTCATCCCAAAAATATTAGATTTTAAAAGTGGGATTATAACTCACTTTCACAGATTTTTACTTCGTCGGGAAGTAAGACTTGGCCACTGGTTGATTCACGAACCTATAACAATATATACATATATATCAAAGTATGTTCAAAATATATTTACAACACTTTTAATATATTTTGATGTTTTAAGTTTATTAAGTCAGCTGTCCTAGTTAGTAACCTACAACTAGTTGTCCACAGTTAGATGTACAGAAATAAATCGATAAATATTATCTTGAATCAATCCACGACCTAGTGTATACGTATCTCAGTATTGATCACAACTCAAACTATATATATTTTGGAATCAACCTCAACCCTGTATAGCTAACTCCAACATTCACATATAGAGTGTCTATGGTTGTTCCGAAATATATATAGATGTGTCGACATGATAGGTCGAAACATTGTATACGTGTCTATGGTATCTCAAGATTACATAATATACAATACAAGTTGATTAAGTTATGGTTGGAATAGATTTTTTACCAATTTTCACGTAGCTAAAATGAGAAAAATTATCCAATCTTGTTTTACCCATAACTTCTTCATTTTAAATCCGTTTTGAGTGAATCAAATTGCTATGGTTTCATATTGAACTCTATTTTATGAATCTAAACATAAAAAGTATAGGTTTATAGTCGGAAAAATAAGTTACAAGTCGTTTTTGTAAAGGTAGTCATTTCAGTCGAAAGAACGACGTCTAGATGACCATTTTAGAAAACATACTTCCACTTTGAGTTTAACCATAATTTTTGGATATAGTTTCATGTTCATAATAAAAATCATTTTCTCAGAATAACAACTTTTAAATCAAAGTTTATCATAGTTTTTAATTAACTAACCCAAAACAGCCCGCTGTGTTATTACGACGGCGTAAATCCGGTTTTACGGTGTTTTTCGTGTTTCCAGGTTTTAAATCATTAAGTTAGCATATCATATAGATATAGAACATGTGTTTAGTTGATTTTAAAAGTCAAGTTAGAAGGATTAACTTTTATTTGCAAACACGTTTAGAATTAACTAAACTATGTTCTAGTGATTACAAGTTTAAACCTTCGAATAAGATAGCTTTATATGTATGAATCGAATGATGTTATGAACATCATTACTACCTCAAGTTTTCTGGATAAAGCTACTGGAAATGAGAAAAATGGATCTAGCTTTAAAGGATCCTTGGATGGCTTGAAAGTTCTTGAAGCAGAATCATTACACGAAAACAGTTCAAGTAAGATTTTCACTCGAAATAAGATTGTTATAGTTATAGAAATTGAATCTGTAACATCCCGCGTTTTTCCGTTAAATTTATTTTAATACCGTCTTTTTTTTTTAATAACATCTTTCGTCACCTATATTCGTACACTTCGTTAACTAATGTTCTTGATAATCCCGTTACTCGATTACAACATCTCTCGTTAACTTGCGTTTTAAAAATATTCGATCGGTTAATTCCCGCACCCGACTACAAACTTGAGGGACTAAACTCGCCAAAGAGCCAAACTAGTTGACTAGGTCAACTAGTCAACTCCATCCTCCTCCATTCATTTTCATCTCCACCATCTTCATTACTTCCATCTTTTCTCTCAACCTTCAAACAAAAGATTCATCATCTAATTTCGATTTAGCAAGCAAACATCAAAACAAATTACATTTTCGTGATCCTCTCTTCATCCTCTACATTTTGATACAAATTTCATCAAGTTTGGGTAACTTTCTAAAAACTCTAGATTTCTATAAATTCGTATTTTTGACTTGAAATTGTGTTAGTTAGTGTCTATGGCTCGTGTCTAGCATGAATATATGTTTTGTTTGCTCGATTTGTTGATTTGAGTAACTAGTTTGAACTTTTGAAGTGGGTTAGCTTAATCTTTGATTTTGGATGATTAAAAATTGTTTAATTGTTAAAGTTCATGTTTTAATTGTGTTACTAGTATCATTAGCTACATTTTGATGTGTAGGTTGATTAAGAAAACTTTAAAAAACCCGATTAAGGATTTTGTGATGTTTGACTAGGGTTTGATAGTTCTTGACATGAACTTTTGATGCTTGAATGCCATGAAATGTTAATTGTTAGTGTTTAGTAGTAATGTATGCTTAATTACCTTCGAAACGTATTAAGCTTTTCAAAAAAAAAAATTACCTTCGAAACGGCATATCGTATGTGTAAATTGGATTCCCGAATCATAAAATACGTTTTACGAACTTGAAACTTTGAAAATGGACTTTTATTGATCACTTAATGAGATTTCGGCTATTGTAAATGATGTTTGTGATTGATGAAATGTGTTTATTTGCATTCCTCGTCAAAACACCTTTCCAACGATGTATGATAAGCGTTATATGTATTTGCGGGTCAAGTGTTGTGTTAGAATTGGTTTTGGTTCGTGCATATCTTTGAAAAACAGGAAAATAGCTGAACAGCAGGTGGCGCGGCGCGCACCTCACCCCGCGCGGCGCGCAGAACAACCTGGACAGATTCTGACCTCCGTGTCCCATTTCACGTGAAATGTTTGACTAGCTACCGACCTCCGATTCACATGAAACTTGTTTTAATATACTTATATATGAATAATTAGCATAGAAAATTTGTTCGGGACCCGACCCGAACATGTTGACTTTTTCGTTGACTTTGACCAAGTTTGACTTTTAGTCAAACTTAACCAAACTTTTATGCAATCGTTCTAACATGCTTTTGTACGTGATTCTTGTATGAAACTTGACAAATTGATTCACATGCTATATTTAATCTAGTCGTAACGAGCCATAGGACTAATTGAACACATTTCACCCGACCTTGTATCGTAACCGGTTAATTGACACAACTTACTTGTTTAGGTCAAGGCTAAGCAACTTTCATGCACACGTTTACTTTGTGAAGTACTTTTATACTCGTGCACTCGAGGTGAGATCATAGTCCCACCTTTGCAAATACTTTTATACTTTAAATCGTGGGCTGAGAAACATATACTTTATATACATTTTATACGGTTTATACTTTCATACTTTGAACACAAATACGAATACAAGAGCAAAGAAACATACGAGTTAGAACAAAAATCCTCAAGTTCAATTACCATTAGTTACACTTGTAGGGTGTGAGCGAGAATTTATGTTGTGTGGCCATACGGGTTTGACGAACCCTCGTCTGACGGATGAAACGTATTTTCGGTGTATAGTGTAGGTTCTAACACTATTATGCAGAGGTAAGATTCAGTTAAGTTTTGGTAATTGGGTGCTCGTGATACAGACAACATCTTTTGCGATGTATACGCTTGATATTCACTTTATACAAAATCTTATGGTTTACAAATAACATCTTTTGAGATGTATACTTTTTGATACAAACACATCTTTAGAGATGTATACGCTTGATACTAAACCTTGTGATTCAAAAACATACTTTTACAAATACATTTATGATCTCACCAACGTTTTTCGTTGACAGTTTTCTACATGTTTTCTCAGGTTCATACTTGGCTACTTGATACATGCTTCCGCACTCTTTGATTACTTGATTGGAGTCAACCATGCATGCATACGCTAGGGATAGCACTTTTGGATTCAAACTTTTGTTTACATACTTACGCTATTTATAGCAACTGTGTTTTTAAACTAATTATGTCGCAAGTTATTTCATTTATACTTTATGACTTTTGTAAACTTAGACTTGTTGTCGAACGGTTTTGTAAACTAAACTTGCAAGTCTTGTACCTTTCAAATGAATGCGACATAATTTTGGTCAAACGAGTCTCATATAGGGACTACGACCACGCAACGGGACCTAAGTTAACGGCGCCGTCAATAACGGTTTTGGTCAGGTCGTTACAAGTGGTATCAGAGCGTTGGTTGTAGGGAACTAGGACGTGCATTAGTGTGTCTAACAGAGTCGTTAGGACGCATTAGTGAGTCTAGACTACAACCGGATAGTTAGCATTTGCATTCTGACATACATTTGCTATAGATAGCACTTACTTGACTACTTGTGCATTATACTTGAATCATTCTTAGGCAAACTTTTTAATGGTACCCAACCTTCATCATACGAACTCGTATTCCGCCACTTTTGGTAACACACGTGGATTCATGATTTATACGCGTGAGAATGACGATGACTTCATTGGTCACACTAGTTCGGGAAACGCTTCTTTAGGGTTGCACTAATCCTTTCGATTCAAATACGAGTCACGTTTGAGACGTCGTTACATTTTGTTCATTTTAAACTTCACGATTACACGAACTTGAATCTATAGAGTGATGTGGGAATGGAGGTATGAGTTAGCGTAATATAACGACACTCGATTAACGTGGTTATATTACGGTAAGACATACCAAAGTTCTAGTGACACGTGATGGTGGTTAGACTCGATCAACCTAAACACCACCATGTGCCATGTACATGACTTCATCCTTTCATGTTTGGACATCTGAAAACTCCGAAAGTACTGACAACCACCATACCAGGGACACATCTTCGATTATTGTCGAACTATATTTATGCTTCCGAATGAATGACGAATTCTCCCAACTTTGACCATACGTTACACGTGTATACTATCTCGTCCTCGCACAGTCTTATTGACTAACTACAACTTACTCGTTATGCTCGCATCGAGGCGGAAACTTCTCTCGCCTTACACTCGTAATTCCGGTTCAGGAAATCTTCTATTTTAAATTCTCAATGGAGAGAGACTCTTCACGTTATGCTAGTATTCGCCTCGAGGGTGAATAGTCCCGACGAACGTTTTTGGAAACCGATAAATCTTCCGCAACGCAAATTTCTTGAGAAACTTGTTCTAACTAACGTTTTCGAGTCCTAACGGATTTGTTCAAATATACCTTACGGAATGTACTCCGTTTCGGACCGAGATCCTCGTTTCATTGCTAGACTTCGGAGTGCCTCACAAAAAGCCTCGAGACCACGTTTAGACATGAGTACCGCGTACCATCCGCAACCCGACGGACCGAACAAACATACGATTTAAACCTTAGAATCCATAATACGAGTTGTATTACTAACTTCAAATTTACTTGAGAAAAGTATTTTCCTTTAGCTTAATCCTCGTACTACAATGATTTTCATTCGAGTTTTAACGTCACACCTTTTGAAACCACATGTGACCGGAAACGTCATCCTCCTTTTTGTCGAAACCAAGTAAACGATGATCAATTCACCGGGGCCGAGCTTATTCATGAGCAATCGAGAGGATTTATTCATATTCAAGCAAGACCCAACGCGACTCGTAATCACCAGGAGCTATGCCGATGTTACACGTAAACCTTTCGAATTCCATGGGAAACCGCGTCACGTTAAAAGTCGCACTTTGAGGAGGTGTAATCCGTTTCGGGAAACATAGAAAGCTAAATCCGTGATATTTTAATCCTTTTGAAATCTTGGGGCGTTTTAGACCCGTTGCTAGCCGTTTAGATTCTCCGGCTCATTTCGAGTCTCCGTTTATCCTACATTCGATGTATCAACTTAAAGACGTGTTTTGCGAAACAAGAACTTGTCATTCCTTTTCGATAAGCTTACTATCGACGATAAACTTCATTCCTAGGAGGACTGGTTGAAACCATGAATTGTGAACCCAAACTTTAAGACGACGTTAAACCCCGACCGTCAAAGTTCGTTGAAATACCCTAGAACGTACTCCTCCCTCACTCATAGAATTGGCAACACAAGATCTCGAGGAAGATTCAACAACTACTACTTCCAACTAAATTTCGGGACGAAATTTCTTTTGAGGTGTGGATAATGTAACATCCCGCGTTTTTCCGTTAAATTTATTTTAATACCGTCTTTTTTTTTAATAACATCTTTCGTCACCTATATTCGTACACTTCGTTAACTAATGTTCTTGATAATCCCGTTACTCGATTACAACATCTCTCGTTAACTTGCGTTTTAAAAATATTCGATCGGTTAATTCCCGCACCCGACTACAAACTTGAGGGACTAAACTCGCCAAAGAGCCAAACTAGTTGACTAGGTCAACTAGTCAACTCCATCCTCCTCCATTCATTTTCATCTCCACCATCTTCATTACTTCCATCTTTTCTCTCAACCTTCAAACAAAAGATTCATCATCTAATTTCGATTTAGCAAGCAAACATCAAAACAAATTACATTTTCGTGATCCTCTCTTCATCCTCTACATTTTGATACAAATTTCATCAAGTTTGGGTAACTTTCTAAAAACTCTAGATTTCTATAAATTCGTGTTTTTGACTTGAAATTGTGTTAGTTAGTTTCTATGGCTCGTGTCTAGCATGAATATATGTTTTGTTTGCTCGATTTGTTGATTTGAGTAACTAGTTTGAACTTTTGAAGTGGGTTAGCTTAATCTTTGATTTTGGATGATTAAAAGTTGTTTAATTGTTAAAGTTCATGTTTTAATTGTGTTACTAGTATCATTAGCTACATTTTGATGTGTAGGTTGATTAAGAAAACTTCAAAAAACCCAATTAAGGATTTTGTGATGTTTGACTAGGGTTTGATAGTTCTTGACATGAACTTTTGATGCTTGAATGCCATGAAATGTTAATTGTTAGTGTTTAGTAGTAATGTATGCTTAATTACCTTCGAAACGGCATATCGTATGTGTAAATTGGATTCCCGAATCATAAAATACGTTTTACGAACTTGAAACTTTGAAAATGGACTTTTATTGATCACTTAATGAGATTTCGGCTATTGTAAATGATGTTTGTGATTGATGAAATGTGTTTAGTTGCATTCCTCGTCAAAACACCTTTCCAACGATGTATGATAAGCGTTATATGTATTTGCGGGTCAAGTGTTGTGTTAGAATTGGTTTTGGTTCGTGCATATCTTTGAAAAACAGGAAAATAGCTGAACAGCAGGTGGCGCGGCGCGCACCTCACCCCGCGCGGCGCGCAGAACAACCTGGACAGATTCTGACCTCCGTGTCCCATTTCACGTGAAATGTTTGACTAGCTACCGACCTCCGATTCACATGAAACTTGTTTTAATATACTTATATATGAATAATTAGCATAGAAAATTTGTTCGGGACCCGACCCGAACATGTTGACTTTTTCGTTGACTTTGACCAAGTTTGACTTTTAGTCAAACTTAACCAAACTTTTATGCAATCGTTCTAACATGCTTTTGTACGTGATTCTTGTATGAAACTTGACAAATTGATTCACATGCTATATTTAATCGAGTCGTAACGAGCCATAGGACTAATTGAACACATTTCACCCGACCTTGTATCGTAACCGGTTAATTGACACAACTTACTTGTTTAGGTCAAGGCTAAGCAACTTTCATGCACACGTTTACTTTGTGAAGTACTTTTATACTCGTGCACTCGAGGTGAGATCATAGTCCCACCTTTGCAAATACTTTTATACTTTAAATCGTGGGCTGAGAAACATATACTTTATATACATTTTATACGGTTTATACTTTCATACTTTGAACACAAATACGAATACAAGAGCAAAGAAACATACGAGTTAGAATAAAAATCCTCAAGTTCAATTACCATTAGTTACACTTGTAGGGTGTGAGCGAGAATTTATGTTGTGTGGCCATACGGGTTTGACGAACCCTCGTCTGACGGATGAAACGTATTTTCGGTGTATAGTGTAGGTTCTAACACTATTATGCAGAGGTAAGATTCAGTTAAGTTTTGGTAATTGGGTGCTCGTGATACAGACAAAATCTTTTGCGATGTATACGCTTGATATTCACTTTATACAAAATCTTATGGTTTACAAATAACATCTTTTGAGATGTATACTTTTTGATACAAACACATCTTTAGAGATGTATACGCTTGATACTAAACCTTGTGATTCAAAAACATACTTTTACAAATACATTTATGATCTCACCAACGTTTTTCGTTGACAGTTTTCTACATGTTTTCTCAGGTTCATACTTGGCTACTTGATACATGCTTCCGCACTCTTTGATTACTTGATTGGAGTCAACCATGCATGCATACGCTAGGGATAGCACTTTTGGATTCAAACTTTTGTTTACATACTTACGCTATTTATAGCAACTGTGTTTTTAAACTAATTATGTCGCAAGTTATTTCATTTATACTTTATGACTTTTGTAAACTTAGACTTGTTGTCGAACGGTTTTGTAAACTAAACTTGCAAGTCTTGTACCTTTCAAATGAATGCGACATAATTTTGGTCAAACGAGTCTCATATAGGGACTACGACCACGCAACGGGACCTAAGTTAACGGCGCCGTCAATAACGGTTTTGGTCGGGTCGTTACAGAATCAAAGTTTGAATATGAGTATTACCTTGTATTAGAAAGATATCTTACTGTAAATAAGAAAGATTTCTTGAGGTTGGATGATCACTCTACAAGATTGGAAGTAAGCTAGCAAACTTGGAAGTATTCTTGATTTTATGAAACTAGAACTTGTAGAATTTATGAAGAACACTTAGAACTTGAAGATAGAACTTGAGAGAGATCAATTAGATGAAGAAAATTGAAGAATGAAAGTGTTTGTAGGTGTTTTTGGTCGTTGGTGTATGGATTAGATATAAAGGATATGTAATTTTGTTTTCATGTAAATAAGTCATGAATGATTACTCATATTTTTGTAATTTTATGAGATATTTCATGCTAGTTGCCAAATGATGGTTCCCACATGTGTTAGGTGACTCACATGGGCTTCTAAGATCTGATCATTGGAGTGTATATACCAATATTGCATACATCTAAAAGCTGTGTATTGTACGAGTACGAATACGGGTGCATACGAGTAGAATTGTTGATGAAACTGAACGAGGATGTAATTGTAAGCATTTTTGTTAAGTAGAAGTATTTTGATAAGTGTCTTGAAGTCTTTCAAAAGTGTATGAATACATATTAAAACACTACATGTATATACATTTTAACTGAATCGTTAAGTCATCGTTAGTCGTTACATGTAAGTGTTATTTTGAAACCTTTAGGTTAACGATCTTGTTAAATGTTGTTAACCCAATGTTTATAATATCAAATGAGATTTTAAATTATTATATTATCATGATATTATCATGTATGAATATCTCTTAATATGATATATATACATTAAATGTCTTTACAACGATAATCGTTACATATATGTCTCGTTTAAAAATCATTAAGTTAGTAGTCTTGTTTTTACATATGTAGTTCATTGTTAATATACTTAATGATATGTTTACTTATCATAGTATCATGTTAACTATATATATATCCATATATATGTCATCATATAGTTTTTACAAGTTTTAACGTTCGTGAATCACCGGTCAACTTGGGTGGTCAATTGTCTATATGAAACATATTTCAATTAATCAAGTCTTAACAAGTTTGATTGCTTAACATGTTGGAAACATTTAATCATGTAAATATCAATCTCAATTAATATATATAAACATGGAAAAGTTCGGGTCACTACAGATTCCCCCGAGTTTCTCCTACGAGTATCTTCACCAAGAATCAAATCCCTTATTCCTTCAAACGCTAGCTTAGTAGTTCCCGTAGAGCTACTAACTGCGGTAACCGTACCCGACTAACTTTTCGATAATGATGAAAGCAAGATTAGTGCCTTTAACTCATCATCAAACACAATATCTACCGATGCTAACCTCAATATGATGTTGTTGAACTCGTTGATATGATCCGTTGCACTCGTACCTTCCTTCATCTTCGTATTGAACAATTGTCGCATGAGAAAAACCTTATTAGAAGCGGTAGGTTTCTCATACATGTTAGAGATTGCTTTCAAGCAAGCAAATGTCGTCTTCTCATTTACAACGTTGTATGCAACTTTCTTAGCAAGTGAAAGACGAATCGCACCCAAAGCTTGACGATCCAAAAGCGTCCAATCGGCATCGCTCATGCTTTCGGGCTTGGTCTCTAACAGAGGTTGATGTAGCTTCTTTTGATACAAGTAATCTTCAATTTGCATCTTCCAAAAGCCAAAGTCTCTCCCATCGAATTGGTCGATTCTAAACTTTCCGTCTTCCGCCATCGTACCCAAAGTCGAAACCTTGAGCTCTGATACCAGTTGTAAGGATATTAGGACCCAAAACAACGCAAGTGATTCAACAAGATCACTCACCGATAGTAATTCTACAAGATTACTAACTCACTTAATGAACGAAAGATTATAAATGCAAGAAATGTAAATCGACACAAGAGATAACGTGGTTATATGCAATCGTTGTGATTGCTTTAGTCCACGGACCAACTAGAGAATGTATTTACTGAATATTTGTGGTGTGTTTACAATGAGTTACAAGAGGGTCTATTTATAGAATGATTTAAGGAGTAAGCTAAAAACAATTCCTTGAAGCTTCATGTGAGTTTCCTGACAGCTTCATGGAGGCTACATGTGAGTTTCCTGACAGCTTCGTGGAGGCTACATGTGAATTTTCTCACAACTTCGTGGAAGCTACATGTGAGTTTCCTAACAACTTCGTAGAAGCTACATGTGAGTTTCCTAACAACTTCGTGAAAGCTTCGTGTGAGTTTTCTGGAATCTTCCCTCTAATTGTTTAAAGTTCTCCATATCTCCAACAGGTATGTTGTCATGAAAATACCTTTCTAGAGTGAGCCCAATCAAGCTAATGTAACTATTCATTTGTTCATTGCTTAAACGCTTTTCAATTTGACGAAACCTGAGTTTAGGAAAAGTATACCAAGCGTGTAGCCAAGATTTGGACAACACACACGTGCGAGCAGCTTCTTCTATTGGCAATAACGATTGTATATGGTGGATCAACTCAGGAACATGTAACTGTTGTGTGCAATTATGGTCGTCGATTTGCGTTCCGTCCATGTATAGTAGAGGAACCGTTCCTGCAGACATAATAACAAAGTATATGTATTTATTTAGTATCTAATTCAAAACAACAAATCTTATTTGCCTTTAAATTTATCGACTACTTCCTCACTTTTATTGTTCACTCTTATTTTTTTTATTATTCACTTAAAGAATTTTCAAACAAATTATTCAATTGCATCATTTAACCATGAAAAATTATTAAAATCTCTCTCTCATTTAAAAGCTAGGTTCAATCATTTATGGCACCAATCAAAAATAAAATAATAAGATTATATCACTTAAATACAGGACCTCACAGTCTTATGCAAGTACAGTAGCTTTTAATCTTATGCTTTATCATGAATAAACCTGGCAGTCGTATTTACAAGAAGCCACAACAACAATTTTGCATTAAGTAATTAACTAAACACATTCGGTCAATTTTTATATACAAAGAATCAAACAATCATGCGAATAACTTATAAAATTACCTTGAAAAATTCTGGCTTTACTTGTTAATCAGGGTGGGTTGATACGGTTTCTTCGTATTCTACAAGTAAAAATTTGGGTTTCGTTATTAGGATTAGGATTGTATTTATAAAAATAAAAATATATACACGTATGAGTAAAAAAGAAACGGCTTATTTTGCTTGACTATGAGTATGATACGTGGTGGGCAAGAAACATAGTCTACCACAATTGGGCTTCATATCGGGCCATGTGCGGGACAAGCTCCTATCGCTATGGACTTGAATTTCTATTTTTTATTTTTTTATGCGGCAATTTATCTATCTATTCTATTCTATACAAACTGATTCATATATCATCAATTTACAACAGTACCATTATTATCATAGATTATTAGTTGTTCGTTTACCAAATACTGTATAAGATAAGAATCTAAAATCTCTACAAAAATAAACTTCCACTTCCACAACACCTAGTTGTATTGTATATGTATACTCAATGAGTTACACATTTGTATATTACCTAATCCAACCCATGGTTATAAGTACTTATAACCATACTTATCCAAATGAACACAAACCCGAACAAATACATCAAAACTCACTTTATATGAGATCAGAGGCGGAGCCAGGAATTTTCATTAGGGGATGCTTCAATTTTTTTTTTTCCACACCAGTTCGGGATCACCCATGAGACTAAACCACCAATGTGTTCATCTGCATAACCCGCCCCCAACTATTACGGTCCAATCCGAGGGCATGAGCGGTATAACCCCACTGCCCCCGCAACTCGATGTGCGAAAGACACTCTTGGGTGCAATGCTGAACCCCACGGGAGTCGAACTCCTAACCTCTCGTTAAAAGAGGCAGACTACTATTACATAAGCTACAACACAAGACTATGGAGACTTCATTTACTTTTAAATAGAAATATAAATATTATATCGAACAACATTAAATAAATAAAAAGTATATCATAATTGAAAAGGAAAATATTGATTAATTAGAACTCACCTCAAAAAAATTCTCCTGCCTAACTATTTTAAAACAACTAAAACCATCTCATCCATAACTTACAGGCTACAGCCTTATAGGATCACAGATATAGGGACCAGGGACTAATGTGCTAAAGTAACAAACTTGAGGATTTTAACTTAACTAAACTATAATAACCAGGGGTAATTAATGAAACATTTTTAAACATCTTTTCTTCTTCCAGGAACCAGACTGTCGATTGAAATCTCTTCCTCAAACATAAACCCTAATTCTTAAACTATCCATAGTAACTTCGTTAAACTAAAATTAGCGATATAACTTGGTTTATATATCCAAAATATCATATTTGCCCATAAAAATTACATTACTAACTCAGAAATTCAGGATGACCATTGTCAATAGAGGATGCTCAAAACAAATAGCATTAGAAATATGGTAATGGACTAGAAGTATATGGGCTCAATAGGGGATGCTCAGCACCCCAAAGTACCCCTATTGGCTCCGCCATTGTATGAGATGCAAAATAATCAACAGGATCATTCCACAACTAGATTAATATCATTCATGTGCAATGATTCTTATTCTCTTTGAAGCAACTTTTTCCACCATGGCGATGAAGGAAAAATTCCTTGCGCCGGTGGAGGTGTAAGGATCTCGATCATGCTTTCCTTTTCATTACGAGTTAACGGAACACCTCTCGTAAGGTTCATCGCTAGCAAATGGACGTTTGTCCTTTGCCTGTGTCTGCCATATGCCCATATTCCTCCAGCGGTCGTAGCAATCAGAAGCTGTTAAAAGAATCACAAATATTAATTAATAATCAAAATTAAAATCATTAATAATATAGAAGATTAATGAAATATAGCTTTGAATGGGCAATTAAACTGACCGGTGAAAACCACAAGCCTGCAGTCTGCCAATCGAACTTTGGAGTGTAAAGTATTGTCTCCCCGTATTCCTCTCCAAGCTTCTTATAAATATCTTTGTCACTTTTTCCAGATCTTATTTCATCACGAATAAGCTACAATAGAATGTAGAGATAATGAGTCTGTAAAGCATGTATTTGTAATATCAATTTAGTGTAATTCTAATTACAAGCTCGTTAATATCATACACGAACATTATAATTAGAATTTTGATTATGAAACCATTCAAATAAACTTCTGGCTACATCCCTTAAGCATGATTTTAAAGCTAGGTTCAACTTTTGCTAACCAAATAATAAGACGAGGAAAAAAAAAAAAAAAAAAAAGTTCACCTTTCTAAGGAGAACAGCAATATCAGCTTGGGATTCTTCGATGGACTGACTACCACACTCTAAACATCGTACGTTGTGACTTATGTTCAAGGTTGTAAAACTCGCGACTCGGGGAGTACTCGGCCGGAGGTTTTTGAGGAGTAATCGGCTACTCGGGGAGAACTCGGAGGAGTACTCGGATGTTGACTTTTGTTGACTTTTCTAATATAACTAAATATTTTCAATATATTATTAGCTATAAACAAACATTTTATAAATATATATGTTAAATATATAAAATTTTATAAATATATATGTTAAATATGTAAAGTTTAGTTACATATAAATATTTGTTTTAATTGGAGGGGTTAGATTTGTATCTATTTGATAATGAAGAAGAAAGAAAAACTAAACTTAAGGTGTTAAAATCTATAACAGTTAAACTTTAGGGGGTTTAAATGTAAATTAAAAAATAATAAAATGAGTGTTATTTTAGAAACCCTAATCAATCAGCCGCATCATTCTTCACCTAACGCTACATCTTCCCTTCTTCTTCTTCAACCTTAGCTCATTCACCAAACCCTAAATTATTTGTTTAAGAGTCTTCATGAATGGAAATCGAGACATTACAGGTATGTTCCTTCAATTCGTTCTTTCTAAACAAACAAACACATCAAATCGTCTCCTGTTTTCCTTCATCTTTTCACTGAGTTCCGATATTGTTGACCACCGTTTGACCACCGTTGACCGGCGTTGACCGGCGTTGACCGAGTAATTGGACGAGTTAGACACCGATTACTCGTTTTGTTCTTCCAACTGAGTAATCGCCGATTACTCGGCCGAGTTTTACAACCATGCTTATGTTTCTTGCTCGAGCATCCACAATCTGTTGCTTTTTCACCGGATCCTCTTCGTTTTCCATTCTCTATAGCTTCCTTACTTCACTCAAATCTGAAAACTACAAAAAAAAAAAAAACTGATATTGTTAGTACAATTTTCAATTGGGCATTTGGTCGAACAGTTAAAGTGCATATAGATTCCATTCCACAAAACAACAATTTTCCAAAATGTAATGAAAGATAACGGCTATGAACACCCATAGAAGAATTCTGTATGTGTGTATATGTATACATACACCGATTTTCAAATTTATTCATCGGTCACAATGCGAATCAGTAATGCGAATTATACGAACAGATATACCAAATGAACAAATAGCTTATAGATAAACAAGTACCTTTACGTTCTGAAAATAAAATTAATAACACCGAATTCAAAGGACTCTAGTTCAACAATGATTCGAGGTTACACAGAAACTGTTCAATCAAAAAGAGCGATTTCGTTCACCTTCAAAGTTTAGGATTGTTGTTGTTATACAGTTTTTTTTTAATTTCCATGTTTGGTCCTTGACTTTTTCTAGTTTTTTCATTTTAATCCGGTTACTATTTTCTATGTATCCGTTTAGGTTTTAAAAGTTGAAAGATGGCACAATTGAAAACTAACGTAAACATAAAGCAATTTATCAACCTAGGAAACTGTGTACAACATAAATTTTACTAGTAAGAAGTTAGTGAATACACGAACATGACTCAAAAGCAACGACATACACAAGCTAATCCATGAAAAACAAAACAATAAATTCGAAAGAATTTATATAGAAGACGAGGGCGACATAATTAAGTGCATAAAATGTAGTAACTTGGTACCAAAAAATAATTGACTAGAAACCAGTAATTGCAAATAAGTCAAACTTCAAACAGCTATAGAAGAAACTGCGTCGAATTTAGCTTGCTTTGTCCTTCGGGTCACTAAGGCTCTACGCTTTTTGGGTGGGGGAATTTCCCCAACATTGGAATTAACAAGCGAACCTGTTCTAGTCAACATTATTCAAGGAACCCTTTTGGATCTGCAAGGATGTACACTTAAGCCATTATATCAGATTGCATTTTGTTTAGTAAATTTATTTATGATTAATTATACTTATTTACAGTTTCATATCTGCTTTTGTAGGATATATAATACCTTATTTACAAGCATGTTTACTTGTTCTCTGTACACTTCCTTCAAGTCCACTATATCAGCACTAAGTTCTTCAAGCTACACAATACAAAACTTGTTTTCATTTTCTTTGTACTAATTAATAGTTAAAATCACAACGCTTTATTGGTAGTGGTAGCAAGTTTGGCCCATTTAAGGAATTTGTTGAATTGGTTGTGTTTCATGTAAAATTGTTCAAACTGATCATAACAGTAGGGACAAATGGGTCGGTCAGGCATTCATACAACTTTCTAAGTCATTTTATTAAAAGATTTAGACAATTAATGTCAAATATTGTATTTGCAATCATTATTAACACAATTTTATATATTACGGTGTAAGACCCGAATATTTTATTGTACATATGTGTGTATAAGTTATTCAAGTTGTGGGGTTTTGGTTGTATATATTTAAAAGCAAGAAAGAAGCTGAACTTGAGGTGTCGCGCGCCGCGCGGTCTGGTGGCGCGCCGCGCCATCTGTCTGCGACAGATTCTCCTCTTCTTTTAAAATAGATATTTTGAGGGCATTTTGGTCAAAACACATTGGAGCTCGAATTTAATGCCTTGGATCAGTTTTGGAGCTTCATTCACTCCATTCCCAACAACCTTATCTTCTCCAATTAAACTCTAGAGAGAGAGTGCAACCCTTGAGAGAGAAAGCTCCATTAAAGGGTGAAAGAGGTTGAATCGGGTCTTGGTGCAAGTTTTAAAGTCGTTCATCTAGTCGATAGCTACGTGGTGATTGTGTTGGTAAGTTATAAAACCCAATTTCTTACTTTAATTGCTTTAAGGGTTAGGTTTTGGGCTAGTGATGAACCAAAGACCCATTTTGTTAGTATTTTGGGGATTTTGGGTGATTATGGGTTATGAAGACTCATTGATGACTAACCTAGGGTTTGAATGTGTTAATTGGACTTTTGAGTCTTAAATTTGGTTAGTTGGTGGCTAGAACACTTTTATAATATGTAAATGGGTGTTATTGGGTATGGATGACCCAAATGGGTGTGTTGACTTTGAAATGGGTCAAATGAGTCTTTAATGACCTAAGTGGCCTAGCAAGTATGAAAACGAGTTAGCCTTGTGACCTAAGTGTGTTTTAAACCCATCTTGACGAATGATTAGGGTTTTAGTGTGTGTTGACCCAAATTAGGGTTAAGGGTGCAAATGGGTTGAAATTGCACCTTGGGTCAAAATGGCTTAGAATGGTGAAAGGGTTTGGTTAACCGACTTGAGTTTGCGATTGATGTGTATAATATGATAGGTACGTTACTTTGAGGTCTTGCAAGCTCGGGTATCTTTTCACAAGACTTTGAGGTGAGTGGAATAATTATATGCGTATGTATATAATGTATCTATTTGTTGTAGCGTGAAATGTGTAGTGTCGAGGTGCTAAGACACCATGTTTCGCGTGAAGAGTGTAGCATCGAGGTGTTAAGATGCCACTCGGGTGTAGCATCGAGGTGTTAAGATGCCACTCGGGTGTAGCATCGAGGTGTTAAGATGCCACCTAGGAGTGTAGTGTCGAGGTGTTAAGACACCACTCCGTAAATTAATGAGTGATGCATCGAGGTGTTAAGATGCCACTCGGGGTGATGTGCCAAGGTGTTAAGGTGCCACCCTAGGGGTTAGTGGTGCGAGGTGTTAAGTGCCCTAACGGATGTTGTGAACACCGATGGCGTTTTCGCGAGCGTCGTTCCCTTGTACTATTGGTTAACCATGGTTATTTGTGTTGTAAGCATATTATATTATTCGAGTTATACTTATATGCGGTTGTTATGCTAGCTTGGGGGTATTGGTGAATTATAGCTTGTTATTGCGACGATAAGCTAATGTTGTTTGCTAGCATGTTTGCGGTTGTGTAAGTGTATGCAAGTAGGTATAATTATATATGTATTCGTATAATTATTGCATTCACTAAGCTTTGTTTACCCTCTCGTTGTTTACCATTTTATAGGTTCGGTTTTGGACAAGGGTAAGGGCATCGTTTTGGACTAGAGATCCCGCTTGATGCTAGGGGACGCTTTTGGCTTTAGTAGCTCTTGGAGTTTGACCGATATTTGGGTAGTTTAATCCCAAACACCATGCTCATTGCGTTGTTTGAAACTTAAACTTTTTGGTGGTCGAAACTCTTAACTTGTACTAAACTTGTAATTTGGGTCGTGTGGGCCCCGCTTGTAAAATATTGATTTTATGTTTGGAACAGGTTAGTTTTACATATTTGGATGTATGGTAAAAAGCGTTTCGTCTAAAAGTGTCGGGAACTAGTCAATCTTTTTCGCATTTAAAAACTTTCCGGACAGCCCACTTTGGCGCGCCGCGCCCCTACCTGGCGCGCCGCGCGGGTATGCTGCACAGAATTTTTTTTTATTTTGTATTTTCGCGTGGTTTGGTCGAGGGTTGGTTTGGGTTGTTACATACGGAGTAATATGAAACAAAATATGAAAAATGACAAAAAAGTGCTTAATGATGATGTAACACCCCGTTTTTCCCCGTACATGATTTATAGGTGTATTGTGTATGTACGACAGGCGTATGAAGGGTTCGATACATGTTTGGGTGTTAAAGTCTTGTATGCGAGAAAATGTGCCAGGCCACGTTGGGTGTCGCGGCGCGACAAAGGGAGCCGCGGCGCGGCGTTTCGAATAAATCCAGATCAGAAAGCTTGTTAACAAAGTCACCAGTTCGAGGCAATCGTCGCGGCGTGACGAATTAGGCCGCGGCGCGGCGAATGGTGCGAACTGGCACCAGATTCTTGTAAATTTAAATGAAGTTCAAGGGCAATTTGGTCTTTTCGCGTTTGAGCCAGATTTGAGGATTTAACCTCATCCATTCATTTCATTTCTCATTTTAATTTCCCTTTTCTTTTCATTTTTCCTCTCAAACTCAAACACCCATTTGATTTCAAAAGGATTTTTGGAAAGGAAGGATCGGGAGTTGATCCTTGGCGTAGTTGACAAGTGTGTTCTCCTCGTTCTTAGCTACACGGTGATACTAGTGGTAAGCTCTAACTCCGAAATTCATTTTCGTGTTCATCATTCAAGTTTAGGGCTTTTGATTGTATGATTCATAGGTGAAACCCATTTAGTTGTTAATTGAAGGTTAACACCAAGATTCGGGTTTATTGTTGTTAATGTCGGGTTTTGGGTTTGGTGTGCAAGTTCATGCTTGTAAGACTTGTAAATGGTGTATAATCACTAGTATTAGTGATTATTGAGGTTTTGGGGACATTTAGGGTTCTTGGAGTTGACTAATTTTGACTAGAGCCAAAATTAGGGTTTGGTGATGATTTTGACCCGATTGTTGATTTATTAAGGTTAATGAAAGGACCCGTCCTAATCCACCTAGACGAAGTCATCAACATTTGGTCCCATTGCGATGATCGGCTCCAAGTAATGTCCTTATATTGAGCAAATGCACAGTGGAAGACTTAATTCGTACCTGAGAATAAAAATGCTTTAAAAGTGTCAACCAAAAGGTTGGTGAGTTCATAGGTTTATCATAACAATCATTTCAATATGTTAATAGACCACAAGATTTCTTAATCATAAACATAATACACTCGCAAGTGTATGTAAAGCATTCTAAGTGGTTGAGCACTTGGTAACCATACTTAACATTTAATCAACGTCGCATATTCCCTTTATTATGAAATCTCACTATACCGTACCAAGTGTAGTCACCAAAACGAAGTACTGTGCAACCGTTGAATACTGGTCGTCCAGTCCGGTTGGGGTTGTCAGGCCCGATAGATCTATCAACAGGATTCGCGTTTACAATACCCATGTAAATAGTAGTTACCAAGCTACAGGGAAATATGCCAGTGGTACAACTCAACGTAGAATATATTTTTAAGTACTTGTGTCTATTTTGTAAACATGTATAAAAGCAGCGCATGTATTCTCAGCCCAAAAATATATATTGCAAAAGCAATTAAAAAGGGAGCAAATGAAACTCACTTTTGCCTTGAAGGTATTTAATTCGACTTGGTCTCCGATAGATATCACGAACCTAACCATATATAATATATCAACATATTTTCTTTTTAAGTAATCGTTACATATATATATACTTTTAATACTTTTAATATTTTCTTAGTCCGTAGTTAGCAGTCCGATGTTAGTGGTCCACAATTAGTTGCTTAAATAAAATAAATAAAGACCCCATCATATTCGTATTGATCAGAATTAATCTCGACCCATGGTACCATGTTGTCAAATGACTTGTTGCGTACATAAAGTACCGTGTTGTCAAATGACGTGTTGCGTACAATCATGAGGTCTTATGATTAATCTTCTCGTGTTGTTTACGGGTGGTCCTGAAATATATAAAATCAAATCATAAGTAATTATATATAAAATATCATATTAATTAGAAAAGATATGATTAATTTACTTTTTCTCCAAATATTTTCGTAGCTAAACTAGCTTCGGATACCCAATCTTGTTTTAGTCGTAGTTTCTTCATTACAACTCCGTTTTTGTTGGTTCAACTTGCCACTTCCTTGGATCGAGTCAAATTTTAAGAATATGAACTGAAAATACCTTAGTTTGTATTCGAAATCATAGGTTATAGGTCAAACTTTGGTGAAACTTATGAAAGTGATCATTTTCCATCATAAAAACAACATTTAATGATCATTTTTCTAAAAATACTTACACTTTGAGTTAAACCATGAAATTTTTATGTGTTAACATATTCATAATAAATATCATTTTTCCAGAACATGAACTTCCAATTCAAAGTTCAAGATGATTTTTAATTCTCCAACCCAAAACAGCCCCCGGTTGCACTCCGACGACGTAGATTCAGTTTTTAAGATGTTCTTTGTAAAACCAAGTTATATCTTGTTAGGTTAGCATATCATTATGATATATTACAGGTCTTGAAGTGTTTTAAAAGTCAAGTTAGAAGGATCTATTTAGTTTGCGAACAAGTTTGAAATCATTCAAACTATGTTCTTGTTGTTAAAATTTTATACCACAAAATAAGATAGCTATATGAATATGAATTGAATAAGATTATGAACAAGGTTATTACCTCAAGTTACTTGGACAAAGTTACTGCAAAAGATAAGAAATAATCTTGGAATCAAAGAGTGGTGGAGTTAGATCAAAAGGTTGGAAGTAAACTTCTTCAAATGGGTGGTTATTTTGATATGTTCTTGAAAAAGTTTTCTTATGGTGTTTAAGGCTTGTAATTGAAGCTAAATGATGGGGAAAATGCTTGGAGATGATCAAGTATGAAGTTAGGAGTATTTTGAGAGAGAAATGAGGGTGTAGGTATGAGAAAATGGAGTGAAGAAATGGTGTTCATTTATAAAAACGTTTTTAGTTTATAAAGAAAGAAAAGGATTCCTAATTTTGTTTTCTTACTAATAATTCATACTACTTGACAAATTCTAGTTACCTCATATCTAGGGCAGTAATAATGTTGATTATGATGTTGATTTGATGTGTATATACCAATAGTAAATACGTATAGAAGCTGGGTATGATACAGGTACATATACCCTAGATATACGTATAGAAATCTTGAGGAAACGGAACGAGAATTCAAATATAGCTATCTTTTGTGAATATACTTATATTGTTTTATGTATTTAAGTCCTTAAAAAGTGATTAAATACATTATATATACGATACATGTATAAGCATTATAGATTATAAGTATATATATCAAAGAATGTTACGTATAGTTATCGTTTTGAAAACTTAAGTTAGTAGTTTCAAAATATACTTATAACTCATTGTCATTAGTACACAATGAGATGTTAAACCATCCTTAGATCATGTTAAATATATATAAATACATATATATACACAAACGTATAATTATCATATGTTATATAGTTCGTGATATCATCGGTCATATTGGACGGTCAAACGTTGTGTAAAACTCTTTTCAAAAACACAAGTCTCAACAATTTAGATTTCTTATCATGTTGGTATGGTTTAATTTATGTAAATATTAATCTCATAAGTATAATTTGGTCGGAAAATTCTGGGTCATTACAGTACCTACCCGTTAAAGAAATTTCGTCCCCGAAATTTGATAGAGGTTGTTATGGATAACAATAAGAAGGTTTTCATGACAAATATAAGGTGATAATGGAGTTTTATCATTATTGAGTAATGTAGATAAAACGATTCGATTATGCGAAGAATATAAGTGAGACTGTCGTAAAAGAGTGAGATGAGTAAAATATATTCGTCTTAACCGATGACGTAGTTATGATTGATTTCCGGGATTTAAGGGATTTAAAGAGAATCTTACGTAATAAGATTTGGTTCTTTGGTGATTAAGGAAATCAGGATCTTCTTTGATTATATGCAATAATCTGTTTCGATTGCTCTATCGGATATTTCACTATAAATTCACCCCTTCATTTCCTTATTTTTGCACGACTCACACCTTCTATTCTTTCTCCCTTGATTCTTACTTTAAAGCATTCATCAATATGCTCCATCCAGTCCTGATTCTTGATATACTCCTAACTTTTATATCTGTCATTCTTCTTTTTCATCTACCACCAGAAGAATCTATTTACTTCTAATATACTCTTGTGTTTATAGTGTTTCTAATTCTCCCGTGTCTCTATATGGCTATCTACATCGATACACACGGTTTGTAATTTCGGGGTTATTATCGAAGTTTATATTCTTCATTATTTTTCGGAGCTTCATGCTTTCGTTTTCTCTTCCCGACTTCGAGTCAAGCGAGTAATGGTCCGAAATTCGTAGATATGAAATTCAGAATGTTCATAGCTAATGCTCTAAGAAGAAAATGGTAATAGAACGATTTTGATTTGTTAAATTACCAGAATACCCTGGAGAAGACCGAGTCATCCAGAAAAATATTCTCTTGATATGTTTAGAGATTAGATAGAATGTAAGAGTCGTGTAAATGGCACATGATGACGGTACTGTGAATCATCATGCTTCATTAGAAACTCAGCATGACTTACTGTAATATAATGACGTTGATCAAGTGTCATTATATTATACTAATCCATGCTTCAGTTCCCAACACTACTTCAAAACATTCATATTTTAAACTCGAAGGTTTCAGAATTTAGAAACTAACACAGTTTCTTTTATGTTGCAGATATTACGGAGAGATAAATGATCTCAGATAAGAATAGTTGTGAAAATATCGCTAGAAATATGGAGGATATTTATAATAGAACATACGAGAATATCTTAGAATTTCTAATATCAATGGATGACGAAGAAGATTTGTCTGTGAAGGTTTAGAATGAGAAATAAGATGTTTGCTAACGATTTCAGCAGGCACAGAATCATTTGGATTCTTTGAAGGAAAACTTATTCTTTGTGATTTGTCCACAGCTTTCTTCATAGTTTCACATAATCCGCTTTTCGGTACTAAATTTTCTATCGAGCATTCCTAACACTCCTTTCTTTATCATCAAACTTTTGGCCATTAAGATCATCTACAACATGCTGCTTCGTCAGCATTTTCAAAGTTAACTGATCTGGGTCATCGGTTATCAAACCGAGGTAGTTTTAGGAGAATTGTGTTTTTAGAATGATTAATCGCTGATGGTAATATTGTGGAATATAAAAGGTTCCCCAGTAACAATAAAGAGTACGCATATATATCGCGGTTATAATAAAGTTGTTTCGGATGAAAAGTCGGAGTTGACTTGCTGGAGCTGTGACAAAATTAGCTACTTTGGAAAGGGATTGCAAAACGATCTTCGGTAATAACAATGTCAAAGGAACTAGAACAGATACGTGTCAAACGTTTACTCAGTTTCTGAGGGTTTTTCAGGTGCATAACTATATGCATCAATCTTTTCTTTCGTAGATGAAGTGTGGTTGGTTTATCCTCTCGATTGAGGTGTTTTTAAGAATCATGATAGATTTGAACGCTGATTGTAATCGTCGAGATACAATGAGGTTTAAGATGAAATCAAGTGGCAATCTTGAAGAAATGTTTAGTTTCATATGTTATAATTAATATTTTAATTCATTTTAATTGTCCAATGTCATTAGTCCACAGTTGATAGTCCACAGTAACAGTCCAATAATTCATATATAGTTTAATATATAATATACGAATTAATTAATACGTGTCGTGACCCGTATACCTCTCAGACTCGATCACAACTCAAACTATATATATTATTGTAGAATCAACCTCAACCCTGTATAGAGAACTCGATCATTACTGCATATAGAGTGTCTATAGTGATTCCAAATAATATATATAGATGCGTCGATATGATATGTCAAAACATTGTATACGTGTCCCGATATTTAAAGTGCGTAAAATAATTACAGAAATTAAATGACGATAAATAAAAGTGGGATAATTAAATTGCGATAAATAAACTGCGATAAATAAAATGTAATCAGTTAGCTAGGAACAGTTAGCTGGAACAGTTAGCGTAGATTCTTAACAAAATTTTTCGTAGTTAATTTGTTTGTTTCTAACAGATTTTATTTTGTCATATGTTTTCTTCATATGCCACTTGTTGGATTCTGGGAAGTCAAAATCCAAATATGAAATTGAATGAAAATGATTATTCTGCGGTGAACAGATACGTATATCGGTAGTTGTAAGTAGGATAGTAAATGACTATTGAATCAGCTTCGACGAATGTACAATGTAACTTATTAAGATGAAATCTAATTATTCCTCGGGTATTACCTACCCGTTAAAAAAAAAATTTCACCATTAATATTTTGTACAAAAGAACTTTTAAGTACAATCTTTATGAAAACATATATACATATATATTTTCTTCAGATGAAATCATGAATTTAATGAGTTAATATGATATTAATCTCATTTGCTTTTCGGTTTGAGCTAGAATAAGAAATCTCTAAAACTTTTTGAAACCACATATTCTTCGCAGAATATCAATGAAGTTATGGATCAATACTTCATCGTTCATTATTATTGGTACTCCTTGGTATCTTTGGTGCGTATGATGTTGATGTTTGTGGGACAGATTATGATGTCGAGATGTGTGATGCGGATGTTGTTTGTTAGTGGTGATGATGGTATTGTTGATGTTATTGATGGTGGTGCTGATTATGCTGCTGGTGCTGCTGCTGGTGTTTGCAACCTTCGCACCATGTTCTCCAAAGCCGTCACGAGAGCGCGAAGTTCGTTAACTTCTGCTAGTACACCGGGATGATTGGTGGTTGGAGCGAGCGAATGAACAAGATTTGTAATATGGGATAGTATATAATCGTGACGAGATACTCTAGAAATGAGAGAGAAAATGGTGTTTCGAATAGATTCGCCGGTAAGTGCTTCAGGTTCATTGCCAAGAGGGCAATTTGGTGGATGGAATGGATCACCTTCTTCTTGTCTCCAGTGATTTAGTATATTACGAACCCATCCCCAATTCATCCAGAATAGATGATGAGAAATTGGTTGATCCATTCCGGTGACGCTGCTTTCGGAGCCCGAATGGAAATCCATATCGGCATAACTGTCGGAATCTGAAGAATTCGAACTAGATGCGGAATCCATCTTGTATAATGGGGAAAATGAATTTTTGGTATGGAATAGATTATAGGAGTTAGATTTGGTACTCTTCAATACATAATTTACATATGTACATATAATACCAAAATCTCGTAAATTACAGAGAATCTTTGAAAAGATATCAGTCAAAGTTCGCAATAACAGATATGCTAAGATAAGAATTCGTCTATACACTATCAATGCAGTAAATGCAGTAAAACGTGTCTAGACTTATGAATGATAAGCAGGTAATTTCCTAAGGATGATAAGCAGATGATTTCCGACTAGAAATGATAAGCAAAACTTTTGACATGTAGACACGGTCGAAGTCCAGACTCATTAATGCATCCTAACAACTACTAGTTAGACACACTAATGCAAGACCTGGTTCGCTACGACCACCGCTCTGATACCAACTGAAAGGACCCGTCCTAATCCACCTAGACGAAGTCATCAACATTTGGTCCCATTGCGATGATCGGCTCCAAGTAATGTCCTTATATTGAGCAAATGCACAGTGGAAGACTTAATTCGTACCTGAGAATAAAAATGCTTTAAAAGTGTCAACCAAAAGGTTGGTGAGTTCATAGGTTTATCATAACAATCATTTCAATATGTTAATAGACCACAAGATTTCTTAATCATAAACATAATACACTCGCAAGTGTATGTAAAGCATTCTAAGTGGTTGAGCACTTGGTAACCATACTTAACATTTAATCAACGTCGCATATTCCCTTTATTATGAAATCTCACTATACCGTACCAAGTGTAGTCACCAAAACGAAGTACTGTGCAACCGTTGAATACTGGTCGTCCAGTCCGGTTGGGGTTGTCAGGCCCGATAGATCTATCAACAGGATTCGCGTTTACAATACCCATGTAAATAGTAGTTACCAAGCTACAGGGAAATATGCCAGTGGTACAACTCAACGTAGAATATATTTTTAAGTACTTGTGTCTATTTTGTAAACATGTATAAAAGCAGCGCATGTATTCTCAGCCCAAAAATATATATTGCAAAAGCAATTAAAAAGGGAGCAAATGAAACTCACTTTTGCCTTGAAGGTATTTAATTCGACTTGGTCTCCGATAGATATCACGAACCTAACCATATATAATATATCAACATATTTTCTTTTTAAGTAATCGTTACATATATATATACTTTTAATACTTTTAATATTTTCTTAGTCCGTAGTTAGCAGTCCGATGTTAGTGGTCCACAATTAGTTGCTTAAATAAAATAAATAAAGACCCCATCATATTCGTATTGATCAGAATTAATCTCGACCCATGGTACCATGTTGTCAAATGACGTGTTGCGTACATAAAGTACCGTGTTGTCAAATGACGTGTTGCGTACAATCATGAGGTCTTATGATTAATCTTCTCGTGTTGTTTACGGGTGGTCCTGAAATATATAAAATCAAATCATAAGTAATTATATATAAAATATCATATTAATTAGAAAAGATATGATTAATTTACTTTTTCTCCAAATATTTTCGTAGCTAAACTAGCTTCGGATACCCAATCTTGTTTTAGTCGTAGTTTCTTCATTACAACTCCGTTTTTGTTGGTTCAACTTGCCACTTCCTTGGATCGAGTCAAATTTTAAGAATATGAACTGAAAATACCTTAGTTTGTATTCAAAATCATAGGTTATAGGTCAAACTTTGGTGAAACTTATGAAAGTGATCATTTTCCATCATAAAAACAACATTTAATGATCATTTTTCTAAAAATACTTACACTTTGAGTTAAACCATGAAATTTTTATGTGTTAACATATTCATAATAAATATCATTTTTCCAGAACATGAACTTCCAATTCAAAGTTCAAGATGATTTTTAATTCTCCAACCCAAAACAGCCCCCGGTTGCACTCCGACGACGTAGATTCAGTTTTTAAGATGTTCTTTGTAAAACCAAGTTATATCTTGTTAGGTTAGCATATCATTATGATATATTACAGGTCTTGAAGTGTTTTAAAAGTCAAGTTAGAAGGATCTATTTAGTTTGCGAACAAGTTTGAAATCATTCAAACTATGTTCTTGTTGTTAAAATTTTATACCACAAAATAAGATAGCTATATGAATATGAATTGAATAAGATTATGAACAAGGTTATTACCTCAAGTTACTTGGACAAAGTTACTGCAAAAGATAAGAAATAATCTTGGAATCAAAGAGTGGTGGAGTTAGATCAAAAGGTTGGAAGTAAACTTCTTCAAATGGGTGGTTATTTTGATATGTTCTTGAAAAAGTTTTCTTATGGTGTTTAAGGCTTGTAATTGAAGCTAAATGATGGGGAAAATGCTTGGAGATGATCAAGTATGAAGTTAGGAGTATTTTGAGAGAGAAATGAGGGTGTAGGTATGAGAAAATGGAGTGAAGAAATGGTGTTCATTTATAAAAACGTTTTTAGTTTATAAAGAAAGAAAAGGATTCCTAATTTTGTTTTCTTACTAATAATTCATACTACTTGACAAATTCTAGTTACCTCATATCTAGGGCAGTAATAATGTTGATTAGGATGTTGATTTGATGTGTATATACCAATAGTAAATACGTATAGAAGCTGGGTATGATACAGGTACATATACCCTAGATATACGTATAGAAATCTTGAGGAAACGGAACGAGAATTCAAATATAGCTATCTTTTGTGAATATACTTATATTGTTTTATGTATTTAAGTCCTTAAAAAGTGATTAAATACATTATATATACGATACATGTATAAGCATTATAGATTATAAGTATATATATCAAAGAATGTTACGTATAGTTATCGTTTTGAAAACTTAAGTTAGTAGTTTCAAAATATACTTATAACTCATTGTCATTAGTACACAATGAGATGTTAAACCATCCTTAGATCATGTTAAATATATATAAATACATATATATACACAAACGTATAATTATCATATGTTATATAGTTCGTGATATCATCGGTCATATTGGACGGTCAAACGTTGTGTAAAACTCTTTTCAAAAACACAAGTATCAACAATTTAGATTTCTTATCATGTTGGTATGGTTTAATTTATGTAAATATTAATCTCATAAGTATAATTTGGTCGGAAAATTCTGGGTCATTACAGTTTATAAACTTAAAATGGATTAAGTTGAAGTATTAAACCGAGTTAAATGTGTTTTGGTGTCAAGATTTGTAAACGGTGAGATTTTGACTTAATGGGTCAAAATTAGGGTTTTGGTGTCAAAATGGGTGAGACATGTGTTTAACACTTGTGTTTGGGTTTACTTGGCATATTAGGACCATTTTCACCCGTGTTAGTAATTATTGGTTAGTTTGGGCGCGGTTTGTACTTGGAATTACATTTGGGTCGAATTTGCACTAAGTGTCAAATTGGGTTGGTTTGTAAATCCAATCTAAGTGTGTTGTTGAATTTGTGATAATGGAATAGGTACTTTCCATTGACGAGTTGCGGATTACTTGGTTGCATTCATCAAGGCTTAAGGTGAGTGTTAATATCCTATATGCATATGTATGTGTAGGATGGGTGCGGGTCGGGTGAAGTGGTTCTCGGTTATAGAGCTTACTTCACATATAGGTGGATTGATGGACTTGTGTGTAGGTCCAATTGGCACGGTTGTGCGTTTTAGTTGACCATCTTTGACGAGGTGCACACCTTGCGTGTACTCTATCACATGGGCGTGTGATGTGGATTATATAACCCCAATGGCGAAGGGTTAATATTGTGAGTGGAATAATTATGCGTGTACGTATATAATGTATTTATTTGTGTAGTATGAATGTGGTATTGTCGCGGTGTTCAAGACACCACATTCTAAGTAACGAGTAGTAGTGTCGCGGTGTTTAAGACACTACTCATTGTTTGATTGGCATGTGGTATTGTCGCGGTGGTTAAGACACCACATTGTCATGGGAGTGGAATTGTCGCGGTGTTCAAGACACCACTCATTATTTTGATTGACGTGTGGATTCGTCGCGGTGTTTAAGACGCCACATTGTCATGGAGGTGAATTAGTCGCGGTGTTTAAGACATCACCCGGGGGATTAGTGATTACGCGGTGTTTAAGTAACGCTAATGGATGTTACGAACTCCGACGGTCTCTTACGAGTATCGTTCCCTTGTACGATTGGTTAACCATGGTTATTGTGTTGTAAGCGTAAGCAAATTATGTTATTCGAGAGATATATACATATATATACATATATATTGTATACATATAATGTTGTATTGTCGTGTTGTAGCTAACCCTCCGGGTGTAGCTTATTGGCATTGTTCACATCGTTGTTGGCAAACTTATATTTTGTTGATGTATCTTTAGCTCATTGCTTAGTGATCTTACGGTATGCTTAGACTAGCTTGCCTTTATGTTTGGATGCTCCGGTATGCGGTATTTGCTATTTTGTGGCGTGTCCATTTTATGCATATATATGTATGTAGTATATTCTCACTCACTAAGCGTTAGCTTACCCTCTCGTTGTTGATATTTTATAGGTTCGCATGCTTGGCGGCTCGGGTAAGCTTGGGAATTAGAGATCTCGACTAGGTTACTTTAGAAGATCTTGCTTTTGGACTCGATTAGGATTTGGGTAGCGTAGTCCCAAATCACCATGCTCGGTTTTGTGTAAACGTAACTAGTCGGGTCATAATGATTATAACCGGTTTACGATTTAATTAATGAACCATTGTATTAAGGAGTTTAAATCATTAATGTATGTTTTAAGTTCGATGAACTTACTTTGATAACAAATACGTTTTGGAATATGTGTAACGGGACCTAAAGTATTATTTAACGCGTATTAAAAGGAAAAATTTTTATGGGCCGGTTTTAATACGGGTTGAGATGTTACAAGTGGTATCAGAGCCTGGTCTAAGGGATTTAGGTGACTTGAGATAGGTGCCTAGACTTAGACTTTTGTGTGTGCTTAATTTGTTGCGGGACTTGTAGGAGTACGGGTCGGAATACTAGTGCCTTGTTTATAGGTTGACTAACGTTTATATTAGTAATGCGAATATTATTAATATGCTATTGTGATGTGATAATAATTCTAGCGTGTGTTTATATCGCGTAGAATTTTGTTTGTGTTTGCATATATCATCGAGCGAGACGGTTGTTGTACTAACGAGCCGATACAGCGTGTATGCGTAATAAGGACTTGCAAACCTTATTACGGGTGCAAATCGTGTCTAGCAAGTGATGTACGACAAATGTTTAGCAAGATGGGGCGGTGTTGTGCGTGTGATTTACACGTTCGTGGTCTAACCGCTTTGCATTCCTTAGAATGGCGACGGGAAATGGGATCGAGACGAACGACGCTGAGTTTAACGCTAGAGTTGCGGCCGCCGTTGCGGAGCAAATGAGTCCGTTTCGAGAAGAAATGGATAGGAAGTATTCCGAATTTCGAAATGGTGGAGAAATGGAGCATTGTCTTAAGAGCTTCATGAGGACTAAACCTCCGATGTATGACGGGAAACCGGATCCTTTAGTAAGCACAACTTGGATCTCGGATGTTGAAGGGTGTTTTCGTACTATTAAATGCCCTCCCGAGAAAAAGACAAGACTCGCTACTAGTTTATTGCGGGGTAGGGCGAAGGATTGGTTGGATGGTAAGATTGATCTTGTCGGTGGTGAGCCGTTTATGGCATTATCGTGGGACGATTTTAAGAAGGAATTCTTCGAGGAGTTCCGGACTTCGGCCGACTTGTCGGAATTGCGTGATGAGTTGCGAAACTTGCAACAGGGATCTATGGATTTGAATACTCTCAAGACGACCTTTATGGCGAAGACTCGTTTTTGCCCGGAGTATTTAGGGAATGATCGGTTGTTGATGGAGGATTTCTATCGAACCTTGAATGATGACTTGAAGAATAAGATTAGCCGGGGTCACGCGAAATCGTTTGCGGAATTATTCGCCTTGGCTAGAGGTTTCGAGTCGTATTCACGATCAAAGAAGGGTGAACCTTTGAGCGAGAGAAGGGTTGTTTCGCATGGTGCTCCGAGTAAGAGGACTAAGGGTCCGAGTGTGAGCACGGGTGGTACACGGACGGGTATATTGGATTCTAGTGCGTCTAGATGTTACAATTGTGGCATAAGGGGTCACAAGTCGTGGGAATGTTCGGTACCAAAAGGCGATGGCATGGTGTGCTTCAATTGCCAAGAAGAAGGACATCGTAAGTCGGAATGTCCCAAGTTAGCGGGGACGGGGGCGGCAAGGAGACGTTAAGGTACGTTTCGTTTTAATAAACATGTCTTTTGATTATTTATTAAGTGCCGTTTGAAGTTGAGTTTATTAAATGCATTGTGTTGTGCATGTTATTGATATGGGTGACGTTCCTAATGGAAGTACCCTATGACGACGTTTTGATTGACGGGCGAAGGGCGTAAGACTTGGTGTAACCAAGCATTCCTTGATATTTGTAAAATGTTTCTACCAAGCCATGGAAATGGGTTGGTGTTCGGTTGTTAAGCGCGTGTTCGCTTTGGTGTTGAGGTCGATGAACCGTGAGGTTCGACGGGTGGGCTGAAACCCTTGAGATCGAGTGTTTTGAATCTCGATGTATGTTGGTAATGGAGTCTTTATGACGCGACATTAGGTGCCTCTTTTATACCTACTAGCATGGTGTTCGACTCCGATTATGTTGCGGTTACATTGTACTTAGGGTACCGAAGTGAAATCCTTAGGTACATGAGTGACTAGGTGGAATTTGACAAACTAAAGCAATTGGATGATTGCGAAGGTATGGTTTGTGTAATCGTGGTACACTTTTTGCTCGAAGTGTTTAAGGATTGATTGAAATCCTTTGTGTGCTCAAGGCTGGAGCAAGATATGGTGACGGGTCGTGTGAGCCCAATCTTTGTAAAGTCTACCTTAGGTAGCATTGTATGGTTGTACGAGTTGTGGATATGGGACGTAGTTCCAAATGGGGGAGTTACACTCCCGCACGAGGAAGTTTTAGTGTGAGATTTCGGATGATGCTTTTGGTAGATCCGGAAAATGTTGTCGAGACCTGATTTTGGTCGATTTGTGGTAGATTACAATTTCGGATAAATTGTACTTATGGTTTGGATTTGAATTATCACCGAGGTGGTAATGTGGTAAATCTCGATTGAGAGATAATGGACGTGTTTGGCGAGCAAGGTGAAATCCTTCGGTTAAGGGAGGTGTGTGTCGGATTCTCTTCTAGAGAATAATTGTTTTGTGCCTATGTTTGATATAGGTGGTTCTTGCTCGTGTATGTGAATGGTTAGTGGTATCCGTTAGGATTCACTATGGCGTAGCAGAGCGCGATGTTACGCTACTCGTCGTTCGAGGCCAAAAGGGCGTTGATTGATGAAGCATGACTTTCGGGTCCGCTGACTTCATCATGGTATTGGTGATTGATGAAGCATGACCTTTAGGGTCCGCTGACTTCATCATGGGAGTATGCGATTGGTGGAGCATGACCTTCGGGGTCCGCTGACTTCATCATGAGCGAGGTGTTATATTGGTGAAGCATGACTTTCGGAGTCCGCTGACTTCATCCGGTGTTGAGATTGGTGAAGCATGACCTTCGGGGTCCGCTGACTTCATCATGGGATTATTGATTGGTGAAGCATGATATTCGGGTTCGCTGACTTCATCATGGTAGTGAATCGCGTGTAGTTCGGATTCACTAAGGCGCGTGTGTTTTCGGCCAGCCTTCGTGTTGTGTGATCTGTCGGTTGTTTTATACACCGATGGTGGGGTCGTAAGGACCGTGATGTTGATCTGTTGGTTGTTTTATACACCAATGGTGGGGTCGTAAGGACCGTGTTGTGTGATCGATCGGGTGTTTTTATACGCCGATGGTGGGGTCGCGAGGACCATGTGGTATGATTAGTGATGCGATAGCCGTGTTTCGCTCACGTGTTGTTACGGATGTGACGATAGTCGATTTTGTACACCTTTGGATTTGGCATTTTCATAGTCGTTTTGGGCGCTATCGGTTTTAGCCTTTTGATTATGATGTTACGGTAGTTGCGTATTGATCGTATTGCGCACTACAGGGGATGTTTAGTGATTGGTGTTATCCGTCAGGATTCGTTGGTTCGGTCTTCATCGTTTCGGATTGTTGACCTTAGGTTGAGACTTGGTTGCTTTTAGCGTTGTACTCGGTAAGGGTACGCTAAGGGGTTGATATCTCTGTACGAGATTGGTTGAGTTTTCCCGATGTTAGGGAATGAGCATGGTTTTAGTGCTCAGATTGTGGATTTGATAAATCGCGGGTGACGATTTAGTTGTTAAAGGAAATTCAGTGGGAAGAATTGCTTAGGAAAGTCGGTTTGGACTTATGTTTGAGGACCGTGAAGTGTGGTCCGTTTGGTTAAATGACAAGGATCACGAGGACGTGATCGAGTCTAAGTGGGGGAGAGTTGTAACACCCCGTTTTTCCCCGTACATGATTTATAGGTGTATTGTGTATGTACGACAGGCGTATGAAGGGTTCGATACATGTTTGGGTGTTAAAGTCTTGTATGCGAGAAAATGTGCCAGGCCACGTTGGGTGTCGCGGCGCGACAAAGGGAGCCGCGGCGCGGCGTTTTGAATAAATCCAGATCAGAAAGCTTGTTAACAAAGTCACCATTTCGAGGCAATCGTCGCGGCGCGACGAATTAGGCCGCGGCGCGGCGAATGGTGCGAACTGGCACCAGATTCTTGTAAATTTAAATGAAGTTCAAGGGCAATTTGGTCTTTTCGCGTTTGAGCCAGATTTGAGGATTTAACCTCATCCATTCATTTCATTTCTCATTTTAATTTCCCTTGTCTTTTCATTTTTCCTCTCAAACTCAAACACCCATTTGATTTCAAAAGGATTTTTGGAAAGGAAGGATCGGGAGTTGATCCTTGGCGTAGTTGACAAGTGTGTTCTCCTCGTTCTTAGCTACACGGTGATACTAGTGGTAAGCTCTAACTCCGAAATTCATTTTCGTGTTCATCATTCAAGTTTAGGGCTTTTGATTGTATGATTCATAGGTGAAACCCATTTAGTTGTTAATTGAAGGTTAACACCAAGATTCGGGTTTATTGTTGTTAATGTCGGGTTTTGGGTTTGGTGTGCAAGTTCATGCTTGTAAGACTTGTAAATGGTGTATAATCACTAGTATTAGTGATTATTGAGGTTTTGGGGACATTTAGGGTTCTTGGAGTTGACTAATTTTGACTAGAGCCAAAATTAGGGTTTGGTGATGATTTTGACCCGATTGTTGATTTATTAAGGTTTATAAACTTAAAATGGATTAAGTTGAAGTATTAAACCGAGTTAAATGTGTTTTGGTGTCAAGACTTGTAAACGGTGAGATTTTGACTTAATGGGTCAAAATTAGGGTTTTGGTGTCAAAATGGGTGAGACATGTGTTTAACACTTGTGTTTGGGTTTACTTGGCATATTAGGACCATTTTCACCCGTGTTAGTAATTATTGGTTAGTTTGGGCGCGGTTTGTACTTGGAATTACATTTGGGTCGAATTTGCACTAAGTGTCAAATTGGGTTGGTTTGTAAATCCAATCTAAGTGTGTTGTTGAATTTGTGATAATGGAATAGGTACTTTCCATTGACGAGTTGCGGATTACTTGGTTGCATTCATCAAGGCTTAAGGTGAGTGTTAATATCCTATATGCATATGTATGTGTAGGATGGGTGCGGGTCGGGTGAAGTGGTTCTCGGTTATAGAGCTCACTTTACATATAGGTGGATTGATGGACTTGTGTGTAGGTCCAATTGGCACGGTTGTGCGTTTTAGTTGACCATCTTTGACGAGGTGCACACCTTGCGTGTACTCTATCACATGGGCGTGTGATGTGGATTATATAACCCCAATGGCGAAGGGTTAATATTGTGAGTGGAATAATTATGCGTGTACGTATATAATGTATTTATTTGTGTAGTATGAATGTGGTATTGTCGCGGTGTTCAAGACACCACATTCTAAGTAACGAGTAGTAGTGTCGCGGTGTTTAAGACACTACTCATTGTTTGATTGGCATGTGGTATTGTCGCGGTGGTTAAGACACCACATTGTCATGGGAGTGGAATTGTCGCGGTGTTCAAGACACCACTCATTATTTTGATTGACGTGTGGATTCGTCGCGGTGTTTAAGACGCCACATTGTCATGGGGGTGAATTAGTCGCGGTGTTTAAGACATCACCCGGGGGATTAGTGATTACGCGGTGTTTAAGTAACGCTAATGGATGTTACGAACTCCGACGGTCTCTTACGAGTATCGTTCCCTTGTACGATTGGTTAACCATGGTTATTGTGTTGTAAGCGTAAGCAAATTATGTTATTCGAGAGATATATACATATATATACATATATATTGTATACATATAATGTTGTATTGTCGTGTTGTAGCTAACCCTCCGGGTGTAGCTTATTGGCATTGTTCACATCGTTGTTGGCAAACTTATATTTTGTTGATGTATCTTTAGCTCATTGCTTAGTGATCTTACGGTATGCTTAGACTAGCTTGCCTTTATGTTTGGATGCTCCGGTATGCGGTATTTGCTATTTTGTGGCGTGTCCATTTTATGCATATATATGTATGTAGTATATTCTCACTCACTAAGCGTTAGCTTACCCTCTCGTTGTTGATATTTTATAGGTTCGCATGCTTGGCGGCTCGGGTAAGCTTGGGAATTAGAGATCTCGACTAGGTTGCTTTAGAAGATCTTGCTTTTGGACTCGATTAGGATTTGGGTAGCGTAGTCCCAAATCACCATGCTCGGTTTTGTGTAAACGTAACTAGTCGGGTCATAATGATTATAACCGGTTTACGATTTAATTAATGAACCATTGTATTAAGGAGTTTAAATCATTAATGTATGTTTTAAGTTCGATGAACTTACTTTGATAACAAATACGTTTTGGAATATGTGTAACGGGACCTAAAGTATTATTTAACGCGTATTAAAAGGAAAAATTTTTATGGGCCGGTTTTAATACGGGTTGGGATGTTACAGATCAACACATACATGGGTCGACCCGTACTCGGAAGCGACCCGTTTTGACTCGTAGTATTACCTGCTCATCTCGTTCACCCATCAACTCTAGTGCAGCAGAGTGCCTGACTTTTAGTGCTTCTAGCTCTGCCTTGATGCTAGGCAGAAGAGCAACTTCTGTCCGTAGTTTTTCACACTGCAACAATAGTAGGTAAACTGTTAGATACCAAAAAAATAAAAATAAAAATCACCATATATGGGTCAAACTGGGTAATGATTTACATACCTCCTCAGTCATTTTAACCAACTCCTCGGATAGAGAGTCGCGAATCGATTCCATGGATGCCTAAAACAATTTACAAAACGAAAAAACTTGGAGTTAGACCCAAAGATAAGGATTGAGAACCTAACTTCGACTCATTTACTAATATATGGGTCAATTTGGGTTATGATTTCATTAACGGGTCAAGCAGGTACAAAAAAAACTTAAAAAGAAACAGGTCAAACTGAGACACTCCACTTTTCCCCAATAACTAGTGAAATGACCCGTGAAATCACGGGTTTGTTTAAACGAAACAATTTAATGACATGTTTTAGGTATTAAGTGAATGTAAATGCTAAAGTCATTTATTTTAATGACCCGTTTAACTAAGAAACTTGTCGTTGTTTTTACAAATATATAGAGACATGTATTTTCGCATACATATGTAACGTAATTAGTTTCGTAAAAAGAATCCATATTTGAATATTAATAATATAATAATTATAATTATAATTATTATATTCAAAGTAAATAATAATAATAAAGTCCGCTCAAAGTTGAGTATTTATATTTTTAATAATAACAATAATTATTAATAATAATAAATGCCTTTTAAATTTTTTAGAAAATTAAAATACAATTATTATATAAAAGTTGTACAAATATGCTTTAAAATTTGAGTGTTTAGTAGAAGATTTTATAATTTAGGAGATATTAGTATTTTCTTTTATAAAAGATTTTGTATTATTTTTTTAATTAAATTAATATAAAATTATGACATCATCATTATAAAAATTCAAGGATAATTAGCTTAATGATGACATCATCATTTTAGAGTTTTATATATTTTAGAGTTTTATATGACTATATAGATTCTACAAAAAATTAATGGATTATTATTGAAACGTTACATGCTTCATAATCATAAATGATACACTAATTATCAAAAGGAAAGAACTTGGACAAAAAACTTGTTTCAGGTCGCCCCGCCCATTTCGACCCACAACAAAAGGAATTTCATTATGACCTGAACCAGCTTTGAATTATTAGCCAACCCTCCTATAGATGAGAGGAACAAAAAGCTGCTGATCAGTTGATGACAGTTATTCAGTTTGAAAGAAAGTCATACCAATCTAGACATATAAGACGCAAGTTCACCCTCCTTTTGACGTAAAGCAGCTTGAAAAGCATGCGGGATCATGTTCTTCGAATATAACGAGCTTCTGGTAGTCTCCCGGGGACTTGTTTCAGAAAACGTATGAGACGAGTCTATAGACGCCTGCAAAAAGAAACTCTCCTCCATACTACTTAAACTGCGAGCACTTGAGAGTCTACAAGTCAATCCTGTAAAAAAAAAAAGGTCAACTGCCACATTATCAAAACCGAAGTCACGTACAACTCTTAAATAGTCGGATACATACAACAACGAATAATTTGATGTTTGTTACATATAATAGAAGCTCATTATAAAGTTTGATAAATACATTTGAATACTTTTACATACACATAATCCAATTAAATACAAATGCGAATTTGGAGAGAAAAATCATGATTAAATTATATGATCTAATCTCACCGTTCTCGAAGGGAGACTTTGGTTGACCAAAGGAATTTTGTCCAGGAACAGTCGGAACTTGGAGACTGGTTGTTCTTTCTAGTTCCAAATGGGCAGATCTTTTGCGTTCCATGTCCTATAATCATTACAAACATAATTTATGCAACTTTAAGTACTTATAAACTAAGACTTACAAACAGTTGCATGATATATGGTTTAAAAACGAACAATACCTGCTGGAGAAGTTCGCGTTGTACTAATAATTCTTGCAACTCTCCTTTATGTTTTCGTTTAAGTTCTGTTATTTCTTCTTTGAGCTGATTCGCATGATCTTTATGAGTATCAGCTTCTTCTTTTAGAGCCAGGTACTCCTGTTGACGTTCTGATGCTATCCGCCTTTCGTTTTCGAGAGATTTAGTTAGTTGTGTTATCTCAGATCTCGAACTTGATATCTGACACAAATTACAACCGTAAGCTACCAATTATTGCATGAATTAATTATAGTTACACTAATACTCTTACAATAAAAATTTAATTTGTTAATATTAGGATTTAGAAGGTTTTTTCACTTTTACTTTTACATTTTGAAGACTTTTGAGATTGACCTGTTTGACCCATTTCCATATACACTTTTATGTGTAGAATCTGACACAACTCGACTCGTTTATAAGTACATGAGTTTATATTTCCACTTTAAAAAGTAACAAACTACAAGAGCACCTGGGCTTCGAGAACATTAATCCGGGATAATGTTTTTGATAAGCGTTTATTAACAGAACGGTCTTTTTCCGCTGCAGCTGCAACTTTGGCCTCTGCATCCTGCAATTTGATGAGCTATTAAAAAGTTCTTTAACATAGATAAATAACTAACCTTGAAATATAAATATTAATTATTTATGCGACCTGAAGACGTATGTTTAAAGATCTCTCAACTGTAGCCCAAGCTTCTGCCTTTTTAGCAGTTGTTTCCTGTTATATAAAAGATCAGTACAAAAATCAATGAACCATAAAGCTAAAGGAACAATGTTTTAGTCAAACGAAAACCTGCATAGCCTCGATCTGTCTCAAAAGAGGCCTCGTAGATTCAGGAACTTGCATGACCAGCTCTTCACATCTATGCTCACTTGCCTGAGGACCAATGTGATATAAGTTATGTAGAAAAAAATAAGTAAGAATATCATAGAGGACAAACGATCCCCAGAAAAACATGGTACACAATGTTTACTTAATGCTCCATATATTAGCATATAGATTAGGTTGACCCAAGCCCACAATAATAAAGAACATGGCACACAATGTCTACTTAATGCTCTATATATTATCATCAACAAAAGTTGTTTGCTCAAGTCTTGCTCACTCCTTAAGCAAAGACGCACAAAAAAAATGTTACAGAAAAGGAAGATGCAGTCAAGCATTACGCAAACTACATAAGCAAATATCAGTCAGTTTGGTGCAACAAATTAAAGAAAAAAACAAGCAGTTATTTATATATTTTTTCTTTAGTATTAAGCGTAGTCCGAACTTTCGAGATTTCGCCATTCGGACCATGGCGGACTTATTAGCATGTAGATTAGGTTGGCCCAAGTTCGATTGTGGGCTTAGGTCCGTTAGGGTTTCTTAGCATTCTAGGGCTTGGGTCCGTAACGGGGTTTAATTGTTCAACACTATGATGAGTTCACTCAGGTTATGATCATAACTAAATATAAAAATTAGCTTAGATATGTACTTAATATACATATAAGCAACTAAATCATCATTTTACCAATAAAAATAAATCAATATTGAAATAAATATGATAGTTTGTAATACACTTGACACACTAACAATTTTTGACAAAGATGTTTTTAGTCGGCCAGTTCCAGTTTCAACCCATACCAAAGACCCATTTTGACCCACGCCCATTACCCATTACCCGACCCACCTAATTTTCCACCTATACCATTCATAATATCAAAACTACAAAACATACTTGATATCGCTTTTGAAGGTCATCAATGTCCTTCCGTAGCATATCTTCTCTAGAAGCTGCCTGCACCAATGACATACATCAATCAATATATACAAATTTACAAAGTGAAATATTTAAGTCACATGTTCCAAATCGAAACCTGATGTTCCTTCCTGATCAGAGTTTGCCTTAATTCATTCAGAGTCTGAACTAACATAGCTTCTCGTTCTTGAGCCTCCTTTAGTCTACTCTCTAGCTCATTTCTAGCTTCATCGTTTGCTCGTGCTTCGGCTAGTGCTTTAGCATCCTTGGCTGCAGTCAATGCGTCCATATAACGTTCCTTTTGTGCTGCAATTTCAGCCTTGTTCTTCTCTATTTCTTCCTGCATCAACTTTTCTTTGGCTTCTTTTTCCTTCTTTAAATTCTCCACTTTGTTCTCTTCATTCTAAAAGTCACTCAAAAATGTAATTATGTTCATTAAGAAAATTTTGTGATTATTAAGAAAATGTAATTATGTTTATACAGATTGTTGAATGTTTCAGCATCATTTATCATTCAGATGTCAGAAACAAACGCCCGGTATGAACGATTCAGCAAGCATTCAGTGTGGAACTATTTAATAAAAGGCAAACAAACGTACCCTTAATGATTTTAAGTAGATATTTTTGTCAAAAAAAATACCTGCAACTTGCTTATCAATCCTTTCTTGCCTTCTTCAAACTCTCTAGTCTAAGACACGCATAAATAAGAAGTAGAATATTAATAATAAGAACACGTGCAACGAACAGTTCTAAAAATGAAGAAAAATACATTGTATTGCGTACCTGTGCTCGTAGTTTCCTAATAGTAGATTCTTGAACAGCTTGTTTCTTCGAAAGCTTTTCGCCTATATGAATGAAACATAAATAATTTCTCCGCCATTGTACATACTATACATAGAGAACATGAGCTACAAAGAACGATAAAACTATATAGCAAGATTTATAGTAAAAGTCACAACAAAATAATAAAGCTTAAGCACCTAATTAATTGGTTCATTAATTAATTACCTTCTGCCATAACTTGAGTAATTATATCATCTTTTTCTTTTAACAGAGCTGCAGCATCACTTCTCTTATTTTGCTCTCTGCGTAGTGTATCTCTTTCTTTTGTGAGAGCATAAACCTGTTGTTTTTATAAAGTATAGATAATAAATATAAAATATAAATCTTTCTTCCATTTCTACAGTATCCTAATAAATATAAACAAGATTTAAAAAAGTGCAAATCGTTTACCTTTCTTTCGAGATTCGATACCCTTTGATGACCCTCTTCTCTTACAGACACGATTTCAGCCTCCTTCGTTTTCTTCTGATCAACGATTATCGACTTCAGCTGCTCATTCTCATTCATCAGCTTTGAGATTTCATCTGCTTTTGCCTATAACAGATAACTACTATAATTGAGGACAACTGAACATTTTAACAACTATGAATACCATAGTTGCAAACAGCGCCCACAGTCCCGACTCCGTCTCGGCGTCTAATAAGTCGGTCAATGGTCAAAAGTCGGGTCAACGCCAGTTAAAAGTCGAAAATTCGATTAAAGTCGGCCAAAAGTCGGTCAAATCAATCAAAATTAACGTAGTTCATTGTTATTTTCCTTTGTTATATTGGCGGTAATAACGATAACGATTATAGGTATAAACTAGTCAACAAAATCTTTTTGGCTTTAAAATATGTGTATATATATTTTATATTTATATATTTAAAAACCAATGTTAGTCAACGTCCGTCTCGACCCTTTAAGGTCCCGACCGTCTCAACCCCGTCTCACGCCTTTTTCAACCTTGATGAATACGAAAAAAGACTACAGTTTCACAACAAATAACTGGTCAACAATCATTAGATGAATATATATTATATATCAATTTTATTATCATATAATGTCATCAAAATAAATACCTGAGCTTGTCTAGCAGCTCGAAGTAGTGCAGTTTCCATCTTCTTCATTTCCTCCTTTAACGTCTCCAATTCGACATTAGAATCCGCACCATCAAGCTGCAGGTTCACAACAACTTTAGCCTTTTTATATTCGTCAATACAAACTACATCATGTGCATCATCTGAACTCGGCAATACATTCGCTTCTGGTTGTGAAGTCACTTTTTCTGACTCGTCTTCAATTTCCGAGGTTCTCCTATTATGTTGTACACTTTCTAAACACTCTGATTCATCAGCACCATCAACAACTGGTTTTTCATTCGAATCAGTTTCTGTTTCAACCTTATCATCAGAAACTGCAAATGATTCACTAGACGTTACAATATTAGTTTCTACAATTTCATCTATCTGATCGCGGATAACAGTATTTGTATCCACATTTTCTGCTTCCTGACAAACTGAAAATTTTGTTTCCAACTGACTATCTTGATGGTCTTTAGGATTCAAAGCATCATCTCCTTCTGTTTCGTTCGTATTGTTTGAAGATTCATCATGTTTTTTCGAAGAATCATCGTGTTTTTCTGAAGAAGCGTATTTCTTTCTAGAAGATTCTAATTTGTGTGGCACAAAAGCCATAAACTCTGGAGACCATGCTTGTGAAGCTGAACACAATCAGATACAATTACAGTCTTAATTTAAAAAAAAAAAAAAAAAAAAAAAAAAAAAAAAAAAAAACAGAATCCATCACCATCAGCATCTATATCACCACTGCTGATATAATCTATAATTTTGGTACAACATCTCTCAAACTTATACATCTCATGCAATTACTTGAAAATATGCATTTGAATTTAGGGCAATTGATGTGTTCAGCTACACTTTTTTTTTGGACATCAGTTTGTGATCACCTAGGGCACTTAACCACCCACGCGTTCATCTCCCGTAGTTGCATAACCCGCCCACAGCTACTGCCCTGGAGGAAACCCGGACCAATCATGGCTGGTAAAACACCCCCTCCCCGATGCCTCCGCACTAAGCGAAAGGCGACCTGGGTGGATACTTCAGGTCACGGATAACATTGAGTGCAATGTTGCAGCCCAGCGGAGTCGAAATCCTGACCTCTAGCTAAGAGTGGCAGACCACTACCAGCTACAACTCAATGTTGTGTGCAGCTGCACTTAATCAGCACATTTCAAAGTTCGACAGACATATAATATTTAAACGTGTAATCAACTACACTTAAATGTGTGATCAACTACACTTTCAAACGATAAACCCTAGACACAAAACAAAATGACATGATAACAGATACAATTTGGAAATAAGTAAAAAATGCGATGATCATGTATACGTACAATCAACAACGTTTGAAGCACCAGCACCGGCACGAGCATTATCGAAATTGTGCTCGATATTTTTGACGCCTTCGCTTAATTTGTTAATGGCTCCTGATAAATCCGGAAAGCTACCTAAGGACACCCTATCACGTAACCATGCCATTTCTGGATTGATCTAAAACCTATACATATACTCTTAATTACCTTACAAATTTTAATATATTTACATGGATCAAAAGGGAACCCTGCAAATTGTGATAACGATTATCATCGTCATAAAGAAAAGGAATCGATCCATAAAAGATAAAACACATTACGTTTAATTTACCTGTTTAAATTAAAAGAAGTTGACATGATTATATTTTAGTACATGAATATATCCATGGTATTTACCATTTACCGTATCGTAACTATGGGTTAACACAACACATAAGTTTATGTGAACTTGTGGGCATAGCCTAACGGTTCACCGAATGCATTTGATTCACGAGATACGGCTAGTTTGAAAATCATTAGTAGAAAATACCATGTAAATTGTTTATGACACCACTAAATTTAACTGGATGACCCTATATCTTTTTCGAATTTATAGTTTTTCCTTTAAAAAGTATAAGACACCACTATATTTAACTACTCGGAACCAATATATTTTCTGAACTTGTAGTTTCTTGAAATTAAACAGCCACTAAAATAACAATAAAATATAATTAGTACTGGAAAAAAAAATTTAGGACCCCATTGAATTTAAGTCATGTAATCGCCACTGGGTATATATTGACCCTATAGGGAGATTTTACCGGCCCGTTCGATGAGATAAAGGCTCGACCACATGCCCTTATGGATTGTGGTTCGATATCCCCTGGTTAGCGGTTCGGGTTTTTGACCAAACGTGTTTGAGTTTCCGCCCAAACGTGTGTGTGGGTGGCAAATTAGAGTATTCGATATCAAAATTATCGTTTAAAAAAACGGAACACATAAGTATTTGGAAATTTTTTACTCGAATAATAATAATATTAATTAAATAAATAAATAATTAAGTAATGATAATTAATAATTAATAATAATAATACTTTAATACTAAATTTCTAATTTAATAATTACCTGAATTTTAATTGTGGTTTAAAGTTTTTTAAAAAAACTTAAATTTTGCCAAATGTTATTATATAGGGGCATGATTAATGTGGAAGTAACCAATTGAGGGGAAGCGGGGGGAAGCAAAAAAAAATTGTTTTTTTTGGAATTTTTTTTTGCAGCATCAAGATCACACGAAAATATGAACATTTAGAAAAGACACTTCGTGATGAATGTTATTATTTAGGCAGGAAAACGATCGACAAAAATAACATTCAAGATAATATTGTTCGTGAAGAATGTGAACGTTTTTTTTTTCCATGTTTTGTGAAGTAAAATTTAGCCCGATTTAGAGTTTAGGGTTTAGGGTTTAGGGTTTGGTGTTTTGGGTTTAGGGATTTAGGGTTTGGTGTTTTGGGTTTATTCCCTAAACCCAAAACACCAAACCTTAAACCCTAAACTCTAAACTGTTCGTGTTAAAAACTCAATATAAATCCTAAATCAAAACCCTAAATCTATGAAATGTCCCGTTCATATTGATAATAAACGTTCCATATTAATTGATTTCGTTGCGAGGTTTTGACCTCTATATGAGACGTTTTTCAAAGACTGCATTCAATTTTAAAACAAAGCATAACCTTTAATTTATCGTTAAAGGTTTAAAAGTGATAATCAAAAGTATAGCATATTCACACGACCATTACATAATGGTTTACAATAATATTACACTGTAAGACCCTGTTTCTGTTTCTGATTTTGCAGTAGATCGGGACGCCGTCCAACCTTCGGGACGCCGTCCAGCAAAGAAGGACGGGACGCCGTCCAAGATTCGGGATGCCGTCCAAACTGTCTGTCGAGCCAGCTGTTTTCATTAATTAAAAAGGGGTAAAATGGTAAATTCACTTGGATGCCGGTTTGGAGCCTTCAAGGCTGGTTCCTTGGTCATTTGTGGATGATATTTCATCCTCACAAACACTCTCAACCTTATCTAGAGAGAGAGGGGGGTTTTAGAGAGAGAGGTGGATTTGGAGAAGAAGGAGTCGGATTCTCGCAAAAGCTCGGGTTCTAAAGTTGTTCATCTCGCTCCTAGCTACGTTGTGGTGGTATTGGTAAGCTCAAACTCCGAATTTCATTTGTTAGATTTGATGTTCAAGTTAGGGTTTTAAGCTAGATTGTTGTGAAACCCTTTTAGATAATGAAGTAGGTTCATGGTGACTTGTTAATCTTGTCACTTGGCGGGTTTTGGGTTGGTTGACGTTTTAGCCTTGATTAGGGTTTGATAATGAGTTTAATCACTAGGCTTAGTGATTTTGGAAGTGTTGGAGCACTTTTGGGTGTGTTTGGTTAACTAATTTTGAAATGGGTCAAAACTAGGGTTTTGGTGTCAAAATGGGTATGACACGTGTTTAACACTTGTGTTCGGGTTTAATTGGTGTGTTAGGACCATTTTCACTCGTGTTAGTGATTATTGGTTAGTTTTGGGCTCGGTTTGTACTTGGAAGTGCATTTGGGTCGAAATTGCACTAAGTGTCATATGGGTTGGTTTGTAAGTCAACCCTAATCGTGTTATTGTATTTGTGATAATGGAATAGGTACTTTCCATTGGCGCGTTGCGGATTATTCGGAAGCATTCATCAAGACGACGAGGTGAGTGTTAATATTCTATGTGCATATGTATGTGTAGGATGGGTGCGGGTCGGGGTGAAGTGTTTCTTGGTTATAGAGCTCACTTCACATATAGGTGGATTTGATGGACTTGTGTATAGGTCCAATTGGCACAGTTGTGCGTTTTAGTTGGCCACCTTTGGCGGGGTACACAATTTGTGTGTACATTATCACACGCGGTATGATGTGGATTATATAACCACAATGGCGAAGGGTTAATATTGTGATGCGGACTTAGATATAACCCCAATGGCGAAGGGTAGTATTGTGAGTGGAATAATTATACGTATGTGTATATGGCGTATTTATTTGTGAATGTTATGGTATGAACCATTGAGCCGGTAGTGCCATAATGTGTGTGTGTGATAGGATGTGAACCACGAGCCGGTAGCATCGAGTGTGAACCACGAGCCGGCCGCACTATAAAATAATTGATGTGAACCACGTGCCGGTAGCATCGAGTGTGAACCACGTGCCGGTAGCACTATAAAATAATTGATGTGAACCACGTGCCGGTAGCATCGAGTGTGAACCAGTGCCGGTAGCACTATAAAATAATTGATGTGAACCACGAGCCGGTAGCATCGAGTGTGAACCACGAGCCGGTAGCACTATAAAAGAGTATGACTTAATTGCGTATGGTGTGAACCACGAGCCGATAGCACCATAGCGTTATGGTTAACCTTGGGAGTTTTACGCGTTGTTATATATATATTGTATACGTATAATGTTGTATTGACGTGATGTAGCTAACCTTCTGGTTGTAGCTTATTGGCATTGTTCGCAACGTTGTTTGCGAACTTACTATATTGTTGATGTTGTTAGCTTGTGCTTAGTGAACGTACGGTATGCTAGGTTTAGCTTGCCTTATACTTGGATGCTTCGGTATGCGCTATTTGATTATTATTGTAGCGTGTCCATTTTATACATATATATGTATGTAGTATATTTTCACTCACTAAGCGTTAGCTTACCCTCTCGTTGTTTACATCTTTATAGATTGCATGGATGCGGTGGCTCGGGTAAGTGCGAGGACTAGTGGACTTGCGTAGTTGCTTTAGAAGACTTGCTTTTGGATTTGTTTAGGATTGGGTAGCGTGTCCCCAATCCCATGCTCGGTCTATGTTTTGTATAAACTAATGGGTCGAAATAGTCACTTGTGGTATTTTGGGTCGATGTGGGCCCGGTGTCGTAAAACTTGGTTTTTATTATGAAAAACTCTTAGTTTAACCTATTGTAATATATTGTGAAAGTGTGTTGGTTTAAAGGTGTCGGGAAGCGGGTTTTTCACCCGTGTGTAAAACGTAAAACTGATCAGAATCTGGCAGCACATCTGGACGCCATCCCAGATGGCTGGACGCCGTCCTGGTTTTTACAACTGGAAACCGTCCAGATTACTGGACGCCGTCCAGATCAACTGGCTCTCAAATTTTTTTTATGGCACTTTTACGGATGGTTAACGGGTTGGGTTGTTACAAGTGGTATCAGAGCATGGTCTAAGGGATTTAGGTGACTTGAGATAGGTGCCTAGACTTAGACTTTTGTGTGTGCTTATTTGTTGCGGGACTTGTAGGATTACGGGTCGGAATGGGAATTTGGTTAGTGCCTTAATTGATAGGTGGACTAACGTGTATATTAATACGTGGATATTATTAACATACGATTGTGTTATGTTTGTGTTTATGTTGCGTTGCGAATATCATCGAGCAAGATGGTCGTTGTACTAACGAGGGGATACGATGTGTGTGCGTAATAAGGACTTGCAAACCTTATTACGGGTGCAAATCGTGTTTAACAAGTGATGTACCATGAGTGTCAAGCAAGATGGGGCGGTGTTGTGCGTATGGTTTTATACGTTCGTAGACTAATCGTTTTGCATTCTTTAAAATGACGACGCGAAACGAGATCCAGACGAATGAAGAGGAGTTTAACTCTAGAGTTGCGGCCGCCGTTGCGGAGCAAATGAGTGCGTTTCGAGAAGAAATGGATAGGAAATATTCCGAATTTCGGGGTACTAGTGAAATGGAGCGTTGTCTTAAGAGCTTCATGAGGACTAAACCCCCGATGTATGACGGAAAACCGGATCCTTTGGTAAGCACAACTTGGATCTCGGATGTTGAAGGGTGTTTTCGTACTATTGATTGCCCTCCCGAGAAAAAGACGAGACTCACTACGAGTTTGTTGCGGGGTAGGGCGAGGGATTGGTTGGATGGTAAGATTGATCTTGTCGGTGGCGAAACGTTTATGGCCTTATCGTGGGACGAGTTTAAGGAGGAATTCTTCGAGGAGTTCCGGACTTCGGCCGATTTGTGGGAATTGCGTAATGAGTTGCGAAATTTGCGACAAGGGTCTATGGATTTGAATACTCTCAAGACGACCTTTATGGCGAAGGCTCGTTTTTGCCCGGAGTATTTGGGGAATGATCATTTATTGATGTAAGATTTCTATCGAACCTTGAATGATGACTTGAAGAGTAATATTAGCAGAGTTCAGGCGAAATCATTTGCGGAGTTATTCGCCGCGGATAGAGGTTTCGAGTCGTATTCACGATCGAAGAAGGGTGAACCTTCAAGGGAGAGAAGGGTTGTTTCTTATGGTGCTCCGAGTAAGAGGACTAAGGGTCCGAGTGTGAGCACGGGTGGTACGCGAACGGGTATACTGGATTCTAGTGCGGCTAGATGTTACAATTGTGGTGTGAGGGGTCACAAGTCTTGAGAATGTTCGGTACCAAAGGGTAATGGCATGGTGTGCTTTAATTGCCAAGAAGAAGGACATCGTAAGTCGGATTGTCCCAAGTTAGCAGGGACGGGTGCGGCAAGGAGATGTTAAGGTACGTTTCGTTTTAATAAATATGTCCTTTGATTATTTATTATGAGCCGTTGTGTTTGAGTTGATTAAATGCCTTGTGTTGTGCATATTGATGTTATGGGTGACGTTCCTAATGGAAGTATCCTATGGTGACGTTGGATTATCGGGCGAAGGGCTTAAGACTTGGTGCAACCAAGCATTCCTTAGTATTTGGGAAATGTTCTACCAAGCCATGGAAATGGGTTTTGGTGTTCGGTTGTTAAGCGCGTGTTCACTTTTGTGTTGAGATTGATGAACCGTGAGGTTCGTCGGGGGGTTGGAACCCTTGAGATAGAGTGTTTTGTATATCGATGTATGTTGGTAATGGAGCCTACATGACGCGACATTAGGTGCCTCTTTTATACCTACTAGCGTAGTGTTCGACTCCGATGGTGTTGCGGTTACATTGTGCTTAGGGTACCGGAGTGAAACCCTTAGGTACATGAGTGAGTAAGTGGAAGTTGACAAACTAGAGCAATTGGACGATTGCGAGGGTATTGGTTTGTGTAATTTGTGGTGCACTTTTCGTTCGAAAGGCTTTAAGGATTGGTTAAAATCCTTCGTATGCTCAAGGTTGGAGCAAGATGTAGTGATGGGTCATGTGAACCCAATTGTTGGTAAAGTCTACCTTTGGTAGCATTGTACGAGTTGTGGATATTGGAACGTAGTTCCAAGTGGGGGAGTTACACTCCCGCACGAGGAAGTTTTAGTGTGAGATTTCGGATGATGCTTTTGGTAGATCCGGAAATTTGGTCGAGACACAGTTTGGGTCGATTTGTGGTAGAGTACAATTTTGGTTAACTTGTACTTATAATATTGGATTTGTAAATTATCACTGAGGTGGTATGTTGGTGAATCTCGTTGAGAGATAATGGACGTGTTTCGCGAGCAAGGTAAAATCCCTCGGTTAAGGGATGTGTGTGAGTCGGGTTCTCTTTTGGAGAATTATTGTTTGGTACCTATGTTCGATATAGGTGGTTCTTGCTCGATTGTGGATGGTTAGTGGTATCCGCTAGGGTTCACTATAGTGTAACAGAGCGCGATGTTGCACTACTCGTTGTTTGAGGCCGAAAGTGCGTATGTGATTGATGAAGCATGACCTTCGGGGTCCGCTGACTTCATCGTGGTATTGATGAATGATGAAGCATGACTTTCGGAGTCCGCTGACTTCATCATGGGATTGTTGATTAATGAAGCATGACCTTCGGGGTCCGCTGACTTCATTATGGTGTGGTTGATGGTGAAGCATGATCTTCGGGTCCGCTGACTTCATCATGGTTGTTGATTGGTGGAGCATGACCTTTAGGGTCCGCTGACTTCATCATAGGAGTATGCGATTGGTGAAGTATGATCTTCGGGTCCGTTGACTTCATCATGAGCGAGGTGATATATCGGTGAAGCATGACTTTTGGGTCCGCTGACTTCATCCGGTGTTGAGATTGGTGAAGCATGGCCTTCGGGGTCCGCTGACTTCATCAGGAGAGTAGTGTTACGTCGGCATGGCATAACATTATCGGGAAATGCGAGTACTGGTGGGAAATGAGAGTACCATTCTTGAGTTGTGTTGTGGGAACTATCGGTTGTTTTATACGTCGATGGTGGGGTCATGAGGACCGTGTGGTGTGATTTGTGATGCGATAGCCGTGTTTCGCTCACATGTTGTCACGGGTGTGACAATAGCCGATTTTGTACACCTTAGGACTAGCGTTGCCATAGTCGTTCTGGGCGCTTTTGGTTTTAACCGTTTGTTATGATGTTACAGTAGTTGCGTATGGGTCGTATTGCTCACTACAAGGGATGTTTAGTGATTGGTGTTATCCGTAAGGATTCGTTTGGTTCGGTCTCCATCGTTTCGTGTTGTTGACCTTAGGTTGACTTGGTTACTTTTAGCATTGTACTCGGTAAGGATAAGCTAGGGGATTGATATCTCGGTTCGAGATTTGGTTGAGTTTTCCCGATGTTAGGGAATGAGCATGGGTTTAGTGCTAGAACTAGTGAATTTGATAAATCGCGGGCGACGATTTAGTTGTTAAAGGCGATTCATTGGGAAGGATTGCTTAGGAAAGTCGGATTAGGGCTATGTTTGTGGACTGTTGAGTGAGGTCTGTTCGGTTACGTGTTGCAGATCGCGAGGACGCGATCGTGTTTAAGTGGGGGAGAGTTGTAAGACCCTGTTTCTGTTTCTGATTTTGCAGTAGATCGGGACGCCGTCCAACCTTCGGGACGCCATCCAGCAAAGAAGGACGGGATGCCGTCCAAGATTCGGGACGCCGTCCAAACTGTCTGTCGAGCCAGCTGTTTTCATTAATTAAAAAGGGGTAAAATGGTAAATTCACTTGGATGCCGGTTTGGAGCCTTCAAGGCTGGTTCCTTGGTCATTTGTGGATGATATTTCATCCTCACAAACACTCTCAACCTTATCTAGAGAGAGAGGAGGGTTTTAGAGAGATAGAGGTGGATTTGGAGAAGAAGGAGTCGGATTCTCGCAAAAGCTCGGGTTCTAAAGTTGTTCATCTCGCTCCTAGCTACGTTGTGGTGGTATTGGTAAGCTCAAACTCCGAATTTCATTTGTTAGATTTGATGTTCAAGTTAGGGTTTTGAGCTAGATTGTTGTGAAACCCTTTTAGATGATGAAGTAGGTTCATGGTGACTTGTTAATCTTGTCACTTGGCGGGTTTTGGGTTGGTTGACGTTTTAACCTTGATTAGGGTTTGATAATGAGTTTAATCACTAGGCTTAGTGATTTTGGAAGTGTTGGAACACTTTTGGGTGTGTTTGGTTAACTAATTTTGAAATGGGTCAAAACTAGGGTTTTAGTGTCAAAATGGGTATGACACGTGTTTAACACTTGTGTTCGGGTTTAATTGGTGTGTTAGGACCATTTTCACTCGTGTTAGTGATTATTGGTTAGTTTTGGGCACGGTTTGTACTTGGAAGTGCATTTGGGTCGAAATTGCACTAAGTGTCATATGGGTTGGTTTGTAAGTCAACCCTAATCGTGTTATTGTATTTATGATAATGGAATAGGTACTTTCCATTGGCGCGTTGCGGATTATTAGGAAGCATTCATCAAGACGACGAGGTGAGTGTTAATATCCTATGTACATATGTATGTGTAGGATGGGTGCGGGTCGGGGTTAAGTGTTTCTTGGTTATAGAGCTCACTTCACATATAGGTGGATTTGATGGACTTGTGTATAGGTCCAATTGGCATGGTTGTGCGTTTTGGTTGGCCACCTTTGGCGGGGTACACAATTTGTGTGTACATTATCACACGCGGTATGATGTGGATTATATAACCCCAATGGCGAAGGGTTAATATTGTGATGCGGACTTAGATATAACCCCAATGGCGAAGGGTAGTATTGTGAGTGGAACAATTATACGTATGTGTATATGGCGTATTTATTTGTGAATGTTATGGTATGAACCATCGAGCCGGTAGTGCCATAATGTGTGTGTGTGATAGGATGTGAACCACGAGCCGGTAGCATCGAGTGTGAACCACGAGCCGATCGCACTATAAAATAATTGATGTGAACCACGTGCCGGTAGCATCGAGTGTGAACCACGTGCCGGTAGCATCGAGTGTGAACCACGTGCCGGTAGCACTATAAAATAATTGATGTGAACCACGAGCCGGTAGCATCGAATGTGAACCACGAGCCGGTAGCACTATAAAAGAGTATGACTCAATTGCGTATGGTGTGAACCACGAGCCGGTAGCACCATAGCGTTATGGTTAACCTTGGGAGTTTTACGCGTTGTTATATATATATATTGTATACGTATAATGTTGTATTGACGTGATGTAGCTAACCTTCTGGTTGTAGCTTATTGGCATTGTTCGCAACGTTGTTTGCGAACTTACTATATTGTTGATGTTGTTAGCTTGTGCTTAGTGAACGTAAGGTATGCTAGGTTTAGCTTGCCTTATACTTGGATGCTTCGGTATGCGCTATTTGCTTATTATTGTAGCGTGTCCATTTTATACATATATATGTATGTAGTATATTTTCACTTACTAAGCGTTAGCTTACCCTCTCGTTGTTTACATCTTTATAGATTGCATGGATGCGGTGGCTCGGGTAAGCGCGGGGACTAGTGGACTTGCGTAGTTGCTTTAGAAGACTTGCTTTTGGATTTGTTTAGGATTGGGTAGCGTGTCCCCAATACCATGCTCGGTCTATGTTTTGTATAAATTAATGGGTCGAAATAGTCACTTGTGGTATTTTGGGTCGATGTGGGCCCGGTGTCGTAAAACTCGGTTTTTATTATGAAAAACTCTTAGTTTAACCTATTGTAATATATTGTGAAAGTGTGTTGGTTTAAAGGTGTCGGGAAGCGGGTTTTTCACCCGTGTGTAAAACGTAAAATTGATCAGAATCTGGCAGCACATCTGGACGCCGTCCCAGATGGCTGGACGCCGTCCTGGTTTTTACAACTGGACGCCGTCCAGATCAACTGGCTCTCAAATTTTTTTTTTATGGCACTTTTACGGATGGTTAACGGGTTGGGTTGTTACATACACAACAACATATGTCTTCGAATGCAATTTTCAAACAATATAATACAAGCATGGACTCCAAATCTTCTCCTTGATTTAGTATGCAATAGCGGAAGCTCTTAACAATTACCTGAGAATAAACATGCTTAAAACGTCAACAAAAATATTGGTGAGTTATAGGTTTAGCCTATATATTTATCAATTCGTATTAATAGACCACAAGATTTCATATTTCCATTTCTTGTAAACAGCATGCATAAAAATCATTCATATGGTGAACACCTGGTAACCGACATTAACAAGGTGCATATAAGAATATCCCCTATCATTTCGAGACATCCATCGGACATGATAAAACAACATCGAAGTACTAAAGCATCCGCAACCATGGATGGGGTTCGTTAGGCCCAATAGATCTATCTTTAAGATTCGCGTCAATTAGTAGATCGGTTTACTAATTCTTAGGTTACCAAGCAAAAAGGGGCATATTCGGCTTCGATCATTCACCCATATAATGTTGTTTCATTTACTTGTGTCTATTTCGTAAAACATTTATAAAACTGCATGTATTCTCATTCCAAAATATTAGATTTTAAAAGTGGGACTATAACTCACTTTCACAGATTTTTACTTCGTCGGGAAGTAAGACTTGGCCACTGGTCAATTCACGAACCTATATCAAATATGTACATATATATCAAAGTATGTTCAAAATATATTTACAACATTTTTAATACGTTTTAATGTTTTAAGTTTATTAAGTCAGCTGTCCTCGTTAGTAACCTACAACTAGTTGTCCACAGTTAGATGTACAGAAATAAATCAATATATATTATCTTGAATCAATCCACGACCCAGTGTATACACGTCTCAGGCTAGATCACAACTCAAAGTATATATATTTTTGGAATCAACCTCAACCCTGTATAGCTAACTCAAACATTACTGCATATAGAGTGTCTATGGTTGTTCCAAATAATATATATACATGGGTCGATATGATATGTCAAAACATTTGCATACGTGTCTATGGTATCCCAAGATTACATAATATATTAGAATACATGTATAATACAATATGAGTTAGCTAGAATATGATTAATATAGATTTGTTACCAATTTTCACTTAGTTACAACAAGCAAAAATATCCAATCTTGTTTTACCCATAACTTCTTCGTTTTAAATCCGTTTTGAGTGATTCAAGTTGCTATGGTTTCATATTAAACTTAAGTTTATGAATCTAAACATAAAAAGTATAAGTTTATAGACGGAAATATAGGTTACAAGCCATTTTTGTAAAGGTAGTCATTTCAGTCGAAAGAACGACGTCTAGATGACCATTTTGGAAAACATACTTCCACTGTGAGTTTAACCACAATTTTTGGATATAGTTTCATGTTCATAAGAAAAATTATTTTCTCAGAAGAACAACTTTTAAATCAAAGTTTATCATAGTTTTTAATTAACTAACCCAAAACAGCCCGCGGTGTTACTACGACGGCGTATATCCGGTTTTACTGTGTTTTTCGTATTTTCAGGTTTTAAATCATTAAGTTAGCATATCATATAGATATAGAACATGTGTTTAGTTGATTTTAAATGTCAAGTTAGAAGGATTAACTTTTGTTTGCGAACAAGTTTAGAATTAACTAAACTATGTTCTAGTGATTACAAGTTTAAACCTTCGAATAAGGTAGTTTTATATATATGAATCGAATGATGTTATGAACATCATTACTACCTCAGGTTTTGTGAATAAACCTACTGGAATTGAGAAAAATAGATCTAGCTTCAAAGGATCCTTGGATGGCTTGAAAGTTCTTGAAGCAAAATCATGACACGAAAACAAGTTCAAGTCAGATTTCCATTCGAAATAAGATTGTTAAAGTTTTAGAAATTGAATCAAAGTTTGAATATGAGTATTACCTTATATTAGAAAGATATCTTACTATAAATAAGAAAGATTTCTTGAGGTTGGATGATCACTCAAAGTGGATTTGCAAGATTGGAAGTAAGTTAGCAAACTTGAAAGTGTTGTTGGTGTGTTCTTGAGTAGTTGTTTTATAACTTGGTTTATGTATGGATTTATGAACTAGATTGAGCTAGATTTTGTTGAAGATGATGAAGAACACTTAGAAAAAAGGAAGAACACTTGAGAGAGAGTAGTTTGATGCATGTAAGTTGTAAAATGAAAGTGTTTGTGTACCCATCATTCACGTGAACTTTGATCATCATATAGGCTCCATTAGTTTGTTATTTTGTGAGATATTTCATGCTAGATGTTAAATGATGGTTCCCACATGGTTAGGTGACTCACATGGGCTGCTAAGAGCTGATCATTGGAGTGTACATATCAATAGTAAATACATTTAGAAGCTGTGTATTGTACGAGTACAAATACGAGTGCATACGAGTAGAATTGTTGATGAAAATGAATGAGGATGTAATTGTAAGCATTTTTGTTAAGTAGAAGTACTTTGATAAGTGTCTTGAAGTCTTTCAAAAGTGTATGAATACATATTAAAACACTACATGTATATACATTTTAACCGAGTCGTTAAGTCACCGTTAGTCGTTACATGTAAATGTTGTTTTGAAACCTTTAAGTTAACGATCTTGTTAAATGTTGTTAACCCATTGTTTATTATATCTAATGAGATATTAAATCATTACATTATCATGATATTATGATGTATTAATATATCTTAATATGATATATATACATTTAAATGTTGTTACAACGATAATCGTTACATGTATGTCTCGTTTCGAATTCCTTAAGTTAGTAGTCTTGTTTTTACATATGTAGTTCATTGTTAATATACTTAATGAGATACATACATATCATAATATCATGTTAACTATATATATATATATATCCATATATATGTCATCATATAGTTTTTACAAGTTTTAACGTTCGTGAATCGCCGGTCAACATGGGTGGTCAATTGTCTATATGAAACCTATTTCAATTAATCAAGTCTTAATAAGTTTGATTGCTTAACATGTTGGAAACACTTAATCATGTAAATATCAATTTCATTTAATAAATATAAACATGGAAAAGTTTGGGTCACTACAATCTAAACCCTAAACCCTATATTTCTAAACCCTAATATCTAAACCCTATAAACCCTAATATCTAAACCCTAATATCTAAACCCTAATAGCTAAAACCTCAACATACGCTCGAAAAACACGATAATTGTTATATATTACTTCTTCGAGCGTTTTCCCGCCAAAATAAAGACATTTATCACAAAGTGTCTTTATTAAATGTTCATATTTTCATCCCATCTATAATGTTCGTGAACAAAGTTTTTTCAAAAACCGAAAAAAAAGTTTTGCTTCCCCCCGCTTCTCCCCGATAGGTTACTTCCCTCTTGATCCTGTCAGGGTCACTATATATATATATATATATATATATATATATATATATATATATATATATATATATATATATATATATATGACAAAATTGCTGAAATAGTCCCTGTGGTTTGTACCAAAATGCTAGTTTCGTCCCTGTGCTTTTTTTTGATGGATTTGGTCCCGGTGGTTTGTAAAAGTTGCTGATTTAGTCCCTCTGACAGGCGGCCATCAAAAAATGCCGTTAACTCCAGTCATGTGCCAGACATGTGAGGGTATTTTCGTCAGTTTCTTTCATTTATTTACAATATTGCTGAAATGGTCCCTGTGGTTTGTAACAAAGTTGCTGAATTAGTCCCTGTGGTTTGTAAAAAAATTGCTGAAATCTTTATCCCCAAAATTTCTATCTTCCTCACATCAACACTGTCTGAGATCATTCATTCATTTCAGTTTATTCAATCTCAGATTCAGTTTACATAATTCACAAAAGTCACTTAATCAGATTCAAGCTACCTCCTACAGTAATCGTATGAATGTTCATAGCTCATAAAATCCAAATCTTCAAATATTGAGTGTTAACTTTAATTGATTACCACAACACGATTCTAATACAATTCCTAAACCTCATCGATCACAACTTCAGTTCTACAACAACATATTTGAGCAAATTGATCTCGAGTTCGTCGTTCTTCAGAAAGTCATGGTGACTTAAGCTTCGGATCGTTTCAGAATGAAATCGAGAAAAGTAAAAGTGCGGAGTTATTTATTTTCATCTCATGAAGGTGTATGAACAATCTCATATCTCAATTTGATGTATCGAGTTTGAATTTTGGAGTCAAAGATTAGTATAAAAAGTCAATCGAATCTTCATCCTTCAAATTCGTAATTTCTGTTATGACTCAAGTCTGGATGATGATTGTCGAGTGTTTGTGGATACATTTGCAACCACTTTTGTGAAGGATTCATATGTTAAATTGTGACAACCCAGAAATTTCTGACCAAATTTAAACTTTAATCTTTATATATTCCCGACACGGGAGAACTAGAAACACTATAAACCCAAGAGTATAGTAGAAGTAAATAGATTCTTCCGGCAGTAGACGAAAAAGAAGAATGACCAATATGAAAGTTAGAAGTATATCGAGAATCAGAACTGGATGGAGCATATTGATGAATACTTTAAAATATGAGTTGAGGGGTAAAGAATAGAAGGTGATGAAACATGACTAGGAACTTAGAAATCAACAGATTTAACTCACACAATGGCGGAATAAGTGAATCAAACCCTCTAGTGAATAGGTTAAGCTTTTTTGGATTAATTTAGTCAAACCACAACTAAATCAAGTGTGATTAGATCAACACCTAGAGCTATTATTCACCACCTGGGTGATTTGGACTGAGAGAATCGGAGGAGCTCACCAGATCTGAGTGTGTGTAACAAATGAGAGGCTTAACCTAAAATGAAGAGCATTAGAGATTATATACCCCTGCTGTTGACTCACCCGTACGATTCATCCATCACATGTACGAGTTGGCTTCATCAGCCGTACGGGTGATCACTCACTCGTGTCTTCTCAGTTAGGTTGTAATTGTGACTTAGCTCAACATCAACCGTGCGTATGAGCCTGTCAGCCGTACTAGTAAGGCTTCACTCGTACGTCTGACTAAGTCTAACATAGTCAAACATCCAAATCTCATTCCTGCAGTTCCTGTAACCACATACAAACACGGATAGGATAATAACGAGGAATCATGGTGGCCTATAAACTATTGTACCTGCAATGGACGTGGGTAGATGTCTAGGGACTTGTATAAAATGCATCAACAGAAGGTGTGAGTTGTAAGGAAATGAAGGAGGTGAATTTATAAGAAAATGTGACGACCCGGAAATTTCTGACCAAATTTAAACTTTATCTTTAAAATGATTTAATGTTTTCGACACGATAAGCAAAGTCTGCAATGTTGAGTCTCAAGTTTTGAAACTATATTCATGTAATCAATTATTCTTTGACTATTCTCGAAGATTCACGAACAATATATATATATATATATATATATATATGATTTCAAGTTATTTAGTAAACGATAGTAACATTCGATTATTGATTCGATTGTTATGTAGATAAGTTAACTAAAACATATAAGATGAACCAGTAAAACACTAATTTGCTACAGTATTTTCGAATTTCTACAGTACCCGAAAAGCTACAGTGTTTTTGAAAATCACTATTTGCTACAGTAAAAAGTAACTTTGCTACAGTAACTTTGCTACAGTAAAACACTATTTCAAAATGAAAATATATATTTAACAAAACGATAAAATATAATATTAACTTGGTCATAAAATGAATTGTTATTATATATATTAACAAATAGCGAGACGATGATTTATAGAAGTAAATGACCAAAACACTCGAAAGTTTAAGATACACTTTGAGTGATATAATTTAGGGATAATTTAAGGCTATATTTTTACAAAGGTACGTGTCCCAAAATGTAAATTACAAGTTTTCTCAGCGTACGAAGGGACACTCGAAAAACCGGAACCGGGACATAAGTCGAGTGACGACGTACGACTTATCGGAACAAAAATTACAAATCAACTATGCACGTGAATTTAATATAATATATAATTAATTATATAAATTATATATATTATATATATTATAAATAAATATGTCGACGAGAATAAAAACAAAAAAATTGTGAGCTGGACATCAGGGCCATGCGATCGCATGACTATTACCCTTCTGACCCATGCGATCGCATGGTGTAAGGGGACAGGCCACAAGTATAAAAGCTCGAATTCTGGCTCAGTTACATATCATTCATCTATCTCTCTGTATTACTATATTACTCCGTAATTATTATTAATTATTTTATTATTTATATTATTATTAATAAAGATTATTATTATTATTATTATTATTACTATTAAGATTAATATTATTATTATTAATCTTATTATTATTATTAGAATATACATAAAATATTACGACGAAGCCATGAGCGGGTCACTTTTGAAATGGGTTTTCGAGCGGGATAAAGCTAAGGAAATTATGGGTTATAACTATGGAGGTTATGGGTAATGTTCATGGGTAATATTCGCAAGTCAAACCTAGTGTTTATCATCTCTGTTGCGTTTACGTACTTTCCTGCAATATTAAATCACAATATTGATACGTGAGCATTCATATTTTATCTTTTATATATTAAATGAAATTGTTATTTACATGATTAAGTGTTTCCAACATGTTAAGCAATCAAACTTGTTAAGACTTGATTAATTGAAATAGGTTTCATATAGACAATTGACCACCCAAGTTGACCGGTGATTCACGAACGTTAAAACTTGTAAAAACTATACGATGACATATATATGGTTATATATATAGTTAACATGATTTTATTATAAGTATGTATCTCATTAGGTATTTTAACAATGAGTTATATACATAAAAATGAGACTATTAATTTAAGAAACTCGAAAACGATATATATAACGATTATCGTTATAACAACTTCTTACTAGGTACATATGAATCATATTAAGATATTGATACACTTGGTTAATTATGTTAAATGATAAGTAAATATATTATTAAGTGTATTAACAATGAAATACATATGTAAAAATAAGACTACTAACTTAATGATTTCGAAACGAGACATATATGTAACGATTATCGTTGTAACGTCATTTAACTGTATATATATCATACTAAGATATATTATATATCATAATATCATGATAATATAATAATTTAACATCTCATTTGTTATAATAAACAATGGGTTAACAACATTCAACAAGATCGTTAACCTAAAGGTTTCAAAACAACATTTACATGTAACGACTAACGATGACTTAACGACTCAGTTAAAATGTATATACATGTAGTATTTTAATATGTATTCATACACTTTTGAAAGACTTCAAGACACTTATCAAAATACTTCTACTTAATAAAAATGCTTACAATTACATCCTCGTTCAGTTTCATCAACAATTCTACTCGTATGCACCCGTATTCGTACTCGTACAATACATAGCTTTTAGATGTATGTACTATTGGTATATACACTCCAATGATCAGCTCTTAGCAGCCCATGTGAGTCACCTAACACATGTGGAAACAATCATTTGGCAACTAGCATGAAATATCTCATAAAATTACAAAAATATGAGTAATCATTCATGACTTATTTACATGAAAACAAAATTACATATCCTTTATATCTAATCCATACACCAACGACCAAAAACACCTATAAACACTTTCATTCTTCAATTTTCTTCATCTAATTTATCTCTCTCAAGTTCTATCTTCAAGTTCTAAGTGTTCTTCATAAATTCCAAAAGTTCTAGTTTCATAAAATCAAGAATACTTCCAAGATTGCAAGTTTACTTCCAAGTTTTCTAAATCCATTCCAAGTAATCATCCAAGATCAAGAAACCTTTGTTACTTACAGTAGGTTATCTTTCTAATACAAGGTAATCATCATAATCAAACTTTAATTCAATTTCTATAACTATAACAATCTTATTTCGAGTGAAAATCTTACTTGAAATTGTTTTCGTGTCATGATTCTACTTCAAGAACTTTCAAGCCATCCAAGGATCCTTTGAAGCTAGATCTATTTTTCTCATTTCCAGTAGGTTTATCCAAGGAACTTGAGGTAGTAATGATATTCATAACATCATTCGATTCATACATATAAAGCTATCTTATTCGAAGGTTTAAACTTGTAATCACTAGAACATAGTTTAGTTAATTCTAAACTTGTTCGCAAATAAAAGTTAATCCTTCTAACTTAATTTTTAAAATCAACTAAACACATGTTCTATATCTATATGATATGCTAACTTAATGATTTAAAACCTGGAAACACGAAAAACACCGTAAAATCGGATTTACGCCGTCGTAGTAACACCGCGGGCTGTTTTGGGTTAGTTAATTAAAAACTATGATAAACTTTGATTTAAAAGTTTTTATTCTGGGAAAATGATTTTTATTATGAACATGAAACTATATCCAAAAATTATGGTTAAACTCAAAGTGGAAGTATGTTTTCTAAAATGGTCATCTAGACGTCGTTCTTTCGACTGAAATGACTACCTTTACAAAAATGACTTGTAACTTATTTTTATGACTATAAACCTATAATTTTTATGTTTAGATTCATAAAATATAGTTCAATATGAAACCATAGCAATTTGATTCACTCAAAACGGATTTAAAATGAAGAAGTTATGGGTAAAACAAGATTGGATAATTTTTCTCATTTTAGCTACGTGAAAATTGGTAATAAATCTATTCCAACCATAACTTAATCAACTTGTATTGTATATTATGTAATCTTGAGATACCATAGACACGTATACAATGTTTCGACCTATCATGTCGACACATCTATATATATTTCGGAACAACCATAGACACTCTATATGTGAATGTTGGAGTTAGCTATACAGGGTTGAGGTTGATTCCAAAAAATATATAGTTTGAGTTGTGATCAATACTGAGATACGTATACACTGGGTCGTGGATTGATTCAAGATAATATTTATCGATTTATTTCTGTACATCTAACTGTGGACAACTAGTTGTAGGTTACTAACGAGGACAGCTGACTTAATAAACTTAAAACATCAAAATATATTAAAAGTGTTGTAAATATATTTTGAACATACTTTGATATATATGTATATATTGTTATAGGTTCGTGAATCAACCAGTGGCCAAGTCTTACTTCCCGACGAAGTAAAAATCTGTGAAAGTGAGTTATAGTCCCACTTTTAAAATCTAATATTTTTGGGATGAGAATACATGCAGGTTTTATAAATGATTTACAAAATAGACACAAGTACGTGAAACTACATTCTATGGTTGAATTATCAAAATCGAATATGCCCCTTTTTATTAAGTCTGGTAATCTAAGAATTAGGGAACAGACACCCTAATTGACGCGAATCCTAAAGATAGATCTATTGGGCCTAACAAACCCCATCCAAAGTACCGGATGCTTTAGTACTTCAAAATTTATATCATATCCGAAGGGTGTCCCGGAATGATGGGGATATTCTTATATATGCATCTTGTTAATGTCGGTTACCAGGTGTTCACTATATGAATGATTTTTATCTCTATGTATGGGATGTGTATTGAAATATGAAATCTTGTGGTCTATTGTTACGATTTGATATATATAGGTTAAACCTATAACTCACCAACATTTTTGTTGACGTTTAAAGCATGTTTATTCTCAGGTGAATACTAAGAGCTTCCGCTGTTGCATACTAAAATAAGGACAAGATTTGGAGTCCATGTTTGTATGATATTGTGTAAAAACTGCATTCAAGAAACTGATTTCGATGTAACATATTTATATTGTAAACCATTATGTAATGGTCGTGTGTAAACAGGATATTTTAGATTATCATTATTTGATAATCTACGTAAAGCTTTTTAAACCTTTATTTATGAAATAAAGGTTATGGTTTGTTTTAAAAATGAATGCAGTCTTTGAAAAACGTCTCATATAGAGGTCAAACCTCGCAACGAAATCAATTAATATGGAACGTTTTTAATCAATAAGAACGGGACATTTCAGTTGGTATCCGAGCGTTGGTCTTAGAGAACCAGAAAATTTGCATTAGTGTGTCTTATCGAGTTTGTTAGGATGCATTAGTGAGTCTGGACTTCGACCGTGTTTTCTTTAAAAATGATTGCTTAACATTTTTGTTGGAAACTATATATTATTAACATGTATATATTATGTGATATATTAATCTCTTAACATGTTTGATATTGTGTGATAGATGTCTACCTCTAGCACAAATCCCATTGACTCATCTAATAATAACGAAGAGTCGAATATATATTGGACTGATTCACAAGTTCCCGAAGAAGAACCGGAAGAAGAATCAGAACCGGAAGAAGAATCAGAACTGGAAGAGGAGGAACCGGAGGAGGAAATAGAACCGGTGGGGGAAATAATAAAACGGTTAAGTAAAAGAAAATCCTCAACCAACCGACCAAGGTTAATTATGGTCAATGGTGTTTCCGCCAAGGAAGCAAAATATTGGGAGGATTACCAATTCTTCGACGAATCGGATTCCGACGATGTTATAGAAATTACCCCAACTGAATTTAAAAAGGCAAAAGAAAATAATAAGGGAAAGGGCATAAAAATAGAGAAATCTAATTCCAACCTCGATGAACTTTATATGTATCGTCAACCCCCGAAGCCCTTAAGTTGTAACAATGACCCGGGAACCTCTAAACCACCAGGTTTTTCTAAACCGTTGTGGAAAACGACAGCTCGTATTAGGGGAACATCATATATCCCTAGAAACTTGGCAATACGAACCAAAACCGAAGAAGAAGAAACGAGCGAGTCGGAATAAGATAGTTGTATTCGTGTGGTGTAATATATGTAATATAGTGTGCTTATGCTTTATGATATATGTAAAAATTGCTTGTATTAATAAGTATTTTTTTTTATGAATCTAACTCTTGTCTATTTTACAGTATAAAGACACAAAATGGATAGACAACCCAATATTTTAAGAGACCTACCCGGAGACATGATTGATGAAATCTTGTCTAGAGTCGGTCAGAATTCTTCGGCACAACTATTTACGACGAAATCAGTTTGTAAGACATTCGAAGAACGTTCCAAGAATGTCTTGGTTTATAAGAGACTTTCGTTTGAAAGATGGGGGATATCACATTGGGAAACCCATAAGTTACGATGTGTTTACTTTGACGCATATATTGCGGGGAACCCAAATGCTATTTTACGCAACGGGTTAAGAAATTATTTTGACTCAATGTATCCGAATATAGGACTTCATGATTTAGAAAAAGCGGCTAACATGCAACATAAAGAAGCATGCTATGCTTACGGGTTAGTAATGTTCGCTTCTCACCAAAGTGAGAAAAAGAACATCGGACTACAACTATTAAACAAAACGTTCCCACAAGTGACGGAGTCGGTAATTGGGGTAAGAAATGAGGTTTTTAGGTTATTACGAGACTGTTGGTCATTACGTAACCCTCGTCCCTTTGACGATGTTACAACACGCTGTCTTATCAACGGCCATAACGGTTATGTTCCACAAGACCAAGGATGGGAAGTAGTCCTAGTAAAACCAGAATGCATGACTTGTTTCTGGATGTATGAATTACGTGTCTTTATTGCCTTTGCTGAATGACTTGTGTACTAGCTAGAATTATCTTCACAACTATCTTGTATCAAAGTTATTGTGTGCTATATTTCATGCTTTATGTAAAATAGGCGGTATTGTAAGTTTGTAAAATATTGTATAAAAGTTTGAACGCGAAATATTATTATAATCAGTTTTTCATATAGAATTGTAGTAGTTGAATTGTATATTAGCTACTAAGTATGAACTTAACGGGTAGGTACTACCCGAATTTAAACTTATAAAATGCTAATATGAAGAAAAAGCTTTTATAAATGAGTTCATATTATGCTACGAAATACTATTAACTATTCTTAATATTCTGTATGATTAACTTGTTCCATTTGACTATTTTGAAGGAAATGGCACCGACTACTCGACACACCGTGAATATGAATGAAGAGGAATTCCGTACTTTTCTAGCTTCAAACATAGCCGCAGTACAGGCTGCGCTACATACCAACAATAACCTTGGATCTAGCAGTACAGGAAATCGTGTAGGTTGCACCTACAAAGAATTCACTGTCTGCAAACCTTTGGAATTTGATGGAACTGAAGGACCGATCGGATTGAAACGGTGGACCGAGAAGGTCGAATCGGTATTTGCCATAAGTAAGTGTACTGAAGAGGACAAAGTGAAGTACGCTACGCATACCTTCACAGGTTCTGCGTTAACATGGTGGAATACCTATCTAGAGCAAGTGGGACAAGATGATGCGTACGCACTACCGTGGTCAGCATTCAAGCACTTGATGAACGAGAAGTACCGTCCCAGAACCGAGGTCAATAAGCTCAAGACAGAACTTAGAGGGTTACGAACCCAAGGATTTGATATTACCACGTACGAAAGACGATTCACAGAATTGTGCCTATTGTGTCCGGGAGCGTTCGAAGATGAGGAAGAGAAGATCGACGCATTTGTGAAAGGATTACCGGAAAGAATCCAAGAAGATATAAGTTCACACGAGCCCGCCTCCATACAACAGGCATGTAGAATGGCTCATAAACTAGTGAACCAGATTGGGGAAAGAATTAAAGAACAGACGGCTGAAGAGGCCAATGTGAAGCAAGTCAAAAGAAAGTGGGAGGAAAATGGTGATAAGAATCACCAATACAACAACAACAGCAATTACAATAATAATCGCAACAATTATCCCAACAATCGCAACATCAATCGCAACTACAACAAACGGCCCAACAACAACAACAACAACAACAACAACAACAACAACAACTACAACAATCATCCCAACAACAATAACAACCGCAACAACAACAACAATCAGAAGCAGCTATGCCAAAGGTGTGAAAAGTATCACTCGGGGTTCTGCACCAAATTTTGCAACAAGTGTAAAATAAATGGTCATAGTGCGGCGAAGTGTGAGGTCTACGGACCAGGGGTTAACAGAACGAAAGGAACAAATGGTGTCGGAACGAGTAATGGCGGAGCAAGTAGTGTCGGAGCAAGTTATGCCAATGTAGTTTGTTATAAATGTGGAAAACCGGGCCACATTATTAGAAATTGCCCGAACCAGTAGAACACGAATGGACAAGGCCGCGGAAGAGTTTTCAATATTAATGCGGCAGAGGCACAGGAAGACCCGGAGCTTGTTACGGGTACGTTTCTTATTGACAATAAATCTGCTTACGTTTTATTTGATTCGGGTGCGGATAGAAGCTATATGAGTAGAGATTTTTGTGCTAAATTAAGTTGTCCATTGACGCCGTTGGATAGTAAATTTTTACTCGAATTAGCAAACCGTAAATTAATTTCAGCAGCGAAATATTTAAGATTGATTTGATACCAGTAGAGTTAGGGAGTTTTGATGTAATAGTTGGCATGGACTGGCTGAAGAAGGTGAAAGCAGAGATCATATGTTATAAAAATGCAATTCGCATTGTACGAGAAGAAGGAGAACCCTTAATGGTGTACGGAGAAAAGGGCAACATGAAGCTACATCTTATTAGTAATTTGAAGGCACAAAAACTAATAAGAAAAGGTTGCTATGCTGTTCTAGCACATGTCGAGAAAGTACAAACTGAAGAAAAGAGCATCAATGATGTTCCCGTCGCAAAAGAATTTTCTGATGTATTTTCGAAAGAATTACCGGGACTACCTCCACATCGATCTGTTGAATTTTAAATAGATCTTGTACCAAGAGCTGCACCAATAGCTCGTGCTCCTTATAGACTCGCACCCAGTGAGATGAAAGAACTGCAAAGCCAACTGCAAGAACTATTAGAACGTGGTTTCATTCGACCAAGCACATCACCATGGGGAGCTCCTGTTTTGTTTGTCAAGAAGAAGGATGGTACATTTAGGTTGTGTATTGACTACAGAGAGTTGAACAAACTTACCATCAAAAACCGTTATCCACTGCCGAGATTTGATGACTTATTTGATCAACTACAAGGCTCGTCGGTTTATTCGAAGATCGATTTACGTTCTGGATATCATCAAATGCGAGTAAAGGAGGATGATATTCCAAAAACTGCTTTTAAGACGCGTTATGGTCATTACGAGTTTATGGTTATGCCGTTTGGATTGACTAACGCACCAGCTGTGTTCATGGACCTTATGAACCGAGTGTGTGGGCCATATCTTGACAAGTTTGTCATTGTTTTCATCGATGACATACTTATTTACTCAAAGAATGATCAAGAGCACGAAGAACATTTGAGAAAAGTGCTAGAAGTATTGAGGAAAGAAAAACTGTACGCTAAGTTTTCAAAGTGTGCATTTTGGTTGGAAGAAGTTCAATTCCTCGGTCACATAGTGAACAAAGAAGGTATCCAGGTGGACCCGGCAAAGATCGAAACCGTTGAAAAGTGGGAAACCCCAAAAACTCCGAAGCATATACATCAATTGTTAGGATTGGCTGGTTACTACAGAAGATTCATCCAAGATTTCTCCAAAATAGCAAAACCCTTGACTGTATTAACGCATAAAGGGAAGAAATTTGAATGGAAGGATGAACAAGAGAAGGCTTTTCAATTATTGAAGAAAAAGCTAACTACGACACCTATATTGTCATTGCCTGAAGGGAATGATGATTTTGTGATTTATTGTGATGCATCAAAGCAAGGTCTCGGTTGTGTATTAATGCAACGAACGAAGGTGATTGCTTATGCATCTAGACAATTGAAGATTAACGAGCAAAATTATACGACGCATGATTTGGAATTAGGCGCGGTTGTTTTTGCATTAAAGACTTGGAGGCACTACTTATATGGGATCAAAAGTATTATATATACCGACCACAAAAGTCTTCAACACATATTTAATCAGAAACAACTGAATATGAGGCAGCGTAGGTGGATTGAATTGTTGAATGATTACGACTTTGAGATTCGTTACCACCCGGGGAAGGCAAATGTGGTAGCCGACGCATTGAGCAGAAAGGACAGAGAACCCATTCGAGTAAAATCTATGAATATAATGATTCACACTAACCTTACTACTCAAATAAAGGAGGCGCAACAAGGAGTTTTAAAAGAGGGAAATTTAAAGGATGAAATACCCAAAGGATCGGAGAAGCATCTTAATATTCGGGAAGACGGAACCCGGTATAGGGCATAAAGAATTTGGGTACCAAAATTTGGAGATATGAGAGAAATGGTACTTAGAGAAGCTCATAAAACCAGATACTCAATACATCCTGGAACGGGGAAGATGTACAAGGATCTTAAGAAACATTTTTGGTGGCCATGTATGAAAGCCGATATTGCTAAATATGTAGGAGAATGTTTGACGTGTTCTAAGGTCAAAGCTGAACATCAGAAACCATCAGGTCTACTACAACAACCTGAAATCCCAGAATGGAAATGGGAAAACATTACCATGGATTTCATTACTAAATTGCCAAGGACTGCAAGTGGTTATGATACTATTTGGGTAATAGTTGATCGTCTCACCAAGTAAGCACACTTACTGTCAATAAGAGAAGATGACAAGATGGAGAAGTTAGCACGACTGTATTTGAAGGAAGTCGTCTCCAGACATGGAATACCAATCTCTATTATCTCTGATAGGGATGGCAGATTTATTTCAAGATTCTGGCAGACATTACAGCAAGCATTGGGAACTCATCTAGACATGAGTACTGCCTATCATTCACAAACTGATGGGCAGAGCGAAAGGACGATACAAACGCTTGAAGACATGCTACGAGCTTGTGTTATTGATTTTGGAAATAGTTGGGATCGACATCTACCGTTAGCAGAATTTTCCTACAACAACAGCTACCATTCAAGCATTGAGATGGCGCCGTTTGAAGCACTTTATGGTAGAAAGTGCAGGTCTCCGATTTGTTGGAGTGAAGTGGAGGATAGACAGATTACGGGTCCGGAGATAATACAAGAAACTACCGAGAAAATCATCCAAATTCAACAAAGATTGAAAACCGCCCAGAGTCAACAAAAGAGCTATGCGGACAGTAAAAGAAAAGATATAGAGTTTGAAATTGGAGAAATGGTCATGCTTAAGGTTTCACCTTGGAAAGGCGTTGTTCGATTTGGTAAACGGGGGAAACTAAATCCAAGGTACATTAGACCATTCAAGATTATAGATCGTGTCGGACCAGTAGCTTACCAACTGGAGCTACCTCAACAACTCGCGGCTGTACATAACACTTTCCACACCTCAAATTTGAAGAAATGTTTTGCTAAAGAAGATCTCACTATTCCATTGGACGAAATCCAAATCAATGAAAAACTTTAATTCATTGAAGAACCCGTCGAAATAATGGATCGTGAGGTTAAGAGACTTAAACAAAACAAGATACCGATTGTTAAGGTTTGATGGAATGCTCGTAGAGGACCTGAGTTCACCTGGGAGCGTGAAGATCAGATGAAGAAGAAATACCCGCATTTATTTCCAGAAGATACGTCAACACCTCCAACTGCTTAAAATTTCGGGACGAAATTTATTTAACGGGTAGGTACTGTAGTGACCCAAACTTTTCCATGTTTATATATATATTAAATGAAATTGTTATTTACATGATTAAGTGTTTCCAACATGTTAAGCAATCAAACTTGTTAAGAGTTGATTAATTGAAATAGGTTTCATATAGACAATTGACCACCCAAGTTGACCGGTGATTCACGAACGTTAAAACTTGTAAAAACTATACGATGACATATATATGGTTATATATATAGTTAACATGATTTTACTATAAGTATGTATCTCATTAGGTATTTTAACAATGAGTTATATACATAAAAATGAGACTATTAATTTAAGAAACTCGAAAACGATATATATAACGATTATCGTTATAACAACGTCTTACTAGGTACATATGAATCATATTAAGATATTGATACACTTGGTTAATTATGTTAAATGATAATTAAATATATTATTAAGTGTATTAACAATGAAATACATATGTAAAAATAAGACTACTAACTTAATGATTTCGAAACGAGACACATATGTAACGATTATCGTTGTAACGTCATTTAACTGTATATATATCATACTAAGATATATTATATATCATAATATCATGATAATATAACAATTTAACATCTCATTTGTTATAATAAACAATGGGTTAACAACATTCAACAAGATCGTTAACCTAAAGGTTTCAAAACAACATTTACATGTAACGACTAACGATGACTTAACGACTCAGTTAAAATGTATATACATGTAGTGTTTTAATATGTATTAATACACTTTTGAAAGACTTCAAGACACTTATCAAAATACTTCTACTTAACAAAAATGCTTACAATTACATCCTCGTTCAGTTTCATCAACAATTCTACTCGTATGCACCTGTATTCGTACTCGTACAATACATAGCTTTTAGATGTATGTACTATTGGTATATACACTCCAATGATCAGCTCTTAGCAGCCCATGTGAGTCACCTAACACATGTGGAAACAATCATTTGGCAACTAGCATGAAATATCTCATAAAATTACAAAAATATGAGTAATCATTCATGACTTATTTACATGAAAACAAAATTACATATCCTTTATATCTAATCCATACACCAACGACCAAAAACACCTACAAACACTTTCATTCTTCAATTTTCTTCATCTAATTGATCTCTCTCAAGTTCTATCTTCAAGTTCTAAGTGTTCTTCATAAATTCCAAAAGTTCTAGTTTCATAAAATCAAGAATACTTCCAAGATTGCAAGTTTACTTCCAAGTTTTCTAAATCCATTCCAAGTAATCATTCAAGATCAAGAAACCTTTGTTACTTACAGTAGGTTATCTTTCTAATACAAGGTAATCATCATATTCAAACTTTAATTTAATTTCTATAACTATAACAATCTTATTTCGAGTGGAAATCTTACTTAAAATTGTTTTCGTGTCATGATTCTGCTTCAAGAACTTTCAAGCCATCCAAGGATCCTTTGAAGCTAGATCTATTTTTCTCATTTCCAGTAGGTTTATCCAAGGAACTTGAGGTAGTAATGATATTCATAACATCATTCGATTCATACATATAAAGTTATCTTATTCGAAGGTTTAAACTTGTAATCACTAGAACATAGTTTAGTTAATTCTAAACTTGTTCGCAAATAAAAGTTAATCCTTCTAACTTGACTTTTAAAATCAACTAAACACATGTTCTATATCTATATGATATGCTAACTTAATGATTTAAAACCTGGAAACACGAAAAACACCGTAAAATCGGATTTACGCCGTCGTAGTAACACCGCGGGCTGTTTTGGGTTAGTTAATTAAAAACTATGATAAACTTTGATTTAAAAGTTGTTATTCTGGGAAAATGATTTTTATTATGAACATGAAACGATATCCAAAAATTATGGTTAAACTCAAAGTGGAAGTATGTTTTCTAAAATGGTCATCTAGACGTCGTTCTTTCGACTGAAATGACTACCTTTACAAAAACGACTTGTAACTTATTTTTCTGACTATAAACCTATACTTTTTCTGTTTATATTCATAAAATAGAGTTCAATATGAAACCATAGCAATTTGATTCACTCAAAACGGATTTAAAATGAAGAAGTTATGGGTAAAACAAGATTGGATAATTTTTCTCATTTTAGCTACGTGAAAATTGGTAACAAATCTATTCCAACCATAAATTAATCAACTTGTATTGTATATTATGTAATCTTGAGATACCATAGACACATATACAATATTTCGACCTATCATGTCGACACATCTATATATATTTCGGAACAACCATAGACACTCTATATGTGAATGTTGGAGTTAGCTATACAGGGTTGAGGTTGATTCCAAAATATATATAGTTTGAGTTGTGATCAATACTGAGATACGTATACACTGGGTCGTGGATTGATTCAAGATAATATTTATCGATTTATTTCTGTACATCTAACTGTGGACAACTAGTTGTACGTTACTAACGAGGACAGCTGACTTAATAAACTTAAAACATCAAAATATATTAAAAGTGTTGTAAATATATTTTGAACATACTTTGATATATATGTATATATTGTTATAGGTTCGTGAATCAACCAGTGGCCAAGTCTTACTTCCCGACGAAGTAAAAATATGTGAAAGTGAGTTATAGTCCCACTTTTAAAATCTAATATTTTTGGGATGAGAATACATGCAGGTTTTATAAATGATTTACAAAATAGACACAAGTACGTGAAACTATATTCTATGGTTGAATTATCGAAATCGAATATGCCCCTTTTTATTAAGTCTGGTAATCTAAGAATTAGGGAACAGACACCCTAATTGACGCGAATCCTAAAGATAGATCTATTGGGCCTAACAAACCCCATCCAAAGTACCGGATGCTTTAGTACTTCGAAATTTATATCATATCCGAATGGTGTCCCGGAATGATGGGGATATTCTTATATATGCATCTTGTTAATGTCGGTTACCAGGTGTTCACCATATGAATGATTTTTATCTCTATGTATGGGATGTGTATTGAAATATGAAATCTTGTGGTCTATTGTTACGATTTGATATATATAGGTTAAACCTATAACTCACCAACATTTTTGTTGACGTTTAAAGCATGTTTATTCTCAGGTGAATACTAAGAGCTTCCGCTGTTGCATACTAAAATAAGGACAAGATTTGGAGTCCATGTTTGTATGATATTGTGTAAAAACTGCATTCAAGAAACTGATTTCGATGTAACATATTTGTATTGTAAACCATTATGTAATGGTCGTGTGTAAACAGGATATTTTAGATTATCATTATTTGATAATCTACGTAAAGCTTTTTAAACCTTTATTTATGAAATAAAGGTTATGATTTGTTTTAAAAATGAATGCAGTCTTTGAAAAACGTCTCATATAGAGGTTAAAACCTCGCAACGAAATCAATTAATATGGAACGTTTTTAATCAATAAGAACGGGACATTTCAATGTGCATGGAGTCTTACATGGCATATTTATCAAGGAAACGTTGCATTCACCAAATCATCACCATGTATCTTATTTTGACTGCATTGTCAATGGAAGTACTATTGTAAACTATTATTTACGGTGATTGTCTATATGTAGAAATCATCAGATGTCGAAAACCTTTGATTTAAATATTCATTTATGGTGTACCTTTTCAAAAGAATGCAATGTTTACAAAACGTATCATATTGAGGTCAAATACCTCGCAATGAAATCGATGAATGACGTGTTCGTCCATATGGATTTGGAGCGATCGTCACAGAAAATCTCTGACAGAATAATTAAAATGGACGATCGCATTTAAAGCGGATCCTAATTCCCTTGGTTACTGGAGAATCAAATCTTAAGATTTTCTTCAAATCCCTTGAAATCTGGAAATCAATCATATCTACGTCAAATGATAAGATGAATCTACACTTACTCATTTCACTCTTCTATGTTAGCTTCATTCGTACTCTTCATATAAATGGATTGTTTATCCAAATTATTCGCTGATGATAAAACTCTAATTTTCAGCCCGTATGCATCATGAAAACATACTTATTATCATTCACGACCTTTCCACTCAAATTTCGGGACGAAATTTCTTTAACGGGTAGGTACTGTGACAACCCAGAAATTTCTGACCAAATTTAAACTTTAATCTTTATATATTCCTGACACGATAAGCAAAGTTTGTAAGTTGAATCTCAAGAATTTTAAACTGTGTTCATACATTCATTTAACCTCGACCAAATTCCAAAGATTTACGAACCATTATACGAACGGATATGATTATATATGTATATGTGTATATATTATAACTTGATAACGTTAACGAAATATTAAGTATAAATACTTTACAATATAGTATTTGGTTCCATATGTTTGTCGATGGAATTCCATAGTAATCAATTGATGTAGTTTTTAACCGTACTAAAACACTTTTTCATATAACAGGACTTGTCTATCTAAACTGCCTTTAAATAAATAAACGTAAGTTGAAATATTGGTTGTAACGTATATTTAAAACGTGTTCATTAAATATATATGTTTTCAAATTAAGTATACGGTAGTAACACCCGCCTAGTGACGCAATTCATATTTAAAAATGATTAGTACTTGTATCCATTTAAATTCTTAAAAAGAAAAACGTTACGCGCTAAACTATTTTCCTAAATGAAATGAAAATAAACTTTGAAAAATAAATAGTTTTGAAAAACTAAATGTTATATAGTTAGATGAAAGATTTTGGATACAAAATTTATATTTCTAAAAATGTATATATATATATATATATATATATATATATATATATATATATATATATATATATATATATATATATATATATATATATATATATATATATATTAATCTCGTCATAAAACGTCTTAATTTAAAATAAAATATTTTGGTAAACAATGAGTCACTGATTTATAGAAGCAAATGACCACGATGCTCAAATTTTATAAGATACATTTTTACAAAGTAATTTATTGATGAATAAATCAAACTATTACTAAAGGTACACGTCGCGTAACGTAAAAGGCTAGTTTTCTAAACGTACGAAAGTGCGCTCGAAAAACCGAAAGTGGTACATGAGTCGTGAGACCACGACTGTGTCATTTTTGTAAAAATTATATTTTTGCCATGAGCGTAAATATAATATAATATTTAATTAATTCTAAAGATTAAATATATTATATATTAATTAATATATAAATAAACGTATTATGTGTAAAGTAAAGAAGGTGTCGGGAGCCTCAATTATTTCGATCATGGGCTGGCAAAATGAGCCATACGATCGCATGGTTATGACACTTAAACCTCATGCGATCGCATGGGGGTTAGGTGACAGAAATGTTATAAAGTTTGCTCGACTTCTGGCTCGTGTAATCCATATTTCATTTCTTCACAAACACTCAGAGTAAATAAATATATATTATTAATAATATTATTAGTAAGATTATTAATATTATTATTATTATGAGTAATACTAGGTAGCATTATTATATACATAAAATACTACGACGAGGTTCTGCCCAAGTGTTTTCAAAACTGGTTTTCGAGTGGGATAGAACTAAGGAAATTATGGGTTATAGCTTTGGAGGTTATGGGTATGGTTCGAGGGTTTTGCTCGTGAGTCAAACTAGTGTTTATCATCTTCATTGCGTCTACGTACTTTCCTGCAATATTGGATCTCAATATTGATACGTGAGCACTCATAACTTAACTTTTATATACTATTAGTGTATCCCTGACTAGTGCTCGAGTATTTAGGATTATGCATGCTTGTACTTTTGATATTGCCTTTATTTAGGTTATGTTGAATCCTGAATTAGTTACATATGCGGTTGAGATAAGGTATAAGATATGCATGTCGTTGGAAAGCTAGCGAAAAATTAAGAACTTTTCCTTTAGATATCGAATGGTTTCGATGAACGGATTTGAAGTTATAGTCAATTGAATTTTTGTATTATTATTAAAAATGATTATTATTATCGTCGTTATTATCGTCATTCTAGTTTTATCTTATTATTATTATCTTTATCAATAAAAGGGTTTATCATTAAAAATTGTTATTTTTATTATTATTACTATCGTTATTATAGTTAAAGTTATAATTAGTATTACTATTATTATTATCTAATTATTATTATTATTATTATATTATTATTATTATTATTATTATTATTATTATTATCATTATTATTATTATCATTATTAATATATATATACATCATTATTTAAAAATGGTTATTGTTATTGTTATTATTATTATTATATTATCATTAAAATAATTATTAGTATTATCATTAATAATGTTATAGTAATTATCATTATTAGTATTATTGTTATTAAAACTAATATTAGTAACACTTAATTTTTATGATTACTATTATTATCATAAAAATGAACACGTTATAAAAGACAATTAAAAGTTATTGAACGAATAGATTTGGAAATAATAAGTATGAGTATCATGATGAAATTAAAATATTATAAGATATTGAATTAGATAAAATTATCGTTCTTATTATTTTTATTTTTTTATTTAAAAGAATTATTAATATTAAAACTATCATTTTTACTAAAATTATCATTTTTAATAGAGATATCATGGTTATTATAAAATATCATTATTATTATCAGCTTAGTACTATTATTGATAAAAATTATCATTTTTATATCATGTCCGAAGGATTTTCCGGAATGATAGGGGATATTCTTATATGCATCTTGTTAATGTCGGTTACCAGGTGTTCAATCCATATGAATGATTTTTTTTTTGTCTCTATGCATGGGACGTATATTTATGAGAACTGAAAATGAAAATCTTGTGGTCTATTAAAATGATGAAAATGATCGTTTATGATAAACTAATGAACTCACCAACCTTTTGGTTGACACTTTAAAGCATGTTTATTCTCAGGTGTTAAAAAAATCTTCCGCTGTGCATTTGCTCATTTTAAAGATATTACTTGGAGTCATTCATGGCATATTTCAAAAGACGTTGCATTCAAGTCGTTGAGTTCAATATAGATTATTATTAAGTAAATGACAGATTAGGTCATTTATAGTTGGATATTATGAAATGGTATGCATGCCTGTCAATTTTCGATGTAAAGAAAGTTTATCTTTTAAAAACGAATGCAATGTCTGAAAAATGTATCATATAGAAGTCAAATACCTCGCGATGTAATCAACTATTGAGAATCGTTTATAATGTTTATGAACGGGTCCTTTCAGTTGGTATCAGAGCGGTGGTCTTAGCGAACCAGGTCTGCATTAGTGTGTCTAACCGATAAGTTGTTAGGATGCATTAGTGAGTCTGGACTTCGACCGTGTCTGCATGTCAAAAGTTTTGCTTATCATTTCTAGTCGGAAATCATCTGCTTATCATCCTTAGGAAATTACCTGCTTATCCTTATTAGTCTAGACACATCTTGCTACATTAATTGCATGAGTAGTGTATAGACAAAATTCATATCTTAGCGTATCTGCTAAAACATATCTTATCGTATCTGTTACTTTAAACTTTGCCTGACATATCCCGCAAATTCCTCCGTAATCTATGAAATCTTTTGATCTATATATATATAGATATCCTATGTAAATAGAATACCACCCGATAGCCGGAAAATCATTTTATATCAAAAAATCCTTTATCCAATCGTACGAAATGGAATTTGTCATCAGTTCAAGTCACTCGGATTCCGAAATGGAATCCCATTCAAGCTCCGAAAGTAGTGTGACCGGAATGGATCAGCCAATCAGTCATCATCTATTCTGGATGAATTCGGGATGGATTCGTAGCCTCCTCAATCATTGGAGACAAGAGGAAGGTGATCCTTTCCATCCACCACATTGCCCTCTTGACGAAGAACCTGAAGCACTTACCGGCGAACCTGCCCGAAACACCATTTTCTCTCTCATTTCCAGGGTATCTCGTCATGATTACATACTACATCAAATTCTAGATTTTATTTATCCGCTCGTCCGAACCGACAATCATCCCAGTGTAATAGAAGAAGTCAACGAGCTTCGCGCTCGGGTAGTGGTTTTAGAGAATATGGTGCAAAGGTTATAAACACCAGCAGCAGCACCAGCAGCATAACCAGTACCACCATCATCAACGCCAACAGTACCATTACAAACCCCAAACAAAACCGCGTCGTAAACCTCAACTTCACAATCTGTTCCACGAGCATCAACGTCATACGCACCATAGATACCAAGGAGTACCAACAACAATAACTGACGAAGTATTAATTCATAACTTCATTGGAGAAACATTCCGCGGCGATTATGTAATCTCTAAAGTCTTAGAGATTATCTAATCTAGCCCTAACCATAAATCGGTTAAGCGAACCAAAATGATAGAAGAAAGAGTAGAAACCCTGACAAAAATGGTGTGTGATTAACAAGTTAAACTTGTTTTACCAACATCATCAACAGTACTGTCAGTGTCACCAGCATCGTTAGTATAGTCAACATCAGAATCAACAACACTTATAACATCACAAACTCCGTCAGTTCAAGAATCACTGTGGACATCATTACGAATCAATAATGCGTATATTGTATCAACAAGTTATGAAGAATTAACTCATTCCCTCTGGAGAAATTATATGTATATTATATATATATATATATTGAAATAAATAAATCTTTCCGTGCTAAGCTATTGTGTGTGAATCTTAAGTACTCGGTTAATTCATATTACAAATATGCAATAATGTAGGTCCTTCACCAGCAACTTAACCATCGTTAACTACAATCTCTGTCTCAATTCAACAAATTCCAATTCATAATAAATCAAGTATATATTTGATTTTACACTTTCATCATCGATGTACCCGAAACTTTTCAGATAACATCATTCGTACTTTGCGAAGTTCACAAGAATTTAACGAAAACCAACATCACGCCCCAACAAATAACGAAGTATTGATTCATAATTTCAATATTATTGAAGAATTACTTATGTAATCTCTAAAGCCTTCAAGGGATTATTCAATTCTAGTTCCAACCGTAAATCGAATGAGTTTAATTTAGTATTAACTCATTAAAATCTATATTACATCTGAAGAGAATATATACATATATGTTTTTCATAAAGACTGTAATAAAATTCTTTTGTACAAAATATTAATTGTGAAATTTTTTTTAACGGGTAGGTAATACCCGAGATATATATATATTCATAATTAATATGTTACATTCTTCGAATCTGATTAAACAAATTATCAACTATACTTCCTACTTTCACAATAATATACATTCTTTCATAGAAATCAAAATAACCATACTCATTCAAACTCAATTACATATTTTGATTTTGAAACCTCAGAATTCAATTCGAGATATAATCGGTACCATCACTTTTAGATTCCTACATCTTTCAAAGCTATACTTTGACTTCAAAACTGTGTTAGAACATCAAATGTATATTAATGATTACCATCTGTGTTCAAACCCTTCGAAAATTTCTGAAGACACTTCAAATAATGAGCAATCAAGATGATGATCTTACCACATATTACCCACAGTTATATACTTAAAAAGCTCTCGAAACTAAAGTCATAATTCAACACATATCTGTGTCAGATCCTTTGGCATTTATTAGCAAAAATAACTTTGCAATTCCTTTTCAAAGTAGCAAATTCTATCACAGCTCCAGCAAGACAACTTCGATTTTTCATTCGGTGTAGCCTTATCATATGTAACATCCCGCCTTTTTCCGTTTACTTTTCCGTTATACTATTTTAAACTCCGTTATATGTTTAAAACATCTCCCGTTAATACGCGTTTTAAATTATCTCGTTTAGGTAATTCACGCACCCGTTTCCAAAGTTGAGGGACTAGGTTTGACAAAGGAGCAAAGAGGTGACTAGGTCAAAGAGTCAACACTCTTCCTCCTCCATTCATTATTTCTTTTCTTTTCCATTTTTCTCTAATACTTTCACAAATTCTCTCAAACACCATTTCAAAGATTCATCATCTAATCAAAATCTAGCAAGCTTCAATCTAAACTAATTACATATTTGGAATCCTCTCATCTTCCTCTTCGATTCCATACCGATTTCATCAAGTTTGGGTAACTTTCTAAAATCACTAGATTTTGTGTTCTTGATGTTTTTAACTTATAAAGTTGTTAATTAGTGTCTATGGCTCAAGTCTAACATGATTATATGATTTATATGCTCGATTTCGTTATTTGAAGTAACTAGCTTGAATATGAACTTTGGTGTGTTTGATTTGGTAATTTGGTTGCTTAAATGTTGTTGTTATGGTAAAGTGCAAGTATTAAATGTGTTACTAGTAGCACTAGCTTCAATTTGATGTGTGGGTTGTTTTAGAAAACTTCATAAACTTGATTATTGGTTTTGGTGGATTTGGATTAGGGTTTGATGAACTTGAAATGAACTGTTGATGCTTTGAATGACATGAAATGTTATTTGTAAGTATTAGGTTGTATTGTATGCTTGATCACCTTCGAAACGGTATATCATTCATGTAAATTGGTTGCCGAATCATCGAATTTCATTTATGAACTTGAATGCATTTAATGAGGAGCTTTGAATGTGATTTTGGTTGTTGTAAATGTAAAAGTGATTGATGAAATGTGTTTAGTTGTTTTCCTTGTCAAAATACCTTTCCGATGATATAAGATACATGCTTTGGTTGTTTGCGGGTCATAAATGGTGATTGTTTGAAGTTAGGTTCGTGCATAAAACTTAAAAACTGCCAGTTTTCTCTGCACAGGTAATGGTGCGGCGCGCCATATACCCGCGCGGCGCGCCAAAGTAGGCTGTCTAACTTTGTCCATTTTTGGAAAATGTTTGCTATGCTACGCACCTCCGATTCACATGTAACTTGTTCTAACATGCTCATATATGATTAAAAACCTCAGAAAAATAGTTCGGGACCCGACCCGAACGTGTTGACTTTTTCGTTGACTTTGACCGACCAAAGTTTGACTTTTTGTCAAACTTAACCAAATGATTATGCAACATTCCTAACTTGTTTCTATACTTGTATCTTGCATGAAACTTGACAAATTGATTCACATGCTACGTAATCGAGTCGTAACGAGCCATAGGACTAATTGAACATCTTTGACCTTTTGTGTTTACCGTTGTTGATACGACCTATTTGTTTAGGTCAAGGCTAGCATTGTTCTTTGCACACGTTACTTGTCGAAGTACTTATTTACTCTTCCGCTCAAGGTGAGATCATAGTCCCACTTTTACTCTTTTGCACTTACATTTGGGATGAGAAAACATAAACGTTTCTTTTTACTAAGTGAACACAAGTACAGGAAAACAAACATTCTACATACGAGTTTGAACAAAAATTCTCAATTCGATTATCATTAGTTACACTTGCCGGGTGTAAGCGAGAACTTATGTTATATGGCCATATGGGTTTGACAAACCCTCATTTAAACGGTTCGCTACCGTTTACGAATGAAATGTATTTTCGAGAAACAGTGTATGTTCTAACACTATTGTGATGGGGTTCTATGGAAGGAATGTTAAGCATTGATAATTGGGTGCTCGTGAAACAAACTTTTGGAATGTATTACTATTATCTCATTGTTGCAAATCTTGTGGTTCACTTGTACTTACTTACTCAAACCTATGATTTCACCAACGTTTTCGTTGACAGATTTCTATGTTTTTCTCAGGTCCTTGAACATTTGTGTGATACATGCTTCCGCTCATTACTTTTGATACTTGCTTGGATGTCGAGTATACATGCATAGTTGGAGCGTCTTTTGGCTACTTTAAATTGTGTCGCATAGGTTTCATTCGTACGTTAAACATTGTAATGTAACTAGTCTTTTGAACTACATTTGTAAACTTGAAACATCCTTTTACTTATGAAATAAATGCGACATATTTTGGTCAAACGTCATGATAAAGACTTATGACCACGTAACGGGACCTAATTAGTCGGCGCCGTCAAACATGATTTGGTCGGGTCGCTACAGATGGTATCAGAGCGTTGGTTGTAGGGATTTAGAGTTCATTGGTGTCAACCCGAGTCATAGGGTACATTAGTGAGTCTAGACTACAACCGGCATATAGACTTGAAGTAGGAATTACTTGACTACTTGTACATTATACTCGAACGTTTCTACTCACATCTACTTTTATTTCATCTTAATCTCACGTTGTTTAATTTGATTGACGTGCCACCTTGACTTAGTGAAATGATGTCGAATGCACATATGAATCAGGGTAATATAATTTCCGGGATTATATTACGGTGACTCATATGAACGTTCCGATATTGTGGCATAAAGTATTTAAGGCGAGTCAAGGAAAATTTTTCTCTCTATCCTTATTCCATATCATGATTAGTATTATTGAAAATACTAATCAACGGTATTCTTGTGTTTTGAAGGAACAATGCCTCGTCGTCGTGTGCCACGCCATGAGACTCCCGAACAAGCTCTACAACGAATGATAGCCACCGCCGTGGAAGCGGCCATGGCCGATCACTCCTCCAACAATAACAACAACCACAACAACAACAACAACAACAACAACAATGGAGCCGGTAACTCAAACGAAGGGTGCTCCTACAAATCCTTCATGGGGTGCAAACCTCACACTTTTGATGGAACCGGGGGACCGGTAGTGCTCACCCGATGGTTTAAGCAAACGGAAGCCGTCTTTAGCATAAGCGGTTGTCGGGACCAAGACAAGGTCAAATACTCCACTCACACCTTCGCCGGTGTCGCTCTTACATGGTGGAATACTTATGTACAATCGGTGGGTACCGATGAAGCTCACGCCCTCTCTTGGGCTGACTTGAGGGAAAAGATGATTGTCGAATATTTCCCTCGTGAATAAACCCGAAGGCTCGAACAAGAGCTAAGAACTTTAAAGGCGATCGGAAATGATCTCAAGGCTTATAATCAACGATTTTCCGAACTAGCCTTGATGTGCCCAAATCTTGTGAACCCCGAAGCTTTAAGGGTTGAACTTTACATGGATGGTCTTCCAAAGAGTATCAAACACGGAGTAATGTCATCCAAACCCACTAATCATCAAGAAGCTTTGAACATGGCCCGCAAATTGATAGAAACGGTTGACGAAATCGTAGTTCCGGCACCTAAGGCCGAGGATAAATCAGGCGGCAACAAAAGAAAGTGGGAACCCTCCCAATCAAGCAACAACAACTTTGCTAAGAAGCCTTACACCTCCGACGGCAAGAAGGGTTATGCCGGGAACCTACCTCTTTGCAACAAATGCAACAAACATCACTTTGGTGAATGTGGCAAGTTAATTTGCCACCGGTGCCAAGGAGTTGGTCATAAGACCAATGAGTGTAAAAGTGTTGCCCCCATCGCTCGAAAGGGGCCCAATGCACCAAAAACGGGCACTTGTTATGAATGTGGCCAAACGGGCCATTATAGAAATGCATGCCCGAAGAGGAAAGATAACCCCAATACGCGTGGCCGAGCTTTCAACATCAACACTGAGGAAGCCCGAGATGATAATGAATTAGTCACGGGTACATTTATTCGATTCGGGTGCCGATAAGAGTTTTGTATCCAAGACTTTGACTCATTCTTTTCATACTCCACCATGTTCACTAGATACCACTTATACCATTGAAGTGGCCAATGGAAAACTATTGAGTGCCGACACATATTACCGGGGGTGTACGTTAAACATTTTGGGTAATGAGTTTGAAATCGACTTGATACCCATGGAACTAGGTAGCTTTGATGTAATAATCGGTATGAATTGGCTAGCCAAAACGAAATCTCACATCCTTTGTGATCTTAACGCAATCCGAATCCCTATCGAGAATGGTGAACCTTTGATCGTCTATGGCGATAAGAGTTGCACCGGACTCAACCTCGTTTCGTGTATTAAAGTTAGAAAACTACTCCGTAAGGGTTGTTTTGCGATCCTTTCTCACGTTAAGAAAGTCGAGTCCGATGAGAAGCACATCGATGATGTGCCAATTGTTAGTGACTATTCCGATGTATTTCCCGACGAATTGCCGGGTCTTCTACCTCATCGACCGGTTGAATTCCAAATCGATCTTATTCCGGGAGCTGCACCCGTAGCACGTGCACCATATAGACTCGCTCCATCCGAAATGCAAGAATGGCAAAGTCAAATCCAAGAACTACTTGATCGTGGTTTTATCCAACCTAGCCATTCACCTTGGGGCGCTCCGATTTTGTTTGTTAAAAAGAAAGACGGATCCCTACGAATGTGCATTGACTATCGTGAACTAAACAAATTGACGGTTAAGAACCGATATCCTCTTCCTCGCATCGATGACCTCTTTGATCAATTACAAGGGTCTTGTGTATATTTAAAAATCGATCTCCGCTCGGGTTATCATCAATTGAGGGTTAAGGGGGAAGATGTCTCCAAAACCGCTTTCCGAACTCGTTATGGTAGTTATGAATTTCTTGTAATGCCATTTGGTCTCACTAACGCACCGGCGGTGTTCATGGATCTTATGAACCGCGTGTGCAAACCGTATCTTGACAAATTCGTTATCGTGTTCATCGATGATATTTTAGTCTATTCAAAAAGCGAAGAAGAACACGAGGAACACCTCCGACTTGTGCTTGAACTTTTAAGATAAGAACAACTCTATGCCAAATTCTCCAAGTGTGAATTTTGGTTAAAGGAAGTTCAATTTCTTGGACATGTTGTAAGTGACCAAGGTATTAAAGTCGATCCAACGAAAATCGAAGCCATTAGTAAATGGGAGACTCCTACTACTCCTACTCACATCCGTCAATTCTTGGGTCTCGCCGGATACTACCGTAGATTCATCAAGGATTTTTCTTTGGTTGCTCGTCCTCTAACCACGTTAACTCATAAGGGAAGAAAATTCGTTTGGGCAACCGAACATGAATCCGCATTCCAAATCTTGAAAACGAAGCTAACCACCACTCCTATCTTGTCACTTCCCGAAGGCAATGATGACTTTGTTGTATATTGGAATGCCTCGAAACATGGTTTTGGGTGTGTATTGATGCAACGAACGAAAGTCATTGCTTATGCTTCTCGACAACTCAAAATTCATGAACGAAACTACACGACGCATGATCTCGAACTCGGAGCCGTTGTCTTTGCACTTAAAATGTGGAGACACTATCTTTATGGAACCAAGAGTACTATCTTTACCGACCACAAAAGTCTCCAACACATTTTCGATCAAAAGCAACTAAACATGAGACAACGAAGGTGGATTGAAACCTTAAACGATTACGATTGCGAGCTTCGTTACCATCCCGGGAAGGCAAATGTAGTAGCCGATGCCTTAAGTCGAAAAGAAAGAGCGATGCCTCTTCGTGTCCGAGCCTTAAACATCACCATCCACACAAACCTTAATAGCCAAATTCGGGTAGCCCAAGATGAGGCTCTCAAGGATGAAAACCTTTCACACGAGCTCTTGAACATTCTCGTCTCTCGATTCGAAATTAGGGAGACCGGACTCCGATATTACGCCGGAAGGATTTGGGTGCCTAGTTATGGGGACCTACGAAGCCTTATTTTAGATGAAGCCCATAAGTCACGATACTCGATTCACCCCGGTGCCAATAAGATGTACCACGACCTTAAACAACTATATTGGTGGCCGAACATCAAAAGGGACGTAGCTACTTATGTTTCCAAGTGTTTGACATGTTCCAAAGTCAAAGCCGAACACCAAAGATCGTCCGGACTACTTCAATAACCCGAGATCCCGCAATGGAAGTGGGAAAGGATAACGATGGATTTTATCACCAAGCTACCAAAAACGACGGGCGGTTATGATACCATTTGGGTTATTGTTGACCGTCTCACCAAATCCGCACACTTCCTTGCCATGAAAGAAACGGACAAAATGGAGAAACTTGCACAACTTTACATTAAGGAGATCGTAACCGACACGGTGTACCTTTATCGATTATCTCCGACCGAGATGGCCGTTTCGTTTCTAGATTTTGGCGTACATTGCAAGAAGCGTTGGGAACGCGTTTAGACATGAGCACCGCATATCATCCTCAAACCGATGGACAAAGCGAACGTACAATTCAAACCTTAGAGGACATGTTACGAGCTTGCGTGGTTGATTTCGAAAAAGCTTGGGACAAGCACTTACCTCTCGCCGAGTTCTCTTACAATAATAGTTATCACGCGAGTATTAAAGTCGCACCTTTTGAAGCGCTATATGGCCGAAAATGTCGTTCACCTCTTTGTTGGGCCGAAGTAGGCGACGTACAAATCACTGGACCCGAACTCATTCATGAAACCATCTAGAAGATCGTTCAAATCCGAGATAGGCTTCGGACGGCCCGGAGTCGTCAAAAGTGCTATACCGACAAAAGACGCAACGACCTTGAATTTTAAGTCGGTGACCGCGTCATGTTAAAAGTCTCACCTTGGAAGGGTGTAATCCGTTTTGGGAAACGCGGGAAGCTAAATCCACGGTATATTGGTCCTTTCGAAATCTTGGAGCGTATTGGAACCGTTGCTTATCGTTTGGGCTTCCGCCTCAATTGAACTCCGTTCATCCTACCTTCCATGTATCTAACTTGAAAAAGTGTCTTGCCGAACCCGATATCGTCATCCCTCTCGAGGAACTTACTATTGATGACAAACTTCATTTTGTGGAGGAACCGGTTGAAATTGTGGACACCTCCGTCAAGACATTGAAACAAAGCCGAATTCCGATTGTTAAAGTCCGTTGGAACGCTAAAAGGGGACCCGAGTTTACTTGGGAAAGGCAAGATCAAATGCAAAATAAATACCCTCATTTGTTCCCGGCTCCGGAAACGCAAGATCCACAGGAAGAAACAACGACTACTACGCCTACTTAAATTTGGGGCGAAATTTCTTTTAAGGAGTAGGTAATGTAACATCCCGCCTTTTTCCGTTTACTTTTCCGTTATACTATTTTAAACTCCGTTATATGTTTAAAACATCTCCCGTTAATACGCGTTTTAAATTATCTCGTTTAGGTAATTCACGCACCCGTTTCCAAAGTTGAGGGACTAGGTTTGACAAAGGAGCAAAGAGGTGACTAGGTCAAAGAGTCAACACTCTTCCTCCTCCATTCATTATTTCTTTTCTTTTCCATTTTTCTCTAATACTTTCACAAATTCTCTCAAACACCATTTCAAAGATTCATCATCTAATCAAAATCTAGCAAGCTTCAATCTAAACTAATTACATATTTGGAATCCTCTCATCTTCCTCTTCGATTCCATACCGATTTCATCAAGTTTGGGTAACTTTATAAAATCACTAGATTTTGTGTTCTTGATGTTTTTAACTTATAAAGTTGTTAATTAGTGTCTATGGCTCAAGTCTAACATGATTATATGATTTATATGCTCGATTTCGTTATTTGAAGTAACTAGCTTGAATATGAACTTTGGTGTGTTTGATTTGGTAATTTGGTTGCTTAAATGTTGTTGTTATGGTAAAGTGCAAGTATTAAATGTGTTACTAGTAGCACTAGCTTCAATTTGATGTGTGGGTTGTTTTAGAAAACTTCATAAACTTAATTATTGGTTTTGGTGGATTTGGATTAGGGTTTGATGAACTTGAAATGAACTGTTGATGCTTTGAATGACATGAAATGTTATTTGTAAGTGTTAGGTTGTATTGTATGCTTGATCACCTTCAAAACGGCATATCATTCATGTAAATTGGTTGCCGAATCATCGAATTTCATTTATGAACTTGAATGCATTTAATGAGGAGCTTTGAATGTGATTTTGGTTGTTGTAAATGTAAAAGTGATTGATGAAATGTGTTTAGTTGTTTTCCTTGTCAAAATACCTTTCCGATGATATAAGATACATGCTTTGGTTGTTTGCGGGTCATAAATGGTGATTGTTTGAAGTTAGGTTCGTGCATAAAACTTAAAAACTGCCAGTTTTCTCTGCACAGGTAATGGCGCGGCGCGCCATATACCCGCGCGACGTGCCAAAGTAGGCTGTCTAACTTTGTCCATTTTTGGAAAATGTTTGCTATGCTACGCACCTCCGATTCACATGTAACTTGTTCTAACATGCTCATATATGATTAAAAACATCAGAAAAATAGTTCGGGACCCGACCCGAACGTGTTGACTTTTTCGTTGACTTTGACGGACCAAAGTTTGACTTTTTGTCAAACTTAACCAAATGATTATGCAACATTGCTAACTTGTTTCTATACTTGTATCTTGCATGAAACTTGACAAATTGATTCACATGCTACGTAATCGAGTCTTAACGAGCCATAGGACTAATTGAACATCTTTGACCTTTTGTGTTTACCGTTGTTGATACGACCTATTCGTTTAGGTCAAGGCTAGCATTGTTCTTTGCACACGTTACTTGTCGAAGTACTTATTTACTCTTCTGCTCAAGGTGAGATCATAGTCCCACTTTTACTCTTTTGCACTTACATTTGGGATGAGAAAACATAAACGTTTCTTTTTACTAAGTGAACACAAGTACAGGAAAACAAACATTCTACATACGAGTTTGAACAAAAATCCTCAATTCGATTATCATTAGTTACACTTGCCGGGTGTAAGCGAGAACTTATGTTATATGGCCATATGGGTTTGACAAACCCTCATTCAAACGGTTCGCTACCGTTTATGAATGAAATGTATTTTCGAGAAACAGTGTATGTTCTAACACTATTGTGATGGGGTTCTATGGAAGGAATGTTAAGCATTGATAATTGGGTGCTCGTGAAACAAACTTTTGGAATGTATTACTATTATCTCATTGTTGCAAATCTTGTGGTTCACTTGTACTTACTTACTCAAACCTATGATTTCACCAACGTTTTCGTTGACAAATTTCTATGTTTTTCTCAGGTCCTTGAACATTTGTGTGATACATGCTTCCGCTCATTACTTTTGATACTTGCTTGGATGTCGAGTATACATGCATAGTTGGAGCGTCTTTTGGCTAATTTAAATTGTGTCGCATAGGTTTCATTCGTACGTTAAACATTGTAATGTAACTAGTCTTTTGAACTACATTTGTAAACTTGAAACATCCTTTTACTTATGAAATAAATGCGACATATTTTGGTCAAACGTCATGATAAAGACTTATGACCACGTAACGGGACCTAAGTAGTCGGCGCCGTCAAACATGATTTGGTCGGGTCGCTACATCATAATCTTGAAATATATGATTACCCTTTTGTTACCGGAGAACCTTTCATGTTTCACCACGTTAGCAATAAATTTATTCACAACTTCACTGATCTTTGACCGTTCGAAGAATAAATATAATTACTGAAACCCCATCATTTACTCATTCGCATCTTGTAACGAGAATTGCCATACGGATCATCGGGAATTAGCAATCAGTATTTTGAAATCTCGCAGCATGTCTACGCCAACAGTTATATGTGTATATATAATGTCTATCTTCTGGACTTAATTTGAATGTGAAGTTTCTGAAAAACACTCCGAACTATGAATTCGTTCTCCGAAAATGGAAAAATGCGGATGAAGCAGCAAAAGCTATAAATGACTTTAACAGTAAAAGTTTGATGATAATGAATAAGTGTGCTGGCAAAGCGCAGAAAAAGAGAAGTCTTGGAACTGAAAACCGGATTGAGCAAAGTATGAAGGAGGCTGTGGACAAATCACAAAGACTGAACCTGACTTCAAAGAATCCAAATGATTCAGTATCTGCTGAAGTCATTAACGAATACCTTGCTCCTGACTCTAAACCCCTGCGGACAATATTCTTCATCATCCTCTGATATTAGAAATTCTAAGATATCATCGTATCTTTCATTATAAATATCCTCCATATTTCTGAAGATATTTTCATAATTATTCTTATCTGAAATCATTTACCTTTTCGCACTATCTGTATTACATCATAAAAGAAACTATTTTAGTTTCTGAATTCTGAAACCCTCAAGTTTAAAATAAGAATATTTTTGAAGTAGTGTTGGGAACTGAAGCATGAATTAGTATAATATAATGACACTTGATCAACGTGATTATATTACAGTAAATCATGCTGAGTTTCTAAATGAAACGTGATGATTCACAGACTATACCGTCATCATGTGCCATGTTACACGACTCTTGTATTCTACTTAATCTCTAAAATATCAAGAAAATATTTCTTGATGATTCGGCTTTTTTCGAGGTATTCTGGTAATTTGATAATTCAAGATCGTTCCATCACAATTTCCTTCCTAGAACATTAACAATGTTCATTCCGAAATTCATATCTGCTAATTCTGGACCATTACAAGCGGTGCTTAATCGCAAGAAGAAGAAACGAAAGGACAAAACTCCGAAATAGAAATTGGGGTATAAATTGCAGCAAATAAAAGAGAGCATTAACTGTGAATGACAATGATTATAGAAGATAGAAGCAGAGACTTTGAAATATAAGGGAAGATATAAAGCCCAACGACAAACCAAAAATTATAAACCATATATATCGATGCATATAGCAATATAAAGACACGGGAGAACTAGAAACACTATAAACCTAAGAGTATAGTAGAAGTAAATAGATTCTTCCGGTGGTAGATGAAAAAGAAGAATGACCGATATGAAAGTTAGAAGTATATCGAGAATCAGAACTGGATGGAGCATATTGATGAATACTTTAAAATATGAGTTGAGGGGTAAAGAATAGAAGGTGATGAAACATGACTAGGAACTTAGAAATCAACAGATTTAACTCACACAATGGCAGAATAAGTGAATCAAACCCTCTAGTGAATAGGTTAAGCTTTTTTAGATTAATTTAGTCAAACCACAACTAAATCAATTGTGATTAGATCAACACCTAGAGCTATTATTCACCACCTGGGTGATTTGGACTGAGAGAATCGGAGGAGCTCACCAGATCTGAGTGTGTGTAACAAATGAGAGGCTTAACCTAAAATGAAGAACATAAGACTTTATATACCCCTGCTGTTGACTCACCCGTACGATTCATCCATCACACGTTTGGCTTCATCAGCCGTACGGGTGATCACTCACTCGTGTCTTCTCAGTTAGGTTGTAATTGTGACTTAGCTCAGCATCAACCGTACGTATGAGCCTGTCAGCCGTACTAGTGAGGCTTCACTCGTACGTCTGACTAAGTCTAACATAGTCAAACATCCAAATCTCATTCCTGCAGTTCCTGTAACCACATACAAACACGGATAGGATAATAACGAGCAATCATGGTGGCCTATAAACTGTTGTACCTGCAATGGATGTGGGTAGATGTCTAGGGACTTGTATAAAATACATCAACAGAAGGTGTGAGTTGTAAGAAAACGAAGGAGGTGAATTTATAAGAAAATGTGACGACCCGGAAATTTCTGACCAAATTTAAACTTTATCTTTAAAATGATTTAATGTTTTCGACACGATAAGCAAAGTCTGTAATGTTGAGTCTCAAGTTTTGAAACTATATTCATGTAATCAATTATTCTTTGACTGTTCTCGAAGATTCACCAACAATATATATATATATATATATATATATATATATATATATATATATATATATATATATATATATATATATATATGATTTCAAGTTATTTAGTAAACGATAGTAACATTCGATTATTGATTCGATTGTTATGTAGATAAGTTAACTAAAACGTATAAGATGAACCAGTAAAACACTAATTTGCTACAGTATTTTCGAATTTCTATAGTACCCGAAAAGCTACAGTGTTTTCGAAAATCACTATTTGCTACAGTAAAAAGTAACTTTACTACAGTAAAACACTATTTCAAAATGAAAATATATATTTAACAAAACGATAAAATATAATATTAACTTGGTCATAAAATGAATTGTTATTATATATATTAACAAATAGCGAGACGATAATTTATAGAAGTAAATGACCAAAACACTCGAAAGTTTAAGATACACTTTGAGTGATATAATTTAGGGATAATTTAAGGCTATATTTTGACAAAGGTACGTGTCCCAAAATGTAAATTACAAGTTTTCTCAGCGTACGAAGGGACACTCGAAAAACTGGAACCGGGACATAAGTCGAGTGACGACGTACGACTTATCGGAACAAAAATTACAAATCAACTATGCACGTGAATTTAATATAATATATAATTAATTATATAAATTTTATATTATATATATTATAAATAAATATGTCGACGAGAATAAAAACAAAAAAATTATGAGCTGGACATCAGGGCCATGCGATCGCATGGCCATTACCCTTCTGACCCATGCGATCGCATGGTGTAAGGGGACAAGCCACAAGTATAAAAGCTCGAATTCTGGCTCAGTTACATATCATTCATCTATCTCTCTGTATTACTATATTACTCCGTAATTATTATTAATTATTTTATTATTTATATTATTATTAATAAAGATTATTATTATTATTATTATTATTATTATTATTATTATTATTATTAAGATTAATATTATTATTATTAATCTTATTATTATTATTATTATAATATACATAAAATATTACGACGAAGCCATGAGCGGGTCACTTTTGAAATGGGTTTTCGAGCGGGATAAAGCTAAGGAAATTATGGGTTATAACTATGGAGGTTATGGGTAATATTCATGGGTAATATTCGCAAGTCAAACCTAGTGTTTATCATCTCTGTTGCGTCTACGTACTTTCCTGCAATATTGAATCACAATATTGATACGTGAGCATTCATATTTTATCTTTTATATATTAATTGTGTATCCATGTCTAGTGCTCGAGTAAATGACAGATTAGGTCTTGTAGAAAGAACCACATATCATTATTACTTAAACCCAAGGTCTTGTAGAAACCTTTTCATCCACAATAGTTCTTTGCACGCTTTTGTTGCTGCCATATACTCAGCCTCGGTTGTAAACAATGCAACACACTTTTGTAACCTTGATTGCCATGAAACTGCTCCCCCTGTGAAAGTCATCAAATATCCAGAAGTGGATTTCATGTTATCTTTGTTTCTTGCCATATCTAAGTCTGTATAACCAACAAGCATCGGCTCTTCATTTCCAAATGTGATACCCAACTTTGAAGTACCTCGTAAGTATCTCATAATCCATTTAACTGCTTCCCAATGCTTCTTACCTGGAGTTGACATAAACCGACTAACAACACCTACCGCATGAGCTATATCAGGTCTAGTATACACCATAGCATACATTAAGCTACCAACCGCTGAAACATATGGAACTTTATCCATCTCCTCAACATCCTCCTTTGAAGAAGGGCAATCTCTATTTGTTAGCTTAAAGTTGGTAGTAAGAGGGGAACTAACCACTTTAGCATTCTCCATGTTGAATCTACTAAGCACCTTTTCAATGTATTGCTCTTGTGATATATGTAACGTCTTAGCACCTCTATCTCTAGAAATCCGAATGCCAAGAATCTGTTTTGCTGGCCCCAAGTCTTTCATAGCAAAAGACTTGCTCAATTCACGCTTCAACTGCGCAATTTTTTTAATATTTTTACCAACAATCAACATATCATCAACGTGTAACAACAATATGATGAAATCATCATCACCAAACCTCTAAAAGAAAACACAATGATCTGAAGTTGTTTTTCGGTAGCCTTGCTTTCCTATAACCGACTCAAACTTCTTACACCACTGTCTCGGTGCTTGCTTCAACCCATATAGATTTTCTGAAGTCTACAAACATAATTTTCTTTACCCTTAACCCGAAAACCTTCAGGTTGCATCATGTAGATTTCCTTATCCAAATCACCGTGAAGAAAAGCAGTCTTGACATCCATCTGTTCAACCTCAAGATCAAGACTAGCAGCTAACCCAAGAACCACTCGAATAGATCTCATCTTCACAACCGGTGAGAAAATCTCATCAAAATCAATACCCTTTTTCTGGCTGAATCCTTTAACGACTAACCTAGCTTTGTACCTTGGTTGTGAAGTAAGCTCATATGTCTTCACTTTGAATACCCATTTGTTTCGCAAAGCTCTCTTGCCTTTAGGTAACTTCACCAACTCATAAGTATTGTTCTCATGTAAGGAATTCATCTCATCTTGCATGGCTTCACCCCACTCTTTCTTATGCTCATCTTTCATAGCTTCTGCATAACACTCTCGTTCTCCCCCATCAGTGAGTAGTACATATTCATCAGCATAATATCTGTAGAGACCCGAACTTTTCCATGTTTATATATATTAATTGAGATTGATATTTACATGATTAAATGTTTCCAACATGTTAAACAATCAAACTTGTTAAGACTTGATTAATTGAAATATGTTTCATATAGACAATTGACCACCCAAGTTGACCGGCGATTCACGAACGTTAAAACTTGTAAAAATGACATGACGATATATATATGGATATACATATGGTTAACATGAGATTATGATAAGTAAGTATCTCCATAAGTATATTAACAATGAGTTATATACATATAAACAAGACTACTAACTTAAGGATTTCGAAACGAGACATATATGTAACGATTATCATTGTAACGACATTTAAATGTATATATATCATATTAAGATATATTAATATATCATAATATCATGATAATATAATAATTTAACATCTCATTAGATATAATAAACAATGGGTTAAAAACATTAATTGAGATCGTTAACTTAAAGGTTTCAAAACAACACTTACATGTAACGACTAACGATGACTTAACGACTCAGTTAAAATGTATATACATGTAGTGTATTTAGATGTATTAAAATACATTTGGAAGACTTCAAGACATATATGAAAACACTCATACTTAACGAAAATGGTTACAGTTACTTTTCCATTCTTTTCTTTCACCAAGAATTCTAGTCGTATTCTTACCCGTATTATACACAGCTTCAAAACATACTTACTATGAGTATATACCAATAGGAACTAGCATGGGATTCTACTCTTGATTATGTCATGTATGACTAATCAATTTTAACTTCTACCATGAGCTAGTCAACTAACTAGAACTCCTTTTAACCCCACTCACCACTCACCAATTACCACTCATCATTCACTCCATTTCACTTCCAATTCTCTTTCTAATTCTCTCTCAACACACACACACTATTATGAACGTATTTTTCCAGTAGTTAATCATATTCATCAAAAATCACTTCAAGAATCAAGCTATAATCATCATAGGAAGAACACTTCAAGAACACTTCAAAAATCCCTTCAAGTTTACTAATTTACTTCCAAGCTTTCTAATCCATTCCAAGTAATCATCTAAGATCAAGAAACCTTTGTTATATACAGTAGGTCATCTTTCTTATTCAAGGTAATATTCATATTCAAACTTTGATTCAATTTCTATAACTATAAACTATCTTAATTCGAGTAAAAATCTTACTTGAACTTGTTTTTGTGTCATGATCCTACTTCAAGAACTTTCAAGCCATCCAAGATCCTTTGAAGCTAGATCATTTCTTGTCACTTCTAGTAGGTTTACCTACTAAACTTGAGGTAGTAATGATGTTCATAACATCATTCGATTCATATATATAAAACTATCTTATTCGAAGGTTTAAACTCGTAATCACGAGAACATAGTTTAGTTAATTCTAAACTTGTTCGCAAACAAAAGTTAATCCTTCTAACTTGACTTTTAAAATTAACTACACACATGTTCTATATCTATATGATATGCTAACTTAATGATTTAAAATTTGGAAACACGAAAAACACCGTAAAACCGGATTTACGCCGTCGTAGTAACACCGCGGGCAGTTTTGGGTTAGTTAATTAAAAACTATGATAAACTTTGATTTAAAAGTTGTTATTCTGAGAAAATGATTTTTATTATGAACATGAAACTATATCCAAAAATTATGGTTAAACTCAAAGTGGAAGTATGTTTTCTAAAATGGTTATCTAGACGTCGTTCTTTCGACTAAAATGACTACCTTTACAAAAACGACTTGTAACTTATTTTTCCGACTATAAACCTATACTTTTTCTGTTTAGATTCATAAAATAGAGTTCAATATGAAACCATAGCAATTTGATTCACTCAAAACGGATTTAAAATGAAGAAGTTATGGGTAAAACAAGATTGGATAATTTTTCTCATTTTAGCTACGTGAAAATTGGTAATAAATCTATTCCAACCATAACTTAATCAACTTGTATTGTATATTATGTAATCTTGAGATACCATAGACACGTATACAATGTTTCGACCTATCATGTCGACACATCTATATATATTTCGGAACAACCATAGACACTCTATATGTGAATGTTGGAGTTAGCTATACAGGGTTGAGGTTGATTCCAAAATATATATAGTTTGAGTTGTGATCAATACTGAGATACGTATACACTGGGTCGTGGATTGATTCAAGATAATATTTATCGATTTATTTCTGTACATCTAACTGTGGACAACTAGTTGTAGGTTACTAACGAGGACAGCTGACTTAATAAACTTAAAACATCAAAATATATTAAAAGTGTTGTAAATATATTTTAAACATACTTTGATATATATGTATATATTGTTATAGGTTCGTGAATCACCCAGTGGCCAAGTCTTACTTCCCGACGAAGTAAAAATCTGTGAAAGTGAGTTATAGTCCCACTTTTAAAATCTAATATTTTTGGGATGAGAATACATGCAGGTTTTATAAATGATTTACAAAATAGACACAAGTACGTGAAACTACATTCTATGGTTGAATTATCGAAATCGAATATGCCCCTTTTTATTAAGTCTGGTAATCTAAGAATTAGGGAACAGACACCCTAATTGACGCGAATCCTAAAGATAGATCTATTGGGCCTAACAAACCCCATCCAAAGTACCGGATGCTTTAGTACTTCGAAATTTATATCATATCCGAAGGGTGTCCCGGAATGATGGGGATATTCTTATATATATGCATCTTGTTAATGTCTGTTACCAGGTGTTCACCATATGAATGATTTTTATCTCTATGTATGGGATGTGTATTGAAATATGAAATCTTGTGGTCTATTGTTACGATTTGATATATATAGGTTAAACCTATAACTCACCATCATTTTTGTTGACGTTTAAAGCATGTTTATTCTCAGGTGAATACTAAGAGCTTCCGCTGTTGCATACTAAAATAAGGACAAGATTTGGAGTCCATGTTTGTATGATATTGTGTAAAAACTGCATTCAAGAAACTGATTTCGATGTAACATATTTGTATTGTAAACCATTATGTAATGGTCGTGTGTAAACAGGATATTTTAGATTATCATTATTTGATAATCTACGTAAAGCTTTTTAAACCTTTATTTATGAAATAAAGGTTATGGTTTGTTTTAATAATGAATGCAGTCTTTGAAAAACGTCTCATATAGAGGTCAAAACCTCGCAACGAAATCAATTAATATGGAACGTTTTTAATCAATAAGAACGGGACATTTCAGTTGGTATCAGAGCGTTGGTCTTAGAGAACCAGAAAATTTGCATTAGTGTGTCTTATCGAGTTTGTTAGGATGCATTAGTGAGTCTGGACTTCGACCGTGTTTTCTTTAAAAATGATTGCTTAACATTTTTGTTGGAAACTATATATTTTTAACATATGAATATGATCATGCATATTTTAACCGAGGGGTCTTAACATGCTTGCTCAACGTAAAGGAGGGGTTTAAGGATCTTAGAACGTGGCTCTCCGGTCCGGCTACCGTGAATAACCCTGGCCGACATGATGATGTCGGCGGGGTGGCCAAGTGATTAAGTCCACCTTCGATGACGTCCGTCGATCAGAAGGCCCCAAGCAAGGTTGTAGGTACCAGTTAATAAAGAACTCACCTGTTAACCTTTAGAAGATGATAGAGGATGTAAGTTACGTAGGATGTGTGGTAGAAGATGGCTACGTAACGTGGTATATTGCTAACGACGATTAGGGTTTGTATTTATAGGCAAACCCTAATTCTAGAACCGTTATAGGATAGTGATAATCGTTTCCATAACCATCTCCCCCGAATCACGGATATAATTATGGAAAAGATATTTGCTCAACCGCCGTAAAGGGACCAGATACGGATCCGCATGCCGCATGACGCATGAGAGCACCCCGCATACGCACCATAGCGCATGCCCGTGTGTATGTTACATGCGCATGCGGGCTGCGGTATCATTAAGTCCCCCCAGTTTGATGTTATATGATGCAAGTCATATGATATCAAACTATTAAGCGAAAAAGAGAAAACAAAAGGACAACGAGCATTTAATGTCCTCGCGTGCGCCTCGATGCCTGTCACAATCGCAGAAGCCCATTCGGCTGACAAGACATAAAGTAACAATGCCGCAGGCGCGTGCGTACCACGCGCGTGTTTGTAATCATTCTTAAATGACACCACGCGCGATCAGCAAATGCTACCCGTCGATTGCATTACACGTGTATGGCCACGATAACACCATTCCAACCCCCGCTCCCCCAAACTTGCCTATAAATAGCCCCAAATCACACTCATTTTCACTTTTCCGGTGTCAAGCTTCCCAAATACGCTCTCGCCTCCAAATCCTATCAATTCCGATCAACTCCGTCATATTCCGATCGTCATTTAAAGGTCAGTCGTTCTCCATTCATCTAAAAATGACCAAAGCTAATGAAACTTTCGTAGAGAATGTAGAGTCCAACATAGGCCAGAAAAACATCGACCACTTAGTTAAGCAATACCCCCCTCTTGCGGGTTACAATCCGGTACCACCTCTGCCTAGCCAGCGAGCCCATCAGCCACCAGAGAATAAGGTGGCGATCTACGAACATGCTTTTAAGCATGGTAATTTTAGGGTTCCACCCACCGACTTCTTTTTAGGCGTACTAGATCATTTCAAAGTAGGGCTAGGGCAATTGCACCCGTATGCTATAGGCAAAATCGTTCTATTCGAGATGTGGTGTGTTGCACTCAACACAGTACCATTGGTGAAGGTTTTTTGCCACCTATTCCGCTTAGCCAATCACCATAAATCTTGGTTCACCTTCTTCGCACGCCAAAATTTCACAAAAACCCCGAAATCGAATGCGGGAAGTTGGAAAGAAACTTTTTTCTTCGTCGACCAGACCGTAGTAGGAACTGGCTTCCCGCAGACGCTTATTTGGTGCGAGAAGGTAGAAAAAGATGTGAACAAGATGCCAGCGTTGGATGACGAGGAGAAAAAGTTGTTGAAGCAGTGCGTCAACGCACAACTGGTGCACCGTTCGTATGGTAATGTTATGCTGCGGTTGGGGAAGATCTCCGCGTATTGGCCTTGGGAGGATGTGCGGCCGGCCATAGTTGGCCCCGATGGAAAGGGTAGGAATAGCATAAACGCGTACTTACATAAATTTTTGTATATTTTCTAACGCAGGCGTTTATTGTTTGCAGAGATGAGGATGAAGAAGGTGCTTACCGCGGAGGAGATTGCTGGGATCTCTTTCCGCAAGCAGGATGTGGACAAACAGCTAGAGCAGGCAGCTGCTAGCGAACATGTGGAGGAATCGCCGGCGGAGTCAGGCAATAAACGCAAGGCGGCTGGGACGTCCGAGGCTCAGAAGAAGAAGAAGAAGACTCCTAAGAAGCTGGAGGATATGCGCAACGACAATTTTGTTGCCATCGAGCCGCGGTCCGCAGACCTACCTCCCCCCATTAATGGTGAGCGTTTATTTTTTCGCATGTATACCGCGTAGAAAAATCTGCGTACTAAGCTGAGTATTTTGCAGAGCATGTGGAGGAGACGCAGCCAACAACACCGCGGGTCAACCCCGAGCTGCAGGCCACTGCCACATCCAAAGACAAGGCGATCCCCGTCGAGTCTGAGTCTACATTACCTCCTCCGCAAGGCAGCTTCCGTGTTGCCAACCTCCGTCAACTTTTCCAGTCCTCCGCAGAAAATGCTGCGGAGCAATCTGCATTCTTGCAGCAAATCTTCCCAGCAGAGTTCCGCGAGCAACTAGCCGTGCTGCCGTTTAACCAGGCGCTCAACGCCTTTGTCCAGAACGGGCTGGTATTCTTTGGGATGTTTGCGGACCAAGCCCGTCGATCCTCCAGCCTATACGATGTTGCACTGCGCAAAGAGGTGGAGTTGGGTTTGCTGCAGGCGGGTGTAGATCAGGCAAAGAAGGACAGGGACGCTGCTGAGGAGGCCCGCAAAGCTGTTGAATTGACTGCGGCCGAAACCAAGACCTTCTTGATTCAAGAAAGAAAAAAGAATCAAGAGCTTGTGGGTGCGGTTGATCAGGCAAAGGGGGAAACTGAGCGAGTGAGGCTGGAGTTGGAAAAGGTGACGAGGGAGAGGGACGATGCGGTTACCGACCGCGAGCTGGCCGAGGCAGATATGACAAAGCTGCGCACCGCACTCCCCGCAATTGCGCAGAAAGTGATGGACTCCGAGCCCGTGTCCGACCGGTTTAATGCCTATGTCGATGCGGTCAAGGACCATGAGGTGAACAAGGCTGTGCGGGAAGTGATCCAGGCATGCGGCCTAACTCCACCGTTCCCCGACATTGTCCAATAGAAATTAAAGGAGGGAACGGCCGCGGCGCTGCTGGAGGCTGAAGAGGCAATCAAGTCCATCCCTATCCCTTTGATCAATGCGTTTGCGGCTGACCCGACGATGCCGCTTGATGGGTTTTTGAAGGAGGATTACTAGAGTAGTTTGTGCCGTAAGCCCTAATCTTAGGCAGGTAATTGTAAATGTATTTTGGAGCCCTAAGTCCCATGTTGGGCAGGCATGTGAAACAATTACTTACGTAATAATTTATTTGGATGTGTATATATGTTTGTCTGTTATGCATGCGTGATATCCTTGTTTATATATCGCGAATCAAAACAAATTATGAACCGCATGCGCATGCGCATAGTTAACCACAACTTATGCGTATGCGGATGGTACTGCGTAAAATAAACCAATATTTTAGCTTACCTTTAACAATTTAGACTCAAAAGCTACTGCGCTATTGCTTTGTCATGTACTAGAGGTGCACTATTAGTTGTATGGTAAGCAAACGCAACTAAAAACAAACCAATGTTTTTATGCTTAGGAGTTCCTCAAGCAAACCAATGCGAGAGCGATTACGCACAAGCAAACCAATGCTTGTATATTTAAAGTCGACTTTGCAGCCATCTAGTCTGCGTGGCTCTTGGCTAGGGGAAAACCAATTCCCTTCGCCTGCCGTTATTGTCTAGCCTTGTAACCAAACAGGCTTCTGCCGCACGGGGGCTAGAGGACACCCCTTAAGTAGGCAGGAATCGCGTACAAAAAATATAAATGGACAACAAAAGTATGCGCATGTAATTATTTTTATTTGGCATTAATTATGATTACAACTGCGACATATCCGAAAGGATGAAAAATAAAATAATGTGCTAAACAAATTGGAGTGATCAAGTCCATCTAGCTACATGTAACATTTTTTCAATAACGTCGCATGCCAAGTGCGTTTCACAGGTTTGCCATCTAATGTCTCTAGATGGTATGCCCCGGTGTTGCTTGCTTTTGCTACCCTGTATGGGCCCTCCCAACGAGGTCCCAGTTTCCCAGTATCTTCCGCATGACTTGCATCGTTCTGGCGCCAAACCAAATCACCGCACTTATAAGTGCGTGAACGCACACGCTGATTGTAATACTTTGCGATTTTCTGCTTGTTATTTGCTTCGTTAACAGCCGCAGAGAGTCTGCGTTCTTCAAGCAGATTAAGATTTTCCCGCAGAGCTTCAGAGTTATTTTGCTCATCAAAGTTTTGTATGCGGAACGTTGGTACCCCAATCTCTGCGGGTACAACAGCTTCTGACCCATAAACCAAACTAAACGGAGTCTCACCAGTGCTTGCTTTGGGTGTGGTTCTATGCGCCCATAAAACCTTTGGAAGCTCATCCACCCAACTAACGCGGTCATGACCCAACCTTGCCTTGATTCCAGCAACTATATCTCGGTTGGTAACTTCGCACTGGCCATTCGCCTGCGGATGCGCAACTGAAGTAAAAGTTTGCTTAATATTAAGCTCCGCACACCAACTGCGAAAAGGATCGCAGGCAAATTGTGTACCGTTATCACTAACAATTTCATTGGGTATGCCGAATCGACAGACAATGTCTTCCCATACAAAATTCCGCACTCTTTTCCCCGAAATTGTTGCCAGCGGTTTCGCTTCGACCCACTTCGTGAAGTAATCGATTGCAACAATTAAGAATTTGACATTTCCTGCGTGTGCAGAGTATGCGTAAGATAATGACGTAAGTAGCATATTTAGCAAATGAATGGCAATATTACCTTGGCCTTTGGGGAATGGTCCGACTATGTCGATCGCCCATTTGCAGAATGGCCATGGCGAGGAGACCGGTATCATTGGATGCGCAGGTGCCCTGTTGATAGGTGCATGTATTTGGCATGATTCGCATTGCTTGACAATACGCGCGGTGTCTGCGTACATAGTAGGCCAATAATAACCTAACCGCATGATTTTTGACACAATGGACCTGTGTCCCGAATGAAGGGCGCATGCACCCTCATGCACCTTGCGTATAACTTCCTCTGCCTCTTTCGGACCTATGCACCTTAAATGCGGTCCCAAATAGTTTCTTCGATACAAGACGTCACCCTCGAGGGCATAAAGCGGTGCCTTTGTGCGGACTTTCTTCGCATCAGAGGAGTCCGCGGGTGAAGTGCCGTCCCGTAAAAAAGCGATGATGGGCGTCATCCACGTTGGGCTTGATTCCTCAACCGGTGCCACTAGAGGCATCATGACAATAGATTTTGCGTTGAGTTCCTCTATTAGAATTTTCTTACCCATATGATCAAAAGCCAAGGCAGCTAGTTTGCTTAGCGCATCCGCCTTCTTATTTTGCCCCCGCATTACGTGCGAGATTTGAAAAGCCTCGAACTGGTCAGCGAGATTATGAACAAGCGATAAATATTGCTGCATAGCAATGTCGTGCGCTTCGAAGTCTCCGCAGACTTGATTGCATACTAGCCTTGAATCCACGTAAGCGTGCAAGATTTTAACATTTAGCTTATGCGCGATGCGCATACCTGCTAGCAGAGCCTCATACTCTGCTTCATTGTTTGTGACAGCAAAATTAAACCGCAGTGCGTACGTATGTTCCTCACCGCCTGGACCTGTCAAAATTACACCTGCGCCTGCGCCAGATGTGCTACACGCACCATCGGTGTATAATTCCCATGGTGATAGAACAGGTGCGGGCGGATCTTGATGTTCTGCTGACGCTTCGACATCCGCAGGTATTTCTGCTAGGTAGTCAGCAAGTATTTGACCCTTAACCGCACTGCGTGAAGAAAAGTTTATTTCATGTTCTCCCAATTCGACTGCCCACTTGGCCATTCGGCCAGAAATCTCGGGCTTGTACAGTACCTGAATGAAATAAAATGATTGCGTTAGTCAATGCGGTAACCCCGGTCATTGCCGCAAAGTAATCATGTACCAACCTGTTTGATTGGCTGATCAGTTAGAACCACAATCGGATGTGCTTGAAAGTATCGGCGTAAACGCCGCGCTGTATGGACAAGCGCATATACTAACTTCTCTATTGGCGAGTAGTTTACTTCGCTTGATGTCAGCGTCTTGCTTACGAAGTAGACCGGCATTTGCGTCTGAGAAAACCTCAGCGTTAAAGTTCTGCGAAATAAATAATGCAAGTAAATTGATAAGTTACCTTTTCGCGGTCTGCGATGAGAACTGAACTGATTGCTTCCTTTGATGCCGCAAGGTACAGCGTTAACGTCTCCCCAGGGACTGGCGCAGTAAGTGTTGGTAACTCTGCAAGCACCTTTTTCATCTCCTGAAAGGCTGATTCTGCTTCCTGAGTCCAGACAAAATCCTTTTTCTTCAAACAGTTTTTCAAAGTGTTAAAGAATGGTAGCTGACGCTCTGCGGCTTTTGACAAAAACCGCGTGATTGCTGCGAGCTTCCCAGTGAGACTCTGCACGTCTTTCTTTGTTTTCGGAGATGGTAAATTATCAATAGCTTCAATCTTTTTGGGATTAGCCTTGATGCCCCGCGCTGTCACCACATGACCTAGAAACTTGCCTTCCTCCTCTCCAAAGCTACATTTAAGCGGATTAAGCTTCATGTTGATCCTTCGCAGAGACGCAAACGTTTCTAGGATGTCTGTGAGCATGTCTTCTTCGGTGTTGCTTTTGATTACCAAGTCATCGACATACGCTTCAAGATTTCTGCCAATTTGAGGCTTGAATGCTGCGTCAATTACACGCTGATAGGTCGCGCCCGCGTTCTTCAAGCCGAAAGGCATCTTTGTGTAACAATAAATACCCTGCGGCGTATGAAAAGCAGTCTTGTCTTCGTCTTCCGCAGCCATTAGAATTTGGTGATAACCTTTGTATGCGTCCAGAAAGCACTTATATCTGAATCCAGACAAAGATTCAACCTTCCAGTCTATCTCCGGGAGAGGGTAATTGTCTTTAGGACATGCTTTGTTAATGTCTTTAAAATCAACGCACATTCACCAGTTACCATCAGCCTTTTTCACCAACACCGGATTGGCAACCCATGTTTGATAACGCACTTCGCGTAGAATGTTTGCTTTGACAAGGTTGTCTACTTCTGCGCATAGCCAATCACTGCGGTCTAAAGCCATATGCCGCTTCTTTTGTCTAACAGGTGTGAGCGATGGATTAACATTCAATTTATGTTCCGCAATGTCCCGCGGGACACCTGTCATATCTGATTCGCGCCATGCGAAAACATCTGCGTTTGCGGACAATATACCATGTAACTTAGCCTTGGTTTCAGCTGATAAACCTGCGCCGATTTTTATACCCTTATCTGGATGCAAGCGATTAGCAATGACCGCACTGCTTGCAATCTGCTCCCCGACGCTAGGGATGTTAATTTGCACAACTGACGCACATATCTCAATCGTTTGATGTGACGCCATTGTGGCAACTCCTCCCTTAGTAGGAAACTTAATCAAACCGTGCACTACCGAAGGTATGATGTTAAAACGCCGTATGAAATTTCTTCCCAGTAGCGCATTATATCGCGAAGTCGAGCGAACCACATAGAAGTCAACTAATTCGTTCCTTGTTAACTGCGGATTCCTGTCATCTTCGAGCTCTATTAATAACTCTATCCGTCCCACGGGCCATGAGCTTTCTCCGGAAAAACCAGACAGCGTGATATCAGACGGACGTAGCTGCGCCTTCACGTGTTCGGGGAGAAATTGATAGCAATGCTCGTACATAATGTCAACGCCGCTCCCAGTGTCGACATGCATGCGCTTGACCTGCACCCCGCAAGAAGGAATGCGGCACTTGATAATGATAGGTTCATTCACCCTGTCAATTGTCATCACAGGAGGGAAAGTGATTGGAAGAAGTTCCCAATCCTGATGATCGTTATACTTTCTTCGCTGACCTAATTTCTCTGCATCAACCATGTTAATGGTTAAATCAGCATTTTTGGTCTTATCCACTTTCTGCCACGCGAAGGTTTTAGTTTTTGACCCCTCTTCTGCGGCCTTCCCTTTATCTTTCTTTGGCGGTTTGAGGTGATCCAACTTACCCGCACGGAGCGCCTCCAGTACCCGTTCCATCAAGTTTTTACACCTATTCGTATTGTGCCCGTAATCATCGTGAAATTCACAATACTTTGTCTTATCCCGCTTACCAAATTCTGTAAGCGGGGTGGGGACCGCGAAGGTCGCGCATACTGGCTCCGTCGCCAAAATTTCTTTGGGCGTTTTGGATAAGCTTTTAAGAAGCGCATAGTTCTGATTGTTGATGCCGCGCTGATTATTGTTTCGATAATTGCCACTTGATTTCCCTTTATCATTCCTGATAGGACCACCGCTAGGATACCTTCCGCGAGAGTTGTTACCACGATTTTGATCGCGCGAACGATCATCATCGTCCTTCCTCTCGTTGCGTGTGCTAGCTGTTGGAATGTCATTATCTTCGCCACTCCGCATATAGTCGTGGCATTCATTAAGCGCCTCAGCATAAGTTGTTGGGAATGTATGGCGCAGACGCCTTACCAGTGTTGGATGACGTTCTGAGTTTATACCATGTATGAGTCCGGAAATCTGTTGCTCTGGTTTGAGATCTGGTATACGCAGGCACTCATTAGTATACCTTGTGAGAAATTCGCCCAAAGATTCCTTGGACTTCTGCACGATGTCATGGCATTCAATGTGAGTGCGCTTGCGTGGTCTCTGATTCTGATATTGCGGTAAAAACTTTGTCCGCAGATCCATAAACCCGGCAATACTACCCGCCGGCAACTTATTAAACCACTCACGAGCAATACCCTGTAGTGTCATAGGAAATATCTGACACGCAACCGGATCCACCCAGCCTTGAGTGCGCATTGCGCCTTCGAAGCGCTGTAAAAAATCATCTGGATCGGTCAGGCCATTGTAAGTACCCAACGTGCTAGGTATCTTTGGTGCTGATGGAAACGGGTAGGCGGATATATGCGGAGGAAACTTGTCAAAGGTAGTCGGTAGCTCGAAGGGTGGTTTAACAGGATCCCCTTTCAAATTTGCAAAGAAACGCTTCATCATGTCCTGAACAAAGTCAGGTTGTGAAAATAAGTGTACCATATCGGGAGGTGCGGCCTGCATGAATTGACTTGCAAGATTTGCCTGCCCTTGAACATTTTGCCAAGGTTGACCCTGCGTCTGCGGATATGACCAAGGCTGCTGCGTTGGAAAAGAGGGATAACTTGAAGACGCAGAGTACACAGGTGGCTGTAAAGGAAGCGAAACCTGTGGCGCAGATATCTGCGAAACTTGAGGATACACACTTAAAAGCCCAACTGTATGCGCTGTGCTTTGCTGCTGCGCTGTTATCGGCGCCCAATGAGAGTTCGCATCTGGGATGACCCCAAATCCCCAACTATTAAGTAACGCCTGCGCATCCGCAGGAGTTAAAAATTGTGAAACTGGGCGCGGTGGTTGCCAAGGTTGCAACGGTGTAAATGACGAATTCTGCTGAATGCCCTGCGTATGCAGAGGTATTGAAACAGTGGTACTGTAAATAGGTACCTGGCCGCAGCAAACCACATGCGGCCCCGTTGTTCCACCGCCAACGCCTGCAAAGATGACCCTTGGATCCACTGTCGAAAAGTCCAGCCGCGTGGTTGTGACTGGTGAGTTTGCTCTTGGCGGTGTGACCCCGTCTGAATATATCGGCTTGTACCTCTGAAAGGGTTCGCCGGATATAGGTGGAGGGTATATCGTGTATCCCGCCTGAGTAGCGGCCTCCGTAGTCATAACCGGTGTATGTTGACTACCAGACGGTGCGTTCTGAACATCTGTTTGGGTATGTTCCGATGATTCCTCGGAAGTCATGATACTGTTAAAGAAAAAATTCAAAAATTTTGTAAATAACGAGTCATACAATTCAAAACCTTAAAAGAAAAAGCAATTAAACAGTCTTGAATTAATTCGACTCTCAATGAAAGCACCACTTGATCATGCATATTTTAACCGAGGGGTCTTAACATGCTTGCTCAACGTAAAGGAGGGGTTTAAGGATCTTAGAACGTGGCTCTCCGGTCCGGCTACCGTGAATAACCCTGGCCGACATGATGATGTCGGCGGGGTGGCCAAGTGATTAAGTCCACCTTCGATGACGTCCGTCGATCAGAAGGCCCCAAGCAAGGTTGTAGGTACCAGTTAATAAAGAACTCACCTGTTAACCTTTAGAAGATGATAGAGGATGTAAGTTACGTAGGATGTGTGGTAGAATATGGCTACGTAACATGGTATATTGCTAACGACGATTAGGGTTTGTATTTATAGGCAAACCCTAATTCTAGAACCGTCATAGGATAGTGATAATCGTTTCCATAACCATCTCCCCCGAATCACGGATATAATTATGGAAAAGATATTTGCTCAACCGCCGTAAAGGGACCAGATACGGATCCGCATGCCGCATGACGCATGAGAGCACCCCGCATACGCACCATAGCGCATGCCCGTGTGTATGTTACATGCGCATGCGGGCTGCGGTATCATTAGAATATTATGTGATATATTAATCTCTTAACGTGTTTGATATTATGTGATAGATGTCTACCTCTAGAACAAGTTCCATTGACTCACCTAATAATAATGAAGAGTCAAATGTAAATTGGAATGATTCGTGGACTGATTCACAAGTTCCCGAAGAGGAACCGGAAGAAGAGTCGGAACCGGAAGAAGAATCGGAACCGGAAGAAGAATCGGAACCGGTGGGGGAAATAATAAAACGGTTAAGTAAAAGAGAATCCTCAACCAACCGACCAAAGTTAATTATGGTCAATGGTGTTTCCGCCAAGGAAGCAAAATATTGGGAGGATTACCAATTCTCCGATGAATCGGATTCCGACGAGAATTCCGATGATGTTATAGAAATTACCCCAACTGAATTTAAAAAGGCAAAAGAAAATAATAAGGGAAAGGGCATAAAAATAGAGAAATCTAATTCCAACCCCGATGAACTTTATATGTATCGTCAACCCCCGAAGTCCTTAAGTTGTAACAATGACCCGGGAACCTCTAAACCACCAGGTTTTTCTAAACCAATGTGGACAACGACGGCTCGTATTAGGGGAACATCATATATCCCTAGAAACTTGGCAAAACGAACCAAAACCGAACAAGAAGAAACGAGCGAGTTGGAATAAGATAGTTGTATTCGTGTGGTGTAATATATGTAATATAGTGTGCTTATGCTTTATGATATATGTAAAAATTGCTTGTATTAATAAGTATTTTTTTTATGAATCTAACTCTTGTCTATTTTACAGTATAAAAACACAAAATGGATAGACAACCCAATATTTTAAGAGACCTACCCGGAGACATGATTGATGAAATCTTGTCTAGAGTCGGTCAGAATTCCTCGGCACAACTATTTAAGGCGAGATCAGTTTGTAAGACATTCGAAGAACGTTCCAAGAATGCCTTGGTTTATAAAAGGCTTTCGTTTGAAAGATGGGGGATATCACATTGGGAAATCTATAAGTTACGTTGTGTTTACTTTGACGCATATATTGCGGGGAACCCAAATGCTATTTTACGCAACGGGTTAAGAAATTATTTTGACTCAGTATATCCGAATATAGGACTTCATGATTTAGAAAAAGCGGCTAACATGCAACATAAAGAAGCATGTTATGCTTACGGGTTAGTAATGTTCGCTTCTCACCAAAGTGAGAACAAGAACATCGGGCTACAACTATTAAACGAAACGTTCCCACAAGTGACGGAGTCGGTAATTGGGGTAAGAAATGAGGTTTTTAGGCTATTACGAGACTGTTGGTCATTACGTAACCCTCGTCCCTTTGACGACGTTACAACACGCTGTCTTATCAACGGCCATGACGGTTATGTTCCACAAGACCAAGGATGGGAAGTAGTCCTAGTAAAACCAGAATGCATGACTTGTTTCTGGACGTATGAATTACGTGTCTTTATTGTCTTTGCTGAATGACTTGTGTACTAGCTAGAATTATCTTCACAACTATCTTGTATCAAAGTTATTGTGTGCTATATTTCATGCTTTATGTAAAATAAGCGGTATTGTAAGTTTGTAAAATATTGTATAAAAGTTTGAACGCGAAATATTATTACAATCAGTTTTTCATATAGAATTGTAGTAGTTGAATTGTATATTAGCTACTAAGTATGAACTTAACGGGTAGGTACTACCCGAATTTAAACTTATAAAACTCTAATATGAAGAAAAGGCTTTTATAAATGAGTTCATATTATGCTACGAAATACTATTAACTACTCTTAATATTCTGTATGATTAACTTATTCCATTTGACTATTTTGAAGGAAATGGCACCGACTACTCGACACACCGTGAATATGAATGAAGAGGAATTCCGTACTTTTCTAGCTTCAAACATAGCCGCAGTACAGGCTGCGCTACATACCAACAATAACCTTGGATCTGGCAGTACAGGAAATCGTGTAGGATGCACCTACAAAGAATTCACTGCCTGCAAACCTTTGGAATTTGATGGAACCGAAGGACCGATCGGATTGAAACGGTGGACCGAGAAGGTCGAATCGGTGTTTGCCATAAGTAAGTGTACTGAAGAGGACAAAGTGAAGTACACTACGCATACCTTCACAGGTTCTGCGTTAACATGGTGGAATACCTATCTAGAGCAAGTGGGACAAGATGATACGTATGCACTACCGTGGTCAGCATTCAAGCACTTGATGAATGAGAAGTACCGTCCCAGAACCGAGGTCAATAAGCTCAAGACAGAACTTAGAGGGTTACGAACCCAAGGATTTGATATTACCACGTACGAAAGACGATTCACAGAATTGTGCCTATTGTGTCCGGGAGCATTCGAAGATGAAGAAGAGAAGATCGACGCGTTTGTGAAAGGATTACCGGAAAGAATCCAAGAAGATATAAGTTCACACGAGCCCGCCTCCATACAACAGGCATGTAGAATGGCTCACAAACTAGTGAACCAGATTGAAGAAAGAATTAAAGAACAGACTGCTGAAGAGGCTAATGTGAAGCAAGTCAAAAGAAAGTGGGAGGAAAACGGTGATAAGAATCACCAATACAACAACAACAGCAATTACAACAATAATCGCAACAATTATCCCAACAATCGCAACATCAATCGCAACTACAACAAACGGCCCAACAACAACAACAACAACAACAACAACAACAACAACAACAACAACAACAACAACAACAACAACAACAACAGCAACTACAACAATCATCCCAACAACAATAATAATTGCAACAACAACAACAATCAGAAGCAGCTATGCCAAAGGTGTGAAACGTATCACTCGGGGTTCTGCACCAAATTTTGCAACAAGTGTAAAAGAAATGGTCATAGCGCGGCGAAGTGTGAGGTCTACGGACCAGGGGTTAATAGAACGAAAGGAACAAATGGTGTCGGAACGAGTAATGGTGGAGCAAGTAGTGTCGGAGCAAGTTATGCCAATGTAGTTTGTTATAAATGTGGAAAACCGGGCCACATTATTAGAAATTGCCCGAACCAGGAGAACACGAATAGACAAGGCCGCGGAAGAGTTTTCAATATTAATGCGGCAGAGGCACAGGAAGACCCGGAGCTTGTTACGGGTACGTTTCTTATTGACAATAAATCTGCTTACGTTTTATTTGATTCGGGTGCGGATAGAAGCTATATGAGTAGAGATTTTTGTGCTAAATTAAGTTGTCCATTGACGCCTTTGGATAGTAAATTTTTACTCGAATTAGCAAATGGTAAATTAATTTCAGCAGATAATATATGTCGGAATCGAGAAATTAAACTGGTTAGCGAAACATTTAAGATTGATTTGATACCAGTAGAGTTAGGGAGTTTTGATGTGATAATTGGTATGGACTGGTTGAAAGAAGTGAAAGCAGAGATCGTTTGTTACAAAAATGCAATTTGCATTATACGAGAAAAAGGAAAACCCTTAATGGTGTACGGAGAAAAGGGCAACACGAAACTACATATTATTAGTAATTTGAAGGCACAAAAACTAATAAGAAAAGGTTGCTATGCTGTTCTAGCACACGTCGAGAAAGTACAAACTGAAGAAAAGAGCATCAATGATATTCCCATTGCAAAAGAATTTCCCGATGTATTTCCGAAAGAATTACCGGGATTACCCCCACAGCGATCCGTTGAATTTCAAATAGATCTTGTACCAGGAGCTGCACCAATAGCTCGTGCTCCTTACAGACTCGCACCCAGCGAGATGAAAGAACTGTAAAGCCAATTACAAGAACTTTTAGAGCGTGGTTTCATTCGACCAAGCACATCACCGTGGGGAGCTCCTGTTTTGTTTGTCAAGAAGAAAGATGGTACATTCAGGTTGTGTATCGACTACCGAGAGTTGAACAAACTTACCATCAAGAACCGCTACACACTACCGAGAATCGACGACTTATTTGATCAACTACAAGGCTCGTCTGTTTATTCAAAGATTGACTTACTTTCCGGGTATCATCAAATGCGGGTGAAAGAAGATGATATTCCAAAGACTGCTTTCAGAACACGTTACGGTCATTACGAGTTTATAGTCATGCCGTTTGGTTTAACTAATGCACCAGCTGTGTTCATGGACCTTATGAACCGAGTGTGTGGACCATACCTTGACAAGTTTGTCATTGTTTTCATTGATGACATACTTATTTACTCAAAGAATGACCAAGAACATGGTGAACATTTGAGAAAGGTGTTAGAAGTATTGAGGAAGGAAGAATTGTACGCTAAGTTTTCAAAGTGTGCATTTTGGTTGGAAGAAGTTCAATTCCTCGGTCACATAGTGAACAAAGAAGGTATTAAGGTGGATCCGGCAAAGATAGAAACTGTTGAAAAGTGGGAAACCCCGAAAACTCCGAAACACTTACGCCAGTTTTTAGGACTAGCTGGTTACTACAGAAGGTTCATCCAAGACTTTTCCAGAATAACAAAACCCTTGACTGCATTAACGCATAAAGGGAAGAAATTTGAATGGAATGATGAACAAGAGAAAGCGTTTCAGTTATTGAAGAAAAAGCTAACTACGGCACCTATATTGTCATTACCTGAAGGGAATGATGATTTTGTGATTTATTGTGACGCATCAAAGCAAGGTCTCGGTTATGTATTAATGCAACGAACGAAGGTGATTGCTTATGCGTCTAGACAATTGAAGATTCACGAACAAAATTATACGACGCATGATTTGGAATTAGGCGCGGTTGTTTTTGCATTAAAGACTTGGAGGCACTACTTATATGGGGTCAAAAGTATTATATATACTGACCACAAAAGTCTTCAACACATATTTAATCAGAAACAACTGAATATGAGGCAGCGTAGGTGGATTGAATTATTGAATGATTACGACTTTGAGATTCGTTACCACCCGGGGAAGGCAAATGTGGTAGCCGATGCCTTGAGCAGGAAGGACAGAGAACCCATTCGAGTAAAATCTATGAATATAATGATTCATAATAACCTTACTACTCAAATAAAGGAGGCGCAACAAGGAGTTTTAAAAGAGGGAAAGTTAAAGGAAGAAATACCCAAAGGATTGGAGAAACATCTTAATATTCGGGAAGACGGAACCCGGTATAGGGCTGAAAGGATTTGGGTACCAAAATTTGGAGATATGAGAGAAATGGTACTTAGAGAAGCTCATAAAACCAGATACTCAATACATCCTGGAACGGGGAAGATGTACAAGGATCTCAGGAAATATTTTTGGTGGCCGGGTATGAAAGCCGATGTTGCTAAATACGTAGGAGAATGTTTGACGTGTTCTAAGGTCAAAGCTGAGCATCAGAAACCATCAGGTCTACTTCAACAACCCGAAATCCCGGAATGGAAATGGGAAAACATTACCATGAATTTCATCACTAAATTGCCAAGGACTGCAAGTGGTTTTGATACTATTTGGGTAATAGTTGATCGTCTCACCAAATCAGCACATTTCCTGCCAATAAGAGAAGATGACAAGATGGAGAAGTTAGGACAACTGTATTTGAAGGAAGTCATCTCCAGACATGGAATACCAATCTCTATTATCTCTGATAGGGATGGCAGATTTATTTCAAGATTCTGGCAGACATTACAGCAAGCATTAGGAACTCGTCTAGACATGAGTACTGCCTATCATCCACAAACTGATGGGCAGAGCGAAAGGACGATACAAATGCTTGAAGACATGCTACGAGCATGTGTTATTGATTTCGGAAATAGTTGGGATCGACATCTACCATTAGCAGAATTTTCCTACAACAACAGCTACCATTCAAGCATTGCGATGGCGCCGTTTGAAGCACTTTATGGTAGAAAGTGCAGGTCTCCGATTTGTTAGAGTGAAGTGGGGGATAGACAGATTACGGGTCTGGAGATTATACAAGAAACTACCGAGAAGATCATCCAAATTCAACAACGGTTGAAAACCGCCCAAAGTCGACAAAAGAGCTACGCTGACATTAAAAGAAAAGATATAGAATTTGAAATTGGAGAGATGGTCATGCTTAAAGTTGCACCTTGGAAAGGCGTTGTTCGATTTGGTAAACGAGGGAAATTAAATCCAAGGTATATTGGACCATTCAAGATTATTGATCGTGTCGGACCAGTAGCTTACCGACTTGAGTTACCTCAACAACTCGCGGCTGTACATAACACTTTCCACGTCTCGAATTTGAAGAAATGTTTTGCTAAAGAAGATCTCACTATTCCGTTAGATGAAATCCAAATCAACGAAAAACTCCAATTCATCGAAGAACCCATCGAAATAATGGATCGTGAGGTTAAAAGACTTAAGCAAAACAAGATACCAATTGTTAAGGTTCGATGGAATGCTCGTAGAGGACCCGAGTTCACCTGGGAGCGTGAAGATCAGATGAAGAAGAAATACCCGCATCTATTTCCAGAAGATTCGTCAACACCATCAACAGCTTAAAATTTCGGGACGAAATTTATTTAACGGGTAGGTACTGTTGTGACCCGAACTTTTCCATGTTTATATATATTAATTGAGATTGATATTTACATGATTAAATGTTTCCAACATGTTAAGCAATCAAACTTGTTAAGACTTGATTAATTGAAATATGTTTCATATAGACAATTGACCACCCAAGTTGACCGGCGATTCACGAACGTTAAAATTTGTAAAAACGACATGACGATATATATATGGATATACATATGGTTAACATGAGATTATGATAAGTAAGTATCTCCATAAGTATATTAACAATGAGTTATATACATATAAACAAGACTACTAACTTAAGGATTTCGAAACGAGACATATATGTAACGATTATCATTGTAACGACATTTAAATGTATATATATCATATTAAGATATATTAATATATCATAATATCATGATAATATAATAATTTAACATCTCATTAGATATAATAAACAATGGGTTAACAACATTAATTGAGATCGTTAACTTAAAGGTTTCAAAACAATACTTACATGTAACGACTAACGATGACTTAACGACTCAATTAAAATGTATATACATGTAGTGTATTTAGATGTATTAAAATACTTTTGGAAGACTTCAAGACATATATGAAAACACTCATACTTAACGAAAATGGTTACAGTTACTTTTCCATTCTTTTCTTTCATCAAGAATTCTAGTCGTATTCTTACCCGTATTATACACAGCTTCAAAACGTACTTACTATGAGTATATACCAATAGGAACTAGCATGGGATTCCACTCTTGATTATGTCATGTATGACTAATCAATTTTAACTTCTACCATGAGCTAGTCAACTAACTAGAACTCCTTTTAACCCCACTCACCACTCACCAATTACCACTCATCATTCACTCCATTTCACTTCCAATTCTCTTTCTAATTCTCTCTCAACACACACACACTATTATGAACATATTTTTCCAGTAGTTAATCATATTCATCAAAAATCACTTCAAGAATCAAGCAATAATCATCATAGGAAGAACACTTCAAAAATCCCTTCAAGTTTACTAATTTACTTCCAAGCTTTCTAATCCATTCCAAGTAATCATCTAAGATCAAGAAACCTTTGTTATATACAGTAGGTTATCTTTCTTATTAAAGGTAATATTCATATTCAAACTTTGATTCAATTTCTATAACTATAAACTATCTTAATTCGAGTAAAAATCTTACTTGAACTTGTTTTTGTGTCATGATCCTACTTCAAGAACTTTCAAGCCATCCAAGATCCTTTGAAGCTAGATCATTTCTTGTCACTTCCAGTAGGTTTACCTACTAAACTTGAGGTAGTAATGATGTTCATAACATCATTCGATTCATATATATAAAACTATCTTATTCGAAGGTTTAAACTCGTAATCACTAGAACATAGTTTAGTTAATTCTAAACTTGTTCGCAAACAAAAGTTAATCCTTCTAACTTGACTTTTAAAATTAACTACACACATGTTCTATATCTATATGATATGCTAACTTGATGATTTAAAACCTGGAAACACGAAAAACACCGTAAAACCGGATTTACGCCGTCGTAGTAACACCGCGGGCAGTTTTGGGTTAGTTAATTAAAACTATGATAAACTTTGATTTAAAAGTTGTTATTCTGAGAAAATGATTTTTATTATGAACATGAAACTATATCCAAAAATTATGGTTAAACTCAAAGTGGAAGTATGTTTTCTAAAATGGTCATCTAGACGTCGTTCTTTCGACTGAAATGACTACCTTTACAAAAATGACTTGTAACTTATTTTTCCGACTATAAACCTATACTTTTTCTGTTTAGATTCATAAAATAGAGTTCAATATGAAACCATAGCAATTTGATTCACTCAAAACGGATTTAAAATGAAGAAGTTATGGGTAAAACAAGATTGGATAATTTTTCTCATTTTAGCTACGTGAAAATTGGTAATAAATCTATTCCAACCATAACTTAATCAACTTGTATTGTATATTATGTAATCTTGAGATACCATAGACACGTATACAATGTTTCGACCTATCATGTCGACACATCTATATATATTTCGGAACAACCATAGACACTCTATATGTGAATGTTGGAGTTAACTATACAGGGTTGAGGTTGATTCCAAAATATATATAGTTTGAGTTGTGATCAATACTGAGATACGTATACACTGGGTCGTGGATTGATTCAAGATAATATTTATCGATTTATTTCTGTACATCTAACTGTGGACAACTAGTTGTAGGTTACTAACGAGGACAGCTGACTTAATAAACTTAAAACATCAAAATATATTAAAAGTGTTGTAAATATATTTTAAACATACTTTGATATATATGTATATATTGTTATAGGTTCGTGAATCACCCAGTGGCCAAGTCTTACTTCCCGACGAAGTAAAAATCTGTGAAAGTGAGTTATAGTCCCACTTTTAAAATCTAATATTTTTGGGATGAGAATACATGCAGGTTTTATAAATGATTTACAAAATAGACACAAGTACGTGAAACTACATTCTATGGTTGAATTATCGAAATCAAATATGCCCCTTTTTATTAAGTCTGGTAATCTAAGAATTAGGGAACAGACACCCTAATTGACGCGAATCCTAAAGATAGATCTATTGGGCCTAACAAACCCCATCCAAAGTACCGGATGCTTTAGTACTTCGAAATTTATATCATATCCGAAGGGTGTCCCGGAATGATGGGGATATTCTTATATATATGCATCTTGTTAATGTCTGTTACCAGGTGTTCACCATATGAATGATTTTTATCTCTATGTATGGGATGTGTATTGAAATATGAAATCTTGTGGTCTATTGTTACGATTTGATATATATAGGTTAAACCTATAACTCACCAACATTTTTGTTGACGTTTAAAGCATGTTTATTCTCAGGTGAATACTAAGAGCTTCCGCTGTTGCATACTAAAATAAGGACAAGATTTGGAGTCCATGTTTGTATGATATTGTGTAAAAACTGCATTCAAGAAACTGATTTCGATGTAACATATTTGTATTGTAAACCATTATGTAATGGTCGTGTGTAAACAGGATATTTTAGATTATCATTATTTGATAATCTACGTAAAGCTTTTTAAACCTTTATTTATGAAATAAAGGTTATGGTTTGTTTTAAGAATGAATGCAGTCTTTGAAAAACGTCTCATATAGAGGTCAAAACCTCGCAACGAAGTCAATTAATATGGAACATTTTTAATCAATAAGAACGGGACATTTCAATATCTAACAGAAGGATGACGGTCTCGGGTAGACCGCCTAAGTGGGAAAAATGGGGGCACATCTGGTACTGGAATCTCTACCTGCTCTGGAGCATAATCATCATCAGTACCATGTTCATCATTATGAACATCATCTCCAACATGTTGTGGAGTAACTGGATCCAAATCAACAAGATCAGCACTAGGTTGAGGAACTGAATCTGTCTTATCAACATCTTTTAACATCTGATCTTCTGTAAACACAACATCTAGGCTTCGTACGAGTTTCTTCTGAACTGGATCATATAACCTGTACCCAAAATCATCTTCACCATAACCTAGGAATACACATGGCTTAGTCTTCATATCAAGTTTTGACCTTTCATCTTTGGGAACATGAACAAATGCTTTACATCCAAAGACTCGTAAATGACAGTAAGAAACATCTTTGCCGCTCCAAACCCTGTTAGGAACATCAAAACGCAAAGGTACACAAGGGGTTAGATTAATAATATGAACTGCCGTATTTAAAGCCTCATCCCAAAAGGAATCGGACAACCCTGCATGTGAAAGCAAACATCTAACTCTCTCAACCAAAGTTCTGTTCATCCTTTCTGCTAAGCCATTCAACTGAGGTGTCTTTGGTGGAGTTTTTTGATGCCGAATACCATTTTTATTACAATAAGCATCAAATCTGCCAATGTATTCACCACCATTATCAGTCCGAATACACTTGAGTTTTTTCCCCGTTTGCCTTTCAACTAGTGCATGAAATTCCTTAAACTTTTCAAATACTTGATCCTTTGACTTTAAGGTATAAACCCACACCTTCCTGGAATGATCGTCGATGAATGTAACAAAGTAGGAACATCCACCAAGTGTCCTAGTCTTCATAGGCCCACATACATCCTAATGTACTAGATTAAGTACGTTCTCCATTCGAAAAGGAGAATGACTCTTAAACACAACTCTGGTCTGTTTTCCTGCCAAACAGTGAGAACACTTACTCAAATTGATATCACTAACACCCGACAACACATTCTTCTTAAATAAGATAGATATCCCTTTTTCACTCTTGTGGCCAAGTCTTTTATGCCACAACTCGGTAGAATCAACATTATCCACTGCGTTAACAATGTTCTGGATGATCTTCGAACGCGTTATGTATAATCTTGAGTCTTTCTTGCCTCTTCCCATTATCATAGAACCAAGAGTTAGTTTCCAAATACCATTACCAAAACCGTTATAATAACCATCATCATCAAGAATGCCTGTTGAAATAACATTAAGTCTCATATCCGGAACATGTTTTACATTATGTAAAACTAACTCCATTCTCGTGTCAAATTTCAAACAAACATCTCCAATACCAACGATCTTTGATAACCCAGAATTACCCATCCTAGCAAATCCATAGTCACCTGGAGTGTAAGATGAGAAGTGATCTTTACATATTGCAACATGACATGTAGCACCACTATCAACAATCCAACTCGTGTCATCATGAGTAAGATTGATCATATCATAATCAATACAAACAAAGAACTCATCCATGATAGCGGTAACTTCAACCTTATCATCATCACCACCATCACTTTTCTTTTGTTTATTCTTGTCATATGCCTTTTTCTTCTCATTTTCTAACTGTGGACAATACCACTTTGTGTGCCCTTTTTCACGACAATGATAGCACTCAACATTAGAAAACTTTCCTTTTCTTGGGCTACTACGATTCTTGCCTCTTTTACCATGACCTCTACTATGACTTCTCCCCCGCATTTCTGTGACCAAGATATCTGACTGTGAAGAGGAACCTTGTGACTTTCTTCTCATCTCTTCATTCAAAATACTACCCTTAGCCAATTCCATGGTGATAATACCATTCGGTGCAGAGTTGGACAAAGATGTCCTAAAAATCTCCCAAGAGTCCGGTAACGTACCAAGTAACCAGAGACCTTGAACCTCATCATCAAACTTGATACCCATTCCCGCAAGCTGATTAATAATACCCTGATATGCATTTAGGTGATCTGTAATAGGAGTCCCATCATGATACTTTAAACCCATCAACTGTTTAATTAAGAACAACTTGTTATTCCCAGTCTTTCGTTCATATAACTGTTCAAGCTTTTTCCATAAGGCTTTAGCATCAGTCTCCCCAGTAATATGGTTCACTACATTATCATCAACCCACTGCCGAATATACCCACATACTTGTCTATGCAAAATTTTCCATTGAGCTTCAGACTTACCCTCAGGCATACTCTCAGTAAAAACAGGTAAATAATAATAATCTTTCACATAAAGAAGATCCTCCATTTTACCTTTCCAAACATGATAATTTGAACCATTTAAACTAACCATCTTACTTGTATTAGCTTCCATCTTTCACACAAGTCAATCAAATAACCTTAAGCTCTAGATACCAATTTGATGGGAAAATAATCACAACGGACAATCTACAAAGCGGAAACAAACCCGTTTGACCAATACTTTCCCGACCCGTATGAACCGGTGAGGATGCTAACAAACAAGCTATACCAAATCCAACCCAAATCAGTAGCTAAAAAATACCAAATCAGTAGCAAATCAGTAGCAAATCAGTAGCTAAGCAATAATCAAGCACACACAATACACACAAGACTTTTTACGTGGAAAACCTCTCAAAATCGAGAGTAAAAACCACGGGACTCGTAAGCCACTTAAATTCCACTATCATCAACAAGAGAGCAATACAATAATCCTTCTCTAGATCAACTAGAGGTATACAACATCATTATACTCTTGAACTACAACAATCAACAAGTATATGAAACAATTGAAGACAAAAGATGAATGATTTCACCCAAAAAACTGCAGTCTGATCCAGAAGCTATAACTCGAGCTACAGACCTCTTTAGACGAATTCAACGGTTGAAAACCTTGGTACTGATGTCAGGAAGACACAGCCCAAATTTGATGAAGATCCAATGATTAGATCTCCGGGGATCGTCGATTTTATGGACTGTTGTCACTGTAGACGAAAATTGAAGATCACACACTTTTTCTTGAAAACTTTCTGATCTCTCTCTCTCTTGATAGTCAAAGAACAGCTGTACACAACTGATTCAAATAATGCACCCAGATGTTGATCAGGTCAAACTTTATCTTGGGCCTAAATTTGTTGGGCTTGGGCTAGAGTAGGGATGACATCGGGCCGGGTTTGGGCCGGGTTTGAGTAATCCCGGACCAGACCCGATAAGAAAAACTAGTCCCAAACCCGGATCAAATACCCGACGGGTAAACGGGTTTACTAACTAGCGGGTAAACGGGTACCCGTTTACTTTTTTTTTTTTTTTTTTGTTTTAGCAAATAAATACATTACCAAAAGCATATACAATCTATAACTCTGTAAATTATATGCTTTATTTATATGTGTATATTTGTACAGTATATATTATTTCCTATTTTCAATTATTATCACTATCAATTTTTAAATATTTTTATAAATCAGATTCTTCATTTGAATGCAGATGAAAATGTGAAGTTAATAAATGATAAATACATATATAAATTCATATTGACCTTGTAATCAACATATTTTTTAATTTAATTTTTGTTATTATTCATTTTTAATTATTATTATTGTTGTTATTATTATTATTATTATTATTATTATTATTATTATTATATTATTATTATTATTATTATTATCATTATTATTATTATTATTATTATTATGCGGGTAAACGGGCCGGGTAAACGGGTCTTTATTTAAACCCAGACCCGAACCCGAACCCGAACCCGAATATTTTTTGAAAATCAATCCCATACCCGGCCCGAGACCCGTAGACCCGGACCAGACCCGGCCCAATTATGTCGGGTTTCAGTTTTTCCCGTCGGGTTCGGGCTTTTTTACCATCCCTAGGCTAGAGATAAGTTTCCTCATATTTGGAAACATATAAAAAAACCCAACAGATTGATGATGACACATTGAGCTTAAGCACGCCCATTATAAACGGTCTCATATTACCTCCTAATTAACTTTATAAATATTAACATATGTTAGAAAAATGTCAGTGTGATTATTATTTCAAGTAAAATTAATTGAATAATTTTATGAAATAAATGACTCGGAGTACTAAAGGATGATAATTTTTTAATTCCAAAAATTTATAATAGTTACATTTTATAGATATAATACATTATAGAATTATGAAATTTACAATTGAAGTTGGTTTTATTATTTATTACTTAATTACTTATATACTTTCTCGAACCCAAACTTATTGTTCTATGAAAAAAACTGTTGAGAATTTAAGAGATTTGATAAATGTCAATATTGTTCTTTTTTTTTTTTTTTTTTTTTTTTTGAAAAGCAAGTAAGTTTTTATTAATATCACGGAAAGTTTACAAGACCCTATATCTATACAATGGTATTTAGGAATGAGAAACAAAAATACAAACTAATTCCTTTATTGAAACTTAACGGGAACCCACTAAACACCGCGGACTTAAAAAGACGAGCTGGGTAGGAGAACCCATATTGTACCGCAATTGCGATGACAAAATTGAATGCTACTACCCATTTAACCAAATGAAAGTGGGAATCACGCCAAGAAAAATAAAGGAGAAGTTCTACAAATCGGCCAATTTTTTATTCAAGGTAATTGAGTGAATTTTTTATTTTTATTTTATTTAAGAATAAGGTAAATTTATGGAGTTTAATGGTAATAGATGATTAAGAACAAGGTGATAGATGATTAAGTATATAAGGTAAATTTATGGAGTTTAATGGTAATTAATAGTTAAATTAATGAACATTATAAATATGAAATTTAATGTCAATAGTTATAGTTATTTGTTTTATACGAGAAATGTAACGATATTTATTGAATGGTTTTTTCTTCACTTACTGATTATATTATTTATAATTAAAATTAATATAGCATCCCAACAGAAAATGGACTGACATTCATAAATTTCATAAATTCTAATGAAAAAGACATTACTCACTACATAAATGGTTACATACATTGTATACTAGAGACCTAGAGTATATCATTTTGATCTAAAATTCATCTTTTAAACTGTGAAAGATAAAAACTTGAAAATGGGTTCATGGCAGTCATTGAAGCTCAAGATATTATCAAATGTTTTTGGATGGATTGCTTTTAGTGTTTGGTCCATCAGCTTTTACCCTCAAGTCTTGTTAAATTTCAAAAGAAAAAGGTAATCATTGTTTCTTAATTATACTTAAAATCTGGTTTTTAGTTCATTATTTATAAATTATATAAATATTGAATTGTGGATTCAAATTTTTTACAGTGTGGTGGGGCTGAATTTCGATTTTGTTGCACTGAATTTTACAAAACATTCATCGTATTTCATATACAATGCTTCGGTTTTCTTTAGCTCTGCGGTTCAACGTCAGTATCACAACAAATATGGTTCGAAACAGATCATACCAGTCGCAGCTAACGACGTCGCTTTCTCTATTCATGCTGTTTTGCTAACTGCATTTACTTTGGTCCAGATCATGATATACGATGCAAGTATAAACGTCTCAATTATCATTCTTTTAGAACAACAAATACACGTCCAATTACAAATAGTCCACCACATGTGTCGAACTCACAACTTTAAGGTTGAAGAGTTATCTCGATACCGCTACACCAAAGGCCATTTAGTGTCTTAATTATCATCTAATAGATACTAGAGCATACTGAGTGGCACAACGTTTCTTCAGCGTTTCCCGATTGGAACGCCGCCAATGACGTTACGTCACTCCCGGCGTTCGCTACGCGTCTACAGCAGCGGAAGTCGTGATTCAATCCGTGTTCTCGGTTTAAGTTATTCCGTTTTGAAGATTATGGGAGCAAAACCGAAACCAATTTAGTATATGGAAACCAAAAGCAAACAAAATTTTTTTTTGAATCCGGTTGTTGGTTTAATATTCGGTTTGTGGTCTACATATGTTAATAATTAATATAATATTATTTGAATACAGTTTTATTTTTCGTTTTAACGAATATAAAATAAGTAGAAATGAATTCACATTTGTTCTGAAAACCAAATTTCAATTTAGTTTGATTTTTTTTTCAGTTTTCATTTAGTTCGGTTTTCAGATTAAACAGTTTGCCGAATTTTGAACACCCCTTTATAGCACGGTATGTTGCATTTTGTATTTTGATAACCAAGAACTTTTACATCCCCATATAAACAAAATAACAACAACAAAACCCAATATCACATGAGTGGTGTATGAGGGAGATGAAATGTAGACAATCATTCCCTTATCCGAGAATAAAAACTAGTCATTTCTCCACCCAGAGTAAAACACTCTCAAAAGTAGAGAAAGTCATCTCTCTCTATTCGACGGATAAAGAGATTACTTCCGAGTAGACCTCTGGCCAATAAGTAGGAAATTCTGTTGAAGTAGTTGTAATGTTTTATTGGAGTGTGATTAGCTTAATAAGATACTATTTATATGATAATTTATTTATTCTTTATTTTTTATTATATGCAGCGGAGAACTCAAAAGGTCTCGAAGATTACTATGATTATACTTTTAGCAGGGTGGATAAGCGTTGCAATATGTGTTTTCATAGCCATACCAAGACATCATTGGTTATGGCTTGTCAATTGTTTTAAGTAAGATTCATTACCTATAATCACAAATATATGTATTAATTTCTATGTTTTTTTATGTGTATGCATATAAGCTCGTGTGCGCGTTTATACTACTCTGCCTAACATTTTGTGCGTAATGAAGCGTAACACTTTAAGTGATGATTTTTATGGCAGCACATTGCAAGTTGTCATGACAACGATCAAGTACATACCACAAGTAAGGATCGTTTCCCATGTGACTCTTGGTCTAGCCGGTAGATACCAACTAGCTAGATTACTTGACGTGGCAATTTTAACCCATTTTGACGTTGGTTATGATTTATCTGTGATGTGAATGGGTGAATGGGTGAATGAGTAAAATATCTTCTAAAAAGTATGGTTTATGATGAAATTCTTTTAAATCATCTACTAAATAATACAGAGTAAATTTTTTTTTTTTTTTTTTGTCAATACCATTTCTTTAAATTTGTCAAAAAATTGTTACAAGTCAACACAACTTGTCATGTTTTGACCTTCACCTTTTTTGTCACCTCTACTAACCAAGCCGATTTTATGGAGATTCAGGCAGTTATGAACTTTAGAAGGAAGAGCACAGATGGATTCAGCATTGGTAACATATTGCTTGATCTGCTTGGTGGATTATCAAATTATGCGCAAATGATGGTTCTATCTATCGACCAACGTACGGTCTCTCCTTTTTTTAGAATGGAAAACTCATGAACCCTACATAATTTTACGCGAATAATATCTTGGACAAGACTCAAACCCATGACCTCAAGGTCAAAGGGGCTCCTCGATACGGCTAGGCCAAAGGCCCTTTGGTTTTCCCTTTTTTTTTTATACAGGTCTAAGCATGTGTTATGATCTTTCATATCGTTTTATCATGTTTTGCAGATTCTTGGGTGAATTTCTACGGGAATATAGGCAAAACATTGCTTTCGTTGGTATGTGTATATTACCACAAACAGATCGTCTAACGATTAATTCAATTTCCATTATTATAAATTAAATAAATAAAAGTGTGTAAAAATACGGATAAGTTATGCTGCCAGTCGATGAATGCAGGTTTCTATCTTGTTTGACGTGCTGTTTATCGTGCAACATTACGTTCTTTATCCTGTGAGGAAGCAGATGTCTTCAACTCCAATTGCAGTTAACCATCAAGCACTTGTTACTACAACACAAAGTGTTTAAAGTCATTTATGAAGGTTCATATATATTTATCTTAGTATACAATATATGCTTCATGATATAGTTATCTATGAAACTATAGTTGGTGAAGTTTGTGGACAATTGTTTGGTATCGGAATTCATATATACACCTGAGAATTTGAAGGGTTCAAAACCAAGTTAACGTAGGTCGTGTTATGTTTTCTATATGGGTTTGGTAATGATTATAATTGGTTTCAAAGAAAGGTTAAACGGATGATATGCATAAATAATCATATATATATATTTTTATTTTATTGTGAAAAACTAAAATCTAAGTTATATTCAAAATTAGGACCTACTTACATACTACTAACATGTTAATAGGGTTTAAGTGGTTTATGTTATGTAACTAGTCCGGATCCGGCCCGCGCGATGCGGCGGGGGCTTTCGGCCTGTGTATTCATATTTAACGTAGCGTTGTGTATTTTTAGAGGGGAAAACGGCACATATCTTAAGCGCCGTTTTAGATGTCGTTGTCTTACGTGTTTTTTAAAAAGTTTCCGTTTCGAACGTATTTTTGGAGCGTAACGGTGCTGTCGGTAAAATTTAACTTGCGGCGAACAGAAAGATACGGACTGTCGTTGTGTTAAGCGTTTTTTAAAAAGTGTCCGTTTCGCGTATAGTTAGTCCCATTGGGTTCGTGAGACTTTTTCGAGTTGAACGGTGGTCTCGAAAAAATTTAACGCGCACCGAGTGAGAAGATAGAGCTTGTTATAAATTTGGGGGATTAGTTTAATTTATTTTATTAAAATTATATGTTTACACTTTATACACCTAAAAAGTGTAAACTTGAGGGGTTATTGTGTAAAATGAACCGAATTTGAGGGGCTGATTGTAGTGTGAAATGAGCTGAATTTGAGGGACTGATTGTAGTGTAGACGCAAAATTAAAACTACAATCCAAATAAATTAAAACTATGTGTAAAATGAGCCGAATTTGAGGGGCTGATTGTAGTGTGAAATGAGCTGAATTTGAGGGACCGATTGTAGTGTAGACGCAAAATTAAAACTACAATCCAAATAAATTAAAACTACACATATAGCCATGTGTTGTAGCAGTATAAAAATATATAAGGGTTAATTAGTTAATTAATTGATTAAGCGGTTTATGTTTTCTACTTATAAAGCCTATTAGGATATAGCCCAATAACTTATAATGTTGCCCATATTGAATAGGACCTTTAGTCAGCCCAATAAACTAATAAAAGTAAAAGTTGATGTACCAACAATTTACATACGAAACATCCTTTATATCTTATACTCCGTATCCGTATATATGTTAAAATCAAGTTAACATAACATCTCTTTCGTATAAAGGTTCAACTTTAATACGGAGTACTACTTAATACTAATTTAATCAAGATTATTAAAGTACAAGTTTGGTAACTCTTAAAAGGCCAATCAGCTGTAGAACGCTTTTTAACTTTTAAATTACTAAAATTAAGAATAAGAATCAATATATAAATGTATTATAACTTTAGTTTAATATTAATTAATCAAGATAGAAAAGTAAAAAAAGTGAAACTCTAAAGTTTAATTAGAATATTTGAGTGAGAAGCCGCCGCCACAGGGACTAGAAATAATGCACTAGACAAAGAGATTGACATTTACCATCATTTCAAGCATGAGTGATTTTGTCGGTGACCATATAAATAAATAGGATGATGCTTAAATCTAAATATCAGGGTATATATTGAATGCGATATCAAACTAGAAGGATGACTTTTAAAAAAACATGGTTTCAGTTCATTTAATAGCTTCTTAGACCATTCATAATGGTGAGTAGTGTCACTTTTAGTGTCACTTGCCTTTTTACACTTTTTTACTGAGTAGGAGGTGTTACTTTTCTGAGTGGATTAGTGGTGGTGTTACTTTTTGGTGTTAGTTTGGAGTATTGTGATGATGTGTTAAAATCTAACTGGGTTAAGTATTAAATGGGGATATAAATAATATTTTTAAATCAATAAAAAAATAAAAAAACAAGTAACATGGTGTCACTTACCATGTTACTTTGTGACTAACGCCGAAGTAACACCAAAAGTGACACACCATTACGGAAGGAGGTTGGTGTCACTTTTGCCACATGTGCAAAGTGACGGTGTCACTTTACACCATTACAAATGGTCTTATGTAGTGTTAGCGCATGTTTTGTCAAAACAAACATCTATTTTGGATCACAACAAGAGGTTAGAGATTGTTAAAGGTAACGCGACATGCATGCATATATATACATACACGATCGAGAATGTACATAGCTAAATAAGTGTTGAACTCTTTATGAAGAAAAAAGAAAAATCTACAATAAAGCAATTTTTAGGCCAAAGTGAAATTATAAAGGAAAACAAAATAGTGAGACTTACCTTTAGATCAACAATTCGCTTTCAATATTGGTGTTCTTCAGTATGATGGGCAAAGTTTCGGTTATAAGTTTTGAGCATCAATTTTAGTTTCGCCTAACACAATTTAGCTAATGTTTGAATTAATACACATCTATTAAAAAACACAATTTCATCACTGCCATGAAGTATCCACTCATGGCACCTTTCCCATATCGTTTGGGGGTAAAGGGGAAGGGGGTTTTACTTGGCCGTGCCCTTGGATCGGTTTCAAGGTTTCCTCCCGGGCAGCGATGGGGGGCGGGTTATTATCGCTGCACTGGCATAGTCGAAACGGGAGATGATCGCAACGGGTGGTAAAGTCCCTCTTGGGTGATCCCAATCGCTTTTCAAAAAAAAAAAAAAAAAAAAAAAAATACACATCTATTTATCGGTAAATTTGCTTGTATGAAGATACGGGGATGAACAATTTATATTGCATTAAAAAGCTTAAATTATTGTACTTTTTCACAAATAAAGTTAGTATTAATGTAAATATGGAGTTACAAATTGTAATCGACATATTTAAAATTATTCAGTCGCATATGGATTTTAGAATGTGATAAAGTGCTCAATTTTGTCCACTTATAGTTTATTTTTTTCTTCGTTATTTATGTTCTTTGAAAATTATAATGTGTCATAATTTCTATTTGTCTTACTACACTTATTCTAATATAAATTCTAAGTCTAATAACAATTTATATTAAACAGCACAAATTATTCTATTAAAATTGAACCCACACCGGATAACTCTGTGAATATCAATTTTTTGTGCACTTTGTTTGCAAACAATAATATAAAATTTCAGTTTGTTCTACTCCACGTAACGCCTTTTTGTTATCTTATTATGTAAAGGCTTAAGTGTTCTGAGATGATGTATCAAACTAAAGTATGATATTTATATTGTGTACTCCCTATTAAATTATTCGAGTTTTATCGAGTGACGCTAAATTCATTGATATTACATCTAATTTAATTACATTACAGGTATGTTAGGCAAAAGTAAATAAGGGAAAGAATTGAAGAGATTATTCAAATGCAATTTTCCTTCAAATGTTTCTTCTTAAATTGGAAGGATCCGTTTCCTTCCATTTCATTTCATTTCTCTTCTTTCTAAAAAAAAATCTCTGGAACAGAGCCTTAGACGGACACAATCAGGTCATCAGGTCTATACCAATTATAAGATATTTTCAATTTTCAATCTAATTAATTTAATTCTCTTTTTTCGAAGAAAAAAATGTGTGCATGTACAAGAAACTACAATATTCAGCGGTCGACATCTACAATAAATGCACCTACCTCTGCTGGAAGCCACCATACTAAAAAGGGCCAAACTTTTATTTAGTAACCTCCAAATATTAGAACTCTTCAACCCCACTATGGATGGTACCATGGACCATGAAATTTAAAATGTTAACTATTAGTATTACTATATTGTGTTTTATTGTGATATACTCCTACTACCTAAGAGATAAGAGAGACTAATTATATTGATATTTTAGAGTACTATCACTCAATGACGACATCCTTTTCTTTCCATGATTCGTTACATCATCACTTTCTTTTCAGTACTAAACTCCGAACTAAACACTTTCAACAATGACACTCATTTTCAAATATTTTTTAATTACTTTTTATTTTCTTATAAAATCAAGTAATTATAATTATTTATATTATAAATTATAAATACTTATTACGGGAATATAAAACTAAAATTTCATTGAAAATTAAATACATTACGATATTAAAAATTTAAAACATTACGAAGATAATTAAAATGCGACATACATTAAAATAAAATACTAGAAACAGAAAAATCAAACTACGCGTCTTCGTCTGATTTTTTTCAATTGTTTTACATATTTTTTCTTAATTTTCTCCGAAGCCATCATTAGCATCGCGTATTCATCGGGAGGCAAGTCTTTTAGCTCGACTTGGAGGACGTCGGATTGGGTCGCGATCCTTAAGTAAATTTTCAAATTGGCTTGGGTCGGGATTCGTGCTTGTATTCGGGTTGAAACTTCCCTCGGTTGGAACATTTATTTGTATATCACCGGCTTGTTTCGTTTGTTGGTAGCAGCTATACATTCACCTTCTATAAACTTCGGGCAATCCCTTAAAACTCGCCACATCGTCAAAAGCGAATTGTCGGCCCTTGGTTTGAATTTGGAATTGTTTTCAGGCCGCGTTCATAACGTCTTCCCCCGCACAACCACTTTGCCACATTTTCTCGAACTTTGAATAAATACCAATAAATAGCTTAATTATATTGTCATCGGACTTCACGCCAAGATGAGTTAACAGTTTGTTCGTTTCCCGCATCCGGATGTGGAAACGTACACATAACGCTCGGCTAAAATTCTAGTTTCTAAGTCGGACCAAACAACTTTCGGACACCTCACTTTCTTTCCTTTCGGGTCGGCTACGGGTTCGGGCGCGGGTTCGTCCTCGGGTTCGACATCCCATGGAGTTTCGAGAACTTGTTCGTCGTCCGACTCGTCACGTAGTGTTGGATAATAAGGTGTTTGTTGTTGAGATTGTTGTTGGTTCGGGAAGTATGGATATTGTTAACTTTGTTGTTGGTTCGAGTAGTATGAAACTTGTTGACTTTGTTGTTGGTTCGGTTAGAGTGGTGTTTGTTGTGTGTGAACATTTAGGAACACATTCGCAAACGGATTGACATTTGCAAATTGAGAAAAACCGGTATTTTGTTGCGTAGAGTCAAATATGAAATGTCCCGTTCATATTGATTATAAACGTTCCATATTAATTGATTTCGTCGCGAGATTTTGACCTCTATATGAGACGTTTTTTAAATACTGCATTCATTTTTAAAACAACCATAACCTTTATTTTATCGATAAAGGTTTAAAAAGCATTACGTAGATTATCAAATAATGATAATCTAAAATATACCGTTTACACATGACCATTACATAATGGTTTACAATAAGAATATATTGCATCAAAAATAAGTTTCTTGAATGCAGTTTTTACATAATATCATACAAGCATGGACTCCAAATCTTGTTCTTATTTTAGTATGCAACAGCGGAAGCTCTTAATAATCACCTAAGAATAAACATGCTTAAAACGTCAACAAAAATGTTGGTGAGTTATATGTTTAACCTATATATTATCAAATCATAATAATAGACCACAAGATTTCATATTTCAATATACATCCCATACATAGAGATAAAAATCATTCATATGGTGAACACCTGGTAACCGACATTAACAAGATGCATATAAGAATATCCCCTATCATTCCGGGAAATCCTTCGGACATGATAAAAACGAATTCGAAGTACTAAAGCATCCGGTACTTTGGATGGGGTTCGTTAGGCCCAATAGATCTATCTTTAGGATTCGCGTCAATTAGTAGATCGGTTTACTAATTCTTAGGTTACCAAGCAAAAGGGGCATATCCGGCTTCGATCATTCACCCATATAATGTAGTTTCAATTACTTGTGTCTATTTCGTAAAACATTTATAAAACTGCATGTATTCTCATCCCAAAATATTAGATTTTAAAAGTGGGACTACAACTCACTTTCACAGATTTTTTACTTCGTCGGGAAGTAAGACTTGGCCATTGGTCGATTCACGAACCTATAACAAATATGTACATATATATCAAAGTATGTTCAAAATATATTTACAATATTTTTAATACGTTTTACTGTTTTAAATTTATTAAGTCAGCTGTCCTCGTTAGTAACCTACAACTAGTTGTCCAAAGTTAGATGTACAGAAAAAAATTGATATATATTATCTTGAATCAATCCACGACCCAGTGTATACACGTCTCAGGCTAGATCACAACTCAAAGTATATATATTTTTGGAATCAACCTCAACCCTGTATAGCTAACTCCCACATTACTGCATATAGAGTGTCTATGGTTGTTCCAAATAATATATACACATGGGTCGATATGATATGTCAAAACATTTGCATACGTGTCTATGGTATCCCAAGATTACATAATATATTAGAATATATGTATAATACAATATAAGTTAGCTAGGATATGATTAATATAGATTTGTTACCAATTTTCACGTAGCTACAACAAGAAAAATTATCCAATCTTGTTTTACCCATAACTTCTTCGTTTTAAATCCGTTTTGAGTGAATCAAATTGATATGGTTTCACATTGAACTCTATTTTATGAATCTAAACAGAAAAAGTATAGGTTTATAGTCGGAAATATAAGTTACAAGTCATTTTTGAAAGAGGTAGTCATTTCAGTCGAAAGAACGACGTCTTGATGACCATTTTGAAAAACATACTTCCACTTTGAGTTTAACCATGATTTTTGGATATAGTTTCATGTTCATAAGAAAAATTATTTTCCCAAAAGAACAACTTTTAAATCAAAGTTTATCATAGTTTTTAATTAACTAACCCAAAACAGCCCGCGGTGTTACTACGACGGCGTAAATCCGATTTTACGGTGTTTTTCGTGTTTCCAGGTTTTAAATCATTAAGTTAGCATATCATATAGATATAGAACATGTGTTTAGTTAATTTTAAAAGTCAAGTTAGAAGGATTAACTTTTGTTTGCGAACAAGTTTAGAATTAACTAAACTATGTTCTAGTGATTACATGTTCAAACCTTCGAATAAGATAGTTTTATATGTATGAATCGAATGATGTTATGAACATCATTACTACCTACAGTTTAGTAGGTAAACCTACTGGAAGTGACAAGAAATGATCTAGCTTCAAAGGATCTTGGATGGCTTGAAAGTTCTTGAAGTAGAATTATGACACGAAAACAAGTTCAAGTAAGATTATCACTCGAATTAAGATAGTTATAGTTATAGGAATTGAATCAAAGTTTGTATATGAGTATTACCTTGAATTAGAATGATATCTTACTGTAAACAATAAGGATTTCTTGAGGTTGGATGATCACTTTACAAGATTGAAAGTGAGCTAGTAAACTTGGAAGTATTCTTGATTTTATGAAACTAGAACTTGTAGAATTTATGAAGAACACTTAGAACTTGAATATGGAACTTGAGAGAGATCAATTAGATGAAGAAAATTGAAGAATGAAAGTGTTTGTAGGTGTTTTTGGTCGTTGGTATATGGATTAGATATAAAGGATATGTAATTTTGTTTTCATGTAAATAAGTCATGAATGATTACTCATATTTTTGTAATTTTATGAGATATTTCATGCTAGTTGCCAAATGATGGTTCCCAAATGTGTTAGGTGACTCACATGGGCTGCTAAGAGCTGATCATTGGAGTATATATACCAATAGTACATACATCTAAAAGCTGTGTATTGTACGAGTACGAATACGGGTGCATACGAGTAGAATTGTTGATGAAACTGAACGAGGATGTAATTGTAAGCATTTTTGTTAAGTAGAAGTATTTTGATAAGTGTCTTGAAGTCTTTCAAAAGTGTATGAATGCATATTAAAACACTACATGTATATACATTTTAACTGAGTCGTTAAGTCATCGTTAGTCGTTACATGTAAGTGTTGTTTTGAAACCTTTAGGTTAACGATCTTGTTAAATGTTGTTAACCCATTGTTTATTAAATCAAATGAGATGTTAAATTATTAAATTATCATGATATCATGATGTATTAATATATCTTAATATGATATATATACATTAAATGTCATTACAACGATAATCGTTACATATATGTCTCGTTTCAAAATCATTAAGTTAGTAGTCTTGTTTTTACATATGTAGTTCAATGTTAATATACTTAATAATATGTTTACTTATCATAATATAATGTTAACTATATATATATCCATATATATGTCATCATATAGTTTTTACAAGTTTTAACGTTCGTGAATCACCGGTCAACTTGGGTGGTCAATTGTCTATATGAAACCTATTTCAATTAATCAAGTCTTAACAAGTTTGATTGCTTAACATGTTGGAAACACTTAATCATATAAATAACAATTTCATTTAATATATATATATATATATATATATATATATACATGGAAAAGTTCGGGTCACTACAGTACCTACCCGTTATGAAAGGACCCGTTCATATACATTATAAACGATTCATAATAGTTGATTTCATCGCGAGGTATTTGACTTCTATATGATACATTTTACAAACATTGCATTCGTTTCTAAAAGACAAACTTTCTTTACAACGAAAGTTGACGGCATGCATACCATTTCATAATACATCCAACTATAATTGACTTAATAATAATCTTGATGAATTTCAACTACTCGAATGCAACGTCTTTCAAAATATGCCATGAATGATTCCAAGTAATATCTCTAAAATGAGCAAATGCACAGCGGAAGATTTCTTTCATACCTGAGAATAAACATGCTTTAAAGTGTCAACCAAAAGGTTGGTGAGTTCATTAGTTTAACATAAATAATCATTTTCATCATTTTAATAGACCACAAGATTTTCATTTTCAGTTCTCATAAATATACGTCTCATGCATAGAGACAAAAATATCATTCATATGGTGAACACCTGGTAACCGACATTAACAAGATGCATATAAGAATATCCCCTATCATTCCGGGAAATCCTTCGAACATGATAAAAACAACATCGAAGTACTAAAGCATCCGGTACTTTGGATGGGGTTCGTTAGGCCCAATAGATCTATCTTTAGGATTCGCATCAATTAGTAGATTGGTTTACTAATTCTTAGGTTACCAAGCAAAAAGGGGCATATTCGGCTTCGATCATTCAACCATATAATGTAGTTTTGATTACTTGTGTCTATTTCGTAAAACAGTTATAAAAGCGCATGTATTCTCAGTCCCAAAAATATATATTGCAAAAGCATTTAAAAAGGGAGCAAATGAAACTCACCATACTGTATTTCGTAGTAAAAATACATATAACATCATTGAACAAGTGCAAGGTTGACCTCGGATTCACGAACCTAAATTAATTATATATATTTATGTGTTGGTCAATATTTGTCTAACAAATTAGGTCAAGTCATAGTGTATCACAATCCTAAGGCTCGAGAATAATATGTAAAGGTCAACAAAAGTCAATTTGACTCAAAATAATTTCCAAAATCTATACATGATTAATATATAGTTTAAATATCGTCGTTTTATATCTTTAAATATTTTTAAAAGATTTATTAGAGTAAATAATATAATTCATTTATTAATAAATAAAATTTTATATTAAAATTTATATAATAAAATATATTATTATATATATTAAGTAATAAAATTTATAGAGTTCATTTAATATCATAAAGATAATATGATAGGTATTATTAAAGTAATTTTATTACACGTAGTAAAATATGTTTGTATCACATATTTATTTGATAAAATAATATCTATAATAATAGTAAGTAAAAGTTATATTATTTTGTAATAATAATTATTATTATTCTATTAATAAAAATATCAATATTTATAATTACTAAAAATGACATTATGATAAAATAATAATTCTAATTATGATAACTTTAATATTTACGATACTTTTTAATATTAACTTTAAAATAATAATTCTATTTAAAATGATAATAATAATGATATTTTATAATAACAATGACATTTCTATTTAAATGATAATTTTTGTTAAAATGATAGTTTTTAATACTAACGATACTTTTAATAATAATAGTAATGATAAAAATAATAAGAACGATAATTTTATCTAAATCAATATCTTATAATATTTTAATTTCATCATGATACTCATACTCATTATTTCCTAATCGTTTCGTTTAATAGCTTTTAATCATCTTTTATATCGTGTTCATAATAATGATAATAATAGTAATCAAAATAATTAGGTGTTACTAATATTAGTTTTAATTACAATAATACTAATAATGATAATTACTATGATATTATTAACGATAATACTAATAATTATTTTAATGATAATAATTAATAATAATAATAATAACAATAACAATAACCATTTTTAAATAATGATATATATATATATATATATATATATATATATATATATATATATATTAATAATAATAATAATAATAATAATAATAATAATAATAATAATAATAATTAGATAATAATAATAATAATAATAATACTAATTATAACTTTGACGATAATAACGATAGTAATAATAATAAAAATAACAATTTTTAATGATAATTCTTTTTATTGATAATGATAATAGTAATAATAATATAAAACTAGAACGACGATAATAACGACGATAATAATAATCATTTTTAATAATAATACAAAAATTCAATTGACTATAACTTCAAATCCGTTCATCGAAATCATTCGATATCTAAATGAAAAGTTCTTAATTTTTCGCTAGCTTTCCAACGACATGCATATCTTATACCTTATCTCAACCTCATACGTAACTAATTCATGATTCAACATATCTTATCTAATGGCAATATCAAAAGTACAAGCATGCATAATCCTATATTCTCGAGCACTAGTCAGGGATACACTATTAATATATAAAAATTAAATTATGAGTACTCACGTATCAATATTGAGATTCAATATTGCAGGAAAAGTACGTAGACGCAACGGAGATGATAAACACTAGTTTGACTTACGAGCAATACTCCTGAACTATACCCATAACCTCCATAGCTATAACCCATAATTTTCTTAGCTCTATCCCGCTCGAAAAACACTTTCGAAATCACTCGGACAGCACTCCGTCGTAATATTTTATGTATACTAATAATATCTTGAAATAATACAGAGTAAATATATGTATGTAAATCGATTGAGAGAGTTTAGAGAAAATATTTTCAAGTTTCTATGAAATAATGAAACCTATTGAATTCTATTTATAATAGATTTTTGAATTATTAAAGTGAATTATTAAAGTATGAATTATTAAAGTATGAATTATTAAAGTGAATTATTAAAGTATGAATTATTAAAGTATGAATTATTAAAGTGAATTATTAAAGTTAAAGTAAAGTAAAAATAAAGTAAAGGTAAAGTTTAAGTATAGTAAAAGTATAAAACTATGTATGTATAATACGCGTATAAATATATATAATATTAATTTAAATCGTTATATATACTTAAAAAAATAAAATATAAATATCGTTATCTTTATCATTCTGATTAAGTAATGAGTTGTCAAAAGTGGTTCTAGATATTTATAAAAGTTATATACGTTTTAATAATAAAGTTCTTTTTAAACTGAAAATGTTTTTGTACGTTTGAAACTAAATCAAATAAATATGATAATTTTGTTTTCTAAAACTAAATATATTTAAGAATTATTCTTTTTAAAGGTTAAAATAATGGAAATCGTTATATCATAAAACGCTTTAGAAAAGTAGAATCATATATATTCATAATAGGTTTCAAGTTTTTAAATTACAGTCTGTTGGTGAAGCATGAGATAAAGTCCAAAGGTTAAATAAACGTATGAAATCATCTTAATGAAAAATGTCAAGTTACTTAACTTGTCGATATCCAACATCTAAGTTATTTACACTCCACGTTCTTACTTATAAATCACTTTACCATTTTCTGAATATTGTCAAAAAAATAGATTTCTTAAATCACAGTGGACCTCATAACATAGACACGTAATCATATCACAATGTATCTGATAAATCAATCATTTGATATTATCTTCTAATTCCGTTGATAACTATTAGAATATATTTTGAAACAAATACGTTTATATAAAGTATTATACGCCTAATACTTTGTTAATGTTTTCAAGTTATAATATATACACATATACATATATAATCATGTTCGTTCAATTTAATGGTTCGTGAATCGTTGGAACTTGGTCGAGGTTTAAATGAATGTATGGACACAGTTTAAAATTCTCGAGATTCAACTTAACAAACTTTGCTTATCGTGTCAGAATAATATAAAGATAAAGTTTAAATTTGGTTGGAAATTTCCGGGTTGTCACAGTACCTACCCATTAAAGAAATTTCGTCCAGAAATTTGAATGGGATGGTCATGGCTGACAATAAGTATGTTTTCATGACGTACACGAGTTGAAAATTAGAGTTTTATTATCATCAAGTAATATAGATAAAGCAATTTGATTTTTGTAAAGAGTATGAGTGAAGTTATCACAAAAGAATGAAATGAGTAAATGCACGTTCTTTTTAACCAATGACATAGTCACGGTTGATTTTCGGAATTCAAGGAATTTAGAGAAAATCTTCGTAATAAGATTTGGTTCTTTGGTAATTAAGGAAGTTAGGATCCGCTTGATTAAATGCGATAATCTGTTTTGATTGCTCTGTTGGATATTTTACTATATATCCACCCCTTCGTTTCCTTATTTTCACAACTCACACCTTTTATTCTTTCTCCCTCAATTCATACTTTATAGCATTCGCTAATATGCTCCATCCAGTTCTAATTCTTGATATACTCCTAACTTTCATATCTGTCATTCTTCTTTTTCATCTGCCGCTGGAAGAATCTATTTACTTCTACTATACTCTTGATTTTATAGTGTTTTTAGTTCTCCCGTGTCTTTATATTGCTATATGCATCGATATATTTGGTTTGTAATTTCTGGGTTGTTGTTGGGTTTTATATCTTCCCTTATATTTCGATGTACTTGCTTATGTCTTCTATAATCATTGTAATCTCCAATTAATGCTCTCTTTTATTTGCTGCGATTTATATCCCAATTTCTGTTTCGGAGTTTTGTCCTTTCGTTTCTTCTTCTTGCGAGTAAGTACCGCTTCTAATGGTCCATAATTCGCAGATAAAAATTTTGGAATAAACATTGTTAATGTTCTAAGAAGAAAATCGTAATGCACGATCTTGATTTGTCAAATTATCAGAATACCTCTGAAAAGATCGAATCATCAAGAAAATATTTTCTTGATATTTTTAGAGATTAAGTAGAATACATGAGTCGTATAACATGACACATGATGATGTTATGATCTGTGAATCATCATGTTCCATTTAAAAACTCAGCATGACTTACTGTAATATAATCACGTTGATCAAGTGTCATTATATTAAACTAACTCATGCTTCAGCTCCCAACACTACTTCAAAAGTATTCCTATTTTAAACTCGAATATTTCAGAATTTAGAAATAAAAATAGTTTCTTTTATGATGTAATACAGATAGCGTGAAGAGGTAAATGATTTTAGATAAGAATAATTATGAAAATATCTTCAGAAATATGGAGGATATTTATAATGAAAGATACGATGATATCTTAGAATTCCTAATATCAGAGGATGATGAAGAATATTGTCCGCAGGGGTTTAGAGTTAGGAGCAAGGTATTCGTTAATGACTTTAGCAGGTACTGAATCATTTGGATTCTTTGAAGTCATGTTCAGTCTTTGTGATTTGTCCACAGCCTCCTTCATACTTTGCTCAATCCGTTTCCAGTTCCAAGACTTCTCTTTTTCTGTGCTTTGCCAGCACACTTATTTATTATCATCAAACTTTTACTGTTAAAGTCGTTTATAGTTTTTGCAGCTTCATCAGCATTTTTCCATTTTCGGAGAACCAATTCGTAGTTCGGAGTGTTTTTCAGAAACTTCACATTCAAATTAAGTCCAGAAGATAGACGTTATATATACACATATAACTGTTGGTGTAGACATACTGCGAGATTTCAAAATACTGATTGCTAATTCCCGATGATTCGTATGGTAATTCTCGTTACAAGATGCTAATGATTAAATGATGGGGTTTCGGTAAATATAATGATTCTTCAGAAGGTCAAAGATCAGTGAAGTTGTGAATAAGTTTATTTCTAATGTGGTGGAACATGAAAGGTTCTCTGGTAACAAAAGGGTAATCATATATATCAAGATTATGATAAGACTACTCCGAATGAAAAATCGAAGTTGTCTTGTAGGAGCTGTGATAGAATTTGCTACTTTGAAAAGGAATTGCAAAGTTATTTTTGCTAATAAATGCCAAAGGATCTGACACAGATATGTGTTGAATTATGACTTTGGTTTCGAGAGCTTTTTAAGTACATAACTGTGGGTAATATGTGGTTGGATCATCATCTCGATTGCTCATTATTTGAAATGTCTTCAGAAATTTTTCGAAGGGCTTGAACACAGATTGTAATCGTTAATATACATTTGATGTTCTAACACAGTTTTGAAGTCAATGTATAGCTCTGAAAGATGTAGGAATCTAAAAGTGATGGTACCGGTTATATCTCGAATTGAATTTTGAGGTTTCAAAATCAGAATATGTATTTGAGTTTGAATGAGTATGGTTGTTTTGATTTCTATGAAAGAATGTATATTATTGTGAAAGTAGGAAGCATAGTTGATAATTTGCTTAATCAGATTCGAAGAATGTAACATATTAATTGTGAATTTATATATCTATCGGGTATTACCTACCCGTTAAAAAAATTTTTCACAATTAATATTTTGTACAAAAGAATTTTTATTACAGTCTTTATGAAAATATATATATGTATATATTCTCTTCAGATGTAACATAGATTTTAATGAGTTAATACTAAATTAAACTCATTCGATATACGGTTGGAACTAGAATTGAATAATCCCTTAAAGGCTTTAGAGATTACATAAGTATTTCTTCAATAATATTGAAATTATGAATCAATACTTCGTTATTTGTTGAGGCGTGATGTTGGTTTTCGTTAAATTCTTGTGAACTTCGCAAAGTACGAATGATGTTATCTGAAAAGTTTCGGGTACATCGATGATGAAAGTGTAAAATCAAATATATACTTGATTTATTATGAATTGGAATTTGTTGAATTGAGACAGATATTGTAGTTAATTATGGTTAAGCTGCGGCGAAGGACGTACATTATTGCATATTTGTAATAAGAATTAACCGAGTAGTTAAGATTCACATACAATAGCTTAGCACAGAAAGATTTATTTTTATTTCAAAAATATATATATATATATATATATATATATATATATATATATATATATATACACATATAATTTCTTCAGAGGGATTGAGTTAATTCTTCATAACTCGTTGATAAAATATACGCGTTATTGATTCGTAATGATGTCCACAGTGATTCTTGAACTGACGGAGTTTGTGATGTTATAGGTGTTGCTGATTCTGATGCTGACTGCACTGACGATGCTGGTGACGCTGATGGTACTGTTGATGCTTTTGGTAAAACAAGTTTAGCTTGTTAACCACACACCATTTTTGTCAGGGTTTCTACTCTTCCTTCTATCATTTTGGTTCCCTTAACTGATTTATGATTAGGGCTAGATTAGATAATCTCTAAGACTTTAGAGATTACATAATCACCGCGGAATGTTTCTCCATTGAAGTTATGAATTAATACTTCATCAGTTATTGTTGTTGGTACTCCTTGGTATCTATGGTGCGTATGACGTTGATGCTCGTGGGACAGATTGTGAAGTTGAGGTTTACGATGCGGTTGTGGTTGGAGGTGGTAATGGTACTGTTGGCGTTGATGATGGTGGTACTGGTTATGCTGCTGGTGCTGCTGCTGGTGTTTGTAATCTTTGTACCATATTCTCCAAAGCCACTACCCGAGCGCGAAGCTCGTTGACTTCTTCTATTACACCGGGGTGATTGTTGGTTCGGATGAGCGGATAAATAAAATCTAGAATTTGATGTAGTATATAATTGTGACGAGATACTCTAGAAATGAGAGAGAAAATGGTGTTTCGGATTGGTTCGCCGGTAAGTGCTTCAGGTTCTTCGTCAAGAGGGCAATGGGGTGGATGGAAGGGATCACCTTCTTCTTGTCTCCAATGATTGAGGAGGCTACGAACCCATCCCTAATTCATCCAGAATAGATAATGGCTTATTGGTTGATCCATTCCGGTCACACTGCTTTCAGAGCTGGAGTGGGATTCTATTTCGGAATCCGAGGAACTTGAATTAATGATGAATTCCATTTCGTACGATTAAATAAGGATTGTTCGATATGAAATGATTTTCGGTTATCGGATGGTATTCTAATTACATAGAATATCCATAGATATAGAACAAAAGATTTCGTAGATTACGGAGGAATTTGCGGAATATGTCACGTAAAGTTTAAAGTAACAGATATGATAAGATATGATTTAGCAGATACGCTAAGATATGAATTTTGTCTATACACTACTCATGCAATTAATGTAGCAAGACGTGTCTAGACTATTAATGATAAGCAGGTAATTTCCTAAGAATGATAAGCAGATGATTTCCGACTAAAAATGATAAGCAAAACTTTTGACATGCAGACACGGTCGAAGTCCAGACTCACTAATGCATCCTAACAACTTATCAGTTAGGCACACTAATGTAGACCTGGTTCGCTAAGACCACCGCTCTGATACCAACTGAAAGGACCCGTTCATATACATTATAAACGATTCATAATAGTTGATTTCATCGCGAGGTATTTGACCTCTATATGATACATTTTACAAACTTTCTTTACAACGAAAGTTGACGGCATGCATACCATTTCATAATACATCCAACTATAATTGACTTAATAATAATCTTGATGAATTTCAATGACTCGAATGCAACGTCTTTCAAAATATGCCATGAATGATTCCAAGTAATATCTCTAAAATGAGCAAATGCACAGCGGAAGATTTCTTTCATACCTGAGAATAAACATGCTTTAAGGTGTCAACTAAAAGGTTGGTGAGTTCATTAGTTTAACATAAATAATCATTTCCATCATTTTAAAAGACCACAAGATTTTCATTTTCAGTTCTCATAAATATACGTCCCATGCATAGAGACAAAAATATCATTCATATGGTGAACACCTGATAACCGACATTAACAAGATGCATATAAGAATATCCCCTATCATTCCGGGAAATCCTTCGGACATGATAAAAACAACATCGAAGTACTAAAGCATCCAGTACTTTGGATGGGGTTCGTTAGGCCCAATAGATCTATCTTTAGGATTCGCGTCAATTAGTAGATCGGTTTACTAATTCTTAGGTTACCAAGCAAAAAGGGGCATATTCGGCTTCGATCATTCAACCATATAATGTAGTTTTGATTACTTGTGTCTATTTCGTAAAACAGTTATAAAAGCGCATGTATTCTCAGTCCCAAAAATATATATTGCAAAAGCATTTAAAAAGGGAGCAAATGAAACTCACCATACTGTATTTCGTAGTAAAAATACATATAACGTCATTGAACAAGTGCAAGGTTGGCCTCGGATTCAAGAACCTAAATTAATTATATATATTTATGTGTTGGTCAATATTTGTCTAACAAATTAGGTCAAGTCATAGTGTATCACAATCCTAAGGCTCGAGAATAATATGTAAAGGTCAACAAAAGTCAATTTGACTCAAAATAATTTCCAAAATCTATACATGATTAATATATAGTTTAAATATCATCGTTTTATATCTTTAAATATTTTTAAAAGATTTATTAGAGTAAATAATATAATTCATTTATTAATAAATAAAATTTTATATTAAAATTTATATAATAAAATATACTTTTATATATATTAAGTAATAAAATTTATAGAGTTCATTTAATATTATAAAGATAATATGATAGGTATTATTAAAGTAATTTTATTACACGTAGTAAAATATGTTTGTATCACATATTTATTTGATAAAATAATATCTATAATAATAGTAAGTAAAAGTTATATTATTTTATAATAATAATTATTATTATTCTATTAATAAAAATATCAATATTTATAATTACTAAAAATGACATTATGATAAAATGATAATTCTAATTATGATAACTTTAATATTTACGATACTTTTTAATATTAACTTTAAAATAATAATTCTATTTAAAATGATAATAATAATGATATTTTATAATAACAATGACATTTCTATTTAAATGATAATTTTTGTTAAAATGATAGTTTTTAATACTAACGATACTTTTAATAATAATAGTAATGATAAAAATAATAAGAACGATAATTTTATCTAAATCAATATCTTATAATATTTTAATTTCATCATGATACTCATACTCATTATTTCCTAATCGTTTCGTTTAATAGCTTTTAATCGTCTTTTATATCGTGTTCATAATAATGATAATAATAGTAATCAAAATAATTAGGTGTTACTAATATTAGTTTTAATTACAATAATACTAATAATGATAATTACTATGATATTATTAACGATAATACTAATAACTATTTTAATGATAATAATTAATAATAATAATAATAACAATAACAATAACCATTTTTAAATAATGATATATATATATATATATATATATATATATATATATATATATATATAATGATAATAATAATAATAATAATAATAATAATAATAATAATAATTAGATAATAATAATAATAATAATAATAATACTAATTATAACTTTGACGATAATAACGATAGTAATAATAATAAAAATAACAATTTTTAATGATAATTCCTTTTATTGATAATGATAATAGTAATAATAATATAAAACTAGAACGACGATAATAACGACGATAATAATAATCATTTTTAATAATAATACAAAAATTCAATTGACTATAACTTCAAATCCGTTCATCGAAATCATTCGATATCTAAATGAAAAGTTCTTAATTTTTTGCTAGCTTTCCAACGACATGCATATCTTGTACCTTATCTCAACCGAATACGTAACTAATTCATGATTCAACATATTCTATCTAATGGCAATATCAAAAGTACAAGCATGCATAATCCTATATTCTCGAGCACTAGTCAGGGATACACTATTAATATATAAAAATTAAATTATGAGTACTCACGTATCAATATTGAGATTCAATATTGCAGGAAAAGTACGTTGACGCAACGGAGATGATAAACACTAGTTTGACTTACGAGCAATACTCCCGAACCATACCCATAACCTCCATAGCTATAACCCATAATTTTCTTAGCTCTATCCCGCTCGAAAAACAATTTCGAAATCACTCAGACAGCACTCCGTCGTAATATTTTATGTATACTAATAATATCTTGAAATAATACGGAGTAAATATATGTATGTAAATCGATTGAGAGAGTTTAGAGAAAATATTTTCAAGTTTCTATGAAATAATGAAACCTATTGAATTCTATTTATAATAGATTTTTGAATTATTAAAGTGAATTATTAAAGTATGAATTATTAAAGTATGAATTATTAAAGTGAATTATTAAAGTATGAATTATTAAAGTGAATTATTAAAGTATGAATTATTAAAGTGAATTATTAAAGTTAAAGTAAAGTAAAAATAAAGTAAAGGTAAAGTTTAAGTATAGTAAAAGTATAAAACTATGTACGTATAATACGCGTATAAATATATATAATATTAATTTAAATCGTTATATATACTTAATAAAATAAAATATAAATATCGTTATCGTTATCATACTGATTAAGTAATGAGTTGTCAAAAGTGGTTCTAGATATTTATAAAAGTTATATACGTTTTAATAATAAAGTTCTTTTTAAACTGAAAACGTTTTTGTACGTTTGAAACTAAATCAAATAAATATGATAATTTTGTTTTCTAAAACTAAATATATTTAAGAATGATTTTGTTTAAAGGTTAAAATAATGGAAATCGTTATATCATAAAACGCTTTAGAAAAGTAGAATCATATATATTCATAATAGGTTTCAAGTTTTTAAATTACAGTCTGTTGGTGAAGCATGGGATAAAGTCCAAAGGTTAAATAAACGTATGAAATCATCTTAATGAAAAATGTCGAGTTACTTAACTTGTCGATATCCAACATCTAAGTTATTTACACTCCACGTTCTTACTTTTAAATCACTTTACCATTCTTCGAATATTGTCAAAAAAAATAGATTTCTTAAATCACAGTGGACCTCATAACATAGACACGTAATCATATCACAATGTATCTGATAAATCAATCATTTGATATTATCTTCTAATTCCGTTGATAACTATTAGAATATATTTTGAAACAAATACGTTTATATAAAGTATTATACGCCTAATACTTTGTTAATATTTTCAAGTTATAATATATACACATATACATATATAATCATGTTCATTCAATTTAATGGTTCGTGAATCGTTGGAACTTGGTCGAGGTTTAAATGAATGTATGGACACAGTTTAAAATTCTCGAGATTCAACTTAACAAACTTTGCTTATCGTATCAGAATAATATAAAGATAAAGTTTAAATTTGGTTGGAAATTTCTGGGTTGTCACAGTACCTACCCATTAAAGAAATTTCGTCCCAAAATTTGAATGGGATGGTCATGGCTGACAATAAGTATGTTTTCATGACGTACACGAGTTAAAAATTAGAGTTTTATTATCATCAAGTAATATAGATAAAGCAATTTGATTTTTGTAAAGAGTATAGTGAAGTTATCACAAAAGAATGAAATGAGTAAATGCACGTTCTTTTTAACCAATGACATAGTCACGGTTGATTTTCGGAATTCAAGGAATTTAGAGAAAATCTTCATAATAAGATTTGGTTCTTTGGTAATTAAGGAAGTTAGGATCCACTTGATTAAATGCGATAATCTGTTTTGATTGCTCTATCGGATATTTTACTATATATCCACCCCTTCTTTTCCTTATTTTCACAACTCACACCTTTTATTCTTTCTCCCTCAATTCATACTTTATATCATTCGCTAATATGCTCCATCCAGTTCTAATTCTTGATATACTCCTAACTTTCATATCTGTCATTCTTCTTTTTCATCTGCCGCCGGAAGAATCTACTTACTTCTATTATACTCTTGGTTTTATAATGTTTTTAGTTCTCCCGTGTCTTTATATTGCTATATGCATCGATATATATGGTTTGTAATTTCTGGGTTGTTGTTGGGTTGTATATCTTCCTGTGTCTTTATATTGCTATATGCATCGATATATATGCATCGATATATATGGTTTGTAATTTCTGGGTTCTCGTTACAAGATGCGAATAATTAAATGATGGGGTTTCGGTAAATATAATGATTCTTCGGAAGGTCAAAGATCAGTGAAGTTGTGAATAAGTTTATTTCTAATGTGGTGGAACATGAAAGGTTCTCTGGTAACAAAAGGGTAATCATATATATCAAGATTATGATAAGACTACTCCGAATGAAAAATCGAAGTTGTCTTGTTGGAGCTGTGATAGAATTTGCTACTTTGAAAAGGAATTGCAAAGTTATTTTTGCTAATAAATGCCAAAGGATCTGACACAGATATGTGTTGAATTATGACTTTGGTTTCAAGAGCTTTTTAAGTACATAACTGTGGGTAATATGTGGTTGGATCATCATCTCGATTGCTCATTATTTAAAATGTCTTCAGAAATTTTTCGAAGGGCTTGAACACAGATTGTAATCGTTAATATACATTTGATGTTCTAACACAGTTTTGAAGTCAAAGTATAGCTCTGAAAGATGTAGGAATCTAAAAGTGATGGTACCGGTTATATCTCGAATTGAATTCCGAGGTTTCAAAATCAGAATATGTATTTGAGTTTGAATGAGTATGGTTGTTTTAATTTCTATGAAAGAATGTATATTATTGTGAAAGTAGGAAGCATAGTTGATAATTTGCTTAATCAGATTCGAAGAATGTAACATATTAATTGTGAATTTATATATCTATCGGGTATTACCTACCCGTTAAAAAAAAATTTCACAATTAATATTTTGTACAAAAGAATTTTTACTACAGTCTTTATGAAAATATATATATGTATATATTCTCTTCAGATGTAACATAGATTTTAACGAGTTAATACTAAATTAAACTCATTCGATATACGGTTGGAACTAGAATTGAATAATCCCTTAAAGGCTTTAGAGATTACATAAGTATTTCTTCAATAATATTGAAATTATGAATCAATACTTCGTTATTTGTTGAGGCGTGATGTTGGTTTTCGTTAAATTCTTGTGAACTTCGCAAAGTACGAATGATGTTATCTGAAAAGTTTCGGTTACATCGATGATGAAAGTGTAAAATCAAATATATACTTGATTTATTATGAATTGGAATTTGTTGAATTGAGACAGAGATTGTAGTTAATTATGGTTAAGTTGTGGCGAAGGACGTACATTATTGCATATTTGTAATATGAATTAACCGAGTAGTTAAGATTCACACACAATAGCTTAGCACGGAAAGATTTATTTTTATTTCAATATATATATATATATATATATATATATATATATATATATATATATATATATATATATATAAAATATACATATAATTTCTTCAGAGGGATTGAGTTAATTCTTCATAACTCGTTGATAAAATATACGCGTTATTGATTCGTAATGATGTCCACAGTGATTCTTGAACTGACGGAGTTTGTGATGTTATAGGTGTTGCTGATTCTGATGCTGACTGCACTGACGATGCTGGTGACGCTGACGGTACTGTTGATGCTGTTGGTAAAACAAGTTTAGCATGTTAACCACACACCATTTTTGTCAGGGTTTCTACTCTTCCTTCTATCATTTTGGTTCCCTTAACTGATTTATGATTAGGGCTAGATTAGATAATCTCTAAGACTTTAGAGATTACATAATCACCGCGGAATGTTTCTCCATTGAAGTTATGAATTAATACTTCGTCAGTTATTGTTGTTGGTACTCCTTGGTATCTATGGTGCGTATGACGTTGATGCTCGTGGGACAGATTGTGAAGTTGAGGTTTACGATGCGGTTGTGGTTGGAGGTGGTAATGGTACTGTTGGCGTTGATGATGGTGGTACTGGTTATACTGCTGGTGCTGCTGCTGGTGTTTGTAATCTTTGTACCATATTCTCCAAAGCCACTACCCGAGCGTGAAGCTCGTTGACTTCTTCTATTACACCGGGGTGATTGTTGGTTCGGATGAGCGGATAAATAAAATCTAGAATTTGATGTAGTATATAATCGTGATGAGATAATCTGGAATGAGAGAGAAAATGGTGTTTCGAATTGGTTCGCCGGTAAGAGCTTCAGGTTCTTCGTCAAGAGGGCAATGGGGTGGATAGAAGGGATCACCTTCTTCTTGTCTCCAATGATTGAGGAGGCTACGAATGCATCCCCAATTCATCCAGAGTAGATGATGGCTGATTGGTTGATCCATTCCGGTCACACTGCTTTCAGAGCTGGAGTGGGATTCTATTTCGAAATCCGAGGAACTTGAATTAATGATGAATTCTATTTCGTATGATTAAATAAGGATTGTTCTATATGAAATGATTTTCGGTTATCGGATGGTATTCTAATTACATAGAATATCCATAGATATAGAACAAAAGATTTCGTAGATTACGGAGGAATTTACGGGATATGTCAGGTAAAGTTTAAAGTAACAGATATGATAAGATATGATTTAGCAGATACGCTAAGATGTGAATTTTGTCTATACACTACTCATGCAATTAATGTAGCAAGACGTGTCTAGACTAGTAATGATAAGCAGGTAATTTCCTAAGAATGATAAGCAGATGATTTCTGACTAAAAATGATAAGCAAAACTTTTGACATGCAGACACGGTCGAAGTCCAGACTCACTAATGCATCCTAACGACTTATCAGTTAGGCACACTAATGCAGACCTGGTTCGCTAAGACCACCGCTCCGATACCAACTGAAAGAACCCGTTCATATACATTATAAACGATTCATAATAGTTGATTTCATCGCGAGGTATTTGACCTCTATATGATACATTTCTAGACGAGTTCCTAATGCTTGCTGTAATGTCTGCCAGAATCTTGAAATAAATCTGCCATCCCTATCAGAGATAATAGAGATTGGTATTCCATGTCTGGAGACGACTTCCTTCAAATACAGTCGTGCTAACTTCTCCATCTTGTCATCTTCTCTTATTGGCAGGAAGTGTGCTGATTTAGTGAGACGATCAACTATTACCCAAATAGTATCAAAACCACTTGCAGTCCTTGGCAATTTAGTGATGAAATCCATGGTAATGTTTTCCCATTTCCATTCCGGGATTTCGGGTTGTTGAAGTAGACCTGATGGTTTCTGATGCTCAGATTTGACCTTAGAACACGTCAAACATTCTCCTACGTATTTAGCAACATCGGCTTTCATACCCGGCCACCAAAAATATTTCTTGAGATCCTTGTACATCTTCCCCATTCCAGGATGTATTGAGTATCTGGTTTTATGAGCTTCACTAAGTACCATTTCTCTCATATCTCCAAATTTTGGTACCCAAATTCTTTCAGCCCTATACCGGGTTCCGTCTTCCTGAATATTAAGATGCTTCTCCGATCCTTTGGGTATTTCATCCTTTAAATTTCCCTCTTTTATAACTCCTTGTTGCGCCTCTTTCATTTGAGTAGTAAGGTTAGTGTGAATCATTATATTCATAGATTTTACTCGAATGGGTTCTCTGTCCTTTCTGCTCAAGGCGTCGGCTACCACATTTGCCTTCCCCGAGTCGTAATGAATCTCAAAGTCGTAATCATTCAACAATTCAATCCACCTACGCTGCCTCATATTCAGTTGTTTCTGATTAAATATGTGTTGAAGACTTTTATGGTTAGTATATATAATACTTTTGACCCCATATAAGTAGTGCCTCCAAGTTTTTAATGCAAAAACAACAGCGCCCAATTTCAAATCGTGAGTCATATAATTTTACTCGTGAATCTTCAATTGTCTAGACGCATAAGCAATTACTTTCGTTCGTTGCATTAATACACAACCGAGACCTTGCTTTGAGGCGTCACAATATATCACAAAATCATCATTCCCATCAGGTAATGACAATATAGGTGCTGTAGTTAACTTTTTCTTTAATAATTGAAACGCTTTCTCTTGTTCATCTTTCCATTCAAATTTCTTCCCTTTATGCGTTAATGCAGTCAAGGGTTTTGCTATTCTGAAAAAGTCTTAGATGAACCTTCTGTAGTAACCAGCTAGTCCTAAAAACTGGCGTATGTGTTTCGGAGTTTTCGGGGTTTCCCACTTTTCAACGGTTTCAATCTTTGCTGGATCCACCTGAATACCTTCTTTGTTCACTATGTGACCGAGGAATTGAACTTCTTCCAACCAAAATGCACACTTTGAAAACTTAGCGTACATTTTTCTTTTCTTAACAACTCTAGCACTTTTCTCAAGTGTTCTTCGTGCTCTTGATCATTCTTCGAGTAAATAAGTATGTCATCGATGAACACAATGACAAACTTGTCAAGATATGGTCCACACACTCGGTTCATGAGGTCCATGAACACAGCTGGTGCATTAGTCGATCCAAATGGCATAACCATAAACTCGTAATGACCGTAACGCGTCCTAAAAGCAGTCTTTGGAATATCATCCTCCTTCACCCGCATTTGATGATATCCAGAACGTAAATCGATCTTCGAATAAACAGACGAGCCTTGTAGTTGATCAAATAAGTCGTCGATTCTCGGTAGTGGGTAGCAGTTCTTGATGGTAAGTTTGTTCAACTCTCGGTAGTTGATACATAACCTGAATATACCATCTTTCTTCTTGATAAACAAAACAGGAGCTCCCCACGGTGATGTGCTTGGTCGAATGAAACCACGCTCTAAAAGTTCTTGTAATTGGCTCTGAAGTTCCTTCATTTCACTAGGTGCGAGTCTGTATGGAGCACGAGCTATTGGTGCAGCTCCCGGTACAAGGTCTATTTGAAATTCAACGGATCGGTGTGGAGGTAGTCCCGGTAATTCTTTCGGAAATACATCGGGAAATTCTTTTGCGACGGAAATATCATTGATGTTCTTTTCTTCGAAATTGACTTTCTCGACGTGTGCTAGCACAGCATAGCAACCTTTTCTTATTAGTTTTTGTGCCTTCAGGTTACTAATAAGATTTAACTTCGCGTTGCTCTTTTCTCCGTACACCATTAAGGGTTTTCCTTTTTCTCGTATAATGAGAATTGCATTTTTGTAACAAACGATCTCTGCTTTCACTTCTTTCAACCAGTCCATACCAATTATCACATCAAAACTCCCTAACTCTACTGGTATTAAGTCAATCTTAAATGTTTCGCTAACCAGTTTAATTTCTCGATTCTGACATATATTATCTGCTGAAATTAATTTACCATTTGCTAATTCGAGTAAAAATTTACTATCCAAAGGCGTCAATGGGAAACTTAATTTAGCACAAAATTATCTACTCATATAGCTTCTATCCGCACCCGAATCAAATAAAACATAAGCAGATTTATCGTCAATAAGAAACGTACCCGTAACAAGCTCCGGGTCTTTCTGTGCTTCAGCCGCATTAATATTGAAAACTCTTCCATGGCCCTGCCCATTAGTATTCCCCTGATTCGGGCAATTTCTAATAATGTAGCCCGGTTTTCCACATTTATAACAAACAGCGTTGGTATTACTTGCTCCGACACTATTCGTTTCGGCATTACTTGTTCCGACATTATTTGCTCCCTTAGTTCTGTTAAACTTTGGTCCGTAGACCTCACACTTTGTCGCGCTATGACCATTTCTTTTACACCTGTTACAAAATGTCGTGCAAAACCCTGGTGATTTTCTTCACACCTATGACATGGCTGTTTTTGGTTTTTGTTGCCCGTTGTTGTTATCGAGGTTGTTGTTGGAATTGTTATTGTTGTTGAAACGGTTGTTGTTGTTGTTGTTGTTGGGATGTTTGTTGTAGTTATTGGTAGGATTGCGGTTATTGTTGCGATTGTTGTTGCGGTTGTTGGAATAGTTGTTGCGATTGTGGTTGTAATTGTTGTTGTTGTACTGGTGACTCTTGTCACCGTTTTCCTCCCACTTCCTCTTGAGTTGTTTCGTGTTGGCTTCTTCGGTCGCCTGCTCTTTAATTCTTCCCTCAATCTGATTTATGAGTTTATGAGCCATTCGACTTGCCTTCTGTATAGAAGCGGGCTCGTGTGAACTCACATCTTCTTGAATCCTTACTGGTAACCCTTTTACAAACGCGTCGATCTTCTCTTCTTCATCTTCGAATGCTCCCGGACACAATAGGCACAACTCTGTGAATCGTCATTCATATGTGGTAACGTCGAACCCTTGTGTTCGTAACTCTCTAAGTTCTGCCTTGAGTTTATTTACTTCATTTCTAGGACGGTACTGCTCGTTCATCAATTGCTTGAATGCCGACCACGGTAGTGCGTAAGCAGCATTTTGTCCTACCTGTTCAAGATAGGTGTTCCATCACGTTAACGCAGTACCTGTGAAGGTATGCGTAGCATACTTAACTTTGTCCTCTTCAGTACACTTATGGCAAACACCGATTCGACTTTCTCGGTCCACCGTTTCAATCCAATTGGTCCTTCGGTTCCATCAAATTTCAAAAGTTTGCAGGCAGTGAATTCTTTGTAGGAGCATCCTACACGATTTCTTGCGCCATTAGCTGCATTGCTAGATTCAGCATTATTATTGGTATGTAGCGTAACCTGTACTGTGGCTATGTTTGCAGCAAGAAAGGTACGAAATTCCTCTTCGTTCATATTCATGGTGTGTCGAGTAGTCGGTGCCATTTCCTTCAAAATAGACAACTGAATCGAGTTAATCGTACAGAATATTAAGAGTAGTCAATAGTATTTCATAGCATAATATGAACTCATTTATAAAAGCTTTTTCTTCATATTAGCGTTTTATAAGTTTAAATTCGGGTACTACCTACCTGTTAAGTTCATACTTAGTAGCTAATATACAATTCAACTACTACAATTCCATATGGAAATCTGATTATAGTAATATATCACATATAAATATTCTTCAAACTTACAACATCGCTATATTACATATAACATGAAATATAGTACACTTTGATACATGACAGTTTTGAAGATAAATCTAGTTAATACGCAAGTTGTTCAGCAAAGGAAATAAAGACACGTAATTCATAAGTCCAGAAACAAGTCATGCATTCTGGTTTTACTAAGACGACTTCTCATCCTTGGTCTTGTGGAAAATAATTGTTATGACTATTGGCAAGGCAGCATGTTGTAATGTCGTCAAAAGGACGAGGGTTTCGTAATGTCCAACAGCCCTGTAATAATCTAAAAACCTTGTTTCTCACCCCAACTACTGAATCCGTCACTTGTGGGAAGGTTTTATTTAAAAGTTGCAATCCAATGTTCTTTTTCTCACTTTGGTAAGAAGCGAACATCACTAACCCGTAAGCATAACATGCTTCTTTATGTTGCATTTTAGAAGCTCTTTCTAATTCACGAAATCCTATGTTGTGATATGTTGAGTCAAAATAGGCTCTTAACCTGTAGCGTAAAATTGCATTTGGGTTTCTCGCATTTAACGCTTTAAAGAAAACACGGCGTAACTTACGGTCTCCCCAATGTGATATACCCCACCTATCAAAGGAAAGCCTTTTATAAACTAAGGCATTTCGAAAGTCTTTCAAATGTTTGACAAGTTAATTTCGCCATAACTAAATGTGCTGATGAATTTTGACCGACTCTAGACAAGATTTCCTCAATCATATCCTCTGGTAGGTCTTCTAAAATATTCGGTTGTCTACCCTTAACGTCCATTTTGTTTTTATACTGTAAAATAGACAAGGATTAGATTCGTAAAAGATAATTAACAAACAATACAAGCAATTTTTACATAGAACATAAAAGTACAAGCACACTACAATACATATAATACACAACATGATTACAACCTTCTAATCTGAATCACTGGTTTCTTCTTCTTCGGACTTGGTTCGTTTTCCTAATTTTCTAGGAATATATGGTGTTCCTCTAATGCGAGCCGTCGTTTTCCATAATAGTTTAGAAAAACATAGTGGTTTAGAGGTTCCCGGGTCATTGTTACATTTTAGGAAATATTGATGTTGCCGATACATATAAAGTTCATCGGGGTTGGAATCGGGTTTCTCTATTTTTATACCTTTTCCCTTATTATTTTCTTTCGCTTTATTAAATTGGGTCGAGGTAATTTCTATAACATCATCGGAATCCTCATCGGGATCCGATTCATCGGAAAATTGGTAATCTTCCCAATATTTTGCTTCCTCGGCGGAAACACCATTGACCATTATTAACTTTGGTCCGTTGGTTGAAGATTTTCTTTTATTTAATCGATTTACTATAGGTATCAATATTTCTTCCTCCGAAACCTCTTCTTCTTCTGGTTCCTCCTCTTCCGATTCCTCCTCTTCTGGTTCCTCTTCTTCCGGTTCCTCCTCGGAAATTTGTGAATCTTCCCAAAATATATTCGACTCTTCATTATTATTAGGTTAATCAATGGAATTTGTACTAGAGGTAGACATTTATCACACAATATCAAACACGTTAAGAGATTAATATATCACATAATATTTACATGTTAATAATATATAGTTTTCAACAAAAAAAATGTTAAGCAATCGTTTTTGAAGAAAAACACGGTCGAAGTCCAGACTCACTAATGCATCCTAACAAACTCGGTAAGACACACTAATGCAATTTTCTGGTTCTCTAAGACCAACGCTCGGATACCAACTGAAATGTCCCGTTCATATTGATTATAAACGTTCCATATTAATTGATTTCGTCGCGAGGTTTTGACCTCTATATGAGACTTTTTCAAAGACTGCATTCATTTTTAAAACTACCATAACCTTTATTTTATCGATAAAGGTTTAAAAAGTATTACGTAGATTATCAAATAATGATAATCTAAAATATACCATTTACACATGACCATTACATAATGGTTTACAATAAGAATATATTACATCAAAAATAAGTTTCTTGAATGCAGTTTTTACATAATATCATACAAGCATGGACTCCAAATCTTGTCCTTATTTTAGTATGCAACAGCGGAAGCTCTTAATAATCACCTGAGAATAAACATGCTTAAAACGTCAACAAAAATGTCGGTGAGTTATAGGTTTAACCTATATATTATCAAATCATAATAATAGACCACAAGATTTCATATTTCAATATACATCCCATACATAGAGATAAAAATCATTCATATGGTGAACACCTGGTAACCGACATTAACAAGATGCATATAAGAATATCCCCTATCATTCCGGGAAATCCTTCGGACATGATAAAAACGAATTCGAAGTACTAAAGCATCCGGTACTTTGGATGGGGTTCGTTAGGCCCAATAGATCTATCTTTAGGATTCGCGTCAATTAGTAGATCGGTTTACTAATTCTTAGGTTACCAAGCAAAAGGGGCATATTCGGCTTCGATCATTCACCCATATAATGTAGTTTCAATTACTTGTGTCTATTTCGTAAAATATTTATAAAACTGCATGTATTCTCATCCCAAAATATTAGATTTTAAAAGTGGGACTATAACTCACTTTCACAGATTTTTTACTTCGTCGGGAAGTAAGACTTGGCCACTGGTCGATTCACGAACCTATAACAAATATGTACATATATATCAAAGTATGTTCAAAATATATTTACAATATTTTTAATACGTTTTACTGTTTTAAATTTATTAAGTCAGCTGTCCTCGTTAGTAACCTACAACTAGTTGTCCAAAGTTAGATGTACAGAAAAAATTGATATATATTATCTTGAATCAATCCACGACCCAGTGTATACACGTCTCAGGCTAGATCACAACTCAAAGTATATATATTTTTGGAATCAACCTCAACCCTGTATAGCTAACTCCCACATTACTGTATATAGAGTGTCTATGGTTGTTCCAAATAATATATACACATGGGTCGATATGATATGTCAAAACATTTGCATACGTGTCTATGGTATCCCAAGATTACATAATATATTAGAATACATGTATAATACAATATAAGTTAGCTAGGATATAATTAATATAGATTTGTTACCAATTTTCACGTAGCTACAACAAGAAAAATTATCCAATCTTATTTTACCCATAACTTCTTTGTTTTAAATCCGTTTTGAGTGAATCAAATTGCTATGGTTTCATATTGAACTCTATTTTATGAATCTAAACAGAAAAAGTATAGGTTTATAGTTAGAAATATAAGTTACAAGTCGTTTTTGTAAGAGGTAGTCATTTCAGTCGAAAGAACGACGTCTTGATGACCATTTTGAAAAACATACTTCCACTTTGAGTTTAACCATGATTTTTGGATATAGTTTCATGTTCATAAGAAAAATCATTTTCCCAGAAGAACAACTTTTAAATCAAAGTTTATCATAGTTTTTAATTAACTAACCCAAAACAGCCCGCGGTGTTACTACGACGGCGTAAATCCGGTTTTACGGTGTTTTTCGTGTTTCCAGGTTTTAAATCATTAAGTTAGCATATCATATAGATATAGAACATGTGTTTAGTTAATTTTAAAAGTCAAGTTAGAAGGATTAACTTTTGTTTGCGAACAAGTTTAGAATTAACTAAACTATGTTCTAGTGATTACAAGTTTAAACCTTCTAATAAGATAGCTTTATATGTCATAATTTAGTAATGAAATTTTGTCGTTCACAAGAAATTCACAAAATTCGGACAACATTTTTCCGAACGATATTATGTCGTTCGAAAAAGTCCTATAAACAATAAAACAATCTGCATTTTAGTCAAAACTAGTTTTTGAACCCTCGCTTCGCGCCGGGGTTCGGTTTTCAATGTATTTTATTGCGTTTAGTTTGTAAAATTATTTTGTGGCTAACGATGATGTCGTTGAAGTGCAACTCGAGTCGAACTAAAAGGTATAACCCGTGAAAGATTTAAAAATTATTTTAAATTAACAATATACGTGCATCTCTGCGTTTCGCTATGGAATTGTCGACTTTTAAAAATTTAACGCAAAATCAACGTGTATGAAAAGTACCCCAAATATTTGGCGTTTTTTAAAAAGCGTCTGTTTTGCGTATAGTTAGTGACATTGTGTTCCTAAAATTATTTCGAGTTTAACGATGGTGTCGGAAAAATTTAACTCGTTGCGAGCGAGAAGATATGACCCGTTGAATATTTGGGTAGAGTTTACTTAAGATTTTTTATGAAAATGGTTAATTGACACTTTACCCCCCGTTTGGGGGGTCGATTTGAATGTTTGAAAAAAGTTTGAGGGGCTTTGTTGGTAAAATGAAATTTAGTAAAAAAAAAGGTGAAAAGTTGAAAATGCCCCTATACTATTCATCGTTTTTGTATATTAGATATATTAGATATATACTGTTTGTTCAATTACATTCGTAAACGCTAGACAAAATGAATTTTGTTTGTTCAATTACATTCGTAAACGTTAGACAAAATGTTTGTTTATGTTCGTTTCTTACTTTATGTTTGTTTAATAATAATTTGATAGAATGTATTTGTATACATATTATTATCATCATTCTGTATACAACATAAAAACGAAAGACTTTTTCATGTCTTGCAAACTTTGCTGATGTCACAGTTAAACGTTCGTAATGCTTTAGTAGCACGATCAAGCCCATGAACTTCCAACTTGAAATCATCTTTATGACTTCATGGATCAACTCTTACCCGCCTTTTGTCGTTCACAACTTGTATTCATAGTGTAAAAGTATCTCATTAAATATATGAATTAAGGCTAGTAAATAGTCATATACTTTTTTTTTTCCAATGTACGTTATATACGCAGAAAAATACTATTATATGCTATATGCTATATACATAAAAATAATGTGTTAATATAAACCATTATAACTTGTTAACATGTAGCAGTTTTTTGTCAAAAACACCAAAAATTAATTCTGCGATTTAGATCTTGTTAGCTAATGATTCCTTCATGAAAAGTATAGTAAATCGTGTTAACAACACTCGATCACTGTCATTTGTGCCAGAAACATCACTCAATTTTCAAATTTGATGAAATGATGAATATGAAAAACACCAAAAATTAAAATTGAGATATGTTGCTTTTAGGAGATGAATCCAATAAGAAAGTTGCTTGCAAACCTTTATACATTACTCGAAAATCACCTTCTTAACCTGAAATCACTTGTAATCTTCTAATTTGAATTGTGAAAATTCAGTTGACCTTTTAACACGTAGTTTGACCTCCAAATTCGATCTCGATTTAGAGAGTTATAATCTATAAATTTGCAGAAATCATAACGACATGATTCTAAGTACTTATGCATTTTTACTTTTCTCTAAATCGTTCTAGATTAATTCAGAGACCAAATCGGCCACGTTCTTCACATAATGATGCAAAAACTCTAAATTTGTTGATGTTTATCGAGGTTCATTAATGAGTTTGTGTTTAGAATGATCAAACGCAGTTAACTGCAAACTTTGATAAGTTTTGGTCAAGTTTTGAGGTGTTTTCGATTTGCACCACCATAAACCGTCATGGACCACCATAGCTTCTGCAGAATTTTTCTGAAGGGTTTAAGTTGCTCAATAGTCATATACATTTTTTTTTGTTCCAATGTAGGCTATATACCACAAAAAATACTAAAAAGCATGTTTAGCCGATAACATGTTACTTTTTGTTTACATCGATACATTTTTTGAAAGTATGCGACCTACATTAGTATTTTGTGGGGTATATGTTCTATATTTGAATAATAAAAAAAAATTATGGCTATTGAGCAACTTAAACCCTAAATATATCAATAAATATAAGTGTCAAGTATTTATAATCACATCTTCTAAAATAATCAATGTAAAAACCACATTTTTTTACAAAAAAAAGTTATATAAGGTGTTATGATGACAAATTAAATTTATTTTTTTTCGTACGTGATAGCTACTAACATTGTTTGAGTTATAAATTTATGAAGTTTTTGAATAAATAAACTTTAAAGCTTTAAGAATTTGAATGATTTATAAGTTTTAAATGAACTCGATTTTAAACGACGATAACATGCTCGATAATTTGAATGAAATTTATAAATGACGTAAAATTAATGTAGTAATTTTATAATTGAATAAATAAATAAAAAAGAACGTATCATTTTTTATAAGTGTCCTCGATATAATTTAATGAGAATATTAAGAAAAAATTAATGTACCGAATGGTTAAGAGTGTATTTCGACACTGAATGATTTTTCACAAATTTATCAATCAGACGACACAAACAAATGTAATGAATGGTGAACATTTCATCATTCATACTGAACCAAACCAAGAGGGCAACAGGTTATCAAATGTATCCTTAATATATGAACTTCAATTAAGGCTAGTTATAATACAAAATTTTAAACTACTTAGACCATTTTCAACGGACCTCGTGATAGGTGAAAGGACCCGTTCATATACAATATAAATAATTCACAATAGTTGATTTCTTTGAGAGGTATTTGACCTCTATATGATACGTTTTACAAACATTGCATTCGTTTTTAAAAGACAAACTATCATCACATCGGAAATTGACGGCATGCATACCATTTCATAACATATCCCACTATAAACGACTTAATAATATTCATGATGAACTCAACGACTCGAATGCAACGTCTTTTGAAATATCCATGAATGACTCCAAGTAATATCTCTTAAATGAGCAAATGCATAGCGGAATATTTCTTTCATACCAGAGAATAAACATGCTTTAAAGTGTCAACCAAAACGTTGGTGAGTTCATAGGTTTATCGTAAACAATAAAATTCATCATTTTAATAGACCACAATATTTAATATTCCCATTTCCCATAAACATCATGCATAAAATTCATTCATATGGATTGAACACCTGGTAATCGACCTTAACAAGTTGCATATAGAATGTCCCCATCATTCCGGGACAACTTCGGACATGATAAATTCGCCATCATTTCGGGACAACTTCGAACATGATAAATTCGCCATCATTCCGGGACAACTTCGGACATAATAAATTCGCCATCATTCCGGGACAACTTCGGACATGATAAATTCGCCATCATTCCGGGACAACTTCGGACATGATAAATTCGCCATCATTCCGTGTGATGACCCATCCTCATCCATCCGGACGAAGTCCATATCGATTATAAATGATTCATAATAGTTGATTACATCGCGAGGTACTTGACCTCTATATGATACATTTTTACAAACATTGCATTCGTTTTGAAAAGACAATCTTTCATTACATTGAAAGTTGATGACATGCATACCATCTCATAATATTTCCAACTATAATTGACTTAATAATAATCTTGATGAACTCAATGACTCGAATGCAACATCTTTTGAAATACGTCATGAATGACTCCAAGTAATATCTCTAAAATGAGCAAATGCACAGCGGAAGGTTTCTTTCATACTTGAGAATAAACATGCTTTAAAGTGTTAACCAAAAGGTTGGTGAGTTCATAGGTTTAATTTCTATATAATAATCATAATATTTAATAAGCCACAAGATTTCATTTAATTAAATGCGCAGGATCATTACAACTGCAAAAATCATTCATACGATGAATCGCCTGGTAATCGACCTTAACATAGAGCGCTTAAGATATCTGGCATCATACATTCCACTATTCAAATGTATGACAAGAACCCTTCGAAGTACTAAAGCATTTCCACTATTCGAAAATGGGGATGGTTGGTGCCCGTAGATCTACCTTTAGGATTCGCGTCAATTAGTGTTTTTCACTAATTCTTAGGTTACCAAGCATAATAATAATAAGTACAGATATCTGGTATAACAAGACAATCGTAGAATGTAGTTACATGAACTTGTGCTTATTTTGTAAAACATTTATAAAAATAGCGCATGTATTCTCAGTCCCAAAAAAATATATATATTGCAAAAGCATTTAAAAAGGGAGCAAATGAAACCCACCTAATGTATTTTGTAGTAAAAATACATAGGACGACATTGCACAAGTATTGGGTTGGCCTCGGATTTACGAACCTATATCATTTGTATTTTATATATTAAAACATATAATTGTAATTGAACAATTGTATGTATTATTATTAGGGATATGATTTTTATATTAATACTTGTATATTTCATTATTTAATTAAATGTATTTATTTTATATATTTTTAACCAATATAGTTGAGTTATGTGTAATAAATATATTGCTATATAAAGATCATTTATTAATAATTGTAAATATACTAAATTAAGGATAGTAATAATAATAATGATCGTAATATTAATAATAATAATGTTAATTTTTATAATGATAACTTTAATAAAAGTAACACTTTAATAAATGTTAAATTTTAAGAAAAATGATAATTTTGATAATAATAATAATAAAATGTTACTTTACTTAAATTTTGTAATGATAATATTATTACATAAATGATAACCTTAACGATAGTAAACACATTAATAATACTTATAAGATTAGTGATAATAAAAATAATAATGGTTATACTAATTATAATTATGATAATATTAATAATAATAATAATTACAATACTAATAATAATAACACTAATACTTAATACTAATACTAATAATTTTTAGTGATATTAATTAATAACAACTAGAATGATAATAATAATAATCATATCATAAATGTTAACATAATAATAACAATTTATAATAACAATAATGATCACAATAATAATAATGAAACTGATAATAACAATAATAATAAAACTAAATAAATAAATAAAAACTGAGTTACCTTCAAGAAATCAGGCCAGAAAAAATATGCTGCCTGGCCAGGGACTCGAACCCCGTACCTCTCGCATACCCGAACCACTCCCTAACCATACGGCTATCGCCTATTTTCTGAATATAATTCCTCCTTAAATATATATAAATTGTATTTTTTTTTATCTCTATTGCTCCTTCTTCCCAGATCAAACAGAACTCAAACCAACACTCAACACACTCTAACTAAATGATTTTAGGTTCATCGCTAGAATTCGAAGTAATTGGTATCAATTAATTTGGGTTTAACAGATCGTAAAAAAAATTTATATATATAAATAGAAAAATACCGCTGTTGTGTTCATCATGAACTCAATCAATGGTTTTAAAATTTAGAAAGTTATAGACCTCGATTCCTACATGAAACATGTTGTAATCCGTCCCTAGAAACTATCTCAATCTTCAATTTTACCAGAAAACTTCTGCAGATCATGAATTTGGTTTATAAAAACTCGTTTGACTTTTTGCTCTTAAACTTTGACCTCAAAATTTAATACTCAATTCGTGAGATTGAAAGTTAGAAATTTTCAGGTAGATTAACGACTTGATTCCTAACACTTTGGCATTTTTTAGAATTTGAATAAAGAACCGAGTTTGATCCTTCGATTTAAAGTGTGAAGAACAGAGGTATATGTGTTATTATTTCTGGTATGCATTCCAAATAAACAATACTCCAATCACTGCATATAATAACGATAATAATAATGTGAGTTAGGTAATGGATGCAGTGTTCCTCATTGGATTTTAGTGATGAGAGTCGACAGTTTATCACAGATAAACAGAAGAGATTAAGAAAAAAATTAGTTGATAGAAATAGATATCTAATCTGCTAATATATATATATATATATATATATATATATATATATATATATATATATATATATATATATACGTGTAATATATCTGTATTTATCTGTATATTTTACGTATCTGAATATATCTCAGGCTCTATATACCAATTCCTAATATATATATATATATATATATATATATATATACATTTAAATCAGTATATATTTAGATATATATGTTTTAATATATATCTGTACATGTATTACCCATATAATATAATTAATCTTTTTAATTTATCAATTCAATAATATTAATAATACTTTATAATAATAATAATAATAGTTCTTAATAATAATAATAATAATAATAATAATAATAATAATAATAATAATAATAATAATAATAATATTAATATCTAATAGTAATATTAATATTAATTATAATAACTAAAATTATAATTTTTCCTATTAGTTATGATATTAACAATGATGATAAAAATTTTAATAAAGATGATAGATCAAAAGCATTAAATTTCGATATTTATGTATCATGTAATAATTTTAACAATACTAGTATTAATACTAATATTAATATTAATGAATTACTGTTTAGTAATATTAATAACCATATTTTAATTTGTATTATTTATTATGTGATATAATATATTATATATTAACTTTTATTTATAAATTTTATATATATTACAATATACACATAATAATAATTTATACATAGAAATCATAAATATATACATAGATTCATTTTAAATTTACACTTAATTATTTTGTATATTATTTTAAAATTTTAATTCTAATTAGTTAAAGTGTATTATTTTTTTTATTTAAGTAAAATTGTCCATATACGTTTATATTTTATCTACATAATTAATTACACATAACTGTTCGTGAATCATTGGGCATGGTCAAAGGTCAAAATGTATCCATGTAAACTGTTTCAATGTTTTCGAGACTCAACAATACAGACTTTGCTTATCGTGTCGAAATCATACAAAGATTAAGTTTAAATTTAATCGAAAATTTCCGGGTCGTCACAGTACCTACCCGTTAAAGAAATTTCATCCCGAAATTTGAGTGAGGTCGTCATGGCTAACACTAAAAATGTTTTTATGATGAATATGAGTTGATAGATAGAGTTTTATTACCATAGAGTAATGTGGATAAAACAATTCGATTATTCGAAGAGTATGAATGAAGCTATCACAAAAGATTGAGATAGAGACTTAACTTTTGTCATAGTCACAGTTGATTTTCGAAATTCAAGGAATTTAAAGAAAATCTTCGAAATCTAAAGATTTGATTCTTCGGCGAATAATAAAATTAAGATCTCTATAATTAAATACGGTGATCTGCCTCGATTTACTCTGTCTGGTATTTCCATTATAAATTAATCTCTTCTGTTCCATTGTTCTCACCATTCCTATACTTCCTTTCTTAGTTCACACATCCAAAAGATTGTGAAAATGCTTAATCCAGTTCTAATCCTTGTCCTTATCCTTACTATCGCAACAATCATTCTCCTTTTTCAACTTCTACCGGAGGAATCTATTTTCTTCTACTTCGCCCTTGGGGCTATAGTGTTTTTAATTCTCCCGTGCCTTTATGTTGCGATAAACATTGATGTACACGGTTTGTAATTTCCGTGTTGTTATTGGGCTTTATATTTTCTCTTATATTTTGGAGCTCTTTTTCTTTTTATTCTCTTCTCGCCCTCTAGTAAAACGAGTAACAGTCTAGAATTCGTAAGTATGAAACTTCAAATGAACTTAATGTTCTAAACAAGAAAGAATATAATATCACGATTTGATTTGTCAAATTAACATAATTACTGAGAATAGAACTATCAAGAATATATTTTCTTGATATGTTCAGAAGTTAATCAGAATGAAAGAGTTATGTAACATGACACATAATGACGTTATAATATGTGAATCATCATGTTCCATTTAGAAACTTAGCATGACTTACTGTAATATAATCACGTTGATCAAGTGTCATTATATTATGTTAACTCATGCATCAGTTCCCAACATTACTTCAATAACATTCATATTTTAAGCTCGAAAGTTTACAGAATATAGAAACTAACAGTTTCTATATGATGTAACACCGATAGCACGAAGAGATTAATGATTTTAGATAAGAACAGTTATGAAAATATCTTCAGAAATATGGAGGATATTTATAATGAAAGATACGATGATATCTTGGAATTTCTAATATCGAAGAATGGTGAAGAAAATTTGTTCGCAAGAGTTTGGAGTCAGAAGCAAGGTATTCGCTAAAGATTTCATCAGAAACAGAATCATCAGGATTCTTAATGTACAAGTTTAGTCCTTGTGATTTGTTCAGAGACTCCTTCGTAGTTTGCTCAATTAGTTTTTCAATTTCAAACTTTTTCTGAGCTTTACCAACATACTATTCTTTATCATCAAACTTCTGATGGTTAAGATCGTTTACGGTTTTTGCTGCTTCATTCAGCTTTTTCAACTTTACGAGTATTGATTCACATACTGGGTGTTTTTCAGAGTTTCAGAATGGAAGATCGTAATTCTAGGAGATAATTATTATATGTATACATATAACTATTGATGTAGAAATGCTACTAGATTCGAAATACTGATTGCTGATTCTCGGTAATTGGTATGGCAATTATTGTTACAGGGTATAGATGAATACACGATGGGGTTTCAAAGAATATAATGATTTTTCGAAAAGTTCAAATTCATTAAAGTTGCTGGTAAGTTTACTACTAATGTGGTGGAATATAAACGGTTCCCCGGTAACGACGACGACAGGCAAACTTATATATCGAGGTTATAATAAGACTTATTCGAATAAAAAGTTGATATTGATTTGTTGAAGCTGTGACAAAATTGGCTAATTCTGGAAAGTGATTGTAAAGCTGTTTTTGGTAATAACAACGCCAAAAGAGCTAGCACATATAGGTGTTAAACGTTTACTCAGGTTCTGAGGGTTTTCAGGTGCATAACTATATGTATCAATCTTTTCTTCCGTAGATGAAGTGTGGTTGGTTCATCCTTTCGATTGAGGTGTTTTTAAGAATTATGAAAGGTTTGAACGCAGATTGGAACCGTCAAGATACAAATGAGGTTTAAGATGAAATCAAGTGGCAAACTTGAAGAGATATTTAGTTTTATATGTTATAATCAATATTTTAATTCATTTTAATTGTCCAATGTCATTAGTCCACAGTCGATAGTCCACAGTTAACAGTCCAATAATTCATATATAGCTTAATATATAATATTCGAATTAATTAATACGTATCGTGACACGTGTACATGTCTCAGACTAGATCACAACTCAAAGTATATATATTATTGTAGAATCAACCTCAACCCTGTATAGCTAACTCCAACATTACTACATATAGAGTGTCTATGGTGATTTCAAATAATATATATAGATGCGTCGATATGATATGTCAAAACCTTGTATACGTGTCCCGATATTTAAAGTGCGTAAAATAAATAACAGAAATTAAATGATGATAAATAAAATTACGAGAATTTAAATTAAGATAATTAAATTGCGGTAAATAAAATATAACCAGTTAGCTAAGAACAGTTAGCTAGGAACAGTTAGCGTGGATTCTTAACAATATTTCAATTAGTTAGTTCGTTTGTTTCTAACAAATTTTATTTTGGTTCAATGTTTTCTTCATTATGCCACTTGTTGGATTCTGAGAAGTCAAAATCCAAATATGAAATTGAATGAAAATGGTTATTCTGTGGTGAATGGATTCGTATACTTTTGGATGTGAGTAGGATAGTAAATGACTATTGAATTAGATTCGAAGAATATACAGTGTAACTTATTAATGTGAAATCTTAATATTCCTCGAGTATTACCTACCCGTTAAAATATTTCCACCATTAACAGTTTGTACGAAAGGATTTTTTAATTACAATCTTTATGAAGATATACGTATGTATATATTTTCTTTAGATGTAATAATGGATTTAATGAGTTAATATGATATTAATCTCATTTGCTTTTCGATTTGAGCTAGAATAACTAATCTCTAAAACTATTCGGAACCACATATTCTTCGCAGAATATTAATGAAATTATGAGTCAATACTTCATCGGTTATTGTTGTTGGTACTCCTTGGTATCTATGGTGCGTATGATGTTGATGTTCGTGGGATAAATTGTGAATTTGAGGTGTGAGATGCGGATGTTGCTGTTGCTGGATGATGGTGGTACTGTTTATACTGCTGGTGCTGCTGATGCTGTTTGTACTGCTGATGGTGACGGTGCTGATGTTGATGATGCTTGTGGTGCTTGTGATGATTGCAAGTTGTGCACCATATTCTCTAAAGCCACCACTCTAGCACGAAGCTCGTTAACTTCTTCTATTACACCAGGGTGGTTGTCGGTTCGGACAAGCGGATGAATAAGATCTAGAATTTGGTTTAGTATATAATCATGACGAGATACTCTGGAAATGAGAGAGAAAATGGTGTTTCGAACAGGTTCGCCGGTAAGTGCTTCAGGTTCATCGTCAAGAGGGTAATATGGTGGGTGAAAGGGATCACCTTCTTGTTGTCTCCAATAATTAAGTAGACTACGAACGCATCCTCAATTCATCCAGAATTGGTGATGACTAATTGGTTGATCCATTCCGGTTACACTTTCTTCGGAGCTTGAGTTGAAATCCATATCGGAATAGCTGTCGAAATCTAAGGAATTTGAACTAGTTGTGAGTTCCGTCTTGTACAATTAGATAAAGGATTTTTGATATGAAATGATTTTCGAATATCGAATGATATTCTAATTATTTATAGAATATCTATACATACTTCCAAAGATCCCGTAAATTACAGAGGAAATTAAGGAAACGTGTCAGACGAGATTTAATGTGATGGGATGTGACTTTGTCTGTACATCATCTATGCAATAATTGCATTACGACGTGTCGAGACTGAATATGATAGGTAGATACTTTTCGACAAAGAACGGTAAGCAAAACTTTTGACATGTGGACCAGGTTAAAGTCTAGACTTACTAATATATCCTAACAACTACTAGGTCGAAGTCCAGACTCACTAATGCATCCTAACAACTACTAGTTAGACACACTAATGCAAGACCTGGTTCGCTACGACCACCTCTCTGATACCAACTGTAATGACCCATCCTAATCCATCCGGACGAAGTCCATGTCGATTATAAACGATTCATAATAGTTGATTACATCGCGAGGTACTTGACCTCTATATGATACATTTTTACAAACATTGCATTCGTTTTTGAAAAGACAATCTTTCATTACATCGAAAGTTGACGACATGCATACCATCTCATAATATATCCAACTATAATTGACTTAATAATAATCTTGATGAACTCAATGACTCGAATGCAACGTATTTTGAAATACGTCATGAATGACTCCAAATAATATCTCTAAAATGAGCAAATACACAGCGGAAGGTTTCTTTCATACCTGAGAATAAACATGCTTTAAAGTGTCAACCAAAAGGTTGGTGAGTTCATAGGTTTAATTTCTATATAATAATCATAATATTTAATAAGCCACAAGATTTCATTTAATTAAATGCGCAGGATCATTACAACTGCAAAAATCATTCATACGATGAATCGCCTGGTAATCGACCTTAACATAGAGCGCTTAAGATATCTGGCATCATACATTCCACTATTCAAATGTATGACAAGAACCCTTCGAAGTACTAAAGCATTTCCACTATTTGAAAATGGGGATGGTTGGTGCCCGTAGATCTACCTTTAGGATTCGCGTCAATTAGTGTTTTTCACTAATTCTTAGGTTACCAAGCATAATAATAATAAGTACAGATATCTGGTATAACAAGACAATCGTAGAATGTAGTTACATGAACTTGTGCTTATTTTGTAAAACATTTATAAAACAGCGCATGTATTCTCAGTCCCAAAAAAATATATATATTGCAAAAGCATTTAAAAAGGGAGCAAATGAAACTCACCTAATGTATTTTGTAGTAAAAATACATAGGACGACATTGCACAAGTATTGGGTTGGCCTCAGATTCACGAACCTATATCATTTGTATTTTATATATTAAAACATATAATTGTAATTGAACAATTGTATGTATTATTATTAGGGATATGATTTGATATTAATACTTGTATATTTCATTATTTAATTAAATGTATTTATTTTATATATTTTTAACCAATATAGTTGAGCTATGTGTAATAAATATATTGCTATATAAAGATCATTTATTAATAATTGTAAATATACTAAATTAAGGATAGTAATAATAATAATGATCGTAATATTAATAATAATAATGTTAATTTTTATAATGATAACTTTGTTAAAGGAACACTTTAATAAATGTTAAATTTTTAAGAAAAATGATAATTTTGATAATAATAATAATAAAATGGTACTTTACTTAAATTTTGTAATGATAATATTATTACATAAATGATAACCTTAACGATAGTAAACACATTAATAATACTTATAAGATTAGTGATAATAAAAATAATAATGGTTATGCTAATTATAATTATGATAATATTAATAATAATAATTACAATACTAATAATAATAACACTAATACTTAATACTAATACTAATAATTTTTAGTGATATTAATTAATAACAACTAGAATGATAATAATAATAATCATATCATAAATGTTAACATAATAATAACAATTTATAATAACAATAATGATCACAATAATAATAATGAAACCGATAATAACAATAATAATAAAACTAAATAAATAAATAAAAACTGAGTTACCTTCAAGAAATCAGGCCAGAAAAAATATGCTGCCTGGCCAGGGACTCGAACCCCGTACCTCTCGCATACCTGAACCACTCCCTAACCATACGGCTATCGCCTATTTTCTGAATATAATTCCTCCTTAAATATATATAAATCGTATTTTTTTTATCTCTATCGCTCCTTCTTCCCAGATCAAACAGAACTCAAACCAACACTCACCACACTCTAAATAAATGATTTTAGGTTCATCGCTAGAATTCGAAGTAATTGGTATCAATTAATTTAGGTTTAACAGATCGTAAAAAAATATATATATATAAATAGAAAAATACCGCTGTTGTGTTCATCATGAACTCAATCAATGGTTTTAAAATTTAGAAAGTTATAGACCTCGATTCCTACATGAAACATGTTGTAATCCGTCCCTAGAAACTATCTAAATCTTCAATTTTACCAGAAAACTTCTGCAGATCATGAATTTGGTTTATAAAAACTCGTTTGACTCTTTGCTCTTAAACTTTGACCTCAAAATTTCATACTCAATTCGTGAAATTGAAAGTTAGAAATTTGCAGGTAGATTAACGACTTGATTCCTAACACTTTGGCATTTTTTAGAATTTGAATAAAGAACCGAGTTTGATCCTTCGATTTAAAGTGTGAAGAACGGAGGTATATGAGTTATTATTTCTGGTATGCATTCCAAATAAACAATACTCCAATCACTGCATATAATAACGATAATAATAATGTGAGTTAGGTAATGGATGCAGTGTTCCTCATTGGATTTTACTAATGAGAGTCGACAGTTTATCACAGATAAACAAAAGAGATTAAGAAAAGAATTAGTTGATAGAAACGGATATCTAATCTGCTATTAATATATATATATATATATATATATATATATATATATATATATATATATATATATATATATACGTGTAATATATCTGTATTTATCTGTATATTTTACGTATCTGAATATATCTCAGGCTCTATATACCGATTCCTAATATATATATATATATATATATATACACATTTAAATCAGTATATATTTAGATATATATGTTTTAATATATCTGTACATGTATTACCCATATAATATAATTAATCTTTTTAATTTATCAATTCAGTAATATTAATAATACTTTATAATAATAATAATAGTTCTTAATAATAATAATAATATAATAATAATATTATTAATATTAATTATAATAACTAAAATTATAATTTTTCATATTAGTTATGATATTAACAATGATGATAAAAATTTTAATATTGATGATAGATCAAAAGCATTAAATTTCCATATTTATGTATCATGTAATAATTTTAATAATACTGGTATTAATACTAATATTAATATTAATGAATTACTATTTAGTAATATTAATAATCATATTTTAATTTGTATTATTTATTATGTGATATAATATATTATATATTAACTTTTATTTATAAATTTTATATATATTACAATATACACATAATAATAATTTATACATAGAAATCATAAATATATACATAGATTCATTTTAAATTTACACTTAATTATTTTGTATATTATTTTAAAATTTTAATTCTAATTAGTTAAAGTGTATAATTTTTTTTATTTAAGTAAAATTGTCCATATACGTTTATATTTTATATACATAATTAATTACACATAATTGTTCGTGAATCATTGGGCATGGTCAAAGGTCAAAATGTATCCATGTAAACTATTTTAATGTTTTCGAGACTCAACAATACAGACTTTTCTTATCGTGTCGAAATCATACAAAGATTAAGTTTAAATTTAATCGGAAATTTCTAGGTCGTCACATTCGGGGATAACTTCGGACACGATAAATTCGCCATCATTTCGGGACAACTTCGGACATGATAAATAGGGCATATTCTATTTCGATAATTCAACCATTGAATGTAGTTTCGATTACTTGTGTCTATTTCGTAAAACAGATATAAACGTAGCGCATGTATTCTCAGTCCCAAAAATATATATTGTAAAAGCATTTAAAAAGGGAGCAAATGAAACTCACGCATATAAATATTGTAAAACAGTTAATAAAGCATTTGCATGTATTCTCAGCCCAAAAATATAAAGAGTAAAAGGGGGCAAATGAAACTCACTATACAATATTTTGTAGTAAAAATATTCATACGACGATGCTGAACAATGCAGGGTTGGCCTTGGATTCACGAACCTATATCATTTGCGTGTGTGTGTGTGTGTATATATATATATATATATATATATTAAAACATATATTTGTAGTCGAACAGATATATATATATATATATATATATATATATATATATATATATATATATATATATATATTATTGTTGGTGATATAATGTTTATATCAATAACTTATATACTTTATTATATTCCTTTTATATATTTTTAATAAATCACAATATTAATATAGTTAAGTTTGTGTTAAATATATTTTTAAACAAATAGCTTTTGTTTGAGAATTTAATAATTATGATAATATTAATATTAGTAATAATAATAATGATATTATATAATAATAATAATAATAATAATAATAATAATAATAATAATAATAATAATAATAATAATAATAATAATAATAATAATAATAATAATAATAATAATGATAGTAATGATAATAATGTTAATAAAAATAATGATATTAATAATGATAGTAAAACTAAGCTTTATAACAATGGCAACAATAATTATGATAATTGTAGTAATTCTTTTAAATCATAATTCAATTAAAATTTTAATCATTTTCATAATAACATTTATACTCGATTTTTTTTATATTCATAAGTTTAACAATATTATTAAAACTTTTATATTCATGGTCATAGTAATCATAATCTTCGTATTTAGTTTATAAACTAATGATTATAGTTTCTTATAACATTATTTCATAATCAAACTCATAACCTTTACATGAATTCTTATAATCACTTTTTACAATCTCTATTATGTCATCTTTTATTATATACTTACGTTATCAACATGTTAAATCTCCTTTTAGTTATAATAATACTAGCAATACTAATACAATGATAATAATACTAATACTAATAATAATAATTTTAGTAATGTTAATACTAATAATTTTGGAATGATAATATTAGTAACAAAAATGATAATATCCTAAGTTATGTTAATGATAATAATAATTAATAATACTAACCTTTATAATACTTGTATCTATGATATTCATAATAATAATTACTATAATACTAATAATAATCATAGTGATAACAATAATCATAATAATAATAATAATAATAATAATAATAATAATAATAATAATAATAATAATAATAATAATAATAATAATAATAATAATAATAATAATAATAATAATAATAATATTAAATTATACCTTAGTAGTATTAAAAGGAAGTAGACTGCCAGAGACGGGACTCGAACCCGAGACCTCTCGTTTAACCCAAAACCCCTCAACCATCCATCTGTTTCCCGTTTTTCTGAAATTAACCCCATCCCAATTTATTTAAACCGTGAGTTTCTGTTCTCCTTCTTCAATTTAGAAATCGACCAGAGCATCATTCCAAACAATGAATCATTTACAAAACAATTTTTAGGTTATTCAAACTAATTAGAATCATCAATAATTAGTGTTTATATTATTAAAAAATGAGAAAAAATAAAAAAAAAACTTGGAACCTGCTGTTGTTGTGCGAAGGTTCAAGAAAAAGAAAAAAAAATGATTTCACTTTTGAGCTCGTTTTGGACAAAGATTGTAACATGAAATAGTTTGTAAATTATTTATAGAAACTAATGGAATCGTCAATTGGACTTTAATCATCAAAACGAGTTCGAATTTCCTCAAGAACGATTCTATTGACTTTTTGAAAAAACAACTTTGACTTCGAAATTAATCATCAATTTGATGAATTGAGACTTGAAATTTTACAAAAAATTTTCAAAAGGGATTCCTAACAACTCTGCAATTCTAGATTTTTAAAATTGATCCTAATTTGATCTATTGATAAAAAGTGATACGTACAGGGGAGAAGAGAAAAAAATGAATATGTTTTTGTTCTTTGATAATTATAATTCGTAGTTTAGAATGATATTGTAAGGAGTGATCGATTTTTACTGTAATAATAAGTAACTCAAATTATTTGTAGGGTTATGGAATTTGACAGGTTCACGGGCAGAAGAACAACAGAACAGATAAAGAATGAAGAAAATAAAAAAAGAAAACTTTTTCTGTTATAATACGCATAATAATCTGTTTCTTATATGCATTATTTTTTAATATTAATAAATAAATATACTAAATATAATAATATGTTAATATTAATAACACTATTAATATTATTGGTGACAATTAAAAAAAATGCTAATAATAACAATAATAGAAACAATAATAATAATTTATAATAATAATAATAATAATAATAGTTCTTGATAATAATAATAATAATAATATCTAATAATAATACTAATATTAATCATAATAACTAAAATTATAATTTAACTACTAGTTATAATGATATTAACAATGATAATAATATTAATAATAATATAACAAATCAAATGTATCAAATTATATATATATATATATATATAATAATAATAATAATAATAATAATAATATTAATAATACTGATATTAATATTAATGTTTATGAAAGTAGTAATATTAATATAATAACTATATTCTAACTTGTATTATATTTTAATTATGTAATATTTAATAATCATATAATATATTACTACGTATATAATAACTTTTATTGAATATTTATTATTTATAATATTTATATATAATACAATATACATATAATAATTATTATACATAGAAATCATATATATTTATATATGGATTCATTTTAAATTACACTTAATTATTTCATATCTTATTTTACATATTTAATTCTAATGTTTAAATTATATTTTATAATTTCACCTTTACATTAAGTAATATGAAAATTAAATAGTTATCTTATCAAAAGTCACAAGTAAATTATTGTAAAGCATGTACATGAATCTCCATTAACTTTTGTCTAGTTACCGTTAAATGACACATTGTTCTCACTTGTAGATTACTTTACCAATTATTCCGAATACCGTTAAAAGAGAAAGATTCTCAAATCAACGTGGACCTCCTAACAGAGACTTGTAATCATATCATAATGTATCTGATGATTCAATCATTCGATATTATCTTTTAATTCCGTTGGTAAATATATTAAACATATATTGAAACAATTACGTTCATGTAAAGTATTATTCATCCAATACTCTATTAACGTTTTCAACTAATATAACTATATATTATATACACATGTCTATATACACTTTTATTTATATTTATATATATACATATATATATATATATATATATATATATATATATATATATATATATATATATATATATATATATATATATATACATATTTATTAACAACAATTGGTTCGTGAATCGTCAAAAATAGTCAAAAGGTCAAATGATTACATGAACACAGTTCAAAGTTTTTGAGACTTCAATATTACAGACTTTGCTTATCGTGTCTAATTCGTATGAAGATTTAGTTTAAATTTGGTCAGAAATTTTCGGGTCGTCACAGTACCTACCCGTTAAAGAAATTTCGTCCCGAAATTTGATTGGGATGGTCATGGCTGACAATAAGTATGTTTTCATGACGAATATGAGTTGATTAATAGAGTTTTATCATCATTGAGTAATATGGATAAAACAATTCGATTATTCGAAGAGTATCAATAAAGCTATGACAAAAGAGTGAAATGAGTAAATGATAGTTCGTCTTAACCGGTGACGTAGTCACGGTTGGTTTCCGGAATTCAAGGGATTTAGAGAAAATACTTGTAATAATATTTGATTCTTCGGTAATTAAAGAAATTAGGATCTTCTTTGGTTAAATGTGATAATCTGTCTCGATTGCTCTGTCTGATATTTTACTATAAATCCACCCTCTTTATTTCCTTTATATTTTGGAGTTCCATACTTTTGTTTTCTCTTCTTGACTTTATGTCAAGCGAATAATGGTCCAAAATTCATAGATATGAAGTTTCGAATGAACATGACTATGTTCTAAGAGAGAAATTGTAATAGCACGATCTTGATTGATTAAATTACCAGAATTTAAGAGAAAAGATAGAACTATCAAGAAAATATGTTCTTGATATGTTTAGAGATTAGGTAGAATCTAAGAGTCGTGTAACATGGCACATGATGACGTTATAATCTGTGAATCATCACGTTTCATTAGGATTTCAGCATGACTTACTGTAATATAATTACGTTGATCAAGTGTCATTATATTATACTAACTCATGCTTCAATTTCCAACACTACTTCAAAAACATTCATATTTTAAACTCGAAGGTTTACAGAATATAGAAGCTATACAGTTTCCTTTATGATGTAATACTGATATTGCGAAGAGAGGTATATGATTTCTGATAAGAATAGTTATGAAAATATCTTCAGAAATATCGAGGATATTTATAATAAAAGATACGATGATATCTTAGAATTTCTAATATCGATGGATGATGATGAAGATACTCCGTAAAGGTGTAGTGTCAGGAGCAAAGTATTCGTTAATGACTTCATCAGATACTGAATCATTTAGATTCTTTGAAGGCAGATTTAGTGTTTGTGATTTGTCCACAGCCTCCTTCATGGTTTGCTCAATCCGTTTTTCAGTTCCAACATTTCTGAGCTTTGTCAACATACTATTCTTTATCATCAAACTCTTGACTGTTAAGGCAATCTTCAGTTTTCACTGCTTCATTAGCTTTTTCAAAATTCTGAGAACTGATTCGTAAACTGGGTGCTTTTCAGAGTTTCAGAATGGAAGATCTTGATTCTAAGAGATAAATGTTATATGTATACATATATCTGTTGATGTGGAAACGCTGCGAGATTCAAAATACTGATTGCTGATTTCTGGTAATTGGTATGGCAATTCTCGTTACAAGATGCGGATGAGTATATGATAGGGTTTTAAATGAACAAATATAATGGTTTCTCGGAGAGACTCAAGCCAATGAGTAATGAAGTTGCTGGTAAGTTTACCGCTAATGTGATGGGATATAAACGGTTCTTCGGTAACGATGAAGAAAAGAAAATTTATATATCAAAGTTTTATTCAAATGAAAGTCGAAGTTGACTTGCTGAAGCTGTGACAAAATTGGCTACTTTGGAAAGGGATTGCAATGTTATTTTCGGTAATAACAATGCCAAATGAGTTATGTAACAACCCAACCCGTTAACCAACCAAAAACGCAGCATAAAAAAAATTTAAAACTGAGCTGTCCAGATGGGGTGCGCGGCGTGCACCCACACCTGTGCGCGGCACGCACAGGGCCTGACAGCCCGCTGTCCACTTTTTCCAATTTTCCCAAAAAGATCTCTTGCTTCCCGACACTTTTAGACCAAACGCTCTTCACAACAATTTATATTAGTTAAAACTAATACGTTCCAATAATAAAATGAGTTTTACGAGATCGGGCCCACATCGGCCGTTTTACGACTTTCGTACAAACTACAAGTTTTCGAACACATGATTTTTAACACAAAATAAAGACCGAGCATGGCGATTGGGGATACGCTACCCAATCCTAATCAATCCAAAAGCAAGATCTTCTAAAGCAACTATGCGAGTCCACTAGATCCCACGCTTACCCGAGCCACCGTCTCCAAGCAAATCTATAAAAATGTAAACAACGAGAGGGTAAGCTAACGCTTAGTGAGTGAGAATATACTACATACATATATATGCATAAAATGGACACGCCACACAATATCAAATAACACATACTGGATCATCCGAGCATATAGCAAGCAAAACTAAGCTTACCGTACAATTGCGATACCACTAGCTACAATATCAATGTAAGTTCACTCACAACATTATGAACAACACTACCAAGCTACACCCGAAGGGCTAGCTACAACACATCAATATTAAAACATAAGATAATATAATATCCCTGAACCTACAACCCAAGGCTAAACACTTAACCTTAACAATAAGATGACCGTATAAACCGAGTCACCATGAATCCGCTCTAACCGAAATTCACAACTTAACAATAAGATGATCGTGCAAACCGAGCCATCATGAACCTATATGTGAAGTGATCTCTATAACCAAGAACCGCTTCACCCAACCCGCACCCATCCTACACATACATATGCACATAGGATATTAACACTCACCTTTTCGCCTTGATGAATGCAACCGAGTAATTCCGCAACACGTCAATGGAAAGTACCTAATCCATTATCACAAATACAATAACACACTTAGCGTGGATTTACAAACCAACTCAATTCGACACTTAGTGCAAATTCGACCAATTGCACTTACAAACACCAAACGCGTCCAAACTAACCACTAATCACTAATCACAAGTGAAAATGGTCCTAATAAGCCAAAAGAACCCAAACTTAAGTGTTTAACACTTATCAATCTCAAAATCACCCAAAAACCCTAATTTTGACTCAATTTCAAAATTAGTCTTTCAAACACACCAAAAGGGTTCCAATACTTCCATAATCACTAAACCTAGTGATTAAACCCAATTACAAGTCACAAACAAGACCAATTTGTTCGCCAACCCAAAATCCACCAACAATAACAATAAACCCGATTACTAGCATCAACAAACTCACTTCAAGAGTTTTAAATGGGTTTCTCTACAAATCAAGTTCAAACCCTAACTTTGAATATCAAACCAAACAATGAAATTCGGAGTTAGAACTTACCACAACAACCAAAATGTAGCTAGGAACGAGGTAAACAACTTTAAAACCCGAGACTTTGATCAATTCAAGCTCCTTCCTCTCCAAAACCCCAATTCTCTCACTAGAATTCTCCTTCTCTCTCTAAGATACTTGAGAGTGATGAATGGATGTGAAAATGATCCAAAAATAGATCTAAACCAGCTGATAAGGCCTGAGATCCGGCCTCAAGTGAAAAGACCAAAAAGCCCCTCATTAAACTTAAAATAGAAAAAGACAGAATTCTGTCGCTGGGCATGTGCGCGGCGCGCACACCTTATGTTGTGCGGCGTGCACCCATGTCTGGGCAGATTCTGACCTTTTAACTTTTACACTATGCTTCACCCACTCAACGTACATCATTATAACTCTATGTACCATAAATATTTGGGTGTTACAAGTTAGCACAGATACATGTTGAACGTTTACTCAGGTTCCGAGTGTTTTCAGGTGCATAACTATATGCATCAATCTTTTCTTCCGTAGATGAAGCACGGTTGGTTCATCCTCTCGATTGAGGTGTTTTCAAGAATCATAAAAGGTTTGAACACAGATTGTAATCGTCAAGATACAAACGAGGTTTAAGATGAAATCAAGTGACAAACTTGAAGAGATGTTTAGTTTCATATGTTATAATCAATATTTTAATTCATTTTAATTGTCCAATGTTGGTAGTCCACAGTTAGTAATTCAATAATTTCATATATAGTTTAATATATAATATTCGAATTAATTAATACGTATCATGACCCATTGTATACATGTCTCAGACTCGATCACAACTCAAAGTATATATATTATTTTAGAATCAACCTCAACCCTGTATAGCTAACTCAAGCATTACCACATATAGAGTGTCTATGGTTATTCCAAATAATATATATAGATGCGTCGATATGATATGTCAAAACCTTGTGTACGTGTCCCGATATTTAAAATGCGTAAATAACAGTATTTAAATGACGATAAATAAAGTGCGTAAATAAATAACAGAAATTAAATGACAATAAATAAAATTGCGAGAATTAAAATTGCGATAAATAAATTGCGATAAATAAATGCAATAAGGAATTAACAGTTAGCTAGGAACAGTTAGCTTGGATTTTGTTAGCGTGGATTCTTAACAAAATTTCTCATAGTTAATTTGTTTGTTTCTAACAAATTTTATTTTGTCTAATGTTTTCTTCATTATGCCACTTGTTGGATTCTGATAGGTCAAAATTCAAATATGAAATTGAATAAAACTGGTTATTCTACGGTGAACGGATACGTATATCTGTGGATGTAAGTAGGATAGTAAATGACTGTTGAATCAGATTGGAAGAATGTACAGTGTAACTTATTAATGTGAAATCCAAATATTTCTCGGGTATTACCTACCCGTTAAAATATTTTCACCATTAACGGTTTGTACAAAAGAATTTTTAATTACAATCTTTATGAAAATATACTTACATATATATATTTTCTTCAGATGTAATTGTGGATTTAACGAGTCAATATGATATTAAACTAATTTGATTTACGGTTAAATCTAGAGTACATAATCTCTAAAACATTAGAGATTACATAATCATCATGTCGAACGGAGATAAATGATGTAGATCGATTCGTAGAACGATGATTATGATCGAGGTATATAATGAGATGTTGAGGCATGTGATGTTGAAACTTGGGTTGTTGGTGGTACTGGTATTGATGTTGGTGGTACTGTTAGTGCCGGTGATGTTGCTGAAGCTGGTACATTTTGCACCATATTTTCCAAGGCTACAACTCGGGCGCGAAGCTCGTTGACTTCTTCCATTATTCCGGGATGATTGTCGGTCGGGACGAGCGGATGAATAAGGTTTAGAATTATGAACAGAATATAATCGTGTCGAGCTACTCTAGAAATGAGGCTGAAAATGGTGTTTCGGATAGGTTCGCCGGTAAGTGCTTCAGGTTCTTCACCAAGAGGTGTATTCGGTTGGTGGAAGGGATCACCTTCTTCGCGTCTCCATTGATTAAGTCGGCTATGAACCCATGAATGACTCCAAGTAATATCTCTTAAATGAGCAAATACACAGCGGAAGATTTCTTTCATACCTGAGAATAAACATGCTTTAAAGTGTCAACCAAAAGGTTGGTGAGTTCATAGGTTTATCGTAAACAATAAAATTCATCATTTTAATAGACCACAAGATTTAATATTCCCATTTCCCATAAACATCATACATAAAATTCATTCATATGGATTGAACACCTGGTAATCGACCTTAACAAGTTGCATATAGAATATCCCCATTATTCCGGGACAACTTCGGGCATGAGAAATTCGCCATCATTCCGGGACAACTTCGGGCATGAGAAATTCGCCATCATTCCGGGACAACTTCGGGCATGATAAATTCGCCATCATTCCGGGACAACTTCGAGCATGATAAATTCGCCATCATTCCGGGACAACTTCGGACATGATAAATTCGCCATCATTCCGGGACAACTTCGGACATGATAAATTCGCCATCATTCCGGGACAACTTCGGACATGATAAATTCGCCATCATTCCGGGACAACTTCGGACATGATAAATAGGGAATATTCGATTTCGATAATTCAACCATAGAATGTAGTTTCGATTACTTGTGTCTATTTCGTAAAACAGTTATAAAAGTAGCACATGTATTCTCAGTCGCAAAAATATATATTGCAAAAGCATTTAAAAAGGGAGCAAATGAAACTCACGCATATAAATATTGTAAAACAGTTAATAAAGCATTTGCATGTATTCTCAGCCCAAAAACATAAAGAGTAAAAGGGGGCAAATGAAACTCACAATACAATATTTTGTAGTAAACATATTCATACGACGATACTGAACAATGCAGGGTTGGCCTTGGATTCACGAACCTATATCATTTGTGTGTATATATATATATATATATATATATATATATATATATATATATATATATTAAAACATATATTTGTAGTCGAACAGATATATATATATATTATTGTTGGTGATATAATGTTTATATCAATAAATTATATACTTTATTATATTCCTTTTATATATTTTAAATAAATCACAATATTAATATAGTTAAGTCTGTGTTAAATATATTTTTATACAAAAAGCTTTTGTTTGAGAATTTAATAATTATGATAATATTAATATTAGTAATAATAATAATGATATTATATAATAATAATAACGATAGTGATGATAATAATTTTAATAAAAATAATGATAGTAATAATGATAGTAATACTAAGCTTTATAACAATGGCAACAATAATTATGATAATTGTAGTAATTCTTTTAAATCATAATTCAATTAAAATTTTAATCATTTTCATAATAACATTTATACTCGTTTTTTTTTATATTCATAAGTTTAACAATATTATTAACACTTTTATATTCATGGTCATAGTAATCATAATCTTCGTATTTAGTTTCTAAACTAATGATTATAGTTTCTTATAACATTATTTCATAATCAAACTCATAACCTTTACATGAATTCTTATAATCACTTTTTATAATCTCTATTATGTCATCTTTTATTATATATCTAACGACCCGTCCCTATCCATCTGGACGAATACATTACATTTGGTTACATCGCGAGGTACTTGACCTCTATATGATACATTTTACAAACATTGCATTCGTTTTTAAAAGATAAACTTTCATTACATCGAAAGTTGACGGCATGCATACCATTTCATAATATATCCAAACTATAAACGACTTAATAATAATCTTGATAAACTCAACGACTCGAATGCAATTTTGAAATATGCCATGATTGACTCCAAGTAATATCTTTAAAATGAGCAAATGCACAGCGGAAGATTTCTTTCATACCTGAGAATAAACATGCTTTCAAGTGTCAACCAAAAGGTTGGTGAGTTCATAGGTTTATCATAAAATAATAAAATTCATCATTTTGATAGAACACAAGATTTAAATGCTGCATGGTACAAATGGGCCCGAATCCTATACCCACCTGTAATGTACATGCGATATCTTTTAAATACATTACACCTTTCTCGTGTACGAAATCATCTTTCATAAATCTTAGTAACCGTACATATATCTTGTGCACAAAAATAACATACACATAACCCGTGTATAAAATCATTCTCTCGATACATAACATTCACTTTTCATTGCTTTCATAGCTTAGCTTGGTAACCGACCTTAACTTATAATGCGCATAATAATATCCCCAAAACAGAACATCTCGTATGTATAATAATAATATAAACTTCGAAGTACTAAACACCACGCCTACTAGCCCTTCCGTCTAGTGAACATTCTGGGTGGGGGTGTTAAACCCGGTAGCTACCTTTAGGATTTGCGTCAATTAGGCGTGCACTAATTCTCAAAATTAGTGATGTTCCCTAATTCTTAGGTTACCAAGCAATAATAATCAGGAAAAAATATTCATATCAATTGTGTAGTGACCCGAACTTTTCCATGTTTATATATATTAATTGAGATTGATATTTACATGATTAAATGTTTCCAACATGTTAAGCAATCAAACTTGTTAAGACTTGATTAATTGAAATATGTTTCATATAGACAATTGACCACCCAAGTTGACCGGTGATTCACGAACGTTAAAACTTGTAAAAACTATATGATGACATATATATGGATATATATATATATATATAGTTAACATGATACTATGATAAGTAAACATATCATTAAGTATATTAACAATGAACTACATATGTAAAAACAAGACTACTAACTTAATGATTTTTAAACGAGACATATATGTAACGATTATCGTTGTAAAGACATTTAATGTATATATATCATATTAAGAGATATTCATACATGATAATATCATGATAATATAATAATTTAAAATCTCATTTGATATTATAATCATTGGGTTAACAACATTTAACAAGATCGTTAACCTAAAGGTTTCAAAACAACACTTACATGTAACGACTAACGATGACTTAACGACTCAGTTAAAATGTATATACATGTAGTGTTTTAATATGTATTTATACACTTTTGAAAGACTTCAATACACTTATCAAAATACTTCTACTTAACAAAAATGCTTACAATTACATCCTCGTTCAGTTTCATCAACAATTCTACTCGTATGCACCCGTATTCGTACTCGTACAATACACAGCTTTTAGATGTATGTACTATTGATATATACACTCTAATGATCAGCTCTTAGCAGCCCATGTGAGTCACCTAACACATGTGGGAACCATCATTTGGCAACTAGCATGAAATATCTCATAAAATTACAAAAATATGAGTAATCATTCATGACTTATTTACATGAAAACAAAATTACATATCCTTTATATCTAATCCATACAACAACGACCAAAAATACCTACAAACACTTTCATTCTTCAATTTTCTTCATCTAATTGATCTCTCTCAAGTTCTATCTTCAAGTTCTAAGTGTTCTTCATATATTCTACAAGTTCTAATTACATAAAATCAAGAATACTTTCAAGTTTGCTAGCTTACTTCCAATCTTGTAAGGTGATCATCCAACCTCAAGAAATCTTTGTTTCTTACAGTAGGTTATCATTCTAATACAAGGTAATAATCATATTCAAACTTTGGTTCAATTTCTATAACTATAACAATCTTATTTCAAGTGATTATCTTACTTGAACTTGTTTTCGTGTCATGATTCTGCTTCAAGAACTTCGAGCCATCCAAGGATCCGTTGAAGCTAGATCCATTTTTCTCTTTTACAGTAGGTTTATCCAAGGAACTTAAGGTAGTAATGATGTTCATAACATCATTCGATTCATACATATAAAGCTATCTTATTCGAAGGTTTAAACTTGTAATCACTATAACATAGTTTAGTTAATTCTAAACTTGTTCGCAAACAAAAGTTAATCCTTCTAACTTGACTTTTAAAATCAACTAAACACATGTTCTATATCTATATGATATGCTAACTTAATGATTTAAAACCTGGAGACACGAAAAACACCGTAAAATCGGATTTACGCCGTCGTAGTAACACCGCGGGCTGTTTTGGGTTAGTTAATTAAAAACTATGATAAACTTTGATTTAAAAGTTGTTATTCTGAGAAAATGATTTTTATTATGAACATGAAACTATATCCAAAAATTATGGTTAAACTCAAAGTGGAAGTATGTTTTCTAAAATGGTCATCTAGACGTCGTTCTTTCGACTGAAATGACTACCTTTAAAAAAACGACTTGTAACTTATTTTTCCGACTATAAACCTATACTTTTTCTGTTTAGATTCATAAAATAGAGTTCAATATGAAATCATAGCAATTTGATTCACTCAAAACGGATTTAAAATGAAGAAGTTATGGGTAAAACAAGATTGGATAATTTTTCTCATTTTAGCTACGTGAAAATTGGTAACAAATCTATTCCAACCATAACTTAATCAACTTGTATTGTATATTATGTAATCTTGAGATACCATAGACACGTATACAATGTTTCGACCTATCATGTCGACACATCTATATATATTTCGGAACAACCATAGACACTCTATATGTGAATGTTGGAGTTAGCTATACAGGGTTGAGGTTGATTCCAAAATATATATAGTTTGAGTTGTGATCAATACTGAGATACGTATACACTGGGTCGTGGATTGATTCAAGATAATATTTATCGATTTATTTCTGTACATCTAAATGTGGACAACTAGTTGTAGGTTACTAACGAGGACAGCTGACTTAATAAACTTAAAACATCAAAATATATTAAAATGTATATATTGTTATAGGTTCGTGAATCAACCAGTGGCCAAGTCTTACTTCCCGACGAAGTAAAAATCTGTGAAAGTGAGTTATAGTCCCACTTTTAAAATCTAATATTTTTGGGATGAGAATACATGCAGGTTTTATAAATGATTTACAAAATAGACACAAGTACATGAAACTACATTCTATGGTTGAATTATCGAAATCGAATATGCCCATTTTTATTAAGTCTGGTAATCTAAGAATTAGGGAACAGACACCCTAATTGATGCGAATCCTAAAGATAGATCTATCGGGCCCAACAAGCCCCATCCAAAGTACCGGATGCTTTAGTACTTCGAAATTTATATCATGTCCGAAGGAGGATCCCGGAATGATAGGGGATATTCTTATATATGCATCTTGTTAATGTCGGTTACCAGGTGTTCACCATATGAATGATTTTTATCTCTATGTATGGGATGTGCATTGAAATATGAAATCTTGTGGTCTATTATTATGATTTGATATATATAGGTTAAACCTATAACTCACCAACATTTTTGTTGACATTTTAAGCATGTTTATTCTCAGGTGATTATTAAGAGCTTCCGCTGTCGCATACTTAAATAAGGACGAGATTTGGAGTCCATGCTTGTATGATATTGTGTAAAAACTGCATTCAAGAAACTTATTTTGTTGTAACATATTTGTATTGTAAACCATTATGTAATGGTCGTGTGTAAACAGGATATTTTAGATTTTTATTATTTGATAATCTACGTAAAGCTTTTTAAACCTTTATTGATGAAATAAAGGTTATGGTTTATTTTAAAATGAATGCAGTCTTTGAAAAACGTCTCATATAGAGGTCAAAACCTCGCAACGAAATCAATTAATATGGAACGTTTTTAATCAATAAGAACGGGACATTTCAGTTGGTATCCGAGCGTTGGTCTTAGAGAACCAGAATTTTGCATTAGTGTGTCTTATCGAGTTTGTTAGGATGCATTAGTGAGTCTGGACTTCGACCGTGTTTACTTGAAAAATGATTGTTTAACAAATTTTGTTGGAAACTATATATTTTTAACATGTGAATATTATGTGATATATTAATCTCTTAATGCGTTTGATATTATGTGATAGATGTCTACCTCTAGAACAAGTCCCATTGACTCACCTAATAATAATGAAGAGTCAAATGTAAATTGGAATGATTCGTGGACTGATTCACAAGTTCCCGAAGAGGAACCGGAAGAAGAGTCGGAACCGGAAGAAGAATCGGAACCGGAAGAAGAATCGGAACCGGATGAAGAAATAGAACCGGTGGGGGAAATAATAAAACGGTTAAGAAAAAGAAAATCCTCAACCAACCGACCAAGGTTAATTATGGTCAATGGTGTTTCCGCCAAGGAAGCAAAATATTGGGAGGATTACCAATTCTCCGATGAATCGGATTCCGACGAGAATTCCGATGATGTTATAGAAATTACCCCAACTGAATTTAAAAAGGCAAAAGAAAATAATAAGGGAAAGGGCATAAAAATAGAGAAATCTAATTCCAACCCCGATGAACTTTATATGTATCGTCAACCCCCGAAGTCCTTAAGTTGTAACAATGACCCGAGAACCTCTAAACCACTAGGTTTTTCTAAATCAATGTGGAAAACGACGGCTCGTATTAGGGGAACATCATATATCCCTAGAAACTTGGCAAAACGAACCAAAACCGAAGAAGAAGAAACAAGCGAGTCGGAATAAGATAGTTGTATTCGTGTGGTGTAATATATGTAATATAGTGTGCTTATGCTTTATGATATATGTAAAAATTGCTTGTACTAATAAGTATTTTTTTTTATGAATCTAACTCTTGTCTATTTTACAGTATAAAAACACAAAATGGATAGACAACCCAATATTTTAAGAGACCTACCCGGAGACATGATTGATTAAATCTTGTCTAGAGTCGGTCAAAATTCTTCGGCACAACTATTTAAGGCGAGATCAGTTTGTAATACATTCGAAGAACGTTCCAAGAATGCCTTGGTTTATAAAAGGCTTTCGTTCGAAAGATGGGGGATATCACATTGGGAAATCCATAAGTTACGATGTGTTTACTTTGACGCATATATTGCGGGGAACCCAAATGCTATTTTACGCAATAGGTTAAGAAATTATTTTGACTCAATATATCCGAATATTGGACTTCGTGATTTATAAAAAGCGGCTAACATGCAACATAAAGAAGCATGTTATGCTTACGGATTAGTAATGTTCGCTTCTCACCAAAGTGAGAACAAGAACATCGGGCTACAACTATTAAACAAAACGTTCCCACAAGTGACAGAGTTAGTAATTGGGGTAAGAAATGAGGTTTTTAGATTGTTACGGGACTGTTGGACATTACGTAACCCTCGTCCCTTTGACGACGTTACAACACGATGTCTTATCAACGGCCATAACGGTTATGTTCCACAAGACAAGGATGGGAAGTAGTCCTAGTAAAACCAGAATGCATGACTTGTTTCTGGACGTATGAATTACGTGTCTTTATTGACTTTGCTGAACGACTTGTGTACTAGCTAGAATTATCTTCACAACTATCTTGTATCAAAGTTATTGTGTGCTATATTTCATGCTTTATGTAAAATAAGCGGTATTGTAAGTTTGTAAAATATTTTATAAAAGTTTGAACGCGAAATATTATTATAATCAGTTTTTCATATAGAATTGTAGTAGTTGAATTGTATATTAGCTACTAAGTATGAACTTAACGGGTAGGTACTACCCGAATTTAAACTTATAAAACGCTAATATGAAGAAAAAGCTTTTATAAATGAGTTCATATTATGCTACGAAATACTATTAACTACTCTTAATATTCTGTATGATTAACTTGTTCCATTTGACTATTTTGAAGGAAATGGCACCGACTACTCGACACACCGTGAATATGAATGAAGAGGAATTCCGTACTTTTCTAGCTTCAAACATAGCCGCAGTACAGGCTGCGCTACATACCAACAATAACCTTGGATCTAGCAGTACAGGAAATCGTGTAGGATGCACCTATAAAGAATTCACTGCCTGCAAACCTTTGGAATTTGATGGAACCGAAGGACCGATCGGATTGAAACGGTGGACCGAGAAGGTCGAATCGGTGTTTGCCATAAGTAAGTGTACTGAATAGGACAAAGTGAAGTAAGCTACGCATACCTTCACAGGTTCTGCGTTAACATGGTGGAATACCTATCTAGAGCAAGTAGGACAAGATGATGCGTACGCACTACCGTGGTCAGCATTCAAGCACTTGATGAACGAGAAGTACCGTCCCAGAACCGAGGTCTATAAGATCAAGACAGAACTTAGAGGGTTACGAACCCAAGGATTTGATATTACCACGTACGAAAGACGATTCACAGAATTGTGCCTATTGTGTCCGGGAGCATTCGAAGATGAGGAAGAGAAGATCGACGCGTTTGTGAAAGGATTACCGGAAAGAATCCAAGAAGATATAAGTTCACATGAGCCCGCCTCCATACAACAGGCATGTAGAATGGCTCACAAACTAGTGAACCAGATTGAAGAAAGAATTAAAGAACAGACTGCTGAAGAGGCCAATGTAAAGCAAGTCAAAAGAAAGTGGGAGGAAAACGGTGATAAGAATCACCAATACAACAACAACAGCAATTACAACAATAATCGCAACAATTATCCCAACAATCGCAACATCAATCGCAACTACAACAAACGGCCCAACAACAACAACAACAACAACAACAACAACAACAACAACAACAACAGCAACTACAACAATCATCCCAACAACAATAATAACCGCAACAACAACAACAATCAGAAGCAGCTATGCCAAAGGTGTGAAAAGTATCACTCGGGGTTCTGCACCAAATTTTGCAACAAGTGTAAAAGAAATGGTCATAGCGCGGCGAAGTGTGAGGTCTACGGACCAGGGGTTAATAGAACGAAAGGAACAAATGGTGTCGGAACGAGTAATGGTGGAGCAAGTAGTGTCGGAGCAAGTTATACCAATGTAGTTTGTTATAAATGTGGAAAACCGGGCCACATTATTAGAAATTGCCCGAACCAGGAGAACACGAATGGACAAGGCCGCGGAAGAGTTTTCAATATTAATGCGGCAGAGGCACAGGAAGACCCGGAGCTTGTTACGGGTACATTTCTTATTGACAATAAATCTGCTTACGTTTTATTTGATTCGGGTGCGGATAGAAGCTATATGAGTAGAGATTTTTGTGCTAAATTAAGTTGTCCATTGACGCCTTTGGATAGTAAATTTTTACTCGAATTAGCAAATGGTAAATTAATTTCAGCAGATAATATATGTCGGAATCGAGAAATTAAACTGGTTAGCAAAACATTTAAGATTGATTTGATACCAGTAGAGTTAGGGAGTTTTGATGTGATAATCGGTATGGACTGGTTGAAAGAAGTGAAAGCATAGATCGTTTGTTATAAAAATGCAATTCGCATTATACGAGAAAAAGGAAAACCCTTAATGGTGTACGGAGAAAAGGGCAACACGAAGCTACATCTTATTAGTAATTTGAAGGCACAAAAACTAATAAGAAAAGGTTGCTATGCAGTTCTAGCACACGTCGAGAAAGTACAAACTGAAGAAAAGAGCATCAATGATGTTCCCATTGCAAAAGAATTTCCTGATGTATTTCTGAAAGAATTACCGGGATTACCCCCACATCGATCCGTTGAATTTCAAATAGATCTTGTACCAGGAGCTGCACCAATAGCTCGTGCTCCTTACAGACTCGCACCCAGCGAGATGAAAGAACTGCAAAGCCAATTACAAGAACTTTTAGAGCGTGGTTTCATTCGACCAAGCACATCACCGTGGGGAGCTCCTGTTTTGTTTGTCAAGAAGAAAGATGGTACATTCAGATTGTGTATCAACTACCGAGAGTTGAACAAACTTATCATCAAGAACCGCTACCCACTACCGAGAATCGACGTATTATTTGATCAACTACAAGGCTCATCTATTTATTCAAAGATTGACTTACGTTCCGGGTATCATCAAATGCGGGTGAAAGAAGATGATATTCCAAAGACTGCTTTCAGAACACGTTACGGTCATTACGAGTTTATGGTCATGCCGTTTGGTTTAACTAATGCACCAGCTGTGTTCATGGAACTTATGAACTGAGTGTGTGGACCATACCTTGACAAGTTTGTCATTGTTTTCATTGATGACATACTTATTTAATCAAAGAATGACCAAGAACACAGTGAACATTTGAGAAAGGTGTTAGAAGTATTGAGGAAGGAAGAATTGTACGCTAAGTTTTCAAAGTGTGCATTTTGGTTGGAAGAAGTTCAATTCCTCGGTCACATAGTGAACAAAGAAGGTATTAAGGTGGATCCGGCAAAGATAGAAACTGTTGAAAAGTGGGAAACCCCGAAAACTCCGAAACACATACGTCAGTTTTTAGGACTAGCTGGTTACTACAGAAGGTTCATCCAAGACTTTTCCAGAATAGCAAAACCCTTGACTGCATTAACGCATAAAGGGAAGAAATTTGAATGGAATGATGAACAAGAGAAAGCGTTTCAGTTATTGAAGAAAAAGCTAACTACGGCACCTATATTGTCATTGCCTGAAGGGAATGATGATTTTGTGATTTATTGTGACGCATCAAAGCAAGGTCTCGGTTGTGTATTAATGCAACGAACGAAGGTGATTGCTTATGCGCCTAGACAATTGAAGATTCACGAACAAAATTATACGACGCATGATTTAGAATTAGGCGCGGTTGTTTTTGCATTAAAGACTTAGAGGCACTACTTATATGGGGTCAAAAGTATTATATATACCGACCACAAAAGTCTTCAATACATATTTAATCAGAAACAACTGAATATGAGGCAGCGTAGGTGGATTGAATTATTGAATGATTAAGACTTTGAGATTCGTTACCACCCAGGGAAGGCAAATGTGGTAGCCGATGCCTTGAGCAGGAAGGACAGAGAACCCATTTGAGTAAAATCTATGAATATAATGATTCATAATAACCTTACTACTCAAATAAAGGAGGCGCAACAAGGAGTTTTAAAAGAGGGAAATTTAAAGGATGAAATACCCAAAGGATCGGAGAAGCATCTTAATATTCGGGAAGACGGAACCCGGTATAGGGCTGAAAGGATTTGGGTACCAAAATTTGGAGATATGAGAGAAATGGTACTTAGAGAAGCTCATAAAACCAGATACTCAATACATCCTGGAACGGGAAAGATGTACAAGGATCTCAAGAAACATTTTTGGTGGCCGGGTATGAAAGCCAATGTTGCTAAATACGTAGGAGAATGTTTGACGTGTTCTAAGGTCAAAGCTGAGCATCAGAAACCATCAGGTCTACTTCAACAACCCGAAATCCCAGAATGGAAATGGGAAAACATTACCATGGATTTCATCACTAAATTGCCAAGGACTGCAAGTGGTTTTGATACTATTTGGGTAATAGTTGATCGTCTCACCAAATCAGCACACTTCCTGCCAATAAGAGAAGATGACAAGATGGAGAAGTTAGCACGACTGTATTTGAAGGAAGTCGTCTCCAGACATGGAATACCAATCTCTATTATCTCTGATAGGGATGGTAGATTTATTTCAAGATTCTGGCAGACATTACAGCAAGCATTAGGAACTCGTCTAGACATGAGTACTGCCTATCATCCACAAACTGATGGGCAGAGCGAAAGGACGATACAAACGCTTGAAGACATGCTACGAGCATGTGTTATTGATTTCGGAAACAGTTGGGATCGACATCTACCGTTAGCAGAATTTTCCTACAACAACAGCTACCATTCAAGCATTGAGATGGCGCCGTTTGAAGCACTTTATGGTAGAAAGTGCAGGTCTCCGATTTGTTGGAGTGAAGTGGGGGATAGACAGATTACGGGTTCGGAGATTATACAAGAAACTACCGAGAAGATCATCCAAATTCAACAACGGTTGAAAACCGCCCAAAGTCGACAAAAGAGCTACGCTGACATCAAAAGAAAAGATATAGAATTTGAAATTGGAGAGATGGTCATGCTTAAAGTTGCACCTTGGAAAGGCGTTGTTCGATTTGGTAAACGAGGGAAATTAAATCCAAGGTATATTGGACCATTCAAGATTATTGATCGTGTCGGACCAGTAGCTTACCGACTTGAGTTACCTCAACAACTCGCGGCTGTACATAACACTTTTCACGTCTCGAATTTGAAGAAATGTTTTGCTAAAGAAGATCTCACTATTCCGTTAGATGAAATCCAAATCAATGAAAAACTTCAATTCATCGAAGAACCCGTCGAAATAATGGATCGTGAGGTTAAAAGACTTAAGCAAAACAAGATACCAATTGTTAAGGTTCGATGGAATGCTCGTAGAGGACCCGAGTTCACCTGGGAGCGTGAAGATCAGATGAAGAAGAAATACCCGCATCTATTTCCAGAAGATTCGTCAACACCTTCAACAGCTTAAAATTTCGGGACGAAATTTATTTAACGGGTAGGTACTGTAGTGACCCGAACTTTTCCATGTTTATATATATTAATTGAGATTGATATTTACATGATTAAATGTTTCCAACATGTTAAGCAATCAAACTTGTTAAGACTTGATTAATTGAAATATGTTTCATATAGACAATTGACCACCCAAGTTGACCGGTGATTCACGAACGTTAAAACTTGTAAAAACTATATGATGACATATATATGGATATATATATATAGTTAACATGATACTATGATGAGTAAACATATCATTAAGTATATTAACAATGAACTACATATATAAAAACAAGACTACTAACTTAATGATTTTTAAACGAGACATATATGTAACGATTATCGTTGTAAAGACATTTAATGTATATATATCATATTAAGAGATATTCATACATGATAATATCATGATAATATAATAATTTAAAATCTCATTTGATATTATAAACATTGGGTTAACAACATTTAACAAGATCGTTAACCTAAAGGTTTCAAAACAACACTTACATGTAACGACTAACGATGACTTAACGACTCAATTAAAATGTATATACATGTAGTGTTTTAATATGTATTTATACACTTTTGAAAGACTTCAATACACTTATCAAAATACTTCTACTTAACAAAAATGCTTACAATTACATCCTCGTTCAGTTTCATCAACAATTCTACTCGTATGCACCCGTATTCGTACTCGTACAATACACAGATTTTAGATGTATGTACTATTGGTATATACACTCCAATGATCAGCTCTTAGCAGCCCATGTGAGTCACCTAACACATGTGGGAACCATCATTTGGCAACTAGCATGAAATATCTCATAAAATTACAAAAATATGAGTAATCATTCATGACTTATTTACATGAAAACAAAATTACATATCCTTTATATCTAATCCATACACCAATGACCAAAAACACCTACAAACACTTTCATTCTTCAATTTTCTTCATCTAATTGATCTCTCTCAAGTTCTATCTTCAAGTTCTAAGTGTTCTTCATATATTCTACAAGTTCTAGTTACATAAAATCAAGAATACTTTCAAGTTTGCTAGCTCACTTCCAATCTTGTAAGGTGATCATCCAACCTCAAGAAATCTTTGTTTCTTACAGTAGGTTATCATTCTAATACAAGGTAATAATCATATTCAAACTTTGGTTCAATTTCTATAACTATAACAATCTTATTTCAAGTGATGATCTTACTTGAACTTGTTTTCGTGTCATGATTCTGCTTCAAGAACTTCGAGCCATCCAAGGATCTGTTGAAGCTAGATCCATTTTTCTCTTTTCTAGTAGGTTTATCTAAGGAACTTAAGGTAGTAATGATGTTCATAACATCATTCGATTCATACATATAAAGCTATCTTATTCGAAGGTTTAAACTTGTAATCACTAGAACATAGTTTAGTTAATTCTAAACTTGTTCGCAAACAAAAGTTAATCCTTCTAACTTGACTTTTAAAATCAACTAAACACATGTTCTATATCTATATGATATGCTAACTTAATGATTTAAAACCTGGAGACACGAAAAACACCGTAAAACCGGATTTACGCCGTCGTAGTAACACCGCGGGCTGTTTTGGGTTAGTTAATTAAAAACTATGATAAACTTTGATTTAAAATTTGTTATTCTGAGAAAATGATTTTTATTATGAACATGAAACTATATCCAAAAATTATGGTTAAACTCAAAGTGGAAGTATGTTTTCTAAAATGGTCATCTAGACGTCGTTCTTTCGACTGAAATGACTACCTTTACAAAAACGACTTGTAACTTATTTTTCTGACTATAAACCTATACTTTTTCTGTTTAGATTCATAAAATAGAGTTCAATATGAAACCATAGCAATTTGATTCACTCAAAACGGATTTAAAATGAAGAAGTTATGGGTAAAACAAGATTGGATAATTTTTCTCATTTTAGCTACGTAAAAATTGGTAACAAATCTATTCCAACCATAACTTAATCAACTTGTATTGTATATTATGTAATCTTGAGATACCATAGACACGTATACAATGTTTCGACCTATCATGTCGACACATCTATATATATTTCGGAACAACCATAGACACTCTATATGTGAATGTTGGAGTTAGCTATACAGGGTTGAGGTTGATTCCAAAATATATATAGTTTGAGTTGTGATCAATACTGAGATACGTATACACTGGGTCGTGGATTGATTCAAGATAATATTTATCGATTTATTTCTGTACATCTAACTGTGGACAACTAGTTGTAGGTTACTAACGAGGACAGCTGACTTAATAAACTTAAAACATCAAAATATATTAAAAGTGTTGTAAATATATTTTGAACATACTTTGATATATATGTATATATTGTTATAGGTTCGTGAATCAACCAGTGGCCAAGTCTTACTTCCCGACGAAGTAAAAATCTGTGAAAGTGAGTTATAGTCCCACTTTTAAAATCTAATATTTTTGGGATGAGAATACATGCAGGTTTTATAAATGATTTACAAAATAGACACAAGTACGTGAAACTACATTCTATGGTTGAATTATCGAAATCGAATATGCCCCTTTTTATTAAGTCTGGTAATCTAAGAATTAGGGAACAGACACCCTAATTGACGCGAATCCTAAAGATAGATCTATCGGGCCCAACAAGTCCCATCTAAAGTACCGGATGCTTTAGTACTTCGAAATTTATATCATGTCCGAAGGAGGATCCCGGAATGATAGGGGATATTCTTATATATGCATCTTGTTAATGTCGGTTACCAGGTGTTCACCATATGAATGATTTTTATCTCTATGTATGGGATGTGTATTGAAATATGAAATCTTGTGGTCTATTATTATGATTTGATATATATAGGTTAAACCTATAACTCACCAACATTTTTGTTGACGTTTTAAGCATGTTTATTCTCAGGTGATTATTAAGAGCTTCCGCTGTCGCATACTTAAATAAGGACGAGATTTGGAGTCCATGCTTGTATGATATTGTGTAAAAACTGCATTCAAGAAACTTATTTTGTTGTAACATATTTGTATTGTAAACCATTATGTAATGGTCGTGTGTAAACAGGATATTTTAGATTATCATTATTTGATAATCTACGTAAAGCTTTTTAAACCTTTATTGATGAAATAAAGGTTATGGTTTGTTTTAAAATGAATGCAGTCTTTGAAAAACGTCTCATATAGAGGTCAAAACCTCGCAACGAAATCAATTAATATGGAACGTTTTTAATCAATAAGAACGGGACATTTCAAATTGTGGCAATTATCACGTCCACATAATTCAATGGTGGCAATTATCACGTCCACATAATTCATTCGAGGAATGTTTTGCTTCTGTCTATCTCGTCAAACATTTATAAAAGCATTTCATGTATTCACAGTTCAAAATGTATTTCAAAAGCATTTAATAAAGCAGTTGTAAAAATAGCGCATGTATTCTCAGTCCCAAAAATGTAAAGAGTAAAAGGGAATCAAATGAACTCACCATACTGTATTTTGTAGTAAAAATACATATTACGACATTGAACTAGTGTGGGTTGGCCTCGGATTCACGAACCTATATCATTCATATTTATATTAATACATATAATCGTAATCGAATAAATTTATATATTATATCCTAAATTATATATCTTATATTTTTAATTTGTATATATAGTTAATGTTTATATAGTTTTATATATACATATGATTAATATTATATCAAAAATCAACAATTTGTTATATGTAAATATTTATATAAATAATCTTAATTTAAATAATTAGATGTATTGAGGTAGTTGTAAATAATATATTCTTATATAGAAAATATTTATTTGTTATAATAATATTGTTAATATGAAAGTAATAATGATAATAATAATAATAATGTTAAAAATAATAATTTTAATGTTAAAATTAATAATGATGATAATACTAATATTAATGTTATTATGTTTGTAGTAAAAATAATAATATTGTAATAGTAATAATACTAATGATAATAATAGTGATAATAAAATAATGTAAATAAAATTATATATAAAAAAAATCATGTTAATGAAAATAATAATAATAATAATAGTAATAATGATAATGATAATGATAGTTATAATTTCAATTAAAATATTAATTTTAATGTTAATGATAATTACAATAATAATAATAATAATAATAATAATAATAATAATAATAATAATAATAATAATAATAATAACAATCATATTAATAATAATAATAATAATAATAATAATAATAATAATAATAATAATAATAATAATAATAATAATAATAATAATAATAATAATAATAATAAATGAAACAGTTCAAACTTTTTGAGACTTCAACATTACAGACTTTGCTTATTGTGTCGAACTCATATAAATATTAAGTTTAATTTTGGCCGAAAATTTCTGGATCGTCATAGTACCTACCCGTTAAAGAAATTTCGTCCCGAAATTTGATCGAGGTCGTCATGGCTAACAAATAAAATGTTTTCATGACGAATGTGAGTTGATAAATAAAGTTTTATCATCGTTGAGGAATATGGATTAAATAGTCCAATTATTCGAAGAATACGAATGAAGCTATCACAAAAAAAAATGAAATGAGTAAAGATAGGTTTGACTAACCGGTGACGTTGTCACAGTTGATTTCCGGAAATTAAGGGATTTAAAGAAAATCTTCGAAATCTAAAAGATTTGATTCTTCAGTAAATAAGGAAATTAAGATCTCTATACTTAAATGCGGAGATTTGCCTTGATTTCTTTATCAGATATTTTACTATAAATTAACTTCTTCCGTTCCATTACTTTTACTATTCCTATACTCAGTTCTCACATTCAAAAGATTGTGAAAATGCTCAATCCAGTTCTGACCATTGTCCTTATCCTTACTATCACAACAATCATTCTCCTTTTTCAACTTTCACCGGAGGAATCTGTTTTCTTCTACTTCTCCCTTGGAGTTATAGTGTTTTTAATTCTTCCGTGTCTGTATGTTGCGATAAACATTGACATACACGGTTTGTAATTTATGTGTTGTTATCGGGCTTTATATCCTCCTTTATATTTCGGAGCTCCATGCTTTTGTTTTCTCTTCCCGACTTTAAATATGTAACACCCTATTCCTGTTTCTGACTTTTTTTAGTTAATCGGGACGCCGTCCAGTTGTGAAAGCTTGGACGCCGTCCAGAATATGGGACGCCGTCCAGATGTGAAGCGTGGGACGCCGTCCAAGGGTCGGGACGCCGTCCAACTTGTCTGTCGAGCCAGCTGTGTTTTTATTTTAAAAAGGGGTAAAATGGTCATTTCACTTGGGTGCCGGTTTGGAGCCTTCAAGGCTGGTTCCTTGGTCATTTTGGATCATATTTCACACACACAAACACACTCCTCAAACCCTAGTGAGAGAAACTCACTTTTAGAGAGAGAGAGCTTGATTTGGAAGGGAAGGAGTCGATTTCTTGCAAAAGCTCGGGTTCTAAAGTTGTTCATCTTGCTCCTAGCTACGTTGTGGTGGTATTGGTAAGCTCAAACTCCGAATTTCATTTGTTAGATTTGATGTTCAAGTTAGGGTTTTGAGCTAGATTGTTGTGAAACCCTTTTAGATGATGAAGTAGGTTCATGGTGACTTGTTAATCTTGTCACTTGGCGTGTTTTGGGTCGGTTGACGTTTTGGCCTTGATTAGGGTTTGATAATGAGTTTAATCACTAGGCTTAGTGATTTTGGAAGTGTTGAGACACTTTTGGGTGTGTTTGGTTAACTAATTTTGAAATGGGTCAAAACTAGGGTTTTGGTGTCAAAATGGGTATGACACGTGTTTAACACTTGTGTTCGGGTTTAATTGGTGTGTTAGGACCATTTTCACTCGTGTTAGTGATTATTGGTTAGTTTTGGGCGCGGTTTGTACTTGGAAGTGCATTTGGGTCGAAATTGCACTAAGTGTCATATGGGTTGGTTTGTAAGTCAACCCTAATCGTGTTATTGTATTTGTGATAATGGAATAGGTACTTTCCAATGGCGCGTTGCGGATTATTCAGAAGCATTCATCAAGACGACGAGGTGAGTGTTAATATCCTATGTGCATATGTATGTGTAGGATGGGTGCGGGTCGGGGTGAAGTGTTTCTTGGTTATAGAGCTCACTTCACATATATGTAGATTTGATGGACTTGTTTATAGGTCCAATTGGCACGGTTGTGCGTTTTGGTTGGCCACTTTTGGCGGGGTACACAATTTGTGAGTACATTATCACACGCGGTATGATGTGGATTATATAACCCCAATGGCGAAGGGTTAATATTGTGATGCAGACTTAGGTATAACCCCAATGGCGAAGGGTAGTATTGTGAGTGGAATAATTATACGTATGTGTATATGGCGCATTTATTTGTGAATGTTAGAGTGTGAACCACGAGCCGGTAGCACTATAAAATAATTGATGTGAACCACGAGCCGGTAGCATCGAGTGTGAACCACGAGCCAGTAGCACTATAAAATAATTGATGTGAACCACGAGCCGGTAGCATCGAGTGTGAACCACGAGCCGGTAGCACTATAAAATAATTGATGTGAACCACGAGCCGGTAGCATCGAGTGTGAACCACGAGCCGGTAGCACTATAAAAGAGTATGACTCAATTGCGTATGGTGTGAAACACGAGCCGGTAGCACCATAACGTTATGGTTAACCTTGGGAGTTTTACGCGTTGTTATATATATATTGTATACGTATAATGTTGTATTGACGTGATGTAGCTAACCTTCTGGTTGTAGCTTATTGGCATTGTTCGCAACGTTGTTTGCGAACTTACTATATTGTTGGTGTTGTTAGCTTGTGCTTAGTGAACGTACGGTATGCTAGGTTTAGCTTGCCTTATACTTAGATGCTTCGGTATGCACTATTTGATTATTATTGTGGCGTGTCCATTTTATACATATATATGTATGTAGTATATTTTCACTCACTAAGCGTTAGCTTACCCTCTCGTTGTTTACATTTTTATAGATTGCATGGATGCGGTGGCTCGGGTAAGCGCGGGGACTAGTGGACTTGCGTAGTTGCTTTAGAAGACTTGCTTTTGGATTTGTTTAGGATTGGGTAGCGTGTCCCCAATCCCATGCTCGGTCTATGTTTTGTATAAACTAATGGGTCGAAATAGTCACTTGTGGTATTTTAGGTCGATGTAGGCCCGGTGTCGTAAAACTCATTTTTTTATTATGAAAAACTCTTAGTTTAACCTATTGTAATATATTGTGAAAGTGTGTTGGTTTAAAAGTGTCAGGAAGCGGGTTTTTCACCCGTGTGAAAAACGTAAAACTGATCAGAATCTGGCAGCACATCTGGACGCCGTCCCAGATGGCTGGACGCCGTCCTGGTTTTTACAACAGGACGCCGTCCAGATTACTGGACGCCGTCCAGATCAACTGGTCTCAAATTTTTTTTTATGGCACTTTTACGGATGGTTAACGGGTTGGGTTGTTACAAGTGGTATCAGAGCATGGTCTAAGGGATTTAGGTGACTTGAGATAGGTGCCTAGACTTAGATTTTTGTGTGTGCTTATTTGTTGCGGGACTTGTAGGATTACGGGTCGGAATGGGAATTTGGTTAGTGCCTTAATTGATAGGTGGACTAACGTGTATATTAATACGTGGATATTATTAATATACGATTGTGTTATGTTTGTGTTTATGTTGCATTGCGAATATCATCGAGCAAGATGGTCGTCGTACTAACGAGGGGATACGATGTGTGTGCGTAATAAGGACTTGCAAACCTTATTACGGGTGCAAATCGTGTTTAACAAGTGATGTACCACGAGTGTTGAGCAAGATGGGGCGGTGTTATGCGTGTTGTTTTATACGTTCATGGACTAATCGTTTTGCATTCTTTAGAATGACGACGCGAAACGCGGTCGAGACGAATGACGAGGAGTTTAACTCTAGAGTTGCAGCCGCCGTTGCGGAGCAAATGAGTGCGTTTCGAGAAGAAATGGATAGAAAGTATTCCGAATTTCGGGGTAGCAGTGAAATGGAGCGTTGTCTTAAGAGCTTCATGAGGACTAAACCCCAGATGTATGACGGGAAACCGGATCCTTTGGTAAGCACAACTTGGATTTCGAACGTCGAAGGGTGTTTTCGTACTATTGATTGCCCTCCCGAGAAAAAGACGAGACTCGCTACTAGTCTGTTGCGGGGCAGGGCAAGGGATTGGTTGGTTGGTAAGATCGATCTTGTTTGTGGCGAAACGTTTATGGCCTTATCGTGGAACGAGTTTAAGGAGGAATTCTTCGAGAAGTTCCGGACTTCGGCCGATTTGTGGGAATTGCGTAATGAGTTGCGAAATTTGCGGTAAGGATCTATGGATTTGAATACTCTCAAGACGACCTTTATGGCGAAGGCTCATTTTTGCCCGGAGTATTTGGGGAATGATCGTTTGTTAATGGGGGATTTCTATCGGACCATGAATGATGACTTGAAAAGTAAAATTAGTCGGGGTCAAGCGAAATCGTTTGCGGAATTATTCAACTTGGCTAGAGGTTTCGAGTCGTATACGCGATCAAAGATGTGTGAACCTTCAAGTAAGAGGAGGGTTGATTCGTACGGCGCCCCGGGTAAGAAAAATAAGGGTGCAAGTGCGAGTACGGGTAATGTGGGAAAAGGCACGGTGGATTCTCGTGCACCTAGATGTTTCAATTGTGGTATTAGGGGCCACAAGTTGTGGGAGTGCACAATGCCGAGAAGTGACGACGGGATGTGCTACTATTGTCATAAGGAGGGGCATCGTAAGCTGGATTGTCCCGAGTTGGCGGCGAATGCCGCAAGGAGACGTTGAGGTACGTTTCATTTTAATAAATATGTCATTTGAATATTTATTTATGTGGCATTTAAGTTCGGAATTGTTATTGCATTGTGTTGTGCATGTTATTGATAACGGTGACGTTCCTAATGGAAGTACCCTATGGTAATGATTGTTTTAGACGAATGGCGTAAGACTTGGTGTAACCAAGCATTCCTTAGTATTTGGGAAATGTTTCTACCAAGCCATGGAAATGGGTTTTGGTGTTCGATTGTTAAGAGCGTGTTCGCTTGTATGTGGAAGTTGATGAACTATGAGGTTCGTCGGGTGGTTGGAACCCTTGAAATTGAGTGTTTTGAATCTCGATGTATGTTGGTAATGGAGCCTACATGACGCGACATTAGGTGCCTCTTTTATACCTACTAGCATGGTGTTCGACTCCGATGGTGTTGCGGTTACATTGTGCTTAGGGTACCGGAGTGAAACCCTTAGGTACATGAGTGAGTAAGTCGAAGTTGACAAACTAAAGCAATTGGAAGATTGCGAGGGTATTGGTTTGTGTAATTTGTGGTGCACTTTTCGTTCGAAAGGTTTTAAGGATTGGTTAAAATCCTTCGTATGCTCAAGGTTGGAGCAAGATGTAGTGATGGGTCGTGTGAACCCAATTGTTGGTAAAGTCTACCTTTGGTAGCATTGTACGAGTTGTGGATATTGGAACGTAGTTCCAAGTGGGGGAGTTACTGTGAAGACCCGTCCTAATCCATCCGGACGAAGTCCATATCGATTATAAACGATTCACAACAGTTGATTACATCGCGAGATACTTGACCTCTATATGATACATTTTACAAACATTGCATTCGTTTTTGAAAAGACAAACTTTCATTACATCGAAAGTTGACAGGCATGCATACCATTTCATAATATATCCAACTATAATTGACTTGATAATAATCTTGATGAACTCGACGACTCGAATGCAACGTCTTTTGAAATATGCCATGAATGACTCCAAGTAATATCTATAAAATGAGCAAATACACAGCGGAAGATTTCTTTCGTACCTGAGAATAAACATGCTTTAAAGTGTCAACCAAAAGGTTGGTGAGTTCATTAGTTTAACTTAAACAATCGTTTCCATCATTTTAATAGACCACAAGATTTCAGATTTCCATTTCTCATAAACATACGTCCCATGCATAGAGACAAAAATATCATTCATATGGATTGAACACCTGGTAACCGACATTAACAATATGCATATATAAGAATATCCCCATCATTCCGGGATCCTCCTTCGGACATGATATAAATTTCGAAGTACTAAAACATCCGGTACTTTGGATGGGGCTTGTTGGGCCCGATAGATCTATCTTTAGGATTCGCGTCAATTAGGGTGTCTGTTCCCTAATTCTTAGATTACCAGACTTAATAAAAGGGGCATATTCGACTTCGATAATCCAACCATAGAATGTAGTTTCACGTACTTGTGTCAATTTCGTAAAACAGTTATAAAAGTTGCGCATGTATTCTCAGCCCAAAAATATAAAGGGTAAAAAGGCAAATGAAACTCACGATACTGTATTTTGTAGTAAAAATACATATGACGTCATTGAACAATGCAGGGTTGGCCTCGGATTCACGAACCTATATCAATTGTGTATATATTAATACGTATAATGTAAGTTACAAAATTTCATTTATTAATATGTATTATTTATATATTATAGTTTTGTAGAATTTATTCTAACCTTTATTTTAAAACGTATACTTATATTATATTTTAAGTTATATTTTATATATATATATATCGATTTTATGTATATATATCTATAATGATTTACGTTTATATAAATAGTGACATTAATATATTTATATACATATATTTGTAGTTAGTATTGTATTTATGAAATTTTATTAGTTTGTTATGTGAATTATTAATACAATCCTAGTATATACTATAAGTATATATATAGTGTACAAAAGATTTATTTGTTAAAATAATAATTTAGATAATAATGATTTACTAATAATAATAATAATTTTATTAATAATGATAATACTAATAGCAAAAAAAATGAAAATGATAACTGTTAATGATACTAATAATAATAACTCTAAAATAATATTAATACTAATACCATACTTATGTTAATAATAAGGGTTCTAATATTTATAAAATGATAAATGATAATCATAATAATACTAGTAAATATTAATGATGATACTGATAAATATGATATTATTAATTGTAAATGTACTGATGATACTATTATTTATAAACCGGTACAAATTCTAATATTGATGATAGTAATATATTTTTATTTCCTTCATAATAATAATAATGATAATCATAATCCTAATGATGATAAAATACTAAAATGATAAGTTTATTACTAATAATAATATTATTAATACCTATCATAATAATAATAGTAATGTCTATAATACTTTCAAATATGATAACAAGTATGATACTAATAATAACAATAACAATAACAATCAAAACAATCACAATAATAATAATAATACTAATAATAATTAATATATAATAACAATAATAAAATTAGAAAAGAAAACTACCTCACATGAAAAGAGTTTCAAAAAAAAAAAAGAAACTACCGTCCTCTGGACTCGATCTCGTGACCACATGCTCACACGCAAACACTCTCGACCATCCCACCAATTCTGATTCTCTGTACTAATATCGAATTTAAATTTTATATATAAACTGTTTTTCTTCTATTCCTCTTCTTCTCCACAAGTCTCATGGATTCAACAAAACATCAATAACCAAAAAAAAAAAAAAAAAAAAAATCAGGGTTCTTTTTAAAGCTTCAAAACATTACAGAAAAAAAAATAATTTGGATTCTAAAATAAAAAAAAAAAACACTAAAGGCCTACTGCAGCGTCGGTTCTTGGAACAAAACAAAAAAAATTGATTTCGTAATAGATAACATTATAGATAATGTTTATAACACGAAATAGTTTTCTAAACATGTATAAAAACTACTGGAATCGTCAATTTGATCAGAAACATATACACGAACGCGAATTTGTCTCAAGAACAATTGTTGACTTTTTTAAACTAAACTTTGACTTCAAAATTCAAGATCGATATAAAGATTTGAGAGTTGAGATTTTGCAGATAGATTCAAAGAAATATTTCTAACCTTTCTGCATTTTTAGATTTTGAAACTTTATTCGAAATTGAATTAAGAGAAAAAAAAATTGGAGCATGCAGAGAAGAAGAAAAAAAAAATATCGCTGTGCTCTTTAATCCCATTGGATTTCCTTTTTATTTGATTTGCAATTATACATAATCATTTTGTAATAATAGAGATCGGTTGATAAAAAATGGAGAAAATGTCAACACAGGTTCACGAGTTTGGAGCAGGAAAGAAACAAAAAAAATAATAATAATAGAGATAAAGGATACAGAGGTCAAGCGTATAATATAGATCCCTACTGTTTTTTTTAATTAATAATAATAATATATAATAACAATACTATTAATATCTAATAATATTAATAAAATTAATAATAATGATAAATATAATATTAATGATAATAATAATTGTAAAAATGATAATAATAATAATAATAATAATAATAATAATAATACCATACTAATTATGATAATATTAATATTTTATCGATAATAATAATATTAGTAATAATAATCTAATTTATACATCCAATTTCATCTTTATATGATATAAAGTGATATTATGAATACAAATATTGATATTTGACGATACAAATAACATTACTACAACAACTATATTTGTATTTAAATTTAATTTATTAATATCATCTATTATTATGTAATATTTAATAATTATGTAATATGTATTGTAATATATACTGAATATTATATATTTATGCATTTTAATATAAATATATTATAATATTTATTTACATACTAATTATATTATACTTATGTATGTAATTATGAAAAATATAAATGTTTTATATATGTAAGTATTATATATATTTATTAAAATAGTACATTATTTCATCATAGATATATTATAAATTTCTACATATACATAATATAATAATTATGTATAAAATCATATATATATAGTTATATTTATGTATATATGTATACTACCATATATATAAAATCATGTTTTAAATGTTGAGTAGATGATTAATTATGTATATTAAACAATTAACTACAAAGTATAACATTGTACATTTAATATTTTGATAACGTTGGTAAAATATGTTTGAATCATTTATATACAATATACTATATATATTCAAAATGAAAATCTTTAGTTATTAAATGTTATCTTTTATAATAACAAAATTACTTAATAGTTCATTAATACTAATATAATTAGTTTTATATATAATTATTTATATTTACATTCTTAGTTACAATTAAAGGTTCGTGAATCGTCGGAAATAGTTAAAGGTCAAATGTTATCATGAAATAGTTCAAACATAATGAGACTCGGTTTAATAGACTTTGCTTATCGAGTCGAATCATATAAGATTATGTTTAAATTTGGTCGGAAATTCCCGGGTCATCACAGTACCTACCCGTTAAAGAAATTTCGTCCCGAAATTTGAGTGAGGTCGTCATAGCTAACAATAAATATGTTTTCCTGACGAATATGAGTTGATAACTTGAGTTTTATCATCATTGAGTAATATGGATAAAAATAATTCAATTATTCGAAGAGTGCGAATGAAGCTATTCACAAAAGGATGAAATGAGAAACAAAGATTTGTTTTTAACTTTTGACGTAGTCAGGTTTGAATTTAGAAAATAAGGCGCGTCTTAACTTTTGACATTGCCTTGGTTGAATTCCGGAATTTAAGGGATTTAAAGAAAATCTTGAAGATCTATAAAATCTGATTCTTCGGGATTTATGGAAATTAAGATCTCTTTAATTAAATACGGTGATCTGCCCCGATTACTACGTCTGATATTTCCAGTATAAATTAAGCTCTTCCTTTCCATTATTCTCACCATTCTTGTACTTTCTTTCTTAGTTCATACATCCAAAAGATTCTGAAAATGATTAATCCAGTTCTGATCCTTGTCCTCATCCTTACTATCGCAACAATCATTCTCCTTTTCCAACTTCCACCAGAGGAATCTGCTTTCTTCTACTTCGCCCTCGGGATTATAATGTTTTTAATTCTCCCGTGTCTTTATGTTGCGATAAACATTGATATACACGGTTTGTAATTTATGTGTTGTTATCGGACTTTATATTCTCCCTTATATTTCAAAGCTCTATGCTTTTGTTTTCTCTTCCCGACTTCAAGTCAAGCGAATAATGGTCCAGAATTTATAGATATAGAGTTTCGAATGATTATAATGTTCTAAGCATGAAGGAACGTGATAGCACGATTTGATTTTCAAATTTATCAACATCACGGAAGATAGAACCATCAAGAATACATTTTCTTGATTTGTTACGGAGTTAAGTAGGATGAAAGAGTTATGTAACATGGCACATGATGACGTTATGATCTGTGAATCATCACGTTTCATTTAGAAACTCAGCATGACTTACTGTAATATAATCACGTTGATCAAGTGTCATTATATTATACTAACTCATGCATCAGTTCCCATCATTACTACAATAACATTCATATTTTAAGCTTGAAAATTTACAGAATATAGAAACTAACAGTTTCTATATGATGTAATACTGATAGCACGAAAAGATTAATGATTTCAGATAAGAATAGTTATAAAAATATCTCCAGAAATATGGAGGATATTTATAATGAAAGGTACGATAATATCTCAGAATATCTAAGATCAGAGGATGATAGAAACTATTGTCTGCAAGGGTTTAGAGTAAGGAGCAAGTTATTCACTATAGACTTTAGCAGACATTGAATTATTTGGATTCTTTGAAGTCAAACTTATTCTTTGTGATTTATCCACGGCTTTCTTCATAGTTTCGCATAATCTGCTTTTCGGTACTATATTTTCTATTGAATGTTTCCAATATATTGATACACAGGAAGTACGAAGAGGTATATAATTTCGGACGAGAATATTTATGAAAATATCCTCAGAAATATCAAAGATATTGATGATGATATTTTGGAATTTCTAAGTTCGACGGTTGATGGAGAAAGATTTTCCGCAAGATTTTAACATGACTTCGGAGCAAGATATTCTCTAAAGATTTCAACGGATCCAGAATTACCTGAATCCTTTGAATATAGGATTTGGTCCTTGTATTTGTCCTTGGTCTCCTTCATGGGTAACTCAATCTGTTTTTCAATACCCAATTTTCTATCGAGCGTTCCTAACACTCCTTTCTTTATCATCAAACTTTTGTCCGTTTAGACCATCTACCATTTTTCTGTTTCCTCTGCATTTAATGCTATGATATCTGAATCATCGGTTATTAATCCGAGGTGGTTTCAGGAGAATTGTGTTTTTAGATGATTAAACGCTGATGGTAATATGATGGAATATGAAAGGTTACCTGGTAACAATAAAAGAGCACGCGTATATATAAACGTTATAATAAGGTTGTTTCGTACGAAAAGTCGAAGTTGACTTGTTGGAGTTGTGACAAAATTGGCTAATTTTGAAAAGGGATCGCAAAGTTGTTTTTGTTAATAAATGCCAAAGGATCTGACGCGGCTACGTGTTGAACTTTTACTCAATTGCCGAGAGTTTCTCAGGTGCATAACTATATGCATAAATCTTTCCTTCCGTAGATGAAGTGCGGTTGATTCATCCTATCGATTGAGGTGTTTTCAAGAATCATGAAAGGTTTGAACGCAGAATGTAATCGTGAAGATACAAATGAGGTTTAAGACGAAATCAAGTGGCAAACTTGAAGAATTGTTTAGTTTCGTATGTTATATTCAATATTTTAATTCATTTTAATTGTCCAATGTTATTAGTCCACAGTCGATAGTCCACAGTTGACAGTGCAATCATTCATATATAGTTTAATATATAATATTTGAATTAATTAATACGTATCGTGACCCGTGTACATGTCTCAGACTCGATCACAACTCAAAGTATATATATTATTATAGAATCAACCTCAACCCTGTATAGAGAACTCGATCATTACTGCATATAGAGTGTCTATGGTGATTCCAAATAATATATATAGATGTGTCGATATGATATGTCAAAACCTTGTATACGTGTCCCGATATTTAAAGTGCGTAAAATAAATAACAGAAATTAAATGACGATAAATAAAGTGCGTAAAGTAAATAACAGAAATTAAATGACAATAAATACAATTGCGAGAATATAAATTGCGATAAAATAAATTGCGATAAATAAATTGCGATAAATAAAATGTAATACGGAATTAACAGTTAGCTAGGATTTTGTTAGCGTGGTTTCTTAATAAAATTTAATATTGTTAATTAGTCTGTTTCTAATCAATTTTTATTGTGTCCATTATTTCTTCATTATGCCACTTGTTGGATTCTGATAGGTCAAAATTCAAATATGAAATTGAATTTGAATGAAAATAGTTATTCTTTGGTGAACGGATAAGTATCCCGGTGGTTGTAAATAGGATAGTGAATAACTGTTGAATCAGATTCGAAGAATATACAGTGTAACTTATTAATGTGAAATTTAAATATTCCTCGGGTATTACCTACCCGTTAAAATATTTTTATTATTAACAGTTTGTACAAAAGAATTTTTAATTACAATCTTTATGAAAACATATATACATATATATTTTCTTCAGATGTAATCATGAATTTAATGAGTTAACATGATATTAAACTCATTTAGTTTTCAGTTGGAACTAGAATAAATAATCTCTAAAACATTAGAGATTACATAATCACCATGTCGAACGAAGATAACTGATGTAGAATGTCATGTAGAATGATGATTATACTCGAGGTATAGATTGAGATGTTGAGGCATGTGATATTGAAATTTGGGTTGTTGGTGGTACCGTTGGTGCCGGTGATTTGGATGAAGCTGGTACGTTTTGCACCATATTTTCCAAGACTACAACTTATGCGCGAAGTTCGTTAACTTCTTCTATTACACCGGGATGATTGTCGGTTCGGACGAGCGGATGAATGAGGTTTAGAATCTGAGATAGTATATGATCGTGATGAGATACTTTGGAAATGAGAGAGAAAATGGTGTCTCGAACAGGTTCGCCGGTAAACGTTTTAGGTCAATTGTCAAGAGGTGAATTTGGTTAGTGGAAATGATCGCCTTCTTCGCGTTTCCATTGATTAAGTCGACTACGAACCCATCTCCAATTCATTCAGAATAGATGATGGCTAATTGATCGATTCATTCCGGTTACTCTGCTTTCGGAGCTCGAGTGGAAATCCATATCGAAATAGCTGTCGGAATAACTATCGAAATAGCTATCGAAATCAGATGGACTCGAACTGGTTGAGGGATTCATCTCGTACGATCAGATGAAGGATTTTCGATAAGAAATAGATTATAGGATGTAGATTAGTACCCTGCAATACATAATTTACATATGCATATATAATACTAAAATCCCATAAGCTACGGAGGAATCTACGAAAGCTGTCAGGCAAAGGTAACAATAACAGATACGCTAAGATATGAATTTAACTATACACTGTCTATGCAATAAAGGCAGTAAGACGTGTCTTAGACTTTAAGGATGATAAGTAAATAATTTTTCGACACTAAATGATAAGCAAAACTTTTGACATGCAAACACGGTCGAAGTCCAGACTCATTAATGCATTCTAACGACTATCAGTTAGACTCACTAATGCAAGACCTGGTTCGCTAAGACCACCGCTCTGATACCAACTGTGAAGACCCGTCCTAATATATCCGGACGAAGTCCATATCGATTATAAACGATTCACAACAGTTGATTACATCGCGAGATACTTGACCTCTATATGATACATTTTACAAACATTGCATTCGTTTTTGAAAAGACAAACTTTCATTACATCGAAAGTTGACAGGCATGCATACCATTTCATAATATATCCAACTATAATTGACTTGATAATAATCTTGATGAACTCGACGACTCGAATGCAACGTCTTTTGAAATATGCCATGAATGACTCCAAGTAATATCTATAAAATGAGCAAATACACAGCAGAAGATTTCTTTCGTACCTGAGAATAAACATGCTTTAAAGTGTCAACCAAAAGGTTGGTGAGTTCATTAGTTTAACTTAAACAATCGTTTCCATCATTTTAATAGACCACAAGATTTCAGATTTCCATTTCTCATAAACATACGTCCCATGCATAGAGACAAAAATATCATTCATATGGATTGAACACCTGGTAACCGACATTAACAATATGCATATATAAGAATATCCCCATCATTCCGGGATCCTCCTTCGGACATGATATAAATTTCGAAGTACTAAAACATCCGGTACTTTGGATGGGGCTTGTTGGGCCCGATAGATCTATCTTTAGGATTCGCGTCAATTAGGGTGTCTGTTCCCTAATTCTTAGATTACCAGACTTAATAAAAAGGGGCATATTCGACTTCGATAATCCAACCATAGAATGTAGTTTCACGTACTTGTGTCAATTTCGTAAAACAGTTATAAAAGTTGCGCATGTATTCTCAGCCCAAAAATATAAAGGGTAAAAAGGCAAATGAAACTCACGATACTGTATTTTGTAGTAAAAATACATATGACGTCATTGAACAATGCAGGGTTGGCCTCGGATTCACGAACCTATATCAATTGTGTATATATTAATACGTATAATGTAAGTTACAAAATTTCATTTATTAATATGTATTATTTATATATTATAGTTTTGTAGAATTTATTCTAACCTTTATTTTAAAACGTATACTTATATTATATTTTAAGTTATATTTTATATATATATATATCGATTTTATGTATATATATCTATAATGATTTACGTTTATATAAATAGTGACATTAATATATTTATATACATATATTTGTAGTTAGTATTGTATTTATGAAATTTTATTAGTTTGTTATGTGAATTATTAATACAATCCTAGTATATACCATAAGTATATATATAGTGTACAAAAGATTTATTTGTTAAAATAATAATTTAGATAATAATGATTTACTAATAATAATAATAATTTTATTAATAATGATAATACTAATAGCAAAAAAAATGAAAATGATAACTGTTAATGATACTAATAATAATAACTCTAAAATAATATTAATACTAATACCATACTTATGTTAATAATAAGGGTTCTAATATTTATAAAATGATAAATGATAATCATAATAATACTAGTAAATATTAATGATGATACTGATAAATATGATATTATTAATTGTAAATGTACTGATGATACTATTATTTATAAACCGGTACAAATTCTAATATTGATGATAATAATATATTTTTATTTCCTTCATAATAATAATAATGATAATCATAATCCTAATGATGATAAAATACTAAAATGATAAGTTTATTACTAATAATAATATTATTAATACCTATCATAATAATAATAGTAATGTCTATAATACTTTCAAATATGATAACAAGTATGATACTAATAATAACAATAACAATAACAATCAAAACAATCACAATAATAATAATAATACTAATAATAATTAATATATAATAACAATAATAAAATTAGAAAAGAAAACTACCTCACATGAAAAGAGTTTCAAAAAAAAAAAGAAACTATCGTCCTCTGGACTCGATCTCGTGACCACATGCTCACACGCAAACACTCTCGACCATCCCACCAATTCTGATTCTCTGTACTAATATCGAATTTAAATTTTATATATAAACTGTTTTTCTTCTATTCCTCTTCTTCTCCACAAGTCTCATGGATTCAACAAAACATCAATAACCAAAAAAAAAAAAAAAAAAAAAAAAATCAGGGTTCTTTTTAAAGCTTCAAAACATTACAGAAAAAAAAATAATTTGGGTTCTAAAATAAAAAAAAAAAAAAAAAAACACTAAAGGCCTACTGCAGCGTCGGTTCTTGGAACAAAACAAAAAAAATTGATTTCGTAATAGATAATGTTTATAACACGAAATAGTTTTCTAAACATGTATAAAAACTACTGGAATCGTCAATTTGATCAGAAACATATACACGAACGCGAATTTGTCTCAAGAACAATTGTTGACTTTTTTTAAACTAAACTTTGACTTCAAAATTCAAGATCGATATAAAGATTTGAGAGTTGAGATTTTGCAGATAGATTCAAAGAAAGATTTCTAACCTTTCTGCATTTTTAGATTTTGAAACTTTATTCGAAATTGAATTAAGAGAAAAAAAATTGGAGCGTGCAGAGAAGAAGAAAAAAAAAATATCGCTGTGCTCTTTAATCCCATTGGATTTCCTTTTTATTTGATTTGCAATTATACATAATCATTTTGTAATAATAGAGATCGGTTGATAAAAAATGGAGAAAATGTCAACACAGGTTCACGAGTTTGGAGCAGGAAAGAAACAAAAAAAATAATAATAATAGAGATAAAGGATACAGAGGTCAAGCGTATAATATAGATCCCTACTGTTTTTTTTAATTAATAATAATAATATATAATAACAATACTATTAATATCTAATAATATTAATAAAATTAATAATAATGATAAATATAATATTAATGATAATAATAATTGTAAAAATGATAATAATAATAATAATAATAATAATAATAATAATAATACCATACTAATTATGATAATATTAATATTTTATCGATAATAATAATATTAGTAATAATAATCTAATTTATACATCCAATTTCATCTTTATATGATATAAAGTGATATTATGAATACAAATATTGATATTTGACGATACAAATAACATTACTACAACAACTATATTTGTATTTAAATTTAATTTATTAATATCATCTATTATTATGTAATATTTAATAATTATGTAATATGTATTGTAACATATACTGAATATTATATATTTATGCATTTTAATATAAATATATTATAATATTTATTTACATACTAATTATATTATACTTATGTATGTAATTATGAAAAATATAAATGTTTTATATATGTAAGTATTATATATATTTATTAAAATAGTACATTATTTCATCATAGATATATTATAAATTTCTACATATACATAATATAATAATTATGTATAAAATCATATATATATAGTTATATTTATGTATATATGTATACTACCATATATATAAAATCATGTTTTAAATGTTGAGTAGATGATTAATTATGTATATTAAACAATTAACAACAAAGTATAACATTGTACATTTAATATTTTGATAACGTTGGTAAAATATGTTTGAATCATTTATATACAATATACTATATATATTCAAAATGAAAATCTTTAGTTATTAAATGTTATCTTTTATAATAACAAAATTACTTAATAGTTCATTAATACTAATATAATTAGTTTTATATATAATTATTTATATTTACATTCTTAGTTACAATTAAAGGTTCGTGAATCGTCGGAAATAGTTAAAGGTCAAATGTTATCATGAAATAGTTCAAACATAATGAGACTCGGTTTAATAGACTTTGCTTATCGAGTCGAATCATATAAGATTATGTTTAAATTTGGTCGGAAATTCCCGGGTCATCACAGTTACACTCCCGCACGAGGAAGTTTTAGTGTGAGATTTCGGATGATGCTTTTGGTAGATCCGGAAATTTGGTCGAGACACAGTTTGGGTCGATTTGTGGTAGAGTACAATTTTGGTTAACTTGTACTTATGATATTGGATTTGTAAATTATCACTGAGGTGGTATGTTGGTGAATCTCGTTGAGAGATAATGGACGTGTTTGGCGAGCAAGGTAAAATCCCTCAGTTAAGGGATGTGTGTGAGTCGGGTTCTCTTTTGGAGAATTATTGTTTGGTACCTATGTTCGATATAGGTGGTTCTTGCTCGATTGTGGATGGTTAGTGGTATCCGCTAGGGTTCACTATAGTGTAATAGAGTGCGACGTTGCACTACTCGTTGTTTGAGGCCGAAAGTCCGTATGTGATTGATGAATCATGACCTTCGGGGTCCGCTGACTTCATCGTGGTATTGATGAATGATGAAGCATGACTTTTGGAGTTCGCTGACTTCATCATGGGATTGTTGATTAATGAAGCATGACCTTCAGGGTCCGCTGACTTCATTATGGTGTGGTTGATTGGTAAAGCATGATCTTCGGGTCCACTGACTTCATCATGGTTGTTGATTGGTGGAGCATGACCTTTAGGGTCCGCTGACTTCATCATGGGAGTATGCGATTGGTGAAGCATGATCTTCGGGTCCGCTGACTTCATCATGAGCGAGGTGATATATCGGTGAAGCATGACTTTCGGGTCCGCTGACTTCATCCGGTGTTGAGATTGGTGAAGCATGGCCTTCGGGGTCCGCTGACTTCATTAGGAGAGTAATGTTACGTCGGTATGGCATAACATTATCGGGAAATGCGAGTACCGGTGGGAAATGAGAGTACCATTCTTGAGTTGTGTTGTGGGAACTATCAGTTGTTTTATACGCCGATGGTGGGGTCGTGAGGACCGTGTGGTGTGATTTGTGATGCGATAGGCGTGTTTCGCTCACATGTTGTCACGGGTGTGACAATAGCCGATTTTGTACACCTTAGGATTAGCATTGCCATAGTCGTTTTGGGCGCTTTTGGTTTTAGCCGTTGTTTATGATGTTAGGATAGTGGCGTGTTGGTTGTATTGCGCACTACAAAGGATGTTTAGTGGTAAGTGTAATGCATAAGGATTCATGTGGTTCGGTCTTCATCGTTTCGGATTGTTGACTTTAGGATTGAGACTTGGTTGCTTCTAGCATTGTACCTGTAATGGTACGCTAGGGGTTTGATATCTCGGTCAGAGATTGGTTGAGTTTTCCCGATGTTAGGGAATGAGCATGGTCTTAGTGCTCGGAATTGTGGATTGATAAATCGCGGGTGACGATTTTAGTTGTTAGAAGCGATTCATTGGGAAGAATTGCTTAGGAAAGTCGGATTGGGACTTATGTTTGAGGACCGTGGAGTGTGGTCCGTGTGGGTTAGTGATGAGGATCACGAGGACGTGATCGATTCTAAGTGGGGGAGAGTTGTAACACCCTATTCCTGTTTCTGACTTTTTTTAGTTAATCGGGACGCCGTCCAGAAGGATGGGACGCCGTCCAGTTGTGAAAGCTTGGACGCCGTCCAGAATATGGGACGCCGTCCAGATGTGAAGCGTGGGACGCCGTCCAAGGGTCGGGACGCCGTCCAACTTGTCTGTCGAGCCAGCTGTGTTTTTATTTTAAAAAGGGGTAAAATGGTCATTTCACTTGGGTGCCGGTTTGGAGCCTTCAAGGCTGGTTCCTTGGTCATTTTGGATCATATTTCACACACACAAACACACTCCTCAAACCCTAGTGAGAGAAACTCACTTTTAGTGAGAGAGAGAGCTTGATTTGGAAGGGAAGGAGTCGATTTCTTGCAAAAGCTCGGGTTCTAAAGTTGTTCATCTCGCTCCTAGCTACGTTGTGGTGGTATTGGTAAGCTCAAACTCCGAATTTCATTTGTTAGATTTGATGTTCAAGTTAGGGTTTTGAGCTAGATTGTTGTGAAACCCTTTTAGATGATGAAGTAGGTTCATGGTGACTTGTTAATCTTGTCACTTGGCGTGTTTTGGGTCGGTTGACGTTTTAGCCTTGATTAGGGTTTGATAATGAGTTTAATCACTAGGCTTAGTGATTTTGGAAGTGTTGATACACTTTTGGGTGTGTTTGGTTAACTAATTTTGAAATGGGTCAAAACTAGGGTTTTGGTGTCAAAATGGGTATGACACGTGTTTAACACTTGTGTTCGGGTTTAATTGGTGTGTTAGGACCATTTTCACTCGTGTTAGTGATTATTGGTTAGTTTTGGGCGCGGTTTGTACTTGGAAGTGCATTTGGGTCGAAATTGCACTAAGTGTCATATGGGTTGGTTTGTAAGTCAACCCTAATCGTGTTATTGTATTTGTGATAATGGAATAGGTACTTTCTAATGGCGCGTTGCGGATTATTCAGAAGCATTCATCAAGACGACGAGGTGAGTGTTAATATCCTATGTGCATATGTATGTGTAGGATGGGTGCGGGTCGGGGTGAAGTGTTTCTTGGTTATAGAGCTCACTTCACATATAGGTAGATTTGATGGACTTGTGTATAGGTCCAATTGGCACGGTTGTGCGTTTTGGTTGGCCACTTTTGGCGGGGTACACAATTTGTGTGTACATTATCACACGCGGTATGATGTGGATTATATAACCCCAATGGCGAAGGGTTAATATTGTGATGCAGACTTAGGTATAACCCCAATGGCGAAGGGTAGTATTGTGAGTGGAATAATTATACGTATGTGTATATGGCGCATTTATTTGTGAATGTTAGAGTGTGAACCACGAGCCGGTAGCACTATAAAATAATTGATGTGAACCACGAGCCGGTAGCATCGAGTGTGAACCACGAGCCAGTAGCACTATAAAATAATTGATGTGAACCACGAGCCGGTAGCATCGAGTGTGAACCACGAGCCGGTAGCACTATAAAATAATTGATGTGAACCACGAGCCGGTAGCATCGAGTGTGAACCACGAGCCGGTAGCACTATAAAAGAGTATGACTCAATTGCGTATGGTGTGAACCACGAGCCGGTAGCACCATAACGTTATGGTTAACCTTGGGAGTTTTACGCGTTGTTATATATATATTGTATACGTATAATGTTGTATTGACGTGATGTAGCTAACCTTCTGGTTGTAGCTTATTGGCATTGTTCGCAACGTTATTTGCGAACTTACTATATTGTTGGTGTTGTTAGCTTGTGCTTAGTGAACGTACGGTATGCTAGGTTTAGCTTGCCTTATACTTGGATGCTTCGGTATGCACTATTTGATTATTATTGTGGCGTGTCCATTTTATACATATATATGTATGTAGTATATTTTCACTCACTAAGCGTTAGCTTACCCTCTCGTTGTTTACATTTTTATAGATTGCATGGATGCGGTGGCTCGGGTAAGCGCGGGGACTAGTGGACTTGCGTAGTTGCTTTAGAAGACTTGCTTTTGGATTTGTTTAGGATTGAGTAGCGTGTCCCCAATCCCATGCTCGGTCTATGTTTTGTATAAACTAATGGGTCGAAATAGTCACTTGTGGTATTTTGGGTCGATGTAGGCCCGGTGTCGTAAAACTCATTTTTTTATTATGAAAAACTCTTAGTTTAACCTATTGTAATATATTGTGAAAGTGTGTTGGTTTAAAAGTGTCAGGAAGCGGGTTTTTCACCCGTGTGTAAAACGTAAAACTGATCAGAATCTGGCAGCACATCTGGACGCCGTCCCAGATGGCTGGACGCCGTCCTGGTTTTTACAACAGGACGCCGTCCAGATTACTGGACGCCGTCCAGATCAACTGGTCTCAAAAAATTTTTTATGGCACTTTTACGGATGGTTAACGGGTTGGGTTGTTACAAAATAAAGCAAGTAATGGTCCAGAATTCGTAGGTTTAGAGTTTCAAATGTACATGACTAATGTTCTAAGAGAGAAATGGTAATAGTACGATCTTGATTGGTTAAATTACCAGAATTCAAGAGAAAAGATAGAACTATCAAGAAAATATATTCTTGATATGTTTGGAGATTAAGTAGAATGTAAGAGTCGTGTAACATGGCACATGATGACGTTATGATCTGTGAATCATCACGTTCCATTAGAAACTCGGCATGACTTACTGTAATATAATCACGTTGATCAAGTGTCATTATATTATAATAACTCGTGCATCAGTTCCCAACACTACTTCAAAAACATTCATATTTTAAATTCGAAGGTTAACAGAATATAGAAACTAAAACAGTTTCCTTTAATGATATAATACATATAACACGAAGAGATAATTAATATCGGAGGAGAATATTTATGAAGATATCTTCAGAAATATTGAGGACATTAATAAATAAAGATACAATGATATCTTAGAATTTTAGAATCAAAGTGTGATGAAGATATTCATTCACAATGATTTAGAGCGATTAAGGAGTGAGGTATTCACTAAGTATTTCATCAGAAAGAGAATCATCAGGATTCTTTAAACACGGGGTTTGGTCTGTGTATTTGTCCTTGGTCTCCTTCATGGTTTTCTCAATTCTTTATTATCAAACTTTTGACTGTTAAGGCAGTCTCCAATTTTCACTGCTTCATCAGCTTTCTCAAAATTCAAAGAACTGATTCGTAGACTAGAGTGCTTTTTAGAAATTCAGAATGAAAGATCATAATTCTAAGAGATAAATGTTATATGTATACATATAACTGTTGATGTAGACATGCTGCGAGATTTCAAAATACTGATTGCTAATTCCCGATAATTGGTATGACAGTTATCGTTGCAAGATGCAGATGAGTACTTGATAGGGTTTCAATGAATATGTATAGTGATTTGTCGGAGGGACTTACACCAGAGAATACTGAAGTTGCTGGTACGTTTACTGCTAATATGGTGGAACATAAAAGGTTCTCCGGTAACAATAAAAGAGCACAGATATATATCAAGATTATAATAAGGTTGTTTCCAACGAAAAGTCGAAGTTGACTTGCTGGAGCTGTGAAAAAATTGGCTACTTTGAAAAGGAATTGCAATGTTATTTTCAGTAATAGCAATGCCAAAGGAGTTAGCACAGATACGTGTTAAACGTTTACTCAGTTTTTGAGAGTTTTTCAGGTGCACAACTATATGCATAAATCTTTTTCTTCTGTAGATGAAGTGCGGTTGGTTCATCCTCTCGATTGAGATGTTTTCAAGAATTACGAAAGGTTTGAACGCAGATTATAATCGTCAAGATACTAATAAGGTTTAAGATGAAATCAAGTGGCAAACTTGAAGAATTGTTTAGTTTCATATGTTATAATCAATATTTTAATTCATTTTAATTGTCCAATGTTGGCAGTCCACAGTCGATAGTCCACAGTTAACACTCCAATAATTCATATATACTTTAATATATAATATTCGAATTAATTAATACGTATCGTGACCCGTGTACATGTCTCAGACTCGATCACAACTCAAAGTATATATATTATTATAGAATCAACTTCAACCCTGTATAGTGAACTCTAGCATTACAGCATATAGAGTGTCTATGGTGATTCCAAATAATATATATAGATGCGTCGATATGATATGTCAAAACCTTGTATAAGTGTCCCGATATTTAAAGTGCGTAAAATAAATAACAGAAATTAAATGACGATAAATAAAATTGCGAGAATTAAATTTGCGATAAATAAATTACGATAAATAAATTGCGATAAATAAAATGTAATCAGTTAGCTAGGAACAGTTAGCTAGGAACAGTTAGCGTGGATTCTTAACAAAATTTCTCATAGTTAATTTATTTGTTTCTAACAAATTTTATTTTTGTCCAATGTTTTCTTCATTATGCCACTTGTTGGATTCTGGTAAATCAAAATCCAAATATGAAATTGGATGAAAATGGTTACTCTGCAGTGAACGGATACGTATATCGATGGTTGTAAGTAGGATAGTAAATGACTGTTGAATCAGCTTCGAAGAATGTACAGTGTAACTTATTAATGTGAAATCTAAATATTTCTCGGGTATTACCTACCCGTTAAAATATTTTCACCATTAACAATTTGCACGAAAGAATTTTTAATTACAATCTTTATGAAAATATATATACATATATATTTTCTTCAGATGTAATCATGGATTTAATGAGTCAATATGATATTAGACTCATTTGATTTACTGTTAGAACAAGGATATATAATCTCTAAAACATTAGAGATTACATAATTACCATGTCGAACGAAGATAATTGATGTAGAACGATACGTAGTATGATGATTATAATCGATGTACAGAATGAGATGTTGAGGCGTGTGTTATTGATGGTACGGGTACTGTTACTGATGGTACTGTTGGTGCCGGTGATGTTGTTAAAGCTGGTATGTTTTGCACCATATTTTCCAAGGCTACAACTCGGGCGCGAAGTTCGTTGACTTTTTATATTATTCCGGGATGATTGTCGATCGGAACGAGCAGCTGAATAAGGTTTAGAATTTTGGATATAATATAATCGTGACGAGCTACCCTGGAAATGAGTCTGAAAATGGTGTTTCGGATAGGTTCGTCGGTAAGTGCTTCAGGTTCTTCGTCAAGAGGGAAATGTGGTGGATGGAAGGGATCACCTTCTTCTTGTCTCCATTGATTAAGTCAACTACGAACCCATCAGATGAATTGGGGATGGCTGATTTGGTTGATTCATTCTGGTGACGCTGCTTTCAGAGCTCGAGTGAAACTCCATATCGGAATAGTTGTCAGAATAACTATCGGAATAGCTATCTGAATAACTATCGGAATAGCTATCGGAATCTGAGGACTCGAACTGGTTGAGGGATTCATCTCGTACGATCATATGAAGGATTTTAGATAAGAAATAGATTATAGGATGTAGATTAGTACCCTGCAATACATAATTTACAAATGTATACTTAATACTAAAATTCCATAAATTACGGAGGAATCTACGGAAGCTATCAGGCAAAGGTAACAATAACAGATACGCTAAGATATGAATTTATCTATACACTATCTATGCAATAGAGGCAGTAAGACGTGTCTAGACTAAGAATGATAAGTAAGTGATTCCCTAAGAATGATAAGTAGGAAATTTTTGACACGAAATGATAAGCAAAACTTTTGACATGCAGACACGGTCGAAATCCAGACTCACTAATGCATCTAAAAAACTATTAGTTAGACACACTAATGCAAGACCTGGTTCGCTAAGACCACCGCTCTGATACCAACTCTAACGAGCCGTCCTAATCTATCTGGACGAATACATTACATTTGGCTACATCGCGAGGTACTTGACCTCTATATGATACATTTTACAAACATTGCATTCGTTTTTAAAAGACAAACTTTCATTACATCAAAAGTTGACGGCATGCATACTATTTCATAATATATCCAAACTATAAACGACTTAATAATAATCTTGATAAACTCAACGACTCGAATGCAACGTCTTTTGAAATATGCCATGATTGACTCCAAGTAATATATTTAAAATGAGCAAATGCACAGCGGAAGATTTCTTTCATACCTAAGAATAAACATGCTTTCAAGTGTCAACCAAAAGGTTGGTGAGTTCATGGGTTTATCATAAAACAATAAAATTCATCATTTTGATAGACCACAAGATTTAAATGCTGCATGGTACAAATGAGCCCGAATCCTATACCCACCTGTAATGTACATGCGATATTTTTTAAATACATTACACCTTTCTCGTGTACGAAATCATCTTTCATAAATCTTAGTAACCGTACATATATCTTGTGCACAAAAATAACATACACATAACCTGTGTATAAAAATCATTCTCTCGATACATAACATTCACTTTTCATTGCTTTCATAGCTTAGCTTGGTAACCGACCTTAACATATAATGCGCATAATAATATCCCCAAAACAGAACATCTCGTCTGTATAATAATCATATAAACTTCGAAGTACTAAACACCACACCCACTAGCCCTTCCGTCTAGTGAACATTCTGGGTGGGGGTGTTAAACCCGGTAGCTACCTTTAGGATTCGCGTCAATTAGGCGTGCACTAATTCTCAAAATTAGTGATGTTCCCTAATTCTTAGGTTACCAAGCAATAATAATCAGGGGAAAAATATTCATATCAATTGTGGCAATTATCACGTCCACATAATTCAATGGTGGCAATTTTCACGTCCACATAATTCATTCGAGGAATGTTTTGCTTGTGTCTATCTCGTCAAACATTTATAAAAGCATTTCATGTATTCGCAGTTCAAAATGTATTTCAAAAGCATTTAATAAAGCAGTTGTAAAAATAGCGCGTGTATTCTCAGTCTCAAAAATGTAAAGAGTAAAAGGGAATCAAATGAACTCACCATACTTTATTTTGTAGTAAAAATACATATTACGACATTGAACTAGTGTGGGTTGGCCTCAGATTCACGAACCTATATCATTCATATGTATATTAATACATATAATCGTAATCGAATAAATTTATATATTATATCCTAAATTATATATCTTATATTTTTAATTTGTATATATAGTTAATGTTTATATAGTTTTATATATACATATGATTAATATTATATCAAAAATCAACAATTTATTATATGTAAATATTTATATAAATAATCTTAATATATATAATTAGATGTATTGAGGTAGTTGTAAATAATATATTCTTATATAGAAAATATTTATTTATTATAATAATATTGTTAATATGAAAGTAATAATGAAAATAATAATAATAATGTTAAAAATAATAATTTTAATGTTAAAAGTAATAATGATGATAATACTAATAATAATGTTATTATGTTTGTAGTAAAAATAATAATACTGTAATAGTAATAATACTAATGATAATAATAGTGATAATAAAATAATGTAAATAAAATTATATATATAAAAAATCATGTTAATGAAAATAATAATAATAATAATAATAATAATAGTAATAATGATAATGATAATGATAGTTATAATTTCAATTAAAATATTAATTTTAATGTTAATGATAATTACAATAATAATAATAATAATAATAATAATAATAATAATAATAATAATAATAATAATAATAATAATAATAATAATAATAATAATAATAATAATGATAATAATAACAATAATACTAATAATAATAATAATAATAATAATAATAATAATAATAATAATAATAATAATAATAATAATAAATGAAACAATTCAAACTTTTTGAGACTTCAACATTACAGACTTTGCTTATCGTGGCGAACTCATATAAATATTAAGTTTAATTTTGATCGAAAATTTCTGGGTCGTCACAATATACTTACGTTATCAACATGTTAAATCTCCTTTTAGTTATAATAATACTAGCAATACTAATACAATGATAATAATACTAATAATAATAATTTTGGTAATGATAATACTAATAATTTTGGAATGATAATATTAGTAACAAAATGATAATATCCTAAGTTATGTTAATGATAATAATAATTAATAATACTAACCTTTATAATACTTGTATCTATGATATTCATAATAATAATTACTATAATACTAATAATAATAATAATAATAATCATAGTGATAACAATAATAATCATAATAATAAAAATAATAATAATAATATTAAATTATACCTTAGTAGCATTAAAAAGAAGTAGACTGCCAGAGACGGGACTCGAATCCGAGACCTCTCGTTTAACCCAAAACCCCTCAACCATCCATCTGTTTCCCGTTTTTCTGAAATTAACCCCATCCCAATTTATTTAAACGTGAGTTTCTGTTCTCCTTCTTCAATTTAGAAATCGACCAGAGCATCATTCCAAACAATGAATCATTTACAAAACAATTATATATATATATATATATATATATATATATATATATATATATATATATATATATATATATATATATATATATATATATATATATATATATATATATATATATATATATATATATATATAGGTTATTCAAACTAATTAGAATCATCAATAATTAGTGTTTATATTATTAAAAAACGAGAGAAAAAAACTTGGAACCTGCTGTTGCTGTGCGACGGTTCAAGAAAAAGAAAAAAAAAATATGATTTCACTTTTGAGCTCGTTTTGGACAAAGATTGTAACATGAAATAGTTTGTAAATTGTTTATAGAAACTAATGGAATCGTCAATTGGACTTGAATCATCAAAACGAGTTCGAATTTTCTCAAGAACGATTCTGTTGACTTTTTGAAAAAATAACTTTGACTTCGAAATTAATCATCAATTTAATGAATTGAGGCTTGAATATTTACAGAAAGTTTTCAAAAGGGATTCCTAACAACTCTTCAATTCTAGATTTTTAAAATTGATCATAATTTGATCTATTGATAAAAAGTGATACGTACAGGGGAGAAGAGAAAAAAAATGTATCTGTTTTTGTTCTTTGACAATTATAATTCGTAGTTTAGAATGATATTGTAAGGAATGATCGATTTTTACTGTAATAATAATCAACTCAAATTATTTGTAGGGTTATGGAATTTGACAGGTTCACGGGCAGAAGAACAACAGAACAGATAAAGAATGAAGAAAACAAAAAAAGAAAACTTTTTCTGTTATAATACGCGTAATAATCTGTTTTTTATATGCATTATTTTTTAATATTAATAAATAAATATACTAAATATAATAATATGTTAATATTAATAACACTATTAATATTATTGGTGACAATTAAAAAAAATGCTAATAATAACAATAATAGAAACAATAATAATAATTTATAATAATAATAATAGTTCTTGATAATAATAATAATATCTAATAATAATACTAATATTAATCATAATAACTAAAATTATAATTTAACTACTAGTTATAATGATATTAACAATGATAATAATATTAATAATAATATAACAAATCAAATGTATCAAATTTTATATATATATATAATAATATTAATAATACTGATATTAATATTAATATTAATGTTTATGAAAGTAGTAATATTAATATAATAACTATATTCTAACTTGTATTATATTTTAATTATGTAATATTTAATAATCATATAATATATTATACAATAACTTTTATTAAATATTTATTATTTATAAATTTTATATATAATACAATATACATATAATAATAATTATACATAGAAATCATATATATTTATATATGGATTCATTTTAAATTACACTTAATTATTTCGTATCTTATTTTACATATTTAATTCTAATGTTTAGATTATATTTTATAATTTCACCTTTACATTAAGTAATATGAAAATTGAATAGTTATCTTATCAAAAGTCACAAGTAAATTATTGTAAAGCATGTACAGGAATCTCCATTAACTTTTATCTAGTTACCGTTAAATGACACATTATTCTCACTTGTAGATTACTTTACCAATTATTCCGAATACCGTTAAAAGAGAAAGATTCTCAAATCAACGTGAACCTCATAACAGAGACTTGTAATCATATCATAATGTATCTGACAATTCAATCATTCGATACTATCTTTTAATTCTGTTGGTAAATATATTAAACATATATTGAAACAATTACGTTCATGTAAAGTATTATTCATCCAATACTCTATTAACGTTTTCAACTAATATAACTATATATTATATACACATGTCTATATACACTTTTATATATATATATATATATATATATATATATATATATATATATATATATATATATATATATATATATATATATATATATATATATATATATATATATATATATATTAACAACAATTGGTTCGTGAATCGTCGAAAATAGTCAAAAGGTCAAATGATTACATGAACACATAGTTTTAACAATTGGTTTGTGTTATATTTATATGTACTCATAGTTTTAACATTTGTAAACTAGTTTATTTAGTTAATATGTAATTAAGGAGAATTATGTCATGGTTAAAAGTGTTATATGATGATCATGTGACGAAGAAGAAATGAATAGAAATTGATAATGTGGAGGTTTTTGATAGAAAGAAAGTATGTCATAGTTATGAGTAGAAATTAACCCATTGGGGTAACCGTGGTTAAAAAGTAATAGAAATTAAGTTAGTTGGAACCGGAAACTAGAGGGACGAGGAGGGTCTACTGGTCCAACCATATCTAACGGTCAACCCCTACCAGCCCCCACTACTCACTCATTTCTCCCTCTGGTTTTTGCTTTTTCTGCATCTTCCTCTCACTCTCTCAAATACCAAAAATCAAATAAATAGATTTAAAAAAACCAATAAAACGTTGAGACTCCATTTCTTGGGCCCCACACTCCAACCATTACCATATCACTCAAACAGTACACACACACAATTCACCATTACAACAACCATCACCAGGCTCCATCACCGCCATGCCTAATTCATAACACTCACCATACAAATACACAATAATACATACCACAATTCATACATATATATTTATATTTAATATATATATGCTCATGTCGTCTTCAAATGATAATAATCAACCGACTCCTTCATCTGCTAAACACTTTTTTCCGTCTACATCTCTTGCCCTCACTCTCGTAAGTTAATTTATAATTCATTTATTTTATTATTTAGTTTTAGATATTATATAAATATATAAATATATAGGTGTATGTGTTTTTTTATAGGGAATATTTCCTGACGGAGAAGAACCGGTGGATGACGATCGAAAAGAAGACGCTATTACGACGACGGCGACGGTGACGGAAATCAGTAGTGAGAATTCAGGTGCGGAGAGAACACGATCGGATGACGATTTTGATGTTGATCCTGACGTCGATGACGGTGACGACGATAATAATAAAAACAAAAAGAAAAAAAGAAAAAAGTACCACCGCCACACCGCAGAACAAATTCATGAAATGGAAGCGTACGTCACTCATTTCCCCTTTTTAATATATTTTTTTTTATCATTTATTTTATTTATCGTTACAATTTGCCCTAATATTTCTCATAGAATTTAACATGCACTTGTTCATGCCAAACTTAATCCGTGATTAATTAATATCTCGTACGTTATTTGGTATAATCGGGACCACCTACCACTGCAATTATCTTTATCTATATTTATTTATTTATTTAAATCTTAATTTCTATGATAACAACTGCAGCTTCTGCACAAAAACGTATGCAATGCATAAGATCACATAAATTGATTGTGATAGAAGGTGTAATCTGTTGCATGTACAGCCTTGCATTTATTACAAATAATTGATTGTTAACAAAATTTAGGAATCGAATTAAGTAACACTATATATAAAACTTAATTTTATTAATTAGGTTTTTGCGACAGTGAATCTGCTAGCTTAAGCATTTGATAGGTGATTAGTTGATCGGTAGCTTAGCTTGCAACTCTGGTTAACAGACTGAGTTGGTTTCGGTGATTCGGTAGATAATGAGTGAGAGGTGGATACTTTACCAAATTAGTTCGAGAAGAATCTTTGCAAGAATATGGAGGTAGTTGGGTAATTAAGATGATACATTGAATAATATCACTAATTCAGCTTTAAGAAATACATGAAGAAGAAAAGATAAAGCTACTGTTAAATATTAATTTAATATCTATATCTATAAATAAATATACTATACTATTATATAGTAAAATATAGATATAACTAAAGTCTAAAGGTCATAATGTAAAGCTATTTCTTTACTCTCATAAATAAATAATGTAAAGTGTTGCACTTAAAATTAAGAAAGGCTAGGTAACAACTACCCACAACATGTGTGTTGGTATATTTTAAAGGTGATGTGATTAACCTTGGTTCAATATTGTCACATGTATATATGATTTAATATTAAATATTTGATTGTATGGAATAATATAAATTAAATATATGCGATGTCTTTGTGGTTACTGACAATTTTGGTCCTTTGAGTTTGTTAGATATCACCCAAATTATTATTCAGAAGCATTTAATATTTTTGTTTTTATTGTTGGCCAAATTATTTAAGAGAAGTGACAAGCCCTAACTCCAGAGGCGAAAATGATGAAGGGCAGGGGGGGGGGGGGGGCGCCCCCGGTGGATTTTTTTTTTCAGTGTAAAAATTTTGGGTTTTTCGACTTTGACCCCGGTGGAATTTTTTTTTTGCCCCAAACCTACATATTTTGCCTCAAAACCTTCAAATTTTGCCCCAAATTCTCCAACTTTAGCCCCAAAATCTTCAAATTTTGCCCCAAAATCTCCAACTTTTGCCCCACAATCTTCAAATTGTATCCAAAAAAATTGCTACGGTTTAAAATTTTTTTTTTTCCCCCGGTCAAAAAATCCTAGTTTCGCCTCTGCCTAACTCTACCTCACCCTCTGACATCTTCAATATCAACTAGTTACATATTTACATATTTACATGTTACATGTTGAAATTAATATCAAATTTTTGGATTAAGATCTTCTTAAGGTAGAGTTTTTCAAGCTGTTAAGTTGCAAGCCGAAACAAAATACTGGATCTTCTTGTTGAAAGTTCGTAGTGGGCCCTTATACTGTTAATGTGTTTTGATTATGAACATGTCTAACATGTGCGATTAATACAAACTTAATCATAAATTTTCTCATTCTTTTCAGCATATATTGTTTAAGCGTATCCAAATTGGTTATATAGCTTCACTTGATGTTGAATAACCTTCAGAACTCACTAGCGTGTATACTCCGTATAACATTAATGATAGTTATTTTTTGTGTCAAAATAATGGAATTTTAGGTGATACTATCATTTCGTGTTCTGGAATAATTGTGTTTAGTTCCTTTGACCTTTTGGTTGATAATCCTCAATTAATACTAACCTGTGAATACATAAAATTATCCATTCATATATGAGGTAAATTTGCATAATACATACTATAATACATCTAGAAGAACCATTTTGTTAGTTTAGATGAGTAGTGAATATGCAACAAGTACTTGCAAGTTGTGACATTGTTTCACTTTTAAATATGTTACAGTTGAAGTAAACCTTGTCTTACCTGATAGGCTGATAGCTTACGAGCGAAATTGCTTTCATTATACTTGTAATTTTGAGTTTGGATGATTCAGTTAAGATGATATGTGGTTTTAGCAAGTCAACATGGATGGGTTGTGTTATAGTTCGATTGTTAACCTTTCATTTACAGGCTATTTAAGGAGTCACCTCACCCAGACGAGAAGCAAAGACAACAGTTGAGCAAGCGGTTAGGCCTTCATCCAAGACAAGTGAAGTTTTGGTTTCAAAATCGTCGTACACAAATTAAGGTATTTCATATTAATTTTCATCAAATAAAATTTTATGTAATCATCAAATTCTTCTTCATAATTTAGGGTGGCATCCTCATAAAAATTGTTGGTTATATTTGTTAGTGGAACTATGTTGCTGTTGCAGGCCATACAGGAGCGCCATGAAAATTCATTGTTAAAATCCGAAATGGATAAGTTACGAGATGAAAATAAGTTATTAAGGGAGACAATTAAGAAGGGTACATGTGCTAACTGCGGCTTTGGTAGCTTTATTAAGGATGCCATGTTGTACACTGATGAACAACAACTTCGGGTTGAAAATTCCAAACTTAAAGCTGAGGTTGTACAGTTATCAATTATTCATTTTCATTATCATACATTTTATGAAGCTATGTAATTAAATTATGTGATAATGTGTAGATTGAGAAGCTGAGGACATCAATTGGAAAATATCCGCAAGGAACGTCACCAACTAATTCATATTCTGCAGGGACTGACAATGAAAATAAAAGCTCGTTGGATTTTTGTAGTGGAGTATTTGGGCTAGAAAAATCTAGAATAATGGAGATTGTTGATCTAGCTTTAGAAGAGGTTGTAAAGATGGCTAGTGCTGGCGATCCACTGTGGGTTAGGAGCATTGAGACAGGTCGAGAAATACTAAATTACGATGAATACTTGAACAAGTTAGCGATTGAGAATTCGAGCATTGATCAACAGAAATGCATTGAGGCATCTAGAGATAGTGGCATTGTCTTTGTGGATCTACCCCGGCTAGTTCAAAGCTTCATGGATGTGGTAAGCATTTGTAACTTCATGACCCATTTCTAGAGATGGAAATTCCGACCCATTTACTTATTGATGGGCCAAATCACAAAAATTTAAAATTGGCCAAACGGTCAACAGTCAACCCAAACATACTTGTTCCCATCGAAGTGAGACGTTACCCGATCTATCCGAAACTCTGTTACTAATGCCACGTTTTTTGTTGTTTTACAAAAAATTCGTCTTAATTTGGGTTGACCTGTAATAGTGTAAATGTCTAATAATTTTGTTTTTGCTATCAGAATTAGCTTCGTACTTACTCCGTATTTATTAAGAAGTTATAAGTGGAGAAATAAGTCTTTTACAGGTCAACAGTCAACCCAAACATACTTGTTCCCATCGAAATGAGACGTTACCCGATCTATCCGATCCGCTCATCTTGCATCTGCACTTGCAGTCCTAACTTTTAACCACATGATCTAGTTGGACTTTGCAGCATTGTGCTTCTATTGTAGAGGAAAACGGGGTTGATTCTAACATATTGCTCACTTGAATGTTCACGTGAAATTATATGATGGTAGAATTCTGTTTGAATGGGTTTTGATTGTCAATTTCGTTTGTTCTATATGTTATTGCAGAAACAATATGAAGAGATGTTTTCATGCATCATCTCGAAAGCAGCTACCCTTGATATTATCTGCAACGGGAATGGTGCTAGCACAAATGGCGCGGTTCAATTGGTGAGCAACTCCCTTCAATTGAAACAATCAATTGTATACTCATTATAGTTCCAAACATTTACTTGGGCAAAGTTGGCCATTTTGTTCATTGGTTGCAGATGTTTGCGGAGTTGCAAATGCTAACTCCTTTGGTGGCAGCAAGAGAAGTGTATTTCGTGAGATACTCTAAGCAACTGAGTTCTGATAAGTGGGCAATTGTTGATGTTTCTATCGACAACGTAGAAAAAAACATTGATGCATCACTTGCAAGATGTCGAAAACGTCCATCCGGTTGCATCATTGAGGACAAATCCAACGGTCATTGTGAGGTAAGCATGTTCGAGGAACCTCACGAGTTGTTCAAAGATTGATTTCTAAGCTTGATGTATTAAAACTAATTTAAGTTGAATCGAAAGAAAAAATTAATATCAGATGTTTGTTTTTGAAGACATATTCATGTATCCAATTTGTTATTTTAGGTGACGTGGATGGAGCATTTAATATGCGAAAGAAGTATATCGCATTCCATGTATCGTGCAATCATCAATAGTGGCCTAGCTTTTGGAGCAAGGCATTGGATGGCAACATTGCAGCAACAATGCGAGCGTCTTGTGTTCTTCCTAGCAACAAATGTTCCTACTAAGGATGCTAGTGGTACTTTTATTTATATTTTATGTGAAGATATTTTGACCCATAACCAAACTAAATATGACATATGGGTTGATCAATCAGGCATTAGTACGCTGGCTGGTAGGAAAAGCATCTTAAAATTAGCGCAGAGAATGACTTGGAGTTTCGGTCGAGCACTAGGAGGATCGAGCTATCACGCATGGAAGAAGGTACCAAGTAAGACAGGATATGACATAAGGGTGGCTTCAAGGAAGAACCTAAATGATCCCGGTGAACCGTTAGGGGTGATACTATGTGCAGTATCATCTATATGGTTGCCCGTATCTCATACTCATGTTTTTGATTTCTTAAGAGATGAAACTCGAAGAAATGAGGTAAAAATAAACATCTTTTCAGTTTTTTTTATATATTCTATGAAATATTGTTATCAAGTAGAAGCAAACATTCTTATATTCTAATTATTAATACATATTATCGTGTAAACTTTCAGTGGGATATCATGTCAAATGGAGGACCAGTGCAATTTATAGCTAACTTGTCAAAAGGACAAGATAAAGGAAATAGTGTTTCCATCCATGTAAGATTTATTTCTTTTCAGCCGTCTTTAATTTACACCAATTAACTAGTGAATGGGTCGGTTTGGGTTGTGCTTTCTTTAATTGGTCTACCGAGTGATAAAACGTTGAAGTGAAAATAAAATGTTAAATCATGTCGAAATCAGCTAAAGTGTATTTTGTTTCCAAAACCTGTTAAAAATTTGTCACAAAGGTGGATTAGTATCGAAGTTATATAAACTTGTAACAAATCCATTTCAAGCCATATAAAATTGACATTTTTTTACCCAACATGCTCGCTGTCTCGAGTATAACAGATCGATTTGGGTTATATGTTTGTCTAACGGGTCAGCTGGGTAAAAAGTTGGTCGAAAACGATCACATGGGCCGCACGGTCAAAAGTTACCCCAAGTGTTTTCTTACTGCAAAAAATGTAATCACTTGATTCAGAAAACTAACTATTGAAAGAATGTAGTTCTGTAATCACTGTTTCAGGCTATAACCCCGTCTAATCCAAGTCATACAAACGTGACCCATTTTGACACGTTGCCCAACCTGCTCAACCCATTATGTAGTAAACACTCAACATCCTTTATCACACGCCGTATTTTTTCATGGATCCAGACAATGAAGTCAAAGGAGAACATGTGGATGGTCCAGGATAGTTGCACAAACGCATACGAGTCCATGGTGGTCTGTGCACCAGTGGGTGTGACCAGCATGCAATCTGTAATGGCGGGGTGCGACTCTAGCAACATCGCCATATTACCCTCAGGTTTTTCAGTTCTACCTGATGGGGTGGAAACAAGGCCTTTGGTGATTACTTCCAGCTCAGCGAATCAGATTTCGGAAGGTGGGTCCCTGTTAACCGTCGGTTTTCAGATTCTTACAAGCGAATCACCAACATCCAAACTTAGTATGGAATCTGTGGAGTCGGTGAATACACTTATCTCAAGCACGCTGCACAATATCAAAGCTGGTTTACAATGTGAAGATCAGTGATTACTTGATATATACTGACATCCACTCTAAAGAAGTCACATATAGTGCTCTTTTTTTGGCTCAAAGTTCGGCTTTTTCCAAATATTTAGGTGAAGAAGTCTTTTGTGCAAGTAAATATGTGGTCGGTTCCGAAGATGGTTTTTGATCTGGGAAGACAAGATGCTAATGAAGACTAGAAGGTAATGTACTTGAAGCGTGTAAAACGCTTTGATTATGGTTAATTAAGAGTCACGTTGTATATTTTTGATTGGTCTGTTTGACACAACAAGAATTGTGGCTGATTAATCTATTGACTGTGACTTCCTGGTTATATATTGGGGCTTCATGTGTAGGGACTTGTTACACATCTATCCTGAAAAACAATGATTATAAGTTATAACGTGTATTGACTTAAACAACTCAATCCCGTATGTGGGGTAAAACAATTACTATTTCTCAAGGGAATGTGTTTTTTCATCCACGTAGCGAACGTCATGTGTAACTTACATTTCTTTGCACCTACCCATTATAACAAGACGACTACCCATGCACACCACTGAACGGTGCTATTTAATGCTTTGATTCGTCCGATACAAGAAATATGTGTAACTTATACTCCGTACTTTGTTACCTTTCTTTCGGGTAACTACTAAATATCATTGAATTTTTTTATCCTTGTTAATTAGTCTCACAAATTTTTTTAATAAATTCACTATTTGACTAACGAACGTCATGTGTAATTTATACTCTCTACTTTTGTTACCTTTCTTTCGGATAACTACTACATATCATTGAAGATTTTTTATCCTTGGTAATTAGTCTCGCTAATTTTTTTTTTATTTTTATTTTTATATAAATTCAGTCAAACTTTTTAATACAAAGTCAAAAATGACATTTAGTACATATTTACCAAAATTTGTTGAGGTGCAATATTTTCTAAATGACTTGAAAATTAAGATTAAAAGAAATATATCTTTTGGTAAGACCACGGATAATTAATGGCAAGTGTAACATTGAGTAGATAAAAGGTAGTTTTTGGGTTATTACGCTCACATGGCAATGATGGAGGAAGGAGAAAGTTGTAATGGGGTCGTAGAAAGTTTGTGGGTGATTTGTTAAAATTTGATTGGTATTTGATAGACAAATTATAAAAGTGAGAGAGAACTCTCAAACAATCAAGACTTGTCACTTTACCTTCTTTCCCCATCCTTTTTCCGTTCCACATTGACCAACACCTGCAACCAAAATCACCCACACACGCCCTGTTACATGCGTTTATGGGAAGTTTGTCTTGCCATGTCATAGTGGGTTTAGCTACAAACACTATTATCTATAGTATAAAAGGAATATTGATAAGGAATACCGATGAATATTTTAAAAGTAACATTAACAATCTGTCTTCAGTTCAGTCCATATGTGTTGACTTCTCGTTTCTTGCTTGGTCTTTTCCTATATCTCGTTGTTCTGCCTCCCGACTCGGATGAGTTGTCTGCTCTCATCTTTCTTCAACACTAGGCCGAGCCTTATCGTGTATTTTTGCTCGATTGGTTTAGTTCTCCTTCTTTCTAGAAATTGCATACATTCTCATATTAGTTTTGTCTTAAAGGTTTCACTCCGTTAAGATCTGAGGCGGTTGTCTAGGTTGTAGGAGCATATTTGTCGGGTGCCTTTTAAATGATTCTCGAAGGCTTTCCATGTCCTCAGGGTCAAGGTTTTGCCACCTTTACGTGCTTCTAGGCGTTCGACGAGTTGGAATTTATTCTTGCGAATTAAGGGATGGTCACGATTCATCTAATTGTCACAAGTTTTCACGCAAACAATCAAGCCGTCAATCACTTTAAGATGGATTATCATAAGCTTGTCACTCAAACACACCCATCAAAGTTGTTCTTTGCTTTAAACTTGTATAATCGTAACTATTTCGGGCCTTTCTTCCGGCCCATTGGGCTAATCAACATCAATGGGCTAACCAATAACGTAAATACCGTCGTCCCTTCACTTAGTGCGAGTTGCTCACTGACGCATTTCGTCGAACAGGTTATGGACAAAATAGGCGTGTGGTTTACGTGCCCCATGTCCAATTATCTTCAAGATGAGGTCGCAAAACGATTCAAACTCATTAAATCATGGGAAATCGCGTCCAAAACTGCGTTCATAAACCACCACTCAAAATCAATCAGAGCAATTGTAGGCAACGGAGCGTACGGAGCTGATTCCACTTTAATCGAATCACTTCCGTATTTAGAAATCATATCGAGTCACAGTTCAGGTTTAGATCAAATCGATTTAGTTAAATGCAAGGAAAGGGGAATTAGGGTTACATCTACACCTGATACTTTGACTGATGAAGTCGCTGATTTAGCAATAACCTTAATTTTAGCAACTGTTAGAAGAATCTGTGCATGTGATCAGCACGTGAGGAATGGATTGTGGAAGCAACAAGACTTCAAATTGACCACAAAAGTAGGTAACTCTTATTTGTTGCAATCGTGATTAGTATCTCAAAATCATAAGTTGCTTAATGGCTAAATGTACACAAATAATAAGTAAATCATTAAAAAAAAATTGTTATAAATTTATTTGCAGGGTAGTGGAAAACATGTGGGGATTATAGGATTAGGAAGAATTGGGTCAGCAATTGCTAAAAGAATACATGCATTTGGTTGTCCAGTTAGTTACTATTCGAGAACAGAGAAACTAAATTCAGGTTACAAGTGTCATCCAAATGTGATTGAACTAGCTACCAATTGTGAAATTCTAGTTGTCGCTTGTTCATTAACCGAATCAACGTACCATATAATCAACCGCGAAGTCATTGATGCGTTGGGACCAAACGGATATCTCATTAACATAGGACGAGGGGCTCATGTAGATGAACCAGAGCTTGTATCGGCTCTTGTTGAAGGGAGACTTGGTGGGGCCGGTCTTGATGTATTTGAACATGAACCCGAGGTTCCTGATCAACTCATTGGACTAGATAATGTCGTTTTGTCGCCACATGTGGGAACTTGTACAATGGAAACCCGTAAGGCTATGGCTGATCTTGTTGTGGCAAATTTGGTAGCTCATTTTTCTAATGAACCATTGTTGACCCCTGTGGTCTAAGAGCGTTCACCGTGCATTAGACCCTTCTGTTGGTTTATTTTGGCTAGTAGAAGATATGTTTATCCCACATTGGTGGGAGAAAGATGTGAGGGGTGAGTGACTTGGTTATATAAGAGGGGCTAAGTCTTCATTCCAAATCGCACCAAGCAATACACTTTAAGTATTTGATTATTTCTTTCTTTCTTACCCTTGTTTGAGAGATGTATTAGTTAAATATTTTGGAGAGTGTAGTTGGCTTAAGAGAGTCGTCTATATCATTGTAACAATTTGTGATATAGTGTATTTCTCTCTTTGGGGGCCGGTGGTTTTTCTCCTGTTTTGGAGTTTCCACGTTAAATCTTGTGTTGTGTATTGTTCTTATTTCTTTACTATTATTGTTGGGCTGGGTGGTGGGAATTAGTGAGGCCGTAATTTCCCAACAACTGGTATCAGAGCGTCAGGTTTGACGGGGGTCTCGGTTATAGGAGTCGGAGTATGCTCTGTGGTTGCCACGTGAGTGGATCGTCTACATCAGAAACGAGTTCTATTGATCGTATAGGGTATCTGGTTAGACAATATTTTTTCTGATTCGTAGTAATAGTTGGATTTGTTAGTGGCCTAGTTGTGGATTTCCGATTTAAAGGGTCCTGGCTACCTGCTACATCTTTTGGCTATTCGAAACGTGAGCAAAATCAGAGAAAGTTGTTGTCTATAGGATACGGATACGATGTCGAAGTTCAGTCCAATGAGGTTTGATGTAGAGAAATTTGATGGGATGATCAATTTTGGCTTATGGCAGGTTCAAGTCAAGGATGTGTTGATTCAGTCCGGTTTACACAAGGCTTTGAAGGGTAAACCCACCCTTGTTCCTGGCAGTGATTCTAGCAGTAAGTTCGATGAAGAAGAATGGGATGATATGGATTTGAGGGCAGCAAGTGCGATTCGTTTGTGTCTTGCAAAGAACGTGCTTGCAAATGTGCACGGGTTATCAACGGCAAAGGAGCTTTGGGTTAAACTAGAGCAATTGTACCAGGGCAAGGGCATCTCAAATCGGTTGTGTCTTAAAGAACAATTTCATACTCTGCGTATGGATGGGGGTTCAAAGATTTCAGATCATCTAAATATTCTTAACGGTATTGTTTCAGAACTGGAGGCTATTGGAGTTAAAACGGATGATGAAGATAAAGCTTTGAGGTTGATATTATCTTTATCATCGTCTTATGAACACATGAAACCTATTTTGATGTATGGGAAGAAAACTCTGAAGTTTGAAGATGTTACTAGCAAGCTCCTATCCGAGGAGAAAAGATTGGAAGGTAACGGGGTCTCGTCATCAGAAACTACGGTACTGTTGTGTTCGGATAGGCAGAAGAGAAACTCTAGAAAGAATCTGACATGCTGGAAGTGCGGGAAGACTGGACATGTAAGGGTTAATTGTCCCGGTGGAGCTAATCCGGCAAATGGCTCCAAAGACGCTAACATTGTCTCCGTTGTTACGGAGAGTGACGAATTCCTCTGAAGTCACGTCATCCTCATGGTGTGTCCGCGCCACCGTGGAAAGGGATGTTCGTTAGCGGTTCCACAATTACACATGGGCATTGGTTTGGCGTTGATGCAGGCTGTGTGGTGGAAACTGATGTTGTAGCTGATGGGACTTTCGGGAAAGCCAAACAAGGAAGTTGCACCATAAAGTTTCAGCTGGTTGTTCAACAACATGTGCCGAGGTGAAATGCTTGGAATGCGATATTCTAAGTGCTATACTCTTTATGGTGGAGTATGATAATTCTTGTTAAGAGTTATGATTGTCTGTGATGACAATGATTGTCGGTTTAGACAATGTTCGATGAAGATGCAAGTTTTGTCTCTTGGGAGATAATGTCAACGGCATGAAGATGAGGATCTTGAAGTTGTCGTCGAGGAAGCGTCTACATCGGTTATCCTTGCAATGTGGAAGCATGGTTATCTTCTTCTATCCAAAAGGTGGAGATTTGTTGGTTTATTTTGGCTAGTAGAAGATATGTTTATCCCACATTGGTGGGAGGAAGATGTGAGGGGTGAGTGACTTGGTTATATAAGAGGGGCTAAGTCTTCATTCCAAATCGCACCAATCAATACACTTTAAGTATTTGATTATTTCTTTCTTTCTTATCCTTGTTTGAGAGATGTATTAGTTAAATATTTTGGAGAGTGTAGTTGGCTTAAGAGAGTCGTCTATATCATTGTAACAATTTGTGATATAGTGTATTTCTCTCTTTGGGGGCCGGTGGTTTTTCTCCTGTTTTGGAGTTTCCACGTTAAATCTTGTGTTGTGTATTGTTCTTATTTCTTTACTATTATTGTTGGGCTGGGTGGTGGGAATTAGTGAGGCCGTAATTTCCCAACACCTTCTTTATACAAAATGTTACACCCATTAGCTTTATAAAATTCCTTATATTATCACATCATTTGAAAAGGGTAACGTTTGTTAAGGCTATTATTTTAGTAAAGATACAATCTCTTATTAAGTGGGTAGTTTAGACTAATCAACATTCATCATATGTACTATATGAACATCGAATATGAACTACTACATTGCTTATCAAGTTTGTTGTAAATGCACATACAGCTACTACTTGTGATCATGTTCAATCTTCGAACATGTATATAGTAACCTCACATTGAGTATTACTTACAGAACGAAAAAACATACAAGTGTGAACTTTTTAAGAACATTTACTTGCCTAGTTTCACATAAAGTGTAGCAAGTTCAGAAATTCAACTGCTAATTGAGCATGATGCAGTAAAAACGCGAGCCCTGCATCCGGCTCCAAACATTTAAAAAGCAACCAAAACTAAATGCTGGTCAAACTAATGTATGTTTTTCGGTTTGGTGTCTTTCTGTCTTTCTTTCAATCAATATTGGTTTATTAAGTTGTTTATATTGATTATTGAAACGGTTGGCTTTATTTTTAACGAGGAGGAGTAGGTAATGCAGGAAGTAAAAACATCAAATAGTAATCTGCATTAGGAACACTAATAAAAGACTGCTAAAAGTATCACAAGCTACCAACCACTAACTCATATCCCTAACATTGGCTACTAGATAAGCTAGGAAATATATATATACATGGACACATATCATACCTAATTTTTTTGGGGAGATTTCAACAATTTATGAGATCTTGAAGATGTTTATACTAGAATTATGAAGAAAGTGAAGAAGCCCCTTTGAAGATGAGGAAATTGAGTGTCTCCAGTGTGAAGTAGATAAAAGTTCCTTTGGTGTGAGTGAAGAAACATCCAAAATTTGATCCCACCACACATTGCCATCCATTCCCATATTTCTTGTCAAATTCCTGTCAACACCATTCATTCATTTCCATATATCATACATTTAAATTGTTTAGGTCCTGCATATTTCAAGTACATTAATGTTTTTTTAGTTTTTTTAATCTTTGGATATAATTTATTTCAGCTTACTTTCCAAAAAAAAAAGAAGCTCTGAAGTAGTGAGTATTTGAAGGACAAATTAAATCAACATGTAACCAATTTATCAATTTTGTATTGATCGAACTAAATAGGAGTATAATTTTACTTTTAGTACTTAAAATATGCAATTCCATATCAAACTCTTGAAAAAGATTCTTTCTTCAAGATTCACAATACCCAGATGCATACATACAAAATATACATATTCAAGACATAAAAATAGGATCTTGATGGTAAAAATGGTACCTTTTTTATATGGGCAGCAATGGATTTGCAGTCAAGAACATCATAGAGATCTAGGGCTTGAGAAGCATAAGCCATGGCTTGGATCTGCATCTTAGTTGGCATGTCTGTATCATCAATTAGTGCTTTACCTTCTAGCATTTTTATTTCAACCTTTTCTGTTTATCCACAAATTGGCAGATTTTTAGGTGATAAAAAAACCAAGGTATTGCAGTCAGGTGTTTTTTTATGATCAAGTGAAAAGATAACAATTTGGATTTTTAATTTTTATAGATATAGATAAAAAAGAGGTTGCTGTGAAATGAAATGACTAATTTCATAGTCATCCAAAAAGTTTTATTTCAAAATGTCAAAAAATGGTGACGTAAGCTGTCCTTTTCTAGAATTTAAGGATGGATTGCTCATTTTATCGTAACAAAATCTAGCCGATTTGTTTGTTGTTACATATCCAACACAGTGTTAAGAAATCATAAATTTGTGTGTCGAAATATAGTGAGAAAAATACTCTTTTCACATTACTGTTACATTTAACCATAAAAAAAAATACATATTTTGCCCTATTTGTTCCAATTTCGTGCGGTGTGCCCATGTGTCATGACATGAAAACAACAATCACAATTAGGACGTGGCCTGGCTATGACAGAAAAATCTAGGTCGCGATCAAATTATAACTCATTCATGACCGGGATTTCTAATCGTCTCACATCACATACGGGGGATATGTGATCAACGAACGTAACAATACGTCCTACGAATCGCATCTAATATTTAATATATCTTGGATATATCGTCTGCATTTTTTCATACGTAAAGGAGGAGATATGTTGGTTAGGCCAGCACTATGGAGCAAACAACGCTTCTGGTCAAAAAGTATAATAGTTAAGTATTTGCACATCTGACCCGTGGTGTGTAGTCCGATGTCCGGTAACAAACACTTGGATATTAAGGGTGTATCACACTTAAGCCCTTCACCATGGGCACTCGACACATATTACATAAACATGCCATATAAGCCCTTAACCATTTGGCAGTGTGCACAAATGGTGAACGTGTGTGTCACGTAAGCCTTCTTTATTCAAAATATTTCTCAGCATCGTTCATGTAACAAACTTTCTCTCGTATAAATAAACGTCAAGGGTCATTCATTGGGACATCTCCTTCACTCACTACAAACTTACTATGCCGAAATCAATTCACACATTCAACTCGGCAGAAACTCCGTTTAAATTCTGATCAATCCTTATCGGAAATTGTTATCTCGCATTTGATCAAGAAAATATTCACCGAATGGTGAATATCCACTTGGTTGTGATAGAGATGGTTTTGGCATCAACGGCTTCAACTCCGGTCCGGCTACCGTGAATAATCCTGACGGAGATGATGATTCTGGGAGGGTTGTTAAATGTTAGCTCGTTGGTCGATCGACAGGACCGATCGGTGGTCATGAGAAAAAACCCCACAAGACCGTAGGTAAAAAACCAAGTCGGAGAGTAGTCACCTGTATAGTAGATGTCCCCTAATAGTAACCCTTGTATTTATAAGAGGGAAATATGGATTCAGGGGAAGATTTATGGGTCGCCAACGGACAAAGCCTAATTGTCTGACTTTATGGACTACGTCAATCATTAGCGTTAAAATCTCACCACCGGTATATTTAACCATCAATTGTTTACTGTCCTCGTGGATACAAATTTTGATCGAGTTTGTACGATTATCAGAGAGTAAACAAGTACATTTTGACCTGTTACCAATCAGCCGATTTTGCCAACTGGAAATAAATAACTACATTTTGTCACATAATTCTTATTTACAATCTTATTACTTCTCACATTTCTTGATTGTTCATAATTTGGTAGTGGCATAAACTACTTCATGAATTTAAATCACATTCAGTAATCCATTGTGATGAAGGCCAAAGTAAGGTTACTTTTATCAGTTAAATATGTTGTAATTGTAACTTTTATTATAACTAATAGATTAATATGTTTGGTAAAAGGTGCCACAAATTCTAAGACCATCTTTATCCCTGAAAGGGATGATGGGCGTGTTGCTGGGTGGGGTGGGGTGCTTGATGAGCGTGCTGCCAGACTGCTGAGTAATGGGTGGCGTGCTGAGTGGCGTGTTGGAGTATTTTTTATTTCTTTTTCATTTTTCTTGCATTTAATTTATTTTGTTTGATTAGTTTATATTATTATTTTGTAATTATAATAACAATTTAATTTAATAAAACACACTAAAATTAATATTAAAAGTACGATTACAATTCTAAAAAGGGGGATGATTCTCACACACCAATTGAGTATTATTAGAAGAGTAAAAGGTTAAAATAGGTGTGTGAGGATCAAAAAAGTGTGTGTGAGAATCATCCCCTTTCTAAAAAGGGTCCTAAAAATAGAAAATTACAATAAGATAATTAAAAAAACATTACAATAACTAAACATTACTTAAATGGTATGACGATAGTTTGGTGGAAGATTCCAAATATGCGCGGTTAAGTCCGCACGAAGTGCATTATGCACATCTTTGTCGCGAATTTCCTTTTCTCGTGCAACTCGAGTAGTATTTCGATTCCTAACAAAAACGGGTCTATTTTCTGGCTCATTTAGATACTATTCGTCGAGTGACGTTATAGCAAAACCATTATCCTCTTGGATCATATTGTGCAATAGAACACAACAATATAATATGTGGTGCAATTTTTTAGCTCTCCAAGCTCGTCTAGGCACACGTAATGTGATGACCCGGGAATTTTCGACCAAATTTAAACTTGAATCTTATATGGTTTCGATACGATAAGCAAAGTCTGAAATGTTGAGTCTTGAAAATTTTGAAACTATGTTCATATATTCAAGTACATTTGATTATTTTCCCTACGATTCACGGACCTTTAATTGTAAACAGAAATATAAATAATTATATATGTAAATAAATATATATATGATAAAATAATTATATTAATGAATTATTATGAGAATGAGTTAGTATGAAAAATAACATAAACTTGTTATAGCGTACTCTGAGATTACTTCAATATAATATATTTATTTACTTGATAATTAAAATATAATTAAGTATGTAGTAATTGAAATATATACATATTTATTGGTTGTATGTATGATATAATAAATTAAATATTCAAGATAGATTATTATATAATAGATATTATAAATATGAAATAATTAATAAATAAAAGTAATAATATATTAAATATAATTACAAGTTGAAAATATAAATGTATTAGTAATATTATCATTACTTTCAATATTACTACTAATAATAATATCAATAATAGTATCACTATTATTATTATTATTATTATTATTATTATTATTATTATTATCATTATAGCTATTATTATTAGAAAAGGATACAATCTATTATTAATATCATTAATATGAGTATTATTATTATGTGATTCATTAAATTTGTTATATGATTTATATTTTTATAAATATTATTAAATTAGTATTATTATTGTTAATAATGTATTTATTAACAATATTATAATATTAATTAATATTATAAAAACAAGAAGAAAAAAAAGGGTACAAATCTGTACAATGTCAATTTTTTTCTTCTTACCTTCATGATCGATTTTTTCTTGTCTGCGAATCTATTAACAGTCAAATTCCAAGGCAGAAACATACAAATACAGTTACCAATCAAGATCAACTTAATATTTTTTTTTTATTTCTGTACTAATTTTGTCTGAGGCATTTGTCGATCTACTTTATGTGATATAACAGACATTTTGTCTCAGGATGTAGAAATTAACTAGACGTCCCAAAATCATAATCAATTATACAAACTCCCTATTACTAAAAATCAAACAGTTTTGTTATTTAATTTTTTTTTCCTTTCTACTGCTCGATATATTCTGTATATGTATATTTTTTCAAAATGTCGAATTCTTAATAATTTCTAAAATCCTTTAATGCAGGGATGTTATACATCATGTGATTAAACTATCTTCAAAGTTTCAAATTTCAATTTTTCATATCGTGTTAGAATTCGAGAAGTCAAAGTTCTATTTTAAATGTCAACATTTTTGTTCATCCTAAAATTCGAAGGCATATTGATGTTTACAATTAAATTAACGATTTCAAAGGTTTTTAGGAGTGATTTGAAACACCTTTCGTGTTATAACCTTTGCCTATAACGTACCAAAGATCAAAATCAAATTTTTTTTTTTTTTGTGAAACACGAAGAACAGCAGGTCGGTATTTTTTTTTTTTTTTTTAATTTGTTTAATTGAACAAAGAGTTCATTACAGGTTGTTTACTTTTATTATTAAATTTCAAGTTTTTGAAACGAACCTCTATTCGTTATTTGTTAAGAGTGGGGGTTCTCTGTTTGACTAATTGATGTGAGGAAGAAGAAAGTATAAGAATAAGATAAAACGGGTTTTAATAAATTCATAGGGGAATTAAAACAGAAAAGATAAAATGGAAGAATGGCTGTGTACTTGGTCGGGTTTCGAGAGGTCTCGGGTTTGAACCCTGGCAGGGTCATTATATTTCTTTTTGGGCGAAATTTTGAGGTAGTTTTCTTTTATTATTATTATTATTATTATTATTATTATTATTATTATTATTATTATTATTATTATTATTATTATTATTATTATTATTATTATTATTGTTATTGTTATTGTTATGTTGTTATTAGTGATAAGATTATTAACACTATGAAAATAATAAAAATTTATTATTATTATCATTCATATTAGAAATTGTATCATTTTATCATTATTAGTATTATTATTATTAATAAATTAAGTATGATTATTAATCTTATCATTAATATTATTATTAATATGATTATTAGTATTGTTATTATTAAACTTAATTATCATTATTATTATTATTCATACTAAAGTTATTATTTTGTTATCACTAAAATTATATTATTATAAATAGATATTTTCATATACAACACATTACACTCTACTCTTATCATTAAAAAGATATTAATTAAGCAAAATACAAAAGGTATTAACTAATGTATAAATATTTTTTTATCATATATAAACTTTTATATAAATTTTGTTATTAATGATAAATAATAGTTATATAAAACATATAAACTAAATATATTAAATTTATCTAAATAATATATATAGTATAACAAGTATATTAATAATAGCAATTTATATATATATAAATATATAGTTGCTCGATTACGATTATATGTTCTAATATATATATATATATAAATAAATGATATAGGTTCGTGAATCCGAGGCCAACCCTATACTTATTCAATGTCGTTCTATGTATTTTTACTACAAAATACATTAGGTGAGTTTCATTAATCCCTTTTTAAATGCTTTTGCAATATATATTTTTGGGACTGAGAATACATGCGCTGCTTTTATAATTGTTTTACGAAATAGACACAAGTAATCGAAACTACATTATATGGTTGGATTATCTAATCGAATATGCCCTTTTTATTAAGTCTGGTAATCTAAGAATTAGGGAACAGACACCCTAATTGACGCGAACTCTAAAGATAGATTTATCGGGCCCAACAAGCCCCATCCAAAGTACCGGATGCTTTAGTACTTCGAAAATTATATCATGTTCGAAGGAGGATCCCGGAATGATGGGGATATTCTAATATACATATTGTGAATGTCGGTTACCAGGTGTTCAATCCATATGAATGATATTTTTGTCTCTATGTATGGGACGTATGCTTATGAGAAATGGGAATATGAAATCTTATGGTCTATTAAAATTATGAAATGATTATTTATGTTAAACTAATGAACTCACCAACCTTTTGGTTGACACTTGAAAGCATGTTTATTCTCAGGTATGAAAGAAACATTTTCGCTGTGCATTTGCTCATTTTAAAGACAGTATTTGGAGTCGATCATCGCAATGGAACCAGTTGTTGGTGACTTTGTCCAGATGGATTAGGACGGGTCCTCACAGTTGGTATCAGAGCGGTGGTCTTAGTGAACCAGGTCTTGCATTAGTATGTCTAACTGATAGTTGTTAGGATGCATTAGTGAGTCTGGACTTCGACCGTGTCTGCATGTCAAAAGTTTTGCTTATCATTTTTGTCGGAAATCATCTGTTTATCATCCCTAGGAAATTACCTGCTTATCATTCTTAGTCTAGACACATTTTACTGCAATGATTGCATGAATAGTGTATGGATAAAATTTGTATCTTAGCGTATCTGCTAATTCATATCTTAGCTTATATATTATTGTTATCTTTACCTGACAGCTTCCGTAGATTCCTCCGTAACTTATGAGATTTTAGTATTACATATGCATATGTCAATTATGTATTGCAGGATACTAATCTACATCCTATAATCTATTTCTTATCGAAAATCCTTCATCTGATCGTACGAGATAAATCCTTCAACTAGTTCGAGTCCCTCGGATTTTGACAGCTACTCCGATAGTTATCCCGACAATTATTCCGAATGGATAGCCATCTAAGCTCCGGAAGCAACGTCATCAGAATGAATCAACCAATCATCCATCCCCAATTCATCTAATGGATTCGTAGTCGACTTAGTCAATAGAGACGCGCAGAAGGCTATCCCTTCCATTAACCGAATATCTCACCACGACTATATCATAACTCAGATTCTAAACCTTATTCATCCGCTCGTTCCGACCGACAATCATCCCGGAGTAATACAAGAAGTCATTGAACTTCGCGCTCTAGTAATCAATTTGGAGAATATGGTACAAAACGTACCAGCTTCAGCAACATCACCAGCACCAACATTAATACCAGTACCACCAACAACTCAAGTTCACATCATACACCTCAACATCTAATTATGTACCTCGAGCATAATCATCAATCTGCGAATCGTTCTACATCATTTATCTTCGTTCGACATAACGATTATGTAATCTTCAATGTTTTAGAGGTCATATATTCTAGTTCAAACGGTAAATCAAATGAGATTAATATTATAATAACTCATTAAATCTATAATTACATCTGAAGAAAATATATATGTAAGTATATTTTCATAAAGATTGTAATAAAAAAAAATTCTTTCGTATAAACTGTTAATGGTGAAAATATTTTAACGGGTAGGTAATACCCGAGGAATATTTAGATTTCACTTTAATAGGTTATACTGTACATTCTTCGAATATGATTCAACATCCATTTATTATCCTACTTACATCTACAGAGATACAAATCCGTTCATCGCAGAATAACCATTTTTTTTTATTCAATTTCATATTTGGATTTTGATTTATCACAATCCAACAAGTGGCATAATGAAGAAAACATTGGACAAAATAAAAGTTGTTAGAAACAAACGAATTAACTAATTGAAATTTTGTTAAGAATCCACGCTAACTGTTCCTAGCTAACTGTTCCTAGCTAACTGATTACATTTTAGTTACCGCAGTTTACTTATCGCAATTTAATTATCGCAATTTTATTTATCGTTATTTAATTTCTGTTATTTACTTTACGCACTTTATTTATCGTCATTTAATTTCTGTTATTTATTTTACGCACTTTAAATATCGGGACACGTATACAAAGTTTTGACATATCATATCGACACATCTATATATATTATTTGGAATCACCATAGACACTCTATATGCAGTAATGATCGAGTTCTCTATACAGGGTTGAGGTTGATTCTATAATAATATATGTACTTTGAGTTGTGATCGAGTCTGAGACGTATACGGGTCACGACACATATTAATTAATTCGAATATTATATATTAAACTATATATGAATTATTGGACTGTCAACTGTGGACTATCGACTGTGGACTAATAACATTGGACAATTAAAATGAATTAAAATAAATTAAAATATTGATTATAACATATGAAACTAAACAATTCTTCAAGTTTCCACTTGATTACATCTTAAACCTTGTTGTATCTCGACGATTACAATATGCGTTCAAATCTTTCATGATTCTTGAAAACACCTTAATCGAGAGGATAAACCAATCGCACATCATCTACGGGAAGGAAAGATTGATGCATATAGTTATGCACCTGAAAACACTCGGAACCTAAGTAAATGTTAAACACGTATCTGTGTTAAATTATTTTGGCATTGTTATTACCAAAAATAACTTTGCAATTCCTTTTCAAAATTAGTCAATTTTGTCACAGCTCCATCAAGTCAACTTCGACTTTTCATTCGAAACAACCTTATTATAATCTTGATATATATACGCGTGCTCTTTTATTGTTACCAGGGAACCTTTCATATTCCATCATATTACCATCAGCGTTTAATCATCTAAAAAAAAAAAACAATTTTTCCTGAAACCACCTTGGATTAATAATCGATGATTCAGATATCATAGCATTAAATGCAGAGGAAACAGAAAAATGGTAGATGGTCTAAACGACCAAAAGTTTGATGATAAAGAAAGGAGTGTTGGGAACGCTCGATAGAAAATTGGGTATTGAAAAACATATTGAGCTATCTATGAAGAAGACCAAGGACAAATACAAAGACCATACCATATATTCAAAGAATCCCGATAATTCTGGATCCAATGAAACCTTCAATGAATACCTTGCTCCGTATTCATGTTAAAATCTTGCGGAAAGTCTTTCCCCATCAACCATCGAACATAGAAATTTCAAAATATCATCATCAATATCTTCGATATTTCTGAGGATATTTTCATAAATATTCTTGTCCGAAATTATATACCTCCTCGTGCTTCCTGTGTATCATTATATTGAAAACATTCAATAGAAATTTAGTACTGAAAAGCGGATTATGCGAAACTATGAAGGAAGCCGTGGACAAATCACAAAGAATAAGTTTGACTTCAAAGAATCCAAATGATTCTATTTCTGATGAAGTCTTTAGCAAATACCTTGCTTCCGAATCTAAACCCTTACGGATAAATCTTCTTCATCATCCATCGATATTAGAAATTCCAAGATATCATCGTATCTTTCATTATAAATATCCTCCATATTTCTGAAGATATTTTCATAAGTATTCTTATCTGAAATCATTAATCTCTTCATGATATCAGTGTTACATCATATAGAAACTGTTAGTTTCTATATTCTGTAAACTTTCAAGCTTAAAAATATGAATGTTATTGAAGTAATGTTGGGAACTGATGCATGAGTTAGTATAATATAATGACACTTGATCAACGTGATTATATTACAGTAAGTCATGTTGAGTTTCTAAATGGAACATGATGATTCACAGATTATAACGTCATCATGTGACATGTTACATAACTCTTTCATTCTGATTAACTTCTGAACATATCAAGAAAATATATTCTTGATAGTTCTATTCTCAGTGACTCTGGTAATTTGACAAATCAAATCGTGTTATTACGTTCTTTCTTGTTTAGAACATTATATTCATTCGAAACTCCATACTTACGAATTCTGGACAATTACAAGAGATGTCCAATCATAAAAAGAAGAAACGAAGGGACAAAGCTCCAAAAGAAATAGAAATTGGAGTATAAATCGCAGCAAAGAGGAAGGAGTATTAACTGTGGATGACAATGATTATAGAAAACAGATATAGGGACATTGAAGTATAAGGAAAGATATAAAGCCCGATAACAACACCTAAATTACAAACCGTATATATCAATGTTTATCGCAACATAAAGACACGGGAGAATTATAAGTACTATAACCCCAAAGGCAAAGTAGAAGTAAGCAGATTCCTCTGGTGGAAGTTGGAAAAGAAGAATAATTGTTGCGATAATAAGGATGAGGACAAGGATCAGAACCGGATTAAGCATTATTATAATCTTTTGGATGTAAGAACTAAGAAAGAGAGTATAGGAATGGTGAGAATAACGGATCGTAAGAATTTAATTTATAAAGGGAATATCAGACGTAGTAATCGGGGCAGATCACCGTATTTAATTAAAGAGATCTTAACTTCCATAAATCCCGAAGAATCAAATCTTATAGATCTTCAAGATTTTCTTTTAAATCCCTTGAATTTCGGAATTCAACCAAGACCACGTCACAAGCTAAGACGCACCTTATTTTCTAATTTCCACCGTGACTACGTCAAAAGTTAAATCTCGATCTCAATCTGTTATGACAGCTTCATTTATGCGCTTCACCTAATCGAATAGTTTTATCTATATTAGTCAATAATGATAAAACTCAATTTATCAACTCATATTTGTCATGAAAACATTTTTATTGTTAGTCATGACCACCTCACTCAAATTTCGGAACGAAATTTCTTTAACGGGTAGGTACTGTGATGACCCGGGAATTTTCGACCAAATTTAAACTTGAATCTTATATGGTTTCGATACGATAAGCAAAGTCTGAAATGTTGAGTCTTGAAAATTTTGAAACTATGTTCATATATTCAAGTACATTTGATTATTTTCCCTACGATTCACGGACCTTTAATTGTAAACAGAAATATAAATAATTATATATGTAAATAAATATATATATGATAAAATAATTATATTAATGAATTATTATGAGAATGAGTTAGTATGAAAAATAACATAAACTTGTTATAGCGTACTCTGAGATTACTTCAATATAATATATTTATTTACTTGATAATTAAAATATAATTAAGTATGTAGTAATTGAAATATATACATATTTATTGGTTGTATGTATGATATAATAAATTAAATATTCAAGATAGATTATTATATAATAGATATTATAAATATGAAATAATTAATAAATAAAAGTAATAATATATTAAATATAATTACAAGTTGAAAATATAAATGTATTAGTAATATTATCATTACTTTCAATATTACTACTAATAATAACATCAATAATAGTATCACTATTATTATTATTATTATTATTATTATTATTATTATTATTATTATTATTATTATTATTATTATTATTATCATCATCATTATAGCTATTATTATTAGAAAAGGATACAATCTATTATTAATATCATTAATATGAGTATTATTATTATGTGATTCATTAAATTTGTTATATGATTTATATTTTTATAAATATTATTAAATTAGTATTATTATTGTTAATAATGTATTTATTAATTACTAATATTAATTAATATTATAAAAACAAGAAGAAAAAAAAGGGTACAAATCTGTACAATGTCAATTTTTTTCTTCTTACCTTCATGATCGATTTTTTCTTGTCTGCGAATCTATTAACAGTCAAATTCCAAGGCAGAAACATACAAATACAGTTACCAATCAATATCAACTTAATATTTTTTTTTTATTATTTCTGTACTAATTTTGTCTGAGGCATTTGTCGATCTACTTTCTGTGATATAACAGACATTTTGTCTCAGGATGTAGAAATTAACTAGACGTCCCAAAATCATAATTAATTATACAAACTCCCTATTACTAAAAATCAAACAGTTTTGTTATTTAATTTTTTTTCCTTTCTACTGCTCGATATATTCTGTATATGTATATTTTTTTAAAATGTCGAATTCTTAATAATTTCTAAAATCCTTTAATGCAGGGATGTTATACCTCATGTGATTAAACTATCTTCAAAGTTTCAAATTTCAATTTTTCATATCGTGTTAGAATTCGAGAAGTCAAAGTTCTATTTTAAATGTCAACATTTTTGTTCATCCTAAAATTCGAAGGCATATTGATGTTTACAATTAAATTAACGATTTCAAAGGTTTTTAGGAGTGATTTGAAACACCTTTCGTGTTATAACCTTTGCCTATAACGTACCAAAGATCAAAATCAATTTTTTTTTTTTTGTGAAACACGAAGAACAGCAGGTCGGTATTTTTTTTTTTTTTTACTTTGTTTAATTGAACAAAGAGTTCATTACAGGTTGTTTACTTTTATTATTAAATTTCAAGTTTTTGAAACGAACCTCTATTCGTTATTTGTTAAGAGTGGGGGTTCTCTGTTTGACTAATTGATGTGAGGAAGAAGAAAGTATAAGAATAAGATAAAACGGGTTTTAATAAATTCATAGGGGAATTAAAACAGAAAAGATAAAATGGAAGAATGGCTGTGTACTTGGTCGGGTTTCGAGAGGTCTCGGGTTCGAACCCTGGCAGGGTCATTATATTTCTTTTTGGGCGAAATTTTGAGGTAGTTTTCTTTTATTATTATTATTATTATTTTTATTATTATTATTATTATTATTATTATTATTATTATTATTATTATTATTATTATTATTATTATTATTATTATTATTATTGTTATTGTTATTGTTATTGTTATGTTGTTATTAGTGATATGATTATTAACACTATGAAAATAATAAAAATTTATTATTATTATCATTCATATTAGAAATTGTATCATTGTATCATTATTAGTATTATTATTATTAATAAATTAAGTATGATTATTAATCTTATCATTAATATTATTATTAATATGATTATTAGTATTGTTATTATTAAACTTAATTATCATTATTATTATTATTCATACTAAAGTTATTATTTTGTTATCACTAAAATTATATTATTATAAATAGATATTTTCATATACAACACATTACACTCTACTCTTATCATTAAAAAGATATTAATTAAGCAAAATACAAAAGGTATTAACTAATGTATAAATATTTTTTTATCATATATAAACTTTTATATAAATTTTGTTATTAATGATAAATAATAGTTATATAAAACATATAAACTAAATATATTAAATTTATCTAAATAATATATATAGTATAACAAGTATATTAATAATAGCAATTTATATATATATATAAATATATAGTTGCTCGATTACGATTATATGTTCTAATATATATATATATATATATATATATATATATATATATATATATATATATATATATATATATAAATAAATGATATAGGTTCGTGAATCCGAGGCCAACCCTATACTTATTCAATGTCGTTCTATGTATTTTTACTACAAAATACATTAGGTGTGTTTCATTAATCCCTTTTTAAATGCTTTTGCAATATATATTTTTGGGACTGAGAATACATGCGCTGCTTTTATAATTGTTTTACGAAATAGACACAAGTAATCGAAACTACATTCTATGGTTGGATTATCTAATCGAATATGCCCTTTTTATTAAGTCTGGTAATCTAAGAATTAGGGAACAGACACCCTAATTGACGCGAACTCTAAAGATAGATCTATCGGGCCCAACAAGCCCCATCCAAAGTACCGGATGCTTTAGTACTTCGAAAATTATATCATGTCCGAAGGAGGATCCCGGAATGATGGGGATATTCTAATATACATATTGTGAATGTCGGTTACCAGGTGTTCAATCCATATGAATGATATTTTTGTCTCTATGTATGGGACGTATGCTTATGAGAAATGGGAATATGAAATCTTATGGTCTATTAAAATTATGAAATGATTATTTATGTTAAACTAATGAACTCACTAACCTTTTGGTTGACACTTGAAAGCATGTTTATTCTCAGGTATGAAAGAAACATTTCCGCTGTGCATTTGCTCATTTTAAAGACAGTATTTGGAGTCGATCATCGCAATGGAACCAGTTGTTGGTGACTTTGTCCAGATGGATTAGGACGGGTCCTCACAGTTGGTATCAGAGCGGTGGTCTTAGTGAACCAGGTCTTGCATTAGTATGTCTAACTGATAGTTGTTAGGATGCATTAGTGAGTCTGGACTTCGACCGTGTCTGCATGTCAAAAGTTTTGCTTATCATTTTTGTCGGAAATCATCTGTTTATCATCCCTAGGAAATTACCTGCTTATCATTCTTAGTCTAGACACATTTTACTGCAATGATTGCATGAATAGTGTATGGATAAAATTTGTATCTTAGCGTATCTGCTAATTCATATCTTAGCTTATATATTATTGTTATCTTTACCTGACAGCTTCCGTAGATTCCTCCGTAACTTATGAGATTTTAGTATTACATATGCATATGTCAATTATGTATTGCAGGATACTAATCTACATCCTATAATCTATTTCTTATCGAAAATCCTTCATCTGATCGTACGAGATAAATTCTTCAACTAGTTCGAGTCCCTCGGATTTCGACAGCTACTCCGATAGTTATCCCGACAATTATTCCGAATGGATAGCCATCTAAGCTCCGGAAGCAACGTCATCAGAATGAATCAACCAAACATCCATCCCCAATTCATCTAATGGATTCGTAGTCGACTTAATCAATAGAGACGCGCAGAAGGCGATCCCTTCCATTAACCGAATATCTCACCACGACTATATCATAACTCAGATTCTAAACCTTATTCATCCGCTCGTTCCGACCGTCAATCATCCCGGAGTAATACAAGAAGTCATTGAACTTCGCGCTCTAGTAATCAATTTGGAGAATATGGTACAAAACGTACCAGCTTCAGCAACATCACCAGCACCAACATTAATACCAGTACCACCAACAACTCAAGTTCACATCATACACCTCAACATCTAATTATCTACCTCGAGCATAATCATCAATCTGCGAATCGTTCTACATCATTTATCTTCGTTCGACATAACGATTATGTAATCTTCAATGTTTTAGAGGTTATATATTCTAGTTCAAACGGTAAATCAAATGAGATTAATATTATAATTACTCATTAAATCTATAATTACATCTGAAGAAAATATATATGTAAGTATATTTTCATAAAGATTGTAATAAAAAAAAAATTCTTTCGTATAAACTGTTAATGGTGAAAATATTTTAACGGGTAGGTAATACCCGAGGAATATTTAGATTTCACTTTAATAGGTTATACTGTACATTCTTCGAATATGATTCAACATCCATTTACTATCCTACTTACATCTACAGAGATACAAATCTGTTCACCGCAGAATAACCATTTTTTTTATTCAATTTCATATTTGGATTTTGATTTATCACAATCCAACAAGTGGCATAATGAAGAAAACATTGGACAAAATAAAAGTTGTTAGAAACAAACGAATTAACTAATTGAAATTTTGTTAAGAATCCACGCTAACTGTTCCTAGCTAACTGATTACATTTTAGTTACCGCAGTTTACTTATCGCAATTTAATTATCGCAATTTTATTTATCGTTATTTAATTTCTATTATTTACTTTACGCACTTTATTTATCGCCATTTAATTTCTGTTATTTATTTTACGCACTTTAAATATCGGGACACGTATACAAAGTTTTGACATAACATATCGACACATCTATATATATTATTTGGAATCACCATAGACACTCTATATCCAGTAATGATCGAGTTCTCTATACAGGATTGAGGTTGATTCTATAATAATATATGTACTTTGAGTTGTGATCGAGTCTGAGACGTATACGGGTCACGACACATATTAATTAATTCGAATATTATATATTAAACTATATATGAATTATTGGACTGTCAACTGTGGACTATCGACTGTGGACTAATAACATTGGACAATTAAAATGAATTAAAATAAATTAAAATATTGATTATAACATATGAAACTAAACAATTCTTCAAGTTTCCACTTGATTACATCTTAAACCTCGTTGTATCTCGACGATTACAATATGCGTTCAAATCTTTCATGATTCTTGAAAACACCTTAATCGAGAGGATAAACCAATCGCACATCATCTACGGGAAGAAAAGATTGATGCATATAGTTATGCACCTGAAAACACTCGGAACCTAAGTAAATGTTAAACACGTATCTGTGTTAAATTATTTTGGCATTGTTATTACCAAAAATAACTTTGCAATTCCTTTTCAAAATTAGTCAATTTTGTCACAGCTCCATCAAGTCAACTTCGACTTTTCATTCGAAACAACCTTATTATAATCTTGATATATATACGCGTGCTCTTTTATTGTTACCAGGGAACCTTTCATATTCCATCATATTACCATCAGCGTTTAATCATCTAAAAAAAAAAAACAATTTTTCCTGAAACCACCTTGGATTAATAATCGATGATTCAGATATCATAGCATTAAATGCAGAGGAAACAGAAAAATGGTAGATGGTCTAAACGACCAAAAGTTTGATGATAAAGAAAGGAGTGTTGGGAACGCTAGATAGAAAATTGGGTATTGAAAAACAGATTGAGCTATATATGAAGAAGACCAAGGACAAATACAAGGACCATACCATATATTCAAAGAATCCAGGTAATTCTGGATCCAATGAAACCTTCAATGAATACCTTGCTCCGTACTCATGTTAAAATCTTGCGGAAAGTCTTTCCCCATCAACCATCGAACATAGAAATTTCAAAATATCATCATCAATATCTTCGATATTTCTGAGGATATTTTCATAAATATTCTTGTCCGAAATTATATACCTCCTCGTGCTTCCTGTGTATCATTATATTGAAAACATTCAATAGAAATTTAGTACTGAAAAGCGAATTATGCGAAACTATGAAGGAAGCCGTGGACAAATCACAAAGAATAAGTTTGACTTCAAAGAATCTAAATGATTCTATTTCTGATGAAGTCTTTAGCAAATACCTTGCTTCCGAATCTAAACCCTTACGGATAAATCTTCTTCATCATCCATCGATATTAGAAATTCCAAGATATCATCGTATCTTTCATTATAAATATCCTCCATATTTCTGAAGATATTTTCATAAGTATTCTTATCTGAAATCATTAATCTCTTCATGATATCAGTGTTACATCATATAGAAACTGTTAGTTTCTATATTCTGTAAACTTTCAAGCTTAAAAATATGAATGTTATTGAAGTAATGTTGGGAACTGATGCATGAGTTAGTATAATATAATGACACTTGATCAACGTGATTATATTACAGTAAGTCATGTTGAGTTTCTAAATGGAACATGATGATTCACAGATTATAACGTCATCATGTGACATGTTACATAACTCTTTCATTCTGATTAACTTCTGAACATATCAAGAAAATATATTCTTGATAGTTCTATTCTCAGTGACTCTGGTAATTTGACAAATCAAATCGTGTTATTACGTTCTTTCTTGTTTAGAACATTATATTCATTCGAAACTCCATACTTACGAATTCTGGACAATTACAAGAGATGTCCAATCATAAAAAGAAGAAACGAAGGGACAAAGCTCCAAAAGAAATAGAAATTGGAGTATAAATCGCAGCAAAGAGGAAGGAGTATTAACTGTGGATGACAATGATTATAGAAAACAGATATAGGGACATTGAAGTATAAGGAAAGATATAAAGCCCGATAACAACACCTAAATTACAAACCGTATATATCAATGTTTATCGCAACATAAAGACACGGGAGAATTATACGTACTATAACCCCAAAGGCAAAGTAGAAGTAAGCAGATTCCTCTGGTGGAAGTTGGAAAAGAAGAATAATTGTTGCGATAATAAGGATGAGGACAAGGATCAGAACCGGATTAAGCATTATTATAATCTTTTGGATGTAAGAACTAAGAAAGAGAGTATAGGAATGGTGAGAATAACGGATCGTAAGAATTTAATTTATAAAGGGAATATCAGACATAGTAATCGGGGCAGATCACCGTATTTAATTAAAGAGATCTTAACTTCCATAAATCCCGAAGAATCAAATCTTATAGATCTTCAAGATTTTCTTTTAAATCCCTTGAATTTCGGAATTCAACCAAGACCACGTCACAAGCTAAGACGCACCTTATTTTCTAATTTCCACCGTGACTACGTCAAAAGTTAAATCTCGATCTCAATCTGTTGTGACAGCTTCATTTATGCGCTTCACCTAATCGAATAGTTTTATCTATATTAGTCAATAATGATAAAACTCAATTTATCAACTCATATTTGTCATGAAAACATTTTTATTGTTAGTCATGACCACCTCACTCAAATTTCGGGACGAAATTTCTTTAACGGGTAGGTACTGTGATGACCCGGGAATTTTCGACCAAATTTAAACTTGAATCTTATATGGTTTCGATACGATAAGCAAAGTCTGAAATGTTGAGTTTTGAAAATTTTGAAACTATGTTCATATATTCAAGTACATTTGATTATTTTCCCTACGATTCACGGACCTTTAATTGTAAACAGAAATATAAATAATTATATATGTAAATAAATATATATATGATAAAATAATTATATTAATGAATTATTATGAGAATGAGTTAGTATGAAAAATAACATAAACTTGTTATAGCGTACTCTGAGATTACTTCAATATAATATATTTATTTACTTGATAATTAAAATATAATTAAGTATGTAGTAATTGAAATATATACATATTTATTGGATGTATGTATGATATAATAAATTAAATATTCAAGATAGATTATTATATAATAGATATTATAAATATGAAATAATTAATAAATAAAAGTAATAATATATTAAATATAATTACAAGTTGAAAATATAAATGTATTAGTAATATTATCATTACTTTCAATATTACTACTAATAATAACATCAATAATAGTATCACTATTATTATTATTATTATTATTATTATTATTATTATTATTATTATTATTATTATTATTATTATTATTATTATTATTATTATTATTATTATTATTATTATTATTATTATCATCATCATTATAGCTATTATTATTAGAAAAGGATACAATCTATTATTAATATCATTAATATGAGTATTATTATTATGTGATTCATTAAATTTGTTATATGATTTATATTTTTATAAATATTATTAAATTAGTATTATTATTGTTAATAATGTATTTATTAATTACTAATATTAATTAATATTATAAAAACAAGAGAAAAAAAAAGGGTACAAATCTGTACAATGTCAATTTTTTTCTTCTTACCTTCATGATCGATTTTTTCTTGTCTGCGAATCTATTAACAGTCAAATTCCAAGGCAGAAACATACAAATACAGTTACCAATCAAGATCAACTTAATATTTTTTTTTTATTATTTCTGTACTAATTTTGTCTGAGGCATTTGTCGATCTACTTTCTGTGATATAACAGACATTTTGTCTCAGGATGTAGAAATTAACTAGACGTCCCAAAATCATAATCAATTATACAAACTCCCTATTACTAAAAATCAAACAGTTTTGTTATTTAATTTTTTTTCCTTTCTACTGCTCGATATATTCTGTATATGTATATTTTTTCAAAATGTCGAATTCTTAATAATTTCTAAAATCCTTTAATGCAGGGATGTTATACATCATGTGATTAAACTATCTTCAAAGTTTCAAATTTCAATTTTTCATATCGTGTTAGAATTCGAGAAGTCAAAATTCTATTTTAAATGTCAACATTTTTGTTCATCCTAAAATTCGAAGGCATATTGATGTTTACAATTAAATTAACGATTTCAAAGGTTTTTAGGAGTGATTTGAAACACCTTTCGTGTTATAACCTTTGCCTATAACGTACCAAAGATCAAAATCAATTTTTTTTTTGTGAAACACGAAGAACAGCAGGTCGGTATTTTTTTTTTTTTTTTTTTTACTTTGTTTAATTGAACAAAGAGTTCATTACAGGTTGTTTACTTTTATTATTAAATTTCAAGTTTTTGAAACGAACCTCTATTCGTTATTTGTTAAGAGTGGGGGTTCTCTGTTTGACTAATTGATGTGAGGAAGAAGAAAGTATAAGAATAAGATAAAACGGGTTTTAATAAATTCATAGGGGAATTAAAACAGAAAATATAAAATGGAAGAATGGCTGTGTACTTGGTCGGGTTTCGAGAGGTCTCGGGTTCAAACCCTGGCAGGGTCATTATATTTCTTTTTGGGCCAAATTTTGAGGTAGTTTTCTTTTATTATTATTATTATTATTATTATTATTATTATTATTATTATTATTATTATTATTATTATTATTATTATTATTATTATTATTATTGTTATTGTTATTGTTATGTTGTTATTAGTGATAAGATTATTAACACTATGAAAATAATAAAAATTTATTATTATTATCATTCATATTAGAAATTGTATCATTGTATCATTATTAGTATTATTATTATTATTAATAATAAATTAAGTATGATTATTAATCTTATCATTAATATTATTATTAATATGATTATTAGTATTGTTATTATTAAACTTAATTATCATTATTATTATTATTCATAATAAAGTTATTATTTTGTTATCACTAAAATTATATTATTATAAATAGATATTTTCATATACAACACATTACACTCGACTCTTATCATTAAAAATATATTAATTAAGCAAAATACAAAAGGTATTAACTAATGTATAAATATTTTTTTTTATCATATATGAACTTTTATATAAATTTTGTTATTAATGATAAATAATAGTTATATAAAACATATAAACTAAATATATTAAATTTATCTAAATAATATATATAGTATAACAAGTATATTAATAATAGCAATTTATATATATATATAAATATATAGTTGCTCGATTAAGATTATATGTTCTAATATATATATATATATAAATAAATGATATAGGTTCGTGAATCCGAGGCCAACCCTATACTTATTCAATGTCGTTCTATGTATTTTTACTACAAAATACATTAGGTGAGTTTCATTAATCCCTTTTGAAATGCTTTTGCAATATATATTTTTGGGACTGAGAATACATGCGCTGTTTTTATAATTGTTTTACGAAATAGACACAAGTAATCGAAACTACATTCTATGGTTGGATTATCTAATCGAATATGCCCTTTTTATTAAGTCTGGTAATCTAAGAATTAGGGAACAGACACCCTAATTGACGCGAACTCTAAAGATAGATCTATCGGGCCCAACAAGCCCCATCCAAAGTACCGGATGCTTTAGTACTTCGAAAATTATATCATGTCCGAAGGAGGATCCCAGAATGATGGGGATATTCTAATATACATATTGTGAATGTCGGTTACCAGGTGTTCAATCCATATGAATGATATTTTTGTCTCTATGTATGGGACGTATGCTTATGAGAAATGGGAATATGAAATCTTATGGTCTATTAAAATTATGAAATGATTATTTATGTTAAACTAATGAACTCACCAACCTTTTGGTTGACACTTGAAAGCATGTTTATTCTCAGGTATGAAAGAAACATTTCCGCTGTGCATTTGCTCATTTTAAAGACAGTATTTGGAGTCGTTCATCGCAATGGAACCAGTTGTTGGTGACTTTGTCCAGATGGATTAGGACGGGTCCTCACACGTAATATATTGAATCTTCCTTGAAGGACACCAAATGTTCGCTCGACATCTTTTCGTGCACTTTCTTGAAAACGTGTAAACTTTGTTGATGGCTCGTCGGTTGGGGATTGGTATGCTTTGATAAGTGTAGCCCAATCCGGATAAATACCGTCGGTGAGATAATAACCATGTGTGTAGTCATGACCATTTACTGTAAATGGTGAAGGTGGAGCAGACCCGTTCTTAAGAGAATCAAACAACGGGGAACGGTTTAACACATTGATGTCATTGTTAGAACCTGCAACACCAAAATATGCGTGTCATATCCACATAGCATACGAAGCTACAGCTTCGAGAATAAGAGATGGTTTTTTTTATGCACACTTGTGTATTGACCTTGTCATGCAATGGGACAATTTTTCCATTCCCAATGCATGCAATCGATGCTCCCAATCATCCCCCTAAAACCATGCTTTGTTTCGTGCCTTTCGTATATTCGTTGAATATCACGTGCAATTGGTTTACGTAGATATTCTTGTTGGTACAAATCAGTAACACACAAACAAAAGTTGTCTAAACAGTTTAATGGGGTTAGCTCACTCATATGCAAATATTCCACCCACATATCACCCCCCATACCGTACGCCAACAGCGTAATGCAGATGTGCACTTTTAAGATATATTAAAACTTTGAGGACCAACGGCGTCGTATGCGTGCCTAAAATATGCAAAGTGTGCGGGTAAAGGATTAATAGTGCAGTCGCGTATACCTGCTATGATACGCTCGAATAATTGTGGACTCATCCGATAACGTCTTTTAAATTTGTGATCGGGAAACGTAGGTTGTTCAGCAAAATAGTCTCTGTGTAGACGTACAGCCGCACCTTCGTGATCCCTAGGGATATAGATTTGGGCTCGCCGAGGTCGTTGACTTGGGCCCTCATCAGCTTCTCGGTCTAGCTCTTCGGCGCACGGACGCATAACACTTAATAACATTTCATCGTCCGAAGAATCATCATCGACGATCTTTAAATAGACATCCATTTTGATTAAAATGTGATAGTTGATGTGACAGTAGAAATTGAAATTGGAAAGTGAATGAGAGTGTGTTTGAAATTGTATTTTTATATTGTATATATATAGAGAAAATTAAATTTTTTAATTAATATATGTATATATCCGTTAGTTTTTGATGGTTTGTATATCTCCACGTCGCCACAATAGTTCAACACGCACCGCACCTACTTCTCTCGTGTTAGCTTGATGCACGCGGCCGAAAATATGGTCCAACACGCCACGCTAGGGTGTGTTGAATGGCGTGTTGGCTAACACACTCCCGAGCACGTACGCGTTAAAGTAGGTCTAACAATCTATCTAATATCTAATTTATACTATTAAACTATGTTTGAACTTATAAATAAAAAGAGTGAAACAAAGTGTCGAATGGCCTTTGGTAATAAAAGTGTTATTTATCAACATTGTTTTAATTCTTATGTTTTAAATTTATTATTAGTATTATTATTATTATTATTATTATTATTATTATTATTATTATTATTATTATTATTATTATTATTATTATTATTATTATTATTATTTTTATTATTAAATTTATTATTATTATTATTATTATTATTATTATTATTATTATTATTATTATTATTATTATTATTATTATTATATAGTCATATAAAGCTCTAAAATGATGATGTCATCATTAAGTTAATTACACTTTAATTTTCATAATGATGATGTCATAATTATATATTAATGTAATTAAAAAAATAATACAAAATCTTTTATAAAAGGAAATAATAATCTCTCCTAAATTGTAATTTTAATTTTTTAAAAAATTAAAAAAGCATTTATTATTACTAATAATAATTATAATTATTATTATTATTAAAAATATAAATACTCAACTTTGAGCGAACTTTATTATTATTATTTACTTTTAATATATTAATTATAATTATAATTATTATATTATTAATATTCAAATATGGATTCTTTTTACTAAATTAATTATGTTACATATGTATGCGAAAATACATGTCTCTATATATTTTCAAAACAACGACAAGTTTCTTAGTCAAACGGGTCATTAAAATAAATGACTTTAGCATTTACATTCACTTAATACCTAAAACATGTCATTAAATTGTTTCGTTTAAACAAAACCTTAATTTCACGGGTCATTTTACTAGTTATTATTATTATTATTATTATTATTATTATTATTATTATTATTATTATTATTATTATTATTATATTAATTGAGTTTTTTTTACTTAGTCCTTAAGAACTAAATTTGAGCATAAACGGTCTTGTAAATCAAGTTCCACTATCATTTCAAAAAAAATCCTCCTTTGTATGGCTTTGAAGGACTCCCACACTCCGAGTCAATCTCTTTCTTCACAGAGACAAAATGAGTCGTAGCCCTGAAATAGAATGGTTACACCCGACCCTTTCTTTAAAGCCAAACTCACATAAGCCAACGAAATAGAAGATATATCAGCAACCAGCCCTCCAGAAGAAATCTTGGGCCCAAACCACAATCAAATGGACCATCAGAATTGTACGGCCCTCCAACACCTTCGTACAGCCCAGCTTGCAGAACTTGTACACAATCGGCCCATTTAGACTCTCTGGTACTTGAGCATGCGGCCCAATAACAGATGAAGTGGACAATTGACCAAGCTTCGGTAGAACTTGATGAATAAAGGAACCGATATCAGACTATAGACCCTCGAAGTTCGAACCAGAAACAGAGACAAATTCGCATTTTTTTTCATTCTCATATTCTTCATCATCGAACTACCAGTCCTCCATAACTGATTGAAGTAAGTTATCATTTATCCATACTTGTTCCTAACTGCCCTAACATAAGAAACCCTAATCACATTTAAACCGTTCATTTTCTCCCCAAATCATGTCGGACCCAAATAACCACCTTCCACCTGACCTCGTCGAATCAATTCTCCTTTTTATGCCAGCTAAATCCCTAGGCCGTTTCAAATCGGTTTCAAAACGATGGTACTCACTCATTTCCAGTTCCAATTTTATTAAAACTGTTATTCATAAGTCTGATATAATAATAAAAAATAATAAATGAAGCGTTATAAAATGATATTCATTCAGGTCTCCTCGTGGTGGCTTCTTTCTTCTCGTTCCCTATTTTCCTCGTATCTCGCCGATTTCTCACCCCGCTTGGATGAGTTGTTGTTACTATTATTAGTTCTTTCAAACATGGCCACGCCGTCCCGCGTACTTATTCTCGATGGGTTTGTCTCATTAGTTAGAGATTACATATATATCCCGAGATTTGTTTTGTCCTTGAAGTTCAAACTATCGAGGTCTTTGGTGGGGTTGAAAATCTATGCAACTAGTTCAAATTTGTTGGGCATGTTTAGGTGGTTTGAGATTGAACTATTTAAATATCTTTTACATTGGGTGTTTCGCCCTTATTATGTGTAACATGTAGAGAAACTTGCACGTGTAAGCGTTCATTGAGTTGTGGGCAACAACTATTCTCGAATTAAGGGTTGCTTATCTTTTTGTCGTATTGTCAAAAGATACACGCTAACAAATGTGATTCTACGATTTAAACTTTCAATGGAGTTGTGAGTTTGAGACGTGCAAAAGACTGAGAGTTTTATGTGCTTCAATTGTTTTTTATTAATCTTGTCAATCATACTTGCATAATAAGTAAATTATTAAAGAAATTCGATATTAAAAAAAGAATAATTATACATTATAATTTATTAAAGAGAGTTTACAAACTTAATTATGGTATTCTTAACCATTGTCCATTATTATAGATTAACTAAAGATATTAAATTACACTTAGTACGGAGTATATTTTAGATTTAAAACTAAAAATATGGTGAACAATCAAGATTCTTAAAACTTGATGGAATAATTTGAAACGTTAGCTATATTTTGAAAAATATTTGTAAAATTACCATTACCATGATTATTTTAAAACGTGGCTTACAAACTCCCAAACCCTAACCCAAATAAGTGAACTACCATTTGGGCATTTTCATCATCATCATCTTCTTCTTCTTCTTCTTCTACAGTTCGACTGGCTACCAATCCTCCATTTTCTTGGTCTGTTACTGGAGCTACTTCGCCTTCATCGTATAATTAATCGAAGTAAGTCATCATTATCTCATACTCGTTTCCTCTCCTTTTTGTTTGACTGCCCTAACAAACCCTAATTACATTTTCCCCAAATCATGTCTGTCGTCAATTACCTTCCACCGGAACTTATCGAAGCAATTTTACCTCTTCTTCCAGCTAAATCCCTAGGCCGTTTCAAATCGGTTTCAAAACAATGGTACTCTCTTATTTCTAGTCCCAATTTTATCAAAACCCTAATTGTTAACTGCAATAAAAACAACCCCAATCCTAACCCCACCCACCTGATTTTATATCCAAGATCTGATGATTTGTGTAATGTTGATTCACCAAATTATTCGCTTGATATAAAACAACTCAACACCCAAATCACACCCGTAACCCTAACTGCTAAAAGCCCAATTTTATATCAACCATGGTATTCGACACGAGTGTCTTGCAACGGGCTTCTTTTAGTCTATCGTGTGTCTGACGTATTATGTTTAGTAAATCCAACAACAGGAAAGACCTTGAAACTTCCAAATTCTGGCGGATTCAGTTATGATGCATATGGATTTGGTTATGATTCTCTTACGGATGATTATAAAGTTATCTTCCTTTATCGTATGAGAGTTCCAGGTTCTGATCCCGATAGCCATTTTGTAGGCGTATATAGTTTACGTAACAATTCATCTAGCGTGTTGCCTAATTCCTCTTACAAACATTATAGATATCATCGACAACAAGGGTTACTCTTAAACAATATTCTTCACTGGGTAGTAACAAACACGCGCGACTTTAGAGTGACTATTTTTGCCTTTAATTTAGCTAATGATGAATTTCATGAAATCGAAATACCGTATTCATTTCTGAGTTGGCGTCATTTAACCAACGTCTTTAATTTTGGTGAGAAATTAGTTGCTGTTTTGTACGATCATAGAGACTTTATTGAATTGTGGGTGATGGAGGAGTATGGGGTTTCAAAGTCTCTGACGAAACTTTGTACCATTAAAAACAACATCGATATATGTTTTGAGGTCTTTGCTCAAGTCAGCAATCGGGAGATTTTGTTGGGTAATAATAGGGCGAATGAAAGTTTTATATACAATTTGGATGAAAGAAGATGCACAAGTGTAACAACAGTTAAAGGGTACCCAGAAGGATTCATGGTTTCTGGTACGTATGTTGAAAGCCTTGAATCATTTGAACGTTTCGGTTAGAGCAACACTTGTTTTATTTCATTAACATTTATGTGTGCAGTATGTCTATGTCTGTAATGTATATATCTAACATGTTATGGGATATTTTTGATTATTTAAGCCTCATTCATCAACCAAACATTTAAAATTCCAGTAAGCCTTGCAGTGTGTGCCTATATTGTGTCTAGTTTTGGATATTGAAACCAATGGGATGATTAAAAATTTGTGATACAAAGAGAGTGAGTTCAGTATTCTATATGTTTGAATATTCTTTCCTCCTTTTATTACAGAGCATAAAATGTGTAGTTCAGTACTCTGTATGTAACAAGAAATTGTCTAGTTGAATTGATGTTTGTTTTATTAACTGAGAATATGTAACTGCTTGTTCTCATAATCCATGCTATGATATGTGTAACATATGTAAAAGGCTATATCTAAGCTGACTTGGTGATTGTTTTATGGGATATTTTTGATGATTAAAGCCTCATTCATCAACCAAACATTTAATATTCACAACTAACTTAGATGGAAACATATTGCAAATACATTAATGCTAATCAAAGTAGATTTAAGAAGTATGATACTTGATAATAAAGTAGATGTTTTATTCAAATGTGTTTTAAGTATATAGACTGCACATTTAATTTTGGACTGTATGAGTTGCTGAGTTGAAGTGAAAAGGTGAATGATTCTTACTTTGAAACAGACTCGAATTTCAAATTGTATACTTAATCGGGTGAACCTGGACTTGCTCCAATGTTGTGATTGCAGCCCCTCTCGTTTTGAGTAATAGTTCCTTACTAACATGGCGGTTGTTGTGGTTCTGTGATGTGGTCTTTCGATCCTTATAAACAATTCTTGCCCCATTTTACTTCTTTTTTCTTAAAAAAATATGGTGATAAACTGATAATAGGGATGAGATCGGTACCGAACCATACCGAAACCGAAAAGTCGCAATTTTAGGAACCCGAATACCGTACCGATTTATGAAAGCAGTTTCGGTTTTGGTTCGTTACGTGTTTTTTTTTTTTTTTTTTTTTTTTTAATTTATTTATTTATTGTATTACACTTTAGAATCGAAGTTTAAAACCGGCGTGGTGAAAATTGAGAACGAGAGGTAATATTGCAAAAAGGCTTTCGGTTTCGAACATAGCGTATACAAAACTAAACTACATTTGTCAAGGATCAAGAGGGTTAAACAGCTCGGGATCGGATGGTCCATTTCAATGATCAGAAACGAGAACTACAATCTGAGCAGTCCAAACTCTTTATATGCGATTCAAGTTTTGAGCTTTATTTGGAATTATAATAGAACAAAAAGGAAAAATATTGATTGGCTTCAATGGCTTTTACGGGTAGTCGAATATGTCTGTAAAATAGCTTCTCTAGCAGGTGCACGACTCTTCAATATTTGTTCCTGCATAAATTTCCTTTATGTTGGATCAAACTCTTGAACACGATCTTTTAAAGTAAATTGTATTAACTGTGTCTCACTCAGTTACCCTTGAACATTGTCCGTCAATTGTAAATGTAAATGTAAATTGTAGTCTCTACATAAATTTTCATTTCTACATGCTCTTTTTATGCATATAATAATAATAATAATTTATTTACTAAGTTCCTTTATAAAAAAAAAAAAAAAGAAGTAATCTTCTTAACTTTCTCTACTCATTTTCTTGTTCCATTCACCTCGTCTGTACCTCACAAATCTATTCCTATCAACCGATAGTTGTGCTAAATGTACATAAAAAATCTAGTTTTCATAATTCGGTATGCAAAATTGGTTACTCAATACCGAAATGGTATCACTGTCGAAAATACAGAAATCGAATTTTGCAAGAACTTAAACTGAATCTCTATCAGTTTGGTGCTGGGTCGGTTTCAATTTTTATAGGATTTTTGCTCATCCGTGGGTGATAATAGAGAATTTATGTACATGTCACATAAATCAAACTCAACTATCAACCAAAACAAAAAATTGGGCATTATTAGTGTATGCGATAATAGTAGTTAGACTTGTTAAATAAAATACAGCTATATCCCTCCCAATAGATTATCAAAGAACTCGAAATACTATCGACTTGAGTGATTCTTAGAGCGTAAATTAATTTTCAGGTAGAATTTAAAATTCATGGTATCCTTGTTCAACCAATTTTTTTTCCTTCAGTTTTTCATGTTGTAACAATAACTGTGTCACGTACGTTAATTGTTCCTTTTGATAAGCTAAAATATCATTTTGATTTCAAAGAGCACTAAGGTTGTGCCTCTGGTATCCTTCACTCTATGTCGGTCAAGTAGTTAACCTAAAGCATTCCGGGTACACTTTGCACGCAGTGGCGGAATAGGATTTTTTTCACCGGGGCAAAAAAAATAATTTAAAACCGTAGCAATTTTTTTGGATAAAATATGGAGGTTTTTGGGCAAAAATTGAGGGTTTTAGGCAAATTATGAAGGTTTTTAGGCAAATTATGAAGGTTTTTGGGCAATAGTCGAAGGTTTTTGGGCAAAATTTGAAGATTTTGGATCAAAAGTTGGAGATTTTTGGGCAAAATTCAAAAGTTTTGGGGCAAAATATGTAGGTTTTGGGGCAAAATATGTTAGTTTTGGGGGGGGGGGAAAAAAAAATCCACCGGGGGCAAAGTCGAAAAACTCAAAATTTTAACACTGAAAAAAAAAATCCACTGGGGGCAGGCGCTCCCTGCTCCCATGTAATTTCACCATTGTTTGCACGATGGATGCGAGGAGTTTCTTCCTAACGGATGTGTGGGTGACAAATGAGAGGATTCGATGCCAAAATTGTCGTTCTAAAAATAATAATAATAATAATTAAGAAAATAATAAAAGCCAATGCCTATTTATTTTTGATGATGATGGTTTGTTTCTTTAGACCATGAGTAATGGTACGTGTTAAAGGCGTGTGTTAGATTAATGCGCAAGTTACAACATATAACTATATGGCTAAATTCATTTGAGCCTTCGGGGTCACACATATATACACCTAGACGTCAATGAAATATATATATGATGTATATATATTATTCAAGTAACGAAACGTTTTAAATGGGTAGATTAAAGTAATTAATTAATTGTTTAATTAATTAATTTGCAAAATATAAGTTAAATTTATTTTCTTGCAAGCTACGTACAATATCAATTTAGATTTGGAAACTAAATTTTTGTACGCGTTTTGTGTTCTACACCCGGTTAAGTTGCTCCGTAATATAAATATACTAGAGGCTTGCCATGCCTTTTTTTTGGACGAGGTTTTCTAAAACAAAAATAATTATATAAAGGTTTTCATCCATATAGTACTCTATGTCTTTGTGATGCATTTTGTTTTGGAAAAGAAAAGGAAACCCACCAACATTCAGTCCGTTTTTGGTGTCTTGCTACACGAACCAAATATCCAGCATATTTATTTTTCTTTTCGACGAAGCAACTATAAGATTGTTTTTAATTGTTTCATTTTATTAATCAAGGGTTGATTAATTTGTTACTTGGATTTGGACTAGCATCTATTGGCGTTGTTTGAAAGTGTAGTGGACTATCCAAAGAGACGGTCATCTTCTTTGATCGTAGGTTTCTCACCGTTCATCAGTTTCTTCAGGAAGGTATATCGTTTTACTCACTTGGTGCTTTTATATTCTTGACAATTATTAGTGGTGTAACTGGATCTAATGGGAGGCTTAATCGTGTGAATGTTTTATTAAATATATGATTATTTAATTTTATGAATGTTTGATAAAATAATAAAAGATTATTATTTTAACTGTCCGCTGCGTTGATATAAAATTTAAAAGTGCACACGATTAAGCCGCTTTTACACCGTCTTAATTGTCGCGTGATTTTCTTATATCTAGTTTTGTGGTGTATTGGTAAAAGTCAAAACCTTTATGGTTTTGAAAGTCAACTTTGTTGATTACCTCATGACGCACAAATAAGATCTGAAGAAATTCACTCTTTAAATTTTGAATTTAATAGTTATGGCTTGGATAATTGTTGGTTATTTAATATTTAATTTGTTCCATGGTTATACACATGCATTGTAACCATGGACAAGCCATATATAGGTTTAATAATGTTGTTATTAAATTGTGATTGCATACATAGCCCATAATGTCCCGACCAATGTATGATTGTTGTGATTGTTGGTTACGGCAATTCTATGCCATGTTTTTTGATTTATTTGGAGGCCAAAGAAGCCAGAGTTGTATTTTGTTTATTTTCAATTTCATAGTATTGTATTAGGCTTATTTCAATTTGTAAATGTACTAGACTAGTAGTATTTTCAATTTTGAATAAATGTAATAAGATGAAGTTTGAAGATAAAGATGCAACTTGGAGCTTGACTTAGAAGATGGCGAACATGTCAAGTTAACAACGATGGTGTTCGGAAAGTTTTCACTTGGTTCTTGAATCAAGTGGGAGCTTTGATTGTCCTTAGTTTGACCTCTTGATCCCATCTCGGCTCATGGGACCAAGCATAGGATTTTTGAGCTAGGCTATGTATGTGTATGTATGCATTGTTGTGTTTTGTTTTACGCATTTATATTTAATTGTTGATTATAATATATGCTAAATTTTTTTGATGAAAACATCAAATAAAATCGGTAAAGTTTCAAAGATTAAAATTGATGATTTTAAAAAGTTAAACTCTAACGAGTTTAAAGTTAAATATTTTTGAAACTCAAATAATATATATGGGCGACATCTTTTAAAACTGTTTTAAAACGATACACGTTTGTGTATTTGTTATTTTTATACTAGAAATTAAATAACAAACTGTACACATAATACACGATCGACATATATAATTGGTTAAAATAATTTTTAACAAATAGTGTAACGAATATTGTGTGCATGCATTATTCGTTAACACAAATATTTTCAAAATACCCGTCAAATTTAAGTCATGCCATCCAATGAGCTTGCAAACACTCCTCGTTATTTTTCTGATCTAGTGAGACTAGGCTGAATTATAGCCACGATGTGAATTTTCAGTTACGAGTGAGACTAGGCTGAATTTCCATTGTTTCCAAATTGGACGACTTAATCGTATTCACGGTGAGACCTGAGTTCGAGGCAAGGATAGGACAAACATGCCAGTTGATAATAGTAGTTTGTTGAACTACACATATCTCTAGGTCCCATAAAGATCTAAGAGTTGCACTTGTAATGCAATTGGTACCCGCTACCTACCAATAGACTCCATAACTGCTAGCTGATCAACAGATGTGGCTATGGAACCTCTATGTGGATCTTAGACTTTCGTAAATTAATTGTTTTTAAAAATATATAAAAACTTGGGTAGTTAATTTATTAAAGCTCCATATCGAAAATATTAAATTGAATCTTATTTATGTTGTAGATGTCAAACAATCAAAACGTAAATCAAAACACACCTCCTTCTTTGTTGGAGAAGGATAAACTCAATTGTTAAAACTTCCTAGACTAGAACCGCAACAATAGAATTATTCTCAAATATGAAAGGAAGTTGAACAAAATTAAGAACCCTTACTCAATCCTCTTACTGAGAAAATTGTTGCTATTTAGCAAAGTGCTTATTGGATGTTGTTCGATGAGCAGAGGAAGAAGGGTGGTAGGGTGACAAAGAATAAGCCAACTACTTTGTGGAAGGAAAATGGCAAATTATTTTCTAGGAAGAATATTCCACCTTCCAAGAAGAAAAACACATCAAAAGACATCGAATGTTTCTATTGTAGAAAGGTTGGCCATTGGAGAAGGAATTATCCTATCTACCAATCTAAGCTAAAAAATGGCGAAGTTGGTGAGACTAGCAATCAAGTATATTCATATACAGTTATATATTTTCTTCTAGTGATTCCTGGACCTTTGTTACCGGTTGTGGTCTTCACATCTGTAACAATATGAGGGGAGTGAGAAGAAGTATTAAACTGAAAAAGGACACACTGGATTTGCGAGTTGGTAATGGGGATTGAACTTCTGCTGAAGATATTGTTTCTTATAAGCTTACTCTTCCAAGTGACCTCATTGTTTTGTTGGAACAATGGCATTACGCTCATAGTATTACGAGCTACATAGTTTGAAAGATGCTGGTTTTGAACTTGCATTTACGTACTTTGATGTTTCAGTTTCTAAGGATAATATTTTTATTTTAATACCTATCCGTGTGATGGTATTTTTGAAATTGATATGTGTGGTGCTACTGAGAATTCTATGTATACTTGTACCGCCAAATGATTCAAGCAAGACTTGAATAAGATCTGTCAATGACATTGTTGTCTTTGTCATATAAACAAACAACGCACTTCAAAACTCCAATCAAATGGACTTTTGAAATTAACTGGCTATGAGTCATTTGATGTATGCGAGTCATTTATATGAAAAGATGACAAAGACTTCTTTCTCTGATTTAGGTGAAAAAATCTTTTAGGACTAATACATACTGATGTATGTGGCCTTTTTAGAATAATGTCTAGAATGGTGAATCATACTTCATTACATTAACTGATGGTTATAGCACATATGGTTATGTTTACTTGCTGAAACATAAACATGAAATTTTTGAAACGTTCAAAAGTCTTCCAAAATGAAGTAGATAATCAGCTTGGAAAGACCATTAAATCACCTCACTCTGATGGATGAAGTGAGTATATGAGTCAAGAGTTTTTGAACCACTTGAATTGTGAGATTGTCTCATAATCCACTCCATCTTACACACCATCACATAATAGTGTGTCTGGAGGAGGAAGCGAACACTACTTGCTATGGTTTGATCTATGATGAGTCTTACTACTCTACCACAGTCTTTTTGGGGTTACGCATTAGAGTCTGATGCACGCATACTCAATATGGTTCCAACCAAGAAGGTAGAAAAGACACCATATGAGCTATGGCATGGGAAGAGTCCCAAGTTGTCTTATTTGAAAGTCTGGGGTTGTGAAGCGTATGTGAAACGTGACACTTCAAACAAGTTAGAACCCAGAGGTATCAAATGTCACTTTGTGGGATACCCAAAGGAAACAATGGGTTACTACTTTTACTACCAAGATGAAAACAAAGTGTTTACTGCTCGGTTTTCTGAATTCTTTGAAAGAGATCTACTCTTACAAGAAGTCAGTGGGAGTAAAGTAGATCTTGAAGAAATTCAAGAATCACAAAGTAACATACCTTCTAAAGGCACTAGCGAACCGCACGTTGAATGTGATGATCGCTCCAAATCCATATGGACGAACACGTCATTCATTGATTTCATTGCGAGGTATTTGACCTCTATATGATACGTTTTGTAAAAATTGCATTCTTTTGAAAAGGCACACCATAAATGTATATTTAAATCAAAAGTTTTCAACATCTGATGATTTCTACATATAGACAATCACCGTATATAATAGTTTACAATAGTGCTTTCGTTGACAATGCAGTCAAAATAAGGTACATGGTGATGAATTGGTGAATGCAACGTTTTCTTGAAAAATATGCCATGTAAGACTCCATGCACATAGCTTGTATATCCTATAAGCAAACAGCGGAAGACTTCTAGGAAACCTGAGAATAAACATGCTAACAAGTGTCAACACAAGGTTGGTGAGTTCATAGTTTTAGTATTGCGCATAATCTGTATATAAAAATGGATCACAAGATTTCAGTTGTTTCATCCAGAAATGTTAATCAAAATGTTCTACAAGATTGAGCACCCTGGTAACCAAGCCTTAGCATCTATAATAAGTACCCCTCGTTTAACATGCAACCAACATGTACAATACACGCAATCCAACGTGTACTAACTTCAAATAGCATACGTCTGTTTTATAGTTCAGGCTAGAGTTTCTTTCTATACCCGGAACAGACGGGGATGTCAAACCCTATGGATCCATATACTATTATTCGCGCCCACCAGTCCATACTCTATGTACTGGCAGTTACTAGTTACCAAAGCTAAGGGATTTTCGGTTCAAACTCAGTGTAGAACTAAGTATGTACTTGTATCCATTGCGTTTAAAATAAATTGCATGTATTCTCAGCCCAAAAATATTTAAAGTATTTAAAAAGGGAGACTATAACTCACGCATATAAATATTGTAAATCAGTTAATAAAGCATTTGCATGTATTCTCAGCCCAAAAATGTAGAGAGTAAAAGGGATCGTATGAAACTCACCTTAGTAGCATATAAAGTCGTTCACCAAAATGTGATAGAAACACAGAATATCAAATAACCGTAGTCCTCAACGTATCAATATTGAGATTCAATATTGTAGGAAAGTACGTAGACGTAACAGAGATGATAAACACTAGGTTCGATTCACAAATATACCCCCGAACATTACCCATAACCTCCTTGGCAATAACCCATAATTTCCTGAGTTCTATCGCATTTGAACACCATTTTAAAAGTGACACGCTCATGACTTCGTCGTAGTATTTTATGTGTAATACTTAATAATATTACTAATAATAATTAGATTAATAATAATATTAATCTTAATAATAATTATAATAATAATAATAATAATAATAATAATAATAATATAAATATATATGTATATACACGGGAGAGATTGAGATAGATAGACAAACTGGAACCAGAATCGGCCTTTTATAGAACCTGAATTGATACAGTACCCCATGCGATCGCATGGGGTTTACTCTATTTGGCCATGCGATCGCATGGCAAGGATTTCCAGCTCACTTGTTTTTGTCTCGTTGTTTGTCGACATAATATAATATTAATATATAATATAAATTTTGAATCGTAAAATTATTAAAAGTCGTATTTATTAAATACTTCAGGGGTATATTATGTAACTTATAATTAATAATTTCTATCATGTCACTTTCATGTGAATAGTAAATTAATTAATTTTGTTTAATTTACTATTCAATGAATAGTAAATGAATTAATTTAAGTTCAACTATTTAAGCTACACGTTGTAGTACGTTGTGCTTTACAAATTGTACATTTTTAATTTAACTTCGTTTCTTAAAAAAAATTACAAAAATTATATCATAAAAATAAAACGACTTAATACGTAAAATTTTTAATTTGAAATAGCATCGTTTAGTAGTAAATTTTTAATCATTTCGTATATAAATATTATTCGCATGATTCCGTATATATCGAAAACTCTTGTATTTATTTAAAATATGTATATAATACATGTTATGACGTTCGTGAATCGTTGCACAAATAGGGTGGTCAACCGTTATATAAAAACTCTTTTTAAAAGTTTTGAAACTTGTCAAAATTCATTGCTTATCATATCGGAAACGTTAAAGATTAAGTTTAAATTTGGTCAGAATTTTCCGGGTCATCACAGTATCCCCCCGTTAAAGAAATTTCGTCCCGAAATTTGAGTGAGGTCGTCGTGGATAACAATAAAAATGTTTTCATGACGTATATGAGTCGATAAATAGAGTTTTATCACCGTTGAATAATATGGATAAAACAATCCAATTACTCGAAGCGTATGAGGGAAGTTATCGTAATCGAGTGAAATGGATAATAGAGATGCGTCTTATCTCTTGACGTAGTAACGATTGATTTCCGGAATTTAAGGAGTAGAAAATCTTCATCATCCAAATAAGATTTGATTCTTCGGAATTTGCGGGAATTAGGATTTTCTTTGATTAAATGTGTAATCTGCCTCGATTGCTATGTCTGATACTTTGCTATAAATTGACCTCTTCCGTTTCATTATTTTCACCACTCCTACATCTTCTTCCTCATTTCATACTTTTAAAAGATTGTGAAATGCTTCATCCAGTTCTGATTCTTGATATACTCCTAACTTTCATATCTGTCATTCTTCTTTTTCATCTACCACCAGAAGAAATAACTTTCTTCTACCATTACCTTGGGGTTATAGTGTTTTTCATTCTGCCGTGTCTTTATATTGCTATACGCATTGATATACACGGTTTGTAAATTTCGGGGTTGTTATCGGACCTATATTCTCCTTTATATTTCGGAGCTTCATGCTTTCATTTTCTCTTCCCGATTTCAAGTCAAGCGAGTAATGGTCCGGAATTCGTAGGTATGGAGTTTCGAATGATCATAATATATAAAGTAGAAAGGAAAGGTAATAGCACGATTTGATTTTTCAAATTACCAGAATATCTAGAAAAGACCGAATCATCAAGAAAAATATTTTCTTGATATATTTTTTTTTTAGAGATTATATAGAATGAAAGAGTTATGTAACATGGTTCATGATGAGGGTGGGATATGTGAACCTTCATCACGTTCCATTAGAAACTCAGCATGACTTACTGTAATATAATCACGTTGGCCTGACGTCATTATATTATACTAATTCATGCTTCAGTTCCCAACACTACTTCAAAACATTCATATTTTAAACTTGAATTTTTTAGAATTTAGAAACTAACACAGTTTCTTTTATGATGTAACACATATAGCGTGAAGGAATGAATAATTTCAGATAGTCACGAAATTATCCTCAGAAATATTGAGGATATTTATAATGAAAGATACGATGATATCTTAGAATATTTAAGATATGATGATGATGAAGAATATTGTTCGAAAAGGTTTAGAGTCAAAAGCAAGGTTTTCGTTAATGACTTCAGCAGATACTGAGTCTTTTGTATTCTTTGAAGGCAGGTTCAGTCTTTGTGATTTGTCCACAGCCTCCTTCATACTTTGCTCAGTCCGTTTTCCAGTTCCAAACCTTCTCTTTTTCTCAGCTTTACCACCATATTATTCTTTATTATCAAATTTTTGACCGTTAAGGTCGTTTACAGTTTTTGCTGCTTCATCAGCATTGTTCCAATTTCGAAGAACTAGTTCATAGTTCAGGGTGTTTTTCAGAAACTTCATATTCGAAGTATGTACGTCCAGGAGGTAGACGTTATATGTACTCATATAACTGTTGTCGTAGACGTGCTTCAAGATTTCAAAATATTGATTGCTAACTCCTGCTAATTCTTATGGCAATTCTCGTTACAAGATGCAGATGAGTAAATGATAGAGTTTCAATGAGTAGAAGGATTTTTTTTCGAAAGGTCAAAGATCAATGGAGTTGTTAGTAAATTTACTGCTAATGTGGTGGAACATGAAAGGTTCCCCGGTAACAAAAACGTATATGCCAAAGTTACCGATCTGAAAGGTCGTCGTTGACTGGTTGAATGGTTGATAATACTGGATACTTTGAAAAGGAATTGCAAGATTATTTTTGTTAAAAACAACGCTAAAGGATCTTGCACGGTTTTGAAGTCAAGGTATAGCTTTGAAAGATGTAGAGATCTAAGAATGATGTCACCGGTTCAGAGTTATGAATTGGATTCTGATCCGTCGATATCAGAATGTGTAATTGAATTTGTATGAGATGATTGGGTATCATTGTGAGCATGATTAATAGATTTGTGAATCAAAGTTGAAGAATGTACAATCTAACATATTAATTGTGAACTTATATATTTCCCGAGTATTACCTACCCGTTAAAGATTTCACAATTAATATTTTGTACAAAAGAATTTTCATTACAGTCTTTATGAAAATATATGTATGTATATTTTCTTCAGATGTAATACAGATTTAATGAGTTAATATCATATTAAGCTCATTTGATTTTTGGCTTGAATTAGAAATGAATAATCTCTAAAACATTAGAGATTGCATAATCTTCGCGGAGTATTTCACTAATGAAATCAATACTTCATTATTTATTCTTATTGAAACTCCTCGATAAAGGATGTTGGTATTCGTGGAATTCTTGCTAACTTCGCAAGGTGCAAATGATGTTTTCTAGAAAGTGCATCGAAGATGAAAGTGTAAAATCAACCATGTTATTGAATAATACACTTGGTTTATTATGAAACGAAATTCATTGAATTGAAACAGAGATTGTAGTTAACGAAGGTTGTACATCATAGCATATTAGTAATATGAATTAACCGAGTAGTTAAGTTCCATACATAATAGCTTAGTACAGAAAGATTTATTAGGGTTTAAAATTTATATATATAAGATATACATATAAATTATTCGGAGGGAATGAGTTATTATTTCATAACTCGTTGATTCAATATACACGTTATTTATTCGTAATGATGTCCACGGTAATTCTTGAACTGGCGGAGCTTTGTGATGTTAGAGGTGCTGACGATTTTAATGATATTGGCAGCACTGACTGGGTTGGTGAAGCTAAGGGTATTGATGATGCTGTTGGTAGAACAAGTCTAGCTTGTACATCATACACCATTCTGATCAAGGTTTCTACTCTATCTGATTTATGGTTAAGGCTAGAATAGATAATCTCTAAACTTTAGAAATTACATAATCGCCGTAGAATGTTTCTCCGATGAAGTTATGAATCCATACTTCATTGTTTGTTGTTGCTGATACTCCTTGGTATCTATGGTGCGTATGATGTTGATGTTCGAGGTACAGATCGTGATGTTGAGGCGTGTGATGTGGATGTTGGTGGTGGTGGTAATGGTATTGTTGGTGTTGTTATCAGTGGTACTAGTGTTGTTGGTGCTGAGGATGGTGATGTTACTGGTGTTGGTGATACTGCTGGTGTTTGTAAATTGTATACCGTGCTCTCTAAAGTTAACACTCGAGCTCGAAGTTCTTTAACTTCTTCTACTAACCCTGGTTGGTTATCGGTGTGAGGTAGAGGTCGGATATCTTTTCCAGTTCCGTTATTGGTAGCTTCAAGATGAAAAATTCTCGCAAAAAGAGTATAAACGGTGTTACGAACAGGTTCGCCGGTAAGCGGATCGAGTACTCCGACGTTAGGCGGTAAGTTCGGCTCGTGGTATGGAGTACCTTCTTCATTTCTCCATAGAGTAAGTATTTCGCGAACCCATCCCCATTTTCTAAAGAAATCACGGTAGTTGATCGGTCGGTGCGGTCCCGTCACGCTGTCTTCGGAGTTGGAGGGACTTGGTCTATTCGAGGAGGCCATCTTACGTGTTCGCAGAAAGTTATGAAATGATTCTTGGTATGAATTGAGGGTTGAAAACTGGATGATATCTCCGTCTTCTCGCATACGTATATATATAGTAAAAGGATTCGGTAATTTACGGAGGAAATTTCGAAAAACGTCAAATAAGATTTACTGTAGTAGATATGATAGGATATGATTTGTCTATACACAGTGTATTCAATAAATGCAAAAACACGTGTCAAGACGTAAGATTGATAAACAGGTAATTTCCGACAAGAAATGATAAGCAAAACTTTTGACATGCAGACACGGTCGAAGTCCAGACTTACGAATGCATCCTAACATCTATCAGTAAGACACATTAATGCAAGACCTGATTCGCTAAGACCAACGCTCTGATACCAACTGTGACGATCGCTCCAAATCCATATGGACGAACACGTCATTCATTGATTTCATTGCGAGGTATTTGACCTCTATATGATACGTTTTGTAAACATTGCATTCTTTTGAAAAGGCACACCATAAATGTATATTTAAATCAAAAGTTTTCAACATCTGATGATTTCTACATATAGACAATCACCGTATATAATAGTTTACAATAGTGCTTTCGTTGACAATGCAGTCAAAATAAGGTACATGGTGATGAATTGGTGAATGCAACGTTTTCTTGAAAAATATGCCATGTAAGACTCCATGCACATAGCTTGTATATCCTATAAGCAAACAGCGGAAGACTTCTAGGAAACCTGAGAATAAACATGCTAACAAGTGTCAACACAAGGTTGGTGAGTTCATAGTTTTAGTATTGCGCATAATCTGTATATAAAAATGGATCACAAGATTTCAGTTGTTTCATCCAGAAATGTTAATCAAAATGTTCTACAAGATTGAGCACCCTGGTAACCAAGCCTTAACGTCTATAATAAGTACCCCTCGTTTAACATGCAACCAACATGTACAATACACGCAATCCAACGTGTACTAACTTCAAATAGCATACGTCTGTTTTATAGTTCAGGCTAGAGTTTCTTTCTATACCTGGAACAGACGGGGATGTCAAACCCTATGGATCCATATACTATTATTCGCGCCCACCAGTCCATACTCTATGTACTGGCAGTTACTAGTTACCAAAGCTAAGGGATTTTCGGTTCAAACTCAGTGTAGAACTAAGTATGTACTTGTATCCATTGCGTTTAAAATAAATTGCATGTATTCTCAGCCCAAAAATATTTAAAGTATTTAAAAAGGGAGACTATAACTCACGCATATAAATATTGTATATCAGTTAATAAAGCATTTGCATGTATTCTCAGCCCAAAAATGTAGAGAGTAAAAGGGATCGTATGAAACTCACCTTAGTAGCATATAAAGTCGTTCACCAAAATGTGATAGAAACACAGAATATCAAATAACCGTAGTCCTCAACGTATCAATATTGAGATTCAATATTGTAGGAAAGTACGTAGACGTAACAGAGATGATAAACACTAGGTTCGATTCACAAATATACCCCCGAACATTACCCATAACCTCCTTGGCAATAACCCATAATTTCCTGAGTTCTATCGCATTTGAACACCATTTTGAAAGTGACACGCTCATGACTTCGTCGTAGTATTTTATGTGTAATACTTAATAATATTACTAATAATAATTAGATTAATAATAATATTAATCTTAATAATAATTATAATAATAATAATAATAATAATAATATAAATAATATAAATAATATAAATATATATGTATATACACGGGAGAGATTGAGATAGATAGACAAACTGGAACCAGAATCGGCCTTTTATAGAACCTGAATTGATACAGTACCCCATGCGATCGCATGGGGTTTACTCTATTTGGCCATGCGATCGCATGGCAAGGATTTCCAGCTCACTTGTTTTTGTCTCGTTGTTTGTCGACATAATATAATATTAATATATAATATAAATTTTGAATCGTAAAATTATTAAAAGTCGTATTTATTAAATACTTCAGGGGTATATTATGTAACTTATAATTAATAATTTCTATCATGTCACTTTCATGTGAATAGTAAATTAATTAATTTTGTTTAATTTACTATTCAATGAATAGTAAATGAATTAATTTAAGTTCAACTATTTAAGCTACACGTTGTAGTACGTTGTGCTTTACAAATTGTACATTTTTAATTTAACTTCGTTTCTTAAAAAAAATTACAAAAATTATATCATAAAAATAAAACGACTTAATACGTAAAATTTTTAATTTGAAATAGCATCGTTTAGTAGTAAATTTTTAATCATTTCGTATATAAATATTATTCGCATGATTCCGTATATATCGAAAACTCTTGTATTTATTTAAAATATGTATATAATACATGTTATGACGTTCGTGAATCGTTGCACAAATAGGGTGGTCAACCGTTATATAAAAACTCTTTTTAAAAGTTTTGAAACTTGTCAAAATTCATTGCTTATCATATCGGAAACGTTAAAGATTAAGTTTAAATTTGGTCAGAATTTTCCGGGTCATCACATTGAAGCTGAACACACTGTTGGTGAACCAGAACGTGTTGCACCTGTAATTCGTAGATCTAGTAGAACTCATCATCGACCTGAGAGGCTAAATCTTCTGATTAATTCAGATGAACCTCATCTAGGGGATTATGATGAACCCTCTAGCTACGGTGAGGCCATATCAGATCCAGAATCTGACAAATGGCGAGATTCTATGAAGGTAGAGATGCAGTCTATGAAAGATAATCAAGTATGGGACTTGATTGATCTTCCACCCAATTGCAAGACAGTTGGGTGTAAATGTGTCTTCAAGAAGAAGGCTGACATGGACGGTAATGTAAACACTTTTAAGGCTCGATTTGTGGGAAAAGGTTATACTCACACTCAAGGAATTGATTATGAGGAAACTTTTTCACCAGTCGTGAGCATTAAATCAATTAGGATACTCATTGCCATTGCTGCTTTTCATGATTATGAAATATGGCAAATGGATGTCAAAATTGCTTTCTTAAATGGCGACCTAAGCGAGGACGTATATATGGTTCAACCGAAAGGGTTTGTGAATCCTAAGCATCCTAATAAAGTATGCAAGCTTCTAAAATCCATTTATGAATTAACGCATGCATCCAGGAGCTGAAATCTCAAGTTTGATGAGAATATTAAAGAGTTTGGTTTTTCTCAAAACGGAGATGAGCCCTGTGTTTACATTAGTGCTAGTGGGAGCAAAGTAGTCTTCTTGATCTTGTATGTTGATGACATACTACTTATTGGAAATGACATTTCAATTTTGCAAGATGTCAAGTCTTGACTTGGTAAATGTTTTTTTCATGAAGGATCTTTAAGAAGCTACTTATATTCTTGGAATCAGGATCTATAGAAATAGATCTAAAAGGCTTATTTGTTTGATTCAAAGTACATACATTGACAAAATCTTGCATAGATTTAGCATGCAGAACTTTAAACGTGGAGCATTGCCCGTGAAAAAGGGTGTAATTTTGAGCAAGTCTCAAAGTCCTATCACACCTGATGAGATAAGACGAATGAAAGGTATCCTATATGCTTCGGCTATAGGATCCATAATGTATGCTATGTTATGTACTATACTTGTTGTCTTGTTAGCTTTGAGTTTGACGAGTCATTATTAACAGAATCCAGGTGAATAACATTGGATTACTGTTAAGAGCATTCTTAAAGTATTTGCGGAGAACTAAATATATGTTCTTGGTTTACGGTAGTTTGGAAAAAGCGTTGAGTGTTAACTATTATACAAATGCTAGCTTTTAAACTGATCGAGATGATTCTCGATCCCAGTCAGGTTGTGTCTTTATCATGATGGGCAAGACAGTTGATTGGAAGAGTTCAAAGCCGATCACGGTTTAACAATCTACAACAGAAGCAGAATACATTGCTACCTGAGAAGCTGCTCGGGAAGCTGTTCGGATTAGGAAGTTTTGTTGGTGAACTCGGAGTAGTACCCAACAATACATCTCCTGTAATAATGTACTGTGCTAGTTCGAGTGTTATTATACAAGCGAAAGAATCACATTTACATAAAGGTATTCGACACATTCTTTGAAAGTTTGACTACATTCATTGAAGTCATTAAAAGATGAATGCTATTAGTATTCTTAAGGTTCATACAAATGATAATGTGGTTGACACGTTCACGAAGCCCTTAATGCACAACAAGCATGATGATCATGCTAATAATATTGGACTTCGTTATGCTACTAATCTTTTCATTTGTAATTTAGTATTTGGATATTTATTGGAACATTAAGCAGTTTTATCTTAATGAATTGATATACTGTTGTTATGATCGTTTTCATTTATATCACTGTGTTCCATATTAGCATGTTTAATCCATGAATAATTGTTGATTATTCAAAATCTCCATAATCGGTCATGTTATGGGAATAACATGAATTAAGATTAATATGAATGTTTGGTTATATTTATTGATGATAAATAGTTAACTTGTAGAGACCAAATTCATATGTATTCATTGATGATGAATATTGGAATGACCCATCCGAGATATCACTACATGGATCGTTGTCAGTAGTGAATCTTTTAGTGATTATGTCTTTATGTCCTTAGACTTGAGATGCACGCTGGTTTTGATGTGTGGAGCATTGTACTTTGATATGGTTAAACGCTGTCCTGAATAAGGCTGTAATAAAGGCCATTATTGGGTATAATGTAAAGCTCGTGACAAACACGTGTATGCAATAAATGATTTGTTCCTCCTAAATGTTTGGAGTTAGATACTTTTGAGCTCCTCGATGAATGAATAAGATATTTGTGTGGCCGCACCCAGATGTAATTAAGATGATACTTAATTAATTTGGTGATCTAATTCAGTTCTAAGATCGAGAAATTAAATTGTTAAACAAATGAGAATGACTGATGATCCATATCTCAAGTTTAACCAAAGTATCTGAAACAAAGGGACAACTGACTTTTAACACTTACTAATTGCAGTTATGAGAAACTACTCTCACGTGAATTTGGGGACAATGACCTGTTGCTAGACGGTTTCCATTGTTTGTATAGTTACTTGGTGTTGTTCCATGCACAAGTGGGAGTCTGTTGGATTAATGCGCAAGGTATAACATATAACTATATGGCTAAATTCATTTGAGCCTTCGGGGTTACACATATATACACCTAGACGTCAATGAAATATATATATGATGTATATATATTATTCAAGTAACGAAACGTTTTAAATGGGTAGATTAAAGTAATTAATTAATTGTTTAATTAATTAATTTGCAAAATATAAGTTAAATTTATTTTCTTGCAGGCTACGTACAATATCAATTTAGATTTGGAAACTAAATTTTTGTACGGGTTTTGTGTTCTACACCCGGTTAAGTTGCTCCGTAATATAAATATACTAGAGGCTTGCCATGCCTTTTTTTTGGACGAGGTTTTCTAAAACAAAAGTAATTATATAAAGGTTTTCATCCATATAGTACTCTATGTCTTTGTGATGCGTTTTGTTTTGGAAAAGAAAAGGAAACCCACCAACATTCAGTCCGTTTTTGGTGTCTTGCTACACGAACCAAATATCCAGCATATTTATTTTTCTTTTTGACGAAGCAACTATAAGATTGTTTTTAATTGTTTCATTTGATTAATCAAGAGTTGATTAATTTGTTACTTGGATTTGGACTAGCATCCATTGACGTTGTTTGAAAGTGTAGTGGACTATCCAAAGAGACGGTCATCTTCTTTGATCGTAGGTTTCTCACCGTTCATCAGTTTCTTCAGGAAAGTATATCGTTTTACTCACTTTGTGCTTTTATATTCTTGACAATTATTAGTGGTGTAACTGGATCTAATGGGAGGCTTAATCGTGTGAATGTTTTATTAAATATATGATTATTTAATTTTATGAATGTTTGATAAAATAATAAAAGATTATTATTTTAACTGTCCGCTGCGTTGATATAAAATTTAAAAGTGCACACGATTTTCCATCAGCGTGCTCAAGGCCAAATTCACCAACACGACTATTAATGGTGGCGAGCTAGCCAAGTGTTAGTCGGCTTGCGTGCAAGGAGCATGGGAACAAATTGTGGTGTGTTGTTTTTTCATTGATTCATATATCCTTTTTAATTATTTTTTATTCTTTTTTTCACCCAACTTCTAATTAAATTTTAACACGTCATTCAACACGTCACCCTATTATTTACCAGTTTAATAGCACACCCGCCAAGTACCCCACCCATATCTAGCAACACGCCAACACGCCCATCATTGTTAAAGATGGTCTTAACGTTATGTCCACACACGACCAACTATACATATATTGTAGTTACATTTAAGAGTTCATAGCAAAACTTGATTTAATTTATTGACCATCTCGTATATAACAAAACTGATGATTTTTTCTTTGTAAGTAATTCAAATAACTTTCCAATTTATAAGGTAAGATTAGTTCTATTTAAGACATTCATAGAAACGTGTGATACGATTTTATTAACGTCATCTTGCTTTTCTACCACCACCTTTTTATCTTGTTTAACTTCCTCGACACTAATTTGCATTTCACACTCATTTCTATTCAATATTTTCGGGCGAAAGTGTTTCCCACTAAATTTATGTTCAGGCGTGTACATTTTGTCACAATGAAGGCATAAGTTTTCCGCTAGTTGGTCATGTAACTCCTCTTGTCTTATTTCCCCAGATGCGTTTTACTAGTCATTTTTGTGCTCACTTGAGGTGCGCTCAATGAAGCCATTGCATTAGGCAAGTGACATATCTTTTGTGTTATGAACACTTACACATTGCGTTAATATTGAATGCATTGTTGCATCTTTTCGCTCAACCGATGCACCTCTCCTTTTACATGCGGCATCCATATCTACTTGTATTTAGGTAAAAGGTAAAAATGACGCTTTACAACCCTGGCACGAAGATAAAAATGACGAATGATTCTGTAAATTTTGCGGGCCATAAATCAAATTTATCATAATACTTCTTAACCGTTCCAACTTGTGTGAGAGTAGCGTTAGTTGCCATTGTCGTCTCTTAGCTATTACTATTAATCTGTGTTGATTTTAGTATAATAACCCTCGTGGTGATTCACTCCCTTGAGAAGAATTAGATTGAAGTTTCAATTTATCCGGAAAGTAGATTTGCATTCAAAGAATTAACCCGCAATCAGAACTTATCAACCAACACTTGGTCCGATATGCAACCAAGGCGTGGAAGGGGTGGATCATTTATTCTTTGCGTGTGAAATGGCTAGAAATTTATGGCAACTGACTAGAACTTGGTTCGACTGTAATATGCCTGAATTGGGTAATTGGGATGAAGTGAAGACTTGGTTAGATGAAAACGTTTGTTCGCTGAAGCATTGTATGATGGGGGTCATATTTACTCTTCTATGGGTAATTTGGCGGTTTCGGAATGACATGATTTTTAATGATTCTTCGTTGAAAAATGCATGCTGTTTGATTATATTCGTTTGTATTCGTTCAATTGGCTAAAAAATATGGGTCATTTAGTTTTCAATTGGAACTTATGACTCTAAAAGCCGTTGTAATTATTTTTTTAGCTTCTTGCTAGAGTTTTTTTTAATAAAATTTTGCCGTTCTAAAAAAAAGAAAAAAAAGATTGAAGTTTCATTCCAAAAAAAAAAATTGCTGACGCCACAGCTCAAACACATGCATGACCAATAGATTTCCTTGTTAAACTGAATCAACACACTTTTAAATCATTTTATCTCACAACCCACTTTACAGATTATTACTTGGGCCCAAATCTAATAAATAGCCCACTTCTTTTAATTCTTTTACAAACCTAGTCTTTACATCACAAAATCACTATCATTCACCTTTTTCGATTCACGCCATAACCACCTTCTTCATCTTTATTTTATTGTAACAATTATCAACTTCAAAATTAGGGCGTACATATTAGGGTTTATAAGCGAGGATTCAATTAAAGGCTTCGTACCAGCAGAACAGAATCGGAAATCGATTACAGGTACTTCCTTTGATTTCTTCTTCTTCTTCTTCGCACTGGCATTATCATCTTCTTCATCATCGAACTACAAGTCCTCCAGAATTGATTGAAGTAAGTTATCAGATCTCCATACTTGTTCCTCTCCTTTCGCTTAACTCCCCTAAGATAAGATAAAGAAACCCTAATTACATTTTCACCCTTCATTTTTCTCCCCAAATCATGTCGGACCCAAATAACCAAATGAGTGCCCTAAGCCACCTTCCACCGGACCTCGTCGAAGCAATTCTCCTTTTTCTTCCAGTTAAATCCCTAGGTCGTTTCAAATCGGTTTCAAAACGATGGTACTCACTCATTTCCGGTCCCAATTTTATCAAAACCCATATTCTTAACTGCACTAAAAAAAACCCCAATCCTAACCCAACCCACCTTACTTTATTTCCGTGGAAAGGTGATTCACTCTGCTCGCTTGATATAAAACAACTCAACACCCAAATCACACCCGCAACCCTAACTGCTAAAATCGTAAATTTCCAGGAACCAAGGCGTTGGGCACTAGGGTCTTGCAACGGGCTTCTTTTAGTCTCTCAAGATACAAATAACTTCTGGTTAGTAAATCCAACCACAGGAAATACATTGAAACTTCCATATTCTAGTGGAGACATTATTGATGCATATGGATTTGGTTATGATTCTTCTACGGATGATTATAAATTTATCTCCTTTTATCATATGAGAGTTCTAGATGCTGATCCCGAGAGCCATTTTGTAAGCGTATATAGGGGGTGTTTGGGTAAGCGTTTTGAAAATTGATTATGCGTTTTACATAATCAAAATCAGATAATCAGCTTTATCAAAACGTGATTTAGATTAACGGTGTTTGGATTAGATTATGCTGTTTGATAACGTAATAATCTGAAAATCGATTTTTTAGTGTTTGGGAAAATGAAATTATTTGATTATTTAACATGTAAAATTACCATAACAGACATTCTTTTTCAATAACAAAAATATAAATTTAGATTTATACAAAAATCAATTTCTTGTGATAAAGGTTCACTACAGACATTCTTGTGATAAAGGGTTAACGGTCAAATAAAAATCAATTTCTTTAAAAAATGTAAAAAGTTAAAAAAATTGTTTTTTAACTTGTTTTAAGGTTTTATATGAATATAGATTAGATAGATAGATAACAGCAATGATATTTATATCAGTTAATATTAAATATTAATATTAATATATAATAAATAACTAATATAATGTTACAGTACACGTTGAATAAAAGGCGTTCGAGAGTTGATATCATATGTAAATTGAGGGGCACTAAGGTAATTTGATCAGAATATACTAGTTATCCAATTTCACGTTTTCCGTGCAGTGACAAGACCTCTACTTCTCCAAATCTGCGTTTTCGAGTTCTTATATCGCAAATAATCGATTTTTAATTTTATTTTACCAAACACTATAATTTAATTATTTACATCTTTAAAAACGCAATAATCAAAAAATCACCTTCAAATCGCATTCCCAAACACCCTCATAGTGTGCGCAACAATTCATGTAGGTTGTTGCCTAATTGCTCTTATAAACATTATGAATTTTATAAAATAAAAGGGGTACTCGTAAACAATATTCTTCACTGGGTAGTAAGAAACGTAAACCACTCAAAAATGACTATTCTTGCCTTTAGTATAGCTAATGAAGAGTTTCATGAGATCGAGTTACCGGATTCAGTTAAGTGTTCCCATTATTCATTTATGTGTTCCCAGGTCTTTGCTCTTGGTGAGAAATTGGTTTTAGTTGCTGTTTTATATGATGATCATAAACGCTATTTTGAATTGTGGGTGATGGAGGAGTATGGGGTTCGTAAGTCTTGGACGAAACTATGTACCATTGAAAACAACATTGATATGGATTTTCAGCTCTTTGCTCAACTCAGTAATCATGATATTTTGTTGGGTAATAATATTGCGAATGAAATTTTTATATACAATTTGGATGAAAGAAGATGCACAAGAGTAACAACAGTTGTTGAAGGGTACCCAGAAGGATTCATGGTTTCCGGTACGTATTTTGAAAGCCTTGAATCATTTGAACGTTTCGGTTAGAGCAACACTTGTTTTATTTCAATAACATTTATGTATGAAGTATGTCTATGTCTGTAATGTGCCTATATTGTGTCTTGTTTTGGACATTGAAACAAATGGGATGATTAAAAGTTTGAGATACAAAGAGTGAGTTCAAGTTCAGTATTATATATGTCAGAATATTCTTTCTTCCTTTAATTACACAGCATATAAATGTGTAGTTCAATATTCTATAATATAACAGAAAAATCGTCAAGTTGAGTAGCTCAGTTGATGTTTGTTCTATTAACTGAGAATATTTAATTGCTTATATATTACATATGTAAAAGGCTATCTTCAAGCTGATGTGGCGGTTATTCTTGTTCTGTGATGTGGTCTTTCGATCCTTAAAAAAGTTCTTGACCCATGTTACTTCTTTTGTCTTAAAGAAGTATGGTGGTAATAGGGATGAGATCGGTACCGGTACTGAACCGTACCGAAACCAAAAAGTCACAATTTTAGAAACCGAATACCGTACTGATTTAAGAAAGCAGTTTTGGCTTTGGTTTGGTACAGGGTTTTCGCTATATTACCCTTTCGAATCGAACTTTAAACCGGCGTGGTGAAAATTGAGAACGAGCGAGGTAATGTTGTAAAAAAGGCTTCCGGTTTCAAACATAACATATACAAAACTAATCTGCATTTGTCAAGGATCAAGTGTTAAACAGCTCGGGATCGGATGATCCATTTCAATGATCAGAAACGAGAACTACAATATGAGCAGTCCGAACTCTTTATATATGAGATTCAAGTTTTGAGGGTTTTTTTTTTTTTTTTTTTTTTTTTTCAATTCTAATAGAACAAAAAGGAAAAATACTGATTGGCTTCAATGGCTTCTATAGTCTGTTCAAAATTTGTTCATGCATAAATTTTCTTTATGTTGGATCAAACTCTTGAACCCGGTCTTATAAATTGTAGTAACTTTCTTAGGTATGATTTTAGCTCAAATACAGTGTGTTGTTTTTCAAACTCCTAATTGAGTTTGACAGTTTACTCATCTTGCACTAGTTGCACTAGGTGATTATTTCAAAACTTAAAAGTCAGTTAGCCTGATGAATTTTGTTCTACATGATACTTGTATCATGTCATGTATACTTCATTGCTACTTACTACTATATATAAATTTTATCACTGTTAGCTTCTATATTGATTGATATGAAAATTTGGACACTTGTGTGGTCTGGACTTTACAACTTTTTTTCATTCGGTATTCGTGTTTGGTTTACCTGTACCGAACCGTATGGTATCAAAACCGAATTCGTTCCAAACGAAGAACCGAAACCGAATCCCCATCGGTTCGGTTTTCGGTACCGGTACCGGTTCGGTTTTGGTTCTTCTGGATTTTTGCTCACGCCTAAATAGATCGACTGTGTTTGAAGGAGCATTAATTTAAAAGCAGGATTCGAAGTTTTTAAAGAAAACCCGAGGGGGTGCATAGATGAATAAGGTAGATTCTTCAAAAGAGCCTTAGGAGATAAGGAGATTGTTCTATTTGATTCTTCAAATGAGCATAGATGAATAAGGTAGATTCTTCAACATTTCTTAATCAAGTGAGCTAATTGAAATTTTTAATTTATTATCACCTATATTCAAGTATAAATTAAGTAGTATTGAATATTGAATATGATGCTTGTCATATCTTTCATTTAACATATGAAGCTGTCCTCAACTATTAAAGCAACATTTTGTGGAAAAAAAGATGCTAGCATTTATTTTCTTTTCGTTTTTATAAAACATCGTAATACAAAATGATGGTAAATCTCTCCAAAATAAGATATATTTTATTGATTGCAATTCACATGTTTATCACCTAATTCATTTAAATACATATTGTATATTCATGCTACAATATTCCCAACAACTATCAAGCATGATACGTAAATTTGTTATTTATGTAGTAATACATAATAGGGTTATACATTTGGTCAATATCATTCTATTTTTGTAAGTTATTTATATTTATATTTATATTATAACTGAATCCAAATTTATAAGTTATTCCATATATACCAATTTCACCCGAAAATTCATAAGAAAAAAATATGAAAGAAAGCATATGGTTTGCGTTTCTCAAATAACGTTATTTATATTATTTCATTTTTTAAATACATGAAAACCTTTTTTGAACATTGATAGTCTAAGTCTATTAACACCAAAATGATACAGATTCTTGAATGTATAATGTATAACACAACCTTACGATTTAAAAAGTCACCTGCTCTAGGAATTGAAACATTATTCCTTGAAGGTGGCCCAAAGGGAAGGTTTTACCGACCCGCTCCGGGACTAAGATCCGGCCCGCCTGCCTCTCGGGATGGTTTAAGGGTCGGATCCTCAGAGTGTGGTTCGGGTTTTCTGCCCGAAAGCGCGTGTGTGTGCAAATGATGACTAGGCTTCGATCCGAACTGATGCAAGCTTGCCTTCAAAAAAAAAAAAAAAAAAAATGGGTAATATATATAGTGAATAAAACATAAAGTTTGATGTAATGGGTTACCGGGTTTGTTCTTTAAACTCACAAGCCATATCATTGTTATATCGTGATTCGTGATAGTACTATATATATATATATATAACTTTTAATTTGATTGGAAATTATAATGCCACGTTGACCATAGTCTTTTTAAATTATTAACTGAAAACGGAGTAATTAATTAAAAATGTTAAAAATGGTTGGCCGCCGACACTGTTGAGTGGTTATTTGGAGGCAAGAATCCTACTAGGCATGGATTTAGGCTCGGATCTACGTTCGGTAATTATTTGTTTGGTGATAGTCACCTCTACTTCCTTTAAACCCCACTCACAGCTCATTGGTTGGGTCCTATTCATGCATAATGCAAATACTATCAATTTTCACTTGCAAATACACACCACATTTCCATTACACACCATAAAAAATTAAGATAAAACACACACAGTGTCTGTTTTGAGTCTGCAAGATAGACCTTAGCTAGTTCCTGTTCTTGTTTTTTTTTTTTTTTTTTTCATAATAATTTTTATCAATCATTTAATTTAATACATAATTATTAGTATGTTTGGATGAAAGTAGCTGGAGCTGGATCTTGGAGCTGGAGCTGGAGCTGGAGCTAGAGCTTATGAGATAGAGCTAGAGCTGGAGCTTATTTTTTAAGCTGGTAGCTAGAGCTTATTATTTTTTATAAGTGTTTGGTAAACTAGCTGGAGCTTATTTTCCAGTTCATAAGCTCTACTTTTTTTTTTTCATAAGCTACTAAAAGTAGCTTATTTTTTCAGAGCTTATGATTTTCATAAGCTCTACTTTTTTTTTCTATCAAACGAAACTTATGACTTGAAGCTTATTAAAATTATAAGCTCAATCTCCTATAAGCTCTCATAAGTTCCAACAAGCTCGTCACCCAAACAAACCCTTTATATAATTTGTGGGTTATTCAAGTTTTGTAATTCCCATTCCCATTTCCTCTAATAAATATCTTTAACCTTTATGAAGCAAGGCCTAAAACTTTATCTTGTAGAATTTTATTTATTGAAAGCCTATAGGAGTCTTTTTCTTTTTGTTTCAAGAAACAATAAGATGTTGCATACAAAATCAGAGTCTGATATAACTAGTTTAGCTCCATCATCACCATCAAGATCACCAAAACGTCCGGTTTATTACGTGCAAAGTCCATCAAGGGACTCACAAGATGGTGATAAATCATCATCAATACAAGCAACACCTAATTTCAGGAGTCCAATGGAATCACCCTCACACCCTTCTGTGGGTAGGCATTCAAGAAACTCCTCATCGAGTCGGTTTTCTGGGATTTTTCGGTCACATTCGGGTCGAAAAGTTCACCGAAAAAGGAACGATAAAGGTTGGCCTGAATGTAATGTGATTGTGGAAGAAGGAAAATATGATGAATATGATGATGAAAAGAGGCTTACTAGAAGATTACAAGCTTTGATGGCCCTATTGAGTTTTATTGTTCTGTTCACTATTTTATGCTTGATTATATGGGGTGCTGCTAGGCCTTATAAAGCTGAGATCACTGTTAAGGTTTGTTTAGTTGACTTGAATTAGCTAAAGTTGCAAATGGATTTAGTTTTATATGAAGATTATGGTGTTAATATGCATAAAAATCCTTCTCAACCCATGTCATTAACATTACAAAGTTTGTTACTTTAAAATTGTGAATTGTGTGTTTGAATTTGAACATCATAGTGTTATGAATGCTTTAAGACTGAATCATTTTCCAACTCATACAATTAAGATGACAGAGTTTTTAACTTTTTAAACTATTGCAATCTTGATTTGAGTTACAATTTAATTTTTGGATGGTGTAGTTTGAGTTTTAATTTTAGTACCATGGTGTTAAAATGCTTAAATATTAAATCTTTTTCTAAACCCATGTCATTATGATTACTAAAATGACTAATCCTTAAAGTTCTTGGGATTTCAATTGAGTTTCAATTTGATTCTTATATGGTAATGCATTTGTTGCAGAGCTTGGCCCTGAATAGTCTCTACATTGGGGAGGGTTCAGACTCATCTGGTGTCATAACTAAGTTGCTGACAATCAATGGTTCATTGCGTCTAGGCGTTCATAATCCGGCTACGTTCTTTGGGATTCATGTTAGCTCCACCCCAGTGAACCTAATTTACTCAGAGATTGTGATTGCAACTGGTCAGGTTAGGAAAAACATTCACGTGTTATATAAAAGAATACTGAGCCATGGGTAACTCACTATTTGCATTAGTGGCAATATAGGCAGGTTGGAAAGGTTTGGTAACAGGTTAAAATGGGTACATATTGACACAGTGGAGTTGGTTTGATATATGGCAACATTTTTGTCCAGTTTTGTAATATATTAATAAAATAATTCCGCTACTTATACTTTTAAAAACTACCCAATTTCTTTTTTAGCTTATTTTTTTCAGTTGACATGTTTTGAGATAAATCACTAACTCGAATATCCTATAACGTGATCGTTTTCGACCCTTTCACTCCTCCATTGAAATTTGAACCTGCGATCTATTACAAGGATATCAGTACGCTAACTACTAACTACTAGGCTATCTTGAGATGGTTAATATCAAACTTATCACGTGATACATTTACTAATATATGGTTATGATGATTTCAGTTGAAGAAGTATTATCAGCAGAGAAAGAGTACAAGGACAGCCATTGTGAATTTGCAAGCAACTAAAGTACCCTTATATGGTGCAGGTTCGAATCTAGTGGTATCTAATACTGGAGTTTTCGAAATACCATTGAGGTTAGAATTTGAGGTGAAATCAAAAGGGGAAGTTGTTGGTAAATTAGTGACCACAAAGCACCGAAGGCAAATTTCGTGCAATATGAACTTGACATCGAATACAATTAAGCCAGTCAGATTTAGAGAGAGTTCTTGCATCTATAAATGAGTTGTCCCTTGAAAGTGGTGTAAAAATGGTAAGAGTTTTGATCAAATATGTGTTATTTTTTTCTTATAATTTGAAAAAACAGAACATGTGTTATGAATTCTTGTGGTCAAGGCTTTCCTTTTTAGTATGATGAAAATGTGTAAAGGTTGGTGTGCGTTGTAATAAAATGTCCTACATGTTGAAAATATGTTTGTTGTTTTAAAGTTTCCGGTTCCACAATCAAATTTTCCATTTTATGAAGATTGAAATATCTAATTTAATCATATTGTTTTGATTCAGCCTTATGAAGATTGAGAATTCATGACTTTATTACTGTATTAAAGCATAAGATTTCAAGAAATTCAACATACAAAGCAGTTGAGATTTTCCATCTTTAAATTACTTGGTGAGGACAAGTATGCTACTCAAATGTACGTGATTTAACCGATTATTCTGTGACCGTTTTCGACAATTTCTGTAGTCACCAGAAGATGTCATCATAATGAGGTTTGAAATGAGCCCTTTTGTAAGGATTTCATAAAGCTAATCCACAGGTCATCTTGTGATATTAAAGTACGCGTCATAGATATGCATCGTGGTCCACCATTACACACGTGTTTTTTTTTTTTTTTTTCTTGTGGTTCCTTTCAAGCCCGAGTTTCTGATGATATTAAAGTACGCGTCATAGAAAACCTGCTTTGCAAGTTGCTCGAAGTCGTGTATTGGGAACCTCCGTGGTCGTAAGGGGTTTTTTGATGTTCCATTGATTCGAACTTCTAACCTCCCAAAAATTAACTTTATAAAACCCATTACACAAGTTTGAGAATCTTTAACTAAGGAAATTATAACTTCTTAATTGTTATAGATTTTTCATAAGCCTAGATTCAGAATATCATCTTGCCACTCATCAATTGATTTATATAAAATCTGTTAGGCTTATAATTTTTTAAATTAACAAGGGCGGACACTTAACTTCAAAATCCGACTTTGCCCCACGTAACTTGCCATGTTTGAGCTATCTTTGTTGACATGATTTCTGTCTATTTATGGTTAATATTAAAATGCTATAATGATAACATCATAAATAGTCATTTTCTTTCATTGAAAAAAATTAAAAAGAAAATAGAAAAAAATCTAACCCACTTGAATGACATCGTAAATCAATTTAATTTACAATTAAAATATTTTTAAAAAAATTTCAAAAGGCATTTGTTATTAGTAATAATAATTATTAAAAATATAAATACTCAACATTTAAGCAAACTTTATTATTATTATTATTATTATAATTATTAATATAATTATAATTATTATAATTATTATTATAATATTAATATTCAAATATAAATACTTTTTACGGGATTAATTACGTTATACATGTATGCGAAAATACACGGCTCTATATGTTTTTAAAAACAACGATAAGTTTCTTAGTCAGAATCCGTAGTGTTACGGGTCATTAAACTAAACGACTTTAACATTTACATTCACTTAATTCCTAAAACATATCATTAAACTGTTTCGTTTAACCAAACCCGTGATTTCACGGGTCAATCTTTAAAATTTGTAAACTCTTTTGAAGTTGTAGATTTATGATTGTTAAACACTGTTGATCTACAACATATAAATACATTTTAATGTTTGTATAGTATTAAATATATTAAATATATGTAGTAATCGATAAACTTCAAAACAAACATTTGGCTTACTTGAAATTGATAATCAAGATAGTACCAACTCAACATGAATCGTTAGTTGTGATAGTGAGAACATTTAAGTTTGTCTTCATTTAAGTATTTATATTTTAAACAATAACTTTTTTTTGAGTAAGCGAGGAAACTCTCCTATAAATGAGCACATTGGCTCATCCATAGAAGGAAAACCTCGGTTAATCAAGCCCCTCGAGCGCAAGACCTGGTACCGGGTGATTTGCGCATTATGCGCACCCTCTGTTCATACTCCTTTTTTAAACAATTTGGCATAGCCAGGAATTGAACTAGGTTGGTGTGCTTCATTGAGCAACTCGGTAGCCACTCAGGCAAGCCTGCGTGATTTTTAAACAAGAACTTTATATAAATGAAAGAGGACTACATGCCCAACTAACGACATAAACAAAAATCAACCTACAAAACAAAACTCCGAACAACATAAACATACAAACTAAGTACATTAAACAAACAACAAAAAATCAAAACCCGCAAAAACCAACCAAACCGAAGGGAGACTATAAACCCGACGCTAAAGTTTCACATGGCGTTGAACGAGAGAAACATTTAAGTAGTTACATACTTACATGCATGCATTTCAAATCAGTAATTATATATCTGTTATATTTAATAAATTCATCTCATAATTTTGATGGATCTATTTAAAACTATTATATCTGTTGCAAAATAATAATAACAGAGGATTCTCCTATGTTGTCAGTGGTTGATGATGAGGTCCTTGATTTGGAAGAGCGTAATATTAAGCAGTGTCGTAGGAAGATTTGTGATGGCCATTACACCGCTGCAGCTCGTGTTCTTTCTTCATCAGGCGTTGCTCCTTATAATGACGCCACACTGGCGGACTTGCTGTCTAAGCACCCTTCTTCTATCGCTCCATCCTTGCCTGATATGACGGTTGATCACCTTCACCTCGTTACGACTTCTGCTGTTGTTTTGGGCCAGATTAAAAGTTTTCCTCGGGGCACTTTGTGATGACCCGGAAATTTCCAACCAAATTTAAACTTTAATCTTTATATGTATCCAACACGATAAGCAAATCTGTAATGATTGAGTCTCGAAAGTTTTGAAATTATATTCATTTAATTAAATACCCTTTGACCATGCCAAACGATTCACGAACAATTACGTGTAAATATATATATATATATATACATGTGTGCTTATTAGATTGACACATATTATAAAACATTGAACGGATTAGTTGATATGAATATAAGCTTTGAGATCTATCTAATGAGGTTGGAAATGTTATCACGGTATTGAATGAATAATATGTTACATGAATGTATTTGTTCGATGTAAGTTTATCGACAAGATTAAAAGATAATACCAAATGATTGAATTATCAGATACATTGAATTAAGATTACGAGTCTCTGTTATGAGGTCTACTTTGAATTGAAAACTCTTACTTTTAACGGTATTCGGAATATTTGGTAAAGTAATCACGGGTAAGAACAAAAGTGTTATTATTAAGGGTTAGACAAAAGCTAGTGGAGAAATGAATTCTATAATATTAGTTTGAATTATTTTCAAACGTGCGAAAACGTTTTTCGATATAATAGAACCTGGTTATTTGATTCGATCGATATTAAAATATTTTATTTAGAAAGTTTAAGGAAAACGTTGGCGCATAAATAAATTATATCGACCTAAGTTTTAAAGTGTAAACGTTACGTGTTATAAGCTTTTCTAAACGAATTTAAAATAAACTTTTAAACTATTATTAGTTTTGGAAAATCTAATTATTGTATTATTAATAAATATAACAAACCTACATATTAGGTATATATTTTGATATCTTAATTAATCATTGAAACGTTTTGATTTACACTAATATTAATAAATAGGCTTTGATAAATAACAAGATTATGAATTATAAAAGTAAATGACCAAAACACTCAAAAGATTAAGTTACACTTTGAGTGGGTTAGTTTTTAATTAATTTAAGTCTAGTTATTAATAAAGGTACGTGTCACAAAATGTTTAATTTAAAATAAAATATTTTGACAAACAACGAGACTTTAATTTATAGAAGGAAATGACCACAACGCTCAACTTCACAAGTTATATTTTTATAAAAGTAATTTATTGTTATGTAAGTCTAATTTTTGTAAAAGGTACACGTCACGTAACATAAAAGGCTAGTTTTCTAAACGTACGAAAGTGCGCACGAAAAACTGAAAGTGGTACATGAGTCGTGAGACCACGACCATGTCATTTTTGTAAAAATTATATTTTTACCATGAGCGTAAATATAATATAATATTTAATTAATTCTAAAGATTAAATATATTATATATTAAATAATATATAAAATTATATATCATAAGAGTTAAATGTGTAATACGTTTTAGATGAAACGAAGTGTCGGTAGGAAGAATAGTGGATTCCAGCTATCTTTAAAACGAACGCAATTGTGTTTTTCATTTTCAGTTTTCATTCTCATCTATCTCTCGCACATATCCTCTCAATATATATATTATAATTATTATTATTATTATAAATATTAAGATTAATATTATTAATCTTATAATTAGGAGTATTATTATTATTATTAGTATTATACATAAAATACTACGACGGAGTGCTGCCCGAGTGATCTTAAATGGGTTTTTAAAACTAGATATCGTGTAGGATAGGGCTAAGGAAATTATGAGTTATGGCTATGGAGGTGATGGGTATGGTTCATGGGTATGCCCGTGAGGTCAATTTAGTGTTTGTCATCTCCGTTGCGTCTACGTAACCTTCCTACAATATTGAACCTCAATATTGATACGTGAGTACTCGCAAATTAATTTTTATACATGAATAGTGTATCCCTGACTAGTGCTCGAGAAAATAGGATTATGCATGCTTGTACATTTGATATTGCCCTTAGATAAGTTATGTTGAATCTTAAAGGTTGTTATACTAGGGATGAAATAAGGTATAAGATATGCATGTCATTGGAAAGCTAGTGAAAAATTAAGAACTTTTCCTTTTGATATCGAATAGTTTCGATGAATGGATTTAAAGATATAGTCAACTGAATTATCTATATTTTAAGTGACATTGTTAAAATTGTTTATTATTATTATGTCGTCGTTATTATCGCCGTTATTATCATTATTATTATTAATATTATAATTAATATTTTTATCGAAGCTATCAACTTATTATTATTGTTATTATTATTAAAAGTATCATTTGCATTGAAACTATCATTTTTTTTTATTATTATCATTTTGATAAATATTATTGTTGATTATAAAATATTAGTATTATTATTATTATTATTATTCAAGATTATCATTTCGAATAAAGTTACCAATCTCATATAAACATTTTTATTTATTGTTATTATCGTTAACATAAATAGAATATTTTTATCTGAAATAGTATTATTATTACAACAATGATATTATTACAAAAGATTATTATTTATTGTCAAAAATTATTATTATCATTAGTAAATATAAATATTGTTACTATTATTATTATTTTATTATTTTATTATTAAAAATAATTAAAACAACTTTATTGTCAATGTTATTTTAAATGAATACGTGATACAAAGATATTTTTATCACACGTAATATAATTACATTAATAATACATGCCACTATATTTTTATGATCTTAAGTGAACTTTATAAATCTTATTACTTGAGATATATAAAAGTATATTTTTATTATATATAAACTTTAATATAACTTTTTATTAATAAATGGTTTATATTGTTTACTTTAATAAAATTTGATATATATAAAACAACAACATTTAAATTATGTATTAAACATATATAGATTTTGGAAGTCGTGTTGAGTCAAATTGACTTTTGTTAAACTTTTGCATATCAATCTCGAGCATTAGGATTGTGATACACTACTACTTGACCTAAATTGTTGATAGATATTGACCATTATATAAATATATATATACGTAATATAGGTTCGTGAATCCAAGGCCAACCTTGCATTGTTCAATGTCGTTATATGTATTTTTACTACAAAATACAGTATGGTGAGTTTCATTTGCCTTTTTACCCTTTATATTTTTGGGCTGAGAATACATGCGCTGCTTTTATAATTATTTTACGAAATAGACACAAGTAATCGAAACTACATTCTATGGTTGAATTATTAAACCGAATATGCCCCTTTTTATTAAGTCTGGTAATCTAAGAATTAGGGAACAGACACCCTAATTGACGCGAATCCTAAAGATAGATCTATCGGGCCCAACAAGCCCCATCCAAAGTACCGGATGCTTTAGTACTTCGAAATTAATATCATGTCCGAAGGAGGATCCCGGAATGATGGGGATATTCTTATATGCATATTGTTAATGTCGGTTACCAGGTGTTCACCATATGAATGATCATTTTTGTCTCTATGCATGGGACGTATATTTCTGAGAACTGGAAATGAAATTCTTGTGGTCTATTAAAATGATGGAAATAAATGATTATGATAAACTAATGAACTCACCAACCTTTTGGTTGACACTTTAAAGCATGTTTATTCTCAGGTGTTAAAGAAATCTTCCGCTGTGCATTTGCTCATTTTAAAGATATTACTTGGAGTCTTTCATAGCATATTTCGAAGAACGTTACATTCGAGTCATTGAGTTCATCAAAGATTATTATTAAATCAACTCATAGTTGGATAGTGGATATTATGAAATGGTATGCATACCTGTCAATTTTCGATGTAAAGAAAGATTGTCTTTTAAAAACGAATGCAATGTTTGTAAAATGTATCATATAGAGGTCAAATACCTCGCAATGTAATCAACTATTGTGAATCGTTTATAATGTATATGAACGGGTCCTTTCAGTTGGTATCAGAGCGGTGGTCTTAGCGAACCAGGTCTTGCATTAGTGTGTCTTACTGTTAGTTGTTAAGATGCATTAGTGAGTCTGGACTTCGACCGTGTCTGCATGTCAAAAGTTTTGCTTATCATTTTGTGTCGGAAATCATCTACTTATCATCCTTAGGAAATTATCTGCTTATCATCTTAAGTCTAGACGCGTTTTCCTGCATTTATTGCATAACAGCGTATAGACGAAATTCACATCTTAGCATATCTGCTAATTAATATCTTAGCGTATTTATTATTGTGAAATTTGACTGGCATTTTTCAAAGATTCTCCGAAATCTATGGGATTTTGGTATTATATATACATATGTAAATTATGTATTGAGGAATACCAAATCTAAATTCTACAATCTATTTTATACCAAAAATTCTTTCTCTGATCATACGAGATGGATTCCGCATCTAGTTCGAACTCCTCAGATTTCGACAGCTATGTCGATATGGATTTCCATTCGAGTTCCGAAAATTGTGTGACCGGAATGGATCAACCAATCAGTCATCATCTATTCTGGATGAAATGGGGATGGGTTCGTAGCCTCCTCAATCATTGGAGACAAGAAGAAGGTGATCCCTTCCATCCACCAAATTGCCCTCTTGGCAATGAACCTGAAGCACTTACCGGCGAACTTGTTCGAGAAACCATTTTCTCTCTCATTTCCAGAGTATCTCGTCACGATTATATACTACACCAAATTTTAGATTATATTCATCCGCTCGTCCGAACCAATAATCACCCCGGTGTACAAGAAGAAGTCAACGAACTTCGCGCTCGGGTAGTGGCCTTGGAGAATACGGTGCGAAGGTTACAAACACCATTAGCAGCACCAGCAGCATAACCAACACCGCCAATAACATCAACATCGCAAGCCTCAATACCCTAAGCACCAGCAGCATCACCGGCATCAACAGCAGCACCATCATCAACAGGATCATTACCACCACCAACAACCACATTCGCATCACATGCCTCAATATCACAACTTGTACATCGGATGTCAACATCACACGCGCCATAAATACCAAGGAGTACCAACCACAACAAAGTGCTGATTCATAACTTCATCGGAGAATCATCCTGCGATGATTAGGTAATCTCTAAAAATCTTAGAGATTATCTATCTCTACCTTAACCATAAACTAGATGAGTGGACAGAGATGATAGAGAGAAGAATCGAAACCCTAACAAGACTGGTGCGTAAGGTACAAGCTAGACTTATTTTACCAACAGCATCAGCAGTACCAATAGCCTCACCAACACAGTCAATGCTGTCAACATCGTTAGAATCGTCAGCACCTCTAACCTCACAAGCTTCGCCAGTTCAAGAATCACTGTGGAAACCATTACGAATCATACAACGCGTATATCGTATCAATGAGTTTTGAATCATTAACTCGGTTCCTCCGAAGAAAATATATGTATATCCTATATATATATATAAAATTTTAAACCATAATAAATCTTTCTGTACTAAGCTATATATATGGAACTTAACTATCCGGTTAATTCATATTACTATATGCTATGATGTACATTCTTCGTTAGCGACTTAACCATCGTTAACTACAACCTTTGTTTCAATTAAATGAATTCGGTTCCATAATAAATCAAGTGTATCATTCAATAACATGTTTGATTTTACACTCTTATCTTCGATGCACTCGAAACTTACTGGAAAACAATATTCGTATCTTGCGAAGTTAGCAAGAGTTCTATGAGCATCAGCATGATTCACCAAGGAAATACCTATAAATATTGAAGTATTGATTAGTGAAATACTCCGCAAAGATTATGCAATCTTTAATGTTTTAGAGAAAATTCATTTCTAATCCAATCCGAAAATCAAATGAGTTTAGTATGATATTAACTCATTGAATCTGTATTACATCTGAAGAAAAGATACCCACATATATTTTCATAAAGATTGTAATGAGGATTCTTGTTCAAAATATTATTTGTGAATTTTTTTTAACGGGTAGGTAATACCCGAGAGATATATAAAATCACAATTAATATGTTACATTCTTCAATTCTGATTCTGGGAATTTCAACTCGAGATACAACCGAAATCATCACTCTTAGATCCGTACATTTTTCAAAGCTATACTTTGACTTCAAAACTGTGATAGAACATCACTTTTAATCGTAACACTCAGTTGAATATGAAAATCATTCGGGATTCAGGACGATTTCATCAATTGGATATTGACTATGACAATCTGCATTTAAAAATTTTCAAAATTTCGAAAGACACTTCAAATAATAAACAATTGAGATGATGATCCAACCACACGTTACCCGAAGTTTCGTATTTGAAAAACTCTTGGAACCCAAGACATAATATAACATGTACCCACATCGAATTCTTTATCATTTATTAGCAAAAATAACATTTCGATTCCTTTTCAAAGTAGCCAATTTTGTCACAGCTCCAGCAAGTCAACTTCGACTGTTCAGCCAGACTAGTCTTATTATAACCTCGATAGATACGTTGCCCGCTCGCCATTGTTACTAGGAAACTTTTAATATTCCACCATATTACCACCAGCGTTTAATCATCTAAAACACGATTTTTTTTTTTGAACCCACCTCGGATTGATAACCAGTGATTCAGATATTATAGCATTAAATGCAGAAGAAACATAAAAATGGTATATGGTCTAACCGGCCAAAAGTTTGATGATAGAAGATAGTGAGTTGGTAAAGCTCAGAAAAAGAGAAGATTTGGAACTGGAAAACGGATTGAGCAAAGTATGAAAGAGGCTATGGATAAATCACAAGGACTGAACATGTCTTCAAAGGATCCAAATGATTCAGTGTCTGCTGAAATCGTTAGCAAACACGTTACTTCTTATTCTAAACCTTCACAGACAGATATTCTTCATCATCATCATATCTTAAATATTATAAGATATCTTCGTATCTTCCATTATACATATTCTCCATATCTCTGGAGATATTTTTGCAACTATTCTTATCTGAGATCATTTATCTCTCCGTAGTATCTGCAACATAAAAGAAACTGTGTTAGTTTCTAAATTCTGAAAAATTCGAATATGAATGTTTTTGAAGTAGTGTTGGGAACTGATGCATGGGTTAGTATAATATAATGACACTTGATCAACGTCATTATATTGCAGTAATTCATGTTGAGTTTCTAATGGAACGTGATGATTCACAGAATATACCGTTATCATGTGTCATTTACACGACTCTGACATTCTATCTAATCTCTAAACATATTAAGAAAATATTTCTTGATGATTCGGTCTTTTTCAGGGTATTCTGGTAATTTGACAAATCAAGATAGTACCCTTTCAATTTCCATCTTAGAACAATTACTATGTTCATTCTGGAATCCATACCTACGAATTCTGGACCATTACAAGAGCTAATTAATCACAAGAAGAAGAAACGAAAGGACAAAACTCTGAAATAGAAATTGGGGTATAAAACGCAGCAAATGGGAGAGAACATTAACTGTGGATGACAATGATTACGGAACACAGATACAAGGACATCGAGGTATAAGGGATGATATAAAACCCAACAACCACCCGTAAATTATAAACCGTAGATGTCAATGCAAATAGCAACATAAAGACACGGAAGAACTAGAAACACTATAAACCCTAGGGTATAGTAGAAGTAAATAGATTCTTCCGGTGGCAGGTTAAAAAGAAGAATGACAGATATAAAAGTTAAGAGGATATCAAGGATTAGGATGGGATGAAGCATATTAACAAACACTTTAATGTATGAATTGAGGAAGAAAGAATAGAAGGTGTGAGTCTTAAGAAAATGGAGAAGGCAGATTTATAGGAAAAATATCCGACAGAGCAATCGAAGCAGATTAGCGCGTTTGAGCAAAGAAGATCTGAATCTCCTTAATTATCGAAGAATCAAATCTTATTATGAATATTTCTTCTAAATTCCTTAAATTCCGGAAATCAATCTTGAATACGCCGCCGGTTAAGTCAAACCTGTATTTATTCATTTTCACTCTTTTGCGATAACTTCACTTATACTCTTCGAATAATCAAATTGGGTTACCTATATTACCCAATGATGATAAAATTCTATGTATCCGTTTACATTAGTCATAATAACATTCTTACTGTTAGCCATGACGACCTCTATCAAATTTCGGGACAAAATTTCTTTTAACGGGTAGGTACTGTGATGACCCGGAAATTTCCAACCAAATTTAAACTTTAATCTTTATATGTATCCAACACGATAAGCAAATCTGTAATGATTGAGTCTCGAAAGTTTTGAAATTATATTCATTTAATTAAATACCCTTTGACCATGCCAAACGATTCACGAACAATTACGTGTAAATATATATATATATATATACATGTGTGCTTATTAGATTGACACATATTATAAAACATTGAACGGATTAGTTGATATGAATATAAGCTTTGAGATCTATCTAATGAGGTTGGAAATGTTATCACGGTATTGAATGAATAATATGTTACATGAATGTATTTGTTCGATGTAAGTTTATCGACAAGATTAAAAGATAATACCAAATGATTGAATTATCAGATACATTGAATTAAGATTACGAGTCTCTGTTATGAGGTCTACTTTGAATTGAAAACTCTTACTTTTAACGGTATTCGGAATATTTGGTAAAGTAATCACGGGTAAGAACAAAAGTGTTATTATTAAGGGTTAGACAAAAGCTAGTGGAGAAATGAATTCTATAATATTAGTTTGAATTATTTTCAAACGTGCGAAAACGTTTTTCGATATAATAGAACCTGGTTATTTGATTCGATCGATATTAAAATATTTTATTTAGAAAGTTTAAGGAAAACGTTGGCGCATAAATAAATTATATCGACCTAAGTTTTAAAGTGTAAACGTTACGTGTTATAAGCTTTTCTAAACGAATTTAAAATAAACTTTTAAACTATTATTAGTTTTGGAAAATCTAATTATTGTATTATTAATAAATATAACAAACCTACATATTAGGTATATATTTTGATATCTTAATTAATCATTGAAACGTTTTGATTTACACTAATATTAATAAATAGGCTTTGATAAATAACAAGATTATGAATTATAAAAGTAAATGACCAAAACACTCAAAAGATTAAGTTACACTTTGAGTGGGTTAGTTTTTAATTAATTTAAGTCTAGTTATTAATAAAGGTACGTGTCACAAAATGTTTAATTTAAAATAAAATATTTTGACAAACAACGAGACTTTAATTTATAGAAGGAAATGACCACAACGCTCAACTTCACAAGTTATATTTTTATAAAAGTAATTTATTGTTATGTAAGTCTAATTTTTGTAAAAGGTACACGTCACGTAACATAAAAGGCTAGTTTTCTAAACGTACGAAAGTGCGCACGAAAAACTGAAAGTGGTACATGAGTCGTGAGACCACGACCATGTCATTTTTGTAAAAATTATATTTTTACCATGAGCGTAAATATAATATAATATTTAATTAATTCTAAAGATTAAATATATTATATATTAAATAATATATAAAATTATATATCATAAGAGTTAAATGTGTAATACGTTTTAGATGAAACGAAGTGTCGGTAGGAAGAATAGTGGATTCCAGCTATCTTTAAAACGAACGCAATTGTGTTTTTCATTTTCAGTTTTCATTCTCATCTATCTCTCGCACATATCCTCTCAATATATATATTATAATTATTATTATTATTATAAATATTAAGATTAATATTATTAATCTTATAATTAGGAGTATTATTATTATTATTAGTATTATACATAAAATACTACGACGGAGTGCTGCCCGAGTGATCTTAAATGGGTTTTTAAAACTAGATATCGTGTAGGATAGGGCTAAGGAAATTATGAGTTATGGCTATGGAGGTGATGGGTATGGTTCATGGGTATGCCCGTGAGGTCAATTTAGTGTTTGTCATCTCCGTTGCGTCTACGTAACCTTCCTACAATATTGAACCTCAATATTGATACGTGAGTACTCGCAAATTAATTTTTATACATGAATAGTGTATCCCTGACTAGTGCTCGAGAAAATAGGATTATGCATGCTTGTACATTTGATATTGCCCTTAGATAAGTTATGTTGAATCTTAAAGGTTGTTATACTAGGGATGAAATAAGGTATAAGATATGCATGTCATTGGAAAGCTAGTGAAAAATTAAGAACTTTTCCTTTTGATATCGAATAGTTTCGATGAATGGATTTAAAGATATAGTCAACTGAATTATCTATATTTTAAGTGACATTGTTAAAATTGTTTATTATTATTATGTCGTCGTTATTATCGCCGTTATTATCATTATTATTATTAATATTATAATTAATATTTTTATCGAAGCTATCAACTTATTATTATTGTTATTATTATTAAAAGTATCATTTGCATTGAAACTATCATTTTTTTATTAAAATTATCATTTTGATAAATATTATTGTTGATTATAAAATATTAGTATTATTATTATTATTATTATTCAAGATTATCATTTCGAATAAAGTTACCAATCTCATATAAACATTTTTATTTATTGTTATTATCGTTAACATAAATAGAATATTTTTATCTGAAATAGTATTATTATTACAACAATGATATTATTACAAAAGATTATTATTTATTGTCAAAAATTATTATTATCATTAGTAAATATAAATATTGTTACTATTATTATTATTTTATTATTTTATTATTAAAAATAATTAAAACAACTTTATTGTCAATGTTATTTTAAATGAATACGTGATACAAAGATATTTTTATCACACGTAATATAATTACATTAATAATACATGCCACTATATTTTTATGATCTTAAGTGAACTTTATAAATCTTATTACTTGAGATATATAAAAGTATATTTTTATTATATATAAACTTTAATATAACTTTTTATTAATAAATGGTTTATATTGTTTACTTTAATAAAATTTGATATATATAAAACAACAACATTTAAATTATGTATTAAACATATATAGATTTTGGAAGTCGTGTTGAGTCAAATTGACTTTTGTTAAACTTTTGCATATCAATCTCGAGCATTAGGATTGTGATACACTACTACTTGACCTAAATTGTTGATAGATATTGACCATTATATAAATATATATATACGTAATATAGGTTCGTGAATCCAAGGCCAACCTTGCATTTTTCAATGTCGTTATATGTATTTTTACTACAAAATACAGTATGGTGAGTTTCATTTGCCTTTTTACCCTTTATATTTTTGGGCTGAGAATACATGCGCTGCTTTTATAATTATTTTACGAAATAGACACAAGTAATCGAAACTACATTCTATGGTTGAATTATTAAACCGAATATGCCCCTTTTTATTAAGTCTGGTAATCTAAGAATTAGGGAACAGACACCCTAATTGACGCGAATCCTAAAGATAGATCTATCGGGCCCAACAAGCCCCATCCAAAGTACCGGATGCTTTAGTACTTCGAAATTAATATCATGTCCGAAGGAGGATCCCGGAATGATGGGGATATTCTTATATGCATATTGTTAATGTCGGTTACCAGGTGTTCACCATATGAATGATCATTTTTGTCTCTATGCATGGGACGTATATTTCTGAGAACTGGAAATGAAATTCTTGTGGTCTATTAAAATGATGGAAATAAATGATTATGATAAACTAATGAACTCACCAACCTTTTGGTTGACACTTTAAAGCATGTTTATTCTCAGGTGTTAAAGAAATCTTCCGCTGTGCATTTGCTCATTTTAAAGATATTACTTGGAGTCTTTCATAGCATATTTCGAAGAACGTTGCATTCGAGTCATTGAGTTCATCAAAGATTATTATTAAATCAACTCATAGTTGGATAGTGGATATTATGAAATGGTATGCATACCTGTCAATTTTCGATGTAAAGAAAGATTGTCTTTTAAAAACGAATGCAATGTTTGTAAAATGTATCATATAGAGGTCAAATACCTCGCAATGTAATCAACTATTGTGAATCGTTTATAATGTATATGAACGGGTCCTTTCACACTTCATGTGGTAGGGATGGTTTACGTGCACAACACCTTATGGATTGCTTGAGTGGTGCTGCTGTGGCAGTCTCGGATGAGTTGGTTGGCTCTATTACCGGAGTCGTTAATCTCTTTCTAGCTGGAAGGTTCCCTATGAAATCAGGAGAGTATATTGCTAGTGCTCCCCTCACACCGCTTGTCAAGCCCGGCGGTGGTCTTCGTCCTATAGCTGTGGGTACTGTTTGGCGACGTCTTGTTTCGAAGGTTGGCGCTGCTATGGTTGGCCAGTCTTTGGGAAGTTACTTCGATGGTCTTCAGTTTGGTGTTGGTGTTTCTTCAGGTGGTGAGGCTATTCTTCATGCTGTGAATCGGCTGATTGAGGATTGTGGCTCTGATGTTGGCCTCTCTATGTTATTAGTTGATTTTCAAAATGCCTTCAATCTAGTTGATCGTACGGTCATGTTACGTGAAGTTCGCCGCCTTTGTCCGAGCATTTCTCGGTGGGTTGAATTTTGCTACTCTAATCCAGCCAGATTGTATTATGGGAACCACACATTATGGTCTTCTCAGGGGGTGCAACAGGGTGATCCCCTTGGTCCGCTGCTTTTTGCTTTGGTCCTACAACCCTTGGTTTCTAAAATCAGAGATAATTTTGAGGTTTGTCTTCAGGCGTGGTATTTGGATGATGGTACTATTATTGGGGACACTTTGGTGGTGGGGAAGGTTTTGCATTTGATTATGGAGGATGGGCCTCGTTTTGGGCTGCATCTCAACGTTGAAAAAACAGAAATTTTCTGGCCTACGGAGGACCTCGCAGCAGGAAAGTAGGTGTCTTTCCTCCTAATATTGCTCGGCCTTTAAATGGTGTTAAGTTGCTTGGGGCCCCCGCAAGTTCCGATCCTGGTTTTAGTAGTGAACTGGTGATGCAAAGGGTGACCAAGTCCATTGCGCTTATGGATAAGGTTGCTAAGCTTGATGATCCTCAGTGTGAGTTGTTGTTGCTTAGGGCATGTACGGGAGTTTCTAAACTCTACTTTTCCTTGCGTACTAGTCCTCCTAGTATTTTTGAGGCGGCTCAACGCGCTTTCGATGGAGCCCTTCGATCTTCCTTGGAGCGTATTGTTACTGCTTCAGGGCCTGGGTTTGGTGATTGGCAGTGGCGGCTTGCCACCTTGCCATTTGCATTTGGAGGGCTTGGTGTTTATTCTGCGGGAGATGTTCGTCATTATGCTTTTCTGGCTTCTCGATTACAGTCTGCTGGATTGCAGACCAAGCTCCTACGTCATGCGGGTATTGTTGATCTTGGTCGGGCTTTTGAAGATGCATTGGGTTTGTTTAATGAAACGGTTGGGTTTGATATTTTAGGTAATCCGAGTGAGGTCGCTGCCCCAATACTCATGAAGAAATTGGCAGATGTTTATTTCACAAAGGTTACCGCTTCTGCAGAATCCACTTTTTCGTTATCTCCCCGACAATCGGCCTTATGGAAATCACAGCAGAGTGATCACACCTCTGCTTGGCTAAGGGCAGTCCCTATTTTGGGGTTGGGTCTGACGATGAACGCAAAGACTTACCGATGTGTGTTGTGCTACCGGTTAGGTGTTCCATTGTTCTCTATCTCGACGGCATGCTCTGCCTGTTCAAGGGTTTTTACTGGGGATATTTTCGGGGATCACGCGGTGTCTTGTGCTGGTATGGTGGGTATTAAGCATCGACATAATATTGTCCGGGATTCCCTTGTTGATGTTTGTTATCGATCTGGGATTTCAGCGAGAAAGGAGGTTGACATTGGGTTGTCTGGAGGGAACGACAGGGCCCTCAGACCTGCAGATGTGTTACTTTATTCCTGGGATTGTGGTCGCGATGTTTGTGTTGACTTGACAGGGTCTTCTCCTTTGACACAGTCTGGGCTTTCTGACTTTGTCCCTGGACGTGCTGTAATTAATGCGGCTCGTCGGAAGCGGGTCAAGTACGAATCTAGTTGTCTGGCGATTGGTTATGGTTTCATTCCTTTCTCATTTTCTTCCCTTGGGGAATTAGAGAAGGAGGCTGTTTCTTTGCTAAAACGGGTTCAGAAGAGTTCGATGGCGCAAGATATTGGTGCCGGTGCTACTGCTCATATTTTTACTAGGATAGGTTTTGCTATTGCTAGAGGTGTGGGGGCCCAGATTGTCTCTAGGCTTCCCACTAATTTTTTGTAAGTTTTAAAACTTTTAAGTTTATTATTATTATTATATAATAATAATAATAATAATAATAATAATAATAATAATAATTGATTAATTAATAATTAATAATAATAATATAAAATTATATATATATATATATATATATATATATATATATATATTTTGGCAAAAATTACGATAACATTAAAACATAGTCTTTTCATCAATAGATGAAAAAGACGAACAAAGATACAATCGAACCAAAAGCACTACAAGGCTCGAAAAAAAAAGAACCATATCACTAAATAAAGTGCAAAAGCTAACTAAGTCCGAGCCTTGAGCAACTGAATCACTAAAATGATCCCAGAACACAATCAAAATCAAGAACCGATACAAAAACACAAATCCAACCCAACAACGACAAACAACACAAAAACACAAAACCGATCACAAACTACCTGACAACCGTCTTACCTTTCTGAGTCTTTATGATCGGCTTAACAACCACACCATCAACCTTTAATCGATTAAATTTCTTGCCCGCCCGATTTTCAATCTCGTAAGAAGAAACCTTGGCTGAAGAGTTATCAATCCTAATACCAGGAACGGAAGGAGGGAGCCAACCTTCCTTCTGAAGACCCTCAAAAAAACCAATGTACTGATCCACTTCAACACCACAAACATCACCGGGGGTTCCAATACATCATTACCCGAATTTAAATTCAAGGAACCTTTTTTGACCGATCCTTCAAAAAAACCACACCCGTTATTGTCCGGCATGATTTTGTTATCTTCAACTCCAATCAAACAATCATTAACTACCTCATTTTTCTTTTTCTTTTGTTGATCTTTCATGTTATTCTTAGACACGTCATTATTTCTCACGCCACTGTCTAAAATAGAAGCAGTGGAACCCTTGGGAAGTTTACAAAATCATTCAAACCAAATTCAGTGGCACCCTTGGAACATTTACTCAAAACAGTAGGAGTGGCCACTTTAGAACTATTAGCCACATCAGAATCATGCAAAACAAAAGCTGTGTTGCCCTTGGAACTTGTTGTTGATGATTTTAGTGTTATCAACAAACATTTTAGTTAATTGAGATTTATTTGAAAGCAAGGGTAATCAAGTTATACTTAGTAACGGGTTTGGAGTGTGTGGAGTACACGCCCGTAAGAGTTAACTTGATACTGGCATGGAAATTATGGTATTGAAAAGGTTCAAAATTCCACAATTTTCCATTAGGTGTTAACGAAAAGTTGCGTCTTTTCGTTGAAAGGTTGACTCTTTTTGTTGAAAGGTTGCTACCTTTTATCGCAACCTTTCATTTCTTATATATATGAGATATGAGTTTTGCTTTCATAAGAAGATTTACACAGAAAAATCACATTCTCACTAATACTATAATTTGATCTCTTCTTGTCTAGAGACAAATTGCGTTCTTGTCTTATCCCAATTAAGATTTCGTGTAACCCGATGCAAGTAGGGTCGAAATACTTAATTAGGAAAGTGTTTCACGATTCAAGAATCAATCCGGGATTATCATTTACAACCCTATTTCCAACAAACTAATTAAGTATTTTTCGTGATAATCATGACATGGATTGGAATCGGTGAAATAAATATGGAATGGCATGGAATTTTATGTTGGCTGGTGAATCTGTGGAATCTAGCAATTACATATTGAAGATGTAATTCGGACCTTAGATCATACGTTGTATCTAGATTAATGGCTGAAACACTAATTAGAATGAGTCGAATACGTATTAGACTAACGGGATCAAATTAACCAATGAATAATTGATAGAATTGATGCCTAAGACTGTGTATTCGGTTGGTAAGGGTTTTGGGACGATTAGCAGCAAGTAATACGACGGCCTAAGGGTTTGTGGTGTGTAACCTAACACAAAACCACGAAACCCGTATTTATACTAACTACAGTGACCATCGGCCGGTGGTCGGGGACCTTCGGCCGATGGTGACAGTCCCTCGACCGATGGTCCCTACCATCGGTCGATGGTCTTGAGCAGCCAACCGACTGCTTGACCTATTCACGACATTATACTAAGCATCATAAACACAAAGTATAAATGTCCACGTACATATATGACTGAAATATCAAGTACATAATAAATAGAACAATAAACGTAATAGAACTCGGGATTTATGCACCAACAAACTCCCCCTAAGACCTAGTTCTATTCCATAAGTCTTCAGTCATTATACGGATCGATCATCATGTTGTTCAAATAGCACAGCTTAGCCACTTTAACATACTGTTCAGCCTGTACCCTGTTTTCACGACGATAAAGCATACGGTTATAGTACAAAGTAAAAATATCAGCTTCGGTACAGTTCCTTAACCAGATCGGATCCAACACACGAATACAATCGATATCATCTTCCTTCAGCTTATCTAAAACAATCACAGCTTCCTCAGAACGATCATCATAAAACCACCAACGAAATCTCTGACTCCAATTCTGCGGCAATTTTCTTAACGGAACCTTCTTCATAGTCTTTGCCGGCTTATACTTCAAAATTTGTCGAGATACTCCACTAATAGGATCAACCCTGTACTTAATCCTCGGATACTGTGGTCTAAAATCCTTCCAGTTATTCGAATTGTACGCGATTCGAATTTTCTTAACCAACAATGATGAGCGATCGTTCATTCCACAATACAACATCTTTAACCTGGCAATCTGCATAAGCTCAAAATACGGCAGTGACTTGAACTCATGACCATGTTTGATGTAGTCAACTCCAAACTCTCGTTTAATTGCAAACATGTTGAATTCTTCAATGTATGCCCAGGCCAAGATCCTTCCTTTCGCACCTTTCCTCAAATTTATTATCTTCAAATACTTTAGCTCAAGCTTCGGTTTTTCACAATACTTTCAAATCCTCAAGATATCACGCCAGTCAGCTTCTAACTTCGCAGCAACCTCATCATTATACTTGACTGGCAAGAACCCTTCAGGCAAAACCTCAGTTCTCTCTTTCTCTTTACACCTTCGATTCAAAACTTCGTCATCTGTTCTAAATAACTCCTCAAAACCAGGAAGATCTTCATTCCTATCATTCATATACGTAGGATATTCTTCAAAAGTAACATCTTCCATTAAACCATCAACTTCCCCATCATCGATATCCTTAGAAATCTCAGGGCCAAAAGAATCATCCTCTGATGGAGGATCATCGGACTGTGCGTCAGCAGCTTTAGCTTCTTCTTGCTCTAGACGCACCAGCTCGTCCAGCTCAGCTCTGGTGAAGTTTTGAGGGATCTCCCCCTCCTCTAAATCATCATAAACAACAGAATGCTTGAGCTCATCCTGTTTAGACAAGAATTCACTAAAACTATAATCAATTTGTAAAGGAATTACTGACAGTGCTGTTTCTTTTGAAGTACCAGGAGCCACCACCATTTGAACATCAGTTTCTCCCTCTGGCAATTCAACCAGATCAAACTTCTCTTCCCAAGCAGTAATCCTAGCCAAAGCCGACTCTGCCACCTCTCTAGCTTCAGAAGCTTCTTTCTTTGCAGCAGTTAACAACAATGATTGATCACCAACTTTCTTCTGTAACAAATCAACCTGAGTTCTCAACCTAGTAACATCCTCAGTTTTCACACGATTCTCTTCTCTCAACTCCTCCACTTTCGCATCCATATCCTTCTTCATTCTCAGATTATCAGCCATAGCTTGAACATACAAATCATTCAGATTCTGAAGCGCAGATGAACTAACTCCTCCTTCTGCTCCTGTATGTGGTGCCTCCGGAGTTGGAGTAGACACAGTCTCTTGAGACAATTGTTGAACAATTGGCGGTGATTGATGTTGCGGTTGAGTTTGTTGCCGTGGCTGACTTTGTTGCTGTTGTTGACTTTGTGCTTGAGTAGGTGCAGTTCTTTGTGTAGCACCTGTAGCAGAACCACCTGGATTCTTCAAAACCAACTTAAACCTCTTGCTCGGTCTCATCTTTGTAGAAACCTGAGAACCTTCATCTTCTACCAGACGTCTCCTCTCACCTCTAGGAGCTTCTTCACCAGTACCAGTATTAACATCAACGGGCTCATCAGCCAAACCTCCAGTACCAGAACCACCTGTACCCTGAGTATTCATCGGCTGATCAACCTCTTCATCACTGTTTGCTAGCTCAAAATCAGGCTCATGACCAGATAGACTGTTCTCATTCCTCCACTTCTTGCCTGGTGGACATTGATAATCTTCCCTCGCAAGATGACACACCAGCTTTCCATCACTAGCACTCTTCTTCTGATTTAATCGATTAAACGTAAGATCCGTCATATGTTTCAGCTTGATGACGTCCTTCTTTGATCTCGGCAGATCCATAGTTTGAGCATTAATCATTATCTGCAGGAACCTCGGATAAATCAAGTATTGTAGGCTCGTAACATTCTCCATCAACAGATCAAAGATAACACCCGAAAAATTGAAATCAGCTTTCAGAATCAAGGCAGCAAACATTCCCTGATAAATCTCACTCAGCTCATCAAATCCGCCTTGTAACGTACTCAAACACTTAACAATCACTAAAGACATATATCTGTACGGTGGAGTGAATCCGCTTCTTTTGATCGTAGCACGTGTAATATCACCAGCATACTCACATCTCAGCACACATCCAGTAATCTTAGTCTTCGACAGTCTCTTGGGCATTTTCTCATCATCCTCAAACAAAAACGTGTTCCGAATAGTATACTCAGATATCTTAACCTCTTGATCACATACTCGACTTACTATCACAGGCTTATTATCAACAGTTTCCACTCTAGCGTTAGCCCAGAATTCTCTCTGATGAGAATAGTAAGCAGTACATGGCATTGACACCGCATCAAATATCCTTGAACGCTTCAAAAATTCAATCACAGTCTTGTACTTGCTAGCATTTGGACCTTTGTCATTTAGACACGCCATCAGATTAGAGTTAGGGCTCGCCTTCAACCCTGGAAGACTAGCAGATGTGGGTCCTCCTGATGATTCAGTCTCAGAACTGTGGACAGCTTGTTCTTGATCCATTTGTGCACCTGACATGATTAACAAAAACTGCAAACACAATTCTTAATCAGCGTTAAATTCATGAGTAATTAAGTATCACTGATTTATCATCACAGTACATATCACATTAATACGATCACGGTTACATAATCACATGTTCAAAGTTAGATCATTACAGACATAAGATACCGTATCAATGCTAACAGGCTAGCATTATCAAATTACACAATAATCTGAAAATAATCAAACATAAACATAACATCAGAATCAATCATCCCATTATGGAATCCTCTGGCACTAACTTTTCTTCATGTTGAATCACACCAAGTTTCTCAAACAAGTTATACAGTAAAGCTGCATATGGGAATGGTTCTTCTGATTCAAGAAAATCTTTCATCACATGAATGAGAAAGTGTCCCACATTCACTTGAATACCCTCTAGTAGGCAATATAGAAACAAGACTTCAGTACCAGACAGCAAATGATCTCCTTCTCTCCTAAAAGTCACATTTCTTTTGATGATTCTCAAATGTATCTCATATTGTGGCAAGATATCTTCATCACTAACCTCAACTTTACCAGTATACACTACCTTCTCTGGCTTGTATATCCTAACAATAACATCTGACAATCTGAATCTACTGGGAATCTTTCTGATATCTTTGCTAGGGTACAGTATCTTAACCCCAGTATGAGGAACGTTTAACAGGTTTGAGAATTCCTCTAAAGTCCACCTATACTGTTGATTAAATAGACCCGAGTGTACAAACTTCTTCTTACCATCCTCTAAAGCAACATTGGCGTAAAATTCTCTAAGTAGAGCAGGACAGTAATAATCCCCAATATCTATGAAAGCCTGACACCCAATCTGTTCCCAAGGACTATAAGTCTGTCGAGTCGCAATGACCTTTTGTTCTACTAAGATTGGTCGATATCTAGCTAGGATTCTCCTACGGTCGATGTTGAACATCCATTGACCAACAAATGAGCCACCTGACATTCTAATACAAACTACAAACACTAGCATTAGATGGGCATCACAGAAATTATCAGAGACCAATCATTCAATGAAAATTAATCAAAATAATCTACCATCGGTCCAACAGAATGACCATCGGTCGATGGTGGAGACCATCGGTCCGATGGTCTAGACCTACGACAGATGGTCTAACCACATACACACACTGGTCAAATAACGACCTTCGGCCGAGTGACAAGATGTCCGGCCGATCGATGGACACCATCGGTCGATGGTCAGAGACCCTCGGCCGGAGGTAGTTCATCAGATATGTGACTCGAAATTGATCAAATCGTCCGATTTGACGTTTCTAGTTCAAATTCCTGTTATAACAGATGCTAAAGGGGCCGTTTATCATACATCAAACATCAATTTCAACAGATCTCAAATAAAACTCATCCGATTTAAAGTTTATACTTCGAACACTAAATCATCGATTACAAACAAACGATTAAGAGTTATGTTACCTTGTTTACGGCGCTAAGATCACAAAGAAAAGATGAATAATAAAAACTGGATCAAAACCTTTCTCCTTAACTTCAGAAAATTAGGGTAAAATCACACAATTTTGGCCAGAGTGACTGACCCGTTCGTCGCTGGGTCCTTTTATACCCTGTCAGTGACCATCGGCCGATGGTCACTTAGATCATACGTTAGATCATACCACTTTGAAGATGTAATTCGGACCTTAGATCATACGTTGTATCTAGATTAATGGCGGAAACACTAATTAGAATGAGTCGAATACGTATTAGACTAACAGGATCAAATTAACCAATGAATAATTGATAGAATTGATGCCTAAGACTGTGTATTCGGTTGGTAAGGGTTTTGGGACGATTAGCAGCAAGTAATACGACGGCCTAAGGGTTTGTGGTGTGTAACCTAACACAAAACCACGAAACCCGTATTTATACTAACTACAGTGACCATCGGCCGGTGGTCGGGGACCTTCGGCCGATGGTGACAGTCCCTCGACCGATGGTCCCTACCATCGGTCGATGGTCTTGAGCAGCCAACCGACTGCTTGACCTATTCACGACATTATACTAAGCATCATAAACACAAAGTATAAATGTCCACGTACATATATGACTGAAATATCAAGTACATAATAAATAGAACAATAAACGTAATAGAACTCGGGATTTATGCACCAACACATATTCGGTTCAAACAAACACACGAACAAGTTTTATATTTGTTGTTGGCATATGGAACATTCTCATTTTCAAGGAGTATATTGAAAAGTGTATCGACAATTGTTACATATCTTAAGTAACAAATCAGGTATGTATCTCTTTAAGATTGTTAACTTTAACTTTTATTATTATAGTAAGTGAATATGTGATATGGGATATTCATCAAGTTTAATGGGTATGGATAAATTAATTCAAGTGAGTATGAAATGTATGGGTAGTTGTAAATCCCATTCAGTACCGTTGGTCTTTAAGAAACGGTATGCCACTATCGGATACAAAAGGGATTGATTATGCAAGTACTTTGTGTTTTGTTGATCAAACAAATGGGAATGATACTGAAAGTACTTTGTTTTCATTGATCTGTTTTGATCCAAAGATATATCCCGGTAATCAAATTTGTTTCATGCGAAATTGCATGTATCTGCCACAAGTTGACCATTATGAATTTGCAATTGATTAAACATGAACAAATGCATATGAATTAATTTAGATGACAATGAATCCCATTTTGTAACGGTTGGTTAAACCGTTGTTTTGTCAACCGTTGGTGTTTGATTGTGTCGGATTGATATTCATGTTTCAAAAGGAACGGTTATGTCGGTTAATGGATACATATATCACATATGGGTTATATGAAACATGGTAACCCACTAACCCTCCGTTGTTTCATACAAATGGGTAAAATGAAAAGATTCGGTGGGTTGGTAACCGTTACATTTGGTTAAATATCAACACCTGTTGTATCATTGGAACTTAACTTTAATATATTTGTGGTGTACCCCATCACTTAAATGCCGGTGTGTAAATTACTATAGAACCTTATTTGTTTTATTTTCAAGATCATAGTTTTGACCATGGTTGATATTGAGTGGAAACTTGTGATTTGTCATCATATGAGATCTCATATGTTTTGTGATCAAAGTAATTTGATGACGGAACTGAGTAAATTTTATGACTTTGGAATTGGAGAATATAATTACCGCAATCCGAAAGAAATATCATGTACATCTTTATTTGCATGAAATTTCTTTGTATGACGGATTATATAATTATTATAATGATTATGCCAAGTTAGTTCTATACTCTGGTATAAGTCGTATCCTTTTGTCCCTTATTTCAGTTTGGATAAAATATATAGTCTTTATTCATTGGTTTTATAATGAGAATTATGTTCACAGTTTATTTAATGGTACATCATGATCATCATGATGGTACAAGTTGGTGAAATTAATATGCATTAATATGAAATAAGAATTAGATATTGCTTATTTATTTTAAATATCGGTTTGCTTTGAAAATTGATGGTATGATTACATCAAGTGACCAATATAGCATAGTGTTGAAGAGATCAAACATAGTCTAGAATAATGCATTGTGATGTGGTTTAAGTATTTTAATACTTTAAAGCCAACCATGATTTATGGTTTAATTCACAATGAGAATCCTTATAGCATATTTAAAATATATTGAGTTTACTATTGATCAAGAAGATGATACATTTACAAGTTGTTGGTTTTTACACTTGATATAGATGATGTATCTTGGATCAAAAGAATGATGTTGAGATTACTGATATTATAAACTAGTTGTCATTACTTCTTGGTTCTAGAAGTATGTATATATATATATATATATATATATATATATATATATATATATATATATATATATATATATATATATATATATATATATATATATATATATATATTTTTGATTAAAGTATGTTTATAATAATAAAATCTTAATGTTCAATGTAATGGTAATAATTGTGCACATTATGATAATAAGGGCATTATCAAGGGTGTAAAAATTATAGGATTACATTGGTGACTTGTAAAAAGTGGACATATGAAATAACTAATCAATCAATTAATTTGAGTACTCACGAATTTTTTATGGTATAATAAGGACTTGGTAAATCCTTGGATAAAAGGATTCGAAAAGGAAATTGATTGAAGTCAAAATGAATAAGATTAAAGTTCATGGTGATCCCTAGTGATGGGATGTCTTCTGACTAAGGCATATATGTACTTATACAAGTAAAAGGCTAGACACTTATGCCTTATACAAATAGTGTTTCGTGAGTAGATCACGAATGAAGTGATATCTATAGATTTTGTTGAGTTCAAACAAAATTTGAATGGATCACTTGACAAAAAGAATTAGGACGAGACTTAAGTGCGCACAAGTCGGCTAATGTTGTGGGATTGAAGTCCAATCGAAATCTTCCAAAGTGAGACACCCAATTCCCTTCTAGTAAAACGCTTGAAGCTGAATTTCAATGTGGAAAGCTTACTTTCTGAAGATTGAAACACATAAATATTCTGATCCCAAAGTATGTGTTTAGACCCGTAAGTTGAGGTAGGTTGAAGTTTAACTTCTTAATAGTTCTTTTGAAAAATTGCAAATGCGGGTGCAAGATGTAAAAGAACTACCTATGTGAGCATGAAGTTTTGCCGCTTCAAGGAGCTTTGGACTTAGGCTGCCGATATGTTCACTGAAGGATTGGGACACATGGCTTATAATAGTGTCAAGTTAGTATTAGACGAATGTAAGAAACTGGTGTGTATATTACTCTCTCGTTTTCATATGGGTTGAAGGGTTTAATTTCTGAAACACCCCGATTCTCGAATTCTGGATGATGTAATATACTAAGATGAAAATTTAATTTCTGAAACATTTTCATTTATGCATTGGTTTATCTGTTTATTGATGTCATTTAGTAAATCAAGGATTACACTAAAATGGGAGGGAATTGTTGATGATTTTAGTGATATCAACAAACATTTTAGTTAATTGAGATTTACTTGAAAACAAAGGTAATCAAGTTATACTTAGTAACGGGTTTGGAGTGTGTGGAGTACACGCCCGTAAGAGTTAACTTGATACTGGCATGGAAATTATGGTATTGAAAAGGTTCAAAATTCCACCATTTTCCATTAGATGTTAACGAAAAGTTGCGTCTTTTCGTTGAAAGGTTGCCTCTTTTTGTTGAAAGGTTGCTACCTTTTATCGCAACCTTTCATTTCTTATATATATGAGATATGAGTTTTGCTTTCATAAGAAGATTTATACAGAAAAATCACATTCTCACTAATACTATAATTTGATCTCTTCTTGCCTAGAGACAAATTGCGTTCTTGTCTTATCCCAATTAAGATTTCGTGTAACCCGAGGCAAGTAGGGTCGAAATACTTAATTAGGAAAGTATTTCACGATTCAAGAATCAATCCGGGATTATCATTTACAACCCTATTTTCAACACTTGTCCCCACATTCGAACATGATAGTGTAAACTCACTTGTATCTCACACTCTCGCCTATAGATTCTCGAGCTTTCAACCATCACTAACAAATTTAAATTATCACTTTTCAATTTTAAATTATCTCTTATATAATTTTGGTCGAAAATGTTAGTTGTAATCCTAAGAGCTACATATAACATGTAGTCAACGGGGGTCGAACTCCTGACCTCCTCTAAAGGAGCCAGACCACCAACCGCTGGACCACATTACAACTTCACTAATACAACACCATTAAATGTACATGTTAATCTTTAAGAAAATTTCAAACTTTAAACTGAAATAGATGAGTAATAAATAATGTAAACCAAGTCAAAATGCAATGACAATATTGATTGTGATTTCAAACTCACCATAGGAAGCTCCATGGTTCTAGATTTAGATTAAATTTGTGGTGTATTCGTCCCTTCATGTGGGGTCATCACTTTGCTAGTTCAATAGGGCCATAGGGGTATTTTTAATTGTAATCGTTTGTTTAGTTTAGTTGTTAGTTTGTTCATTTCAAGTTGGAAGATTATAGCGTTAATCTAAGATTGTAAGTGATGAGCTCTTTCATCTGTTTGATTTTTATTTTTTGGCAAAAAAGAGAAAATAAATTAAAAAGTATGATCATCTTAGAGTAATTCAAGTCTCAGAACTATCCCGTCGATTTCAATTTTTTATATAGGTCATGTCTAATTAATAAAACATAGGCCTTTTGCATACAAACGTTTTATATATGTAATAATTTCAGTATATATTTAAAAAAATTGGGTTAATTAAGTATCAGCATCAGTCATAAAAATATTTTTCATAAGTACTACGTATTGTTTTATTATAAGCCCATTTGAATTATGGACTCTGTGTAAGCGCACGTGTTGCATGCCCTCAAATTCGCCACTGTCAAGTCTTAGAATAATTAAAGTGATGCAAATTCCATGATATACTTGAGTAGATATAATGATGTACATCTACTTGACCGACCTACATGCGCACTATCGGAACCTAATACACATACATGATTAGACAAACGTGACCATCTTGAAACTAAGCATTACATACATTGACACTAAACACCCTTGACCACTAAAACCCCATGTATTCACCCTTCATGATCGAAGAAAACACTGGAACGTTGAGCGCATTGAGACAAATGACGGCGAGATTAAACTACATTATTATAAATTAAGATTTTGTCTCAAACATTATGCTCCAAAAAACTTCAAGCATCCAATTAACCAAACGTCTACACACAATAAAACAAACGAATGAAACACCTGATATGAAGAGAATAACTAGCCAATGAGTTAAGAAAATAAAAATCTTAACACATCAAAATCGAGTGGTGCTTTAACGAGATATATGGTGTACACCGTAGAACGGAACCATAAATCAAGGGAGGCCACTAGGGTAAGAGCACGACACAAAAACGCGAGCACGTAGCCATGAAAACAAAACCGCATGAACCATGAAGTAATCATAACTGCTTCAATCTCCAAACCCTGACACATCATCATTGACCGAACTCCGTTACACTGCTAACATAAGCACACAACATTGAACGAAACACCAAACTCTACCAAGAAACCCGACAATTCCCACGGGAATCACCCGAAATCGAAGCCAATAAGTACCAAGAGACAACGGAAAACGCTGAGTATTCCGAGATCCCGACAAAAGAAGATCAAGAAAATCTTCCCCAAACCCACCGACCCGTAGATTGACACACATGATGGTGTGAGAACTTGAGACGACCTGCTGCCAAGTAGAACCAGATGAAACCCACCACACGAATAAAACCACTCAACCATGGACGGAATTAAGTGGGGACAAGCGGGGGCAGATGACCCCAGTCAATTTCAAATTTTTAATGCAAAATTTTTTGATTTTTTCGCGTCGCCTCCGGTGAATTTTTTTTTCTTGCCTAGAAGTTTTCATATTTTGCCCCAAAGACTCCATATTTTAGAAACTCATGCATTTTCTCCAAAACTTTCATATTTTTGCCGAAAAAAGTTCATAGTTTACTTCAAACATGATGGAAATGTTTACTTCAAACCCCGCTTCAAGATTCAACTATCTCCCCTAATTCTTCTGATTTCGTTCAATTTTTTGATAAATTCAACGGCCAATAAAGATTCTGGTGACATTGAGGATTATAGCACTGGATTAAGAACAAGATGATGAAACTTCGTCACAAAAACCATCATCTGAAGCAGAGGTATTAACCAAAGCTCAAAGAATTGTTCTTGAACTTAACAATTATATTACCCAAAAAACAATTAATGGAAATGAGTATGTTTCAGTATTGGGTTATGCACCTTGGTGTGTTACAAGTGCTGAACTTATGCCTAGGTTTGCTGAGGCTGCTAGTATTTTAAAGGAAATAAAAATTAAACTTTAAATGGCTAAGGTTGATGCTGAAAGGTCTCCTAAAATAGCTTCAAATCTTGGGATTAAAGGCTATCCAACTTTGCTACTTTTTGTTAATGCCACTTCTCAACCTTATGCTGGTGGCTTTTTAGCGTAAATTTACGTTTTAATTCGGTTTTTCCTATTGTTTTAGAGGGTGTTTGGATATTGGTTTGATAGTTGTTGATGCTAATTGGATCTTAGATCAAACGTAGAACCTAGATTAAAGGCGGAAAACAATAACTAGGGTGAATCGAATACGAGTTACACTTTCGGGATCGATCTAACCAACAATATGTTGATACAAACGACGCCTAGATGATTGTATTCGGTTGGTATTTGGTCTGGGACAAGGATCACAGCAATAAACAACGGCTAGAGGGTGTGGGGTGTGTAACCTAATAATGAAACCCAAAACCCGTATTTATATATAATTACAGTGACCATCGGCCGGTGGTCTGGGACCTTCGGCCGGTGGTGATAGTCCCTCGACCGATGGTCTCTACCATCGATCGATGGTCTGAGCAGCCAACCAAACTGCTCGAACCATTTCACGTCATCATATTAAACAATCCAAACACATTGTATTAATGATGTAATCCTCACATAACTGAAATAGACAATACAATACGAATAGAACTCATTACAAAATAGAACTTGGGATTATGCACCAACAAACTCCCCCTAAGACCTAGTTCTATATCAAAAGTCTTCAGTCGTCATCCATTTTATTCGTATGGATCGATCACCATGTTGTTCAAGTAGCACAGCTTAGCTACTTTAACATACTGTTCAGCCTGCACCCTGTTCTCTCGACGATAAAGCATACAGTTGTAATACAACGTGAAAATATCAGCCTCGGTACAGTTTCTCAACCAAATCGGATCCAATACACGAATGCATTCAATATCATTCTCATTCACCTTATCCAAAACAATCACAGCTTCTTCAGAACGATCATCATAAAACCACCATCTGAATCTCTGACTCCAATTTTGCGGCAATTTCCTCAATGGTACCTTCTTCATAGTCTTTGCCCGCTTGTACTTCACAATTCTTCGAGATTCACCAGTTCTAGGATTAACTTTGAAACTAATCCTAGGAAATTGTGGCCTAAAACCTTCCCAATTCTTTGAATTAAAAGCTATTCGAATCTTCTTCACCAGCAACGAAGATCGATCGTTCATTCCACAATACAACATTCTCAACCTGGCAATCTGCATTAGCTCAAAGTACGGTAGCGACTTGAATTCATGACCATGTTTGAAATAATCAACACCAAATTCTCGCTTAACTGCAAACATGTTGAATTCTTCAATGTAAGCCCAGGCTAGAATTCTTCCTTTCGCACTCTTTCTCAGATTAATCATCTTCAAATATTTCGGCTCAAGCTTCGGTTTCTCACAATACTTTCTAATCCTCAAGATATCTCTCCAATCAACTTCCAACTTTTCAGTTCTTTCCTTGTGATATTTGACTGGCAAAAATCCTTCAGGCAGGACTTCAGTTCGTTCTTTCTCTTTACACTTTCTATCCAAAAGTTCATCATTTGTTCTAAACAACTCCTCAAAACCAGGAAGATCCTCATTCTTATCATTTTGATATGTAGAAAAATCTTCATGAGTAACATCCTCAACTAAATCATCTAAATCTCTATCACTAAAATCCTCTGTAATCTCAGGGCCAAAAGAATCATCCTCAGATGGAGAATCGTCGGACTGTGCGTCAGCAACTTTAGCTTCCTCTTGCTCTAGACGCACTAGTTCGTCCAGCTCTTCTCTAGAGAGGTTGTGAGGGATCTCTCCCTCTTCTAGTTCATCATAAACAACAGAATGCTTGAGCTCATCCTGTTTAGAAAAGAAATCACTAAAACTATAATCAATTTTAAGAGGAATTACTGACAGTGCTGTAGCTTTGGAAGAACCAGGAGCCTCCACCATTCGATTATCAATCTCATCCTCAGGCATCTCAACCAGATCAAAGTTCTCTTCCCATGCAGTCATCTTAGCCAGAGCTGATGCAGCCAACTCCTTAGCTTGAAAAGTTTCTCGTTTCGCATCAGTTAATAACAACGATTGATCACCAACTTTTCTTTGCAACAGGTCAACTTGCAACGATAGCCTTGTAACATCTTCAGACTTAACACGATTCTCCTCCTTCAACTGCTCAATTTTCTCATCCATTTCTTTCCTCATTCTCAAATTATCAGCCATAGCTTGAACATACAAATCATTCAAATTGCGAAGAGTCGAGGAACTAACACCTCCTTCAGTTCCAGCATGAATCGGAGCTTCCGGAGTAGGAGTAGAAACAGTCTCTTGAGAGACTTGTTGAACCACAGGTGGTGACTGTTGCGTTGACGGACGTTGTTGTTATTGTGAAGTTTGTTGTCCTTGAGTCTGCGGTATCGGTGTCACTGGTTGAGTTCCAGCCGAAGATCCACCAGCATCTTTGTAAACCAACTTGAACCTTCTTTTCAATTTTAGCTTAGTTGAAACCTGAGAACTCTCATCTTCAACCAATCTCCTTTTTGATCCCCTTGAAGCTTCCTCAACACCAACATTTGGATTGACATCACCAATCTCATCAACTAACCCACCAGCACCTGACCCGCCAGCAGCTTGAGTATTCACCGGTTGTTCCACCTCTTCATCACTATTCGCTACTTCAAAATCAGGTTCTCGATCAGATAAGCTATTTTCATTTCTCCACTTCTTCCCTGGAGGACACTGATAAGTTTCTTTCGCAAGATGACATACAAGCTTGCCATCATTTGCACTCTTCATCTGATTCAGTCGATTGAAAGTAAGATCAGTCATATGCTTCAACTCAATGACGTCTTTCCTCAATCTAGGCAAATCAGCAGTTTGACGATTGATCATAATTTGTAAGAACCTCGGATAAATCAGATATGACTTGCTCGTCACATTCTCCACCAGTAGATCAAAGATAACTCCTGAGAAATTGAAATCAGCCTTCAAAACCAAAGCAGCAAACATTCCTTGATAAATCTCTCTCAGTTCATCAAACCCTCCTTGCAATGGGCTTAAGCACCTCAGCACAACAAGTGACAGATATCTATACGGTGGAGTGAATCCACTCCTTTTAATCGTTGCTCTCGTAATATCACCAGAATACTTGCATCTTAACACACATCCAGTAATCTTTGTCTTTGACAACTTCTTCGGCATATTCTCATCATCCTCGAACAAGAAAGTGTTTCGAATCGTATCTTCAGAAATCTGAATCTCCTGACCACAAACAGTACTCATAATTACCTTCCTGTCATCTACAGTCTCAACTCTTGCACGTTCCCAGAACTCTCTCTGATGTGAGTAATATGTCGTACAGGGCATAGAGATAGCTGCAAACACTCTTGAACGTTTCAGAAACTCGATTACACCCTTGTACTTACCAGCATTAGGACCTTTCTCATTCAGACATGCAGTGAGATTGGAACCACTGTTAGCTTTCAATCCTGGAAGATCAATAGAAAACAGACCCCCCGAAGACTCAGTATCGGATTCATGTGCAATGTTTTCTGGATCAGCTTGAACACCTGACATTATGAAAATAACTGCAAACACAATTCAAATCAGCACAGAGTATTCATGACATATTTAGACATCACAAGGTGATCATAACAGAATATATTACATCATTCAATCTATGATACCAAAGTCACAATATCCTGTTCGAAGTACGATTATTATAGACATAGAATAGTGTATAAATGCTAACAAACTAGCATCATCAAATTACCTACTAAGCTGAAAATACATAATAACAAAGACAAACACAGAAACATAAACTCAGAAACACTTATCCCACAATGGGATTCTCTGGCACGAGCTTTTCCTCATATTGAACCACACCAAGTTTCTCAAACACATTATGCAATAAGGCTGCATACGGAAATGGTTCTTCCATCTCAAGAAAATCTTTCATCACATGAATGAGAAAGTGGCCCATATTCACTTGAATACCCTCTAGTAGGCAATACAAAAGCAGAGCTTCAGTACCAGACAATAGATTATCTCCTTCTCTCCTAAAGGTCACATTACTTTTGATTATTCTCAAGTGAATCTCATGTTATTGTGACACCTCGTCATCACTAATTTCAACCCTACCAGCATTAACTACTTTCCCTGGCTTGCATAACCTTGCAACTATGTCAGATAGTCTGAATCTGTTGGGAATCTTTCGTATATCTTTGCTAGGATACAAAATTTTAACCCCAGTGTGCGGGACATTCAATAGGTTTGAAAATTCCTCCATAGTCCACTTAAACTGATGGTCAAATAGGCCTGAGTGCACAAACTTCTTCTTACCATCTTCTAAGGCAACATTGGCATAAAATTCCCACAACAAATCAGGACAAAAGTAATCCCCAACGTTTAAGAATGCTTGACATCCAATTTGTGTAGTGACCCGAACTTTTCCATGTTTATATACATTAATTGAGATTGATGTTTACATGATTAAATGTTTCCAACATGTTAAGCAATCAAACTTGTTAAGACTTGATTAATTGAAATAGGTTTCATATAGACAATTGACCACCCAAGTTGACCGGTGATTCACGAACGTTAAAACTTGTAAAAAAAACTATATGATGACATATATATGGTTATATATATAGTTAACATGATATTATGATAAGTAAACATATCATTAATTATATTAACAATGAACTACATATGTAAAAACAAGACTACTAACTTAATGATTTTGAAACGAGACATATATGTAACGTTTATCGTTGTAACGACATTTAATATATATATATCATATTAAGAGATATTCGTACATCATAATATCATGATAATATAATAATTTAAAATCTCTTTTGATATTATAAACATTGGGTTAACAACATTTAACAAGATCGTTAACCTAAAGGTTTCAAAACAACACTTACATGTAACGACTAACGATGACTTAACGACTCAGTTAAAATGTATATACATGTAGTGTTTTAATATGTATTTATACACTTTTGAAAGACTTCAATACACTTATCAAAATACTTCTACTTAACAAAAATGCTTACAATTACATTCTCGTTCAGTTTCATCAACAATTCTACTCGTATGCACCCGTATTCGTACTCGTACAATACACAGCTTTTAGATGTATGTACTATTGGTATATACACTCCAATGATCAGCTCTTAGCAGCCCATGTGAGTCACCTAACACATGTGGGAACCATCATTTGGCAACTAGCATGAAATATCTCATAAGATTACAAAAATATGAGTAATCATTCATGACTTATTTACATGAAAACAAAATTACATATCCTTTATATCTAATCCATACACCAACGACCAAAAACACCTACAAACACTTTCATTCTTCAATTTTCTTCATCTAATTGAACTCTCTCAAGTTCTATCTTCAAGTTCTAAGTGTTCTTCATAAATTCCAAAAGTTCTAGTTTCATAAAATCACGAATACTTTCAAGTTTGCTAGCTCACTTCCAATCTTGTAAGGTGATCATCCAACCTCAAGAAATCTTTGTTTCTTACAGTAGGTTATCATTCTAATACAAGGTAATAATCATATTCAAACTTTGGTTCAATTTCTATAACTATAACAATCTTATTTCAAGTGATGATCTTACTTGAACTTGTTTTCGTGTCATGATTTTGCTTCAAGAACTTTGAGCCATCCAAGGATCCATTGAAGCTAGATCCATTTTTCTCTTTTCCAGTAGGTTCATCCAAGGAACTTAAGGTAGTAATGATGTTCATAACATCATTCGATTCATACATATAAAGCTATCTTATTCGAAGGTTTAAACTTGTAATCACTAGAACATAGTTTAGTTAATTCTAAACTTGTTCGCAAACAAAAGTTAATCCTTCTAACTTGACTTTTAAAATCAACTAAACACATGTTCTATATCTATATGATATGCTAACTTAATGATTTAAAACCTGGAAACACGAAAAACACCGTAAAACCGGATTTACGCCGTCGTAGTAACACCGCGGGCTGTTTTGGGTTAGTTAATTAAAAACTATGATAAACTTTGATTTAAAAGTTGTTATTCTGAGAAAATGATTTTTATTATGAACATGAAACTATATCCAAAAATTATGGTTAAACTCAAAGTGAAAGTATGTTTTCTAAAATGGTCATCTAGACGTCGTTCTTTCGACTGAAATGACTACCTTTACAAAAACGACTTGTAACTTATTTTTCCGACTAGAAACCTATACTTTTTTTGTTTAGATTCATAAAATAGAGTTCAATATGAAACCATAGCAATTTGATTCACTCAAAACGGATTTAAAATGAAGAAGTTATGGGTAAAACAAGATTGGATAATTTTTCTCATTTTAGCTACGTGAAAATTGGTAACAAATCTATTCCAACCATAACTTAATCAACTTGTATTATATATTATGTAATCTTGAGATACCATAGACACGTATACAATGTTTCGACCTATCATGTCGACACATCTATATATATTTCGGAACAACCATAGACACTCTATATGTGAATGTTGGAGTTAGCTATACAGGGTTGAGGTTGATTCCAAAATATATATAGTTTGAGTTGTGATCAATACTGAGATACGTATACACTGGGTCGTGGATTGATTCAAGATAATATTTATTAATTTATTTCTGTACATCTAACTGTGGACAACTAGTTGTAGGTTACTAACGAGGACAGCTGACTTAATAAACTTAAAACATCAAAATATATTAAAAGTGTTGTAAATATATTTTGAACATACTTTGATATATATGTATATATTGTTATAGGTTCGTGAATCAACCAGTGGCCAAGTCTTACTTCCCGACGAAGTAAAAATCTGTGAAAGTGAGTTATAGTCCCACTTTTAAAATCTAATATTTTTGGGATGAGAATACATGCAGGTTTTATAAATGATTTACAAAATAGACACAAGTATGTGAAACTACATTCTATGGTTGAATTATCGAAATTGAATATGCCCCTTTTTATTAAGTCTGGTAATCTAAGAATTAGGGAACATACACCCTAATTGACGCGAATCCTAAAGATAGATCTATTGGGCCTAACAAACCCCATCCAAAGTACCGGATGCTTTAGTACTTCGAAATTTATATCATATCCGAAGGGTGTCCCGGAATGATGGGGATATTCTTATATATGCATCTTGTTATTGTCGGTTACCAGGTGTTCACCATATGAATGATTTTTATCTCTATGTATGGGATGTGTATTGAAATATGAAATCTTGTGGTCTATTGTTACGATTTGATATATATAGGTTAAACCTATAACTCACCAACATTTTTGTTGACGTTTTAAGCATGTTTATTCTCAGGTGATTATTAAGAGCTTCTGCTGTCGCATACTTAAATAAGGACAAGATTTGGAGTCCATGCTTGTATGATATTGTGTAAAAACTGCATTCAAGAAACTTATTTTGTTGTAACATATTTGTATTGTAAACCATTATGTAATGGTCGTGTGTAAACAGGATATTTTAGATTATCATTATTTGATAATCTACGTAAAGCTTTTTAAACCTTTATTGATGAAATAAAGGTTATGGTTTGTTTAAAAATGAATGCAGTCTTTGAAAAACGTCTCATATAGAGGTCAAAACCTCGCAACGAAATCAATTAATATGGAACGTTTTTAATCAATAAGAACGGGACATTTCAGTTGGTATCAGAGCGTTGGTCTTAGAGAACCAGAAAATTTGCATTAGTGTGTCTTATCGAGTTTGTTAGGATGCATTAGTGAGTCTGGACTTCGACCGTGTTTTCTTTAAAAATGATTGCTTAACATTTTTGTTGGAAACTATATATTTTTAACATATGAATATTATGTGATATATTAATCTCTTAACGTGTTTGATATTATGTGATAGATGTCTACCTCTAGAATAAGTCCCATTGACTCACCTAATAATAATGAAGAGTCAAATGTAAATTGGAATGATTTGTGGACTGATTCACAAGTTCCCGAAGAGGAACCGGAAGAAGAGTCGGAACCGGAAGAAGAATCGGAACCGGAAGAAGAATCGGAACCGGATGAAGAAATAGAACCGGTGGGGGAAATAATAAAACGGTTAAGTAAAAGAAAATCCTCAACCAACCGACCAAAGTTAATTATGGTCAATGGTGTTTCCGCCAAGGAAGCAAAATATTGGGAGGATTACCAATTCTCCGATGAATCGGATTTCGACGAGAATTCCGATGATGTTATAGAAATTACCCCAACTGAATTTAAAAAGGCAAAAGAAAATAATAAGGGAAAGGGCATAAAAATAGAGAAATCTAATTCCAACCCCGATGAACTTTATATGTATCGTCAACCCCCGAAGTCCTTAAGTTGTAACAATGACCCGGGAACCTCTAAACCACCAGGTTTTTCTAAACCAATGTGGACAACGACGGCTCGTATTAGGGGAACATCATATATCCCTAGAAACTTGGCAAAACGAACCAAAACCGAAGAAGAAGAAACGAGCAAGTCGGAATAAGATAGTTGTATTCGTGTGGTGTAATATATGGAATATAGTGTTCTTATGCTTTATGATATATGTAAAAATTGCTTGTATTAATAAGTATTTTTTTTTATGAATCTAACTCTTGTCTATTTTACAGTTTAAAAACACAAAATGGATAGACAACCCAATATTTTAAGAGACCTACCCGGAGACATGATTGATGAAATCTTGTCTAGAGTCGGCCAGAATTCTTCGGCACAACTATTTAAGGCGAGATCAGTTTGTAAGACATTCGAAGAACGTTCCAAGAATGTCTTGGTTTATAAGAGACTTTCGTTTGAAAGATGGGGGATATCACATTGGGAAACCCATAAATTACGATGTGTTTACTTTGACGCATATATTGCGGGGAACCCAAATGCTATTTTACGCAACGGGTTAAGAAATTATTTTGACTCAATATATCCGAATATTGGACTTCGTGATTTAGAAAAAGCGGCTAACATGCAACATAAAGAAGCATGTTATGCTTACGGATTAGTAATGTTCGCTTCTCACCAAAGTGAGAACAAGAACATCGGGCTACAACTATTAAACAAAACGTTTCCACAAGTGACGGAGTCGGTAATTGGGGTAAGAAATGAGGTTTTTAGATTATTACGGGACTGTTGGACATTACGTAACCCTCGTCCCTTTGATGACGTTACAACACGCTGTCTTATCAACGGCCATAACGGTTATGTTGCACAAGACCAAGGATGGGAAGTAGTCCTAGTAAAACCAGAATGCATGATTTGTTTCTGGACGTATGAATTACGTGTCTTTATTGCCTTTGCCGAACGACTTGTGTACTAGCTAGAATTGTCTTCACAACTATCTTGTATCAAAGTTATTGTGTGCTATATTTCATGCTTTATGTAAAATAAGCGGTATTGTAAGTTTGTAAAATATTGTATAAAAGTTTGAACGCGAAATATTATTACAATCAGTTTTTCATATAGAATTGTAGTAGTTGAATTGTATATTAGCTACTAAGTATGAACTTAACGGGTAGGTACTACCCGAATTTAAACTTATAAAACGCTAATATGAAGAAAAAGCTTTTATAAATGAGTTCATATTATGCTACGAAATACTATTAACTACTCTTAATATTCTGTATGATTAACTTGTTCCATTTAACTATTTTGAAGGAAATGGCACCGACTACTCGACACACCGTGAATATGAATGAAGAGGAATTCCGTACTTTTCTAGCTTCAAACATAGCCGCAGTACAGGCTGCGCTACATACCAACAATAACCTTGGATCTAGCAGTACAGGAAATCGTGTAGGATGCACCTACAAAGAATTCACTACCTGCAAACCTTTGGAATTTGATGGAACCGAAGGACCGATCGGATTGAAACGGTGGACCGAGAAGGTTGAATCGGTGTTTGCCATAAGTAAGTGTACTGAAGAGGACAAAGTGAAGTACGCTACGCATACCTTCACAGGTTCTGCGTTAACATGGTGGAATACCTATCTAGAGCAAGTGGGACAAGATGATGCGTACGCACTACCGTGGTCAGCATTCAAGCACTTGATGAACGAGAAGTACCGTCCCAGAACCGAGGTCAATAAGCTCAAGACAGAACTTAGAGGGTTACGAACCCAAGGATTTGATATTACCACGTACGAAAGACGATTCACAGAATTGTGTCTATTGTGTCCGGGAGCATTCGAAGATGAGGAAGAGAAGATCGACGCGTTTGTGAAAGGATTACCGGAAAGAATCCAAGAAGATATAAGTTCACACGAGCCCGCCTCCATACAACAGGCATGTAGAATGGCTCACAAACTAGTGAACCAGATTGAAGAAAGAATTAAAGAACAGACTGCTGAAGAGGCCAATGTGAAGCAAGTCAAAAGAAAGTGGGAGGAAAACGGTGATAAGAATCACCAATACAACAACAACAACAATTACAACAATAATCGCAACAATTATCCCAACAATCGCAACATCAATCGCAACTACAACAAACGGCCCAACAACAACAACAACAACAGCAACTACAACAATCATCCCAACAACAATAATAACCGCAACAACAACAACAATCAGAAGCAACTATGCCAAAGGTGTGAAAAGAATCACTCGGGGTTCTGCACCAAATTTTGCAACAAGTGTAAAAGAAATGGTCATAGCGCGGCGAAGTGTGAGGTCTACGGACCAGGGGTTAATAGAACGAAAGGAACAAATGGTGTCGGAACGAGTAATGGCGGAGCAAGTAGTGTCGGAGCAAGTTATGCCAATGTAGTTTGTTATAAATGTGGAAAACCAGGCCACGTTATTAGAAATTGCCCGAACCAGGAGAACACGAATGGACAAGGCCGTGGAAGAGTTTTCAATATTAATGCGGTAGAGGCACAGGAAGACCCGGAGCTTGTTACGGGTACGTTTCTTATTGACAATAAATCTGCTTACGTTTTATTTGATTCGGGTGCGGATAGAAGCTATATGAGTAGAGATTTTTGTGCTAAATTAAGTTGTCCATTGACGCCTTTGGATAGTAAATTTTTACTCGAATTAGCAAATGGTAAATTAATTTCAGCAGATAATATATGTCGGAATCGAGAAATTAAACTGGTTAGCGAAACATTTAAGATTGATTTGATACCAGTAGAGTTAGGGAGTTTTGATGTGATAATCGGTATGGACTGGTTGAAAGAAGTGAAAGCGGAGATCGTTTGTTACAAAAATGCAATTCGCATTATACGAGAAAAAGGAAAACCCTTAATGGTGTACGGAGAAAAGGGCAACACGAAGCTACATCTTATTAGTAATTTGAAGGCACAAAAACTAATAAGAAAAGGTTGCTATGCTGTTCTAGCACACGTCGAGAAAGTACAAACTGAAGAAAAGAGCATCAATGATGTTCCCATTGCAAAAGAATTTCCCGATGTATTTCCGAAAGAATTACCGGGATTACCCCCACATCGATCCGTTGAATTTCAAATAGATCTTGTACCAGGAGCTGCACCAATAGCTCGTGCTCCTTACAGACTCGCACCCAGCGAGATGAAAGAACTGCAAAGCCAATTACAAGAACTTTTAGAGCGTGGTTTCATTCGACCAAGCACATCACCGTGGGGAGCTCCTGTTTTGTTTGTCAAGAAGAAAGATGGTACATTCAGGTTGTGTATCGACTACCGAGAGTTGAACAAACTTACCATCAAGAACCGCTACCCACTACCGAGAATCGACGACTTATTTGATCAACTACAAGGCTCGTCTGTTTATTCAAAGATTGACTTACGTTCCGGGTATCATCAAATGCGGGTGAAAGAAGATGATATTCCAAAGACTGCTTTCAGAACACGTTACGGTCATTACGAGTTTATGGTCATGCCGTTTGGTTTAACTAATGCACCAGCTGTGTTCATGGACCTTATGAACCGAGTGTGTGGACCATACCTTGACAAGTTTGTCATTGTTTTCATTGATGACATACTTATTTACTCAAAGAATGACCAAGAACACGGTGAACATTTGAGAAAGGTGTTAGAAGTATTGAGGAAGGAAGAATTGTACGCTAAGTTTTCAAAGTGTGCATTTTGGTTGGAAGAAGTTCAATTCCTCGGTCACATAGTGAACAAAGAAGGTATTAAGGTGGATCCGGCAAAGATAGAAACTGTTGAAAAGTGGGAAACCCCGAAAACTCCGAAACACATACGCCAGTTTTTAGGACTAGCTGGTTACTACAGAAGGTTCATCCAAGACTTTTCCAGAATAGCAAAACCCTTGACTGCATTAACGCATAAAGGGAAGAAATTTGAATGGAATGATGAACAAGAGAAAGCGTTTCAGTTATTGAAGAAAAAGCTAACTACGGCACCTATATTGTCATTGCCTGAAGGGAATGATGATTTTGTGATTTATTGTGATGCATCAAAGCAAGGTCTCGGTTGTGTATTAATGCAACGAACGAAGGTGATTGCTTATGCGTCTAGACAATTGAAGATTCACGAACAAAATTATACGACGCATGATTTGGAATTAGGCGCGGTTGTTTTTGCATTAAAGACTTGGAGGCACTACTTATATGGGGTCAAAAGTATTATATATACCGACCACAAAAGTCTTCAACACATATTTAATCAGAAACAACTGAATATGAGGTAGCGTAGGTGGATTGAATTATTGAATGATTACGATTTTGAGATTCGTTACCACCCGGGGAAGGCAAATGTGGTAGCCGATGCCTTGAGCAGGAAGGATAGAGAACCCATTCGAGTAAAATCTATGAATATAATGATTCATAATAACATTACTACTCAAATAAAGGAGGCGCAACAAGGAGTTTTAAAAGAGGGAAATTTAAAGGATGAAATACCCAAAGGATCGGAGAAGCATCTTAATATTCGGGAAGACGGAACCCGGTATAGGGCTGAAAGGATTTGGGTACCAAAATTTGGAGATATGAGAGAAATGGTACTTAGAGAAGCTCATAAAACCAGATACTCAATACATCCTGGAACGGGGAAGATGTACAAGGATCTCAAGAAACATTTTTGGTGGCCGGGTATGAAAGCCGATGTTGCTAAATACGTAGGAGAATGTTTGACGTGTTCTAAGGTCAAAGCTGAGCATCAGAAACCATCAGGTCTACTTCAACAACCCGAAATCCCGGAATGGAAATGGGAAAACATTACCATGGATTTCATCACTAAATTGCCAAGGACTGCAAGTGGTTTTGATACTATTTGGGTAATAGTTGATCGTCTCACCAAATCAGCACACTTCCTACCAATAAGAGAAGATGACAAGATGGAGAAGTTAGCACGACTGTATTTGAAGGAAGTCATCTCCAGACATGGAATACCAATCTCTATTATCTCTGATAGGGATGGCAGATTTATTTCAAGATTCTGGCAGACATTACAGCAAGCATTAGGAACTCGTCTAGACATGAGTACTGCCTATCATCCACAAACTGATGGGCAGAGCGAAAGGACGATACAAACGCTTGAAGACATGCTACGAGCATGTGTTATTGATTTCGGAAACAGTTGGGATCGACATCTACCGTTAGCAGAATTTTCCTACAACAACAGCTACCATTCAAGCATTGAGATGGCGCCGTTTGAAGCACTTTATGGTAGAAAGTGCAGGTCTTCGATTTGTTGGAGTGAGGTGGGGGATAGACAGATTACGGGTCCGGAGATTATACAAGAAACTACCGAGAAGATCATCCAAATTCAACAACGGTTGAAAACCGCCCAAAGTCGACAAAAGAGCTACGCTGACATTAAAAGAAAAGATATAGAATTTGAAATTGGAGAGATGGTCATGCTTAAAGTTTCACCTTGGAAAGGCGTTGTTCGATTTGGCAAACGAGGGAAATTAAATCCAAGGTATATTGGACCATTCAAGATTATTGATCGTGTCGGACCAGTAGCTTACCGACTTGAGTTACCTCAACAACTCGCGGCTGTACATAACACTTTCCACGTCTCGAATTTGAAGAAATGTTTTGCTAAAGAAGATCTCACTATTCCGTTAGATGAAATCCAAATCAACGAAAAACTCCAATTCATCGAAGAACCCGTCGAAATAATGGATCGTGAGGTTAAAAGACTTAAGCAAAACAAGATACCAATTGTTAAGGTTCGATGGAATGCTCGTAGAGGACCCGAGTTCACCTGGGAGCGTGAAGATCAGATGAAGAAGAAATACCCGCATCTATTTCCAGAAGATTCGTCAACACCTTCAACAGCTTAAAATTTCGGGACGAAATTTATTTAACGGGTAGGTACTGTAGTGACCCGAACTTTTCCATGTTTATATACATTAATTGAGATTGATGTTTACATGATTAAATGTTTCCAACATGTTAAGCAATCAAACTTGTTAAGACTTGATTAATTGAAATAGGTTTCATATAGACAATTGACCACCCAAGTTGACCGGTGATTCACGAACGTTAAAACTTGTAAAAAAACTATATGATGACATATATATGGTTATATATATAGTTAACATGATATTATGATAAGTAAACATATCATTAATTATATTAACAATGAACTACATATGTAAAAACAAGACTACTAACTTAATGATTTTGAAACGAGACATATATGTAACGTTTATCGTTGTAACGACATTTAATATATATATATCATATTAAGAGATATTCGTACATCATAATATCATGATAATATAATAATTTAAAATCTCTTTTGATATTATAAACATTGGGTTAACAACATTTAACAAGATCGTTAACCTAAAGGTTTCAAAACAACACTTACATGTAACGACTAACGATGACTTAACGACTCAGTTAAAATGTATATACATGTAGTGTTTTAATATGTATTTATACACTTTTGAAAGACTTCAATACACTTATCAAAATACTTCTACTTAACAAAAATGCTTACAATTACATTCTCGTTCAGTTTCATCAACAATTCTACTCGTATGCACCCGTATTCGTACTCGTACAATACACAGCTTTTAGATGTATGTACTATTGGTATATACACTCCAATGATCAGCTCTTAGCAGCCCATGTGAGTCACCTAACACATGTGGGAACCATCATTTGGCAACTAGCATGAAATATCTCATAAGATTACAAAAATATGAGTAATCATTCATGACTTATTTACATGAAAACAAAATTACATATCCTTTATATCTAATCCATACACCAACGACCAAAAACACCTACAAACACTTTCATTCTTAAATTTTCTTCATCTAATTGAACTCTCTCAAGTTCTATCTTCAAGTTCTAAGTGTTCTTCATAAATTCCAAAAGTTCTAGTTTCATAAAATCACGAATACTTTCAAGTTTGCTAGCTCACTTCCAATCTTGTAAGGTGATCATCCAACCTCAAGAAATCTTTGTTTCTTACAGTAGGTTATCATTCTAATACAAGGTAATAATCATATTCAAACTTTGGTTCAATTTCTATAACTATAACAATCTTATTTCAAGTGATGATCTTACTTGAACTTGTTTTCGTGTCATGATTTTGCTTCAAGAACTTTGAGCCATCCAAGGATCCATTGAAGCTAGATCCATTTTTCTCTTTTCCAGTAGGTTCATCCAAGGAACTTAAGGTAGTAATGATGTTCATAACATCATTCGATTCATACATATAAAGCTATCTTATTCGAAGGTTTAAACTTGTAATCACTAGAACATAGTTTAGTTAATTCTAAACTTGTTCGCAAACAAAAGTTAATCCTTCTAATTTGACTTTTAAAATCAACTAAACACATGTTCTATATCTATATGATATGCTAACTTAATGATTTAAAACCTGGAAACACGAAAAACACCGTAAAACCGGATTTACGCCGTCGTAGTAACACCGCGGGCTGTTTTGGGTTAGTTAATTAAAAACTATGATAAACTTTGATTTAAAAGTTGTTATTCTGAGAAAATGATTTTTATTATGAACATGAAACTATATCCAAAAATTATGGTTAAACTCAAAGTGAAAGTATGTTTTCTAAAATGGTCATCTAGACGTCGTTCTTTCGACTGAAATGACTACCTTTACAAAAACGACTTGTAACTTATTTTTCCGACTAGAAACCTATACTTTTTTTGTTTAGATTCATAAAATAGAGTTCAATATGAAACCATAGCAATTTGATTCACTCAAAACGGATTTAAAATGAAGAAGTTATGGGTAAAACAAGATTGGATAATTTTTCTCATTTTAGCTACGTGAAAATTGGTAACAAATCTATTCCAACCATAACTTAATCAACTTGTATTATATATTATGTAATCTTGAGATACCATAGACACGTATACAATGTTTCGACCTATCATGTCGACACATCTATATATATTTCGAAACAACCATAGACACTCTATATGTGAATGTTGGAGTTAGCTATACAGGGTTGAGGTTGATTCCAAAATATATATAGTTTGAGTTGTGATCAATACTGAGATACGTATACACTGGGTCGTGGATTGATTCAAGATAATATTTATCGATTTATTTCTGTACATCTAACTGTGGACAACTAGTTGTAGGTTACTAACGAGGACAGCTGACTTAATAAACTTAAAACATCAAAATATATTAAAAGTGTTGTAAATATATTTTGAACATACTTTGATATATATGTATATATTGTTATAGGTTCGTGAATCAACCAGTGGCCAAGTCTTACTTCCCGACGAAGTAAAAATCTGTGAAAGTGAGTTATAGTCCCACTTTTAAAATCTAATATTTTTGGGATGAGAATACATGCAGGTTTTATAAATGATTTACAAAATAGACACAAGTATGTGAAACTACATTCTATGGTTGAATTATCGAAATCGAATATGCCCCTTTTTATTAAGTCTGGTAATCTAAGAATTAGGGAACAGACACCCTAATTGACACGAATCCTAAAGATAGATCTATTGGGCCTAACAAACCCCATCCAAAGTACCGGATGCTTTAGTACTTCGAAATTTATATCATATCCGAAGGGTGTCCCGGAATGATGGGGATATTCTTATATATGCATCTTGTTATTGTCGGTTACCAGGTGTTCACCATATGAATGATTTTTATCTCTATGTATGGGATGTGTATTGAAATATGAAATCTTGTGGTCTATTGTTACGATTTGATATATATAGGTTAAACCTATAACTCACCAACATTTTTGTTGACGTTTTAAGCATGTTTATTCTCAGGTGATTATTAAGAGCTTCTGCTGTCGCATACTTAAATAAGGACAAGATTTGGAGTCCATGCTTGTATGATATTGTGTAAAAACTGCATTCAAGAAACTTATTTTGTTGTAACATATTTGTATTGTAAACCATTATGTAATGGTCGTGTGTAAACAGGATATTTTAGATTATCATTATTTGATAATCTACGTAAAGCTTTTTAAACCTTTATTGATGAAATAAAGGTTATGGTTTGTTTAAAAATGAATGCAGTCTTTGAAAAACGTCTCATATAGAGGTCAAAACCTCGCAACGAAATCAATTAATATGGAACGTTTTTAATCAATAAGAACGGGACATTTCAATTTGTTCCCAAGGACTATAGGTCTGTCGAGTCGCAATGACCTTTTGTTCCACTAAAATGGGTCGTCCGTCCACTAGCTAGAATTCTCCTACGGTCGATGTTAAACATCCATTGCCCGACAAAGGAACCACCTGACATTCTAATACAGACTACAAGCACTAGCATTAGATAGGCATAACAAATATTATCAGAAAACTAAAATTCATTCAGATTTAAAATTCACCATCGGTCCAATTAAGTGACCATCGGTCGATGGACTGGACCATCGGTCGATGGACTGGACCATCGGTCTGATGGTCTATACCTACGGTAGTTGGTCTAAACCACATTAACAAACTGATCAACTGGAGACCGACAGCCGAGTGACGAGTCATACGGCCGAGTGTAAGACACCATCGGTCGAGGGTCAAAGACCTTCGGCCGAGGGTAGTTCATCAGATCTATTTTCCCAAACTATTCAATTCGATCAAACTGTTATTTCTGGTTCGAATCCTGGTCAAAATAGTTGCTAAAGGTGCCGATTAAAACAAATACATGATCAAACTCAACAAATAACTAACAGAAATCACTCGATTTAAAATTCAAACTTCGAACACAAAATTAAAGATTTAAACTAAACGAAATCGAGTTAGATTACCTCGCTTACGGCGCTAGAATCGCAAAGGAATGATGCACAAAACACACGGACGAAAACACCTTTCTCTCTCACTTGAAAATCTAGGGTAAAATCGCTCAAAAATACACAAAGTTTTTTTTTTTTTTTTTTTTTTTTGAAAGGCAAACTCACACACCCACCTAAATCTAACTCGAATATATACACCACGAATTGTCCTAAACAGGACTCGAACCCTCAACCTCAAGGTTGTAAGGGTGACCTCGATACCGCTAAACCATTGGCTCTTTAAAAATACACAAAGTGACAGACCCGATTGACTTTGGGTCCTTTTATACTCTGTCAGTGACCATCGGCCGATGGTCTAATCCTTCGGCCCGATGGTCTAGACACTCGATCGTGTGTCTTAGTACTTCGGCCGAGGGTAATTTCATTCGGCCGGTGGTCTATGCTTTGAAAAACTTAAAAACTTAACACTTTTCGCATTCAACTTTACCTTCTTTTTCACATTCACTCCCCCTGGGACTGATCTCCACAGTATACGTCAACACGGAGAACATAAGATTCCTTTCATAGTAAACCTTTCCGAGAACTGAGTTGTTTGGCTAAATACATAAACAGAAATGCGCATGCCGCTAATCTTATGAATGCAAACAAACTCAGATATGTATGCATATGCAAAAGCACAGACATATAACTGTACAAGGTCCAGTGTGTCATGATTATCCACATTATAACAGACATAATCAGTAAAAATTAACCTTTTAGATCTGAAATAAAACAACTTCTAACATCAGTTTCATTAAACAATAGCATAAGAAGAATATATGATGTTATCAGCATAGGAACAGATAAAACTGCTTATCATTAATCACACTTCAAGAAGTGAGACACATCTTTTTGTGAGTTGACACATTAAATTGATTAAATCTTTTGATTCGGGGATCAGAACTGAACTACATTGACATGTTTTTCACAGTTCATTAACTTATTTGATAAAGCATATACAGAACAACTTTCAAATATATCAGTAAACATTTATCAACTTTCACCCCAGACTTTGATGATCACGTTATATTAATTACCTTAACACTTTTCAATGTTAGACTTTGATCACGAAGTCAGTCCTCATTTGAGATCGCACGATATTTCAGGTAGAACAATTGAGCACAACATGTTGACGCTGTCCTCTTATCACATCAATGTACTTTTAATTTGATTGAACAGAACCATCTCACGATGTTTCTAGCAACCCTGTCAGCCATGAGCTTCTACCTTAAACTTACACCTTTCGTTTCAGATAACCATGTGAATCTCAAATTTATTGCATACTTTGAAAAGACGCATACCGGCCGCTATAAACCCCATACTTAAACGGAAATCGTATGATGTATGATGTTTGATGGATGGAAGTGATAAATATATTTGAGTGATGGAACGCTAAGATATCCTCAAGAAGATATTCCCTCTATCCAGGTCAATAGGCACAATCCCTTACCACAGACAAGAGAAGTAAAGATCACCAAATGTGAGTTGAACTGAATGATTTACCACAATACAACATTCTCAACCTGGCTCTGATACCACTTTGTTGAAGCTATTCGGATCTTCGGATCGATGTTATAGTGAATTCGTGACGTTCGGGTGTCGATTTAGTCGAACCAATCAAGAATGATTGATTAGATCGAAGCCTAGAGTCGTTAATTCGACTTATGGGTTTTAGGATAGCTGTTGAATCTGAGAGAAAACACCAGGAAACCTAAATGGGTGATTAGGTGATTGGCCACAAATGAGAAACCTTAATCTCTATTTATACTCATTTGGGCTTCGGTTATTTGTCAGGCCCGTCTTGTTTGATTGATCCGAACTTGGGCCTTTATGCACCAACAATAGTAATTATATGTTATTGAATTATGGTTATGTAAGTGTTTGGATGTTTGTTTAAAAGTAATCAAATGCTATTATAATTTATAAGTAATCCCTTGTGGACACCCAAGTCAACTTTAATTCCTAGAGGCTACAACTTTTGGGTCAACCCTCAGTAGTGTAGCTTAGTTGGTCAATATGTTCCCGGCCATTGGTTCGGTCTAAACATGGCCTTCCACATACTGTCATTGAGTCATTGGGTCGGGACGTTTAAACCCTGTTGCCTATTGTCAAAGTTTTTATGAAAACTTAGGGTGTTTGGATTTGTTTTGTCGAAGTGGTCATATTATATTCACCTAAGTTACTACTTTTAAGCAGTTTTTCGATGAATTCGTGTAAAAGATAATCGAACTCGGAGTATGTAATTTTAATTATTGAAGTATCGTACTGATAATGCTAAAAACGAACATATATTTCATAGCATTATTCCTTAAGAAAGACAGGCTTTTAGTTGCAATTATTCTATTTACAAGTGATATTCGTTTAAATAATAAAAGGTGAAGACAAAAGACAGATTCGACGAATTGAAGACGCAAACAACCAAAAAGCTCAAAAGTACAAAAGACAATCAAAGAGGTTCCAATTATTGATAAGAAACGTCTCGAAATTACAAGAGTACAAGATTCAAAACGCAAAGTACAAAATATAAAATTGTACGCAAGGACGTTCGAAAATCCGGAACCGGGACCGGAGTCAACTCTCAACGCTCGACGCAATGGACTAAAAATTACAAGTCAACTATGCACATAAATATAATATAATATTTAAATAATTCTTATAATTATTTAATATATTATATTATTTATAAAACCGTCGGCAGAAGAAAACAACCAAAAATGAGCCTCCCCAGCTGGCCATGCGATCGCATGGCCTGGAAGGCATAAATCCATGCGATCGCATGAGCCCCAGTTCCAGCCCACATGCCTATAAAAATCGAGCTTTGGTGAACCAAAAACATATCCATCTTTCTCTTTTCTCTCATATATACGTAAAACATATATATATATTTATAATTTATATTTTAATTTTAATTATAATTCTAATAATAAGGGTATGTTAGCGAATATTGTAAGGGTGTAAGTCGAAATTCTGTCCGTGTAACGCTACGCTATTTTTAATCATTGTAAGTTATGTTCAACCTTTTTACATTAATGTCTCGTAGCTAAGTAATTATTATGCTTATTTAATCCAAAGTAATCATGATGTTGGGCTAATTACTAAAATTGGGTAATTGGGCTTTGTACCATAATTGGGGTTTGGACAAAAGAACGACACTTGTGGAAATTAGACTATGGGCTATTAATGGGCTTTATAGTTGTTTAACTAAATGACAGTTTGTTAATGTTAATATAAAGATTTACAATTGGGCATCCCTATAATTTACCATATACACTCAATCGGACACGATGGGCGGGGTATTTATATGTACGAATAATCGTTCATTTAACCGGACACGGGAATGGATTAATAGCCACTAGAATAATTAAAACAGGGGTGAAATTATGTACAAGGACACTTGGTATAATTAATAACAAAATATTAAAACCTTGGGTTACACTCAGTCGACACCCTGGTGTAATTATTAAACAAAGTATTAAAATCTTGTTACAGTTTAAGTCCCCAATTAGTTGGAATATTTAACTTCGGGTATAAGGATAATTTGACGAGGACACTCGCACTTTATATTTATGACTGATGGACTGTTATGGACAAAAACCAGACGGACATGTTAAATAATCCAGGACAAAGGACAATTAACCCATGGGCATAAAACTAAAATCAACATGTCAAACATCATGATTACGGAAGTTTAAATAAGCATAATTCTTTTATTTCATATTTAATTTCCTTTATTTTATATTTAATTGCACTTCTAATTATCGCATTTTTATTGTTATTGTATTGCACTTTTAATTATCGTACTTTTTAATTATCGCAAGTTTATTTTATCGCACTTTTATTATTCGCAATTTCATTATCGTTATTTACTTTATGCTTTAATTTAAGTCTTGTATTTATTTTTAATATTTTACATTTGGTTTTAACTGCGACTAAAGTTTTAAAATCGACAAACCGGTCATTAAACGGTAAAAACCCCCCTTTATAATAATAATATTACTTATATATATATATATATATATATATATATATATATATATATATATATATATATATATATATATATATATTTATATAAAAGTAAACTAATATAGCGTTAAGCTTTGTTTAAAAAGATTCCCCGTGGAACGAACCGGACTTACTAAAAACTACACTACTGTACGATTAGGTACACTGCCTATAAGTGTTGTAGCAAGGTTTAAGTATATCCATTCTATAAATAAATAAATATCTTGTGTAAAATTGTATCGTATTTAATAGTATTTTCTGTAAAAATATAAGCTATTTTATATACTACTCTGCTAAAACATCAAGTATTTTTGGCGCCGCTGCCGGGGATCTCTTAAACGCCGGAAGCGCAACGCTAATATAAAAAAAAAAGATTTTTAGTTTACTTTTATTAAAATTCGTTTTTGTAAAAATACGTTTTAAATATTCGAAAATAGAAAAAGAAAAACAAAAATATAAATATTTTTAGGAGTTTGATAAATATTTAAGTTTTATAAAGTTTCTTTATTTCCATTTTTTTTTAGTTTGTAAAAATATAAGTTTTATTTAATTAATAAATATATTTTATATTTTACAGCAAAAACAGAAAAAAAAAAATTAATTCGGCCCGAACACTGTAGCAGCCCAGCTTTTGGCCCGAAACCCTAGCCCATGCGATCGCATGGCTGGGAAACTGAGGACTCATGCGATCGCATGAGCCCTGCTGACACGCCAACTGTAGCCCTGAATCAGCATTAATTACGGGTATTATTTATTATTATAATTATAAAACCCTATTTAGTTTTATATTTAATATTAATTAAGTTTAGTTTTATTATTTAATTTATATATTTAGTTTATTTAGTTTAATTAAATTTTAAAATTAATATTTTTATAAAATAAATAATATAAAAATAATATTTTTATAAAAATTATACTTTTTACAATTTTTAGTATATTTTTATATTTTGTACTCTTTTAGCGTAATTTTTGTATTTTTCGCTCGTATTTAGTTTTAAGTCATAGTTTTTGCCATATTTATTTCTAGATTTTTAGGATTTGCCGTAAAATCCCTTAAGTGCTTTTTCTTTAGACTAAGATTTAAGTGCTTTAAAATTTTGCGACGTCTTTTTAAGTTTTAGTTTCTTTTTAAGTTATTTCCATTTGGGATTTAGTTTTTCTTGTAAGCTTTAATATTTTTAGACGACTTTTACCTATGTATCAATTATCATTCCAATTAGTAATTTCAATTTGCGATTATAATTTTAAGTTAGTTGTAGTAATAAGGTTAGGTTAGTCAAGTATTTTTAAGTTTTATAAGTTTCTTTAATTTTTCCGTCACCTTTTATTTTTCAACCATTTTTCTTTTTCAACCTTTTTCCGACGAACTCTTTTTCTTTCTTATTTCTCGCTATTCTAGTTTTAGGACATAGATTTTTATTCTACTTCTTATCTAAATTTCTTAAAATTACGAAAATTTATTTTGAGTGGTTAAATTGATAGACATCAAAATTTTTTGGTTCGTAGTAATAGTTGGATTTGTACGTGGACCGGGTTATTGGAGCCAAACAGTCCTCAATTATATTGAGACCAAACGAATCCTGCCCCTCTGCTGCATCTTTTGGCTATTCGAAACGTGGGCAAAATCAGAAAAGTCTATTGATTGGATAACTTATTATAATTTTTCTTTCCTTTTTAAAACTAATAGGATATTCAGTGAATGCACCGAGCAAGACGTTCACCACCTTTTGTACGTTCACCACCTGTAACTAGATCAAGACATTTAGCAAATTTAACCGCCGTTGATTTTTCTTTAGAATCGTCATCCAGTCAACCAAGTACTTCAGTTCAAATTTCCGATAATCCATTTTTTGAACCCGACCTCACAATTGAGAATCCGGAGAATATTCAGGAACGGTTCGTAGATCCTGAACCATTAAACTTTCATCCGGAACCACCAATCATTCAAACAGAGATTGTTGAGGAACGAACCATTAAATCAGAATCCTCTAGTGATTCCGATTCAACAAATTCAATTATGGAGAATCTGGAACCTTTAAGTATGGAAGACCGAATGAGAGCTAAACGCACTGGCCAAGGTCACGCAATTACTCATCCAGACATTAATGCGCCAGATTATGAAATCAAAGGACAAATTCTACACATGGTGACTAATCAATGCCAATTTAGTGGTGCGCCGAAGGAAGATCCAAATGAACATCTACGTACCTTTAATAGGATCTGCACACTATTTAAAATCCGAGAAGTGGAGGATGAACAGATATATCTCATGTTATTTCCCTGGACTTTAAAGGGAGAAGCCAAAGATTGGTTGGAATCGTTACCTGAAGGGGCGATCGATACATGGGATGTTTTAGTTGACAAATTTCTTAAACAATTCTTTCCTGCATCTAAAGCCGTAAGACTTCAAGCAGAAATTGTTACGTTCACACAGAAACTAAATGAAACTCTATATGAGGCATGGACAAGATATGGAAAGTTGTTAAGAGGATGTCCGCAACATGGTTTAGACACCTGTCAAATAGTACAAATATTCTACCAAGGATGCGACATCACTACAAGGAAAGACATAGATATAGCAGCTGGTGGTTCTATTATGAAGAAAACCGAAACTGATGCTTACAAAATTATTGATAACACTGCTTCCCACTCACATGAGTGGCACCAAGAAAAAGATATCGTTAGATCATCTAAAGCAGCTAGAGCCGATTCTAGCCATGACTTAGATTCCATTTCTGCAAAGATAGATGCTGTGGGAAGACGAATGGAAAAGATGACTAAGGATATTCACTCAATACGAATTAGTTGTGAGCAGTGTGGAGGACCACATTTGACAAAAGATTGTCTCAGTATTGAATTAACAATGGAACAAAGAGAGAATATTTCATACATAAACCAAAGGCCTGGAAATAATTATCAGAATAATTATCAACCGCCAAGACCGATTTACAATCAAAACCAAAATTATAATCGAAATATTCCATACAACAACCAACAAGGTCCTAGCAATCAACAAGTATCCAATAATACTTATAATCAGCAAAGACCTAATTTTCAAAACAAACCACCTCAACAAACCGATGATAAAAAGCCAAATTTAGAAGATATGATGACGAAGCTAGTTGAAACTCAAACGCAGTTTTTCACATATCAGAAACAAACCAATGAACAAAATGCTCAAGCATTTAGAAATCAACAAGCTTCTATTCAAAATCTGGAACAAGAAGTGAGTAACCTAGCAAGGTTAATAGGTGAAAGAAAACTGGGAAGTCTACCTAGTGATACAAATGCTAACCCCAGGAATGAAACAGCTAAAGCCATTACCACAAGAAGTGATACAACACTTAAACCACCGGAAATACCTGTAACTTCTGATGAAACTATTCCTACTCCACAAGAACCACAACCTGATCAAGATAAGGAAAAAGAACCGGTAGTTGAAAAAGTTAATGAAGATAACACAGTTAAGGATAAACCTTATGTTAAACCATACCAACCACCACTTCCTTACCCGAGTAAAATGAAGAAAGAGAAACTTGAAGCCGAGCAATCCAAATTCTTGGATATGTTTAAACAGATAAATGTAAATCTTCCTTTCATTGATGTGATTTCAGGAATGCCTAGATATGCTAAATTCTTGAAAGATCTAATTTCAAATAGAAAGAAAATGGAAGAACTCTCGGCTGTTACTATGAATGCTAATTGTTCAGCAGTGCTGTTGAATAAGATACCAGAAAAACTATCTGATCCAGGAAGTTTCACAATTCCATGTTTTCTGGGTAGTATTAGTTCAATAGAAGCATTGGCAGACTTAGGTGCTAGTATAAATCTAATGCCGTATTCACTATACGCTAAACTAGACCTTGGAGAATTGAAACCAACCAGAATAAGCATACAACTAGCCGATAGATCAATAAAATATCCTAGAGGGATAATGGAGAACATGCTAGTTAAAGTTGGTACTTTAGTATTTCCAGTAGATTTTGTTGTTCTGGACATGGAAGAAGATTCTCAAGTTCCTCTCATATTAGGAAGACCATTCTTAAACACGGCTAAAGCAATGATAGACGTGTTCGGTAAGAAACTGACCCTAAGTATAGAGGATGAGAGTGTTACCTTTTCAGTTGATAGAGCAATGCAACAACCACAATCTGCAGATGATACATGTTATTATATTCAAACTATAGATGCACATGCAGAATTATTAGAAGAATTTCCAGAATTACAAGGAACAGGAGAATGTTCTTTAGGAGAAGGTAATGAACCAATTGATGAAGCTGAAATGTTAGCTACACTTATAGCTAATGGATATGAACCAACAACCGAAGAAATTCAAATGCTAAAAGAAGAAGACAGATATCGATACAAATCATCAATAGAAGAACCTCCGAAATTAGAGTTAAAGCCACTTCCAAACCATTTGGAATACGCTTATTTACATGGTGAATCTGAATTACCTGTAATAATATCGTCTTCTCTTACTGAAAATGAGAAATCACAACTCATTTCTGTGTTGAAAGCTCATAAACCAGCCATTGCATGGAAGATTCATGATATTAAAGGAATAAGTCCTTCGTATTGCACACATAAAATCCTTATGGAAGAAGGTCATAAAACGTATGTGCAACGCCAACGAAGACTAAATCCTAATATGCAAGATGTAGTTAAGAAAGAGATTATTAAACTGCTAGACGCAGGTCTAATTTATCCAATCTCTGATAGTCCATGGGTAAGCCCAGTTCAATGCGTGCCTAAGAAGGGTGGCATGACTGTCATTACAAATGAGAAAAATGAGCTTATTCCTACTAGGACTGTAACAGGATGGCGTGTGTGTATTGATTATAGAAAATTAAATGACGCCACCAGAAAAGATCACTTTCCCTTACCTTTCATAGATCAAATGTTGGAAAGATTAGCCGGAAATAGTTACTATTGTTTTCTAGATGGATTTTCCGGATATTTTCAAATTCCAATAGCACCCGAAGATCAAGAGAAAACCACATTCACGTGCCCTTATGGTACTTTTGCTTACAAACGCATGCCATTTGGACTTTGCAACGCCCCTGCAACCTTTCAAAGGTGTATGATGGCGATTTTTCACGACATGATAGAAGAATGCATGGAAGTTTTCATGGATGACTTTTCAGTCTTCGGTGATACATTTGAATCATGTCTAGTTAATCTGGAACGAATGCTCCTTAGATGCAAACAATCAAACCTAGTTCTTAATTGGGAGAAATGCCATTTCATGGTTAAAGAAGGCATCGTTCTTGGACATAAAATTTCAAAAGAAGGAATTGAAGTGGATAGAGCTAAAGTAGATGTAATTGCTAAACTTCCATATCCCACCAATGTTAGAGGAATTAGGAGTTTTCTAGGGCATGCCGGTTTTTACCGACGTTTCATAAAAGATTTTTCTAAAATTGCCACTCCTATGAATAAACTCCTAGAAAAGGATGCTCCATTCATCTTTTCAGATGAGTGTATCAAATCTTTTAATATTCTTAAAGAGAAACTCACTAATGCACCGATCATGATAACACTAAATTGGAATCTACCATTTGAACTAATGTGCGATGCAAGTGATTTTGCAATGGGAGCCGTTTTAGGACAAAGGATTGAAAAACGATTTCAACCTATATATTATGCTAGTAAGACATTACAAGGAGCACAAACAAACTATACAACTACTGAAAAAGAACTCCTTGCTATTGTCTTTGCTTTTGACAAATTTCGATCATATCTCGTTCTAGCAAAAACGGTGGTCTATACCGACCATTCTGCTCTTAGATACCTATTTTCAAAACAAGATGCTAAACCAAGATTAATCCATTGGATCTTACTCTTACAAGAGTTTGATATTGAAATCCGAGATAAAAGAGGAGCAGAAAATCTCGCCGCTGATCATCTTTCTCGTCTTGAAAATCCCGAATTAGAAGTTGTAAATGAATCGGCCATACAAGACAACTTTCCTGATGAATATCTATTGAAGATAGATTATAAAGAAATACCATGGTTTGCAGACTATGCAAACTATTTAGTATGTGGATTCCTTGAAAAAGGATTATCGTACCAAAGACGAAAGAAATTCTTCAGTGATATAAAACACTATTTTTGGGAAGATCCACATCTGTTTAAAAGTTGTCCCGATGGAATAATACGCCGATGTGTATTTGGAGATGAAGCTAGTAAAATTTTAAACCATTGTCACACAGGACCAACAGGAGGGCATTATGGGCCTCAACTAACAGCAAGAAAAGTTTATGATGCTGGATTCTATTGGCCTACAATTTACAAAGACGCACACCTTCTTTGCAAATCCTGTGATGCTTGTCAAAGGGCCGGAAAAATAAGTCAACGTGATGAAATGCCACAAAATGTCATCCAAGTATGTGAAGTATTTGACATTTGGGGTATTGACTTTATGGGTCCATTTCCAAAATCTCATAATAATCTATATATACTCGTAGCCATTGATTATGTATCTAAATGGGCGGAAGCACAAGCTCTCCCAACTAACGATGCACGAGTTGTAGTCAACTTTTTAAAACGTCTTTTTGCAAGGTTTGGAACACCGAAAGCTTTAATAAGTGATCGGGGTACTCATTTCTGTAATAATCAACTTGAGAAAGTTCTTAAAAGATATGGAGTAACTCATAAAATCTCCACCGCATATCATCCACAAACAAGTGGACAAGTTGAAAATACCAACCGAGCTTTAAAACGTATTCTAGAGAAAACCGTAGGATCAAATCCGAAGGAATGGTCCATTAAATTGGAGGATGCACTCTGGGCTTTTAGAACAGCCTACAAAACTCCAATTGGAACCACACCTTTTAGACTTGTTTATGGAAAAGCATGTCATCTTCCAGTAGAAATTGAACACAAAGCATTTTGGGCTTTGAAAACATGTAATCTCGATTTACATGAAGCCGGACGTCTACGATTAAGTCAACTAAACGAATTAGAAGAATTAAGACATGAAGCATACGAAAATTCGTTAATCTATAAGGAAAGAACGAAGAAATGGCATGATAAAAGAATCAGAAGTTCAAAAGAATTTAAAGAAGGAGACAGAGTTCTTCTTTTCAATTCACGATTCAAGCTATTTCTTGGAAAATTGAAATCAAGATGGTCTGGACCATTCATAGTCAAAAGAGTTTTCCCATACGGAACGATAGAATTAATAAATTCAAATGGGATTGAATTTAAAGTTAATGGTCACAGAGTTAAACATTACATACATGGTCCGATGGAAGTCGACAACGAAGTTAATAACAATTTCGACACCACAGCTAACTAAGTGTGGGGAGAATCATGTCTTTAAAGGATAATATGTATTTCTGTTAGAGTTAGATTGTCTGTTTTCGTGTATTTCTCGAAAATGGAACCCGAATGGTCTTTCCCTAGCAGACGCTAAAGAACTAGTCTTCTCCCCCCATTCTGAATTTTTATTTTTTTTTAGGTTTTTACGAAATGAAGACTGCTTGTGAACTAAACCATGGTCTAATGCTACACGCTTTGATCACTAAACGTAATAATGACATACTACCGAGTGAATTAGTATCAGTAATCAGAGAAAGAATGGACGGAGTTAGAAAAGAATCCAGATGCGAAGATAATAAGTTACAATTTGGTAAAGGAAAATCAAAATCCGCAGCGAAAAGAAGAGCACGACACCTAGAAAGATGTCACAAATGCGGAAAATGGTCACATGGAGGTAAATGTTCAAATAATCAAACCTATTCAAATACCGAATTTGTTACTTTATGCAGAGACGGACCGTTCATATGTTTAGAAGAAAAGACACTGAATGCTCGAGGTTACGCCTATGTAGCTATGGAAAACCAATTAAACCGACTATCTTATGAATGGAATAGATCATATAACTAAGAAATCTATTTCACAGGTATGTCTGTACAGTTTTTATTTTTATTTTTATTTTTATTTTTAACCTTTTGATAATAAACGCTAATTTGTTCGCTAAAAAGTATTAAATTGGTATTAAATAAAATTAGGTTTGGCGACCGAAATTATTGATATCATTCAAAAATTTATTACATCACTGCGAAATTTAACGTTTATTCTTAAGGTATAAATATCTTTAATCAATCAACCCAAAATATTTCAAAAATTCGTCATGAGTTAAATTAGGTCTTGGAACCGAAATTACTTTACCGAAAAGAGGGGCGCATATTTTTGATAATATTTGATTGATTAAAGTGGGATAAAAAGCCAAAAAGATTTTTAATTTTATTTTTACCATGTTTTTAAAATTAATATTTAAATCTTAAATTAATATTGTAAACTTTGTAAAAACAATATTTTTAAAATTGTAAATATTTGAATTTTTAAATTAAGTTTGGTGTGAATTTTTAATTTTTAAAATATGAATTTTTAATTTTATGCATTTCAAATTTTAAGTTTGGTGTGAATTTTTAATATTAATTTTGAATTTTATATTTAAGTTGTGTGAATTTAAAAACAAAAATTTACTTTATCTCATTAAGTTAAAAATATGATTTTTAAAATTCGTCGTAAGTTGAAGACTAGGTCTTTAAACCGAAATTGCTTTACCCGAGGGAGGGACGAGAACTTTTATTATCATTATTTTTAATCTTATTGAATTAAAGTATGCCAAAAACATTAAAAAAACCCAAAAATCTTTACTTTTAAAAACAGCGCTTTGATTTGACAAATTTTAAAATTTTGTCGAGGGACAGACTAGGACAACGATCCGAAACGCCCTCGCTCCTAAAGGAAACCAAATTTTTAAAATTTAAACAATTATAAGTTTTATAAAGTATAAGGTTTTATAAAATAAAAAAAAAAAAAAAACCTGAAAACACTGTACCCGGACCCCCATGCGATCGCATGGGTTTTACACTTCAACTCCATGCGATCGCATGGAGCTGAAGTCCAGACCTGATACATACAGCAGCGTGTTCTGTCTTCCTCACCACAACACACACACATTCACGAAACTCACCCAAAAATTCACCAATTTTCGCCATTTTTCCACCGTAATTCGTCATTTTTCTTGCTCTAATCATGCCTAGATTCTCATTCCTCAGCAAATTGGTAAAAATTACACCCCTAAACTCTATAAATTCCTAGTTTTTGTGATAATTACCAATTTTTTACCTAATGCAATTTTGTTAATTTCTAGTGTAATTAGTGATAAATTGTTAGTATTTTATGCATGTATAACCTAGATTGATGCTATTTAACATGATTTGAAGCCAAAAACTTCAAATTTTTTAGAAATCTAGGGTTTGTGTTCTTGAGCAATTTGGGGCTTTTTGATATAAACAGGTTATGGCCGATTTTTGTCATGAATTATTGCTAAATTGAGTAGTGTAACATGTTTAGATAGTTAAATGATCCAAACAATGATCCTAAACATGATTTTTGGAGATTAAAGTGGACTTTTTAAGTCCAAAATTCATGAACTTGATTTATTTGATATATTTGCCATTTGAGACTTGTTAAATTATTAGTAATGAATATTTTGACATGTTATTTGAGTTAAATGCTTATGAATTTTGTATACATTTTCATATGTGCTTATTTGAAAAATGTAGAATTGTGAAAAATTGTGAAAATGTGTATAAGTTTAATTTTGATTTAACATGTTATAGTGATTGTTTTAAGTTGTTATTTTGCTAACACTAATGCATATTTGGATGCACAATTTTTGTGTTTAATGTGTTTTACAGAGAGCCGACACTGGAGGTTCAGGAGCATCATCATCTAGACGACCAGCACCAGCACAAGAACCACAGCCAGAAATGCAACACGAACAAGAACCACAACAGGAACAACAACAGCCTGATCAGCACATACCTTATTATGATCCGGTACAGTTTGTTGATGAATTCATAGTATTCCCAATGAGGCCGCCAGTAGAATTCCCAACGATTCCTGAGCACACTCTACATCCTAATCTGAGATTTGATAGAAGATGGAGAGATTACGAGACATATCAAAGGAACAAATTCAAATTGGTAACAAAAAATGTAGAGGTGCCAAGGGTAATTGATTGGGCCCCTTTGGAAACGGTCCATCTAGCTGACCGTGTTAGACAGCTTTTAGTTCAAAGGTATGGCAGTTCTTCTTTTACAGATTGGGAACGTCTTTTCACCATTCGTAGACCTGTATATAAGGAATGGTGTGTTGAGTTGATGAGTACTGTATCACTTGATACAAATATAGTTAGAATAGATGATAGAAGATTTCTTAGGTTTATCCTTGGCGGTAGGATGTACAGAATGTCCATGCTGGACATGGCCAGGGCCTTACAGATATATACTCCTGGTGAGTTGCTATTACCCGATTGTACAAACTTGATTCATTATGGTGAACGGGTAGATAGTAACTTTGACGCTGACGCCATTTGGAGGCGTATGTCACATTTTGATGTTTTTACACGAGCAGGAGGACACTCCTATACACATATTGACAGAGCTGAGCTTCGTATTATTCATAGATTTTTGGCTAACTCGATTACACAAAGAGGTCATAATAAAGAAAAAATTACCTTATATGATTTATTCTACCTAAAGTGTATTCGGGATCCTAGAAGCTTTGTCAATATCTCTTACTGTGTTGCTTTTTATTTATCTAAAATGGTAGAGGGAATGCAGGACGGGAGTATAATAGGAGGAGGTATTTTTGTTACTCTCATTGGAGAGTATTTAGGTGTTGATAGGAACCAAGGGGGTCCATTACAGATTTGTAGAGAACAGGTTAAGCCCTTAGGATTGAAAGTTTATGTGGGTGCTAAGGTATTGAAAAGTAGACGTAACCAGGCAGTACCCTATGAGGGATCTCATCCTCAGGTAGAGAGAGGCTCAGACGAGGAAATGGAGGAGGCGGAAGACATTAGGGATGTCTTTCGAGATGCTATTCTTGACGTCCACGTTCGTATAGATGAGGAAGCAATGACGAACGCGGCAAGACATAGTATGTATGAGCAGTGGAACTCCGAGCGAGTATACGAGGATTATAGGCGACTCCAACACGATAGCTGGTTAGTTCATCAGCACCAAATCATGAGCCAGCTATCATATCAGGTACCAAATAACTATGTACCTACTCGACCTGCTCATTTTCCGCCACATAGCCCCGATATCCGACCACCCTTTAACCGGTATGACTATGACCAAGCCTATCAGAACACCTATAACCAACAATGGAACCCACCCGATGAGATGAACTGGAACCCCTATCCAGATTGATTTAGTTCCATTTGGTTATTTTTATGATTTTTATGTTTTTATCTTTTGACTTTTTCATGTTTAAACTTATGTTATTGGATATATTTGTGTAATTTTTATTATTTTATTATTATTGTGTACTAATATTTCATATTTAGAATTTGAAAGTGGGATATTAAGTCCCATTTCAAATTGCCATGCATGATTATATTTGTATGTATGTATATTGTCGATTGTACAAAACAGGGTAAAACAGCGCATTTTCAAAGACTGGCATTAAGTTCAGCAAAAGCTACTAATTTTGACGACAAGATGACAAATAAATGTGATGTAACAACAGACGAAATGAACAAATGATATGCACCGTTTATCATTCAGCAAACAAACGCCTGCCCAATTGGTAAAATTTAATCATTTCTACGCTAATCACCCTCAATAATTTAAATTGTACTGATTTCTTGCAAATGAGGACATTGCAAGATCTAAAGTGTGGGAAGGGGTTAAATTCTTTCGGATTTTTAAAATTTTTTATCTTTATACACTTGGTTACCATTAAAAATACTAGTAACGTAGTAGTTGTATTATAATCTAGTGCTCTCTGATAATAAAGAACAGCCCTAGTCTTATATACTGACTACCCAATTCTAGTAAAAATTTTCAAAATTTTCAATTAAATGAACTCAAAATCATGTTTATACATATTTATGAACGATAAAACTAGGTGTTAACACCGAAATTATTGTAACCTCGGAAAGGACATAAATTGAGAAACAAACCAAAATGTTGAAATTCATTTAAAAATGGAATAGAGGACGATAAAAAAGGAAAATAAAAGCCAAGTGTGGGAAAATTTACCAAGTTATCTTAAACATATGTCACATATATCTGTAACAAATAACTGAAAATACTTTTGCTTTGGACTAAACTAAACCATTTTACCCGATGAGAGAAAAGAAGAGATGGATCTACACGATGAATCAATTCCATCATTAAAAGGAAGTAAAGTCTTCCGAAAAAGACACGCGCTTCTTGATTTAGGTCAAGAAGTTGTCGTCTAGACCAGCTGTAGGTTGACGAAAAATCTAGAAAAGTCATCTCTAAAATCAGCAAGAAATCCACGGACCTCAGCATAAAACAGGGTCGCCAAGTGGTCAGATTTATCCTAACCATGAGAAGGATTTATCTCGTACAATGGGGGGCACCATGCAAATTAGCTGGATAAGACTAATGAATCAGATCCCCAGAAAGGATAATCTCCTTAAAGATTAAAAATCAGCTTTTAAGACTGATATTACTCAATCCTAGAGATTGACCTTAAAGATTGAGAATTACAAACTCATGGAATTCGATGATATCTAAACTCAAGCTTGAACGAGAAAATATTTTGATCAAATTAAAACCGATTTGTTTTCTGAAAACCCATTTTCGATGCGTTCATTACCATTGAACGTAAAATCCTAGGAATTCACCTGGAATTCATTAGGTCACCTAAACCAAATCGGGTGTCAACCGTAAGAACGGTGGTTGCATAGTGGTCAAAGACAGGACCTTGTGCCAGACCGAAAAATCATAAGGGTGAGCTTTACTATTGCTCCTACCAAGGATAGTAATTGCATCCGACACGTTATAGACCATAATTAAAAGCATGTCAGGGGACATTACCTTAACAGTTGCTTGTTCAACGCTCTCCTTTACAACCAGACGATAGTTTATCGAAAGGTAATATACGGGACAAGTAAACTGGACGTTTTGCTTTCCAAATACAAGGTTAGCAAGTGGGTGACACAAAACCGCAAGTTTTGAGCTAAAATTTTCAAATCTGAAACCCACCAAACCCACAAAAATATTTTGCAAACACCGGTGAAGGGTTATTCCGGAAAACTTATCTAGGGTAAAAGCTAGATTGAATTTTCAAAAGATCAAATATTTTCATAAAGATCCAATTTCCTTAAGGATCTACATTTTCATAGTCATGTGGGACTGTAAACCGCCTTTCAAATGTGCACTTTGCTTTGGAAACCGAAAGTAAATCGGCTATTTGATTGCAAGTGTCGTTGACCTAAACCCGAGGCAACTGTGGATGACACACCTACCTTTAACCATGGTTATATCGTTACTGTCATTGTTTATACCGCCGTATAGAAATCACTGATGTACAAAGTGTGAAGAATAAAGAAGTGATTCTAGTATTTCAAGACGATATTGCTTGAGGACAAGCAACGCTCAAGTGTGGGAATATTTGATAATGCTAAAAACGAACATATATTTCATAGCATTATTCCTTAAGAAAGACAAGCTTTTAGTTGCAATTATTCTATTTACAAGTGATATTCGTTTAAATAATAAAAGGTGAAGACAAAAGACAGATTCGACGAATTGAAGACGCAAACGACCAAAAAGCTCAAAAGTACAAAAGACAATCAAAGAGGTTCCAATTATTGATAAGAAACGTCTCGAAATTACAAGAGTACAAGATTCAAAACGCAAAGTACAAAATATAAAATTGTACGCAAGGACGTTCGAAAATCCGGAACCGGGACCGGAGTCAACTCTCAACGCTCGACGCAATGGACTAAAAATTACAAGTCAACTATGCACATAAATATAATATAATATTTAAATAATTCTTATAATTATTTAATATATTATATTATTTATAAAACCGTCGCCAGAAGAAAACAACCAAAAATGAGCCTCCCCAGCTGGCCATGCGATCGCATGGCCTGGAAGGCATAAATCCATGCGATCGCATGAGCCCCAGTTCCAGCCCACATGCCTATAAAAATCGAGCTTTGGTGAACCAAAAACATATCCATCTTTCTCTTTTCTCTCATATATACGTAAAACATATATATATATATATATATATATATATATATATATATATATATATATATATATTTATAATTTATATTTTAATTTTAATTATAATTCTAATAATAAGGGTATGTTAGCGAATATTGTAAGGGTGTAAGTCGAAATTCTGTCCGTGTAACGCTACGCTATTTTTAATCATTGTAAGTTATGTTCAACCTTTTTACATTAATGTCTCGTAGCTAAGTAATTATTATGCTTATTTAATCCAAAGTAATCATGATGTTGGGCTAATTACTAAAATTGGGTAATTGGGCTTTGTACCATAATTGGGGTTTGGACAAAAGAACGACACTTGTGGAAATTAGACTATGGGCTATTAATGGGCTTTATATTTGTTTAACTAAATGATAGTTTGTTAATGTTAATATAAAGATTTACAATTGGGCATCCCTATAATTTACCATATACACTCAATCGGACACGATGGGCGGGGTATTTATATGTACGAATAATCGTTCATTTATCCGGACACGGGAATGGATTAATAGCCACTAGAATAATTAAAACAGGGGTGAAATTATGTACAAGGACACTTGGTATAATTAATAACAAAATATTAAAACCTTGGGTTACACTCAGTCGACACCCTGGTGTAATTATTAAACAAAGTATTAAAATCTTGTTACAGTTTAAGTCCCCAATTAGTTGGAATATTTAACTTCGGGTATAAGGATAATTTGACGAGGACACTCGCACTTTATATTTATGACTGATGGACTGTTATGGACAAAAACCAGACGGACATGTTAAATAATCCAGGACAAAGGACAATTAACCCATGGGCATAAAACTAAAATCAACACGTCAAACATCATGATTACGGAAGTTTAAATAAGCATAATTCTTTTATTTCATATTTAATTTCCTTTATTTTATATTTAATTGCACTTATAATTATCGCATTTTTATTGTTATTGTATTGCACTTTTAATTATCGTACTTTTTAATTATCGCAAGTTTATTTTATCGCACTTTTATTATTCGCAATTTCATTATCGTTATTTACTTTATGCTTTAATTTAAGTCTTGTATTTATTTTTAATATTTTACATTTGGTTTTAACTGCGACTAAAGTTTTAAAATCGACAAACCGGTCATTAAACGGTAAAAACCCCCCTTTATAATAATAATATTACTTATATATATAAATATATATATATATATATATATATATATATATATTTGTATTTCTATAAAAGTAAACTAATATATCGTTAAGCTTTGTTTAAAAAGATTCCCCGTGGAACGAACCGGACTTACTAAAAACTACACTACTGTACGATTAGGTACACTGCCTATAAGTGTTGTAGCAAGGTTTAAGTATATCCATTCTATAAATAAATAAATATCTTGTGTAAAATTGTATCGTATTTAATAGTATTTTCTGTAAAAATATAAGCTATTTTATATACTACTCTGCTAAAACATCACGTACTAAAACGTACATCTAGACTCCCGTTAGCCCATTAGGTAAGTGTTATTCAATGTGTTATGCATCCCACAAAACATATTGTGTGTAAAAAGTTTGTTAATTTTGTATTGTTTATGGGGGTTTAAAAAAATGTAACAAAATGCTTTAATATTGCCAGGGAACTGATTATGAAGAATTTGTAAAGGCAGCAATTACTAATAATGATATTCAATTTGTTGAGACTAATAACACGCAGATTGCAAGTGTTGTATTTCCAGATATTAAGTTTAGTAAACTGTTTCTTGGTATTGTTAAAAGCGACCCAGAAAGATACACTTCATATGGTACATTGAAGATTCGGTAATGTGTTATTCCCTCATTTGTTATGCATGGACCGCGTATGATCAATCCTAAAATAGATGCTAGGATCTTTAGGGAATTGAGTGCAATGAGGGGTGGATGGTGGTGTTGATAATGTTTTTGGAACCTTATGATCGTCTTTCACTTAGATTCAAGTGATCAATCACCATGTCCCGGTATTGATTGCATTACCTTGGCTCGATTATGATTGATACTTGGGCGTAGTCACAAGTGAATCATAAAGACTAGATCAATTGCACAGAATCAACAACCTAAAATCCCTATTTATAGGTTTAGGATTTTCGCGGAACCAATGTTCGCGCACACTTAGCAAATCCGCAATGTTTATGCGGGACATCTTTGCAATCCCAATTTATGCGGGCATCTGCAATGTTATAGCGCATTAGGAAATTGCTGTTAATTTCTGCGGCTCTGATAGCACTTGTTCTTGGATTGCCTTTTGCACTAAAAATATGTACAGTAAGTATAGAAGTGACTGTTTTGACACACTAAATAATGGATGGGTCGACTAAGTATCACTATATAAGGGAACGGGTCAAACGGGTGAACAGGTTCAAAGTCGCATAAATTCTACTGAAATGGGTCGATTGCGGCTGTTTTTGTAATATGCATATTAAATGTTTGCGGGTCAACCCAACCTGACTTGGGCTATTTCATCCCGTACCCATCTTGACACTTCCAAGTTAGTGTCACTATTGATAAAATGTTTTCTTTGTACTTGTATTTATGTTTGTTTTGTTTCTCATGTTCAAGTGAACTAAACAACACGGCAACTTATACAAGCTTTTAGCTCTCTACCTATTAAATAACGTTATTTACTTATATACATTTTGTAGAAGATACTTTCGAGAAGGACAAGATTATACAATTTTTGAACGATAACAAGTTTCCATTGGTCACTATTATAACCGAGTTAAATTCCGCCAAAGTTTTTTCCCTTGATAAACTTCAGGTAACTATCATTTTTCAAGTATCAGTTATAATTTCACCATGTTCTTTAACATTGTCGTAAATGAAGTTAGTACCTATATACAAGGTGTTTGGATGTGCATTTTAAAAGTGATTATCTGATATGGAGTAATAAAATATCAAAAATCAGATATCGGATATTTGTTTTAAATATAGTGGCATGTTGGAAACAAATTGTGAATGTGTTCCAGGTTTATGTCTTTGCAGAAGTCACAATTTCAAGAAATTACTAGAGCCATTTCAAGATGCTGCAAGGAAGTTTAAATCAACGGTTCACAACTTAGAGTCATTATTTGTTGGACGGTGGTAATAATACCACATGTTTTTTATTTGGCTTAATTCTCATTCTAGAATTGCATGCCATATATGAAAGTCAAATTCAACTATACGGCTACTTTGATATTTTGCATGCACATGGAAATTAGAAGGATGGCCATATTAAAGTCTGGTGATTCACACAAGCCTTCACCAACCATTCTCTACTATAAAAGAAGAAGAGAAGCTGTTATATTGATCATCCCATTCTTCACATATCCCATCCCAAATATTACATACTTGGAAGAGTTCACTAATAACTCTTGTAAAAGTATTAAGAGAAAGAGTTAATTACTCTTGTTCTTGTGAGAAACATTATAGAGTGAGGGAAGTGTAATAATCTAGTGAGAGGTCCAAATACTTCATTAATATTTTCGGTGCCTAGATTAGAGTGATACATTGTAACCTCGGGTTTGCCATATTTGCTAGTAAAATTCATCTCTGCTTCCGCCCCGTGGACTAGGCCTCACGCCGAACCACGTAAATTCTTGTGTCTTTATTTATTGCTTAATTGTTCTATTAATTTCTCGGGTCTTGAAAGTGCGCTAAATCACAACAAACTGGTATCAGAGCTATAGCTGTGATTAAATATACAAGATGACGATAATAAGGTCCGACGTAGAGAAATTTAATGGCCAGAACAATTTTGGTCTTTGGCGAATGAAGATGCGGGCTCTACTGAGCCAACAAGGTTATTTGTAAGCTTTAAAAGGGAGAGAACATCTACCCGAAAAGTTGACAGATAAAGAAAATGATGAACTTCTGGAAAAGGCACACGGCATGATTATTCTAAATCTTGCCGATTGTGTGCTTAGAGAAGTTGCGGCAGAAACCACACCGGATGTACTTTGGAAACAGCTAGAAACTCTATATATGACTAAGAGTCTCAAGAACCGGTTGTAAATGAAACAACGGTTGTATACTCTTCGGATGAAAGAAGGTTCACTAAATGATCACATCGATGAGTTCAATAAAATAATTTTGGACTTGAATAATATTGGTGTGAAAATTGATGATGAAGATCAATCGTTAATTTTCTTATGTTCCTTGCCAAAATCGTACGAGCATTTGGTTACAACTCTACTATATAGTAGAAAAACTATTTCCATGAAGGATGTCAAATCTACCTTGAACTCTAGAGAGTTAAGGAAGAAATCCTCGGCGGATTATCTGGAAGAAAGTGCAGAAGGTTTGGTGGCAAGAGGAAGACGTAACGATAGAGCATCAAGTAGTAACAACAAAGGTCGTTCTAGATCGAAACCAAGATCTAGAAAGATCAAGTGTTACAATTGTCACAAGGAAGGTCACATGTGTAGAGACTGTCCAGACTTAAAAGGAAAAAGAGAGACTTGGAATGCAGCGGGAGCCGATAAAGTTGCCGCGGTTGCAGAAAATGATTCTGATGGTGCAAATGTTCTTAGTGTTACCGATGGCCTCTCAAGTAATGAGTGGATTCTTGACTCGGGTTGTTCTTATCATATGTGTCCTATTAGGGACTGGTTTACTACCTATCAACAAATAAATGGTGGTAAAGTCCTTATGGGAAACGATGTAGCTTGTAAGATTGTTGGCATAGGAACGATCCAAATCAAGATGTATGATGGCACGGTGAGGATGTTGACAGATGTCAGGCATGTTTCAGAATTGAAGAAGAATCTTATTTCCTTGGGTACGCTGGACTCCATCGGCTGCGAGTATCGAGCCCGAGGTGGAGTACTAAAAGTCTCTAGAGGTGCACTTGTCGTGATGAAAGGTGAAAGGTGTAACGGCCTTTACCTGTTAAAAGGTAGCACGGTTACTGGTGCGTCTGCAGTTTCTTCATCGGCTAAAGATGTAGATACCACCAAGTTATGGCACATGCGCCTTGGGCACATGAGCGAGAGAGGAATGATGGAGCTTAGTAAACGAGGTTTGTTGTGCGGTCAGAATATCGGAAAATTGGAATTCTGCGAGCACTGTGTATTCGGAAAACAGAGCCGAATAAAGTTTGGCATAGCCGTTCACAGGACGAAAGGTACTTTGGATTATATCCATTCAGATCTTTGGGGTCCATCTCATGTTCCTTCAAAAGGTGGTGCGAGATACATGTTAACCTTTATTGATGACTATTCAAGAAGAGTGTGGGTTTATATCCTTAAACGTAAGAATGAAGTTTTTGTCAATTTCAAGCAATGGAAGATGATGATAGAGAAGCAGACTGGAAAGTTCATTAAGTGCTTGAGAACTGACAATGGACTGGAATTCTGTAAAGGCGAATTCAATGAGTTCTGCAAGAACGAAGGCATTGTGAGACACCACACAGTACTGTTTACACCACAACAGAATGGCGTTGCAGAACGGATGAATAGAACGCTCCTTGAGCGAGCGAGGTGTATGCTCTTAAATGCAAAATTACCAAATATATTTTGGGCTGAAGCTGTCAACACAGCTTGTTATTTGGTAAATCGGTCTCCATCAACGGCAATTGATTGTCAAACTCCTTTGGAGAAATGGTCAGGTTCCCCTGCAAGTTACCGTGATTTGAAGATATTTGGTTGTCCTGCTTATGCTCATGTGAAAGATGGTAAACTTGAGCCGAGGGCCAAAAGATGCATATTTCTAGGGTATGCAGATGGGGTGAAGGGTTATAGATTGTGGTGCCCTGATGGTAAATCATCCCGATTTCTTATCAGCAGGGATGTGACATTTGATGAGTCTGCTACGTTGAAAAAGACAAAGGAGGAACAAGTAGTTGCTGAAAAAGATCGCGAAGTTGAAGAGCAGGTGGAGCAAGAAATAGAAGTTCCACAAGGAGTAGTACAAGATACTCCCGTCGAGCCCGTTGTAGAAGACGTACATGACTCTGGTGTTGATCAAATGACACCAGAAGATCAGTCAGATGAGCAACATGATCTACAGAATTATAATATAGCAAGAGATAGAGAACGACGAGCAATAAAACCACCACAACGGTTCGGGCATGCAGATTTGGTAGCTTATGCCCTGAGTATGGCAGAAGATATAGAGGTCCAAGAACCTGCTACATATCGTGAAGCTATTAGTGGCCCAGAATCTGCAAAGTGGTCTATAGCTATGAATGAAGAGATGGAGTATCTTTACAAGAATCATATGTGGGAGCTAATGAAACCTCCTAAAGGTCAGAAGATTGTTGGATGCAAATGGATCTTCAAGAAGAAGGACGGAATTCTGGGTGTAGAAAATGAAAGGTTCAAAGCACGCCTTGTAGCAAAAGGCTTTACTCAGAGAGAGGGAGTTGACTTTAATGAAGTTTTCTCACCGGTCGTAAAGCATACATCTATTCGCGTGTTACTTGCCATGGTTGCTTTACTTGATATGGAACTGCAACAACTAGATGTCAAGACGACATTCTTACATGGTGAGTTGGAGGAACGGATCTTTATGTGCCAGCCAGAGGGATTTGTGGTCAAAGGAAAGGAAGATTATGCTTGTTTGCTGAAAAAGTCATTATATGGCTTGAAGCAATCACCTCGACAATGGTATAAGCGGTTTGACGTATTCATGACTAGTAAATGTTACTCACGGAGTGATTATGATAGTTGCGTATATCACAAGAAGCTTCCTGATGGCTCGTACGTTTATTTACTGTTATATGTGGATGATATGTTGATTGCTTCGAAAAACATGTCAGAGATCGATCTGTTAAAATCTCAACTCAAAAGTGAGTTTGAGATGAAAGATTTGGGTGCAGCTAAGAAGATATTGGGAATGGAGATTATCAGAGATAGATGTGAAGGAAAATTGTATTTGTCACAAAAGAAATATATTGAGAGGGTTCTTCAGCGTTTTGGGATGGATAACTCCAAACCGGTTAGTACTCCACTTGCTGCACATTTCAAACTTTCATCGGCGTTGTCACCGGAAACTGAGGAGGAGGTGGAGCATATGTCACATGTTCCATATGCTAGTGCTATGGGTAGCATCATGTATGCTATGGTATGTACTAGACCGGATATTGCACAGGCGGTAAGCATGGTGAGTAGATATATGGATTGTCCAGGGAAAGCTCATTGGAAAGCGGTGCAATGGATTCTTCGGTACCTCAAAGGGACAACTGATATTGGCTTAGTATTTGATAGCGGTGGTAATACTAATGTTACCGGATACGTTGATTCAGACTATGCTGGTGATTTGGATCGGAGGAGGTCTCAGACTGGTTATGTTTTTACTCTCGGAAGATGTGCTATTAATTGGAAAGCAACATTACAATCGACGGTTGCTTTGTCAACAACTGAAGCGGAATAAATGGCTCTGACTGAGGGTGTGAAAGAAGCAAAGTGGCTGAGGGGTTTGGTTGGTGATCTGGGTTTGCAACAGGACGAAACTGTGGTGCATTGTGATAGCCAGAGTGCCATACATTTGACTAAAAACCAAGTGTATCATGAGAGAACCAAACACATTGATGTACGGTATCACTTTATTCGTAAAGTCATATCTGAAGGAGTTATAATGGTCAAGAAGATTGGTACGGCAGATAATCCGGCAGATATGTTGACTAAGCCCGTTACTACAAACAAGTTCGAACATTGTTTGGACTTGGTGGGCGTTCGAAGAAAGTGATGAGCCCGAGAGGGCTGACAGTAAGCAGAGATTGATAACAGATAGCAAATGAATGGAATGTTCACCAAGGTGGAGATTTGTTGGACGGTGGTAATAATACCACATGTTTTTTATTTGGCTCAATTCTCATTCTAGAATTGCATGCCATACATGAAAGTCAAATTCAACTATACTGCTACTTTGATATTTTGCATGCACATGGAAATTAGAAGGATGGCCATATTAAAGTCTGGTGATTCACACAAGCATTCACCAACCATTCTCTACTATAAAAGAAGAAGAGAAGCTGTTATATTGATCATCCCATTCTTCACATATCCCATCCCAAATATTACATACTTGGAAGAGTTCACTAATAACTCTTGTAAAAGTATTAAGAGAAAGAGTTAATTACTCTTGTTCTTGTGAGAAACATTATAGAGTGAGGGAAGTGTAATAATCTAGTGAGAGGTCCAAATACTTCATTAGTATTTTCGGAGCCTAGATTAGAGTGATACATTGTAACCTCGGGTTTGCCATATTTGCTAGTAAAATTCATCTCTGCTTCCGCCCGTGGACTAGGCCTCACGCTGAACCACGTAAATCCTTGTGTCTTTATTTATTGCTTAATTGTTCTATTAATTTCTCGGGTCTTGAAAGTGCGCTAAATCACATTATTACACTACAATCTGATATTAAACTTAAACCTCATAAAAATCTCACATTTCTTTATTATATTCTGTTGATGCAGTTAATGAATGTATTTGTAGACGTTCAAAAGATAATCTTCGAAGCCTTTCTTAACTTTTTCGGGCTCGAAGATACAGAAGACACTCTTCTTAGTGTCGTCTTTCAACATCTCTGAAAGTTATTAAACATCTTTTTTTCGATATTAGTTACAGATAATCAGGTAGAGTAACTTTTTATGATATTCTTACTATATATTTATATTTGACAGGTAACTGCTTTTGATTACAAAAGTGGTGCAAAGTATCTGTTGGAGGTCACAGATCCAACTCCGGAAACAATAGAAGTATCAATTCAATCACTTTGTTCTTTTTTTTATTACTCATACGAATGTGATTATTTGATACTAAAGATATTTTTTGTACTAATTTTTAGGAATGTGGTTCAGGACTTATAAAGGGTATTGTGCCTCCGTTTTACAATTCTTAATCAATACCAGATAATGTGAGATTCTTATTATATATTGCTGTTTAGGTGGCAAAATGGGCAGTTGCCCAGTTGGGACGCGTGTGTATTGGGTCAAAACCAGATTAATGTTGGAATCATAACTATCTTTTCTCGTGTTACTAATAGATAATAATCATTATCTTGATTGATTCTGAAATTGCAGAAAGGTGCAGACATTTTAACTGTTGTTGGAAAATCGTTCGGACTTGTTTTTAACTAGCCCAAAGAACTTCATTCTAGAGGTTTGTTTGTGTTCTTACAACTTTTAACCATATAATTTATTCGTTACATATAATATTATTAACACGGGACACATTTGTGTTTGTTTTCAGTTTAACTATATTTTGATTTATTTGTTGACTTTATATGTTGATCATATTCAAGATACACACACTATCAGTTAAAACTGTGAAACCGTAAGCAAACAAGTGGAGAAGCTTGCAGAACACTTCAAGGGGTTGGATAATTTGGTTTTTGCGAAGATAGATGCTTCTGTAAATGAGCACCCAAAACTGGAGGGTTGTGTTTTTCTATTACTTAGAGGTGTCAAAATGGGTGGGTTGGGTTGGGTTATGGGTCAATATGGGGATTTTTCTTTTGAACCGCCAGGTTGGATTAACCCGAGACACCTTAAAGTTCTCAAAAATATTTAGCTTGATTACCAATTATATTATTTATGTAATTATTAGTTAATTGTTAATATAAATGATTTTTGAGGTTTTATGTATTATGACATTTACACTTTATATATATATATATATATATATATATATATATATATATATATATATATATATATATATATATATATATATATATATATATATATATATATATATAAGTGATTTTCGTCCTGTTTCCTTTTAGCTCAGTTCGGCACGTTAGAGATAAAATGTGTCCTGTTCTGCATAACACTTCTGTTCTACTAAGTGAGCAACAAGTCGAACCCAGTGAGTCATTAGCTTCACGACGCTATATTTGGTCTCAAAGATTGTTTTTCAGGTTAACTTTGAGGTCGTATGGTCATAATTTGTGCAGATCAAGCTGCCTACGAAGTTGAGTTCAAAAGAATTGACGACACTAATCAACAAATATCTAAAAGAACAGGCACATGATGAACAACGTGTGGAAAAATACGAGCTTTGGAATGATTAGGATGAGATTATAGACTATGAAATGCTTAAAAGGGTAATTTTTGGAAAACACGATATTAGGAAAGAGGATTACCATTTTAGGTTTCGGGTTGATTATTATCGACCCTCACACATGTATCACAAAACATAATTTGATCTTTTTTTGATTACATGTGTAATATTAACGAGCGGGAATATGTCCGCGCGTTGCCGCATGACGTGATTTTGCTATATACCTTACACACAATTTCAATGTTTTATAACTAAAATACGCAAATTAAATATTTATATATAGACACTTCAACGAACGAGTACCATAATGAATCCATGGTTACGTATGAATTTTTTTTTTTGTAAGAAATAAATAACATTAAAACATGCTAATGTTCATGAGCTTTTCGAGTTTAGTATATATGTTAATGTTAATGTTAATAATAATTAATGTTAATGTTAATATTAAACATGTTCCGCTTAGAAGCAATCTCTTTATCCGGCGAATCGCGAGAGGGATGACTCTCTCTACTCTTGTGAGTGTTTCACTCGGGGTGGAGAAATGATTTCTCTTTATTCAAGGATAGAGGAATGATTGTCTACGTCCCACCTCCCCCATACCCCATACATATGTGATTGGGTTTTGTTGTTGTTGTTGTAAGGGTATATCTGTCTTTTTATTACACTCAAGTCAAAACGGATTGTGTCAAAGGTCAAGATGACCCAAGCTTTCTTTGTAATTTTAGTTAATAGTCACACTGTAAAACATAAATCACTTAAATTATTTTTTGGACTTAAAAAATAAACAAAACTAAATTATTAAGTTATTAATCATAATAACTTTCTGAATTACTTGTGCAGTTTGTCAGAACATTGAATAGCATTGTTAGATATTGGCACATAGTACTTGTGGTAAATGGTAATATGTTCATTCTTTAAGAAAAGTCTATGTTGCAATCTTTTTTCTTGTACTTGGTGGGTTAGAGCTTAATGACAGTTCCTTCTTAAATAGCAAAACTGTATTAGCAAGACAAGGCAAACAATTGCTAAAAAGTCTGTTTAACTTTTGAAAAGTTGAGATATAATTGAAGCTAAAAAGAGCAACAAGAAGATACAACCCACCAAAAAAACACGCAAGAAGTGAGCCAAAAGTAAAAAAAAAAAAAAAAATTTAAATGGCAAAGCACATAACGTTACAAAGAAAACGTCAAACAAAACTCAAAAATCAATAGCAACAACTCAATCAAACACAACATGAAGAGCATTTAGGATTATAAAAACCAATCGTCCATCCCAAAGAATACTTTGGAACATCGAATTAGAAATCCATAAATGCGTTAGAGCTCAAGCACTTTAAAAAATACCATCATTTAAGATTATATGTGTTGTTCCGAAAGAGCATGAATTAGACTATTTCTTCTGTTGAATATGAAGAATAAATTAAAACAAATAAATAGGACAAGTCATGGTTGGTAAAACAAAAGAATTGTGGATGGCTCATACGTGAACAATTCTTTCCATACGTGAAATTGTATTTCGAAGCTAAAAGCAATTGTGAAGTAGAGATGTCACATATGGTGACAAATCTCACCAAATGTGAGATTTTCCTCACGTGAAGGTTAGGGAAGTATTTTACCTTCATACGGTAAAGATTGTTCTAGAATTTAGACTGCGTATACGAGTTAGCTTGTTCCTTAAGTTGATCTTCCCCTTTAAATACAACCCTATGTAACCTATAACTGTGTGCACAAAAATAATAAAGAAAGATCTCTGGTTTGCGCCCGTAGAGTTAACTTTTCTCCGTGTTTTGGAGTTGGGATATAACCACGTTAAATCCTTGTGTCGTTTTATGCTTTTATTTATCGTTCTTATGCTTTAATTATTCGTTTGTCGTTTGTGGGTTTGGTGATTGGTTTAAATCACCTGTCTTGTTGGGTCCCAAATTCCTAATATCTTCATCGGTCAAATAAGCCACAACAAGATATATCGAGAAATAAAGCAGACTTTATTCATGTCTTAAGTTCACACAAGATAATTGCCTACAAATTTCAAATTCATCGGCGAAAGAAATATGGTATGGAACATTTGACTTGGTTTTTATTTTTTATTTTTTATTTTTGTACTTAATCATAAATCATAGTTTGTCATAATTTCTTTTATGACTCGGTATACTTTGGAATTTTTTTTTTTTTTTTTGCTACACCAATCATCTAAAATCTTGACGTCGCTTATGCTTGAAGTTGTTGCTTCATAATTAAAACCTTTATATGCTAAAAAAAAACATGGGAAAAGTGGTTGTTTTTGCTAGGGGTGTTCATAATATCCGAATCCGAATTCGCAATCCGAATATCCGTGTATCCGATCCGAAAAATATCCGAAAAATCGGATATCCGGATTTTCGGATATCCGAAAATCGGATATCCGATTTTTCGGATTCGGGTTTCGGATAGAAATTTGCAAAATATTCGGATATTCGGATACCCGATATCCGAAACATATATTAATAAATAATAATATTTTTACACTTTTATTTATAAATATAATTTATATTTAGATATTTTAGAAGGGCAAGTGACATACAGCTGGATAAACTCACAAAAGTACATGGACTTTTCTTTCTCTCTGACTCTTCTTTGATACAGATTCACTTTTATAAAACCCTAGATCTAACTTTATCTCTACTCTTACGATCTCATCTTCAATCAGGCATCATCATCGCATCTTCACTCTTTATCTAATCATCTCATCTTTAGTCTCCATCCATCGTCGATTTAAGGTAACTATAAATCTATAATTACTTTTAATTTCCTTATCTAAATCGTCATATATGAAACAAGGTTACACGAAGTCACGAAGCCCTTTTGCTCTTTACAACATCTGATTTTAATATATGCATATTTTGTAATGTTAGTGAATGCATATACAATATTTTTACCTTTTTTGCTAGACACTAGTAGCTTTTATTAATCACCAAATTAGTTTATAAAAGAACATAAGATTGATGACAGTAACTATATGCAAGTGTTAATATGTGTATGTAAGTGTTAACTTGTTTAAATAATATAACCTAAGATTGATGACAGTAAGTTCAAGTAGGTAGTAATTATATATGGAGTTGCAACTCTCTTTGTACTGACTGATGCAATGATGCTGCTGGCCTGCTTGAATGTTACCATATTACTAACTGATGCAATGATGTTGCTGGCCTGCTGCTATGTAGGTTTTATAGTCTGAATGTTACCAAAATTAACTTGTAAACCATGGAATTTTATATGTTACTATTGATAAACTTGAACAAGATTATAAGTTATTTAATCTAATAAAAAAGAGCAAAGTTAGTAAATATTATAAATAAAGATCTTTTATTTGAACCTTGCTTCTGTTTATGAGTAGGAATGAACTAATGATATGTTTGTTAGTTGGTTAAGTTGTGTTCATGTTCCTTACATGTTAGGCTCATTATGAACAGGTGAACTAATGATATGTTCCTTACATGTTCATGTTCAGTGTTTGTTAGTCTCATTTACAACCATGTTAAAAGTTGTTAATTTAGAGCGATTGATGACAGTAAGTTAAGTATTAACAAAATTGTAGCTTCCATAAGATGTTTAGTACTTTGTTATTCATATGTTGTGATATATATAGATTTCTTTAGTTAATTATTCACTTTAATTTCTATGTACAGGTAGTGCTTTCGTTCTTTTGATGATTGGAAAGAGTGAAGAATTGAAGATTCGTTCTTTACCACGTTGTTATGTTTGTGTTTCGTAATTTGGATGTTGAACTTAGTTTAAAGTAATATGGATAATTTGTATTTTGAATTTGCTATGTTTGTGTTGAGACTTATGTATTATGTAATCTATGTGTTATGTTTGTGTTAGGATAATCTATGTAATTTGTATTTGATCTTAAGTACTCAAAATAAGTTTCGGATATTCGGATGGCCAAATCCAATATCCGAAATTTCGGATATCCGAATTTCGGATATCCGAAATTTCGGATAACCGGTTTTGAACACCCCTAGTTTTTGCCTCCAGCCGTTTTCCAAACGACAACACCCCACCAAGTTACAAAAAACCCTCTAAAGAATGTTTAATATGTCAACTTTTCAGGGGTAAAAACCGTTAAATTATTATTTTATGAATAAACTTAAAGAAACTCCACCCCAAATTTTTACCAGGTACTATCTTCTCGCCCGCCGCGAGTTAAATTTTTCGACGTTACCGTTCAACTCGAAATAACTGTACAAACACAATGCAACTAACTATGCGCGAAACGGACGTTTTTTAAAACCGCTAAATATTTCGAGTTATCTTTCATATATATATATATATATATATATATATATATATATATATATATATATAGGGGCAGGATCAATGGGGAAGTAACCAATCGGGGGGAAGCGGGGGGAAGCAACATTATTTTTTTTTTTTCGTTTTTTTTGGAATTTTTTTTTTCCGTCATCAAGATCACACAAAAATATGAACATTTAGAAGAGACACTTCGTGATGAATGTTATTATTTAGGCGGGAAAACGATCGACAAAAATAACTTTCAAGATAATATTGTTCGTGAAGAATATGAACGTTTTTTTTCTTAATGTTTTGTGAAGTAAAATTTAGCCCGATTTAGAGTTTAGGGTTTAGGGTTTGGGGTTTTGGGTTTATTCCATAAACCCAAAACACCAAACCCTAAACCCAAAACCCCAAACCCTAAACCCTAAACCCCAAACCCTAAACCCTAAACCCTAAACTCTAAACCGTTCGTGTTAAAAACTCAATCTAAATCCTAAATCTAAACCCTAAACCCTAAATTTCTAAACCCTAATATCTAAACCCTATAAACCCTAATATCTAAACCCTAATATCTAAACCCCAATAGCTAAAACCTCAACATACGCTCGAAAAATAAGATAATTGTTATATATTACTTCTTCGAGCGTTTTTACGCCAAAATAAAAACATTTATCACAAAGTGTCTCTACTAAATGTTCATATTTTCATCCCATCTATAATGTTCGTGAACAAAGTTTTTTCAAAAAACGAAGAAAAAAAAGTTTTTGCTTCCCCCCGCTTCCCCCCGATTGGTTACTTCCCTCTTGATCCTACTACCATATATATATATATATATATATATATATATATATATATATATATATATATATATATATATATATATATATATATATATATATATATAAGTATAATAAACAACTCAAACTAACTACATAATATCGATGGTTCCGTTCCCCTTTTTTACGAAATTTTCTCGCCGTTAAAAATGCGCAAGCGGTTAGGAATACTAGGTATTATCCACATGTATTCAAACACACCCGTAACAACGCGGTTTTTACTCCGTAAACACATAACGCTACACTAAACATGAATATGTAACCCGAAAGGCCTCGCCGCATCGCGCGGGCCGATCCGGATCTAGTTCACACTAAATTGGAGAGAAACAATCATACGAACATTATATTATAGTTATTTTATCTAATTTAAAAAATATAATGCTTATTAATTTCGTAAAAGTATTTTTAAACTAATGAAATTTATCTGTTTGAATTATATTATATAGCGTGTTCTAGATATTTTCACTTATTCATGTCATGGAAGACGGTATTTTTTGTAGTGACCCGAACTTTTCCATGTTTATGTATATTAATTGAGATTGATATTTACATGACTAAATTTTTCCAACGTGTTAAGCAATCAAACTTGTTAAGACTTGATTAAATGAAATAAGTTTCATATAGACAATTGATCACCCAAGTTGACCGGCGATTCACGAACGTTACAAAATTGTGAAAACTACATGTTGTGGTATATATAGACATATATATATGGTTGAAATGAGATTATGATGAGTAAGTATCTCACTAAGTATATTAACAATGTGTGATATACATAAGAAATGAGATTACTAAGTTAAGAAACTCGAAATGATATATATATAACGATTATCGTTATGATAACGTCTACTAAATACATATGTATCATATTAAGATATTGATACACTATATTTAACATGATAAAATGATATTTAAATATATCATTAAGTGTGTTAATAATGAACTACATATGTAAAAACAAGACTACTAACTCAAGAATTACGAAACGAGACTTATATGTAACGATTATCGTTGTAACGATATTTTAATGTATGTATCAAATTAAGAGATATTCATACATCATAATATCATGATAATATAATAATTTAACATCTCATTTGATATAATAAATCATTGGGTTAACAACATTAATTGAGATCGTTAACTTAAAGGTTTCAAAACAACACTTACATGTAATGACTAACGAAGACTTAACGAATCCATTAGAATGTATATACATGTTGTGTTTTGATATGTATTCTTACACTTTTGAAACACTTCAAGACACATATCAAAGTACTTCTAGTTAACAAAAATGCTTACAATTACATCCTCGTTCAGTTTCATCAACAATTCTACTCGTATGCACCCATATTCGTACTCGTACAATACACAGCTTTTAGATGTATGTACTATTGATATATATACTCCAATGATCAGCTCTTAGCAGCCCATGTAAGTCACCTAACATATGTGGGAACCATCATTTGGCAACTAGCATAAAATATCTCATAAAATTACAAAAATATTAGTAATCATTCATGACTTATTTACATGAAAATAAAATTACATATCTTTTATATCTAATCCATATACCAACGACCAAAAACACCTACAAACACTTTCATTCTTCAATTTTCTTCATCTAATTGATCTATCTCAAGTTCCATCTTCAAGTTCTAAGTGTTCTTCATAAATTCCATAAGTATGGTTTCATAAAAATCAAGAATACTTCCAAGTTTGCAAGTCTACTTCCAAGCTTTCTAACCCATTCCAAGTAATCATCTAAGATCAAGGAACCTTTGTTATTTACAGTAGGTTATCTTTCTAATTCAAGGTAATATTCATATTCAAACTTTGATTCAATTTCTACAACTATAACAATCTTATTTCGAGTGAAAATCTTACTTGAACTGTTTTCGTGTCATGATTCTGCTTCAAGAACTTTCAAGCCATCCAAGGATACTTTGAAGCTAGATCCATTTTTCTCATTTCCAGTAGTTTTATCCAGAAAAATTAAGGTAGTAATGATGTTCATAACATCATTCGATTCATACATATAAAGCTATCTTATTCGAAGGTTTAAACTTGTAATCACTAGAACATAGTTTAGTTAATTCTAAACTTGTTCGCAAACAAAAGTTAATCCTTCTAACTTGACTTTTAAAATCAACTAAACACATGTTCTATATCTATATGATATGCTAACTTAATGATTTAAAACCTGGAAACACGATGAACACCATAAAATCGGATATGCGCCGTCGTAGTGAAACCGGGGGCTGTTTTGGTTTGGATAATTAAAAACTATGATAAACTTTGATTTAAAAGTTGTTCTTCTGGAAAAATGATTTTTCATATGAACATGAAACTATATCCAAAAATTTTGGTTAAACTCAAAGTGAAAGTATGTTTTTCAAAATGGTCATCAAGATGTCGTTCTTTCGACGGAAATGACTACCTCTTTAGTAATTGACATGTAACTTAAATTTCTGACTATAAACCTATACTTTTTCTATTTGAATTCTTAAATTAGAGTTCAATATGAAACCATAGCAATTTGATTCACTCAAAACGGATTTAAAATGAAGAAGTTGTGGGTAAAACAAGATTGGATATTTTTGATCTTTTTAGCTACGGGAAATGTTTAACAAATCATATCCTAGCTAACTTATATTGTATTATACATGTATTCTAATATATTATGTAATCTTTAGATACCATAGACACGTATGCAAATGTTTTGACATATCATATCGACCCATGTATATATATTATTTGGAACAACCATAGACACTCTATATGCAGTAATGTTGGAGTTAGCTATACAGGGTTGAGGTTGATTCCAAAATATATATATATACTTTGAGTTGTGATCTAGCCTGAGACGTGTATACACTAGGTCTTGGATTGATTCAAGATAATATATATCGATTTATTTCTGTATATCTAACTGTGGACAACTAGTTGTAGGTTACTAACGAGAACAGCTGACTTAATACACTCATATCTTTAAAACATAATAAAAATAGTTGTAATTATATTTTGATCATACTTTGATATATATGTACATATTTGTATAGGTTCATGAATCGATCCGTGGCCAAGTCTTATTTTCGAGGAAGGAAATATCTGTGAAAGTGAGTTATAGTTCCACTTTTAAAATCTAATATTTTTGGGACGAGAATACATGCAGGTTTTATAAATGATTTAAAAAATAGACACAAGTACGTGAAACTACATTCTATGGTTGAATTATCGAAATCAAATATGCCCTTTTTTATTAAGTCTGGTAATCTAATAATTAGGGAACAAACACCCTAATTGACGCGAATTCTAAAGATAGATCTATTGGGCCTAACAAACCCCATCCAAAGTACCGGATGCTTTAGTACTTCGAAATTTATATCATATCCGAAGGGTGTCCCGGAATGATGGGGATATTCTTATATATGCATCTTGTTAATGTCGGTTACCAGGTGTTCACCATATGAATGAATTTTATCTCTATGTATGGGATGTATATTGAAATATGAAATCTTGTGGTCTATTATTATGATTTGATAATATATAGGTTAAACCTATAACTCACCAACATTTTTGTTGATGTTTTAAGCATGTTTATTCTCAGGTGAATACTAAGAGCTTTCGCTGTTGCATACTAAAATAAGGACAAGATTTGGAGTCCATGTTTGTATGATATTGTGTAAAAACTGCATTCAAGAAACATATGTCGATGTAATATATTTCTATTGTAAACCATTATGTAATGGTCGTGTGTAAACAGTATATTTTAGATTATCATTATGTGATAATCTACGTAATGTTTTTAAAACCTTTATTGATAAATGATGTTAAAGCGAGGTGTATATAAAATACTATTAAATTTTACAAGGAAATACTATTAAATGCGATACAATTTTATACAAGATATTTATTATTTATTTACAGATGGAATATACCTAAACCTTGCTACAACACTATAGGCAGTGTACCTAATCGTAGAGTAGTATAGTTTTTAGTAAGTCCGGTTCGTTCCACAGGGAGCGGGCTTATTGTACACTATATTTTTAAACAATTATATCTGTACAAAATATATTATATTAATAATATATAAAAGGGGGTTTACCGTTTAATGACCGGTTTGTCGATTTTATATTTTAAGTTACAATTAAAACCTAATGCAAAATATAAATGACGATAATTAAAGTAGCGAAAAATAAATGACAATAAATAAATGACGTTAAATAAAATAGCGAGTAAATAAAAGTACGATGAAATATGAAATAAAATATATTATGCTTATTTAAACTTCCGTAACCATGATGGTTGACGTGTTGATTTTAATTTTATGCCCATGGGTTAATTGTCCTTTGTCCTGAATTATTTAATATGTCCGTCTGGTTTTTGTCCATAACAGTCCATCGGTCATAAATTTAAAGTGCGAGTGTCCTCGTCAAATTATCCTTATACCCGAAGTCAAATATTCCAACTAATTGGGGACTTAAACTGTAACAAGGTTTTAATACTTTGTTTAATAATTACACCAGGATATCGACTGCGTGTAACCCAAGGTTTTAATACTTTGTTATCAATTATGCCAAGTGTCCTTGTACATAATTTCACCCCTGTTTTAATAATTCTAGTGGCTATTAATCCATTCCCGTGTCCGGTTAAATGAACGATTATTCGTACATATAAATACCCCGCCCATCGTATTCGATCGAGTGTATATGGTTATTTATAGGAACGTCTAATTGTAAATCTTTATATTAAAATTAACAAACTATCATTTAGTTAAACAAATATAAAGCCCATTAATAGCCCATAGTCTAATTTCCACAAGTGTCGTTCTTTTGTCCAAACCTCAATTAAGGTACAAAGCCCAATTACCCCGTCTTTAATATTTAGTCCAACATCATGATTACTTTGGCTCAAATAAGCATAATAATAACTTAAGTACGAGACATTAATTTAAAAAGGAAAACATAGCTTACATTGATTATTTATCGCGTAGTGTTACACGGACAGAGCTCCGACTTTAAAACCCGTAAAATAACCTTTACATAACCCGAACTAATCTAATATAAAACTACCCTATACTATATATATTTTATATATATATATATATATATATATATATATATATATATATATATATATATATATATATATATATATATATATATATTTATTACAGAGTATTATTATTATTATTATTTTTATGGCCAAAACTCGTTGCCTTTTATAGATGTGGTCTGATCCTGAGGCCCATGCGATCGCATGGGTTCTCAGTGTTAATCTCATGTGATCGCATGGCCAGTCTGGCCATGCCCAATTGCTTTGTTTTCTAGCTTGTCGACGTTATATTTAATTATATAATATAATATATATAATTTTATATAATTATATATATATTATATTATATTCTTGTGCATAGTAGACTCATAATTTTTGGTCCGTTGCGTCGGGCGTTTATAGTTGGCTCAGGTCCCGGTTTCGGATTTTTGAACGTCCTTTCGTATAATTTAATATCTTGTACTTTGCGTTCCGCAACTTGTACTTTTGTCATTTTTAGACGTTTCTCATCAATAAATTGAACCACTTGGATTGTATCTTGTACATTTGAGCTTTTTGGTCATTTGCGTCTTCAAATCGTCGTTTTCGCCTTTTGTCTTCGCACTTATTTAATATAAAAGATTACAACTTAAAATAGGACAATTACAACTAAATAATTTACATATTGGGAGGATATTGCTACTAAATATATGTTCATTTGGTGCACTATCAATAAAATAAAGGTTATGGTTGTTTTAAAAATGAATGCAGTCTTTGAAAAACGTCTCATATAGAGGTCAAAACCTCGCAACGAAATCAATTAATATGGAATGTTTATAATCAATATGAACGGGACATTTCAGTTGGTATCCGAGCGTTGGTCTTAGAGAACCGGAAAATTTACATTAGTGTGTCTTATCGAGTTTGTTAGGATGCATTAGTGAGTCTGGACTTCGACCGTGTTTTCTTTAAAAATGATTGCTTAACATTTTTGTTGGAAACTATATATTATTAACATGTAAATATTATGTGATATATTAATCTCTTAACATGTTTGATATTGTGTGATAGATGTCTACCTCTAGCACAAATCCCATTGACTCACCTAATAATAACGAAGAGTCGAATATATATTGGCAAGATTCACAAGTTCTCGAAGAACTGGAAGAAGAGGAAACGGAACCGGAAGAAGTGGAACCGGAAGAAGAGGAACCAGAAGAAGAGGAACCGGAAGAAGAAGAGGTTCCGGAGGGGGGAATAGTAGGAACCACAGAAAACCGGTCAAATAAAAGAAAATCCTCAACCAATGGACCAAAGTTAATAATGGTCAATGGTGTTTCCGCTAAGGAAGCAAAATATTGGAAAAATTACCAATTTTCCGATGAATCGGATCCTGATGAGGATTCCGATGATGTTATAGAAATTACCCCGACCCAATTTAATGAGGCAAAAGAAAATAATAAGGGAAAAGGCATCAAAATAGAGAAATCTGATTCCGACCCCGATGAACTTTATATGTACCGTCAATACCCGTATTTTTAATATCGTGACAATAACCCGGGAACCTCTAAACCACCAGATTTTTCTAAACCAATGTGGAAAACGACGACTCGTATTAGAGGAACATCATATATCCCTAGAAGATTAGGAAAAAGAACCAAGTCCGAAGAAGAAGAAACCAGTGATTCAGATTAGAGGGGTGTGAGCATGTTGTGTAATAAATGTATTGTAGTGTGCTTGTACTTTTATGTTCTATGTAAAAATTGCTTGTATTGTTTGTTATTACGAATCTAATCCTTGTCTATTTTACAGTATAAAAACAAAATGGACGTTAAGGGTAGACAACCGAATATTTTAGAAGACCTACCAGAGGATATGATTGAAGAAATCTTGTCTAGAGTCGGTCAGAATTCATCAGCACATTTAGTTATGGCGAAATTAACTTGTCAAACATTTGAAAGACTTTCCAGAAATGCCTTAGTTTATAAAAGGCTTTCCTTTGATAGGTGGGGTATATCACATTGGAGAGACTTTAAGTTACGCCGTGTTTTCTTTAAAGCGTTAAATGCGGAGAACCCAAATGCAATTTTACGCTACGGGTTAAGAACCTATTTTGACTCAACATATCCCAACATAGGATTTCATGAATTAGAAAGAGCTTCTAACATGCAACATAAAGAAGCATGTTATGCTTACGGGTTAGTGATGTTCGCTTCTTACCAAAGTGAGAAAAAGAACATCAGATTGCTGCTTTTAAATAAAACTTTCCCACAAGTGAAGGATTCAGTAGTTGGGGTGAGAAATAAGGTTTTTAGATTATTACGGGGCTGTTGAACATTACGAAACCCTCGTCCTTTTGACGACATTACAACATGCTGCCTAGCCAATGGTCATAACAGTTATTTTCCACAAGACCAAGGATGGGAAGTCGTCTTAGTAAAACCAGAATGCATGACTTTTTTATGGACTTATGAATTACTTGTCTTTATTTCCTTTGCTGAACAACTTGCGTATTAACTAGATTTATCTTCAAAACTGTCCTGTATCATAGTGTATTATATTTCATGTTATATGTAATATAGCGAAGTTGTAAGTTTGAAGAATATTTGTATGTGATATATTATTATAATCAGTTTTTCATATGGAGTTGTAGTAGTTGAATTGTATATTAGCTACTAAGTATGAACTTAACGGGTAGGTAGTACCCGAATTTAAACTTATAAAACTCTAATATGAAGAAAAAGCTTTTATAAATGAGTTCATATTATGCTACGAGATACTATTGACTACTCTTAATATTCTGTATGATTAACTTGTTTCATTTGACTATTTTGAAGGAAATGGCACTGACTACTCGACACACCTTGAATATGAGCGAAGAGGAATTTCGTGCCTTTCTTGCTTCAAATATAGCCGCAGTACATGCCGCGCTACATACCAACAATAACTCTGAATCTAGCAATACAGCTAACGGCGCAAGAAATCGTGTAGGATGCTCCTACAAGGAATTCACTGCCTGCAAACCTTCAGAATTTGATGGGACCGAAGGACCAATCGGATTGAAACGGTGGACCGAAAAAGTTGAATCGGTGTTTGCCATAAGTAAGTGTGCTGAAGGAGACAAAGTGAAGTACGCTACGCATACCTTCACAGGTATTACGTTAATATGGTGGAATACCTATCTAGAGCAAGTAGGACAAGATGCTGCTTACGCGCTACCGTGGTCAGCATTCAAGCACTTGATGAACGAGAAGTACCGTCCCAGAACCGAGGTCAATAAGCTCAAGTCAGAACTTAGAGGGTTACGAACACAGGGATTCAATATTACTTCGTACGAAAGACGATTCACAGAATTGTGCCTATTGTGTCCGAGAGCGTTCGAAGATGAGGAAGAGAAGATCGACGCGTTTGTGAAAGGGTTACCGGAGAGAATCCAAGAAGATATAAGTTCACACGAGCCTGCCTCCATATAAAAGGCATGTAGAATGGCTCACAAACTAGTGAACCAGATTGAGGGAAGAATTAAAGAACAGGCGGCCGAAGAGGCCAACGTGAAGCTAGTCAAAAGAAAGTGGGAGGAAAACGGTGATAAGAGTCACCAAAATAACAACAACTATCCCAACAATCGCAACATCAATCGCAACTACAACAAACGACACAACAACAACAACAACAACAACAACAACAACTACAACAATCATCCCAACAACAATAACAACCGCAACAACAACAACAACAATCAGAACCAGCTATGCCAAAGGTGTGAAAAGTATCACTCGGGGTTCTGCACCAAATTTTGCAACAAGTGTAAAAGAAATGGTCATAGCGCGGCGAAGTGTGAGGTCTACGGACCAGGGGTTAACAGAACGAAAGGAACAAATGGTGTCGGAATGAGTAATGGCAGAGCAAGTAGTGTCGGAGCAAGTTATGCCAATGTAGTTTGTTATAAATGTGGAAAACCGGGCCACATTATTAGAAATTGCCCGAACCAGGAGAACACGAATGGACAAGTCCGCGGAAGAGTTTTCAATATTAATGCGGCAGAGGCACAGGAAGACCCGGAGCTTGTTACGGGTACGTTTCTTATTGACAATAAATCTGCTTACGTTTTATTTGATTCGGGTGCGGATAGAAGCTATATGAGTAGAGATTTTTGTGCTAAATTAAGTTATTCATTGACGCCGTTGGATAGTAAATTTTTACTCGAATTAGCAAACGGTAAATTAATTTCTGCAGATTATATATGCCGGAATCGAGAAATTAAACTGGGTAGCGAAATATTTAAGATTGATTTGATACCAATAGAGTTAGGGAGTTTTGATGTAATAGTTGGCATGGACTGGCTAAAGGAGATGAAAGTAGAGATCGTATGTTACAAAAATGCAATTCGCATTGTACGAGAAGAAGGAGAACCCTTAATGGTGTACGGAGAAAAGGGAAACACGAAGCTACATCTTATTAGTAATTTGAAGGCACAAAAACTAATAAGAAAAGGTTACTATGCTGTTCTAGCACACGTCGAAAAAGTACAAACTGAAGAAAAGAGCATCAATGATGTTCCCGTCGCAAAAGAATTTCCCGATGTATTTCCGAAAGAATTACCAGGACTACCTCCACATCGATCTGTTGAATTTCAAATAGATCTTGTACCAGGAGCTGCACCAATAGCTCATGCTCCTTACAGACTCACACCTAGCGAGATGAAAGAACTGCAAAGCCAACTGCAAGAACTATTAGAACGTGGTTTCATTCGACCAAGCACATCACCATGGGGAGCTCCTGTTTTGTTTGTCAAGAAGAAGGATGGTACATTTAGGTTGTGTATTGACTACAGAGAATTGAATAAACTTACCATCAAAAACCGTTATCCACTGCCGAGAATTGACGACTTATTTGATCAACTACAAGGCTCGTCAATTTATTTGAAAATCGATTTACATTCTGGATATCATCAAATGCGAGTAAAGGAGGATGATATTCCAAAAACTGCTTTTAGGACGCGTTATGGTCATTACGAGTTTATGGTTATGCCGTTTGGATTGACTAACGCACCAGCTGTGTTCATGGACCTTATGAAACCGAGTGTGTGGGCCATATGTTGACAAGTTTGTCATTGTTTTCATCGATGACATACTTATTTACTCAAAGAATGATCAAGAGCACGAAGAACATTTGAGAAAAGTGCTAGAAGTATTGAGGAAAGAAAAAATGTACGCTAAGTTTTCAAAGTGTGCATTTTGGTTGGAAGAAGTTCAATTTCTCGGTCACATAGTGAACAAAGAAGGTATCCAGGTGGACCCGGCAAAGATCAAAACCGTTGAAAAGTGGGAAACCCCAAAAACTCCGAAGCATATACGTCAATTTTTAGGATTGGCTGGTTACTACAGAAGATTTATCCAAGATTTCTCCAAAATAGCAAAACCCTTGACTGCATTAACGCATAAAGGGAAGAAATTTGAATGGAAGGATGAACAAGAGAAGGCGTTTCAGTTATTGAAGAAAAAGCTAACTACGGCACCTATATTGTCATTGCCTGAAGGGAATGATGATTTTGTGATTTATTGTGACGCATCAAAGCAAGGTCTCGGTTGTGTATTAATGCAACGAACGAAGGTGATTGCTTATGCGTCTAGACAATTGAAGATTCACGAGCAAAATTATACAACTCACGATTTGGAATTGGGTGCTGTTGTTTTTGCATTAAAGACTTGGAGGCATTATTTATATGGGGCCAAAAGTATTATATATACCGACCACAAAAGTCTCCAACATATATTTAATCAGAAGCAACTGAATATGAGACAACGCAGGTGGATTGAACTGTTGAATGATTATGATTTTGAGATTCGATACCACCCGGGGAAGGCGAATGTGGTAGCCGACGCTTTGAGTAGAAAGGACAGAGAACCTATACGGGTAAAAGCTATGAATATAATTATTCGTACTAACCTTACTACTCAAATAAAGGAGGCGCAACAGGGAGTTGTAAAAGAAGGAAAGTTGAAGAATGAGATACCCAAAGGATCAGAGAAACATCTTAATATTCGGGAAGACGGAACCCGATATAGGGCTGATAGAATTTGGGTACCAAGGTTTGGAGATGTGAGAGAAATGGTACTTAAAGAAGCACATAAAACCAGATATTCAATACATCCCGGAGCGGAGAAGATGTATAAATATCTCAAGAAACACTTTTGGTGGTCGGGTATGAAAGCCGATATTGCTAAATATGTAGGAGAATGTTTGACGTGTTCTAAGGTCAAAGCTGAACATCAGAAACCATCAGGTCTACTACAATAACCTGAAATCCCGGAATGGAAATGGGAAAACATTACCATGGATTTCATTACTAAATTGCCAAGGACTGCAAGTGGTTATGATACTATTTGGGTAATAGTTGATCGTCTCACCAAGTCAGCACACTTCCTGCCAATGAGAGAAGATGACAAAATGGAGAAGTTGGCGCGATTGTATTTGAAGGAGGTTGTCTCCAGACATGGAATACCCGTCTCTATTATCTCTGATAGGGATGGTAGATTTGTTTCAAGGTTCTGGCAGACGTTGCAACAAGCATTGGGGACTCGTCTAGACATGAGTACTGAATATCATCCACAAACTGATGGGCAGAGCGAAAGGACGATACAAACGCTTGAAGACATGCTACGAGCATGTGTTATTGATTTCGGAAACAGTTGGGATCGACACCTACCGTTAGCAGAATTTTCCTACAACAACAGTTATTATTCTAGTATTGAGATGGCGCCGTTTGAGGCACTTTATGGTAGAAAGTGCAGGTCTCCGATTTGTTGGAATGAAGTGGAGGATAGGCAGATTACGGGTCCAGAGATAATACAAGAAACTACCGAGAAAATCATCCAAATTCAACAACGATTGAAAACCGCCCAGAGTCGACAAAAGAGCTACGCGGACAGTAAAAGAAAAGATATAGAGTTTGAAATTGAAGAAATGGTCATGCTCAAGGTTGCACCTTGGAAAGGCGTTGTTCGATTTGGTAAACGGGGGAAACTAAATCCAAGGTACATTGGACCATTCAAGATTATAGATCGTGTCGGACCAGTAGCTTACCAACTGGAGCTACCTCAACAACTCGTGACTGTACATAACACTTTTCACGTCTCGAATTTGAAGAAATGTTTTGCTAAAGAAGACATCACTATTCCATTGGACGAAATCCAAATCAATGAAAAACTTCAATTCATTGAAGAACCCGTCGAAATAATGGATCGTGAGGTTAAGAAACTTAAGCAAAACAAGATACCGATTGTTAAGGTTCGATGGAATGCTCGTAGAGGACCCGAGTTCACCTGGGAGCATGAAGATCAGATGAAGAAGAAATACCCGCATCTATTACCAGAAGATTCGTCAACACCTTCAACAGCTTAAAATTTCGGGACGAAATTTATTTAACGGGTAGGTACTGTAGTGACCCGAACTTTTCCATGTTTATATATATTAATTGAGATTGATATTTACATGACTAAATTTTTTCAACGTGTTAAGCAATCAAACTTGTTAAGACTTGATTAAATGAAATAAGTTTCATATAGACAATTGATCACCCAAGTTGACCGGCGATTCACGAACGTTACAAAATTGTGAAAACTACATGTTGTGGTACATATAGGCATATATATATGGTTGACATGAGATTATGATGAGTAAGTATCTCACTAACTATATTAAAAATGTGTGATATACATAAGAAATGAGATTACTAAGTTAAGAAACTCGAAATGATATATATAACGATTATCGTTATGATAACATCTACTAAATACATATGTATCATATTAAGATATTGATACACTATATTTAACATGATAAAATGATATTTAAATATATCATTAAGTGTGTTAACAATGAACTACATATGTAAAAACAAGACTACTAACTCAAGAATTACGAAACGAGACTTATATGTAACGATTATCGTTGTAACGATATTTTAATGTATGTATCAAATTAAGAGATATTCATACATCATAATATCATGATAATATAATAATTTAACATCTCATTTGATATAATAAACATTGGGTTAACAACATTAATTGAGATCGTTAACTTAAAGGTTTCAAAACAACACTTACATGTAATGACTAACGAAGACTTAACGAATCCATTAGAATGTATATACATGTTGTGTTTTGATATGTATTATTACACTTTTGAAAGACTTCAAGACACATATCAAAGTACTTCTAGTTAACAAAAATGCTTACAATTACATCCTCGTTCAGTTTCATCAACAATTCTACTCGTATGCACCCGTATTCGTACTCGTACAATACACAGCTTTTAGATGTATGTACTATTGGTATATTGATAATGCTAAAAACGAACATATATTTCATAGCATTATTCCTCAAGAAATACAAGCTTTTAGTTGCAACTGTTCTATTTACAAGTGATATTCGTTTAAATAACAAAAGGTGAAGACAAAAGACAGATTCGACGAATTGAAGACGCAAACGACCAAAAAGCTCAAAAGTACAAAATACAATCAAAGAGGTTCCAATTATTGATAAGAAACGTCTCAAAATTACAAGAGTACAAGATTCAAAACGCAAAGTACAAGATATTAAATTGTACGTAAGGACGTTCGAAAATCTGGAACCGGGACCATAGTCAACTCTCAACGCTCGACGCAACGGACTAAAAATTACAAGTCAACTATGCACATAAATATAATATAATATTTAAATAATTCTTATAATTATTTATATATTATATTTATTTAATTAAAACGTCGACAAACAAGAAAACAAGAACTTTGAGCTGTCACCGACGGCCATGCGATCGCATGGCCTGGAGGAAGAAATCCCATGCGATCGCATGGCCAACTTTTTCAGATCACAAGGCCTATAAATTCGCATGTTGGTTCAGTGTATCATCCATCCTATCTCTCTATCTTACAAACGTAATATATATATATTATAATTTTAATTTTAATTTTAATTTTAATTCTAATAATAAGGGTATGTTAGCAAATGTTGTAAGGGTGTAAAGTCGAAATTCTGTCCGTGTAACGCTACGCTATTTTTAATCATTGTAAGTTATGTTCAACTTTTTTACATTAATGTCTCGTAGCTAAGTTATTATTATGCTTATTTAAGCCGAAGTAATCATGATGTTGGGCTAATTATTAAAATTGGGTAATTGAGCTTTGTACCATAATTGAGGTTTGAACAAAAGAACGACACTTGTGGAAATTAGACTATGGGCTATTAATGGGCTTTATATTTGTTTAACTAAATGATAGTTTGTTAATTTTAATATAAAGATTTACAATTGGACGTCCCTATAAATAACCATATACACTCAATCGGACATGATGGGCGGGGTATTTATATGTACGAATAATCGTTCATTTAACCGGACACGGAAATGGATTAATAGCCTATGGAATTATTAAAACAGGGGTGAAATTATGTACAAGGACACTTGGCATAATTGATAACAAAGTATTAAAACCTTGTTACAGTTTAAGTCCCCAATTAGTTGGAATATTTAACATCGGGTATAAGGATAATTTGACGAGGACACTCGCACTTTATATTTATGACTGATGGACTGTTATGGACAAAAACCAGACGGACATATTAAATAATCCAGGACAAAGGACAATTAACCCATGGGCATAAAACTAAAATCAACACGTCAAACATCATGATTACGGAAGTTTAAATAAGCATAATTCTTTTATTTCATATTTAATTTCCTTTATTTTATATTTAATTGCACTTCTAATTATCGTACTTTTATTTATTGTTATTATATTTAATTTCACTTTTAATTATCGTAGTTTTTAATTATCGCAATTTTATTTTATCGCACTTTTATTTATTGCAATTTCATTATCGTTATTTATTTTACGCTTTAAATTAAGTCTTGTATTTATTTTTAATATTTTACATTTGATTTTAACTGCGACTTAAGTTTTTAAAATTGACAAACCGGTCATTAAACGGTAAAAACCCCCCTTTAAAATAATAATATTACTTTTATATATATTTGTATTTTTATAAATTAAAACTAATATAGCGTTAAGCTTGTTTAAAAGATTCCCTGTGGAACGAACCGGACTTACTAAAAACTACACTACTGTACGATTAGGTACACTGCCTATAAGTGTTGTAGCAAGGTTTAAGTATATCCATTCTATAAATAAATAAATATCTTGTGTAAAATTGTATCGTATTTAATAGTTTTTTCCCGTAAAAATATAAGCTATTTTATATACACCTCGCATAACATCAAGTATTTTTGGCGCCGCTGCCGGGGATCAATTTCTTGCTTAAACGCCGGAAGCGCAACGCTAATAAAAAAATGATTTTTATTTTTAGTTTACTTTTATAAAAAAATACACTTTTGTAAAAATACGTTTTAAATATTAAAAAAATATAAAAAGAAAAACAAAAATATAAATATTTTTTTAGAGTTTGTTAAATATTTAAGTTCCATAAAAGTTTCTTTATCTTTATTTTACAAAAATATAAGTTTTATTGAATTTATATAAATATATTATATAAATATTTAAAACAGAAAAAAATAAATACAGCAAAAACAAAACTGAAAAAAAAAATTTATATTCGGCCCGTACTGTAGCAGCCCACTCTGTGGCCCGAAACCCTAGCACATGCGATCGCATGGCTGGGTAACATAGGACTCATGCAATCGCATGAGCCCTGCAGACACGCCAGGGTTGACCTATTCAGTAATCATTACGGAGTATTATTATTAATTATACTTAAACCCTAATTAGGGTTTAGTATTTTATTAGTTAATTTAGTTTAGTTTATTTAATTTGTATTTTTATGTTTAATTAGTTTTAATAATTTATAAAATTAATACTTTTATAAAATAAATAATATAAAAATAATATTTTTATAAAAATTGTAATTTTTACAACTTTTAGTATATTTTTATATTTTATTTCTTTTTAATTGTTTTTAGCGTAATATTTGTATTTTTCATTCATATTTAGTTTTTAAATATAGTTTTTGCCATAGTTATTTTTTTACCTTCTAGATTTTTAGGCTTTGCCGTAAAATACCTTAAGTGCTTTTTCTTTAAATTAAGATTTAGGTGCTTTAGAATTTTGCGATGCCTTTTTAAGTTTTAGCACCTTTTTAAGTTATTGCCATTTGGGATATAGTTTTTCTTGTAAGCTTTAATATTTTTAGACGCAACTTTTAGTTTTTAGTTCCTTTTTAAGTTTCAACGCGCTACTTTCTTATTTTTATTTTTCGACGCTTTTTACCTATGTATCAATTATCACTCCAATTAGTAATCTCAATTTGCAATTTTAATTTTAAGTTAGTGATAGTAATAAGGCTGGGTTAGTCGAGTGTTTTTAAGTTTTATAAGTATCTCTTTTTCTTTCTTATTTTTCGACGCCTTTTATTTTTCAACCTTTTTCGACGCGCTCTTTTTCTTTCTTATTTCTCGCTATTCTAGTTTTTAGGACATAGATTTTTATTCTACTTCTTATCTAAATTTCTTAAATTTGCGAAAATTTATTTTAAGTGGTTAAATTGATAGACATCAAAATTTTCTGGTTCGTAGTAATAGTTGGATTTGTACGTGGACCGGGTTATTGGAGCTAAACAGTACTCAATTATATTGAGACCAAATGAATCCTGTCCCTCTGCTGCATCTTTTGGCTATTCAAAACGTGGGCAAAATCAGAAAAGTCTATTAATTGGATAAGTTATATAATTTTTCTTTCCTTTTAAAAACTAATAGGATATTCAGTGAATGCACCGAGCAAGACGTTCACCACCTTTTGTACGTTCACCACCTGTAACCAGATCAAGACATCTAGCAAATATTGTCGCCGTTGATTTTTCTTTAGAATCGTCATCCAATCAACCAAGTACTCCAATTCAAATTTCCGATAATTCATTTTTTGAACCCGACCTCACAATTGAGAATCCGGAGAATATTCAGGGACGATTCATAGATCCTGAACCATTAATTTTTCCTCCGGAACCACCAATCATTCAAACAGAGATTGTTGAGGAACGAACCATTAAATCAGAATCCTCTAGTGATTCAGATTCAACAAATTCAATTATGGAAAATCTGGAACCTTTAAGCATGGAAGACCGAATGAGAGCTAAACGCACTGGCCAAGGTCACGCAATTACTCATCCTGACATTAATGCGCCAGATTATGAAATCAAAGGATAAATTCTACACATGGTGACTAATCAATGCCAATTTAGTGGTGCGCCGAAGGAAGATCCAAACGAACATCTTCGTACCTTTAATAGGATCTGCACACTATTTAAAATAAGAGAAGTGGAGGATGAACAGATATATCTCATGTTATTTCCCTGGACTTTAAAGGGAGAAGCCAAAAATTGGTTGGAATCGTTACCTGAAGGGGCGATTGATACATGAGACGTTTTAGTTGAAAAATTTCTTAAACAATTCTTTCCGGCATCTAAAGCCGTAAGACTTCAAGGAGAAATTGTTACGTTCACACAGAAACCAAATGAAACTCTATATGAGGCGTGGACAAGATTTGGAAAGTTATTAAGAGGATGTCCGCAACATGGTTTAGACACCTGTCAAATAGTACAAATATTCTACCAAGGATGCGACATCACTACAAGGAAAGACATCGATATAGCAGCTGGTGGTTCTATTATGAAGAAAACAGAAACTGATGCTTACAAAATTATTGATAACACTGCTTCCCACTCACATGAGTGGCCCCAAGAAAAAGATATCGTTAGATCATCTAAAGCAGCTAGAGCCGATTCTAGCCATGACTTAGATTCCATTTCCGCAAAGATAGATGCTGTCGAGAGACGAATGGAAAAGATGACTAAAGATATCCACTCAATACGAATTAGTTGTGAGCAGTGTGGAGGACCACATTTGACAAAAGATTGTCTCAGTATTGAACTAACGATGGAACAAAGAGAGAATATTTCATACATAAACCAAAGGCCTGGAATTAATTATCAGAATAATTATCAACCGCCAAGACCGATTTACAATCAAAACCAGAATTATAACCGAAATGTTCCATACAACAACCAACAAGGTCCTAGTAATCAACAAGTATCCAATAATACTTACAATCAGCAAAGTCCTAATTTTCAAAACAAACCACCACAAACGATGATAAAAAGCCGAATTTAGAAGATATGATGACGAAGCTAGTTGAAACTCAAACGCAGTTTTTCACATCTCAGAAACAAATGAATGAACAAAATGCTCAAGCATTTAGAAATCAACAAGCTTCTATTCAAAATCTGGAACAAGAATTAAGTAACCTAGCAAGGTTAATAGGTGAAAGAAAACCGGGAAGTTTACCTAGTGATACAAATGCTAACCCCCGGAATGAAACAGCTAAAGCCATTACCACAAGAAGTGGTACAACACTTAAACCACCTGAAATACCTGGAACTTCTGATGAAACTATTCCTAATCCACAAGAACCACAACCTGATCAAGATAAGGAAAAAGAACCGGTAGTTGAAAAGGTTAATGAAGATAACACAGTTAAGGCTAAACCTTATGTTAAACCATACCAACCACCACTTCCTTACCCGAGTAAAATGAAAAAAGAAAAACTTGAAGCCGAGCAATCCAAATTCTTGGATATGTTTAAACAAATAAATGTCAATCTTCCTTTCATTGATGTGATTTCAGGAATGCCTAGATATGCTAAATTCTTGAAAGATCTAATCTCAAATAGAAAGAAAATGGAAGAACTCTCGGCTGTTACTATGAATGCTAATTGTTCTGCAGTACTGTTGAATAAGATACCAGAAAAATTATCTGATCCAGGAAGTTTCACAATTCCATGTTTTCTGGGTAGTCTTCGTTCAATAGAAGCATTGGCAGACTTAGGTGCTAGTATAAATCTAATGCCGTATTCACTATACACTAAACTAGACCTTGGAGAATTGAAACCAACAAGAATAAGTATACAACTAGCCGATCGATCAATAAAATATCCTAGAGGTATAATGGAGAACATGCTAATTAAAGTTGGTACTTTATTATTTCCAGTAGATTTTGTTGTTCTGGACATGGAAGAAGATTCTCAAGTTCCTCTCATATTAGGAAGACCATTCTTAAACACGGCTAAAGCAATGATAGACGTGTTTGGTAATAAATTAACCCTAAGTATAGAGGACGAGAGTGTTACCTTTTCAGTTGATAGAGCAATGCAACAACCGCAATCTGCAGATGATACATGTTATTATATTTAAACTATAGATTCACATGCAGAATTGTTAGAAGAATTTCCAGAATTACATGGAACAGGAGAATGTTCTTTAGGAGAAGGAACTGAACCAATTGATGAACCTGAAATGTTAGCTACACTAATAGCTAATGGATATGAACCAACAACAGAAGAAATTCAAATGCTAAAAGAAGAAGACAGATATCGATACAAATTATCGATAGAAGAACCTCCGACATTAGAGTTAAAGCCACTTCCAAACCATTTGGAATACGCTTATTTACATGGTGAATCTGAATTACCTGTAATAATATCGTCTTCTCTTACTGAAAATGAAAAATCTCAACTCATTTCTGTGTTGAAAGCGCATAAACCAGCCATTGCATGGAAGATTCATGATATTAAAGGAATAAGTCCATCGTATTGCACACATAAAATCCTTATGGAAGAAGGTCATAAAACGTATGTGCAACGCTAACGAAGACTAAATCCTAATATGCAAGATGTTGTTAAAAAAGAAATAATTAAACTGCTAGATGCAGGTTTAATTTATCCAATTTCTGATAGTCCATGGGTAAGCCCAGTTCAATGCGTGCCTAAGAAGGGTGGCATGACTGTTATCACAAATGAGAAAAATGAGCTTATTCCTACTAGGACTGTAACAGGATGGCGTGTTTGTATTGATTATAGAAAATTAAATGACGCCACCAGAAAAGATCACTTTCCCTTACCTTTCATTGATCAAATGTTGGAAAGATTAGCAGGAAATAGTTACTATTGTTTTCTTGATGGTTTTTCCGGATATTTTCAAATTCCAATAGCACCCGAGGACCAAGAGAAAATCACATTCACATGCCCTTATGGTACTTTTGCTTACAAACGCATGTCATTTGGACTTTGCAACGCCCCTGCAACCTTTCAAAGGTGCATGATGGCGATTTTTCACGACATGATAGAAGAATGCATGGAAGTTTTCATGGATGACTTTTCAGTCTTCGGTGATACATTTGAAACATGTCTAGTTAATCTTGAACGAATGCTTATTAGATGCGAACAATCAAATCTAGTACTTAATTGGGAGAAATGCCATTTCATGGTTAAAGAAGGCATCGTTCTTGGACATAAAATTTCAAAGGAAGGAATTGAAGTGGATAGAGCTAAAGTAGATGTAATTGCTAAAGTTCCACATCCCACCAATGTTAGAGGAGTAAGGAGTTTTCTAGGGCATGCCGGTTTTTACCGACGTTTCATAAAAGATTTTTCTAAAATTGCCACTCCTATGAATAAACTCCTAGAAAAGGATGCTCCATTCATCTTTTCAGATGAATGCATCAAATCTTTTAATATTCTTAAAGAGAAACTCACTAATGCACCGATCATGATAACACCAAATTGGAATCTACCGTTTGAACTTATGTGCGATGCAAGTGATTTTGCAATTGAAGCCGTTTTAGGACAAAGGATTGAAAAACGATTTCAACCTATATATTATGCTACTAAGACGTTACAAGGAGCACAAACGAATTACACAACTACTAAAAAAGAACTCCTTGCTATTGTCTTTGCTTTTGACAAATTTCATTCATATCTCGTTCTAGCAAAAACGGTGGTCTATACCGACCATTATGCTCTTAGATACATATTTTCGAAACAAGATGCTAAACCACGATTAATCCGTTGGATCTTACTCTTACAAGAATTCGATATTGAAATCCGAGATAAAAGAGGTGCAGAAAATCTCGCCGCTGATCATCTTTCTCATCTTGAAAATCCCGAATTAGAAGTTCTAAATGAATCGGCCATACAAGACAACTTTCTTGATGAATATCTATTGAAGATAGATTATAATAAAATACCATGGTTTGCAGACTATGCAAACTACTTAGTATGTGGATTCCTTGAAAAAGGATTATCGTACCAAAAATGAAAGAAATTCTTCAGTGATATAAAACACTATTTCTGGGAAGATCCATATTTGTTTAAAAGTTGTCCAGATGGAATAATACGCCGATGCGTATTCGGAGATGAAGCCAATCAAATCTTAAACCATTGTCACACAGGACCAACAGGAGGGCATTATGGGCCTCAACTAACAGCAAGAAAAGTTTATGATGCTGGTTTCTATTGGCCTACAATTTTCAAAGACGCACACCTTCTTTGCAAATCCTGTGATGCTTGTCAAAGGGCCAGAAAAATAAGTCAACGTGATGAAATGCCACAAAATTTCATTCAAGTATGTGAAGTATTTGACATTTGGGGTATTGACTTTATGGGTCCATTTCCAAAATCTCATAATAATCTCTATATTCTCGTAGCCATTGATTATGTATCTAAATGGGCGGAAGCACAAGCTCTCCCAACTAACGATGCACGAGTTGTAGTCAACTTTTTAAAACGTCTTTTTGCAAGGTTTGGAACACCGAAAGCTTTAATAAGTGATCGGGGTACTCATTTCTGTAATAATCAACTTGAGAAAGTTCTTAAAAGATATGTAGTAACTCATAAAATCTCCACCGCATATCATCCATAAACAAGTGGACAAGTTGAAAATACCAACCGAGCTTTAAAACGTATTCTAGAGAAAACCGTAGGATCAAATCCGAAGGAATGGTCCATTAAATTGGAGGATGCACTCTGGGCTTTTAGAAAAGCCTACAAAACTCCAATTGGAACCACACCTTTTAAACTCGTTTACGGAAAAGCATGTCATCTTCCAGTAGAAATTGAACACAAAGCATTTTGGGCTTTGAAGACATGTAATCTTGATTTACATGAAGCCGGACGTCTACGATTAAGTCAACTAAACGAATTAGAAGAATTAAGACATGAAGCATATGAAAATTCCTTAATCTATAAGGAAAGAACGAAGAAATGACATGATAAAAGAATCCTAAGTTCAAAAGAATTCAAAGAAGGAGACAGAGTTCTTCTTTTCAATTCACGATTCAAGCTATTTTCTGGAAAATTGAAATCAAGATGGTCTGGACCATTCATAGTCAAAAGAGTTTTCCCATACGGAACGATAGAATTAATAAATTCAAATGGAATTGAATTTAAAGTTAATGGTCACAGAGTTAAACATTACATAGATAGTCCGATGGAAGTCGACAACGAAGTTAATCACAATTTTGATACCACAGCTAACTAAGTGTGGGGAGAATCAAGTCTTTAAGGGATAATATGTATTTCTATTAGAGTTAGATTTTCTGTTTTCGTGTAGTTCTCGAAAATGGAACCCGAATGGTCTTTCCCTAGCAGACCCTAAAGAACTAGTCTTCTTCCCCCATTCTGAATTTTTATTTTTTTAGGTTTTTACGAAATGAAGACTTCCTGTGAACTAAACCATGGTCTAATGCTACACGCTTTGATCACTAAACGTAATAATGACACACTACCGAGTGAAATAGTATCAGTAATCAGAGAAAGAATGGACGGAGTTAGAAAAGAATCCAGATGCGAAGATAATAAGTTACAATTTGGTAAAGGAAAATCAAAATCCGCAGCAAAAAGAAGAGCACGACACCTAGAAAGATGTCACAAATGCGGAAAATGGTCACATGGAGGTAAATGTTCAAATAATCAAACCTATTCAAATACCGAATTTGTTACTTTATGCAGAGACGGACCGTTCATATGTTTAGAAGAAAAAACACTGAATGCTCGAGGTTACGCCTATGTAGCCATGGAAAACCAATTAAACCGACTATCTTATGGGTAGGATAGATCGTATCACTAAGAATACTATCTCACAGGTAAGTCTGTACATTTTTATTTTTTATTTTTATTTTTAACCTTTTGATAATAAACGCTAATTTGTTCGCTATAAAGTATTAAATTGGTATTCGATGAAATTAGGTTTGGCGACCGAAATTATTGATATCATTCAAAAATTTATTACATCACTGCGAAATTTAACGTTTATTCTTAAGGTATAAATATCTTTAATCAATCAACCTAAAATATTTCAAAAATTCGTCATGAGTTAAATTAGGTCATGGAACCGAAATTACTTTACTGAAAAGAGGGGCGTATATTTTTGATAATATTTGATTGATTAAAGTGGGATAAAAGCCAAAAAGATTTTTAATTTTATTTTTACCATGTTTTTACAATTAATATATAATTATTAATTTAATATTGTAAACTTATTTAAAATTGTAAATATTTGAAAAATTAATATTTTTAATATAAGTTTGTATGTATAAAAACAAAAATATAATTTAAGTTTGGTGTGAATTTTTTTTTGCATTTTAAATTCAAGTTTGGTGTGAATTTAAAAACAAAAATTTACTTTATTTCGCTAAGTTAAAAATATGATTTTTAAAATTCGTCGTAAGTTGAAGACTAGGTCTTTGAACCGAAATTGCTTTACCCGAGGAAGGGACGAGAACTTTTATTATCATTATTTTTAATCTTATTGAATTAAAGTATGCCAAAAACATTAAAAAACCCAAAAATCTTTACTTTTAAAAATCGCGCTTTGATTTGAAAAATTTTAAAATTTTGTCGAGGGACAGACTAGTACAACGATCCGAAACGCCCTCGCTCCTAAAGAAAAACAAAATTTTTAGAATTTTATTAATTATATGTTTTATAAAGTATAAGGTTTTACATATAAAAAAAAAGCTGAAAGTACTGTAGCCGGCACCCCATGCGATCGCATGGGGTTTGCACTTGGAACCCATGCGATCGCATGGGGACCAAATGCAGGCCAGACTCAAAACAGACAGCGAGCTGTGTTCTTTACCACTTCACACACACATACACGAAAAATACCTCAAATCTTCACCAAATTTCATCATTTTTCCACCGTAATTTGTCATTTTTCTTGCTCTAATCATGCCTAGATTCTCATTCTTCAGCAAAATGGTAAAAATTACACCCCTAAACTCATAAATTTGCTAGTTTTTGTGATAATTACTAATATTTTACCTAATGCAATTTTATTAATTTCTAGTGTAATTAGTGTTAAATTATTAGTATTTGATGCATGTATAACCTAGATTGATGCTATTTAACATGATTTGAAGCCAAAAACTTCAAAATTTTTAGAAATTTAGGGTTTGTGTTCTTGAGCAATTTGGGACTTTTTAATATAAACAGGTTATGGCCAATTTTTGTCATGAATTATTGCTAAATTGAGTAGTGTAACATGTTTAGGTAGTTAAATGATCCAAACATTGATCATAAACATGATTTTTGGAGATTAAAGTGGACTTTTTAAGTCCAAAATTCATGAACTTGATTAATTTGATGTAATTGCCATTTGAGACTTGTTTAATTATTAGTAATGACTATTTTGACATGTTATTTGAGTTAAATGCTTATGAACTTTGTATACATTTTCATATGTGCTCATTTGAAAAGGTGTAGAATTGTGAAAAATTGTGAAAATGTGTATAAGTTTAATTTTGATTTAACATGTTATAGTGATTGTTTTAAGTTATTATTTTGCTAACACTAATGCATATTTGGATGCACAAATTTTGTGTTTAATGTGTTTTGCAGAAAGCCGATACGGGAGGTTCAGGAGCATCATCATCTAGACGACCAGCACCAGCAACAGAACCAGAACCAGAAATGCAACACGAACAAGAACCACAACAACAGCCTGATCAGCACATACCTTATTATGATCCGGTATAGTTTGTTGATGAATTCATAGTATTCCCAATGAGGCCGCCAGTAGAATTCCCAACGATTCCTGAGCACACTCTGCATCCTAATCTGAGATTTGATAGGAGATGGAGAGATTACGAGACATATCAAAGGAACAAATTCAAATTGGTAACAAAAAATGTAGAGGTGCTAAGGGTAATCGATTGGGTTCCTTTGGAAACGGTCCATCTAGCTGACCGTGTTAGACAGCTTTTGGTTCAAAGGTATGGCAGTTCTTCTTTTACAGATTGGGAACGTCTTTTCACCATTCGTAGACCTGTATATAAGGAATGGTGTGTTGAGTTGATGAGTACTGTATCACTTGATACAAATATAGTTAGGATAGATGGTAGAAGATTTCTTAGGTTTATCCTTGGCGGTAGGATGTACAGAATGTCCATACTGGACATGGCCAGGGCTTTACAGATATATACTCCTGGTGAGTTGCTACTACCCGATTGTACAAATTTGATTCATTATGGTGAAAGGGTAGATAGTAACTTTGACGCTGACGCCATTTGAAGGCGTATGTCATATTTTGATGTTTTTACACGAGCAGGAGGACACTCTTATACACATATTGACAGAGCCGAGCTTCGTATTATTCATAGATTTTTGGCTAACTCGATTACACAGAGAGGTCATAATAAAGAAAAAATTACCTTACATGATTTATTCTACCTAAAGTGTATTCGGGATCCTAGAAGCTTTGTCAATATCCCTTACTGTGTTGCTTTTTATTTATCTAAAATGGTAGAGGGAATGCAGGACGGGAGTATAATAGGAGGAGGTGTTTTTGTTACTCTCATTGGAGAGTATTTAGGTGTTGATAGGAACCAAGGGGGTCCATTACAGCTTTGTAGAGAACAGGTTGAGCCCTTAGGATTGAAAGTTTATGTGGGTGCTAAGGTATTGAAAAGTAGACGTAACCAGGCAGTACCCTATGAGGGATCTCATCCTCAGGTAGAAAGAGGCTCAGACGAGGAAATGGAGGAGGCGAAAGACATTAGGGATGTCTTTCGAGATGCTATTCTTGACGTCCACGTTCGTATAGATGAGGAAGCAATGACGAACGCGGCCAGACATAGTATGTATGAGCAGTGGAACTCCGAGCGAGTATACGAGGATTATAGGCGACGCCAACACGATAGCTGGTTAGTTCATCAGCACCAAATCATGAGCCAGCTATCATATCAGGTACCAAATAACTATGTACCTACTCGACCTGCTCATTTTCCGCTACACAGCCCCGAGATCCGACCACCCTTTAACCGGTATGACTATAACCAAGCCTATCAGGACACCTATAACCAACAATGGAACCCACCTAATGAGATGAACTGGAACCCCTATCCAGACTGATTTGGTTCCATTTGGTTATTTATATGATTTTTATGTTTTTATCTTTTTTACTTATTCATGTTTAAACTTATGTTATTGAATATACTTATGTAATCTTTATCATTTTTATTATTATTGTGTACTAATATTTCACATTTAGGATTTGAAAGTGGGATAATAAGTCCCATTTCAAATTGCCATGCATGTTTATATTTGTATGTATGTATATTGTAAATTGTACAAAACAGGGTAAAACAGCGCATTTTCAAAGACTGGCATTAAGTTCAGCAAAAGCTAGTTTTGACGGCAAGATGAAAAATAAATGTGATGTAACAACACACGGAATGAACAAATGATATGCACCATTTATCATTCAGCAAAAGAAACGCCAATATGTTTGGAAACTTTGGTAAAATTTAATCATTTCTACGCTAATCACCCTCAATAATTTAAATTGTTACTGATTTCTTGCAAATGAGGGCATTGCAAAATCTTAAGTGTGGGAAGGGGTTAAATTCTTTCGGATTTTAAAATTTTTACTTTATACACTTAGTTACCATTAGAAATACTAGTAAAACAGTAGTTGTATTAGAATCTAGTGCTCTCTGATAATAAAGAACAACCCTAGTCTTATATACTAACTACCCAATTCTAGTAAAAATTTTCAAAATTTTCAATTAAATGAATTCAAAATCATGTTTATACATATTTATGAACGATAAAAGTAGGTATTAACACCGAAATTATTGTTACCTCGGAAAGGACATAAATTGAGAAACAAACCAAAATGTTAGAATTCATTTAAGAATGAAATAGAGGAGAACAAAAAGGAAAAATAAAAGCCAAGTGTGGGAAAATTCACCAAGTTATCTTAAACATATGTCACATATTTTTGTAAACAAATAATTGAAAATACTTTTGTTTTGAACGATAATTAACTGTTTTACCCGATGAAAGAAAAGAAGAGATGGATCTACACGATGAATCAATTCCATCATTAAAAGAAAGTAAAGTCTTCCGAAAAAGAAACGCGCTTCTTGATTTACGTCATGAAGTTGTCGTCCAGACCAGCTGTAGGTTGACGAAAAACCTAGAAAAGTCATCACTAAAATCAGCAGGAAATCCACGGACCTCAGCATAAAACAGGGTCGCCAAGTGGTCAGATTTATCCTAACCATGAGAAGGATTTATCTCGTACAATGAGGGGGCACCGTGCAAATTAGCTTGATAAGACTAATGAATCAGATCCCCAGAAAGGATAATCTCCTTAAAAGATCAAAAATCAGCTTTTAAGCCTGATATTACTCAATCCTAGAGATTGACCTTAAAGATTGAGAATTACAAACTCATGGAATTCAATGATATCTAAACTCGAGCTTGAACGAGAAAATATTTTGATCAAAATTACAAACCTATTTGTTTTCTGAAAACCCATTTTTCAATGCGTTCATTACCATTGAACGTAAAATCCTAGGAATTCACCTGGAATTCATTAGGTCACCTTGAAATGTCCCGTTCTTATTGATTAAAAACGTTCCATATTAATTGATTTCGTTGCGAGATTTTGACCTCTATATGAGACGTTTTTCAAAGACTGCATTCATTTTTAAAACAAACCATAACCTTTATTTCATAGATAAAGGTTTAAAAAGCTTTACGTAGATTATCAAATAATGATAATCTAAAATATCCTGTTTACACACGACCATTACATAATGGTTTACAATACAAATATGTTACATCGAAATCAGTTTCTTGAATGCAGTTTTTACACAATATCATACAAACATGGACTCCAAATCTTGTCCTTATTTTAGTATGCAACAGCGGAAGCTTTTAGTATTCACCTGAGAATAAACATGCTTTAAACGTCAACAAAAATGTTGGTGAGTTATAGGTTTAACCTATATATATCAAATCGTAACAATAGACCACAAGATTTCATATTTCAATACACATCCCATACATAGAGATAAAAATCATTCATATGGTGAACACCTGGTAACCGACATTAACAAGATGCATATATAAGAATATCCCCATCATTCCGGGACACCCTTCGGATATGATATAAATTTCGAAGTACTAAAGCATCCGGTACTTTGGATGGGGTTTGTTAGGCCCAATAGATCTATCTTTAGGATTCGCGTCAATTAGGGTGTCTGTTCCCTAATTCTTAGATTACCAGACTTAATAAAAAGGGGCATATTCGATTTCGATAATTCAACCATAGAATGTAGTTTCACGTACTTGTGTCTATTTTATAAATCATTTATAAAACCTTCATGTATTCTCATCTCAAAAAATATTAGATTTTAAAAGTGGGACTATAACTCACTTTCACAGATTTTTACTTCGTCGGGAAGTAAGACTTGGCCACTGGTTGATTCACGAACCTATAACAATATATACATATATATCAAAGTATGTTCAAAATATATTTACAACACTTTTAATATATTTTGATGTTTTAAGTTTATTAAGTCAGCTGTCCTCGTTAGTAACCTACAACTAGTTGTCCACAATTAGATGTACAGAAATAAATCGATAAATATTATCTTGAATCAATCCACGACCCATTGTATACGTATCTCAGTATTGATCACAACTCAAACTATATATATTTTGGAATCAACCTCAACCCTGTATAGCTAACTCCAACATTCACATATAGAGTGTCTATGGTTGTTCCAAAATATATATAGATGTGTCGACATGATAGGTCGAAACATTGTATACGTGTCTATGGTATCTCAAGATTACATAATATACAATACAAGTTGATTAAGTTATGGTTGGAATAGATTTGTTACCAATTTTCACGTAGCTAAAATGAGAAAAATTATCCAATCTTGTTTTACCCATAACTTCTTCATTTTAAATCCGTTTTGAGTGAATCAAATTGCTATGGTTTCATATTGAACTCTATTTTATGAATCTAAACAGAAAAAGTATAGGTTTATAGTCAGAAAAATAAGTTACAAGTCATTTTTGTAAAGATAGTCATTTCAGTCGAAAGAACGACGTCTAGATGACCATTTTAGAAAACATACTTCCACTTTGAGTTTAACCATAATTTTTGGATATAGTTTCATGTTCATAATAAAAATCATTTTCTCAGAATAACAACTTTTAAATCAAAGTTTATCATAGTTTTTAATTAACTAACCCAAAACAGCCCGCGGTGTTACTACGACGGCGTAAATCCGGTTTTACGGTGTTTTTCGTGTTTCCAGGTTTTAAATCATTAAGTTAGCATATCATATAGATATAGGACATGTGTTTAGTTGATTTTAAAAGTCAAGTTAGAAGGATTAACTTTTGTTTGCGAACAAGTTTAGAATTAACTAAACTATGTTCTAGTGATTACAAGTTTAAACCTTCGAATAAGATAGCTTTATATATATGAATCAAATGATGTTATGAACATCATTACTACCTTAAGTTCCTTGGATAAACCTACTGGAAAAGAGAAAAATGGATCTAGCTTCAACGGATCCTTGGATGGCTCAAAGTTCTTGAAGCAGAATCATGACACGAAAACAAGTTCAAGTAAGATCATCACTTGAAATAAGATTGTTATAGTTATAGAAATTGAACCAAAGTGTGAATATGATTATTACATTATATTAGAATGATAACCTACTGTAAGAAACAAAGATTTCTTGAGGTTGGATGATCACCTTACAAGATTGGAAGTGAGCTAGCAAACTTGAAAGTATTCTTGATTTTATGTAACTAGAACTTGTAGAATATATGAAGAACACTTAGAACTTGAAGATAGAACTTGAGAGAGATCAATTAAATGAAGAAAATTGAAGAATGAAAGTGTTTGTAGGTGTTTTTGGTCATTGGTGTATGGATTAGATATAAAGGATATGTAATTTTGTTTTCATGTAAATAAGTCATGAATGATTACTCATATTTTTGTAATTTTATGAGATATTTCATGCTAGTTGCCAAATGATGGTTCCCACATGTGTTAGGTGACTCACATGAGCTGCTAAGAGCTGATCATTGGAGTGTATATACTAATAGTACGTACATCTAAAAGCTGTGTATTGTACGAGTACGAATACGGGTGCATACGAGTAGAATTGTTGATGAAACTGAACGAGGATGTAATTGTAAGAATTTTTGTTAAGTAGAAGTATTTTGATAAGTGTATGGATGTCTTTCAAAAGTGTATAAATATATATTAAAACACTACTTGTATATACATTTTAACTGAGTCGTTAAGTCATCGTTAGTCGTTACATGTAAGTGTTGTTTTGAAACCTTTAGGTTAACGATCTTGTTAAATGTTGTTAACCCAATGTTTATAATATCAAATGAGATTTTAAATTATTATATTATCATGATATTATCATGTATGAATATCTCTTAGTATGATATATATACATTAAATGTCTTTACAACGATAATTGTTACATATAAGTCTCGTTTAAAAATCATTAAGTTAGTAGTCTTGTTTTTACATATGTAGTTCATTGTTAATATACTTAATGATATGTTTACTTATCATAATATCATGTTAACTATATATATATATCCAAATATATGTCATCATATAGTTTTTACAAGTTTTAACGTTCGTGAATCACCGGTCAACTTGGGTGGTCAATTGTCTATATGAAATCTATTTCAATTAATCAAGTCTTAACAAGTTTGATTGCTTAACATGTTGGAAACATTTAATCATGTAAATATCAATCTCAATTAATATATATAACCATGGAAAAGTTCGGGTCACTACAGTACCTACCCGTTAAATAAATTTCGTCCCGAAATTTTAAGTTGTTGAAGGTGTTGACGAATCTTCTGGAAATAGATGTGGGTATTTATTCTTCATCTGATCTTCACGCTTCCAGGTGAACTCGGGTCCTCTACGAGCATTCCATCGAACCTTAACAATTGGTATCTTGTTTTGCTTAAGTCTTTTAACCTCACGATCCATTATTTCGACGGGTTCTTCGATGAATTGAAGTTTTTCGTTGATTTGGATTTCATCTAATGGAATAGTGAGATCTTCTTTAGCAAAATATTTCTTCAAATTCGAGACGTGGAAAGTGTTATGTACAGCCGCGAGTTGTTGAGGTAACTCAAGTCGGTAAGCTACTGGTCCGACACGATCAATAATCTTGAATGGTCCAATATACCTTGGATTTAATTTTCCTCGTTTACCAAATCGAACAACGCCTTTCCAAGGTGCAACTTTAAGCATGACCATCTCTCCAATTTCAAATTCTATATCTTTTCTTTTAATGTCAGCGTAGCTCTTTTGTCGACTTTGGGCGGTTTTCAACCGTTGTTGAATTTGGATGATCTTCTGGGTAGTTTCTTGTATAATCTCCGGACCCGCAATCTGTCTATCCCCCACTTCACTCCAACAAATCGGAGACCTGCACTTTCTACCATAAAGTGCTTCAAACGGCGCCATCTCAATGCTTGAATGGTAGCTGTTGTTGTAGGAAAATTCTGCTAACGGTAGATGTCGATCCCAACTGTTTCCGAAATCAATAACACATGCTCGTAGCATGTCTTCAAGCGTTTGTATCATCCTTTCGCTCTGCCCATCAGTTTGTGGATGATAGGCAGTACTCATGTCTAGACGAGTTCCTAATGCTTGCTGTAATATCTGCCAGAATCTTGAAATAAATCTGCCATCCCTATCAGAGATAATAGAGATTGGTATTCCATGTCTGGAGACGACTTCCTTCAAATACAGTCGTGCTAACTTCTCCATCTTGTCATCTTCTCTTATTGGCAGGAAGTGTGCTGATTTGGTGAGACGATCAACTATTACCCAAATAGTATCAAAACCACTTGCAGTCCTTGGTAATTTAGTGATGAAATCTATGGTAATGTTTTCCCATTTCCATTCCGGGATTTCGGGTTGTTGAAGTAGACCTGATGGTTTCTGATGCTCAGCTTTGACCTTAGAACACGTCAAACATTCTCCTACGTATTTAGCAACATCGGCTTTCATACCCGGCCACCAAAAATGTTTCTTGAGATCCTTGTACATCTTCCCCGTTCCAGGATGTATTGAGTATCTGGTTTTATGAGCTTCTTTAAGTACCATTTCTCTCATATCTCCAAATTTTGGTACCCAAATCCTTTCAGCCCTATACCGGGTTCCGTCTTCCCGAATATTAAGATGCTTCTCCGATCCTTTGGGTATTTCATCCTTTAAATTTCCCTCTTTTAAAACTCCTTGTTGCGCCTCCTTTATTTGAGTAGTAAGGTTATTATGAATCATTATATTCATAGATTTTACTCGAATGGGTTCTCTGTCCTTCCTGCTCAAGGCATCGGCTACCACATTTGCCTTCCCCAGGTGGTAACGAATCTCAAAGTCGTAATCATTCAATAATTCAATCAACCTACGCTGCCTCATATTCAGTTGTTTCTGATTAAATATGTGTTGAAGACTTTTGTGGTCGGTATATATAATACTTTTGACCCCATATAAGTAGTGCCTCCAAGTCTTTAATGCAAAAACAACCGCGCCCAATTCCAAATCATGCGTCGTATAATTTTGTTCGTGAATCTTCAATTGTCTAGACGCATAAGCAATCACCTTCGTTCGTTGCATTAATACACAACCGAGACCTTGCTTTGATGCGTCACAATAAATCACAAAATCATCATTCCCTTCAGGCAATGACAATATAGGTGCCGGAGTTAGCTTTTTCTTCAATAACTGAAATGCTTTCTCTTGTTCATCATTCCATTCAAATTTCTTCCCTTTATGCGTTAATGCAGTCAAGGGTTTTGCTATTTTGGAGAAATCTTGGATGAATCTTCTGTAGTAACCAGCCAATCCTAAAAATTGACGTATATGCTTCGGAGTTTTTGGGGTTTCCCACTTTTCAACGGTTTCGATCTTTGCCGGGTCCACCTGGATACCTTCTTTGTTCACTATGTGACCGAGGAATTGAACTTCTTCCAACCAAAATGCACACTTTGAAAACTTAGCATACAGTTTTTCTTTCCTCAATACTTCTAGCACTTTTCTCAAATGTTCTTCGTGCTCTTGATCATTCTTTGAGTAAATAAGTATGTCATCGATGAAAACAATGAAAAACTTGTCAAGATATGGCCCACACACTCGGTTCATAAGGTCCATTAACACAGCTGGTGCATTAGTTAAACCAAACAGCATGACCATAAACTCGTAATGACCGTAACGTGTTCTGAAAGCAGTCTTTGGAATATCATCTTCTTTCACCCACATTTGATGATACCCGGAACTTAAGTCAATCTTTGAATAAACAGACGAGCCTTGTAGTTGATCAAATAAGTCGTCGATTCTCGGTAGTGGGTAGCGGTTCTTGATGGTAAGTTTGTTCAACTCTCGGTAGTCGATACACAACCTGAATGTACCATCTTTCTTCTTGACAAATAAAACAGGAGCTCCCCACGGTGATGTGCTTGGTCGAATGAAACCACGCTCTAAAAGTTCTTGTAATTGGCTTTGCAGTTCTTTCATCTCCCTGGGTGCGAGTCTGTAAGGAGCACGAGCTATTGGTGCAGCTCCTGGTACAAGATCTATTTGAAATTCAACGGATCGATGTGGGGGTAATCCCGGTAATTCTTTAGGAAATACATCGGGAAATTCTTTTGCAATGGGAACATCATTGATGCTCTTTTCTTCAGTTTGTACTTTCTCGACGTGTGCTAGAACAGCATAGCAACCTTTTCTTATTAGTTTTTGTGCCTTCAAATTACTAATAAGATGTAGCTTCGTGTTGCCCTTTTCTCCGTACACCATTAAGGGTTTTCCTTTTTCTCGTATAATGCGAATTGCATTTTTGTAACAAACGATCTCTGCTTTCACTTCTTTCAACCAGTCCATACCGATTATCATATCAAAACTTCCTAACTCTACTGGTATCAAATCAATCTTAAATGTTTCGCTAACCAGTTTAATTTCTCGATTCCGACATATATTATCCGCTGAAATTAATTTACCATTTGCTAATTTGAGTAAAAATTTACTATCCAAAGGCGTCAATGGACAACTTAATTTAGCACAAAAATCTCTACTCATATAGCTTCTATCCGCACCCGAATCAAATAAAACGTAAGCAGATTTATTGTCAATAAGAAATGTACTCGTAACAAGCTCCGGGTCTTCCTGTGCCTCTGCCGCATTAATATTGAAAACTCTTCCGCGGCCTTGTCCATTCGTGTTCTCCTGGTTCAGGAAATTTCTAATAATGTGGCTCGGTTTTCCACATTTATAACAAACTACATTGGCATAACTTGCTCCGACACTACTTGCTCCGCCATTACTCGTTCCGACATCATTTGTTCCTTTCGTTCTATTAACCCCTGGTCCGTAGACCTCATACTTCGCCGCGCTATGACCATTTCTTTTACACTTGTTGCAAAATTTGGTGCAGAACCCCGAGTGATACTTTTCACACCTTTGGCATAGCTGCTTCTGATTGTTGTTGTTATTGCGGTTATTATTGTTGTTGGGATGATTGTTGTAGTTGTAGTTGTTGTTGTTGTTGTTGTTGTTGGGCCGTTTGTTGTAGTTGCGATTGATGTTGCGATTGTTGGGATAATTGTTGCGATTATTGTTGTAATTGCTGTTGTTGTTGTATTGGTGATTCTTATCACCGTTTTCCTCCCACTTTCTTTTGACTTGCTTCACATTGGCCTCTTCAGCAGTCTGTTCTTTAATTCTTTCTTCAATCTGGTTCACTAGTTTGTGAGCCATTCTACATGCCTGTTGTATGGAGGCGGGCTCGTGTGAACTTATATCTTCTTGGATTCTTTCCGGTAATCCTTTCACAAACGCGTCGATCTTCTCTTCCTCATCTTCGAATGCTCCCGGACACAATAGGCATAATTCTGTGAATCGTCTTTCGTACGTGGTAATATCAAATCCTTGGGTTCGTAACCCTCTAAGTTCTGTCTTGAGCTTATTGACCTCGGTTCTGGGACGGTACTTCTCGTTCATCAAGTGCTTGAATGCTGACCACGGTAGTGCGTACGCATCGTCTTGTCCCACTTGCTCTAGATAGGTATTCCACCATGTTAACGCAGAACCTGTGAAGGTATGCGTAGCGTACTTCACTTTGTCCTCTTCAGTACACTTACTTATGGCAAACACCGATTCGACCTTCTCGGTCCATCGTTTCAATCCGATCGGTCCTTCAGTTCCATCAAATTCCAAAGGTTTGCAGGCAGTGAATTCTTTGTAGGTGCATCCTACACGATTTCCTGTACTGCTAGATCCAAGGTTATTGTTGGTATGTAGCGCAGCCTGTACTGCGGCTATGTTTGAAGCTATAAAAGTACGGAATTCCTCTTCATTCATATTCACGGTGTGTCGAGTAGTCGGTGCCATTTCCTTCAAAATAGTCAAATGGAACAAGTTAATCATACAGAATATTAAGAGTAGTTAATAGTATTTCGTAGCATAATATGAACTCATTTATAAAAGCTTTTTCTTCATATTAGCGTTTTATAAGTTTAAATTCGGGTAGTACCTACCCGTTAAGTTCATACTTAGTAGCTAATATATAATTCAACTACTACAATTCTATATGAAAAACTGATTATAATAATATTTCGTGTTCAAACTTTTATACAATATTTTACAAACTTACAATACCGCTTATTTTACATAAAGCATGAAATATAGCACACAATAACTTTGATACAATATAGTTGTGAAGATAATTCTAGCTAGTACACAAGTCATTCAGCAAAGGCAATAAAGACACGTAATTCATACGTCCAGAAACAAGTCATGCGTTCTGGTTTTACTAGGACTACTTCCCATCCTTGGTCTTGTGGAACATAACCGTTATGGCCGTTGATAATACAGCGTGTTGTAACGTCGTCAAAGGGACAAGGGTTACGTAATGTCCAACAGTCCCGTAACAATCTAAAAACCTCATTTCTTACCCCAATTACCGACTCCGTCACTTGTGGGAACGTTTTGTTTAATAGTTGTAGGCCGATGTTCTTGTTCTCACTTTGGTGAGAAGCGAACATTACTAATCCGTAAGCATAACATGCTTCTTTATGTTGCATGTTAGCCACTTTTTCTAAATCACGAAGTCCAATATTCGGATATATTGAGTCAAAATAATTTCTTAACCCATTGCGTAAAATAGCATTTGGGTTCCCCGCAATATATGCGTCAAAGTAAACACATCGTAACTTATGGATTTCCCAATGTGATATCCCCCATCTTTCGAACGAAAGCCTTTTATAAACCAAGGCATTCTTGGAACGTTCTTCGAATGTCTTACAAACTGATCTCGCCTTAAATAGTTGTGCCGAAGAATTCTGACCGACTCTAGACAAGATTTCATCAATCATGTCTCCGGGTAGGTCTCTTAAAATATTAGGTTGTCTATCCATTTTGTGTTTTTATACTGTAAAATAGACAAGAGTTAGATTCATAAAAAAAAATACTTATTAATACAAGCAATTTTTACATATATCATAAAGCATAAGCACACTATATTACATATATTACACCACACGAATACAACTATCTTATTCCGACTCGCTTGTTTCTTCTTCTTCGGTTTTGGTTCGTTTTGCCAAGTTTCTAGGGATATATGATGTTCCCCTAATACGAGCTGTCGTTTTCCACATTGGTTTAGAAAAACCTGGTGGTTTAGAGGTTCCCGGGTCATTGTTACAACTTAAGGACTTCGGGGGTTGACGATACATATGAAGTTCATCGAGGTTGGAATTAGATTTCTCTATTTTTATGCCCTTTCCCTTATTATTTTCTTTTGCCTTTTTAAATTCATTTGGGTTAATTTCTATAACATCATCGGAATTCTCGTCGGAATCCGATTCATCGGAGAATCGGTAATCCTCCCAATATTTTGCTTCCTTGGCGGAAACACCATTGACCATAATTAACCTTGGTCGGTTGGTTGAGGATATTCTTTTACTTAACCGTTTTATTATTTCCCCCACCGGTTCTATTTCTTCATCCGGTTCCGATTCTTCATCCGGTTCCGATTCTTCTTCCGGTTCCGACTCTTCTTCCGGTTCCTCTTCAGGAACTTGTGAATCAGTCCACGAATCATTCCAATTTATATTTGACTCTTCATTATTATTAGGTGAGTCAATGGGACTTGTTCTAGAGGTAGACATCTATCACATAATATCAAACGCGTTAAGAGATTAATATATCATATAATATTCACATGTTAAAAATATATAGTTTCCAACAAAATTTGTTAAGCAATCATTTTTCAAGTAAACACGGTCGAAGTCCAGACTCACTAATGCATCCTAACAAACTCGATAAGACACACTAATGCAAAATTCTAGTTCTCTAAGACCAACGCTCTGATACCAACTGAAATGTCCCGTTCTTATTGATTAAAAATGTTCCATATTAATTGATTTCGTTGCGAGGTTTTGACCTCTATATGAGACGTTTTTCAAAGACTGCATTCATTTTTAAAAAAAAACATAACCTTTATTTCATAGATAAAGGTTTAAAAAGCTTTACATAGATTATCAAATAATGATAATCTAAAATATCCTGTTTACACACGACCATTACATAATGGTTTACAATACAAATATGTTACATCGAAATCAGTTTTTTGAATGCAGTTTTTACACAATATCATACAAACATGGACTCCAAATCTTGTCCTTATTTTAGTATGCAACAGCGGAAGCTCTTAGTATTCACCTGAGAATAAACATGCTTTAAACGTCAACAAAAATGTTGGTGAGTTATAGGTTTAACCTATATATATCAAATCGTAACAATAGACCACAAGATTTCATATTTCAATACACATCCCATACATAGAGATAAAAATCATTCATATGGTGAACACCTGGTAACCGACATTAACAAGATGCATATATAAGAATATCCCCATCATTCCGGGACACCCTTCGGATATGATATAAATTTCGAAGTACTAAAGCATCCGGTACTTTGGATGGGGTTTGTTAGGCCCAATAGATCTATCTTTAGGATTCGCGTCAATTAGGGTGTCAGTTCCCTAATTCTTAGATTACCAGACTTAATAAAAAGGGACATATTCGATTTCAATAATTCAACCATAGAATGTAGTTTCACGTACTTGTGTCTATTTTGTAAATCATTTATAAAACCTGCATGTATTCTCATCCCAAAAAATATTAGATTTTAAAAGTGGGACTATAACTCACTTTCACAGATTTTTACTTCGTCGGGAAGTAAGACTTGGCCACTGGTTGATTCACGAACCTATAACAATATATACATATATATCAAAGTATGTTCAAAATATATTTACAACACTTTTAATATATTTTGATGTTTTAAGTTTATTAAGTCAGCTGTCCTCGTTAGTAACCTACAACTAGTTGTCCACAGTTAGATGTACAGAAATAAATCGATAAATATTATCTTAAATCAATGCACGACCCATTGTATACGTATCTCAGTATTGATCACAACTCAAACTATATATATTTTGGAATCAACCTCAACCCTGTATAGCTAACTCCAACATTCACATATAGAGTGTCTATGGTTGTTCCGAAATATATATATAGATGTGTCGACATGATAGGTCGAAACATTGTATACGTGTCTATGGTATCTCAAGATTACATAATATACAATACAAGTTGATTAAGTTATGGTTGGAATAGATTTGTTACCAATTTTCACGTAGCTAAAATGAGAAAAATTATCCAATCTTGTTTTACCCATAACTTCTTCATTTTAAATCCGTTTTGAGTGAATCAAATTGCTATGATTTCATATTGAACTCTATTTTATGAATCTAAACAGAAAAAGTATAGGTTTATAGTCGGAAAAATAAGTTACAAGTCGTTTTTGTAAAGGTAGTCATTTCAGTCGAAAGAACGACGTCTAGATGACCATTTTAGAAAACATACTTCCACTTTGAGTTTAACCATAATTTTTGGATATAGTTTCATGTTCATAATAAAAATCATTTTCTCAGAATAACAACTTTTAAATCAAAGTTTATCATAGTTTTTAATTAACTAACCCAAAACAGCCCGCGGTGTTACTACGACGGCGTAAATCCGGTTTTACGGTGTTTTTCGTGTTTCCAGATTTTAAATCATTAAGTTAGCATATCATATAGATATAGAACATGTGTTTATTTGATTTTTATTTGATTTTAAAAGTCAAGTTAGAACGATTAACTTTTGTTTGCGAACAAGTTTAGAATTAACTAAACTATGTTCTAGTGATTACAAGTTTAAACCTTCGAATAAGATAGCTTTATATATATGAATCGAATGATGTTATGAACATCATTACTACCTTAAGTTCCTTGGATAAACCTACTAGAAAAGAGAAAAATGGATCTAGCTTCAACGGATCCTTGGATGGCTCGAAGTTCTTGAAGCAGAATCATGACACGAAAACAAGTTCAAGTAAGATCATCACTTGAAATAAGATTGTTATAGTTATAGAAATTGAACCAAAGTTTGAATATGATTATTACCTTGTATTAGAATGATAACCTACTATAAGAAACAAAGATTTCTTGAGGTTGGATGATCACCTTACAAGATTGGAAGTGAGCTAGCAAACTTGAAAGTATTCTTGATTTTATGTAACTAGAACTTGTAGAATATATGAAGAACACTTAGAACTTGAAGATAGAACTTGAGAGAGATCAATTAGATGAAGAAAATTGAAGAATAAAAGTGTTTGTAGGTGTTTTTGGTCGTTGGTGTATGGATTAGATATAAAGGATATGTAATTTTGTTTTCATGTAAATAAGTCATGAATGATTACTCATATTTTTGTAATTTTATGAGATATTTCATGCTAGTTGCCAAATGATGGTTCCCACATGTGTTAGGTGACTCACATGGGCTGCTAAAAGCTGATCATTGGAGTGTATATACCAATAGTACATACATCTAAAAGCTGTGTATTGTACGAGTACGAATACGGGTGCATACGAGTAGAATTGTTGATGAAACTGAACGAGGATGTAATTGTAAGCATTTTTGTTAAGTAGAAGTATTTTGATAAGTGTATGGAAGTCTTTCAAAAGTGTATAAATACATATTAAAATACTACATGTATATACATTTTAACTGAGTCGTTAAGTCATCGTTAGTCGTTACATATAAGTGTTATTTTGAAACCTTTAGGTTAACGATCTTGTTAAATGTTGTTAACCCAATATTTATAATATCAAATGAGATTTTAAATTATTATATTATCATGATATTATCATGTATGAATATCTCTTAGTATGATATATATACATTAAATGTCTTTACAACGATAATCGTTACATATAAGTCTCGTTTAAAAATCATTAAGTTAGTAGTCTTGTTTTTACATATGTAGTTCATTGTTAATATACTTAATGATATGTTTACTTATCATAATATCATGTTAACTATATATATATATATATATATATCCAAATATATGTCATCATATAGTTTTTACAAGTTTTAACGTTCGTGAATCACCGGTCAACTTGGGTGGTCAATTGTCTATATGAAATCTATTTCAATTAATCAAGTCTTAACAAGTTTGATTGCTTAACATGTTGGAAACATTTAATCATGTAAATATCAATCTCAATTAATATATATAACCATGAAAAAGTTCGGGTCACTACACACCTGAACCAAATCGGGTGTCAACCGTAAGAACGGTGGTTGCATAGCATGGTCAAAGACAAGACCTTGTGCCAGACCGAAAAATCATAAGGGTGAGCTTTACTATTGCTCCTACCAAGGATAGTAATTGCGTCCGACACGTTATATACCATAATTAAAAGAATGTCAGGGGACATTGCCTTAACAGTTGCTTGTTCAACGCTTTCCTTTACAACCGGACGGTAGTTTATCGAAAGGTAATATTCGGAGCAAGTATACTGGACGTGTTGCTTTCCCAATACAAGGTTAGCAAGTGGGTGACACAAAACCACAAGTTTTGAGCTAAAATTTTCAAATCTGAAACCCACCAAACCCACAAAAATATTTTGCAAACACCGGTAAAGGGTTATTCCGGAAAACTTATCTAGGGTAAAAGCTAGATTGAATTTTCAAAAAGATCAAATGTTTTCATAAAGATCCAATTTCTTAAAGGATCTAAATTTTTATAGTCATGTGGGACTGTAAACCACATCGTTACTACCATTGTTCATACCGCCGTATAGAAATCACTGATGTACAAAGTGTGAAGAATAAAGAAGTGATTCTAGTATTTCAAGACGATATTGCTTGAGGACAAGCAACGCTCAAGTGTGGGAATATTTGATAATGCTAAAAACGAACATATATTTCATAGCATTATTCCTCAAGAAAGACAAGCTTTTAGTTGCAACTGTTCTATTTACAAGTGATATTCGTTTAAATAACAAAAGGTGAAGACAAAAGACAGATTCGACGAATTGAAGACGCAAACGACCAAAAAGCTCAAAAGTACAAAATACAATCAAAGAGGTTCCAATTATTGATAAGAAATGTCTCAAAATTACAAGAGTACAAGATTCAAAACGCAAAGTACAAGATATTAAATTGTACGCAAGGACGTTCGAAAATCCGGAACCGGGACCATAGTCAACTCTCAACGCTCGACGCAACGGACTAAAAATTATAAGTCAACTATGCACATAAATATAATATAATATTTAAATAATTCTTATAATTATTTATATATTATATTTATTTAATTAAAACGTCGACAAACAAGAAAACAAGAACTTTGAGCTGTCACCGACGGCCATGCGATCGCATGGCCTGGAGGAAGAAATCTCATGCGATCGCATGGCCAACTTTTTCAGATCACAAGGCCTATAAATTCGCGTGTTGGTTCAGTGTATCATCCATCCTATCTCTCTATCTTACAAACGTAATATATATATATATATATATATATATATATATATATATATATATATATATATATATATATATATTATAATTTTAATTTTAATTTTAATTCTAATAATAAGGGTATGTTAGCAAATGTTGTAAGGGTGTAAAGTCGAAATTCTGTCCGTGTAACGCTACGCTATTTTTAATCATTGTAAGTTATGTTCAACCTTTTTACATTAATGTCTCGTAGCTAAGTTATTATTATGCTTATTTAAGCCGAAGTAATCATGATGTTGGGCTAATTATTAAAATTGGGTAATTGGGCTTTGTACCATAATTGGGGTTTGAACAAAAGAACGACACTTGTGGAAATTAGACTATGGGCTATTAATGGGCTTTATATTTGTTTAACTAAATGATAGTTTGTTAATTTTAATATAAAGATTTACAATTGAACGTCCCTATAAATAACCATATACACTCAATCGGACACGATGGGCGGGGTATTTATATGTACGAATAATCGTTCATTTAACCGGACACGGGAATGGATTAATAGTCTATGGAATTATTAAAACAGGGGTGAAATTATGTACAAGGACACTTGGCATAATTGATAACAAAGTATTAAAACCTTGTTACAGTTTAAGTCCCCAATTAGTTGGAATATTTAACTTCGGGTATAAGGATAATTTGACGAGGACACTCGCACTTTATATTTATGACTGATGGACTGTTATGGACAAAACCAGACGGACATATTAAATAATCCAGGACAAAGGACAATTAACCCATGGGTATAAAACTAAAATCAACACGTCAAACATCATGATTACGGAAGTTTAAATAAGCATAATTCTTTTATTTCATATTTAATTTCCTTTATTTTATATTTAATTGCACTTCTAATTATCGTACTTTTATTTATTGTTATTATATTTAATTGCACTTTTAATTATCGTACTTTTTAATTATCGCAATTTTATTTTATCGCACTTTTATTTATTGCAATTTCATTATCGTTATTTATTTTACGCTTTAAATTAAGTCTTGTATTTATTTTTAATATTTTACATTTGGTTTTAACTGCGGCTTAAGTTTTTAAAATCGACAAACCGGTCATTAAACGGTAAAAACTGTGAAGACCCGTCCTAATCCATCCGGACGAAGTCCATATCGATTATAAACGATTCACAACAGTTGATTACATCGCGAGGTACTTGACCTCTATATGATACATTTTACAAACATTGCATTCGTTTTTGAAAAGACAAACTTTCATTACATCGAAAGTTGACAGGCATGCATACCATTTCATAATATATCCAACTATAATTGACTTGATAATAATCTTGATGAACTCGACGACTCGAATGCAACGTCTTTTGAAATATGCCATGAATGACTCCAAGTAATATCTATAAAATGAGCAAATACACAGCGGAAGATTTCTTTCGTACCTGAGAATAAACATGCTTTAAAGTGTCAACCAAAAGGTTGGTGAGTTCATTAGTTTAACTTAAACAATCGTTTCCATCATTTTAATAGACCACAAGATTTCAGATTTCCATTTCTCATAAACATACGTCCCATGCATAGAGACAAAAATATCATTCATATGGATTGAACACCTGGTAATCGACATTAACAATATGCATATATAAGAATATCCCCATCATTCCGGGATCCTCCTTCGGACATGATATAAATTTCGAAGTACTAAAACATCCGGTACTTTGGATGGGGCTTGTTGGGCCCGATAGATCTATCTTTAGGATTCGCGTCAATTAGGGTGTCTGTTCCCTAATTCTTAGATTACCAGACTTAATAAAAAGGGGCATATTCGACTTCGATAATCCAACCATAGAATGTAGTTTCACGTACTTGTGTCAATTTCGTAAAACAGTTATAAAAGTTGCGCATGTATTCTCAGCCCAAAAATATAAAGGGTAAAAAGGCAAATGAAACTCACGATACTGTATTTTGTAGTAAAAATACATATGACGTCATTGAACAATGCAGGGTTGGCCTCGGATTCACGAACCTATATCAATTGTGTATATATTAATACGTATAATGTAAGTTACAAAATTTCATTTATTAATATGTATTATTTATATATTATAGTTTTGTAGAATTTATTCTAACCTTTATTTTAAAACGTATACTTATATTATATTTTAAGTTATATTTTATATATATATCGATTTTATGTATATATATCTATAATGATTTACGTTTATATAAATAGTGACATTAATATATTTATATACATATATTTGTGGTTAGTATTGTATTTATGAAATTTTATTAGTTTGTTATGTGAATTATTAATACAATCCTAGTATATACCATAAGTGTATATATATAGTGTACAAAAGATTTATTTGTTAAAATAATAATTTAGATAATAATAATTTACTAATAATAATAATAATTTTATTAATAATGATAATACTAATAGCAAAAAAATGAAAATGATAACTGTTAATGATACTAATAATAATAACTCTAAAATAATATTAATACTAATACCATACTTATGTTAATAATAAGGGTTCTAATATTTATAAAATGATAAATGATAATCATAATAATACTAGTAAATAGTAATGATGATACTGATAAATATGATATTATTAATTGTAAATGTACTGATGATACTATTATTTATAAACCGGTACAAATTCTAATATTGATGATAATAATATATTTTTATTTCCTTCATAATAATAATAATGATAATCATAATCATAATCCTAATGATGATAAAATACTAAAATGATAAGTTTATTACTAATAATAATATTATTAATACCTATCATAATAATAATAGTAATGTCTATAATACTTTCAAATATGATAACAAGTATGATACTAATAATAACAATAACAATAACAATCAAAACAATCACAATAATAATAATAATACTAATAATAATTAATATATAATAACAATAATAAAATTAGAAAAGAAAACTACCTCACATGAAAAGAGTTTCAAAAAAAAAAAAAAAGAAACTACCGTCCTCTGGACTCGATCTCGTGACCACATGCTCACACGCAAACACTCTCGACCATCCCACCAATTCTGATTCTCTGTACTAATATCGAATTTAAATTTTATATATAAACTATTTTTCTTCTATTCCTCTTCTTCTCCACAAGTCTCATGGATTCAACAAAACATCAATAACCAAAAAAAAAAAAAAAAAAAAATCGGGGTTCCCTTTAAAGCTTCAAAACATTACAGAAAAAAAAAATAATTTGGGTTCTAAAAAAAAAAAAAATTACTAAAGGCCTACTGCAGCGTCGGTTCTTGGAACAAAACAAAAAAAATTGATTTCGTAATAGATAACATTATAGATAATGTTTATAACACGAAATAGTTTTCTAAACATGTATAAAAACTACTGGAATCGTCAATTTGATCAGAAACATATACACGAACGCGAATTTGTCTCAAGAACAATTGTTGACTTTTTTAAACTAAACTTTGACTTCAAAATTCAAGATCGATATAAAGATTTGAGAGTTGAGATTTTGCAGATAGATTCAAAGAAAGATTTCTAACCTTTCTGCATTTTTAGATTTTGAAACTTTATTCGAAATTGAATTAAGAGAAAAAAAAATTGGAGCGTGCAGAGAAGAAGAAAAAAAAATAATATCGCTGTGCTCTTTAATCCCATTGGATTTCCTTTTTATTTGATTTGCAATTATACATAATCATGTTGTAATAATAGAGATCGGTTGATAAAAAATGGAGAAAATGTCAACACAGGTTCACGAGTTGGGAGCAGGAAAGAAACAAAAAAAATAATAATAATAGAGATAAAGGATACAGAGGTCAAGCGTATAATATAGATCCCTACTGTTTTTTTTTTTATTAATAATAATAATATATAATAACAATACTATTAATATCTAATAATATTAATAAAATTAATAATAATGATAAATATAATATTAATGATAATAATAATTGTAAAAATGATAATAATAATAATAATAATAATACCATACTAATTATGATAATATTAATATTTTATCGATAATAATAATATTAGTAATAATAATCTAATTTATACATCCAATTTCATCTTTATATGATATAAAGTGATATTATGAATACAAATATTGATATTTGACGATACAAATAACATTACTACAACAACTATATTTGTATTTAAATTTAATTTATTAATATCATCTATTATTATGTAATATTTAATAATTATGTAATATGTATTGTAACATATACTGAATATTATATATTTATGCATTTTAATATAAATATATTATAATATTTATTTACATACTAATTATATTATACTTATGTATGTAATTATGAAAAATATAAATGTTTTATATATGTAAGTATTATATATATTTATTAAAATAGTACATTATTTCATCATAGATATATTATAAATTTCTACATATACATAATATAATAATTATGTATAAAATCATATATATATAGTTATATTTATGTATATATGTATACTACCATATATATAAAATCATGTTTTAAATGTTGAGTAGATGATTAATTATGTATATTAAACAATTAACTACAAAGTATAACATTGTACATTTAATATTTTGATAACGTTGGTAAAATATGTTTGAATCATTTATATACAATATACTATATATATTCAAAATGAAAATCTTTAGTTATTAAATGTTATCTTTTATAATAACAAAATTACTTAATAGTTCATTAATACTAATATAATTAGTTTTATATATAATTATTTATATTTACATTCTTAGTTACAATTAAAGGTTCGTGAATCGTCGGAAATAGTTAAAGGTCAAATGTTATCATGAAATAGTTCAAACATAATGAGACTCGGTTTAATAGACTTTGCTTATCGAGTCGAATCATATAAGATTATGTTTAAATTTGGTCGAAAATTCCCGGGTCATCACAGTACCTACCCGTTAAAGAAATTTCGTCCCGAAATTTGAGTGAGGTCGTCATAGCTAACAATAAATATGTTTTCCTGACGAATATGAGTTGATAACTTGAGTTTTATCATCATTGAGTAATATGGATAAAAATAATTCGATTATTCGAAGAGTGCGAATGAAGCTATTCACAAAAGGATGAAATGAGAAACAAAGATTTGTTTTTAACTTTTGACGTAGTCAGGTTTGAATTTAGAAAATAAGGCGCGTCTTAACTTTTGACATTGCCTTGGTTGAATTCCGGAATTTAAGGGATTTAAAGAAAATCTTGAAGATCTATAAAATCTGATTCTTCGGGATTTATGGAAATTAAGATCTCTTTAATTAAATACGGTGATCTGCCCCGATTACTACGTCTGATATTTCCAGTATAAATTAAGCTCTTCCTTTCCATTATTCTCACCATTCTTATACTTTCTTTCTTAGTTCATACATCCAAAAGATTCTGAAAATGATTAATCCAGTTCTGATTCTTGTCCTCATCCTTACTATCGCAACAATCATTCTCCTTTTCCAACTTCCACCAGAGGAATCTGCTTTCTTCTACTTCGCCCTCGGGATTATAATGTTTTTAATTCTCCCGTGTCTTTATGTTGCGATAAACATTGATATACACGGTTTGTAATTTATATGTTGTTATCGGACTTTATATTCTCCCTTATATTTCAAAGCTCTATGCTTTTGTTTTCTCTTCCCGACTTCAAGTCAAGCGAATAATGGTCCAGAATTTATAGATATAGAGTTTCGAATGATTATAATGTTCTAAGCATGAAGGAACGTGATAGCACGATTTGATTTTCAAATTTATCAACATCACGGAAGATAGAACCATCAAGAATACATTTTCTTGATTTGTTACGGAGTTAAGTAGGATGAAAGAGTTATGTAACATGGCACATGATGACGTTATGATCTGTGAATCATCACGTTTCATTTAGAAACTCAGCATGACTTACTGTAATATAATCACGTTGATCAAGTGTCATTATATTATACTAACTCATGCATCAGTTCCCATCATTACTACAATAACATTCATATTTCAAGCTTGAAAATTTACAGAATATAGAAACTAACAGTTTCTATATGATGTAATACTGATAGCACGAAAAGATTAATGATTTCAGATAAGAATAGTTATAAAAATATCTCCAGAAATATGGAGGATATTTATAATGAAAGGTACGATAATATCTCAGAATATCTAAGATCAGAGGATGATAGAAACTATTGTCTGCAAGGGTTTAGAGTAAGGAGCAAGTTATTCACTATAGACTTTAGCAGACATTGAATTATTTGGATTCTTTGAAGTCAAACTTATTCTTTGTGATTTATCCACGGCTTTCTTCATAGTTTCGCATAATTTGCTTTTCGGTACTATATTTTCTATTGAATGTTTCCAATATATTGATACACAGGAAGCACGAAGAGGTATATAATTTCGGACGAGAATATTTATGAAAATATCCTCAGAAATATCAAAGATATTGATGATGATATTTTGGAATTTCTAAGTTCGACGGTTGATGGAGAAAGATTTTCCGCAAGATTTTAACATGACTTCGGAGCAAGATATTCTCTAAAGATTTCAACGGATCCAGAATTACCTGAATCCTTTGAATATAGGATTTGGTCCTTGTATTTGTCCTTGGTCTCCTTCATGGGTAACTCAATCTGTTTTTCAATACCCAATTTTCTATCGAGCGTTCCTAACATTCCTTTCTTTATCATCAAACTTTTGTCCGTTTAGACCATCTACCATTTTTCTGTTTCCTCTGCATTTAATGCTATGATATCTGAATCATCGGTTATTAATCCGAGGTGGTTTCAGGAGAATTGTGTTTTTAGATGATTAAACGCTGATGGTAATATGATGGAATATGAAAGGTTACCTGGTAACAATAAAAGAGCACGCGTACATATAAACGTTATAATAAGGTTGTTTCGTACGAAAAGTCGAAGTTGACTTGTTGGAGCTGTGACAAAATTGGCTAATTTTGAAAAGGGATCACAAAGTTGTTTTTGTTAATAAATGCCAAAGGATCTGACGCGGCTACGTGTTGAACTTTTACTCAATTGCCGAGAGTTTCTCAGGTGCATAACTATATGCATAAATCTTTCCTTCCGTAGATGAAGTGCGGTTGATTCATCCTATCGATTGAGGTGTTTTCAAGAATCATGAAAGGTTTGAACGCAGAATGTAATCGTGAAGATACAAATGAGGTTTAAGACGAAATCAAGTGGCAAACTTGAAGAATTGTTTAGTTTCATATGTTATATTCAATATTTTAATTCATTTTAATTGTCCAATGTTATTAGTCCACAGTCGATAGTCCACAGTTGACAGTGCAATCATTCATATATAGTTTAATATATAATATTTGAATTAATTAATACGTATCGTGACCCGTGTACATGTCTCAGACTCGATCACAACTCAAAGTATATATATTATTATAGAATCAACCTCAACCCTGTATAGAGAACTCGATCATTACTGCATATAGAGTGTCTATGGTGATTCCAAATAATATATATAGATGTGTCGATATGATATGTCAAAACCTTGTATACGTGTCCCGATATTTAAAGTGCGTAAAATAAATAACAGAAATTAAATGACGATAAATAAAGTGCGTAAAGTAAATAACAGAAATTAAATGACAATAAATAAAATTGCGAGAATATAAATTGCGATAAAATAAATTGCGATAAATAAAATGTAATACGGAATTAACAGTTAGCTAGGAACAGTTAGCTAGGATTTTGTTAGCGTGGTTTCTTAATAAAATTTAATATTGTTAATTAGTCTGTTTCTAATCAATTTTTATTGTGTCCATTATTTCTTCATTATGCCACTTGTTGGATTCTGATAGGTCAAAATTCAAATATGAAATTGAATTTGAATGAAAATAGTTATTCTTTGGTGAACGGATAAGTATCCCGGTGGTTGTAAATAGGATAGTGAATAACTGTTGAATCAGATTCGAAGAATATACAGTGTAACTTATTAATGTGAAATTTAAATATTCCTCGGGTATTACCTACCCGTTAAAATATTTTTATTATTAACAGTTTGTACAAAAGAATTTTTAATTACAATCTTTATGAAAACATATATACATATATATTTTCTTCAGATGTAATCATGAATTTAATGAGTTAACATGATATTAAACTCATTTAGTTTTCAGTTGGAACTAGAATAAATAATCTCTAAAACATTAGAGATTACATAATCACCATGTCGAACGAAGATAACTGATGTAGAATGTCATGTAGAATGATGATTATACTCGAGGTATAGATTGAGATGTTGAGGCATGTGATATTGAAATTTGGGTTGTTGGTGGTACTGTTGGTGCCGGTGATTTGGATGAAGCTGGTACGTTTTGCACCATATTTTCCAAGACTACAACTTATGCGCGAAGTTCGTTAACTTCTTCTATTACACCGGGATGATTGTCGGTTTGGACGAGCGGATGAATGAGGTTTAGAATCTGAGATAGTATATGATCGTGATGAGATACTTTGGAAATGAGAGAGAAAATGGTGTCTCGAACAGGTTCGCCGGTAAACGTTTTAGGTTCATTGTCAAGAGGTGAATTTGGTTAGTGGAAATGATCGCCTTCTTCGCGTTTCCATTGATTAAGTCGACTACGAACCCATCTCCAATTCATTCAGAATAGATGATGGCTAATTGATCGATTCATTCCGGTTACTCTGCTTTCGGAGCTCGAGTGGAAATCCATATCGAAATAGCTGTCGGAATAACTATCGAAATAGCTATCGAAATCTGATGGACTCGAACTGGTTGAGGGATTCATCTCGTACGATCAGATGAAGGATTTTCGATAAGAAATAGATTATAGGATGTAGATTAGTACCCTGCAATACATAATTTACATATGCATATATAATACTAAAATCCCATAAGCTACGGAGGAATCTACGGAAGCTGTTAGGCAAAGGTAACAATAACAGATACGCTAAGATATGAATTTCACTATACACTGTCTATGCAATAAAGGCAGTAAGATGTGTCTTAGACTTTAAGGATGATAAGCAAATAATTTTTCGACACTAAATGATAAGCAAAACTTTTGACATGCAAACACGGTCGAAGTCCAGACTCATTAATGCATTCTAACGACTATCAGTTAGACTCACTAATGCAAGACCTGGTTCGCTAAGACCACCGCTCTGATACCAACTGTGAAGACCCGTCCTAATCCATCCGGACGAAGTCCATATCGATTATAAACGATTCACAACAGTTGATTACATCGCGAGGTACTTGACCTCTATATGATACATTTTACAAACATTGCATTCGTTTTTGAAAAGACAAACTTTCATTACATCGAAAGTTGACAGGCATGCATACCATTTCATAATATATCCAACTATAATTGACTTGATAATAATCTTGATGAACTCGACGACTCGAATGCAACGTCTTTTGAAATATGCCATGAATGACTCCAAGTAATATCTATAAAATGAGCAAATACACAGCGGAAGATTTCTTTCGTACCTGAGAATAAACATGCTTTAAAGTGTCAACCAAAAGGTTGGTGAGTTCATTAGTTTAACTTAAACAATCGTTTCCATCATTTTAATAGACCACAAGATTTCAGATTTCCATTTCTCATAAACATACGTCCCATGCATAGAGACAAAAATATCATTCATATGGATTGAACACCTGGTAACCGACATTAACAATATGCATATATAAGAATATCCCCATCATTCCGGGATCCTCCTTCGGACATGATATAAATTTCGAAGTACTAAAACATCCGGTACTTTGGATGGGGCTTGTTGGGCCCGATAGATCTATCTTTAGGATTCGCGTCAATTAGGGTGTCTGTTCCCTAATTCTTAGATTACCAGACTTAATAAAAAGGGGCATATTCGACTTCGATAATCCAACCATAGAATGTAGTTTCACGTACTTGTGTCAATTTCGTAAAACAGTTATAAAAGTTGCGCATGTATTCTCAGCCCAAAAATATAAAGGGTAAAAAGGCAAATGAAACTCACGATACTGTATTTTGTAGTAAAAATACATATGACGTCATTGAACAATGCAGGGTTGGCCTCGGATTCACGAACCTATATCAATTGTGTATATATTAATACGTATAATGTAAGTTACAAAATTTCATTTATTAATATGTATTATTTATATATTATAGTTTTGTAGAATTTATTCTAACCTTTATTTTAAAACGTATACTTATATTATATTTTAAGTTATATTTTATATATATATATCGATTTTATGTATATATATCTATAATGATTTACGTTTATATAAATAGTGACATTAATATATTTATATACATATATTTGTGGTTAGTATTGTATTTATGAAATTTTATTAGTTTGTTATGTGAATTATTAATACAATCCTAGTATATACCATAAGTGTATATATATAGTGTACAAAAGATTTATTTGTTAAAATAATAATTTAGATAATAATAATTTACTAATAATAATAATAATTTTATTAATAATGATAATACTAATAGCAAAAAAATGAAAATGATAACTGTTAATGATACTAATAATAATAACTCTAAAATAATATTAATACTAATACCATACTTATGTTAATAATAAGGGTTCTAATATTTATAAAATGATAAATGATAATCATAATAATACTAGTAAATAGTAATGATGATACTGATAAATATGATATTATTAATTGTAAATGTACTGATGATACTATTATTTATAAACCGGTACAAATTCTAATATTGATGATAATAATATATTTTTATTTCCTTCATAATAATAATAATGATAATCATAATCATAATCCTAATGATGATAAAATACTAAAATGATAAGTTTATTACTAATAATAATATTATTAATACCTATCATAATAATAATAGTAATGTCTATAATACTTTCAAATATGATAACAAGTATGATACTAATAATAACAATAACAATAACAATCAAAACAATCACAATAATAATAATAATACTAATAATAATTAATATATAATAACAATAATAAAATTAGAAAAGAAAACTACCTCACATGAAAAGAGTTTCAAAAAAAAAAAAAAAGAAACTACCGTCCTCTGGACTCGATCTCGTGACCACATGCTCACACGCAAACACTCTCGACCATCCCACCAATTCTGATTCTCTGTACTAATATCGAATTTAAATTTTATATATAAACTATTTTTCTTCTATTCCTCTTCTTCTCCACAAGTCTCATGGATTCAACAAAACATCAATAACCCAAAAAAAAAAAAAAAAAAATCGGGGTTCCCTTTAAAGCTTCAAAACATTACAGAAAAAAAAAATAATTTGGGTTCTAAAAAAAAAAAAATTTACTAAAGGCCTACTGCAGCGTCGGTTCTTGGAACAAAACAAAAAAAATTGATTTCGTAATAGATAACATTATAGATAATGTTTATAACACGAAATAGTTTTCTAAACATGTATAAAAACTACTGGAATCGTCAATTTGATCAGAAACATATACACGAACGCGAATTTGTCTCAAGAACAATTGTTGACTTTTTTAAACTAAACTTTGACTTCAAAATTCAAGATCGATATAAAGATTTGAGAGTTGAGATTTTGCAGATAGATTCAAAGAAAGATTTCTAACCTTTCTGCATTTTTAGATTTTGAAACTTTATTCGAAATTGAATTAAGAGAAAAAAAAATTGGAGCGTGCAGAGAAGAAGAAAAAAAATAATATCGCTGTGCTCTTTAATCCCATTGGATTTCCTTTTTATTTGATTTGCAATTATACATAATCATGTTGTAATAATAGAGATCGGTTGATAAAAAATGGAGAAAATGTCAACACAGGTTCACGAGTTGGGAGCAGGAAAGAAACAAAAAAAATAATAATAATAGAGATAAAGGATACAGAGGTCAAGCGTATAATATAGATCCCTACTGTTTTTTTTTTATTAATAATAATAATATAATAATATATAATAACAATACTATTAATATCTAATAATATTAATAAAATTAATAATAATGATAAATATAATATTAATGATAATAATAATTGTAAAAATGATAATAATAATAATAATAATAATACCATACTAATTATGATAATATTAATATTTTATCGATAATAATAATATTAGTAATAATAATCTAATTTATACATCCAATTTCATCTTTATATGATATAAAGTGATATTATGAATACAAATATTGATATTTGACGATACAAATAACATTACTACAACAACTATATTTGTATTTAAATTTAATTTATTAATATCATCTATTATTATGTAATATTTAATAATTATGTAATATGTATTGTAACATATACTGAATATTATATATTTATGCATTTTAATATAAATATATTATAATATTTATTTACATACTAATTATATTATACTTATGTATGTAATTATGAAAAATATAAATGTTTTATATATGTAAGTATTATATATATTTATTAAAATAGTACATTATTTCATCATAGATATATTATAAATTTCTACATATACATAATATAATAATTATGTATAAAATCATATATATATAGTTATATTTATGTATATATGTATACTACCATATATATAAAATCATGTTTTAAATGTTGAGTAGATGATTAATTATGTATATTAAACAATTAACTACAAAGTATAACATTGTACATTTAATATTTTGATAACGTTGGTAAAATATGTTTGAATCATTTATATACAATATACTATATATATTCAAAATGAAAATCTTTAGTTATTAAATGTTATCTTTTATAATAACAAAATTACTTAATAGTTCATTAATACTAATATAATTAGTTTTATATATAATTATTTATATTTACATTCTTAGTTACAATTAAAGGTTCGTGAATCGTCGGAAATAGTTAAAGGTCAAATGTTATCATGAAATAGTTCAAACATAATGAGACTCGGTTTAATAGACTTTGCTTATCGAGTCGAATCATATAAGATTATGTTTAAATTTGGTCGAAAATTCCCGGGTCATCACAAAAACCCCCTTTAAAATAATAATATTACTTTTATATATATTTGTATTTTTATAAATTAAAACTAATATAGCGTTAAGCTTGTTTAAAAGATTCCCTGTGGAACGAACAGGACTTACTAAAAACTACACTACTGTACGATTAGGTACACTGCCTATAAGTGTTGTAGCAAGGTTTAAGTATATCCATTCTATAAATAAATAAATATCTTGTGTAAAATTGTATCGTCTTTAATAGATACTCCTGTAAAAATATAAGCTATTTTATATACACCTCGCATAACATCATATATACACTCTAATGATCAGCTCTTAGCAGCCCATGTGAGTCACCTAACACATGTGGGAACCATCTTTTGGCAACTAGCATAAAATATCTCATAAAATTACAAAAATATTAGTAATCATTCATAACTTATTTACATGAAAACAAAATTACATATCCTTTATATCTAATCCATATACCAACGACCAAAAACACCTACAAACACTTTCATTCTTCAATTTTCTTCATCTAATTGATCTCTCTCAAGTTCCATCTTCAAGTTCTAAGTGTTCTTCATAAATTCCATAAGTATAATTTCATAAAAATCAAGAATACTTCCAAGTTTGCAAGTCTACTTCCAAGCTTTCTAATCCATTCCAAGTAATCATCTAAGATCAAGGAACCTTTGTTATTTACAGTAGATTATCTTTCTAATTCAAGGTAAAATTCATATTCAAAATTTGATTCAATTTCTACAACTATAACAATCTTATTTCGAGTGAAAATCTTACTTGAACTGTTTTCGTGTCATGATTCTGCTTCAAGAACTTTCAAGCCATCCAAGGATCCTTTGAAGCTAGATCCATTTTTCTCATTTCCAATAGTTTTATCCAGAAAACTTGAGGTAGTAATGATGTTCATAACATCATTCGATTTATACATATAAAGCTATCTTATTAGAAGGTTTAAACTTGTAATCACTAGAACATAGTTTAGTTAATTCCAAACTTGTTCGCAAACAAAAGTTAATCCTTCTAACTTGACTTTTAAAATCAACTAAACAAATGTTCTATATCTATATGATATGCTAACTTAATGATTTAAAACCTGGAAACACGATGAACACCATAAAATCGGATATACGCCGTCGTAGTGAAACCGGGGGCTGTTTTGATTTGGATAATTAAAAACTATGATAAACTTTGATTTAAAAGTTGTTCTTCTGGGAAAATGATTTTTCATATGAACATGAAACTATATCCAAAATTTTTGGTTAAACTCAAAGTGAAAGTATGTTTTTCAAAATGGTCATCAAGATGTCGTTCTTTCGACGGAAATGATTACCTCTTTAGTAATTGATATGTAACTTAAATTTCTGACTATAAACCTATACTTTTTCTATTTGGATTCTTAAATTAGAGTTCAATATGAAACCATAGCAATTTGATTCACTCAAAACGGATTTAAAATGAAGAAGTTATGGGTAAAACAAGACTGGATATTTTTGATCTTTTTAGCTACGGAAAATGTTTAACAAATCATATCCTAGCTAACTTATATTGTATTATACATGTATTCTAATATATTATGTAATCTTGGGATACCATAGACACGTATGCAAATGTTTTGACATATCATATCGACCCATGTATATATATTATTTGGAACAACCATAGACACTCTATATGCAGTAATGTTGGAGTTAGCTATACAGGGTTGAGGTTGATTCCAAAATATATATATATATATATACTTTGAGTTGTGATCTAGCCTGAGACGTGTATACACTGGGTCGTGGATTGATTCAAGATAATATATATCGATTTATTTCTGTACATCTAACTGTGGACAACTAGTTGTAGGTTACTAACGAGGACAGCTGACTTAATACACTCAAATCTTTAAAACATAATAAAAATGGTTGTAATTATATTTTGATCATACTTTGATATATATGTACATATTTGTATAGGTTCGTGAATCGATCCGTGGCCAAGTCTTATTTCCGAGGAAAGAAATATCTGTGAAAGTGAGTTATAGTCCCACTTTTAAAATCTAATATTTTTGGGATGAGAATACATGCAGGTTTTATAAATGATTTACAAAATAGACACAAGTACGTGAAACTACATTCTATGGTTGAATTATCGAAATCGAATATGCCCTTTTTTATTAAGTCTGGTAATCTAAGAATTAGGGAACAGACACCCTAATTGACGCGAATCCTAAAGATAGATCTATTGGGCCTAACAAACCCCATCCAAAGTACCGGATGCTTTAGTACTTCGAAATTTATATCATATCCGAAGGGTGTCCCGGAATGATGGGGATATTCTTATATATGCATCTTGTTAATGTCGGTTACCAGGTGTTCACCATATGAATGAATTTTATCTTTATGTATGGGATGCATATTGAAATATGAAATCTTGTGGTCTATTATTATGATTTGATAATATATAGGTTAAACATATAACTCACCAACATTTTTGTTGATGTTTTAAGCATGTTTATTCTCAGGTGAATACTAAGAGCTTCCGCTGTTGCATAATAAAATAAGGACAAGATTTGGAGTCCATGTTTGTATGATATTGTGTAAAAACTGCATTCAAGAAACATATGTCGATGTAATATATTTCTATTGTAAACCATTATGTAATGGTCGTGTGTAAACAGTATATTTTAGATTATCATTATTTGATAATCTACGTAATGTTTTTAAAACCTTTATTGATAAAATAAAGGTTATGATTGTTTTAAAAATGAATGCAGTCTTTGAAAAACGTCTCATATAGAGGTCAAAACCTCGCAACGAAATCAATTAATATGGAACGTTTATAATCAATATGAACGGGACATTTCATTTTTAGAAAGTATTGATGTGACGTTGAGCTACTACTTGAGTTTTTCAATTATCCTTCAATTATTCACGTTATAGAACTTATAGTTGGGAGTGATCAAAGGCATGCTGATCATGCGGTGATGTAGAAAAGAAAGTCGACAGAGTTTTCTAGGATGCAAGCAGTGGCGGAAAAATCAAAAGGGTTTGGGGAAAAAAAAAATTCCACCGGAGGAAAAATCAAAAAACCGAAAAAATTTGCACTAAAATTTTGAAATTCCCCCCTAATACACTAAATCCGCCATGCAAGTATTAACATCAAATGAGATGCATCTTTTGCATTCTTTTTTTGGTTTCTAATTAAGGTCACTTTCTTGCATGTACAAGACGGATACCACTACATTGTCTTTTAAATACCGACTGATGATGTAAACTTTATATGCATTGCAAGTTTGCATGGTTGTTATGATTAAGAATTTGTTACATGAATATATTTTTTAATCCTCTCAATCACTATACACACACACACACAACGATTAATCACCATAAAGGCATAAACCCCTATTTTTTTACACTAAAGTACTCTTATCCTTCATGAAAGTCAATGTATTATATTGTTTTTAATTTTTTATTTTTCACCACATCACATGTTTTTCAACTTATTTGTCTTACATAATGCATCATATACTAAAGTCTTGCTTTTTGATTATAAATTCGTTATCATATCGGTTTCCATGATTCATTTCATGAATGCATCATATCCTTACAGAAATCACTATTAATTTCCTTATAATATCTTTAACCAGAGTAAAAAGATGAGAATTAGCATGACTTGTTCAATTGCTCATGATTGTTATAATTATGTTAGATCATTTGTTATCCCACCTTCTGATTTTATGATTACATGAACATACATATTGCTTTCGCAATTTATTTCAGTTTCAAGCGGCTCAGTGTTGCTAAACCTCCCTCCTGCGCTTCTCTTAATTGTTCTTCGGTATTTTACTTTGAATATATAGCATGAAGAATAAAGCACCTTTACCCGCGGGTACGAGACGGGTAAAAATTTGACCCGTGAATCCGTAATACTGTTTTAATACCCGCGACGGGTACTATCCAACCCGTGAATCCGTAATACTATTTTAATAAACCAACGGGTATACCCACTAACCCGCATAAATATATTTAATTATACATTCATATACTTATTTTTTCAATGTAAATTTATAATTTTTGCATATTTACCCGTAGGTTGTGGGTATACTTGGCACAACTTATATAATATTAACATTAACATTAACACCTATAACTAAAATACAAAGTGAAATAAATAGTACTATTTCTTTTCTCACTTTTCACAAACTTAACCCCCCACTTCTATTAAAATATAAATCGACCCCCACTTTATACTCTTATTATACTACAAAACTTAATCCCCCAACTTTTATTAAAATACAAATCGAACCCCCACTTTACTAACTTTTTTTTACTCATATTCAATTTTCACAACCTTAACCTCGTAACTTTTATTAAAATACAAATCAAACTCCCACTTTATACGTATATTTTTTTCAAATTTCACAAACTTAACCCCCTAACTTTTATTAAAATACAAATCGAACCCCTTCTTTACTAGCTTTTTTTATAAATAAAACCCGAACGCTAAAAGAAGCAACTTTAACAAAAGAAACAACCCTTCAATGTTGTTAGATGTCGAAAAAATTATTCTTTACAAAATAGATCAAGACTTTTTTTTAACTCGTATTCAAAACGGAGCCCTCGGCGCGAAGCGAGGACTACACAACTAGTTTGAGCAAAACCTATTTACTGTTAGTGAACAGTTTCATTTTTTATTTTTTTAATCATTTAACACCTTACTTTTAAATAGCTTTTCCCTTTCCAGCTTCACATTTCTCCCTTTCTTCCCACCAGAAGAAGCTTCTGGCGACTTTTAGCACCTCCTTCGCCACCGTCGCCACCATCGTCTCCGTCGCGACCATTCATTGTCCCCACCGCCAACCAACGCCACCATTGACTTTCATCATAGTCTGCCAAAAAAGTGACGGTCGCGGCGGAATGAACTGCTCCGTCCTCTCTTTAACGTCGTCGCCATCATCGCCGCATCCACCATCGCCACCAGCACCGCCGCATCCACCATCACCACCAGCACCGCCGCATCCACCATGGTCACCAGAAACGGTCGATATTTTTTCCCTTCCTTATCTTATGCCGAAGGTAAGCATCGAATTTTACATATAAAGGCAATAAAAGGTTTTTCTGTTTTTTAAATTAGGGTATTAATTTTTTCCTGTTAAAATGGTTGTTCTGTTTTTTCTGCTACAACCTAAAAATCCTTGCTTCTATTTTTTGTTTGTGTTAGGGTTTACAACTTTCTTGCTAATTGATGACGGTAAGTGGCGATTTTTTCTTTGATGTTTACCCTGACCTAATTTATTTTTGTTTGGGTAGAAAAATTGAGTATCGAGATTTGATGACTCCATCAACGTTGGAAGAATAACTTAGATTGTTGTTAATTCGTCACAACCAGCAATATTTAGTATTTGTATACTAATTCAACATTGTTCTATGGATACTGATAGAGAGTATAGGTATTATATATGTGATATATATTTATATAATAATATTGATATGTAGCTTCGTAATTGATATGGAGCTAAATTATTTTGAGTAGTGATTGCAATTGAATATTGTTTTAGTGTGATTATTTTAGTTTTTGTATCATATAATAGGTTCTTGGTGGTTTGACTTTAGAATATAGGAAGAGTTCCCAGATGTGTTTAAGTGGATATATGTATGGTGTTTGAAAGTTTTATTATCTTACACAACAACATTAGCCAGATGATTAATCTGATAAGAAGCATATTTAATGAAAGTAGTATTTTTATTGTCCAGTTAACTTAATTGAGTGTGAAATGCAGTCTGCTTTGTGATGTACAAACTTTATTCTTGAAGTTAATTCATATACATAAGTAGGAGTATTAAGTGTTGTAGGCGATTTATCTGTACACTATTGAAACATAAATCCATATCTCTTATTAATCTGTATGAGACGATATATTTGGTGTTATGTGTTGTATTGTTGTAGCTTAAGAAATTCATCGTTTACACATTATTAACTATGTTATGTATATTGTTGTTAAATGCTACTCTATTAACTAGGATTCTATTTTAGTTGCTTAAAAGCTATGAAGTGTGCTATAGTACCATTGATATTAACATTCTTAATTCGTTTCCAAAGGTCTATTGAAAGCTTATAGTGGTAAACACAGAAGGCTATCTAGGGAGATTATTGTACTGGAAATTAGAGATATGTTGAACGCATATCTTGAACGATAAATTATTATGTATTTTTCGTTAATTATGGCCCTATCACATATCTATAAAGTGATTGACGATCAATGTTCGTTGTTTATTTACAGTTATTTTGTAATGTGCACTATCTTTAATTTGTTTCTTATTTTTCTTGGCTTTGAGATATTTGACTTGCACTTAATCACTTATTAACTTTTGCTATTAATTTTATTAGTTGGTTAAATAAGTCTAACCCTTAATCCATCTCTTTTGTAGTCAATGCATATAAATGATATATCGAGAAATTAACTTCATTAGTTGCACGAACAATCTAGAATGAGAATGATGAAATCAAAATATTCCAATGCTAAAGCTGAATCTTACTAGAACAACACTTTGGGCAAAATTGTATTGTGTGTGTTTTTTGTTGGATACGTATGATGATCAAAAAGGCATATTATTTTGAAACTGGTGGGGCTGACCTACAACTTCTTTTTGTACATTTTCATATACATATTCAATTTATATTAACCATTACTAAACTATACCATTACAAAATTTAATAGTCTAAATGAATAAAGAAACTTACAAGGTAGTATATATTAAACTAAACAATTTTTATGAGATTTGCCCATGTAATTATCTGACTTTTTTCCTATTCAATCGTCAGCTTCAAAGTCTATTTGATTTATATTTAAAGTGAGTTACTGAGTTATGTTATGATTGTTTACATAGCAACTGACTGTTACTACTATATATATTTCCTATTTGGTAATAAAAATATAGGCAATAGGCAATTATATTATATTATATTATACCTATATCTAAAAGCCATATGGTAAATGAATAGTGCTCAGGGGTACTTTTGACTTTTCGCGTTTTTTTCCTTCCCAAATTGAACAACAAAACCCCCACACTTTATCTAAAAAATCAAACCCATCCCCCAAATAGGGGATAAATTGTCAACTACCCATTTATAATATTATACCTATATCTAAAAGACATAGGGTAAATGAATAGTGTACAGGGGTACTTTCGACTTTTCGAGTTTTTTTTTTCCAAATTGAACGACAAAACCCCCACACTTTATCCAAAAAAATCAAACTCACCCCCAAACAGGGGGATAAAGTGTCAAATACCCATTCTCATAAAAAAATCTTAAACAAACTCCACCCAAATATTCAGCGGGCCATATCTTCGGGCTCGCAACGAGTTAAATTTTTCCGCCACCATCGTTAAACTCGAAATAATTTTAGGAACACAATGTCACTAACTATACGCAAAACGGACGCTTTTTAAAAAAACGCTAAATGGGGTACTTTTCATACACGTTAATTCTCCGTTAAATTTTTAAAAGTCGACAATTCCATAGCGAAACGCGGAGATGCACATATATTGTTAATTTAAAATAACATTTAAATCTTTCACGGGTTATACCTTTTAGTTCGACTCGAGTTGCGCTTCAACGACATCATCGTTAACCACAAAATGATTTTACAACTAAACGCAATAAAATACATTGAAAACTGAACCCCGCCGCGAAGCGAGGACTTGAACACTAGTTTATACTAATTTACAACAAAGGTGGCGGGTATCCGCGAGTTGCGGGCACGGGCAAATTATTTACCCGTTTCCGAGTAGACGGGGCTCAACAGGTGGGTCGTGGATCCGTGCCCCGTTACCCAGGCCCGGCCCCGAAGGGTGTACAAGATGTACACTTGTACAGGGCCAAACATATTTTGGGGCCCAAATATTCTAGCGAAGCCCGCCATATTTTATCCTAGCAAAGCCCGCTTGTACACAAGGAAGATGAAAACTATATATTAAAGGCCCACTAGCAAAGCACTTATGCAAATTATTTACCCGTTTCCGAGTAGACGGGGCTCAACAGGTGGGTCGTGGATCCGTGCCCCGTTACCCAGGCCCGGCCCCGAAGGGTGTACAAGATGTACACTTGTACAGGGCCAAACATCTTTTGGGGCCCAAATATTCTAGCGAAGCCCGCCATATTTTATCCTAGCAAAGCCCGCTTGTACACAAGGAAGATGAAAACTATATATTAAAGGCCCACTAGCAAAGCACTTATGCAAATTATTTACCCGTTTCCGAGTAGACGGGGCTCAACAGGTGGGTCGTGGATCCGTGCCCCGTTACCCAGGCCCGGCCCCGAAGGGTGTACAAGATGTACACTTGTACAGGGCTAACTATATATTAAAGGCCCACTAGCAAAGCACTTATGCAAATTATTTACCCGTTTCCGAGTAGACGGGGCTCAACAGGTGGGTCGTGGATCCGTGCCCCGTTACCCAGGCCCGGCCCCGAAGGGTGTACAAGATGTACACTTGTACAGGGCCAAACATCTTTTGGGGCCCAAATATTCTAGCGAAGCCCGCCATATTTTATCCTATGCAAATTATGCAAATTATTTACCCGTTTCCGAGTAGACGGGGCTCAACAGGTGGATCGTGGATCCGTGCCCCGTTACCCAGGCCCGGCCCCGAAGGGTGTACAAGATGTACACTTGTACAGGGCCAAACATCTTTTGGGGCCCAAATATTCTAGCGAAGCCCGCCATATTTTATCCTAGCAAAGCCCGCTTGTACACAAGGAAGATGAAAACTATATATTAAAGGCCCACTAGCAAAGCACTTATGCAAATTATGATTTACTTTTTTATCCATCTTATAAATAAATATATGTTATCTTATAAATATATGTTGGAGAATTTGTCTCATAACGATGTGGGACTGACTGGGAACTGGAAAATCAACTAGATAGTTATTTTACTTTATTTATTTTTATTCCCACATTATCCTAAAACTAATAACTTAATTTACGAATATGTCTTGCTAATTCATCATTATCACATAATTTTTCTATTTTATCAACATTTTATATTATTTATGATAATTTATTTTACAATACAATTTTTCTCTTTTCTCAAAAAATAAGCAAACGAATACAACGCAAATCATAAGCTAAAATATAAAAGACTAAAAGTTAATCGAATTAACAAAAATCGACATTTCACAATTAAACCAACAATCACGGAACGAATTAAAAAGAAATTGTATCGTTGGGCAAGGCCGTAAGGGCTTTTTTTTCATCTCGTACTAGGCACTTAAAATCTCAGGACCGGCCCTGCCGTTACCCACGGGCGCGAAATCTGCATTGTATAACAGTTAACCCATCCTCAGTCATTGTTTAATATAAAAAAGGAACCTGTCGTAGGGCCTAAGTTTCTCTCAAAGAAGGTCTGACTGGGGAAGAAAAGTCAACTATCCTGTTTTTTAGAATGCTACAGATCAGTTTTACAAGACATATAGTTTCCGGGTGGTCGAGTCAGAAACAGTCAAACATGGTTGAAAACGGTCTCAGCTAATCTCACTCACTCGAAGCATATCTTGGGTTGATCATGGAATGGGTCAAAAATGGTCACACCGTTAACCCATTTAGACATCATATTAATAAAAGTTCCTCACAAAAACCTTATCCAGACTCAAATTGTATACTTGTTCAACATTATTGAGTTATTGACTACAGAAAACCTTGATTTAAAGTAGAAAAAAGCAAAATTCCAGACTCAAATTGATTACTTGGATCAAGCTTATCCTTTATTATTAGTTTCCAATAAATAAAAATGCAAAGTGAAAAGGATAAAAAAAAAAACTAATAAAAACCTAAATTCTAAGATGCTTAGTTTCATCAACTTGCAGAAACCCTAAAATCACGCAACTAACAACAACTAAAACCCTAATTACTCAAATACTAACAGATAACAGCAAACCTCCTCCACACACAAACCTTCTCCACACACACAAATTCCAAAAAATTACAACATGCATATTTATATAGTGAAAGAGATATCGACAGAAACCAATACCAATTTTAAATTAAGAAATTCAACGGTTATCTTCATCTTTTCCGCCGGAAGATTGCTGTTGAGAGCCGGAAAGTGACGCAAGCAAATTCAAATGACCTTGAGTTATTGGCAGATAGTTCCGAACCCTAGCCGCCGACGCTTCCTCCATTGGTTGCTGATGATGAATAAACCTCCCTTGCTGTGCCGCCATAGCAATCGGAGACGACACCACCATCTCCGGCGGCGCCGCAGCAAAACTCCACACCTGACCATAGTCTGGCCTCGCCGGCAACGCCCAAAATCCTCCGCCGCCACCGGCGCTAACAACAGTAGCCGCGGACGACATGTTATGATTATTGTTATTCTCATCTTTTCCACCACCGTCAAGTCCGTCGTCCTCCGCCCTTAGCCGTTTCCCAAGAATAAACGGCGTAGGAGAAATCAACTGCTGATGATGCTGCGCCGACGTTTTATCAAGAGCAGCAGATAACGAAGAGTTAGGGTTTGAATTCCGTACAGAGACAGAAACAGTAGAAAAACTCGCCGGAGTTGTACCGGTACCTGTGGCAGCAATAATCGACGGCTCAGCTTGCCGAAGCAACCACTCAATAGTTTGACCATCTGATTTATGACCTAATTCACGTGTGAGTTGAAAAACCCTAGCAGCACAAATAATCGGCATACGAATACGACGACCACGGCCGTCGACTTTACTGTGACGGTCTTTAGCTGGAGGTTTCTTAACGGTTAAAACACCGTTAGTTGGAGGTTGTTGTTGGAGGATACCGGCGTTAGAAAGGGCGTTGTTGTTAGTGCCTTCAGAAGTAGACATGGTTGAGGAGACAAGGGTTTTAGGGGAGAAATGGTGATGAAAGGCAGAAACAGAAAGAGAGAGAGAGAGAGAGAGAGAGAGAGAGAGAGAGAGAGATGTCTAATTATTGTGGGAAAGAAAGAAAGATAGAAAAATGTTTAATTATTGAGCGGCAGGAGCTGGTGGAGACAGGAGGGCACATGGTGAGTGGGCCCTACCTGAGGTACTCGTACTAATACTACTAATTTTAATTTACTTAATTAACATCGTCTGTTTTCCACTTGCGTGTATTTCACGCGCTGCTCCACTCGTTTACGATTAGGGCTAATTTTTGAAATTAGGGCTAAAAATTTTCCGGATCAATTGAAAGTTTGGGACTTTCCTAATTCTCAGGTTTGATTTTGTAATTTATCTGTTTCTTTATTATTTTTGTTAAATTAAATGATGATTATGATCATGATGATGATGATTTATTACTTATACGTGTTGCTGGATGCAAGTATATAGTTTCTTAAATTCTATATCAATAATTGAAACTTTATCAGGTGAAAATAAAGTTGTAACAAGTTTTGTTTATATTAATTTATGAGCTTTCTCGGATTTACCTTTATACATGTTTTAATTTGTGTGAGTTAATACAGCTGTAAGTGTACCTGAAAAGAATACAGATAGCAGTACTACTGGTGTAAGGTGTGCAGGGGATCCCTAAAATTACAGAAAACTTTCAGATGCTGCCACAACAAAATCTTTATCAGAAATTTATATAAAAATGTAACCTTTTCTCATGGAAAGCCTATAGTGACCCTGAAATTGTCGTTTCAAGTATTATATATCTTCAACTGGTAAGTAAGAGTAGTCTTTTTAGGGGTTGAAAGGCAAATCTTCAAATGGACCATATGTGATGTTGTGATGCTTATATCAGATGGTGATTCAGTAATCCATTGTGAGGTAATCACCATTAAATTTCATGTCTTTGCAGCCTTTTCATGTCATGTGATCAAGCGTTTTGCTTTTCTTTTCTCTGCATATGGTTTGTGCTAGAGATGGCAAAGTGGGCGGGTTGGGCGATTTGGGTTATGGGAAATCGTTGGGAACGGGTTCGGTTGACCAGGAACACTTTTACTGAAATTTGGTAGGGGAATTTTGAACGACCCCTGCAACCGGTTTGGCATGCTTCATTTCAAGCTACTAATTAACGTAATCCAACTCGTGCTATTAATATGTAAATGTGAAGTTGTCATCTCTAATTTGTATTATGTTCATGTAGAATAATAGTATCCCTTATCTTGTGTGTTGTACTGCAGTGGGTGCCACCGAATTTGAGTATCCCGATATTGGATCTTGTTGATGTTGTTTTCCAGCTTCAGGATGGTGGTTGGATCAGGTATAAAGATGTGTATCATCTTATTATACTTTTGAATTTGGAAATCAACATTCAGTTCCTTTTCTTATGTGTACATCTTACACCTTTAACGGCTCGAATGGCTAATGCACAAAAAAGGGAACCGGTTGAAGTCACCCTAAATGTATTCAATCATATTTAGCTCATTGATTTCAAACAAAAGATGAACAAAAGGTGTTTTTGGGTCAATCTTATACCCTTACATTTCAACACCCTCACTAATCTAACTCTTTTTGACACCCTCACATGTTGCCTGTTAAGCTTGAAACTTAAATTAGTGATTAATGTAAATAGAAAATTTGGTAATACAAATTCCTTTTACAAAAGTGTTAACACTTAAATTGTTGACTAATTTGTTTACAATTATATGATTCTTTGTTTACAAATTCCTTTTTGTTATTGCTTATTATATTCTTTGGCCGGATGGGTCTAACCAAGCACCCAAAGCGGCTGCAACCAGGATTCACTCACTGGCCGAACTACATAACATTGATAAAAGAAGAGCTTCAAGAGCAGAAAATTCGGAGACGTTCTAAACCAGTTTCAGTTAATGATTGGTAATATTTTTCTCATATATTTAAGTTCCATTCGCTAGCCCTTTTCCTCCGTTTTGTGTAGAGGTGGAAATATAGGTTGGATGGGCAGGTTGAGTAATGGGTAAAACTGGTTCGAGTTAAATTAGGTCAATGCTGTTACAGTTCAAAATGGGTTGGGTCGGGTTGACCTCCAAACACTTGTTCAAATTTTATATGCATTAACTTGTTAACTGTCAATTAATTTTTAAAATATCATTGTAATCTTAAATCTTCAATCTTAATTCTCTACAAAAAATTAAACAGATTTTAAACTAAAGGACCCCCTGGTCTTTTCACTATTTATATCAATATCAATATCATTATAGTTTTGTTGCATAAAATGTCTTGGATAATCTTTGAATGGATTTTCGAACTGCACAGATAAAGCAACACTGGCTGTTGTAAGTCGTTTTGGTCGAAAGGATTACAAATAGTATGTGAAAGATGTCTATTACTTTATTCAGGTAAGATTTGTCACTATACTACTAGTAACTTAATTTTAGGGTGCGCTTGGTTAAAATAGGGGAATGGTAATAGGAATAGTAATAGGAATGCAATGGGGATGTAATGAGTATTCCCATTGCATTGTTTTTGCTTGGTTGGTGCTTGCTAATTGTATTAATTTATCATTACATATCTTAAAATCAACCAAATAATTCAAAATTATAGTGGGTAATGGTTGATTATAAAGTTTAAGGTAATGAGGATTCCCATTATTTATATCCAAGCAACTTCAATTACCGAAATACCGTACCGATGGTATTCGGTATCGGTTCTTGAGTTGAGACGATTTCGGTATCGGTACCATTCGATACAGTACCCATGCAAATCACTTCATACAACTTTCACACTACCTATGATTTCTGAAAATGCCATGAAACCCTTGTTAAAATATATATTCATGAATATAATTCAAAAAGTATACCAATATTAGTTGTGTGAATTGAAACAGAAAATTTGTAAAAATCGGAAAAAAATGTAAATTCGGGAAAAACGGGTATAATACCGAAAATACCAGTACCGATTTCGGTATTCGGTACGGTATTCGGTTCTCGATTTTCCTTATTTTTGGTATCGGTACGGTACAGTACGGTTCCTGTACCGATCTCATCCCAACCAAGCACACCCTTTTTTTTTTCCTGTAAAGTCTGAACGTAGCCCGAGCTTATCTGGTGAAACCTTAGTGTTGGGGTTTTCAACACAAATTCATTAGTAAAGTCTGAACGTAGCCCGAGCTTATCTGGTGAAACCTTAGCGTTGGGGTTTTCAACACATTCATTAGTCAGTATAATAAATCGCTCAGCAGCTGCTTAAAAGAAACGGAAGGAAAATCAACACATAAGTGCTTACTGATTAGTTTTTTGTTCTTTAGTTCTCAATCTGTGATTCGGGTTTCCTCCCGAAAGCGCGTGCGTGCGTGGCAAATGAGAGTATTCGATGCCGACTACTTGCCTTTCAAAAAAAAAAGTGGTTCTTAAAACGACTTACTATGATCCTATGAAGATCTAAATCTAAGGATTGATTAGCATTTGAAAAGGTGTATAAGGCATGCTGTACCAAAGTTTACACATTATTATGAAATAAAAAGGTGAATGCTGCTTATATTCATCTTTCTTGTCCAAAATTACTTGTCTTTTGATATGCTTTCGTGTTTTCCATTTCTGTAAAAGATAGGATGATGGTCTCACTGTTCAGTCTTTTGATATTATCGATTGCACAAGAGTTGAAACCTTAAGATATTATGATAATAAATTCGTGTTTTTATTTCCGAGATGCATCTTGTTTGATAATGACTGTTTCCATTCCCCACCATGGTTGTAGGGCTCACGATTCATTTGAGCCAGTTGTTGCTGCTATTGCTTTGCTATTACCACCACATGAAAACCAAAAATATCTTTCTAAGTTTCAATAATTATGTATCTGTATTTTTTTGTGAGCGAATATAGTCATTGACTTAAATCACATTCTTGTGTTTGTACACGTGTAGAGAATTGTCTTAGGTAGTTCTATTCAGTGAGTCCTACGTTTTACGTATCTTAACAATGTCTTTCACGAGAGATTTCAGGTTCGAACGTCACTAGCACTACATATCCGGGTGGCCGGGGAAAGGCTCGAAAAGGGTCACGAGTTAGGATTGGATACATCCGAGTAAAAATCTAAAACTTTTTGGATAGTATGAATATAAAAACCTTAATCATTTATATGCGAACTTATGAATATTGTTCTTTCTTTATTTAAGATCCTAACTTCTGATTTATTTAGTATTAAATGTTTAACCGCGCAGGCTTGTCTGAATGGTCACTGAGTTGCTTGATAAAGCACATCACCCGGGTTCGAATCTTGGCAAAGCCATATCGTTCAAAAAGGGAGTGTGATCAGAGGGTGCGTCTTGTTTGCAATGCACCCGGTACCAGGTCTCGCGCTCATGGACTTTGATTATCCGAGTTTTACCCTCTATGGGTGAGTCAATGTACTCGTTATTTTTCTCACCAATCCAAAAAATCCTTCTGATTTAAATTGTACCATAGTTTGTTAGTGAATTCATGGGTAGTCGCATCATTTGAAGTGCATGATGGTATGATCAAAATTCATAAATAATTTGATATTTATGAGGCTCTCTTGTGGTCCAAGCAATTTTATGAGGGCCCCCCTTTTCAATTACTGGCGATATCGATTGTGATTGAAAGTATGAGGTCCCTTACATTCTAGTTTGAAATTTCAATATGAGAATAGTTAACACATGTTACATCAACTATTAACTAACTCATAATAATCAATCGTGTTGGTAAAGATTAGAAAGTTTACTTTTAAGAATATTAATAAAGTTGTAAACTACTAGGCTATTTTAGGCACTTATTAAAATTAGTAATTCAATCAAAAAAATCAATTATATAGAAAATATAACTAAAGTACTCTTTAACCATTCTTTAAGATATGTTCACACTACAAGAATAAAAGTGCTCCGAGCAGTGACTTTCTTTCCAAGACTAGCTGCCATATCAGCGTCACATCAATCGTTCTTTCTCAGGATTAACTCAGAACTGAACGCTACCATAAATGACATACTTTCATAAAAATTGGAATCCATTATATTAATTAATTAATTAAATGTATAACTGTACAAGTATACAAAAAAAAATACAAGTTAAATATACATATACTCCCGTCCTCGAACATGACTTGAAAAGGGCGGTTGGACATGCGGCGGCCTGGGCGGCGCACTACCAACGGCGCCCAGGTGGGAGGAGTTGTGGACGGCTCGGGAGAATGAACTGTTGTGAGCGTTCTAATAGATTATGTAGATTTATATATATATATATATATATATATATATATATATATATATATATATATATATATATATATATATAAAATAGGGAGTGGAAAATTGGAACATAGAATACAGCTCAGCATTTTACCTCAACATATATCATGTAAAAAACACCAAATAATTCATTCAGGGGATGATTCTCACACACTGTTTTTTGATCCTCACACCAATTTACTTGAACTCCTCCCTAATAATAGGGTAAAAGGGTGTGTGAGGATCAAAAAACAGTGTGTGAGAATCATCCCCCATTCATAAAGTACTATCTATAATTCCATAATAAAATTTATTACTATACCAAATGTATAAAACTAGCAATATCCAAAATCCAGTTTGCTGTATGATTAAAATGCAATGCCTTTAACTCACTAGCCATCTAATCGCCGTTTAGAATGTAAACTCGAACCTAAACCTGAACCCGAACGGCCGAACTCCTATCACCCAAGGCCATAGGTGCAGCTCTCCTCTAGTCCTGTCTAATAATCTTTGCAGCTGTATCAAATTTTGCATAACACCCATCAGGATAGTTCTCCAACAGGTGCGAATGTGACCCTTGTTCAACCACTTTCCCATCACCGATAACCGCAATTGCTGAGCATTTCGTATAGGACGATAACCGCAATCCTTATAGAAATCGTATTAATTACCTTACTTATCCTTAACCCTTATTTATGGAAAGTAAAAAAGTTGTGAATTAGCATGACTTTTTTTAATTGCTCATTGTATTTATGATTTTTGTTTAAGGCCTGTTTATTTTAGGCTTCATGGGTTGTATTGAATGGGGGATTATTCGGTAATATAGAGGTGTTTATTTAGGGCTTAATGGCTAAGGGATTGTCTAGTCAGCTAAAAAAGTAGTGTTATCCCCATACAGCTGGTTATTTTGTCATTATTACCCTTCATCTTCAATCATCTACACCATCTCTCTTCATAAGTGATTAACCTCCACAAACCAATTTCGCTCCTTCTAGAATGATTGTCGATTTCTTCGATACTTATTTTCTGATAATGATACGGAGTATCAAGTTCTCTTCAGTAAATAATTTGGTACATTTCCCCTTCTATTTTCTTCATATTTTTTCAATAACCGAGTTTATACAAAAAAAGAAATAAAAAATAAAAAAAAACTAGGGTTTATACAAAGAAATCAAAAAATTGGGGTTTATACAAAGAAATTACAAAATTGGATTTTATGCAAAGAAATCATAAAATTTGGATTATATACAAAGAAATTATAAAATTAAGGTTTATATGGTCGTCCTCATCACAGTAATATAAAAGGTATTTTTTTTTTTTTTTTAAGATCAGGTGACCTAAATGAAACCTATTTTGTTGGCATGGACAATGCATCTCAATAGTATGATAACTAAGATGCAAAAACAGTTGGTTAAATGAGTTCATGATTTTTTTTTATTATCCTAGTACAATTTATTTTGGATGAATTGGTCATTAGTTTGTAGAACAACTGTTAGTTGCCTGTTTCTTTGTTGTAATTTAAGCTTGAGGGCTTGAGCGGTAATATGGTAGAGTAGCTATTCAGATTGTTCATTGAGCTGTAAATGTAAACAACAATTACTCATGTGAAACTTACTGGATATCACTATCTTTATCCAGATAGAAGTTAATACCCTAAAACACTGTAAACATGCCCTTAGATGATTTAATGTTGCACCTTCTCATTTTCATGACATGGTCATACATATTGCTTTTTCAATTCATTTCAGAGACAAGCTCCTCGGTGTTGATAAACCTTCCTACTGCGCTTCTCTTAATCGTTCTTCTTTGTCATTTTACTTTGGAATATGACAAGAAGAGAAGTTGCATTGTATAACAGTGCCTCCATCTCATCCAATGTTTTATGCCAAAAGGAACCTGTTGTAGAGGCTAAGTTTTTCTCAAGAAGATATGAGTGGAGAAGAAAAGTCAACTATCGTGTTGTCGAGGATGCTATAGATCAGTTTACAAGACATATAGTTTCCTAGAGGGTCACTGACCTGAGGTATTCTAAGGTTACTCTATCAGGCCCAGATGAGCTGGTGTTGATCTTGATCTTGTGTTTGGGGGAGTTCCCCGCATGAGAAACATTATTTAGGATGTTTAATGCATTAAATATTAAATATACATTTTATTAGATAAAACGAAATCATTAAACATAATTAACAATCATTAAAATATAGGGACATATGCATTACTCAATGTGCAGTATTCACTATTCACTCATAGTATATACAACCCAAACAAATTAATTTCAGTGTTCATACATGTTAACAAGCAACTCAATAGATTTCTGAACCTTTCTATTTGTTCAACAACTTATAATGCTTGTGGTAAGCTTTGGATCCCGTGCCTTAAACTCGATACTGAAAAAGCAGATGAGACACTTTCGGCAACACATTTAATTCCCTAAACATATATAAACAAACTAAACATGGTAGCGTCACAATCAGTTGTAGCCCATGATAGCATCCCAACGGTGCGAACCTCCCGGTACCTCATTATCTGATAAAATGTGGTCGTCATTGCTAAAATACTAGTATTCTCAACAAATTTAATAAGGGTGCGAACATCAAATCTAATCTTCTTACCTGCAGAAGCAGCTGCCAATGCTGATATTACTCCAGCCCCCACTGGTTTATCCATTAATGGATAAATGAATTCATTAAGCTTTGGATCAATGGTTTATTAAATACACACTTTATTAGATCAAAGGAATCTATTGATCATTGTCTTTGATTCATTAATGGATAAACCAGTGGTTGCTGTAACATCAGTAGTATTAGCGGCGGTTGTGCACGCAAGAAAATTAGACATGCTATTCACACTCTTTTTGCATGTAGTGAGATTACTAGTGTTTTAGCAGTGAAAACCGCATTTTATCATGTTCATGCATATTTTTTCCAAGGGAAGACCTACACACGAACATCAATGCGAAAGGGTTTTTTTTAGGTGTCAACGTCGTTGATCTCCGGTCCGGTTACCGTGAATAACCCGTACCCGAGATGATGATCTCGGGAGGGTGGCCAACGAATTGCCCGCCGGTCGATAGTCGGACCCTATCGACGGCAAAGGGAGAAAAAACCCTACAAGACCCGTAGGTAGAAACCCTAGTGTTGCGATCGTGAAGACGATCGTGGAGAAGATCCGGCTATGACTGCCGCGTGCTTTCATTGAGAGAGTGAGAGGCGAGATTGAATGACCGCATGAGGGTGTATGCGATTGGGAGCGTGTAAACTTGATGTAGGTTTTGCCCCATATTTATAGATGGGAATTAGGGTTACTTGACTTGGGGCCCAAGTTAATTGCGTAGACCCTAATTGGGCCAAACCCTACGTCATCAAGTCCCCCAAGTTCGGTATGATATTTTTGTCAAGTATCGTATCGAACTTCTCATTATGCTGCGGAAAATAAGTTCACAGGAGCCTGCGCAAACAACTGTGCGTAAACCCGCAAACATATGCGCAAAAAACCGCATGCAGAATGCGTGGGAAACCGCATGAACTAGCATGCGTAAAACCGCATGAAAATTGCGTCTAAAGTCGCGGACAACTGTGCGCAAAGCGTGCGTAACCTGGACAAAAGCGTGTGGACAGTTGCGCAAGCGCGCGAACATCTGCGCTAAATATTCATGTACTTAAACCGCATATAACGAATGAAAAGCTCAATAAGAAAAGACAAACCTTCTCAAACCGAACGATAGACGGTAGAAACACGAGACATAATGCATCGTGCCCCACGGTGGGCGCCAATTGTTCATGCATATTTTTTCCAAGGGAAGACCTACACACGAACATCAATGCGAAAGGGTTTTTTTTTAGGCGTCAACGTCGTTGATCTCCGGTCCGGTTACCGTGAATAACCCGTACCCGAGATGATGATCTCGGGAGGGTGGCCAACGAATTGCCCGCCGGTCGATAGTCGGACCCTATCGACGGCAAAGGGAGAAAAAACCCTACAAGACCCGTAGGTAAAAACCCTAGTGTTGCGATCGTGAAGACGATCGTGGAGAAGATCCGGCTATGACTGCCGCGTGCTTTCATTGAGAGAGTGAGAGGCAAGATTGAATGACCGCATGAGGGTGTATGCGATTGGGAGCGTGTGAACTTGATGTAGGTTTTGCCCCATATTTATAGATGAGAATTATGGTTACTTGACTTGGGGCCCAAGTTAATTGCGTAGACCCTAATTGGGCCAAACCCTACGTCATCATATCACATAATGAGAAACCGAGGGGTTCGACCCTCTAGGGGTACTACCATGGGTTACAATTGGGTGTGGTGCTACCATGTTTACTATTTCGTTTCTATATGGTGAAGCCATTGAATGTTCTGTCGAATGTGTCACTTTTGGTTCTTCAATAGCAAGATTAGGTCCCGAGATCCAAAGCTTACAGCAAGCATCACCGGCTGTTGAACAAATTAAAATGTTCAAGATGCATAAATCTATTGAATCACTTGTTAACATGTATAAAAGCTGGAAATGAATTTCGTTTGGGTTGTACATGCTATGAGCGAATATCGTACATGAGTAATGCATATGTTTTAATTTATTCCATTTATTTATGCTTATTAGATTGTTTGGCCGGATGTGATATTTCATAACAAAGCAGCAACAGTCAGCCCCCTCTCCGAATGTGCCACACTATTCAACATGTTTAGAGGAAATATTGCCAGGAGAAGAGCTTTAAGAACAAGAAGCTCAGAGAATTTCTAAACTATTTTATGAGCTAACTATTGGTGAAATTTTTCTCATGTGTTTAGCTTCCATTCGCTACCATTTCACTCCATTTTCTCATCTCCATATTGTGTAGAGGTGACAATATGGGTTTGTTGGGCAAGCCGAGTAATGGGTCAAAACCGGTTCAAGTTAGATTATATGAATGTTGGTACAGTTCGAAATGGGTTATGTCAGGTAGACCCGCAAACACTTTTTGTTCAATTACTGTAAACATCAACATGTTAACTGTTAATTAAGTTTTAATTATTATCATAATCTTAATCCACTACAAAAAAAAAAATGGATTAAGAAAAAGGACCCTACTCTTTTCGTTAGTTATATTATTTTAACTTTGTTTGCATAAAATTTTTGGCTAATCTTATTTATGGAATTTCGAACTCCACAGATAAAGCACCGGCAGCTGTTGTACGTCTTATTGGTCGAAAGGACTATGCACAGTGTGCGAAAGTTGTCCATTACTTTATTCTGGTAACTTTTGTCACTATACTACTAGTAAGTGTAGTAACTTCATTGTGCTTCATTATTTACCTATATACCTTGACATGAATATATAAGCAATTAATCTCAGCTAATAATTTAGCAAATTTCTTATAGTTTTTTCGTTTGTTTTTTGTCAGTCATCAGTTTGCCTTAAGCAGTTCACTTTTGACCTTGTTGACCTGTTGCTAATGTCTTCTTTCCCAGAGATGGATCTTGTCTTCCAAAAATTGCATGATGAAAAGCAAAAGTTTATAGTTATGCTGAAAGTAGTCATTGTTTGTTTTACTCTCTTTGCATTTGTTGTTATGTAATGTGACGACCCGTAAATTTCTGACCAAATTTAAACTTAATTTTTATATGGTTTCGACATGATAAGCAAAGTCTGTAATGTTGAGTCTCAAAAATTTTGAACTATTCAATTGACCTTCGACTGCTCCACGAACAATTAATTGTAAATAGATATGTGTGTATGTATATATAAATAATAATTCGAAATATAATTTAAAGTATTATATGTTGTTGTTATTAAAAATTAATAAATAAAAATAGGATATTATAATAATTATTATTTAAAATATATCTCTATATATAAATAAAGTATATTAAAAATAAATATTAAATGATTGTAATACTCGTTTGATGTTCCGATTGATATTAAGCAAGTTAAATTCAAACTTATGTAATTTTAAAATAAACGGTGATACGAAAATGAGTTCTATAAATTTTAGACTTATTAAAAATGTATTTAGGAACTATTTGTTAAGTTTTAACACTTTTTATATTTTACCCAGAATTGAGAGGGACAGTTGATGTAATTTTTATTTAACAAATTAAGGATCGAATTTTATACCATAATGACCAAAATAAATAAATATAGTTAATTTAAAAATATGAGATTTTTCCGAAGACTTTTATCCGCCACTAATTAACAACGGAGTCCGAAATTATCATGTTCATCCAACTGATCCGGCTGCTATCCTATTTCTTCTTTTCACATGATTACTAATTATTATTATATTATTCTATTTATTGATATTGATATGATCAATAACCAAATTTGTAAATATATACATATTGTATGCATTATGAAAGTCAAAAAAGGAAAACCACTAACTTTTGTTTCTTACTTTCTTGTTGAATGTCACACTCTCACTCACCAATAGGGGTGTTCATAATATCCGAATCCGAACCCGTAATCCGAAATATCCGAAAACCCGATCCGAAAATATCCGAAAAATCGGATATCCGGATTTTCGGATATCCGATTTTTCGGATTCGGGTTTCGGATGACATTTTAAAAAATTTCGGATATTCGGATATCCGAATATCCGAAATTAAATATACTCTATTTACATTATAAATGGGCTGTAAGTGAATAAAGTAATAATGGGCCGTAACTCGTAAGCCTGTAACTAATTTAGTTGTAACACCACAAAGTTAGCTGTCTCTTTTTGTCTTTGTGGTACAGCTATTCAAAACAAAATGCAACGAATTTATCTGGATATCCAAAAATGCAATCGATTCGTCTTCTAGTTATCAAACTTTGTGGTACAATGAATTTCTAATTATCAAAAAGTTAAAACCCTGAATTTTAAACTCCTTGCGCCGATCAATCGACTCATCTTCATCCCTTCATATCATATTCATTCTTCATCTCTGATTTCTCCAATCAATCGACTGAAATCAACGATTGTTAGGCTTTTTGTGTTACCAGGTAGCGATCTTAGATTCCTTTTACTTAAATTTGTTGTTTGGATTCAGTTTGTCAAGAGAGATCTGGAGATATGTAACCTTCATTTTGTATGTTAATATTTATATTTATTTATCTATTTATATTCATAATTAAATAATTAATTTGTCATTTTAACCTTAGAACATAACATATATATATTCAGGATTCAACCTCTTTTAAATTGCTATACTTAGAACATGACATATGTTTCTGTATTATACTTACTCGGTATTATTTTGCAATTACTCATATTCTTTTGCAATTTTAATTTTGCAATATTTGTATATCGTTCGGATTTTCGGATAATCCGGTATCCGAATCCGAAATTTCGGATATCCGAATTTTGGATATCCGAAATTTCGGATTCGGATATCGGATGGCCAAATCCACTATCCGAATTTTCGGATATCCGACATTCGGATATCCGAATTTTCGGATATCCGGTTTTGAACACCCCTACTCACCAACATATTCGTTTATGTTCATGCTCCCCTACCTTTTCTCTTATCTTCTTCTATTCCACTTATATTATATATATTCCCATCGAAGACAACCCTCAACTTCACACCTTCGGTCTTCTAAATCAAACGATTACCATATTTGAATATCACCTTGATCACCACACTATAATCAATTTAAAACCCACCAAACCTGCCCAATGTTTCTGTTTACTTCTGCACTGCATGCTTCTGTTTTTGTTCCATCGTAAACCGCCAACACCGTTGTTAAACTTGCTCGATTTGCAGCTACTGCTGCTGCGTGTTTATTTTTGTTCCTGTCCAGCGTTAATGATAGTGATGATACAAAGTTGATGATTTATTTGGATGATGATGATGTTAAAGTGATAATAAATGATGATGAGGATTCCACGATAGAATGATGAGGATTACCAAACTGCAGCTACTTTTGATCTGATTCTGTTGTCACCCTTATTCTCATTCGAACTAAACCACCACCTTTCATTCGCTATTCGCTACTGATGTTGTCCCCGTTTGTTGATTTTTAGTCACCACCTCAAAACACAATCAAACCGCCATCTTCTAACACCAACATTAATTACGCTGTTGCTACTATTGTTATAGTTATTGTTGCTGCTGCTCGAATTCTATAATGACGTGTTGACGAAACAAGGTATAAGGATGAATGATGATGCGCGATGGGTAGGGTCATTGTCATTGTTTCCTACTGCGTTTTTCTGTTGAACAGTCAAGATCATGAATGATGTTGAGTGGTTGTGATGATAAGATGATGTTGGTGATGTTGTGAATGAATGATGAATGGTGGTGAGGGTGAAAACCGTAAATGATGTTGATTGTTAAAGACGGTGTATGATGGTAATTTTATGGTTAAAAAGATGTTAGTATGATGATGATACTAGATGATCTTGTGTTGATGAAATTAAAGAAGAAAGATGATGTTTATGATATGATGATTAGTTAGTTCGATGGTGATGATTAAATAATTAAATAATAATCAAAGAAAAATAACAAGGGTAGTAGTGTTAAATAAATAAATATGCGAATTATAACAAGAAAGTAACGAACGGTTCAATGGTTTGGGTGCGTGCTTGTTAGACGAGAGGTCACCGGTTCGAAACTAGGCTGCTGCAGTTTATTTTTTTATCAATAAATAGCTGCACAAGTTGGGCCAAGTGTGTTGGGCTGAAATTGAAAATTGAATTGGACTACTACTTAAAAACCGAATTGGGCTGCTGTGGCCCATCAGACATAGTACCAGACTTTAAATTTTGGGCTTAATCATTTTATTTATTGGGCTTAATCAATGTGGGCTTATTGATGGGGCCAACATTTCTTAAGAGGTATACATAACTACTTATACTACTATTATTATTATTTTTATTATTATCAGTATTATCATTAATATTATTATTAGTAATATTATAATCATTTAAATTATTATTTTTATAATTATTATATTATTATTACAAATAATATGACTATTATTATTGTTAATATTGTTACTATTGTTATCGTTATTACTATTATTATTATTATCATTATTATTAGAATTATTAATATTATTATTATAATCATTATTATTATTAGTATCATTATTATTATTATTACTATTATTGTTATTATTAATGTTATTGATATAACATTAATTAAATTCTATACATTATAACATATATCTATATATAAAACATTTGAAATAATAAATATATTATTAAAATAACTAAGTTATATATTATATAATTAATAACTATGAAAGATTGTTGATTGTGATTATATGTGTTAATATATATATAAATGATATAGGTTCATGAATCCAAGGTCAACCCCGCATTGTTCAGTTCAGTCGAATGAATATTTTTACTACAAAATATCGTATCGTGAGTTTCATTTGCTCCCTTTTTAATTGCTTTTGCAATATATATTTTTGGGATGAGAATACATGCGCTGCTTTTATGTTTGACGAAATAGACACAAGTACTTAAAATATATTCTACGTTGAGTTGTACCACCTTGCATATCTTCCCTAATAGCTTGGTAACTAATATTTTCATGTTGGAAGAACATGTAAGCGCGAATCCTATTGATAGATCTATCGGGTTTGACCACCCCAACCGGGCTAGTCGCTCTAGTATCGTAAACGGTTGCATAGTACTTCGTTTTTACTACACTTGGTACAATGTAGGGAGATTTCATAATAAAGGGAATATGCCACATTAATTGTTAAGTATGGTTACCGAAGCGCTCAACAACTTATAGAATACTTTTATACACTTGCGAGTGTACATATATTTATAAACTGAAATCTTGTGGTCTATTAAAATATTGAAATGATTGATATGATTAACCTATGAACTCACTAACCTTTTGGTTGACACTTTTAAGCATGTTTATTCTCAGGTATGAAAGAAATCTTCCGCTGTGCATTTGCTCATTTTAAAGATATTACTTGGAGTCATTCATGGCATATATAGGTCAGTACCTCGCAATGGGACTAGATGTTGATGACTTCGTCCAGGTGGATTAGGACGGGTTGTTAAAGTTGGTATCAGAGCGTTGGTCCTAGCGATCCAGGTCTTGCATTAGTGTGTCTAACTGATAGTTGTTAGGATGCATTAGCGAGTATGGACTTCGACCTTAGCTGCATATTATAAGTATTGGTTATCATTCCTAGTGGAAAATTATCTGCTTATCATTCCTAAGTCTAGACACGCCTTATTGCCTTTATTGCATAGATAGTGTATAGACAAATTCAAATCTAAGCGTATCTATTACGGTAAACTTTGCCTGATATCTTCCGTAAATTTCTCCGTAATTTAAGGGATCCTGGTACTATATATATCTATGCATATTATGCATTGAGAATACCATCCAACTATCATTTGCTGTCACTAAGCTTTTCATACCAAAAATCTTTTATGTGATCGCGTACGATGGCCTCTACGAATCGACCAAGTTCCTCTGACTCTGAAGATAGCGTGACGGGAGCGCACCAACCGATCAACTACCGTGATTTCTTTAGAAAGTGGGGATGGGTTCGCAAAATACTTACCCTATGGAGAAATGAAGAAGGTACTCCATATCACGAGCCGAACTTACCACCTAATGTCGGAGTGCTCGATCCACTTACCAGCGAACCTGTTTGCAACACCGTTTTCACTCTTTTCGTACGGATTTTCCACCTCGAAGGTCGACTCGATGTAGTTAAAGATAGTATTCGTTCCCTACTCCCGAATTCTAATCAGATAGGATTATTATAGAAAGTTAGAAGACTTCGAACTAAATATCAAGAATTGACAAACCTTACGAAAGAATGGGTAGAACTAATTCATAGACTCGAGCGTAAAGTAGAAACCCTGGAGGTGACGGTGTTCGATTTGGAAGCTAGGCTCGCATCTACTACGCATGTACGACAAGCAGTACCAACACCAACAGCAACACCACCCGCACCAGCATCATTTCCATCACCACAAGCTCCGTAAGCACCACAGACACCGAAGAGTACCGAGAATGATGAATTATGAAATATTAATTCATTACTTTCTGTTCATGATTAAAGGATATATGTATATATTTATGTATATCTCGAGATTGTAATAAAAATTCTTTTCATATTAACTATGACGTGTGAATTTTTAACGGGTAGGTAATACCCGAGAAAGATAAAAGAAGCTTTAAAGGGCTTCTATCATAATTAATTCACATATGTTATCATTCACATCTTTTGTAACGACCCGTCAAAATCGCTATTGACGCGGCACGTTAATCATTGATTCGACAGTGAGGTTTTGACCTCTATATGATACGTTTTGATAAAATATTGCATTCATTAAAATAAGTGACTTTCTAAACATAGAAAGTTATAAATATGTGGGCGAGTGCTTAGGTATAAGCAAAACCCCGAAATACATAAGTCTTTAATTTACAGGTTGACATCACAGTCCAATTATTTATTACACAACGCAGTTTTATTTTGAATGCAATAAACTTTGTACAAAGCATGAGAGACTCCATGCAGGCAACAAGCACATCACAGTGGAAGCATTCTAAGGACCTGAGAATAAAACATGCTAAAAAGTCAACACGAATGTTGGTGAGTTATAGGTTTAATTGCTCGAGTCACAAATATATATAAAGATAGACCACAAGATTTCATCAAAAGTTTATCAATAGATTCTACGTAACAGAGCACCCTGGTAACTAAACTTAACGCAATAGTGATAATTACCTCATTCGTTTTAATACACGCAAACCAACGTGTCTTAAACTCAAATAACATACGTCCGTTAAAAGGCTAGCGCTCTAGCTCGGATGGGGATGTCAAGCCCTATGGATCCATATACAATTATTCGCGCCCACCAGTCCATATCCTATGTACTGGCAGCTACTAGTTACCAAAGCCAAGGGATTTTCGGTTTAACTCAGTGTAGAATTTAGTATGTACTTGTGTCTTATCGCGTTTAAAATAAATTGCATTTATTCTCAGCCCAAAAATATTTAAAGTATTTAAAAAGGGAGACTATAAACTCATAGTTCAATATTGAGACTCAATATTGTAGGCAAATTGCGTAGTCGTAATGATGGTAGACGACTGTATGGTTGGCCTTGGATTCAAGAACAATACCCCGAACAATACCCAATATTTCCTTAGCTTAAAGCGGTTTGAAACCCGAATTAAAATACCCTCGAATATACTTTATTATTATTAAACTTAAATTAAAATTAAAATTATAATTATAAATTTAAATTTAAATTACATATGAAAATAGAATATAAAGTATATCGTCGAACAAACTGGCCTTTTATAGTACTTTTCGATTTACTGTAGCTCATGCGAGCGCATGAGTTTTCAGTGTTTTTGCCATGCGATCGCATGGCCGCCTTTTCCATTTTTGTTTGCTAGTTCGTCGATATCAAATAGTATTTACTGTTGCAATTAGTGTTACTGTAGCAAATAGTGTTTACTGTAGCAAATAGTGTTTACTGTAGCACTGTAGCAAATAGTGTTTTACCGTAGCAAATAGTGTTTTACTGTAGCAAAGTAATTTTTACTGTAGCAAATAGGGTTTTACTGTAGGAAAGTCGTTTTTACTTGTATATATATATATATATATATATATATATATACATACATATAATTGTTCATGAATCGTCAAGAGTAGTCAAAGGTAATTGTATATATGAAACAGTTCTAAAATTTTGAGACTCAATCTAACAGACTTTGTTTAACGTGTCAAAATAATAAATCGTATAGAGAATTGGTTTAAATTAGTCGAAATTTCCGGGTCATCACAGTACCTCCCCGTTAAAGAAAATTTCGTCCCGAAATTTTGAGTAGTACCTGTTTCATGAGCGATATCAGTGAACAAATGTGGATACTTTTGCTTCATTTGATCTTCACGTTCCCAAGTAAACTCGGGTCCTCGTCTAGCATTCCAACGAACCCTAACTATCGGTATTTTGCTTTGTTTTAATTGTTTGACCTCACGGTCCATGATTTCAACAGGTTCTTCGATAAAATGAAGTTTATCATTGATTCGTATTTCTTCAAGAGGAATTACGACATCCTCTTCAGCTAAACATTTCTTCAAATTTGACACGTGAAATGTGTCGTGAACACTACTAAGTTCTTGCGGTAGCTTTAATCGATAAGCAACTGCTCCAATTCTTTCTGTAATTTCAAAGGGTCCTACGTACCTAGGACTTAGCTTTCCTCGTTTACCGAATCGTACAACGCCTTTCCAGGGTGACACTTTCAACATGACTTTGTCGCCCACTTGAAATTCTAGCGGTTTTCTTCTTACATCAGCATAACTCTTTTGGCGACTCATGGCCGTTTTCAATCGCTGTTGTATTTGAATGATCTTGTCGGTGGTTTCATGAATAATTTCTGGTCCAGTAAGTTGTTTTTCTCCTACTTCACTCCAACAGATAGGAGATCTGCACTTTCTACCGTAAAGTGCTTCAAATGGCGCTGCGTTGATGCTCGTATGATAGCTGTTATTGTATGAAAATTCTGCCAACGGTAAGTGTCGATCCCAACTGGTTCCAAAGTCAATCACGCATGCCCGTAACATGTTTTCCAATGTTTGTATTGTTCTTTCACTTTGACCATCTGTCTGTGGGTGATAAGCGGTGCTCATATCTAATCGAGTTCCCAATGCTTTTTGTGATGACTGCCAAAAATGTGAAGTGAATCGAGTGTCGCGATTAGATATGATGTAGATAGGTACACCATGCCTGGAAACTACTTCCTTCAAATATAGGCGTGCTAATCTTTCCATACTGTCTGTCTCCTTTATTGGTAGAAAGTGAGCTGATTTAGTTAGATGATCAACTATCACCCAAATAGTATCATGACTACTTGCAGTCCTTGGCAATTTCGTAATGAAATCCATGGTTATTCTTTCCCATTTCCACTGCGGAATTTCTGGTTGTTGCAGTAATCCTGACGGATTTTGGTGCTCAGCTTTGACCTTTGCACACGTCAAACATTTGCTTACATAAGTAGCAATTTCTGTCTTCATATTAGGCCACCAATAAAACTTCTTGAGATCGTGGTACATTTTCCCATTTCCTGGGTGAATTGAGTACCTCGTTTTGTGTGCTTCATCCAGTACTAGTTGCCTTAGATTACCATGTTTTGGTACCCATATCCTACCAGCAAAATACAAGGTTCCATCGGCTTTTACTTCTAGTTGTTTTTCTAATCCTTTGCTCATTTCACCTTTTTCATTTTCTTCTTTTAAAGCTTCTAACTGTGCTGCTTGAATTTGTTTTGTGAGATCGGTACGAATTGTAATGTTCAAAGCTCGGACCCTAAGAGGTTTTACTCTTTCTTTCCGACTTAGGGCATCAGCTACAACATTAGACTTTTCGGGGTGGTAACGGATTTCACAATCGTAATCGTTTAACAACTCTACCCAGCGACGTTGCCTCATATTGAGTTGTTTTTGATCAAAAATATGCTGAAGACTCTTATGGTCGGTGTACACTGTACACTTGGTGCCATATAGATAGTGTCTCCATATTTTGAGTGCAAAAACTACTGCTCCAAGTTCCAAATCATGCGTCGTATAGTTCTTTTCATGAATTTTTAGTTGTCGTGAGGCATATGCGATAACTTTTGTGCGTTGCATTAATACACATCCTAAACCTTGGCGCGAAGCGTCACAATAGATCACGAAATCATCATTTCCTTCTGGTAATGACAAAATGGGTGCAGACGTTAACTTCTTCTTTAATAACTGGAATGAGGATTCCTGTTCCGTGGACCATTCATACTTCTTTCCCTTTTGAGTCAATGCATTTAAGCGTTTGGCAATTCTAGAGAAATCTTGAATGAATCTTCGGTAGTAACCGGCAAGACCTAAGAATTGGTGGATTTGTGTTGGAGTCTTCGGTGTTTCCATTTACTAATGGCTTCGATCTTGGCAGGGTCAACTTTAATTCCTTGTTTACTGACAACATGGCCCAAAAATTGTACTTCTTGTAACCAGAAATCACACTTCGAAAATTTTGCGTACAATTCTTCTTTCTTGAGTATCTCTAGTACCAGTCTTAAGTGTTGCTCATGTTCTTCCTTGTTCTTCGAGTAAATCAATATGTCGTCAATAAAAACAATGACAAATTTATCTAAATACGGTCTACAGATGCGATTCATTAGATCCATGAATACTGCTGGAGCATTAGTTAATCCAAAAGGCATGACTAGAAACTCATAGTGACCGTAACGGGTTCTGAACGCGGTTTTAGGAACATCTTCTTCCTTCACTCTCAGCTGATGATATCCGGAGCGTAGATCAATCTTAGAATAAACACTTGATCCTTGCAATTGATCAAACAAATCATCAATCCTCGGTAATGGGTACCGATTCTTGATCGTTAATTTGTTTAATTCTCGGTAATCTATGCACATTCTCATAGATCCATCCTTCTTCTTGACGAATAGAATAGGAGCACCCCAAGGTGAAAAACTGGGACCAATAAATCCACGGTCCGATAATTCTTGCAACTGGTCTTGTAATTCTTGCATTTCTGAAGGTGCAAGTCTATATGGAGATCGGGCTACAGGTTCAGCTCCTGGTATGAGATCAATCTGGAATTCTACACATCTGTGTGGAGGTAGCCCCGGTAATTCTTCTGGAAATACTCCGGGATATTCTCTTACAACCGGCATGTCATCAATGCTTCTTTCTTCAGTATCGATCTTCTTTACGTGTGCCAGAATAGCATAACAACCTTTTCTTATAAGTTTCTGAGCCTTCATACAGCTGATAAGGTTCAGCTTTGAGTTGCTCTTCTCCCCATAAATCATTAATGACGTTTCATCCTTACGAGGGATGCGGATTGCTTTCACAGCGCAAACAACTTCCGCTCTTGTTTTGGACATCCAGTCCATGCCAACGATTACGTCAAAACTTCCTAATTCTATGGGTATCAAATCGATTTTGAAGGTTTCACCAGCGAGATTTATTTCGCAACCATGGCAAATTTTAATCGGTTTTTATCAGTTTACCATTAGCTAATTCAATAGTATATCTATCGTCTAAAGGCAATGATGCACATTTTAGTTTAGAACTAAAGTCTTTACACATATAACTTCTATCAGCACCCGTATCAAACATAATAGAAGCTAGTTGATTATTAACGGTAAACGTACCCGTGACAAGATTAGGATCCTCACGTGCTTCACTGGTACTAACATTAAATGCCCTCCCACGTGCGGGTTCTTTGTTCTTCTCCTTATCATGGCATTGATTTATAAAGTGACCAGACTTCCCGCATCCAAAACATTTCTTGACATCAGTCAGTTTTGTCTTTACTTCAGAAACGGTAGCATAACAATCTTTTGCCACATGTCCTTTCTTGTTGCACTTATCACAGACCACTTGACAATAACCTGCATGATGTGTGTAACATCTTTTGCAGAACGGATGGGGTCCCTTATAGTTTGGACTTGCAGTTGCCCCATCTTGTTTACCTTTAAAAGTTTCTTGTTTCTTTAGGTGAGTACTTTTGCCCTTATAGTCTTCCCATTTCCTCTTTCCTTCAGTTGTCTTGACTTCGGTAATTGGTGCCTTAATCGAACTCTCTGTGATCTGGTCCATGAGTTGGTGTGCCATTGTCATGGCTTCATGCATCGTATTTGGTTTGGACGATGTAACATTTCCTTTGATATTGATCGATAAACCGTCAATATACATTTCTATCTTTCGTTTCTCGTTTGGCACCAATTCAGGACACAACAAGGCTAGTTTCATGAAACGTTTTTCATAGTTATTGAGATTCGCACCGATAACCTTCAGATTACGTAACTCAGATTCCATTTTTCTGATCTCGTTTCGAGGACAGTACTCCTCGATTAGCATCTTTTTCAGTTCTTCCCAAGAGATATCATATGCCGTATCTATTCCTTCTGCTTTAGCATAATTGTTCCACCAAGTAAGTGCACCATCTTGCAACATGCATGAAGCATACTTTGACTTGTCTCCGTTTGCACAATTACTGATTTTGAAAACGGACTCCATCTTTTCAAACCATCGGGTTAGACCGACTGGTCCCTCGGTTCCACTAAACGTCCGTGGTTTGCATCCTTGAAAAGTTTTGTATGAGTATCCGTTTCGTGAGTTTGTGTTTACGGCTGCTGCTTTGGCTGCTGCTTCGGCTATTGCTTTTGCTGCCTCGGTTGCAGCAATTCTTTCATTCACACGTTTCCCGACTAGTTGCTCAAACTCAGCATCCGACATTTGAGACATTTTTCTTCAATAAACACAACAGATATAATTTAATCATATAGAATATTATAGGTAAAATGAGTTGTCAATAGTTAATCGTAGCATATTAATAATATGAACCGATTATTATAAAAGCCTTTTCTTCTTATTAGCATTTTATAATTATTTCTAGGGTATTACCTACCCGTTAAGTTCATACATAATAGCTAGTACAAGGAATTAACTACTAAAATCCTAATAATATTCCACTATGAAAAATTATAGCGAGTTACTACATTATTATGTAATAATAATCAGAAGTAGTAATAATACAAATAATCATTCCATGCATTTATTATTAATAAACCAAAATAATACAATACCATACAATACTGATATTTTACATATGCTTATTTTACATAACAAGATAGAGTAGCACACATAAGTAATAGAATAGCGCATGGAAGATTTATGGTTGCGAGGTCGTTTATTCAGAACTATCAGAAACTTCTTCCCATTTGGTTCTCTCTGCCAATTGTTTGTGTGCACATGGTCTGACAGACATTCTGGCAGTGTATTTTATTTTTGGTTGGGGTTTTGAGGTACCCGTTACCTCAGTGGGTTTAATACAATAAGGGTGGTTACGGATCGAATGGTCATGTTCCTTTTTAATAATTAAGGACTTTTTATTATTGTGGTTGTTTTTATTATCTATAGCAAGTTAGAATTTCTCCTTAGTGACCTCTTTTATTTCATTAGCGAAATCCTCCTCCTTACTGATTTCGTCTGATGATGAACTGTCTGAGTCATGTGTAGGAGAATATGATGACGAACTGCGAGAATATGCACCGGTGGTCATGAACCGAAATCTGCCAGGCGTAATCGGCACAACTCGCCCGTCGGCGGTATATCTGGACCAATGTCCATATTTGTTTAAAAATGGACGATCTTCGTTTACTCCAGGGATCATGGGTCCATGCCAATGATACTGTGGCTCCGAAAAACTAAAGCTGGGTGGAGCTGGAACCTCCTCTGGGTTTACCGGGAGTTGAGATTCCCCGGCTAACACAATTTCTTCTTTAATAGGTATTGGAACGCCCTTTTCAGTTGTTGATAGAATAGATTCAGTGTCCGATTCTGAGTCGTACAAAATGATAGGATTAGAAGAAGTCATCTATCACATAATTGAAACAACAATTACGTTAGCATATAAATGTATCACATATAATGTTTTTGACCAAATAATAAGCAAAAATCAGTAAAAACAGATATGGTCATAGTCCAGACTCACTAATGCATCCTAATAATTACCAGTTAAACACACTAATGTAATTTCTGGTTCCCTATGACCTCAAGGTCGGATACCAACTGTAACGACCCGTCAAAATCGCTATTGACGCGGCACGTTAATCATTGATTCCACAGTGAGGTTTTGACCTCTATATGATACGTTTTGATAAAATATTGCATTCATTAAAATAAGTGACTTTCTAAACATAGAAAGTTATAAACATGTGAGCGAGTGCTTAGGTATAAGCAAAATCCCGAAATACATAAGTCTTTAATTTACAGGTTGACATCACAGTCCAATTATTTATTACTGATAATGCTAAAAACGAACATATATTTCATAGCATTATTCCTCAAGAAAGACAAGCTTTTAGTTGCAATTATTCTATTTAAAAGTGATATTCGTTTAAATAATAAAAGGTGAAGACAAAAGACAGATTCGACGAATTGAAGACGCAAACGACCAAAAAGCTCAAAAGTACAAAAGACAATCAAAGAGGTTCCAATTATTGATAAGAAACGTCTCGAAATTACAAGAGTACAAGATTCAAAACGCAAAGTACAAGATATTAAATTGTACGCAAGGACGTTCGAAAATCCGGAACCGGGACCAGAGTCAACTCTCAACGCTCGACGCAACGGACTAAAAATTACAAGTTAATTATATATATAAATATAATATAATATATAATTAATTATATTAATTATATATATATTATATTTATAAAATAAATCGTCGGCAAACAAAGAGCCAAAAGCTGGTGAGCTGTATTTACAAACTCCGCGACTCGCGGAGTTTGAAGGTAAAATGGGCCGCGAGTCGCGGAGACCCAAAGTTTGAAACTCCCTATAAAGCCAACCGAATTCTGATCATTTTTTATAACATATATATCCATCTCTCTATCTATATCGTATATATTTATATTTATATTTTAATTTTAATTTTAATTTTAATTTTAATCCTAATAATAAGGGTATGTTAGCGAATGTTGTAAGGGTGTAAGTCGAAATTCTGTCCGTGTAACGCTACGCTATTTTTAATCATTGTAAGTTATGTTCAACCTTTTTAATTTAATGTCTCGTAGCTAAGTTATTATTATGCTTATTTAATCCGAAGTAATCATGATGTTGGGCTAATTACTAAAATTGGGTAATTGGGCTTTGTACCATAATTGAGGTTTGGACAAAAGAACTACACTTGTGGAAATTAGACTATGGGCTATTAATGGGCTTTATATTTGTTTAATTAAATGATAGTTTGTTAATGTTAATATAAAGATTTACAATTGGGCGTCCCTATAAATTACCATATACACTCGATCGGACACGATGGGCGGGGTATTTATATGTACGAATAATCGTTCATTTAGCCGGACACGGGAATGGATTAATAGCCACTAGAATAATTAAAACAGGGGTGAAATTATGTACAAGGACACTTGCCATAATTGATAACAAAATATTAAAACCTTGGGTTACACTCAGTCGAAATCCTGGTGTAATTATTAAACAAAGTATTAAAATCTTGTTACAGTTTAAGTCCCCAATTAGTTGGAATATTTAACTTCGGGTATAAGGATAATTTGACGAGAACACTCGCACTTTATATTTATGACTGATGGACTGTTATGGACAAAAACCATACGGACATATTAAATAATCCAGGACAAAGGACAATTAACCCATGGGCATAAAACTAAAATCAACACGTCAAACATCATGATTACGGAAGTTTAAATAAGCATAATTCTTTTATTTCATATTTAATTTCCTTTATTTTATATTTAATTGCACTTCTAATTATCGCATTTTTATTGTTATTATATTTAATTGCACTTTTAATTATCGTACTTTTTAATTATCGCAAGTTTATTTTATCGCACTTTTATTATTCGCAATTTCATTATCGTTATTTACTTTACGTTTTAAATTAAGTCTTGTATTTATTTTAAATATTTTACATTTAGGTTTTAACTGCGACTAAAGTTTTAAAATCGACAAACCGGTCATTAAACGGTAAAAACCCCCTTTTATAATAATAATATTACTTATATATATATATTTGTATTTTTATAAAAGTAAACTAATATAGCGTTAAGCTTTGTTTAAAAAGATTCCCTGTGGAACGAACCGGACTTACTAAAAACTACACTACTGTACGATTAGGTACACTGCCTATAAGTGTTGTAGCAAGGTTTAAGTATATCCATTCTATAAATAAATAAATATCTTGTGTAAAAATGTATCGTATTTAATAGTATTTCCTGCTAAAATTAATAGCTATTTTATATACACCTCGCACGACATCAAGTATATTTTTGGCGCCGCTGCCGGGGAAATCTTAAAAGCCGGAAGCGCAACGCTAATATAAAAAAAAAACAGATTTTTAGTTTACTTTTATTAAAATTCATTTTTATTTAAAAATACGTTTTTAAATATTCGAAAATATAAAAAGAAAAACAAAAATATAAGTATTTTTAAGATTTTGTTAAATATTTAAGTTTTATAAAGTTTCTTTAGTTTGTAAAAATATAAGTTTTATTTAATTTATTTTATAAATATATTTTATAAATATAAAACCGAAAAAAAAAAATATATATATATATATATATAAATCTAGCTTTAAGAATTTTATTTTTAAAATTATAAAGTAGTTCCATTTTTATTCTAGTTTTTAAAATATAAGTTTTTATTATATATAAATTTTAGATTATAAAACAGAAAAATATAAAACAGAAAATAAAAAAAAAATGCGTCAAATAAAAAACTGTACCTGAGTTGAATTCTGGATCCCCGCGACTCGCGGAGTTTTCTTCTTGGAATACCGCAACTCGCGGAGCTAACCTGACACGCCGACAGAACCCTAATCAGGCATTAATTACGAGTAATTATTATAATTATTATTATAAAACCCTAATTAGGTTTTAATTAAATATTTATTTTAGTTTTTATTAATATTTTGTTTATTAAGTTTAATTAAATTGTAAAATTAATAGTTTTAATAAATAATTAATATAAAAATAATATTTTTATAAAATTTGTACTTTTTACAACTTTTTGTATTTTTTTATATTTTGTCCTTTTTAATCGTTTTAGCGTAATATTTGTATTTTTAGCTCATATTTAGTTTTAAACTTAGTTTTTGCCATAGTTATTTTTACTTCTAGATTTTTAGGCTTTGCCGTAGAATTCCTTAAGTGCTTTTTCTTTAGACTAAGATTTAAGTACTTTAGAATTTTGCGACGCCTTTTTAAGTTTTAGTTTCTTTTTAAGTTATTTCCATTTGGGATTTAGTTTTTCCTGTAAGCTTTAATATTTTTAGACGACTTATACCTATGTATCAATTATCATTCCAATTAGTAATCTCAATTTGCGATTATAATTTTAAGTTAGTTGTAGTAATAAGGTTAGGTTAGTCAAGTGTTTTTAAGTTTTATAAGTTTCTTTTATTTTTTCGTCACCTTTTATTTTTCAACCATTTTTCTTTTTCGATCTTTTTCCGACAAACTCTTTTTCTTTCTTATTTCTCGCTATTCTAGTTTTAGGACATAGATTTTTATTCTACTTCTTATCTAAATTTCTTAAAATTACGAAAATTTATTTTAAGTGGTTAAATTAATAGACATCAAAATTTTCTGGTTCGTAGTAATAGTTGGATTTGTACGTGGACCGGGTTATTGGAGCCAAACAGTCCTCAATTATATTGAGACCAAACGAATCCTGCCCCTCTGCTGCATCTTTTGGCTATTCGAAACGTGGGCAAAATCAGAAAAGTCTATTGATTGGATAACTTATTATAATTTTTCTTTCCTTTTAAAAACTAATAGGATATTCAGTGAATGCACCGAGCAAGACGTTCACCACCTTTTGTACGTTCACCACCTGTAACTAGATCAAGACATTTAGCAAATATTACCGCCGTTGATTTTTCTTTAGAATCGTCATCCAGTCGACCAAGTACTCCAGTTCAAATTTTCGATAATCCATTTTTTGAACCCGACCTCACAATTGAGAATCCGGAGAATATTCAGGAACGATTCATAGATCCTGAACCACTAAACTTTCCTCCGGAACCACCAATCATTCAAACAGAGATTGTTGAGGAACGAACCATAAAATCAGAATCCTCTAGTGATTCCGATTCAACAAATTCAATTATGGAGAATCTGGAACCTTTAAGTATGGAAGACCGAATGAGAGCTAAACGCACTGGCCAAGGTCACGCAATTACTCATCCAGACATTAATGCGCCAGATTATGAAATCAAAGGACAAATTCTACACATGGTGACTAATCAATGCCAATTTAGTGGTGCGCCGAAGGAAGATTCAAATGAACATTTACGTACCTTTAATAGGATCTGCACACTATTTAAAATCCGAGAAGTGGAGGATGAACAGATATATCTCATGTTATTTCCCTGGACTTTAAAGGGAGAAGCCAAAGATTGGTTAGAATCGTTACCTGAAGGGGCGATTGATACATGGGATGTTTTAGTTGAAAAATTTCCTAAACAATTCTTTCCTGCATCTAAAGCCGTAAGACTTCAAGCAAAAATTGTTACGTTTACACAGAAGCCAAATGAAACTCTATATGAGGCGTGGACAAGATTTGGAAAGTTATTAAGAGGATGTCCGCAACATGGTTTAGACACCTGTCAAATAGTACAAATATTCTACCAAGGATGCGACATCACTACAAGGAAAGACATAGATATAGCAGCTGGTGGTTCTATTATGAAGAAAACCGAAACTGATGCTTACAAAATTATTGATAACACTGCTTCCCACTCACATGAGTGGCACCAAGAAAAAGATATCGTTAGATCATCTAAAGCAGCTAGAGCCGATTCTAGCCATGACTTAGATTCCATTTCCGCAAAGATAGATGCTGTCGAGAGACGAATGGAAAAGATGACTAAAGATATTCACTAAATACGAATTAGTTGTGAGCAGTGTGGAAGACCACATTTGACAAAAGATTGTCTCAGTATTGAATTAACAATGGAACAAAGAGAGAATATTTCATACATAAACCAAAGGCCTGGAAATAATTATCAGAATAATTATCAACCGCCAAGACCTATTTACAATCAAAACCAGAATTATAACCGAAATATTCCATACAACAACCAACAAGGTCCTAGCAATCAACAAGTATCCAATAATACTTACAATCAGCAAAGACCTAATTTTCAAAACAAACCACCACAACAAACCGATGATAAAAAGCCGAATTTAGAAGATATGATGACGAAGCTAGTTGAAACTCAAACGCAGTTTTTCACATCTCAGAAACAAACTAATGAACAAAATGCTCAAGCATTTAGAAATCAACAAGCTTCTATTCAAAATCTGGAACAAGAAGTAAGTAACCTAGCAAGGTTAATAGGTGAAAGAAAAGCGGGAAGTCTACCTAGTGATACAAATGCTAACTCCCGGAATGAAACAGCTAAAGCCATTACCACAAGAAGTGGTACAACACTTAAACCACCTAAAATACCTGTAACTTCTGATGAAGCTATTCCTACTCCACAAGAACCACAACCTGATCAAGATAAGGAAAAAGAACCGGTAGTTGAAAAGGTTAATGAAGATAACACAATTAAGGATAAACCTTATGTTAAACCATACCAACCACCACTTCCTTACCCGAGTAAAATGAAGAAAGAGAAACTTGAAGCCGAGCAATCCAAATTCTTGGATATGTTTAAACAGATAAATGTAAATCTTCCTTTCATTGATGTGATTTCAGGAATGCCTAGATATGCTAAATTCTTGAAAGATCTAATCTCAAATAGAAAGAAAATGGAAGAACTCTCGGCTGTTACTATGAATGCTAATTGTTCAGCAGTGCTGTTGAATAAGATACCAGAAAAATTATCTGATCCAGGAAGTTTCACAATTCCATGTTTTCTGGGTAGTCTTAGTTCAATAGAAGCATTGGCAGACTTAGGTGCTAGTATAAATCTAATGCCGTATTCACTATACGCTAAACTAGACCTTGGAGAATTGAAACCAACCAGAATAAGCATACAACTAGCCGATAGATCAATAAAATATCCTAGAGGGATAATGGAGAACATGCTAGTTAAAGTTGGTACTTTAGTATTTCCAGTAGATTTTTTTGTTCTGGACATGGAAGAAGATTCTCAAGTTCCTCTCATATTAGGAAGACCATTCTTAAACACGGCTAAAGCAATGATAGACGTGTTCGGTAAGAAACTGACCCTAAGTATAGAGGATGAGAGTGTTACCTTTTCAGTTGATAGAGCAATTCAACAACCACAATCTGTAGATGATACATGTTATTATATTCAAACTATAGATGCACATGCAGAATTATTAGAAGAATTTCCAGAATTACAAGGAACAGGAGAATGTTCTTTAGGAGAAGGTAATGAACCAATTGATGAAGCTGAAATGTTAGCTACACTTATAGCTAATGGATATGAACCAACAACAGAAGAAATTCAAATGCTAAAAGAAGAAGACAGATATCGATACAAATCATCGATAGAAGAACCTCCGAAATTAGAGTTAAAGCCACTTCCAAACCATTTGGAATACGCTTATTTACATGGTGAATCTGAATTACCTGTAATAATATCGTCTTCTCTTACTGAAAATGAGAAATCACAACTCATTTCTGTGTTGAAAGCTCATAAACCAGCCATTGCATGGAAGATTCATGATATTAAAGGAATAAGTCCTTCGTATTGCACACATAAAATCCTTATGGAAGAAGGTCATAAAACTTATGTGCAACGCCAACGAAGACTAAATCCTAATATGTAAGATGTAGTTAAGAAAGAGATTATTAAACTGCTAGATGCAGGTCTAATTTATCCAATTTCTGATAGTCCATGGGTAGGCCCAGTTCAATGCGTACCTAAGAAGGGTGGCATGACTGTCATTACAAATGAGAAAAATGAGCTTATTCCTACTAGGACTATAACAGGATGGCGTGTGTGTATTGATTATAGAAAATTAAATGACGCCACCAGAAAAGATCACTTTCCCTTACCTTTCATAGATCAAATGTTGGAAATATTAGCCGGAAATAGTTACTATTGTTTTCTAGATGGATTTTCCGGATATTTTCAAATTCCAATAGCACCCGAGGACCAAGAGAAAACCACATTCACGTGCCCTTATGGTACTTTTGCTTACAAACGCATGCCATTTGGACTTTGCAACGCCCCTGCAACCTTTCAAAGGTGTATGATGGCGATTTTTCACGACATGATAGAAGAATGCATGGAAGTTTTCATGGATGACTTTTCAGTCTTCGGTGATACATTTGAATCATATCTAGTTAATCTGGAACGAATGCTTATTAGATGCGAACAATCAAATCTAGTACTTAATTGGGAGAAATGCCATTTCATGGTTAAAGAAGGCATCGTTCTTGGTCATAAAATTTCAAAAGAAGGAATTAAAGTGGATAGAGCTAAAGTAGATGTAATTGCAAAACTTCCACATCCCACCAATGTTAGAGGAGTTAGGAGTTTTCTAGGGCATGACGGTTTTTACCGACGTTTCATAAAAGATTTTTCTAAAATTGCCACTCCTATGAATAAACTCCTAGAGAAGGATGCTCCATTCATCTTTTCCGATGAGTGTATCAAATCTTTTAATATTCTTAAAGAGAAACTCACTAATGCGCCGATCATGATAACACCAAATTGGAATCTACCATTTGAACTAATGTGCGATGCAAGTGATTTTGCAATGGGAGCCGTTTTAGGACAAAGGATTGAAAAACGATTTCAACCTATATATTATGCTAGTAAGACATTACAAGGAGCACAAAAGAACTATACAACTACTGAAAAAGAACTCCATGCTATTGTCTTTGCTTTTGACAAATTTCGATCATATCTCGTTCTAGCAAAAACGGTGGTCTATACCGACCATTCTGCTCTTAGATACCTATTTTCAAAACAAGATGCTAAACCAAGATTAATCCGTTGGATCTTACTCTTACAAGAGTTTGATATTGAAATCCGAGATAAAAGAGGAGCAGAAAATCTCGCCGCTGATCATCTTTCTCGTCTTGAAAATCCCGAATTAGAAGTTCTAAATGAATCGGCCATACAAGACAACTTTCCTGATGAATATCTATTGAAGATAGATTATAAAGAAATTCCATGGTTTGCAGACTATGCAAACTACTTAGTTTGTGGATTCCTTGAAAAAGGATTATCGTACCAAAGACGAAAGAAATTCTTCAGTGATATAAAACACTATTTTTGGGAAGATCCACATCTGTTTAAAAGTTGTCCCGATGGAATAATACGCCGATGTGTATTTGGAGATGAAGCTAGTAAAATATTAAACCATTGTCACACAGGACCAACAGGAGGGCATTATGGGCCTCAACTAACAGCAAGAAAAGTTTATGATGCTGGATTCTATTGGCCTACAATTTACAAAGACGCACACCTTCTTTGCAAATCCTGTGATGCTTGTCAAAGGGCCGGAAAAATAAGTCAACGTGATGAAATGCCACAAAATGTCATACAAGTATGTGAAGTATTTGACATTTGGGGTATTGACTTTATGGGTCCATTTCCAAAATCTCATAATAATCTATATATACTCGTAGCCATTGATTATGTATCTAAATGGGCGGAAGCACAAGCTCTCCCAACTAACGATGCACGAGTTGTAGTCAACTTTTTAAAACGTCTTTTTGCAAGGTTTGGAACACCGAAAGCTTTAATAAGTGATCGGGGTACTCATTTCTGTAATAATCAACTTGAGAAAGTTCTTAAAAGATATGGAGTAACTCATAAAATCTCAACCGCATATCATCCACAAATAAGTGGACAAGTTGAAAATACCAACCGAGCTTTAAAACATATTCTAGAGAAAATCGTAGGATCAAATCCGAAGGAATGGTCCATTAAATTGGAGGATGCACTCTGGGCTTTTAGAACAGCCTACAAAACTCCAATTGGAACCACACCTTTTAGACTTGTTTATGGAAAAGCATGTCATCTTCCTGTAGAAATTGAACACAAAGCATTTTGGGCTTTGAAGACATGTAATCTTGATTTACATGAAGCCGGACGTCTACGATTAAGTCAACTAAATGAATTAGAAGAATTAAGACATGAAGCATACGAAAATTCGTTAATCTATAAAGAAAGAACGAAGAAATGGCATGATAAAAGAATCAGAAGTTTAAAAGAATTTAAAGAAGGAGACAGAGTTCTTCTTTTCAATTCACGATTCAAGCTATTTCCTGGAAAATTGAAATCAAGATGGTCTGGACCATTCATAGTCCAAAGATTTTTCCCATACGGAACGATAGAATTAATAAATTCAAATGGGATTGAATTTAAAGTTAATGGTCACAGAGTTAAACACTACATAGATAGTCCGATGGAAGTCGACAACGAAGTTAATCACAATTTCGACACCACAGCTAACTAAGTGTGGGGAGAATCAAGTCTTTAAAGGATAATATGTATTTTTGTTAGAGTTAGATTGTCTGTTTTCGTGTAGTTCTCGAAAATGGAACCCGAATGGTCTTTCCCTAGCAGACCCTAAAGAACTAGTCTTCTCCCCCCATTCTGAATTTTTATTTTTTTTAGGTTTTTACAAAATGAAGACTGCCTGTGAACTAAACCATGGTCTAATGCTACAAACTTTGATCACTAAACGTAATAATGACACACTACCGAGTGAAATAGTATCAGTAATAAGAGAAAGAATGGACGGAGTTAGAAAAGAATCCAGATGCGAAGATAATAAGTTACAATTTGGTAAAGGAAAATCAAAATCCGCAGCGAAAAGAAGAGTACGACACCTAGAAAGATGTCACAAATGCGGAAAATGGTCACATGGAGGTAAATGTTCAAATAATCAAACCTATTCAAATACCGAATTTGTTACTTTATGCAGAGACGGACCGTTCATATGTTTAGAAGAAAAGACACTGAATGCTCGAGGTTACACCTATGTAGCTATGGAAAACCAATTAAACCGACTATCTTATGAATGGGATAGATCATATAACTAAGAATACTATCTCACAGGTAAGTTTGTACAGTTTTTTTTTTTTTTTTTTTAACCTTTTGATAATAAACGCTAATTTGTTCGCTATAAAGTATTAAATTGATATTGAATAAAATTAGGTTTGGCGACCGAAATTGTTGATATCATTTAAAAATTTATTACATCACTGCGAAATTTAACGTTTATTCTTAAGGTATAAATATCTTTAATCAATCAACCCAAAATATTTCAAAAATTCGTCATGAGTTAAATTAGGTCATGGAACCGAAATTACTTTACCGAAAAGAGGGGCGCATATTTTTGATAATATTTGATTGATTAAAGTGGGATAAAAAGCCAAAAAGATTTTTAATTTTATTTTTACTATGTTTTTAAAATTAATATATAAATCTTAAATTAATATTGTAAACTTTGTAAAATCAATATATTTAAAATTGTGAATATTTGAAAAATTAATATAAGTTTGGTGTGAATTTATAATATGAATTTTTTAATTAAGTTTGGTGTGAATTTTTAATTTTTAAAATATGAATTTTTAATTTTATGCATTTCAAATTTTAAGTTTGGTGTGAATTTTTAATATTAATTTTGAATTTTATATTTAAATTGTGTGAATTTAAAAACAAAAATTTACTTTATCTCATTAAGTTAAAAATATGATTTTTAAAAATTCGTCGCAAGTTGAAGACAAGGTCTTTGAACCGAAATTGCTTTACCCGAGGGAGGGACGAGAACTTTTATTATCATTATTTTTAATCTTATTGAATTAAAGTATGCCAAAAACATTAAAAAACCCAAAAATCTTAGCTTTTAAAACAATCGCTACAAAAAGACAAATTTTAAAATTTTGTCGAGGAACGGACTAGGACATCGATCCGAAACGACCTCGTCCTAAATAACAAGGGAAATAAAATTTTAAAATTAATTACTTAATTGTTTTAATTAATATAAGATGTTATAAAAAAAAAAAAATCCGCGACTCGCGGAGTTTGAAGGGGAAATCTCCGCGACTAGCGGAGGGATCAAATTACAGAAAAAAATAAATCGAGCTAAACAGCTCAGTCCAACCCACAACACAAAACACAGCAAAAAGACTGCCGAAAATACACGAAAAAAACCCCCAAAATCACAATTTTTAACCGTTAATCATCAAATCTTTTACTAAAATCATATTGAGAATGATGCTATCAAGGAATTACTCAAGAAAAACGGTAAATTTCTACACCTAAACACCATTTAATCCGAAAATTAGTGTTCTTGAGCAATTTTCCCCCCAATTTGATTTTGATGCTTTTTAGTGTAATTATGCTTAAATTGTTTATGTATTATGATTGTATAACCTAGATTGATGCTATTTAAAATGATTAGAAGCCTTAAACTTCAAATTTTGAGTAATCTAGGGTTTGTGTTCTTGAGCAAATTTGGGGCTTTTTGATATAAACAGTTTATGGTCGATTTTTGTCATGAATTGTTGCTAAATTAAGTAGTGTAACATGTTTAGGTAGTTAAATGATCCAAACTTTGAGCCTAAATATGATTTTGAGAATTAAAGTGGACTTTTTCAAGTCTAAAATTCATGAACTTGATTTTTGAAAGATAATGCCATTTGAAACTTGTTTAATTGCTAGTAATGATTATTTTGACATGTTATTTGAGTTGAATGCTTATGAACTTGGCAAACATTTTCGTATATGCTTATTTGAAAAAGTGTAGATTTGATGAAAATATGAAAATGAGCTTAAGTTTGATATAAATTGATCATGTCATTGTAATTATTTTGATTGATGATTTTGCTGACACTAATGCATATTTGGATGCACAAAAATTGTGTTTGATGTGTTTTGCAGACTGAAAGGGGTGAATCTTCATCCCAAGCTCGCAATGCTCCTGCTGAGAATGCGGAACAACATGAGGTGGATAACTACTACAGGCAAGATATACCTCACCCAGTCATGACATTTTCTGATATGCACTTGGAAGATTTGCATTCGAACCTGAGATTTGACAGACTTTGGATAGATTATCCAAAGTATCAAAGGGGTTTGCATACTCTTCATTCTAAAGTTGTTGAGGTACCTAGGGTCATAGAATGGGGACCATTAGAAGCTGTAGAATTGGCCGGGCTAATTAGGGAATTGCTTGTACAGAGGTATGGTAATTCTACTTTTAACGACTGGGTACGTTTATTTACCATGCGTAGACCTGTATATAAAGTATGGTGTGAAGAATTGTTGTGTAGTATAGAATTAAATGATCGGGTAGCTAGTTTAACCGATCGATCTTTTATTAGATTTTTGTTAGGAGGTTCGATGCGCCACATGTCTTTACTAGACATGGCTCAGGCTTTACGTATATATACGCATGAGGAGTTAGCATCTGCCGATTGTAGAGGGTTGATACTAAATGGTAGAAAGATAGATGAAAATTTTGATACACATGGTGTATGGAGTCAGATGACAAGCCATCACCGATTAAAAGGGGGAAATTACTCTTATTTGGATATAGATAGAGCTGAATTAAGAGTGATTCATAGGTTTTTAGCTAATTCGATTACACAAAGAGGTAAGAACAAGGAAAAGGTAAATGAACAGGATTTGTTTTACCACATGTGTATTCGAGACCCACAAAGCACTGTAAGTATACCTTATTGTGTGGGTTATTATTTATCAGCTATGGTTAGGGGGATGAGACCGCATAGCATAATTGGAGGTGGTATTTTTATTACTTTGATTGCTGAATATCTCGGTGTGGATATAAGTCGGGGTGGATTATTAGTCGAAGAACCAGAACCCCGCGATACTATAGGTTTAAATGTATACCATGGTGTGAAAGTTTTGAAGAGGCGAAATAACGCCGCAGTCCAATACCATGGTAGACATCCACAGGTTGAGAGAAACCAACAGCAAGGTAATGTAGGAGGGGGGAAAAGAAATGCAAGAAATGCAAAGGTTTATAGCTTCACAGGAGTACGAAAATGCTAGACAGAGAGCATTTGAAGATTGGCAAGTTCATCAAAACCAAATCATAGCTCATTGCCAACATATAGGTAGAAACTATATTCCTACACCAAAACCCATATTCCCTCCCTGGTCTATAGAGATGCAACCACCGTATCCTACGTATAACCCAGCCGAAGCATTCTATAGCACCTATGGTTATGCTTGGAACCCCTATTGGTATCAGTATCATCCCTAGTCTACTTAGTTTTATTTATTTTGTAATTTGTAATGTTGATACGTTTAATAATTATGTTAATATTGTAATAGTTTTTATAATTTTCTAACTTTTATTCTTAGATTTTAATAATTTTTGAATGTGGGGTAATATACCAAACTTCAAAAATATGTATATATGTTTGCAGTTTATCTTATGTACACAACAGGGTAAAACAACGCATTTTCAAAGACTGACATTAAGTTCAGCAAAAGCAACTAATTTTGACGACAAGATGCAAAATATATGTGAAATAACAACAAGACGGAATGAACAAATGATGTGCACCATTTATCATTCAGCAAACAAACGACAATATATTTGGAAACTTTGGTAAAATTTAATCATTTTCACACAAATCACCCTCAATAATTTAAATTGTTACTGATTTCTTGCAAATGAGGGCATTGCAAGATCTTAAGTGTGGGAAGGGGTTAAATTCTTTTGGATTTTAAAATTTTTATCTTAAACACTGGGTTACCATTAAAAATACTAGTAAAGCAGTAGTTGTATTAGAATCTAGTGCTCTCTGATAATAAAGAACAACCCTAGTCTTATATACTGACTACCCAATTCTAGTAAAATTTTTCAAAATTTTCAATTAAATGAACTCAAAATCATGTTTATACATATTTATGAACGATAAAACTAGGTGTTAACACCGAAATTATTGTTACCTCAGAAAGGACATAAATTGAGAAACAAACCAAAATGTTAAAATTCATTTAAAATGGAATAGAAGACGATAAAAAGGAAAATAAAAGCCAAGTGTGGGAAAATTCTCCAAGTTATTCAAAACATATATCACATATTTTTGTACAAATAACTGAAAATACTTTTGCTTTGGACTATACTAAAAAGTTTTAACTGATTTACTGTAAGAAAGATGGATCTACATGATGAATCAATTCCATCATTAAAAGGAAGTAAAGTCTTCAGAAAAAGAAACGCGCTTCTTGATTTAGGTCATGAAGTTGTCGCCCAGACCAGCTGTAGGTTGACGAAAAATCTAGAAAAGTCATCACTAAAATCAGCAGGAAATCCACGGACCTCAGCATTAAACAGGGTCGCCAAGTGGTCAGATTTATCCTAACCATGAGAAGGATTTATCTCGTAAAATGGGGAGGCACCATGCAAATTAGCTGGATAAGACTAATAAATCAGATCCCCAGAAAGGATAATCTCCTTAAAAGATCAAAAATTAGCTTTTAAGCCTGATATTACTCAATCCTTGAGATTGACCTTAAAGATTGAGAATTACAAACTCATGGAATTCAATGATATCTAAACTCGAGCTTGAACGAGAAAATATTTTGATCAAAATTACAAACCGATTTGTTTTCTGAAAATCCTATTTTCAATGCGTTCATTACCATTGAACGTAAAATCCTAGGAATTCACCTTGAATTCATTAGGTCACCTGAACTAAATCGGGTGTCAACCGTAAGAACGGTGGTTGCATAGCATGGTCAAAGACAGGACCATGTGCCAGACCGAAAAATTATAAGGGTGAGCTTTACTATTGATCCTACCAAGGATAGTAATTGCGTCCGACACGTTATAGACCATAATCAAATGCATGTCATTAGACATTGCCTTAACAGTTGCTTGTTCAACGCTTTCCTTTACAACCGGACGGTAGTTTACCGAAAGGTAATATACGGGACAAGTAAACTGGACGTGTTGCTTTCCAAATACAAGGTTAGCAAGTGGGTGACACAAAACCATAAGTTTTGAGCTAAAATTTTCAAATCTGAAACCCACCAAACCCACAAAAATATTTTGCAAACACCGGTAAAGGGTTATTTCGGAAAACTTATCTAGGGTAAAAACTAGATTTAATTTTCAAAAGATCAAATGTTTTCATAAAGATCCAATTTCCTTAATGGATCTAAATTTTTATAGTCATGTGGGACTGTAAACCATATCGTTATTACCATTGTTTATACCGCCGTATACAAATCACTGATGTACAAAGTGTGAAGAATAAAGAAGTGATTCTAGTATTTCAAGACGATATTGCTTGAGGACAAGCAACGCTCAAGTGTGGGAATATTTGATAATGCTAAAAACGAACATATATTTCATAGCATTATTCCTCAAGAAAGACAAGCTTTTAGTTGCAATTGTTCTATTTAAAAGTGATATTCGTTTAAATAATAAAAGGTGAAGACAAAAGACAGATTCGACGAATTGAAGACGCAAACGACCAAAAAGCTCAAAAGTACAAAAGACAATCAAAGAGGTTCCAATTATTGATAAGAAACGTCTCGAAATTACAAGAGTACAAGATTCAAAACGCAAAGTACAAGATATTAAATTGTACGCAAGGACGTTCGAAAATCCGGAACCGGGACCAGAGTCAACTCTCAACGCTCGACGCAACGGACTAAAAATTACAAGTTAATTATATATATAAATATTAATATAATATATAGTTAATTATATTAATTATATATATATTATATTTATAAAATAAATCGTCGGCAAACAAAGAGCCAAAAGCTGGTGAGCTGTATTTACAAACTCCGCAACTCGCGGAGTTTGAAGGCAAAATGGGCCGCGAGTCGCGGAGACCCAAAGTTTGAAACTCCCTATAAAGCCAACCGAATTCTGATCATTTTTTATAACATATATATCCATCTCTCTATCTATATCGTATATATTTATATTTATATTTTAATTTTAATTTTAATTTTAATTTTAATCATAATAATAAGGGTATGTTAGCGAATGTTGTAAGGGTGTAAGTCGAAATTCTGTCCGTGTAACGCTACGCTATTATTAATCATTGTAAGTTATGTTCAACCTTTTTAATTTAATGTCTCGTAGCTAAGTTATTATTATGCTTATTTAATCTGAAGTAATCATGATGTTGGGCTAATTACTAAAATTGGGTAATTGGGCTTTGTACCATAATTGAGGTTTGGACAAAAGAACGACACTTGTGGAAATTAGACTATGGGCTATTAATGGGCTTTATATTTGTTTAATTAAATGATAGTTTGTTAATGTTAATATAAAGATTTACAATTGGGCGTCCCTATAAATTACCATATACACTTGATCGGACACGATGGGCGGGGTATTTATATGTACGAATAATCGTTCATTTAGCCGGACACGGGAATGGATTAATAGCCACTAGAATAATTAAAACAGGGGTGAAATTATGTACAAGGACACTTGCCATAATTGATAACAAAATATTAAAACCTTGGGTTACACTCAGTCGAAATCCTGGTGTAATTATTAAACAAAGTATTAAAATCTTGTTACAGTTTAAGTCCCCAATTAGTTGGAATATTTAACTTCGGGTATAAGGATAATTTGACGAGGACACTCGCACTTTATATTTATGACTGATGGACTGTTATGGATAAAAACCAGACGGACATATTAACTAATCCAGGACAAAGGATAATTAACCCATGGGCATAAAACTAAAATCAACACGTCAAACATCATGATTACGGAAGTTTAAATAAGCATAATTCTTTTATTTCATATTTAATTTCCTTTATTTTATATTTAATTGCACTTCTAATTATCGCATTTTTATTGTTATTATATTTAATTGCACTTTTAATTATCGTACTTTTTAATTATCGCAAGTTTATTTTATCGCACTTTTATTATTCGCAATTTCATTATCGTTATTTACTTTACGTTTTAAATTAAGTCTTGTATTTATTTTTAATATTTTACATTTAGGTTTTAACTGCGACTAAAGTTTTAAAATCGACAAACCGGTCATTAAACGGTAAAAACCCCCTTTTATAATAATAATATTACTTATATATATATATTTGTATTTTTATAAAAGTAAACTAATATAGCGTTAAGCTTTGTTTAAAAAGATTCCCTGTGGAACGAACCGGACTTACTAAAAACTACACTACTGTACGATTAGGTACACTGCCTATAAGTGTTGTAGCAAGGTTTAAGTATATCCATTCTATAAATAAATAAATATCTTGTGTAAAAATGTATCGTATTTAATAGTATTTCCTGCTAAAATTAATAGCTATTTTATATACACCTCGCACGACATCAATTACACAACGCAGTTTTATTTTGAATGCAATAAACTTTGTACAAAGCATGAGAGACTCCATGCAGGCAACAAGCACATCACAGCGGAAGCATTCTAAGGACCTGAGAATAAAACATGCTAAAAAGTCAACACGAATGTTGGTGAGTTACAGGTTTAATTGCTCGAGTCACAAATATATATAAAGATAGACCACAAGATTTTATCAAAAGTTTATCAATAGATTCTACGTAACAGAGCACCCTGGTAACTAAACTTAACGCTATAGTGATAATTACCCCATTCGTTTTAATACACGCAAACCAACGTGTCTTAAACTCAAATAACATACGTCCGTTAAAAGGCTAGCGCTCTAGCTCGGACGGGGATGTCAAGCCCTATGGATCCATATACAATTATTCGCGCCCACCAGTCCATATCATATGTACTGGCAGCTACTAGTTACCAAAGCTAAGGAATTTTCGGTTTAACTCAGTGTAGAATTTAGTATGTACTTGTGTCTTATCGCGATTTCACTGTAGCACTGTAGCAAAATACGGTTTCACTGTAGCAAATAGTGTTTTACTGTAGCAAATAGTGTTTTACTGTAGCAAAGTAATTTTACTGTAGCAAATAGGGTTTTACTGTAGGAAAGTCGTTTTTACTTGTATATATATATATATATATATATATACATATAATTGTTCATGAATCGTCGAGAGTAGTCAAAGGTAATTGTATATATGAAACAGTTCTAAAATTTTGAGACTCAATCTAACAGACTTTGTTTAACGTGTCAAAATAATAAATCGTATAGAGAATTGGTTTAAATTAGTCGAAATTTTCCGGGTCATCACAGTTTTCATCATCAATTTAACAATCGATATCTATAAAACCATGATTACATCTGAAGAAGATATATATGTAAGTATATTTTCATAAAGATTGTAATTAAAAATTCTTTTGTACAAACTGTTAATCGTGAAAATATTTTAACGGGTAGGTAATACCCGAGAGATATTTAGATTTCACATTAATATGTTACAATCTACATTCTTCGAATTTGATTCAACAGTCATTTGCTATCCTATTTACATCCACAGATATACGAATCCGTTCACCACAGAATAACCATTTTCATTCAATTTCATATTTGGATTTTGACTTATCAGAATCCAACAAGTGGCATAATGAAGAAAACATTGGACAAAATAAAATTTGTTAGAAACAAACAAATAAGCTACGAGAAAAATTTCTTAAGAATCCACGCTAACTGTTCCTAGCTAACTGTTCCTAGCAAACTGATTACGTTTTATTTATCGCAATTTAATCATCGCAATTTATATTCTCGCAATTTTATTTATCGCCATTTAATTTCTGTTATTTATTTTACGCACTTTAAATATCGGGACACGTATACAAAGTTCTGACATATCATATCGACGCATCTATATATATTATTTAGAATAACCATAGACACTCTATATGCAGTAATGCTTGAGTTAGCTATACAGAGTTGAGGTTGATTATACAATAATATATATACTTTGAGTTGTGATCGAGTCTGAGACATGTACACGGGTCACGATACATATTAATTAATTCAAATATTATATATTAAACTATATATGAATTATTGAATTGCTAACTGTGGACTATTAACTGTGGACTATCAACATTGGACAATTAAAATGAATTAAAATATTGATTATAACATATGAAACTAAACATTTCTTCAAGTTTGCCACTTGATTTCATCTTAAACAATCTTTTGTATCTTGACGATTACCATCTCCATTCAAACCCTTCGATATTCTTGAAAACCCTCGGTTTGATAACCGATGATCTAGATTCGTTAACTTTGAAAATGCTGACGAAGCAGCATGTTGTAGATGGTCTTAATGGCCAAAAGTTGATGATAAAGAATGGAACGCTCGATAGAAAAATTTGGTACTGAAAAAAAAAACAGATTGAGCAAACCATGAAGGAGATCAAGGACAAATACAAGGATCAAACTCTGTATTCAAAGAACCCAGATAATTCTGAATCCGATGAAATCTTTAGAGAATATCTTGCTTCGAACTCATGTTAAAATCTTGCGAAAAATTTTTCTTCATCAACTTTCGAACTTAGAAATTCCAAAATATCATCATAAATATCCTCGATATTTCTGAGGATATTTTCATAAGTATTCTTGTCCGAAATTATATACCTCTTCGTGCTTTCTGTATTTCATTGGAAACTTCTGTAAAATCTAAGTATAATTACTAATGAATTCTGGAGAAGTGTTAAGAATTTGAGCATGAGTTAGTATAATATAATGACACTTGGCCAACGTGATTATATTACAGTAAGTCATGCTGGAAGTTCTAATGAAACATGATGATTCACAGACTATACCGTCATCATGTGCCGTGTTACATAACTCTTTCATTCTGCTTAACTTCTGAACATATCAAGAAAATATATTCTTGATAGTTCTATCCTCAGTGATTCTGGTATTTTGACAAATCAAATCGTGCTATTACGTTCTTTCTTGTTTAGAACATTAACTTTATTCGAAACTTCATACCTACGAATTCTGGACCATTATTCGCTTGATTTAAGGTCGGGAAGAGAAAACAAAAGTATAGAACTCTGAAATATAAGGGAAAAAAATAAAGCCCAACGACAACTCATAAATTACAAACCGTATATATCGATGCATATAGCAATATAAAGACACGGGAGAACTAAAAACACTATAAACCCAAGAGTATAGTAGAAGTAAATAGATTCCTCCGGTGGCAGATGAAAAAGAAGAATGACGGATATGAAAGTTAGGAATATATCCGGAATTAAAATCGGATGGAGCATACTGACAAATATTTTAGAAGTACGAATTAAGAAAGAAAGTATAGAAGATAGGAGCGTGGAAACAAGGAAATGAAGAGAGTGGATTTATAGTGAAATATCAGACAGAGCAATCAAGATAGATTACCGCATTTAATTAAAGAGGATCCTAATTTACTCTGTTACCGAAGAATCAGATCTCGTATAGATTTCGAAGATTGTCTTTAAATTCCTTGAAATTCAGAAATCAACCGTGACTACGTCAAAAGTTAAACCTCTATCTCAATCTTTTGTGATAGCTTCACTCGTACTCTTCACAAAATCAAATTGTTTTGTCTATATTACTCGATGATGATAAAACTTTAATTTTCAGCTCGTATGCGTCATGAAAACATACTTATTGTCAGCCATGACCATCCCAATCAAATTTCGGGACGAAATTTCTTTAACGGGTAGGTACTGTGACGACCCATAAATTTCTGACCAAATTTAAACTTAATTTTTATATGGTTTCGACATGATAAACAAAGTCTGTAATGTTGAGTCTCAAAAATTTTGAACTATTCAATTGACCTTCGACTGCTCCACGAACAATTAATTATAAATAGATATGTGTGTATGTATATATAAATAATAATTCAAAATATAATTTAAAGTATTATATGTTGTTGTTAAAAAAATTTAATAAAATAAAAATAGGATATTATAATAATTATTATTTAAAATATATCTCTATATATAAATAAAGTATATTAAAAATAAATATTAAATGATTGTAATACTCGTTTAATGTTTCGATTGATATTAAGCAAGTTAAATTCAAACTTATGTAATTTTAAAATAAACGGTGATACGAAAATGAGTTCTATAAATTTTAGACTTATTAAAAATGTATTTAGGAACTATTTGTTAAGTTTTAACACTTTTTATATTTTACCCAGAATTGAGAGGGACAGTTGATGTAATTTTTATTTAACAAATTAAGGATCGAATTTTATACCATAATGACCAAAATAAATAAATATAGTTAATTTAAAAATATGATATTTTTTCGAAGACTTTTATCCGCCACTAATTAACAACGGAGTCCGAAATTATCATGTCCATCCAACTGATCCGGCTGCTATCCTATTTCTTCTTTTTCATATGATTACTAATTATTATTATATTATTCTATTTATTGATATTGATATGATCAATAACCGAATTTGTAAATATATACATATTGTATGCATTATGAAAGTCAAAAAAGGAAACCCACTAACTTTTGTTTCTTACTTTCTTGTTGAATGTCACACTCTCACTCACCAACATATTCGTTTATGTTCATGCTCCCCTACCTTTTCTCTTATCTTCTTCTATTCCACTTATATTATATATATTCCCATCGAAGACAACCCTCAACTTCACACCTTCGGTCTTCTAAATCAAACAATTACCATATTTGAATATCACCTTGATCACCACACTATAATCACTTTAAAACCCACCAAACCTGCCCAATGTTTCTGTTTACTTCTGAACTGCATGCTTCTGTTTTTGTTCCATCGTAAACAGCCAAGATCGTTGTTAAACTTGCTTGATTTGTAGCTACTGCTGCTGCGTGTTTATTTTTGTTCCTGTCCAGTGTTAATGATAATGATGATACAAAGTTGATGATATATTTGGATGATGATGATGTTACCGTGATAATAAATGATGATGAGGATTCCACGATAGAATGATGAGGATCACCAAACTGCAGCTACTTTTGATCTGATTCTTTTATCACCCTTATTCTCATTCGAACTAAACCACCACCTTTCATTCGCTATTCGCTACTGATGTTGTCCCCGTTTGTTGATTTTTAGTCACCACCTCAAAACACAATCAAACCGCCATCTTCTAACACCAACATTAATTACGCTGTTACTACTATTGTTATAGTTATTGTTGCTGCTGCTCGAATTCTATAATGACGTGTTGACGAAACAAGGAATAAGGATGAATGATGATGTACGATGGGTAGGGTCATTGTTATTGTTTCCTACTGCATTTTTCTATTGAACAGTCAAGATCATGAATGATGTTGAGTGGTTGTGATGATAAGATGATGTTGGTGATGTTGTGAATGAATGATGAATGGTGGTGAGGGTGAAAACCGTAAATGATGTTGATTGTTGAAGACGGTGTATGATGGTAATTTTATGGTTAAAAAGATGTTAGTATGATGATGATACTAGATGATCTTGTGTTGATGAAATTAAAGAAGAAAGATGATGTTTATGATACGATGATTAGTTAGTTCGATGGTGATGATTAAATGATTAAACAATAATCAAAGAAAAATATCAAGGGGAGTAGTGTTAAATAAATAAATATGCGAATTATAACAAGAAAGTAATGAACGGTTCAATGGTTTGGGTGCGTGCTTGTTAGACGAGAGCTCACGGGTTCGAAACTAGGCTGCTGCAGTTTATTTTTTTTTATCAATAAATAGCTGCACAAGTTGGGCCAAGTGTGTTGGGCTGAAATTAAAAATTGAATTGGACTACTACTTAAAAACCGAATTGGGCTGCTGTGGCCCATCAGGCATAGTACCAGACTTTAAATTTTGGGCTTAATCATTTTATTTCTTGGGCTTAATCAATGTGGGCTTATTGATGGGGCCAACATTTCTTAAGAGGTATACATAACTACTTATACTATTATTATTATTATTATTTTTATTATTATCAGTATTATCATTAATATTATTATTAGTAATATTATAATAATTTAAATTATTATTATTATAATTATTGTATTATTATTACAAATAATATGACTATTATTATTGTTAATATTGTTACTATTGTTATCATTATTACTATTAATATTATTATCATTATTATTAGAATTATTAATATTATTATTAGAATTATTATTATTATTAGTATCATTATTATTATTATTATTACTATTATTGTTATTATTAATGTTATTGATATAACATTAATTAAATTCTATACATTATAACATATATCTATATATAAAACATTTGAAATAATAAATATATTATTAAAATAACTAAGTAATATATTATATAACTAATAACTATGAAAGATTGTTGATTGTGATTATATGTGTTAATACATATATAAATGATATAGGTTCATGAATCCGAGGTCAACCCTGCATTGTTCAGTTCAGTCGAATGAATATTTTTACTACAAAATATTGTATCGTGAGTTTCATTTGCTCCCTTTTTAATTGCTTTTGCAATATATATTTTTGGGCTGAGAATACATGCGCTGCTTTTATGTTTGATGAAATAGACACAAGTACTTAAAATATATTCTACGTTGAGTTGTACCACCTTGCATATCTTCCCTAATAGCTTGGTAACTAATATTTTCATGTTGGAAGAACATGTAAGCGCGAATCCTATTGATCGATCTATCGGGTTTGACCACCCCAACCGGGCTAGTCGCTCTAGTATCGTAAACGGTTGCATAGTACTTCGTTTTTACTACACTTGGTACAGTGTAGGGAGATTTCATAATAAAGGGAATATGCCACATTAATTGTTAAGTATGGTTATCGAAGCGCTCAACAACTTATAGAATACTTTTATACACTTGCGAGTGTACATATATTTATAAACTGAAATCTTGTGGTCTATTAAAATATTGAAATGATTGATATGATAAACCTATGAACTCACCAACCTTTTGGTTGACACTTTTAAGCATGTTTATTCTCAGGTATGAAAGAAATCTTCCGCTGTGCATTTGCTCATTTTAAAGATATTAGTTGGAGTCATTCATGGCATATATAGGTCAGTACCTCGCAATGGGACCAGATGTTGATGACTTCGTTCAGGTGGATTAGGACGGGTTGTTAAATCTAACGATTAATTTGGGTATAAATTTGACTCCTTTGGGCAGCTGGTGGATACCAAGAATCATTTACTTTTTTATCCTTTTTCTAAATCCCCATAATGTGGCCAGATTCACCTTAAATGTAATCTTTCCCTAGTAGGGGTTTGGGCCAAATGGCCCATTCCTAGTAGGGGTGTTATTTGGGCCTAATACTCTGGGTCATTCTTGGTTTGCAGAATTTTGTCATTAAGTTTAGATTCTATTTCCATTAGAGAAGCTCGTTTATAGATAATTTTTGTTTAGATGATGCTTTCTAGGTGCAAGACTCCATGTTTTCCCTTGTCCTTTTGTATTTCCTGTTGAGGGCGTTTTCCTTTAGAAAACGGTCTTGGTTCTATATGAATATTCGTCTTTTTCGCCAGAAAAAAAGCAGCCGTTGACTTCCCACTTCATGGTTGACCACAAATTACAAGTAATGCGATTCAAAGTAAATTATTTTGATTGCTCACACATATGTATTAGTTGGATAAACAAGTTTTGCTTCTGATTATCTGTTTATTAGAGTTCTTACAGCAACAAAATTGATTATCTAATGATAATGTAAAAATTACTTTTTAACCATTTTTATTCCCATCTCACATCTCATTTCCTAATAAAAATGTCCTTTTATATGAAGTGTGTACATCTCTTACTCATAATTGGTTTACACTAAATTCACTAGAATTATTAATCAAAATATATGACGTGTCATTCTTACATCGGCTGTGTTAGAAAATCGTGTGTACTTTTAAAACATATTAACGCAGCGGATAGTTAAAATAATAATTTTTTATTATTTCATAAAACATTTACAAGATTAAATATTCTTATATTTAAATTTAATAAAACATGCACATTATTAACGATCCCAAAGATCCAGTTACACCACTAATAATTGTCAAAATATGTAATTCACACAGTGAGTAAACGATATACCTTTCTTGGAGAAATTGATGAGACGGAGAGAAACTTACGATCAAAAGTGTGACCTTCTCTTTGGATAGTCCACACTACACTTCAAACGACCGTCAATGGATGCTAGTCCAAACCCAAGTAACAAATTAATCAACTCTTGATTAATTGTGTACTACTCTGAGTATGACAACAAACTTCCTTATCCAAACAGCTTTCTGAGAAGCTTCTCAGTCAACAATGTATTCTGCTTTTGTTGTAGATTGTTCAATAGTGCTCTGCCTAGAGCTCTTCCAATCAACTGTCTTGCCCATCATGACAACGAAACAACGTGACTGGATCGAGAATCATCTTGATCAGTTTGGAAACTAGAATCAGTATAAAACTTAATACTTAACTCTTCTTCCAAACCACCGTAAACCAAGAACATATCATTAGTACTCTGCAAATACTAAAGAATATTCTTAACAGCAATCCAATATACTTCACATGGATTATGTTGACAATGACTCGTCAAACTCAAAACTAATGAAATATCGAGTATAGTACATATCATGGCATACATAATGGATCATATAGCTGAAGAATATGTGATACATTTCATTTGTCTCATCTCATCTGATGTGATAGGACTTTTGAGACTTTCTTACGGTTATGCCCTTTTGCATTGGCAAAGCTCCATGCTTGGAGTTTTGCATGCTAAATCTCTGCTAGATAATGTATGTACTTTGATTCAAACCAATAAGTCAATTGGATCTATTGTATAGATCCTCATTCCAATAATATAAGTAGCTTCATCAAGATCCTTTATGGAAATACAATTTCCAAGCCAAGACTTGACATCTTGCAAGTTGAAATGTTATTTCTAATAAGTATTATGTCATCAACATATAAGATCAAGAAGACTACTCTACTCCCACTAGCTCTAATGTAAACTCAGGGCTTATCTTGGTTTTGAGAAAAATTAAACACTTTAATTTTCTCATTAAACTTAAGATTCTAGCTCCTGGATGCTTGCTTTAATCCATAAATGGATTTTAGAAGCTTGCATACTTTATTAGGATGCTTAGGATTCATAAACCCTTCCGGCTGAACTATATATACGTCCTCGCTTAGGTCGCCATTTAGGAAAGCGGTTTTGACATCCATTAGCCATATTTTATTATCATGAAAAGTAAACATGGCAATAAGTATCCTAGTTATTTTAAGGCTCGCGACTGGTGAAAAACTTTCATCATAACCTTTTGTCACCAATCGAGCTTTAAAAGTGTTTACATTACCGTCCATATCAGTCTTCCTTTGAAGACCCATTTTTACCTCATTGTCTTACAATTGGGTAGAAGATCAATCAAGTCTCATACGTGATTATCCTTCATGGACTGCATATCTGTATTCATAGAATCTAGTCATTTTCAGATTCAGGATCTGATATGGCCTCACGCAGCTAGAGGGTTCATCATAGTCCCTTAGTTGAGGTTTATCTGAATTAATCAGATAATTAAACCTCATAAGCCGATGAGTTCTACTAGATCTATAAAGTGCACACACGTTCTGACTCACCAACAGTGCGCTCAGTTCCAACGTGTGAATTGCTAGTGCTTACTGAAGGTATGTTACTTTAAAGTACTTGAATTTCTTCAAGATCTACTTTACTCCCACTGACTTCTTGTAAGAGAAGATCTCTTTCCAGGAATTCAGCAGACCGAGCAAAAAACACGTTGTCTTCAGTTTGGTAGTAAAAGTAGTAACCCATTGTTTCCTTTATGTATCGTACAACGTAACATTAGATAGTTCTGGGTTCTAATTTGTTTGAAGTGTCATGCTTCACGTACGCTTTACAACCCCAGACTTTCAGATAAGACAACTTGGGATTCTTCCCATGCCATAACTCATATGGTGTCTTTTCTACCTTCATAGTTGGAATCACGTTAAGTATGCCTACAGCAGACTCTCATGCATATCCCTAAAAGACAGTAGTAGAGAAATCAGACTCATCATAAATCAAACTATATCAAGTAAAGTTCGATTCCTCTTATCCAGACACACCATCGTGTTGTGCTGTGTAAGGTAGAGTGAACTATGAGACAATCCTACAATTCTTTAGGTGGTCCAAAAAACTTTTGACTCATAAACTTACTTACTCCATCAGAGCGAAGTGCTTTAATGGTCTTTCCAAGCTGATTATCTACTTCATTTTGGAATACTTTTGAATGTTAAAATAGCTTTATGTTTCAGTAAGTGAATATAATCATAGCTACTGTACTCATCAATAAACCTAATGAAGTAAATTAACTAAATCTATACATTGTTTTTAAAGGGCTACATACAACAGTATGTATTAGTCCTAAAAGATCTTTAGCTCTTTTACCTAAATCGGAGAAAGAAGCATTTGTCATCTTTTCACATAAACATGACTCGCATACATCAAATGACTCATAGTCAATTGATTTCAAAAGTCCATTAGATTGGAGTTTTGAAATGCATTGTTTGTTTATATGACCAATATGACAATGTCATAGATAAGTCTTATTCAAGTCTTGCTTGAAGACTTTGGCGATGTAGGTATACACAGAATTCTCATTTGAAATTACACTATGCATATCAATTTCAAAAATACCATCACGTGTATAGGTATTAAGATAAATATATTATCCTTAGAAACTGAAATACCTAAGTGTGTAAATGCAAGTTCAAAACTAGCATCTTTCAAACTATGTCACTCGCAGTATTGAGAGCATAATGCTATTGTTCCAACAAAACAATAAGACCACTTAGAGAAGTAAGTTCAGAGGTACCAATAGCTTTAACAAAATCTTGATCCCCCCTGCCTACTTGAAAATCCAGTGTGTCTTTCTTCAGTCTATTACTTCTTCTCATTCCCTTCATATTGTTACAGGTGTGAAGGCCACAACCAGTTAACAAAGATCTAGGAATCATTAGAAGAAGTATATAACTATATATGGAATATACCTGATTTGCTAGTCTCACTAGCGTTGCCTTTTCTCAGCTCAGATTGGAAGATAGGACAACTTCCTCCTCCAATTGCCAACCTTTCCACAATGGAAACATTCGGCGTCTTTTGTTGGGCTTTCCTTCTTGGAAGGTGGAATATTTTTCTTAGCAAATGATTTGTCATTTTCCTTCCACAAAGTATTCGGCTTATTCTTTTTCACCCTTCAATCCTATTTCTTCCTGATCATCGAACAACATTCGATAATCATTTTGCTGAGCAGCAGCAACTGCCACAACAGGAAGAAAGGATATGGGTTCTAAACTTTATTCAACTTCCAATTATTCTTGAGAACAATTCTCAAGTTGCAGTGCCAGTCTAGAAAGTTTGAACATTGAGTTTATCATTCTCCAACAAAGAAGGAAGTGTGTTTTGGTTTACGTTTTGATTATTTGACATCTACAATAGATATAAGATTCAATTTAGTATTTTCGATATTGAGCTTTAATAAATTAACTACCCAAGTTTTTATAATATTTTTTAAAAACAATTAATTTATGAAAGTCTAAGATCCACATAGAGGTTCCATAGCCACATCTGTTGATCAGCTAGCAGTTATGGAGTCTATTGGTAGGTAGCGAATACCAATTGCATCACAAGTGCAACTCTTAGTTCTTTATGGGACCTAGAGATATGTGTAGTCCAACAGACTACTATTATCTACTGGCATGTTTGTCCCGTCATTGCCTCGAACTCAGGTCTCACCGTGAATACGATTAAGTCGTCCAATTTGGAAACAGTGAAATTTCACGCTAGTCTCACTAGATTAGAAATTCCACCTCGTGGTTATAATTCATGCTAGTCTTACTAGGTTAGAAAAATAACGAAGAGTGTTTGCAAGCTCATTGGATGGCATGTTTGTCCCATCATTGCCTCGAACTCAGGTCTCACCGTGAATACGATTAAGTTGTCCAATTTGGAAACAGTGGAAATTCACGCTAGTCTCACTAGATTAGAAATTTCACCCCGTGGTTATAATTCATGCTAGTCTTACTAGGTTAGAAAAATAACGAGGAGTGTTTGCAAGCCCATTGGATGGCATGACTTAAATTTGACGGGTATTTGAAAACGTTTGTGTCAACGAATAATGCATGCACACAAGATTCGCTACACTATTTGTTAAAAATCATTTTAACCAATTATATATGTCGATCGTGTTTCTATGTCTAGTTTGTTATTTAATTTCTAGCATAAAAATAACAAATACACAAACGTGTATCGTTTTAAAACAGCTTTAAAAGATGTCGTCCATATATATTATTTGAGTTTCAAAAAAAAAAAAACATTTAACATTAAACTCGTTAGAATTTAACTTATTTTAAAATCATCAATTTTAATCTTTGAAACTCGTTTAGAGTTTTATTTAATGTTTTCATCAAAAACATATATAACTTGAGTCTCAAAATTATTTAACTTTAAACTCGTTAGAGTTTAACCTTTTAAAATCATCAATTTTAATATTTGAAACTCGTGACCGGTTTTATTTAATGTTTTCATAAAAAACATTTAGCATATATATTCTAATCAACAATTATATATAAATGCGTAATTTAAAACACAATCATGCATCACACACACATAGCCTAGCCCAAAAATCCTATGCTTGATCCCATGAGCCGACATGGGATCAAGAGGTCAAACTAAGGGTAATATCGTAGCTCCAACTTAATTTAAGAATCAAGTGAAAACTTGAAAAACGACATCGTTGTCAAATTGACCTGTTCGTCATCTTCTAAGTCAAACTCCACATTGCATCTTTATCTCTAATCTTCATCTTATTACATTTATTTAAAATTAAAAAAATACAACTAATCTAATACTTTTACAATTTAGAATAAACTTAAATACAATACTATGAAAATGAAAAATAAATATAATACAACTTTGGCTTCAAAATGGCCTTTTTAATAAAATAAATAATCAACATGACATAATATTGCCGTAATCAACAATCACAACAATCATACATATGTCGGGGTATTATGGGCTATGTATGCAATCATAATTTTAAAAACAACATTATTAAAACTTAAATATGGCTTGTCCATGGTTATAATGCATGTGTATAACCATGGAATAAAACAATCAACAATTATAATAAATATTCAAGCCATAACAATTAAATCTACAATTTAAAATAGTGATATTCTTTCAATCATATTTGTGCGTCATGAGGTTAAGTCTAGATCAACCGAGTTGACTTTAAAAATCAAAAACGTTTCGACTTTCACAAATATACCAGAAAGGTAAATCTAAAGAATAGTCACACGACAATTAAGATGGTGTAAAAGCGGCTCTGATACCACTGTTGGAAAATCGTATGTACTTTTAAAACAGATTAACGCAGCGGATAGTTAAAATAATAATCTTTTATTATTTCATAAAACATTTACAAGATTAAATAATCTTATATTTAAATTTAATAAACATGCACATGATTAACGATCCCAAAGATCCAGTTACACCACTAATAATTGTCAAAATATGTAATTCACACAGTGAGTAAACGATATACCTTTCTTGGAGAAATTGATGAGACGGAGAGAAACTTACGATCAAAAGTATGACCGTCTCTTTAGATAGTCCACACTACACTTCAAACGACCGTCGATGGATGCTAGTCCAAACCCAAGTAACAAATTAATCAACTCTTGATTAATTGTGTGAAACAATTAAAAAGTAATACTCCTCATACGATTTCACTTTGCATTTTCTTTTACTTTTTGTTATGCTCTCAAAGCTAGTTTTGAGATATAAGATGTACGTACTTATGAAACTCTCTCCAACTCTTTGTTGTATGTGTGTTTTTATCATTGTGACCATCAAATCAATATAAAGAAAAAGGTTTGTAATAATAGAGTTGAGTTGTAGTTGTTGAGTTTCACATGTCACGGGAGTTCAAAACAAAATAGCTTTTCATTATTCAATAAAATCATATTTCGTTTGATTTGGTTTTAAAAAGTCGTATTTCTCAAATACTTTAGGGGTATGTTATGTAACTTATAATTAATAATTTCTACCATGTCGCTTTCATGTAAATAGTAAATTAATTAATTTCGTTTCATTTACTATTCATATGAATAGTAAATGAATTAATTTCGATTTACTATTTTGTTACTTGAGTAATATATATACACCATATATATATTTTATTTGACGTCTCGGTGTATATGTGTGTGATCCCGAAGGCTCAAATGAAGTTGACCATATAATATGTTGTACCTTGCACATTAATTAATCCTACAGGCTCAATAAGTGAATATCATTTCATGTGACACGTATTTTATTCCTTTTAAAGCATGTTCCCTTTAACCAAAACTTGTTTGCATGTTTAAGACTTGAATGAGCCGGTGGAAAATGACTTGATATCAAAACCCCATATGTTATATGCCTTGCTTTCAATGCCTTTTCTCATGTATTCATTTTTTTATTTTATTTTTAACAACACAAATGGTACCACTACAACTTTATTTGAAGATTGTCATAGGGTCCATACAGCTAAGCTGCTAATAAATACAATGAGTAGAAAGCACCATTTATTTATTTCTTTTTCTATCAAGATTAATCCTTTTCTTTAAGCAACACTCCGTGCATAGGAAACACAATATTATTAAAATGGAAACTTTTCTTTATACATTGCATTGACCAAAATGAAGAAAATTATATTTTGAGTTTATGCAACATTAGTTCTAAACTATGGATAGTTAAACCCCTTGTTCTCATGACATCCAAGGCTAAACTTTTTACTGTTATATTAGTGTCACATCATTACGGTACTAAGACTACAATAATGAGCTATAACTATATTCTGTTTATCGTGACAACATAACTGAGACGTATTGACCCCACAGAAACACACATAAACATACACTTAGCACATCATCTTGATATAGAATTATAGACAAACCCCTCCAGAAGTTCTTCATGACTAGACCGTGTATATGGTCTAGTCTTAAGACTAAATAAGATGGTGCAAGACGGTGCACCATAGGGAGTACTCTTACTGGTACAATGGAGTAAAATTTGGATTTTGACATACTCATCACCTTTTACTTTGCTCCTTAATCAATGGCAATGCACTTTGGACAACATATGGTCAAATATTAAAGTGTCCATTATGATTACACACCCCTTTTTCTCCTTAAAACTATATTCCATTTCATATCCTTACACTACTTTTATTAGTGTGCAAACAGAAAGATAATAGGTAAGTTATAAATTCCTGTTGTCCCAATTAAAGATTCTGATTTTTAATTTGAAGTTTCAATATCCAAATTAAATTTCAGTCCTTTTTAGCATCAATTGTATTATAGTAAAGTACTATCATGGTTCTTTATAGCTTGATATCTCAGTCCTTTCAATCTACAATCAGACAAATCTTGTTCTTTTTTAAGTAGTAAATGAGTCATTGAGGAGAGACCACAACAGACAGTAGATATGTTGTTCAAAAAAACCATACACAAAACCAAAAACTTTTTCACAAAAACCATTCAAAATTTCAAGTCCTTCATCTTTGGAGGGTACAAAAAACTAACAAGAGCTCCTTCTTTGAATCTTTTTAACATCAATAACCCGAAGATGCAACAGTTAGAAAATTTCTACCAAGAGTTTTGTAACCAGATGGATTCCAATGAAAACAGCAACCAAAATATCAAAGCTTCATCAAACGAAAGCACAATCGACATACAAGATCACAAATCTTTACAAATCAGCCGTTTTCAAGAAGACGAAGATGTGGGGTGCTCTAAATATGTTAATGGTGGGAGCCAAAGAAATGTTTTGGAACAAAAAATGAGAGAACTGGAGATGATGGATATGAAGGATGAAGAACACGTGTTAGATATTGAAGAAGTTTTACATTATTATTCTCTGCTTAAAAGTCCGATTTATCAAGATCTTGTTGATAAATTTTTCGCAGATACGTACTCTGAATTCAATCTTCCACAACCACCGATAAGAAGTAATAGTTCGATACGGAGACTAGGCCCTTTGAACATCTAGATGATTCTATGTTACTTGTGTGATCACCATTCTTACAATGATGTATAACGTGAGTACTTTTGTTGGAAGATTTGATTTGTGTGTTTTTTTTTTTTTTTTTTAAAATTTCCCATTGAATCATTAATTGATATGGATTGTTGTTTATCATGTAACTACATATTTACATACAGTGAGGTTTGTTTTGAGTGTTTTATAAACAATATGCTACTGCTAACTTGACTTTTCATATGCACTTTATAGTACAAACTTGAGGTGGCAATATTTGTCCAAAACATATTTGGCCACACATTATAATTTAAACTGTTTCATATTGACACACTAATTATTTATGAGATCTATTTGCCCAAAAAAATAAAAATAAAAAATAAGCTGTGTGAAGATGTTAGAGCCATTTTGTAGGCTGTTATCAAGTATAATGATGTTGATATACTGACAGGGCTTAATGGTCGAAATACATAAGGTAAGTACTTTAAAGATCGTAACTTTTGTAATTTGATTAATTTTGTTGTGATATATCATATAATAGTGAAAGATGCACTTGTTTTTTTTTGTTTGAAAAACAAGCTTTTATTAAAGAACCAAACCAAGATACATTTTACATAGCAGCATCTATGCAGCAACAAGGAGAGGAACAAAAACACGAAGGAAACCTAGACTAAAAAGCACGAACTATACTTATAACAGGAGATTGCTATGAACTAGAGATGCAAAGGATGCATCCGCAATACGAGAAGAACCTAGATTGTATGAAAATAGTCGCTTGGATTGTGCAACCACTTGTGCCACTCGAACATTTTTCCTTTCGATCTATTTGCTATCCACTCGAACGATTTGAGTTGAATCTCGTTAAGCGCCATAGGACCTTCCAACCTTTTCCTTGAAACGCCATATGGTTTCGGTTTTCCCAAATCAAGTAAGCGCAGGTCCATTCCACGGCTTGCCATATTTTCAAGCCGAGACTCGATGAAGTTGTTGGACCCTTACCTTCGAAAATTTCTTGGAGCGAGAAGCTTGAGAAGGGGCCAATATTCCACCATTTAAATACTCTATCCCAAATATCTAAAGTTTGTTTACAAAAGATGAAAGTGTGCTCAACCGTTTCCATTCCATCGTCACACAGCGGGCACCGTACACTATTAAGATCCAAGCCCCGTTTGTCAAGTTCTATTCTTACCGGTAACCTTTTCCTTAATGCACGCCACACAAAAATCTCGACTTTCTTTGGGACTAGATTATTCCGAAGCGTACATTGGGTCGAAGGATTTGAAGTAAGAATATGTTCATCAATTTCTGAGGCAAGGACACTGACTTTAAAAATCCCATTAGATGTCTTGGACCACTTCCATTTATCTACACTCCTGTGATTAATCGAACACGAAGACAGAATGTTGCAAAGAAACTCTAACTCGCCTGCTGCTCTTCCAGACGGCATACGCCTCCAATTCCAACTGAAACCGTGCTCAGCCATTCGGTCTTTGACAGTAACGTCCGGGGCCTGCTTGAAATGACCCGTCCTAATCCATCTGGACGAAGTCATCAACATTTGGTCCCATTGCGATGATCGACTCCAAGTAATGTCCTTAAAATGAGCAAATGCACAGCGGAAGACTTAATTCGTACATGAGAATAAACATGTTTAAAAGTGTCAACCAAAAGGTTGGTGAGTTCATAGGTTTATCGTATCAATTATTTCAATATATTAATAGACCACAAGATTTCATAATCATAAACATAATACACTCACAAGTGTATGTAAAGCATTCTAGGTGGTTGAGCACTTGGTAACCATACTTAACATTTAATCACGTCGCATGTTCCCTTTATTATGAAATCTCACTACACCGTACCAAGTGTAGTCACCGAAACGAAGTACTGTGCAACCGTTGAATACTGGTCGTCCAGTCCGGTTGGGGTTGTCAGGCCCGATAGATCTATCAACAGGATTCACGTTTACAATACCCATGTAAATAGTAGTTACCAAGCTACAGAGAAATATGCCAGTGGTACAACTCAATGTAGAATGTATTTTAAGTACTTGTGTCTATTTCGTAAACATTTATAAAAGCAGCGCATGTATTCTCAGCCCAAAAATATATATTGCAAAAGCAATTAAAAAGGGAGCAGATGAAACTCACAATACGATATTTTGTAGTAAAAATATGCATACGACTGAACTGAACAATGCAAGGTTGGCCTCGGATTCACGAACCTATATCAGTAATATATGTATTAAATATATAATCACATAATTCAATTTATTAATTAAGTGCTATTTATTTAAGTATTTTAATTATATAATAATCATACTCAATTCTATTTAAGATATATATGTTATATCTCCAATTATGTGTTACATCTATTTATTTTGTAAAATAATTAATATTTATAGTTATATTAACATATGTATACAAGTAGTTAGTATTATATCAAAAATCAGTAATTTGTTATAGGTAACATTTATATAATTAATGTCACTATTTTCATTCTATAATCTTATGTAATACTAATATAGTTATATTATGTATCAAATATATTTTTTTTATGTATCTAATATTTATTTGGTAAAATAATGTTAATAATAATAATAATAATAATAATAATAATAATAATAATAATAATAATAATAATAATAATAATAATGAGTAGTAAGTGAACTACCTCATAGGAGTAGCCCTTAAAAAATAAATGTCCATGCACGGGCTCGAACCCGCGACGTCCCGCTAACCCGATAACAGTTTTACTAACCCATTTGCCTTTGTCTTAGCCCAACTAACTAACCCAATAACATGGTCAAATTTGTTGGCTCGTCTGATAACCAAACCAAGTCCAATTCAATAGCCCATTTATATGATGATATGGATCCAAAAGCCCACTAGCATGTTTCAATTAAATTGATGTTTTGTGGATTTTCGTCTGGAGGCAGTAACCGCACATCATCATCATCATTCTTTCATCATATCCATCATCAACATACAACATGCCATCATCAACATCGTTTTAACATCGTGATCATCATTGTCTTCATGATCATCATTTTCATTCCATCATCATCGAGCATTATTCGCGTTTCATTTCACCATTTCGCATCACCATCATTTCATAATCGAAATCATATTGGATGCTGTTGTCAACTTCTAAGAACAGCGAAAAAAAAAATTGATATACAACCTACTCCCCAATTATATCTTCGTACACTGTCTAAATATATATCAATTATATATTCTATCAACTATCATGCCCACTTATCTTTTAGTCACCATCTCTTCTTCTTTATTGAATTCATATGGTCCTACATATCGTTAGCATCCTTGATCCAGCCCCACGATTTCTATTTAATATACAAATGGCCTAAATTTAAATAATATAGTCATCAACTTATCTATCTATCTCGAATTTTTTTTATTCAAACATAATCAAACTCCATATTATTACATATAATAGTGGTACGTATAAACACCTTTAGGTAGGGTTTCATATGATTTAAAAATTGTCACCTATTGGATTTACACATCGACCTCCTGCTCTTTTGTGAGACCCACAACAGCACCTAGATTACTTTTATGTTTGTCTTTGAAACATAATCATTGTTGTAGTGGAGTTAGTTGGATTGGTGGGTTAGCTCTCGGTTTAAATACAACGATACACAATTGTAGCATCAACCTCACTTTTCTTCATTGTTCTATTTCATCATCAATTGCAGGTATTTAAAGGGTGAAAGAGAATATGGTTCAAAACAGAAATATTGAACTGCAAGTAAGTTTAGGTGGTGGCCGTATGAGAAGGGAAGAGAGATTGAGAGGTGATTCGATAATGAAACAGAAAAAAAATAAATCGAGCATGGTGATGGATCTTGGTGTTGTATTAGGTTGCAATTTAGATCTGACCGAAGCAATAATAGAAGTAGACTGCATATGAGTATCAGGATGCAGTATTAAGTCGAGCATAGCATTTAAAAGGGTGTTCATGGTGGCTATGAAACTTGGGTGGAAAAAGGTGAGGGTTGATTAATTGTTTTATCTATATGTATCATATAACTATATGTGTGTGTGATGCTTGCAGACTATAATAAAGACGGGAAAACAGAAAATAGCGAGTGTCAAACATATTGGTTTAAGGTGGTGTTTTGAGGTTTGGGAAAAGGGTGATGATGTAAGTTGAATCCGGTGGTTTCGTGGGTGTTTGATGTTACAGCAACAACAGAAAATATAAGGTGATTTACATGAGTGTCAAGGTGGTTTGGGGGAGGTGGTTTAAAGGTTACTTGGTGGTCGATGGAATTGTAAACGAAATCATCAAACATAAAGAAGAGAAGAAAAAAAATATAAAGAAGGTGATCATGGTGGCTTTTTCTTGGGTTTATATTGATACAAAACAAGAAGCTAGTGATGAAGTAATAAGTATATCGGTACATAAATATGTGTATGTATTAGTAATATATATATTTACAAATCTGTGGTGCAGGTGTGATTGTGTTGATTAAGAGAAGGAAACAGGAACAAAAGAACATAAAGATTTTGGTGGTGAAGTGTGAAAATGATAGAGAGTTGGATGAATCGTTTCTTATCAACACAAGCTTAATCGAATCAGAATATAAATTGTAACTCTCGACAAGAAGATACCATCCAGGAAGAAGAGTACAAAAAATAAAAATAAAAAAAATAAAAGGAGAATGAGACTCATAACAGAATCAGATACAATTAAAATCGGAAATTAACTTGTGACAATATTTGGATCCCAATTGTGAAATGAAATCGACAGCCATATCAATTAGTTGGACAGATTGCATAGGAAGATCGTGACATCAAACAGAATACATGAATATATGTATTTATATACGGAATATATTTGTATCTTCGTATTTATACAGAGTATGTCTGTATATGTTAAATTAACTTCAATATCATAAATTACTGGCATGGCTTTAATAATAACATCCATTAATATTATTAATTTTAATAAGAATAAGAATACTAATAATAATAGAATTTTAATAATAATAATAATTGTATTAATAAATTTATCAAAATTCATTGTAATAATAATAAAAATAAAAGAAATTAATATATTATTAATGACAATTATAATAATTATACTAATTAGATTAATAGTAATAATAATAATATTTATATATATCAAATTTCATATTTATGTATTATTTATTGATATTAATAATATATCTAACATAAAATGTTTTTTTTAATGGTACTAATAGTATTATTAGTTATAATAACATTAATTTTATCGATAATAATAGTATTTATTTACTATTTATATTTAATATTTCTTATGTATAGAATTTATACATATATTTATTTATTTATATGTATATTCATTTACATATTTATTTACACACAATAGTTCGTGAATCGTCGGGAATAGTCAAAGGTCAAATGATTTCATAAAATAGTTCAAAAATTTTGAGACACAATATTACAGACTTTGCTTATCGTGTCGGAACCATATAAAGATTAAAGTTTAAATTTGGTCGAAAATTTCCGGGTCGTCACAGTACCTACCCGTTAAAGAAATTTCGTCCCGAAATTTGAGTGAGGTCGTCATGGTTAACAATAAAAATGTTTTCAGAACGAATATGAGTTGATAATTAAAGTTTTATCACTATTAAATAATATGGATAAAACAATTAATTTACTCGAAAGGTATAAGTGAAGCTATCACAAAAGAGTGAATAAGAAAATAAGGATTCGCCTTAGTTTTTGACGTAGTCGCGTTTGAAATCCCGAATTCAAGGGATTTAAAAGAAAATCTTGAAAATCTATAAGATCTGATTCTTCAGAATTTATGGAAATTAAGATCTCTTCTATTTGCTGTGATTTATACTCATATTTCAAAGCTTGGTGATATTGTTTTCTCTTCCCGACTTCAAAATTAAGCGAATAATGGTCCAGAATTTGTAGGTATGGAGTTTCGAATGAGCTTAATGTTCTAAACAAGAAAGAACGTAATAGCGTGATTTGATTTGTCAAATTACCATAATCACTGAGAATAGAACTATCAAGAATATATTTTCTTGATATGTTTAGAAGTTAAGCATAATGAAAGAGTTATGTAACATGACACATGATGAGACTAAGATCTGTGAACCATCATCACGTTCCATTAGAAACTCAGCATGACTTACTGTAATATAATCACGTTGGCCAAGCGCCATTATATTATACTAACTCATGCTTCAATTCCCAACACTTCTCCATAATTCATTCATAATTTATACTTAGATTTTACAGAAGTTTCCAATATAATGAAATACAGAAAACACGAAGAGGTAGATAATTTCGGACAAGAATTCTTTTATGAAAATATCCTCAAAAATATCGAAGATATTTAGGATGATATTTTGGAATTTCTAGGTTCGAAGGTTGATGAAGAAAAATTTTCCGCAAGATTTTAACATGACTTAGGAGCAAGATATTCTCTAAAGATTTCGGCGGATTCAGATTTACCTGGATTCTTTGAATATAGGGTTTGGTCCTTGTATTTGTCCTTGGTCTCTTTCATGGTGTGCTCAATCCGATTTTCAGTACCAATTTTCTATCGTGCGTTCCTAACACTTCCTTCTTTATCATCAACTTTTGGCTATTAAGACCATCTACAACATGCTGCTTCGTCAGCATTTTCAAAGTTTAATGGATCTGGGTCATCGGTTATCAAACCGAGGTGGTTTTAGGAGAATTGTGTTTTTAGATGATTAAACGCTGATTTCTGGTAATTGGTATGGCAATTCTCGTTACAAGTTGCAGGTGAGTTCATGATAAGACTTCAATAGATAAATATAGCGATTTACCGGAGAGATTTAATCCAAGGAGCAACGAAGTTGCTGGTACGTCTGCGGATGATGTTGTGGAATATAAAAGATTTTTCGATAACAATAAAAGAGCACGCATATATATCAAAGTTATAATAAGGTTGTTTCGAATGAAAAGTCGAAGTTGACTTGCTGGAGCTGTGACAAAATTGGCTAATTTTGGAAAGGTATTGTAAAGTTATTCTCGGTAATAACACGCCAATGGATCTGGCACAGTTTTGGATTCAAAGTATGGCTTTGAAAGATGTAGGAATCTAAAAGTGATGTCTTCTGTTAAATCTTGACTTGGATTTTGATCAGTCAAAATCCGAATATGAAATTAAATTTGAATGAAAATGGTTATTCTTTAGTGAACGGATACGTATATCTGTGGTTGTGTGTAGGATAGTAAATGGCTGTTGAATCGGATTTGAAGGGTGTACAGTGTAACATGTTAATGTGAAATCTAAATATTCCTCGGTATTACCTACCGGTTAAAATATTTTCACCATTAACAGTTTGTACATAAGAATTTTTAATTACAATCTTTATGAAAATATATATACATATATATTTTCTTCAGATGTAATCATGGATTTAATGAGTTATTATGATATTAATCTCATTTGATTTATGGCTAGAATTTAGAGTACATAATCTCTAAATCATTAGAGATTACATAATCGCCATGTCGAACGGGGATAAATGATGTAGAACGATATATAGAACGAAGATATTCGATGTAGAACGAATATGTAGAACGAATATGTAGAACGAAGATAAATGGTGTAGAACGTCATGTAGAATAAGATTGTGCTTGAGGTACAGATTGTGTGATTGAAGCTTATGATGCGGATGTTGAGGCTTGTGTTGTTGGTGCTGATGCTGGTGGTGCTGTTGATGTCGGTAATGTTGCTGAAGCTGGTAATTTTTGCACCATAATTTCCAAAGTCACTACTCGAGCGCGAAGCTCATTGACTTCTTCTATTACTCTGGAATGATTGGCGGTTGGAACTAGTGGATGGATAAGGTTTAGAATTTGAGATAGTATATAATCATGATGACATATTCGGGAAATGAGGGTGAAAATAGTATTACGAACAGGTTCGCCGGTAAGTGCTTCAGGTTCATCGCCAAGAAGTAAATTCAGTTGGTGGAAGGGATCGTCTTCTTCGCGTCTCCATTGATTAAGTCGACTACTAACCCATTAGATGAATTGGGGATGACTGATTGGTTGATTCATTCTGGTGACGCTGATATTGAACTCCATATCGGAATAGCTGTTGGAATCCGAGGAATTCGAACTGGTTGAGGGATTCATCTCGTACGATCAGATGAAGGATTTTCGATAAGAAATAGAATAGGATGCAGATTAGTATCCTGCAATACATAATTTACATATGCATATATAATACTAAAATCTCATAAATTAAGGAGAAATCTACAGAAGCTGTCAAGCAAAGTCTACAGTAACAGCTACGCTAAGATGTGAATTAGCAGATATGCTAAGATATGAATTTTGTCTATACACTAATCATGCAATCAATGCAATAAGATGTGTCTAGACTAAGGATGATAAGCAAGTGATTTCCTAAGAATGATAAGCAGGTAATTTTTGACACGAAATGATAAGCAAAACTTTTGATATGCTGACACGATCGAAGTCCAGACTCACTAATGCATCTAAACAACTATCAGTTAGACACACTAATGCAAGACCTGGTTCGCTAAGACCACCGCTCTGATACCAACTGAAATGACCCGTCCTAATCCATCTGGACGAAGTCATCAACATTTGGTCCCATTGCGATGATCGACTCCAAGTAATGTCCTTAAAATGAGCAAATGCACAGCGGAAGACTTAATTCGTACCTGAGAATAAACATGCTTAAAAGTGTCAACCAAAAGGTTGGTGAGTTCATAGGTTTATCGTATCAATTATTTCAATATATTAATTGACCATAAGATTTCATAATCATAAACATAATACACTCACAAGTGTATGTAAAGCATTCTAGGTGGTTGAGCACTTGGTAACCATACTTAACATTTAATCACGTCGCATATTCCCTTTATTATGAAATCTCACTACACCGTACCAAGTGTAGTCACCGAAACGAAGTACTGTGCAACCGTTGAATGCTGGTCGTCCAGTCCGGTTGGGGTTGTCAGGCCCGATAGATCTATCAACAGGATTCGCGTTTACAATACCCATGTAAATAGTAGTTACCAAGCTACAGGGAAATATGCCAGTGGTACAACTCAATGTAGAATGTATTTTAAGTACTTGTGTCTATTTCGTAAACATTTATAAAAGCAGCGCATGTATTCTCAGCCCAAAAATATATATTGCAAAAGCAATTAAAAAGGGAGCAGATGAAACTCACAATACGATATTTTGTAGTAAAAATATGCATACGACTGAACTGAACAATGCAAGGTTGGCCTCGGATTCACGAACCTATATCAGTAATATATGTATTAAATATATAATCACATAATTCCATTTATTAATTAAGTGCTATTTATTTAAGTATTTTAATTATATAATAATCATACTCAATTCTATTTAAGATATATATGTTATATCTCCAATTATGTGTTACATATATTTATTTTGTAAAATAATTAATATTTATAGTTATATTAACATATGTATACAAGTAGTTAGTATTATATCAAAAATCAGTAATTTGTTATAGGTAACATTTATATAATTAATGTCACTATTTTCATTCTATAATCTTATGTAATACTAATATAGTTATATTATGTATCAAATATTTTTTTTTTATGTATCTAATATTTATTTGGTAAAATAATGTTAATAATAATAATAATAATAATAATAATAATAATAATAATAATAATAATAATAATAATAATAATAATAATAATGAGTAGTAAGTAAACTACCTCATAGGAGTAGCCCTTAAAAAATAAATGTCCATGCACGGGCTCGAACCCGCGACGTCCCGCTAACCCGATAATAGTTTTACTAACCCATTTGCCTTTGTCTTAGCCCAACTAACTAACCCAATAACATGGTCAAATTTGTTGGCTCGTCTGATAACCAAACCAAGTCCAATTCAATAGCTCATTTATATGATGATATGGATCCAAAAGCCCACTAGCATGTTTCAATTAAATTGATGTTTTGTGGATTTTCGTCTGGAGGCAGTAACCGCACATCATCATCATCATTCTTTCATCATATCCATCATCATCATACAACATGCCATCATCAACATCGTTTTAACATCGTGATCATCATTGTCTTCATGATCATCATTTTCATTCCATCATCATCGAGCATTATTCGCGTTTCATTTCACCATTTCGCATCACCATCATTTCATAATCGAAATCATATTGGATGCTGTTGTCAACTTCTAAGAACAGCGAAAAAAAATTGATATACAACCTACTCCCCAATTATATCTTCGTACACTGTCTAAATATATATCAATTATATATTCTATCAACTATCATGCCCACTTATCTTTTAGTCACCATCTCTTCTTCTTTATTGAATTCATATGGTCCTACATATCGTTAGCATCCTTGATCCAGCCCCACGATTTCTATTTAATATACAAATGGCCTAAATTTAAATAATATAGTCATCAACTTATCTATCTATCTCGAATTTTTTTTATTCAAACATAATCAAACTCCATATTATTACATATAATAGTGGTACGTATAAACACCTTTAGGTAGGGTTTCATATGATTTAAAAATTGTCACCTATTGGATTTACACATCGACCTCCTGCTCTTTTGTGAGACCCACAACAGCACCTAGATTACTTTTATGCTTGTCTTTAAAACATAATCATTGTTGTAGTGGAGTTAGTTGGATTGGTGGGTTAGCTCTCGGTTTAAATACAACGATACACAATTGTAGCATCAACCTCACTTTTCTTCATTGTTCTATTTCATCATCAATTGCAGGTATTTAAAGGGTGAAAGAGAATATGGTTCAAAACAGAAATATTGAACTGCAAGTAAGTTTAGGTGGTGGCCGTATGAGAAGGGAAGAGAGATTGAGAGGTGATTCGATAATGAAACAGAAAAAAAATAAATCGAGCATGGTGATGGATCTTGGTGTTGTATTAGGTTACAATTTGGATCTGACCGAAGCAATAATAGAAGTAGACTGCATATGAGTATCAGGATGCAGTATTAAGTCGAGCATAGCATTTAAAAGGGTGTTCATGGTGGCTATGAAACTTGGGTGGAAAAAGGTGAGGGTTGATTAATTGTTTTATCTATATGTATCATATAACTATATGTGTGTGTGATGCTTGTAGACTATAATAAAGACGGGAAAATAGAAAATAGCGAGTGTCAAACATATTGGTTTAAGGTGGTGTTTTGAGGTTTGGGAAAAGGGTGATGATGTAAGTTGAATCCGGTGGTTTCGTGGGTGTTTGATGTTACAGCAACAACATAAAATATAAGGTGATTTACATGACTGTCAAGGTGGTTCGGGGGAGGTGGTTTAAAGGTTACTTGGTGGTCGATGGAATTGTAAACGAAATCATCAAACATAAAGAAGAGAATAAAAAAAATATAAATAAGGTGATCATGGTGGCTTTTTCTTGGGTTTATATTGATACAAAACAAGAAGCTAGTGATGAAGTAATAAGTATATCGGTACATAAATATGTGTATGTATTAGTAATATATATATTTACAAATCTGTGGTGCAGGTGTGATTGTGTTGATTAAGAGAAGGAAACAGGAACAAAAGAACATAAAGATTTTGGTGGTGAAGTGTGAAAATGATAGAGAGTTGGATGAATCGTTTCTTATCAACACAAGCTTAATCGAATCAGAATATAAATTGTAACTCTCGACAAGAAGATACCATCCAGGAAGAAGAGTACAAAAAAAAAATAAAAAAAATAAAAGGAGAATGAGACTCATAACAGAATCAGATACAATTAAAATCGAAAATTAACTTGTGACAATATTTGGATCCCAATTGTGAAATGAAATCGACAGCCATATCAATTAGTTGGACAGATTGCATAGGAAGATCGTGACATCAAACAGAATACATGAATATATGTATTTATATACGGAATATATTTGTATCTTCGTATTTATACAGAGTATGTCTGTATATGTTAAATTAACTTCAATATCATAAATTACTGGCATGGCTTTAATAATAACATCCATTAATATTATTAATTTTAATAAGAATAAGAATACTAATAATAATAGAATTTTAATAATAATAATAATTGTATTAATAAATTTATCAAAATTCATAGTAATAATAATAAAAATAAAAGAAATTAATATATTATTAATGACAATTATAATAATTATACTAATTAGATTAATAGTAATAATAATAATATTTATATATATCAAATTTCATATTTATGTATTATTTATTGATATTAATAATATATCTAACATAAAATGTTTTTTTTAATGGTACTAATAGTATTATTAGTTATAATAACATTAATTTTATCGATAATAATAGTATTTATTTACTATTTATATTTAATATTTCTTATGTATAGAATTTATACATATATTTATTTATTTATATGTATATTCATTTACATATTTATTTACACACAATAGTTCGTGAATCGTCGGGAATAGTCAAAGGTCAAATGATTTTATAAAATAGTTCAAAAATTTTGAGACTCAATATTACAGACTTTGCTTATCGTGTCGGAACCATATAAAGATTAAAGTTTAAATTTGGTCGAAAATTTCCGGGTCGTCACACTGCTCCAATCTATAAAGTCTCGGGAATAACGTGCAAAGCTTGTCGTCCCCGATCCAATGATCATGCCAAAATGAAGTAGACCCACCGTTACCAATTGTCTTGATGAAAGAATTGTAGAAAGAAACCTGCAAGTCTTCAATATCTTTTCCTGCTAAAACAATATTGTACCACACACCTAATGCCGAAAAATGAGTGTGGTCACTTCCCGGCATTAGGCCCCCGTTAGAGCCGTAAATACTATGAACCACTTTAACCCAAAGTGCGTCGGTTTCGGTTTTAAACCTCCACCACCACTTTCCCAACAAAGCAAGGTTTTTGCTTTTTAAGGACCCAATATTTAACCCCCCATTCCCGAAAGTATTTAACGTGTTGTCCCATTTTACCCAAGACATTTTGGCGTCCGAACCCTGCCCACCCCAAAAGAAGTTACGCCTTACACTCTCAAGTAATTTTAGTACACACGACGGGGCACGGAAGAGTGAGAAGTAGTATAACGGGAGGCTCGAAAGTACCGATTTAATAAGAACCAATCTTCCACCATATGACATCGATTTCATTTTCCAACTTGAGAGTCTACTATTAAATTTGTCAATTACCACTTTCCAATCTTTAAGTTTTTTCATTTTTGTACCGATTGGTAGCCCGAGGTAAGTGAAGGGAAAGTTACCAACTTGACACCCCATAAGATGAGCTAAATCAACAATATCACTTTCATTTGTTCCAACGCCATAAACACAACTCTTTAGAAAGTTTACTTTTAAACCCGAAGATAATTCAAAGCATTTGAGTAACTTCATAAGGTTATACGCATTAGCTCGACTCCACTCACCAAAGAAAATAGTATCGTCCGCATATTGTAAATGTGAGATTAAAACTTTATCTTTCCCGACCTCAATCCCTTTGAATAATCCTTTATCCAAAGCCGCCTTTGTGAGAATATTTAAACCTTCCGCCGCGATGATGAAGAGAAAAGGTGATAACGGGTCTCCTTGTCTTACTCCTCTACCAAGTGAGAATTCATTCGTTGGAGATCCGTTGATTAGTATTGAGATTGAGGCCGATTTGAGACACGCTAAGATCCATTTCCTCCATCTATTTCCAAAACCCATACTTTTCATGACCTCTAAAAGAATGTTCCAATTCAAACTATCAAAAGCTTTTTCAAAGTCAACTTTGAAAATGAAACCTTTTTTCTTGCTAGCCTTAACATAATCAATCGTCTCGTTTGCGATCAACACACCGTCAAGAATGAATCTCCCCTTTAGGAACGCGCTTTGCTCCAAGCCAACAAGGGATGGTAGAACTCTTCGAATACGGTTGGAGAGGATTTTAGAGACGATCTTGTAGTAACTCCCGATAAGACTTATTGGCCGGTAATCACCAAACCCCAACGGATCTACTTTTTTCGGAATGAGCGTGACGAAGGATGCGTTACAACCTTTAGAAATTTCACCATTCTCCCAAAACCATGACATTGCATCAACTAGATCATCTTTGATAACACCCCAAATTTTTTTAAAAAATCGCATATTAAACCCGTCCGGTCCTGGAGCTTTAGTGCTCCCACAATCTTGAATGGCCTCTAAAATCTCATCTTCTAAAAAAGGATTTTCCAGCAACATAGAATCTTCGCTGTTGATACTAGGGTAGCTCAAATCATCCATAGATGGTCTTTCAATGGCAGGCTCTTCGAATTGACGACTAAAATGTTTGAAAGCTTCATTTTTTATCGCTTCTGGACTATCATTCCAAATTCCATGGATTAACACGCCACGAATATTGCACCTATTATTTTTATTACGAATAATCGAGTGAAAAAATCTTGAATTTTCATCACCCTCCAAAACCCATTTTACCCGTGCCTTTTGTTTGAGCATACTTATTTTGATTCTTTCTTTTTCTAACCATTTTTTCCTCGAGTTTTTCCAAAGGTCCATCTCTTGTGTATTAAGCTTGATTGATTCTGCCTTAAGTTCCAGCGAATTAGCTGTGCTCTTATACATTTCTATTTCCCCATCAATTTGTCCAAATTGTTGTGTACTCCAAGATTTAAGAGCAAGTTTCACCTTTTTTAGTTTTTTCATCAAGCATCTATCCTTACGTGAGCCTGCCATTTTTTCATTCCATGCATCTTTTACGATTTGCTCTGCCTCAGCACCTTCTAACCAAACATCGAAGACTTTGCAAGGTTTTGGCCCGAAATTTTTGTCGTCATCCATTAACACAATCGGGCAATGATCCGATTCCAACCTATCTAGCACCACAGCCGAGATGTTTTCCCACAGTGTATAGAAATTTTCCGATAACAAAAAACGATCAAGTTTACTAAACTTAATGCCATCATCACTTACACGGGTGTACGCCCTACCTCCGAGAGGAATATCTAGCAGAGCATTGTTTTCTATGAACTCATTGAATCTTTTTGCCCTGTATGCTATGAACTCACAATTAAATCTTTCCGCTTCTACACGAACTTCATTAAAATCACCGCAAATTGCCCAAGCCTCATTACTCCCCGAAATCAAACTTGCAATTGAATCCCATAACTTTTGTTTTTTTATCATCCTCATGCGGTCCATATACATTAAGAACGTTGAGAATGGTTTCATTAGCTTTCCATTTACCTCGAATTCCAATAACCCGATCAATCTTAATGACATCAATAGCATCAAACACATTTGTATCCCATATTAATAATTGCCCCCAGGATTTACCTACCATTTCTTGTTGAATGAAATCGCACTCCGATGATCTCCACAAAGATTGTATCCATGAAAATTTTACAGAATGCAATTTTGTTTCTTGGATTGCAACGAAAGAAGGTTTCACTCTCAAAAGCAATTTTTTGGTTGAACCAAATTTGTTTTCCTTCCCGACACCAAATCCTCTAACATTATATGACAGAAGCTTCATAATGACAATTAAAATTGCGATACAGAAAGATAAACTTACAGAGCAGGTGGTTTCGCCTGCCACTTCAAACCTAGTCTTCCCCCAAAATCCTTTACCCCTTCTGTGTTGATAGAGGCATAAGAGCTAGCTGGAACATTCTTGTCTTTATCTTTGCTTTTATTCGGTCCAGCTTTCATCGATTCTTGTCTTTTAGGGTTGCTTTTCGGAATTGACTTCGACTTTTGCTCAGATTCAACACACATAGTGCATCTAGATCGAAGAGGCTGACTGCTAACTTTTTCTTTTCTAGCAGCATTCTTCACGTGAATCATTCTGGATGAAGTCTTCCATCTGCAAATATTTGATCAGCAACAATCATTTCTCTTTGCACTTGTAATTTTATCCCTTTTGGATGCCTTTTCTTGAATATTCAATCGATCAGGTATAATAGATTCTCCATCTTCAGAATTTGAGTTGGGCTCTTTTGAATTAATCCCATCACTAGTTGCTTTGGCCCAATCAGTAGGATTTTTCCTTGATTTTGGACTTGAAGTATTTGGACTGTAGTTGGCCCAACTAGTTTCGTTATGTATTGGGCTAGCTTGGGCTGGAACACTATTTTTACCATTCACATTATCCTCCGAGTTAAAATTGGTCTTGGGAACAGACTCGTTTGGAGTCTCTATACAGCTGTCATCATGATTATTTTGAAAAAGGTTACCTAGATTCCAACAACAAGACTCTTCATCTTCGGCAGGTGTTACTCTAGGGTTCCGATTGCTTCTACCGGAATTCTTTTCCGGTATATTACCATGACTATGAACTTGATTATTTTTTGGCGAATTATGAATTCCTGGTCTCTCATCTTTTGGATCAAACTCAAACAAACTGTCCCCATCATCAGAATCTCCTAGGGTGTCGTTAATGAACTCACTATCATCCTCTGCATCATCATCATGATTCGACCTAGTCGACATGTTCTCTTCTTGAATTTCTTCTTGAACAAAATTCAGTGTTATGGCTCTGCTAGTATCCTCTTTGACACTTACATATATCATCTCACTATCATCGATCAAATTAACCTCTCCACTAATTAAATTAGTGTTGTTTCGAGTGAGAATAAGCACCTTTCCAGATGTGAGATCTTGGTTACCCTCCTCAATGCAACAATTCTCCATCTATAATATTCTACCCCACCAACATGCAATGGTTCTGAAGGTGTCTTCATACCATCTTGTAATCGGAACACCTTTGATGTCTAACCACACTAGTCTTCCTGGGAAACGATGTAACTTATCTAGCATACGGACTGACTCACACCACTTATGTATAGCGTGGTATTTATTATTGAAGATAGATGTAGCTTCGCTTGACGAACCACATATAACCATGATGCTCAAACCCCCCAAGTATTTTATAGATACTTCTAGCATACCCTCTGCTTTGCATAGATCAACAAACTGATACAGCAACTCAAGACTCTTTAACTCGCATAACATAGTCCTTCCCAGTAGATCTACTTTAGGTTCAATGCCTTTTAGGTTTAGGGTTCTGCTTTCGGTGACGATACCCCCAACCTTGTTTGATCTATCATTCTTTTCTATCTTCGACGAGTTAAGTTTGTCTCTAAGATCTTCTTTTCCTTCATGAAGTTTGTTTAGTTTAAACCTCAAGTCATTTTCTGGATTCTTAACCACCTCTCTAAAATTGCGATGATCTCTAAAGGCATTTGTGAACTGTTGTGTTTCCTCGTTTCGGCTTCTGTGTGTTTGTCTGTCTCGAAAAGTAGCAGAATCATCCCTTTCCTTAGCCTTGAAAATTCTTATTGGATTCTCTTTGAATCTGATTTTCTCAAGTGCGGTCAGTAATTGATCTTCATTGTCTACGTTAGCGAATCTAGCGAATGCGAATCTGCTACCATTTTTTAACCTTTTACCGGCGACATATATGTCCCTAATATCACCGACTGGTTTGAAGCATCTCCATAAGTCGGTTACGTTCCAACATTCGGGGAAGTTGAAAAACATAAACGATGTCAAATGGATTCCGAAAAGTTTTGCTAATCGATCTTGGAAGCCACCGTTGTACCTATCCCGTCGTCTTGCCGTGCCACCGTTATCTGCAATTCCCTCATCTCTCCCTTTCTCTCTCCACTCACTCTCTCTCACACGCTTCTTTGTTGTTTTTTCAAAATCACTAATGATTACCTCATCTCTCTCTTTTTCTCTCCACTCACTCTCTCTCACACTCTTCATGGTGTTTCGCCTCTTGAAATCTTATGTGTATTTCAGATGCACTTGTTTTTATTGATTTAATTTGTTTTGTTGTGATATTAAACGAAAATGCAAACAGAAATGTGTTGTATTGTTTGAAATGTGATTCCATGATTTCTTAACTTCTTTACACGACTTCAACTATGAATTAACAGAAAACAGTTTCAAGATTTATAATCATTGATTGATGCAAATATCATCTGTTTTCTGTTAGATAACAGAATTCTGTTGCGAACATACCACAAAAAGTTACATTGAAATGGTAAATTCATGTATAAAATATGATTCCAATGATGATTGAACTGAAGCAACCTTCCTTGAACTTTTTACAGGACTACAACTATGAATTGACACAAGAAAATTTAAATTTATGAACTTTTTCAAGATTCATACTTTAGGATTCCAATAATTTGTTTCTTTTACTACGTTTATATCGCACTGTCTGTTTGAATCTTTTCATGGTTACCATTATTGTTGAAAAACACACGTAACGCAGTTTCATACGCTGTAAAAATCGCTCCATTAACCACAAAAGCTCTAGAAACCGCGGTCCCCAGTCCTCTAAACAACACACCATATCCATCATTTTTCACACTTTTACATAAACAATCAACAATCCCATTATACTTTATTGTAGAATTAGGTGTTTGCGCTTGAAGTCTTGTTTTAACAACGTCTAAAGGGTAACAACAAACCCAACTCGCGACACCTGCAAGACCACCCGCAACAAGCATTGTGTTAAAGCTTTCTTGACCACTTTTTCTACACCCCGGATGAAGTTTTTCTCTCACGAATTCGTACGTCCAAAAATAGAAACCGTGTGAAGGTGCGTCTCTTAAAGCAGTGATAGTTAAGCCTCTATAGAGTCCTCGCCAACCTTCTATTTTTAGTATGTTTTTGGCTACATTTAAGGGACCTTTTTCTGTATGTTGTGTCTGTAATTGTAGTCGAATCTTGATTAGTTCAATAGGGGAAAGCATTAAGCTTTGTATAGCACCGGCTCCTACACCTCCTAAAGCAACACCTTTGTAAGACGGTGGTTCGTTTGAACAACAAGATGAATCGAATGCTCTTGACAAGATTGCGTATATTTGAAAAACCATCGCATTCTGCACTAACAATTTGTGAACTTATGTTATATGATCTCTTAATCAATCACTTTTCATATAGATATCACAAAATTTATATTTATATATGATCTGATTGGCTGGGGTCATACAATTTGTGATCAAATGGGGTTGGGGTGTTAAAAGTTAGCTTCAAAAGTGCATCTTGAAAGTGAACATCTAGTACTTTGCAGTTATCACTCATTGCAACAAAGGAGTTAGCACACTAATATTAAACATGAGATACATATCAAATTTGTTACAATAACACCAAATAAGACCTTAAACATGAGATACATAAAAAACTTGTAAACAAACAATAATTTATAACAATATGAACCAAAAACAAGAATGATAACCTGGAAAGTAACAGAAGCAAGAGGTGCACCCATGCCTCTATAAAGAGCAAGTGGTCCTTCTTTAGTAGCAACACTCTTTAGTATACTAAAAGCCGAACCGCTTTGTGAGCTTTGTTGCCGGACTCGAACACTATCAAGTGGATATCCGGCCATGATTCCGGCTATGCCACCAAATCCTCCGGCCGCAAATTCTTTACCCCAACTGCTTGCAAGAAACTCTGGCCAGAAATCCATGTTTTCTAATGAATTTTCTTTCTTTTTTCTTGGTAAATATGATAAAGATTCAAACTTGATGAACAAAAGAATAAAAAGAATCAAATCAAGGACACCCTTTTGGAATCATGAAAGATCCCACCCTTTTTAGCGAATTTTAGATGGATTTATAGGATATCCACTCAGGTGCAGATAGGCCACAAACTCAATAATAATGGGATGCTTGTTTTCTTTGAATTAAAAAAAAAAGATACCCATATCAGAAACAAATTTTAATTCTTTTTTATGTTACTTACACTCTTCACGGAATTCCTAATATGTAATCTGTTTTCTTTATTTGTTATCTATATTTGTTTTCAAAATAAAATTAGAAAACAAGAATAAGTTAAAATGACGTGTTTTTGTTCAAGAGTTCATGTGATTGAAGTAATAGAAAGAAGAAAGTGATGATTATATTTGAAGTATATATTTCAGTTGCTTATATTTAACTCTTTTAATTTAATTATTTTTAATTTTAATTTTGGATTAAAAAGAAAGAAAGTGAGAAGATTAGTAAAAGTAGGGTGGTGGTGTCGAGTGTTTTCGGATGTGGATACAGATTAGTTAGCACCTAAGCTATTTTGTTGGTTATCTAGAACAATCTTATCCATGACACTTGTCATAAAACTACAATATTGTACATTAGCGTTACCTCAGCAGCTTCTTTTAATCACATTCCCAACCACATTCACTAACATTCATCTCACTCATCACATTGATCCCACTTACAATATTAATTATTTTATTATTCTTATTTATTACTCCCTCCGTCCCACCACAAGTGTCCACATTTCCATTTTGGGATGTCCCATTTCAAGTGTCCACTTTGTTTTTCAACCAATGAGAAGAGGTTATTCCGGAGAGAGAAGATTTCTGATTGGTTGAGAATGGAGTTAGTGGGATTTCCTAAAACTGTGTGCAAAAAGTAAGTGGACACTTGTAGTGGGACGGATGTAGTATTATTTTATTACTATTATTTGTTTTAACAAATTTAATAAAATAGAAATTATCATTAAAAAAAACACACATTACATTAAAAAAGGTACAATTAAAAATAAAAAACAATACAAATTAAAAGCTAAAAATTAAAAAGACATAATTAAAAAACAATACATAATTTACTCTTCATCGTCGGACTTGTACTCCGCTAAGTACTTTTTTGGTGAGCTGGCTTCGATATTTCATGACACCCGATGATGTTGTTCCGTGGTTTGTTTTTATTTTTGTTTGGAAGTTTTTTTTGATGAAGACATTTTGATGAGGATAATGTTTTAGTGTTTGAAGTGTTTAAATTGTTGTGGGTGTAGTATGGTTTGAAGTGTTTGTATGTGTGTATATATAGAAGTGTTTGTAAGTTAAAAAAAAAAAGAAAAAAAAAAGTATCCGTTGATGTTTCAAACGGCTAGAAAACATGAAATTAAATGTTTTTTTTACTTAAATTCGGGCCCCACTTCGTCGTCCAAAATGTCGATACACGACATATTGAACCACGGCCAAGACAACCGCGCCCCTACCACGCTTTGTAGCATCGGAATCCTTCAAAGGCGGGGGCTACGGCGGCCCAACCGCGCCTCCGATGTGAGTGGTCTTATATTATACGTGTCTTATTTTTTTTTTTAGAACGCAACCAAAAAAATTTATGATAAAAATGAAGTTGGCTGTTATGTCGTGTGGACCATGAATTTTGAATCACGAGGCTAATGTTTTTTCACACATTTTGATAGGTTACAAAACACTGTATTTTAGAAAAAATAAATTAATACGAGTAGATAAATAATTAGGATTCATTGATAGGTTAATAAGCATTTCATTTTACAGTGGAAACAATTACGATGTGTGTGATGTTAGACCAATGATGTCGGACATAATATATGGACATTCCGATCATGATATAATGAGAACAACTTCTCTAACATCCTTCTTCATTTTACGCTAGTAAAGACGACTTTAAGAACTACACATCATCATTTTCACATTTGTCAATTTTTAAAGTACATTTCACATCTATACTTCTACTTTCGGTTAATTAATTAAATGTTAAATCTAAAAATATGCTATATACATTTATTGTAATTTCACTTCACTATAGGTTATATATCTCAAAAAAATACATTGTCAACAACACATCCAATGACACGTGAGCACATATTTTTGTTCCGGTTAAAAAGCTTTTGTTTGTTTACATTAACATGCGATTTTAAAGTTCATGACATACATTAGTATTTTAGGAGGGAATATATCCTACAATGAAATAAAAGTGAAAGTATATGACTTATTTTTAATTTTAACTCAATAAATAATTTAGTTTGTCTTTTAATGTGGATTTATAGAAGATTCATACATAGATGGCAACTGATGAGTATAGTATATTAAAAATAAATTAATATACTAATAGTTCAAATTCAATTTAAAAAGACAAAAATATATATTAAATGTGGGTGAACAAATACTTTGTTCAACTACATTTAAAATCTTTTTATTTTTTTAAGAAGTTTCATTCTTTATTGACTTCTATATTAAAAGAATAAACCGATATATTGAATAAGCTTGACAAATTATAAGCGAATTTAGCTGCTACATTTCAAGGTGAATGATTCATTGATAACGGAGATTCTTCATATTGAATAAGCTTGACAAATTATAAGCGAATTTAGCTGCTACATTTCAAGGTGAATGATTCATTGATAACGGAGATTCTTCAGCTTTGCCAAATTAGATTACTCAAATGACATTGGCTTTCGTGAATTTTAGCTTTATGAATTTCCTTATGAATCAAGTATGTCAGATGTAAACTCATGTTTATTTACTGCAATACTTATATGTTATTAAAGAAATAAATAACGTTCAAATGATTACCAATCATTGTATAATAAATAATCATCTAACTTTATCTTATTCTTTTTTGCAGGCGGATAAAGTGTGTATTTCGACATGTTTGATAACGTATTAATTACAAGACAGCGCAATTGTTGGTTTCAATCAGTAAATACTTCAATAAACTCGCAAAATTGGAAAGCTCGTCCTCAACATAATTGATATCACGTTAGGTCAAAGAAGATATGTTTATCGTTAACTATTCCTTTTTTCAATGTTACAATCATTATGACATTTTTTTGCTTATATAAATATTAGTATTACATTCAATTTTCAGTTATCATCGATATTTTTTTACCGAGGCAATATTACAAGTAATCACTTAAAACTATTAATGATTTCATATTCGACATATTCAATTAAATATTTCTCAAAGAAAGTTGTTCATTGAATGTCTTTTATAGTATACACATTTTGTATCCATCATGTATAACATAAATTTTATTCTTATAGCCCCGTGAATTTGCAGCTTATAAACTAGTACTCTCTATGTCCCATATTAAATCTTCTTAAATAAAAAACAAACGATTTTAGAAAAAGTGATTGTCATATATATTTTTTATTAACTTTTTAATTTTACTTCTTATTTTTTATCTATTTTTTGTCATATATATATGTATAAAGTAAGTTTATACAAATAGGCTAATTTATTATTTTTATTATCTATAGTAGTAAAAACATTTAAAAAAATAAAGAGTTAATTACGCTGATGGTCCCGGTGGTCTTGATTAAATTACGTCGCTAGTCCCTAACTCTCAAAAATTATATGCTTCGTCCCTGTGGTTTTAAGTCTAAACGGCGGTGGTCCCTGTGGTCTTGGTTAAATTACGTCGCTAATCCCTAACTCTTGAAAATTATATGCTTCGTCCCTGTAGTTTTAAGTCCAAACGGCGGTAGTCCTTGTGGTCTTGGTTAAATTATGTCGCTAGTCTCAAGGATATCAAGTATACTACAAAAGAAAAGTGCAAAATAAGTGTAGAAGCTTTATTTATGCTTCTAATATATGCAACTATATGAAATCCAATTGCAACTAATAAGTTGAAAAAAAAAAACGTTACCATCTCCCGAGTTCAAGCCAATCAGAAGGTCATGTCAATCTTTGGCTTTCTAATCAAATGCATGACAGAAAGGGTTTGAGTTACCAAAACTAACTGATTTTATTGGATCCTGAAAAACAAACTATTTTTTAGTAAATCATCACCCATCAAAGTAGCATTCCAATCTTAAAGGAATAAAGATTACCTTTTCTTCTTCTGAATGGAGCTCTGTAATATATAAAGTATCTCCTACATTAAATATCAAATAACTCCCTTTACCATCGGAAATATTCAAACCAATCGAAGAGCTTCCACCATTATTCAACTAGCCCATATGCCCACTCTTACTTGATCCACTCATGCTTTGTTTCATCATAAGATAATAAAAACAAAACGACTGTAATATAACTAATAAATATACAAAAGAATTGTATAACCACTAAAAAACAGTAGATTCTCAATATAGATCCTTAATGTGTGAAATTACTAGGTAAAAAAAATTGTAGACTAAAAATTGTTGTTTTTAAGTTTCCAACACTATTTATCACACACTAGCACATATATCTAGATTCAAACCGAAAGAAAAATTTAGAAAACTAAATGATATATAACGCAAATAAGCATGCACGATTTAAAAAATTAGAGCAAGACCACATGCACCATCGCCGTTTGGACTTAAAACGACAGGGACGCAACATATAATTTTTAAGAGTTAGGGACTAGCGACGTAGTTTAATCAAGACCACAGGGACCACCGCCGTTCGGACTTAGAACCACAGGGACGAAACATATAATTTTTAAGAGTTAGGAACTAGCGACGTAATTTGACCAAGATCACAGGGACCATCGGTGTAATTAACTCAAAAATAAAATTCACATTCACATTCACAATATAAACATAGGAAGGATGAAATATAAGCTGGACAGCGAACATGCCCTTGATATAAATCTCTACACACTATATAAGCTGGATACCTCAAATTCACAAAGCTCTTGCTAAATCTTTCATTTCTTTTTCATGTTGGGAAGTAATCATCCATCAACTGCTTGAAGTCACTCACCCTAAGATCAAGGTTAGGGTTTCTTCTAAATTTTAGCATTCTACTTTTTATTTATTTACAATTTTACAATTACAATGATAATAAGAAGCAATTTAATCTTGCGATGTCTTGCTTTTACGTAACAAGTAGGCTACGAAACTACTGAGATTTTTACGCCTAGATTACTAATTTTTCACTGAATTTTTTTTATTTTGATTCAAATTTTTTTACTTGATTTGGAACTGATGATACTCTGTTAGGTTATGAAACTAGGGTTTGAGACATTTATTAGGTTTTAATTGGGAAAGGGGCTTTTAAATGAAACAAGCTTAAGGATGATTACATCTATTAAAATGTACTGATGTATCATTATATCTTAGATTCTGATGCATTGGTCAAAAACATTGACCATCTAAGTGCAAAATTACATCAATTTTGCAATTTGAACCAATCCTTCTTACTTTTAAATGCGTCGTCACATCAGTCTATATTAATTTATCATTCCATCGATTTATGTTTATAGCCTATTCTGTATTTATTGTAGAATTATGGAACCAGCTCCCGGGAAACATAATGAATCCAAATCAGCATGTGAAGATATTATTAGCCGAATGCCGGAGGATGTGATAAGTCATATTCTGGATCGTTTGCCAATTCAATATGCGGTCATGACTTCTATTTTGTCAAGAAATTGGAGGTTCAAGTGGACTTTGCTCAGCCATGTCGTATTTGACAGTAACTTTACTAAGAATTTGCTAGAACTAAAAGGTGAAAATTGGTGTGACGAAGTGAATATAAGTAGAATTCTTCTTCACCTTAAAGGTTCCATTACAAAGTTTAAACTCTATATACCACGTGGCACGGTTTTGGATGTTACAGAGATTGATCATTGGGTGATGTTACTGTCCAGAAAGGGAATCAAAGAGTTTATCCTCATTAATAGGCGGATAGAACCTATTACATTGTCTTCCAATTTTTTCTCTTGTGTGAATTTGGAACACTTGAATCTTTCGAACTGTTCTCTTAACCCCACACCCAGTTTTTGTGGTTTCCCGTATCTTTTGTACGTGAGCTTTTATGACGTAGCATTTGTCAATGGAAGTTTTGGAGAATTTATCTCTCAATGTCCATTATTTGAGTTTTTGGATGTTCACTCGTTTGATTATGATTCTATTCAAAAATTAAAATCGGTTGAGATAGCCAAACTTAAAAATCTCAAATGTTTTTTCTTCCCATTGTGTATGCTTGACACTACAGAGCTCACAAGTTCATTAGTCTTTCACGTTTTGGGCCATCTCTCAAAACTTCAAACGCTTTATTTGGATATTTGTAACTGCAAGGTATGCTTAAGTTGGATATTTTAAATTATCTTCACATTATATTGTAACAAATGATTTTATGAACTATTGCTAATTGACTTGGCTTTTTATGTACCACTATTCTTATAGTTCATACGAGATTCAGGTACCGAAAACTGGGTTCGCACCTCTCTTAGCCGCCTCAAGACTCTAGGAATAAACCCTATAGATTTTGGCAGTGATACTATGTTATCATTTGTCATTGATATGATTTGGGGTTCACCAGAACTGGAGACACTTGAGATCATAGTATGTTAATTAATTAATATTTAATATACATATACATCATGATAATAATATAATTATAATTATTATTATTAAATCTCATAGGTGGGCATCTAAATGCTTTTAAAATTGTGCAGGGTGCATACATTGACTCCGTCTCGCAACCTGCACTTTGTGCTTCAGTGTTTAATCGCATCTCAACGGCGCAATTGCAGCTACGGTTTATGAAATTCTACTATTTTAGAGGTTCAGAGAATGCGATATATTTGATAAAGAATTTACTTGCGTGTTCACCCTTGCTAAAGGAGATTGTTATACATCCCAATGATTGCACGATTTTTAGTAGTCATGAAAAGTTAATGGATGCTAAAAAGCTGTTAAAACTCCAGCTAGGCTCCTCCGCGGCCGAGGTGAATATCATTTGGACCAAATTTGATTACTGATTAGTATCAGCCGGCGATAGTATTATTATGCACTTATATCATCTTGTTTTGTGTGAATTTGGTTCATCTTTTGGTATTGGTCAGACACGTGGTTATGGCTCTTGTTATGTAGTCTGTTTTGGAATAGGATTATACTGAAATTATTGGCTTGTATGAAAATATGAAGTTATTTATCTATCAATTCATATACGGAGTAATTTTTTCTCAAGTTTTATTGAATGTAACAAGTTTTTTGTACGCGCCCGTTGCGGCGACAAACTCCTTATTTAAAATAATTAGCCAGCTTTTCGTTGTAAACAACCTATTTTTCAAATTAAGTACTTAAATATTAATAACTATAAAAAAATCAAAGAGAGAGTATGTTTCAAATAAATAACTAAAATAGTAAAATTCAACATAATCTGAATATTATTGTTATTGGAGTAGTAAAGTGTGAGAGTAGAAAAGAATATCGTAAAGAAAAAAAGGAAGTAAAGTTAAAGATTTAAAAAATATATATATTAAAAAAGTGGTAAATAAAAAAAATGAAGTCATGTACAAATTATAAGAAAAGTTATATTGAAAAAAGAATTTAAAAATAATAGAATGAGAGTGAGAGGACTGAATTAGCAAAAAAAAAATGTCAAAGGGATGCATTATGAAAAATTTAATAAAATAAGAGAATAATGGGTAAAAAGTAAAAAGAAAAAATTACGCTGTTGGTACCTGTGCTTTGTTCACATTTGCATCATAACAACTAAACTTTTTTTTTCGCGTAGTTGGTACCTCAGTTTTGCTTAAGTATCGTGGTTGGCACCTGTGACGACCCGAAAATTTTCGACCAAATTTAAACTTAATTCGTATTTGATTTCGACACGATGAGCAAAGTCTGTAATGTTGAGTAACAAAGTTTGTAAACTATATTCATAATATCATTTGACCTTTGACTACTTCCGAACGATTCACGAACAACTAATTTGTAAATACATATATATAATTTTATTTGAAATATTATTTGAAATAATACATGATTTAATTGTTGGAAATAAATATATAAAATAATATCAGTATATTTAATATTATTAATTTAATATATAATATATAGATATGCATATAATTATATATATATATATATATATATATATATATATATATATATATATATATATATATATATATATATATATATATATATATATATATATATATATATATATATAAGTATACTATAAAAAAAATATTATATATTGTAATTGTTATAATCAATGTTGAAAAATAATAATAATATATAATAATTATTATTTAAAGAGTATATATATATATAGAATATATATTTTGCGATTTCGAAGTTATTTAATAAACGACGGTGACGCTCAATTGTCATTCGATAGATAGTAAACGAGTTAAAAAGGAACTTATGTAATTTTAAAATAAACGGTGATCCGAAAATGAGTTTTATAAATTATAGGCTTAGTAAAAATGTATTTACGAGCTATTTATTAAATTTTAAAACTTTTTATATTTTACTTGGGATTGGGAATGAATAATTAATGTAATTTTTATTTAATAGTTAATGATTAAATTTTATACCATAATGACTAAAATAAATAAATATAGTTAATTTAAAAATATGAGATTTTTCTGAACACTTTTATCCGCCACTAATTTCGCCCGATACACGGTTCGTAAAAACTGTCGTCAGAAACAATCAAAATGTAGGCTGCCATACTATTTGAAAATTCTGTTTCTCGTGCACTGATTGAGATTAAAGTTGATGATTGATATTAAAGTAATTATTATTATTAAATATTAGTATTAATTATTATTAATATTATACAATTATATATGTACTCAACTCACAAACTGGATACTTATATTTTAGAGTTCACAACCTTCCATCTTAACACCATTTTTGAGCTTCACCACAACCACATCGCCACCATCTTGCTTCGGCCGTCTACCACCTTCACCCCCGCCACTAACTCATCCTCCACCGGCCACCATCAAACAACACGTTTCTATCTCTCTACATCTCTCTCTCTCTCTCGTGAAACCATTACAACCCACCACCATCCACCACGAGCAACTTCCATCGCCACCAATTCATTTTTTTTTCTTTTCCGTTTCTTCTGTTTTAACTACTGCTATGAGTTCTTCTTTCTATTTTGATTATAAACCATGTCCACTTGTTACCACCACCACATCACAGTGCCGGAACAGATATGCTCAAATAAGATAACTACAATTTCATTTTTTTTAAACGAACCATCACCTATTCTTCCTGTTTTTCAGTCCAATACCCACGTCATATTATTGTATCTGATGCTATAGGCTTCCGTTTATGTCAAACATCAAACGAAAATAAATCACTAACTCAAACTGCCACATTTACTATTCATACTTCGACACTGTTGCAGTTCGCTGCTACTCTCATTTTTTCTGTTTCTCTTTCTATTATAAAGACGACAATGATGAAGGATTAATGATGATGATTTACAGTATGGTTAAGATTATCATGATGATACACGTAATCGTGTAAGGTGATGAAATGTAGGATGAAGTATTATGATGAAGATGAGCGATTATGATAAATGATGATGAAGCCGAGATGATAAGTTGATAATGACGTATGATTTAATGACGGAGATGATGAGATGAAATAATTAAGATGATAATTTTGAGGGTTATAAATAGTTCTGGGTTTTAATTTAGAAGAAGAAGGAAAAAGAGACAGAGAAATGGGATGTATGGAATTAAATCGGAAGTTAAAACAGAAATGTATAGACAGAAGGATGGGCCTGTTTACCTTTTTTCCATTAAGTTCCATATGGATATAGATGACAGTATGGATATGGATGACTATATGCAGTAATCATTGAATGAATAATGTTGTTTACTTTTTTAACTGAATAAAATGTCTTGATAATTATATTGACGATTTTACCCTTAAACTAAATTATGGAGTAATAATAATTTTTATCTAACACAACACTGTAATTATCTACTCCGTGACTAATCTACTATGAATGAAAGCTGTGATTAATTTATAAGTGAAATAATTTATAAAATGAGATTATATACAAATAATATTTAGATTACAATCTGGACATCGAAATTGTAGGTACGTATTTAGATGATTTATGTGAGTAGAGGCAAACCCTAATTTTAATTACTTTCCTTACCTTCCCCTGTTTCATAGTTCCTATATCTATAAATATTCAAATTAAAAACCTCATTTTTTTTAACTGAAGATCTTGTATGATCATATTAAATGGGATCTATCGACGATCAAATAAAAAGGGATCTATGTACGTTCATATAAAAAGGTAGATATCGCTTACTAGTTAAAAAAATGGGAATGGTGAATCCTGGAAATATATAGATGAATGGATACTAGAAAAATGGAGATGGTGAAGTGAACAGTACGGCGTGCAAAACTGGTTTTAATAATCACTAAAATTTGAAAGAAGAAGATAAGGGAAGGGTAGTAAAGACAAAAAGATGGAAAAGAAAGTCTACATGAGGACAAGTGTGTATTTTGAAATTACCGATTAATGCTTATATTCAGGAATCTCATTAATTCAAAGCCCAGGTAAACAACAATTGTGGCTGATCGAAAAAGGCCCTCATGCACCTCAGCCCATCTATTTCCAAAACCCATACTTTTCATGACCTCTAAAAGAATGTTCCAATTCAAACTATCAAAAGCTTTTTCAAAGTCAACTTTGAAAATGAAACCTTTTTTCTTGCTAGCCTTAACATAATCAATCGTCTCGTTTGCGATCAACACACCGTCAAGAATGAATCTCCCCTTTAGGAACGCGCTTTGCTCCAAGCCAACAAGGGATGGTAGAACTCTTCGAATACGGTTGGAGAGGATTTTAGAGACGATCTTGTAGTAACTCCCGATAAGACTTATTGGCCGGTAATCACCAAACCCCAACGGATCTACTTTTTTCGGAATGAGCGTGACGAAGGATGCGTTACAACCTTTAGAAATTTCACCATTCTCCCAAAACCATGACATTGCATCAACTAGATCATCTTTGATAACACCCCAAATTTTTTTAAAAAATCGCATATTAAACCCGTCCGGTCCTGGAGCTTTAGTGCTCCCACAATCTTGAATGGCCTCTAAAATCTCATCTTCTAAAAAAGGATTTTCCAGCAACATAGAATCTTCGCTGTTGATACTAGGGTAGCTCAAATCATCCATAGATGGTCTTTCAATGGCAGGCTCTTCGAATTGACGACTAAAATGTTTGAAAGCTTCATTTTTTATCGCTTCTGGACTATCATTCCAAATTCCATGGATTAACACGCCACGAATATTGCACCTATTATTTTTATTACGAATAATCGAGTGAAAAAATCTTGAATTTTCATCACCCTCCAAAACCCATTTTACCCGTGCCTTTTGTTTGAGCATACTTATTTTGATTCTTTCTTTTTCTAACCATTTTTTCCTCGAGTTTTTCCAAAGGTCCATCTCTTGTGTATTAAGCTTGATTGATTCTGCCTTAAGTTCCAGCGAATTAGCTGTGCTCTTATACATTTCTATTTCCCCATCAATTTGTCCAAATTGTTGTGTACTCCAAGATTTAAGAGCAAGTTTCACCTTTTTTAGTTTTTTCATCAAGCATCTATCCTTACGTGAGCCTGCCATTTTTTCATTCCATGCATCTTTTACGATTTGCTCTGCCTCAGCACCTTCTAACCAAACATCGAAGACTTTGCAAGGTTTTGGCCCGAAATTTTTGTCGTCATCCATTAACACAATCGGGCAATGATCCGATTCCAACCTATCTAGCACCACAGCCGAGATGTTTTCCCACAGTGTATAGAAATTTTCCGATAACAAAAAACGATCAAGTTTACTAAACTTAATGCCATCATCACTTACACGGGTGTACGCCCTACCTCCGAGAGGAATATCTAGCAGAGCATTGTTTTCTATGAACTCATTGAATCTTTTTGCCCTGTATGCTATGAACTCACAATTAAATCTTTCCGCTTCTACACGAACTTCATTAAAATCACCGCAAATTGCCCAAGCCTCATTACTCCCCGAAATCAAACTTGCAATTGAATCCCATAACTTTTGTTTTTTTATCATCCTCATGCGGTCCATATACATTAAGAACGTTGAGAATGGTTTCATTAGCTTTCCATTTACCTCGAATTCCAATAACCCGATCAATCTTAATGACATCAATAGCATCAAACACATTTGTATCCCATATTAATAATTGCCCCCCGGATTTACCTACCATTTCTTGTTGAATGAAATCGCACTCCGATGATCTCCACAAAGATTGTATCCATGAAAATTTTACAGAATGCAATTTTGTTTCTTGGATTGCAACGAAAGAAGGTTTCACTCTCAAAAGCAATTTTTTGGTTGAACCAAATTTGTTTTCCTTCCCGACACCAAATCCTCTAACATTATATGACAGAAGCTTCATAATGACAATTAAAATTGCGATACAGAAAGATAAACTTACAGAGCAGGTGGTTTCGCCTGCCACTTCAAACCTAGTCTTCCCCCAAAATCCTTTACCCCTTCTGTGTTGATAGAGGCATAAGAGCTAGCTGGAACATTCTTGTCTTTATCTTTGCTTTTATTCGGTCCAGCTTTCATCGATTCTTGTCTTTTAGGGTTGCTTTTCGGAATTGACTTCGACTTTTGCTCAGATTCAACACACATAGTGCATCTAGATCGAAGAGGCTGACTGCTAACTTTTTCTTTTCTAGCAGCATTCTTCACGTGAATCATTCTGGATGAAGTCTTCCATCTGCAAATATTTGATCAGCAACAATCATTTCTCTTTGCACTTGTAATTTTATCCCTTTTGGATGCCTTTTCTTGAATATTCAATCGATCAGGTATAATAGATTCTCCATCTTCAGAATTTGAGTTGGGCTCTTTTGAATTAATCCCATCACTAGTTGCTTTGGCCCAATCAGTAGGATTTTTCCTTGATTTTGGACTTGAAGTATTTGGACTGTAGTTGGCCCAACTAGTTTCGTTATGTATTGGGCTAGCTTGGGCTGGAACACTATTTTTACCATTCACATTATCCTCCGAGTTAAAATTGGTCTTGGGAACAGACTCGTTTGGAGTCTCTATACAGCTGTCATCATGATTATTTTGAAAAAGGTTACCTAGATTCCAACAACAAGACTCTTCATCTTCGGCAGGTGTTACTCTAGGGTTCCGATTGCTTCTACCGGAATTCTTTTCCGGTATATTACCATGACTATGAACTTGATTATTTTTTGGCGAATTATGAATTCCTGGTCTCTCATCTTTTGGATCAAACTCAAACAAACTGTCCCCATCATCAGAATCTCCTAGGGTGTCGTTAATGAACTCACTATCATCCTCTGCATCATCATCATGATTCGACCTAGTCGACATGTTCTCTTCTTGAATTTCTTCTTGAACAAAATTCAGTGTTATGGCTCTGCTAGTATCCTCTTTGACACTTACATATATCATCTCACTATCATCGATCAAATTAACCTCTCCACTAATTAAATTAGTGTTGTTTCGAGTGAGAATAAGCACCTTTCCAGATGTGAGATCTTGGTTACCCTCCTCAATGCAACAATTCTCCATCTATAATATTCTACCCCACCAACATGCAATGGTTCTGAAGGTGTCTTCATACCATCTTGTAATCGGAACACCTTTGATGTCTAACCACACTAGTCTTCCTGGGAAACGATGTAACTTATCTAGCATACGGACTGACTCACACCACTTATGTATAGCGTGGTATTTATTATTGAAGATAGATGTAGCTTCGCTTGACGAACCACATATAACCATGATGCTCAAACCCCCCAAGTATTTTATAGATACTTCTAGCATACCCTCTGCTTTGCATAGATCAACAAACTGATACAGCAACTCAAGACTCTTTAACTCGCATAACATAGTCCTTCCCAGTAGATCTACTTTAGGTTCAATGCCTTTTAGGTTTAGGGTTCTGCTTTCGGTGACGATACCCCCAACCTTGTTTGATCTATCATTCTTTTCTATCTTCGACGAGTTAAGTTTGTCTCTAAGATCTTCTTTTCCTTCATGAAGTTTGTTTAGTTTAAACCTCAAGTCATTTTCTGGATTCTTAACCACCTCTCTAAAATTGCGATGATCTCTAAAGGCATTTGTGAACTGTTGTGTTTCCTCGTTTCGGCTTCTGTGTGTTTGTCTGTCTCGAAAAGTAGCAGAATCATCCCTTTCCTTAGCCTTGAAAATTCTTATTGGATTCTCTTTGAATCTGATTTTCTCAAGTGCGGTCAGTAATTGATCTTCATTGTCTACGTTAGCGAATCTAGCGAATGCGAATCTGCTACCATTTTTTAACCTTTTACCGGCGACATATATGTCCCTAATATCACCGACTGGTTTGAAGCATCTCCATAAGTCGGTTACGTTCCAACATTCGGGGAAGTTGAAAAACATAAACGATGTCAAATGGATTCCGAAAAGTTTTGCTAATCGATCTTGGAAGCCACCGTTGTACCTATCCCGTCGTCTTGCCGTGCCACCGTTATCTGCAATTCCCTCATCTCTCCCTTTCTCTCTCCACTCACTCTCTCTCACACGCTTCTTTGTTGTTTTTTCAAAATCACTAATGATTACCTCATCTCTCTCTTTTTCTCTCCACTCACTCTCTCTCACACTCTTCATGGTGTTTCGCCTCTTGAAATCTTATGTGTATTTCAGATGCACTTGTTTTTATTGATTTAATTTGTTTTGTTGTGATATTAAACGAAAATGCAAACAGAAATGTGTTGTATTGTTTGAAATGTGATTCCATGATTTCTTAACTTCTTTACACGACTTCAACTATGAATTAACAGAAAACAGTTTCAAGATTTATAATCATTGATTGATGCAAATATCATCTGTTTTCTGTTAGATAACAGAATTCTGTTGCGAACATACCACAAAAAGTTACATTGAAATGGTAAATTCATGTATAAAATATGATTCCAATGATGATTGAACTGAAGCAACCTTCCTTGAACTTTTTACAGGACTACAACTATGAATTGACACAAGAAAATTTAAATTTATGAACTTTTTCAAGATTCATACTTTAGGATTCCAATAATTTGTTTCTTTTACTACGTTTATATCGCACTGTCTGTTTGAATCTTTTCATGGTTACCATTATTGTTGAAAAACACACGTAACGCAGTTTCATACGCTGTAAAAATCGCTCCATTAACCACAAAAGCTCTAGAAACCGCGGTCCCCAGTCCTCTAAACAACACACCATATCCATCATTTTTCACACTTTTACATAAACAATCAACAATCCCATTATACTTTATTGTAGAATTAGGTGTTTGCGCTTGAAGTCTTGTTTTAACAACGTCTAAAGGGTAACAACAAACCCAACTCGCGACACCTGCAAGACCACCCGCAACAAGCATTGTGTTAAAGCTTTCTTGACCACTTTTTCTACACCCCGGATGAAGTTTTTCTCTCACGAATTCGTACGTCCAAAAATAGAAACCGTGTGAAGGTGCGTCTCTTAAAGCAGTGATAGTTAAGCCTCTATAGAGTCCTCGCCAACCTTCTATTTTTAGTATGTTTTTGGCTACATTTAAGGGACCTTTTTCTGTATGTTGTGTCTGTAATTGTAGTCGAATCTTGATTAGTTCAATAGGGGAAAGCATTAAGCTTTGTATAGCACCGGCTCCTACACCTCCTAAAGCAACACCTTTGTAAGACGGTGGTTCGTTTGAACAACAAGATGAATCGAATGCTCTTGACAAGATTGCGTATATTTGAAAAACCATCGCATTCTGCACTAACAATTTGTGAACTTATGTTATATGATCTCTTAATCAATCACTTTTCATATAGATATCACAAAATTTATATTTATATATGATCTGATTGGCTGGGGTCATACAATTTGTGATCAAATGGGGTTGGGGTGTTAAAAGTTAGCTTCAAAAGTGCATCTTGAAAGTGAACATCTAGTACTTTGCAGTTATCACTCATTGCAACAAAGGAGTTAGCACACTAATATTAAACATGAGATACATATCAAATTTGTTACAATAACACCAAATAAGACCTTAAACATGAGATACATAAAAAACTTGTAAACAAACAATAATTTATAACAATATGAACCAAAAACAAGAATGATAACCTGGAAAGTAACAGAAGCAAGAGGTGCACCCATGCCTCTATAAAGAGCAAGTGGTCCTTCTTTAGTAGCAACACTCTTTAGTATACTAAAAGCCGAACCGCTTTGTGAGCTTTGTTGCCGGACTCGAACACTATCAAGTGGATATCCGGCCATGATTCCGGCTATGCCACCAAATCCTCCGGCCGCAAATTCTTTACCCCAACTGCTTGCAAGAAACTCTGGCCAGAAATCCATGTTTTCTAATGAATTTTCTTTCTTTTTTCTTGGTAAATATGATAAAGATTCAAACTTGATGAACAAAAGAATAAAAAGAATCAAATCAAGGACACCCTTTTGGAATCATGAAAGATCCCACCCTTTTTAGCGAATTTTAGATGGATTTATAGGATATCCACTCAGGTGCAGATAGGCCACAAACTCAATAATAATGGGATGCTTGTTTTCTTTGAATTAAAAAAAAAAGATACCCATATCAGAAACAAATTTTAATTCTTTTTTATGTTACTTACACTCTTCACGGAATTCCTAATATGTAATCTGTTTTCTTTATTTGTTATCTATATTTGTTTTCAAAATAAAATTAGAAAACAAGAATAAGTTAAAATGACGTGTTTTTGTTCAAGAGTTCATGTGATTGAAGTAATAGAAAGAAGAAAGTGATGATTATATTTGAAGTATATATTTCAGTTGCTTATATTTAACTCTTTTAATTTAATTATTTTTAATTTTAATTTTGGATTAAAAAGAAAGAAAGTGAGAAGATTAGTAAAAGTAGGGTGGTGGTGTCGAGTGTTTTCGGATGTGGATACAGATTAGTTAGCACCTAAGCTATTTTGTTGGTTATCTAGAACACTCTTATCCATGACACTTGTCATAAAACTACAATATTGTACATTAGCGTTACCTCAGCAGCTTCTTTTAATCACATTCCCAACCACATTCACTAACATTCATCTCACTCATCACATTGATCCCACTTACAATATTAATTATTTTATTATTCTTATTTATTACTCCCTCCGTCCCACCACAAGTGTCCACATTTCCATTTTGGGATGTCCCATTTCAAGTGTCCACTTTGTTTTTCAACCAATGAGAAGAGGTTATTCCGGAGAGAGAAGATTTCTGATTGGTTGAGAATGGAGTTAGTGGGATTTCCTAAAACTGTGTGCAAAAAGTAAGTGGACACTTGTAGTGGGACGGATGTAGTATTATTTTATTACTATTATTTGTTTTAACAAATTTAATAAAATAGAAATTATCATTAAAAAAAACACACATTACATTAAAAAAGGTACAATTAAAAATAAAAAACAATACAAATTAAAAGCTAAAAATTAAAAAGACATAATTAAAAAACAATACATAATTTACTCTTCATCGTCGGACTTGTACTCCGCTAAGTACTTTTTTGGTGAGCTGGCTTCGATATTTCATGACACCCGATGATGTTGTTCCGTGGTTTGTTTTTATTTTTGTTTGGAAGTTTTTTTTGATGAAGACATTTTGATGAGGATAATGTTTTAGTGTTTGAAGTGTTTAAATTGTTGTGGGTGTAGTATGGTTTGAAGTGTTTGTATGTGTGTATATATAGAAGTGTTTGTAAGTTAAAAAAAAAAAGAAAAAAAAAAGTATCCGTTGATGTTTCAAACGGCTAGAAAACATGAAATTAAATGTTTTTTTTACTTAAATTCGGGCCCCACTTCGTCGTCCAAAATGTCGATACACGACATATTGAACCACGGCCAAGACAACCGCGCCCCTACCACGCTTTGTAGCATCGGAATCCTTCAAAGGCGGGGGCTACGGCGGCCCAACCGCGCCTCCGATGTGAGTGGTCTTATATTATACGTGTCTTATTTTTTTTTTTAGAACGCAACCAAAAAAATTTATGATAAAAATGAAGTTGGCTGTTATGTCGTGTGGACCATGAATTTTGAATCACGAGGCTAATGTTTTTTCACACATTTTGATAGGTTACAAAACACTGTATTTTAGAAAAAATAAATTAATACGAGTAGATAAATAATTAGGATTCATTGATAGGTTAATAAGCATTTCATTTTACAGTGGAAACAATTACGATGTGTGTGATGTTAGACCAATGATGTCGGACATAATATATGGACATTCCGATCATGATATAATGAGAACAACTTCTCTAACATCCTTCTTCATTTTACGCTAGTAAAGACGACTTTAAGAACTACACATCATCATTTTCACATTTGTCAATTTTTAAAGTACATTTCACATCTATACTTCTACTTTCGGTTAATTAATTAAATGTTAAATCTAAAAATATGCTATATACATTTATTGTAATTTCACTTCACTATAGGTTATATATCTCAAAAAAATACATTGTCAACAACACATCCAATGACACGTGAGCACATATTTTTGTTCCGGTTAAAAAGCTTTTGTTTGTTTACATTAACATGCGATTTTAAAGTTCATGACATACATTAGTATTTTAGGAGGGAATATATCCTACAATGAAATAAAAGTGAAAGTATATGACTTATTTTTAATTTTAACTCAATAAATAATTTAGTTTGTCTTTTAATGTGGATTTATAGAAGATTCATACATAGATGGCAACTGATGAGTATAGTATATTAAAAATAAATTAATATACTAATAGTTCAAATTCAATTTAAAAAGACAAAAATATATATTAAATGTGGGTGAACAAATACTTTGTTCAACTACATTTAAAATCTTTTTATTTTTTTAAGAAGTTTCATTCTTTATTGACTTCTATATTAAAAGAATAAACCGATATATTGAATAAGCTTGACAAATTATAAGCGAATTTAGCTGCTACATTTCAAGGTGAATGATTCATTGATAACGGAGATTCTTCATATTGAATAAGCTTGACAAATTATAAGCGAATTTAGCTGCTACATTTCAAGGTGAATGATTCATTGATAACGGAGATTCTTCAGCTTTGCCAAATTAGATTACTCAAATGACATTGGCTTTCGTGAATTTTAGCTTTATGAATTTCCTTATGAATCAAGTATGTCAGATGTAAACTCATGTTTATTTACTGCAATACTTATATGTTATTAAAGAAATAAATAACGTTCAAATGATTACCAATCATTGTATAATAAATAATCATCTAACTTTATCTTATTCTTTTTTGCAGGCGGATAAAGTGTGTATTTCGACATGTTTGATAACGTATTAATTACAAGACAGCGCAATTGTTGGTTTCAATCAGTAAATACTTCAATAAACTCGCAAAATTGGAAAGCTCGTCCTCAACATAATTGATATCACGTTAGGTCAAAGAAGATATGTTTATCGTTAACTATTCCTTTTTTCAATGTTACAATCATTATGACATTTTTTTGCTTATATAAATATTAGTATTACATTCAATTTTCAGTTATCATCGATATTTTTTTACCGAGGCAATATTACAAGTAATCACTTAAAACTATTAATGATTTCATATTCGACATATTCAATTAAATATTTCTCAAAGAAAGTTGTTCATTGAATGTCTTTTATAGTATACACATTTTGTATCCATCATGTATAACATAAATTTTATTCTTATAGCCCCGTGAATTTGCAGCTTATAAACTAGTACTCTCTATGTCCCATATTAAATCTTCTTAAATAAAAAACAAACGATTTTAGAAAAAGTGATTGTCATATATATTTTTTATTAACTTTTTAATTTTACTTCTTATTTTTTATCTATTTTTTGTCATATATATATGTATAAAGTAAGTTTATACAAATAGGCTAATTTATTATTTTTATTATCTATAGTAGTAAAAACATTTAAAAAAATAAAGAGTTAATTACGCTGATGGTCCCGGTGGTCTTGATTAAATTACGTCGCTAGTCCCTAACTCTCAAAAATTATATGCTTCGTCCCTGTGGTTTTAAGTCTAAACGGCGGTGGTCCCTGTGGTCTTGGTTAAATTACGTCGCTAATCCCTAACTCTTGAAAATTATATGCTTCGTCCCTGTAGTTTTAAGTCCAAACGGCGGTAGTCCTTGTGGTCTTGGTTAAATTATGTCGCTAGTCTCAAGGATATCAAGTATACTACAAAAGAAAAGTGCAAAATAAGTGTAGAAGCTTTATTTATGCTTCTAATATATGCAACTATATGAAATCCAATTGCAACTAATAAGTTGAAAAAAAAAAACGTTACCATCTCCCGAGTTCAAGCCAATCAGAAGGTCATGTCAATCTTTGGCTTTCTAATCAAATGCATGACAGAAAGGGTTTGAGTTACCAAAACTAACTGATTTTATTGGATCCTGAAAAACAAACTATTTTTTAGTAAATCATCACCCATCAAAGTAGCATTCCAATCTTAAAGGAATAAAGATTACCTTTTCTTCTTCTGAATGGAGCTCTGTAATATATAAAGTATCTCCTACATTAAATATCAAATAACTCCCTTTACCATCGGAAATATTCAAACCAATCGAAGAGCTTCCACCATTATTCAACTAGCCCATATGCCCACTCTTACTTGATCCACTCATGCTTTGTTTCATCATAAGATAATAAAAACAAAACGACTGTAATATAACTAATAAATATACAAAAGAATTGTATAACCACTAAAAAACAGTAGATTCTCAATATAGATCCTTAATGTGTGAAATTACTAGGTAAAAAAAATTGTAGACTAAAAATTGTTGTTTTTAAGTTTCCAACACTATTTATCACACACTAGCACATATATCTAGATTCAAACCGAAAGAAAAATTTAGAAAACTAAATGATATATAACGCAAATAAGCATGCACGATTTAAAAAATTAGAGCAAGACCACATGCACCATCGCCGTTTGGACTTAAAACGACAGGGACGCAACATATAATTTTTAAGAGTTAGGGACTAGCGACGTAGTTTAATCAAGACCACAGGGACCACCGCCGTTCGGACTTAGAACCACAGGGACGAAACATATAATTTTTAAGAGTTAGGAACTAGCGACGTAATTTGACCAAGATCACAGGGACCATCGGTGTAATTAACTCAAAAATAAAATTCACATTCACATTCACAATATAAACATAGGAAGGATGAAATATAAGCTGGACAGCGAACATGCCCTTGATATAAATCTCTACACACTATATAAGCTGGATACCTCAAATTCACAAAGCTCTTGCTAAATCTTTCATTTCTTTTTCATGTTGGGAAGTAATCATCCATCAACTGCTTGAAGTCACTCACCCTAAGATCAAGGTTAGGGTTTCTTCTAAATTTTAGCATTCTACTTTTTATTTATTTACAATTTTACAATTACAATGATAATAAGAAGCAATTTAATCTTGCGATGTCTTGCTTTTACGTAACAAGTAGGCTACGAAACTACTGAGATTTTTACGCCTAGATTACTAATTTTTCACTGAATTTTTTTTATTTTGATTCAAATTTTTTTACTTGATTTGGAACTGATGATACTCTGTTAGGTTATGAAACTAGGGTTTGAGACATTTATTAGGTTTTAATTGGGAAAGGGGCTTTTAAATGAAACAAGCTTAAGGATGATTACATCTATTAAAATGTACTGATGTATCATTATATCTTAGATTCTGATGCATTGGTCAAAAACATTGACCATCTAAGTGCAAAATTACATCAATTTTGCAATTTGAACCAATCCTTCTTACTTTTAAATGCGTCGTCACATCAGTCTATATTAATTTATCATTCCATCGATTTATGTTTATAGCCTATTCTGTATTTATTGTAGAATTATGGAACCAGCTCCCGGGAAACATAATGAATCCAAATCAGCATGTGAAGATATTATTAGCCGAATGCCGGAGGATGTGATAAGTCATATTCTGGATCGTTTGCCAATTCAATATGCGGTCATGACTTCTATTTTGTCAAGAAATTGGAGGTTCAAGTGGACTTTGCTCAGCCATGTCGTATTTGACAGTAACTTTACTAAGAATTTGCTAGAACTAAAAGGTGAAAATTGGTGTGACGAAGTGAATATAAGTAGAATTCTTCTTCACCTTAAAGGTTCCATTACAAAGTTTAAACTCTATATACCACGTGGCACGGTTTTGGATGTTACAGAGATTGATCATTGGGTGATGTTACTGTCCAGAAAGGGAATCAAAGAGTTTATCCTCATTAATAGGCGGATAGAACCTATTACATTGTCTTCCAATTTTTTCTCTTGTGTGAATTTGGAACACTTGAATCTTTCGAACTGTTCTCTTAACCCCACACCCAGTTTTTGTGGTTTCCCGTATCTTTTGTACGTGAGCTTTTATGACGTAGCATTTGTCAATGGAAGTTTTGGAGAATTTATCTCTCAATGTCCATTATTTGAGTTTTTGGATGTTCACTCGTTTGATTATGATTCTATTCAAAAATTAAAATCGGTTGAGATAGCCAAACTTAAAAATCTCAAATGTTTTTTCTTCCCATTGTGTATGCTTGACACTACAGAGCTCACAAGTTCATTAGTCTTTCACGTTTTGGGCCATCTCTCAAAACTTCAAACGCTTTATTTGGATATTTGTAACTGCAAGGTATGCTTAAGTTGGATATTTTAAATTATCTTCACATTATATTGTAACAAATGATTTTATGAACTATTGCTAATTGACTTGGCTTTTTATGTACCACTATTCTTATAGTTCATACGAGATTCAGGTACCGAAAACTGGGTTCGCACCTCTCTTAGCCGCCTCAAGACTCTAGGAATAAACCCTATAGATTTTGGCAGTGATACTATGTTATCATTTGTCATTGATATGATTTGGGGTTCACCAGAACTGGAGACACTTGAGATCATAGTATGTTAATTAATTAATATTTAATATACATATACATCATGATAATAATATAATTATAATTATTATTATTAAATCTCATAGGTGGGCATCTAAATGCTTTTAAAATTGTGCAGGGTGCATACATTGACTCCGTCTCGCAACCTGCACTTTGTGCTTCAGTGTTTAATCGCATCTCAACGGCGCAATTGCAGCTACGGTTTATGAAATTCTACTATTTTAGAGGTTCAGAGAATGCGATATATTTGATAAAGAATTTACTTGCGTGTTCACCCTTGCTAAAGGAGATTGTTATACATCCCAATGATTGCACGATTTTTAGTAGTCATGAAAAGTTAATGGATGCTAAAAAGCTGTTAAAACTCCAGCTAGGCTCCTCCGCGGCCGAGGTGAATATCATTTGGACCAAATTTGATTACTGATTAGTATCAGCCGGCGATAGTATTATTATGCACTTATATCATCTTGTTTTGTGTGAATTTGGTTCATCTTTTGGTATTGGTCAGACACGTGGTTATGGCTCTTGTTATGTAGTCTGTTTTGGAATAGGATTATACTGAAATTATTGGCTTGTATGAAAATATGAAGTTATTTATCTATCAATTCATATACGGAGTAATTTTTTCTCAAGTTTTATTGAATGTAACAAGTTTTTTGTACGCGCCCGTTGCGGCGACAAACTCCTTATTTAAAATAATTAGCCAGCTTTTCGTTGTAAACAACCTATTTTTCAAATTAAGTACTTAAATATTAATAACTATAAAAAAATCAAAGAGAGAGTATGTTTCAAATAAATAACTAAAATAGTAAAATTCAACATAATCTGAATATTATTGTTATTGGAGTAGTAAAGTGTGAGAGTAGAAAAGAATATCGTAAAGAAAAAAAGGAAGTAAAGTTAAAGATTTAAAAAATATATATATTAAAAAAGTGGTAAATAAAAAAAATGAAGTCATGTACAAATTATAAGAAAAGTTATATTGAAAAAAGAATTTAAAAATAATAGAATGAGAGTGAGAGGACTGAATTAGCAAAAAAAAAATGTCAAAGGGATGCATTATGAAAAATTTAATAAAATAAGAGAATAATGGGTAAAAAGTAAAAAGAAAAAATTACGCTGTTGGTACCTGTGCTTTGTTCACATTTGCATCATAACAACTAAACTTTTTTTTTCGCGTAGTTGGTACCTCAGTTTTGCTTAAGTATCGTGGTTGGCACCTGTGACGACCCGAAAATTTTCGACCAAATTTAAACTTAATTCGTATTTGATTTCGACACGATGAGCAAAGTCTGTAATGTTGAGTAACAAAGTTTGTAAACTATATTCATAATATCATTTGACCTTTGACTACTTCCGAACGATTCACGAACAACTAATTTGTAAATACATATATATAATTTTATTTGAAATATTATTTGAAATAATACATGATTTAATTGTTGGAAATAAATATATAAAATAATATCAGTATATTTAATATTATTAATTTAATATATAATATATAGATATGCATATAATTATATATATATATATATATATATATATATATATATATATATATATATATATATATATATATATATATATATATATATATATATATATATATATATATATATATAAGTATACTATAAAAAAAATATTATATATTGTAATTGTTATAATCAATGTTGAAAAATAATAATAATATATAATAATTATTATTTAAAGAGTATATATATATATAGAATATATATTTTGCGATTTCGAAGTTATTTAATAAACGACGGTGACGCTCAATTGTCATTCGATAGATAGTAAACGAGTTAAAAAGGAACTTATGTAATTTTAAAATAAACGGTGATCCGAAAATGAGTTTTATAAATTATAGGCTTAGTAAAAATGTATTTACGAGCTATTTATTAAATTTTAAAACTTTTTATATTTTACTTGGGATTGGGAATGAATAATTAATGTAATTTTTATTTAATAGTTAATGATTAAATTTTATACCATAATGACTAAAATAAATAAATATAGTTAATTTAAAAATATGAGATTTTTCTGAACACTTTTATCCGCCACTAATTTCGCCCGATACACGGTTCGTAAAAACTGTCGTCAGAAACAATCAAAATGTAGGCTGCCATACTATTTGAAAATTCTGTTTCTCGTGCACTGATTGAGATTAAAGTTGATGATTGATATTAAAGTAATTATTATTATTAAATATTAGTATTAATTATTATTAATATTATACAATTATATATGTACTCAACTCACAAACTGGATACTTATATTTTAGAGTTCACAACCTTCCATCTTAACACCATTTTTGAGCTTCACCACAACCACATCGCCACCATCTTGCTTCGGCCGTCTACCACCTTCACCCCCGCCACTAACTCATCCTCCACCGGCCACCATCAAACAACACGTTTCTATCTCTCTACATCTCTCTCTCTCTCTCGTGAAACCATTACAACCCACCACCATCCACCACGAGCAACTTCCATCGCCACCAATTCATTTTTTTTTCTTTTCCGTTTCTTCTGTTTTAACTACTGCTATGAGTTCTTCTTTCTATTTTGATTATAAACCATGTCCACTTGTTACCACCACCACATCACAGTGCCGGAACAGATATGCTCAAATAAGATAACTACAATTTCATTTTTTTTAAACGAACCATCACCTATTCTTCCTGTTTTTCAGTCCAATACCCACGTCATATTATTGTATCTGATGCTATAGGCTTCCGTTTATGTCAAACATCAAACGAAAATAAATCACTAACTCAAACTGCCACATTTACTATTCATACTTCGACACTGTTGCAGTTCGCTGCTACTCTCATTTTTTCTGTTTCTCTTTCTATTATAAAGACGACAATGATGAAGGATTAATGATGATGATTTACAGTATGGTTAAGATTATCATGATGATACACGTAATCGTGTAAGGTGATGAAATGTAGGATGAAGTATTATGATGAAGATGAGCGATTATGATAAATGATGATGAAGCCGAGATGATAAGTTGATAATGACGTATGATTTAATGACGGAGATGATGAGATGAAATAATTAAGATGATAATTTTGAGGGTTATAAATAGTTCTGGGTTTTAATTTAGAAGAAGAAGGAAAAAGAGACAGAGAAATGGGATGTATGGAATTAAATCGGAAGTTAAAACAGAAATGTATAGACAGAAGGATGGGCCTGTTTACCTTTTTTCCATTAAGTTCCATATGGATATAGATGACAGTATGGATATGGATGACTATATGCAGTAATCATTGAATGAATAATGTTGTTTACTTTTTTAACTGAATAAAATGTCTTGATAATTATATTGACGATTTTACCCTTAAACTAAATTATGGAGTAATAATAATTTTTATCTAACACAACACTGTAATTATCTACTCCGTGACTAATCTACTATGAATGAAAGCTGTGATTAATTTATAAGTGAAATAATTTATAAAATGAGATTATATACAAATAATATTTAGATTACAATCTGGACATCGAAATTGTAGGTACGTATTTAGATGATTTATGTGAGTAGAGGCAAACCCTAATTTTAATTACTTTCCTTACCTTCCCCTGTTTCATAGTTCCTATATCTATAAATATTCAAATTAAAAACCTCATTTTTTTTAACTGAAGATCTTGTATGATCATATTAAATGGGATCTATCGACGATCAAATAAAAAGGGATCTATGTACGTTCATATAAAAAGGTAGATATCGCTTACTAGTTAAAAAAATGGGAATGGTGAATCCTGGAAATATATAGATGAATGGATACTAGAAAAATGGAGATGGTGAAGTGAACAGTACGGCGTGCAAAACTGGTTTTAATAATCACTAAAATTTGAAAGAAGAAGATAAGGGAAGGGTAGTAAAGACAAAAAGATGGAAAAGAAAGTCTACATGAGGACAAGTGTGTATTTTGAAATTACCGATTAATGCTTATATTCAGGAATCTCATTAATTCAAAGCCCAGGTAAACAACAATTGTGGCTGATCGAAAAAGGCCCTCATGCACCTCAGCCCATTAATCCATAAATAAACAGGCCCTAAGTGTTTGGGTGTTTAACAAGAGGTCTTATGTTCGATTCTCACATGCTGCGTTTTTTTTCTTCATTTATTTAAACAGGCTGTTACTCAAGTCAGGTCCACTGGGCTTGATAAATTGCTTCTTGGGTCAATTAAACTGTAAGTGGAATGGGCTATCATAATTAGGCTTGTAAGACCCACTAAGCTTGATAATTTATGTTGGGTTGCTATAAATAATAATGGGTGAAAGGATATTGGGTTGCTGATTCTGTTGGGCCGTGGAGAGCTGGGCTTATGGACTACTAATAATAACAATATGGTGAAGATACAGTTTCATTAATAATAAATGATTATGATTAATTAGGAGTAAGAATATGATTATGATAATTACGGGTTAGTAAGGATAAAATGATGAATTAAATAGAAAAGCAGAGATGGAGGGATGTTTAGGAGTGTTTGCGGGTGAGCGGGAGGTCGCGGGTTCGAGCCCTGTTTGGGGCATTTCTTTTTAGAAAAGCTTTGGAAGGTAGTTTTCTTTACTAAAAATTATTATTATTATTATCATTAATATTATTATTATTATTATTATTATTATTATTATTATTATTATTATTATTATTATTATTATTATTATTATTATTATTATTATTATTATTGTTATTACTATGATTATTGTTATTAATGTTATTATTATGATTATAATTATTAATGTTGTTAATATGATTATTGTTATTATTATTGATATTATTAGAATCAATATTATTATTATTTTTATATAAGTATTATTATCATTATTATCATTATTATTATTTTTGTTATTATTATTATTATCATATCATTATTACTATCAAGATAAATATTATTATTACTAATAACATTATTATCATTATCAATAAAAGTATTATAATTAAGTTGTGATTGAAGTCATGTAATTTAAGCTTAAGTAAAAGTCATGATTTAAAAAGTATTGTTACAAATGTTGTTTGAAACTTCGAATATGAAAATAATATTAAGTGTATATATAAATTTATGGATTTAAAAACTATAGATAAAATTATGATTTAAGTGAGCTATTAATTATTAATATCATTATTATCAATATTATTATTAAAACAACCATTAATAATAATTAGTATTATCATTATTATTATCATTTTTATTATTGTTACTAAGTATCATTATTACCATTAAAATAACTATTAGATATATAAAATCATATTTAAAACGGATAACCCAACTCTACTATTATATTTTTTTAGTATTAATTAATTATTCAAGATATATAAAATAAATATATTTAAGTTATTTATTAAACATGACATATGAATTATTAGATATAACAAGTAGATTAATATTATTAATATATGAACTTGTTATATGTCTTAATATATATTAATGATACTATGTGATTTCCATTATATGTTTTAATAGATATACAAATGATATCGGTTCGTGAATCTGAGGCCAACCCTGCATTGTTCAGTTGTTCAATGCCGTCATATGTATTTTTACTATAAAATACAGTATCGTGAATTTCATTTGCTCCCTTTTTAAATGCTTTTGCAATATATATTTTTGGGACTGAGAATACATGCGCTTTTATAAATGTTTTACGAAATAGATCAAGTAATCGAAAACTACATTATATGGTTGGATTATTAAATCGAGTATCGCCCTTCAAGTCTGGTAACCTATGAATTTAGGGAAATGACCCCTGATTGACGCGAATCCTAAAGATAGATCTATGGACCTTGACAAGTCCCATTCGGGGTACGATAGCTTTAGTACTTCGAGATTATTATTATACAGACGAGAGGTTCTATTTGGGGATATTCTATGCATTAAAGTTAACATCGGTTACCAGGTGTTCAATCCATATGAATGATTTTTAATTCGCAGGTTATGCGTACTATTTTGTACTCGGGTTACGTGTACAATAAAACATCCGAAATCTTGTGGTCTATTAAATTAATGGAAATGATTGTTTATGATAAACTAATGAACTCATCAACCTTTTGGTTGACACTTAAAAGCATGTTTATTCTCAGGTATGAAAGAAATCTTCCGCTGTGCATTTGCTCATTTTAGAGATATTACTTGGAGTCATTCATGACATATTTCTAAAGACGTTGCATTCGAGTCATTGAGTTCATCAAGATTATTATTAAGTCAATTATAGTTGGATATATTACGAAATAGTATGCATGCCGTGAACTTTCGATGAAATAAAAGTTTTTTTTTTTTTTTTAGAAACGAATGCAATGTTTGAAAAATGTATCATATAGAGGTCAAGTACCTCGCGATGTAACCAAATGTAATGTATTCGTCTAGATGGATTAGGACGGGTCGTGAAAGCACCCCAACCTAACTGCCGTCAAAATTTAATGGTTATCCCCTCACATTATATATCATAAAAGCACAAGGACTACTAGTATAATACAGTAAAAGTGTAGGGTCTATCCTCACAAACAAACAAACTGAACACATAAATCTGTCACTGTTTTACGGCTCATTCACTTCACGATTTCTTAAAATCGATCTGACACATAAATTGAAGATGAATGAATCGAAGTCAATCAATAATGAATGTCATTATCGTTGTGTTGATTTTATCATTGCCGATTTTGTGTTTCAGTATTCACGTGGCAATGACGATTGACTTGGAATACTTACGTGGCTCAATCGCAGCCGTTCATTCTGTTCTCCGGCACGCTTCTTGTCCCGAGAACGTGTTTTTTCACTTTATAGCTGCTGAGTTTTGCTCCTTAGATACTTCTTGTGCAAGTTTCGCTCTCGCTGCTTCAGGTATTGATCGAGCCTATTTTAAATAGTTCAAAAAACGGTTATTATCTGTTTTGTCGCAGCATTTTGAAACGGGGCATAATAATAAGCAGCTGGAATCGATGGTGGTTTCGACCCATGGAAATGGTGGTTTACAGAAATCGGGTAATAAATTTGTGGGTCAAGTAGTAAATGGTAGTAATGGGCAATGTTCAAGATCAAGGTTTTTCAGTAGGGATTTGTTGTTGTCAGTTTAAGATACAATGTGCAGGTATAGACCATTTAGAATGCTATTTTTTTTTTTTACTACTGTTATTGTGTGGTCTTTGTACTCTTGATTATATGATGTTGTAAACTGTATTTGTATTTGTATTTTCTGATGATAGATCCAGGCACAAACAATATCTAAAAAAATAAAAATTCGGTTATTATCAAGAAAGTTTAAAAAATTTAGCAAAAAAGAATGGGTGTGTAACCAATTTGCTTAAAAATGGGTCCATTAGGGTTATGCTTGATCACTAACAGCTCTAAAAGTAAATAGAAAACATTTACCAGAGAAGAAACTACTTGAATAAGTTGTGATTTTGATGCATAAAAATCCTAAATCATTTTGTTAAAATAATAGTCGGGATATGATGACACATATTTGACAAATTAAAATGGCTGAGGCAAAATATGTTTCATGTTAACCCCATGCAAACAAAATTTAATTACTTGCTATGACAAGTTGTTTTAGCCTATTACTCATCCACCCGTCTGACCAAACCATTTTGCACAAGAAAAACAAAATGTACCTGTGACTGAACTTATGAGTTTGTAACGGCCTATCAAGTCAGTGTAATGAAATTGTAGGGACCCGTCCTAATCCATCCGGACAAAGTCCACATCGATTATAAACGATTCACATTAGTTGATTTCATCGCGAGGTACTTGACCTCTATATGATACATTTTACAAACATTTCATTCGTTTTTAAAAGACAAACTTTCATTTACATCGAAAGTTGACGACATGCATACCCATTCATAATATATCCATCTATAATTGACTTAATAATAATCTTGATGAACTCGACGACTCGAATGCAACGTCTTTTGAAATATGTCATGAATGACTCCAAGTAATGTCTCTAATATGAACAAATGCACAGCGGAAGATTTCTTTCATACCTGAGAATAAACATGCTTTAAAGTGTCAACCAAAAGGTTGGTGAGTTCATTAGTTTAACATAAATAATCATTTCCATCATTTTAATAGACCACAAGATTTCATATTTCCATTTCTCATAAATATACGTCTCATACATAGAGACAAAAATATCATTCATATGGATTGAACACCTGGTAACCGACATTCACAATATGCATATAAGAATATCCCCATCATTTCGGGATCCTCCTTCGGACATGATATAAATTTCGAAGTACTAAATCATCCGGTACTTTGGATGGGGCTTGTTGGGCCCTATAGATCTATCTTTAGGACTCGCGTCAATTAGGGTGTCTGTTCCCTAATTCTTAGATTACCAGACTAAAAAGGGGCATATTCGATTTAATAATCCAGCCATAGAATGTAGTTTCATTTACTCGTGTCTATTTCGTAAAACAGTTATAAAAATTGCGCATGTATTCTCAGCCCAAAAATATAAAGGGTAAAAAGGCAAATGAAACTCACCTAATGTATTTTGTAGTAAAAATACATACGACTATGTTGAACAACGCAGGGTTGATCTCGGATTTACGAACCTATATCAGTTATATATATTAAAACATATAATAATATTCAGATAAGTTTATATATACTACTTATATAATATTCTTACTTAGTTTTAAACAGTAATGTATTTATTATGTCAAATGTTATATATATCTATATGTTATTTTTTATTAACCTGGAAAATTAGATATACATGTAATAGTTATATTTTTATATAAATATCTCTTATTAGTTAAATAATTATTATAATACCTATATAATAATAATAATACTGATAAAAGTATTAATAATAATGTTAAAAATAGTAATAATAATGATATATATAATAATAATGATAATAAAAATAAATAAAGTTTTATATAATAATAATAATAATAGTTGTGATAATAATAATATTAATGATAATAATATTAATTTTACTAATAGTAATAGTAATAATAATAATAATAATAATAATAATAATAATAATAATAATAATAATAATAATAATAATAATAAAAATAGGAAATGAAATACTACCTTAAAAAGCTTCTAAAAAAAAATGCCACAGACCGGGCTCGAACCCAAGACCTCTCGTTCACCCAACAAACATTCGAACCAGCTGAACCATTCGATTTTTATGTTTAAACTCCAGACCCAAAATGTTTAACCGTATTATTTCTATCCTTCTTGTTCTTCGTAAATTTACACAGGCCTAAACCATCTTAATCATCATCACTTTATGATCATAATCATAATCTTTAATATTATCATCATCCATTATCTTTAACACATAAAATCACAATTATCGGTTTCGTTTACTTCTCATCATCACTTTGATCATCTTTATTGTTCTCATCAACGCTTCTCATCATTATCAATTTAATCAAAACGTCTATTATCATTATCATGTTTATCATCATAACATTTCGAATTCATTACTCGCCATTATCATAAACGATCTTGGTTTCATCATAAAATCACAAACTTGATTATCCTAATTAATATAGTGTTCGGCAAAAAAAAAAAAAAAAAATGAATCAAGGCATCAAATCAGTGCTTAACAAATCACAGATTAAATTGGAGAGAAGGGAAAATGGTGACCCAAGAAGAATTTTAGTCGGCTTCTTTTTCCTTTAACAAATTTGTGGGGTTGTCCACTCTATAATTGTCGGCCCAGAAAATAACTAAAGTAGTAACACTCGAGTAATATAGGTGGGTTTATGGAACTTGGGTCTTGTCAAAACAATAAAACGGAACAAAGAAAATGGTGGTAGTGGTTATACGTATTCGAATATAACTAAAAAAAAAAAATTATCGACTTGAAACTCAAACAGATGGGAGTTGCAGTTATGATGTCGGTTATTAGCTGTAACAGAAAACAATTTTTTTAGCAGCGAGTAGTAAACAAACGGCCCAAAGCAGGAACTGAACTATCGTTCACGAATTTGAATCATAGGATTCGAAACAGAAAGCAGAACCGTCCCTATCTAATTGTCTTTATTATCATCATTATGTACCCCATAATCCACAATCATAATTGCTAGAATTTCGGTTCCCATATTACTGAATTATATAATGCACCGTAACATAGACTTTTAACAAAAAAATTCGAGTAGAGGAGGTGGAGTTATCGGCCACAAGAGAGTAAAGCATTCTGTGATGACCCAGAAATTTCGACTAAATTTAAACTTAATCTTTGTATGATTAACATTTCCGACACGATAAGCAAAGTCTATAAAACTGAATCTCAAAATTTTTGAATTACTTTTATATATTTAAATACCCTTCGGTTGTTTTCGACGATTCGCGAACAATAATATGTAAATAGATACATATATACTATAACATGAAAAGGTAACAATGTATTAATTGTTTGATACTGTACATTAAACTTATTGGTTTAAATATCTATTTGAATGTATATGATAAGTTGAAATATTTATTATTAAAATTTATTTATAAATAACTTCCAATGTGTGTTTAAAAACTGATTTATGTATATTAAAAAGATATATACATATATATAATAAACGATAGTAACATTCGTTTATTGATTCAATTGATATTTAGATAAGTTAACTAAAGCGTTTAAGATGAACCAGTTAAACACTAATTTGTTACAGTGTTTTCAAATTGCCACATTACTCAAAATGCTACAGTGTTTTCGAAAATCACTATTTGCTACAGTGAAATTGACTTTGCTACAGTGAATTGCTACAGTAAAAGAAGTTAACGAGCTTCGCGCTCGAGTTGTGGCTTTGGAGAATATGATGCACAATTTGCAGGCATCACAGGCAGCACCGGTAGCACCACCAGAACCAGCAGCACAACCAACAACAGTACCAGTACCACCAACAACAACATCCGCACCGTAAACCTTAACCTCATAATCTGTCCCACGAGTATCAACCTCATACGCACCGTAGGCACCGAAGAATACTAATAACCATAAACGATGAAGTATTAATTCATAACTTCATTGGAGAAATATCCTGCGACGATTATGTAATCTTTAATATAGAAGAGATTATTCGTTTCTAGTTCCAACCGAAAATCAAATGAGTTTAATAACTCATTAAATCTATATTACATCTGAAGGAAATATACATACATATATTTTCATAAAGATTGTAATTGAAAATCCTTTTGTACAAACTGTTAATGATGAGAATATTTTAACGGGTAGGTAATACCCTAGAAATATATAAATTCCACATTAATATGTTACACTATACATTCTTCAATTCTGATTCAGCAATCATTAACTATACTGCTCAAACCTATAGATATACGTATCTGTTCATCGCAGAATAACCATTTTCATTCAATTTCATATTCTGATTTCGATAGATCAGAATCCAAGTCAAGATTAAACGAAAAACATCACTCTTAGATTCCTACATCTTTCAAAACCATGCTTCGAAACCCATGCTTTGAATTCAGAACAGTACTAGAACATCATATGATTATATTTTGCGTTCAAACCCATCGAAATTCTTAGAAACACTTCAACTAATGAACAAACGAGAAGACAAACCAACTACACGATATCTACGAGAAGAAAGATTTGTACTTATAATCATATATCTGGAAAGCTCTCGAAACCTAAGTAAAACTTTAACACGTATCTGTGATAAATCCTTCGGCATTATTATTACTGAAAGTAACCTTGCAATTCCTTTTTAAAAGTATCCAGTATTATCACCCATTCAACTAGTCAACGACGACCTTTCAGACTTATAACTTTGGCATATACATTTTTGTTACTGGGGAACCTTTTATGTTCCACCATATTAGCAGTAAATGTACCAGCGACTCCGTCACTCTGCTATTTGAAACTCTCCGGAAATCACTATATATACATTGAAACCCTATCATGTACTCATCCACATCTTGTAACAATAGTTGGCATTCCAACTATCGGGAATTTGCAATCAGTATTTTGAAATCTTGCAGCACGTCTACGCCAACAGTTATATGTGTACATATAACGTCTACCTCCTCGAATTACATACTTCGAATGTGAAGTTTTTGAAAAACACCCCAAACTATGAAACTAGTTCTCTGAAATTGGAACAATGCTGATGAAGCAGAAAAAACTGTAAACGACCTTAACAGTCAAAAGTTTGATGATAAAGAATAATATGGTGGTAAAGCTGAGAAAAAGAGAAGGTTTGAAACTGGAAAACGGATTGAGCAAAGTATGAAGGAGGGTTGTGGATAAATCACAAAGACTAAACCTGCCTTCAAAGAATACAAATGATTCAGTATCTGCTGAAGTCATTAACGAATACCTTGCTCCTGATACTAAACCCCTCGGACAATATTCTTCATCATCCTTCGATATTAGAAATTCTAAGATATTATCATATCTTTCATTATAAATATCTTCGATATTTTTGAAGATATCTTCATAACTATTATCATCCGAAATTATTTATCTCTTCACGCTATCTGTGTTACATCATAAAAGAAACTATTTTAGTTTCTAATTTCTGAAAATTTTGAAAAACGGATGTTTTTGAAGTAGTGTTGGGAACTGAAGCATGAGTTAGTATAATATAATGACACTTGATCAACGTGATTATATTACAGTAAGTCATGCTGAGTTTCTAATGGAACGTGATAAAGGTTCACAGATCCCACCCTCATAATGAACCATGTTACATAACTCTTTCATTCTATATAATCTCTAAATATATCAAGAAAATATATTTCTTGATGATTCGGTCTTTTCCGGATATTCTGGTAATTTGATAAATCAAGATCGTGCCATTACGATTACCTTCTCGGAACATTAACTATGTTCATCCAAAACTCCATACCTACGAATTCTGGACCATTACAAGAGATGCCTAATCGCAAGAAGAAGAAACGAAGGGACAAAGCTCAGAAATAGAAATTGGAGTATAAATCGCAGCAAATAGGAGGGAGTATTAACTGTGAATGACAATGATTATAGAAGACAGAAGAAGGGACATTGAAATAGAACAAAGAATAAAAAGCCTATAAAAACAAATAATTTTACAAACCGTGTATATCAATGCGTATAGCAATATAAAGACACGGGAGAATGATAAATACAACAATCCCTAGAGCATAATAGAAATAAACAGATTCTTCTGGTGGGAGCTGGAAAAGAAGGATGAGTGTGGCAAACGTCAATATTAGGTCAAGAACCAGAACTGGATTAAACATTTTCACAATCTTTTGAATGTATTAATTGGGAAAGAAAGTAGGAGTGGTGAAAATAAATGAAACGGAAGAGGTCAATTTATAGCGAAATATCAGACATAGCAATCGAGGTAGATTACGCATTTAATCAAAGGAAATCATAATTTCCTTAATTCCCGAAGAATCAAATCTTATTTAGATAATGAAGATTTTCTATTCCTTAAATTCCGGAAATCAATCGTTACTACACCAAGAGATAAGACGCATCTCTATTCTCCATTTCACTCTATTACGATAACTTCTCTTATAAGCTCTGAGTAATTGGATTGTTTTATCCATATTACTCAACGGTAATAAAATTCTATTTATCAACTCATATTCGTCATGAAAACATTTTTATTGTTAGCCATGACGACCTCACTCAAATTTCGGGACGAAATTTCTTTAACGGGTAGGTACTGTGATGACCCAGAAATTTCGACTAAATTTAAACTTAATCTTTGTATGATTAACATTTCCGACACGATAAGCAAAGTCTGTAAAACTGAATCTCAAAATTTTTGAATTACTTTTATATATTTAAATACCCTTCGGTTGTTTTCGACGATTTGCGAACAATAATATGTAAATAGATACATATATACTATAACATGAAAAGGTAACATTGTATTAATTGTTTGATACCGTACATTAAACTTATTAGTTTAAATATCTATTTGAATGTATATGATAAGTTGAAATATTTATTATTAAAATTTATTTATAAATAACTTCCAATGTGTGTTTAAAAACTGATTTATGTATACTAAAAAGATATATACATATATATAATAAACGATAGTAACATTCGTTTATTGATTCAATTGATATTTAGATAAGTTAACTAAAGCGTTTAAGATGAACCAGTTAAACACTAATTTGTTACAGTGTTTTCAAATTGCCACATTACTCAAAATGCTACAGTGTTTTCGAAAATCACTATTTTCTACAGTGAAATTGACTTTGCTACAGTAACTTTGCTACAGTAAAACGCTATTATAAAAATGTATTTTAACAAATAGCGAGACGATGATTTATAGAAGTAAATGACCAAAACACTCGAAAGTTTAAGATACACTTTGAGTGATATAATTAAGGGATAATTTAAGGCTATTGATAAGGCTAAAAACGAACATATATTTCATAGCATTATCCCCCAAGAAAGACAGGATTTTAGTTGTAATTGTTCCATATTCAAGTAATATTCGTTTATATTTAATAAGTGCGAAGACAAAAGGTGAAAACGAAGAATTGAAGACGGAAAGGTCCAAAATGCTCAAATGTACAAGATACAATTAAAAAGGTTCAAATTATTGATGAAGAACGTCTAAAAATGACAAGAGTACAAGTTGCGGAACGCAAAGTACATGATATAAAATAGTACGCAAGGACGTCTGAAAATCCGGAACCGGGACCCGAGTCAAGAAGAAACGCCCGACGCAACGGACCAAAAATATCTAGTCTACTATGCACAAGAATAAAATATAATATATAAATAATTATATTAATTATTTATATATTTATATTTATTTTATATTATGTCGACAAGCTAGGAGCCAAAACAATGTGAGCTGTCCCTGGTCCTCATGCGAGTCGCATGGCCAGAAGGCCATTTCCATGCGAGTCGCATGACTCCAGATTTCAGGCCAGGTTCTATAAATTGCAACATTTTCTGCCGAGTAAAGAAAAAAAAAATACACACATACATATTACTCCGTATTTATTTTATTTATTATTTATATTATTATTATTATTATTATTATTATTATTAATAAGATTATTATTAATCTTATTATTTTTTTTTTATTATTAGTGTTATTATTTTTGCGATACAAAAATAATAATGTACATCAAATATTACGACGGAGTGCTGTCCAAGTAATTTTCAAAATGAGTTTTCGAGCAAGCTAGAGCTAAGAAAATTATGGGTTATTGCCAAGGAGGTTATGGGTAATGTTCGGGGGTATATTTTTGTGAATCAAACCTCGTGTTTATCATCTCCGATGCGTCTACGTGCTTTCCTGCAATATTGTATATCAATATTAAACAGTGAGTTTCATTTGCTCCCATTTTAATTGCTTTTGCAATATATATTTTTGGGCTAAGAATACATGCGCAGTTTTATAAACTGTTTTACTAAATGGATACAAATACTAAAACTGATTTTGTGTGAGTTCATTGATCCCTTTTTATACATATTTTTGGGCTGAGAATACATGCGCTGTTTTATAAAATGAATACAAAAACTAAAACTGATTTGAGTGAGTTTCATAAGATCCCTTTTACTCTCTACATTTTTGGGCTGAGAATACATGCAAATGCTTTATTAACCGATATACAATATTTATATGCGTGAGTTTCATTTGCTCCCTTTTTAATTGCTTTTGCAATCTATATTTTTGGGCTGAGAATACATGCACTTTATTTTAAACGCAATGGATACAAGTACATACTAAATTCTACACCGAGTTTGAACCGAAAATCCCTTAGCTTTGGTAACTAGTAACTGCCAGTTATAAGAACTGGTGGGCGCGAGTAGTAGTATATGGATCCATAGGGCTTGACATCCCCGTCTGTTCCAGGTATAGAAAGAAACTCTAGCCTGAACTATAAAACAGACGTATGCTATTTGAAGTTAGTACACGTTGGATTGCGTGTATTGTACATGTTGGTTGCATGTTAAACGAGGGGTACTTATTATAAACGTTAAAGTTTAGTTACCAGGGTTCTCAACTTTGTAGAACCGATTGATAAACGTTTCGGATGAAACAACTGAAATCTTGTGATCCACCTTTTATTTAAAACATAATGATAAACGTTTTGAATAAAACAACTGAACTTTTGTAATCCACATTGATATACGGATTATGTGTAATATTAAAACTATGAACTCACCAACCTTTGTGTTGACACTTGAAGCATGTTTATTCTCAGGTTTCTAGAAGTCTTCCGCTGTTTGCTCATACGTGATACAAGTTATGTGCTTGGAGTCATACATGCTATATACAAGAAACTTGCATTCATCAAACCATTACCATGTATCTTATTTTGACTGTATTGTCAATAGATGTATTATTGTAAACCATTTAAATGGTGATTGTCTATACGTAGGAATCATCAGATGTAAAAAAACCTGGAATTTATATATTCATTTATGAAATACCTTTTCAAACGAATGCAATGTTACAAAACGTATCATATAGAGGTCAAAAACCTCGCAATTGGACCAGATGTTGATGTATTCGTCCAGGTGGATTAGGACGGGTCATCACACATTCACCTTGCCTTTACTATGTTTTCAACATTATCTTTATATTTATTTCCCTGTAAACGTTTGGAAGGAAAAAAAATACGCAGATTCAAGAGTAAACGGGTTGGGTTTGGTGAGGTAATTTGAGACTGTAGAAAGGAACAGATAAGAAAGGTGATGGATTTCGTTCCTTTAATAAACCAAGGATGGTGATAGTTGTTTAATGGTTTGTTGGTTCTTCCCGTAGCAAACAGAAATGAGTAGCAGCTTGTGGGGTGAAAGTTCATAGTTGTTTGGTTTAGTTCACGTTCAAGAAGGATTAGAAAGAGAGTGGTGAAATGGTACGGTTTAAGATGGTGAAGGTGTTTTGTTTGGTGGTTGAAAAACAGCAACTAAGGCGATGATTAAATGACAGTTGTATTTTATAATGATAATGGATAAGGAAAGGACTTAATCAAAAGCATTGTATAATTCGTGTATATTAAAGCTATTGTAGTCGACAATATCTCACAGCAAAATCAGAAGGACATAAATACAATTAAATAAGATAAAGGTGAAAGATATATTCAACTGATTTTGGAATTATGCTTATGATTTATCCTCTAATTGATACGATCGATTAAGATGGATAATGATTTAAGAGACTGAAGTCAGAAATTATCTATAGTCCTATTGAGATACAAATCAAATATTGATTCTGTAATTTGTACGCATAATTTTTATATAAATAATATTTATTAATTATAATTAATTAAAATTTTAATAATATTAAGAATAGATTTAATAATAATAATATTAGTTTTATCAAATAATACTAAAAATGATATTAATAATAATAATATAACAATTTAATTGTACTAAATTACATATATATAATATTAATAATACTGATATTAATAATATTTATGAGAGTAATAATATTTATATGACAATTCTGTTTTAACTTCTATCATATATTAATTATGTAATATTTAATAATCATATAATAATTTATTATTTATAAATTTTATATATTTTTACAATATACATATAATAATAATTATCTATGGAAATCATATATATATATATATATATATATATATATATATATATATATATATATGATTTATTTTAAAATACACTTAATTATTTTGTATCTTATTTTACATACTTAATTCTACTGGTTAATTAGTATTTTATTATTTTATATATACACATGTATTTATTTATATATATATATATACACACACACATTTATTTATAAACAATTGTTCGTGAATCATCGGAAATAGTCAAGGGTTAAATGATTCCATTTAATAGTTCAAAAATTTTGAGACTTGGTCTAACAGACTTTGCTTATCGTGTCAAAATCATATAAAGATTAAGTTTAAATTTGATCAGAAATTCCCGGGTCGTCACAGTACCTACCCATTAAAGAAATTTCGTCCCGAAATTTGAGTGGGGTGGTCATGGCTAACAATAGAAATGTTTTCATGACGAATATAAGTTGATGAATAGAGTTTTATCATTATTGAGTAATATGGATAAAACAATTCGATTATTCGAAGCGTATGAATGAAGTTATCACAAAAGAGTGAAATGAGTAAATGCAGGTTCGTCTTAACCAGTGACGTAGTCATGGTTGAATTTAGAAAATAAGATTCGTCTTAACTTTTGACGTCGTCTTGGTTGAATTCCGAAATTCAAGGAATTTAAAGAAAATCTTCGAAATCTAAAAGATTTGATTCTTTGGCGAATAAGGAAATTAAGATCTCTATAATTAAATACGGTGATCTGCCTTGATTACTCTGTCTGATATTTCTATTATAAATTAAATTCTTCCGTTCCTTTAGTTTCCACCACTTCTATACCTTCTTTCTCAGTTCATATATCCAAAAGATTATAATAATGCTTAATCCGGTTCTAATCCTTGTTCTTATTCTGACTATCGCAATGATCGTTCTTCTTTTCCAATTACCACCGGAGGAATCTGTTTTCTTCTACTTCGCTCTTGAGGTTATAATGTTTCTAATTCTCCCTTGTCTTTATGTTGTGATAAACATTAATATACACGGTTTGTAAATTCCTGTGTTTGTGATCGGCTTTACATTTTTCTTTATTTTTCGGAGCTCCATGCTCTTGTTTTCTCTTCCCGACTTTAAGTCAAGCGAATAATGGTCCAGGATTTGTAGATACGAATTGCGGTATGAACATAGTTAATGTTCTAAGAAGGATATTGTAATGGCACAATTTTGATTTGTATACTTACCAGAATATACAAAAAATAGAATTATCAAGAAGATATGTTCTTAATATGTTTATAGATTAGATAGAATGTAAGAGTCGTGTAAATGGCACATGATGACGTTATAGTCTGTGAATCATCACGTCCCATTAGAAACTCAACATGACTTACTGTAATATAATCACGTTGATCAAGTGTCATTATATTATACTAACTCATGCTTCAGTTTCCAATACTACTTCAAAAACATTCATATTTTAAATTTGAATTTTTCGGAATTTAGAAACTAAAACAGTTTCCTTTCTGATGTAACACTGATATTGCGAAGAGATAAATGATTTCAGATAAGAATAGTTATGAAAATATCTTCAGAAATATCGAGGATATTTATAATGAAAGATACGATGATATCTTAGAATTTTTAATATCGATGAATGATGAAGAAGACTTGTCCGTAAAGGTTTAGAGTCAGGAGCAAGGTATTCATTAACGACTTCAGCAGATACTGAATTATTTGGATTCTTTTAAGGTAGATTTAGTCTTTGTGATTTGTCCACAGCCTCCTTCATGGCTTGCTTAATTCGTTTTCCAGTTCCAACATTTCTGAGCTTTGTCAACATACTATTCTTTATCATCAAACTCTTGACTGTTAAGGCAGTCTTCAGTTTTCACTGCTTCATTAGCTTTTTCAAAATTCAGAGAACTGATTCGTAAACTGGGTGCTTTTCAGAGTTTCGGAATGGAAGATCTTGATTCTAAGAGATAAATGTTATATGTATACATATATCGGTTGATGTAGAAATGCTGCGAGATTCAAAATACTGATTGCTGATTTCTGGTAATTGGTATGACAATTCTCGTTACAAGATGCGGATGAGTATATGATAGTATTTTAAATGAACAAATATAATGGTTTCTTGGAGAGACTCAAGCCAATGAGTAATGAAGTTGCTGGTAAGTTTACCGCTAATGTGATGGGATATAAACGGTTCTTCGGTAATGATGACGAAAAGCAAACTTATATATCAAGGTTATAATAAGGCTTATTCGAATGAAAGTCGAAGTTGACTTGCTGAAGCTGTGACAAAATTGGCTAATTTGAAAAAGAGTTGCAATGTTATTTTCGGTAATAACAATGCCAAAGGAGCTAACACAGACACGTGTTAAATGTTTACTCAGGTTCTGAGTGTTTTCAGGTGCATAACTATATGCATCAATCTTTTCTTCCGTAGATGAAGTGCAATTTGTTCATTCTCTCGATTGTGGTATTTTCAAGAATCATGAAAGGTTTGAACGCAGATTGTAATCGTCAAGATATAAATGAGGTTGGAGATGAAATCAAGTGGCAAACTTGAAGAAATGTTTAGTTTTATATGTTATAATCAATATTTTAATTCATTTTAATTATCCATTGTTATTAGTCCACAGTCGATAGTCCACAGTTGACAGTCCAATAATTCATATATAGTTTAATATATATAATTCGAATTAATTAATACGTATCGTGACCCATGTACATGTCTCAGACTCGATCACAACTCAAAGTATATATATTATTATAGAATCAACCTCAACCCTGTATAGAGAACTCGATCATTACTGCATATAGAGTGTCTATGGTGATTCCAAATAATATATATATATGCATCGATATGATATGTCAAAACCTTGTATACGTGTCCCGATATTTAAAGAGCGTAAAATAAATAACAGAAATTAAATGACGTTAAATAAAGTGCGTAAAATAAATAACAGAAATTAAATGACGATAAATAAAATTGCGAGAATGTAAATTGCGATAATTAAATTGCGATAAATAAAATGTAATCAGTTAGCTAGGAACAATTAGCTAGGAACAGTTAGCGTGGATTCTTAACAAAATTCCTCATAGTTAATTTGTCTGTTTCTAATAAATTTTATTTTGTCAAATGTTTTCTTCATTATGCCACTTGTTGAATTATGATAGGTCAAAATCCAAATATGAAATTGAATAAAAATGGTTATTAGGCGGTGAACGGATACGTATACCTGTGGATGCAACTAGGATAGTAAATGACCGTTGAATCAGATTCGAAGAACGTACAATGTAACTTATTAATGTGAAATCTTAAATATCCCTCGGGTATTACCTACCCGTTAAAATATTTTCACCATTAGCAGTTTGTACGAAATAATTTTTAATTACAATCTTTATGAAAATATATATACATATATATTTCTTCAGATGTAATCATGGATTTAATGAGTTAATATAATATTAAACTCATTTGATTTACCATTAGAACAATAGTATATAATATCTAAAACATTAGAGATTACATAATCTCCATGAAGAACGAAGATAATTGATGTAGAACGATACGTAGAACGATGATTATACTCGAGGTACAGAATAAGATGTTGAGGCATGAATTATTGATGGTACTGGTGCTATTATTGATGGTACTGTTGGTGCCAGTGATGTTGCTGAAGCTGGTAAATTTTGCACCATATTCTCCAAATTTATTAATCGAGTGCGAAGCTCGTTGACTTCTTCCATTACTCCAAGATGATTGTCGGTCGGAACGAACGGATGAATAAGGTTTTAGAATTTTAGATAGAATATAATCGTAGCGAGATATTCGGGAAATGAGTGAGAAAATAGTATCTCGAACAGGTTCGCCGGTAAGTGCTTTCAGGTTCACCGCCAAGAGGTGAATTTGGTGGATGGAAAGGGTCGCCTTCTTCGCGTCTCCATTGTTTAAGTCGACTACGAACTCATCAGATGAATTGGGGATGGCTGATTGGTTGATTCATTCTGGTTATACTGCTTTCGAAGTTCGAGTGGAAATCCATATCGGAATAGCTGTCGGAATAACTATCGGAATAACTATCGGAATCTGAGGGACTCGAACTGGTTGAGGGATTCATCTCGTACGATCAGATGAAGGATTTTCGATAAGAAATAGATTATACGATGTAGATTAGTACTCTGCAATACATAATTTACATATGCATATATAATACTAAAATCCCATAAGTTACGGTGGAATCTACGGAAGTTGTCAGACAAAGTCTACAGTAACAGATATGCTAAGATAAGAATTTATCTATACACTGTCTATACAATAGAGGCAGTAAGACGTGTCTAGACTAAGAATGATAAGCAGGTAATTTCCTAAGGATGATAAGCAGATGATTTTTGACACGAAATGATAAGCAAAACTTTTGACATGCAGACACGGTCGAAGTTCAGACTCACTAATGCATCCTAACAACTATCAGTTAGATACACTAATGCAAGACCTGGTTCGCTAAGACCACTGCTCTGATACCAACTGTAGGGACCCGTCCTAATCCATCCGGACAAAGTCCACATCGATTATAAACGATTCACATTAGTTGATTTCATCGCGAGGTACTTGACCTCTATATGATACATTTTACAAACATTTCATTCGTTTTTAAAAAACAAACTTTCATTTACATCGAAAGTTGACGACATGCATACCCATTCATAATATATCCATCTATAATTGACTTAATAATAATCTTGATGAATTCGACGACTCGAATGCAACGTCTTTTGAAATATGTCATGAATGACTCCAAGTAATGTCTCTAATATGAACAAATGCACAGCGGAAGATTTCTTTCATACCTGAGAATAAACATGCTTTAAAGTGTCAATCAAAAGGTTGGTGAGTTCATTAGTTTAACATAAATAATTATTTCCATCATTTTAATAGACCACAAGATTTCATATTTCCATTTCTCATAAATATACATCCCATACATAGAGACAAAAATATCATTCATATGGATTGAACACCTGGTAACCGACATTCACAATATGCATATAAGAATATCCCCATCATTCCAGGATCCTCCTTCGGACATGATATAAATTTCGAAGTACTAAAGCATCCGGTACTTTGGATGGGGCTTGTTGGGCCCGATAGATCTATCTTTAGGATTCGCGTCAATTAGGGTGTCTGTTCCCTAATTCTTAGATTACCAGACTAAAAAGGGGCATATTCGATTTAATAATCCAGCCATACAATGTAGTTTCATTTACTCGTGTCTATTTCGTAAAACAGTTATAAAAATTGCGCATGTATTCTCAGCCCAAAAATATAAAGGGTAAAAAGGCAAATGAAACTCACCTAATGTATTTTGTAGTAAAAATATATACGACTATATTGAACAACGCAGGGTTGACCTCAGTTTCACGAACCTATATCAGTTATTTATATTAAAACATATAATAATATTCAGATAAGTTTATATATACTACTTATATAATATTCTTACTTAGTTTTAAACAGTAATGTATTTATTATGTCAAATGTTATATATATCTATATGTTATTTTTATATTAACCTGGAAAATTAGATATACATGTAATAGTTATATTTTTATATAAATATCTCTTATTAGTTAAATAATTATTATAATACCTATATAATAATAATAATACTGATAAAAGTATTAATAATAATGTTAAAAATAGTAATAATAATGATATATATAATAATAATGATAATAAAAATAAATTAAGTTTTATATAATAATAATAATAATATTTGTGATAATAATAATATTAATGATAATAATATTACTTTTACTAATAGTAATAGTAATAGTAATAGAAATAGTAATAGTAATAGAAATAGTAATAATAATAATAATAATAATAATAATAATAATAATAATAATAATAATAATAATAATAATAATAATAAAAATAAGAAATGAAATACTACCTTAAAAAGCTTCTCAAAAAAAAAAAAAAATTGCCACAGACCGGGCTCGAACCCAAGACCTCTCGTTCACCCAACAAACATTCGAACCAGCTGAACCATTCGATTTTTATGTTTAAACTCCAGACCCAAAATGTTTAACCGTATTATTTCTATCCTTCTTGTTCTCCGTAAATTTACACAGGCCTAAACCATCTTAATCATCATCACTTTATGATCATAATCATAATCTTTAATATTATCATCATCCATTATCTTTAACACATAAAATCACAATTATCGGTTTCGTTTACTTCTCATCATCACTTTGATCATCTTTATTGTTCTCATCAACGCTTCTCATCATTATCAATTTAATCAAAACATCCATTATCATTATCATGTTTATCATCATAACATTTCGAATTCATTACTCGCCATTATCATAAACGATCTTGGTTTCATCATAAAATCACAAACTTGATTATCCTAATTAATATAGTGTTCGGCAAAAAAAAAAAAAAAAATGAATCAAGGCATCAAATCAGTGCTTAACAAATCACGGATTAAATTGGAGAGAAGGGAAAATGGTGACCCAAGAAGGATTTTAGTCGGCTTCTTTTTCCTTTAACAAATTTGTGGGGTTGTCCACTCTATAATTGTCGGCCCAGAAAACAACTAAAGTAGTAACACTCGAGTAATATAGGTGGGTTTATGGAACTTGGGTCTTGTCAAAACAATAAAACGGAACAAAGAAAAATGGTGGCAGTGGTTATACGTATTCGAATATAACTAAAAAAAAAAAATTATCGACTTGAAACTCAAACAGATGGGAGTTGCAGTTATGATGTCGGTTATTAGCTGTAACAGAAAACAATTTTTTTAGCAGCGAGTAGTAAACAAACGGCCCAAAGCAGGAACTGAACTATCGTTCACGAATTTGAATCATAGGATTCGAAACAGAAAGCAGAACCGTCCCTATCTAATTGTTTTTATTATCATCATTATGTACCCCATAATCCACAATCATAATTGCTAGAATTTCGGTTCCCATATTACTGAATTATATAATGCACCGTAACATAGACTTTTAACAAAAAAAAAAAATCGAGTAGAGGAGGTGGAGTTGTCGGCCACAAGAGAGTAAAGCATTCACCTTGCCTTTACTATGCTTTCAACATTATCTTTATATTTATTTCCCTGTAAACGTTTGGAAGGAAAAAAAATACGCAGATTCAAGAGTAAACGGGTTGGGTTTGGTGAGGTAATTTGTGACTGTAGAAAGGAACAGATAAGAAAGGTGATGGATTTCGTTCCTTTAATAAACCAAGGATGATGATAGTTGTTTAATGGTTTGTTGGTTCTTCCCGTAGCAAACAGAAATGAGTAGCAGCTTGTGGGGTGAAAGTTCATAGTTGTTTGGTTTAGTTCACGTTCAAGAAGGATTAGAAAGAGAGTGGTGAAATGGTACGGTTTAAGATGGTGAAGGTGTTTTGTTTGGTGGTTGAAAAACAGCAACTAAGGCGATGATTAAATGACAGTTGTATTTTATAATGATAATGGATAAGGAAAGGACTTAATCAAAAGCATTGTATAATTCGTGTATATTAAAGCTATTGTAGTCGACAATATCTCACAGCAAAATCAGAAGGACATAAATACAATTAAATAAGATAAAGGTGAAAGATATATTCAACTGATTTTGGAATTATGCTTATGATTTATCCTCTAATTGATACGATCGATTAAGATGGATAATGATTTAAGAGACTGAAGTCAGAAATTATCTATAGTCCTATTGAGATACAAATCAAATATTGATTCTGTAATTTGTACGCATAATTTTTATATAAATAATATTTATTAATTATAATTAATTAAAATTTTAATAATATTAAGAATAGATTTAATAATAATAATATTAGTTTTATCAAATAATACTAAAAATGATATTAATAATAATAATATAACAATTTAATTGTACTAAATTACATATATATAATATTAATAATACTGATATTAATAATATTTATGAGAGTAATAATATTTATATGACAATTCTGTTTTAACTTCTATCATATATTAATTATGTAATATTTAATAATCATATAATAATTTATTATTTATAAATTTTATATATTTTTACAATATACATATAATAATAATTATCTATGGAAATCATATATATATATATGATTTATTTTAAAATACACTTAATTATTTTGTATCTTATTTTACATACTTAATTCTACTGGTTAATTGGTATTTTATTATTTTATATATACACATGTGTTTATATTTATATATATATATATATACACACACACACACACATTTATTTATAAACAATTGTTCGTGAATCATCAGAAATAGTCAAGGGTTCAATGATTCCATTTAATAGTTCAAATATTTTGAGACTTGGTCTAACAGACTTTGCTTATCGTGTCAAAATCATATAAAGATTAAGTTTAAATTTGGTCAGAAATTCCCGGGTCATCACAGAAATGTCCCGTTCATATTGATTATACACGTTCCATATTAATTGATTTCGTCACGAGGTTTTGACCTCTATATGAGACGTTTTTCAAAGACTGCATTCATTTTTAAAACAACCACAACCTTTATTTTATCTATAAAGGTTTAAAAAGCATTACGTAGATTATCAAATAATGATAATCTAAAATATACCATTTACACATGACCATTACATAATGGTTTACAATAAGAATATATTACATCAAAAATAAGTTTCTTGAATGCAGTTTCTACATAATATCTGATAGTGCTCCAAATGAACATATATTTAGTAGCAGTTTCCTATTGTAAGTTGTAATCGTTTATATTAAATAAGTGCGAAGACAAAAGGCGAAAACGAAGATTTGAAGACACAAACGTCCAAAAAGCTCAAATGTACAAGATACAATTCAAAAGGTTCAATTTATTGATAAGAAACGTCTAAAAATGACAAGAGTACAAGTTACAAAACGCAAAGTACACGATATAAAATAGTACGCAAGGACGTTCAAAAATCCGGAATCGGGACATGAGTCAACTATCAACGCCCGACGCAACGGACTAAAAATTACAAGTCTACTATGCACAAGAATATAATATAATATATAAATAATTATATTAATTATTTATATTTTATATTTATATATAAATTATGTCGACAAGCAAGGTTCCAAAATTATGTGAGCTGGATTTTCAAACTCCACGACTCGCGGAGTTTGCAGGCTTAAAACTCCACGACTCGCGGAGCTGTCAGAAATTAAAACACCTATAAAAGGCCATGCATTCTACCGAGTAAATATAATAAAGACAATAATAATAATACTCTGTAAGATATAATAAATAAATATATATATATACATATATATATATATATATATATATATATATATATATATATATATATATATATATATATATATATAGTATAGGGTAGTTTTATATTAGATTAGTTCGGGTTATGTAAAGGTTATTTTACGGGTTTTTGAAGTCGAAATTCTGTCCGTGTAACACTACGCGATAAATACTCAATGTAAGTTATGTTCTCCTTTTTAAATTAATGTCTCGTACTTAAGTTATTATTATGCTTATTTGAGCCAAAGTAATCATGATGTTGGACTAAATATTAAAGACGGGGTAATTGGGCTTTGTACCATAATTGGGGTTTGGACAAAAGAACGATACTTGTGAAAATTAGACTATGGGCTATTAATGGGCTTTATATTTGTTTAACTAAATGATAGTTTGTTAATTTTAATATAAAGATTTACAATTACTGTCTCGTATAGGGTAGTTTTATATTAGATTAGTTCGGGTTATGTAAAGGTTATTTTATGGGTTTTTGAAGTCGTAATTCTGTCCGTGTAACACTACGCGATAAATACTCAATGTAAGTTATGTTCTCCTTTTTAAATTACTGTCTCGTACTTAAGTTATTATTATGCTTATTTGAGCCAAAGTAATCATGATGTTGGACTAAATATTAAAGACGGGGTAATTGGTCTTTGTACCATAATTGGGGTTTGGACAAAAGAACAACACTTGTGGAAATTAGACTATGGGCTATTAATGGGCTTTATATTTGTTTAACTAAATGATAGTTTGTTAATTTTAATATAAAGATTTACAATTGGATGTACCTATAAATAACCATATACACTCGATCGGACACGATGGGTGGGGTATTTATATGTACGAATAATCGTTCATTTAACCGGACACGGGAATGGATTAATAGTCTATGGAATTATTAAAACAGTGGTGAAATTATGTACAAGGACACTTGGCATAATTGATAACAAAGTATTAAAACCTTGGGTTACACGCAGTCGATATCCTGGTGTAATTATTAAACAAAGTATTAAAACCTTGTTACAGTTTAAGTCCCCAATTAGTTGGAATATTTGACTTCAGGTATAAGAATAATTTGACGAGGACACTCGCACTTTAAATTTATGACCGATGGACTGTTATGGACAAAAACCAGACGGACATATTAAATAATCCAGGACAAAGGACAATTAACCCATGGGCATAAAACTAAAATCAACACGTCAAACATCATGGTTACGGAAGTTTAAATAAGCATAATATATTTTATTTCATTTTTCCTCGTACTTTTATTTATTGTCATTTTAATTATTGTCATTTATTTTATATTGTTATTTAAATATCGTCATTTACTATACGCTTCGCTTAAAATATAAATCGACAAACCGGTCATTAAACGGTAAACCCCCTTTTATATATTATTATATATAATTATATATATTTTGTACAAATATAGTTGTTTAAAAATATAGTGCGCAATAAGCCCGCTCCCTGTGGAACGAACCGGACTTACTAAAAACTATACTACTCTACGATTAGGTACACTGCCTATAGTGTTGTAGCAAGGTTTAGGTATATCCCATTTGTAAATAAATAATTAAAACTTGTGTAATTTGTAACGTATTTCGTAGTAAAATATAGTACTATCACGTACCCCCACGCTACCACATCAAGTTTTTGGCGCCGCTGCCGGGGACTCGGCGAAACGCTATATTTTTAATTTATTTTTGTATAAATATATTTATATATATTTTTAGAAAAACAATATAAAATTAAAAAAAAAACACGTTTTTCAAACTCCACGACTCGCGGAGTTTGCAGTCTTAAAACTCCACGACTCGCGGAGACACCCTGACAGGCGCACCCAGGAACCCTACTTCGCATTTATTACGGAATAATATTAGTTATTATTATTTTAAAACCCTAATTAGGTTTAATTGATTTAATATTTAAATTTTAGTTTTAATTAAATTTGTAATAATTACTTTTAATTAGTTTTATTATAAATAAAAATTAATACTTTTATAAAATAATAAAGATAAAAATAATATTTTTATAAAAATTGTACTTTTTACAACTTTAAGTTTATTTTTATTTGTTTTTAGCATAATATTTGTATTTTTATTGTTCGTAGCTAGTTTTAAATTTAGTATTTTGCCGTAGCTTATTTTTATTTCTAGATTTTTAGGCTTTGCCGTAAAATCCCTTAAGTGCTTTTTCTTTAGATTAATATTTAGGCGCTTTAGAATTTTACTACGCCGTTTTAAATTTTAGTGCCTTTTAAGTTATTGCCGTTTTGGATATAGAATTCCTGTAAGCTTTAATACCTTTAGGCGTAACTTTTAGATTTAATTTTTAGACTTTTAAGTTTCGACGTTTTTCTTTCTTATTTTTATTTTTCGACTTTTTTCGACGCGCACTCTTTTTCTTTCTTATTTCTCGACACGCTAGTTTTTAGGACTTAGAAATTTTCTCTATTTCTTCTCTAAAATTTCAAAACGAAAAATTATTTTAAGCGGTTAAATTGATAGACATCCAAATTTTCTGCTTTGTAGTCATAGTTGGATTTTTTAGTGGCTGAGTTGTGAGCTTCCGATTTAAAGGGTTCTGGCTCCTTGCTGCATCTATTGGCTATTCGAAACGTGGGCAAAAGCAGAAAAGTCTATTAATTGGACAACTTATATAAGTTTTTCTATTTTTATAACTAATAGGATAATTAAAATTTGGTAATAAGCGCATTATGAAAAGTCTCGAAGATATTTTGGAAACTCTTTATGAAATACAAAATCAATACTCTCAACCGAGTGTTGATGACAATTCGATCAGTCAATCTTGGATCACGAACGACGAAACAATAACTGGTTGTGAAATCTGTAGAGATTATCACTCAACATGGGAATGTTATTATTACGTTCCTATGGAAAATTACGCACCCACGGAACCCGAATGGAATGATTATGAAGAATACAATTCAAATTGGGATTATTCCCAAGAATATTTCCAAACTCAACAACCAGTAGACGAGGAAAATTACGTGTCTGAAAATTTATTAGACAATATGAAAATCAAACTCGAAGAACTCAATGCTCAAAATGAACAAATGAGAGAGTTTGTAAACCGGCAAGCTGAAACTCTATCAGACTACACACCTGTTGATCTGAGGAGTATTGTGCAAGAAAATCTCATATCATCGAATTTTGATGAATTCGAGAGCTCCGAAATCACCAACTATCCCGATGATACTTTTTATTCAATTTTACCAATTTCACAACATATCGACACATTAGCCTCTATGGATGAAGAAGAAGTAAGGGTGACAAATTGGTACTCTTGGGAAAACGATAACGTTGAAAATTTTACCCCCAATACCAAAGTGGTGGGACCGATAAGTACCGTTAATGAAGAAGAATCTACTTCGATCCCGAAATTCACCATTCCACAACCTTCCAACCCAATATTCTCAATAGATGAGTCATCTATCGAAGATGAACTACGAGCTGTAATAGATAATGACACCTCAGATTTCACCCAATTGGGTAATAGAGGTGAAACCTTTAATCCCGAGATTAAAAGGAAGGAAATGTTAGGAATTGTCCACCCTATAATATGTATGTCGGTGTATATCGATCCATTTGACCAAGAACCAGAAAAGAGACATATCCATTTACTAAAAGCTACACTTAAAAAAAAGAATTAAGTAGTGACGATCGGGTGAGTCTAAACTTTAAACCCATTGATATATTATACACCACCCGAGATGTAAATAACTGGCTCACTATTTTAATTCGTGGAACTTATTCTACTGACTTCACATGTCGTCAGCTAAGTATGGGGAAGTCTAACCCCACTTAATGTTAAATTAGGGGTTCGAGTTAGTGCATAACTCGTTAATAAAAATGCATGATTAGGGTAAAAGACGCTTTTTCAAATATTAGTAAACAGTTCAGAAAAGCATCCGTTTTTGAAAAAAAGCATGTGTGATAAAACAAGAAGGAATGAACGATGAGGCGCGCCATCTATCATTCGACGAGCTTTATAATTACAAACTGGGTATTTTCAATCACTTTTCTACACTAATCACCCTCATGAATTTATAATTAGAGTCTGATTTCATGCTAATGAGGGCATTGCATGATCTCAAGTGTGGGGAAGGGTTATAAATTCTCTCGGGTTTACACTTCGTTTTATTTGCCAAATTTTGTGAAAATTTAAAAAAATTTCAACTAAATGAATTCAAAATCATGTTTATACATATTTATGAACGATGAAAACTAGGTGTTAATACCGAAATTATCGTTACCTCGGAAAGGACATAAATTGAGAAACACCCTAAAACGCTTGAATTCATTTAAAATGGAATAAAGGAGAATAAAAAGGCAAAGAAAGAAACTAAGTGTGGGGAGAATGTACCTAGTTATTCAATTAAAAACTATCTAGCACATATTTCTGTAAAGTTTATTGCAGGTGCTTTTGTTTTGGACTAAATTAACTATTTTACCCGATGAAAGAAAAGAAAAGATGGATCTACACGATGAATCAATTCCATCATTAAAAGGAAGTAAAGTCTTCCGAAAAAGACACGCGCTTCTTGATTTAGGTCAAGAAGTTGTCGTCCAGACCAGTTGTAGGTTGACGAAAAATCTAGAAAAGTCATCTCTAAAATCAGCAGGAAATCCACGGACTTCAGCATCAAACAGGGTCGCCAAGTGGTCAGATTTATCCTAACCATGAGAAGGATTTATCTCGTACAATGGGGGGACACCGTGCAAATTAGCTTGATAAGACTAATGAATCAGATCCCCAGAAAGGATAATCTCCTTAAAGATTAAAAATCAGCTTTTAAGCCTGATATTACTCAATTCTTGAGATTGACCTTAAAGATTGAGAATTACAAACTCATGGAATTCAATGATATCTAAACTCGAGCTTGAACGAGAAAATATTTTGATCAAAATTACAAACCGATTTGTTTTCTGAAAACCTATTTTCAATGCGTTCATTACCATTGAACATAAAATCCTAGGAATTCACCTGGAATTCATTAGGTCACCTGAACCAAATCGGGTGTCAACCGTAAGAACGGTGGTTGCATAGCATGGTCGGAGACAGGACCTTGTGCCAGACCGAAAAATCATAGGATGATCTTTACTATTGCTCCTACAAAGGATAGTACTAGCATCCGACACGTTTATAGACCATAATTAAAAGCATGTCATTAGACATTGCCTTAACAGTTTCTTGTTCATCGCTTTCCTTTACAACCGGACGGTAGTTTACCGAAAGGTAATATACGGGACAAGTAAACTGGACGTGTTGCTTTCCTAATACAAGGTTAGCAAGTGGGTGACACAAAACCATAAGTTTTGAGCTAAAATTTTCAAATCTGAAACCCACAAAACCCACAAAAATATTTTGCAACACCGGTGAAGGGTTATTCCGGAAAACTTATCTAGGGTAAAAGCTAGATTAAATTTTCAAAAAGATCAAATGTTTCCTTGAGGATCTACATTTTCATAGTCATGTGGGACTGTAAACCACATCGTTACTATCATTGTTTATACCGCCGTATCAAAATCACTGATGTATAAAGTGTGAAGAATAAAGAAGTGATTCGTGTGATTTAATTTTAAAGTTCTGTATTGCTTGAGGACAAGCAACGTTCAAGTGTGGGGATATTTGATAGTGCTCCAAATGAACATATATTTAGTTGCAATATCCTCTCAATATGTAAATTATTTAGTTGTAATTTTCCTATTGTAAGTTGTAATCGTTTATATTAAATAAGTGCGAAGACAAAAGGCGAAAACGAAGATTTGAAGACACAAACGTCCAAAAAGCTCAAATGTACAAGATACAATTCAAAAGGTTCAATTTATTGATAAGAAACGTCTAAAAATGACAAGAGTACAAGATACAAAATGCAAAGTACACGATATAAAATAGTACGCAAGGACGTTCAAAAATCCGGAATCGGGACATGAGTCAACTATCAACGCCCGACGCAACGGACTAAAAATTACAAGTCTACTATGCACAAGAATATAATATAATATATAAATAATTATATTAATTATTTATATTTTATATTTATATATAAATTATGTCGACAAGCAAGGTTTCAAAATTATGTGAGCTGGATTTTCAAACTCCACGACTCGCGGAGTTTGCAGGCTTAAAACTCCACGACTCGCGGAGTTGTCAGATATCAAAACACCTATAAAAGGCCATGCATTCTGCCGAGTAAAAATATAATAAAGACAATAATAATAATACTCTGTAAGATATAATAAATATATATATATATATATATATATATATATATATATATATATATATATATATATATAGTATAGGGTAGTTTTATATTAGATTAGTTCGGGTTATGTAAAGGTTATTTTATGGGTTTTTGAAGTCGTAATTCTGTCCGTGTAACACTACGCGATAAATACTCAATGTAAGTTATGTTCTCCCTTTTAAATTACTGTCTCGTACTTAAGTTATTATTATGCTTATTTGAGCCAAAGTAATCATGATGTTGGACTAAATATTAAAGACGGGGTAATTGGGCTTTGTACCATAATTGGGGTTTGGACAAAAGAACAACACTTGTGGAAATTAGACTATGGGCTATTAATGGGCTTTATATTTGTTTAACTAAATGATAGTTTGTTAATTTTAATATAAAGATTTACAATTGGATGTACCTATAAATAACCATATACACTCGATCGGACACGATGGGCGGGGTATTTATATGTACGAATAATCGTTCATTTAACCGGACACGGGAATGGATTAATAGTCTATGGAATTATTAAAACAGAGGTGAAATTATGTACAAGGACACTTGGCATAATTGATAACAAAGTATTAAAACCTTGGGTTACACGCAGTCGATATCCTGGTGTAATTATTAAACAAAGTATTAAAACTTTGTTACAGTTTAAGTCCCCAATTAGTTGGAATATTTGACTTCGGGTATAAGAATAATTTGACGAGGACACTCGCACTTTAAATTTATGACCGATGGACTGTTATGGACAAAAACCAGACGGACATATTAAATAATCCAGGACAAAGGACAATTAACCCATGGGCATAAAACTAAAATCAACACGTCAAACATCATGGTTACGGAAGTTTAAATAAGCATAATATATTTTATTTCATTTTTTGTGATGACCCAGAAATTTCTGACCAAATTTAAACTTAATCTTTGTATGATTAACATTTCCGACACGATAAACAAAGTCTGTAAAACTGAATCTCAAAAATTTTGAACTACTTTTATATATTTAAAAACCCTTCGATTGTTTTCGACGATTCGCGAACAATTATATGTAAATAGATACATATATACTATAACTTGAAAAGGTAACAATGTTTTAATTGCATGATACCGTACATTAAACTTATTGGTTTATATATCTAATTGAATATATATGATTTAAGTTATTTTGTAAACGATAGTAACATTCGTTTATTGATTCAATTGATATTCAGATAAGTTAACTAAAGCGTTTAAGATGAACCAGTAAAACACTAATTTGCTACAGTATTTTCAAATTGCTACAGTACCCAAAATGCTACAGTGTTTTCGAAAATTACTATTTGCTACAGTGAAATTGACTTTGCTACAGTGAATTGACTTTGCTACAGTAAACACTATTTTAAAATGTATTTTAACAAATAACGAGATGATGATTTATAGAAGTAAATGACCAAAACATTCGAAAGTTTAAGATATACTATGAGTGGTATAGTTATGGATAATTTAAGGCTATATTTTGACAAAGGTACGTGACACGAAACGTAAAATGCAAGTTTTCTAAATGTACGAAAGGACATTCGAAAAACCTGAACCGGGACATAAGTCAAGTGACGACGTACGACTTATCGGAATGAAAATTACAAGTCAACTATGCATGTGAATTTAATATAATATATAATTAATTATTTAAATTAAATATATTATATATATTATATTAATATAAAATCATGTCGACAAGCTAATTGACAAAAGGTTCTGAGCTGGAAATCTTAGCCATGCGATCGCATGGCTATCCAGTACAAACCCCATGCGATCGCATGGGGTGTAAAAATGGGTCAGGTGCTATAAATTCTCGAGTTTTGGCCAGTTAATCACACACACATACACAAATATACATATTACTCCGTATTTATTTTATTTATTATTATTATTATTATTATTATTATTATTATTAATAAGATTATTATTAATCTTATTATTTTTATTATTAGTATTATTATTTTTGCGATACAAAAATAATAATGTACATAAAATATTACGACGGAGTGCTGTCCAAGTAATTTTCAAAACAAGTTTCCGAGCGAGCTAGAGCTAAGGAAAATATGGGTTATTGTCAAGGAAATTATGGGTAATGTTCGAGGGTATTTTTGTGAATCAAACCTCGTGTTTATCATCTCCGATGCGTCTACGTGCTTTTCTACAATATTGTATATCAATATTAAACAGTGAGTTTCATTACTCCCTTTTTATATATATTTTTGGGCTGAGAATACATGCGACTGTTTATAAATACTGAAAATACTAGATTTATATGCGTGAGTTTCATATGATCCCTTTTACTCAATATATTTTTGGGCTGAGAATACATGCGACTGTTTATAAATACTGAAAATACTAGATTTATATGCGTGAGTTTCATATGATCCCTTTTTCTCAATATATTTTTGGACTGAGAATACATGCACTTTATTTTAAACAATGGACACAAGTACATACTAAATTCTATACTGAGTTTGAACCGAAAATCCCTTAGCTTTGGTAACTAGTAACTGCCAGTTATAAGAACTGGTGGGCGCGAGTAGTAGTATATGGATCCATAGGGCTTGATATCCCCGTCCGAGCTAGAGCACTAGCCTTTTAACGGACGTATGCTAATTGAGAAGCGTACACATTGGTTTGCGTGTATTATTAAGATGATTATACAAAGGGTATAAATTATATACGTTAAGTTTAGTTACAAGGGTGCTCAATTTTGTAGAATATTTTGATAAACGTTTCTGGATGAAACAACTGAAATCTTGTGGTCCACCTTTTATTTAAAACATATTGATAAACGTTTTGAATGATACAACTGGACTTTTGTAATCCACATTGATATACGGATTATGTGTAATATTAAAACTATGAACTCACCAACCTTTGTGTTGACACTTGTTAGCATGTTTATTCTCAGGTTTCCTAGAAGTCTTCCGCTGTTTGCTTAGATGTTAGACAAGCTATGTGCATGGAGTCTTACATGACATATTTTTCAAGGAAACATTGCATTCACCAAATCATCACCATGTATCTTATTTTGACTGCATTGTCAACGGAAGTACTGTTGTAAACTATTATTTATGGTGATTGTCTATATGTAAAAATCATCAGATGTCGAAAACCTTTGATTTAAATATTCATTTATGGTGTGCATTTTCAAAAGAATGCAATGTTTACAAAACGTATCATATAGAGGTCAAATACCTCGCAATGAAATCAATGAATGACGTGTTCGTCCATATGGATTTGGAGCGATCGTCACATTTTTCCTCGTACTTTTATTTATTGTCATTTTAATTATTGTTATTTATTTTATATTGTTATTTAAATATCGTCATTTACTATACGCTGCGCTTAAAATATAAATCGACAAACCGGTCATTAAATGGTAAACCCCCTTTTATATATTATTATATATAATTATATATATTTTGTACAAATATAGTTGTTTAAAAATATAGTGTGCAATAAGCTCGCTCCCTGTGGAACGAACCGGACTTACTAAAAACTATACTACTCTACGATTAGGTACACTGCCTATAGTGTTGTAGCAAGATTTAGGTATATCCCATTTGTAAATAAATAATTAAAACTTGTGTAATTTGTAACGTATTTCGTAGTAAAATATAGTACTATCACCTACCCCCACGCTACCACATCAATATCATACAAGCATGGACTCCAAATCTTGTCCTTATTTTAGTATGCAACAGCGGAAGCTCTTAATAATCACCTGAGAATAAACATGCTTAAAACGTCAACAAAAATGTTGGTGAGTTATAGGTTTAACCTATATATTATCAAATCATAATAATAGACCACAAGATTTCATATTTCAATATACATCCCATACATAGAGATAAAAATCATTCATATGGTGAACACCTGGTAACCGACATTAACAAGATGCATATAAGAATATCCCCTATCATTCCGGGAAATCCTTCGGACATGATAAAAACGAATTCGAAGTACAAAAGCATCCGGTACTTTGGATGGGGTTCGTTAGGCCCAATAGATCTATCTTTAGGATTCGCGTCAATTAGTAGATCGGTTTACTAATTCTTAGGCTACCAAGCAAAAGGAGCTTATTCGGCTTCGATCATTCACCCAATAATGTAGTTTCATTTACTTGTGTCTATTTCGTAAAACATTTATAAAACTGCATGTATTCTCATCCCAAAAAATTAGATTTTAAAAGTGGGACTATAACTCACTTTCACAGATTTTTACTTCGTCGGGAAGTAAGACTTGGCCACTGGTCGATTCACGAACCTATAACAAATATGTACATGTATATCAAAGTATGTTCAAAATATATTTACAACACTTTTAATACATTTTGATGTTTTAAGTTTATTAAGTCAACTGTTCTCGTTAGTAACCTACAACTAGTTGTCCATAGTTAGATGTACAGAAATAAATTGATATATATATATATTATCTTGAATCAATCCACGACCCAGTGTATACACGTCTCAGGCTAGATCACAACTCAAAGTATATATATTTTTGGAATCAACCTCAACCCTGTATAGCTAACTCCAACATTACTGCATATAGAGTGTCTATGGTTGTTCCAAATAATATATATAGATGGGTCGATATGATATGTCAAAACATTTGCATACGTGTCTATGGTATCCCAAGATTACATAATATATTAGAATAAATGTATAATACAATATAAGTTAGCTAGGATATGATTAATATAGATTTGTTACCAATTTTCACGTAGCTACAACAAGCAAAAATATCTAATCTTGTTTTACCCATAACTTCTTCGTTTAAATCCGTTTTGAGTGTTTCAAGTTGCTATGGTTTCATATTGAACTTAAGTTTATGAATCTAAACAGAAAAATATAAGTTTATAGTCGGAAATATAGGTTACAAGTTATTTTTGTAAAGGTAGTCATTTCAGTCGAAAGAACGACGTCTAGATGACCATTTTGGAAAACATACTTCCACTTTGAGTTTAACCATGATTTTTGGATATAGTTTCATGTTCATAAGGAAAATCATTTTCCCATAAGAAAAACTTTTAAATCAAAGTTTATCATAGTTTTTAATTAACTAACCCAAAACAGCCCGCGGTGTTACTACGACGGCGTATATCCGGTTTTACGGTGTTTTTTGTGTTTTCAGGTTTTAAATCATTAAGTTAGCATATCATATAGATATAGAACATGTGTCTAGTTGATTTTAAAAGTCAAGTTAGAAGGATTAACTTTTGTTTGCGAACAAGTTTAGAATTAACTAAACTATGTTCTAGTGATTTCAAGTTTAAACCTTCGAATAAGATAGTTTTATATATATGAATCGAATGATATTATGAACATCATTACTACCTCAGGTTTTGTGGATAAACCTACTGGAAATGAGAAAAATAGATCTAGCTTCAAAGGATCCTTGGATGGCTTGAAAGTTCTTGAAGTAGATTCATGACACGAAAACAAATTCAAGTAAGATTTCCACTCGAAATAAGATTATTATAGTTATAGAAATTGAAACAAAGTTTGAATATGAGTATTACCTTATATTAGAAAAATATCTTACTATAAATAAGAAATATTTCTTGAGGTTGGATGATCACTTTACAAGATTGGAAGTAAGCTAGCAAACTTGAAAGTATTCTTGATTTTATGAAACTAGAACTTATAGAATTTATGAAGAACACTTAGAACTTGAAGATAGAACTTGAGAGAGATCAATTAGATGAAGAAAATTGAAGAATGAAAGTGTTTGTAGGTGTTTTTGGTCGTTGGTATATGGATTAGATATAAAGGATGTGTAATTTTGTTTACATGTAAATAAGTCATGAATGATTACTAATATTTTTTGTAATTTTATGAGATATTTCATGCTAGTTTCCAAATGATGGTTCCCACATGTGTTAGGTGACTCACATGGGCTGCTAAGAGCTAATCATTTGAGTGTATATACCAATAGTACATACATCTAAAAGCTATGTATTGTACGAGTACGAATACGGGTGCATACGAGTAGAATTGTTGATGAAACTGAACGAGGATGTAATTGTAAGCATTTTTGTTAAGTAGAAGTATTTTGATAAGTGTCTTGAAGTCTTTCAAAAGTGTATGAATACATATTAAAACACTACATGTATATACATTTTAACTGATTCGTTAAGTCATCGTTAGTCGTTACATGTAAATGTTGTTTTGAAACCTTTAGGTTAACGATCTTGTTAAATGTTGTTAACCCATTGTTTATTATATCTAAAGAGATGTTAAATTATTACATTATAATAGATATTATGATATATTAATATATCTTAGTATGATATATATACAGTTAAATGTTGTTACAACGATAATCGTTACATATATGTCTCGTTTCGAAATCATTAAGTTAGTAGTCTTGTTTTTACATATGTAGTTCATTGTTAATACACTTAATGACATGTTTACTTATCATTTATCATGATTAAACATAGTGTATCAATATCTTAATATGATTCATATGTATTTAGTAAGACGTTGTTATAACAATAATCGTTATATATATCGTTTCGAGTTTCTTATTTCAATAAACTCAATTTTTTGTATATAACTCATTGTTAAAATACCTAATGCGATACTTACTTATCATAATATCATGGTAACTATATATATATAATCATATATATGTCATCATATAGTTTTTACAAGTTTTAACGTTCGTGAATCACCGGTCAACTTGGGTGGTCAATTGTCTATATGAAACCTATTTCAATTAATCAAGTCTTAACAAGTTTGATTGCTTAACATGTTGAAAACACTTAATCATGTAAATAACAATTTCATTTAATATATATAAACATGGAAAAGTTCGGGTCACTATAGTACCTACCCGTTAAATAAATTTCGTCCCTAAATTTTAAGCAGTTGGGGGTGTTGACGTATCTTCTGGAAATAAGTGCAGGTATTTCTTCTTCATCTGATCTTCTCATTCCCAGGTGAACTCGGGTCCTCTACGAGCATTCCATCGAACTTTAACAATTGGTATCTTGTTTTTCTTAAGTCTTTTAACCTCACGATCCATTATTTCGACGTGTTCTTCGACGAATTGAAGTTTTTCGTTGATTTAGATTTCGTCTAACGGAATAGTGAGATCTTCTTTAGCAAAACATTTTTTCAAATTTGAGACGTGGAAAGTGTTATGTACAGCCGCGAGTTGTTGTGGTAATTCAAGTCGGTAAGCTACTGGTCCGACACGATCAATAATCTTGAATGGTCCTTTATACCTTGGATTTAATTTCCCTTGTTTACCAAATCGAACAACGCCTTTCCAAGGTGCAACCTTAAGCATGACCATCTCTCCAATTTCAAATTCTATATCTTTTCTTTTAATGTCGGCGTAGCTCTTTTGTCGACTTTGGGCTGTTTTCAACCGTTGTTGAATTTGGATGATCTTCTCGGTAGTTTCTTGTATTATCTCCGGACCCGTAATCTGTCTATCCCCCACTTCACTCTAACAAATCGGAGACCTGCACTTTCTACCATAAAGTGCTTCAAACGACGCCATCTCAATGCTTGAATGGTAGCTGTTGTTGTAGGAAAATTCTGCTAATGGTAGATGTCGATCCCAACTGTTTCCGAAATCAATAACACATGCTCGTAGCATGTCTTCCAGCGTTTTTATCGTCCTTTCACTCTGCCCATCAGTTTGTGGATGATATGCAGTATTCATATCTAGACGAGTTCCTAATGCTTGCTGTAATGTCTGCCAGAATCTTGAAATAAATCTGTCATCCCTATCAGAGATAATAGAGATTGGTATTCCATGTCTGGAGACGACTTCCTTCAAATACAGTCATGCTAACTTCTCCATCTTGTCATCTTATCTTATTGGCAGGAAGTGTGCTGATTTGGTGAGACGATCAACTATTACCCAAATAGTATCAAAACCACTTGCAGTCCTTGGCAATTTAGTGATGAAATCCATCGTAATGTTTTCCCATTTCCATTCCGGGATTTCGGGTTGTTGAAGTAGACCTGATGGTTTCTGATGCTCAGCTTTGACCTTAGAACACGTCAAACATTCTCCTACGTATTTAGCAACATCGGCTTTCATACCCGGCCACCAAAAATAATTCTTGAGATCCTTGTACATCTTCCCCGTTCCAGGATGTATTGAGTATCTGGTTTTATGAGCTTCTCTAAGTACCATTTCTCTCATATCTTCAAATTTTTGTATCCAAATCCTTTCAGCCCTATACCGGGTTCCGTCTTCCCGAATATTAAGATGCTTCTCCGATCCTTTGGGTATTTCATCCTTTAAATTTCCCTCTTTTAAAACTCATTGTTACGCCTCCTTTATTTGAGTAGTAAGGTTAGTGTGAATCATTATATTCATAACTTTTACTCGAATGGGTTCTCTGTCCTATCTGCTCAAGGCGTCGGCTACCACATTTGCCTTTCCCGGGTGATAACGAATCTCAAAGTCGTAATAATTCAACAATTCAATCCATCTGCACTGCCTCATGTTCAGTTGTTTCTAATTAAATATGTGTTGAAGACTTTTGTGGTCGGTGTATATAATACTTTTGACCCCATATAAGTAGTGCCTCCAAGTCTTTAATGCAAAAACAACCGCGCCTAATTCCAAATCATGCGTCGTATAATTCTGCTCGTGAATCTTCAATTGTCTTGACGCATAAGCAATTACTTTCGTTAGTTGCATTAATACACAACCGAGACCTTGCTTTGAGGCGTCACAATATATCACAAAATCATCATTCCCTTCAGGTAATGACAATATAGGTGCCGTAGTTAACTTTTTCTTTAACAATTGAAACGCTTTCTCTTGTTCATCTTTCCATTCAAATTTCTTCCCTTTATGCGTTAATGCAGTCAAGGGTTTTGCTATTCTATAAAAGTCTTGGATGAACCTTCTGTAGTAACCAGCTAGTCCTAAAAACTGGCGTATGTGTTTCGGAGTTTTCGGGGTTTTCCACTTTTCAACTATTTCAATCTTTGCTGGATCCACCTGAATACCTTCTTTGTTCACTATGTGACCGAGGAATTGAACTTCTTTCAACCAAAATGCACACTTTGAAAACTTAGCGTACAGTTTTTCTTTTCTCAGCAACTCTAGCACTTTTCTCAAATGTTCTTCGTGCTCTTGATCATTCTTCGAGTAAATAAGTATGTCATCGATGAAAACAATGACAAACTTGTCAAGATATGGCCCACACACTCGGTTCATGAGGTCCATGAACACAGCTGGTGCGTTAGTCAATCCAAACGGCATAACCATAAAATCGTAATGACCGTAACGCGTCCTAAAAGCAGTCTTTGGAATATCATCCTCCTTCACCCGCATTTGATGATATCCAGAACGTAAATCGATCTTCGAATAAATAGACGAGCCTTGTAGTTGATCAAATAAGTCGTCAATTCTCGGTAGTGGGTAGCGGTTCTTGATGGTAAGTTTGTTCAACTCTCGGTAGTCGATACACAACCTGAATGTACCATCTTTCTTCTTGACAAACAAAACAGGAGCTCCCCATGGTGATGTGCTTGGTCGAATGAAACCACGCTCTAAAAGTTCCTATAACTGACTTTGTAATTCTTTCATTTCGCTGGGTGCGAGTCTGTATGGAGCACGAGCTATTAGTGCAGCTCCTGGTACAAGGTCTATTTGAAATTCAACCGATCGATGTGGGGGTAATCCCGATAATTCTTTCGAAAATACATCGGGAAATTCTTTTGCGACGGGAACATCACTGATGTTCTTTTCTTCAGGTTTAACTTCCTTGATTTGTGCTAGAATGACGTAACAACCTTTTCTTATTAGTTTTTGCGCCTTCAAACTACTAATTAGATTTAATTTCGAGTTGTTCTTTTCTCCGTACACCATTAAAGGTTTTCCTTTTTCACGCATAATGCGAATCGCATTTTTGTAACAAACGACCTCTGCTCTCACCTTTTTCAACCAGTCCATGCCAATTATTACGTCAAAACTCCCTAACTCGACTGGTATTAAATCAATTTTAAACGTTTCATCCCCCAGTTTAATTTCTCTCTCCCGACAAATATTATCTGCTGAAATTAATTTACCGTTTGCTAATTCGAGTAAAAATTTACTATCCAAAGGTGTCAATGGGCAACTTAATTTAGCACAAAATTCTCTACTCATATAGCTTCTATCCGTACCCGAATCAAATAAAACATAAGCAGATTTATCGTCAATAAGAAACGTACCCGTAACAAGCTCCGGGTCTTCCTGTGCTTCTGCCGCATTAATATTGAAAACTCTTCCACGGATCTGCCCATTAGTATTCCCCTGATTCGGGCAATTTCTAATAATGTGGCCCGGTTTTCCACATTTATAACGAACAGCGTTGGTATTACTTGCTCCGACACTATTCGTTTCAGCATTACTTGTTCCGACATTATTTGTTCCTTTAGTTCTGTTAAACTCTGGTCCGTAGACCTCACACTTTATCGCGCTATGACTATTTCTTTTACACCTGTTACAAAATGTCGTGCAAAACCCCTGATGATTTTCTTCACACCTATGACATGGCTATTTTTGGTTTTTGTTGCCATTTTTGTTATTGAGGTTGTTGTTGGGATTGTTATTGTTATTGAAACGGTTATTGTAGTTGTTGTTGTTGGGTTGTTTGTTGTAGTTATTGTTAAGATTGCGGTTATTGTTGCGATTGTTGTTGCGGTTGTTGGGATAGTTGTTGCGATTGTGGTTGTAATTGTTGTTGTTGTTGTACTGGTGACTCTTGTTACCGCTTTCCTCCCACTTCCTCTTGAGTTGTTTTGTGTTGGCTTCTTCGGCCGCCTGCACTTTAATTCTTCCCTCAATCTAATTTATGAGTTTATGAGCCATTCGACTTGCCTTCTGTATAGAAGTGGGCTCATGTGAACTCACATCTTCTTGAATTCTTACTGGTAACCCTTTTACAAATGTGTCGATCTTCTCTTCTTCATCTTCGAATGCTCCCGGACACAATAGGCACAACTCTGTGAATCGACGTTCATATGTGGTAACGTCGAACCCTTGTGTTCGTAACTCTCTAAGTTATGCCTTGAGTTTATTGACTTCGTTTCTAGGACGGTACTGCTCGTTCATCAATTGCTTGAATGCCGACCACGGTAGTGCGTAAGCAGCATTTTATCCTACCTGTTCAAGATAGGTGTTCCACCATGTTAACGCAGTACCTGTGAAGGTATGCGTATCGTACTTAACTTTGTCCTCTTCAGTACACTTACTTATGGCAAACACCGATTTGACTTTCTCGGTCCACCATTTCAATCCAATTGGTCCTTCGGTTCCATCAAATTCCAAAGGTTTGCAGGCAGTGAATTCTTTGTAGGAGCATCCTACATGATTTCTTGCGTCGTTAGCTGCATTGCTAGATTCAGAGTTATTGTTGGTATGTAGCGCAGCCTGTACTGTGGCTATGTTTGCAGCAAGAAAGGTACGAAATTCCTCTTCGCTCATATTCATGGTGTGTCGAGTAGTCGGTGCCATTTCCTTCAAAATAGCCAACTGAATCGAGTTAATCATACAGAATATTAAGAGTAGTCAATAGTATTTCGTAGCATAATATGAACTCATTTATAAAAGCTTTTTCTTCATATTAGCGTTTTATAAGTTTAAATTCGGGTACTACCTACCCGTTAAGTTCATACTTAGTAGCTAATATACAATTCAACTACTACAATTCCATATGAAAAACTGATTATAATAATATATCACATACAAATATTCTTCAAACTTACAACTTCGCTATATTACATATAACATGAAATATAGTACACTTTGATACAGGACAGTTTTGAAGATAAATCTAGTTAATACGCAAGTTGTTCAGCAAAGGAAATAAAGACACGTAATTCATAAGTCCAGAAACAAGTCATGCATTCTGGTTTTACTAAGACGACTTCCCATCCTTGGTCTTGTGGAAAATAACCGTTATGACCATTGGCTAGGCAGCATGTTGTAATGTCGTCAAAAGGACGAGGGTTTCGTAATGTCCAACAGCCCCGTAATAATCTAAAAACCTTGTTTCTCACCCCAACTACTGAATCCGTCACTTGTGGAAAGGTTTTATTTAAAAGCTGCAATCCGATGTTCTTTTTCTCACTTTGGTAAGAAGCGAACATCACTAACCCGTAAGCATAACATACTTCTTTATGTTGCATGTTAGAAGCTCTTTTTAATTCACGAAATCCTATGTTGGGATATGTTGAGTCAAAATATGTGACGATCGCTCCAAATCCATATGGACAATACGTCATTCATTGATTTCATTGCGAGGTATTTGACCTCTATATGATACACTTTGTAAACATTGCATTCTATTGAAAAGGCACACCATAAATGAATATTTAAATCAAAGGTTTTCGACATCTGATAATTTCTACATATAGACAATCACCGTAAATAATAGTTTACAATAGTACTTCCGTTGACAATGCAGTCAAAATAAGATACATGGTGATGATTTGGTGAATGCAATGTTTCCTTGAAAAGTATGTCATGTAAGACTCCATGAACATAGCTTGTCTAACATATAAGCAACAGCGGAAGAATTCTAGTAAACCTGAGAATAAACATGCTAACAAGTGTCAACACAAAGGTTGGTGAGTTCATAGTTTTATTGTTTCATATAATCTGTATGTAAAGGTGAATCACAAGTTTTCAGTTGTTTCATCCAGAAACGTTTATCAAAATATTCTACGAAATTGAGCACCATGGTAACTAAACTTAACGTATATATATTTTATACCCTTTGTATAATCATCTTAATAATACACGCAAACCAACGTGTACGCTTCTCAAATAGCATACGTCCGTTAAAAGGCTAGCGCTCTAGCTCGGACGGGGATATCAAGCCCTATGAATCCATATATAACTACTCGCGCCCACCAGTTCTTATAACCGGCAGTTACTAGTTACCAAAGCTAAGTGATTTTTGGTTCAAACTCGGTGTAGAATTTAGTATGTACTTGTGCCCTTTGCGTTTAAAATAAAGTGCATGTATTCTCAGCCCAAAAATATATATTGCAAAAGCATTTAAAAAGGGAGCAAATGAAACTCACGCATATAAATCTAGTATTTTCAGTATTTATAAACAGTCGCATGTATTCTCAGCCCAAAAATATATTGAGTAAAAGGGATCATATGAAACTCACCTTAGCAGTGAAATGTCCCGTTCTTATTGATTAAAAACGTTCCATATTAATTGATTTCGTTGCGAGGTTTTGACCTCTATATGAGACGTTTTTCAAAGACTGCATTCATTTTTAAAACAAACCATAACCTTTACTTCATAAATAAAGGTTTAAAAAGCTTTACGTAGATTATCAAATAATGATAATCTAAAATATCCTGTTTACACACGACCATTACATAATGGTTTACAATACAAATATGTTACATCGAAATCGGTTTCTTGAATGCAGTTTTTACACAATATCATACAAACATGGACTCCAAATCTTGTCCTTATTTTAGTATGCAACAGCGGAAGCTCTTAGTATTCACTTGAGAATAAACATGCTTTAAACGTCAACAAAAATGTTGGTGAGTTATAGGTTTAACCTATATATATCAAATCGTAACAATAGACCACAAGATTTCATATTTCAATACACATCCCATATATAGAGATAAAAATCATTCATATGGTGAACACCTGGTAACCGACATTAACAAGATGCATATATATAAGAATATCCCCATCATTCCGGGACACCCTTCGGATATGATATAAATTTCGAAGTACTAAAGCATCCGGTACTTTGGATGGGGTTTGTTAGGCCTAATAGATCTATCTTTAGGATTCGCGTCAATTAGGGTGTCTGTTCCCTAATTCTTAGATTACCAGACTTAATAAAAAGGGGCATATTCGATTTCGATAATTCAACCATAGAATGTAGTTTCATGTACTTGTGTCTATTTTGTAAATCATTTATAAAACCTGCATGTATTCTCATCCCAAAAATATTAGATTTTAAAAGTGGGACTATAACTCACTTTCACAGATTTTTACTTCGTCGGAAAGTAAGACTTGGCCACTTCACGAACCTATAACAATATATACATATATATCAAAGTATGTTTAAAATATATTTACAACACTTTTAATATATTTTGATGTTTTAAGTTTATTAAGTCAGCTGTCCTCGTTAGTAACCTACAACTAGTTGTCCACAGTTAGATGTACAGAAATAAATCGATAAATATTATCTTGAATCAATCCACGACCCAGTGTATACGTATCTCAGTATTGATCACAACTCAAACTATATATATTTTGGAATCAACCTCAACCCTGTATAGCTAACTCCAACATTCACATATAGAGTGTCTATGGTTGTTCCGAAATATATATAGATGTGTCGACATGATAGGTCAAAACATTGTATACGTGTTTATGGTATCTCAAGATTACATAATATACAATACAAGTTGATTAAGTTATGGTTGGAATAGATTTGTTACCAATTTTCACGTAGCTAAAATGAGAAAAATTATCCAATCTTGTTTTACCCATAACTTCTTCATTTTAAATCCGTTTTGAGTGAATCAAATTGCTATGGTTTCATATTGAACTCTATTTTATGAATCTAAACAGAAAAGTATACATTTATAGTCGAAAAAATAAGTTACAAGTCGTTTTTGTAAAGGTAGTTATTTCAGTCGAAAGAACGACGTCTAGATGACCATTTTAGAAAACATACTTCCACTTTGAGTTTAACCATAATTTTTGGATATAGTTTTATGTTCATAATAAAAATCATTTTCTCATAATAACAACTTTTAAATCAAAGTTTATCATAGTTTTTAATTAACTAACCCAAAACAGCCCGCGGTGTTACTACGACGGCGTAAATCCGGTTTTACGGTGTTTTTCGTGTTTCCAGGTTTTAAATCATTAAGTTAGCATATCATATAGATATAGAACATGTGTGTAGTTAATTTAAAAAGTCAAGTTAGAAGGATTAACTTTTGTTTGCGAACAAGTTTAGAATTAACTAAACTATATTCTAGTGATTACGAGTTTAAACCTTCGAATACGATAGTTTTATATATGAATCGAATGATGTTATGAACATCATTACTACCTCAAGTTTAGTAGGTAAACCTACTGGGAGTGACAAGAAATGATCTAGCTTCAAAGGATCTTGGATGGCTTGAAAGTTCTTGAAGTAGGATCATGACACAAAAACAAGTTCAAGTAAGATTTTTACTCGAATTAAGATAGTTTATAGTTATAGAAATTGAATCAAAGTTTGAATATGAATATTACCTTGAATAAGAAAGATAACCTACTGTATATAACAAAGGTTTCTTGATCTTAGATGATTACTTGGAATGGATTAGAAAGCTTGGAAGTAAATTAGTAAACTTGAAGGGATTTTTGAAGTGTTCTTGAAGTGTTCTTCCTATGATGATTATAGCTTGATTCTTGAAGTGATTTTTGATGAAGATGATGATTAACTACTGGAAAAATACGTTCATAATAGTGTGTGTGTGTTGAGAGAGAATTAGAAAGAGAATTGGAAGTGAAATGGAGTGAATGATGAGTGGTAATTGGTGAGTGGTGAGTGGGGTTAAAAGGAGTTCTAGTTAGTTGACTAGCTCATGGTAGAAGTTAAAATTGATTAGTCATACATGACATAATCAAGAGTGGAATTGCATGCTAGTTCCTATTGGTATATACTCATAGTAAGTACGTTTTGAAGCTGTGTATAATACGGGTAAGAATACGACTAGAATTCTTGATGAAAGAAAAGAATGGAAAAGTAACTGTAACCATTTTCGTTAAGTATGAGTGTTTTGATATATGTCTTGAAGTCTTCCAAAAGTATTTTAATACATCTAAATACACTACATGTATATACATTTTAACTGAGTCGTTAAGTCATCGTTAGTCGTTACATGTAAGTGTTGTTTTGAAACCTTTAAGTTAACGATCTCAATTAATGTTGTTAACCCATTGTTTATTATATCTAATGAGATGTTAAATTATTATATTATCATGATATTATGATATATTAATATATCTTAATATGATATATATACATTTAAATGTCGTTACAACGATAATCGTTACATATATGTCTCGTTTCGAAATCCTTAAGTTAGTAGTCTTGTTTATATGTATATAACTCATTGTTAATATACTTATGGAGATACTTACTTATCATAATCTCATGTTAACCATATGTATATCCATATATATATCGTCATGTCGTTTTTACAAGTTTTAACGTTCGTGAATCGCCGGTCAACTTGGGTGGTCAATTGTCTATATGAAACATATTTCAATTAATCAACTCTTAACAAGTTTGATTGCTTAACATGTTGGAAACATTTAATCATGTAAATATCAATCTCAATTAATATATATAAACATGGAAAAGTTCGGGTCACTACAGTACCTACCCGTTAAATAAATTTCGTCCCGAAATTTTAAGCTGTTGAAGGTGTTGACGAATCTTCTGGAAATAGATGCGGGTATTTCTTCTTCATCTGATCTTCACGCTCCCAGGTGAACTCGGGTCCTCTACGAGCATTCCATTGAACCTTAACAATTGGTATCTTGTTTTGCTTAAGTCTTTTAACCTCACGATCCATTATTTCGACGGGTTCTTCGATGAATTGGAGTTTTTTGTTGATTTGGATTTCATCTAACGGAATAGTGAGATCTTCTTTAGCAAAACATTTCTTCAAATTCGAGACGTGGAAAGTGTTATGTACAGCCGCGAGTTGTTGAGGTAACTCAAGTCGGTAAGCTACTGGTCCGACACGATCAATAATCTTGAATGGTCCAATATACCTTGGATTTAATTTCCCTCGTTTACCAAATCGAACAACGCCTTTCCAAGGTGCAACTTTAAGCATGACCATCTCTCCAATTTCAAATTCTATATCTTTTCTTTTAATGTCAGCGTAGCTCTTTTGTCGACTTTGGGCGGTTTTCAACCGTTGTTGAATTTGGATGATCTTCTCGGTAGTTTCTTGTATAATCTCCGGACCCGTAATCTGTCTATCCCCCACTTCACTACAACAAATCGGAGACCTGCACTTTCTACCATAAAGTGCTTCAAACGGCGACATCTCAATGCTTGAATGGTAGCTGTTGTTGTAGGAAAATTCTGCTAATGGTAGATGTCGATCCCAACTGTTTCCGAAATCAATAACACATGCTCGTAGCATGTATTCAAGCGTTTGTATCGTCCTTTTGCTCTGCCCATCAGTTTGTGGATGATAGGCAGTACTCATGTCTAGACGAGTTCCTAATGCTTGCTGTAATGTCTGCCAGAATCTTGAAATAAATCTGCAATCCCTATCAGAGATAATAGAGATTGGTATTCCATGTCTGGAGATGACTTCCTTCAAATACAGTCGTGCTAACTTCTCCATCTTGTCATCTTCTCTTATTGGCAGGAAATGTGCTGATTTGGTGAGACGATCAACTATTACCTAAATAGTATCAAAACCACTTGCAGTCCTTGGCAATTTAGTGATGAAATCCATGGTAATGTTTTCCCATTTCCATTCCGGGATTTTGGATTGTTGAAGTAGACCTGATGGTTTCTGATGCTCAGCTTTGACCTTAGAACACGTCAAACATTCTCCTACGTATTTAGCAACATCGGCTTTCATACCCGGCCACCAAAAATATTTCCTGAGATCCTTGTACATCTTCCCCGTTCCAGGATGTATTGAGTATCTGGTTTTATGAGCTTCTCTAAGTACCATTTCTCTCATATCTCCAAATTTTGGTACCCAAATCCTTTCAGCCCTATACCGGGTTCCGTCTTCCCGAATATTAAGATGTTTCTCCGATCCTTTGGGTATTTCATCTTTTAAATTTCCCTCTTTTAAAACTCCTTGTTGTGCCTCCTTTATTTGAGTAGTAAGGTTATTATGAATCATTATATTCATAGATTTTACTCGAATGGGTTCTCTGTCCTTCCTGCTTAAGGCATCGGCTACCACATTTGCCTTCCCCGGGTGGTAACGAATCTCAAAGTCGTAATCATTCAATAATTCAATCCACCTACGCTGCCTCATATTCAGTTGTTTCTGATTAAATATGTGTTGAAGACTTTTGTGGTCGGTATATATAATACTTTTGACCCCATATAAGTAGTGCCTCCAAGTCTTTAATGCAAAAACAACCGCGCATAATTTCAAATCATGCGTCGTATAATTTTGTTCGTGAATCTTCAATTGTCTAGACGCATAAGCAATCACCTTCGTTCGTTGCATTAATACACAACCGAGACCTTGCTTTGATGCGTCATAATAAATCACAAAATCATCATTCCCTTCAGGCAATGACAATATAGGTGCCGTAGTTAGCTTTTTCTTCAATAACTGAAACGCTTTCTCTTGTTCATCATTCCATTCAAATTTCTTCCCTTTATGCGTTAATGCAGTCAAGGGTTTTGCTATTCTGGAAAAGTCTTGGATGAACCTTCTGTAGTAACCAGCTAGTCCTAAAAACTGGCGTATGTGTTTCGGAGTTTTCGGGGTTTCCCACTTTTCAACAGTTTCTATCTTTGCCGGATCCACCTTAATACCTTCTTTGTTCACTATGTGACCGAGGAATTAAACTTCTTCCAACCAAAATGCACACTTTGAAAACTTAGCGTACAATTCTTCCTTCCTCAATACTTCTAACACCTTTCTCAAATGTTCACCGTGTTCTAGGTCATTCTTTGAGTAAATAAGTATGTCATCAATGAAAACAATGACTAACTTGTCAAGGTATGGTCCACACACTCGGTTCATAAGGTCCATGAACACAGCTGGTGCATTAGTTAAACCAAACGGCATGACCATAAACTCATAATGACCGTAACGTGTTCTGAAAGCAGTCTTTGGAATATCATCTTCTTTCACCCGCATTTGATGATACCCGGAACGTAAGTCAATCTTTGAATAAACAGACGAGCCATGTAGTTGATCAAATAAGTCGTCGATTCTCGGTAGTGGGTAGCGGTTCTTGATGGTAAGTTTGTTCAACTCTCGGTAGTCGATACACAACCTGAATGTACCATCTTTCTTCTTGACAAACAAAACAGGAGCTCCCCACGGTGATGTGCTTGGTCAAATGAAACCACGCTCTAAAAGTTCTTGTAATTGGCTTTGCAGTTCTTTCATCTCGCTGGGTGCGAGTCTGTAAGGAGCACGAGCTATTGGTGCAGCTCCTGGTACAAGATCTATTTGAAATTCAACGGATCGCTGTGGGGGTAATCCCGGTAATTCTTTCGGAAATACATCGGGAAATTCTTTTGCAATGGGAACATCATTGATGCTCTTTTCTTCAGTTTGTACTTTCTCGACGTGTGCTAGAACAGCATAGCAACCTTTTCTTATTAGTTTTTGTGCCTTCAAATTACTAATAATATGTAGCTTCGTGTTGCCCTTTTCTCCGTACACCATTAAGGGTTTTCCTTTTTCTCGTATAATGCGAATTGCATTTTTGTAACAAACGATCTCTGCTTTCATTTCTTTCAACCAGTCCATACCGATTATCACATCAAAACTTCCTAACTCTACTGGTATCAAATCAATCTTAAATGTTTCGCTAACCAGTTTAATTTCTCGATTCCGACATATATTATCTGCTGAAATTAATTTACCATTTGCTAATTCGAGTAAAAATTTACTATCCAAAGGCGTCAATGGATAACTTAATTTAGCACAAAAATCTCTACTCATATAGCTTCTATCCGCACCCGAATCAAATAAAACGTAAGCAGATTTATTGTCAATAAGAAACGTACCCGTAACAAGCTCCGGGTCTTCCTGTGCCTCTGCCGCATTAATATTGAAAACTCTTCCGCGGCCTTGTCCATTCGTGTTCTCCTGGTTCGGGCAATTTCTAATAATGTGGCCCGGTTTTCCACATTTATAACAAACTACATTGGCATAACTTGCTCCGACACTACTTGCTCCGCCATTACTCGTTCCGACACCATTTTTTCCTTTCGTTCTATTAACCCCTGGTCCGTAGACCTCACACTTCGCCGCGCTATGACCATTTCTTTTACACTTGTTGCAAAATTTGGTGCAGAACCCCGAGTGATACTTTTCACACCTTTGGCATAGCTGCTTCTGATTGTTGTTGTTGTTGCGGTTATTATTGTTGTTGGGATGATTGTTGTAGTTGCTGTTGTTGTTGTTGTTGTTGTTGTTGTTGGGCCGTTTGTTGTAGTTGCGATTGATGTTGCGATTTTTGGGATAATTGTTGCGATAATTGTTGTAATTGCTGTTGTTGTTGTATTGGTGATTCTTATCACCGTTTTCCTCCCACTTTCTTTTGACTTGCTTCACATTGGTCTCTTCAGCAGTCTGTTCTTTAATTCTTTCTTCAATCTGGTTCACTAGTTTGTGAGCCATTCTACATGCCTGTTGTATGGAGGCGGGCTCGTGTGAACTTATATCTTCTTGGATTCTTTCCGGTAATCCTTTCACAAACGCGTCGATCTTCTCTTCCTCATCTTCGAATGCTCCCGGACACAATAGGCACAATTCTGTGAATCGTCTTTCATACGTGGTAATATCAAATCCTTGGGTTCGTAACCCTCTAAGTTCTGTCTTAAGCTTATTGACCTCGGTTCTGGGACGGTACTTCTCGTTCATCAAGTGCTTGAATGCTGACCACGGTAGTGCGTACGCATCATCTTGTCCCACTTGCTCTAGATAGGTATTCCACCATGTTAACGCAGAACCTGTGAAGGTATGCGTAGCGTACTTCACTTTGTCCTCTTCAGTACACTTACTTATGGCAAACACCGATTCGACCTTCTCGGTCCACCGTTTCAATCCGATCGGTCCTTCGGTTCCATCAAATTCCAAAGGTTTGCAGGCAGTGAATTCTTTGTAGGTGCATCCTACACGATTTCCTGTACTGCCAGATCCAAGGTTATTGTTGGTATGTAGCGCAGCCTGTACTGCGGCTATGTTTGAAGCTAGAAAAGTACGGAATTCCTCTTCATTCATATTCACGGTGTGTCGAGTAGTTGGTGCCATTTCCTTCAAAATAGTCAAATAGAACAAGTTAATCATACAGAATATTAAGAGTAGTTAATAGTATTTCGTAGCATCATATTAGCGTTTTATAAGTTTAAATTCGGGTAGTACCTACCCGTTAAGTTCATACTTAGTAGCTAATATACAATTCAACTACTACAATTCTATATGAAAAACTGATTGTAATAATATTTCGCGTTCAAACTTTTATACAATATTTTACAAACTTACAATACCGCTTATTTTACATAAAGCATGAAATATAGCACACAATAACTTTGATACAAGATAGTTGTGAAGATAATTCTAGCTAGTACACAAGTCGTTCAGCAAAGGCAATAAAGACACGTAATTCATACGTCCAGAAACAAGTCATGCATTCTGGTTTTACTAGGACTACTTCCCATCCTTGGTCTTGTGGAACATAACTGTTATGGCCGTTGATAAGACAGCGTGTTGTAACGTCGTCAAAGGGACGAGGGTTACGTAATGACCAACAGTCTCGTAATAACCTAAAAACCTCATTTCTTACCCCAATTACCGACTCCGTCACTTGTGGGAACGTTTTGTTTAATAGTTGTAGCCCGATGTTCTTGTTCTCACTTTGGTGAGAAGCGAACATTACTAACCCGTAAGCATAACATGCTTCTTTATGTTGCATGTTAGCCGCTTTTTCTAAATCACGAAGTCCTATATTCGGATATACTGAGTCAAAATAATTTCTTAACCCATTGCGTAAAATAGCATTTGGGTTCCCCGCAATATATGCGTCAAAGTAAACACATCGTAACTTATGGGTTTCCCAATGTGATATCCCCCATCTTTCGAACGAAAACCTTTTATAAACCAAGGCATTCTTGGAACGTTCTTCGAATGTCTTACAAACTGATCTCGCCTTAAATAGTTGTGCCGAGGAATTCTGACCTACTCTAGACAAGATTTCATCAATCATGTCTCCGGGTAGGTCTCTTAAAATATTGGGTTGTCTATCCAATTTGTGTTTTTATACTGTAAAATAGACAAGAGTTAGATTCATAAAAAAAAAAAAATACTTATTAATACAAGCAATTTTTACATATATCATAAAGCATAAGCACACTATATTACATATATTACACCACACGAATACAACTATCTTATTCCGACTCGCTCGTTTCTTCTTGTTCGGTTTTGGTTCGTTTTGCCAAGTTTCTAGGGATATATGATGTTCCCCTAATACGAGCCGCCGTTGTCCACATTGGTTTAGAAAAACCTGGTGGTTTAGAGGTTCCCGGGTCATTGTTACAACTTAAGGGCTTCGGGGGTTGACGATACATATAAAGTTCATCGGGGTTGGAATTAGATTTCTCTATTTTATGCCCTTTCCCTTATTATTTTCTTTTGCCTTTTTAAATTCAGTTGGGGTAATTTCTATAACATCATCGGAATTCTCGTCGGAATCCGATTCATCGGAGAATTGGTAATCCTCCCAATATTTTGCTTCCTTGGCGGAAATACCATTGACCATAATTAACCTTGGTCGGTTGGTTGAGGATTCTCTTTTACTTAACCGTTTTATTATTTCTCCCACCGGTTCTATTTCTTCTTCCGGTTCCGATTCTTCTTCCGGTTCCGATTCTTCTTCCGGTTCCGACTCTTCTTCCGGTTCCTCTTCGGGAACTTGTGAATCAGTCCACAAATCATTCCAATTTACATTTGACTCTTCATTATTATTAAGTGAGTCAATGGGACTTGTTCTAGAGGTAGACATCTATCACATAATATCAAACACGTTAAGAGATTAATATATCACATAATATTCATATGTTAAAAATATATAGTTTCCAACAAAAATGTTAAGCAATCATTTTTAAAGAAAACACGGTCGAAGTCCAGACTCACTAATGCATCCTAACAAACTCGATAAGACACACTAATGCAAATTTTCGGGTTCTCTAAGACCAACGCTCTGATACCAACTGAAATGTCCCGTTCTTATTGATTAAAAACGTTCCATATTAATTGATTTCGTTGCTAGGTTTTGACCTCTATATGAGACGTTTTTCAAAGACTGCATTCATTTTTAAAACTAACCATAACCTTTACTTCATAAATAAAGGTTTAAAAAGCTTTACGTAGATTATCAAATAATGATAATCTAAAATATCCTGTTTACACACGACCATTACATAATGGTTTACAATACAAATATGTTACATCAAAATCGGTTTCTTGAATGCAGTTTTTACACAATATCATACAAACATGGACTCCAAATCTTGTCCTTATTTTAGTATGCAACAGCGGAAGCTCTTAGTATTCACCTGAGAATAAACATGCTTTAAACGTCAACAAAAATGTTGGTGAGTTATAGGTTTAACCTATATATATCAAATCGTAACAATAGACCACAAGATTTCATATTTCAATACACATCCCATACATAGAGATAAAAATCATTCATATGGTGAACATCTGGTAACCGACATTAACAAGATGCATATATATAAGAATATCCCCATCATTCCGGGACACCCTTCGGATATGATATAAATTTCGAAGTACTAAAGCATCCGGTACTTTGGATGGGGTTTGTTAGGCCCAATAGATCTATCTTTAGGATTCGCGTCAATTAGGGTGTCTGTTCCCTAATTCTTAGATTACCAGACTTAATAAAAAGGGGCATATTCGATTTCGATAATTCAACCATAGAATGTAGTTTCACGTACTTGTGTCTATTTTGTAAATCATTTATAAAACCTGCATGTATTCTCATCCCAAAAATATTAGATTTTAAAAGTGGGACTATAACTCACTTTCACAGATTTTTACTTCGTCGGGAAGTAAGACTTGGTCACTGGTTGATTCACGAACCTATAACAATATATACATATATATCAAAGTATGTTTAAAATATATTTACAACACTTTTAATATATTTTGATGTTTTAAGTTTATTAAGTCAGCTGTCCTAGTTAGTAACCTACAACTAGTTGTCCACAGTTAGATGTACAGAAATAAATTGATAAATATTATCTTAAATCAATCCACGACCCAGTGTATACGTATCTCAGTATTGATCACAACTCAAACTATATATATTTTGGAATCAACCTCAACCATGTATAGCTAACTCTAACATTCACATATAGAGTGTCTATGGTTGTTCCGAAATATATATAGATGTGTCGACATGATAGGTCGAAACATTGTATACGTGTCTATGGTATCTCAAGATTACATAATATACAATACAAGTTGATTAAGTTATGGTTGGAATAGATTTGTTACCAATTTTCACGTAGCTAAAATGAGAAAAATTATCCAATCTTGTTTTACCCATAACTTCTTCATTTTAAATCCGTTTTGAGTGAATCAAATTGCTATGGTTTCATATTGAACTCTATTTTATGAATCTAAACAGAAAAGTATAGGTTTATAGTCGAAAAAATAAGTTACAAGTCATTTTTGTAAAGGTAGTCATTTCAGTCGAAAGAACGACGTCTAGATGACCATTTTAGAAAACATACTTCCACTTTGAGTTTAACCATAATTTTTGGATATAGTTTCATGTTCATAATAAAAATCATTTTCCCAGAATAACAACTTTTAAATCAAAGTTTATCATAGTTTTTAATTAACTAACCCAAAACAGCCCGCGGTGTTACTACGACGGCGTAAATCCGGTTTTACGGTGTTTTTTGTGTTTCCAGGTTTTAAATCATTAAGTTAGCATATCATATAGATATAGAACATGTGTGTAGTTAATTTTAAAAGTCAAGTTAGAAGGATTAACTTTTGTTTGCGAACAAGTTTAGAATTAACTAAACTATGTTCTAGTGATTACGAGTTTAAACCTTCGAATAAGATAGTTTTATATATATGAATCGAATGATGTTATGAACATCATTACTACCTCAAGTTTAATAGGTAAACCTACCCAGAGTGACAAGAAATGATCTAGCTTCAAAGGATCTTGGATGGCTTGAAAGTTCTTGAAGTAGGATCATGACACAAAAACAAGTTCAAGTAAGATTTTTACTCGAATTAAGATAGTTTATAGTTATAGAAATTGAATCAAAGTTTGAATATGAATATTACCTTGAATAAGAAAGATAACCTACTGTATATAACAAAGGTTTCTTGATCTTAGATGATTACTTGGAATGGATTAGAAAGCTTGGAAGTAAATTAGTAAACTTGAAGGGATTTTTGAAGTGTTCTTGAAGTGTTCTTCCTATGATGATTATAGCTTGATTCTTGAAGTGATTTTTGATGAAGATGATGATTAACTACTGGAAAAATACGTTCATAATAGTGTGTGTGTGTGTGTTGAGAGAGAATTAGAAAGAGAATTAGAAGTGAAATAGAGTGAATGATGAGTGGTAATTGGTGAGTGGTGAGTGGGGTTAAAAGGAGTTCTAGTTAGTTGACTAGCTCATGGTAGAAGTTAAAATTGATTAGTAATACATGACATAATCAAGAGTGGAATCCCATGCTAGTTCCTATTGGTATATACTCATAGTAAGTACGTTTTGAAGCTGTGTATAATACGGGTAAGAATACGACTAGAATTCTTGATGAAAGAAAAGAATGGAAAAGTAACTGTAACCATTTTCGTTAAGTATGAGTGTTTTGATATATGTCTTGAAGTCTTCCAAAAGTATTTTAATACATCTAAATACACTACATGTATATACATTTTAACTGAGTCGTTAAGTCATCGTTAGTCGTTACATGTAAGTGTTGTTTTGAAACCTTTAAGTTAACGATCTCAATTAATGTTGTTAACCCATTGTTTATTATATCTAATGAGATGTTAAATTATTATATTATCATGATATTATGATATATTAATATATCTTAATATGATATATATACATTTAAATGTCGTTACAACAATAATCGTTACATATATGTCTCGTTTCGAAATCCTTAAGTTAGTAGTCTTGTTTATATGTATATAACTCATTGTTAATATACTTATGGAGATACTTACTTATCATAATCTCATGTTAACCATATGTATATCCATATATTTATCGTCATGTCGTTTTTACAAGTTTTAACGTTCGTGAATCGCCGGTCAACTTGGGTGGTCAATTGTCTATATGAAACATATTTCAATTAATCAAGTCTTAACAAGTTTGATTGCTTAACATGTTGGAAACATTTAATCATGTAAATATCAATCTCAATTAATATATATAAACATGGAAAAGTTCGGGTCACTACAAGCAGCACATAAGGTCATTCACCGAAATGTGACCGAAACTCGAAATGCAAAATAATCGTAGATCTCAACGTATCAATATTGTGATTCAATATTGTAGGAAAGGACGTAGACACAACGGAGATGATAAACATTAATTTGACTCACGAGCAATACCCTCGAACAATACCCATAACCTCCATAACTATAACCCATAATTTCTGTAGCTAAAACCCATTTGAAAACTTATTTTGAAATCACCCGAGCATATTCCCGTCGTAGTATTTTATGTATATATGTAGTAATAATAATACTACTAATTATAATAAGATTACTAATAGTAATATTAATAACCTTAATATTAATAATAATAACATAAATAATAATATACAAAGTAGATAGATAGATGGATATTTGCGTTTGATAAAAGAGGAAGTGAGAAGGGATCATATACTCCCGAGAAATGTATCATGCATGTGTTTTTGTAAATTATCGACATATGATCATATATATATATATATATATATGAATATTATAATAACATAATAAAGTAATATAATAAAGTAATAATAATAATAATATATTAAATAAAAAAGATAGGAAACGTGCATAAATAGTAAAGCCGCCATCACTTTTTATGTCGACAAACTTTTTATGTCGACAAACATTACACGTTTCGCGTAGATAGGTACGCGGTCCGAGTATGGTGTCTTCACGAAAGTTGTAGATTTTTTAGTTACGGACGTCTGGACACCGGAATCACCCTTTTTCGAGTTAGTATGATTTAGTTATGATTTTTCTCGTGCAAGTGCGCAGGTTTAGTGATTTCCATCATTTTAACTTGAAATCTTGAGGTAAAATGTTGTAGTCTGTTAGTGCTCATTAGAAACCTTTATTTTATCTTTATTTTCATTTTCATATCATTGAAAATCCATAAAAATATTTTAACAATCAAATTCTATTATATCGAAAAACGTGTCCATACTAAATCGAATAACTATAGTTCTCTAAAACTAATTACATTCACATCTTTTTATCGAAACGTTATAATAATTAAAAATCTATTATTTCGAAGAATGCTTTCATATATTTGAACTAAATCGAATAAATATAATTTAGTTTTCCAGAATTAGTTATATTCAAATTCATTCTTTAAAAGGTTTCATCTATGTCGTAAAACGTTTTCAATATTAAGAAAACTAAATAACTAACTTTATCAAGAGACACGAGACAATCATTGTGTTGAAAGTTAATCTCTACTAACCTTTGTCCAGTAATCATTAATTGAAATATTTGTTCTTACTTGTAGGTCACTTTACCATTTATTCCGAATATCGTTAAAAAGGAAAGGTTTCCTAAATCAAAGTGGACCTCTCAATAGAGACTCACGATCATACAATGTATTTGATAAATCAATCATTTGATAATATCTTTTAATTCCATTGATAATTATATTAAACTGTATCGAAACAAATACGTTCGTGTAAAGTATTATACGTCTAATACTTTGTTAACGTTTTCAAGTTATAATATATACACATATACATATATAATCATGTCCGTTCATATAATGGTTCGTGAATCATTGGAATTTGGTCGAGGTTAAATGAATGTATGAACATAGTTTAAAATTATTGAGATTCAACTTAACAAACTTTGCTTATCATGTCGGAATAATATAAAGATTAAAGTTTAAATTTGGTCAGAAATTTCCGGGTCATCACAAAATAGGTTCTTAACCCGTAGTGTAAAATTGCATTTGCGTACCCCACATTTAACGCTTTAAAGAAAATACGGCGTAACTTACGGTCTCCCTAATGTGATATACCCCACCTATCAAAGAAAAGCCTTTTATAAACTAAGGCATTTCTGGAAAGTCTTTCAAATGTTTGACAAGTTAATTTTGCCATAATTAATTGTGCTGATGAATTCTGACCGACTCTAGACAAGATTTCCTCAATCATATCCTCTGGTAGATCTTCTAAAATATTCGGTTGTCTACCCTTAACATCCATTTTGTTTTTATACTGTAAAATAGACAATGATAAGATTCGTAAAAGATAATTAACAACCAATACAAGCAATTTTTACATAGAACATAAAAGTACAAGCACACTACAATACATATAATACACAACATGATTACAACCCTCTAATCTGAATCACTGGTTTCTTCTTCTTCGGACTTGGTTCGTTTTCTAAATTTTCTAGAAATATATGGTGTTCCTCTAATACGAGCCGTCATTTTCCACAATGGTTTAGAAAAACCTGGTGGTTTAGAGGTTCCCGGGTCATTGTTACATTTTAGGAAATACGGATGTTGCCGATACATATAAAGTTCATCGGGGTTGGAATCGGGTTTCTCTATTTTTATACCTTTTCCCTTATTATTTTCTTTCACTTTATTAAATTGGGTCGAGGTAATTTCTATAACATCATCGGAATCCTCATCGGGATCCGATTCATCGGAAAATTGGTAATCTTCCTAATATTTTGCTTCCTCGGCAGAAACACCATTGACCATTATTAACTTTAGTCCGTTGGTTGAGGATTTTCTTTTATTTAATTGATTTACTATAGGTATCAATATTTCTTCCTCCTGAACCTCTTCTTCTTCTTCCGGTTCCTCTTCTTCTGGTTCCTCCTCTTCCGGTTCCTCCTCTTCCGGTTCCTCCTCTTCCGGTTCCTCTTCGGGAATTTGTGAATCTTCCCAAAATATATTCGACTCTTCATTATTATTAGGTGAATCGATGGGATTTGTACTAGTGGTAGACATCTATCACACAATATCAAACACATTAAGAGGTTAATATATCACATAATATTCACATGTTAATAATATATAGTTTCCAACAAAAGTGTTAAGCAATCGTTTTTAAAGAAAACACGGTCGAAGTCCAGACTCACTAATGTATCCTAACAAACTCGATAAGACACACTAATACAAATTTCTGGTTCTCTAATACCAACGCTCGGATACCAACTGAAATGTCCCGTTCATATTGATTATAAACGTTCCATATTAATTGATTTCGTCACGAGGTTTTGACCTCTATATGAGACGCTTTTCAAAGACTGCATTCATTTTTAAAACAACCATAACCTTTATTTTATCTATAAAGGTTTAAAAAGCATTACGTAGATTATCAAATAATAATAATCTAAAATATACCGTTTACACATGACCATTACATAATGGTTTACAATAAGAATATATTACATCAAAAATAAGTTTCTTGAATGCAGTATTTACATAATATCATACAAGCATGGACTCCAAATCTTGTCCTTATTTTAGTATGCAACAGCGGAAGCTCTTAATAATCACCTGAGAATAAACATACTTAAAACGTCAACAAAAATGTTGGTGAGTTATAGGTTTAACCTATATATTATCAAATCATAATAATAGACCACAAGATTTCATATTTTAATATACATCCCATACATAGAGATAAAAATCATTCATATGGTGAACACCTGGTAACCGACATTAACAAGATGCATATAAGAATATCCCCTATCATTCCGGGAAATCCTTCGGACATGATAAAAACGAATTTGAAGTACTAAAGCATCCGGTACTTTAGATGGGGTTCGTTAGGCCCAATAGATCTATCTTTAGGATTCGCGTCAATTAGTATATCGGTTTACTAATTCTTAGGCTACCAAGCAAAAGGGGCATATTCGGCTTCGATCATTCACCCATATAATGTAGTTTCATTTACTTGTGTCTATTTCGTAAAATATTTATAAAACTGCATGTATTCTCATCCCAAAATATTAGATTTTAAAAGTGGGACTATAACTCAATTTCACAGATTTTTACTTCGTCGGGAAGTCAGACTTGGCCACTGGTCGATTCACAAACCTATAACAAATATGTACATATATATCAAAGTATGTTCAAAATATATTTACAACACTTTTAATACATTTTGATGTTTTAAGTTTATTAAGTCAGCTGTCCTCGTTAGTAACCTACAACTAATTGTCCATAGTTAGATGTACAGAAATAAATTGATATATATATATTATCTTGAATCAATCCACGACCCAGTGTATGCACGTATCAGGCTAGATCACAACTCAAAGTATATATATTTTTGGAATCAACCTCGACCCTGTATAGCTAACTCTAACATTACTGCATATAGAGTGTCTATGGTTGTTCCAAATAATATATATAGATGGGTCGATATGATATGTCAAAACATTTGAATACGTGTCTATGGTATCCCAAGATTACATAATATATTAGAATACATGTATAATACAATATAAGTTAGCTAGGATATGATTAATATAGATTTGTTACCAATTTTCACGTAGCTACAACAAGCAAAAATATCCAATCTTGTTTTACCCATAACTTCTTCGTTTTAAATCCATTTTGAGTGTTTCAAGTTGCTATGGTTTCATATTGAACTTAAGTTTATGAATCCAAATATAAAAAGTATAAGTTTATAGTCGGAAATACAGGTTACAAGTCATTTTTATAAAGGTAGTCATTTCAGTCGAAAGAACGACGTCTAGATGACCATTTTGGAAAACATACTTCCACTTTGAGTTTAACCATGATTTTTGGATATAGTTTCATGTTCATAAGAAAAATAATTTTCCCAGAAGAAAAACTTTTAAATCAAAGTTTATCATAGTTTTTAATTAACTAACCCAAAACAGCCCGCGGTGTTACTACGACGGCGTATATCCGGTTTTACGGTATTTTTTGTGTTTTCAAGTTTTAAATCATTAAGTTAGCATATCATATAGATATAGAACATGTGTATAGTTGATTTTAAAAGTCAATTTAGAAGGATTAACTTTTGTTTGCGAACAAGTTTAGAACTAACTAAACTATGTTCTAGTGATTTCAAGTTTAAACCTTCGAATAAGGTAGTTTTATATATATGAATCAAATGATGTTATGAAAATCATTACTACCTCAGGTTTTGTGGATAAACCTACTGGAAATGAGAAAAATAGATCTAGCTTCAAAGGATCCTTGGATGGCTTGAAAGTTCTTGAAGTAGATTCATGACACGAAAACAAATTCAAGTAAGATTTCCACTCGAAATAAGATTGTTATAGTTATAGAAATTGAAATAAAGTTTAAATATGAGTATTACCTTGTATTAGAAAAATATCTTACTGTAAATAAAAAAGATTTCTTGAGGTTGGATGATCACTTTACAAGATTGGAAGTAAGCTAGCAAACTTGAAAGTATTCTTGATTTTATGAAACTAGAACTTATAGAATTTATGAAGAACACTTAGAACTTGAAGATAGAACTTGAGAGAGATCAATTAGATGAAGAAAATTGAAGAATGAAAGTGTTTGTAGGTATTTTTGGTCGTTGGTATATGGATTAGATATAAAGGATGTGTAATTTTGTTTACATGTAAATAAGTCATGAATGATTACCAATATTTTTGTAATTTTATGAGATATTTCATGCTAGTTGCCAAATGATGGTTCCCACATGTGTTAGGTGAATCACATGGGTTGCTAAGAGCTTATCATTGGAGTGTATATACCAATAGTACATACATCTAAAAGCTGTGTATTGTACGAGTACGAATACGGGTGCATACGAGTAGAATTGTTGATGAAACTGAACGAGGATGTAATTGTGAGCATTTTTGTTAAGTAGAAGTATTTTGATAAGTGTCTTGAAGTCTTTCAAAAGTGTATGAATACATATTAAAACACTACATGTGTACACATTTTAACTGAGTCGTTAAGTCATCGTTAGTCGTTACATGTAAATGTTGTTTTGAAACCTTTAGGTTAACGATCTTGTTAAATGTTGTTAACTGTAACAACCCAAACCAACACCCGACAAAACCTTGTGAAAATACGAAATAAAAAAAAAATTTCTGTTGCAGACCATCGGCGCGCCGCGCCATATGGCCCGCGCGCCGCGCCATATCTGGCTGTCCCCGGGACTTTTAACCGCGAAAAGATTGACTAGTTCCCGGCACTTTTAGACAAAACGCTTTTTACCATACAACCAAATATGTAAAACTAACATGTTTCAAACATAAAATTAAAGTTTTACAAGCGGGGCCCACATCGGCCGTTTTACGAGTTTAATACAATTTACGAGTTTCGACCACCAAAAAGTTTAAGTTCCAAACTACACAATGAGCATGGCGTTTGGGATTAAACTACCCAACTATCGGTCAAACTCCAAGAGCTACTAAAGCCAAAAGCGTCCCCTAGCATCAAGCGGGATCTTTAGTCCAAAACGATGCCCTTACCCTTGTCCAAAACCGAACCTATAAAATGGTAAACAACGAGAGGGTAAGCAAAGCTTAGTGAATGCAATAATTATACGAATACATATATAATTATACCTACTTGCATACACTTACACAACCGCAAACATGCTAGCAAACAACATTAGCTTATCGTCGCAATATCAAGCTATAATTCTCCCATACCACAAGCTAGCATAACAACCGCATATAAATATAACTCGAATAATATAATATGCTTACAACACAAATAACCATGGTTAACCAATAGTACAAGTGAACGGCGCTCGCGAAAACGCCATCGGTGTTCATAACATCCGTTAGGGCACTTAACACCTCGCACCACTAACCCCTAGGGTGGCACCTTAACACCTCGGCACTTCACCCCGAGTGGCATCTTAACACCTCGATGCTTCACTCATTATTTTACGGAGTGGTGTCTTAACACCTCGACACTACACTCCTAGGTGGCATCTTAACACCTCGATGCTACACCCGAGTGGCATCTTAACACCTCGATGCTACACTCTTCACGTGAAACGTGGTGTCTTAACACCTCGACACTACACCTTTCACGCTACAACAAATAGATACATTATATACATACGCATATAATCATTCCACTCACCTCAAAGTCTTGTGAAAAGATACCCGAGCTTGCGAAACCTCAAAGTAACGTACCTATCACATTATACATATTATCAAACGCAACTCAAGTCGGTCAACCAATTCTTTCACCCTTCCTAAGTCATTTTGACCCAAAGTGCAATTTCAACCCATTTGCACCCTTAACCCTACATTGGGTCAACACACACCAAAACCCTAATCATTCGTCAAGATGGGTTTAAAACACATTTAGGTCACAAGGCTAACTCATTTTCATAATTACTAGGCCACTTAGGTCATTAAAGACCCATTTGACCCATTTCAAGGTCAACACACCCATTTGGGTCATCCATGCCCAATTAACACCCATTTACATATCATTGAAGTGTTCTAGTACTTTAACTAACTAATTAGGTTCATAAACATAAATTAACACTTTGAAAACCCTAATTAGTTACCTTTGAGTCTACATGACCCAAATTCACCCAAAACCCCCAAATTACTAGCAAGTGGGTTTTGTGTGCATCACTAACCCAAACCCTAACCCTTAATGCAATTAAAGTAAGAATCTAGGTTTTAGGACTTACCAACACAATCACTACGTAGCTAGCGACTAGATGAACGACTTTAGAACTCGCACTAAGACCCGATTCAACCTCCTTCTTCTTTTAATGGAGCTTTCTCACTCTTGAAGTGCACTCTCTCTCTAAAATTGAAGTGGAGAAGATTTGGTGGTTGTGAATGGAGTAATGAAGCTCCCAAAACTGATCTAAGGCATTTAATTCGGCCCTTAAGTGTTTTTACCAAAATACCCTCAAAATATCTAATTTAAAAAGAAAGGGGAATCTGTCGCAGGCAAGTGGCGCGGCGCGCCAGAAGGCTGCGCGGCGCGCAATATCACCAGGCCAGATTCTGACTTCTTTTTAAATGTACAACAAGAACCCCACTTCAAGTAGCTTATTTATGAAATGTCCCGTTCTTATTGATTAAAAACGTTCCATATTAATTGATTTCGTTACGAGGTTTTGACCTCTATATGAGACGTTTTTCAAAGACTGCATTCATTTTTAAACAAACCATAACCTTTATTTCATCAATAAAGGTTTAAAAAGCTTTACGTAGTTTATCAAATAATGATAATCTAAAATATCCTGTTTACACACGACCATTACATAATGGTTTACAATACAAATATGTTACAACAAAATAAGTTTCTTGAATGCAGTTTTTACACAATATCATACAAGCATGGACTCCAAATCTTGTCCTTATTTAAGTATGCGACAGCGAAAGCTCTTAATAATCACCTGAGAATAAACATGCTTAAAACGTCAACAAAAATGTTGGTGAGTTATAGGTTTAACCTATATATATCAAATCGTAACAATAGACCACAAGATTTCATATTTCAATACACATCCCATACATAGAGATAAAAATCATTCATATGGTGAACACCTGGTAACCGACATTAACAAGATGCATATATAAGAATATCCCCATCATTCCGGGACACCCTTCGGATATGATATAAATTTCGAAGTACTAAAGCATCCGGTACTTTGGATGGGGCTTGTTGGGCCCGATAGATCTATCTTTAGGATTCGCGTCAATTAGGGTGTCTGTTCCCTAATTCTTAGATTACCAGACTTAATAAAAAGGGGCATATTCGATTTCGATAATTCAACCATAGAATGTAGTTTCATGTACTTGTGTCTATTTTGTAAATCATTTATAAAACCAGCATGTATTCTCATCCCAAAAATATTAGATTTTAAAAGTGGGACTATAACTCACTTTCACAGATTTTTACTTCGTCGGGAAGTAAGACTTGGCCACTGGTTGATTCACGAACCTATAACAATATATACATATATATCAAAGTATGTTCAAAATATATTTACAACACTTTTAATATATTTTGATGTTTTAAGTTTATTAAGTCAGCTGTCCTCGTTAGTAACCTATAACTAGTTGTCCACAGTTAGATATACAGAAATAAATCAATAAATATTATCTTGAATCAATCCACGACCCAGTGTATACGTATCTCAGTATTGATCACAACTCAAACTATACATATTTTGGAATCAACCTCAACCCTGTATAGCTAACTCCAACATTCACATATAGAGTGTCTATGGTTGTTCCGAAATATATATAGATGTGTCGACATGATAGGTCGAAACATTGTATACGTGTCTATGGTATCTCAAGATTACATAATATACAATACAAGTTGATTAAGTTATGGTTGGAATATATTTGTTACCAATTTTCACGTAGCTAAAATGAGAAAAATTATCCAATCTTGTTTTACCCATAACTTCTTCATTTTAAATCCGTTTTGAGTGAATCAAATTGCTATGGTTTCATATTGAACTCTATTTTATGAATCTAAACAGAAAAAGTATAGGTTTATAGTCGGAAAAATAAGTTACAAGTCGTTTTTGTAAAGGTAGTCATTTCAGTCGAAAGAACGACGTCTAGATGACCATTTTAGAAAACATACTTCCACTTTGAGTTTAACCATAATTTTTGGATATAGTTTCATGTTCATAATAAAAATCATTTTCTCAGAATAACAACTTTTAAATCAAAGTTTATCATAGTTTTTAATTAACTAACCCAAAACAGCCCGCGGTGTTACTACGACGGCGTAAATCCGATTTTACGGTGTTTTTTCGTGTTTCCAGGTTTTAAATCATTAAGTTAGCATATCATATAGATATATAACATGTGTTTAGTTTATTTTAAAAGTCAAGTTAGAAGGATTAACTTTTGTTTGCGAACAAGTTTAGAATTAACTAAACTATGTTCTAGTGATTACAAGTTTAAACCTTCGAATAAGATAGCTTTATATGTATGAATCGAATGATGTTATGAACATAATTACTACCTTAAGTTCCTTGGATAAACCTACTGGAAAAGAGAAAAATGGATCTAGCTTCAATGGATCCTTGGATGGCTCGAAGTTCTTGAAGCAGAATCATGACACGAAAACAAGTTCAAGTAAGATCATCACTTAAAATAAGATTGTTATAGTTATAGAAATTGAACCAAAGTTTGAATATGATTATTACCTTGTATTAGAATGATAACCTCCTGTAAGAAACAAAGATTTCTTGAGGTTGGATGATCACCTTACAAGATTGGAAGTGAGCTAGCAAACTTGAAAGTATTCTTGATTTTATGAAACTAGAACTTTTGGAATTTATGAAGAACACTTAGAACTTGAAGATAGAACTTGAGAGAGATCAATTAGATGAAGAAAATTGAATAATGAAAGTGTTTGTAGGTGTTTTTGGTCGTTGGTGTATGGATTAGATATAAAGGATATGTTATTTTGTTTTCATGTAAATAAGTCATGAATGATTACTCATATTTTTGTAATTTTATGAGATATTTCATGCTAGTTGCCAAATGATGGTTCCAACATGTGTTAGGTGACTCACATGGGCTGCTAAGAGCTGATCATTGGAGTGTATATACCAATAGTACATACATCTAAAAGCTGTGTATTGTACGAGTACGAATACGGGTGCATACGAGTAGAATTGTTGATGAAACTGAACGAGGATGTAATTGTAAGCATTTTTGTTAAGTAGAAGTATTTTGATAAGTGTATTGAAGTCATTCAAAAGTGTATAAATACATATTAAAACACTACATGTATATACATTTTAACTGAGTCGTTAAGTCATCGTTAGTCGTTACATGTAAGTGTTGTTTTGAAACTTTTAGGTTAACGATCTTGTTAAATGTTGTTAACCCAATGTTTATAATATCAAATGAGATTTTAAATTATTATATTATCATGATATTATCATGTATGAATATCTCTTAATATGATATATATACATTAAATGTCTTTACAACGATAATCGTTACATATATGTCTCGTTTAAAAATCATTAAGTTAGTAGTCTTGTTTTTACATATGTAGTTCATTGTTAATATACTTAATGATATGTTTACTTATCATAGTATCATGTTCACTATATATATATCCATATATATGTCATCATATAGTTTTTACAAGTTTTAACGTTCGTGAATCACCGGTCAACTTGGGTGGTCAATTGTCTATATGAAACATATTTCAATTAATCAAGTCTTAACAAGTTTGATTGCTTAACATGTTGGAAACATTTAATCATGTAAATATCAATCTCAATTAATATATATAAACATGGAAAAGTTCGGGTCACTACAGTACCTACCCGTTAAATAAATTTCGTCCCGAAATTTTAAGCTGTTGAAGGTGTTGATGAATCTTCTGGAAATAGATGCGGGTATTTCTTCTTCATCTGATCTTCACGCTCCCAGGTGAACTCGGGTCCTCTACGAGCATTCCATCGAACCTTAACAATTGGTATCTTGTTTTGCTTAAGTCTTTTAACCTCACGATCCATTATTTCGACGGGTTCTTCGATGAATTGAAGTTTTTCGTTGATTTGAATTTCATCTAACGGAATAGTGAGATCTTCTTTAGCAAAACATTTCTTCAAATTCGAGACGTGGAAAGTGTTATGTACAGCCGCGAGTTGTTGAGGTAACTCAAGTCGGTAAGCTACTGGTCCGACACGATCAATAATCTTGAATGGTCCAATATACCTTGGATTTAATTTCCCTCGTTTACCAAATCGAACAACGCCTTTCCAAGGTGCAACTTTAAGCATGACCATCTCTCCAATTTCAAATTCTATATCTTTTCTTTTAATGTCAGCGTAGCTCTTTTGTCAACTTTGGGCAGTTTTCAACCGTTGTTGAATTTGGATGATCTTCTCGGTAGTTTTTTGTATAATCTCCGGACCCGTAATCTGTCTATCCCCCACCTCACTCCAACAAATCGGAGACCTGCACTTTCTACCATAAAGTTCTTCAAACGGTGCCATCTCAATGCTTGAATGGTAGCTGTTGTTGTAGGAAAATTCTGCTAACGGTAGATGTCGATCCCAACTGTTTCCGAAATCAATAACACATGCTCGTAGCATGTCTTCAAGCGTTTTTATCGTCCTTTCGCTCTGCCCATCAGTTTGTGGATGATAGGCAGTACTCATGTCTAGACGAGTTCCTAATGCTTGTTGTAATGTCTGCCAGAATCTTGAAATAAATCTGCCATCCCTATCAGAGATAATAAAGATTGGTATTCCATATCTGGAGATGACTTCCTTCAAATACAGTCGTGCTAACTTCTCCATCTTGTCATCTTCTCTTATTGGTAGGAAGTGTACGGATTTGGTGAGACGATCAACTATTACCCAAATAGTATCAAAACCACTTGCAGTCCTTGGCAATTTAGTGATGAAATCCATGGTAATGTTTTCCCATTTCCATTCTGGGATTTCGGGTTGTTGAAGTAGACCTGATGGTTTCTGATGCTCAGCTTTGACCTTAGAACACGTCAAACATTCTCCTACGTATTTAGCAACATCGGCTTTCATACCCGGCCACCAAAAATGTTTCTTGAGATCCTTGTACATCTTCCCCGTTCCAGGATGTATTGAGTATCTGGTTTTATGAGCTTCTCTAAGTACCATTTCTCTCATATCTCCAAATTTTGGTACCCAAATCCTTTCAGCCCTATACCGGGTTCCGTCTTCCCGAATATTAAGATGCTTTTCCGATCCTTTGGGTGTTTCATCCTTTAAATTTCCCTCTTTTAGAACTCCTTGTTGCGCCTCCTTTATTTGAGTAGTAAGGTTATTATGAATCATTATATTCATAGATTTTACTCGAATGGGTTCTCTGTCCTTCCTGCTCAAGGCATCGGCTACCACATTTGCCTTCCCCGGGTGGTAACGAATCTCAAAGTCGTAATCATTCAATAATTCAATCCACCTACGCTGCCTCATATTCAGTTGTTTCTGATTAAATATGTGTTGAAGACTTTTGTGGTCGGTATATATAATACTTTTGACCCCATATAAGTAGTGCCTCCAAGTCTTTAATGCAAAAACAACCGCGCCTAATTCCAAATCATGCGTCGTATAATTTTGTTCGTGAATCTTCAATTGTCTAGACGCATAAGCAATCACCTTCGTTCGTTGCATTAATACACAACCGAGACCTTGCTTTGATGCATCACAATAAATCACAAAATCATCATTCCCTTCAGGCAATGACAATATAGGTGCCGTAGTTAGCTTTTTCTTCAATAACTGAAACGCTTTCTCTTGTTCATCATTCCATTCAAATTTCTTCCCTTTATGCGTTAATGCAGTCAAGGGTTTTGCTATTCTGGAAAAGTCTTGGATGAACCTTCTGTAGTAACCAGCTAGTCCTAAAAACTGGCGTATGTGTTTCGGAGTTTTCGGGGTTTCCCACTTTTCAACAGTTTCTATCTTTGCCGGATCCACCTTAATACCTTCTTTGTTCACTATGTGACCGAGGAATTGAACTTCTTCCAACCAAAATGCACACTTTGAAAACTTAGCGTACAATTCTTCCTTTCTCAATACTTCTAACACCTTTCTCAAATGTTCACCGTGTTCTTGGTCATTCTTTGAGTAAATAAGTATGTCATCAATGAAAACAATGACAAACTTGTCAAGGTATGGTCCACACACTCGGTTCATAAGGTCCATGAACACAGCTGGTGCATTAGTTAAACCAAACGGCATGACCATAAACTCGTAATGACCGTAACGTGTTCTGAAAGCAGTCTTTGGAATATCATCTTCTTTCACCCGCATTTGATGATACCCGGAACGTAAGTCAATCTTTGAATAAACAGACGAGCCTTGTAGTTGATCAAATAAGTCGTCGATTCTCGGTAGTGGGTAGCGGTTCTTGATGGTAAGTTTGTTCAACTCTCGGTAGTCGATACACAACCTGAATGTACCATCTTTCTACTTGACAAACAAAAGAGGAGCTCCCCACGGTGATGTGCTTGGTCGAATGAAACCACGCTCTAAAAGTTCTTGTAATTGGCTTTGCAGTTCTTTCATCTCGCTGGGTGCGAGTCTGTAAGGAGCACGAGCTATTGGTGCAGCTCCTGGTACAAGATCTATTTGAAATTCAACGGATCGATGTGGGGGTAATCCCGGTAATTCTTTCGGAAATACATCGGGAAATTCTTTTGCAATGGGAACATCATTGATGCTCTTTTTTTCAGTTTGTACTTTCTCGACGTGTTCTAGAACAGCATAGCAACCTTTTCTTATTAGTTTTTGTGCCTTCAAATTACTAATAAGATGTAGCTTCGTGTTGCCCTTTTCTCCGTACACCATTAAGGGTTTTCCTTTTTCTCGTATAATGCGAATTGCATTTTTGTAACAAACGATCTCTGCTTTCACTTCTTTCAACCAGTCCATACCGATTATCACATCAAAACTCCCTAACTCTACTGGTATTAAATCAATCTTAAATGTTTCGCTAACCAGTTTAATTTCTCGATTCCGACATATATTATCTGCTGAAATTAATTTACCATTTGCTAATTCGAGTAAAAATTTACTATCCAAAGGCGTCAATGGGCAACTTAATTTAGCACAAAAATCTCTACTCATATAGCTTCTATCCGCACCCGAATCAAATAAAACGTAAGCAGATTTATTGTCAATAAGAAACGTACCCGTAACAAGCTCCGGGTCTTCCTGTGCCTCTGCCGCATTAATATTGAAAACTCTTCCGCGGCCTTGTCCATTCGTGTTCTCCTGGTTCGGGCAATTTCTAATAATGTGGCCCGGTTTTCCACATTTATAACAAACTACATTGGCATAGCTTGCTCCGAAACTACTTGCTCCGCCATTACTCGTTCCGACACCATTTGTTCCTTTAGTTCTATTAACCCCTGGTCCGTAGACCTCACACTTCGCCGCGCTATGACCATTTCTTTTACACTTGTTGTAAAATTTGGTGCAGAACCCCGAGTGATACTTTTCACACCTTTGGCATAGCTGCTTCTGATTGTTGTTGTTGTTGCGGTTATTATTGTTGTTGGGATGATTGTTGTAGTTGCTGTTGTTGTTGTTGTTGTTGTTGTTGTTGGGCCGTTTGTTGTAGTTGCGATTGATGTTGTGATTGTTGGGATAATTGTTGCGATTGCTGTTGTTGTTGTATTGGTGATTCTTATCACCATTTTCCTCCCACTTTCTTTTGACTTGCTTCACATTGGCCTCTTCAGCAGTCTGTTCTTTAATTCTTTCTTCAATCTGGTTCACTAGTTTGTGAGCCATTCTACATGCCTGTTGTATGGAGGCGGGCTCGTGTGAACTTATATCTTCTTGGATTCTTTCCGGTAATCCTTTCACAAATGCGTCGATCTTCTCTTCCTCATCTTCGAATGCTCCCGGACACAATAGGCACAATTCTGTGAATCGTCTTTCATACGTGGTAATATCAAATCCTTGGGTTCGTAACCCTCTAAGTTCTGTCTTGAGCTTATTGACCTCGGTTCTGGGACGGTACTTCTCGTTCATCAAGTGCTTGAATGCTGACCACGGTAGTGCGTACGCATCGTCTTGTCCCACTTGCTCTAGATAGGTATTCAACCATGTTAACGCAGAACCTGTGAAGGTATGCGTAGCGTACTTCACTTTATCCTCTTCAGTACACTTACTTATGGCAAACACCGATTCGACCTTCTCGGTCCACCGTTTCAATCCGATCGGTCCTTCGGTTCCATCAAATTCCAAAGGTTTGCAGGCAGTGAATTCTTTGTAGGTGCATCCTACACGATTTCCTGTACTGCTAGATCCAAGGTTATTGTTGGTATGTAGCGCAGCCTGTACTGTGGCTATGTTTGAAGCTAGAAAAGTATGGAATTCCTCTTCATTCATATTCACTGTGTGTCGAGTAGTCGGTGCCATTTCCTTCAAAATAGTCAAATGGAACAAGTTAATCATACAGAATATTAAGAGTAGTTAATAGTATTTCGTAGCATAATATGAACTCATTTATAAAAGCTTTTTCTTCATATTAGCGTTTTATAAGTTTAAATTCGGGTAGTACCTACCCGTTAAGTTCATACTTAGTAGCTAATATACAATTCAACTACTACAATTCTATATGAAAAACTGATTATAATAATATTTCGCGTTCAAACTTTTATACAATATTTTACAAACTTACAATACCGCTTATTTTACATAAAGCATGAAATATAGCACACAATAACTTTGATACAAGATAGTTGTGAAGATAATTCTAGCTAGTACACAAGTCGTTCAGCAAAGGCAATAAATACACGTAATTCATACGTCCAGAAACAAGTCATGCATTCTGGTTTTACTAGGACTACTTTCCATCCTTGGTCTTGTGCAACATAACCGTTATGGCCGTTGATAAGACAGCGTGTTGTAACGTCGTCAAAGGGACGAGGGTTACGTAATGTCCAACAGTCCCGTAACAATCTAAAAACCTCATTTCTTACCCCAATTACCGACTCCGTCACTTGTGGGAACGTTTTGTTTAATAGTTGTAGCCCGATGTTCTTTTTCTCACTTTGGTGAGAAGCGAACATTACTAACCCATAAGCATAGCATGCTTCTTTATGTTGCATGTTAGCCGCTTTTTCTAAATCATGAAGTCCTATATTCGGATACATTGAGTCAAAATAATTTCTTAACCCGTTGCGTAAAATAGCATTTGAGTTCCCCGCAATATATGCATCAAAGTAAACACATCGTAACTTATGGGTTTCCCAATGTGATATCCCCCATCTTTCAAACGAAAGTCTCTTATAAACCAAGACATTCTTGGAACGTTCTTCGAATGTCTTACAAACTGATCTCGCCTTAAATAGTTGTGCCGAGGAATTCTGACCGACTCTAGACAAGATTTCATCAATCATGTCTCCGGGTAGGTCTCTTAAAATATTGGGTTGTCTATCCATTTTGTGTTTTTATACTGTAAAATAGACAAGAGTTAGATTCATAAAAAAAAAAAATACTTATTAATACAATCAATTTTTACATATATCATAAAGCATAAGCACACTATATTACATATATTACACCACATGAATACAACTATCTTATTCCGACTCACTTGTTTCTTCTTCTTCAGTTTTGGTTCGTTTTGCCAAGTTTCTAGGGATATATGATTTTCCTCTAATACGAGCCGTCGTTATCCACATTGGTTTAGAAAAACCTGGTGGTTTAGAGGTTCCCGGGTCATTGTTACAACTTAAGGACTTCGGGGGTTGACGATACATATAAAGTTCATCGGGGTTGGAATTAGATTTCTCTATTTTTATGCCCTTTCCCTTATTATTTTCTTTTGCCTTTTTAAATTCAGTTGGGGTAATTTCTATAACATCATCGGAATTCTCGTCGGAATCCGATTCATCGGAGAATTGGTAATCCTCCCAATATTTTGCTTCCTTGGCGGAAACACCATTGACCATAATTAACCTTGGTCGGTTGGTTGAGGATTTTCTTTTACTTAACCGTTTTATTATTTCCCCCACCGGTTCTATTTCTTCATCCGGTTCCGATTCTTCTTCCGGTTCCGATTCTTCTCCCGGTTCCGACTCTTCTTCCGGTTCCTCTTCGGGAACTTGTGAATCAGTCCACGAATCATTCCAATTTACATTTGACTCTTCATTATTATTAGGTGAGTCAATGGGACTTGTTCTAGAGGTAGACATCTATCACATAATATCAAACGCGTTAAGAGATTAATATATCACATAATATTCACATGTTAAAAATATATAGTTTCCAACAAAATTTGTTAAGCAATCATTTTTCAAGTAAACACGGTCGAAGTCCAGACTCACTAATGCATCCTAACAAACTCGATAAGACACACTAATGCAAAATTCTGGTTCTCTAAGACCAACGCTCGGATACCAACTGAAATGTCCCGTTCTTATTGATTAAAAACGTTCCATATTAATTGATTTCGTTGCGAGGTTTTGACCTCTATATGAGACGTTTTTCAAAGACTGCATTCATTTTTAAACAAACCATAACCTTTATTTCATCAATAAAGGTTTAAAAAGCTTTACGTAGATTATCAAATAATGATAATCTAAAATATCCTGTTTACACACGACCATTACATAATGGTTTACAATACAAATATGTTACAACAAAATAAGTTTCTTGAATGCAGTTTTTACACAATATCATACAAGCATGGACTCCAAATCTTGTCCTTATTTAAGTATGCGACAGCAGAAGCTCTTAATAATCACCTGAGAATAAACATGCTTAAAACGTCAACAAAAATGTTGGTGAGTTATAGGTTTAACCTATATATATCAAATCGTAACAATAGACCACAAGATTTCATATTTCAATACACATCCCATACATAGAGATAAAAATCATTCATATGGTGAACACCTGGTAACCGACATTAACAAGATGCATATATAAGAATATCCCCATCATTCCGGGACACCCTTCGGATATGATATAAATTTCGAAGTACTAAAGCATTCGGTACTTTGGATGGGGCTTGTTGGGCCCGATAGATCTATCTTTAGGATTCGCGTCAATTAGGGTGTCTGTTCCCTAATTCTTAGATTACCAGACTTAATAAAAAGGGGCATATTCGATTTCGATAATTCAACCATAGAATGTAGTTTCACGTACTTGTGTCTATTTTGTAAATCATTTATAAAACCAGCATGTATTCTCATCCCAAAAATATTAGATTTTAAAAGTGGGACTATAACTCACTTTCACAGATTTTTACTTCGTCGGGAAGTAAGACTTGGCCACTGGTTGATTCACGAACCTATAACAATATATACATATATATCAAAGTATGTTCAAAATATATTTACAACACTTTTAATATATTTTGATGTTTTAAGTTTATTAAGTCAGCTGTCCTCGTTAGTAACCTATAACTAGTTGTCCACAGTTAGATATACAGAAATAAATCAATAAATATTATCTTGAATCAATCCACGACCCAGTGTATACGTATCTCAGTATTGATCACAACTCAAACTATACATATTTTGGAATCAACCTCAACCCTGTATAGCTAACTCCAACATTCACATATAGAGTGTCTATGGTTGTTCCGAAATATATATAGATGTGTCGACATGATAGGTCGAAACATTGTATACGTGTCTATGGTATCTCAAGATTACATAATATACAATACAAGTTGATTAAGTTATGGTTGGAATATATTTGTTACCAATTTTCACGTAGCTAAAATGAGAAAAATTATCCAATCTTGTTTTACCCATAACTTCTTCATTTTAAATCCGTTTTGAGTGAATCAAATTGCTATGGTTTCATATTGAACTCTATTTTATGAATCTAAACAGAAAAAGTATAGGTTTATAGTCGGAAAAATAAGTTACAAGTCGTTTTTGTAAAGGTAGTCATTTCAGTCGAAAGAACGACGTCTAGATGACCATTTTAGAAAACATACTTCCACTTTGAGTTTAACCATAATTTTTGGATATAGTTTCATGTTCATAATAAAAATCATTTTCTCAGAATAACAACTTTTAAATCAAAGTTTATCATAGTTTTTAATTAACTAACCCAAAACAGCCCGCGGTGTTACTACGACGGCGTAAATCCGGTTTTACGGTGTTTTTTCGTGTTTCCAGGTTTTAAATCATTAAGTTAGCATATCATATAGATATAGAACATGTGTTTAGTTTATTTTAAAAGTCAAGTTAGAAGGATTAACTTTTGTTTGCGAACAAGTTTAGAATTAACTAAACTATGTTCTAGTGATTACAAGTTTAAACCTTCGAATAAGATAGCTTTATATGTATGAATCGAATGATGTTATGAACATCATTAATACCTTAAGTTCCTTGGATAAACCTACTGGAAAAGATAAAAATGGATCTAGCTTCAATGGATCCTTGGATGGCTCGAAGTTCTTGAAGCAGAATCATGACACGAAAACAAGTTCAAGTAAGATCATCACTTAAAATAAGATTGTTATAGTTATAGAAATTGAACCAAAGTTTGAATATGATTATTACCTTGTATTAGAATGATAACCTCCTGTAAGAAACAAAGATTTCTTGAGGTTGGATGATCACCTTACAAGATTGGAAGTGAGCTAGCAAACTTGAAAGTATTCTTGATTTTATGAAACTAGAACTTTTGGAATTTATGAAGAACACTTAGAACTTGAAGATAGAACTTGAGAGAGATCAATTAGATGAAGAAAATTGAAGAATGAAAGTGTTTGTAGGTGTTTTTGGTCGTTGGTGTATGGATTAGATATAAAGGATATGTTATTTTATTTTCATGTAAATAAGTCATGAATGATTACTCATATTTTTGTAATTTTATGAGATATTTCATGCTAGTTGCCAAATGATGGTTCCCACATGTGTTAGGTGACTCACATGGGCTGCTAAGAGCTGATCATTGGAGTGTATATACCAATAGTACATACATCTAAAAGCTGTGTATTGTACGAGTACGAATACGGGTGCATACGAGTAGAATTGTTGATGAAACTGAACGAGGATGTAATTGTAAGCATTTTTGTTAAGTAGAAGTATTTTGATAAGTGTATTGAAGTCTTTCAAAAGTGTATAAATACATATTAAAACACTACATGTATATACATTTTAACTGAGTCGTTAAGTCATCGTTAGTCGTTACATGTAAGTGTTGTTTTGAAACTTTTAGGTTAACGATCTTGTTAAATGTTGTTAACCCAATGTTTATAATATCAAATGAGATTTTAAATTATTATATTATCATGATATTATCATGTATGAATATCTCTTAATATGATATATATACATTAAATGTCTTTACAACGATAATCGTTACATATATGTCTCGTTTAAAAATCATTAAGTTAGTAGTCTTGTTTTTACATATGTAGTTCATTGTTAATATACTTAATGATATGTTTACTTATCATAGTATCATGTTAACTATATATATATATCCATATATATGTCATCATATAGTTTTTACAAGTTTTAACGTTCGTGAATCACCGGTCAACTTGGGTGGTCAATTGTCTATATGAAACATATTTCAATTAATCAAGTCTTAACAAGTTTGATTGCTTAACATGTTGGAAACATTTAATTATGTAAATATCAATTTCAATTAATATATATAAACATGGAAAAGTTCGGGTCACTACAATTTACACATGTGTACACAACAAATATTCGGGTCTTACAACTCTCCCCCACTTAGATTAGATCACGTCCTCGTGATCCGCACCAAAACTAGAAGTTAAACATTTCTACCTTGAACATTTCCGTCTCCAATGCGGAATTGCACATGTAGCAATCACCCATCCAGGTTCTCATTTCCATTCGATCAAAATTCTCACCACTCACTCGGAAGTATAGCGTGGAAACACCATAATATATTTTTTTTTTCTTTTTCCAAAAGCCTTATCATTTTATCATAACAACGATATCGGGTAATCAACCCGACAAAACAACCACAACTGCTTGCTCCTACGCCGAGTATCCAAACTAGTACCCTACACTCCACAATCGTCCTAAAAGTAGTACAATCCATCGACAATCATTGTCGTCACGTCTAACAATCGTGGAATATTCGGGAATCATCCCGACACTTTCCGAAAATCTCTCGTATCCCTCTATCGGGAACTTCGCCATACCGTCTCACGTTGCTAACTACCTTCGCAATTAACCCCAAAGTCCAACTTGGGACTTTTTCGAAGACCATCGAAGCTTTCCTTTCCTAAATGAGCGACACCCGTTCGCTCATCACGTCTACTAGATAGGAACTTTTCCGCATTCTCCGGCGTTGGTCATACTAAATAATCCTTCCAAGGACTCGCTATAAGATATTCGAACCTCGGTCTTTCAAATCATTTGAGTGTCAACGCTCGCTAAACATCACACTATACCACCGTTGTAAATTCGAGTTTCTCATCGGTAACCAAAATCAAAGCAATCACATCATCGGGGTCAAAAGTTACACTAGTAGGTATAAGGAGGCACCTGACGTTGTGTTATCCAACTCCGATTACTAACACCGAGTCTCCCAGACTCGACCCTTACGGGGTCTACTCCTGATGTCACACGTCACCTAACTACACGCGGTCACACAAATCTAACGAACCTTACGGCTCGACACCCATGACTTCCTAGCGGCACCTGCTAGTCACTATCCACCTAGGCCGCATAGCTAGTCTACTTATATTCCATCTCAACACTAAGGAGGCGCTTGGAACACCAAGGCTTACACCTTTCCAACTTGGTCCTAACCATTAACCCGGTTACCTACATACATAAGGATAGTTAACCACCAAGACTCTACTCGCACACGAACGCGATTAACGGAAATGCCTCTAGAACGGCACACCGCGTACACCCCCAAAATCATAAAAGAAAAGAGTGGCCGTCAAGAGCGTACAACACTAGCCACACAATCACAAAACCGCCATTGAAATTGAATCGTCAATTAATCATTAATTCGAAGATTATTCCAATATCTAAATACACACTTGCACGCATTCCGAAACGTGCAATACACACAACATCCGAAGTCTATAATGATCACTTAGAATACGCGAAGTCGTCACGTATTCTTCCAACTTCTCTAGGCAATCATTCTCTAAGAGTCAACATTAATAACCAAATTGTCACCGGCAATTTACTAAAGTCCACAATTCCGAGCACAAAGTTTGCTCAATCCCTTATATCGGGAAGAACTTAACCGATCTCGTGCCAAGATATCAATCCCCTAGCGTACCCTTACCAAGTACAATGCTAACAACCACCAAGTCTCAACCTAATGTCAACAACCCAAAAGATGAAGGCCAAGTAAAAAAATGAATCCTTACGGATAACACCTTCCACCTAACACCCCTCTTAGTACGCATACACGGCTAATACGCATCTACCACAAGTATTTGATCAGAACACGGCTATTGTATCACTAGTCACACAACATGGTCCTCATGACCGAACCATCAGAGCTTAAAACAACCAGTGGTTCTCAAGTCCAACAACGCGAAGGTTAGTTCACACGAAACCCATGGTGTACAAAAACGGCTATCGTGATATACCCGTAGTGTGCAAAAACGGCTATTGCAACACTACCAACCATATGTGAGCGAAACACGGCTATCGCATCACTATTTATCAACGTGTGAGTAAAAATCGGCTATCACTCACAACCACGAGTGGTTAACGAAGAGCTAATCCTTCCGGATATCCCTCGTCACCTATCTTAAGTCAAACGAGGTCAACATAGAGATAACCCCAAATAAACACCACATAATCACCTTGTAGTTCACAAAATGGCTATTGTGTAACTACTACCCAAAGTATACGACAACGAGGCATCGTACCCTTTCTCAAATCCCATTACGCTTCCTCGGTAGGAATATAAATCCTAATAAAGTCGACACAATTTCTTTGATGTAACACTACCAACTTCCCAACGTAGAACCTCGTTCCTAAATCAAATCGTCAAGATTACAAAGTCAAACGATTTCGCCATTTACCGTCGTACACGACCATACTTGGCGTCGGTCCCTCTTCCTGAATTCTCGAGAGCTAAATTCGATAATAACAAATACTAACATCTACCGTCACCCGATTGCACCACTAAAGTGATGACACAATGTCAACATAACACGTATCCTTTTAGAACGAAATTACCGCTACCCGCAAGGTAGACTTTTCCAACTATCAAATCCTTTCTACCCGTCACCACTACGAAAGCATCCGGTCAACGATACACACATGCTCTCAAGGGTTTCACCCACTTCACTACAAACGCGAACACGCGCTCACAACCTAACGCCAAAGTTCGTTCTCATGGCTTAGTGGATTCATTTACCCTATCACTAAGAAATGCTTGATTGCATCAAGTCTTACGCCCTCGTCCGTCAATACAAATGTCAGCATAGGGTGTTTTCATTAGGAAAGTCACCCGCATCAATACTACGTATTACCACTGTGCATTCGTCCCCAGGGCGCGTTTCCACGAGTCAACGACTCAGGCGCTACCTTGGTGCACTATCATCAAAACCATCAACAAATCGAATCTTCACCGAGTTCACTTGAATCTAAATAGATCTCGAAGCAAAGTTTAAGTCCCTAATACATACACGAATCCATCGGCACAAATAAATAATAATAAGGCATATTTGTACCAAAGACGAAAATACCTGAAACATCATCGTTGGACCCTTGCTCTCCACTGATCATCAGATAGTCACGCTCTAACCTCCTAACCCGATCTACAAATGATTCGGAACATTCCGACTTACGGTGTCCCTTCTTTTGGCAAATAAAGCACTTGATCGTGCTTAAAGGTACACTCGTACAATCTCGTGCAAAATGACCCCGTCCTCCACACCGAAAGCACGTAGGCCCATAACCTGTCTTACTCCTCTTCTTCACTTTTTCAACACCTCCGGGCGTACTTATCGCCCTTTTTCTAGGAGCACCTCTTGATTCTAACTTTCTCTTACCCAAAGAGTGATCAGCAAATTTTGAAGCATGAGATTCAATCCCCATAGCTGCTCCTTCGTCACCGTCACCTTGAGGTTTAGGAAACCTCTTTTCTAACTCTTCCTTCACGACCTTAGGCACTCGGTCTCGAACCATCTCGGTCACTATTCCCTCGAACGACTCTTGGAGAACTTGCTTAACCTTGTTGGCGAAAATCAAGATATAGCGTTCAAACTCCGCCTCAATCCTTAATGTTAACTCATCCTTCCCCTCATGAATAGGCGCGTCCGTTCCGGTTCCATCTTCCATCTTCATTCTAAAGAATGCATATAGATTAAACAACGAAACGAAAAGGAACGACATACATATACCACACTACTCCATCTAGCTCAACAATCGTCGTACATTACTTGTTTGACACGATTTGCGCCCGTAACAATGGTAGCTAATCATTGTTACGCGAGCACGTCGCATTAACTTGCTAGTACAACGTCTATCTCGCTTGATGATTGCTAAACACAACACAAACAATTAGTACATGATTAGTTCACACAAACCTATGCACTAACCAATCCCGTTCCGACTCAAAGTCCTACAAGTCCCGCATAACGCGCACACAAAAAGTCTAAGTCTAGGCGCCTATCTCAAGTCACCTAAATCCCTTAGACCATGCTCTGATACCACTTCTAACAACCCAAACCAACACCCGACAAAACCTTGTGAAAATAAGAAATAAAAAAAAAATTTCTGTTGCAGACCATCGGCGCGCCGCGCCATATGGCCCACGCGCCGCGCCATATCTGGCGGTCCCCGGGACTTTTAACCGCGAAAAGATTGACTAGTTCCCGGCACTTTTAGACAAAACGCTTTTTACCATACAACCAAATATGTAAAACTAACATGTTTCAAACATAAAATTAAAGTTTTACAAGCGGGGCCCACATCGGCCATTTTACGAGTTTAATACAATTTACGAGTTTCGACCACCAAAAAGTTTAAGTTCCAAACTACACAATGAGCATGGCGTTTGGGATTAAACTACCCAACTATCGGTCAAACTCCAAGAGCTACTAAAGCCAAAAGCGTCCCCTAGCATCAAGCGGGATCTTTAGTCCAAAACGACGCCCTTACCCTTGTCCAAAACCGAACCTATAAAATGGTAAACAACGAGAGGGTAAGCAAAGCTTAGTGAATGCAATAATTATACGAATACATATATAATTATACCTACTTGCATACACTTACACAACCGCAAACATGCTAGCAAACAACATTAGCTTATCGTCGCAATATCAAGCTATAATTCTCCCATACCACAAGCTAGCATAACAACCGCATATAAATATAACTCGAATAATATAATATGCTTACAACACAAATAACCATGGTTAACCAATAGTACAAGGGAACGGCGCTCGCGAAAACGCCATCGGTGTTCATGACATCCGTTAGGGCACTTAACACCTTGCACCACTAACCCCTAGGGTGGCACCTTAACACCTCGGCACTTCACCTCGAGTCGCATCTTAACACCTCGATGCTTCACTCATTATTTTACGGAGTGGTGTCTTAACACCTCGACACTACACTCCTAGGTGGCATCTTAACACCTCGATGCTACACCCGAGTGGCATCTTAACACCTCGATGCTACACTCTTCACGTGAAACGTGGTGTCTTAACACCTCGACACTACACCTTTCACGCTACAACAAATAGATACATTATATACATACGCATATAATCATTCCACTCACCTCAAAGTCTTGTGAAAAGATACCCGAGCTTGCGAAACCTCAAAGTAACGTACCTATCACATTATACATATTATCAAACGCAACTCAAGTCGGTCAACCAATTCTTTCACCCTTCCTAAGTCATTTTGACCCAAAGTGCAATTTCAACCCATTTGCACCCTTAACCCTACATTGGGTCAACACACACCAAAACCCTAATCATTCGTCAAGATGGGTTTAAAACACATTTAGGTCACAAGGCTAACTCGTTTTCATAATTACTAGGCCACTTAGGTCATTAAAGACCCATTTGACCCATTTCAAGGTCAACACACCCATTTGGGTCATCCATGCACAATTAACACCCATTTACATATCATTGAAGTGTTCTAGTACTTTAACTAACTAATTAGGTTCATAAACATAAATTAACACTTTGAAAACCTTAATTAGTTACCTTTGAGTCTACATGACCCAAATTCACCCAAAACCCCCAAATTACTAGCAAGTGGGTTTTGTGTGCATCACTAACCCAAACCCTAACCCTTAATGCAATTAAAGTAAGAATCTAGGTTTTAGGACTTACCAACACAATCACTACGTAGCTAGCGACTAGATGAACGACTTTAGAACTCACACTAAGACCCGATTCAACCTCCTTCTTTTTTTAATGGAGCTTTCTCACTCTTGAAGTGCACTCTCTCTCTAAAATTGAAGTGGAGAAGATTTGGTGGTTGTGAATGGAGTAATGAAGCTCCCAAAACTGATCTAAGGCATTTAATTCGGCCCTTAAGTGTTTTTACCAAAATACCCTCAAAATATCTAATTTAAAAAGAAAGGGGAATCTGTCGCAGGCAAGTGGCGCGGCGCACCAAAAGGCTGCGCGGCGCGCAATATCACCAGGCCAGATTCTGACTTCTTTTTAAATGTACAACAAGAACCCCACTTCAAGTAGCTTATTTACACATGTGTATACAACAAATATTCGGGTCTTACATTAACCCATTGTTTATTATATCTAAAGAGATGTTAAATTATTACATTATCATGATATTATGATATATTAATATATCTTAGTATCATATATATACAGTTAAATGTTGTTACAACGATAATCGTTACATATATGTCTCGTTTCGAAATCATTAAGTTAGTAGTCTTGTTTTTACATATGTAGTTCATTGTTAATACACTTAATGACATGTTTACTTATCATTTATCATGATTAAACATAGTGTATCAATATCTTAATATGATTCATATGTATTTAGTAAGACGTTGTTATAACGATAATCGTTATATATATCGTTTCGAGTTTCTTAATTCAATAAACTCAATTTTATGTATATAACTCATTGTTAAAATACCTAATGAGATACTTACTTATCATAATATCATGTTAACTATATATATAATCATATATATGTCATCATATAGTTTTTACAAGTTTTAACGTTCGTGAATCACCTGTCAACTTGGGTGGTAAATTGTCTATATGAAACCTATTTCAATTAATCAAGTCTTAACAAGTTTGATTGCTTAACATGTTGAAAACACTTAATCATGTAAATAACAATTTCATTTAATATATATAAACATGGAAAAGTTCGGGTCACTACATGTAATAGGGAATTAGATCAACGAGTAGTGTCATGTCATCCATTTAGTCGGCAGTAGGAAGAGCAAATTTAAAACAGTGACGATTTATGTGTTCAATTTGTTTGTTTGTGAGGATAGTCCCTACACTTTTACTGTATTACACTAATAGTCCTTGTGTTTTTATGACTATATAATGTGAGGAGTTAACCATTAAATTTTGACGGCAGTTAGGTTGGGGTGCCAACCACGATACTTGAGCAAAACTGAGGTACTAACTACGCGGAAAAAAAAAAGTTTAGGTGTTATGATGCAAATGTGAACAAATCACATGTACCAACGGCGTAATTTTTTCAAGTAAAAAAGAATAAAAGGGAAAAATGGGGAGGGGGAGACGGGGCTCAAACTCCTGACCCGTCGTTATATAAGTAGGGTGGTTTGCCAGTAAACTGTTAATGCTTTTATTTTAAAGTCACAATATTTAGTATTTATTCCCTATAAAAGTGGTTTTAAAAGAAGCCAAAAACAACCGAATGTTTTTAGCCGTGAAAGTTGTTGTTATTACATAAATGTCCTAAATCAACAGTAGCATTTGTGATTTTCTCTTTAAATATATTTATAATATAATATATAAAATACACATTTTTGTAACTATAGTGTATAACATAAATTTTATTTTTATAGCTCGCAAATTCGAGAGCTATAAACCGGTATAAGCTAATATAACTTGTACACCCAAACATACCCTTGCTAAATCTTTACCCTTTCTAATCTCTAATAAAATCTATATATCTAATGTATCTATGCCTAATAATAAAACTTGTATTGGTGTATAATGGAAGTTTACGCTTAGATGGAAAAAGAAGAAGGACACCTCAGGTTCATACAATTTGTTTGATAATGAAGAAGATTCAGACATAGGTAGTGCGGTTCAAAATTTATTCAAAGAGGCTTCCGTGGTCGGTAGTCTTTGTTGCTCTTCAGGTGCGGGTATCGATTCGGCTAAGAAAGGTTTCTTTCAAGATCGAAGATCATTGAATTATTTCTCCCTCATCGGCAATTTTGGTTGGTGATGGATCAGCTAATGTTTTGGCATACAAAATTGTCAATCGGTCCGGGAAAAGAATTGATTGTGAAACGATTGATGGGAAATTGAAGAATCCGCTTTTGTAGGGCGCTTTGTCCTTTGGTTTGTCAGTTTAGTTTTTGATTGTGTAGTTCGTACATTTAGAATGCCGCGTTTTGGATGTTTTTCAGCGGTATTTGTTTGATTTTAGTTTGTTGCTAGCTCGTTCCACGAATGGTTTTTTGGTTTAGAATGAGGCTCGGTGTTAGATAGTTATAGTAAGATCTCGCTTTTTAGGTCCGAGCCTCTTCGATCACTTGTTTGTATCCTCTTGTTGAGTTCGTTTTCATTTGAAAATGATCTCGTTTGTCTATCAGTACGCATTATTATCAAATAATAATAAAACTTGTCAATTAGCTACACGTGTCTCTTCCTTTCTGATTAATCTATCATTAGTAATGATTAGGTGTAATTTGATAAATTAAAATTGATTAATTACCATTTGATAAATTAAATTAAAGTTGATTAATTACCAGTTTTGCCTTTTAAGATCTTGATAATCGAAAACTTCATGAAATCTTATCCACAATATCCTTATCTTATCCCATCAAACACGCACCACGCAAGATATCAAGCGCAGCGTGCGTGCACCATACGTGTTGTCCTATGCGTGTACGTTCTGTTTCATAAAATAGCTTATTTTGCTAGTATGATCAGTGACACGGACCACACACGATAAAAAATGCACCGTGCGTTCTTTCCTCTGCGTGTACGTTCTATTTCATAGAATAACTCATTTTTCCAGTATGATCACTGAAACGCATCACACACACGAGCATTCAGCATGATACGTGTGCGTGAATATGAGGCATATGTTGCAATTTTCAGTTTTTTAGGCTATGTTGTTAAAGACATCCGAAATGGGTCATTCCGTCCTGTTGGTTGAATGTGGGTTAATACACTAAACAATAAACTTAAGTATAATTAACCAAAGTGTAATTAACCAAAGAATATATTTTGGTGATGACACACACATACACATAAGTGATGACTGACATCTTAAAATAAAACACGCAAGGTCACTAATCCATATTTTATCTTGCAAACAACCAAGTCAAACATAGGTTAAAGAATGAAATTAAAAGTTCAGGTAAACACACGGTCGAGGTACGATCGACCGCATAGTCAACCGTGAAACCCCAAACTGAATTGCAACACATTTTTGTGAAAACAAGTTACACGGTCGCCACCACGGTCAACCGCAGTGCGACCGCAATTTCTTCTGTCATAGTTTTTGACCAAATAAAGTTTGACTAGTTCCCGACATCTATAATTCATGAAACCTTTCTCAACATGCTTTGAATAGATGTCTTCTCCATACTCAATTGAGTTTTGGTCATAAAAACACTAACTGTGATTAATTACGCCTAATGACATCTTAATGACAAATTAACTAAGATTAGGCATAACACATAAGTGTTAATCAACAACTTGTGATCTTAATTCTTATCTAGATATCCTTAGTATGATCATCAAGTACCAACACACTTAAGCCAATGTCACTGGAACAATGATTGCTATTAGAAATGACTTAGTGATTAATTAAGGGTAAATAAGGAACAATGCTCTCAAGGTTAACTAGTAATGACTTGTAATCCTAAAACACACTTAGATACATTTAGGATGGTCACCAAGTTCTAACTAGAGATTGCTCTTCCATTGTGCATGTGTTGGACATTAATGTGTGCTTACACATTAATCATGTAATGTGTTATATTGCACATTAAACTTACTAAGTGCTTGAATTATAAGTTGTACAAGTATCTATATGATTGATCCTAGAATAACTATCTCTTGCTATGTGAGTATTACTTGCTACTTGCCAATATGCTTAATACTCATAAACTTGTCAACTTGATTAATATGTTTGCTATGTGCTCATTAGTTAGGATTCAAGTAACTAACCTACTCCAATAAGATTAAGTGTAAAATGGTTCACAATGAAAGTATAGTCAATTGTCTATTTGATATAGTCTAAGTAACAAAGGGTGATTGCTTATGACTTAACTTTAATGTCTCTACATGCTTCATGATTATCTTATAGAGACATTGTTCAATTAATCTCTAACAATAACAACAACAACAATACCCAATCCCGCAAGTGTGAGGTACGAGGGAGGTGAGATGTAGACAATCCTACCTCTACCCTATAGTAGAAGAGAAGTCATTTCTCCATCCACAGGCAGGACCCGTGTTCGAAGAAAGTTTTCCCTCTCTGTACTCGAGAGTAGAGAGATTGCTTCCGGTGGACCTCCGGCCAGAACTGAAACAATACTAAAAACAGAAAGCGATGCATACCTGAGTGTGCCGTACGGAGCTCATGGAAGGCGCAAGCAATGTTACACCAAAATAACGATAGACAAGTATAGACACATATAAACGTATTTAGATGCACATACAAAAAAAATATATATCCATACACATACATATATAAACCTATATACATGCATAAACATACATACCCACATATATAAGCATACCAACATACATAAACGCGCATACAACATCCATAAACATACTTCTATACAAACGTACATAATCATACCTACATAAACATAAACATACATATATAAATGCATACCTTCGTAAACATACATGCATACTTCCATACATAAACATACATCAATACATTCATACGTACACGAAAAGACAAGCATACCTACACATACAGCTACATACAAGCACGCAACAACACACACACATGAAACCCATATAAACACTATGCCCTAACTGCATAAACAAGTATATCCTAGTAAGTCTTACACAGCACAGAACAAACATATATATATATATATATATATATATATATATATATATATATATATATATATATATATATATATATATATATCACATATAAACATACATACATACACACACTAATACATACAAGCACAAACCTAAATATACATACACGCACCCATAAGGATCATATAAAAACAATGCACTTAACATAAATAAACAAATATATCTTAAGCAAACATAGGACATAAAACATACATACATAACTGCATACATAAACATACATACCTGCATCCGTACATACACATTTAAACATACATACATAATCATACAAAACAACCATTCATAAATACAAAACAAAACCATCCAAGCCTAAACATCCTTAAAAAAAAAATCACTCATCTATTCTAATTCTAGACCTCCACAAATTCCTATCAGAAGTCATGTTCTCGGTCAACAAAAGCTCCTTCATGTCGATCTACACATTTAAACATACATAAACATACATACCTGCATCCGTCAATTAATCTCTAACTAAACTTAAAAAAGATCATGACTTGTGATTAATTGAAACTATGAAGTTAATGACATAGTGACTAGTCTTTAGAATCGAACCAAAGACATTAATGTGACTAACTAAGTCTTGACCAAACTGAAATTTCCCAAAATATCAATCAAGACACTTCTCCAAGAATGTTGTGTTTGCCACTTTTGGAATGATTAGTCACTTTCATGCATTAAGACCAAATCTTACACACTTAATGCATATAGTACTTGTATAGGATGTTTGGTTTCTTTTGCAGGTGCTAGAAGGAGTAAAGGTGCCAAAATGTGGTGTTCAAATTTGAGTCAAGCGACTATACAACGAATACCTAATTTGGACTGGAGCACGCACGGTCGCACCACGGTCGACCGTGCAGGTAACCGTGTGTCAACGGCTATTTTTTGAATCTCACTATAAAAGGCAAACATTTAAGAGCATTTGAAGCTGACCCTCTTGCATATTTCAAAGGCTTATCTCCAGTGATCACAAGTGTATCAATTACTACTCAAATGTGATCAAGCAAGAGAAGATTCTATGATCTTATAGGTATAGAATTGGGTTGTTGTAAACTTACTAATCAAAATCATTTATCTTGTGAGTTTACTTAATGTAATGTGTGTCCTAGTATTGTGTTAGGATCATCATTGCAGAATGTATAAGTCTTGCAACTTCAATTAGTGGAAGCACATGCTAGCTTAGTGATCTACTTCCTTAAAGGGACTTAGGAAGTTGATTAATCTTATTTGGAGATTAATACTTGTCCAAGGTGAAGACAAGTTGATCTAGGTTGGAGTTGATCTTTCAAAGGGATAGAAAGATTAGGTTTGTTGTCTACTAAAGAAGATTGAAGACTTGTAAATCGAATCTCCACCGGGTTTGGAGAAAAGTGCTTAGTGAAGCAACAAATCCCGATTAGTGTAATCGGGGAGTGGATTAAGGTGGATTAGTTAACATCCACCCGAACCACTATAAATCTTTGTGTCTATGTTCTTTACATTACTTCATTTATCATTTTGAACATATACACTACACACGTCAAGTTTGAGTTGAGTTGGTTGATCAAAGTAAAATCGAATTTGGTGATCAATCGAAAAATTGTTAAAAGCGTATTAAGTAACTATTCACCCCCCCTCTAGTTACTTACACGTCCATTTAAACCTGCCACCTTAATTCAATATGAAATAGTTTAATCATTTAGGTCAATTAGGTCATCTTCTCATGCAACTTTTTCTTCACCCTCATTGAAACCCCCAAAAAAATGCGAACGAAGCAGTAAAGCAACAAATAAATGCATATGAAGCAAGCTTTCTTTTATTGAATACGACGATTGAAACGTTCTCTACTTGTATATTCTGATCAAAAATCGGCTCATCTCTTCCAATTTCTCATCAGGTGATATGTTTCCCCAATAATATTTGAAATTAGGGTTCTTACATCAATTATTTCATAATCACGATTTCATGATTATAATTGATGTTTGTTAAACGGAGTTGATGATATTCTTTCATCAATATTTGAAATTAGGGTTCTTACATCAATTTTTTTGAAGTTGATGTTTGTTAAATGGAGCTTACTCTCCTGGCATGCTTCCTATCGAACTGCAACTGTTTATATTGTATTTTTATACATACAGCTGTTGTTTATACTTTGTATTCTTCGAATGCAGCAGCCCATGTTTGTATGATATAATTTATATCTTACATTCAGGTGCATTGTTTAAAAAAAATGACCATCTAAATGTAAAATTGCATCAATTTTGCAATTTGCACCAATCCTTCTTACTTTTAAATGCGTCGTGACATCAGACTATATTGATTTATCATTCCATCGGTTTATGTTTATAGATTATCATGTATTTATTTTAGAATAATGGAACCAGCTCCCCGAAACATAATGAAATCAAATTAGCATGTGAAGATATTATTAGTTGAATGCCGGAGGATGTGATAAGTCATATTCTGGATCGTTTGCCAATACAATATGCGGTCAAGACTTCTATTTTGTCAAAAAACTGGAGGTTCAAGTGGACTTTACTCAACCAGGTCGTATTTGACAGTAACTTTACTAAGTATTTGCTAGAACTAAAAGGTGAAAATTGGTTAAGTGAACTGAAGATAAGTAGAATTCTTCTTCATCTTAAAGGTTCCATCACAAAGTTTGATCTCTATATACCATTTGGCACCGTTTTGGATGCTACGGAAATTGATCATTGGGTGATGCTATTGTCCAAAAAGGGAATCAAAGAGTTTATACTCATTAATAGGGATACTGGACCTATTACATTGTCTTCCGATTTTTTTTTTGTGTGAACTTAGAACACTTGAATCTTTCGAACTGTTCTCTTTACCCCCAACCCACTTTTTGTGGTTTCCCATATCTTTACATGAGGTTTTTTGAGGTAGAATTTCAGAATAGAAATTTTGGAGAAATTATCTCTAATTGTCCATTACTTGAGTTTTTGAGTGTTAACTATAATGATTATGTTTCTATTGGAAAATTAAAACTGGTTGAGATAGTCAAACTTAAAAATCTCAAACGTTTATTTTTCCCATTGTGTATGCTTGACACTACACCGTTCACAAGTTCCTTAGTCCTTCACGATTTGGGTCATTTCTCAAATCTTCAAAAGCTTTTTTTTGGATCTCTATGAATGCCAAGTATGCTTAAGTTGGATATTTGAAATTGTCTTTACATTATATTGCTGCAAATGCTTTTACTAATTATATTGTTAATTGACTTGGCTTTATATATACCACTTTTCTTATATTTCATACTTTGAATGAATTTCAAGATCAATGGATAACCTTGTGTGCAATATTATATACTTAAAGTCGAACCCCTAACTTCTAATAAAGAGTATCAAGCAACTACCACTTGTACATTTGTACATGTTGACTTTATGATGTCTGAAATATACATACTCCAACCGAAAAAAACATACAAAAGGGGTTACGACAATAAACATGATTCACAACATTATCCGAATATGAAAGAATGGATGTCAAATATTCCACTTAAGGATATGAACATTAAGATTACATTTGTCAAAAATGAGGGGTTTAGCAACTCTGTTTAACCATAAAGTTTCAAGTGTAGTGTTTGTTAGAATTTCGTTAAGTCCAAAGATGTGAGCCTAAGACTGGAAAAAACTTAACGCCCAATGTTTTGCTTTGGTTTGTAAGTATTAAAATTTCTCTCTTGGGATTCTCCAATTCTGAACTCCATTTATATCACACACCACCTTAATTTCTTCACCATTTCCATTTCTTCACTCGATACAACACAAGTTTCATATCACAATGGTATGTTCATTTCCATATTCTTTTCAAAACTAGTTTTTGTTTCTTATAGTAAAGAGTAAACGATATAATATTGTTACTATAGTATCCGCTCGTTTACATGTTTACCTTATGTTTCAAATTAATTGCTCATGTTTCGGTTTTGATATTTATACCAAAATAATTGTTTAGTTTTGTGTGCATGTTTCGGTTTTTGTATGTACCAAATAGTTGGTTAATTTCTTGTTCATGTTGATGTTTTACTTTTAGTTTCAGATCAAAAAATGTAATTTTTCCTTTTCTTTCGATTTTGCTAACAAGAGTTCTTAGGACTATCGTTAACATTCATTACATGAAAGTACAAACCAGTTATCATTCACTTCCTAACTGACAGTAATCAAATTGCACAATATAATAAAACACGTTAACGACAGCTTTAAAGGTTGTCGTTAGCAAAATCTTTTTTTTCTAATATATACTTTATCCGTCTATAAATAAGTATCCCAAAGAATTTTATATTGAGTTTAAGATTTCTTTGATCTATGCAGTTTTTCTAATTTTAGTACGGAGTAATACTTAATAATTTTTATGTAAGCAGATATAACTATTTTATTACATACAAAAAAAAAAAAAAAAAAAAAATACATCGTAATAAGGTGGATTTATTTTAGTGGGCAGGGAGTAACTTGTTACAAATTTTGGCACACTTAACAAACATTTTCTGGTTTTACAAATTTTGGCACACTTAACTAACATTTTCTGGTGTTATGTAAAATGTCAAACAATGTGTAATAATCAATTACTCCGCAATAATTATTGACTTATATAAAGTATTTAGAACCCGGTCGATTTTTATACGCTGATAAGCTGTTTATTTAATAAAAAAAAAGTATATATACGTAGGCAGCTAAATAAGCTTTAGTTTTTTTTTTTAAAACATTTTTTTCTTCCAAAAAAACATACTCCGTAATAACATTGGTAGTTAGTAACTGATCGAATATAACTAAATGCATTGCACTATTGCAGTGTTTGAGACGATTACTATTTGGATCAATAACAATGCAAGTGAAGGCAATGGTGATTCATCCAGCGGCTACAATAACTACAATTCTCCATTACAGCCGTCACCTACCTCGTGATCTCGCAGTTGATTTAGACAGACGGCGACTAATACGTCATGAGTTGTTTAGTGGAAACAATTTTATGTTCAATATAATTGTTAACATTTTGAGTTGCTTTTGGTAGCCATTAGCCACCATATTAGTGCCTTTGTAAGCATATTAGGGCTTAATTGGGGGAATTTCCCCTAAAAATAATCTAGTATCATAATCTAATGCTTGAAATTGGTAATGGGTCTATGAATATTTGTTGTTATTTTTATTGTTAATATATTACGTATATATTATTAATTTTTATGGGACAACAAATGCACACATCCATTTTTCTCCACGATGTGACTCGAACTCATAATATCGAAGTTGATAATACCTCTTAATATCGCTAAATCATAAACCCTTTGATTTATATTATATTACTGTGTATAAATAAGAAGTCAACCCGTTGCCATGTAGGCAAGACCCGTTGTTGTCAAGGAAATTTTGATGATTTTGCAAGATCGGTGTACCAGTTATACTTATTTTACAAAAATCATTAAAAAAAAAAATACATCCTTTTATAATCACCAGTCAAAACATACCATTTATTCAAAGATTTTTTAGAGAACATAAGACTAGTTGCAGTGGTAAGGGACGTGGATTGTGTAGTGACCCGAACTTTTCCATGTTTAAATATATATTAAATGAAATTGTTATTTACATGATTAAGTGTTTCCAACATGTTAAGCAATCAAATTTGTTAAGACTTGATTAATTGAAATAGGTTTCATATAGACAATTGACCACCCAAGTTGACCGGTAATTCACGAACATTAAAACTTGTAAAAACTATATGATGACATATATATGGATATATATATATATAGGTAACATGATATTATGATAAGTAAACATATCATTAAGTATATTAACAATGAACTACATATGTAAAAACAAGACTATTAACTTAATGATTTTGAAACGAGACATATATGTAACGATTATCGTTGTAACGACATTTAATGTATATATATCATATTAAGAGATATTCATACATCATAATATCATGATAATATAATAATTTAAAATCTCATTTGATATTATAAACATTGGGTTAACAACATTTAACAAGATCGTTAACCTAAAGGTTTCAAAACAACACTTACATGTAACGACTATCGATGACTTAACGACTCAGTTAAAATGTATATACATGTAGTGTTTTAATATGTATTCATACACTTTTGAAAGACTTCAAGACACTTATCAAAATACTTCTACTTAACAAAAATGCTTACAATTACATCCTCGTTCAGTTTCATCAACAATTCTACTCATATGCACCCGTATTCGTACTCGTACAATACACAGCTTTTAGATGTATGTACTATTGGTATATACACTCCAATGATCAGCTCTTAGCAGCCCATGTGAGTCACCTAACACATGTGAGAACCATCATTTGGCAACTAGCATGAAATATCTCATAAAATTACAAAAATATGAGTAATCATTCATGACTTATTTACATAAAAACAAAATTACATATCCTTTATATCTAATCCATACACCAATGACCAAAAACACCTACAAACACTTTCATTCTTCAATTTTCTTCATCTAATTGATCTCTCTCAAGTTCTATCTTCAAGTTCTAAGTGTTCTTCATAAATTCTACAAGTTCTAGTTTCATAAAATCAAGAATACTTCCAAGTTTGCTAGCTTACTTCCAATCTTGTAGAGTGATCATCCAACCTCAAGAAATCTTTCTTATTTACAGTAATATATCTTTCTAATACAAGGTAATACTCATATTCAAACTTTGATTCAATTTCTATAACTATAACAATCTTATTTCGAATGAAAATCTTACTTGAACTTGTTTTCGTGTCATGATTCTACTTCAAGAACTTTCAAGCCATCCAAGATCCTTTGAAGCTAGATCCATTTGTTTCTTTTCCAGTAGGTTTATCCACAAAACTTGAGGTAGTAATGATGTTCATAATATCATTCGATTCATACATATAAAGCTATCTTATTCGAAGGTTTAAACTTGAAATCACTAGAACATAGTTTAGTTAATTCTAAACTTGTTCGCAAACAAAAGTTAATCCTTCTAACTTGACTTTTAAAATCAACTAAACACATGTTCTATATCTATATTATATGCTAACTTAATGATTTAAAACCTGGAAACATGAAAAACACCGTAAAACTGGACATACGCCGTCGTAGTAACACCGCGGGCTATTTTGGGTTTGATAATTAAAAACTATGATAAACTTTGATTTAAAAGTTGTTCTTCTGAGAAAATGATTTTTCTTATGAACATGAAACTATATCCAAAAATCATGGTTAAACTCAAAGTGGAAGTATGTTTTTCAAAATGGTCATCAAGACGTCGTTCTTTCGACTGAAATGACTACCTCTTACAAAAATGACTTGTAACTTATATTTTCGACTATAAACCTATACTTTTTCTGTTTAGATTTATAAAATAGAGTTCAATATGAAACCATAGCAATTTGATTCACTCAAAACGGATTTAAAATGAAGAAGTTATGGGTAAAACAAGATTGGATATTTTTTGATTTTTGTAGCTACGGGAAATATTAACAATTCTATACAAATCATATCCTAGCTAACTTATATTGTATTATACATGTATTCTAATATATTATGTAATCTTGGGATACCATAGACACGTATGCAAATGTTTTGACATATCATATCGACCCATGTATATATATTATTTGGAACAACCATAGACACTCTATATGCAGTAATGTTGGAGTTAGCTATACAGGGTTGAGGTTGATTCCAAAAATATATATACTTTGAGTTGTGATCTAGCCTGAGACGTGTATACACTGGGTCGTGGATTGATTCAAGATAATATATATCGATTTATTTCTGTACATCTAACTGTGGACAACTAGTTGTAGGTTACTAAAGAGGACGGCTGACTTAATAAACTTAAAACATCAAAATGTATTAAAAGTGTTGTAAATATATTTTGAACATACTTTGATATATATGTACATATTTGTTATAGGTTCGTGAATCGACCAGTGGCCAAGTCTTACTTCCCGACGAAGTAAAAATCTGTGAAAGTGAGTTATAGTCTCACTTTTAAAATCTAATATATTGGAATGATAATACATGCAGTTTTATAAATGTTTTACGAAATAAATACAAGTAATTGAAACTACTTTATATGGGTGAATGATCGAAGCCGAATATGCCCCTTTTGCTTGGTAGCCTAAGAATTAGTAAACCGATCTACTAATTGACGCGAATCCTAAAGATATATCTATTGGGCCTAACGAACCTCATCCAAAGTACCGGATGTTTTAGTACTTCGAATTCGTTTTTATCATGTCCGAAGGATTTTCCGGAATGATAGGGGATATTCTTATATGCATCTTGTTAATGTCGGTTACCAGGTGTTCACCATATGAATGAATTTTATCTCTATGTATGGGATGTATATTGAAATATGAAATCTTGTGGTCTATTATTATGATTTGATAATATATAGGTTAAACCTATAACTCACCAACATTTTTGTTGACGTTTTAAGCATGTTTATTCTCAGGTGATTATTAAGAGCTTCCGCTGTTGCATACTAAAATAAGGACAAGATTTGAAGTCCATGCTTGTATGATATTATGTAAAAACTGCATTCAAGAAACTTATTTTTGATGTAATATATTCTTATTGTAAACCATTATGTAATGGTGGTGTGTAAACGGTATATTTTAGATTATCATTATTTGATAATCTACGTAATGCTTTTTAAACCTTTATCGATAAAATAAAGGTTATGGTTGTTTTAAAAATGAATGCAGTCTTTGAAAAACGTCTCATATAGAGGTCAAAACCTCGCGATGAAATCAATTAATATGGAACGTTTATAATCAATATGAACGTTTATACGACGCATGATTTGGAATTAGGCGCAGTTGTTTTTGCATTAAAGACTTGGAGGCACTACTTATATGGGGTCAAAAGTATTATATATACCGACCACAAAAGTCTTCAACACATATTTAATCAGAAACAACTGAATATGAGGCAGCGTAGGTGGATTGAATTATTGAATGATTACGACTTTGAGATTCGTTACCACCCGGGGAAGGCAAATGTGATAGCCGATGCCTTGAGCAGGAAGGACAGAGAACCCATTCGAGTAAAATCTATGAATATAATGTTTCACAATAACCTTACTACTCAAATAAAGGAGGCGCAACAAGGAGTTTTAAAAGAGGGAAATTTAAAGAATGAAATACCCAAAGGATCGGAGAAGCATCTTAATATTCGGGAAGACGGAACCCGGTATAGGGCTGAAAGGATTTGGGTACCAAAATTTGGAGATATGAGAGAAATGGTACTTAGAGAAGCTCATAAAACCAGATACTCAATACATCCTGGAACGGGGAAGATGTACAAGGATCTCAAGAAACATTTTTGGTGGCCGGGTATGAAAGCCGATGTTGCTAAATACGTAGGAGAATGTTTGACGTGTTCTAAGGTCAAAGCTGAGCATCAAAAACCATCAGGTCTACTTCAACAACCCGAAATCCCGGAATGGAAATGGGAAAACATTACCATGGATTTCATCACTAAATTGCCAAGGACTGCAAGTGGTTTTGATACTATTTAGGTAATAGTTGATAGTCTCACCAAATCAGCACACTTCCTGCCAATAAGAGAAGATGACAAGATGGAGAAGTTAGCACGACTGTATTTGAAGGAAGTCGTCTCCAGACATGGAATACCAATCTCTATTATCTCTGATAGGGATGGCAGATTTATTTCAAGATTCTGGCAGACATTACAGCAAGCATTAGGAACTCGTCTAGACATGAGTACTACCTATCATCCACAAACTGATGGGCAGAGCGAAAGGACGATACAAACGCTTGAAGACATGCTACGAGCATGTGTTATTGATTTCGAAAACAGTTGGGATCGACATCTACCATTAGCAGAATTTTCCTACAACAACAGCTACCATTCAAGCATTGAGATGGCGTCGTTTGAAGCACTTTATGGTAGAAAGTGCAGGTCTGCGATTTGTTAGAGTGAATTGGGGGATAGACAGATTACGGGTCCGGAGATAATACAAGAAACTACCGAGAAGATCATCCAAATTCAACAACGGTTGAAAACAGCCCAAAGTCGACAAAAGAGCTACGCCAACATTAAAAGAAAAGATATAGAATTTGAAATTGGAGAGATGGTCATGCTTAAGGTTGCACCTTGGAAAGGCGTTGTTCGATTTGGTAAACAAGGGAAATTAAATCCAAGGTATATTGGACCATTCAAGATTATTGATCGTGTCGGACCAGTAGCTTACCGACTTGAGTTATCTCAACAACTCGCGGCTGTACATAACACTTTCCACGTCTCAAATTTGAAGAAATGTTTTGCTAAAGAAGATCTCACTATTCCGTTAGATGAAATCCAAATCAACAAAAAACTTCAATTCATCGAAGAACCCGTCGAAATAATGGATCGTGAGGTTAAAAGACTTAAGCAAAACAAGATACCAATTGTTAAGGTTCGATGGAATGCTCGTAGAGGACCCGAGTTCACCTGGGAACGAGAAGATTAGATGAAGAAGAAATACCCGCATTTATTTCCAGAAGATACGTCAACACCTCCAACTGCTTAAAATTTCGGGACGAAATTTATTTAACGGGTAGGTACTGTAGGGACCCGAACTTTTCCATGTTTAAATATATATTAAATGAAATTGTTATTTACATGATTAAGTGTTTCCAACATGTTAAGCAATCAAACTTGTTAAGACTTGATTAACTGAAATAGGTTTCATATAGACAATTGACCACCCAAGTTGACCGGTAATTCACGAACGTTAAAACTTGTAAAAACTATATGATGACATATATATGGATATATATATATAGGTAACATGATATTATGATAAGTAAACATATCATTAAGTATATTAACAATGAAATACATATGTAAAAACAAGACTACTAACTTAATGATTTTGAAACGAGACATATATGTAACGATTATCGTTGTAATGACATTTAATGTATATATATCATATTAAGAGATATTCATACATCATAATATCATGATAATATAATAATTTAAAATCTCATTTGATATTATAAACATTGGGTTAACAACATTTAACAAGATCGTTAACCTAAAGGTTTCAAAACAACACTTACATGTAACACCGTTTTTCAGTTACACGTTATTTCGAGCGTCATTCGAAATACGAGGCATGTAAGTGTATATTTGGATCCTAAATAAAGTTGGAGTTGATGTTCTAAAACCTTACCATTGGATAGTAAATCTCATTACGTTTCCAATGATATTTGATTCGTCAAAAACGGAGTTACGGTTTGAAAGTTACGACCAAAACAAGTTCAGTTTCAGACTCAGTTCATTGGGACTCCGTCCAGACTTTAGGACGCCGTCCAACAATGAAGGCTAGGACGCCGTCCAAGCTTTTTGGACGCCGTCCAGAAGGCCTGACAGGCCAGCAGCTGTATTTTAAAGGTTTTAAAAGAGGGTATTTGAGTCTTTTCACTTGGGGGTCGGTTTTGAGCCATTAAAACTGATCCACTCTCATTCTTATCCCCATTTCACCTTCTCAAACACTCTCATCAAACCCTAGTGAGAGAGAGAGGTTCTAGCGAGAGAGAGTTGGGGATTTGGAGATGAAGAAGTGTGATTCGGGTCCGGTCTCAAGAGTTAAAGTTGTTCACCTCGTTCACGGCTACGTGGTGGTAGTGTTGGTAAGCTCTAAATCCGAATTTCTTTGTTAAGATTATTGTTTGAGTTAAAGTTTGTGCTAGTTAGAGTTATAACCCATTTATTGTGAAGTTTGGGGGTTTTTTGGGGAAGATTCATGTATGTAAGCCCGAATTGGTGACTTAGGGTTTCAATTGATGGAATTGTTAGTTTGGACCTTGCATGTGTTAGTTAAACCTTAGAACACTTGTGTTGACTTGATTTTTGGGTGTAAACCCTAATCTAGGTCGAATGGGTATTTTGGGTCAAGTAAGCTTGATTCAGTGTCAAACTAAGTTATGGGTCAAGATTTGATGAACCAAGTATATAAATGTTTGATTCAAGTGTTAAATGGTATTTTGGAAAGTTAGTCACTAGCCGTTAGTGATTAAAGATGTTTTTGGGACTTATGTCAAAATAGGTTGACTTAGATGGGTCAAATTTGGTAATGACTTTAATTTTGGATTAATTGGATGATAAGCAATTTTGGTTAAATTGTACTTGTTGGATGGGTCGGAATTACCACCCGTAGTGGTAATTGGTGAAGTCCACTTTATGTGTCTAAATGGGCGGTTTGTGGTGATAGGTGTAAACCCTTGGTTAAGGGTGTTGAAGTCGAATTCTCTCGTAGAGAATGTATGTTGATTGTTTGTATATCTATATGCGTATTATAGGTAAAAGGTTTGCTCGGTTGCTTTTGGAAGCGATTTACGTTTATGACTTGTGCGGGCAATTCGAGGTGAGTGGAATAATTATATGCGTATGTATATAATGTATCTATTTGTTGTAGCGTGAAAGGTGTAGTGTCGAGGTGTTAAGACACCACGTTTCACGTGAAGAGTGTAGCATCGAGGTGTTAAGATGCCACTCGGGTGTAGCATCGAGGTGTTAAGATGCCACCTAGGAGTGTAGTGTCGAGGTGTTAAGACACCACTCCGTAAAATAATGAGTGTTGCATTGAGGTGTTAAGATGCCACTCGGGGTGATGTGCCGAGGTGTTAAGGTGCCACCCTAGGGGTTAGTGGTGCGAGGTGTTAAGTGCCCTAACGGATGTTATGAACACCGATGGCGTTTTCGCGAGCGCCGTTCCCTTGTACTATTGGTCGACCATGGTTATTTGTGTTGTAGCGTAAGCATATTATATTTGTTCATATTATATATGCTTTTGTTATGCTAGCTTGATTATTGGAGGTTATAGCTTGTAATTGTGATGATAAGCTAATTGTGTTGCTAGCATGTATGCGGTATGTGAGTAAGTGTTTGCAAGTAGGTATATTATATATGTATGTGTATAATTATTGCATTCACTAAGCTTTATGCTTACCCCTCTTGTTGTTTACCTTTTTACAGGTATTTTGTTATGAAGCTAGCTAGTTGTTAGACTAGAGGCATAGGAGCGCTTGGGCTCGAAGGGGTAGCTTTTGGTTATATGGACGCGGATTGGGGATTTGGTAGTCCCCGAGATTATGTTCTTGGTATTGGGTTGGGTTATAGAGTCCTAATCCGTCTAGAAAGATAAATGGGTCGAAATCGCTACATTATTTGTAAAACGGGTCATTGTGGGCTCGGTGTTGTAAAACTTGTTTTTATGGTGGAAATATCTTAGTGTTACTTAATATGACATATTGTGAAATTGGTTACGTTTAAAAGTGTCGGGAAGCGGGTTTTCCACTCGCGTGTAAATAAAAAAACTGATCAGTCCACTTTAGTTCATTTGGACGCCGTCCCAAATCCTTGAACGCCGTCCCAGTTGTAAAGGCTGGACGCCGTCCCGATTTCTGGACGCCGTCCAGATGGGCAGTCACAGAATTTTTTTTTTTTTGTGTCGTGTTTTTGGTAAATCAATGTTGGGTTGTTACAAGTGGTATCATAGCATAGTCTAAGGGAATTAGGTGACCTTGGAGTAGGTGCCTAGTCTTAGACTTATTGGCGGTTGTGCGTTATTTGCGGGACTTGTAGGAATACGGGTCGGATTGAGATTTGTTAGTGCCTTAGAGTAGGTGACTAACTAGGACTAGTGCTTGTCCAATGTGTGATGATGTGGGGCTTTATTTCGTGAGTAAATTAGTGCCTTAGATTGCTAGTGCCTAAGGTAAGTAGGCGAACTTGGACGTTGTTTTAGTGATAGTCACCTAGGTTGTAGGTTGACTTGTCGTTGTGGTGTACTTGTGTACATTTATTACTATTGTATATTGGTGTATATATATATATATACAGGTATCTAATTGGTGCGTTGTCTTAGAGATGAATCTATTGGAGAGATTCAAAGGTTTGGCGGTTTTGAGTGATCAAGTTCACGGTAAGGACTTTGGTCATTCGGGTACTAGGAGTTATCGCGTGTTATTTTGTGTGAATGTTGCGTCAGTCCGGGTAAAGTACTTTGCGTGACCATGTGGAAATGGTAAGATACGCGTTTGTAATAATGACCGATCACCATTATTACGAAAGTGTATCTTGACACTAAACATGACATGACAAGTACCAAACGGAGGAGACGTGGCATGGTTGGGGTAGAACGGGACGAATTAGGGATCTTTTATTGGTTCCTAGGATATAGTAGTCTCGAGTGATGTGCTTGTTATCACATCAGGTTCTTTGTGAGTCGGGAAGTGTACGATGGAATCGGTTAGTTAAGTGAGTGAGCCAACTCACAAGTTTGGTGCGTGCTTAGCCACCCTAAGTAGTGGGTGCATTATTGAGATTGTAATTGGTTTTAGTTACCCATCGTAATTAGGATGACCGATTTACGCTTGCGTGTGTGCGACGAGGACTTGAATTCCGTAATGGAATGCAACAAGTCTAATGATTGTAGTTTTGAGTTACACTCGGTAGAGTGTGTGGTTAGAGAATCGTGTTAGGATTCTTGTTGTGAGTCACCTTGGAATTGGCGAATCGAGGAGTCTTCGGGTCGTTAAACTCATGGGAGTGGGACCCGTGTAATGTTGATTGCATTAGTGTGTTGTAGATTATAGGGCAACATTACTAATGGAATATCCCTTGTAGTAGTGGTTTTATCGAGATGTGGAAGGGTGTAAGACTTGGTGTTCTCAAGCATCTCCTTAGTGCAAGATGAAGGGTTTCGTTAGGCTATATCGTTTTGGCCTTGTGAAAATTGCGGGTAGCATGTGATCGCTTAGGACTTTCGATAAGACAATAAACCGTAAGGTTGTCGGGTAGGTATGACTTCGGGTTATTATTATAGAGAGATGGGTGACATCGGGTGTATGGAACCTAAAGATCGATTTTCTAAAATTCATTTGATTATGGTGGGAGTCTGCATGACACTGCGTCAGGTGCCTTTTTATACCTGCTAGTGTAATGTTCAACTCCGGTAGTGGTATGATCACTTTGTGCTTAGGGTGCCCATGAGATACCCTTGGAAGCATCGGAGATTATAATAGTGATCGACGGGTGATGGTAATTCGACGGTTACGAAAGTCGAAGTTTAAGAGCATTGTGACGAATACTTCTTATGAAGTGACGGGTGAGCGAATCTTGTTGCTCTTAAGTGATAGACGGGTAAAGATGACCGGTGAGCCAGTGACGGACTTAATGGTCGGTTAGTCCGAAGGTTTTGATGAAGTGTTGATATTGTGGTGGACGCAATTATGGTGTCAGAATTGGTCACTCTTCTCCATGAGAGTGAGCAATTGTTGATAACGATTCGTCAAGTGGAAGGTCGGGTGATCTCGACTGAGAATCACGACTAAGTAAGCGGCGTGACATATGCCTAGGCTTAGAGGCATATGTAAGACTTTGGTGGAGTTTGCTTTTCGAACGATTAAGGTAGTTAGTTGTGAATTGTGGTATGAAGGTGCGATTTCATCGCGTGTACGACGTCTCAAGTGATTGTGCATGTCGGCTCTGAGAGCCTAAAGTGAATTTGCGGTGAATTGATGTTTATGACCAACGGTGAGAATGGTCAGGTGTGACGTGGAATTACAATTCCGCGGGATGTTATCATCTTGGCGGTGAGAATAGGGAGATAAATCCTAAGTGGGGGAGTTTTTACTGCCGCTCGAGGAAAACTCCAGTGGTGTTATGTATAGTGAAATGTTGGAGCGTACCGTGCTAAGCCTCAATGGGTATTCGGAGCTCCTAATGAGGAAGAGTGACGGGTTGCTAATGTCGACTCGAGATCGTGCTTTACGATTGTGAGTTACAACTCGAGAATGTTATGCGTAAAGATTGTGATGATGGGATCGAAGGAAGTGTAAGACTTCCTATGTAAGGTGGTCGTGTAGTACCAATGTGCGGTATGAGACCAAATGTGAAGTTTGAGATCCCAGAGTGAGAGAATGAAGTTGTCGTTGCGGGTGCTCCTGTAGTGAAAAATCTGGGTTGTCGTGAAACCCGGACAGTATAATTGAATGAGAACAAGTTCGATATCGTGACGAATATCGTATTTTCCCTGTCAGGAAACGCAATCGTGGAGATTGTCAGTGGATTATTCCACTTTATGGACGAATGTGAGGCGGAGAGTGTCGATTCTGATTGTCTCACATCGAGACACGCGAATGTTGTTTGTTTGCGAGAGTGTGTTCCCTAGTAATGCGACTGTTAGTTGCATTAAAATGTCGAGACCATCTTTAACGGACGGTCTAGGTAGGAAGGTCCACCCGGCGTGGTGAATATTTTTGTAGATCGTGTGGCGAATTGCGGAATTTTGTGATGATAATTCGCATTGACGGGATTCTAGTATATGATTAGTCTCCATGCTAGTACTAGGAAGCCGTCTGGTGTGGTTGTGTCGTAGGGTTTAGAGGAGGAACCCTCGTCGAGTGTTGATGTTTTGCTCATCACATGGTGTATTATTGTTGTCCTGGATTAATCCAGTGACGGATTGGTCGTGTGCGGATGGACTGATTGAGTGATATGGTTACGGACGTAGCTTGTGGCGAGTTGTAGCCGAGAGAACTTGAAGGTATATGTAGTGATTTTCGTATTTTCCTATATGGAAACTCTGGATGTTGAGTGTATGAGATATCGTTTATTGCGGTAGTGCATGCTAGTGATTATTAGCGTGTGGTTAGATCTTCGGATTTGTAGAAGATGTTATGGATGTCGAGCTTGGTTGTGTTTCGTAAGATCGTGAGGCGTGACGACGATGTTTGTCGGCAAATTGTTCTACTCTTAGGACGATTGTGAAGTGTATGGTATGAGTTTGGATACTCGGCGTAGGAGCAACGGTTACGGTTGTTTCGACTCGTGGGTTGATTACCCAATATTGTGGTATTATGATGCGTTAGTGCACGAAGTGAGGATTCGGATGAGTTTACTACTTGTGTGACTTCGCGTTGGAAGCGGAAATGTTCGTGGGAGAAGTGCTTAACTTCTAGTGTTTGTGCGGATCACGAGGACGTGATCCAATTTAAGTGGGGGAGAGTTGTAACACCCGTTTTTCAGTTACACGTTATTTCGAGCGTCATTCGAAATACGAGGCATGTAAGTGTATATTTGGATCCCAAATAAAGTTGGAGTTGATGTTCTAAAACCTTACCATTGGATAGTAAATCTCATTACGTTTCCAACGATATTTGATTCGTCGAAAACGGAGTTACGGTTTGAAAGTTACGACCAAAACAAGTTCAGTTTCAGACTCAGTTCATTGGGACTCCGTCCAGACTTTAGGAGCCGTCCAACAATGAAGGTTAGGACGCCGTCCAAGCTTTTTGGACGCCGTCCAGAAGGCCTGACAGGCCAGCAGCTGTATTTTAAAGGTTTTAAAAGAGGGTATTTGAGTCTTTTCACTTGGGGGTCGGTTTTGAGCCATTAAAACTGATCCACTCTCATTCTTATCCCCATTTCACCTTCTCAAACACTCTCATCAAACCCTAGTGAGAGAGAGAGGTTCTAGCGAGAGAGTTGGGGATTTGGAGAAGAAGAAGCGTGATTCGGGTCCGGTCTCAAGAGTTAAAGTTGTTCACCTCGTTCACGGTTACGTGGTAGTAGTGTTGGTAAGCTCTAAATCCGAATTTCTTTGTTAAGATTATTGTTTGAGTTAAAGTTTGTGCTAGTTAGAGTTATAACCCATTTATTGTGAAGTTTGGGGGTTTTTTGGGGAAGATTCATGTATGTAAGCCCGAATTGGTGACTTAGGGTTTCAATTGATGGAATTGTTAGTTTGGACCTTGCATGTGTTAGTTAAACCTTAGAACACTTGTGTTGACTTGATTTTTGGGTGTAAACCCTAATCTAGGTCGAATGGGTATTTTGGGTCAAGTAAGCTTGATTCGGTGTCAAACTAAGTTATGGGTCAAGATTTGATGAACCAAGTATATAAATGTTTGATTCAAGTGTTAAATGGTATTTTGGAAAGTTAGTCACTAGCCGTTAGTGATTAAAGATGTTTTTGGGACTTATGTCAAAATAGGTTGACTTAGATGGGTCAAATTTGGTAATGACTTTAATTTTGGATTAATTGGATGATAAGCAATTTTGGTTAAATTGTACTTGTTGGATGGGTCGGAATTACCACCCGTAGTGGTAATTGGTGAAGTCCACTTTATGTGTCTAAATGGGCGGTTTGTGGTGATAGGTGTAAACCCTTGGTTAAGGGTGTTGAAGTCGAATTCTCTCGTAGAGAATGTATGTTGATTGTTTGTATATCTATATGCGTATTATAGGTAAAAGGTTTGCTCGGTTGCTTTTGGAGGCGATTTACGTTTATGACTTGTGCGGGCAATTCGAGGTGAGTGGAATAATTATATGCGTATGTATATAATGTATCTATTTGTTGTAGCGTGAAAGGTGTAGTGTCGAGGTGTTAAGACACCACGTTTCACGTGAAGAGTGTAGCATCGAGGTGTTAAGATGCCACTCGGGTGTAGCATCGAGGTGTTAAGATGCCACCTAGGAGTGTAGTGTCGAGGTGTTAAGACACCACTTCGTAAAATAATGAGTGTTGCATCGAGGTGTTAAGATGCCACTCGGGGTGATGTGCCGAGGTGTTAAGGTGCCACCCTAGGGGTTAGTGGTGCGAGGTGTTAAGTGCCCTAACGGATGTTATGAACACCGATGGCGTTTTCGAGAGCGCCATTCCCTTGTACTATTGGTCGACCATGGTTATTTGTGTTGTAGCGTAAGCATATTATATTTGTTCATATTATATATGCTTTTGTTATGCTAGCTTGATTATTGGAGGTTATAGCTTGTAATTGTGATGATAAGCTAATTGTGTTGCTAGCATGTATGCGGTATGTGAGTAAGTGTTTGCAAGTAGGTATATTATATATGTATGTGTATAATTATTGCATTCACTAAGCTTTATGCTTACCCCTCTCGTTGTTTACCTTTTTACAGGTATTTTGTTATGAAGCTAGCTAGTTGTTAGACTAGAGGCATAGGAGCGCTTGGGCTCGAAGGGGTAGCTTTTGGTTATATGGACGCGGATTGGGGATTTGGTAGTCCCCGAGATTATGCTCTTGGTATTGGGTTGGGTTATAGAGTCCTAATCCGTCTAAAGAGATAAATGGGTCGAAATCGCTACATTATTTGTAAAACGGGTCATTGTGGGCTCGGTGTTGTAAAACTTGTTTTTATGGTGGAAATATCTTAGTGTTACTTAATATGACATATTGTGAAATTGGTTACGTTTAAAAGTGTCGGGAAGCGGGTTTTCCACTCGCGTGTAAATAAAAAAACTGATCAGTCCACTTTAGTTCATTTGGACGCCATCCCAAATCCTTGGACTGAAATGTCCCGTTCTTATTGATTAAAAACGTTCCATATTAATTGATTTCGTTGCGAGGTTTTGACCTCTATATGAGACGTTTTTCAAAGACTGCATTCATTTTTAAAACAAACCATAACCTTTATTTCATAAATAAAGGTTTAAAAAGCTTTACTTAGATTATCAAATAATGATAATCTAAAATATCCTGTTTACACACGACCATTACATAATGGTTTACAATACAAATATGTTACATCGAAATCAGTTTCTTGAATGCAGTTTTTACACAATATCATACAAACATGGACTCCAAATCTTGTCCTTATTTTAGTATGCAACAGCGGAAGCTCTTAATATTCACCTGAGAATAAACATGCTTTAAACGTCAACAAAAATGTTGGTGAGTTATAGGTTTAACCTATATATATCAAATCGTAACAATAGACCACAAGATTTCATATTTCAATACACATCCCATACATAGAGATAAAAATCATTCATATGGTGAACACCTGGTAACCGACAATAACAAGATGCATATATAAGAATATCTCCATCATTCCGGGACACCCTTCGGATATGATATAAATTTCGAAGTACTAAAGCATCCGGTACTTTGGATGGGGTTTGTTAGGCCCAATAGATCTATCTTTAAGATTCGCGTCAATTAGGGTGTCTGTTCCCTAATTCTTAGATTACCAGACTTAATAAAAAGGGGCATATTCGATTTCGATAATTCAACCATAGAATGTAGTTTCACGTACTTGTGTCTATTTTGTAAATCATTTATAAAACCTACATGTATTCTCATCCCAAAAATATTAGATTTTAAAAGTGGGACTATAACTCACTTTCACAGATTTTTACTTCGTCGGGAAGTAAGACTTGGCCACTGTTGATTCACGAACCTATAACAATATATACATATATATTAAAGTATGTTCAAAATATATTTACAACACTTTTAATATATTTTGATGTTTTAAGTTTATTAAGTCAGCTGTCCTCGTTAGTAACCTATAACTAGTTGTCCACAGTTAGATGTACAGAAATAAATCGATAAATATTATCTTGAATCAATCCACGACCCAGTGTATACGTATCTCAGTATTGATCACAACTCAAACTATATATATTTTGGAATCAACCTCAACCCTGTATAGCTAACTCCAACATTCACATATAGAGTGTCTATGGTTGTTCCGAAATATATATAGATGTGTCGACATGATAGGTCGAAACATTGTATACGTGTCTATGGTATCTCAAGATTACATAATATACAATACAAGTTGATTAAGTTATGGTTGGAATAGATTTGTTACCAATTTTCACGTAGCTAAAATGAGAAAAATTATCCAATCTTGTTTTACTCATAACTTCTTCATTTTAAATCCGTTTTGAGTGAATCAAATTGCTATGATTTCATATTGAACTCTATTTTATTAATCTAAACAGAAAAAGTATAGGTTTATAGTCGGAAAAATAAGTTACAAGTCGTTTTTGTAAAGGTAGTCATTTCAGTCGAAAGAACGACGTCTAGATGACCATTTTAGAAAACATACTTCCACTTTGAGTTTAACCATAATTTTTGGATATAGTTTCATGTTCATAATAAAAATCATTTTCTCAGAATAACAACTTTTAAATCAAAGTTTATCATAGTTTTTAATTAACTAACCCAAAACAGCCCGCGGTGTTACTACGACGGCGTAAATCCGGTTTTACGGTGTTTTTCGTGTTTCCAGGTTTTAAATCATTAAGTTAGCATATCATATAGATATAGAACATGTGTTTAGTTGATTTTAAAAGTCAAGTTAGAAGGATTAACTTTTGTTTGCGAACAAGTTTAGAATTAACTAAACTATGTTCTAGTGATTACAAGTTTAAACCTTCGAATAATATAGCTTTATATGTATGAATCGAATGATGTTATGAACATCATTACTACCTTAATTTCCTTGGATAAACCTACTGGAAAAGAGAAAAATGGATCTAGCTTCAATGGATCCTTGGATGGCTCGAAGTTCTTGAAGCAGAATCATGACACGAAAACAAGTTCAAGTAAGATCATCACTTGAAATAAGATTGTTATAGTTATAGAAATTGAACCAAAGTTTGAATATGATTATTACCTTGTATTAGAATGATAACCTACTGTAAGAAACAAAGATTTCTTGAGGTTGGATGATCACCTTACAAGATTGGAAGTGAGCTAGCAAACTTGAAAGTATTCTTGATTTTATGAAGCTAGAACTTTTGGAATTTATGAAGAACACTTAGAACTTGAAGATAGAACTTGAGAGAGATCAATTAGATGAAGAAAATTGAAGAATGAAAGTGTTTGTAGGTGTTTTTGGTCGTTGGTGTATGGATTAGATATAAAGGATATGTAATTTTGTTTTCATGTAAATAAGTCATGAATGATTACTCATATTTTTGTAATTTTATGAGATATTTCATGCTAGTTGCCAAATGATGGTTCCCACATGTGTTAGGTGACTCACATGGGCTGCTAAGAGCTGATCATTGGAGTGTATATACCAATAGTACATACATCTAAAAGCTGTGTATTGTACGAGTACGAATACGGGTGCATACGAGTAGAATTGTTGATGAAACTGAACGAGGATGTAATTGTAAGCATTTTTGTTAAGTAGAAGTATTTTGATAAGTGTATTGAAGTCTTTCAAAAGTGTATAAATACATATTAAAACACTACATGTATATACATTTTAACTGAGTCGTTAAGTCATCGTTAGTCGTTACATGTAAGTGTTGTTTTGAAACCTTTAGGTTAACGATCTTGTTAAATGTTGTTAACCCAATGTTTATAATATCAAATGAGATTTTAAATTATTATATTATCATGATATTATCATGTATGAATATCTCTTAATATGATATATATATACATTAAATATCTTTACAACGATAATCGTTACATATATGTCTCGTTTAAAAATCATTAAGTTAGTAGTCTTGTTTTTACATATGTAGTTCATTGTTAATATACTTTATGATATGTTTTCTTATCATAGTATAATGTTAACTATATATATATATATCCATATATATGTCATCATATAGTTTTTACAAGTTTTAACGTTCGTGAATCACCGATCAACTTGGGTGGTCAATTGTCTATATGAAACATATTTTAATTAATCAAGTCTTAACAAGTTTGATTGCTTAACATGTTGGAAACATTTAATCATGTAAATATCAATCTCAATTAATATATATAAACATGGTAAAGTTCGGGTCACTACAGTACCTACCCGTTAAATAAATTTCGTCCCGAAATTTTAAGCTGTTGAAGGTGTTGACGAATCTTCTGGAAATAGATGCGGGTATTTCTTCTTCATCTGATCTTCACACTCCCAGGTGAACTCGGGTCCTCTACGAGCATTCCATCGAACCTTAACAATTGGTATCTTGTTTTGCTTAAGTCTTTTAACCTCACGATCCATTATTTCGACGGGTTCTTCGATGAATTGAAGTTTTTCGTTGATTTGGATTTCATCTAATGGAATAGTGAGATCTTCTTTAGCAAAACATTTCTTTAAATTCAAGACGTGGAAAGTGTTATGTACAGCCGCGAGTTGTTGAGGTAACTCTAGTCGGTAAGCTACTGGTCCGACACGATCAATAATCTTGAATGGTCCAATATACCTTGGATTTAATTTCCCTCGTTTACCAAATCGAACAACGCCTTTCCAAGGTGCAACTTTAAGCATGACCATCTCTCCAATTTCAAATTCTATATCTTTTCTTTTAATGTCAGCGTAGCTCTTTTGTCGACTTTGGGCGGTTTTCAACCGTTGTTGAATTTGGATGATCTTCTCGGTAGTTTCTTGTATAATCTCCGGACCCGTAATCTGTCTATCCCCCACTTCACTCCAACAAATCGGAGACCTGCACTTTCTACCATAAAGTGCTTCAAACGGCGCCATCTCAATGCTTGAATGGTAGCTGTTGTTGTAGGAAAATTCTGCTAACGGTAGATGTCGATCCCAACTGTTTCCGAAATCAATAACACATGCTCGTAGCATGTCTTCAAGCGTTTGTATCGTCCTTTCGCTCTGCCCATCAGTTTGTGGATGATAGGCAGTACTCATGTCTAGACGAGTTCCTAATGCTTGCTGTAATGTCTGCCAGAATCTTGAAATAAATCTGCCATCCTTATCAGAGATAATAGAGATTGGTATTCCATGTCTGGAGACGACTTCCTTCAAATACAGTCGTGCTAACTTCTCCATCTTGTCATCTTCTCTTATTGGTAGGAAGTGTGCTGATTTGGTGAGACGATCAACTATTACCCAAATAGTATCAAAACCACTTGCAGTCCTTGGCAATTTAGTGATGAAATCCATGGTAATGTTTTCCCATTTCCATTCCGGGATTTCGGGTTGTTGAAGTAGACCTGATGGTTTCTGATGCTCAGCTTTGACCTTAGAACACGTCAAACATTCTCCTACGTATTTAGCAACATCGGCTTTCATACCCGGCCACCAAAAATGTTTCTTGAGATCCTTGTACATCTTCCCCGTTCCAGGATGTATTGAGTATCTGGTTTTATGAGCTTCTCTAAGTACCATTTCTCTCATATCTCCAAATTTTGGTACCCAAATCCTTTCAGCCCTATACCGGGTTCCGTCTTCCCGAATATTAAGATGCTTCTCCGATCCTTTGGGTATTTCATCCTTTAAATTTCCCTCTTTTAAAACTCCTTGTTGCGCCTCCTTTATTTGAGTAGTAATGTTATTATAAATCATTATATTCATAGATTTTACTCGAATGGGTTCTCTGTCCTTCCTGCTCAAGGCATCGGCTACCACATTTGCCTTCCCCGGGTGGTAACGAATCTCAAAGTCGTAATCATTCAATAATTCAATCCACCTACGCTGCCTCATATTCAGTTGTTTCTGATTAAATATGTGTTGAAGACTTTTGTGGTCGGTATATATAATACTTTTGACCCCATATAAGTAGTGCCTCCAAGTCTTTAATGCAAAAACAACCGCGCCTAATTCCAAATCATGCGTCGTATAATTTTGTTCGTGAATCTTCAATTGTCTAGACGCATAAGCAATCACCTTCGTTCGTTGCATTAATACACAACCGAGACCTTGCTTTGATGCATCACAATAAATCACAAAATCATCATTCCCTTCAGGCAATGACAATATAGGTGCCGTAGTTAGCTTTTTCTTCAATAACTGAAACGCTTTCTCTTGTTCATCATTCCATTCAAATTTCTTCCCTTTATGCGTTAATGCAGTCAAGGGTTTTGCTATTCTGGAAAAGTCTTGGATGAACCTTCTGTAGTAACCAGCTAGTCCTAAAAACTGGCGTATGTGTTTCGGAGTTTCCCACTTTTCAACAGTTTCTATCTTTGCCGGATCCACCTTAATACCTTCTTTGTTCACTATGTGACCGAGGAATTGAACTTCTTCCAACCAAAATGCACACTTTGAAAACTTAGCGTACAATTCTTCCTTCCTCAATACTTCTAACACCTTTCTCAAATGTTCACCGTGTTCTTGGTCATTCTTTGAGTAAATAAGTATGTCATCAATGAAAACAATGACAAACTTGTCAAGGTATGGTCCACACACTCGGTTCATAAGGTCCATGGACACAGCTGGTGCATTAGTTAAACCAAACGGCATGACCATAAACTCGTAATGACCGTAACGTGTTCTGAAAGCAGTCTTTGGAATATCATCTTCTTTCACCCGCATTTGATGATACCCGGAACGTAAGTCAATCTTTGAATAAACAGACGAGCCTTGTAGTTGATCAAATAAGTCGTCGATTCTCGGTAGTGGGTAGCGATTCTTGATGGTAAGTTTGTTCAACTCTCGGTAGTCGATACACAACCTGAATGTACCATCTTTCTTCTTGACAAACAAAACAGGAGCTCCCCACGGTGATGTGCTTGGTCGAATGAAACCACGCTCTAAAAGTTCTTGTAATTGGCTTTGCAGTTCTTTCATCTCGCTGGGTGCGAGTCTGTAAGGAGCACGAGCTATTGGTGCAGCTCCTGGTACAAGATCTATTTGAAATTCAACGGATCGATGTGGGGGTAATCCCGGTAATTCTTTCGGAAATACATCGGGAAATTCTTTTGCAATGGGAACATCATTGATGCTCTTTTCTTCAGTTTGTACTTTCTCGACGTGTGCTAGAACAGCATAGCAACCTTTTCTTATTAGTTTTTGTGCCTTCAAATTACTAATAAGATGTAGCTTCGTGTTGCCCTTTTCTCCGTACACCATTAAGGGTTTTCCTTTTTCTCGTATAATGCAAATTGCATTTTTGTAACAAACGATCTCCGCTTTCACTTCTTTCAACCAGTCCATACCGATTATCACATCAAAACTCCCTAACTCTACTGGTATCAAATCAATCTTAAATGTTTCGCTAACCAGTTTAATTTCTCGATTCCGACATATATTATCTGCTGAAATTAATTTACCATTTGCTAATTCGAGTAAAAATTTACTATCCAAAGGCGTCAATGGACAACTTAATTTAGCACAAAAATCTCTACTCATATAGCTTCTATCCGTACCCGAATCAAATAAAACGTAAGCAGATTTATTGTCAATAAGAAACGTACCCGTAACAAGCTCCGGGTCTTCCTGTGCCTCTACCGCATTAATATTGAAAACTCTTCCACGGCCTTGTCCATTCGTGTTCTCCTGGTTCGGGCAATTTCTAATAATGTGGCCTGGTTTTCCACATTTATAACAAACTACATTGGCATAACTTGCTCCGACACTACTTGCTCCGCCATTACTCGTTCTGACACCATTTGTTCCTTTCGTTCTATTAACCCCTGTTCCGTAGACCTCACACTTCGCCGCGCTATGACCATTTCTTTTACACTTGTTGCAAAATTTGGTGCAGAACCCCGAGTGATTCTTTTCACACCTTTGGCATAGCTGCTTCTGATTGTTGTTGTTGTTGCGGTTATTATTGTTGTTGGGATGATTGTTGTAGTTGCTGTTGTTGTTGTTGTTGTTGTTGTTGGGCCGTTTGTTGTAGTTGCGATTGATGTTGCGATTGTTGGGATAATTGTTGCGATTATTGTTGTAATTGCTGTTGTTGTTGTATTGGTGATTCTTATCACCGTTTTCCTCCCACTTTCTTTTGACTTGCTTCACATTGGCCTCTTCAGCAGTCTGTTCTTTAATTCTTTCTTCAATCTGGTTCACTAGTTTGTGAGCCATTCTACATGCCTGTTGTATGGAGGCGGGCTCGTGTGAACTTATATCTTCTTGGATTCTTTCCGGTAATCCTTTCACAAACGCATCGATCTTCTCTTCCTCATCTTCGAATGCTCCCGGACACAATAGGCACAATTCTGTGAATCGTCTTTCGTACGTGGTAATATCAAATCCTTGGGTTCGTAACCCTCTAAGTTCTGTCTTGAGCTTATTGACCTCGGTTCTGGGACGGTACTTCTCGTTCATCAAGTGCTTGAATGCTGACCACGGTAGTGCGTACGCATCATCTTGTCCCACTTGCTCTAGATAGGTATTCCACCATGTTAACGCAGAACCTGTGAAGGTATGCGTAGCGTACTTCACTTTGTCCTCTTCAGTACACTTACTTATGGCAAACACCGATTCAACCTTCTCGGTCCACCGTTTCAATCCGATCGGTCCTTCGGTTCCATCAAATTCCAAAGGTTTGCAGGCAGTGAATTCTTTGTAGGTGCATCCTACACGATTTCCTGTACTGCTAGATCCAAGGTTATTGTTGGTATGTAGCGCAGCCTGTACTGCGGCTATGTTTGAAGCTAGAAAAGTACGGAATTCCTCTTCATTCATATTCACGGTGTGTCGAGTAGTCGGTGCCATTTCCTTCAAAATAGTTAAATGGAACAAGTTAATCATACAGAATATTAAGAGTAGTTAATAGTATTTCATAGCATAATATGAACTCATTTATAAAAGCTTTTTCTTCATATTAGCGTTTTATAAGTTTAAATTCGGGTAGTACCTACCCGTTAAGTTCATACTTAGTAGCTAATATACAATTCAACTACTACAATTCTATATGAAAAACTGATTGTAATAATATTTCGCGTTCAAACTTTTATACAATATTTTACAAACTTACAATACCGCTTATTTTACATAAAGCATGAAATATAGCACACAATAACTTTGATACAAGATAGTTGTGAAGACAATTCTAGCTAGTACACAAGTCGTTCAGCAAAGGCAATAAAGACACGTAATTCATACGTCCAGAAACAAGTCATGCATTCTGGTTTTACTAGGACTACTTCCCATCCTTGGTCTTGTGCAACATAACCGTTATGGCCGTTGATAAGACAGCGTGTTGTAACGTCATCAAAGGGACGAGGGTTACGTAATGTCCAACAGTCCCGTAATAATCTAAAAACCTCATTTCTTACCCCAATTACCGACTCCGTCACTTGTGGAAACGTTTTGTTTAATAGTTGTAGCCCGATGTTCTTGTTCTCACTTTGGTGAGAAGCGAACATTACTAATCCGTAAGCATAACATGCTTCTTTATGTTGCATGTTAGCCGCTTTTTCTAAATCACGAAGTCCAATATTCGGATATATTGAGTCAAAATAATTTCTTAACCCGTTGAGTAAAATAGCATTTGGGTTCCCCGCAATATATGCGTCAAAGTAAACACATCGTAACTTATGGGTTTCCCAATGTGATATCCCCCATCTTTCAAACGAAAGTCTCTTATAAACCAAGACATTCTTGGAACGTTCTTCGAATGTCTTACAAACTGATCTCGCCTTAAATAGTTGTGCCGAAGAATTCTGGCCGACTCTAGACAAGATTTCATCAATCATGTCTCCGGGTAGGTCTCTTAAAATATTGGGTTGTCTATCCATTTTGTGTTTTTAAACTGTAAAATAGACAAAAGTTAGTTTCATAAAAAAAATACTTATTAATACAAGCAATTTTTACATATATCATAAAGCATAAGAACACTATATTACATATATACACTATATTCTTCTTCGGTTTTGGTTCGTTTTGCCAAGTTTCTAGGGATATATGATGTTCCCCTAATACGAGCCATCGTTGTCCACATTGGTTTAGAAAAACCTGGTGGTTTAGAGGTTCCCGGGTCATTGTTACAACTTAAGGACTTCGGGGGTTGACGATACATATAAAGTTCATCGGGTTTGGAATTAGATTTCTCTATTTTTATGCCCTTTCCCTTATTATTTTCTTTTGCCTTTTTAAATTCAGTTGGGGTAATTTCTATAACATCATCGGAATTCTCGTCGGAATCCGATTCATCGGAGAATTGGTAATCCTCCCAATATTTTGCTTCCTTGGCGGAAACACCATTGACCATAATTAACTTTGGTCGGTTGGTTGAGGATTTTCTTTTACTTAACCGTTTTATTATTTCCCCCACCGGTTCTATTTCTTCATCCGGTTCCGATTCTTCTTCCGGTTCCGATTCTTCTTCCGGTTCCGACTCTTCTTCCGGTTCCTCTTCGAGAACTTGTGAATCAGTCCACAAATCATTCCAATTTACATTTGACTCTTCATTATTATTAGGTGAGTCAATGGGACTTGTTCTAGAGGTAGACATCTATCACATAATATCAAACACGTTAAGAGATTAATATATCACATAATATTCATATGTTAAAAATATATAGTTTCCAACAAAAATGTTAAGCAATCATTTTTAAAGAAAATACGGTCGAAGTCCAGACTCACTAATGCATCCTAACAAACTCGATAAGACACACTAATGCAAATTTTCTGGTTCTCTAAGACCAACGCTCGGATACCAACTGAAATACAGTTGGGGACAACCACCGTCCCACCCAGTGCCTTAACTATTCGGCGACCACTGAGTGTACCTCAGATACTGATTTTAGGGCCTGCCTCTCGGCTACTGCCAACCCTCGTAAGGGATCGCAAGGAGTAAGAGCCAATGCTTCGCCACAGGTCACACTGTGAGAACCTCCTTTACGACTAACCCGCCACATATGGACGCGGTTATACCAGCTCTGATACCAACTGAAATGTCCCGTTCTTATTGATTAAAAACGTTCCATATTAATTGATTTCGTTGCGAGGTTTTGACCTCTATATGAGACGTTTTTCAAAGACTGCATTCGTTTTTAAAACAAACCATAACCTTTATTTCATAAATAAAGGTTTAAAAAGCTTTACTTAGATTATCAAATAATGATAATCTAAAATATCCTGTTTACACACGACCATTACATAATGGTTTACAATACAAATATGTTACATCGAAATCAGTTTCTTGAATGCAGTTTTTACACAATATCATACAAACATGGACTCCAAATCTTGTCCTTATTTTAGTATGCAACAGCGGAAGCTCTTAATATTCACCTGAGAATAAACATGCTTTAAACGTCAACAAAAATGTTGGTGAGTTATAGGTTTAACCTATATATATCAAATCGTAACAATAGACCACAAGATTTCATATTTCAATACACATCCCATACATAGAGATAAAAATCATTCATATGGTGAACACCTGGTAACCGACAATAACAAGATGCATATATAAGAATATCCCCATCATTCCGGGACACCCTTCGGATATGATATAAATTTCGAAGTACTAAAGCATCAGGTACTTTGGATGGGGTTTGTTAGGCCCAATAGATCTATCTTTAGGATTCGCGTCAATTAGGGTGTCTGTTCCCTAATTCTTAGATTACCAGACTTAATAAAAAGGGGCATATTCGATTTTGATAATTCAACCATAGAATGTAGTTTCACGTACTTGTGTCTATTTTGTAAATCATTTATAAAACCTGCATGTATTCTCATCCCAAAAATATTAGATTTTAAAAGTGGGACTATAACTCACTTTCACAGATTTTTACTTCGTCGGGAAGTAAGACTTGGCCACTGTTGATTCACGAACCTATAACAATATATACATATATATTAAAGTATGTTCAAAATATATTTACAACACTTTTAATATATTTTGATGTTTTAAGTTTATTAAGTCAGCTGTCCTCGTTAGTAACCTATAACTAGTTGTCCACAGTTAGATGTACAGAAATAAATCGATAAATATTATCTTGAATCAATCCACGACCTAGTGTATACGTATCTCAGTATTGATCACAACTCAAACTATATATATTTTGGAATCAACCTCAACCCTGTATAGCTAACTCCAACATTCACATATAGAGTGTCTATGGTTGTTCCGAAATATATATAGATGTGTCGACATGATAGGTCGAAACATTGTATACGTGTCTATGGTATCTCAAGATTACATAATATACAATACAAGTTGATTAAGTTATGGTTGGAATAGATTTGTTACCAATTTTCACGTAGCTAAAATGAGAAAAATTATCCAATCTTGTTTTACTCATAACTTCTTCATTTTAAATCCGTTTTGAGTGAATCAAATTGCTATGATTTCATATTGAACTCTATTTTATGAATCTAAACAGAAAAAGTATAGGTTTATAGTCAGAAAAATAAGTTACAAGTCGTTTTTGTAAAGGTAGTCATTTCAGTCGAAAGAACGACGTCTAGATGACCATTTTAGAAAACATACTTCCACTTTGAGTTTAACCATAATTTTTGGATATAGTTTCATGTTCATAATAAAAATCATTTTCTCAGAATAACAACTTTTAAATCAAAGTTTATCATAGTTTTTAATTAACTAACCCAAAACAGCCCGCGGTGTTACTACGACGGCGTAAATCCGGTTTTACGGTGTTTTTCGTGTTTCCAGGTTTTAAATCATTAAGTTAGCATATCATATAGATATAGAACATGTGTTTAGTTGATTTTAAAAGTCAAGTTAGAAGGATTAACTTTTGTTTGCGAACAAGTTTAGAATTAACTAAACTATGTTCTAGTGATTACAAGTTTAAACCTTCGAATAATATAGCTTTATATGTATGAATCGAATGATGTTATGAACATAATTACTACCTTAATTTCCTTGGATAAACCTACTGGAAAAGAGAAAAATGGATCTAGCTTCAATGGATCCTTGGATGGCTCGAAGTTCTTGAAGCAGAATCATGACACGAAAACAAGTTCAAGTAAGATCATCACTTGAAATAAGATTGTTATAGTTATAGAAATTGAACCAAAGTTTGAATATGATTATTACCTTGTATTAGAATGATAACCTACTGTAAGAAACAAAGATTTCTTGAGGTTGGATGATCACCTTACAAGATTGGAAGTGAGCTAGCAAACTTGAAAGTATTCTTGATTTCATGAAACTAGAACTTTTGGAATTTATGAAGAACACTTAGAACTTGAAGATAGAACTTGAGAGAGATCAATTAGATGAAGAAAATTGAATAATGAAAGTGTTTGTAGGTGTTTTTGGTCGTTGGTGTATGGATTAGATATAAAGGATATGTAATTTTGTTTTCATGTAAATAAGTCATGAATGATTACTCATATTTTTGTAATTTTATGAGATATTCATGCTAGTTGCCAAATGATGGTTCCCACATGTGTTAGGTGACTCACATGGGCTGCTAAGAGCTGATCATTGGAGTGTATATACCAATAGTACATACATCTAAAAGCTGTGTATTGTACGAGTACGAATACGGGTGCATACGAGTAGAATTGTTGATGAAACTGAACGAGGATGTAATTGTAAGCATTTTTGTTAAGTAGAAGTATTTTGATAAGTGTATTGAAGTCTTTCAAAAGTGTATAAATACATAATAAAACACTACATGTATATACATTTTAACTGAGTCGTTAAGTCATCGTTAGTCGTTACATGTAAGTGTTGTTTTGAAACCTTTAGGTTAACGATCTTGTTAAATGTTGTTAACCCAATGTTTATAATATCAAATGAGATTTTAAATTATTATATTATCATGATATTATCATGTATGAATATCTCTTAATATGATATATATACATTAAATGTCTTTACAACGATAATCGTTACATATATGTCTCGTTTAAAAATCATTAAGTTAGTAGTCTTGTTTTTACATATGTAGTTCATTGTTAATATACTTTATGATATGTTTTCTTATCATAGTATCATGTTAACTATATATATATATATCCATATATATGTCATCATATAGTTTTTACAAGTTTTAACGTTCGTGAATCACCGATCAACTTGGGTGGTCAATTGTCTATATGAAACATATTTCAATTAATCAAGTCTTAACAAGTTTGATTGCTTAACATGTTGGAAACATTTAATCATGTAAATATCAATCTCAATTAATATATATAAACATGGAAAAGTTCAGGTCACTACATGGACGCCGTCCCAGTTGTAAAGGCTGGACGCCGTCCCGATTTCTGGACGCCGTCCAGATGGGCAGTCACAGAAATTTTTTTTTGTGTGTGTCGTGTTTTTGGTAAATCATTGTTGGGTTGTTATATTACATGTAACGACTAACAATGACTTAACGACTCAGTTAAAATGTATATACATGTAGTGTTTTAATATGTATTCATACACTTTTGAAAGACTTCAAGACACTTATTAAAATACTTCTACTTAACAAAAATGCTTACAATTACATCCTCGTTCAGTTTCATCAACAATTCTACTCGTATGCACCCGTATTCGTACTCGTACAATACACAGCTTTTAGATGTATGTACTATTGGTATATACACTCCAATGATCAGCTCTTAGCAGCCCATGTGAGTCACCTAACACATGTGGGAACCATCATTTGGCAACTAGCATGAAATATCTCATAAAATTACAAAAATATGAGTAATCATTCATGACTTATTTACATGAAAACAAAATTACATATCCTTTATATTTAATCCATACACCAATGACCAAAAACACCTACAAACACTTTCATTCTTCAATTTTCTTCATCTAATTGATCTCTCTCAAGTTCTATCTTCAAGTTCTAAGTGTTCTTCATAAATTCTACAAGTTCTAGTTTCATAAAATCAAGAATACTTCCAAGTTTGCTAGCTTACTTCCAATCTTGTAGAGTGATCATCCAACCTCAAGAAATATTTCTTATTTACAGTAAGATATCTTTCTAATATAAGGTAATACTCATATTCAAACTTTGATTCAATTTCTATAACTATAACAATCTTATTTCGAGTGGAAATCTTACTTGAACTTGTTTTCGTGTCATGATTCTGTTTCAAGAACTTTCAAGCCATCCAAGATTCTTTGAAGCTAGATCCATTTGTCTCTTTTCCAGTAGGTTTATCCACAAAACTTGAGGTAGTAATGATGTTCATAACATCATTCGATTCATACATATAAAACTATCTTATTCGAAGGTTTAAACTTGAAATCACTAGAACATAGTTTAGTTAATTCTAAACTTGTTCGCAAACAAAAGTTAATCCTTCTAACTTGTGACGATCGCTCCAAATCCATATGGACGAACACATCATTCATTGATTTCATTGCGAGGTATTTGACCTCTATATGATACGTTTTGTAAATATTGCATTCTTTTGAAAAGGCACACCATAAATGAATATTTAAATCAAAGGTTTTCGACATCTGATGATTTCTACATATAGACAATCACCATAAATAATAGTTTACAACAGTACTTTCGTTGACAATGCAGTCAAAATAAGATACATGGTGATGATTTGGTGAATGCAACGTTTCCTTGAAAAATGTGTCATGTAAGACTCCATGCACATAGCTTGTCTAACATCTAACCAAACAGCGGAAGACTTCTAGGAACCTGAGAATAAACATGCTAAAAAGTGTCAACACAAAGGTTGGTGAGTTCATAGTTTTAATGTTTCGTATAATCTGTATATAAAGGTGGATCACAAGATTTCAGTTGTTTCATCCAGAAACGTTTATCAAAATATTCTACAAAATTGAGCACCCTGGTAACTAAACTTAACGTATATATAATTTGTACCCTTTGTATAATCATCTTAAAAATACACGCAAACCAACGTGTACGCTTCTCAAATAGCATACGTCCGTTAAAAGGCTAGTGCTCTAGCTCGGACGGGGATATCAATCCCTATGGATCCATATACTACTACTCGCGCCCACCAGTTCTTATAACTGGCAGTTACTAGTTACCAAAGCTAAGGGATTTTCGGTTCAAACTCAGTGTAGAATTTAGTATGTGTACTTGTATCCATTGCGTTTAAAATAAAGTGCATGTATTCTCAGCCCAAAAATATATATTGCAAAAGCAATTAAAAAGGGAGCAAATGAAACTCACACTTTATAATTATTGTAAAACAGTTATTAAAGCATTTGCATGTATTCTCAGCCCAAAAATGTAAAGGGTAAAAGGGATCATATGAAACTCACCTTAGCAGCATATAAAGTCGTTCACCAAAATGTGATCGAAACACGGATTACCAAATAACTGTAGATCTCAACATATCAATATTGTAGAAAAGTATGTAGACGTAACGGAGATAATAAACACTAGATTTGATTCATAAATATACCCCCGAATATTACCCATAACCTCCATGGCAATAACCCATAATTTTCTTAACTCTATCCCGCTTGAAAACATATTTTGAAAGTGACACGCTCATGACCTCGTCGTAGTATTTTAGGTATAATACTAATAATAATTAGATTAATAATAATATTAATCTTAATAATAATAATAATAATAATAATAATAATAATAATAATAATAATAATAATAATAATAATAATAATAATAATAATAATACGGAGTAAGATGAATATATATGTGTGTAAACTGAGCCGAAATCGATGAAATTTATAGACCTCGCCTGGCCAGACCTCCCATGCGATCGCATGGGTTTGAAGGCCACAGGCCATGCGATCGCATAGCCCTATTTTTCCAGCCCACATGTTTTTGTCCTAACATTTGTCGACATAATAAAATATAAATATAATATATATAATTTAAATTAATTAATTATATATTATATTAAATTCACGTGCATAGTTGACTTGTAATTTTTGTTTCGATAAGTCGTACGTTGTCACTCAACTTATGTCCCGGTTCCGGTTTTTCGAACGCCCTTTCGTACGCTGAGAAAACTAGTACTTTTTGTTTCGTGACTCGTACCTTTGTCAAAATATAAACTTAAATTATCCCTAAATTATATCACTCAAAGTGTATCTTAAACTTTCGAGTGTTTTGGTCATTTACTTCTATAAATTATCGTCTCGTAGTATATACATATACATATATACATTTTTTATTTATTTTGAAATAGTGTTTTCTTGTAGCAAAGTTAATTTTTACCGTAGCAATTCACTGTAGCAAAGTCAATTTTTACCGTAGTAAATAGTGATTTTCGAAAACACTGTAGCATTTTGGGTACTGTAGCAATTCGAAAATACTGTAGCAAATTAGTGTTTTACTTGTTTATTTTAAACGTTTCAGTTCACTTATCTAAATATCAATCGAATTAACAAACGAATGTTACTATCGTTTACTAAATAACTTGAAATCATATATATATATATATATATATATATATATATATATATATATATATATATATATATATATATATATATATATATATATATATATATATATATATATATATATATGCACATTAAGTTATATATATTGTTCGTGAATCATAGGGAACAGTCAAAGAATAATTGATTATATGAATATAGTTCCAAAACTGTCGTGATTCAATATTACAGACTTTGCTTATCGTGTCGGAAATGTTAATCATACAAAGATTAAGTTTAAATTTGGTCAGAAATTTTCGGGTCATCACAGTACCTACCCGTTAAAGAAATTTCGTCCCGAAATTTGAGTGAGGTCGTCATGGCTATCAATAAAAGTGTTTTAATGACGAATATGAGTTAATAATAGAGTTTTATCTATGTTTGAATAATATGGATAAAATAATCCAATTACTTGAAGCGTATGAGAGAAGTTATCGTAATCAAGTGAAATAGAGAATAGAGATGTGTCTTATCTCTTGATGTAGCAATGATTGATTTCCGGATTTTAAGGAATAGAAAATCTTCATAATTTAAATAAGATTTGATTTTTTGAAATTTGCGGAAATTAGGATTTTCTTTGATTAAATGCGTAATCTGCCTCTATTGCTGCGTCCGATATTTTGCTATAAATTGACCTCTTCCGTTTCATTATTTTCACTACTCCTACATCTTCTTCCTCATTTCATACTTTCAAAAGATTGTGAAATGCTTCATCCAGTTCTGATTCTTGATATACTCCTAACTTTCATATCTGTCATTCTTTTTTTTCATCTACCACCAGAGGAAGTTATTTTCTTCTACTATTACCTTGGGGTTATAGTGTTTTTCATTCTCCCATGTATTTATATTGCTATACGCATTGATATACACGGTTTGTAATTTCGGGGTTGTTATCGGGCTTTATGTTCTCCATTATATTTTGGAGCTTCATGCTTTCATTTTCTCTTCCCGACCTTAAGTCAAGCGAATAATGGTCCAGAATTCGTAGGTATGAATTTCAGAATAAACATAATTAATGTTCTAAGAAAGAAACGGTAATGGCACAATCTGACTTGTCAAATTACCAGAATATCCGGAAAAGACCGAATCATCAAGAAATATATTTTCTTGATATATTTAGAGATTATATAGAATGAAAGAGTTATGTAACATGGTTTATGATGAGGGTGTGATCTGTGAACCTTTGTCACGTTCCATTAGAAACTCAACATGACTTACTGTAATATAATCACGTTGATCAAGTGTCATTATATTATACTAACTCATGCTTCAGTTCCCAACATTACTTCAAAACATCCATTTTTTTCGAAATTTTTCAGATTTTAGAAATTAAAATAGTTTCTTTTATGATGTAACAAAGATAGCGCGAAGAGGTAATGATTTCAGATAAGAATGGTTTCAAAAAATATCTTCAGAAATATGGAGGATATTTATAATGGGAGATACGATGATATCTTAGAATATTTAAGATAAGATGATGATGAAGAATATTGTCCGCAAAGGTTTTAGAGTAAGGAGCAAGGTATTCGTTAATGATTTTAGCAGACTCTGAATCATTTGGATTCTTTGAAGGTAGATTTAGTCTTTGTGATTTGTCCACAGCCTCCTTCATGGTCTGCTCAATCCGTTTTTCAATTCCAAACCTTCTCTTTTTCTCTGCTTTACCACCATACTATTCTTTATCATCAAACTTTTGACTGTTAAGGCCGTTTACAGTTTTTGCTGCTTCATCAACATTTTTCCAAAATTCGGAGAACTAGTTTCGTAGTTTGGGGTGTTTTTCGGAAACTTCACATTCGAAGTAAGTAAGTCCAGGAGGTAGACGTTATATGTACACATATAACTGTTGGCGTAGACGTGCTACAAGATTTCAAGATACTGATTGCTAATTCCCGATAGTTGGTATGGCAATTGCCGTTACAAGATGTGGATGAGTACATGATACAGTTGCAAATAGTGATTTTCGAAAACACTGTAGCATTTTGGGTACTGTAGCAAAGTCAATTTTTACTGTAGCAAATAGTGATTTTCGAAAACACTGTAGCATTTTGGGTACTGTAGCAATTCGAAAATACTGTAGCAAATTAGTGTTTTACTTGTTTATTTTAAACGTTTCAGTTCACTTATCTAAATATCAATCGAATTAACAAACGAATGTTACTATCTTTTACTAAATAACTTGAAATCATATATATATATATATATATATATATATATATATATATATATATATATATATATATATATATATATATATATATATATATATATATATATATATATATATATATATATATATATATATATATATGCACATTAAGTTATATATATATTGTTCGTGAATCATAGGGAACAGTCAAACAATAATTGATTATATGAATATAGTTCCAAAACTCTCGTGACTCAATATTACAGACTTTGCTTATCGTGTCGGAAATGTTAATCATACAAAGATTAAGTTTAAATTTGGTCAGAAATTTTCGGGTCATCACATAACTTGACTTTTAAAATCAACTAAACACATGTTCTATATCTATATTATATGCTAACTTAATAATTTAAAACCTGGAAACACGAAAAACACCGTAAAACTGGACATACGCCGTCGTAGTAACACCGCGGGCTATTTTGGGTTTGATAATTAAAAACTATGATAAACTTTGATTTAAAAGTTGTTCTTCTGGGAAAATGATTTTTCTTATGAACATGAAACTATATCCAAAAATCATGGTTAAACTCAAAGTGGAAGTATGTTTTTCAAAATGGTCATCAAGACGTCGTTCTTTCGACTGAAATGACTACCTCTTACAAAAATGACTTGTAACTTATATTTCCGACTATAAACCTATACTTTTTCTGTTTAGATTCATAAAATAGAGTTCAATATGAAACCATAGCAATTTGATTCACTCAAAACGGATTTAAAATGAAGAAGTTATGGGTAAAACAAGATTGGATATTTTTTTGATTTTTGTAGCTACGGGAAATATTAACAATTCTATACAAATCATATCCTAGCTAACTTATATTGTATTATACATGTATTCTAATATATTATGTAATCTTGGGATACCATATACACGTATGCAAATGTTTTGACATATCATATCGACCCATGTATATATATTATTTGGAACAACCATAGACACTCTATATGCAGTAATGTTGGAGTTAGCTATACAGGGTTGATGTTGATTCCAAAAATATATATATTTTGAGTTGTGATCTAACCTGAGACGTGTATACACTGGGTCGTGGATTGATTCAAGATAATATATATCGATTTATTTCTGTACATCTAACTGTGGACAACTAGTTGTAGGTTACTAACGAGGACAGCTGACTTAATAAACTTAAAACATCAAAATGTATTAAAAGTGTTGTAAATATATTTTGAACATACTTTGATATATATGTACATATTTGTTATAGGTTCGTGAATCGACCAGTGGCCAAGTCTTACTTCCCGACGAAGTAAAAATCTGTGAAAGTGAGTTATAGTCTCACTTTTAAAATCTAATATATTGGAATGATAATACATGCAGTTTTATAAATGTTTTACGAAATAAATACAAGTAATTGAAACTACTTTATATGGGTGAATGATCGAAGCCGAATATGCCCCTTTTGCTTGGTAGCCTAAGAATTAGTAAACCGATCTACTAATTGACGCGAATCCTAAAGATATATCTATTGGGCCTAACGAACCTCATCCAAAGTACCGGATGTTTTAGTACTTCGAATTCGTTTTTATCATGTCCGAAGGATTTTCCGGAATGATAGGGGATATTCTTATATGCATCTTGTTAATGTCGGTTACCAGGTGTTCACCATATGAATGAATTTTATCTCTATGTATGGGATGTATATTGAAATATGAAATCTTGTGGTCTATTATTATGATTTGATAATATATAGGTTAAACCTATAACTCACCAACATTTTTGTTGACGTTTTAAGCATGTTTATTCTCAGGTGATTATTAAGAGCTTCCGCTGTTGCATACTAAAATAAGGACAAGATTTGGAGTCCATGCTTGTATGATATTATGTAAAAACTGCATTCAAGAAACTTATTTTTGATGTAATATATTCTTATTATAAACCATTATGTAATGGTCGTGTGTAAACGGTATATTTTATATTATCATTATTTGATAATCTACGTAATGCTTTTTAAACCTTTATCGATAAAATAAAGGTTATGGTTGTTTTAAAAATGAATGCAGTCTTTGAAAAACGTCTCATATAGAGGTCAAAACCTCGCGACGAAATCAATTAATATGGAACGTTTATAATCAATATGAAACATTTCAGGTTGGTGGTGTGGGTTGGTGGTGTGGGTTGCTTTTTGCACTTTTTGATGATTAGGATGTGTGGGTTTTTTGTGTGGAGTATTGATGATGTGGGTTAGGAGTGTTGTAATAATGTGTTAAAATATAATTGGTAAAGTAGTTAAAAAGGGATAGAAATTATATTTTTAAAATAATAAAAAAAAATAAATAATAGCAACGTGTGTTGCTTGTTGCGTTGAATGGCAACTGACGCCCCCATTTTTGTCCCAAGCCACGCCGCGATACAGCCGAATTAGGCGTTTGTTGGTGGATGATTGGGATCCAACGCCTGTTGCCAAGCCCTATACAAGTCGTCTAAAGAACTTAAATTTTTACCAAAATAAAATAGGGTTAATCACCGACGCATGTTTTAATTTTATGAGTCATTAGAATTGGGTTGGATTGTTTTGTTTAATACTTGTAACAATAACAAGATTATATTACTATTTTTAAGTTGTTTGATTATAAGTGTCTAATTTGTTGTTTAATCGATCAAAAGTTAAACAAGTGAGTAGTAATGAGATTCCATTGATAAAAATTTTAGCTAATGAAATTTCTTAACGATGTGTCTCCAATCAATATGAACACTTTGACTAAGATTGGGAGAGTATTTGAATTGAATAAAACTTACCCTCAAATTAAGAATTGATCTAAAAATGGTTAGTAGAGAGATTGTAATGAAGTCTTGGGAAGCAAGTAACAGGTTGAATGGTGGCCAAGGGATTATGAATAGACAACAGCTGGTCTATTTGAATAAAAAGGGCCACTATACTACATATATATCACATGCTCTGTCTGTTAATACGGAGTATCATGCTAATCAACCTTTTTTCAAGATTGGCAGCTGTTTGACTCTACTTTGACGTGTCTCTTTATGTGCTTTTTCCATACTTTTTCCTACTTCGATTCCTCCTTATCTATCTATATATCATCACGACTCATTTGATTTGCGAGAAAAGAATCCTCCATGAAAAACTATATATCATTTGTGGTTGGAACTAATCGGTTTGTGTGTCCCACATCGGTTATGAGAAGAAACAAATGATTGTATATAAACTTAAGGAAACCTTTTACTATTAGTAATTGATTTTAGAGTATTAGGTAACTCTTGTGCTTGTATGCTTAATATGCTTACATATACGAAACCAAAACTTTACACTTACTTGAACATTATTTTTTTTAAATTTTTTTTAGGAATACACAAGGCATAAATTATTGAAATTTAAGCTTGTAATATACACTACACTATGTCAAATATATATTTTGGAAACACATATCTGTCATTTAAGTTCTATCAATGACGGGTAACATTTTGTTAATATAGATACGCAATTTGAAAGTTTATCGCATTAGTATTTTATGACGTATATAGCCTACAATGAAATTAAAGAAAGTATATGACTTATTTGTAACCTTAAATCTTATTTAAATTAAACAAAAAGTTGATATTTATAATTAGATTATTCAAATTAGTAACATATACTTTAAACAAGACAAATTGGTAGCTAACACTTGTTCCCGAGTTTAATTTTTGAAAGAAAAAATAAAATTGAATGAAGATTGAAAATTTTGATATTCACGAGTTCTGATTCTGATATACGGAGTATAAGAAAAGAAAGGAGTAAATAAATAATAATTTTAGTACAATTTTTATCCAATCTTATCTCACTTCCCATCTTTTCATTATTTTTTTTTTTTCTTCTTTTGCAACAAAACTTTGATAAAGAGCCTAATAGACATTTACTTTTCTAAATTCTTTTAAATCAATTGTCAATTCCTCCGTAGCTCTTTTTGCCACACAATTGGCATAAGATTCCACAAATCTTTGTAATAACCACTTTGTATTAAAGTTATCTATTTTTTTCAATATATGTATTTTAAGTTGAAAAAGTAAGTAATTATTCCCTAACATTACCATACGTGTAAGCTTTAATAGAGCATCTAGTGGTTTTCAAAGTTATAACGTTATTGGCTTATTGGATTTCTCAAATATACATTTTAGGAGTGAATATTTTAATTTAATTATAGTCTAGATGAATTAGAAGAGAATTTTGTATACTCGTAATTGAAACTATCTAAGCTTCATTTGAACTAATTTTTTTTTTTGGACTTTTGAGTGTTAAATAATCGTATACTAAACAAATAAATAGATTAATAATAATAAACAATACGTGAGCTCGACAGTTATTTTGCCGCAGTTTTCTGGTACCCACGCAGTCTCTTACCACTGACTTCAAGGGCACTATTGTAATTTCTGATACGTCCAAATGTATTCCTACGTGTCAATCCACTTCTATCGTAAAATCGGCGGAGTAAATCTATCGTGTAACAGACGCACACCATATAATCGGTACCCCACTACCTCATAAACAAATCCCCACCGTTGATCTCGCATCAAAGAAGGGTCTTATTCTTTTTGACCTGGTCCCACTTAAAAAAATTAGCTTAAATAAAAATTAAAATTAGAAAAGTTTTAAAAACGGACAAAAACTGTATTATACACCTCACCCGATTTCACTCTCCTTATTTAGCTTCCCTCCCAAATTTACATTTCCTCCACCTATACATACACAGGATACATATATATCTATATACATAGATAGATATATATCCATATCCATTATATATATATGCGATACGTTTCTTGGATTTTGTCAATCAACCGTTACATTTTCGATCAATCTCCGATTAATTAGTGATTTAATTCATTAGTTGATGCACATTTGAATAGCTTTTGATTGAAGCTAAGAAATTAGGGTTTTAGGAGTTAAAAGTAACGTAAAGATGTTAGAGGCAATACTAAAGAGCAAGTTTTATTCCAAATGGTAAGGAATCTTCTGTTATTCTGGAAATTTTGGTTTATCTTTCATATTGATTTTGTTGTTAATTAATGTGTTATTTGGTTCATTGTGATAACAGCAAGTCTCAAATTAAGATGACGTTGAAACGAATCGAGATGATAAAAAGGAAACGAAATGCAATGCAGAAGTTTTTGAAAAATGATGTTGTTGATCTTCTTCAAACTGGTCTTGAATCCAATGCTTATACCAGGGTAATATAATTTCTTCATTTTATTTAGATGTATTGTTCTTTACTGTGTATGAACAAGATTGATATTTTAACAGTGATTTAATTGGAGTATTAAATATGTTAAAGATAGTTTTACTTATTAACAAGAGTATTGTGACAAGTTGGATTTAGATCATTAATCTATAATTGATGCTGTGTAGAGATGTAATTAGTTAAAATAATGTGAGATTTGAAAGATTTATTATTTATTATGATTGTAAGAATTCAAGATTGATTAATTTGATGATAAAACACAGGTTGAACAGTTATATGCTGACCAACTTGTTTCATCAAGTTATGAATTTGTGGAACTATCCTGCTCGTTCATCTTAAGTCAACTATCAGCCATGAATAAACATAGGTAATAAGCTCTTCTTCTAGATCTTCATATGGTATACTAATCAATAATTATTAATGAATGATTGATTTACAATTTAAGTATTGGATCAATTATTGTGTCACCAATAGGGAATGCCCTGATGAATGCAAGGAAGCTATTTCAACATTAATGTTTGCAGCTGCTAGGTTTGCTGATTTACCAGAATTAAGAGAAATCAGAAGTATATTTGCTGAAAGATATGGGAATTATTTTGAACCTTATGTCAATCAAGAGGTGATTCATATATCTGTTTATCAATTTTTTATTTTTTTAAAAATATTTTTTTTCATAAAGTAAAACTAAATGGAAACTGTTATATGCTTTAGTTTGTTAGGAACTTGAAAGCAGACCCTCCCAGTAAGGAAGTAAAGCTTCAAATGCTTCAAGATATTGCACTAGATTCTGGTATACAGTGGGATTGCAAACCTTTGGAACTAAAATTGTACAAACCACCTCCATTTGTACAGGTAAACCATTTTATCTTGTTTCAAACTGGTAATTTCGGTTGTGTTCCAAATGGGTCCAAGTAAAAAGTTTCAAAAACGGGTCGAATGTGTTTACCCGAAACTCAATGCAACTACCTTCATTTGGGTTTGTATTGTACTGTATGATATTGTTTTTGTAACCATTTTATAAACAACCTGCTAATGATGGATGAAATATTGGACAAGATAGTAATCTGGGTCAACCCAACCCAACCCAAAGTGACCCGTTTCCGCTTTTACTTAAAATGTACCGATGATTTCTTCATCTTTTTAGCTCTACTTAATAAGCATCTATTAACATACAATTTTTTTCCAGGATCATTCTCTATATGCCAATCGAAATGAACCACCTAAGACCCACCATCAAAATGGTCCTGAAACAAGTCAAAAAGAAACAGAGCAGAAGACTTGTAATAAGCAAACTGTACTTGCAAATAAGGACCAAACTTCTAAAAAAGGTTTGCCCTACAAACCAAGGGACGAAATTGAAACGAATGTTGTAAACAGTTTTCCGTACCCATTAAAGATTGAAGTTGAAAAACGAGAGTCAAAACGTGATCATGGCCGTGTATCGCCTTATTGGTCAAGCAACGCTAGTTCAAGTGGCGAGACTATAACTAGTCCCGAATATAGCACGGGCCCGGATGATAGTGCTACTGAGGATATACCTAAAGGAAGGAACTTTAATGGTTTTAGGTCAACTGCTTATATCAAAACCGAGTCAACCAAAAAGTCAACGAATGGAGATGCAGTTTCAAGTTCTGCAATGGAAGACAATAATGATACACCACCAGGAAGGAAGGTTTATGGGTTAAGGGCAATGGGTCCACCATACATCAAACCAGACTCGACTAAAAAGTCAACAACATCAGATGAAGAAAACATATCTGGATTCAAATTCACAGACAATGATATCGAAGAAGTGTCTGAAAATATTAACAAAACAGTACCAAGATCAATGCGGAATCGTAGACCGTTTAAGCCACGTGGAAACAATGATGTTTCAAGAACAAGTCCTAAGAATCAAAATGGTGAAAGTCTTGGTCATCATGATGATAAAGATGATGAAGAAAGAAAAATGGACAGACTCTTGACACATTACAGCAGAAAACCAACACGAACAGGTTCGCTTCCACCTCAACCGTTGAATACTAGGGTTGCAACCGATGAAAGGAAACGGTTTGCAAGGGCGGCTACTTATCAACCCGACTCTGCTTTGAGTTCGCAAGGTCATGTGCATCCTAAACTTCCTGATTATGATGATTTTGTAGCGCGATTAGCTGTTCTTAGAGCAAGTTCATAGTCACTTGTTTCACGTAGGTTTATTGATCTTTTTGTATTGATTTGGCTAGCATTTTTTGGTTGCATCAGCATCTTGCTGTCCCTAGTTTCATGTTTCATACAGGTTTATATTTTTGATATTTGGTTAGCATTGTTAGTTTTATCAGCATCTTGCTGTCATTTTTACTGGCAGTTATATTGTAACTGACACGGTAAGAAGTTAATTGATGATTGACTATGATACCCCATATTAGTTAAAACCTGGATCTTTCTTATTTTTTTCACAACATAAAAAGAAAAAGAAAAAGGTGTTGCTAGTTTCTAGAATTTTTCTAATTCTAACCGTTTTCATTGAAATTGTAACTCATATTCATCATTAGTTAATTTATATATGTCACATTGAAATTTTAACTTATATTCATCAAAAGTTAATTTATACATAGACTAGTTGAATCAATCGAGTCAGTTAATGATATTTGTGGTAATGTCCTTTTTAACTAAACAAATTCATACGAAAGATCCACTGTTAATTTGACAACATAAATAAATCATAAAAATTATACTGTGGTAATGTCTTTTAACAAAACGTTCTTCTAAGCCATACAAAACATTAGACGTTCATCAAAACGTGACAAACATAAAAATATAACATAAGTACGATAATGAATTTATAAACTTACATAACAGAGTCATTACATTACTTTACATATAAATATAAATAAATAATGTTGATAAAATTTTAAGTACCGTAATTTATTACAATTAAAAACTACTCCGTATATCATAATTCGTCATCTCTTGACCCGACCCGAGTGGACCCGGAGGTGAGTCTTGGGCTCAACAGTCCAGCACCAACCCATACATAGTCAGAGTGATGATGCCTGCACCTAAATGAACCGGGATGAACAGTTGGTGAACACAAACATATATTTTTAATCATCACTTCACTACCACCAGCACCATCCACCACTGGCTGCTGCGGTGTCACCGTAGGTAACCGCCTGATTCTAGAATCCAAGTCATATTTTTGGTTGATGTTACAAGAAGAAACACAACTAGCTGGATAACACATATTATTATGTGGATATTATAATTATATGGAAAATATATTATAGAAAGAAAATTAAGGAAATAATATGGGTTTTTGTACGTATTTAATACTGTAAATTGAAGCACGTACACATGGCTTATAAGAGAGTACATGTTATGACGTGTCAATCCAATGTTCAAACCACCTGGTGTTTTCTCGTTTGTTCTTTACAATAATGTTTTGGATATTGTTTTCTTAAGTGCGGGGGTTTTGTTTTGCGAGGAACTTTCTTCAGAATGTTTTACGAGTATTTTTTTTTTTTTTTTTTTTTTTTTAACATATTGAAAACTAATTAAAATGACGTGGCATTATTATAAGGATTATTTAGTAACTTCTTATTTAGGTAGCAATTTCATTTATACAACAATTTAAGAAATCTATTCAGTCTGTTGTGGAAAAACCAGATGAAATTTCAAGGTCTTCTTATTTTATTCAACGGCAAATCGTCGAATTATTGGTGTCTTGACTGTCGTTTAGAGCCTAAACTGAATTCAGAGAATTTAAAACCCATAAAAATTTGATTCGACAATGGCGTCTCATTTTTATTATATATTTTATTTAATTTTAAACTTTTTCCTACTTATTGGCCAGAGGTATTTTCAGAAGCAATCCCTCTATCCATAAAACATTGAGAGAGACGACTTTCTCTACTCTTGGGAATGTTTCACTTCCGATGAAGAAACGAGTTCTCTTTATTCTCAGATTGATGAGATATTATTTACATCTCACCTCTCCATACCCCACATATGTGGAATTGAGTTTTGTTGTTGTTGTTATTCTTATTTTATTTAGAAGTCTCTTTCGTATTAAGACTTAATTGGTTTGATGTAAAAAATTACATATATTAGGCCATATTTGATTCCGAGTAATGGACTTAATAATATAAAACTGTATATGGAAAGTCATTGATAAGTGTCTGTTTTTTACTTATTATATAAGTTGCATCTTAATGATAAAAAAATTCAAATAAATGTGAATTTCTATTTAGGTCCCGACATTAAAGTAACTGCTCTAGTAATTGCCGATGTACATGGTTAATTTGGTAAATTCAATTATTCAGACGGTTATTCAACACATAAAACAAACATTAATTATTTATTCGTCACTTATTCCTCACAAACGTCTTATTTAAATTCAGATAACAGAACCTGATAAGAAAATTAAAAAAAAAAACAAACCGGGCCTTAGACTAATACGGTTTAAATAAGTAAGTACAAATTATAGTAAAACGGTTATGAAAAAAAAAAAACTTTGTAATTCTAAAATTTTTACTGAGTCTAGTAGATGACCGTTTTTAGCCGGATGTTATGCTACTAAGGATGCGTTTGATAAAACTATATGATTTAGCGTTGAATTATTCATAATCTGAATAATTCATAGGTTCTTAATGAAGTTGCTTCTAAATGAAAATAATTTGTTTGATAATTATTTTGAATTGTGAATGATTAAAATTACCTTATTAACCTTTGACATGAATAAAAACTATAATATAATTGTTTAATAAGTGTTTCTGATATATTTTAAAAAATATATTATATAAAATTTATGTGCTTAATGGTTAAGAGATAGTTACAGTTCTGAATGCTGAAACATTAAGCACTCTCTGTCATTCAAATGTCAGAAAAAAACGCATTAAATGATGAATGGCTAAGAATCTTCTATTAAGAGGTAAACAAACGCACTCCAAAGTTTTAACTTGAAACTTATCGTAAAACTCGTGGGACACCAATGAGGCAATGACCAAGGCAATAAGCAGATCATTATATGATGATTAGCACATATAGTAATATGGGATACCAAAGATTAAACACCTATAATTTTCTGGATCAAGTACTTGATAAATGTTGTACCAAAAAAAGTAACAAACTATGAATGCAAACTTATCTATACTTTCTATTAAATTGTCAAAATGCTGATGTCATCCTAACTCTATTTTAACCCATCAATCATTTGACACATGTCATCTTCACAATAATCATGGTGATGTCATTAATATTTTAATAATTTATATAAATAAATAAAAAATTTAGGAAATGATTATTACCATAATTGAAAAAACAAGCTTTTAAATCTATCATGTTTTTCTTAAAATATTAAAATTTAATTTTATAATGAGACTTACACTCCATAAGCTTAAAAAACTCTACTAATTTTGTTTTAAAAATATTAAAAGAAGATTACTATTGTGTAGTATGATTTTGTATTTTTAGTGCAAGTGCTATTAAAGTCATTAATTTTTAGCTATATTTAACAATTGTCTTTTAAATTTTCATATGAGAATATTTATCAAAAGTTTGATAGGTCATGTGTTGTACATTTAAATTATATCTCTAAAATGATAATGTTATAAATAAATCTTATTTAAGCTTAAAAAATCTCTACTATACATAATAAGAAAACCATAATAGAGTCACTACAAAACCTAACTTTCAATCCTAGCCTTCCAATTAATTTGTTTATGTGACGCCCCGTACAAAATCATCGTGTACGGTTCATCAACAACAGGATCATTACAAGGTCAAACACTATATGCTGTTTAAAAACCAGTTTTGCATTCATAAAAGATAGCGTTTTACAAAAGATAACGTGCTTCTTATGAATAGAAGCATTAACATAAGTATGTGACCTAAAGGTCGTTACAAAGCCATTGTTTGAAAAATAACGTAAGTTACGAATGCAAAAGAAAAGTTTCATGATTGAGACATCTCTAAGTAATGCGGCGAAAATCTAACACAGCAGGTCCATAACAGCAAGTCTATAACACCAAGACAGCAAGTCTAACAGCGAAAGCAACATCGTCTAAGCACCTGAGAAATACACGCTTAAAAGTCAACACGAATGTTGGTGAGCTATAGTTGGTTGTAATCAGTAATGTAGACCACGAGATTTCAGTGCTTCAACAAGCAGTTTAAATCAGTAATTCGAATCAGTATGATAAAGTATATGCTTATCCGTGGGCACCCGGTAACTAACTTAACGTAATAGTAATACCCCCTAAAAGTACACTTGGCGAGTGCGTATGTGATAAGGCTAAAAAGGAACATATATTTCATAGCAATATCCCTTCTAAATAATAGGTTTTCATATGTAATTGTATTATATTTTCATTGTAATTGTTTAAATAAATAAGTGCGAAGACAAAAGGCGAAAACGAAGATTTGAAGACACAAACGTCCAAAAAGCTCAAATGTACAAGATTCAATTCAAAAGGTTCAATTTATTGATGAGAAACGTCTAAAAATGACAAGAGTACAAGTTACAAAACGCAAAGTACAAGATATTAAATTATACGAAAGGACGTTCGAAAATCCGGAACCGGTACCCGAGCCAACTATCAACGCTCGACGCAACGGAGCTGAAAGTACAAGTCAACTATGCACAAGAATATAATATAATATTTAAATAATTCATAATAAGAATAATAATAAATAATAAAAAGTTGTTAATTGAGCATAGTTAAGGGGTCATAAGTGAAAATTTCAATTCAATATTTGCCTATAAAAGGAAATTCATTTGATCGATTTATGTACACCTTTTCTTCTTTCTTTCTCTTTACATGTAATATATATATTTATAATTTTAATTTTAATTTTAGTTTAAGTTTAATAATAATTGAGTTATTGTAAGGAATGTTTTACGGGTTTTAAAGTCGAAACTCTGTCCGTGTAACGCTACACGATTAATAATCACTGTAAGTTATGTTCTTCCTTTTTAAATTAATGTCTCGTAACTAAGTTATTATTATGCTTATTTAAGCCGAAGTAATCGTGATGTTTGACTAAATATTAAGACGGGGTTATTGGATTTTGTACCATAATTAAGGTTTGGGCAAAAGACCGACACTTGTGGAAATTGGACTATTGACTATTAATAGATGGGGATATTGTCTAATTGAGTGACAACTCATTGGAGTCTGTCGAACCTATCTTCAAATTAATTATCCTAATAATTAATAATGATTATGGTTGTCCTATTTAGTGACGTTCATATGGAATCTATTATAATCATTTAATTAATTATTCGGGTTGGGTAATTGATTATTCAAACTGATCAATTGGGTAAATTAATATTCATATCTAATCAAAACAGGGGTAGATTACATACAGTGATAACTGGTGTAATTGTTGACAGAAGTGATAACTGCGTCACAGTTTAAATCCTTAATTAGTTGGAATATTTGACTTCGGGTATAAGGGTAATTTGACGAGGACACTCGCACTTTATATTTATGACCGATGGACTATTATGGATAAAAACCAGATAGGTATCAAATAAACCATGACAAAGGATAATTAACCCGAGTAACAATTAATTAAAATCAAAACGTTAAACATCATGATTACGGAAGTTTAAATAAGCATAATCCTTTTATTTCATATTCTATCGCAATTTTATTTATTGTTATTTTATTTATCGTCATTTATATATTTTACGCACTTTAATTATTGTCATTTATCTTTACGCTTAAAAATATAAAATCGACAAACCGGTCATTAAACGGTAAAAAACCCCCTTTTATAATAATATTACTACTTATATATATATATATATATATATATATACATATATATATATCTATATATATATATATACATATATATATCTATATATATATATATATATATATATATATATATATATATATATATATATATATATATATATATATATATATATATATATATATATATATATATTTATATAAATATAGTTTTATAAAAATATAGTACGTAATCACTAGCTCCCTGTGGAACGAACCGGACTTACTAAAAACTACACTACTCTACGATTAGGTACACTGCCTATAATGTTGTAGCAAGGTTTAGGTATATCCCATCCGTAAATTAATAAAACTTGTGTCATATTTTGTAGTATTTTGTATTAAAAATAATACTATTTCGTACCCTCACGCTACATCATCAAGTTTTTGGCGCCGCTGCCGGGGAGCGCTAAAACGCTATATTTTTAATTTATATCTGTAAAAATATAGTTATAAAAAAAGTAATTTCGGGGACACTTTTTGTGTTTTCACGGGGTATTTAAGGTTTTTTTTTTAGTTTTTGATTGATTAAAGATATATTAATTTAAATATAATAATTTAATAAATATAATAATATAATAATATTGAAATAAAATATAATAATATAATAATATTTTAGAATCAAATTTGATACGTAAAAGTTTTAAAAGTTTTAAAAAGTCGTATTTATTAAATATTTCAGGGGTATATTATGTAACTTATAATTAATAATTTCTATAATGTCGCTTTCATGTGAATAGTAAATTAATTAATTTCTTTCCTTTACTATTTTGAATCGTAAAAGTTTTAAAAAGTCGTATTTATTAAATATTTCAGGGGTATATTATGTAACTTGCAATTAATAATTTCTATCATGTCGCTTTCATGTGAATAGTAAATTAATTAATTTCTTTTCATTTACTATCCATGAATAGTAAATGAGTTAAAAAAAAGTTTTGAAAAAAAATAATAATAATAAAAAAATTATTAATTCATTTAAAAAAAATTGTGTAAAAAAAATCGTTTTTTTTAAAGAAAAAAAAAATTCGTTTTAAAAAAAATTGTAAAAAAATCATTTTTTTTAAAGAAAATTTTTTTAAAAAAAAAAAAAGTTTTAAAAAAATATATATATATAAAAAATTTAAAAAAAAAATTTAAAATCCTTAAAAAAATGAAATATAAAAAAAAAATTAAAAAAAAAAGTTTTTTTTTATTACCTTTAGATTGTTAGACTCTAGTTACAATTTTTAGTATTAAGTTTAGTTTTGCCATAGTTATTTTTATTTCTAGAATTTTTAGGTTTACCGTAAAATCCCTTAAGTGCTTATTCCTTAGACTAAGATTTATGTGCTTTAGAATTTGCGACGCCGTTTTTCGCGCTACTTTCTTATTTTTATTTTTCGACGCCTATTTTTCGACCTTTTATTTTTCGACGCGTTTTTTTTTCTTTCTTATTTCTCGCTATTCTAGTTTTAGGATAAGATTTTTATTCTACTTCTTATCTAAATTTCTTAAAATTACGAAAATTTATTTTAAGTGGTTAAATTGATAGACATCAAAATTTTCTGGTTCGTAGTAATAGTTGGATTTGTACGTGGACCGGGTTATTGGAGCCAAACAGTACTCAATTATATTGAGACCAAACGAATCCTGCCCCTCTGCTGCATCTTTTGGCTATTCGAAACGTGGGCAAAATCAGAAAAGTCTATTAATTGGATAACTTATATAATTTTTCTTTCCTTTTAAAAACTAATAGGATATTCAGTGAATGCACCGAGTAAAACGTTCACCACCTTTCATACGTTCACCACCTATAACTCGATCAAGACATCTAGCCAATATTGTCGCCGTTGATTTTTCTTTAGAATCATCATCTAGTCGACCAAGAACTCCAACTCAAATTTCCGATAATCCATCTTTTGAACCCGACCTCACAATTGAGAATCCGGAGAATATTCAGGGACAATTCCAAGATCCAGAACCACTAATCATTCCTCCTGAACCACAAACCATTAAATCAGAATCTTCTAGTGATTCGTATTCAACAAATTCAATTATGGAAAATCTGGAAACTCTAAGTATGGAAGACCGAATGAGAGCCACACGCACGGGCCAAGGTTACGCCATTATTAAGCCAGACATTAATGCGCCAGATTATGAAATCAAAGGACAAATCCTACACATGGTAACTAATCAGTGCCAATATAGTGGTGCGCCGAAGGAAGATCCAAACGAACATCTTCGTACGTTTAATAGGATATGTACACTATTCAAAATCCGAGAATTTGAGGATGAACAGATCTATCTCATGTTGTTTCCCTGGACTTTAAAGGGAGAAGCCAAAGATTGGTTAGAATCGTTACCTGAAGGGGCGATTGACACATGGGATGTTTTAGTTGAGAAATTTCTTAAAAGATTCTTTCCGGCATCTAAAGCCGTGACACTTCAAGGAGAAATTGTTACGTTCACACAAAAGTCAAATGAAACTCTATATGAGGCGTGGACAAGATTTGGAAAGTTGTTGAGAGGATGTCCTCAACACGGTTTAGATGAAATGTCCCGTTCTTATTGATTAAAAACGTTCCATATTAATTGATTTCGTTGCGAGGTTTTGACCTCTATATGAGACGTTTTTCAAAGACTGCATTCATTTTTAAAACAAACCATAACCTTTATTTCATAAATAAAGGTTTAAAAAGCTTTACGTAGATTATCAAATAATGATAATCTAAAATATCCTGTTTACACACGACCATTACATAATGGTTTACAATACAAATATGTTACATCGAAATCAGTTTCTTGAATGCAGTTTTTACACAATATCATACAAACATGGACTCCAAATCTTGTCCTTATTTTAGTATGCAACAGCGGAAGCTCTTAATATTCACCTGAGAATAAACATGCTTTAAACGTCAACAAAAATGTTGGTGAGTTATAGGTTTAACCTATATATATCAAATCGTAACAATAGACCACAAGATTTCATATTTCAATACACATCCCATACATAGAGATAAAAATCATTCATATGGTGAACACCTGGTAACCGACATTAACAAGATGCATATATAAGAATATCCCCATCATTCCGGAACACCCTTCGGATATGATATAAATTTCGAAGTACTAAAGCATCCGGTACTTTGGATGGGGTTTGTTAGGTCCAATAGATCTATCTTTAGGATTCGCGTCAATTAGGGTGTATGTTCCCTAATTCTTAGATTACCAGACTTAATAAAAAGGGGCATATTCGATTTCGATAATTCAACCATAGAATGTAGTTTCACGTACTTGTGTCTATTTTGTAAATCATTTATAAAACCTGCATGTATTCTCATCCCAAAAGATTAGATTTTAAAAGTGGGACTATAACTCACTTTCACAAATTTTTACTTCGTCGGGAAGTAAGACTTGGCCACTGGTTGATTCACGAACCTATAACAATATATACATATATATTAAAGTATGTTCAAAATATATTTACAACACTTTTAATATATTTTGATGTTTTAAGTTTATTAAGTCAGCTGTCCTCGTTAGTAACCTACAACTAGTTGTCCACAGTTAGATGTACAGAAATAAATCGATAAATATTATCTTGAATCAATCCACAACCCAGTGTATACGTATCTCAGTATTGATCACAACTCAAACTATAAATATTTTGGAATCAACCTCAACCCTGTATAGCTAACTCCAACATTCACATATAGAGTGTCTATGGTTGTTCCGAAATATATATAGATGTGTCGACATGATAGGTCGAAACATTGTATACGTGTCTATGGTATCTCAAGATTACATAATATACAATACAAGTTGATTAAGTTATGGTTGGAATAGATTTGTTACCAATTTTCACGTAGCTAAAATGAGAAAAATTATCCAATCTTGTTTTACCCATAACTTCTTCATTTTAAATCCGTTTTGAGTGAATCAAATTACTATGGTTTCAAATTGAACTCTATTTTATGAATCTAAACAGAAAGAGTATAGGTTTATAGTCGGAAAAATAAGTTACAAGTCGTTTTTGTAAAGGTAGTCATTTCAGTCGAAAGAACGACGTCTAGATGACCATTTTAGAAAACATACTTCCACTTTGAGTTTAACCATAATTTTTGGATATAGTTTCATGTTCATAATAAAAATCATTTTCTCAGAATAACAACTTTTAAATCAAAGTTTATCATAGTTTTTAATTAACTAACCCAAAACAGCCCGCGGTGTTACTACGACGGCGTAAATCCGGTTTTACGGTGTTTTTCGTGTTTCCAGGTTTTAAATCATTAAGTTAGCATATCATATAGATATAGAACATGTGTTTAGTTAATTTTAAAAGTCAAGTTAGAAGGATTAACTTTTGTTTGCGAACAAGTTTAGAATTAACTAAACTATGTTCTAGTGATTACGAGTTTAAACCTTCGAATAAGATAGTTTTATATATATGAATCGAATGATGTTATGAACATCATTACTACCTCAAGTTTAGTAGGTAAACCTACTGTACGTGACAAGAAATGATCTAGCTTCAAAGGATCTTGGATGGCTTTAAAGTTCTTGAAGTAGGATCATGACACAAAAACAAGTTCAAGTAAGATTTTTACTCGAATTAAGATAGTTTATAGTTATAGAAATTGAATCAACGTTTGAATATGAATATTACCTTGAATAAGAAAGATAACCTACTGTATATAACAAAGGTTTCTTGATCTTAGATGATTACTTGGAATGGATTAGAAAGCTTGGAAGTAAATTAGTAAACTTGAAGGGATTTTTGAAGTGTTCTTGAAGTGTTCTTCCTATGATGATTATAGCTTGATTCTTGAAGTGATTTTTGATGAAGATGATGATTAACTACTGGAAAAATACGTTCATAATAGTGTGTGTGTGTTGAGAGAGAATTAGAAAGAGAATTGGAAGTGAAATGGAGTGAATGATGAGTGGTAATTGGTGAGTGGTGAGTGGGGTTAAAAGGAGTTCTAGTTAGTTGACTAGCTCATGGTAGAAGTTAAAATTGATTATTCATACATGACATAATCAAGAGTGGAATCCCATGCTAGTTCCTATTAGTATATACCCATAGTAAGTACGTTTTGAAGCTGTGTATAATACGGGTAAGAATACGACTAGAATTCTTGATGAAAGAAAAGAATGGGAAAGTAACTGTAACCATTTTCGTTAAGTATGAGTGTTTTGATATATGTCTTGAAGTCTTCCAAAAGTATTTTAATACATCTAAATACACTACATGTATATACATTTTAACTGAGTCGTTAAGTCATCGTTAGTCGTTACATGTAAGTGTTGTTTTGAAACCTTTAAGTTAACGATCTCAATTAATGTTGTTTACCCATTGTTTATTATATCTAATGAGATGTTAAATTATTATATTATCATGATATTATGATATATTAATATATCTTAATATGATATATATACATTTAAATGTCGTTACAACGATAATCGTTACATATATGTCTCGTTTTGAAATCCTTAAGTTAGTAGTCTTGTTTATATGTATATAACTCATTGTTAATATACTTATGGAGATACTTACTTATCATAATCTCATGTTAACCATATGTATATCCATATATATATCATCATGTCGTTTTTACAAGTTTTAACGTTCGTGAATCGCCGGTCAACTTGGGTGGTCAATTGTCTATATGAAACATATTTCAATTAATCAAGTCTTAACAAGTTTAATTGCTTAACATGTTGGAAACATTTAATCATGTAAATATTAATCTCAATTAATATATATATAAACATGGAAAAGTTCGGGTCACTACAGTACCTACCCGTTAAATAAATTTCGTCCCGAAATTTTAAGCTGTTGAAGGTGTTGACGAATCTTCTGGAAATAGATGCGGGTATTTCTTCTTCATCTGATCTTCACGCTCCCAGGTGAACCCGGGTCCTCTACAAGCATTCCATCGAACCTTAACAATTGGTATCTTGTTTTGCTTAAGTCTTTTAACCTCACGATCCATTATTTCGACGGGTTCTTCGATGAATTGAAGTTTTTCGTTGATTTGGATTTCATCTAACGGAATAGTGAGATCTTCTTTAGCAAAACATTTCTTCAAATTCGAGACGTGGAAAGTGTTATGTACATCGCGAGTTGTTGAGGTAACTCAAGTCGGTAAGCTACTGGTCCGACACGATCAATAATCTTGAATGGTCCAATATACCTTGGATTTAATTTCCCTCGTTTACCAAATCGAACAACGCCTTTCCAAGGTGCAACTTTAAGCATGACCATCTCTCCAATTTCAAATTCTATATCTTTTCTTTTAATGTCAGTGTAGCTCTTTTGTCGACTTTGGGCGGTTTTCAACCATTGTTGAATTTGGATGATCTTCTCGGTAGTTTCTTGTATAATCTCGGGACCCGTAATCTGTCTATCCCACACTTCATTCCAACAAATCGGAGACCTGCACTTTCTACCATAAAGTGCTTCAAACGGTGCCATCTCAATGCTTGAATGGTAGTTGTTGTTGTAGGAAAATTCTGCTAACGGTAGATGTCGATCCCAACTGTTTCCGAAATCAATAACACATGCTCGTAGCATGTCTTCAAGCGTTTGTATCGTCCTTTCGCTCTGCCCATCAGTTTGTGGATGATAGGCAGTACTCATGTCTAGACGAGTTCCTAATGCTTGCTGTAATATCTACCAGAATCTTGAAATAAATCTACCATCCCTATCAGAGATAATAGAGATTGGTATTCTATGTCTGGAGACGACTTCCTTCAAATACAGTCGTGCTAACTTCTCCATCTTGTCATCTTTTCTTATTGGCAGGAAGTGTGCTGATTTGGTGAGACGATCAACTATTACCCAAATAGTATCAAAACCACTTGCAGTCCTTGGCAATTTAGTGATGAAATCCATGGTAATGTTTTCCCATTTCCATTCCGGGATTTCGGGTTGTTGAAGTAGACCTGATGGTTTCTGATGCTCAGCTTTGACCTTAGAACACGTCAAACATTCTCCTACATATTTAGCAACATCGGCTTTCATACCCGGCCACCAAAAATATTTCTTGAGATCCTTGTACATCTTCCCCGTTCCAGGATGTATTGAGTATCTGGTTTTATGAGCTTCTCTAAGTACCATTTCTCTCATATCTCCAAATTTTGGTACCCAAATCCTTTCAGCCCTATACCGGGTTCCGTCTTCCCGAATATTAAGATGCTGCTCCGATCCTTTGGGTATTTCATCCTTTAAATTTCCTTCTTTTAAAACTCCTTGTTGCGCCTCCTTTATTTGAGTAGTAAGGTTATTATGAATCATTATATTCATACATTTTACTCGAATGGGTTCTCTGTCCTTCCTGCTCAAGGCATCGGCTACCACATTTGACTTCCCCGGGTGGTAACGAATCTCAAAGTCGTAATCATTCAACAATTCAATCCACCTACGCTGCCTCATATTCAGTTGTTTCTGATTAAATATGTGTTGAAGACTTTTGTGGTCGGTATATATAATACTTTTGACCCCATATAAGTAGTGCCTCCAAGTCTTTAATGCAAAAACAACCGCGCCTAATTCCAAATCATGCGTCGTATAATTTTGTTCGTGAATCTTCAATTGTCTAGACGCATAAGTAATCACCTTCGTTTGTTGCATTAATACACAACCGAGACCTTGCTTTGATGCGTCACAATAAATCACAAAATCATCATTCCCTTCAGGCAATGACAATATAGGTGCCGTAGTTAGCTTTTTCTTCAATAACTGAAATGCTTTCTCTTGTTCATCATTCCATTCAAATTTCTTCCCTTTATGCGTTAATGCAGTCAAGGGTTTTGCTATTCTGGAAAAGTCTTGGATGAACCTTCTGTAGTAACCAGCTAGTCCTAAAAACTGGCGTATGTGTTTCGGAGTTTTCGGGGTTTCCCACTTTTCAACAGTTTCTATCTTTGATGGATCCACCTTAATACCTTCTTTGTTCACTATGTGACCGAGGAATTGAACTTCTTCCAACCAAAATGCACACTTTGAAAATTTAGCGTACAATTCTTCCTTCCTCAATACTTCTAACACCTTTCTCAAATGTTCACCGTGTTCTTGGTCATTCTTTGAGTAAATAAGTATGTCATCAATGAAAACAATGACAAACTTGTCAAGGTATGGTCCACACACTCGGTTCATAAGGTCCATGAACACAGCTGGTGCATTAGTTAAACCAAACGGCATGACCATAAACTCGTAATGACCGTAACGTGTTCTGAAAGCAGTCTTTGGAATATCATCTTCTTTCACCCGCATTTGATGATACCCGGAACGTAAGTCAATCTTTGAATAAACAGACGAGCCTTGTAGTTGATCAAATAAGTCGTCGATTCTCGGCAGTGGGTAGCGGTTCTTGATGGTAAGTTTGTTCAACTCTCGGTAGTTGATACACAACCTGAATGTATCATCTTTCTTCTTGACAAACAAAACAGGAGCTCCCCACGGTGATGTGCTTGGTCGAATGAAACCATGCTCTAAAAGTTCTTGTAATTGGCTTTGCAGTTCTTTCATCTCACTGGGTGCGAGTCTGTAAGGAGCACGAGCTATTGGTGCAGCTCCTGGTACAAGATCTATTTGAAATTCAACGGATCGATGTGGGGGTAATCCCGGTAATTCTTTCGGAAATACATCTGGAAATTCTTTTGCGACGGGAACATCATTGATGCTCTTTTCTTCAGTTTGTACTTTCTCGACGTGTGCTAGAACAGTATAGCAACCTTTTCTTATTAGTTTTTGTGCCTTCAAATTACTAATAAGATGTAGCTTCGTGTTGCCCTTTTCTTCGTACACCATTAAGGGTTTTCCTTTTTCTCGTATAATGCGAATTGCATTTTTGTAACAAACGATCTCTGCTTTCACTTCTTTCAACCAGTCCATACCGATTATCACATCAAAACTCCCTAACTCTACTGGTATCAAGTCAATCTTAAATGTTTCGCTAACCAGTTTAATTTCTCGATTCCGACATATATTATCTGCTGAAATTAATTTACCATTTGCTAATTCGAGTGAAAATTTACTATCCAAAGGCGTCAATGGACAACTTAATTTAGCACAAAAATCTCTACTCATATAGCTTCTATCCGCACCCGAATCAAATAAAACGTAAGCAGATTTATTGTCAATAAGAAACGTACCCGTAACAAGCTCCGGGTCTTCCTGTGCCTCTGCCGCATTAATATTGAAAACTCTTCCGCGGCCTTGTCCATTCGTGTTCTCCTGGTTCGGGCAATTTCTAATAATGTGGCCCGGTTTTCCACATTTATAACAAACTACATTGGTATAACTTGCTCCGACACTACTCGTTCCGCCATTACTCGTTCCGACACCATTTGTTCCTTTCGTTCTATTAACCCCTGGTCCGTAGACCTCACACTTCGCCGCGCTATGACCATTTCTTTTACACTTGTTGCAAAATTTGGTGCAGAACCCCGAGTGATACTTTTCACACCTTTGGCATAGCTGCTTCTGATTGTTGTTATTGTTGCGGTTATTATTGTTGTTGGGATGATTGTTGTAGTTGTTGTTGTTGTTGTTGTTGTTGGGCCGTTTGTTGTAGTTGCGATTGATGTTGCGATTGTTGGGATAATTGTTGCGATTATTGTTGTAATTGTTGTTGTTGTTGTATTGGTGATTCTTATCACCGTTTTCCTCCCACTTTCTTTTGACTTGCTTCACATTGGCCTCTTCAGCAGTCTGTTCTTTAATTCTTTCTTCAATCTGGTTCACTAGTTTGTGAGTCATTCTACATGCCTGTTGTATGGAGGCGGGCTCGTGTGAACTTATATCTTCTTGGATTCTTTCCGGTAATCCTTTCACAAACGCGTCGATCTTCTCTTCCTCATCTTCGAATGCTCCCGACACAATAGGCATAATTCTGTGAATCGTCTTTCGTACGTGGTAATATCAAATCCTTGGGTTCGTAACCCTCTAAGTTCTGTCTTGTGCTTATTGACCTCGGTTCTGGGACGGTACTTCTCGTTCATCAAGTGCTTGAATGCTGACCACGGTAGTGCGTACGCATCGTCTTGTCCCACTTGCTCTAGATAGGTATTCCACCATGTTAACGCAGAACCTGTGAAGGTATGCGTAGCGTACTTTACTTTGTCCTCTTCAGTACACTTACTTATGGCAAACACCGATTCGACCTTCTCAGTCCACCGTTTCAATCTGATCGGTCCTTCGGTTCCATCAAATTCTAAAGGTTTGCAGGCAGTGAATTCTTTGTAGGTGCATCCTACACGATTTCCTGTACTGCTAGATCCAAGGTTATTGTTGGTATGTAGCGCAGCCTATACTGCGGCTATGTTTGAAGCTAGAAAAGTACGGAATTCCTCTTCATTCATATTCACGGTGTGTCGAGTAGTCGGTGCCATTTCCTTCAAAATAGTCAAATGGAACAAGTTAATCATACAGAATATTAAGAGTAGTTAATAGTATTTCGTAGCATAATATGAACTCATTTATAAAAGCTTTTTCTTCATATTAGCGTTTTATAAGTTTAAATTCGGGTAGTACCTACCCGTTAAGTTCATACTTAGTAGCTAGTATACAATTCAACTACTACAATTCTATATGAAAAACTGATTATAATAATATTTCACGTTCAAACTTTTACACAATATTTTACAAACTTACAATACCGCTTATTTTACATATAGCATGAAATATAGCACACAATAAATTTGATACAAGATGGTTGTGAAGATAATTCTAGCTAGTACACAAGTGGTTCAGCAAAGGCAATAAAGACACGTAATTCATACGTCCAGAAACAAGTCATGCATTCTGGTTTTACTAGGATTACTTCCCATCCTTGGTCTTGTGGTTCATAACCGTTATGGCTGTTGATAAGACAGCGTGTTGTAACGTCGTCAAAGGGACGAGGGTTACGTAATGTCCAACAGTCCCGTAACAATCTAAAAACCTCATTTTTACCCCAATTACCGACTCCGTCACTTGTGGGAACGTTTTGTTTAATAGTTGTAGCCCGATGTTCTTGTTCTCACTTTGGTGAGAAGCGAACATTACTAATCCGTAAGCATAACATGCTTCTTTATGTTGCATGTTAGCCGCTTTTTCTAAATCACGAAGTCCAATATTCGGATATATTGAGTCAAAATAATTTCTTAACCCATTGCGTAAAATAGCATTTGGGTTCCCCTCAATATATGCGTCAAAGTAAACACATCGTAACTTATGGATTTCCCAATGTGATATCCCCCATCTTTCGAACGAAAGCCTTTTATAAACCAAGGCATTCTTGGAACGTTCTTCGAATGTCTTACAAACTGATCTCGCCTTAAATAGTTGTGCCGAAGAATTCTGACCGACTCTAGACAAGATTTCATCAATCATGTCTCCGGGTAGGTCTCTTAAAATATTGGGTTGTCTATCCATTTTGTGTTTTTATACTATAAAATAGACAAGAGTTAGATTCATAAAAAAAATACTTATTAATACAAGCAATTTTTACATATATCATAAAGCATAAGCACACTATATTACATATATTACACCACACGAATACAACTATCTTATTCCGACTCGCTTGTTTCTTCTTCTTCGGTTTTGGTTCGTTTTGCCAAGTTTCTAGGGATATATGATGTTCCCCTAATACGAGCCGTCGTTTTCCACATTGGTTTAGAAAAACCTGGTGGTTTAGAGGTTCCCGGGTCATTGTTACAACTTAAGGACTTCGGGGGTTGATGATACATATAAAGTTCATCGGGGTTGGAATTAGATTTCTCTATTTTTATGCCCTTTCCCTTATTATTTTCTTTTGCCTTTTTAAATTCAGTTGGGGTAATTTCTATAACATCATCGGAATTCTCGTCGGAATCCGATTCATCGGAGAATTGGTAATCCTCCCAATATTTTGCTTCCTTGGCGGAAACACCATTGACCATAATTAATCTTGGTCGGTTGGTTGAGGATTTTCTTTTACTTAACCGTTTTATTATTTCCCCCACCGGTTCTATTTCTTCATCCGGTTCCGATTCTTCTTCCGGTTCCGATTCTTCTTCCGGTTCCGACTCTTCTTCCGGTTCCTCTTCGGGAACTTGTGAATCAGTCCACGAATCATTCCAATTTACATTTGACTCTTCATTATTATTAGGTAAGTCAATGGGACTTGTTCTAGAGGTAGACATCTATCACATAATATCAAACGCGTTAAGAGATTAATATATCACATAATATTCACATGTTAAAAATATATAGTTTCCAACAAAATTTGTTATGCAATCATTTTTCAAGTAAACACGGTCGAAGTCCAGACTCACTAATGCATCCTAACAAACTAGATAAGACACACTAATGCAAAATTCTGGTTCTCTAAGACCAACGCTCGGATACCAACTGAAATGTCCCGTTCTTATTGATTAAAAACGTTCCATATTAATTGATTTCGTTGAAAGGTTTTGACCTCAATATGAGACGTTTTTCAAAGACTGCATTCATTTTTAAAACAAACCATAACCTTTATCTCATAAATAAAGGTTTAAAAAGCTTTACGTAGATTATCAAATAATGATAATCTAAAATATCCTGTTTACACACGACCATTACATAATGGTTTACAATACAAATATGTTACATCGAAATCAGTTTCTTGAATGCAGTTTTTACACAATATCATACAAACATGGACTCCAAATCTTGTCCTTATTTTAGTATGCAACAGCGGAAGCTCTTAATATTCACCTGAGAATAAACATGCTTTAAACGTCAACAAAAATGTTGGTGAGTTATAGGTTTAACCTATATATATCAAATCTTAACAATAGACCACAAGATTTCATATTTCAATACACATCCCATACATAGAGATAAAAATCATTCATATGGTGAACACCTGGTAACCGACATTAACAAGATGCATATATAAGAATATCCCCATCATTCCGGGACACCCTTCAGATATGATATAAATTTCGAAGTACTAAAGCATCCGGTACTTTGGATGGGGTTTGTTAGGCCCAATAGATCTATCTTTAGGATTCGCGTCAATTAGGGTGTCTGTTCCCTAATTCTTAGATTACCAGACTTAATAAAAAGGGGCATATTCGATTTCGATAATTCAACCATAGAATGTAGTTTCACGTACTTGTGTCTATTTTGTAAATCATTTATAAAACCTGCATGTATTCTCATCCCAAAATATTAGATTTTAAAAGTGGGACTATAACTCACTTTCACAGATTTTTACTTCGTCGGGAAGTAAGACTTGGCCACTGGTTGATTCACGAACGTATAACAATATATACATTTATATTAAAGTATGTTCAAAATATATTTACAACACTTTTAATATATTTTGATGTTTTAAGTTTATTAAGTCAGCTGTCCTCGTTAGTAACCTACAACTAGTTGTCCACAGTTAGATGTACCGAAATAAATCGATAAATATTATCTTGAATCAATCCACGACCCAGTGTATACGTATCTCAGTATTGATCACAACTCAAACTATAAATATTTTGGAATCAACCTCAACCCTGTATAGCTAACTCCAACATTCACATATAGAGTGTCTATGGTTGTTCCGAAATATATATAGATGTGTCGACATGATAGGTCGAAACATTGTATACGTGTCTATGGTATCTCAAGATTACATAATATACAATACAAGTTGATTAAGTTATGGTTGGAATAGATTTGTTACCAATTTTCACGTAGCTAAAATGAGAAAAATTATCCAATCTTGTTTTACCCATAACTTCTTCATTTTAAATCCGTTTTGAGTGAATCAAATTACTATGGTTTCATATTGAACTCTATTTTATGAATCTAAACAGAAAGAGTATAGGTTTATAGTCGGAAAAATAAGTTACAAGTCATTTTTGTAAAGGTAGTCATTTCAGTCGAAAGAACGACGTCTAGATGACCATTTTAGAAAACATACTTCCACTTTGAGTTTAACCATAATTTTTGGATATAGTTTCATGTTCATAATAAAAATCATTTTCTCAGAATAACAACTTTTAAATCAAAGTTTATCATAGTTTTTAATTAACTAACCCAAAACAGCCCGCGGTGTTACTACGACGGCGTAAATCCGGTTTTACGGTGTTTTTCGTGTTTCCAGGTTTTAAATCATTAAGTTAGCATATCATATAGATATAGAACATGTGTTTAGTTAATTTTAAAAGTCAAGTTAGAAGGATTAACTTTTGTTTGCGAACAAGTTTAGAATTAACTAAACTATGTTCTAGTGATTACGAGTTTAAACCTTCGAATAAGATAGTTTTATATATATGAATTGAATGATGTTATGAACATCATTACTACCTCAAGTTTAGTAGGTAAACCTACTGGAAGTGACAAGAAATGATCTAGCTTCAAAGGATCTTGGATGGCTTGAAAGTTCTTGAAGTAGGATCATGACACAAAAACAAGTTCAAGTAAGATTTTTACTCGAATTAAGATAGTTTATAGTTATAGAAATTGAATCAAAGTTTGAATTTGAATATTACCTTGAATAAGAAAGATAACCTACTGTATATAACAAAGGTTTCTTGATCTTAGATGATTACTTGGAATGGATTAGAAAGCTTGGAAGTAAATTAGTAAACTTGAAGGGATTTTTGAAGTGTTCTTGAAGTGTTCTTCCTATGATGATTATAGCTTGATTCTTGAAGTGATTTTTGATGAAGATGATGATTAACTACTGGAAAAATACGTTTATAATAGTGTGTGTGTGTGTTGAGAGAGAATTAGAAAGAGAATTGGAAATGAAATGGAGTGAATGATGAGTGGTAATTGGTGAGTGGTGAGTGGGGTTAAAAGGAGTTCTAGTTAGTTGACTAGCTCATGGTAGAAGTTAAAATTGATTATTCATACATGACATAATCAAGAGTGGAATCCCATGCTAGTTCCTATTGGTATATACCCATAGTAAGTACGTTTTGAAGCTGTGTATAATACGGGTAAGAATACGACTAGAATTCTTGATGAAAGAAAAGAATGGGAAAGTAACTGTAACCATTTTCGTTAAGTATGAGTGTTTTGATATATGTCTTGAAGTCTTCCAAAAGTATTTTAATACATCTAAATACACTACATGTATATACATTTTAACTGAGTCGTTAAGTCATCGTTAGTCGTTACATGTAAGTGTTGTTTTGAAACCTTTAAGTTAACGATCTCAATTAATGTTGTTTACCCATTGTTTATTATATCTAATGAGATGTTAAATTATTATATTATCATGATATTATGATATATTAATATATCTTAATATGATATATATACATTTAAATGTCGTTACAACGATAATCGTTACATATATGTCTCGTTTCGAAATCCTTAAGTTAGTAGTCTTGTTTATATGTATATAACTCATTGTTAATATACTTATGGAGATACTTACTTATCATAATCTCATGTTAACCATATGTATATCCATATATATATCATCATGTCGTTTTTACAAGTTTTAACGTTCGTGAATCGCCGGTCAACTTGGGTGGTCAATTGTCTATATGAAACATATTTCAATTAATCAAGTCTTAACAAGTTTGATTGCTTAACATGTTGAAAACATTTAATCATGTAAATATCAATCTCAATTAATATATATATATATATATATAAACATGGAAAAGTTCGGGTCACTACATTAGACACTTATCAAATAGTACAAATATTCTTCCAAGGTGTCAACGTTGCTACACGAAAAGACATCGACATAACAGCTGGTGGTTCCATTATGAAGAAAACCGCAACTGAAGCTTACAAAATTATTGATAACACAGCCTCCCACTCTCATGAGTGGCACCAAGAGAAAGATATATATCGTTCATCTAAAGCGGCTAGAGCCGATTCTAGCCATAACTTTGATTCCGTTTCCGCAAAAATAGATGCTTTCGAGAGACGAATGGAAAAGATGAATAAAGATATTCACGCAATACGAATTAGTTGTGAGCAATGCGGTGGACCACACTTAATGAAAAACTGTCACATTGAACAAACGATGGAACAACGTGAGAATGTTGTCTACATGAACCAAAGGCTGGAAAATAGTTATCAGAATAATTATCAACCGCCAAGGCCAAACTTCAATCGAAATCAAAATATTCTTTACAATCCAAAAGGACCCAACAATAACTCGTATAACCAACAAGGTCCGAATAACCAACCAACTCAAAACAACACTTTCAATCAACAAAGACCTGGCTTGTATAAACCACCACAACAAACCGAAGAGAAAAAGTCAAATCTGGAAGAAGTGGTATTTAAGCTAGTTGAATCTCAAACACAATTTATTGAAACTCAAACTCAAACGAATGAGAGGTTTGATCAGTCATTTAGAACTCAACAAGCTTCTATTTTGAATCTAGAAAAACAAGTAGGTACTCTTGTTAGATTGATAAGTGAAAGGAAACAAGGAAAGCTACCGAGTAATACTGAAGTAAATCCTTGAAATGAAAATGTTAATATGGTTTCAACAAATTCTGAAAAACCAGCATCAGAAGATGGGGAGGTTTTAGATGTAAGTAACAATGAAGAAGTTACACCACCACCACCACCCGAGTATGTAAAGCCAGTGGTGGCACCATACAGACCACCCATCCCGTTTCCAAGAAAAGGAGTTGAGTATGAGCAAGTAATAGGTAATAAAGTTTGTGATACCTCTGGAAAGAAGAAGAAGAAGAATAAAAAAGTGCAAGAAACAAAAACAGTAGAAGTAAACCCGGTGAAGACAGTTCCACCAAAACCTCTACCTAGGATAGGTGATCCAGGTGAATTTATTGTTCCTTGTCTACTTAGTGATTGTGTCATGTATGATGCACTAGCAGATTTAGGTGCGAGTGTAAGTATTATGCCTCTTTCATTATATAAGAGATTAGGTGTAGGTGAGTTAAGTCCAACGGATATGAGTGTTCGACTCCTTGATCAAACCATTAAGCACCCAGTTGGAATTGCTGACAACCTACCCGTTCAAGTAGGTAATTTAACCTTTCTAGTCGAATTCATTGTCATTGACATAGAAGAGGACTCAAACGTTCCTCTAATTTTAGGTCGACCATTCTTAGCGTCCACCGGCGCGTTATTTGATTTAAGAAAGGGTAGAATGACACTTAGTAATGATGAGAAATCGATCACCTTTATGATTCGAAAGTCTAAATCTCCACCAACCAAAACCGTTGAACCAGCGGAAACGATTGGTAAGAACCATGTTGTTTTACCAACTCCAACGGTAGTGCTTAACAATAATAAAACGCCTAAGTGTGGGGAAAATGAAGTAACACCTAATGATGACTTGATAATAAAGAACCCTATAGTTGATACGAAATTAAATGACCCCGTTATTAACAGTTCAATGATAAACTTTTTAAACGGGTTATTGATGCTAAAAGTAAGGGGAACTTTAAGTTATATAACCGGTTAGTATCCAATCTGTCGCCTAAAGAAAAGGCGAAGCTAGTTGAATTTGTGGATATTACGGAAAAAGCTGGTCACTGGCTTAAAGCAAAAGTCACAGATATGCAAGTTGATTATGTTCCAAGAGAAATTGACGATGAAGTTAATCACAATTTCGACACCACATCTACCTAAGTGTGAGGAGATTCTCTAAAAAGAAAATGCTGTTTGGAGTTAGTTATTCTGTTCTCGTGTAGTTCCGAGAATGGAATCCGATTGGTCTTTTCCACTAGCAGACACTAAAGAACTAGTTTTCTCCCCCCATTCTGAATTTTTTTGTTTTTTAGGTTTTATATGAAATTAATATGTTTTCTTTTTAAGTTTTGTGTGAATTTAAAAACAAAAATTTACTTTATTTCATTAAGTTGAAAAAAAATGATTTCTAAAATTCGTCGTGAGTTGAAGACTAGGTCGTTGAGCCGAAATTACTTTACCCGAGGGCGGGGCGAAAAATTTTGTCATCATTATTTTTAATTTTATTGATTTAAAGTATGCAAAAAAAAAAATATTTGATTTTATAAATTTTTGAACGTGGGGTAATAAACCCAACTTTAAAAATATGTATATATGTTTGTATTTTATCATGTAAACAACAGGGTAAAACAACGCACTTTCAAAGACTAACATTAAGTTCAGCAAAAGCTACTGATTTTGACGACAAGATGCAAAACAACAAATGTGATATAATAAATGAAGGAATGAACGATGAGGCGCGCCATCTATCATTCGACGAGCTTTGTAATTACAAACTGGGTATTTTTTCACTTTCCTACACTAATCACCCTCATGAATTTATAATTATAGTCTGATTTCATGCAAATGAGGGCCTTGCATGATCTCAAGTGTGGGGAAGGGTTATAAATTCTCTCGGGTTTATACTTGACTCATTTTCTAAATATTATGAAAATTTTAAAATTTTTTAACTAAATGAATTCAAAATCATGTTTATACATATTTATGAACGATAAAGCTAGGTGTTAATGCCGAAATTATTGTTACCTCGGAAAGGACATAAATTGAGAAACAACCCAAAACGCTTGAATTCATTTAAAATGGGATAGAAGAGAATAAAAAGGCAAAGAAAAGAATAAATAAAAGCTAAGTGTGGGGAGAATGTACCAAGTTATTCAATTAAAAACTATCTATCACATTTTTGTATAAGAATTATTGCAGGTACTTTTACTTTGGACTAAATTAACTGGTTTACCCGATTTACTGTAAGAAAGATGGATCTACACGATGAATCAATTCCATCATTAAAAGGAAGTAAAGTCTTCCGAAAAAGAAACGCGCTTCTTGATTTAGGTCATGAAGTTGTCGTCCAGACCAGCTGTAGGTTGACAAAAAATCTAGAAAAGTCATCTCTAAAATCAGCAGGAAATCCACGGACCTCAGCATCAAACAGGGTCGCCATGTGGTCAGATTTATCCTAACCATGAGAAGGATTTATCTCGCACAATGGGGGGGGGGGCACCGTGCAAATTAGCTTGATAAGACTAATGAATCAAATCCCCAGAAAGGATAATCTCCTTAAAGATCAAAAATCAGCTTTTAAGACTGATATTACTCAATCCTAGAGATTGACCTTAAAGATTGAGAATTACAAACTCATGGAATTCAATGATATCTAAACTCGAGCTTGAACGAGAAAATATTTTGATAAAAAATAAAACCGATTTATTTTCTGAAAACCTATTTTCAATGCGTTCATTACCATTGAATGTAAAATCCTGAGAATTCATCAGAATTCATTAGGTCACCTGAACCAAATCAGGTGTCAACCGTAAGAAACGGTGGTTGCATAGCATGGTCGGAGACAGGACCTTGTGCCAGACCGAAAAATCATAGGATGATCTTTACTATTGCTCCTACAAAGGATAGTAAAAGCATCCGACACGTTTTTGGACCATAATTAAAAGCATGTCACGGGACATTGCCTTAACAGTTTCTTGTTCATCGCTTTCCTTTACAACCGGACGGTAGTTTTCCGAAAGGTAATATACGGGACAAGTAAACTGGACGTGTTGCTTTCCTAATACAAGGTTAGCAAGTGGGTAACACAAAACCACAAGTGTTGAGCTAAAATTTTCAAATCTGAAACCCACACAACCCACAACAAATATTTTGCAAACACCGGTGAAGGGTTATTCCGGAAAACTTGTCTAGGGTAAAAGCTAGATTGAATTTTCAAAAGATCAAATGTTTTCATAAAGATCCAATTTTCTAACGGATCTAAATTTTCATAGTCATGTGGAACTATAAACCGCCTTTCAAATGTGCACTTTGCTTTTAAAATCGAAAGTAAATCGGCTATTTGATTGCAAGTGTCGTTGACCTAAACCCGAGGCAACTGTGGATGACACACCCACCTTTAACCATGGTTCTATCGTTACTATCATTGTTTATACCACCATATCAAAATCACTAATGTACAAAGTGTGATGAATAAAAAAGTGATTCATGTATGTTTTTATTTCAAGTTCTGTATTGCTTGAGGACAAGCAACGCTCAAGTGTGGGGATATTTGATAAGGCTAAAAAGGAACATATATTTCATAGCAATATCCCTTCTAAATAATAGGTTTTTATATGTAATTGTATTATATTTTCATTTTAATTGTTTAAATAAATAAGTGCGAAGACAAAAGGCGAAAACGAAGATTTGAAGACACAAACATCCAAAAAGCTCAAATGTACAAGATACAATTCAAAAGGTTCAATTTATTGATGAGAAACGTCTAAAAATTACAAGAGTACAAGTTACAAAACGCAAAGTACAAGATATTAAATTATACGAAAGGACGTTCGAAAATCCGGAACCGGTACCCGAGCCAACTATCAACGCTCGACGCAACGGAGCTGAAAGTACAAGTCAACTATGCACAAGAATATAATATAATATTTAAATAATTCATAATAAGAATAATAATAAATAATAAAAAGTTGTTAATTGAGCATAGTTAAGGGGTCATAAGTGAAAATTTCAATTCAATATTTGCCTATAAAAGGCAATTCATTTGATCAATTTATGTACACCTTTTCTTCTTTCTTTCTCTTTACATGTAATATATATATTTATAATTATAATTATAATTATAATTTTAGTTTAAGTTTAATAATAATTGGGTTATTGTAAGGAATGTTTTACGGGTTTTAAAGTCAAAACTCTGTCCGTGTAACGCTACACGATTAATAATCACTGTAAGTTATGTTCTTCCTTTTTAAATTAATGTCTCGTAACTAAGTTATTATTATGCTTATTTAAGCCGAAGTAATCGTGATGTTTGACTAAATATTAAGACGGGGTTATTGGATTTTGTACCATAATTAAGGTTTGGGCAAAAGACCGACACTTGTGGAAATTGGACTATTGACTATTAATAGATGGGGGATATTGTCTAATTGAGTGACAACTCATTGGAGTCTGTCGAACCTATCTTCAAATTAATTATCCTAATAATTAATAATGATTATGGTTGTCCTATTTAGTGACGTTCATATGGAATCTATTATAATCATTTAATTAATTATTCGGGTTGGGTAATTGATTATTCAAACTGATCAAGTGGGTAAATTAATATTCATATCTAATCAAAACAGGGGTAGATTACATACAGTGATAACTGGTGTAATTGTTGACAGAAGTGATAACTGCGTCACAGTTTAAATCCTTAATTAGTTGGAATATTTGACTTCGGGTATAAGGGTAATTTGACGAGGACACTCGCACTTTATATTTATGACCGATGGACTATTATGGATAAAAACCAGATAGGTATCAAATAAACCATGACAAAGGATAATTAACCCAAGTAACAATTAATTAAAATCAAAACATTAAACATCATGATTATGGAAGTTTAAATAAGCATAATCCTTTTATTTCATATTCTATCGCAATTTTATTTATTGTTATTTTATTTATCGTCATTTATATATTTTACACACTTTAATTATTGTCATTTATCTTTACGCTTAAAAATATAAAATCGACAAACCGGTCATTAAACGGTAAAAAACCCCCTTTTATAATAATATTACTACTTATATATATATATATATATATATATATATATATATATATATATATATATATATATATATATATATATATATATATATATATATATATATAATATAGTTTTATAAAAATATAGTACGTAATCACTAGCTCCCTGTGGAACGAACCGGACTTACTAAAAACTACACTACTCTACGATTAGGTACACTGCCTATAATGTTGTAGCAAGGTTTAGGTATATCCCATCCGTAAATTAATAAAACTTGTGTCATATTTTGTAGTATTTTGTATTAAAAATAATACTATTTCGTACCCTCAAGCTACATCATCAGTATGTCCTCGAAGTATCAAACACCCGTTAAATGCTAGCGCGACTAGCCCGAGTGGGGATGTCAAACCCTATGGATCCATATCTAATATTCGCGTTCACCGGTTCAAAACCAATGATTAAATGTTACCGTGCTAAGGGGAATGTTTATGCCGTTGTATAACCCACACATATGTAAAGTTTAAGTACTCGTGTAAAGTAAGTAAAACATAAAAAGCGCATGTATTCTAAGTCCCAAAAATAGTATGAGTAAAAAGGGAAGCTATAACTCACAGTGATAAATGCGGTAAGGTCGATATGCAAAGTATGCAAGTAGTAAGTCGGTCCGAAAGGTCGTCAACCTAAGTCAAAGGTCACTAGGTCAGTATGTTGTCCCAAAAGGTTTAAAAATGCATAAATTAAGTTTAATTTCCATCATCAACATCATCATTATCATCATCATTCATCAACACTAAGGTAAGTTTAACAAGAATAGAGATCGAAACAAAAGGCTGACTTCGGACAGCTGTTAAGACCTCTATACAAATTGAAAAGACGCGTAGTCAGTGGCTATGGCTCCATATGTGAGTCCTCTAACCGCTGACCAATTTTCAGAACCTAACTCGTCTTTGTTTGACCGTGGCGACGGTTTAAGTGCGAGTAGGTCAGAAATTTCAGCACAACGTTACAAGGGCGTAGTGACTTTCAGAAGGCTATAAATCCTAAACCGTATATCGAATTAAGTCGAGGCCTAAACGAAAAGTCATCTACTCGAAACAAACTATCTGAAAATTAATTTTCCAGAAGCCTAGGTGTAGAGACTCTTCCTAATCCATCCGGACGAAGTCCATATCGATTATAAACGATTCACAACAGTTGATTACACCGCGAGGTACTTGACCTCTATATGATACATTTTACAAACATTGCATTCGTTTTTGAAAAGACAATCTTTCATTACATCGAAAGTTGACGGCGTGCATATCATTTTATAATATATCTAACTATAATTGACTTAATAATAATCTTGATGAACTCAACGACTCGAATGCAACGTCTTTTGAAATATGTCATGAATGACTCCAAGTAATATCTTTAAAATGAGCAATTGCACAGCGGAAGACTTCTTTCATACCTGAGAATAAACATGCTTTAAAGTGTCAACCAAAAAGGTTGGTGAGTTTATTAGTTTATCATAAATAATCATTTCATAATTTTAATAGACCACAAGATTTCATATTTCCATTTCTCATAAACATACGTCACATGCATAGAGACAAAAATATCATTCATATGAATTGAACACCTGGTAACCGACATTCACAATATGCATATAAGAATATCCCCATCATTCCTGGATCCTCCTTCGGACATGATATAAATTTCGAAGTACTAAAGCATCCGGTACTTTGGATGGGGCTTGTTGGGCCCGATAGATCTATCTTTAGGATTCGCGTCTATTAGGGTTTCTGTTCCCTAATTCTTAGATTACCAGACTTAATAAAAAGGGGCATATTCGACTTCGATCATTCAACCATATAATGTAGTTTCGATTACTTGTGTCTATTTCGTAAAACAGTTATAAAAGTTGCGCATGTATTCTCAGTCCCAAAAATATATATTGCAAAAGCATTTAAAAAGGGAGTAAATGAAACTCACCATATTTTATTTTGTAGTAAAAATACATATGACGACATTGAACAGAAGTAAGGTTGGTCTCGGATTCACGAACCTATATCATTTGTATATTTATATTAACACATATAATCACATAATTCCTTCTATATACTATATATATATATATATATATATATATATATATATATATATATATATATATATATATTAAATGTTGTAGTTATATACATATATATACCTTATATCTTCAGTTATATTTTACGTATATTTATTTTGTAAAATAGTCAATATTCATACATACATATATATATATATATATATATATATATATATATATATATATATATATATATATATATATATATATATATATATATATATATATATATATATATATATATTTGCAATTGGTATTATATCAAAAATCAATAATTTGTTAAATGTAATATCTATATAACTAATGTTAATAATAATAATAGTTATAATAATAATAATTTTACTAATGAGGATAACAATAATAATAATAAATATAATGATAATAATAATAATGATAAATATAATAATGTTAATAATGGTATTATGAATGATAATAGTTAAAATGATAATTTTAATAAAAATACTTTTGTTAATAGTAATAATTTGAAAAATGATAATTTTTATGTTAATACTAATAATAATATTAATAATATTAATAATACTACTAATAATAATACTAATACCTATGATAGTAATAATAAATATAATAATAAGTATAATAAGGATGGCTACCTCATAAAATAGACCCCAAAAAAATGATGCCCATGCCCGGGCTCGAACCCCAGACCTCTCAGTTAACACAAACGTCCTTAACTGCTGCTCCATTGTTGCATTTCTTAGAATATTAGTTGCTTTTAACTTGACTACTATTTTCATCTCTTTTAATAACATCATCATGTATTTTTTAATCGTGTACCATGTATCCTCATCATCCTCAACATTTTCATTCGCGTTTTAAAATACCAATGGAAACATAAACATGAATTGTGCAGCCATATTGATCGTACATCAACCTTCATTTTCATTTTATCATCATCAAACACATGTTTAGCAAACATCACGTTTACCATTCATGTCCAAGTAAATTTTTGGGCCGACTCATAATTGATTTAGTTTAAGTGGCCTGATTTAACTCACTAGCCCAAGTACAATCGGCCCATCACTAGTAAAATAGTCCAAACCATTTTGATAACTCTCAAATTTATATATAAAGTGCATGTGGGGATCGGACACAGTCAAACAACAAAAAAAATATATATAAAATGAAGGTGGTAAAACAGAAAATGGTTCGTACATGAAAATAAAAAAAAATGGGGTGTTTGATTTAGTGGACATCGAATAGAAATAGAAACTTAATAGCTGCAGTTTGTGAGGGTTACATGGTGGTGTGTGTGATTTTTGTTAACAATAAAAATGGTGAGGTGTCGATGGTGAGGGTGGTTAGTGAGGTGAAGTGGAGTTCGATGTTTTGGTGTTGCTCAAACAAAAACGAAAGGTGCAGTAGTAGTCATAATTGAAGTTTGCAGGTTTGATGATGTATTTGGTGATCGAACCGGAAGATGGTTCTTGTGTTTTGTCGTGGGTTTGATGATAGTGGTGATCAACGACGGCTTGTGGTGTATGGTGGTGGAGACTATGTGGTGGTGGTGGTAACCTTTGGTCAAGGGTAGCAGTTTTAAAGGTTTATGGGTTGTTGGGTTTCACGAAATACAGAACAAGAAGGACAAAAAAAAAAGATAACACAGGTAGTGTTTGACGAGTTGAAAAATACAGTAGCAGCCGTAACATACAGTGATGGTGGCAGCTCGAGGGTTATTCATGGTGGTCGGTGGTTTGATGTTGGCGGAAGTGATGATGGCTCGATGATGGTGGTCGTCTAATCTTTACGAAGGTGATGGTTTAATTCGATTGTAAAAAAAATGACATAGCGGTAGTATTATTATTCGATGATGATGGATTCGGTTCTAGACCGATAGAAACAGAAAATAGATTTGAAAAGCAAGGCAGTAGTGGGTTCTTGGTGTTTAGAAAATGGTGTAGGGAGTTGGGTCACGTACTCAATCACAAGAAGCAAATTAAGTGCTCTAGTTTGTAGGTTGTTGTGTTAGACAAAAAGAAAGAGAAGCAAGTGGTGGTGGTTATCTCCACTGCATAATCACATGCATATATAAAGTGGAAAACATTGTACTAATTTATATATTAAATAAATAACTTTTCAAAAATGTGTAAAACTTTACAGCTCATTATATTAGATATTATTTGCCGAAAGTTATAATAGGGTATTATATCGTACTCCGTTGTTAATAATTGGCGGATAAAAGTCTTCATAAAAATTTCAAAATTTTATATTAATCATCTTTTATTATTTCAGTCATTATGGTATAAAATTCGGTAATTAACTATTAAATAAAAATTACATCAACTGTCCCTCTCAATTTTGGGTAAAATATAAAAAGTGTTAAAACTTAACAAATAGTTCCTAAATACATTTTTAATAAGCCTAAAATTTATAGAACTCAATTTTGTATCACCGTTTATTTTAAAATTACATATCTTTGAATTAACTTTCTTAATATCAATCGGAACATCAGACGAGTATTACAATCATTTAATATATACTTTTCATTTGTATATTTATTTATTTTAATAATGATATCATATTTTATTTTTACTTTACATAGTTAATTTTAACAACATATAATATCTTAAGTTATACTTTAAATTATTATTTATATCTATCTATATATTTAAACATATATGAATCCATTTACAAATAGTTGTTCGTGAATCGTTGGGAAAAGTCGAAGGTCAATTGAGTATATGAAAATAGTTCAAAATTTTTGAGACTTAACATTACAGACTTTGCTTATCATATCGAAATCAAATAAGATTCAGGTTTAAATTTGGTCGGAAATTCTCGGGTCATCACAGTACCTACCCGTTAAAGAAATTTCGTCCCAAAATTTGAGTGAGGTCGTCATGGCTAACAATAAATATGTTTTCCTGACGAATATGAGCTGATAAATAGAGTTTTATCATTATTGAATAATACAGATAAAATAATTCGATTATTCGAAGAGTACGAATGAAGCTATCATTAAATAGTGAAATGAGAAAGACATGTTTCAGCATAACTTTTGACTAGTCATGGTTGAATTTCGGAATTCAAGGAATTTAAAGAAAATCTTGGAAATCTATAAGATATGATTCTTCGTGATTTATGGAAATTAAGATCTCTTTAATTAAATGCGACCATCTGTCTCGATTGCTTTATCTGATATCTCCACTATAAATGAACTTCTTCCGTTCCATTATTTTTTACCATTTCTATACTCAATTTCTAAATTTAAAAGATTGTGAAAATGCTTAATCCAGTTCTAATCCTTGTTCTTATCCTTACTATCACAACAATCATTCTCCTTTTCCAACTTCCACCGGAGAAATCTGTTTTCTTCTACTTCGCCCTTGAGGTTATAGTGTTTTTAATTCTCCCGTGTCTTTATGTTGCAATAAACACTGATATTCAAGGTTTGTAATTTATGCGTTGTTATTGGACTTTATATCTCCCCTTATATTTCAATGTCCCTATTTATGTTTCCTATAATCATTGTCATCCACAGTTAATACTCCCTCCTATTTGTTGCGATTTATACTCCAATTTCTATTTCGAAGTTTTGTCCCTTCGTTTCTTCTTCTTGTGATTAAGCACCTCTTGTAATGATTCAGAATTCGCAGATTTAAGTTTCAGAATGAATATTGTTAATGTTCTAGGAAGGAAATGGTAATAGCAAAATCTAACTTGTCAAATTACCAGAATTCAAGGAAAAGATAGGACTATCAAGAAACTATGTTCTTGGTATGTTTGGAGATTGAATAGAATGTAATAATCGTGTAACATGGCACATGATGACGTTAGGGTCTGTGAATCATCACGTTCCATTAGAAACTCAGCATGACTTACTGTAATATAATCACGTTGATCAAGTGTCATTATATTATACTAACTCATGCATCAGTTCCCAACATTACTTCAATAACATTCATATTTTAAGCTCGAAATTTTACAGAATATAGAAACTAACAGTTTTTATATGATGTAATACTGATAGCACGAAGAGATTAATGATTTCAGATAAAAATAGTTATAAAAATATCTCCAGAAATATGGAGGATATTTATAATGAAAGATACGATAATATCTCGGAATATCTAAGATCAGAGGATGATAGAAACTATTGTCTGCAAGGGTTTAGAGTAAGGAGCAAGATATTCACTAAAGACTTTAGCAGACATTGAATCATTTGGATTCTTTGAAGTCAAACTTATTCTTTGTGATTTGTCCACGGCTTTCTTCATAGTTTCGCATAATCTGCTTTTCGGTACTAAATTTTCTATTGAATGTTTCCAATATAATGATACACAGGAAGCACGAGGAGGTATATAATTTTGGATGTGAATATTTATGAAAATATCCTCAGAAATATCGAAGATATTGATGATATTTTGGAATTTCTAAGTTCGATGGTTGATGGAGAAAGATTTTTCGCAAGATTTTAACATGACTTCGGAGCAAGATATTCTCTAAAGATTTCAACGGATCCAGAATTACCTGAATCCTTTGAATATAGGCTTTGGTCCTTGTATTTGTCCCTGGTCTCCTTCATGGGTAGCTCAATCTGTTTTTCAATACCCAATTTTCTATCGAGCGTTCATAACACTCCTTTCTTTATCATCAAACTTTTGGCCGTTTAGACCATCTACCATTTTTCTGTTTCCTCTGCATTTAATGCTATGATATCTGAATCATCGGTTATTAATCTGAGGTGGTTTCAGGAGAATTGAGTTTTTAGATGATTAAACGCTGATGGTAATATGGTGGAATATGAATGGTTCCCTGGTAACAATAAAAGAGCACGCGTATATATCAACGTTATAATAAGGTTGTTTCGTACGAAAAGTCAAAATTGTCTTGCTGGAGCTGTGACAAAATTTGCTATTTTGAAGAAGAACTGCAAAGTTATTTTGGGTAATAATAACACTAAAGAAATTAGCATAGTTATGTGTTGAACGTTTACTCAGTTTCCGAGAGTTTTTTTTTTTTTTTCAAGTGCATTACTATATGCATCAATCTTTTCTTCCGTAGATGAAGTGCAGTTGGTTCATCCTATCGATTGAGGCATTTTCAAGAATCATGAAAGGTTTGAACGCAGATTGTAATCGTCAAGATAAAAATGAGGTTTAAGATGAAATCAAGTGGCAAACTTGAAGAAATGTTTAGTTTCATATGTTATAATCAATATTTTAATTCATTTTAATTGTCCAATGTTTTTAGTCCACAGTCGATAGTCCACAGTTGACAGTCCAATAATTCATATATAGTTTAATATATAATATTCGAATTAATTAATACGTATCGTGACCCGTATTCGTCTCAGACTCGATCACAACTCAAACTATATATATTATTGTAGAATCAACCTCAACCCTGTATAGAGAACTCGATCATTACTGCATATAGAGTGTCTATGGTTATTCCAAATAATATATATAAATGCGTTGATATGATATGTCAAAACCTTGTATACGTGTCCCGATATTTAAAGTGCGTAAAATAAATAACAGAAATTAAATAACGATAAATAAAGTGCGTAAAGTAAATAACAGAAATTAAATGACGATAAATAAAATTGCGAGAATGTAAATTACGATAATTAAATTGCGATAAATAAAATGTAATCAGTTAGCTAGGAACAATTAGCTAGGAACAGTTAGCGTGGATTCTTAAGAAAATTTCTCATAGTTAATTTGTTTGTTTCTAACAAATTTTATTTTGTCAAATGTTTTCTTCATTATGCCACTTGTTGGATTCCGATAAATCAAAATCCAAATATGAAATTGGATGAATATGGTTATTCTGTGGTGAACGGATACGTATATCTGTGGATGTAAGTAGGATAGTAAATGACTGTTGAATCAAATTTGAAAGAATGTACAGTGTAACTTATTAATGTGAAATCTAAATATTCCTCGGGTATTACCTACCCGTTAAAATATTTTCACCATTAACAGTTTGTACAAAAGAATTTTTAATTATAATCCTTATGAAAACATATATACATATATATTTTCTTCAAACGTAATCATGGATTTAATGAGTCAATGTGATATTAAACTCATCAGATTTACGGCTAGAACTAGAGTACATAATCTCTAAAACATTAGAGATTACATAATCATCACGAAGGATGAAGATAGTTTATGTAGAACGATTCGTAGAACGATGATTATGCTTGAGGTATAGATTACGAGGTTGAGACGTGTGATGATGTTGTTGTTGTTGGTACTGGTTATGCTGCTGGTGCTGCTGATGGTGGTACTGTTGCTGTCGATGCTACAAGTGTTGTTGGTGCTGTGGTTGGTGATGATGTTGGTGTAGTAAGTATAGCTTGTAGATCACGCACCATTCTTGTCAGGGTTTCTATCCTACCCTCTATCATTTCTATCCATCCACTCATCTGATTCGATAGATCTTGATTATCAATTCGAAGTTCCCTAACTTCTTATAATATTCCCCTTCGATTGGTATTCGGAAGTAGAGGTTGAATATTTTCTGAGATTGCAGTAATGCGACCTTCGAGGCGGAATATTTTAGTAAGAAGGGTGAATACAGTGTTGCGCATAGGTTCACTGGTGAGTACATCATTTTCTCCGATGTTAGGAGGTAAGTTTGGTTCGCGGTAGGGCTCGCCTTCTTCATTTCTCCATCGAGTGAATAAGTCTCGGACCCACCCCCATCTCCTCCAGAAAGAAAAATAACTAAATGGTTGAGGCACTTCAGGTTCATTGACTTCGGAGTCTGCTTCAATATACATCTCGAAATCGCTTCCGGAACTAATGGAATCCAAACTAGGTGTAGGATCCATCTCTCACGATCAGTTAAAGGGTTTTGATATGAAATGATTTTTAAATATCAAATGATATTCTAATTATATATAGAATATCTATACATACTTCCAAAGATCCCGTGAATTACGGAGAAAATTAAGGAAACGTGTCAGATAAGATCTACAGTGACAGATACGCTAAGATATGGATTTTGTCTATACACTATTCATGCAATCATTGCAGTAAGATGTGTCTAGACTAAGAATGATAAGCAGGTAATTTCCTAAGGATGATAAATTGATGATTTCCGACAAAGGTGATAAGCAAAATTTTTGACATGCAGACACGGTCGAAGTCCAGACTCACTAATGTATCCTAACGACTTATCAGTTATACACACTAATGCAGACCTGGTTCACTAAGACCACCGCTCGGATACCAACTGTAGAGACCCGTCCTAATCCATCCGGACGAAGTCCATATCGATTATAAACGATTCACAACAGTTGATTACATTGCGAGGTACTTGACCTCTATATGATACATTTTACAAACATTGCATTCGTTTTTGAAAAGACAATCTTTCATTACATCGAAAGTTGACGGCGTGCATACCATTTTATAATATATCTAACTATAATTGACTTAATAATAATCTTGATGAACTCAACGACTCGAATGCAACGTCTTTTGAAATATGTCATGAATGACTCCAAGTAATATCTTTAAAATGGGCAATTGCACAGCGAAAGACTTCTTTCATATCTGAGATTAAATATGCTTTAAAGTGTCAACCAAAAAGGTTGGTGAGTTCATTAGTTTATCATAAATAATCCTTTCATAATGTTAATAGACCACAAGATTTCATATTTCCATTTCGCATAAACATACGTCCCATGCATAGAGACAAAAATATCATTCATATGGATTGAATACCTGGTAACCGACATTCACAATATGCATATAGAATATCCCCATCATTCCGGGATCCTCCTTCAGACATGATATAAATTTCGAAGTACTAAAGCATCCGGTACTTTGGATGGGGCTTGTTGGGCCCGATAGATCTATCTTTAGGATTCGCGTCAATTAGGGTTTCTGTTCCCTAATTCTTAGATTACCAGACTTAATAAAAAGGGGCATATTCGACTTCGATCATTCAACCATATAATGTAGTTTCGATTATTTGTGTCTATTTCGTAAAACATTTATAAAAGTTGCTCATGTAATCTCAGTCCCAAAAATATATATTGCAAAAGCATTTAAAAAGGGAGTAAATGAAACTCACCATATTGTATTTTGTAGTAAAAATACATATGACGACATTGAACAAAAGTAAGGTTGACCTCGGATTCACGAACCTATATCATTTGTATATTTATATTAACACATATAATCACATAATTCCTTCTATATACTATATATATATATATATATATATATATATATATATATATATATATATATATATATATATATATATATATATATTTTAAATGTTGTAGTTATATACATATATATACCTTATATCTTCAGTTATATTTTACGTATATTTATTTTGTAAAATAGTCAATATTCATACATATAGTTATATATATATATATATATATATTTGCAATTGGTATTACATCAAAAATCAATAATTTGTTAAATGTAATATCTATATAACTAATGTTAATAATAATAATAGTTATAAAAATAATAATTTTACTAATGAGGATAACAATAATAATAATAAATATAATGATAATAATAATAATGATAAATATAATAATGTTAATAATGGTATTATGAATGATAATACTTAAAATGATAATTTTAATAAAAATACTTTTGTTAATAGTAATAATTTGAAAAATGATAATTTTTATGTTAATACTAATAATAATATTAATAATATTAATAATACTACTAATAATAATACTAATACCTATGATAGTAATAATAAATATAATAATAAGTATAATAAGGATGGCTACCTCATAAAATAGACCCCAAAAAAATGATGCCCATGCCCGGGCTCGAACCCCAGACCTCTCAGTTAACACAAACGTCCTTAACCGCTGCTCCATTATTGCATTTCTTAGAATATTAGTTGCTTTTAACTTGACTACTATTTTCATCTCTTTTAATAACATCATCATGTATTATTTAATCGTGTACCATGTATCCTCATCATCCTCAACATTTTCATTTGCGTTTTAAAATACCAATGGAAACATAAACATGAATTGTGCAGCCATATTGATCGTACAGCAACCTTCATTTTCATTTTATCATCATCAAACACATGTTTAGCAAACATCACGTTTACCATTCATGTCCAAGTAAATTTTTGGGCCGACTCATAATTGATTTAGTTTAAGTGGCCCGATTTAACTCACTAGCCCAAGTACAATCGGCCCATCACTAGTAAAATAGTCCAAACCATTTTGATAACTCTCAAATTTGTATATAAAGTGCATGTGGGGATCGGACACAGTAAAACAACAACAAAATATATATAAAATGAAGGTGGTTTCATTTGTAAAACAGAAAATGGTTCGTACATGAAAATAAAAAAAAATGGGGTGTTTGATTTAGTGGACATCGAATAGAAATAGAAACTTAATAGCTGCAGTTTGTGAGGGTTACATGGTGGTGTGTGTGATTTTTGTTAACAAGAAAAATGGTGAGGTGTCGAAGAGGGTGGTTAGTGAGGTGAAGTGGAGTTCGATGTTTTGGTGTTGCTCAAATAAAAACAAAAGGTGTAGTAGTAGTCATAATTGAAGTTTGCAGGTTTGATGATGTATTTGGTGATCGAACCGGAAGATGGTTCTTGTGTTTTGTCGTGGGTTTGATGATAGTGGTGATCAACGATGGCTTGTGGTGTATGGTGGTGGAGACTATGTGGTGGTGGTGGTAACCTTTGGTCAAGTGTAGCAGTTTTAAAGGTTTATGGGTTGTTGGGTTTCACGAAATACAGAACAAGAAGGACACAAAAAAAAATGATAACGCAGGTAGTGTTTGACGAGTTGAAAAATACAGTAGCAGCCGTAACATACAGTGATGGTGGCAGCTCGAGGGTTATTCATGGTGGTCGGTGGTTTGATGTTGGCGGAAGTGATGATGGCTCGATGATGGTGGTCGTCTAATCTTTACGAAGGTGATGGTTTAATTCGATTGTAAAAAAAATGACATAGCGGTAGTATTATTATTCGATGATGATGGATTCGGTTCTAGATCGATAGAAACAGAAAATAGATTTGAAAAGCAAGGCAGTAGTGGGTTCTTGGTGTTTAGAAAATGGTGTAGGGAGTTGGGTCACGTACTCAATCACAAGAAGCAAATTAAGTGCTCTAGTTTGTAGGTTGTTGTGTTAGACAAAAAGAAAGAGAAGCAAGTGGTGGTGGTTATCTCCACTGCATAATCACATGCATATATAAAGTGGAAAACATTGTACTAATTTATATATTAAATAAATAACTTTTCAAAAACGTGTAAAACTTTACAGCTCATTATATTAGATATTATTTTCCGACAGTTATAATAGGGTATTATATCGTACTCCGTTGTTAATAATTGGCGGATAAAAGTCTTCATAAAACTTCCAAAATTTTATATTAATCATCTTTAATTATTTCAGTCATTATGGTATAAAATTCGGTAATTAACTATTAAATAAAAATTACATCAACTGTCCCTCTCAATTTTGGGTAAAATATAAAAAATGTTAAAACTTAACAAATAGTTCCTAAATATATTTTTAATAAGCCTAAAATTTATAGAACTCAATTTTGTATCACCGTTTATTTTAAAATTACATATCTTTGAATTAACTTTCTTAATATCAATCGGAACATCAGACGAGTATTACAATCATTTAATATATACTTTTCATTTGTATATTTATTTATTTTAATAATGATATCATATTTTATTTTTACTTTACATAGTTAATTTTAACAACATATAATATCTTAAGTTATACTTTAAATTATTATTTATATCTATCTATATATTTAAACATATATGAATCCATTTATAAATAGTTGTTCGTGAATCGTTGGGAAAAGTCGAAGGTCAATTGAGTATATGAAAATAGTTCAAAATTTTTGAGACTTAACATTACAGACTTTGCTTATCATATCGAAATCAAATAAGATTCAGGTTTAAATTTGGTCAGAAATTCCCGGGTCATCACAGTACCTACCCGTTAAAGAAATTTTGTCCCGAAATTTGAGTGAGGTCGTCATGGCTAACAATAAATATGTTTCCCTGACGAATATGAGCTGATAAATAGAGTTTTATCATTATTGAATAATACAGATAAAATAATTCGATTATTCGAAGAGTACGAATGAAGCTATCATTAAATAGTGAAATGAGAAAGACATGTTTCATCATAACTTTTGACTAGTCATGGTTGAATTTCGGAATTCAAGGAATTTAAAGAAAATCTTGGAAATCTATAAGATATGATTCTTCGTGATTTATGGAAATTAAGATCTCTTTAATTAAATGCGACCATCTGTCTCGATTGCTTTATCTGATATCTCCACTATAAATGAACTTCTTCCGTTCCATTATTTTTTACCATTTCTATACTCAATTTCCAAATTCAAAAGATTGTGAAAATGCTTAATCTAGTTCTAATCCTTGTCCTTATCCTTAGCATCACTTTGATCAAGGTTCAACCATCAACACAAGACTAAAAGTAAAATATATCATTCTATATGTTTTGAACATCAAGGTTGCCTCTTTATTGCATGAATCCAATAAAGCTTCAACCTTTGTCCATTTTACACAAGTTCATGCATCTATATCATATGTGATGATGAAGACTTGATCTTTATCATCACAACAAACACAAAAAGGTTCCAAGTAAGTGAGGTCTACAATAATAACTTAGATCTCAAGTATTAAGAAAACCCTAAGCTATAAAGCTTGGATCTTTACAAGATTAATGAGACCATAAGCTAGAAAGCTAAGATCTTTAACAAAGTAATGAGACCATAAGCTAAAAATCTAAGATCTTTAACAAAATAATGAAACCCTAAGCTAACAAGCTTGGATCTTTAGTGTTCTTGAAGATCTTGAAGCATAAAGCTTGGATCTTTAAGATACATGAAGATTACAAACACAAATTTGAATCTTTATAACAAAATAATAAGATTAAAGCTAAAAAGATTTAGATCTACAAAATAAGTGAAGATTCAAAGCTAGAAAGCTTGAATCTTCCATGTTCTTGAAGGATTCAAACCCAAGTTTGAATCTACAAGATATAACATGATCAAAAGCTAAAAGCTAGATCCATAAAATGATGATGATGATGTCGACTTTATGAAGAAGAAAAGTAGAAGAAGAAAATTTAAAACTTACACTTTTTAGAATGAGAAAGACTAGAGAGAGAATTAGAGAGTAAGTGTGTGTAAATTGCAAATGAGATCAAGTGTAGAATGGGTGAAATAAGGCTTGTATTTATAGGTGGTGAGGAGGTGGGAGGGGTGGTATGGCCGTGGGTATGGGAGGGGACAAAGGGGACAACTTTTTGCTTTTTGGTTAATGGTTGTCTAAAGTTGGTGCTTATGTTAGGATCCCATGCAACATTAAGGATAATGCTTAACAAAAATGCTAGTATGTTCCCTCTAATAAATGGGCATTTATCTTTCATTAATATGGGTCACTAACTTATTATAATTGGGCTAATTAAATAGTCCACTAGCTAGTGTAGGGTGGTCTAAAGTCCAACAAGGTAGAAAGTCCAACAAGACCAACTAGTGTGCTCTAGTAAATTACTAAGCGTAATTAAGCATCCAAAAACCCAAGTAATTGTTATTATAAAATAACAATTAGTATTTCGTAGTCGCAATATTCCGGTTACGACAAAAGTTAAACGTGTATACAGTACGCAGTTCGTTCTAAACGTCAAGTGACACTAACTGTCATAAAAGCTTCCGGGGTTCAAGTTAAGTGATTACAAACTTAATAGCACGTCGTAAGATACTAATGAAAGTAATTAATCATTAAATATGACTCCAGAGCATAAACTAGCTCAGTATGCACATATACGCAGTTTCGTGTAAGCACAAAGCACGAAAGCAAGTCGAAAAAGCTGGGTCGTTACATTACCCACCTGTTAAAGAAAATTCTGTTTAGAAATTTTGAGGAGTGACCTACAATGGTACCGTATTTGAATAAGAAGGAGCGTATCAAAGTTCCGAGAGACTCGTGGGCTCAGAGATGAGTTATTTACCTTGAAAGGTACTTGGGCGTATAAGAGTAGGAATAGGCATATGCCATTAATTAAGTCTCTTGTCCTAAGAGATCAACAAATTGATTTCGTTTCTTGCTAACACGAATATGTCATCCGAATATATACCCTCAAAAGAAAAGAGATGTTTTTAGCCCTACAGGCATCTTCAGTAAGCTGGATGCATGAAATGCATTATGAATGTTACCAAATTCCTCTAAAATGTTGAGCGCTTATGTCGCAATACAAAGCTGACAGATAGAATGAAAAAAATGGTGATCACAACCATGCGATTTGATGTCTGGATAGTGTTAGCCACGGATTTTACTAATCCTTTAATTTCGGAAGGAGGCCATAGGTATAAAGAACCCGATATTTAAGAAACGTTTCATTTGAATAAATGAATTGAAGTTTTTAGTTGAAATTGACTAATCAGACTTACATGCAATGTAAGCCATAACTATTTATAGTGTCTTTAGGACAGTCTGAACGAACAATGAATGATATCACCCAGTTTTCCATGATGCATGTGATCTTATCCTTGAATGAAAGCACAGTTCCATAATGTAACTTTATCCTTTCAGTTACATGTTGAAGTTAGGGTTAACATTAACTAGAGCAACATATAGTTGCAACCAACGAAGAAAGGAATGTGTAGAGTAACCACATCAGTGTAATAGATGTCTTAAGCAGTCCCCTTCCAAGAGGATAACAAGTTTCATAGATTCTCAAAGTATCTTATATTACATTTCTGAAAGAAAATCACACGAAAGGTGTGATCTTTAAACAAGAGTGAACTCTTATATCGGTTCGTTCTGAATTTATCCTTATACTTAAGAGGATGCGCGGATGAGAAGATACGTGAACTCTTGGTCCTAAAGAATGGTTTACTCCTAGTGAAAATAATCCCAAAAGTGATTTCTTGTACCTCAATATATTGATTCATAGAGATGATGTTTACGAGGGTGTTGCGATTAGTCGTGAAACATTGAGAGTAGAAACCCGCCTAGTGCCTTTCCTACGATAGGGTGACCACTGAGTGTACCCTAGAAAACTGATTTATCGGCCCGCGTTTTTGCCATATCTAACCTTAAAAGGAACATTTTATGAGCGCAAAGACTTACTAAATTTTTTTATAAAACTGCCATCCAAAGTGGCTCAAGAGTTTTTAATAAAGATCTTAATGATAAGCTTCATCCCTATCGGAGGGCGAGAAGAAGTGTGATCCATACATGGTGTAGTCTAATACGAAAAACCTTTAATAAAATCAACCAAGAAAGTTTTGAAAAACCTTTAAACGTTTGATGTGACAACATAAACGGAACGAAGTTCCTAGTAAATTTAGAAGTATGTACAACGTGTACCATTTTGCACAAAACTATTTGACTTAAGTTAAACAACTCAATAAAGGAGCGATTTTTAAATAATTTTGGAGGTATAACTTGGTATGTACTAACCAAAAATAAGTAAAGGTAAATTTATTAACTTAAGTATATACATACATATATGTAACATCCTCAATCTGGCCTAGTTGTAAGATTACTATTTTGCCCTTAAGTTAGTATTGTGTTACTATATGCTTTTATTTTTTATTTAATATTTATTATTATTTAATGATGTGGTTAGGACCAGTTTGTGACAAGGGTCACAGAACAGGTTTGTTTATTTAATTTGGACTTCGTTTGGGTTGCCAAATGTTGTACGAAAGATATCAGATAACTGATAAATACCCGTGTGTTGTGAGGTGGGGAATAGAGCAGCCTTAAGTGATTAAGTGTAGGATAATACTTTCATTTTCCAATTATTCCCAAATATCACCAACCGTACCTAACCTTTATCATACATCAAACCCTAATCCTTAAACATTGATCTTAAGCTCAAATTGGTGTTAGAATTATGTTTGTTATCGTTTACTGAGTCTATCAAGGTAAGTAACATGTGTTTTTGTGTTCAATTCGTTGTTAAATTCATAGTTTTGTGTGAGTTTTATAAAAAGCTTGAATTTGTGTCAAAACAAGTGATTTAAGTGTTGTTATGGTCAAATTGTTGTGAGTTTGAGTCTATAACAAGTAGTGAACAAGTTGTGGTCGATTTTGGTGTTTAAAACGAGCTCTATATCGAGATTTGAGGATTTCATCATGAAGTCCGTAGCATTTGTTCAGTTTCTGATGAAGATGAACACACTCGGCCGACTGTCGGTCGACAGTCGACCGACTGAGGTAGTGGACCGACCGATTGACAGATAACCGACCGACTGGCGAGTGAACCGACCGACTGAGTTTGACTTTCGGCCGATTGTGGAAATACCAAATAAGTCGACCGATTGGGAATGTCAATCGACCAGTTGTGTCGACAGTCGACCGATTGAAGAGACAGTCGACCGACTGTGTGTCCAGGGCAGAATATTTTACCTAAGTGTTGATTTTTTAGCTGTTATGCTGCCCGTTTGTATTTTGATGATCTGATGTAGTGTTAAGCAAAAAAATTTAGCGGATACTTTTTCTGACAAAAATTTATCTATTGTGTTATTTGATGTTAACGAACAGAAACTAACTTGTGTATATGTTTTTCTCATGAGAAAAGGAGAAAGAGAAGGTTCAGTGATTAGATAGCTGAATACCTTCCCGTTTGCTGGTAATCGGTGAGTGGGACTAACTGGAGAATATAGTATATAGAAGCATGTTATATTTATGATTGTCATGCTTATTAGATATACTTATTGTTGTGGTTAGTTAGTACTTGTGATGACTGCATGTTAGTTGATGCTTGTCTGCTGGAGCCCGGTGCGTCCCTATTGTGTGGTAGCCTCGGTAGGAGAGATCAAACTGCGGGTTGGGTTCCTCTGTGGTAGCCTAGACAACCGTGGTGTATATATATGTGAATGACGCGTCCGTCGCGTGTGGATTATGTATATACATACGGTGGTGGAGGAACTTCTGGTAAGCCCCAGTCCGATCAGCTGGTGGTTAATGGTTTGGCCGAGCCGCCAGAGTCTCTGTAGACGGAACTTGGGTGATATTTGTGTTTTAGAATATTGTGACATGATTAGTATAACGCTTATATATGCTATGGCCTGTAGTTAGACATATTCACTTAGCTTCGTGCTAATTCCCCTCCATCTCCTCCCTGCAGGTTGTTAGCTTTTGTAGATAGTGATTTTGGGAGAAGACGGGCATGATGATGTTATGTTTGACAGGGTTAACTCTGATGTGGTCTTTTAGAATATGAACCGTGTACTTTAGAAAAGAGAATGTATTTACGTCTTCTCCGTATTAACATGTATTTTGTAATCACACGTGACACTGGTTGTCTTAGCAATAGTTAATGTTTATTTTGTAATTAATAAATAAATGCTTCCGCTACGTATATATATATATATAAAAAAAATAGCGGTGTCACAATATATGATTTTATAAATCGCATAAGTGACAGAAAAATTTTATTATTTTCATTTGTCCATAAATCTCGTGAGGACCGCACAAATAAACAACGTGCAAAAATTTTGATAAACATAGTTTTTCATATTTCAAAGGTTACGAGTTGAAAAAGATTTAGTGAAAAATCTTTGAATCATCGGGTGATATGTCACTAGATAATGAAAACTTAATGAATTAAATGTAGTTTTGATAATTTTCAGGACATAAGTCTTTGGGCCAAAAATGTTCACGTGTGAAGCCGTTGCTAAAAAGTGAGGTATGAAGAATAGAGCATGAGGATGAGAATTTAATCGCTTCTTGACTTTGCAAAATGCCAAACAGGTTATGACTAATACTAAAGTCGGAATACTGATGGTGTTAATATCACTAAATGAGAATCTCTCGGAATAAGTCAGGACTTAGAGTTATGCAAGAAAGAGCATCGTTCCAACAGGCGTGGCAAATAAGATCCTTGGAGTAACGTAATAGCTTTGAATGGTTTAAGTGTTAGTGGATGCCCGAAGGCTTTGCATGACGTGGTAGTAAGTGCCTTCATCACATACACACACACACACACATGAATTTCTCAATTTCAACGGTTGTCATTCTTCATGATGACTTGGATACGAATCAGCAACGAAAAATTTTATATAATAAGCAACGAAAATTTTATAGAAATCGTTTAAGGTGACAACGTAAGAAAAGAAACGAAGTTCGTAGTAAACTGGGGTTATGTACAACACGTACCATTCAAAGTAAGATATCTTTTGAATAGAAGATTTGATTTGTAAAAGTGAAAGTAAAATATCATATGTATTTGTCAAAAATAAGTAATCATTTACTTTATTTTATATAACATATACGATTTCAAAAATTTGCACGAATGGTAAACAAAATAAATTTACTTTTATAAAACCTTGAGAGGATCGTACCGTAAAATAGTGTGTGAAAAATTTTGGCAAACAAAATTTTCATATTTCGGAGGTTACAAGTTGGAAAAAGATTGATGAGGATTGAGCAAAAGATTTTGAAAATTTTGGGTGATCTTTGAGGTACTAAAAACCATTGAGTATAAATGTGGTTGATGACTATTGGTAGGGCATAAGTCTTTCGACCAAAAATGCTTAAGTATAAAGTTGTTGCTTATAAGTAAGATACGAAAGTGGTATGAGGATGAGAATTAACCACCCATTGATTTTGGAATATTTCGAACTGGTATGACTAATATCGAAGTAAGAAGGATGATGGTGTGATTATCATCGATTAAGTATTCTCTCGGAATAAGTTAGGATTCAGAGTCGCGTAAGAATGAGTATCAAATAAGATTCTTGGGTAGTCCTTAATATAGAATTCAAATCGCTGAAGTGACGGGATACAATTTCCTCTATGTATCGTTGTGCAGGTTGGTCCATTGTATCGGTTGTAATGACCCGGAATTTTCTGACCAAATTATACTTATGAGATTAATATTTACATAAATTAAACCATACCAACATGATAAGCAATCCAAATTGTTGAGACTTGTGTTTTTGAAAAGAGTTTTACACAACGTTTGACCGTCCAATATGACCGATGATATCACGAACTATATAACATACGATAATTATACGTTTGTGTATATATATGTATTTATATATATTTAACATGATTTAAGGATGGTTTAACATCTCATTGTGTACTAATGACAATGAGTTATAAGTATATTTTGAAACTACTACCTTAAGTTTTCAAAACGATAACTAACGTAACATTCTTTGATATATATACTTATAATCTATAATGCTTATACATGTATCGTATATATAATGTATTTAATCACTTTTTAAGGACTTAAATACATAAAATAATATAAGTATATTCACAAAAGATAGCTATATTTGAATTCTCGTTCCGTTTCCTCAAGATTTCTATACGTATATCTAGGGTATATGTACCCGTATCATACCCAGCTTCTATACGTATTTACTATTGGTATATACACATCAAATCAACATCCTAATCAACATTATTACTACCCTAGATATGAGGTAACTAGGATTTGTCAAGTAGTATGAATTATTAGTAAGAAAACAAAATTAGGAATCCTTTTCTTTCTTTATAAACTAAAAACGTTTTTATAAATGAACACCATTTCTTCACTCCATTTTCTCATACCTACACCCTCATTTCTCTCTTAAAATACTCCTAACTTCATACTTGATCATCTCCAAGCATTTTCCCCATCATTTAGCTTCAATTACAAGCCTTAAACACCATAAGAAAACTCTTTCAAAAAAACATATCAAAATAACCACCCATTTGAAGAAGTATACTTCCAACCTTTTGATCTAACTTCACCACTCTTTGATTCCAAGATTTTTTCTTATCTCTTACAGTAACTTTGTCCAAGTAACTTGAGGTATTAACCTTGTTCATAATTTTATTCGATTCATATTTATATAGCTATCTTATTTTATGTTGTAAAATTTTAACAACAAGAACATAGTTTGAATGATTTCAAACTTGTTTGCAAACTAAATAGATCCTTCTAACTTAACTTTTAAAATACTTCAAGACCTGTAATATATCGTAATGATATGCTAACTTAACAAAATATAACTTGGTTTTACAAAGAACATCTTAAAAACTGAATCTACGTCGTCAGAGTGCAACCGGGGGCTGTTTTGGGTTGGATAATTAGAAACCATCTTGAACTTTGAATTGGAAGTTCATGTTCTGGAAAAATGATATTTCTTATGAATATGTTAACACATAAAAATTTCATGGTTTAACTCAAAGTGTAAGTATTTTTAGAAAAATGATCATTAAATGTTGTTTTTATGATGGAAAATGATCACTTTCATAAGTTTCACCAAAGATTGACCTATAACCTATGATTTCGAATACAAACTAAGGTATTTTCAGTTCATATTCTTAAAATTTGACTCGATCCAAGGAAGTGGCAAGTTGAACCAACAAAAACGGAGTTGTAATGAAGAAACTACGACTAAAACAAGATTGGGTATCCGAAGCTAGTTTAGCTACGAAAATATTTGGAGAAAAAGTAAATTAATCATATCTTTTCTAATTAATATGATATTTTATATATAGTTACTTATGATTTGATTTTATATATTTCAGGACCATCCGTAAACAATACGAGAAGATTAATCATAAGACCTCATGATTGTACGCAACACGTCATTTGACAACACGGTACTTTATGTACGCAACACGTCATTTGACAACATGGTACCATGGGTCGAGATTAATTCTGATCAATACGAATACGATGGGGTCTTTATTTATTTTATTTAAGCAACTAATTGTGGACCACTAACATCGGACTGCTAACTACGGACTAAGAAAATATTAAAAGTATTAAAAGTATATATATATGTAACGATTACTTAAAAAGAAAATATGTTGATATATTATATATATGGTTAGGTTCGTGATATCTATCGGAGACCAAGTCGAATTAAATACCTTCAAGGCAAAAGTGAGTTTCATTTGCTCCCTTTTTAATTGCTTTTGCAATATATATTTTTGGGCTGAGAATACATGCGCTGCTTTTATAAATGTTTACAAAATAGACACAAGTACTTAAAATATATTCTACGTTGAGTTGTACCACTGGCATTTTTCCCTGTAGCTTGGTAACTATTATTTACATGGGTATTGTAAACGCGAATCCTGTTGATAGATCTATCGGGCCTGACAACCCCAACCGGACTGGACGACCAGTATTCAACGGTTGCACAGTACTTCGTTTTGGTGACTACACTTGGTACGGCGTAGTGAGATTTCATAATAAAGGGAATATGCGACGTTGATTAAATGTTAAGTATGGTTACCAAGTGCTCAACCACTTAGAATGCTTTACATACACTTGCGAGTGTATTATGTTTATGATTATGAAATCTTGTGGTCTATTAACATATTGAAATGATTGTTATGATAAACCTATGAACTCACCAACCTTTTGGTTGACACTTTAAAGCATGTTTATTCTCAGGTACGAATTAAGTCTTCCGCTGTGCATTTGCTCAATATAAGGATATTACTTGGAGCCGATCATCGCAATGGGACCTGATGTTATGCGAGGTGTATATAAAATAGTTATTAATTTTAGCAGGAAATACTATTAAATACGATACAATTTTACACAAGATATTTATTTATTTATAGAATGGATATACTTAAACCTTACTACAACACTTATAGGCAGTGTACCTAATCGTACAGTAGTGTAGTTTTTAGTAAGTCCGGTTCGTTCCACAGGGAAATCTTTAAACAAAGCTCAACGCTATATTAGTTTACTTTTATTAAAAATACAAATATATATATAAGTAATATTATTATTATAAAGGGGGGTTTTTACCGTTTAATGACCGGTTTGTCGATTTTAAGACTTTAGTCGCAGTTAAAACCTAATGTAAAATATAAAATAAATACAAGACTTAAATTAAAGCGTAAAGTAAATAACGATAATGAAATTGCGAATAATAAAAGTGCGATAAAATAAAATTGCGATAATTAAAAAGTACGATAATTAAAAGTGCGATTAAATAACAATAAATAAAAATGCGATAATTAGAAGTGCAATTAAATATAAAATAAAGGAAATTAAATATGAAATAAAAGAATTATGCTTATTTAAACTTCCGTAATCATGATGTTTGACGTGTTGATTTTAGTTTTATGCCCATGGGTTAATTGTCCTTTGTCCTGGATTATTTAATATGTCCGTCTGGTTTTTGTCCATAACAGTCCATCAGTCATAAATATAAAGTGCGAGTGTCCTCGTCAAATTATTATTATACCCGAAGTTAAATATTCCAACTAATTGGGGATTCGAATTGTAACAAGGTTTTAATACTTTGTTTAATGAATACACCAGGTTATCGACTGCGTGTAAACCAAGGTTTTACTACTTTGTTAACAATTACACCAATTACCCTTGAATGTAATTTCACCCCTGTTTTAATTATTCTAGTGGCTATTAATCCATTCCCGTGTCCGGTTAAATGAACGATTATTCGTACATATAAATACCCCGCCCATCGTGTCCGATCGAGTGTATATGGTAATTTATAGGGACGCCCAATTGTAAATCTTTATATTAACATTAACAAACTATCATTTAGTTAAACAAATATAAAGCCCATTAATAGCCCATAGTCTAATTTCCATAAGTGTCGTTCTTTTGTCCAAACCCCAATTATGGTACAAAGCCCAATTATCCAATTTTAGTAATTAGCCCAACATCATGATTACTTCGTTTTAAATAAGCATAATAATAACTTAGCTACGAGACATTAATGTAAAAAGGTTGAACATAACTTACAATGATTAAAAATAGCGTAGCGTTACACGGACAGAATTTCGACTTACACCCTTACAATATTCGCTAACATACCCTTATTATTAGAATTATAATTAAAATTAAAATATAAATTATAAATATAAATATAAATTTTACGTATGAATGAGGAAGAAAAAGATGATGATTTTGATCAGAATTCGGTTGGCTTTATAGGCAGTTTTCAATTTTGGGGCTCCGCGACTCGCGGTGAAAACCTCTTCAAACTCCGCGAGTCGCGGAGGTTACTTTTACAGCTCAGTCCTTGGAGTTTTTCTCTGCCGACGGTTTTTTATTTATAAATATAATATATATATAATTAATATAATTAATTATATATTATATTATATTTATATACATAGTTAACTTGTAATTTTTAGTCTGTTGCGTCGAGCGTTAAGAGTTGACTCTGGTCCCGGTTCCGGATTTTCGAACGTCCTCGCGTACAATTTAATATCTTGTAATTTGCGTTTTGAATCTTGTACTTTTGTAATTTCGAGACGTTTCTTATCAATAATTGGAACCTTTTTGATTGTCTTTTGTACTTTTGAGCTTTTTGGTCGTTTGCGTCTAAAATTCGTCGAATCTGTCTTTTGTCTTCACCTTTTATTATACAAACGAATATCACTTGTAAATAGAACAATTGCAACTAAAAGCTTGTCTTTCTTGAGGAATAATGCTATGAAATATATGTTCGTTTTTAGCATTATCAAATATTCTCACACTTGAGCGTTGCTTGTCCTCAAGCAATATTGTCTTGAAATACTAGAATCACTTCTTTATTCTTCACACTTTGTACATCAGTGATTTCTATACGGCGGTATAAACAATGGTAGTAACGATATGGTTTACAGTCCCACATGACTATAAAAATTTAGATCCATTAAGGAAATTGGATCTTTATGAAAACATTTGATCTTTTGAAATCTAGTTTTTACCCTAGATAAGTTTTTCGGAATAACCCTTTACCGGTGTTTGCAAAATATTTTTGTGGGTTTGGTGGGTTTCAGATTTGAAAATTTTAGCTCAAAACTTGCGGTTTTGTGTCACCCACTTGCTAACCTTGTATTTGGAAAGCAACACGTCCAGTTTACTTGTCCCGTATATTACCTTTCGGTAAACTACCGTCCGGTTGTAAAGGAAAGCGTTGAACAAGCAACTGTTAAGGCAATGTCCCGTGACATGCTTTTGATTATGGTCTATAACATGTCGGACGCAATTACTATCCTTGGTAGGAGCAATAGTAAAGCTCACCCTTATAATTTTTTCGGTCTGGCACAAGGTCCTGTCTTTGACCACTATGCAACCACCGTTCTTACGGTTGACACCCGATTTGGTTCAGGTGACCTAATGAATTCCAGGTGAATTCCTAGGATTTTACGTTCAATGGTAATGAACGCATTGAAAATAGGGTTTTCAGAAAACAAATCGGTTTGTAATTTTGATCAAAATATTTTCTCGTTTAAGCTCGAGTTTAGATATCATTGAATTCCATGAGTTTGAATTCTCAATCTTTAAGGTCAATCTCTAGGATTGAGTAATATCAGTCTTAAAAGCTGATTTTTAATCTTTAAGGAGATTATCCTTTCTGGGGATCTGATTCATTAGTCTTATCCAGCTAATTTGCATGGTGCCCCCCATTGTACGAGATAAATCCTTCTCATGGTTAGGATAAATCTGACCACTTGGCGACCCTGTTTAATGCTGAGGTCCGTGGATTTCCTGCTGATTTTAGTGATGACTTTTCTAGATTTTTCGTCAACCTACAGCTGGTCTGGACGACAACTTCATGACCTAAATCAAGAAGCGCGTTTCTTTTTCGGAAGACTTTACTTCCTTTTAATGATGGAATTGATTCATCATGTAGATCCATCTCTTCTTTTCTTTCATCGGGTAAAACAGTTTAGTTTAGTCCAAAGCAAAAGTATTTTCAGTTATTTGTTACAGATATATGTGACATATGTTTAAAATAACTTGGTAAATTTTCCCACACTTGGCTTTTTATTTTTCTTTTTATCGTCCTCTATTCCATTTTAAATGAATTTTGACATTTTAGTTTGTTTCTTAATTTATGTTCTTTCTGAGATAACAATAATTTCGGTGTTAAAACCTAGTTTTATCGTTCATAAATATGTATAAACATGATTTGAATTCATTTAATTGAAAAATTTTACTAGAATTGGGTAGTCAGTATATAAGACTAGGGCTGTTCTTTTTTATCAGAGAGCACTAGATTCTAATACAACTACTGCTTTACTAGTATTTTTAATGGTAACCAAGTGTATAAAGTAAAAAATTTTAAAATCCGAAAGAATTTAACCCCTTCCCACACTTAAGATCTTGCAATGCCCTCATTTGCAAGAAATCAGTAACAATTTAAATTATTGAGGGTGATTAGTGTGAAAATGATTAAATTTTACCAAAGTTTCCAAATATATTGGCGTTTGTTTGCTGAATGATAAATGGTGCACATCATTTGTTCATTCCGTCTTGTTGTTATTTCACATATATTTTGCATCTTGTCGTCAAAATTAGTTGCTTTTGCTGAACTTAATGCCAGTCTTTGAAAATGCGTTGTTTTACCCTGTTGTGTACATAAGATAAACTGCAAACATATATACATATTTTTGAAGTTTGGTATATTACCCCACATTCAAAAATTATTAAAATCTAAGAATAAAAGTTAGATAATTATAAAAATGATTACAATATTAACAAAAATATTAAATGTATCAATAATTACAAATTATAAAAAAAAAATAATAATAAGTAAACTAAGGATGATATTGGTACCAATAGGGGTTCCAGGCATAACCATAAGTGCTATAGAATGCTTCGGCAGGGTCATACGTAGGATATGGTGGCTGCATCTCTATAGACCAAGGAGGGAAGATGGGTTTCGGTGTAGGAATATAGTTTCTACCTATATGTTGGCAATGAGCTATGATCTGGTTCTGATGAACTTGCCAATCTTCAAATGCTCTCTGTCTAGCATTTTCGTATTCCTGAGAAGCTATAAACCTATGCATTTCTTGCATCTCATTCCCCCCTCCTACATTACCTTGTTGTTGGTTTCTCTCCACCTGTGGATGTCTACCATGGTATCGTACTGCGGCGTTATTTCGCCTCTTCAAAACTTTCGCACCATGGTATACATTTAAACCTATAGTGTCGTGGGGTTCCGGCTCTTCTAGTAATAATCCCCCTCGACTTATATCCACACCGAGATATTCACCAATCAAAGTAATAAAAATACCACCTCCTATTATGCTATGTGGTCGCATCCCCCGAACCATAGCTGATAAATAATAACCCACACAATATGGTATACTTACAGCGCTTTGTGGGTCTCGAATACACATATGGTAAAACAAATCTTGTTCATTTACTTTTTCTTTGTTCTTACCCCTTTGTGTAATCGAATTAGCTAAAAACCTATGTATCACTCTTAATTCGGCTCTATCTATATCCAAATAAGAGTAGTTTCCCCCTTTGAAACGGTGATGGCTTGTCATTTGACTCCACACACCGTGTGTATCAAAATTCTCATCTATCTTTCTACCGTTTAGTATCAATCCTCTACAATCGGCAGACGCTAACTCCTCAGGCGTATATATACGTAAAGCCTGAGCCATGTCCAGTAAAGACATGTGGCGCATCGAACCGCCTAACAAAAATCTAATAAAAGAACGATCGGTTAAACTAGCTACCCGATCATTCAACTCTATACTACATAACAATTCTTCACACCATACTTTATATACAGGTCTGCGTATGGTGAATAAACATATCCAGTCATTAAAAGAAGAATTACCATACCTCTGTACAAGTAATTCCCTAATTGGCCCGACCAATTCTACAGCTTCTAAGGGTCCCCATTCTATGACCCTCGGTACCTCAACAACCTTAGAATGAGGAGTATGCAAACCCCGTTGATATTTTGGATAATCTATCCAAAGTCTGTCAAATCTCAGGTTCGGGTGCAACTCTTCCAAGTGCATATCGGAAAAGGTCATGACTGGATGAGGTATATCCTGCTTGTAGTAGTTATCTACCTCCTGTTGTTCCAAATTCTCAGCAGGAGCATTGCGGGCTTGGGATGAAGATTCACCCCTTTCATTCTGCAAAACACATCAAACACAATTTTTGTGCATCCAAATATGCATTAGTGTCAGCAAAATCATCAATCAAAATAATTACAATGACATTATCAATTTATATCAAACTTAAGCTTATTTTCACATTTTTATCAAATCTACACTTTTTCAAATAAGCATATACGAAAATTTTTGCCAAGTTCATAAGCATTCAACTCAAATAACATGTCAAAATAATCATTACTAGCAATTAAACAAGTCTCAAATGGCATTATTTTTCAAAAATCAAGTTTATGAATTTTAGACTTGAAAAAGTCCACTTTAATTCTCAAAATCATGTTTAGGCTCAAAGTTTGGATCATTTAACTACCTAGACATGTTACACTACTCAATTTAGCAACAATTCATGATAAAAATCGGCCATAACCTGTTTATATCAAAAAGCCCCAAATTTGCTCAAGAACACAAACCCTAGATTACTCAAAATTTGAAGTTTAAGGCTTCTAATCATGTTAAACAGCATCAATCTAGGTTATACAAGCATAATACATAAACAATTTAAGTCTAATTACACTAAAAAGCATCAAAATCAAATTGGGGAAAAATTTGCTCAAGAACACCAAATTTCGGATTAAATTGTGTTTAGGTGTAGAAATTTACCGTTTTTCTTGAGTAATTCTTAGATAGCATCCTTCTCAACATGATTTTAGCAAAAAATTTGGTGATTAACTGTTAAAAATTGGGATTTTTGGGGTGTTTTTGGGTGGTTTTTCGGCAGTATTTCGCAGCTGTTTTTGAGTTGTGGAGTTGTGTGTCCATAAACTGATCGTTCAGCTCTTTTATTTTTTTTTCTGATTTTCGGTCCCTCCGCGAGTCGCGGGGATTAACCCTCCAAACTCCGCGACTCGCGGAGTTTGGTATATTTTTTTTTTTTTTTTATAATCATTAACTTATTAAAACAATTAAGTAATTAATTTTAAAATTTTGTTTTCCTTGTTATTTAGGACGAGGTCGTTTCGGATCGATGTCCTAGTCCGTCCTTCGACAAAATTTTAAAATTTGTCATTTTTAAGCAATTGCTTTAAAAGCTTAGATTTTTTTTTTGATTTTTTAATTTTTTTTGCATACTTTAATTCAATAAGATTAAAAATAATGATAATAAAAATTCTCGTCCCTCCCTCGGGTAAAGCAATTTCGGTTCAAAGACCTAGTCTTCAACTTACGACGAATTTTAAAAATCATATTCTTAACTTAATGAGATAAAGTAAATTTTTGTTTTTAAATTCACACAACTTAAATATAAAATTCAAAATTAATATTAAAAATTCACACCAAACTTAAAATTTGAAATGCATAAAATTAAAAATTAATATTTTAAAAATTAAAAATTCACACCAAACTTAATTTAAAAATTTATAAATTCATATCAAACTTATATTAATTTTTCAAATATTTACAATTTTAAATATATTGTTTTTACAAAGTTTACAATATTAATTTAAGATTTAAATATTAATTTTTAAAATATGGTAAAAATAAAATTAAAAATCTTTTTGTCTTTTTATCCCACTTTAATCAATCAAATATTATCAAAAATATGCGCCCCTCTTTTCGGTAAAGTAATTTCGGTTCCAAGACCTAATTTAACTCATGACGAATTTTTGAAATATTTTGGGTTGATTGATTAAAGATATTTATACCTTAAGAATAAACGTTAAATTTCGCAGTGATGTAATAAATTTTTGAATGATATCAATAATTTCGGTCGCCAAACCTAATTTTATTCAATACCAATTTAATACTTTTTAGCGAACAAATTAGCGTTTATTATCAAAAGGTTAAAAATAAAAATAAAAACTGTACAGACATACCTGTGAAATAGATTTCTTAGTTATATGATCTATCCCATTCATAAGATAGTCGGTTTAATTGGTTTTCCATGGCTACATAGGCGTAACCTCGAGCATTCAGTGTCTTTTTTTCTAAACATATGAACGGTCCGTCTCTGCATAAAGTAACAAATTCGGTATTTGAATAGGTTTGATTATTTGAACATTTACCTCCATGTGACCATTTTCCGCATTTGTGACATCTTTCTAGGTGTCGTGCTCTTCTTTTCGCTGCGGATTTTGATTTTCCTTTACCAAATTGTAACTTATTATCTTCGCATCTGGATTCTTTTCTAACTTCGTCCATTCTTTCTCTGATTACTGATACTATTTCACTCGGTAGTATGTCATTATTTCTTTTAGTGATCAAAGCGTGTAGCATTAGACCATGGTTTAGTTCACAGGCAGTCTTCATTTTGTAAAAACCTAAAAAAAATAAAAATTCAGAATGGGGGGAGAAGACTAGTTCTTTAGGGTCTGCTAGGGAAAGACCATTCGGGTTCCATTTTCGAGAACTACACGAAAACAGACAATCTAACTCTAACAGAAATACATATTATCCTTTAAAGACTTGATTCTCCCCACACTTAGTTAGCTGTGGTATCGAAATTATGATTAACTTCATTGTCGACTTCCATCGGACCATGTATGTAATGTTTAACTCTGTGACCATTAACTTTAAATTCAATCCCATTTGAATTTATCAATTCTATCGTTCCGTATGGGAAAACTCTTTTGACTATGAATGGTCCAGACCATCTTGATTTCAATTTTCCAGGAAATAGCTTGAATCGTGAATTGAAAAGAAGAACTCTGTCTCCTTCTTTAAATTCTTTTGAACTTCTGATTCTTTTATCATGCCATTTCTTCGTTCTTTCTTTATAGATTAACGAATTTTCGTATACTTCATGTCTTAATTCTTCTAATTCGTTTAGTTGACTTAATCGTAGATGTCCAGCTTCATGTAAATCAAGATTACATGTTTTCAAAGCCCAAAATGCTTTGTGTTCAATTTCTACTGGAAGATGACATGCTTTTCCATAAACAAGTCTAAAAGGTGTGGTTCCAATTGGAGTTTTGTAGGCTGTTCTAAAAGCCCAGAGTGCATCCTCTAATTTAATGGACCATTCCTTCGAATTTGATCCTACGGTTTTCTCTAGAATACGTTTTAAAGCTCGGTTGGTATTTTCAACTTGTCCACTTGTTTGTGGATGATATGCGGTGGAGATTTTACGAGTTACTCCATATCTTTTAAGAACTTTCTCAAGTTGATTATTACAGAAATGAGTACCCCGATCACTTATTAAAGCTTTCGGTGTTCCAAACCTTGCAAAAAGACGTTTTAAAAAGTTGACTACAACTCGTGCATCGTTAGTTGGGAGAGCTTGTGCTTCCGCCCATTTAGATACATAATCAATGGCTACGAGTATATATAGATTATTATGAGATTTTGGAAATGGACCCATAAAGTCAATACCCCAAATGTCAAATACTTCACATACTTGGATGACATTTTGTGGCATTTCATCACGTTGACTTATTTTTCCGGCCCTTTGACATGCATCACAGGATTTGCAAAGAAGGTGTGCGTCTTTGTAAATTGTTGGCCAATAGAATCCAGCATCATAAACTTTTCTTGCTGTTAGTTGAGGCCCATAATGCCCTCCTGTTGGTCCTGTGTGACAATGGTTTAAAATTTTACTAGCTTCATCTCCAAATACACATCGGCGTATTATTCCATCGGGACAACTTTTAAACAGATGTGGATCTTCCCAGAAATAGTGTTTTATATCACTGAAGAATTTCTTTCGTCTTTGGTACGATAATCCTTTTTTAAGGAATCCACAAACTAAGTAGTTTGCATAGTCTGCAAACCATGGGATTTCTTTATAATCTATCTTCAATAGATATTCATCAGGAAAGTTGTCTTGTATGGCTGATTCATTTAGAACTTCTAATTCGGGATTTTCAAGACGAGAAAGATGATCAGCGGCGAGATTTTCTGCTCCTCTTTTATCTCGGATTTCAATATCAAACTCTTGTAAGAGTAAGATCCAACGGATTAATCTTGGTTTAGCATCTTGTTTTGAAAATAGGTATCTAAGAGCAGAATGGTCTGTATAGACCACCGTTTTTGCTAGAACGAGATATGCTCGAAATTTGTCAAAAGCAAAGACAATAGCAAGGAGTTCTTTTTCCGTAGTTGTATAGTTTGTTTGTGCTCCTTGTAATGTCTTACTAGCATAATATATAGGTTGAAATCGTTTTTCAATCCTTTGTCCTAAAACGGCTCCCATTGCAAAATCACTTGCATCGCACATTAGTTCAAATGGTAGATTCCAATTTGGTGTTATCATGATCGGCGCATTAGTGAGTTTTTCTTTAAGAATATTAAAAGATTTGATACATTCATCTGAAAAGATGAATGGCGCATCCTTTTCTAGGAGTTTATTCATAGGAGTGGCAATTTTAGAAAAATCTTTTATGAAACGTCGGTAAAAACCGGCATGCCCTAGAAAACTCCTAACTCCTCTAACATTGGTGGGATGTGGAAGTTTAGCAATTACATCTACTTTAGCTCTATCCACTTCAATACCTTCTTTTGAAATTTTATGTCCAAGAACGATGCCTTCTTTAACCATGAAATGGCATTTCTCCCAATTAAGTACTAGATTTGATTTTTCGCATCTAATTAGCATTCGTTCCAGATTAACTAGACATGATTTAAATGTATCACCGAAGACCGAAAAGTCATCCATGAATACTTCCATGCATTCTTCTATCATGTCATGAAAAATCGCCATCATACACCTTTGAAAGGTTGCAGGGGCGTTGCAAAGTCCAAATGGCATTCTTTTGTAAGCAAAAGTACCATAAGGGCACGTGAATGTGGTTTTCTCTTGGTCCTCGGGTGCTATTGGAATTTGAAAATATCCGGAAAATCCATCTAGAAAACAATAGTAACTATTTCCGGCTAATCTTTCCAATATTTGATCTATGAAAGGTAAGGGAAAGTGATCTTTTCTGGTGGCGTCATTTAATTTTATATAATCAATACATACACGCCATCCTGTTACAGTCCTAGTAGGAATAAGCTCATTTTTCTCATTTGTGATGACAGTCATGCCACCCTTCTTAGGTACGCATTGAACTGGGCTTACCCATGGACTATCAGAGATTGGATATATCAAACCTGCATCTAGCAGTTTAATAATCTCTTTCTTAACTACATCTTGCATATTAGGATTTAGTCTTCGTTGGCGTTGCACATACGTTTTATGACCCTCTTCCATAAGGATTTTATGTGTGCAATACGAAGGACTTATTCCTTTAATATCATGAATCTTCCATGCAATGGCTGGTTTATGAGCTTTCAACACAGAAATGAGTTGTGATTTCTCATTTTCAGTAAGAGAAGACGATATTATTACAGGTAATTCAGATTCACCATGTAAATAAGCGTATTCCAAATGGTTTGGAAGTGGCTTTAACTCTAATTTCGGAGGTTCTTCTATTGATGATTTATATCGATATCTGTCTTCTTCTTTTAGCATTTGAATTTCTTCTGTTGTTGGTTCATATCCATTAGCTATAAGTGTAGCTAACATTTCAGCTTCATCAATTGGTTCATTACCTTCTCCTAAAGAACATTCTCCTGTTCCTTGTAATTCTGGAAATTCTTCTAATAATTCTGCATGTGCATCTATAGTTTGAATATAATAACATGTATCATCTGCAGATTGTGGTTGTTGCATTGCTCTATCAACTGAAAAGGTAACACTCTCATCCTCTATACTTAGGGTCAGTTTCTTACCGAACACGTCTATCATTGCTTTATCCGTGTTTAAGAATGGTCTTCCTAATATGAGAGGAACTTGAGAATCTTCTTCCATGTCCAAAACAACAAAATCTACTGGAAATACTAAAGTACCAACTTTAACTAGCATGTTCTCCATTATCCCTCTAGGATATTTTATTGATCTATCGGCTAGTTGTATGCTTATTCTGGTTGGTTTTAATTCTCCAAGGTCTAGTTTAGCGTATAGTGAATACGGCATTAGGTTTATACTAGCACCTAAGTCTGCCAATGCTTTTATTGAACTAAGACTACCCAGAAAACATGGAATTGTGAAACTTCCTGGATCAGATAGTTTTTCTGGTATCTTATTCAACAGCACTGTTGAACAATTAGCATTCATAGTAACAGCCGAGAGTTCTTCCATTTTCTTTCTATTTGAGATTAGATCTTTCAAGAATTTAGCATATCTAGGCATTCCTGAAATCACATCAATGAAAGGAAGATTTACATTTATCTGTTTAAACATATCCAAGAATTTGGATTGCTCGGCTTCAAGTTTTTCTTTCTTCATTTTACTCGGGTAAGGAAGTGGTGGTTGGTATGGTTTAACATAAGGTTTATCCTTAACTGTGTTATTTTCATTAACCTTTTCAACTACCGGTTATTTTTCCTTATCTTGATCAGGTTGTGGTTCTTGTGGAGTAGGAATAGTTTCATCAGAAGTTACAGGTATTTCAGGTGGTTTAAGTGTTGTACCACTTCTTGTGGTAATAGCTTTAGCTGTTTCATTCCGGGGGTTAGCATTTGTATCACTAGGTAGACTTCCCGGTTTTCTTTCACCTATTAACCTTGCTAGGTTACTTACTTCTTGTTCCAGATTTTGAATAGAAGCTTGTTGATTTCTAAATGCTTGAGCATTTTGTTCATTAGTTTGTTTTTGAGATGTGAAAAACTGCGTTTGAGTTTCAACTAGCTTCGTCATCATATCTTCTAAATTCGGCTTTTTATCATCGGTTTGTTGTGGTGGTTTGTTTTGAAAATTAGGTCTTTGCTGATTATAAGTATTATTGGATACTTGTTGATTGCTAGGACCTTGTTGGTTGTTGTATGGAATATTTCGGTTATAATTCTGGTTTTGATTGTAAATCGGTCTTGGCGGTTGATAATTATTCTGATAATTATTTCCAGGCCTTTGGTTTATGTATGAAATATTCTCTCTTTGTTCCATTGTTAATTCAATACTGAGACAATCTTTTGTCAAATGTGGTCCTCCACACTGCTCACAACTAATTCGTATTGAGTGAATATCTTTAGTCATCTTTTCCATTCGTCTTTCCACAGCATCTATCTTTGCGGAAATGGAATCTAAGTCATGGCTAGAATCGGCTCTAGCTGGTTTAGATGATCTAACGATATCTTTTTCTTGGTGCCACTCATGTGAGTGGGAAGCAGTGTTATCAATAATTTTGTAAGCATCAGTTTCGGTTTTCTTCATAATAGAACCACCAGCTGCTATATCTATGTCTTTCCTTGTAGTGATGTCGCATCCTTGGTAGAATATTTGTACTATTTGACAGGTGTCTAAACCATGTTGCGGACATCCTCTTAACAACTTTCCATATCTTGTCCACGCCTCATATAGAGTTTCATTTGGTTTCTGTGTGAAAGTAACAATTTCTGCTTGAAGTCTTACGGCTTTAGATGCAGGAAAGAATTGTTTAAGAAATTTGTCAACTAAAACATCCCATGTATCGATCGCCCCTTCAGGTAACGATTCCAACCAATCTTTGGCTTCTCCCTTTAAAGTCCAGGGAAATAACATGAGATATATTTGTTCATCCTCCACTTCTCGGATTTTAAATAGTGTGCAGATTCTATTAAAGGTACGTAGATGTTCATTTGGATCTTCCTTCGGTGCACCACTAAATTGGCATTGATTAGTCACCATGTGTAGAATTTGTCCTTTGATTTCATAATCTGGCGCATTAATGTCTGGATGAGTAATTGCGTGACCTTGGCCAGTGCGTTTAGCTCTCATTCGGTCTTCCATACTTAAAGGTTCCAGATTCTCCATAATTGAATTTGTTGAATCGGTATCACTAGATGATTCTGATTTAATGGTTCGTTCCTCAACAATCTCTGTTTGAATGATTGGTGGTTCCGGAGGAAAGTTTAGTGGTTCAGGATCTACGAACCGTTCCTGAATATTCTCCGGATTCTCAATTGTGAGGTCGGGTTCAAAAAATGGATTATCGGAAATTTGAACTGAAGTACTTGGTCTACTAGATGACGATTCTAAAGAAAAATCAACGGCGGTTATATTTGCTAAATGTCTTGATCTAGTTACAGGTGGTGAACGTACAAAAGGTGATGAACGTCTTGCTCGGTGCATTCACTGAATATCCTATTAGTTTTTAAAAGGAAAGAAAAATTATAATAAGTTATCCAATCAATAGACTTTTCTGATTTTGCCCACGTTTCGAATAGCCAAAAGATGCAGCAGAGGGGCAGGATTCGTTTGGTCTCAATATAATTGAGGACTGTTTGGCTCCAATAACCCGGTCCACGTACAAATCCAACTATTACTACGAACCAGAAAATTTTGATGTCTATCAATTTAACCACTTAAAATAAATTTTCGTAATTTTAAGAAATTTAGAGAAGAAGTAGAAAAAAAATCTAAGTCCTAAAAACTAGAATGGCGAGAAATAAGAGAGAAAAAGATTGCGCGTCGAAAAGTGTCGAAAAATGAAAAATGGTTGAAAAATAAAAGGTGACGGAAAAATAAAAGAAACTTATAAAAACTTAAAAATACTTGACTAACCTAACCTTATTACTACAACTAACTTAAAATTATAATCGCAAATTGAGATTACTAATTGGAATGATAATTGATACATAGTAAAAGGTCTAAAAATATTAAAGCTTACAAGGAAAAACTAAATCCCAAATAGAAATAACTTAAAAAGAAACTAAAACTTAAAAAGGCGTCGCAAAATTCTAAAGCACCTAAATCTTAGTCTAAAGAAAAAGCACTTAAGGAATTCTACGGCAAAGCCTAAAAATCTAGGAGTAAAAATGACTATAGCAAAAACTAGGTTTAAAATTAAATATGAGCTAAAAATACAAAAGTTATGCTACAACGATTAAAAAGGGACAAAATATAAAAATATACAAAAAGTTGTAAAAATTACAATTTTTATAAAAATATTATTTTTATATTTTTTTTATTTAATAAAACTACTAATTTTACAATTTAATAAAACTAATTTAACTAAAATATATAAATAAAAAGTAAAAGTAAAAATAAAACTAATAATAATAATAATAATAATTAGGGTTAAATAATAATAATAATTAATAATAACCCGTAATTAATGCAGGATTAGGGTTTTTTGTCGCCTGTCAGAAAGGCTCCGCGAGTTGCGGTAATTAATACATCAAACCCCGCGAGTCGCGGGGTTCCAGAATTCAGCTGACAGGTTTGAATATTCGACGCGTTTTTTCTTTATTTATTTTTTTTATTTTCTGTTTTCTGTTTTTTTTTCTATATATAAAAGATATTTAATAAAAGTTATATTTTTATAAATTAAAATAAAGATAAAGAAACTTATAAAACTTAAATATTTAACAAAATCTAAAAAAATACTTATATTTATGTTTTTCTTTTTATATTTTTGAATAATTAAAACGTATTTTTACAAAAACGAATTTTTAATAAAAGTAAACTAAAAATCTTCTTTTTTTTTTTTTAATATTAGCGTTGCGCTTCCGGCTTTTAAGATAAGTTCCCCGGCAGCGGCGCCAAAAATACTTGATGTTATGCGAGGTGTATATAAAATAGTTATTAATTTTAGCAGGAAATACTATTAAATACGATACAATTTTACACAAGATATTTATTTATTTATAGAATGGATATACTTAAACCTTACTACAACACTTATAGGCAGTGTACCTAATCGTACAGTAGTGTAGTTTTTAGTAAGTCCGGTTCGTTCCACAGGGAAATCTTTAAACAAAGCTCAACGCTATATTAGTTTACTTTTATTAAAAATACAAATATATATATAAGTAATATTATTATTATAAAGGGGGGTTTTTACCGTTTAATGACCGGTTTGTCGATTTTAAGACTTTAGTCGCAGTTAAAACCTAATGTAAAATATAAAATAAATACAAGACTTAAATTAAAGCGTAAAGTAAATAACGATAATGAAATTGCGAATAATAAAAGTGCGATAAAATAAAATTGCGATAATTAAAAAGTACGATAATTAAAAGTGCGATTAAATAACAATAAATAAAAATGCGATAATTAGAAGTGCAATTAAATATAAAATAAAGGAAATTAAATATGAAATAAAAGAATTATGCTTATTTAAACTTCCGTAATCATGATGTTTGACGTGTTGATTTTAGTTTTATGCCCATGGGTTAATTGTCCTTTGTCCTGGATTATTTAATATGTCCGTCTGGTTTTTGTCCATAACAGTCCATCAGTCATAAATATAAAGTGCGAGTGTCCTCGTCAAATTATTATTATACCCGAAGTTAAATATTCCAACTAATTGGGGATTCGAATTGTAACAAGGTTTTAATACTTTGTTTAATGAATACACCAGGTTATCGACTGCGTGTAAACCAAGGTTTTACTACTTTGTTAACAATTACACCAATTACCCTTGAATGTAATTTCACCCCTGTTTTAATTATTCTAGTGGCTATTAATCCATTCCCGTGTCCGGTTAAATGAACGATTATTCGTACATATAAATACCCCGCCCATCGTGTCCGATCGAGTGTATATGGTAATTTATAGGGACGCCCAATTGTAAATCTTTATATTAACATTAACAAACTATCATTTAGTTAAACAAATATAAAGCCCATTAATAGCCCATAGTCTAATTTCCACAAGTGTCGTTCTTTTGTCCAAACCCCAATTATGGTACAAAGCCCAATTATCCAATTTTAGTAATTAGCCCAACATCATGATTACTTCGTTTTAAATAAGCATAATAATAACTTAGCTACGAGACATTAATGTAAAAAGGTTGAACATAACTTACAATGATTAAAAATAGCGTAGCGTTACACGGACAGAATTTCGACTTACACCCTTACAATATTCGCTAACATACCCTTATTATTAGAATTATAATTAAAATTAAAATATAAATTATAAATATAAATATAAATTTTACGTATGAATGAGGAAGAAAAAGATGATGATTTTGATCAGAATTCGGTTGGCTTTATAGGCAGTTTTCAATTTTGGGGCTCCGCGACTCGCGGTGAAAACCTCTTCAAACTCCGCGAGTCACGGAGGTTACTTTTACAGCTCAGTCCTTGGAGTTTTTCTCTGCCGACGGTTTTTTATTTATAAATATAATATATATATAATTAATATAATTAATTATATATTATATTATATTTATATACATAGTTAACTTGTAATTTTTAGTCCGTTGCGTCGAGCGTTAAGAGTTGACTCTGGTCCCGGTTCCGGATTTTCGAACGTCCTCGCGTACAATTTAATATCTTGTACTTTGCATTTTGAATCTTGTACTTTTGTAATTTCGAGACGTTTCTTATCAATAATTGGAACCTTTTTGATTGTCTTTTGTACTTTTGAGCTTTTTGGTCGTTTGCGTCTAAAATTCGTCGAATCTGTCTTTTGTCTTCACCTTTTATTATACAAACGAATATCACTTGTAAATAGAACAATTGCAACTAAAAGCTTGTCTTTCTTGAGGAATAATGCTATGAAATATATGTTCGTTTTTAGCATTATCAGGACCAAATGTTGATGACTTCGTCCAGGTGGATTAGGACGGGTCCTTTCATCGGTTCCTTTCTTGGCTAAGCATATTTGGTGAGATGGTCAATAATTACCCAGATAGTGACCTAGCAGCCTACCGTTTTTGGTAGCTTGTGATGAAATCCATGGTTATTCATTCCCATTTCCATTGTGGGATTTCGGGTTGTTGTCATGCAACTAATAGGGTTTAACTTCGGGCTACTTCTCTCCCCGCAACCTATTAACGGCTCACCATTCTTGCGAGGTATACGAATGACCGTCTCACTATAAATAACTTTCGCTTTCATCCTTGAAAGCCAGCCCGTTCCAATTATTTCATCAAAGCTTCCTAACTTGATGAGTATCAGGTTAATCCTAAAGTCCATTCCAACTTTTACATCAAACTTCTTAACTTGATGAGTATTAGGTTATTCCAACCAAATCTTATTGCACTGCCGTGAAAAATTCCATCAATCTTCTCAAATGACATCTGCCTGTGCGTAGGTAACTAATCCTTTCCACTAATACTTTAAAACTTCCATGTTTTGTTGACATGAGGTCATTTCCAAATGACCCACCTGTTAATTTTAAGGTACCACCTCAAATTATTCCTCTATCACTGCCAGCTTACCATTATCTTGCCCTATAGTGTACTTAACTCTCATGGTTGTTAATGGCTTATTAGTCATAACACTAAGGTTCTTAGATATAAGATCTCTATCGCTCTAGTATTAAACAATTCCGAAACGTACCCTAACTAAAATCAGGATTCATGCGAGTCCCCATAGCTGAGATAACGATTGTTCTACCATAAGTAAGTCCAAAGTTTTTCCTATTTGAGAACTTTTTCCTTAAGTGTCCAGGGTGTCTATATCCATAACAAATTTTTGATTTATCAATTCTGCAATCAAGGCCCTTCTTGTGCAGTATCTGGGCTAAGTGGTTATTCTTTCCCTACCTCTAACAGACCATAATGCGTATACTCAAGTGGTTCCTACCAAAATTTCCTTTGAATCGCTTCATATTCCTTATATAGTAACATTGGGACTTCTGCATGATTTACTTCAATATAATCACGCTGGCCTGGCGTCATTATATTGTACTAAATCGTACGTTCATTCCAATTTCACTTCATATGGTCAATGTGACGTGATCACTTTAAGTTCTACTCAATTTCATCTAACGGTGCTTTATTTATGCTATCTCAAAACAAATCTGCATAATTAATCTCATGGTTTCTCGGTGTGGGTGCGTAGGTTCCGTAGGTCATGCATCAATGCCTAAATGTCCCGAAATTTCTTCAAAATGTTCGGGTTTGAGTAACGTCGTTAGGTTCCTTTCTAGAAATTCAATCTGGGTCTCGTGTGGGGTAGTAAATGTAACAAGTAGTAATACGATATGTTCTTGAGGCGACTCCCAAGTCTTTGGGTATGGCTGGGCATCAGTGGAAGTCACTCTGACCTTGTGAAAGGAGATGTCCTCTCGACTTCTCCAATGCCTAAGAGTGTTAGGGACCTAAGTCCAGAAGTGTCGTTAGATCGTCGAGTAGTGGTGTAGAATGAAATAGATAAGTGACGGTCATGAAAGCGTACGAGATATGAGTCAACTTGCAGAAACTGAGCATCATTCTAATGTTCATACGTTGTACGTGGCTAATTAGGGTGAGCTCAGGGTGCGGTTACTCCGACAAGTCCTCACATATCTTCTCCTCCGAGGATCAACTTTATGGGTGTATATTCCGAGGGGTACTCCTCCTAGATTGCATGAAGTAATGTTTCGATCTCTGGAACAGTTGAACGGTAGTAACAGGTGGATTACAATACTAATCCTTAGGGTTAGACGAGCGGGAAGGTAGTTCAGAAAAACATCTGAACTAGGAAGGATAAGTTCTCCAAGTCGGCACAGCGAAAAGCAGACGGGTAGCAAGCACGTAATCAGGCATAGTAACTACAGCAGCCTAGAGCTTCTACAACAGTACATAGCATGGCAGTAATAGCAGTATCAACAGAAGTATCATGCAAAAATCAGATAGTAGCATGCAGTAGCGAGAATAAGCAGCAGCATATATTAAGTTCACATAGCAGTGAAAGTAGGCAGTAGTATGCAACAAGTTCATATAGCAGTAAAAGTAAGCAGTATCATGCAGTAGTAGTAAGCAATAACATGCAGTAATATAATACAGTAGCATGCAGCAGTTTTGCAGAAACAGGTAAACAAGCAAGTTGCAGATTAGTCCTATTAGTGAATCCTATTCGGCCTGGTCTAGACTCACTAATGCAACCTAATTCCCTACAACCAATGCTCTGATACCAAATGTGACGCCCCGTACAAAACCATCGTGTACAGTTCATCAACAACAGGATCATTATAAGGTCAAACACTATATGCTGTTTGAAAACCCGTTTTGCATTCATAAAAAGATAGCGTTTTACAATAGATAACGTGCTTCTTATGAATAGAAGCATTAACATAAGTATGTGACCTAAAGGTCGTTACAAAGCCATTGTTTGAAAAATAACGTAAGTTACGAATGCAAAAAAAAGTTCCATGATTGAGACATCACTAAGTAATGCAGTGGAAATCTAACACAGCAGGTCCATAACAGCAAGTCTATAACACCAAGACAGCAAGTCTAATAGCGGAAGCAACATCGTCTAAGCACCTGAGAAATACACGCTTAAAAGTCAACATGAATGTTGGTGAGCTATAGTTTGTTTGTAATCAGTAATGTAGACCACGAGATTTCAGTGCTTCAACAAGCAGTTTAAATCAGTAATTCGAATCAGTATGATAAAGTATATGCTTATCCGTGGGCACCCGGTAACTAACTTAACGTAATAGTAATACCCCATAAAAGTACACTTGACGAGTGCGTATGTCCTCGAAGTATCAAACACCTGTTAAATGCTAGCGCGACTAGCCCGAGTGGGGATGTCAAACCCTATGGATCCATATCTAATATTCGCGTTCACCGGTTCAAAACCAATGATTAAACGTTACCGTGCTAAGGGGAATGTTTATGCCGTTGTATAACCCACACATATGTAAAGTTTAAGTACTCGTGTAAAGTAAGTAAAACATAAAAAGCGCATGTATTTTCAGTCCCAAAAATAGTATGAGTAAAAAGGAAAGCTATAACTCACAGTGATAAATGCGGTAAAGTCGATATGCAAAGTATGCAAGTAGTAAGTCGGTCCGAAAGGTCTAAACCTAAGTCAAAGGTCACTAGGTCAGTACGTTGTCCCAAAAGGTTTAAAAATTCATACATTAAGTTTAAGTGTCATCATCAACATCATCATTATAATCATCATTCATCAACACTAAGGTAAGTTTAACAAGAATAGAGATCGAAACAAAAGGCTGACTTCGGACAGCTGTTACGACCTCTATACAAATCGAAAAGACACGTAGTCAGTGGCTATGGCTCCGTATGTGAGTCCTCTAACCGCTGACAAACTTTCAGAACCTAACTCATCTTCGTTTGACCGTGGCGACGGTTTAAGTGCGAATATGTCAGAAATTTCAGCACAACGTTACAAGGGCGTAGTGACTTTCGGAAGGCTATAAATCCTAAACCGTATATCGGATTAAGTCGAGGCCTAAATGAAAAGTTATATACTCGAAACGAACTATCTGAAAATTAATTTTCCAGAAGCCCAGGAGTCTGATTAGATCCCGGAAAACAGCAAACAAGTACTCCGGTGAGGTTCTTGGTGCTTGATGCTCATCAGGGTTCTCATCCTTGATGCTTGTAAGCTTCAAGTGTACAACTCTTTGATTTTTTAGCATCACTTTGACCAAGGTTCAACCATCAACACACGACTAAAAGTAAAATCTATCATTCTACAAGTTTTGAACATCAAGGTTGCCTCTTTATTGCATGAATCCAATAAAGCTTCAACCTTTGTCCATTTTACACAAGTTCATGCATCTATATCATATGTGATGATGAAGACTTGATCTTTATCATCACAACAAACACCAAAAGGTTCCAAGTAAGTGAGGTCTACAATAATAACTTAGATCCCAAGTATTAAGAAAACCATAAGCTAGAAAGCTTGGATCTTTACAAGATTAATGAGACCATAAGCTAGAAAGCTAAGATCTTTAACAAAGTAATGAGACCATAAGCTAAAAAGCTAAGATCTTTAACAAAATAATGAAACCCTAAGCTAACAAGCTTAGATCTTTAGTGTTCTTGAAGATCTTGAAGCATAAAGCTTGGATCTTTAAGATACATGAAGATTACAAACACAAGTTTGAATCTTTATAACAAAATAACAAGATTAAAGCTAAAAAGATTTAGATCTACAAAATAAGTGAAGATTCAAAGCTAGAAAGCTTGAATCTTCCATGTTCTTGAAGGATTCAAACCCAAGTTTGAATCTACAAGACATAACAAGATCAAAAGCTAAAAGCTAGATCCATAAAATGATGATGATGATGTCGACTTTATGAAGAAGAAAAGAAGAAGAAGAAAATTTAAAACTTACACTTTTAGAGTGAGAAAGACTAGAGAGAGAATTAGAGAGTAAGTGTGTGTAAATTGCAAATGAGATCAAGTGTAGAATGAGTGAAATAAGCCTTGTATTTATAGGTGGTGAGAAGGTGGGAGGGGTGGTATGGCCGTGGGTATAGGAGGGGACAAGGGGGAAAACTTTTTGCTTTTTGGTTAATGGTTGTCTAAAGTTGGTGCTTATGTTAGGATCTCATGCAACATTAAGGATAATGCTTAACAAAAATGCTAGTATGTTCCCTCTAATAAATGGGCATTTGTCTTTCATTAATATGGGTCACTAACTTATTATAATTGGGCTAATTAAATAGTCCACTAGCTAGTGTAGGGTGGGCTAAATTCCAACAAGGTAGAAAGTCCAACAAGACCAACTAGTGTGCTCTAGTAAATTACTAAGCGTAATTAAGCATCCAAAAACCCAAGTAATTGTTATTATAAAATAACAATTAGTATTTCGTAGTCGCAATATTCCGGTTACGACAAAAGTTAAACGTGTACAGAGTACGCAGTTCGTTCTAAACGTCAAGTGATACTAACGGTCATAAAAGCTTCCGGGGTTCAAGTTAAGTGATTACATACTTAATAGCACGTCATAAGATATTAATGAAAGTAATTAATCATTAAATAAGACCCCAGAGCATAAACTAGCTCAATACGCACATATACGCAGTTTCGTAAAAGCACAAAGCACGAAAGCAAGTCGAAAAAGCCGAGTCGTTACAGTTTGGGTAAATTATGACCATTAGATTAACCTAATCAACTTAATGAACTCATTAATGAACAATGAGCAAAAATCAGACGAAATTACCCCTCAAATCAAGAAAACAAGTGGGTGTTTATTCAAAAAATAGGGGTCTCTTTTCTTTCAAAACTGTCGGATACAAACCCTAGCAAAAACATCCTCTACTCCTTTTTCTTCCACAGATTGTCGCCTACAAACATTCACGCTCAACACAACATAAAAAAACCCTAATTTGCTCTCTAATTTACACGACTACCATCAAATGACATCAGGTAATCGCATCTTAATTCAATTTGCGATTTAATCCATCGTGATATAGATTCCGAATCATGTAATCAAATAGGTTTTAATTGTGTTAATGATAGTCTGTGATACATATGTGTTTTTGATTCATCTATGTTTGAATCGCTTAGTCTAACAAATAGGATTAGTTGCGAGTCTTTTGATCGTTTAATTAATTAAGGTTTATCAATGACTATGATTCTATAAGAGAAGTTTGTTCTGCAACAAAATTGTTTTGTTCTTTTTTTTATATTGTGATTACAGGTGATATGTTATTGTGTAACGAAAAATGGGTTCTATCACACTTGTGAAGTCATCGATGGATCATGATCAGCTGGTAACACCAACTTCTTTTTTAAACTAATTTTATCCCCGTATACTCTGTCAATTGGGATAATGTGGGGTATGTTTGATCTCTTAGCCTCATATGCGTAACAAATATATTGTAATTTAATGAACTTTTTATGCATGCTATCTACCAATTCAGGTTTTTTTTTTTATCATGCTCAACACCTTCGTTGTCTATGAAACTGGTGTTTAAAGCGTAAGATAGGTTATATGATTGTTTAAAAAGACTCGGTAATTATGAGATGTAAGACTGTAATAACATTATTAGTTGGCGTTAGATTGAAGGTGAAATGCATTACATATTTTTCGATTTATTAGTATATTACAGAACCATCACCCCTAGCTAAAGATGAAGATATAGCCAAAATTGGAGCACTTTAGAAGTTATGTTCCTGAAATGCAATTTTAAATGGGCCAGGTAACTACCCGCATTATCTAAAATAAAAGATCATCTCCCTTTTAATTTGCAGTTCAATGATGTGTCAGTTTGCTCATTATATGTTAACAGGGCCTCCGGAGCATTTTGACTATTATGTTGTAAAAACGCGAGAGCAAATAAGAAAGAATCATGTATGTTCGTTAGAAATTTGTAAGTGAATTATCATTGTGTTTAACATTGGCCAATGGGGCTTTGCCTCATTGGTAACCATGCTTGCATGGTTTCGAGGAGACCCGGGTTCGAGTCTCACCAGGGGGTTTTCCACACCTGCCCGTTTGGATGGTGGCGGTTTCCTCCTGGAACGTGCGATGCGATGCGATCTAACCACTAACCGTGCGATGAAAACTAACTTGCCGTTCAAAAAAAAAAAAAAAAAAATTTGTGTTTAACATTGTTATTAATTAGATTAAATTAGTTTGTTATATTATTGCGTAAGCGAAACATGCTATGATAATGAAACTTCTGATTGTTGCATTGAGGTAAGGCGATTTCAATTTAGCCATATCTGATATAATATAGAGGTGGTAAAAAGATTTATTTGAGCAAATCTCGATCTCCAGGAGATCTTTCATCAATCCCCTTAAGTTGATTATGTACCAGTTTGAATATGTATCATTTACTCCAGGATACTGAAAGCATATGTGCATCACTTTGAATATGTATCATTTTTTTTATTATACCTATACCTATTTACATAATTTATAGGCATACATTTCACATTTTAGACCTTTGTATTTATGAAAATTATTTTGTTACACATATGAAATTAATTGTGGAACCGATCATTTAAAAGAAAAAATCTATTCTAAAATAAATTGTAACATAAATCCTAATAATAAGGAATTTTCAAATTAATCAACTTATTGATTTTCAAATTAATGATAACGCCATATCAATCATCATAACTATTTCCACAATTATGGTCAACCCTGGTGATTATATATGTGTAAGGCATTACTCATTTGATTTCAGATTTTTCGGTTACTTTAATGGAGGGTAGCTTCCATGTGCTCACCGTTTTTGGTGAAGCAGAATTCTAAATTTATGTAATGTAAGGTATGGTTCATGATTTGCCCAAATTTTAATAATCCATTTTAATCATGTATTTAAGTATTAACTCTTTATATATATATATATATATATATATATATATATATATATATATATATATATATATATATATATATATATATATATATATATATAGTGGTAGGATTAAGAGGGAAGTAACCATTCGGGGGGAAGCAAAAACTTTTTTTTTTTTTCGTTTTTTGAAAAAACTTTGTTCACGAACATTATAGATGAGATGAAAATATGAACATTTAGTAGAGACACTTTGTGATAAATGTTTTTATTTTGGCGGGAAAACGCTCGAAGAAGTAATATATAACAATTATCGTGTTTTTCGAGCGTATTTTGAGGTTTTAGCTATTGGGGTTTAGATATTAGGGTTTAGATATTAGGGTTTATAGGGTTTAGATATTAGGGTTTAGAAATTTAGGGTTTAGGGTTTAGATTTAGGATTTAGATTAAGTTTTTAACACGAACGGTTTAGGGTTTAAAACACCAAACCCCAAACCCTAAACCCTAAACTCTAAATCGGGCTAAATTTTACTTCACAAAACATGAAAAAAAAAAACGTTCATATTCTTCACGAACAATATTATCTTGAATGTTATTTTTGTCGATCGTTTTTCCGCCTAAATAATAACATTCATCACGAAGTGTCTCTTCTAAATGTTCATATTTTCGTGTGATCTTGATGCCAGAAAAAAAAAAATTCAAAAAAAACGAAAAAAAAAATATGTTTTTTGCTTCCCCCGATTGGTTACTTCCCCATTGATCCTGCCACTATATATATATATATATATATATATATATATATATATATATATATATATATATATATATATATATATATATAATCCGAATGAAACATACAATCTTAGGTTAACATCTATGTTAATTTAGGATTTATAAACGAAGGAGATTTAAGATGAATCATGCATGCTTCGTGAAATGCAAGCAAAAGTTGAGAAGAATATGGGTTTAAGTGAAAGTGAGGTAATTGACGAGAGTAATTCATCATAAGCTGATTTTATGATAACACTTCAAGATTTTAAGTGAATGATTTTTTGTGCATTTTGTATTTGAATATGATGTTCTCATTTTAACAGGGTGATTAACTTTAGTTGCTTATTTAAACACAGTAAGGGTATGCTCAATATACGTTTTTTTTTATGTGGGAAGAAATATCTTAAAATTAGATACAAGAACCTTAATTTATACCTATACACTGCATGTCCCCTTTGCAACTATTTTTAACACATTTGGTTATAGGATGTGAATAGATGGTGTTCGGGTCGTATACAACTTTGTCTCACAGGTAAATTAGTGATTTCTTTTTAAATCATTCTTTCTTACTATCTTGTGACAGACTTAACATGACTTATTATTTACTTTGATCCTTCGTCAGTATAAATTTCTTCATCAGATGGCTCTATTTTACAGGTTAGATAATCAGCATATTAGCACAGTGTTCTTATTTTATGAATCTTTAAAAGAGCGACACAACTTTCATTATATGTGGTAACGATATCTCTCTATTGTTGCAGTTGTGATGATGATGTAAGACCCAAATTATTATTGTACAGCAGTGTAAATATGGTACATAAAGTGTGGATAACAGTGTGTAATTAAACTGGGTCAGAAGCTGTTCAGATCACTTGTGCGCGCCGCGCACTATTAAGGGTGCGCGTTGCGCACTGCTCCTGGGCACAGTTTTCTGCTTTTTAAATTAAAGTTAAATGAGGGGCATTCTTGTCCTTTCACATGAGGCCGGGTTTAGGTCACTTATGGCCAGTTTTGTGGTGGTTGAAACACATTCAACACAACCACCGACACCATCTTCAATTCCACTTCAATTTTAGAGAGAGAAACCCTTTGAGAGAGAGAGAGCTCAAATCAAGGAGGAAGAAGCTTGATTCGGGTTAAAGTTCAAGTATTAAAGTTGTTCATCTAGCCTTTAGCTACGTTTTGATTGTGGTGGTATGTCCTAACTTTGATTTTCTTACTTTAATTTATATAAGGGTTAGGGTTTGGGTAAATGGTGAACATAAAACCCATATTTGGTGATTTTGGGTATTCTTGGGTAAGATTGCGTCATGAAGACTCAATAGTAACTAACCTAGGGTTTCAAAGTGATAATTGAGGTTATTGAGTCTTAATTGGTTAGTTATTTACTAGCACACCTAGATATTAAATGAATGGGTGTTATTTTGGGTTAGTGGATGACCCGAAATGGGTGTGTTGACTTTAAAATGGTCAAATGGGTAACGATTGACCTAGTTGGGAATGATGGGTATGAAATACCCCAATTTTGTGCTAGTTAGTGTTGTTGGACCTTAATCACTAGCTTTTAGTGATTTATGATGGTCTTGACCTTAAATGGACGGTTTTGGTATAAATGGGTCATTTAATGCATTGAAGTCATTAAATGCACATGGGTGAATTGTTGGTATTTAGTCCAACTAGTTTGTGTGTTGATAGAGTACTTAATATATTAGGTACTTTGCTTTGAAGCTTGCGGAAGTATAAAACCGTCACCGAATCGTCAAGGTGAGTGGAGTAATTATGCATGTATGTATATAGTGTATTTATTTGTATGCTATGGTATGAACCACGGAGCAGGTAGTACCATAGTATGTGCAAGTGTGCTATGATGTGAACCACGGAGTCGATAGCATCATGGTACGTGTGTTGTAGTGTGAACCACGGAGCCGGTAGCACTATAAAATGAGGTGTGAACCACGGAGCCGGTAGCACCAAAGTGTGAAATACGGAGCCGGTAGCAATATAAAATGAGTATGACTCGAATGCGTAGCGACGTGAACCACGGAGCCGGTAGCATCATAGCATTATGTATGGTGTGAACCACGGAGCCGGTAGCACCATGACGCGTGTATGGTTAACCATATAGTTTGTGTATGAGTTGTGGTATAGCATAATATATTATTTGGTGAATATGCTATTGGTTATGCTAGTTACGATAATTGGGGGTGATTAGCTTATACTTGGAGTTTGTATGCTAATTGTTATTGCTAGCGATATTGCGGCGTGTGTAAGTGTGTGCAAGTAGGTATATTATATATGTATGTGTACAATTATTGCATTCACTAAGCGTTTTGCTTACCCTCTCGTTGTTTACCTTTTTATAGGCTCCGGCGTGGACAAGGGAAAAGGTATTCGTTTGGACTAGTGATCCCGCTTTGTGTTGATAGGAGATGCTTTTTGGGACGTTTAGCTTTTGAAGTTTGACCAAGATTTGGGTAGTTTAACCCCCAAACACCATGCTCAAAGTGTCGTTTGGAATTTAAACTAATGTGGTCGAAACTTATATTTTGTACGAAACTCGTATTTCGGCATATGTGGGCCCGGTTTCGTAAAACTTGTTTTATTATTGAAACGTGTTAGTTTTACATATTATAATGTGTGGTGAAAAGCGTTTCGTCTAAAAGTGTTGGGAAGTGTGAGATCTTTAAACGAAAATTGGACATTTTGGACAGCGGGCTGCGCGCAGCGCACCCTACTGATAAAAAAAAAAAATTCGCGTATTCAGTTGGATAATGGGTTGGGTTGTTACAAGTGGTATCAGAGCATGGTCTAAGGGATTTAGGCGACTTGAGATAGGTGCCCAGACTTAGACTTTATTGTGTATGCGCTTTATGCGGGACTTGTAGGAGACGGGTCGGACCGGGATTGACTAGTGCTTAGGTTTATGTGAACTAACCTTGAACTAATTGTTTTGTGTGGTAATTGCAATCATCAAGCGAGATAGACGTTGTACTAGCAAGTTAATGCGACGTGCTCGCGTAACAATGACTAGCTACCATTGTTATGGGTTCAAATCGTGTCAAACAAGCGATGTACGACGATTGTTGAGCAATATGGGGCGATAAGGTGTAAATGTATATATGTGTCATGTATTTTCGTTCGTTGTTTAACCTATTTCCGTTTTATAGAATGAAGATGAGAAACGGACATGATACCAATGAAGGAGGTACGAGCGAGGACTCCGAGTTTACGGCCAAGGTTGAGGCCATTTTGAAAAGGCATCACACGGCCTTCCTTGAGGACATTAGGAAGATGTTCTTAAATTCGATTGACGAGCAAGTAGTCAATCTAGTCAAGGAACAAGTGAAGGTAGTTCTTCATGAAGATAATGTTGGAAGGCGAGACTTCTACTATAAGAACTTCAAGGATTCTCAACCTTCCACCTTTGAAGGTGAACGGGACCCACTCAAGAGTGCCCGTTGGATCTCCGATATGGAGGGGGCTTTCCGTACTTGTGAATTCCCTCTCGATAAGAAGACAAGGTACAGGTGTAGTATGTTAAGGGGCGATGCCAAGTTGTGGTGGGACGCGAAAATTCAACTTTATGGTGAAGAGCAATGCATGGAATCCACTTGGGATGAATTCAAGGCGGAATTTTTCAAAGAGTACCGAACTTCGGCCGATCTTACTAGACTTAAGGACGAGTTGCGTGCCTTGAGGCAAGGGTCGATGGATTTGAACACTCTCAAATCCGTTTTCTTGTCAAAGACCCAATTTTGCCCGGAGTATGTCGGGAATGATAAAATGTTGAAGGAAGACTTCTATTGAATTTTGAACGACAACTATCAAGAGAAGATTAGTGTAACCGCGGTGAAAACCTTTGATGAGTTGTTCGATATGGCCAAAGGTTTTGGGGCGCTCGTTTTGAGAAAGAGTGGTTTTACTTTTGGCAAAAGAAAGTTTGAAGCAACTAGTCATTCTAACAAGAAGAGTAAGGGTGCAAGTAAGAGTGTTGGTAGTGTGAAGAAGGGTACGTCCAGGGTTTTGTACCCAAATGTTATAATTGTGGACGACAAGGACACATGGCTCGCGATTGTACAAGCGCAACTTCGACACCAAAGCTCACTTGCTACAATTGTCAAAAGGAAGGGCACCGAAGGACGGAATGTCCCGAGTTGCGGGGTGATCAAGTTAAGAAGTTAGAGAAGGCGACGAGTACGGCTAGGGGTCGAAACTACTTGATGACCAATGATGAAGCCAAACAATCCAACGAAGTTATCTCAGGTACTTTCATGGTTAACTCTAATCCGGAAAGGATACTATTTGATAGCGGTGCTAATTTATCGTTTGTGTCGCCTCGATTTGTGGCTAAGCTTGATAAACCGCTAGCTAAGTTAAGTCATCCGGTAGAAGTTGAAATAGCGGATGGTAAGACGATGCTAGGGGTTGATGTTTGTAATGATTGTGATATTGTGTTTGGTACCGAAACGTTTAAAATTGATCTTATTCCGATGATGTTGGGTGAATTTGATATTGTCATTGGTATCGATTGGCTCGATCGTTATATAGCCGATATTGCATGCCATGAAAAGTCTATTCGTGTGAAGACCCTAATGGGGGAGAGTTAATTATTCATGGCGAGAAACGTAGAAGACTTGTGCCATTATGCACTTATGCACGAGCACGTCGTTTTCTTAGTGGTGGTGGCATAACTTTTCTTGCTTGTAGTTCACCTCTATTACCCAATTGGGTGAAATCCGAGGTGTCATTATCTATTATAGCTCGTAGTTCATCTTCGGTAGATGACTCGTCTATTGAGAATATTGGGTTGGAAGGTTGTGGGATGGTGAATTTCGGGATCGAAGCCCACGACTCGCCACTAACAAATCCAACTATTATTACGAACCAGAAAATTGCCGTCTATTAATTTAATCGCTTTCAATAATTTTTTCGTCGAAATTTAAAGAAAATAAAGAAAATTCTATGTCCTAAAAACTAGAGCGTAAAAATGAAAAAGAAAAAGCATTCCGAAAAATAAGAGTCGAAAAACAAAAAGTCGAAAAATAATAATAAGAAAGTAAAGCGTCGAAATACTTAAAACTAAAAGTAGCAACTAAAGTCTTAAAATTCTAAAGGAACTACGGCAATTACTTAAAAGGCATTAAAATCTGTTAAACTTAAAACGGCGTCGCAAAATTCTAAAGCGCCTAAATCTTAATCTAAAGAAAAAGCACTTAAGGGATTTTACGGCAAAACTTAAAGATCTAGAAATACTACGGCAAAATACTAAGATTAATACTATATATTACGATCGACAAATTACAAATTACGAATTAAACGATAAAAAAAACAAATTATAACTAGAATGATAAAAATACAAATTTTATAAAAATATTATTTTTATATTATATTTTATAAAAGTATTAATCTATATTAATAATAATAATAATAAAACTTAATATTACTAACTATTAATTAAAACTAGAAATATAAACTAAGTAAATAATTAAAACCCTAATTAATAATAATTATAAATTAAAAACCCTAAGCATAATTAATGTGGCGTACTAGGTTTCTGGCGTGTTAGACCAGCTCATGCGAACGCATGAGTATTAGGCACTGCAGCCATGTGATCGCATGGCTTGCAGATTCAGAAATGATGCAGGCCAAAAATTCGCAGGTTCGGTTTCTTTTTTTTTCTTTCTTTTTTTACTTTGATTTTTATTTTCTGATTTTAATTTATAGATAATATAATTTAAATAAAACTTATATTTAAAAAAAATACTTAATAGTTTTTGTAACTTTAAAAAAAAAACTTTTTAATATAAACACTTAAAAATATAGAAATGTATAAATTTATTTTTTTTCTTTTTATATTTTTGTATTTTTATGTTTAAAACTTATTATATTTTTACAAAAATAGCTTAAAAACTAAATTTTTTTATAGCGTTTCGCTTCGGCGTATGTCCCCGGCAGCGGCGCCAAAAAAAACTTGATGTGTCAGCGAAGGCGTACGAAATACTATAATTTTTACTACGAAATACGATACAAATTACACAAGTTTTAACTATTTATTTACAAATGGGATATACCTAAACCTTGCTACAACATTTATAGGCAGTGTACCTAATCGTAGAGTAGTGTAGTTTTTAGTAAGTCAGGTTCGTTCCACAGGGATCCACTTATTGCGTACACTATATATATATATATATATATATATATATATATATATATATATATATATATATATATATATATATATATATATATATATATATATATATATATATATATTAGTAGTATTATTATAAAAGGGGGGTTTTACCGTTTAATGACCGGTTTGTCGATTTTAAGTCCTAATGCAAAATATTAAAAATAAATATAACTTAATTTAAAGCGTAAAGTAAATGACGATAAATAAAAGTACGAAATTTAAAAGTGCGATAATTTAAAGTACGATAAATAAAATGACAGTAAATAAAAGTACGATGAGATATAAAATAAAAGAATTATGCTTATTTAAACTTCCGTAATCATGATGTTTAACGTTTTGATTTTAATTTATTACCATGGGTTAATTGTCCTTTGTCCTGCATTATTTGATATGTCCATCTGGTTTTGTCCATAATAGTCCATCGGTCATAATTATAAAGTGCGAGAGTATTCGCCAAATTAACCTTATACCCGAAGTCAAATATTTCAACTAATTGGGGACTTAAACTGTAACAAGGTCTTAATACTTTATTAATGATTACACCAGGTTATCGACTGCGTGTAATACAAGGTTTTAATACTTTGTTAACAATTACACCAATTACCCTTGAATGTACTCCACCCCTGTTTTAATGAGTCCATTGACTATTAATCCATTCCCTTGTCCGGTCAAATGAACGATTATTAGTATTTATAAATATCTCGCCCATCGTATCCGATCAAGCGTATGTGGCTATTTATAAATACGTCAAATTGTAACCTTTATATTAAATTATCGAGATATCATTTAGTTAATCAAATATAAAGCCCATTAATAGCCCAAAGTCCAATTTTCACAAGTGTCGGTCTTTTTTCCAAACCCCAATTATGATCCAAAGTCCAATAACACCGTCTTAATATTTAGTCCAACATCATGATTACTTCGGCTCAAATAAGCATAATAATAACTTAGTTACGAGACATAATTGAAAAGAGAGAACTTAACTTACAATGATTAATTATCGCGTAGTGTTACACGGACAGAACTTCGACTTCCAAACCCGTAAAATAATCTTTACATTACCCAAACTAACTATTATAAAACTAAACTATATATATATATATATATATATATATATATATATATATATATATATATATATATATATATATATATATATATATATATATATATATATATATATATATATATATATATATTACAGAGGGAGAGTGAATGACATATGGTGTGTGAAACTCGTCCGAAAAATGGCCAATTTATAGACCTGACCAAACTTTTCACTCCATGCGATCGCATGGAAATGCTTCTTCCAGGCCATGCGATCGCATGGCCAGCCTAGATCCAGATATTTTGCTCTAAAAAACGTGGGTTGCTGAGTATTTAATTAATATAATATAATATATATAATTTTATATAATTATATATTATATTCTTGTGCATAGTTGACTTGTAATTTTAGCTCCGTTGTCTCGCGCGTTGATGCGCGGTTTATGTCTCGGTTCCGGATTTTCGAACGTCCTTTCGTACGCGTAGATATCTTGTACTTTGCGTTTTGCAATTTGTAATTTGCACAAAAAATTATTTTCCTTAACTCCCAAAATCCGCGCAAGTCTCTAAATTACTTTTAGTGGCACTTTTGAGTGCACTATGGCTTTAGTGGCACTTTTCAGGCTTTAGTGGCACTTTTTTTTTTACACCCGGAGGGTTAGCTACATCACAACAATATGACAATATATACAACAAAGAGTAAACCGCCCAAGGTTAACCCCTTAACCCGAATACCGAAAACCAAATACCAAAATGAAGATTGGCCGAACTACACGAGCCTTAGTAAGTCCGCATCCACACGAGACTACTATCTTCAATACCACAACAACATCGAGGTTGGCCGAACTACACGAGCCTTAGTGAATCTGAAACCACACGAGATCACTACTTCAATAAGATGACCGAACTACACGAGTCATCGTGAATCCGCATTCACACGTGATCCACTTCTCCAATCACAACTCAATACCAACCCTTCGCCATTGGGGTTATATAATTCACATCACAAGCACATGTGATAACGTACACACGAAATGTACACCTGGTCAAAGGTGGTCAACCAATACGCACAACCTTGCCAATTGGACCTATACGCAAGTCCATCAAATCCACCTATATGTGAAGTGAGCTCTATAACCGAGGACCACTTCACCCGACCCGCACCCATCCTACACATACATATGCACATAGGATATTAACACTCACCTTGTCGCCTTGACGAATGCAACCGAAATAATCCGCAACGCGCCAATTTAAAGTACCTATTCCATTATCACAATATAAACAACATACTTAGAGTGGATTTACAAACCAACTCAAATCGACACTTAGTGCAATTTCGACCCATTGCACTTCCAAGCACCAAACCGCGTCCAAACCAACCAATATTCACTAACACGAGTGAGAATGGTCCTAATACGCCAATTAAACCCGCACACAAGTGTTAAACACTCGTCTTGCCCAAAAATGACACCAAACCCTAATTTTGACCCATTTCAAAATTTGTCAACCAAATACTCCCAAAAGGGTTCCAACACTTCCATAATCACCAAACCTAGTGATTAAACCCATTATCAAAGCCTAATCATGGTCAAAACGTCAACCAACCCAAAACCCACCAAGTGACAAGAATAACTAGTCACCACAAACCCACTTCATCATCTAAAAGGGTTTCACAACTAATCAAGCTCAAACCCTAACTTGAACATCAAATCTAACAAATGAAATTCGGAGTTTGAACTTACCAATACTACCACAATAACTCCAATCCTAATAACTCCAAAAAAACATCATCTAAAGCACCCTACGCGAGTCCACTAGTCCCCATGCTTACCCGAGCCACCGCCTTCATGCAAATCTATAAAAATGTAAACAACGAGAGGGTAAGCTAACGCTTAGTGAGTGAGAATATACTACATACATACATATGCATAAAATGGACATGCCACACAATAAATAACAAATAACGCATACCGGAGCATCCAAGCATAAAGGCAAGCAAAGCTAAGCATACCGTACGATCACTAAGCAACAAGCTAAAAATAACAACAAAGTAAGTCCACCGACGATGATGTGAACAATGCCAAATAAGCTACACCCGGAGGGTTAGCTACATCACAACAATACGACAATATATACAACAAATCGTAAACCACCCAAGGTTAACCCCTTAACCCGAATACCGAAAACCAAATACCAAAATGAAGATTGGCCGAACTACACGAGCCTTAGTAAGTCCGCATCCATACGAGACTACTATCTTCAATACCACAACAACATCGAGGTTGGCCGAACTACACGAGCCTTAGTGAATCCGAAACCACACGAGATCACTACCTCAATAAGATGACCGAACTACACGAGTCATCGTGAATCCGCATTCACACGTGATCCACCTCTCCAATCACAACTCAATACCAACCCTTCGCCATTGGGGTTATATAATTCACATCACAAGCACATGTGATAACGTACACACGAAATGTACACCTCGCCAAAGGTGGTCAACCAATACGCACAACCGTGCCAATTGGACCTATACGCAAGTCCATCAAATCCACCTATATGTGAAGTGAGCTCTATAACCGAGGACCACTTCACCCGACCCGCACCCATCCTACACATACATATGCACATAGGATATTAACACTCACCTTGTCGCCTTGATGAATGCAACCGAAATAATCCGCAACGCGCCAATGGAAAGTACCTATTCCATTATCACAATATAAACAACATACTTGGAGTGGATTTACAAACCAACTCAAATCGACACTTAGTGCAATTTCGACCCATTGCACTTCCAAGCACCAAACCGCGTCCAAATCAACCAATAATCACTAACACGAGTGAGAATGGTCCTAATACGCCAATTAAACCTGAACACAAGTGCTAAACACTCGTCTTGCCCAAAAATGACACCAAACCCTAATTTTGACCCATTTCAAAATTTGTCAACCAAATACTCCCAAAAGGGTTCCAACACTTCCATAATCACCAAACCTAGTGATTAAACCCATTATCAAAGCCTAATCATGGTCAAAACGTCAACCAACCCAAAACCCACCAAGTGACAAGAATAACTAGTCACCACAAACCCACTTCATCATCTAAAAGGGTTTCACAACTAATCAAGCTCAAACCCTAACTTGAACATCAAATCTAACAAATGAAATTCGGAGTTTGAACTTACCAATACTACCACAACGTAGCTAGGAGCGAGATGAACAACTTTAAAACCCGAGCCTTGGTGAGAATCCGACTCCTTCTTCTCCAAATCAAGCTCTCTCTCTAAACCCTTCCTCTCTCTAGATACAAGTGTGTGAGTGAAAAGAGGTGAAATGAGGATAAGATAGCCCATGGATCAGTTTTGTGGCTCATAAAACGACCCTCAAGTGAAAATACCAAAATACCCCTTAATAACTCAATTAAGGGGTCCAACAGAACTGACGGGCCAGCTGTGATAAATTGAGTCGAAAGAACGTATCTCAGTATTGATCACAACTCAAACTATATATATTTTGGAATCAACCTCATCCCTGTATAGCTAACTCCAACATTCACATATAGAGTGTCTATGGTTGTTCCGAAATATATATAGATGTGTCGACATGATAGGTCGAAACATTGTATATGTGTCTATGGTATCTCAAGATTACATAATATACAATACAAGTTAATTAAGTTATGGTTGGAATAGATTTGTTACCAATTTTCACGTAGCTAAAATGAGAAAAATTATCCAATCTTGTTTTACCCATAACTTCTTCATTTTAAATCCGTTTTGAGTGAATCAAATTGCTATGGTTTCATATTGAACTCTATTTTATGAATCTAAACAGAAAAAGTATAGGTTTATAGTCGGAAAAATAAGTTACAAGTCGTTTTTGTAAAGGTAGTCATTTCAGTCGAAAGAACGACGTCTAGATGACCATTTTAGAAAACATACTTCCACTTTGAGCTTAACCATAATTTTTGGATATAGTTTCATGTTCATAATAAAAATCATTTTCTCAGTATAACAACTTTTAAATCAAAGTTTATCATAGTTGTTAATTAACTAATCCAAAACAGCCCGCGGTGTTACTACGACGGCGTAAATTCGGTTTTACGGTGTTTTTCGTGTTTTCAGGTTTTAAATCATTAAGTTAGCATATCATATAGATATAGAACATGTGCTTCGTTGATTTTAAAAGTCAAGTTAGAAGGATAAACTTTTATTTGCGAACAAGTTTAGAATTAACTAAACTATGTTCTAGTGATTACAAGTTTAAACCTTCGAATAAGATAGCTTTATATGTATGAATCGAATGATGTTATGAACATCATTACTACCTCAAGTTCCTTGGATAAACCTACTGGAAATGAGAAAAATAGATCTAGCTTCAAAGGATCCTTGGATGGCTTAAAAGTTCTTGAAGCAGAATCATGACACGAAAACAATTTCAAGTAAGATTTCCACTCGAAATAAGATCGTTATAGTTATAGAAATTGAATTAAAGTTTGAATATGATTATTACCTTGTATTAGAAAGATAACCTACTGTAAGTAACAAAGGTTTCTTGATCTTGGATGATTACTTGGAATGGATTTAGAAAACTTGGAAGTAAACTTGCAATCTTGGAAGTATTCTTGATTTTATGAAACTAGAACTTTTGGAATTTATGAAGAACACTTAGAACTTGAAGATAGAACTTGAAGATAGAACTTGAGAGAGATCAATTAGATGAATAAAATTGAAGAATGAAAGTGTTTGTAGGTGTTTTTGGTCGTTGGTGTATGGATTAGATATAAAGGATATGTAATTTTGTTTTCATGTAAATAAGTCATGAATGATTACTCATATTTTTGTAATTTTATGAGATATTTCATGCTAGTTGCCAAATGATGGTTCCCACATGTGTTAGGTGACTCACATGGGCTGCTAAGAGCTGATCATTGGAGTGTATATACCAATAGTACATACATCTAAAAGCTGTGTATTGTACGAGTACGAATACGAGTGCATACGAGTAGAATTGTTGATGAAACTGAACGAGGATGTAATTGTAAGAATTTTTGTTAAGTAGAAGTATTTTGATAAGTGTATTGAAGTCTTTCAAAAGTGTATAAATACATATTAAAACACTACATGTATATACATTTTAACTGAGTCGTTAAGTCATCGTTAGTCGTTACATGTAAGTGTTGTTTTGAAACCTTTAGGTTAACGATCTTGTTAAATGTTGTTAACCCAATGTTTATAATATCAAATGAGATTTTAAATTATTATATTATCATGATATTATCATGTATGAATATCTCTTAATATGATATATATACATTAAATGTCTTTACAACGATAATCGTTACATATATGTCTCGTTTAAAAATCATTAAGTTAGTAGTCTTGTTTTTACATATGTAGTTCATTGTTAATATACTTAATGATATGTTTACTTATCATAGTATCATGTTAACTATATATATATCCATATATATGTCATCATATAGTTTTTACAAGTTTTAACGTTCGTGAATCACCGGTCAACTTGGATGGTCAATTGTCTATATGAAACATATTTCAATTAATCAAGTCTTAACAAGTTTGATTGCTTAACATGTTGGAAACATTTAATCATGTAAATATCAATCTCAATTAATATATATAAACATGGAAAAGTTCGGGTCACTACAGTACCTACCCGTTAAATAAATTTCGTCCCGAAATTTTAAGATGTTGAAGGTGTTGACGAATCTTCTGGAAATAGATGCGGGTATTTCTTCTTCATCTGATCTTCACGCTCCCAGGTGAACTCGGGTCCTCTACGAGCATTCCATCGAAACTTAACAATTGGTATTTTGTTTTGCTTAAGTCTTTTAACCTCACGATCCATTATTTCGACGGGTTCTTCGATGAATTGAAGTTTTTCGTTGATTTGGATTTCATCTAACGGAATAGTGAGATCTTCTTTAGCAAAACATTTCTTCAAATTCGAGACGTGGAAAGTGTTATGTACAGCCGCGAGTTGTTGAGGTAACTCAAGTCGGTAAGCTACTGGTCCGACACGATCAATAATCTTGAATGGTCCAATATACCTTGGATTTAATTTCCCTCGTTTACCAAATCGAACAACGCCTTTCCAAGGTGCAACTTTAAGCATGACCATCTCGAAATCTCACTGACTCAGGTACAGATGCAGCGCATCTGACCTGGGATGCGACGCATCTGCTGCAGATGCGGCGCATCACTTGCGGATGCGGCGCATCTGAAGGCTGCTGTCCGATTTTTATTTTTCGTTTTTCGTTTAATTCCCGCTATGCTATACATGTCCGATTAACATGAAACTTGGCCAACATACTTATATATGCTTATATTTCATAGAAAAATTGTCGGATACCCGACCCGACCTCGTTGACTTTGACTTTGACTTTGACCAAGTTTGACTTTTAATCAAACTTAACCGAATACTTATGCAATCGTTTCTAATATGCTTTTATACTTGAATCTTGCATGAAACTTGACAATTTGATTCACATGCTACATTAATCGAGTCGTAACGAGCCATAGGACTAATTGAACATCTTTGACCAACCGTGTTTACCGTTATTGATACAACCTACTTGTTTAGGTCAAGACTAGCACTCGTCCTTGCACACGCTACTTTGTTAAGTACTTTATTTACTCGTGCACTCAAGGTGAGATCATAGTCTCACCTTTTCAACAACTTTTACGTTTTAAACTATGGGATGAGAAACATATACGTATCATACTTTTATGCTTTGAACACAAGTACGAAAACAAACATTCCACGTGCGAGTTTGAACAAAAAGCCTCAATTCAATTATCATTAGTTACACTTGCAGGTTGTAAACAAGAACTTATATTATGTGATCACATGGGCTTGACGAGCCTCATTCGGACGGTTCGCTACCGTTAGCGGATGAAATATATTTTCAAGAAAACAGTGTATGTTCTAACACTATTGGTGATGGGGTAACGTTGGTTAAGTCTTGATAATTGGGTGCTCGCGAACAACAACTTTTGGAATGCAAATGATTTAGATAATCAACATATATTAAATCTTGTGGTTCAAATGCACGTTTACTAATACACCTATGATTTCACCAATGTTTTTCGTTGACAGTTTTCTATATGTTTTCTTAGGTCCTTGAACGCTATGTGATACATGCTTCCGCACTCTTTTTGATACTTGCTTGGATGTCGAGTAAACATGCATAGTTGGAGCGTCTTTTGACTACTTTTAAATTGTGTCGCATAGGTTTCATTTGTACGTTAAACTTTGTAATGTAACTAGTCGTTGAACTACTTTTGTAAACTCGAAACACTTTTACATTTGAAATGAATGCGACATATTTTGGTCAAACGTTGTTTTTAAGACTTATGACCACGTAACGGGACCTAAGTAGACGGCGCCGTCAATGACAATTTTGTCGGGTCGCTACAGATGGTATCAGAGCGTTGGTTGTAGGGATTTAGAGTTCATTGGTGTCAACCCCGAGTTATAGGGTACGTTAGTGAGTCTAGACTACAGCAGGCATATAGACTTGAAGTAGGAATTACTTGACTACTTGTGCATAATACTCGAACTCTCCTATCATATCTAACTCTTATTCAATCTTAATCTCGTGTTACTAAATTTAATTGACGCGCCACCTTGACTATATGAAATAATGTTAAATGCACATGTGAATCAGGGTAATATAATTTCCGGGATTATATTATGGTGACTCACATGGACGTTCCGACATTATGACATAAAGAATTTAAGGCGAGTCAAGGATAATTTTTTTCTCTATCCTTATTTTCCATATCACGGTTAGTATTATTAAGAATACTAATCAACGATATTCTTGTGTTTTGAAGGCAAAATGCCTCCTCGCCGTGTGCCATGCAACGAAACACCCGCCCAAGCTCTTCAACGGATGGTAGCCACCGCCGTAGAGGCGGCCATGGCCGGTCACTCTTCCAACAACAACAATAACAACAACCACAACAACAATCAAGGAGCCGGTAACTCAAGCGAAGGGTGCTCCTATAAAAATTTCATGGGGTGCAAACCTCATACTTTTGATGGGACCGGGGGACCGGTTACTCTCACTCGATGGTTCGAACAAACGGAAGCCGTCTTTAGCATAAGCGGTTGCCAGGACCAAGACAAGGTCAAATACTCCTCTCGCACTTTCGCCGGTGTCGCTCTCACTTGGTGGAACACTTATGTACAATCGGTGGGTACCGAGGAAGCTCACGCCCTCTCTTGGGCCGACCTAAGGGAAAAGATGATCACCGAATATTTCCTTCGTGAAGAAACCGGAAAGCTCGAACAAGAGCTAAGAACTTTGAAAGCGGTCGGAAACGATCTCAAGGCCTATATCAACGATTCTCCGAACTTGCCTTGATGTGCCCAAACCTTGTGAACCCCGATGCCCTAAGGGTTGAACTTTACATGAATGGTCTTCCAAAGAGCATCAAACACGGGGTAATGTCATCCAAACCCGCTAATCACCAAGAAGCTTTGAAGATGGCCCACCAATTGATAGAAACGGTGGACGAAATCGTAGTCCCGGCACCTAAGGCCGAGGACAAATCGGGTGGCAACAAAAGAAAGTGGGAACCCTCTCAATCAAACAACTACAACAACAACTTCACCAAAAAGCCTTTCACCTCCGACACCAAGAAAAGTTATGGCGGAAATAAACCTTTTTGCAACAAATGCTACAAGCATCACTTTGGTGAATGTGGCAAGCTAATTTGCCATCGGTGCCAAGGAGTTGGTCATAAGGCCAAAGAATGTAAAAGTATCGCCCCCGTCGCCCGAAAGGGGCCCAATGCACCAAAGACGGGCACTTGTTACGAATGTGGGCAAACGGGCCATTATAGAAATGCATGCCTGAAGAAGAAAGATAACCCCAATACGCGCGGCCGAGCTTTCAACATCAACACCGAGGAAGCCCGAGATGACAATGAATTAGTCACGGGTACGTTTCTTCTCAACAACTCTTATGTTACTTGCTTATTCGATTCGGGTGCCGATAAATGCTTTGTATCTAAGACTTTGACTTGTTCATTTAGCACTCCATCACTTCCACTAGATACCACTTATACCATTGAAGTGGCCAACGGGAAACTATTGAGTGCCGACACATATTACCAGGGGTGTACGTTAAACATTTTGGGTAATGAGTTTGAAATTGACTTGATACCCATGGAACTAGGAAGCTTCGATGTAATAATTGGTATGAATTGGTTAGCCAAAACGAAATCTCACATCCTTTGTGATCTTAACGCAATCCGAATTCCTATCGAGAATGGTGAACCCTTGATTGTTTATGGCGATAAGAGTTGCACCGGACTCAACCTCGTTTCGTGCCTTAAAGTTAGAAAACGACTCCGTAAGGGTTGTTTTACGATCCTTGCCCATGTTAAGAAAGTCGAGTCTGATGAGAAGCATATCGATGATGTGCCAATTGTTAGTGACTTTTCCGATGTATTTCCCGACGAATTACCGGGTCTTCCACCTCATCGGCCAGTTGAATTCCAAATCGATCTTATTCCGGGAGCCGCACCCGTAGCACGTGCACCGTATAGACTTGCTCCATCCGAAATGCAAGAATTGCAAAGTCAAATCCAAGAACTACTTGACCGTGGTTTTATCCAACCTAGCCATTCACCATGGGGCGCTCCGATTTTGTTCGTTAAGAAGAAAGACGGATCCCTACGAATGTGCATTGATTATCGTGAACTAAACAAATTGACGGTTAAGAACCGATATCCTCTTCCTCGTATCGATAACCTCTTTGATCAACTACAAGGGTCTCGTGTATATTCAAAAATCGATCTCCGTTCGGGTTATCATCAACTAAGGGTTAAGGAGGAAGATGTCTCCAAAACCGCTTTCCGGACTCGTTATGGTAGTTATGAATTCCTTGTCATGCCATTTGGTCTCACTAACGCATCAGCGGTGTTCATGGACCTTATGAACCGCGTGTGCAAACCGTATCTCGATAAATTCGTTATTGTGTTCATCGATGACATCTTGGTCTATTCTAAAAGCGAAGAAGAGCACGAACAACATCTCCGACTTGTGCTTGAACTCTTGAGAAAAGAACGACTCTATGCCAAATTCTCCAAGTGTGAATTTTGGTTGAAGGAAGTTCAATTTCTTGATCATGTTGTAAGTGATCAAGGTATTAAAGTCGATCCCACGAAAATCGAAGCCATTAGTAAATGGGAGACTCCCACTACTCCTACTCACATTCGTCAATTTTTGGGTCTCACCGGATACTATTGTAGATTCATCAAGGATTTCTCTTTGGTTGCTCGTCCTTTAACCGTGTTAACTCACAAGGGAAAGAAATTCATTTGGGCGACCGAACAAGAATCCGCATTTCAAATCTTGAAAACGAAGCTAACCACCGCTCCTATCTTGTCACTTCCTGAAGGTAATGATGATTTTGTTGTATATTGCGATGCCTCGAAACATGGTTTTGGGTGTGTATTGATGCAATGAAAGAAAGTCATTGCTTATGCCTCTCGACAATTGAAAATTCATGAACGGAATTATACGACCCATGATCTCGAACTCGGAGCCGTTGTCTTTGCACTTAAAATGTGGAGACACTACCTTTATGGAACCAAGAGTACCATCTTCACCGATCACAAAAGCCTCCAACACATCTTCGATCAATAGCAACTAAATATGAGACAACGAAGGTGGATTGAAACTTTAAATGATTATGATTGCGAGCTTTGTTACCATCCCGGAAAGACAAATGTAGTAGCCGATGCCTTAAGTCGAAAAGAAAGAGCGGTGCCTCTTCGCGTCCGAGCTTTAAACATCACCATCCACACCAATCTCAACAACCAAATTTGTGTAGCCCAAGACGAGGCTCTCAAGGATGAAAACATCTCTCTCGAACACTTGAACATCCTCACCTCTCGATTCGAAGTTAAAGAAATCGGACTCTGATATTTCGCCAGAAGAATTTGGGCACCTAGTTATGGGGATCTACGAAGCCTCATTTTAGACGAAGCCCATAAGTCAATATATTCGATTCACCTCGGTGCCAATAAGATGTACCACGACCTTAAAGAATAATATTGGTGGCCGAACATTAAAAGGGACGTTGCTACTTATGTTGAAAAATGCCTAACTTGCTCCAAAGTTAAAGCCGAACATCAAAGATCGTCCGGGCTACTTCAACAACTCGAAATCCCGTAATGGAAGTGGGAAAGGATAACTATGGATTTTATCACCAAGCTACCAAAGACGGTTGGCGGTTATGATACTATTTGGGTTATTGTTGACCGTCTCACCAAATCCGCGCATTTCCTAGCCATGAAGGAAACCGACAACATGGAGAAACTCGCAGAACTTTACATTAAAGAAGTCATAGCCCGACACGGTGTACCCTTGTCGATTATCTCCGACCGAGAAGGCTGATTTGTTTCTAGATTTTAGCGTACTTTACAAGAAGCGTTGGGAACGCGTTTAGACATGAGCTGAAGCGACCCGTCCTAATCCATCCGGACGAAGTCCATATCGATTATAAATGATTCATAACAGTTGATTACATCGCGAGGTATTTGACCTCTATATGATACATTTTTCAAACATTGCATTCGTTTTTAAAAGATAAATTTTCTTTACATCGAAAATTGACAGGCATGCATACCATTTCATAATATCCAACTATAAATGACCTAATTTGTCATTTACTTAATAATAATCTCTATTGAACTCAACAACTTGAATGCAACGTCTTTTGAAATATGCCATGAATGACTCCAAGTAATATCTCTAAAATGAGCAAATGCACAGCGGAAGATTTCTTTCATACTTGAGAATAAACATGCTTTCAAGTGTCAACCAAAAGGTTGGTGAGTTCATTAGTTTATCATAAACGATCATTTTCATCATTTTAATAGACCACAAGATTTTCATTTCTCATAAATACACATCTCATATCAGGCATTTCGCAAACTGCATAGAGATAAAAATCATTTTTATGGATTGAACACCTGGTAACCGACGTTAACTTTAATGCATAGAATATCCCCAAACAGAACCTCTCGTCTGTATAATAATAATCTCGAAGTACTAAAGCATTCGTACCCCGAATGGGACTTGTCAAGGTCCATAGATCTATCTTTAGGATTCGCGTCAATCAGGAGCCATTTCCCTAAATTCTTAGGTTACCTGACTTGAAGGGCGATATTCGGTTTAATAATCCAACCATAGAATGTAATTTTAAGTACTTGTGTCTATTTCGTAAAAACATTTATAAAAGCAACGCATGTATTCTCAGTCCCAAAAACATATATATAAAAAGGGAGTAATGAAACTCACAATAATGTATTTTGTAGTAAAAATACACATGACCATATTGAACAATGCAGGGTTGGCCTCGGATTCACGAACCTATATCATTTGTATAATTATTAATATACGTAGTTGTAATCGAACAAATATAAATTTATTAATTATATCTTTTTTATATTGATAATATATATATGTTCCTCATATTCATTTTGTATATAAAAATATATTAAATTTTGTTATGTTATGTATATTAAATATATCATTTGTATATTAATAATTAAAAATAGTAGTTATAATAAGACCAAAATAATATTAATAGTGGTAAAATGGTTATAATACATAATATTATTAATAAGGTAGTAATGTTAATGATTCTATTAACAATAATAATAAATAATAATAATGTTATTAATGATAATAAATGTTAATATATTACTTTTAGTGTTAATGATAGTTTTAATAATAATGTCTTACTAATAATAATAATAATAATAATAATAATAATAATAATAATAATAATAATAATAATAATAATAATAATAATCATAGTTGTAACTAGGGTTATGCTAATAATAATATTAAAGGGTAACTAATACTTGTATTAGTAATAATGATAATACTAATAACTAATGTTCGTAATACATAATAATAATAATACTAATAACTATAAATTTAATACTTAATGATAATAACAATAATAATAATCGTGATATTCTTAATAATTAATATTAATAATAATAACATTAGTAATACTTTTAATTTTTGCAACTATGATGTTAATAATAATTACTATATTACTAGTAATAACAATTATAATAATAATCATAATAATAATCATAATAATATCATATCATTAATAATAAAAATAATAACAATAATAACAATAATTAAAATTATAATAATTATAAAGAAAAAGAAAACTACCTTTAAATGTTATCCCAAAAAAAATATGCCCAAAGCCGGGCTCGAACTCGAGACCTCCCGCTCACCCATAAACACCCAAGACCGTGTCTCTAATGCCTTATTTCTGATTTATACTGTAAATCATATGTTTTTATCCCCTATATCTGTTTCCACTTCTATCTTCTTCTTCATTCTTTCCATTCGACTAAAAAAATTTAATCATCCAAATAGAAAATTTAATTTTTGTCTAAGACTTATAAATAATCAGTAACATATATAGTTGGATTCTTAATTAAGTAAAACAAAAAAAAAGAATAAATAAGTATATACCTGCTGCTATACTTCGACGCTGTTAAAAAGAAAAAAAAATTGAACTTGATATTTAACAACATTTTAGCTTAGGGTTTCAACATGAAAAGTTTGTAAATCACTCCACAAAACTTTTAGAATCATCAGTTTGATCAGAAACATAACCACGAACGCGAATTTGTCTCAAGAACAATTGTTGACTTTTTTAAAACTAAACTTTGACTTCAAAATTCAAGATCGATATAAAGATTTGAGAGTTGAGATTTTACAGATAGATTCAAAGAAAGATTTCTAACCTTTCTGCATTTTTAGATTTTGCTAAATGGTTCGAAATCGAAATATGAAGAAATTTATCAAGAACAGAGGTTTCGCTGGAAAAAAAAATAAAGCATATGTTTTCTTAAATAAATTCGCAGAAGTGATTTATTTAAGGCTGTATGAAGGATTGATTCCACGAAAATAATTGAACAAGGTCTTATGGTAGGGTTGAATATGGTCGACCTACACTTCACGGGTGTAAAAGAAATATAGATAAGAAGAAGAGAAAAAGAAAAAAAAAATGATTCTGATTATGATATAAATACGCGTATGTATCTGATTATGTAACATAATTAGTTTGTAATATATATATATATATATATATATATATATATTTGTATTTATATGTATTTATAATTTCTGTATATAATTATATTTCTATATCTGTAATTATATATTAATCTTATTAACTAATAAATATTAAATATAACTATAATATTAATACACTTAATAATAACAATAAAAAAAATTTATAATGATATATTAGTAGTCATAATAATAGTATTCTTAATGAATATAAAAATTATAACAATATTATTAAAAGTAATAATACTAGTTATAATAATACTTATAATGATAGTTATAAATATGATATTATTTATAATAATAATAATATATTGTATTATTTATAATAGTAATGATATCCTAAAACAATATAATGATTTTTAGTGATAATGATAATAAAAATTCTAGAATATTAATAATTATAATGTAACAAATTTCATGTATCAATTTTATATCTATGTATTATCATTTAAATAATATTAATAATACTGATATTAATACTAATACTAATATTTATATTTTAAGGAAAGTATATATAATAACTATATTTTAACTTGGAATTTCAGATATTAATATTACTTTTTATTAGTCATGTAATACCATAATATATAATAACATACTTTGAATATGTAATATTTATATATATAATAGTATACATACAATCAGAAATTCTTGTATCACAATCATATATATATGTATGTATATATATATATCTATATACTATCATTGCTACATATTTAATTTTATTTTAAGTATCAAGTAAGTAATATATTAATTATATATATATTGAAACAAATAATTTCAGAGTATAACATTAAATACATTATTAACATTGTCATATTATGTAATTCCAATCTATTCTCTATATTTAAATAAACAGTTTAAAATAACAAGTTTAAATTTTCTTTCATAATAATTAAATCACATGATAGTTCATTTTTATAATTAATTTATAATATATAATTAATTACATGTATAGTTGTTTATATATTCATTTCTATTCACAATTAAAGGTTCGTGAATCGTCGAAAGCAGTCGAAGGTCAATTGAATATATGAACATCGTTTCAAAATTTTCTAAACTCAACATTACATACTTTACTTATCGCGTTGAAATCATATTAAGATTAAGTTTAAATTTGGTCGAAAATCTCCGGGTCATCACAGTACCTACCCGTTAAAGAAATTTCGTCCCAAAATTTAAGTGAGGTGGTCATGGCTTACAAATAAAAAGTTTTCATGACCAATATAAGTTGATAATTAGAGGTTTATCATCATTGAATAATAATGATAAAATAATTTGATTATTCTAAGAATACGAGTGAAGCTATCACAAAAGAGTGTATTGAAGAAAATAAGATTTTCTTTAGCCTTTGACGTAAACAGGGTTGAATTTAGAAAATGAGTTGCGTCTTAAATTTTGACGTTGTCTTGGTTGAATTTAGAAAATAAGATGCGTCTTATCTTTTGATGTAGTCAGGGTTGAATTCTGAAATTCAAGGGATTTGAAGAAAAATCTTCGAAATCTAAAGGATTTGATTCTTCGACGAGTAAGGAAATTAAGATCTCTATAATTAAATACGGTGATCTGCCTCGATTACTATGTCTGATATTTCTATTATAAATGAACTTCTTCCGTTCCATTATTCTCACCATTCCTATACTTTCTTTCCTATTTCATACATACAAAAGATTGTGAAAATGCTTAATCCCATTCTAATCCTTGATATTTTTCTAATTATCACTTCTGTCATCCTTCTTTTCAATCTTCCACCAAAAAAAAAAATCTGTTTACTTTAACTATTTCCTTCGGGTGATACTATTCTTAAATATACCGTGTCTTTTTATTGCTATTCGTATTAATATGCACTGTTTGTAACCTCCGTGTTGTGATTGGGCTTTATATTTTCTCTTATATTTCGATGCCTCTGCTTCTGTCTTTCTGTAATCATTGCCATCCACAGTTAATACTCTCTCCAATTTACTGTGATTTATACCCCCATTGATATTTTGAAGTTCCATGATTTTGTTTTCTCTTCCCTACTTTAAGTCAAGCGAATAAGGATTCAGTATTCGTAGATATGAATTTCAGAATGAACATAGTTAATGTTCTAAGAAGGAAATTGTAATGACACGATCTTGATTTGTCAAATTACCAGAATCACTGAAAATAGAACTATCAAGAATATACTTTTTTGATATGTTTAGAAATTAAGCAGAATGAAAGAGCTATGTAACATGGCACATGATGATGTTATGATCTGTGAATCATCATGTCCCATTAGAAACTCAACATGACTTACTGTAATATAATCACGTTGATCAAGTGTCATTATATTATACTAACTCATGCATCAGTTCCCAACACTACTTCAAAAACATTCATATTTTAAATTTGAAAGTTTACAGAATATAGAAACTAACAGTTTCTATATGAGGTAATACTGATAGCACGAAGATATTAATGATTTCAGATAAGAATAGTTATAAAAGTATCTTCAGAAATATGGAGGATATTTATGATGAAAGATACGATAATATCTTGGAATTTTAGAATCAAATTGTGATGAAGAAATTCATTCACGATGATTTAGAGAGATTAAGGAGCAAGGTATTCGCTAAAGATTTCAGCAGGCATTGAATCATTTGGATTCTTTGAAGTCAAACTTATTCTTTGTGATTTGTCTACGATTTCCTTCATAGTTTCGCATAATCTGCTTTTCGGTACTAAATTTTCTATTGAGTGTTTCCAATACTATATTCTTTATCATCAAACTTTCGACGGTTAAGGTCGTGTACAGTTTTTGCTGCTGTATTCAGCTTTTTCATAATTTGTGGTATTGATTTGTAGACTGGGTGCTTTTCAGAATTTCAGAATGGAAGATCATAATTCTAAGAGATAAATGTTATATGTTTACATATAACTGTTGATGTAAACATGCTGCGAGATTTCAAAATACTGATTGCTGATTCTCGGTATTTGGTACGGCAATTCTCGTTATCAGATGCAGATGAGTAGATGATAGGATTTCAATGAATATAATAACTTTTCATAAGGTCAAAGATCAATGATGTTGCTGGTAAGTTTACTGCTAATGTGGTGAGATATAAACGGTTTTTCGGTATTGATGACGAAAGGCAACTTTTATATCAGGGTTATAATAAGCTAATCCGAGTGAAAAGTCGAAGTTGACTTACTGGTGCTGTGAAAAAATTTGCTACTTTAATAGGAATTACCAAGTTATTTTTGGTAATAATACTAAAGGAATTAGCACAGATACGTGTTAAACGTTTACTCAGTTTCCGAGAGTTTTTCAGATGCATAACTATATGCATTAATCTTTTCTTCCGTAGATGTAGTGCGGTTGGTTCATCCTCTCGATTGAAGTGTTTTCAAGAATTATGAAATGTTTGAACGCAGATTGGAATCGTCAAGATACAAATGAGGTTTAAGATGAAATCAAGTGGCAAACTTGAAGAATTGTTTAGTTTCATATGTTATAATCAATATTTTAATTCATTTTAATTGTCCAATCTTGGTAGTCCACAGTTAGCAGTCCAGTCACTAACTCAATAATTCATATATAGTTTAATATACAATATTCGAATTAATTAATACGTATCGTGACCCGTATTCGTCTCAGACTCGATCACAACTCAAACTATATATTTTATTGTAGAATCAACCTTAACCCTGTATAGAGAACTCGATCATTACTGCATATAGAGTGTCTATGGTGATTCTAAATAATATATATAGATGCGTCGATATGATATGTCAAAACCTTGTATACGTGTCCCGATATTTAAAGTGCGTAAAATAAATAACAGAAAATAAATGATGATAAATAAAGTGCGTAAAGTAAATAACAGAAATTAAATGACGATAAATAAAATTGCGATAATTAAATTGCGAAAAACAAACTGTGATAAATAAAATGTAATCAGTTAGCTAGGAACAGTTAGCTGGAACAGTTAGCGTGGATTCTTAACAAAATTTATCATAATTAATTTATTTATTTCTAACAAATTTTATTTTGTCCAATGTTTTCTTCATTATGCCACTTGATTTTTGATAAATCAAAATCCAAATATGAAATTGGATGAATATGGTTATTCTAGGGTGAATGGATTTGTATATCGGTGGACGTAAGTAGGATAGTAAACGACTATTGAATCAGCTTCAAAGAATGTACAGTGTAACTTATTAATGTGAAATCTGAATATTTCTCGGGTATTACCTACCCGTTAAAATATTTTCACAATTAACACTTTGTACGAAAGAATTTTTAATTACAATATTTATGAAAACATATATACATATATATTTTCTTCAGACGTAATCATGGATTTAATGAGTCAATGTGATATTAAACTCATCAGATTTACGATTAGAGCTATGGTACATAATCTCTAAAATATTAGAGTTTACATAATCGTCATGTAGAACAAAGATGATTGATGTAGAACGATACATAGATTGATGATTATAATCGATGTATAGAATGAGATGTTGAGGCGTGTGTTATTGATGGTACGGGTGCTGTTACTGATGGTACTGTTGGTGTCGGTGATGTTGTTGAAGCTGGTATGTTTTGCACCATATTTTCCAAGGCTACAACTCGGGCGCGAAACTCATTGACTTCTTATTTTATTCCAGGATGATTGTCGGTCGGAATGAGCGGATGAATAAAGTTTTGAATTTGAGATAGTATATAATCATGGCGAGATATTCGGGTAATGAGGACGAAAATAGTGTTTCGGATTGGTTCGCTGGTGAATGCTTCAGGTTCTTCGCCAAGAGTGCAGGTTGGTGGGTGGAACGTATTGCCTTCTTCTAGTTTCCATCGGTTAAGTCAACTACGAACCCATCAGATGAATTGGGGATAATTGATTGGTTGATTCATTTCGGTGACGCTGATAGGTGAAACTCCATATCGGAATAGCTGTCAGAATCCGAGGAATTTGAACTGGTTGAGGGATTCATCTCGTATGATCAGATGAAGGACTTTTCGATAAAAAAATAGATTATAGGATGTAGATTAGTACTCTGCAATACATAATTTACATATGTATATATAATACTAAAATCCCATAAGTTACGGAAAAATCTACGGAAGCTGTCAGGCAAAGGTAACAATAACAGATACGCTAAGATATGAATTTATCTATACACTGTCTATGCATTAGAGGCAGTAAGACATGTCTAGACTTAGGATGATAAGCAGGTAATTTTTGACACGAAATGATAAGCAAAACTTTTGACATGCAGACACGGTCGAAGTCCAGACTCACTAATGCATTTAGACAACTATCAGTTAGACACACTAATGCAAGACCTGGTTCGCTAAGACCACCGCTCTGATACCAACTGAAGAGACCCGTCCTAATCCATCCGGACGAAGTTCATATCGATTATAAACGATTCATAACGGTTGATTACATCACGAGGTATTTGACCTCTATATGATACATTTTTCAAACATTGCATTCGTTTTTAAAAGATAAACTTTCTTTACATCGAAAATTTACAGGCATGCATACCATTTCATAATATCCAACTATAAATGACCTAATTTGTCATTTACTTAATAATAATCTCTATTGAACTCAACAACTTGAATGCAACTTCTTTTGAAATATGCCATGAATGACTCCAAGTAATATCTCTAAAATGAGCAAATGCACAGTGGAAGATTTCTTTCATACCTGAGAATAAACATGCTTTCAAGTGTCAACCAAAAGGTTGGTGAGTTCATTAGTTTATCATAAACGATCATTTTCATCATTTTAATAGACCACAAGATTTTCATTTCTCATAAATACACATCTCATATCAGGCATTTCGCAAACTGCATAGAGATAAAAATCATTCATATGGATTGAACACCTGGTAACCGACGTTAACTTTAATGCATAGAATATCCCCAAACAGAACCTCTCATCTGTATAATAATAATCTCGAAGTACTAAAGCATTCGTACCCCGAATGGGACTTGTCAAGGTCCATAGATCTATCTTTAGGATTCGCGTCAATCAGGGGCCATTTCCCTAAATTCTTAGGTTACCAGACTTGAAGGGCGATATTCAGTTTAATAATTCAACCATAGAATGTAATTTTAAGTACTTGTGTCTATTTCGTAAAAACATTTATGAAAGCAACGCATGTATTCTCAGTCCCAAAAACATATATATAAAAAGGGAGTAATGAAACTCACAATAATGTATTTTGTAGTAAAAATACACATGACCATATTGAACAATGCAGGGTTGGCCTCGGAATCACGAACCTATATCATTTGTATAATTATTAATATACGTAGTTGTAATCGAACAAATATAAATTTATTAATTATATCTTTTTTATATTGATAATATATATATGTTCCTCATATTCATTTTGTATATAAAAATATATTAAATTTTATTATGTTATGTGTATTAAATATATCATTTGTATATTAATAATTAAAAATAGTAGTTATAATAAGACCAAAATAATATTAATAGTGGTAAAATGGTTATAATACATAATATTATTAATAAGGTAGTAATGTTAATGATTCTATTAACAATAATAATAAATAATAATAATGTTATTAATGATAATAAATGTAAATATATTAATTTTAGTGTTAATGATAGTTTTAATAATAATGTCTTACTAATAATAATAATAATAATAATAATAGTTTTAATATATATATATATATATATATATATATATATATATATATATATATATATATATATATATATATATATTTGTATTTATATGTATTTATAATTTCTGTATATAATTATATTTCTATATCTGTAATTATATATTAATCTTATTAACTAATAAATATTAAATATAACTATAATACTAATACACTTAATAATAACAATAAAAAAAAATTTATAATGATATATTAGTAGTCATAATAATAGTATTCTTAATGAATATAAAAATTATAACAATATTACTAAAAGTAATAATAATAGTTATAATAATACTTATAATGATAGTTATAAATATGATATTATTTATAATAATAATAATATATTGTATTATTTATAATAGTAATGATATCCTAAAACAATATAACGATTTTTAGTGATAATGATAATAAAAATTCTAGAATATTAATAATTATAATGTAACAAATTTCATGTATCAATTTTATATCTATGTATTATCATTTAAATAATATTAATAATACTGATATTAATACTAATATTAATATTTATATTTTAAGGATAGTATATATAATAACTATATTTTAACTTGTAATTTCAAATATTAATATTACTTTTTATTAGTCATGTAATACCATAATACATAATAACATACTTTGAATATTTAATATTTATATATATAATAGTATACATACAATCATATATATATGTATATATATATATATATATATATATATATATATACTATCATTGCTACATATTTAATTTTATTTTAAGTATCAAGTAAGTAATATTTTAGTTATATATATATTGAAACAAATAATTTCAGAGTATAATATTAAATACATTATTAACATTGTCATATTATGTAATTCCAATCTATTCTCTATATTTAAATAAACAGTTTAAAATAATAAGTTTAAATTTTCTTTCATAATAATTAAATCACATGATAGTTCATTTTTATAATTAATTTATAATATATAATTAATTACATGTATAGTTGTTTATATATTCATTTCTATTCACAATTAAAGGTTCGTGAATCGTCGAAAGCAGTCGAAGGTCAATTGAATATATGAACATCGTTTCAAAATTTTCTAGACTCAACATTACATACTTTACTTATCGTGTCGACATCATATTAAGATTAAGTTTAAATTTGGTCGGAAATCTTCGGGTCATCACATGAGCACCGCATACCATCTGCAAACCGACGGACAAAGCGAATGCACAATTCAAACCTTGGAAGACATGCTACGAGCTTGCGTTGTCGACTTTGGAAAAGCTTGGGATAAGCACTTGCCTCTCGCCGAATTCTCCTACAAAAATAGTTATCACGCGAGTATTAAAGCCGCACCTTTTGAAGCGTTATATGGCCGTAAATGTCGTTCTCCTCTTTGTTGGGCTGAATTTGGTGACGCACAAATCACCGGGCCCGAACTCATTCATGAAACAACCGAGAAAATCGTTCAAATCCGAGATAGGCTTAGGACGGCCCGTAGTCGTCAAAAGAGCTATACCGACAAAAGACGCAACGACCTCGAATTTCAAGTCGGTGACCGCATAATGTTAAAAGTCGCACCTTGGAAAGGTGTAATTCGTTTCGGAAAATGTGGGAAACTAAATCCGCGATATATTGGTCCTTTCGAAATCTTGGAGCGTGTTGGAACCGTTGCTTATCGTTTAGATCTTCCGCCTCAATTGAGCTCCGTTCATCCTACATTCCATGTATCAAACTTTAAGAAATGTCTTGCCGAACCCGATGTCGTCATCCCTCTCGAGGAGTTAACTATTGATGAGAAACTTCATTTTGTGGAGGAACCGGTTGAAATTGTGGACACCTCCGTCAAGGCACTAAAACAAAGCCGAATTCCGATTGTTAAGGTCCGTTGGAACGCCAAGAGAGGACCCGAGTTTACTTGGGAAAGGCAAGATCAAATGCAAAGGAAATACCCTCATCTATTCCCGGTTCTGGAAATGCAAGATTCCGAGGAAGAAATAACGACTACTACGCCTACTTAAATTTCGGGACGAAATTTCTTTTAAGGAGTAGGTAATGTAACATCCCACCTTTTTCCGTTACTTTCCGTTTAACTATTTTAAGGTCCGTTATATATTTATAACATCTTCCGTGATACGCGTTTTAAAATATTCGTTTAGGTAATTCACGCACCCGAATGAAATTAGAGGGACTAAACTTGCCAAGAGGCCAAAGATTTGACTAGGTCAACTAGTCAAACCTTCAACCTCCTCCTCTCATTTCATCATCTTCATCTTTACTACTTCCTTCTTTTTCTCTCAACACCCCAAACAAAGAATCACCATCTATTTCAAATCGAGCAAGTAACAATCCAAACAAATTACATATTCGGAATCCCTGTAACTTCCTCTTCGATTCCATACTGATTTTATTACATTTGGGTAACTTTCTAAAATCACTAGATTTGGTGTTCTTGATGTTTTTAACTTATAAAGTTGTTAATTAGTGTCTATGGCTAAAGTCTAATGTTGTTTTAGTGTAACTAGCATGAACATGAAAAGTGTGTTTGATTTTGAGTTTTGAATGATTTAATGTTGTTGTTATGATAAAGTGCAAGTATTAAATATGTTCCTAGCATCATTAGCTACAATTTGATGTGTAGGTTGCTTTATAAAACTTCACAAACTTGATTATTGATTTTGGTGAATTCAAGTTAGGGTTAATGAACTTGAAATGAACTTTTGATACTTTGAATGACACGAGATGTTATTAGTAAGTGTTTAGTTGTATTGTATGTTTAATTATCTTCGAAACGGCATGTCATTCATGTAAATTGGTTGCTCGAATCATTGAGTTGCATTTATGAACTTGAGTGCATTAAATGATGAGCATTGAATGTGAATTGGGTTATTGCAAGTATTGAATTGTTTGTTGAAATGTGTTTAGTTGTGTTCCTTGCCAAATTACCTTTCCAACGATATAAGATACATGTTTTAAATGTTTACGGATCATAAATTGCGTTAAATTGAAGTTTGGTTCGAGACTTATAGGTTTTTAAAGCAGTCTCACTGACTCAGGTACAGATGCGGCGCATCTGACCTGGGATGCAGCGCATCTGCTGCAGATGCGGTGCATCACTTGCAGATGCGGCGCATCTGAAGGCTGCTGTCCGATTTTTATTATTCATTTTTCGTTTAATTCCCGCTATGCTATACATGTCCGATTAACATGAAACTTGGCCAACATACTTATATATGCTTATCTTTCATAGAAAAATTGTCGGATACCCGACCCGACCCCGTTGACTTTGAATTTGACTTTGACCAAGTTTGACCAAGTTTGAATTTTAATCAAACTTAACCGAATACTTATGCAATCGTTTCTAACATGCTTTTATACTTGAATCTTGCATGAAACTTGACAATTTGATTCACATGCTACATTAATCGAGTCGTAACGAGCCATAGGACTAATTGAACATCTTTGACCAACCCTGTTTACCGTTATTGATACAACCTACTTGTTTAGGTCAAGACTAGCACTCGTCCTTGCACACGTTACTTTGTGAAGTACTTTATTTACTCGTGCACTCAAGGTGAGATCATAGTCCCACCTTTTCAACAACTTTTACGTTTTAAACTATGGGATGAGAAACATATACGTATCATACTTTTATGCTTTGAACACAAGTATGAAAACAAACATTCCACGTGCGAGTTTGAACAAAAAGCCTCAATTCAATTATCATTAGTTACACTTGCAGGGTGTAAACGAGAACTTATATTATGTGATCACATGGGCTTGACGAGCCTCATTCGGACGGTTCGCTACCGTTAGCGGATGAAATATATTTTTGAGAAAACAGTGTATGTTCTAACACTATTGGTGATGGGGTAACGTTCGTTAAGCCTTGATAATTGGGTGCTCGCGAACAACAACTTTTGGAATGCAAATGATTTAGATAATCAACTTATATTAAATCTTGTGGTTCAAATGCACGTTTACTAATACACCTATGATTTCACCAACGTTTTTCGTTGATAGTTTTCTATATGTTTTCTTAGGTCCTTGAACGCTATGTGATACATGCTTCCGCACTCTTTTTGATACTTGCTTGGATGTCGAGTATACATGCATAGTTGGAGCGTCTTTTGACTACTTTTAAATTGTGTCGCATAGGTTTCATTTGTACGTTAAACTTTGTAATGTAATTAGTCGTTGAACTACTTTTGTAAACTCGAAACACTTTTATATTTGAAATGAATGCGACATATTTTGCTCAAACGTTGTTTTAAAGACTTATAACCACGTAACGAGACCTAAGTAGACGGCGCCGTCAATGACGATTTTGTCGGGTCGCTACATTTACAACACAAAATATGTTTGAAATCGCTCATATAAACTTTTGACATCATCAGTTAAACTTAAATTATAACAGAAATTCTGAATTTTATCGATGAACAACCTGTTGACTTTTAATATCAAAATTTTGACTCTTTAAATTCGAAATCGTTAAAAAGAATTAGAAGCTGGAATTTTCCAAATATTTTGACTAGAGGATTACTAATCTAACTGCATTATTAGATTTTTAAATTCGATTTGGATTTAATCTATTGTTCATCACGGTTAGGAGGACTAAGAACTCCAAATCGAATCTTGAATTTAACACTATTATAGATTATACTTTCAACATAAATTACGTCATAAATCATTTATAGAAGCTTTCTGAACCATCACTTGATCCATAAACATCAATATGAGTTCGAATATGTCCATGGTTATTCAATATGTCCATCTAGTTTTTGTCCATAACAGTCCATCAGTCATAAATATAAAGTGCGAGTGTCCTCGTCAAATTATCCTTATATCCGAAGTCAAATATTCCAACTAATTGGGGACTTAAACTATAATTACACCAATTTTCCTTGTATATAATTCACCCCTGTTTTAATAAGTCCATTGACTATTAATCCTTTCCCGTGTCAGGTTAAATGAACGATTATTAGTACTTATAAATATCCCGCCCATCGTGTCCGATCGAGTGTATATGGTTATTTATAGGTACGTCCAATTGTAAATCTTTATATTAAATTAACGAACTATCATTCAATTAAACAAATATAAAGCCCATTAATAACCCATAGTCTAATTTCCACAAGTGTCGTTCTTTTGTTCAAACCCCAATTATGGTACAAAGCCCAATTACCCCATCTTTAATATTTAGCCCAACATCATGATTACTTCGATTTAAATAAGCATAATAATAACTTAGTTACAAGACATTAATTTAAAAAGGAGAACATAACTTACATTGAGTATTTATTGCGTAGCTTTACACAGACAGAACTTCGACTTAAAAACCCGTAAAATAAACGTTACGCTACCCAAACTTGTAGAAATGTAACCACTAAATTAACCTACTCCTACTCCTAAAACTAAATTACATAAAATAAAAATTAAAAACAGAATTTGAAAATATAAAAGAGTGTGTTTGAAGCTCGAGCACAGGCCTGGTATTTATAGCATTTTGGCCTGCTACAGTAACTCATACGATCGCATGGGTTTTATGCCTATTTCCCATGCGATCGCATGGCCGCCAGATCCTGCTCACATATTTTTTGTACACTAGCTTGTTGACATATTTAATAAATATATATAATATATATATATAATTTTATGTAATTATATATATATTATATTATATTCTTGTGCATAGTTGACTAGTAATTTTGGCTCCGATGTTTCGTACATTTACGCCCGGTTTATGTCTCGGTTCCGATTTCTCGAATGTCTTTTCGTACAATTTAATATCGTGCAATTTGCGTTCTGCGACTTGCGTTCTTGTTAATCTTTAGACGTTTTTCTTCGGTAAATTAAACCACTTGGAGTGTAACTTGTATGTTTGAGCATTTTGGACATTTTCGCCTTTTAAATCTTCGTTTTCGAGCGATCTTCGTCTTTCGTCTTCACACTTATTTATTTTAAACAATTACAACTAAAAATAAGGAAATTACAATTAAAAACATTACATTTTGGAATGATATTGCGACTAAATATATGTTCTTTTGGAGCAATATCAATAACAGCTCATTCGCCTGTATCTGTTTTTTTATATATATAATATATTTAATATTATTATTTAATAAATACATTAATAATAATACTGTTAATAATAACAAAAAAATATATACTAAAATTAATAATAAAAATAATAATGATATCAATGAAAATAATACTTAATACTAATGATAATACTAATAAAAATGATAATAATATTAATAATCAAAATAATACTAATAATAGTAGTAATGATAAATATAAATAATGATAATAATAATTTTAAATAAAATGAAATTTTTTATTGATAATAGTAAGAATAATAATAATAATTTTAATTTTTCTACTAATCATAATAACAATGATACTAATAGTGAAATAATTATATTGATAATAATGTATCAATTTTCATATCTATGTGTCATAAATAATAATATTAATAATACTGATATTTATATTAGTATTAGTATTTATTTTAATAATAATGAAAGTGAAATTAACACTATTAATAAAACAACTACATTTTAACTTGTAGTTAATTTAATGTATTAATAATATTTATAGTATATATTATATAATTGAATATTTAATACTTATACTTTTTAATATATTACAATTTACATATAATCAATAATTATGTATAGAAATCATATATATTCACACTACTATATATATAATTATGTTTTTAAATATCATGTTTTATTATGTACTAACTATATCTGATATACAAATAAACTCAAAGTATACATTTAATACTTTGTTACGTTGACAACTTATGCTCGAAATCATCCATATTCGATATACTCTCTATATTAAATTAAACAGTTTTAAATAACAAGTTTTAATTATCCTAAGTTATCTTTCATAATAACTAAATCACATAATAGTTCATTAATATATTTAATTTATAATATGTAAGTATTTACATATATAATTATTTATATGTACATTTCAATTTTCAATTAAGGGTTCGTGAATCGTTGGGATTAGTCAAAGGGTAAACTGAATCCACATAAATAGTTCAGAAATTTTGAGACTCAACATTACAGACTTTGCTTATCGTGTCGAACTTATATAAAGATTAAGTTTAAATTTGGTCGAAAATTTCCGGGTCGTCACAATACCTACCCGTTAAAGAAATTTCGTCCCGAAATTTGAGTGAGGTGGTCATGGCTAACAATAAAAATGTTTTCATGACGAATATGAGCTGATAATTAGAGTTTTATCGTTATTGATTAATATAGATAAAACGATTCGATTATTCGAAGAGTACGAATGAAGCTATCACAAAAGAGTGAAATGAAAAAATAAAGATTTATCATAACTTTTGACGTAGCCACGTTTGAATTTAGGAAATAAGGTTCGTTTTAACTTTTGACGTTGTCTCAATTGAATTCCGTAATTCAAGGGATTTAAAAGAAAATCTTCGAAATCTAAAAGATTTGATTCTTCGGCGAATAAGGAAATTAAGATCTCTGTAATTAAATACGGTGATATGCCTCGATTACTCTGTCTGATATTCCCATTATAAGTTACTTTTTCCGTTCCATTATTTTCACCATTCCTATACTTTCTTTCTTTGTTTATACATCCAAAAGATTGTGAAAAATGCTTAATCCCGTTCTAATCCTTGATATTTTCCTAATTATCATTTCTGTCATCCTTCTTTTCAATCTTTCTCCAGAAAAATCTGTTTACTTCTATTATTACCTTGGGGTGATACTATTCTTAATTATACCGTGTCTTTATATTGCTATTCGTATTAATATCCACGGTTTGTAATCTTCGTGTTGTTATTGGGCTTTATATTTTCTCTTATATTTTGAAGTTCTTTGCCTTTTTATTATGATGACCCGGGAAATTCCGACCAAATTTAAACTTAACCTTTATATAGTTTCGACACGATAAGCAAAGTCTATTAAACAGAGTCTCAAAATTTTGGAACTATTTTTTTAAGAATGCATTTGACCTTAGACTATTCCTGACGATTCACGAACATTTGTTTGTAAATAAATATGTAAATATATAATTAAATAAATGTATACTTATGTAAATGTAAGTATTGGAAATGATAAAATATTATTAACTCATTAAAAAAAATTAAATATGTAAAATATTATACAAAGTAAATTGTTACTAGAATAAATCTATGTATAGGTATATATGACTCCTATAATAATTATCATCATATGTAAATTAGAATATATATAAAAACTATAAATATTTTACATCAAAATTATTTTAACTGAATATAACATATTAAATAAATATATATCTAATAATTATAAAACAATTATATTAATATACAAACACATATATATTATAATTTTTATCAAAATGAATAAATAATAGTCAAAATATGATATATATGGTACAACTATAATATATACTATTATTATGTTAAATGTAATTACACATTCCAAATATGATTGTTATAGTAGCATTATTATTATTACTTTCATTAATATTAATATTAATATTAATATCTGTATCATTAATATTATTATTTTTAATACAAATTATATATATATAAATTGGTATGAATAAGTTGATATATATAATTTGATGTATTATAATTATTATCAATGTTATTATTATTAATAATAGTATAATTGGTATTATTGTTATTAATTATAACTATATTATATATCTATGGTAATTGTTATTATTATCATTATCCTTACAATCATATTATTATAAATTGGTATGTATAATATTAAGAGCATTATTATTATTGTTATATTTACTAATAATATTAATAATAATCCATAAAATAAATATATAAATATAAGAACTATACATATATAGAAATATATAAATACAAATAGATATATATATACAAATATGTATTAGGAAACCTGTATTATTATTCAATTTTTATTTCTATTATTATTATTATTATTATTATTATTAATATATTAAAAATCAATAAACTGTACATAATTTGTTACCCACAGCTATCATCACTGTACAAGAATTTTGTTCGTGTCGGGTTTTGTTATACGTCTGTTTCAATCTCATTAGCAAACAAGGATTCATTCATCATATAATGATCTAACTGATCACCTTGAATGAAAAAAAAAAAAAAAATTAAAACCGTACCCTCTGTTATGAACTCAACTTGGCATAATTCAAATTCAAAGCAATCCTCATAATCTAATAATGCAGAAGCGCTAGGAATCACATATATAAACTATCTGTAAGTTTTCAAACATCAATTCGTTATATTCATTTCGAATTTTGAAGTCAAACATTTAAATTAAAAAGTCAAATATTTTGTTCATGGAGAAATTCGAAGTTCTTTTAATGTTTCAGGTTCAATTGAGAATTCAAAAAGTTTCCAGTAATCATTTACAGTATATTTCATGTTGTAATTATAACCTAAAATTACCTAAAACTTAAAATCCAATTTAGAGTTTATAATGTTCTTGGTTCAATTATTCAAAAATTAGAGTTTGAATTCAATTACAAAAAGTAATAATGTAGTGTTGTTAGGAATCATACACTTAAACTTTCTGTAAAATTTTAAGTTCCAATTCCTCAAAACCAATTCGAATTTCGTAGTCAAAGTTTTCAAATTAAAAAGTCAAATTTTGTTCATTAATCAAATTCGTGTTATCCGTTTTGATTCAAGTGAAATTAATGATTTGGAATGTTTCTATTATTGTTTTCTGACCTATTTCGTGTTACAACTTTTATCTATAACGTTACCAGTTGAGAAATCAATTTTTTTTTAAAAAAAGGGAAGCAGCGATGGCCAGAAGCTATTCGTGGGCTTTTTTTTTTAATTTTTTTTTCTTTTCCAATCCAATTTAACTCAAATGAAAATTCCTATGTTAGTTATTAAATTATAAAACTAATTAAGTGATTAATTTTTACTGGGATGGGATCTTTGGTCGAATTAATTAAGAAGAAGAAGAAGAAGAGAAACATGATCTAATACGGGTTATAATAAAAGGTAATGGGTTAATCTCAGGAAAAATGAAAATGGCTGAGTGGTTTATTGTGTGTGTCGAGATAGCGGGAGGTTGCAAGTTCGAATCCAGGCAGGAGCGTGGTATTTTTTTTAGAGCCTAATTCTTGAAGGTAGCCATTTATAATTATCATTATTATTATTATTATTGTTGTTGTTATTATTATTATTATTATTATTATTATTATTATTATTATTATTATTATTATTATTATTATTATTATTATTAGATATTAGTAATACTACTAGTATTATAATTATTAAAAGAATTATAATTGGTATTGTTAACATGATTATAAGTATTATTATTATTATTAGTAATTATTGTTATTGCTAATATTATGTTAATATCAATAATATGACTATTATCATTACCATTCTTAATTATTATTATGTAGTACCATTAAATATTATTAGTTATCATTATTATTATTATGATTATAGTTATAAATAAGAATATTGTTATTATTATCATGGTTATTATCATATTTGTTTTAACAACTAATATATGTATTATCATGAGAATATAAATACTATGATTAAAATTAGTATTAGTAACACTTTTAGTATTATTATTATTAGTGACATATGTACTATTATAAATATTATCATTATTATTATTAAAATAGTTATTAGTATTATTATTATTATTAAACTTATTATCATTATTATCATTCTTATTAAAATTATTACTTTGTTATCATAAAAAAAAAACTATCAATATTATTATAAATAGATACTTTTATATATATAAATACATTACGCTACACTTTTATTATTAAAAAGATATTAGTTAAATCATATCAATTATTATATAAAAATATATACTAAACCTTAATATACAGTTTTTATTACTAAGAAGTAATAGTTATATAAATCATATAAACTATATATATATTAAAATAACATATAGTATAACAAGTATATTATTAATAACAAGATATATAATTGCTCAATTACGAATATACGTTTTAATATATATATATATATATATATATATATATATATATATATATATATATATATATATATATATATATATACAAATGATATAGGTTCGTGAATCCGAGGCCAACCCTGCATTGTAGATGTCGTCTTATGTATTTTTACTACAAAATACATTAGGTGATTTTCATTTGATCCCTTTTACTCTTTACATTTTTGGGGCTGAGAATACATGCAAATGTTTTATTAACTGTTTTACAATAATTATATGCGTGAGTTTCATTTACTCCCTTTTTACTCATTACATTTTTGGGCTGAGAATACATGCACTGCTTTTATAACTGTTTTACGAAATGGACACAAGTAATCGAAACTACATTCTATGATTGAATTATCGAATCGAATATGCCCCTTTTTATTAAGTCTGGTAATCTAAGAATTAGGGAACAGACACCCTAATTGACGCGAACTCTAAAGATAGATCTATCGGGCCCAACAAGCCCCATCCAAAGTACCGGATGCTTTAGTACTTCGAAATTTATATCATGTCCGATGGAGGATCCCGGAATGATGGGGATATTCTTATATACATATTGTGAATGTCGGTTACCAGGTGTTCAATCCATATGAATGATATTTTTGTCTCTATGCATGGGACGTATATTTATGAGAAATGGAAATGAAATCTTGTGGCCTATTAAAATGATGAAAATGATTATTTATGTTAAACTAATGAACTCACCAACCTTTTGGTTGACACTTGAAAGCATGTTTATTCTCAGGTACGAAAGAAATCTTCCGCTGTGCATTTGCCCATATTAGAGATATTACTTGGAGTCATTCATGTCATATTTCAAAAGACGTTGTATTCAAGTCGTCGAGTTCATCAAGATCATTATTAAATCAATTATATTTGGATATATTATGAAATGCTATGCATGCTTGTCAACTGTCGATGTAACGAAAATTTGTCTTTTAAAAACGAATGCAATGTTTGTCAAATGTATCATATAGAGGTCAATTACCTCGCGATGTAATCAACTGTTGTGAATCGTTTGTAATCGATATGGACTTCGTCCGGATGGATTAGGACGGGACCTTTCATTTATTATCTTCTTGACCTCTAGCAAAGCGAGTAACGGTCCAGAATTCGTAAGTATGGAATTTCGAATAGACTTAATGTTCCAAACAAGAGAGAAGGTAATCGCATGATTTGATTTGTCAAATTACCAGAATTACTGAGAATAGAACTATCAAGAATATACTTTCTTGATATGTTCAGAAGTTAAACAGAATGAAAGAGTTAGGTGACATGGCACGTGATGACGTTATGATCTGTGAATCATCACGTTCCATTAGAAACTCAGCATGACTTACTGTAATATAATCACGTTGATCAAGTGTCATTATATTATACTAACTCATGCATCAATTTCCAACACTACTTCAAAATCATTCATAATTCAAACTCGAATTTTAAAGAAATTTAGAAACTAAAGTAGTTTCCTTTATGATGTAATATAGATAGCACGAAGAGATAAATATTTTCGGACGAGGATATTTATGAAAATATCTTCAGAAATATCGAAGATATTTATGATGATATTTTGGAATTTCTAAGTTCGATTGTTGATGATGAAAGATTTTCCGCAAGATTTTAACATGAGTAAGGAGCAAGATATTCGTTGAAGGTTTCATCGGATCCAGAATTACCTGGAATCTTTGAATATATGGTATGGTCCTTGTATTTGGCCTTGGTCTCCTTCATGGTTTGCTCAATATGTTTTTCAGTACTAAATTTTCTATCGAGTGTTCCTAACACTCCCTTCTTTATCATCAAACTTTTGGCCGTTTAGATCATCTACAATTTTTTTGTTTCCTCTGCATTTAATGCTACGATATCTGAATCATCGGTTATCAATTCGAGGTGGTTTCAGGAGGATTGTGTTTTTAGATGATAAAACGCTGATGGTAATATGGTGGAATATAAAAGGTTTCCCGGTAACAATAAAAGAGCATAGATGTATATTAAGGTGTTAATAAGGTTGTTTCGAACGAAAAGTCGAAGTTGACTTGCTGGAGCTATGACAAAATTTGCTACTATGAAAGGAATTACCAAGTGATAATGCTAAAAACGAACATATATTTCATAGCATTATTCCTCAAGAAAGACAAGCTTTTAGTTGCAATTTTTCTATTTACAAGTAATATTTGTTTAAATAATAAAAGGTGAATACAAAAGACAGATTCGACGAATTGAAGACGCAAACGACCAAAAAGCTCAAAAGTACAAAATACAATCAAAGAGGTTCCAATTATTGATAAGAAACGTCTCAGAATTACAAGAGTACAAGATTCAAAACGCAAAGTACAAGATATTAAATTGTACGCAAGGACGTTCAAAAATCCGGAACCAGGACCAGAGTCAACTCTCAACGCTCGACGCAACGGACTAAAAATTACAAGTCAACTATGCACATAAATATAATATAATATTTAAATAATTCTTATAATTATTTATATATTATATAATATATTATAAACCGTCGGCAAATTAAAAGACAAACTTGTGTGAGCTGGTTTACAAACTCCGCGAGTTGCGGAGTTTGTAGTGAAAAAATTACGCGAGTCGCGGAGACTCCCTGGACCCCCTATAAAAGCCAGCGCAATTCGACGAGTAAAAATATCCAAAAATCTCTCTCTCTCTCTCTCAATATATACGTAAATATATATATATATATTTTAATTTTAATTTTAATTTTAATTTTAAATCCTAATAATAAGGGTATGTTAGCGAATATTGTAAGGGTGTAAGTCGAAATTCTGTCCGTGTAACGCTACGCTATTTTTAATCATTGTAAGTTATGTTTATATTATTTTCATTAATGTCTCGTAGCTAAGTTATTATTATGCTTATTTAATACCGAAGTAATTATGATGTTGGGCTAAAAATATTAAAATTGGGTAATTGGGCTTTGTACCATAATTGGGGTTTGGATAAAAGAACTACACTTGTGGAAATTAGACTATGGGCTATTAATGGGTTTTATATTAACTAAACAATACCTTGTTAATTTAATATACAAACTTATAATTTGACGTATTTATATATAACCACATACGCTTGACTGGGTACGGTGGGCGGGATATCTATAAATACCAATAATTATTCATTTTACCGGACACGGAACTGGATTAATAGTTAATAGACTTGTTGAAACAGGGGTGAATTACATTCAAGGGTAATTGGTGTAATTGTTAACAAAGTAGTAAAACCTTGGTTTACACGCAGTCGATAACCTGGTGTATTCATTAAACAAAGTATTAAAACCTTGTTACAATTCGAATCCCCAATTAGTTGGAATATTTGACTTCGGGAATAAGAATAATTTGACGAAGGCTTTCGCTCTTTATATTTATGACTGATGGACTATTATGGACAAATCCGTATGGACATATTAAATAATCCAGGACAAAGAACAATTAACCCAAGGGCATAAAACTAAAATCAACACGTCAAACATCATGATTACAGAAGTTTAAATAAGCATAATTCTTTTATTTCATATTTAATTTCCTTTATTTTATATTTAATTGCACTTCTAATTATCGTACTTTTATTTATTGTTATTGTATTTAATTGCACTTTTAATTATCGTACTTTTTAATTATCGCAATTTTATTTTATCGTTATTTACTTTACGCTTTAAATTAAGTGTTGTATTTATTTTTAATATTTTACATTAGGTTTTAACTGCGACTAAAGTTTTAAAAATCGACAAACTGGTCATTAAACGGTAAAAACCCCCCTTTATAATAACAATATTACTTATATATATATTTGTATTTTTATAAAATAAAACTAATATAGCGTTAAGCTTTGTTAAAAGATTCCCTGTGAAACGAACAGGACTTACTAAAAACTACACTACTGTACGATTAGGTACACTGCCTATAAGTGTTGTAGCAAGGTTTAAGTATATACATTCTATAAATAAATAAATATCTTGTGTAAAATTGTATCGTATTTAATAGTATTTCCTAGTAAAATTTAATAGTATTTTATAGCCCTTAGCGAAAACATCAAGTATTTTTGGCGCCGCTGCCGGGGAACTTAAAATCTAGCTTAAACGCCGGAAGCGCAACGCTAATATATAAAAAAAAAGATTTTTATTTTTAGTTTACTTTTATAAAAATATGTTTTTGTAAAAATACGTTTTAAATATTCAAAAACATAAAAAAGAAAAACAAAAATATAAATATTTTTAAGAGTTTGTGAAGTATTTAAGTTTTATAAAGTTTCTTTATTTTTATTTTTATAAGTTTTATTTAAATATTTTGTGTTTATTTAAAACATAAAAAATTTTAAAACCAAAAAATAATAATAATAATATTAACTTATTTTTAAGATTTTTATTTTTAATAAGTATTTTTATTTTAAGTTTTTGAAATATATTTTATATAAATTATATATCTATTATTTTATCAAATTATTATAAAAAAAACGAACTGGGCCAGATTAAAATCGAAGCCCAAAGCATATTTTAATTATAAAACGAAACTGGGCCGAACTGTTTCAGCCCAATCGGAGCCCAGTATTATCAAACCCCTCGACTTGTGGAGTTTTCCAGCTGGGAGTACCGCGACTCGCGGAGTTCTCTCTGGCAGGCCACACAGAAACCCTAACAGCATTAATTACGGGATAATTATTATTATTATTAATTTTAAACCCTAATTAGGGTATTATTATTATAATATTTAGTTTTAATTAGTTTATTTTGTTTTATTTAGTTTAATTAATTTATAAAATTAATACTTTTATTAAATAAATAATATAAAAATAATATTTTTTATTAAAATTGTACTTTTTACAAATTTTAATATATTTTTATATTTTGTATATTTTAATTTGTTTTAGCGTAATAATTTATATTTTTCGCTCGTATTTAGTTTTAAATATAGTTTTTGCCATAGTTATTTTTATTTCTAGATTTTTAGGCTTTGCCGTAAAATCCCTTAAGTGCTTTTTCTTTAGACTAAGATTTAGGTGCTTTAGAATTTTGCGACGCCTTTTTAAGTTTTAGTTCATTTTTAAGAAATTGCCATTTGGGATATAGTTTTACTTGTAACCTTTAATATTTTTAGACGCAACTTTTAGTTTTTAGTTTTTAGTTCCTTTTTAAGTTTCAACGCGCTACTTTATTATTTTTATTTTTCGACGCCTTTTACCTATGTATCAATTATCACTCCAATTAGTAATCTCAATTTGCAATTTTAATTTTAAGTTAGTGATAGTAATAAGGTTGGGTTAGTCGAGTGTTTTTAAAATTTTATAAGTCGCTCTTTTTCTTTTCTTTTTCGACCTTTTTCGACGCGCTCTTTTTCTTTCTTATTTCTCGCCATTCTAGTTTTAGGACATAGATTTTTATTCTACTTCTTATCTAAATTTCTTAAAATTACGAAAATTTATTTTAAGTGGTTAAATTGATAGACATCAAAATTTTCTGGTTCGTAGTAATAGTTGGATTTATACATGGACCGGGTTATTGGAGCCAAACAGTACTCAATTATATTGAGACCAAACGAATCCTGCCCTTCTGCTGCATCTTTTGGCTATTCGAAACGTGGGCAAAATCAGAAAAGTCTATTAATTGGATAACTTATATAATTTTTCTTTCCTTTTAAAAACTAATAGGATATTCAGTGAATGCACCGAGCAAGACGTTCACCACCTTTTGTAAGTTCACCACCTGTAACTCGATCAAGACATCTAGCTAATATTACCGCCGTTGATTTTTCTTTAGAATCGTCATCCAGTCGACCAAGTACTCCAATCCAAATTTCCGATAATCCATTTTTTGAACCCGACCTCACAATTGAGAATCCGGAGAATATTCAGGGACAATTCATAGATCCTGAACCATTAATCTTTCCTCTGGAACCACCAATTATTCAAACAGAGATTGTTGAGGAACGAACCATTAAATCAGAATCCTCTATTGATTCAGATTCAACAAATTCAATTATGGAAAATCTAGAACCTTTAAGTATGGAAGACCGAATGAAAGCTAAACGCACTGGCCAAGGTCACGCAATTACTCATCCAGACATTAATGCGCCAGATTATGAAATTAAAGGACAAATTCTACATATGGTAACTAATCAATGCCAATTTAGTGGTGCGCCGAAGGAAGATCCAAATGAACATCTTCGTACCTTTAATAGGATCTGCACACTATTTAAAATCCGAGAAGTTGAAGATGAACAGATATATCTCATGTTATTTCCCTGGACTTTAAAGGGAGAAGCCAAAGATTGGTTGGAATCGTTACCTGAAGGGGCGATTGATACATGAGATGTTTTAGTTGAAAAATTTCTTAAACAATTCTTTCCGGCATCTAAAGCCGTAAGACTTCAAGGAGAAATTGTTACGTTCACACAGAAACCGAATGAAACTCTATATGAGGCGTGGACTAGATTTGGAAAGTTATTAAGAGGATGTCCGCAACATGGTTTAGACACCTGTCAAATAGTACAAATATTCTACCAAGGATGCGACATCACTATAAGGAAAGACATAGATATAGCAGCTGGTGGTTCTATTATGAAGAAAACCGAAACTGATGCTTATAAAATTATTGATAACACTGCTTCCCACTCACATGAGTGGCACCAAGAAAAAGATATCGTTAGATCATCTAAAGCAGCTAGAGCCGATTCTAGTCATGACTTAGATTCCATTTCCACAAAGATAGATGCTGTCGAGAGATGAATGGAAAAGATGACTAAAGATATCCACTCAATACGAATTAGTTGTGAGCAGTGTGGAGGACCACATTTGACAAAAGATTGTCTTAGTATTGAACTAACAATGGAACAAAGAGAGAATATTTCATATCTAAACCAAAGGCCTGGAATTAATTATCAGAATAATTATCAACCGCCAAGACCGATCTACAATCAAAACCAGAATTATAACCGAAATGTTCCATACAACAACCAACAAGGTCCTAGTAATCAACAAGTATCTAATAATACTTACAATCAGCAAAGACCTAATTTTCAAAACAAACCACCACAAACCGATGATAAAAAGCCGAATTTAGAAGATATGATGACGAAGCTAGTTGAAACTCAAACGCAGTTTTTCACATCTCAGAAACAAACCAATGAACAAAATGCTCAAGCATTTAGAAATCAACAAGCTTCTATTCAAAATTTGGAACAAGAAGTAAGTAACCTAGCAAGGTTAATAGGTGAAAGAAAACCGGGAAGTTTACCTAGTGATACAAATGCAAACCCCCGGAATGAAACAGCTAAAGCCATTACCACAAGAAGTGGTACAACACTTAAACCACCTGAAATACCTGTAATTTCTGATGAAGCTATTCCTACTCCACAAGAACCACAACCTGAACAAGATAAGGAAAAAGAACCGGTAGTTGAAAAGGTTAATGAAGATAACACAGTTAAGGCTAAACCTTATGTTAAACCATACCAACCACCACTTCCTTACCCAAGTAAAATGAAAAAAGAGAAACTTGAAGCCGAGCAATCCAAATTCTTGGATATGTTTAAACAGATAAATGTAAATCTTCCTTTCATTGATGTGATTTCAGGAATGCCTAGATATGCTAAATTCTTGAAAGATCTGATCACGAATAGAAAGAAAATGGAAGAACTCTCGGCTGTTATTATGAACGCTAATTGTTCAGCAGTGCTGTTGAATAAGATACCAGAAAAACTATCTGATCCAGGAAGTTTCACAATTCCATGTTTTCTGGGAAGTCTTAGTTCAATAGAAGCATTGGCAGATTTAGGTGCTAGTATAAATTTAATGCCGTATTCACTATACGCTAAACTAGACCTTGGAGAATTGAAACCAACAAGAATAAGCATACAACTAGCCGATCGATCAATAAAATATCCTAGAGGGATAATGGAGAACATGCTAGTTAAAGTTGGTACTTTAGTATTTCCAGTAGATTTTGTTGTTCTGGACATGGAAGAAGATTCTCAAGTTCCTCTCATATTAGGAAGACCATTCTTAAACACGGCTAAAGCAATGATAGACGTGTTTGGTAAGAAATTGACCCTAAGTATAGAGGATGAGAGTGTTACCTTTTCAGTTGATAGAGCAATGCAACAACCGCAATCTGCAGATGATACATGTAATTATATTCAAACTATAGATTCACATGCAAAATTGTTAGAAGAATTTCCAGAATTACAAGGAACAGGAGAATGTTATTTAGGAGAAGGAAATGAACCAATTGATGAAACTGAAATGTTAGCTACACTAATGGCTAATGGATATGAACCAACAACAGAAGAAATTCAAATGCTAAAAGAAGAAGACAGATATCGATATAAATCATCGATAGAAGAACCTCCGACATTAGAGTTAAAGCCACTTCCAAACCATTTGGAATACGCTTATTTACATGGTAAATCTGAATTACCTGTAATAATATCGTCTTCTCTTACTGAAAATGAGAAATCTCAACTCATTTATGTGTTAAAAGCTCATAAACCAGCCATTGCATGGAAGATTCATGATATTAAAGGAATAAGTCCTTCGTATTGCACACATAAAATCCTTATGAAAGAAGGTCATAAAACGTATGTGCAACGCCAACGAAGACTAAATCCTAATATGAAAGATGTAGTTAAGAAAGAAATTATTAAACTGCTTGATGCAGGTTTAATTTATCCAATTTCTGATAGTCCATGGGTAAGCGCAGTTCAATGCGTGCCTAAGAAGGGTGGCATGACTGTCATTACAAATGAGAAAAATGAGCTTATTCCTACTAGGACTGTAACAGGATGGCGTGTGTGTATTGATTATAGAAAATTAAATGACGCCACCAGAAAAGATCACTTTCCCTTACCTTTCATTGATCAAATGTTGGAAAGATTAGCCGGAAATAGTTACTACTGTTTTCTTGATGGATTTTCCGGATATTTTCAAATTCCAATAGCACCCGAAGACCAAGAGAAAACCACATTCACGTGCCCTTATGGTACTTTTGCTTACAAACGCATGCCATTTGGACTTTGCAACACCCCTGCAACCTTTCAAAGGTGCATGATGGCGATTTTTCACGACATGATAGAAGAATGTATGGACGTTTTCATGGATGACTTTTCATTCTTAAGTGATACTTTTGAATCATGTCTAGTTAATCTTGAACGAATGCTTATTAGATGCGAACAATCAAATCTAGTACTTAATTGGGAGAAATGCCATTTCATGGTTAAAGAAGGCATCGTTCTTGGACATAAAATTTCAAAAGAAGGAATTGAAGTGGATAGAGCTAAAGTAGATGTAATTGCTAAACTTCCACATCCCACCAATGTTAAAGGAGTTAGGAGTTTTCTAGGGCATGCCGGTTTTTACCGACGTTTCATAAAAGATTTTTCTAAAATTGCCACTCCTATGAATAAACTCCTAGAAAAAGATGCTCCATTCATCTTTTCAGATGAATGTATCAAATCTTTTAATATTCTTAAAGAGAAACTCACTAATGCGCCGATCATGATAACACCAAATTGGAATCTACCGTTTGAACTTATGTGCGATGCAAGTGATTTTGCAATGGGAGCCGTTTTAGGACAAAGGATTGAAAAAAGATTTCAACCTATATATTATGCTAGTAAGACGTTACAAGGAGCACAAACAAATTACAAAACTACTGAAAAAGAACTCCTTGCTATTGTCTTTGCTTTTGACAAATTTCGTTCATATCTCGTTCTAGCAAAAACGGTGGTCTATACCGACCATTCTGCTCTTAGATACCTATTTTTGAAACAAGATGCCAAACCAAGATTAATTCATTGGATCTTACTCTTACAAGAGTTCGATATTGAAATCCGAGATACAAGAGGAGCAGAAAATCTCGCCGCTGATCATCTTTCTCGTCTTGAAAATCCCGAATTAGAAGTTCTAAATGAATCGGCCATACAAGACAACTTTCCTGATGAATATCTATTGAAGATAGATTATAATGAAATTCCATGGTTTGCAGACTATGCAAACTACTTAGTATGTGGATTCCTTGAGAAAGGATTATCGTACCAAAAACGAAAGAAATTCTTTAGTGGTATAAAACACTATTTCTGGGAAGATCCACATCTGTTTAAAAGTTGTCCAGATGGAATAATACGCCGATGTGTATTCGGAGATGAAGCTAGTAAAATCTTAAACCATTGTCACACAGGACCAACAGGAGGGCATTATGGGCCTCAACTAACAGCAAGAAAAGTTTATGATGCTGGATTCTATTAGCCTACAATTTACAAAGACGCACACCTTCTTTGCAAATCCTGTGATGCTTGTCAAAGGGCCGAAAAAATAAGTCAACGTGATGAAATGCCACAAAATGTCATTCAAGTATGTGAAGTATTTGACATTTGGGGTATTGACTTTATGGGTCCATTTCCAAAATCTCATAATAAACTTTACATTCTCGTAGCCATTGATTATGTATCTAAATGGGCGGAAGCACAAGCTCTCCCAACTAACGATGCACGAGTTGTAGTCAACTTTTTAAAACGTCTTTTTGCAAGGTTTGGAACACCGAAAGCTTTAATAAGATATCGGGGTACTCATTTATGTAATAATCAACTTGAGAAAGTTCTCAAAAGATATGGAGTAACTCATAAAATCTCCACTGCATATCATCCACAAACAAGTGGACAAGTTGAAAATACCAATCGAGCTTTAAAACGTATTTTAGAGAAAACCGTAGGATCAAATCCGAAGGAATGGTCCATAAAATTAGAGGATGCACTCTGGGCTTTTAGAACAGCCTACAAAACTCCAATTGGAACCACACCTTTTAGACTCGTTTATGGAAAAGCATGTCATCTTCCAGTAGAAATTGAACACAAAGCATTTTGGGCTTTGAAGACATGTAATCTTGATTTACATGAAGCCGGACGTCTACGGTTAAGTCAATTAAACGAATTAGAAGAATTAAGACATGAAGCATACGAAAATTCGTTAATCTATAAGGAAAGAACGAAGAAATGGCATGATAAAAGAATCAGAAGTTCAAAAGAATTCAAAGAAGGAGACAGAGTTCTTCTTTTCAATTCACGATTCAAGCTATTTCCTGGAAAATTGAAATCAAGATGGTCTGGACCATTCACAGTCAAAAGAGTTTTTGTGAAGACCCGTCCTAATCCATCCGGACGAAGTCCATATCGATTATAAACGATTCACAACAGTTGATTACATCGCGAGGTACTTGACCTCTATATGATACATTTTACAAACATTGCATTCGTTTTTGAAAAGGCAAACTTTCATTACATCGAAAGTTGACAGGCATGCATACCATTTCATAATATATCCAACTATAATTGACTTGATAATAATCTTGATGAACTCGACGACTCGAATGCAACGTCTTTTGAAATATGCCATGAATGACTCCAAGTAATATCTATAAAATGAGCAAATACACAGCGGAAGATTTCTTTCGTACCTGAGAATAAACATGCTTTAAAGTGTCAACCAAAAGGTTGGTGAGTTCATTAGTTTAACTTAAACAATCGTTTTCATCATTTTAACAGACCACAAGATTTTAGATTTCCATTTCTCATAAACATACGTCCCATGCATAGAGACAAAAATATCATTCATATGGATTGAACACCTGGTAACCGACATTAACAATATGCATATATAAGAATATCCCCATCATTCCGGGATCCTCCTTCGGACATGATATAAATTTCGAAGTACTAAAACATCCGGTACTTTGAATGGGGCTTGTTGGGCCCGATAGATCTATCTTTAGGATTCGCGTCAATTAGGGTGTCTGTTCCCTAATTCTTAGATTACCAGACTTAATAAAAAGGGGCATATTCGACTTCGATAATCCAACCATAGAATGTAGTTTCACGTACTTGTGTCAATTTCGTAAAACAGTTATAAAAGTTGCGCATGTATTCTCAGCCCAAAAATATAAAGGGTAAAAAGGCAAATGAAACTCACGATACTGTATTTTGTAGTAAAAATACATATGACGTCATTGAACAATGCAGGGTTGGCCTCGGATTCACGAACCTATATCAATTGTGTATATATTAATACGTATAATGTAAGTTACAAAATTTCATTTATTAATATGTATTATTTATATATTATAGTTTTGTAGAATTTATTCTAACCTTTATTTTAAAACGTATACTTATATTATATTTTAAGTTATATTTTATATATATATCGATTTTATGTATATATCTATAATGATTTACGTTTATATAAATAGTGACATTAATATATTTATATACATATATTTGTGGTTAGTATTGTATTTATGAAATTTTATTAGTTTGTTATGTGAATTATTAATACAATCCTAGTATATACCATAAGTATATATATAGTGTACAAAAGATTTATTTGTTAAAATAATAATTTAGATAATAATGATTTACTAATAATAATAATAATTTTATTAATAATGATAATACTAATAGCAAAAAAAATGAAAATGATAACTGTTAATGATACTAATAATAATAACTCTAAAATAATATTAATACTAATACCATACTTATGTTAATAATAAGGGTTCTAATATTTATAAAATGATAAATGATAATCATAATAATACTAGTAAATATTAATGATGATACTGATAAATATGATATTATTAATTGTAAATGTACTGATGATACTATTATTTATAAACCGGTACAAATTCTAATATTGATGATAATAATATATTTTTATTTCCTTCATAATAATAATAATGATAATCATAATCATAATCCTAATGATGATAAAATACTAAAATGATAAGTTTATTACTAATAATAATATTATTAATACCTATCATAATAATAATAGTAATGTCTATAATACTTTCAAATATGATAACAAGTATGATACTAATAATAACAATAACAATAACAATCAAAACAATCACAATAATAATAATAATACTAATAATAATTAATATATAATAACAATAAAAAAATTAGAAAAGAAAACTACCTCACATGAAAAGAGTTTCAAAAAAAAAAAGAAACTACCGTCCTCTGGACTCGATCTCGTGACCACATGCTCACACGCAAACACTCTCGACCATCCCACCAATTCTGATTCTCTGTACTAATATCGAATTTAAATTTTATATATAAACTGTTTTTCTTCTATTCCTCTTCTTCTCCACAAGTCTCATGGATTCAACAAAACATCAATAACCAAAAAAAAATAAAAAATCGGGGTTCCCTTTAAAGCTTCAAAACATTACAGAAAAAAAAATAATTTGGGTTCTAAAATAAAAAAAAAAAAACACTAAGGCCTACTGCAGCGTCGGTTCTTGGAACAAAACAAAAAAAATTGATTTCGTAATAGATAACATTATAGATAATGTTTATAACACGAAATAGTTTTCTAAACATGTATAAAAACTACTGGAATCGTCAATTTGATCAGAAACATATACACGAACGCGAATTTGTCTCAAGAACAATTGTTGACTTTTTTTTAAACTAAACTTTGACTTCAAAATTCAAGATCGATATAAAGATTTGAGAGTTGAGATTTTGCAGATAGATTCAAAGAAAGATTTCTAACCTTTTTGCATTTTTAGATTTTGAAACTTTATTCGAAATTGAATTAAGAGAAAAAAAAATTGGAGCGTGCAGAGAAGAAGAAAACAAAAATATCGCTGTGCTCTTTAATCCCATTGGATTTCCTTTTTATTTGATTTGCAATTATACATAATCATGTTGTAATAATAGAGATCGGTTGATAAAAAATGGAGAAAATGTCAACACAGGTTCACGAGTTGGGAGCAGGAAAGAAACAAAAAAAATAATAATAATAGAGATAAAGGATACAGAGGTCAAGCGTATAATATAGATCCTTACTGCTTTTTTTTTAATTAATAATAATAATATATAATAACAATACTATTAATATCTAATAATATTAATAAAATTAATAATAATGATAAATATAATATTAATGATAATAATAATTGTAAAAATGATAATAATAATAATAATAATAATAATAATAATAATACCATACTAATTATGATAATATTAATATTTTATCGATAATAATAATATTAGTAATAATAATCTAATTTATACATCCAATTTCATCTTTATATGATATAAAGTGATATTATGAATACAAATATTGATATTTGACGATACAAATAACATTACTACAACAACTATATTTGTATTTAAATTTAATTTATTAATATCATCTATTATTATGTAATATTTAATAATTATGTAATATGTATTGTAACATATACTGAATATTATATATTTATGCATTTTAATATAAATATATTATAATATTTATTTACATACTAATTATATTATACTTATGTATGTAATTATGAAAAATATAAATGTTTTATATATGTAAGTATTATATATATTTATTAAAATAGTACATTATTTCATCATAGATATATTATAAATTTCTACATATACATAATATAATAATTATGTATAAAATCATATATATATATATATATAGTTATATTTATGTATATATGTATACTACCATATATATAAAATCATGTTTTAAATGTTGAGTAGATGATTAATTATGTATATTAAACAATTAACTACAAAGTATAACATTGTACATTTAATATTTTGATAACGTTGGTAAAATATGTTTGAATCATTTATATACAATATACTATATATATTCAAAATGAAAATCTTTAGTTATTAAATGTTATCTTTTATAATAACAAAATTACTTAATAGTTCATTAATACTAATATAATTAGTTTTATATATAATTATTTATATTTACATTCTTAGTTACAATTAAAGGTTCGTGAATCGTCGGAAATAGTTAAAGGTCAAATGTTATCATGAAATAGTTCAAACATAATGAGACTCGGTTTAATAGACTTTGCTTATCGAGTCGAATCATATAAGATTATGTTTAAATTTGGTCGGAAATTCCCGGGTCATCACAGTACCTACCCGTTAAAGAAATTTCGTCCCGAAATTTGAGTGAGGTCGTCATAGCTAACAATAAATATGTTTTCCTGACGAATATGAGTTGATAACTTGAGTTTTATCATCATTGAGTAATATGGATAAAAATAATTCGATTATTCGAAGAGTGCGAATGAAGCTATTCACAAAAGGATGAAATGAGAAACAAAGATTTGTTTTTAACTTTTGACGTAGTCAGGTTTGAATTTAGAAAATAAGGCGCGTCTTAACTTTTGACATTGCCTTGGTTGAATTCCGGAATTTAAGGGATTTAAAGAAAATCTTGAAGATCTATAAAATCTGATTCTTCGGGATTTATGGAAATTAAGATATCTTTAATTAAATACGGTGATCTGTCCCGATTACTACGTCTGATATTTCCAGTATAAATTAAGCTCTTCCTTTCCATTATTCTCACCATTCTTATACTTTCTTTCTTAGTTCATACATCCAAAAGATTCTGAAAATGATTAATCCAGTTCTGATCCTTGTCCTCATCCTTACTATCGCAACAATCATTCTCCTTTTCCAACTTCCACCAGAGGAATCTGCTTTCTTCTACTTCGCCCTCGGGATTATAATGTTTTTAATTCTCCCGTGTCTTTATGTTGCGATAAACATTGATATACACGGTTTGTAATTTATGTGTTGTTATCGGACTTTATATTCTCCCTTATATTTCAAAGCTCTATGCTTTTGTTTTCTCTTCCCGACTTCAAGTCAAGCGAATAATGGTCCAGAATTTATAGATATAGAGTTTCGAATGATTATAATGTTCTAAGCATGAAGGAACGTGATAGCACGATTTGATTTTCAAATTTATCAACATCACGGAAGATAGAACCATCAAGAATACATTTTCTTGATTTGTTACGGAGTTAAGTAGGATGAAAGAGTTATGTAACATGGCACATGATGACGTTATGATCTGTGAATCATCACGTTTCATTTAGAAACTCAGCATGACTTACTGTAATATAATCACGTTGATCAAGTGTCATTATATTATACTAACTCATGCATTAGTTCCCATCATTACTACAATAACATTCATATTTTAAGCTTGAAAATTTACAGAATATAGAAACTAACAGTTTCTATATGATGTAATACTGATAGCACGAAAAGATTAATGATTTCAGATAAGAATAGTTATAAAAATATCTCCAGAAATATGGAGGATATTTATAATGAAAGGTACGATAATATCTCAGAATATCTAAGATCATAGGATGATAGAAACTATTGTCTGCAAGGGTTTAGAGTAAGGAGCAAGTTATTCACTATAGACTTTAGCAGACATTGAATTATTTGGATTCTTTGAAGTCAAACTTATTCTTTGTGATTTATCCACGGCTTTCTTCATAGTTTCGCATAATCTGCTTTTCGGTACTATATTTTCTATTGAATGTTTCCAATATATTGATACACAGGAAGCACGAAGAGGTATATAATTTCGGACGAGAATATTTATGAAAATATCCTCAGAAATATCAAAGATATTGATGATGATATTTTGGAATTTCTAAGTTCGACGGTTGATGGAGAAAGATTTTCCGCAAGATTTTAACATGACTTCGGAGCAAGATATTCTCTAAAGATTTCAACGGATCCAGAATTACCTGAATCCTTTGAATATAGGATTTGGTCCTTGTATTTGTCCTTGGTCTCCTTCATGGGTAACTCAATCTGTTTTTCAATACCCAATTTTCTATCGAGCGTTCCTAACACTCCTTTCTTTATCATCAAACTTTTGTCCGTTTAGACCATCTACCATTTTTCTGTTTCCTCTGCATTTAATGCTATGATATCTGAATCATCGGTTATTAATCCGAGGTGGTTTCAGGAGAATTGTGTTTTTAGATGATTAAACGCTGATGGTAATATGATGGAATATGAAAGGTTACCTGGTAACAATAAAAGAGCACGCGTATATATAAACGTTATAATAAGGTTGTTTCGTACGAAAAGTCGAAGTTGACTTGTTGGAGCTGTGACAAAATTGGCTAATTTTGAAAAGGGATCGCAAAGTTGTTTTTGTTAATAAATGCCAAAGGATCTGACGCGGCTACGTGTTGAACTTTTACACAATTGCCGAGAGTTTCTCAGGTGCATAACTATATGCATAAATCTTTCCTTCCGTAGATAAAGTGCGGTTGATTCATCCTATCGATTGAGGTGTTTTCAAGAATCATGAAAGGTTTGAACGCAGAATGTAATCGTGAAGATACAAATGAGGTTTAAGACGAAATCAAGTGGCAAACTTGAAGAATTGTTTAGTTTCATATGTTATATTCAATATTTTAATTCATTTTAATTGTCCAATGTTATTAGTCCACAGTCGATAGTCCACAGTTGACAGTGCAATCATTCATATATAGTTTAATATATAATATTTGAATTAATTAATACGTATCGTGACCCGTGTACATGTCTCAGACTCGATCACAACTCAAAGTATATATATTATTATAGAATCAACCTCAACCCTGTATAGAGAACTCGATCATTACTGCATATAGAGTGTCTATGGTGATTCCAAATAATATATATAGATGTGTCGATATGATATGTCAAAACCTTGTATACGTGTCCCGATATTTAAAGTGCGTAAAATAAATAACAGAAATTAAATGACGATAAATAAAGTGCGTAAAGTAAATAACAGAAATTAAATGACAATAAATAAAATTGCGAGAATATAAATTGCGATAAAATAAATTGCGATAAATAAATTGCGATAAATAAATTGCGATAAATAAAATGTAATACGGAATTAACAGTTAGCTAGGAACAGTTAGCTAGGATTTTGTTAGCGTGGTTTCTTAATAAAATTTAATATTGTTAATTAGTCTGTTTCTAATCAATTTTTATTGTGTCCATTATTTCTTCATTATGCCACTTGTTGGATTCTGATAGGTCAAAATTCAAATATGAAATTGAATTTGAATAAAAATAGTTATTCTTTGGTGAACGGATAAGTATCCCGGTGGTTGTAAATAGGATAGTGAATAACTGTTGAATCAGATTCGAAGAATATACAGTGTAACTTATTAATGTGAAATTTAAATATTCCTCGGGTATTACCTACCCGTTAAAATATTTTTATTATTAACAGTTTGTACAAAAGAATTTTTAATTACAATCTTTATGAAAACATATATACATATATATTTTCTTCAGATGTAATCATGAATTTAATGAGTTAACATGATATTAAACTCATTTAGTTTTCAGTTGGAACTAGAATAAATAATCTCTAAAACATTAGAGATTACATAATCACCATGTCGAACGAAGATAACTGATGTAGAATGTCATGTAGAATGATGATTATACTCGAGGTATAGATTGAGATGTTGAGGCATGTGATATTGAAATTTGGGTTGTTGGTGGTACTGTTGGTGCCGGTGATTTGGATGAAGCTGGTACGTTTTGCACCATATTTTCCAAGACTACAACTTATGCGCGAAGTTCGTTAACTTCTTCTATTACACCGGGATGATTGTCGGTTCGGACGAGCGGATGAATGAGGTTTAGAATCTGAGATAGTATATGATCGTGATGAGATACTTTGGAAATGAGAGAGAAAATGGTGTCTCGAACAGGTTCGCCGGTAAACGTTTTAGGTTCATTGTCAAGAGGTGAATTTGGTTAGTGGAAATGATCGCCTTCTTCGCGTTTCCATTGATTAAGTCGACTACGAACCCATCTCCAATTCATTCAGAATAGATGATGGCTAATTGATCGATTCATTCCGGTTACTCTGCTTTCGGAGCTCGAGTGGAAATCCATATCGAAATAGCTGTCGGAATAACTATCGAAATAGCTATCGAAATCTGATGGACTCGAACTGGTTGAGGGATTCATCTCGTACGATCAGATGAAGGATTTTCGATAAGAAATAGATTATAGGATGTAGATTAGTACCCTGCAATACATAATTTACATATGCATATATAATACTAAAATCCCATAAGCTATGGAGGAATCTACGGAAGCTGTCAGGCAAAGGTAACAATAACAGATACGCTAAGATATGAATTTAACTATACACTGTCTATGCAATAAAGGCAGTAAGACGTGTCTTAGACTTTAAGGATGATAAGCAAATAATTTTTCGACACTAAATGATAAGCAAAACTTTTGACATGCAAACACGGTCGAAGTCCAGACTCATTAATGCATTCTAACGACTATCAGTTAGACTCACTAATGCAAGACCTGATTCGCTAAGACCACCGCTCTGATACCAACTGTGAAGACCCGTCCTAATCCATCCGGACGAAGTCCATATCGATTATAAACGATTCACAACAGTTGATTACATCGCGAGGTACTTGACCTCTATATGATACATTTTACAAACATTGCATTCGTTTTTGAAAAGGCAAACTTTCATTACATCGAAAGTTGACAGGCATGCATACCATTTCATAATATATCCAACTATAATTGACTTGATAATAATCTTGATGAACTCGACGACTCGAATGCAACGTCTTTTGAAATATGCCATGAATGACTCCAAGTAATATCTATAAAATGAGCAAATACACAGCGGAAGATTTCTTTCGTACCTGAGAATAAACATGCTTTAAAGTGTCAACCAAAAGGTTGGTGAGTTCATTAGTTTAACTTAAACAATCGTTTTCATCATTTTAATAGACCACAAGATTTCAGATTTCCATTTCTCATAAACATACGTCCCATGCATAGAGACAAAAATATCATTCATATGGATTGAACACCTGGTAACCGACATTAACAATATGCATATATAAGAATATCCCCATCATTCCGGGATCCACCTTCGGACATGATATAAATTTCGAAGTACTAAAACATCCGGTACTTTGAATGGGGCTTGTTGGGCCCGATAGATCTATCTTTAGGATTCGCGTCAATTAGGGTGTCTGTTCCCTAATTCTTAGATTACCAGACTTAATAAAAAGGGGCATATTCGACTTCGATAATCCAACCATAGAATGTAGTTTCACGTACTTGTGTCAATTTCTTAAAACAGTTATAAAAGTTGCGCATGTATTCTCAGCCCAAAAATATAAAGGGTAAAAAGGCAAATGAAACTCACGATACTGTATTTTGTAGTAAAAATACATATGACGTCATTGAACAATGTAGGGTTGGCCTCGGATTCACGAACCTATATCAATTGTGTATATATTAATACGTATAATGTAAGTTACAAAATTTCATTTATTAATATGTATTATTTATATATTATAGTTTTGTAGAATTTATTCTAACCTTTATTTTAAAACGTATACTTATATTATATTTTAAGTTATATTTTATATATATATCGATTTTATGTATATATCTATAATGATTTACGTTTATATAAATAGTGACATTAATATATTTATATACATATATTTGTGGTTAGTATTGTATTTATGAAATTTTATTAGTTTGTTATGTGAATTATTAATACAATCCTAGTATATACCATAAGTATATATATAGTGTACAAAAGATTTATTTGTTAAAATAATAATTTAGATAATAATGATTTACTAATAATAATAATAATTTTATTAATAATGATAATACTAATAGCAAAAAAAATGAAAATGATAACTGTTAATGATACTAATAATAATAACTCTAAAATAATATTAATACTAATACCATACTTATGTTAATAATAAGGGTTCTAATATTTATAAAATGATAAATGATAATCATAATAATACTAGTAAATATTAATGATGATACTGATAAATATGATATTATTAATTGTAAATGTACTGATGATACTATTATTTATAAACCGGTACAAATTCTAATATTGATGATAATAATATATTTTTATTTCCTTCATAATAATAATAATGATAATCATAATCATAATCCTAATGATGATAAAATACTAAAATGATAAGTTTATTACTAATAATAATATTATTAATACCTATCATAATAATAATAGTAATGTCTATAATACTTTCAAATATGATAACAAGTATGATACTAATAATAACAATAACAATAACAATCAAAACAATCACAATAATAATAATAATACTAATAATAATTAATATATAATAACAATAAAAAAATTAGAAAAGAAAACTACCTTACATGAAAAGAGTTTCAAAAAAAAAAAGAAACTACCGTCCTCTGGACTCGATCTCGTGACCACATGCTCACACGCAAACACTCTCGACCATCCCACCAATTCTGATTCTCTGTACTAATATCGAATTTAAATTTTATATATAAACTGTTTTTCTTCTATTCCTCTTCTTCTCCACAAGTCTCATGGATTCAACAAAACATCAATAACCAAAAAAAAATAAAAAATCGGGGTTCCCTTTAAAGCTTCAAAACATTACAGAAAAAAAAATAATTTGGGTTCTAAAATAAAAAAAAAAAACACTAAGGCCTACTGCAGCGTCGGTTCTTGGAACAAAACAAAAAAAATTGATTTCGTAATAGATAACATTATAGATAATGTTTATAACACGAAATAGTTTTCTAAACATGTATAAAAACTACTGGAATCGTCAATTTGATCAGAAACATATACACGAACGCGAATTTGTCTCAAGAACAATTGTTGACTTTTTTTTTAAACTAAACTTTGACTTCAAAATTCAAGATCGATATAAAGATTTGAGAGTTGAGATTTTGCAGATAGATTCAAAGAAAGATTTCTAACCTTTCTGCATTTTTAGATTTTGAAACTTTATTCGAAATTGAATTAAGAGAAAAAAAAATTGGAGCGTGCAGAGAAGAAGAAAACAAAAATATCGCTGTGCTCTTTAATCCCATTGGATTTCCTTTTTATTTGATTTGCAATTATACATAATCATGTTGTAATAATAGAGATCGGTTGATAAAAAATGGAGAAAATGTCAACACAGGTTCACGAGTTGGGAGCAGGAAAGAAACAAAAAAAATAATAATAATAGAGATAAAGGATACAGAGGTCAAGCGTATAATATAGATCCTTACTGCTTTTTTTTTTAATTAATAATAATAATATATAATAACAATACTATTAATATCTAATAATATTAATAAAATTAATAATAATGATAAATATAATATTAATGATAATAATAATTGTAAAAATGATAATAATAATAATAATAATAATAATAATACCATACTAATTATGATAATATTAATATTTTATCGATAATAATAATATTAGTAATAATAATCTAATTTATACATCCAATTTCATCTTTATATGATATAAAGTGATATTATGAATACAAATATTGATATTTGACGATACAAATAACATTACTACAACAACTATATTTGTATTTAAATTTAATTTATTAATATCATCTATTATTATGTAATATTTAATAATTATGTAATATGTATTGTAACATATACTGAATATTATATATTTATGCATTTTAATATAAATATATTATAATATTTATTTACATACTAATTATATTATACTTATGTATGTAATTATGAAAAATATAAATGTTTTATATATGTAAGTATTATATATATTTATTAAAATAGTACATTATTTCATCATAGATATATTATAAATTTCTACATATACATAATATAATAATTATGTATAAAATCATATATATATATATATAGTTATATTTATGTATATATGTATACTACCATATATATAAAATCATGTTTTAAATGTTGAGTAGATGATTAATTATGTATATTAAACAATTAACTACAAAGTATAACATTGTACATTTAATATTTTGATAACGTTGGTAAAATATGTTTGAATCATTTATATACAATATACTATATATATTCAAAATGAAAATCTTTAGTTATTAAATGTTATCTTTTATAATAACAAAATTACTTAATAGTTCATTAATACTAATATAATTAGTTTTATATATAATTATTTATATTTACATTCTTAGTTACAATTAAAGGTTCGTGAATCGTCGGAAATAGTTAAAGGTCAAATGTTATCATGAAATAGTTCAAACATAATGAGACTCGGTTTAATAGACTTTGCTTATCGAGTCGAATCATATAAGATTATGTTTAAATTTGGTCGGAAATTCCCGGGTCATCACAGTTTTCCCATAAGGAACAATAGAATTAATAAATTCAAATGGGATTGAATTTAAAGTTAATGGTCACAGAGTTAAACATTACATACATGGTCCGATGGAAGTTGACAATGAAGTTAATCATAATTTCACCACCCAAGAAAACCTTCAAAATGAAAACATAAATATGTTATCAACAACATATGAAAAATCAAAATTGGAATTTAGGGAGGAGTCAAATTTGAGTGATGAAGAAGAATTCTTATACAAACCTCCCATTCCAAGAAACGAAGAAAAATGTGAACAAGAAGTTCAAATAGAAGTGAAAGAACCAAGAAAAGAACACCCGAAAAAGGTTTACAAACCAACTCGACTTACTAAAGCAGGAGACCCGGGTGAATTTATCATTTCTTGCTTGCTTAATGATGGTGCTGTATATAATGGACTCGCAGATTTAGGAGCAAGTGCAAATATTATGCCTCTTTCCTTATACAAAAGATTAGGCATGGGTAAATTAAAACCAACCAAAATAGGTGTTCAATCATTTGACCAAACCATTAAACACCCGGTTGGAATTGCAAATAATTTACTTGTTAACGTGGGAAGTTTGACCTTTGTTGCAAACTTCATAGTGATTAATATGGAGGAAAACCTTGATATTCCTCTAATTCTAGGTCGCCCATTTTTAGCAACCACTGAGGCATTCATTGATGTAAGAGAAGGTAGAATGACACTTAGGGATGGTGATACATCGATCACCTTTGTGAACTGAAAGTTTAGATCTCCACCAACCAAAACTGTTAGACCAATAAAAACACATAAGTGTGGGGAAGATGAAGAAACACTTAATGATGATCCAATCACAAAGAATGCCGTTGATGATACGAAATTAGATGAACCCATTGTTAACAGTTCAACGAAGAAACTTTATAAACGAATTCACGATGCTAAGATTAAGGGAAACTTTAAGTTATGTAACCGATTATTATCCAATTTATCGCCAAAAGAAAAGGCGATGTTAGTTGAATTTGTGAAAGTTACGGAGGAAATCAACAAATGGATTGAAGTAAAAGTCAAAGATATACAAGTTGTTGATGATTCAATTGAAAACAAAGTTAATCACAATTTCGATACCACAGCTAACTAAGTGTGGGGAGAATCAAGTCTTTAAAGGATAATATGTAATTCTGTTAGAGTTAGATTTTTTTGTTTTCGTGTAGTTCTCGAAAATGGAACCCGAATGGTCTTTTCCTAGCAGACCCTAAAGAACTAGTCTTCTCCCCCCATTCTGAATTTTTTTTTTTTAGGTTTTTACGAAATGAAGACTTCCTGTGAACTAAACCATAGTCTAATGCTACACGCTTTGATCACTAAATGTAATAATGACACACTTCCGAGTGAAATAGTATCATTAATCAGAGGTAAATTGGACGGAGTAAGAAAAGAATCCAGATGCGAAGATAATAAGTTACAATTTGGTAAAGGAAAATCAAAATCCGCAGCGAAAAGAGGAGCACGACACCTTGAAAAATGTCACAAATGTGGAAAATGGTCACACGAAGGTAAATGTTCAAATAATCAAACCTATTCAAATACCGAATTTGTTACTTTATGCAGAGACGGACCGTTCATATGTTTAGAAGAAAAAACATTAAATGCTCGAGGTTACGCCTATGTAGCCATGGAAAATCAATTAGTCCGACTATCTTATGAGTGGGCTAGAGCATATCACTAAGAATTATATTTCAAAGGTAAGTTTGTACAGTTTTTATTTTTATTTTTATTTTTATTTTTAACCTTTTGATAATAAACGCTAATTTGTTCGCTATAAAGTATTAGATTGGTATTCAATAAAATTAGGTCTTGCGACCGAAATTATTAATATCATACAAAAATTTATTACATCACTGCGAAATTTAACGTTTATTCTTAAGGTATAAATATCTTTAATCAATCAACACAAAATATTTCAAAAATTCGTCATGAGTTGAATTAGGTCATGGAACCGAAATTACTTTACCGAAAAGAGGGGCACATATTTTTGATAATATTTGATTGATTAAAGTGGGATAAAAGCCAAAAAGATTTTTAATTTTATTTTTACCATGTTTTTAAAATTAATATATAAATATTAAATTGATATTGTAAACTTATTTAAAATTGTAAATATTTGAAAAATTAATATTTTTAATATAAGTTTGTATGTATAAAAACAAAATTTAATTTAAGTTTGGTGTGATTTTTTTTAATTTTTAAAATATGAATTTTTAATTTTATGCATTTTTAATTTAAGTTTGGTGTGAATTTTAAAAAAACAAAAATTTACTTTATTTCGCTAAGTTAAAAATATGATTTTTAAAATTCGTCGTGAGTTGAAGACTAGGTCGTTGAACCGAAATTGCTTTACCCGAGGGAGGGACGAGAACTTTTATTATCATGATTTTTAATCTTATTAAATTAAAGTATGCCAAAAACATTAAAAAACCAAAAAAATCTAAGCTTTTAAAACAATCGCTTGAAAAAGACAAATTTTAAAATTTTGTCGAGGGACGGACTAGGACATCGATCCGAAACGACCTCGTCCTAAATAACAAGGGAAACAAAATTTTAAAATTAATTACTTAATTGTTTTATAAGTTAAAGATATATAAAAAAAAAAAAATCAAACGCCGCAACTCGCGGAGTTTGAAAGCCAAATCCACCGCGACTCGCGGAGGGTCTAAAATCCAGAAAAAAATATAACAGCCGAACAGATCAGTTGCACACCACCACGCCCACAAAACTGCGAAATAAATCGAAAAATACACACAAAAATCGAATTTTTTCACCAAAAATCATCACATTTTTTACTAAACTCATGGTGAGAAGGATGCTATCAAGGAATTACTCAAGAAAAACGGTAAATTTCTACACCTAAACACCATTTAATCCGAAAATTAGTGTTCTTGAGCAATTTTATACCCAATTCGATTTTGATGCTTTTTAGTGTAATTATACTTAAATTGTTTATGTATTATGCTTGTATAACCTAGATTGATGCTATTTAACATGATTAGAAGCCTTAAACTTCAAATTTTGAGTAATCTAGGGTTTGTGTTCTTGAGCCAATTTGGGGCTTTTTGATATAAACAGGTTATGGCCAATTTTTGTCATGAATTGTTGCTAAATTAAGTAGTGTAACATGTTTAGGTAGTTAAATGATCCAAACTTTAAGCCTAAACATGATTTTTGAGAATTAAAGTGGACTTTTTCAAGTCTAAAATTCATGAACTTGATTTTTGAGAGATATTGCCATTTGAAACTTGTTTAATTGCTAATAATGATTATTTTGACATGTTATTTGAGTTGAAAGCTTATGAACTTGGCGAACATTTTCGTATATGCTTATTTGAAAAAGTGTAGATTTGATAAAAATATGAAAATGAGCATAAGTTTGATATAAATTGAACATGTCATTGTAATTATTTTGATTGATGATTTTGCTGACACTAATGCATATTTGGATGCACAAAAATTGTGTTTGATGTGTTTTGCAGACTGAAAGGGGTGAATCTTCATCCCAAGCTCGCAATGCTCCTCCTGAGAATGCGGAACAACAGGAGGTTGATAACTATTACAAACAAGATATACCTCATCCAGTTATGACATTTTTAGATATGCAATTGGAAGATTTGCACCCGAACTTGAGATTTGACAGACGTTGGATAGATTATCCAAAATACCAAAGGGGCTTGCATACTCTTCATTCTAAAGTTGTTGAAGTACATAGGGTAATAGAATGGGGACCATTAGAAGCTGTAGAATTGGCCGAGCCAATTAGAGAATTACTTACACAGAGGTATGGTAATTCTACTTTTAACGATTGGGTACGATTATTCAACATGCGTAGACCTGTATATAAAGTATGGTGTGAAGAATTATTGTGTAGTATAGAAATAAATGATCGGGTAGCTAGTTTAACCGATCGTTCTTTTATTAGATTTTTGTTAGGAGGTTCGATGCGCCACATGTCTCTACTAGACATGGCTCAGGCCTTAAGTATATATACGCCTGAGGAGCTAGCATCTGCCAATTGTCGAGGGTTGATACTAAATGGTAGGAAAATTGATGAAAATTTTGATACGCATGGTGTATGGAGTCAAATGACTAGCCATCACCGATTTAAAGGGGGAAATTACTCTTATTTGGATATAGATAGAGCTGAATTAAGAGTAATTCACAGGTTTTTAGCCAATTTAATTACACAGCGAGGTAAAAATAAGGAAAAGGTAAATGAACAGGATTTGTTTTACCACATGTGTATTCGAGACCCAAAAAGCGCTGTAAGTATACCTTATTGTGTGGGTTATTATTTATCAGCTATGGTTAAGGGGATGAGACCGCACAGTATAATAGGAGGTGGTATATTTATTACACTAATTGCTGAGTATCTTAATGTGGATATAAGTCGGGGGGGGGGGGATTATTAATCGAAGAACCAGAACCCCACGATACAATTGGTTTAAATGTATATCATGGTGCTAAGGTTTTGAAGAGGCGAAATAACGCCGCAGTACAATACCATGGAAGACATCCACAGGTTGAGAGAAATTAACAGCCAGGTAATGTGGGAGGGGGAAATGAAATGACAGAAATGCAAAGGTTTATAGCTTCACAAGAGTATGAAAATGCTAGACATCGAGCATTTGAAGATTGGCAAGTTCATCAAAACCAAATCATAGCTCATTGCCAACATGTAGGTAGAAACTATATTCCTACTCCAACGCCCATATTTCCTCCCTGTTCTATAGAGATGCAACCACCGTATCGTACTTATAACCCAACTGAAGCATTTTATAACACATACGGTTATGCATGGAACCCCTACTGGTATCAATAACAACCCTAGTTTATTTAGTTTTATTTATTTTATTTTTGTAATGTTACTACATTTAGCACTTATGTTGATATTGTAATAGTTTTTATAATTTTCTAACTTTTATTATTATTAGATTTTAATAATTTTTGAATGTGGGGTAATATACCAAACTTCAAAAATATGTATATATGTTTGCAGTTTATCTTATGTACACAACAGGGTAAAACAACGCATTTTCAAAGACTGGCATTAAGTTCAGCAAAATCAACTAATTTTGACGACAAGATGCAAAATATATGTGAAATAACAACAAGACGGAATGAACAAATGATATGCACCATTTATCATTCAGAAAGCAAACGCCAATATGTTTGGAAACTTTGGTAAAATTTAATCATTTTTCTACGCTAATCACCCTCAATAATTTAAATTGTTACTGATTTCTTGCAAATGAGGGCATTGCAAGATCTTAAGTGTGGGAAGGGGTTAAATTCTTTCGGATTTTTAAAATTTTTATCTTAAACACTTGGTTACCATTAAAAATACTAGTAGTAGTTGTATTAGAATTTAGTGCTCTCTGATAATAAAGAACAGCCCTAGTCTTATATACTGACTACCCAATTCTAGTAAAATTTTTCAAAATTTTCAATTAAATGAACTCAAAATCATGTTTATACATATTTATGAACGATAAAACTAGGTGTTAACACCGAAATTATTGTTACCTCGGAAAGGACATAAATTGAGAAACAAACCAAAATGTTAAAATTCATTTAAAATGGAATAGAGGACAATAAAAAGGAAAAATAAAAGCCAAGTGTGGGAAAATTTACCAAGTTATTTTAAACATATGTCACATATTTCTGTAACAAATAATTAAAGATACTTTTGCTTTGGACTAAACTAAAAAGTTTTACCCGATTTACTGTAAGAAAGATGGATATACACGATGAATCAATTCCATCATTTAAAAGGAAGTAAAGTCTTTCGAAAAAGAAACGCGCTTCTTGATTTAGGTCATGAAGTTGTCGTCCAGACCAGCTGTAGGTTGACGAAAAATCTAGAAAAGTCATCTCTAAAATCAGCAGGAAATCCACGGACCTCAGCATCAAACAGGGTCGCCAAGTGGTCAGATTTATCCTAACCATGAGAAGGATTTATCTCATACAATGGGGAGGGCGCCGTGCAAATTAGCTGGATAAGACTAATGAATCAGACCCCCAGAAAGGATAATCTCCTTAAAGATCAAAAATCAGCTTTTAAGACTGATATTACTCAATCCTTGAGATTGACCTTAAAGATTGAGAATTCAAACTCATGGAATTCAATGATATCTAAACTCGAGCTTGAACGAGAAAATATTTTGATCAAAATTACAAACCGATTTGTTTTCTAAAAATCCATTTTCAATGCGTTCATTACCATTGAATGTAAAATCCTAGGAATTCACCTGGAATTCATTAGGTCATCTGAACCAAATCGGGTGTCAACCGTAAGAACGGTGGTTGCATAGCATGGTCGAAGACAGGACCTTGTGCCAGACCGAAAAATTATAAGGGTGAGCTTTACTATTGCTCCTACCAAGGATAGTAATTGCGTCCGACACGTTATAGACCGTAATTAAAAGCATGTCAGGGGACATTGCCTTAACAGTTGCTTGTTCAACGCTTTCCTTTACAACCGTACGGTAGTTTACCGAAAGGTAATATATGGAGCAAGTATACTGGACGTGTTGCTTTCCTAATACAAGGTTAGCAAGTGGGTGACACAAAACCGCAAGTTTTGAGCTAAAATTTTTAAATCTGAAACCCACCAAGCCCACAAAAAGAATTTGCAAACACCGGTGAAGGGTTATTCCGGAAAACTTATCTAGGGTAAAAGCTAGATATAATTTTCAAAAAGATCAAATGTTTTCATAAAGATCCAATTTCTTAATGGATCTAAATTTTTATAGTCATGTGGGACTGTAAACCATATCGTTACTACCATTGTTTATACCGCCATATAGAAATCACTGATGTACAAAGTGTGAAGAATAAAGAAGTGATTCTAGTATTTCAAGACTATATTGCTTGAGGACAAGCAACACTCAAGTGTGGGAATATTTGATAATGCTAAAAACGAACATATATTTCATAGCATTATTCCTCAAGAAAGACAAGCTTTTAGTTGCAATTTTTCTATTTACACGTAATATTCGTTTAAATAATAAAAGGTGAAGACAAAAGACAGATTCGACGAATTGAAGACGCAAACGACCAAAAAGCTCAAAAGTACAAAATACAATCAAAGAGGTTCCAATTATTGATAAGAAACGTCTCAGAATTACAAGAGTACAAGATTCAAAACGCAAAGTACAAGATATTAAATTGTACGCAAGGACGTTCGAAAATCCGGAACCAGGACCAGAGTCAACTCTCAACGCTCGATGCAACGGACTAAAAATTACAAGTCAACTATGCACATAAATATAATATAATATTTAAATAATTCTTATAATTATTTATATATTATATAATATATTATAAACCGTCGGCAAATTAAAAGACAAACTTGTGTGAGCTGGTTTTACAAACTCCACGAGTTGCGGAGTTTGTAGTGAAAAAATTACGCGAGTCGCGGAGACTCCCTGGACCAAAATCCCTATAAAAGCCAGCGCAATTCGACGAGTAAAAATATCCAAAAATCTCTCTCTCTCTCTCAATATATACGTAAATATATATATATATATATATATATTATATTTTAATTTTAATTTTAATTTTAAATCCTAATAATAAGGGTATGTTAGCGAATATTGTAAGGGTGTAAGTCGAAATTCTGTCCGTGTAACGCTACGCTATTTTTAATCATTGTAAGTTATGTTTATATTATTTTCATTAATGTCTCGTAGCTAAGTTATTATTATGCTTATTTAATACCGAAGTAATTATGATGTTGGGCTAAAAATATTAAAATTGGGTAATTGGGCTTTGTACCATAATTGGGGTTTGGATAAAAGAACGACACTTGTGGAAATTAGACTATGGGCTATTAATGGGTTTTATATTAACTAAACAATACCTTATTAATTTAATATACAAACTTATAATTTGACGTATTTATATATAACCACATACGCTTGACTGGGTACGGTGGGCGGGATATCTATAAATACCAATAATTATTCATTTTACCGGACACGGAACTGGATTAATAGTTAATAGACTTGTTGAAACAGGGGTGAATTACATTCAAGGGTAATTGGTGTAATTGTTAACAAAGTAGTAAAACCTTGGTTTACACGCAGTCGATAACCTGGTCTATTCATTAAACAAAGTATTAAAACCTTGTTACAATTCGAATCCCCAATTAGTTGGAATATTTGACTTCGGGAATAAGAATAATTTGACGAAGGCTTTCGCTCTTTATATTTATGACTGATGGACTATTATGGACAAATCCGTATGGACATATTAAATAATCCAGGACAAAGAACAATTAACCCAAGGGCATAAAACTAAAATCAACACGTCAAACATCATGATTACAGAAGTTTAAATAAGCATAATTCTTTTATTTCATATTTAATTTCCTTTATTTTATATTTAATTGCACTTCTAATTATCGTACTTTTATTTATTGTTATTGTATTTAATTGCACTTTTAATTATCGTACTTTTTAATTATCGCAATTTTATTTTATCGTTATTTACTTTACGCTTTAAATTAAGTGTTGTATTTATTTTTAATATTTTACATTAGGTTTTAACTGCGACTAAAGTTTTAAAAATAGACAAACCGGTCATTAAACGGTAAAAACCCCCCTTTATAATAATAATATTACTCATATATATATTTGTATTTTTATAAAATAAAACTAATATAGCGTTAAGCTTTGTTAAAAGATTCCCTGTGGAACGAACCGGACTTACTAAAAACTACACTACTGTACGATTAGGTACACTGCCTATAAGTGTTGTAGCAAGGTTTAAGTATATCCATTCTATAAATAAATAAATATCTTGTGTAAAATTGTATCGTATTTAATAGTATTTCCTAGTAAAATTTAATAGTATTTTATACCCCTTAGCGAAAACATCACCAAGTTATTTTGGGTAATAATAACACTAAAGGAATTAGCACAGATACGTGTTAAATATTTACTCAGGTTCTGAGTGTTTTCAGGTGCATAACTATATGCATCAATCTTTTCTTCCGTAGATGAAGTGCGGTTAGTTCATCCTCTCGATTGAGGTGTTTTCAAGAATCATGAAAGGTTTGAACGCAGATTTTAATCGTCAAGATACAAATGAGATTTAAGATGAAATCAAGTGGCAAACTTGAAGAATTGTTTAGTTTCATATGTTATAATCAATATTTTAATTCATTTTAATTGTCTAATATTGGTAGTCCTTAGTTGATAGTCCACAGTTAATAGTCTAATAATTCATATATAGTTTAATATACAATATTCGAATTAATTAATACGTAATTTGACCCGTGTACATGTCTCAGACTCGATCACAACTCAAAGTATATATATTATTGTAGAATCAACCTCAACCCTGTATAGCTAACTCCAGTATTACTGCATATAGAGTGTCTATGGTTATTCCAAATAATATATATAGATGCGTCGATATGATATGTCAAAACCTTGTATACGTGTCCCGATATTTAAAGTGCGTAAAATAAATAACAGAAATTAAATGATGATAAATAAAATTGCGAGAATTAAAATTGCGATAAATAAACTCCGATAAATAAAATGTAATCAGTTAGATAGGAACAATTAGCTAGGATTTTTGTTAGCGTGGATTCTTAATAGAATTTCTCATAGTTAATTCGTTTGTTTCTAACAAATTTTTATTTTTGTCCAATGTTTTCTTCATTATGCCACTTGTTGGATTCTGATAGGTCAAAATCCAAACATGAAATTAAATGAAAAGGGTTATTCTGCGGTGAACGGATACGTATATCGGTGGATGTAAGTAGGATAATAAATGACTGTTGAATCAGATTCGAAAAATGTATAGTATAACTTATTAAAATGAAATCTAAATATTCCTTGGGTATTACCTACCCGTTAAAATATTTTCACCATTAACAGTTTGTACAAAAGAATTTTTAATTACAGTCTTTATGAAAAAATATATATACATATATTTTCTTCAGATGTAATCATGGGTTTAATGAGTCAATATGATATTAAACTCATTTAATTTACCTTTAGAACAAGAATATATAATCTCTAAAACATTAGAGATTACATAATTGCCATGTCGAACGAAAATAATTGATGTAGAACGATACGTAGTATGATGATTATAATCGAGGTACAGAATGAGATGTTGAGGCGTGTGTTATTGATGGTACGGGTGCTGTTACTGATGGTATTGTTGGTGGCGGTGATGTTGCTGAAGCTGGTATGTTTTGCACCATATTTTCCAAGGCTACAACTCGGGCGAGAAGCTCGTTGACTTCTTCTATTATACCGGGATGATTGTCGGTTCGGACGAGCGGATGAATGAGGTTTAGAATCTGAGATAGTATATGATCGTGATGAGATAATCTGAAAATGAGAGAAAATGGTGTCTCGAACAGGTTCGCCGGTAAGCGCTTCAGGTTCATTGTCAAGAGGTGAATTCGGTTGGTGGAAGGGATCGCCTTCTTCGCGTCTCCATTGATTAAGTCGACTACGAACCCATCAGATGAATTAGGGATGGCTGATTGATTGATTCATTCTGGTGACACCGCTTTCGGAGCTTAGGTGAATATCCATGTCGGAATAGCTGTCGGAATAACTATCGGAATAGCTATCGAAATCTGAGGGACTCGAACTGGTTGAGGGATTCATCTCGTGCGATCAGATGAAGGATTTTTGATAAGAAATAGATTATATAACGTAGATTAGTACCCTGTTATACATAATTTATATGTGCATATATAATACTAAAATCCCATAAGTTACGGAAGAATCTACGGAAACTGTCAGGCAAAGGTAACAATAACAGATACGCTAAGATATGAATTTATCTATACACTGTCTATGCAATAGAGGCAGTAAAACGTGTCTAGACTTTAAAGATGATAAGCAAATAATTTTCGACTAAATGATAAGCAAAAGTTTTGACATGCAGACACGGTCGAAGTCCAAACTCACTAATGAATCCTAACGACTTATCAATTAGACACACTAATGCAGACCTGGTTCACTAAGACCACCGCTCTGATACCAACTGAAAGGACCCGTTCATATACATTATAAACGATTCACAATAGTTGATTACATCGCGAGGTATTTGACCTCTATATGAAACATTTTACCAATATTGCATTCTTTTTTAAAAGACAAACTTTCATTACATCGAAAGTTGACAGCATGCATACCATTTCATAATATATCAAACTATCAATGACTTTATAATAATCTTGTTGACCTCAATGACTCAAATGCAACGTCTTTTGAAATATGCCATGAATGACTCCAAGTAATATCTTTAAAATGAGCAAATGCACAGCGGAAGATTTCTTTCATACCTGAGAATAAACATGCTTTCAAGTGTCAACTAAAAGGTTGGTGAGTTCATAGGTTTATCATAATCAATCATTTCCATAATTTTAATAGACCACAAGATTTTCTTTATTCAATAATCATACACTCGCAAGTGTTAAAAAATCATTCATATGGATTGAACACCTGGTAACCGACATTAACGAAATGCATCTAGAATATCCCCAAACATATAAACATTGAAGTACTAAAGCAGTTCAAATTCTCTGACTGGGGCTTGTCAAAGCCCATAGATCTATCTTTAGGATTCGCGTCAATTGGTGGCAATTATAATAAACACCAATTCTTAGGCTACCAAGTTCAACAAGAGTGATATCCGGTATAACAATTCAATCATAGAATGTAATTTTTAATTACTTGTGTCTATTTCATCAAACATTTATAAAAGCACATGTATTCTCAGTCCCAAAAATATATATTGCAAAAGCATTTAAAAAGGAAGCAAATGAAACTCACAATACTGTATTTTGTAGTAAAAATACATATGACGAAACTGAACAATGCAGGGTTGGCCTCGGATTCACGAACCTATTTTATTCATTTATATATTAAAACGTATACTGGAAATCAAAAAATTTTCATTTGTTAATATATGTTATTTATGTAATTATAGTTATATAAAATTTATACTAAATTTCATTTAAAATTATATATTTATATTGTATTTCAAGTTATATGTTATATATATTTATTTTGTATATATATCTAAAATGATAATTATGGTTATATTAGTATCAATATATATTTAGTATCATATAAAAATAAACTTAGTTTGTTATATGTAACTATATATATATATATATATATATATATATATATATATATATATATATATATATATATATAATGATAATTTGTTTCTCATATAGTTATATGGAATATCAATATAATTATAATATATAATAATAAGTGTAGTTTTATGTACAAAAATCTTTATTTGTTAAAAATGATAGTTTTGATATTAATGTTTTACTAATGATAATAATAATAACTTTATTAATAATAATAATATTTATAATAATAATGATATTGTTATTAATGATACTTATGTTAATAATAATCATAATAATCTTAATAACTATAACAATGATATTAATACTAGTATTAATGAAAATAATAAAGTTAATTCCAATACTAATGTTAGTAATAGTAATAACAATACTTTTATCGGTCATTTTAATACTAATGATAATAATTTTAATAGTAATAATAATAATTATATTTTTTTTAATATTAACTTTAATCATCATGTTAATAATAATATTAATAAGGGTGTTTAGATGATAATTCTAATAATAATATTAATAATAATAATAATAATAATACTTAGTAATAACAATAGTATTAATAACATTAATTATATTAGCGATGATAATAGTCGTATAATTAGTAATAATTATAATTTATATCATAATAATAATTATTTACAATGATAATAATAATAATAATAATAATAATAATAATAATAATAATAATAATAATAATAATAATAATAATAATAATAATAATAATAATAATAATAATAATAATAATAATAAAAGTCATAAAACTACCTTTAAAAGCCCTTTTTAAAAAAACGCCCCAAACCGGGCTCGAACCCGTGACCACTCGCATACCCGAACACACTCCTAACCATCCAGCCATTACTGTCTTTCTGATTTAAACTTGATTCTATTTATTATATCCCGAATTTTTTCTATCTATATTTATCCTACTTCTTCTCAACTGCAAATCGACCAAACCAGATTCCATCACTACAATTAAATTAATTGTTTGGTTTTTATACATTCAACTGAAACAGAAAAGTTTATGACTCTTTAGAATTGGATTAAATAACAGAAAAGAAAAGACTAATTCACGTATTGAAACTCATGAACTCCAAAATCAAAATCGACTTTTTATTATGTTTTAGACCACGTTTACAACACGAAATATGTTTGAAATCGTTCATATAAACTTTTGACATCATCAGTTAAACTTAAATTATAACAGAAATTCTGAATTTTATCGATGAATAACCTGTTGACTTTTAATATCAAAATTTTGACTCTTTAAATTCGAAATCATTAAAAAGAATTAGAAGCTGAAATTTTCCAAATATTTTGAATAGAGGATTACTAATCTAACTGCATTATTAGATTTTTAAATTCGATTTGGATTTAATCTATTGTTCATCATGGTTAGGAGGACTAAGAACTCCAAATCGAATCTTGAATTTAACACTGTTATAGATTATACTTTCAACATAAATTACGTCATAAATCATTTATAGAAGCTTTTTGAACCATCACTTGATCCATAAACATCAATATGAGTTCAAATTTTTAAAAGAACAATTCAGTTGACTTTTTAAGTTTAACATTTGACTTCAAAATTCGAAATCAATACAATGAATTTGAACATGAAAACTTACAGATAGCTTATATACATGATTCCTAACACTTCTGTATTCTTAGATTGTGAGAATTGCTTCGAATTTCAAGCTTTTGGTTAAAAGTTATCGCGAGCAGGGGTATGGTTTATGTTCCTGTTTTACTTCTGTTTTTCTTTTCCTTCGAACAAAAAAATGGGGATTTTGTAAAGTGTTAACAATACAATGGATGTAGTAACATGATTGGATTTATGGTTGTCTGTATTAAGATTGTAGTCGACAAGAAAAAAATCACAGGTAAAGATATATTGGATCTGACAAAGAAATATAACAGCTCATTCGCCTGTATCTGTTTTTTTTATATATATAATATATTTAATATTATTATTTAATAAATACATTTATAATAATACTGTTAATAATAACAAAAAAATATATACTAAAATTAATAATAAAAATAATAATGATATCAATGAAAATAATACTTAATACTAATGATAATACTAATAAAAATGATAATAATATTAATAATCAAAATAACACTAATAATAGTAGTAATGATAAATATAAATAATGATAATAATAATTTTAAATAAAATGATAATTTTTATTGATAATAGTAAGAATAATCATAATTATTATAATTTTTCTACTAATCATAATAACAATGATACTAATAGTGAAATAATAATATTGATAATAATGTATCAATTTTCATATCTATGTGTCATAAATAATACTATTAATAATACTGATATTTATATTAGTATTAGTATTTATTTTAATAATAATGAAAGTGATATTAACACTATTAATAAAAAACTATATTTTAACTTGTAGTTAATTTAATGTATTAATAATTTTATAGTATATATTATATAATTGAATATTTAATACTTATACGTTTTAATATATTACAATTTACATATAATCAATAATTATGTATAGAAATCATATATATTCACACTACTATATATATAATTATGTTTTTAAATATCTTGTTTTATTATGTACTAACTATATCTGATATACAAATAAACTCAAAGTATACATTTAATACTTTGTTACGTTGACAACTTATGCTCGAAATCATCCATATTCGATATACTCTCTATATTAAATTAAATAGTTTTAAATAACAAGTTTTAATTATCCTAAGTTATCTTTCATAATAACTAAATCACATAATAGTTCATTAATATATTTAATTTATAATATGTAAGTATTTACATATATAATTATTTATATGTACATTTCAATTTTCAATTAAGGGTTCCTGAATCGTTGGGATTAGTCAAAGGGTAAACTGAATCCACATAAATAGTTCAGAAATTTTGAGACTCAACATTACAGACTTTTCTTATCGTGTCGAACTTATATAAAGATTAAGTTAAAATTTGGTCGAAAATTTCCGGGTCGTCACAGACTTCCCCACACTTAGCTGACGACATGTGAAGTCGGTAGAATAAGTTCCATGAATTAGAATAGTGAGCCAGTTATTTACATCTTGAGTGGTGTATAATATATAAATGGGTTTAAGGTTTAGACCCACCCGATCGTCACTACTTAATTCTTTTTTAAGTGTAGCTTTTAGTAAATGGATATGTCTCTTTTCTGGTTCTTGGTCAAATGGATCGTTATACACCGACATACATATTTCTATAGGGTGGGTCATTCTTAAAATTTTCTTTTGTTCATTCTCGGGATCAAAGGTTTCACCTCTATTACCCAATTGGGTGAAATCCGAGGTGTCATTATCTATTATAGCTCGTAGTTCATCTTCGGTAGATGACTCGTCTATTGAGAATATTGTGTTGGAAGGTTGTGGGATGGTGAATTTCGGGATCGAAGCAAATTCTTCTTCTTTAATGGTCCTTATCGGTCCCACCACTTTGGTCTCGGGGGTAAAATTTTCAACGTTATCATTTTCCCAAGAGTACCAGTTTGTCACTCTTACTTCTTCTTCATCCATTGATGGATCGATGATTTCGTCGGTAGAGGCTAATGTGTCGATATGTTGTGAAATTGGTAAAACTGAATAAAAAGTATCATCGGGATAATTGGTGATTTCGGAGCTCTCGAATTCATCAAAATTCGATGATATGAGATTTTCTTGCACACGACTCCTCAGATCAACAGGTGTGTAGTCTGATAGAGTTTCAGCTTGCTAATTTGCAAACTCTCTCATTTGTTCATTTTGATCGTCAAATTCTTCGAGTTTGATTTTCATATAATCTAATAAATTTTCAGACACATAATTTTCCTCATCTTCTAGTTGTTGAGTTTAGATATATTCTTGGAAATAATCCCAATTTGAATTGTATTCCTCATAATCATTCCATTCAGGCTCTATGTGAAATGTTCCGTTCTTATTGATTAAAAACGTTCCATATTAATTGATTTCTTTGCGAGGTTTTGACCTCTATATGAAACGTTTTTCAAAGACTGCATTCATTTTTAAAACAAACCATAACCTTTATTTCATAAATAAAGGTTTAAAAAGCTTTACGTAGATTATCAAAAAATGATAATCTAAAATATCCTGTTTACACACGACCATTACATAATGGTTTACAATACAAATATGTTACATCGAAATCAGTTTCTTGAATACAGTTTTTACACAATATCATACAAACATGGACTCCAAATCTTGTCCTTATTTTAGTATGCAACAGCGGAAGCTCTTAGTATTCACCTGAGAATAAACATGCTTTAAACGTCAACAAAAATGTTGGTGAGTTATAGGTTTAACCTATATATATCAAATCGAAACAATAGACCACAAGATTTCATATTTCAATGCACATCCCATACATAGAGATAAAAATCATTCATATGGTGAACACCTGGTAACCGACATTAACAAGATGCATATATAAGAATATCCCCATCATTCCGGGACACCCTTCGGATATAATATAAATTTCGAAGTACTAAAGCATCCGGTACTTTGGATGGGGTTTGTTAGGCCCAATAGATCTATCTTTAGGATTCGCGTCAATTAGGGTGTCTGTTCCCTAATTCTTAGATTACCAAACTTAATAAAAAGGGCCATATTCGATTTCGATAATTCAACCATAGAATGTAGTTTCACGTACTTGTGTCTATTTTGTAAATCATTTATAAAACCGGCATGTATTCTCATCCCAAAAATATTAGATTTTAAAAGTGGGACTATAACTCACTTTCACAGATTTTTACTTCGTCGGGAAGTAAGACTTGGCCACTGGTTGATTCACGAACCTATAACAATATATACATATATATCAAAGTATGTTCAAAATATATTTACAACACTTTTAATATATTTTGATGTTTTAAGTTTATTAAGTCAGCTGTCCTCGTTAGTAACCTACAACTAGTTGTCCACAGTTAGATGTACAGAAATAAATTGATAAATATTATCTTGAATCAATCAACGACCCAGTGTATACGTATCTCATTATTGATCACAACTCAAACTATATATATTTTGGAATCAACCTCAACCCTGTATAGCTAACTCCAACATTCACATATAGAGTGTCTATGGTTGTTCCGAAATATATATAGATGTGTCGACATGATAGGTCAAAACATTGTATACGTGTCTATAGTATCTCAAGATTACATAATATACAATACAAGTTGATTAGGTTATGGTTGGAATAGATTTGTTACCAATTTTCACGTAGCTAAATGAGAAAAATTAGCCAATCTTGTTTTACCCATAACTTCTTCATTTTAAATCCGTTATGAGTGAATCAAATTGCTATGGTTTCATATTGAACTCTATTTTATGAATCTAAATAGAAAAAGTATAGGTTTATAGTCGGAAAAATAAGTTACAAGTCGTTTTTGTAAAGGTAGTCATTTCAGTCGAAAGAACGACGTCTAGATGACCATTTTAGAAAACATACTTCCACTTTGAGTTTAACCATAATTTTTAGATATAGTTTCATGTTAATAATAAAAATCATTTTCCTAGAATAACAACTTTTAAATCAAAGTTTATCATAGTTTTTAATTAACTAACCCAAAACAGCCCGCGGTGTTACTACGACGGCGTAAATCCGGTTTTACGGTGTTTTTCGTGTTTCCCGGTTTTAAATCATTAAGTTAGCATATAATATAGATATGGAACATGTGTTTAGTTGATTTTAAAAGTCAAGTTAGAAGGATTAACTTTTATTTGCGAACAAGCTTAGAATTAACTAAACTATGTTCTAGTGATTACAAGTTTAAACCTTCGAATAAGATAGCTTTATATGTATGAATCGAATGATGTTATGAACATCATTACTAACTCAAGTTCCTTGGATAAACCTACTGGAAATTAGAAAAATAGATCTAGCTTCAAAGGATCCTTGGATGGCTTGAAAGTTCTTGAAGCAGAATCATGACACGAAAACAATTTCAAGTAAGATTTCCACTCGAAATAAGATTGTTATAGTTATAGAAATTGAATTAAAGTTTGAATATGATTATTACCTTGTATTAGAAAGATAACCTACTATAAGTAACAAAGGTTTCTTGATCTTGGATGATTACTTGGAATGGATTTAGAAAACTTGGAAGTAAACTTGCAATCTTGGAAGTATTCTTGATTTTATGAAACTAGAACTTTTGGAATTTATGAAGAACACTTAGAACTTGAAGATAGAACTTGAGAGAGATCAATTAGATGAAGAAAATTGAAGAATGAAAGTGTTTCTAGGTGTTTTTGGTCGTTGGTGTATGGATTAGATATAAAGGATATGTAATTTTGTTTTCATGTAAATAAGTCATGAATGATTACTCATATTTTTGTAATTTTATGAGATATTTCATGCTAGTTGCCAAATGATGGTTCCCACATGTGTTAGGTGACTCACATGGGCTGCTAAGAGCTGATCATTGGAGTGTATATACCAATAGTATATACATCTAAAAGCTGTGTATTGTACGAGTACGAATACGGGTGCATACGAGTAGAATTGTTGATGAAACTAAACGAGGATGTAATTGTAAGAATTTTTGTTAAGTAGAAGTATTTTGATAAGTGTCTTGAAGTCTTTCAAAAGTGTATGAATACATATTAAAACACTACATGTATATACATTTTAACTGAGTCGTTAAGTCATCGTTAGTCGTTACATGTAAACGTTGTTTTGAAACCTTTAGCTTAACGATCTTGTTGAATGTTGTTAACCCATTGTTTATTATAAAAAATGAGATGTTAAATTGTTATATTATCATGATATTATGATATATAATGAAATGTCCCGTTCTTATTGATTAAAAACGTTCCATATTAATTGATTTCGTTGCGAGGTTTTGACCTCTATATGAGACGTTTTTCAAAGACTGCATTCATTTGAAGACAAACCATAACCTTTATTTCATCAATAAAGGTTTAAAAAGTTTTACGTAGATTATCAAATAATGATAATCTAAAATATCCTGTTTACACACGACCATTACATAATGGTTTACAATACAAATATGTTACAACAAAATAAGTTTCTTGAATGCAGTTTTTACACAATATCATACAAGCATGGACTCCAAATCTCGTCCTTATTTAAGTATGCGACAGCGGAAGCTCTTAATAATCACCTGAGAATAAACATGCTTAAAACGTCAACAAAAATGTTGGTGAGTCATAGGTTTAACCTATATATATCAAATCATAATAATAGACCACAAGATTTCATATTTCAATACACATCCCATACATAGAGATAAAAATCATTCATATGGTGAACACCTGGTAACCGACATTAACAAGATGCATATATAAGAATATCCCCATCATTCCGGGACACCCTTCGGATATGATATAAATTTCGAAGTACTAAAGCATCCGGTACTTTGGATGGGGTTTGTTAGGCCCAATAGATCTATCTTTAGGATTCGCGTCAATTAGATGTCTGTTCCCTAATTCTTAGATTACCAGACTTAATAAAAAGGGGCATATTCGATTTCGATAATTCAACCATAGAATGTAGTTTCACGTACTTGTGTCTATTTTGTAAATCATTTAAAAAACCTGCATGTATTCTCATCCCAAAAATATTAGATTTTAAAAGTGGGACTATAACTCACTTTCACAGATTTTTACTTCGTCGGGAAGTAAGACTTGGCCACTGGTTGATTCACGAACCTATAAAAATATATACATATATATCAAAGTATGTTCAAAATATATTTACAACACTTTTAATATATTTTGATGTTTTAAGTTTATTAAGTCAGCTGTCCTCGTTAGTAACCTACAACTAGTTGTCCACAGTTAGATGTACAGAAATAAATTGATAAATATTATCTTGAATCAATCCACGACCCAGTGTATACGTATCTCAGTATTGATCACAACTCAAACTATATATATTTTGGAATCAACCTCAACCCTGTATAGCTAACTCCAACATTCACATATAGAGTGTCTATGGTTGTTCCGAAATATTTATAGATGTGTCGACATGATAGGTCGAAACATTGTATACGTGTCTATGGTATCTCAAGATTACATAATATACAATACAAGTTGATTAGGTTATGGTTGGAATAGATTTATTACTAACTTTCACGTAGGTAAAATGAGTAGTTTTTATCAATCTTGTTTTACTCGCCATTTCTTCGTTTCTAATCTGTTTTGAGTGATTCCAGTGGCCACGGTTTCGTATTGAACTTAACTTTATGAATATAAACAGAAAAAGTATAAGTTTATAGTCGGAAATACAAGTTACAAGTTGTTTTTGAAAGAGGTAGTCATTTCCGTCGAAAGAACGACATCTTGATGACCATTTTGAAAAACATACTTTCACTTTGAGTTTAACCATGATTTTTGGATATAGTTTCATGTTCATAAGAAAAATCATTTTTCCAGAAGTATAGCTTTTAAATCAAAGTTCCTTAGCTTTTAATTATCCCAACCAAAACAGCCCCCGGTTTTACTACGACGGCGTATATCCAGTTTTATGGTGTTTATCGTGTTTCCGTGTTTTAAATCATTAAGTTAGCATATCATATAGATATAGAACATGTGTTTAGTTGATTTTAAAAGTCTAGTTAGAAGGATTAACTTTATTTGCGAACAAGTTTAGAATTAACTAAACTATGTTCTAGTGATTACAAGTTTATAACGTTGAGTAAGATAGCTTTTTATGTATGAATCGAATGATGTTATGAACATCATTACTACCTCAAGTTCCTTGGATAAACCTACTGGAAATGAGAAAAATTGATCTAGCTTCAAAGGATCCTTGGATGTCTTGAAAGTTCTTGAAGCAGAATCATGACACGAAAACAATTTCAAGTAAGATTTCCACTCGAAATAAGATTGTTATAGTTATAGAAATTGAATTAAAGTTTGAATATGATTATTACCTTGTATTAGAAAGATAACCTACTGTAAGTAACAAAGGTTTCTTGATCTTGGATGATTACTTGGAATGGATTTAGAAAACTTGGAAGTAAACTTGCAATCTTGGAAGTATTCTTGATTTTATGAAACTAGAACTTTTAGAATTTATGAAGAACACTTAGAACTTGAAGATAGAACTTGAGAGAGATCAATTAGATGAAGAAAATTGAAGAATGAAAGTGTTTGTAGGTGTTTTTGGTCGTTGGTGTATGGATTAGATATAAAGGATATGTAATTTTGTTTTCATGTAAATAAGTCATGAATGATTACTCATATTTTTGTAATTTTATGAGATATTTCATACTAGTTGTCAAATGATGGTTCCCACATGTGTTAGGTGACTCACATGGGCTGCTAAGAGCTGATCATTGGAGTGTATATACCAATAGTACATACATCTAAAAGCTGTGTATTGTACGAGTACGAATATGGGTGCATACGAGTAGAATTGTTGATGAAACTGAACGAGGATGTAATTGTAAGAATTTTTGTTAAGTAGAAGTATTTTGATAAGTGTCTTGAAGTCTTTCAAAAGTGTATGAATACATATTAAAACACTACATGTATATATATTTTAACTGAGTCGTTAAGTCATCGTTAGTCATTACATGTAAGTGTTGTTTTGAAACCTTTAGGTTAACGATCTTGTTAAATGTTGTTAACCCAATGTTTATAATATCAAATGCGATTTTAAATTATTATATTATCATGATATTATGATGTATGAATATCTCTTAATATGATATATATACATTAAATGTCGTTACAACGATAATCGTTACATATATGTCTCGTTTCAAAATAATTAAGTTAGTAGTCTTGTTTTTACATATGTAGTTCATTGTTAATATACTTAATGATATGTTTACTTATCATAATATCATTTTAACTATATATATAACCATATATATGTCATCATATAGTTTTTACAAGTTTTAACGTTCGTGAATCACCGGTCAACTTGGGTGGTCAATTGTCTATATGAAACCTATTTCAATTAATCAAGTCTTAACAAGTTTGATTGTTTAACATGTTGGAAACATTTAATCATGTAAATATCAATCTCAATTAATATATATAAACATGGAAAAGTTCGGGTTACTACAGTACCTACCCGTTAAATAAATTTCGTCCCGAAATTTTAAGCTGTTGAAGGTGTTGACGAATCTTCTGGAAATAGATGCGGGTATTTCTTCTTCATCTGATCTTCACACTCCCAGGTGAACTCGGGTCCTCTACGAGCATTCCATCGAACCTTAACAATTGGTATCTTGTTTTGCTTAAGTCTTTTAACCTCACGATCCATTATTTCGACGGGTTCTTCGATGAATTGAAGTTTTTCGTTGATTTGGATTTCATCTAACGGAATAGTGAGATCTTCTTTAGCAAAACATTTCTTCAAATTCGAGACGTGGAAAGTGTTATGTACAGCCGCGAGTTGTTGAGGTAACTCAAGTCGGTAAGCTACTGGTCCGACACGATCAATAATCTTGAATGGTCCAATATACCTTGGATTTAATTTCCCTCGTTTACCAAATCGAACAACGCCTTTCCAAGGTGCAACTTTAAGCATGACCATCTCTCCAATTTCAAATTCTATATCTTTTCTTTTAATGTCAGCGTAGCTCTTTTGTCGACTTTGGGCGGTTTTCAACCGTTGTTGAATTTGGATGATCTTCTCGGTAGTTTCTTGTATAATCTCTGGACCCGTAATCTGTCTATCCCCTACTTCACTCCAACAAATCGGAGACCTGCACTTTCTATCATAAAGTGCTTCAAACGGCGCCATCTCAATGCTTGAATGGTAGCTGTTGTTGTAGGAAAATTCTGCTAACGGTAGATGTCGATCCCAACTGTTTCCGAAATCAATAACACATGCTCGTAGCATGTCTTCAAGCGTTTGTATCGTCCTTTCACTCTGCCCATCAGTTTGTGGATGATAGGCAGTACTCATGTCTAGACGAGTTCCTAATGCTTGCTGTAATGTCTGCCAGAATCTTGAAATAAATCTGCCATCCCTATCAGAGATAATAGAGATTGGTATTCCATGTCTGGAGATGACTTCCTTTAAATACAGTCGTGCTAACTTCTCCATCTTGTCATCTTCTTTTATTGGCAGAAAGTGTGCTGATTTGGTGAGACGATCAACTATTACCCAAATAGTATCAAAACCACTTGCAGTCCTTGGAAATTTAGTGATGAAATCCATGGTAATGTTTTCCCATTTCCATTCCGGGATTTCGGGTTGTTGAAGTAGACCTGATGGTTTCTGATGCTCAGCTTTGACCTTAGAACACGTCAAACATTCTCCTACGTATTTAGCAACATCGGCTTTCATACCCGGCCACCAAAAATGTTTCTTGAGATCCTTGTACATCTTTCCCGTTCCAGGATGTATTGAGTATCTGGTTTTATGAGCTTCTCTAAGTACCATTTCTCTCATATCTCCAAATTTTGGTACCCAAATTCTTTCAGCCCTATACCGGGTTCCGTCTTCCCGAATATTAAGATGCTTCTCCGATCCTTTGGGTATTTCATCCTTTAAATTTCCCTCTTTTAAAACTACTTGTTGCGCCTCCTTTATTTGAGTAGTAAGGTTATTGTGAATCATTATATTCATAGATTTTACTCGAATGGGTTCTCTGTCCTTTCTACTCAAGGCGTCGGCTACCACATTTGCCTTCCCCGGGTGGTAACGAATCTCAAAGTCGTAATCATTTAACAATTCAATCCACCTACGCTGCCTCATGTTCAGTTGTTTCTAATTAAATATGTGTTGAAGACTTTTGTAGTCGGTATATATAATACTTTTGACCCCATATAAATAGTGCCTCCAAGTCTTTAATGCAAAAACAACCGCGCCTAATTCCAAATCATGCGTCGTATAATTTTGTTCGTGAATCTTCAATTGTCTAGAAGCATAAGCAATCACCTTCGTTCGTTGCATTAATACACAACCGAGACCTTGCTTTGATGCGTCACAATAAATCACAAAATCATCATTCCCTTCAGGCAATGACAATATAGGTGCCGTAGTTAGCTTTTTCTTCAATAACTGAAACGCTTTCTCTTGTTCATCATTCATTCAAATTTCTTCCCTTTATGCGTTAATGCAGTCAAGGGTTTTGCTATTCTGGAAAAGTCTTGGATGAACCTTCTGTAGTAACCAGCTAGTCCTAAAAACTGGCGTATGTGTTTCGGAGTTTTCGGGGTTTCCCACTTTTCAACAGTTTCTATCTTTGCCGGATCCACCTTAATACCTTCTTTGTTCACTACGTGACCGAGGAATTGAACTTCTTCCAACCAAAATGCACACTTTGAAAACTTAGCGTACAATTCTTCCTTCCTCAATACTTCTAACACCTTTCTCAAATGTTCACCGTGTTCTTGGTCATTCTTTGAGTAAATAAGTATGTCATAAATGAAAATAATGACAAACTTGTCAAGGTATGGTCCACACACTCGGTTCATAAGGTCCATGAACACAGCTGGTGCATTAGTTAAACCAAACGGCATGACCGAAAACTCGTAATGACCATAACGTGTTCTGAAAGCAGTCTTTGGAATATCATCTTCTTTCACCCGCATTTGATGATACCCGGAACGTAAGTCAATCTTTGAATAAACAGACGAGCCTTGTAGTTGATCAAATAAGTCGTCGATTCTCGGTAGTGGGTAGCGGTTCTTGATGGTAAGTTTGTTCAACTCTCGGTAGTCGATACACAACCTGAATGTACCATCTTTCTTCTTGACAAACAAAACAAGAGCTCCCCACGGTGATGTGCTTGGTCGAATGAAACCACGCTCTAAAAGTTCTTGTAATTGGCTTTGCAGTTCTTTCATCTCGCTGGGTGTGAGTCTGTACGGAGCACGAGCTATTGGTACAGCTCCTGGTATAAGATCTATTTGAAATTCAACGGATCGATGTGGGGGTAATCCCGGTAATTCTTTCGGAAATACATCGAGAAATTCTTTTGCAATGGGAACATCATTGATGCTCTTTTCTTCAGTTTGTACTTTCTCGACGTGTGCTAGAACAGCATAGCAACCTTTTATTATTAGTTTTTGTGCCTTCAAATTACTAATAAGATGTAGCTTCGTGTTGCCCTTTTCTCCGTACACCATTAAGGGTTTTCCTTTTTCTCGTATAATGCGAATTGCATTTTTGTAACAAACGATCTCTTCTTTCACTTCTTTCAACCAGTCCATACCGATTATCACATCAAAACTCCCTAACTCTACTAGTATGAAATCAATCTTAAATGTTTCGCTAACCAGTTTAATTTCTCGATTCCGACATATATTATCTGCTGAAATTAATTTACCATTTGCTAATTCAAGTAAAAATTTACTATCCAAAGGCGTCAATGGACAACTTAATTTTGCACAAAAATCTCTACTCATATAGCTTCTATCCGCACCCGAATCAAATAAAACGTAAGCAGATTTATTGTCAATAAGAAACGTACCCGTAACAAGCTCTGGGTCTTCCTGTGCATCTGCCGCATTAATATTGAAAACTCTTCCGTGGCCTTGTCCATTCGTGTTCTCCTGGTTCGGGCAATTTCTAATAATGTGGCCCAGTTTTCCACATTTATAACAAACTACATTGGCATAACTTGCTCCGACACTACTTGCTCCGCCATTACTCGTTCCGACACCATTTGTTCCTTTCGTTCTATTAACCCCTGGTCCGTAGACCGCACACTTCACCGCGCTATGACCATTTCTTTTACACTTGTTGCAAAATTTGGTGCAGAACCCCGAGTGATACTTTTCACACCTTTGGCATAGCTGCTTCTGATTGTTGTTGTTGTTGTTGTTGCGGTTATTATTGTTGTTGGGATGATTGTTGTAGTTGTTGTTGTTGTTGTTGTTGTTGTTGTTGTTGTTGTTGTTGTTGTTGTTGTTGTTGTTGTTGTTGTTGTTGTTGTTGTTGTTGTTGTTGTTGTTGTTGTTGTTGGGCCGTTTGTTGTAGTTGCGACTGATGTTGCGATTGTTGGGATAATTGTTGCGATTATTGTTGTAATTGCTGTTGTTGTTGTATTGGTGATTCTTATCACCGTTTTCCTCCCACTTTCTTTTGACTTGCTTCACATTGGCCTCTTCAGCTGTCTGTTCTTTAATTCTTTCTTCAATCTGGTTCACTAGTTTGTGAGCCATTCTACATGCTTGTTGTATGGAGGCGGGCTCGTGTGAACTTATATCTTCTTGGATTCTTTCCGGTAATCCTTTCACAAACGCATCGATCTTCTCTTCCTCATCTTCGAATGCTCCCGGACATAATAGGCACAATTCTGTGAATCGTCTTTCGTAAGTGGTAATATCAAATCCTTGGGTTCGTAACCCTCTAAGTTCTGTCTTGAGCTTATTGACCTCGGTTATGGGACGGTACTTCTCGTTCATCAAGTGCTTGAATGCTGACCACGGTAGTGCGTACGCATCATCTTGTCCCACTTGCTCTAGATAGGTATTCCACCATGTTAACGCAGAACCTGTGAAGGTATGCGTAGCATACTTCACTTTGTCCTCTTCAGTACACTTACTTATGGCAAACACCGATTCGACCTTCTCGGTCCACCGTTTCAATCCGATCGGTCCTTCGGTTCCATCAAATTCCAAAGGTTTGCAGGCAGTGAATTCTTTGTAGGTGCATCCTACACGATTTCCTGCACTGCTAGATCCAAGGTTATTGTTGGTATGTAGCGCAGCCTGTACTGCGGCTATGTTTGAAGCTAGAAAAGTACGGAATTCCTCTTCATTCATATTCACGGTGTGTCGAGTAGTCGGTGCCATTTCCTTCAAAATAGTCAAATGGAACAAGTTAATCATACAGAATATTAAGAGTAGTTAATAGTATTTCGTAGCATAATATGAACTCATTTATAAAAGCTTTTTCTTCATATTAACGTTTTATAAGTTTAAATTCGGGTAGTACCTACCCGTTAAGTTCATACTTAGTAGCTAATATACAATTCAACTACTACAATTCTATATGAAAAACTGATTATAGTAATATTTCGCGTTCAAACTTTTATACAATATTTTACAAACTTACAATACCGCTTATTTTACATAAAGCATGAAATATAGCACACAATAACTTTGATACAAGATAGTTGTGAAGATAATTCTAGCTAGTACACAAGTCGTTCAGCAAAGGCAATAAAGACACGTAATTCATACGTCCAGAAACAAGTCATGCATTCTGGTTTTACTAGGACTACTTCCCATCCTTGGTCTTGTGAAACATAACCGTTATGGCCGTTGATAAGACAACATGTTGTAACATCGTCAAAGGGACGAGGGTTACGTAATGACCAATAGTCTCGTAATAACCTAAAAACCTCATTTCTTACCCCAATTACTGACTCCGTCACTTGTGGGAACGTTTTGTTTAATAGTTGTAGCCCGATGTTCATGTTCTCACTTTGGTGAGAAGCGAGCATTACTAATCCGTAAGCATAACATGTTTCTTTATGTTGCATGTTAGCCGCTTTTTCTAAATCACGAAGTCCAATATTCGGATATATTGAGTCAAAATAATTTCTTAACCCATTGCGTAAAATAGCATTTGGGTTCCCCGCAATATATGCGTCAAAGTAAACACATCGTAACTTATGGATTTCCCAATGTGATATCCCCCATCTTTCGAACGAAAGCCTTTTATAAACCAAGGCATTCTTAGAACGTTCTTCGAATGTCTTACAAACTGATCTCGCCTTAAATAGTTGTGCCGAAGAATTCTGACCGACTCTAGACAAGATTTCATCAATCATGTCTCCGGGTTGGTCTCTTAAAATATTGGGTTGTCTATCCATTTTGTGTTTTTATACTGTAAAATAGACAAGAGTTAGATTCATAAAAAAAAAAATACTTATTAATACAAGCAATTTTTACATATATCATAAAGCATAAGCACACTATATTACATATATTACACCACACGAATACAACTATCTTATTCCGACTCGCTTGTTTCTTCTTCTTCGGTTTTGGTTCGTTTTGCCAAGTTTCTAGGGATATATGATGTTCCCCTAATACGAGCCGTCGTTTTCCACATTGGTTTAGAAAAACCTGGTGGTTTAGAGGTTCCCGGGTCATTGTTACAACTTAAGGACTTCGGGGGTTGACGATACATATAAAGTTCATCGGGGTTGGAATTAGATTTCTCTATTTTTATGCCCTTTCCCTTATTATTTTCTTTTGCCTTTTTAAATTCAGTTGGGGTAATTTCTATAACATCATCGGAATTCTTGTCGGAATCCGATTCATCTGAGAATTGGTAATCCTCCCAATATTTTGCTTCCTTGGCGGAAACACCATTGACCATAATTAACCTTGGTCGGTTGGTTGAGGATTTTCTTTTACTTAACCGTTTTATTATTTCCCCCACCGGTTCTATTTCTTCATCCGGTTCCGATTCTTCTTCCGGTTCCGATTCTTCTTCCGGTTCCGACTCTTCTTCCGGTTCCTCTTCGGGAACTTGTGAATCAGTCCACGAATCATTTCAATTTACATTTGACTCTTCATTATTATTAGGTGAGTCAATGGGACTTGTTCCAGAGGTAGACATCTATCACATAATATCAAACGCGTTAAGAGATTAATATATCACATAATATTCACATGTTAAAAATATATAGTTTCCAACAAAATTTGTTAAGCAATCATTTTTCAAGTAAACACGGTCGAAGTCCAGACTCACTAATGCATCCTAACAAACTCGATAAGACACACTAATGCAAAATTCTGGTTCTCTAAGACCAACGCTCGGATACCAACTGAAATGTCCCGTTCTTATTGATTAAAAACGTTCCATATTAATTGATTTCGTTGCGAGGTTTTGACCTCTATATGAGACATTTTTCAAAGACTGCATTCATTTGAAAATAAACCATAACATTTATTTCATCAATAAAGGTTTAAAAAGCTTTACGTAGATTATCAAATAATGATAATCTAAAATATTCTGTTTACACACGACCATTACATAATGGTTTACAATACAAATATGTTACAACAAAATAAGTTTCTTGAATGTAGTTTTTACACAATATCATACAAGCATGGACTCCAAATCTCGTCCTTATTTAAGTATGCGACAGCGGAAGCTCTTAATAATCACCTGAGAATAAACATGCTTAAAACGTCAACAAAAATGTTGGTGAGTCATAGGTTTAACCTATATATATCAAATCATAATAATAGACCACACGATTTCATATTTCAATACACATCCCATACATAGAAATAAAAATCATTCATATGGTGAACACCTGGTAACCGACATTAACAAGATGCATATATAAGAATATCCCCATCATTCCGGGACACCCTTCGGATATGATATAAATTTCAAAGTACTAAAGCATCCGGTACTTTGGATGGGGTTTGTTAGGCCCAATAGATCTATCTTTAGGATTCGCGTCAATTAGGGTGTCTGTTCCCTAATTCTTAGATTACCAGACTTAATAAAAAGGGGCATATTCGATTTCGATAATTCAACCATAGAATGTAGTTTCACGTACTTGTTTCTATTTTGTAAATCATTTATAAAACCTGCATGTATTCTCATCCCAAAAATATTAGATTTTAAAAGTGGGACTATAACTCACTTTCACAGATTTTTACTTCGTCGGGAAGTAAGACTTGGCCACTGGTTGATTCACGAACCTATAACAATATATACATATATATCAAAGTATGTTCAAAATATATTTACAACACTTTTAATATATTTTGATGTTTTAAGTTTATTAAGTCAGATGTCCTCGTTAGTAGCCTACAACTAGTTGTCCACAGTTAGATGTACAGAAATAAATCGATAAATATTATCTTGAATCAATCCACGACCCAGTGTATATGTATCTCAGTATTAATCACAACTCAAACTTTATATATTTTGGAATCAACCTCAACCCTGTATAGCTAACTCCAACATTCACATATAGAGTGTCTATGGTTGTTCCGAAATATATATAGATGTGTCGACATGATAGGTCGAAACATTGTATACGTGTCTATGGTATCTCAAGATTACATAATATACAATACAAGTTGATTAGGTTATGGTTGGAATAGATTTATTACTAACTTTCACGTAGGTAAAATGAGTAGTTTTTATCAATCTTGTTTTACTCGCCATTTCTTCGTTTCTAATCCGTTTTGAGTGATTCCAGTGGCCACGGTTTTGTATTGAACTTAAATTTATGAATCTAAACAGAAAATGTATAAGTTTATAGTCGGAAATACAAGTTACAAGTTGTTTTTGAAAGAGGTAGTCATTTCCGTCGAAAGAACGACATCTTGATGACCATTTTGAAAAACATACTTTCACTTTGAGTTTAACCATGATTTTTGGATATAGTTTCATGTTCATAAGAAAAATCATTTTTCCAGAAGTATAGCTTTTAAATCAAAGTTCTTCTTAGCTTTTAATTATCCCAACCAAAACAGCCCCCGGTTTTACTACGACGGCGTATATCCAGTTTTATGGTGTTTATCGTGTTTCCGGGTTTTAAATCATTAAGTTAGCATATCATATAGATATAGAACATGTGTTTAGTTGATTTTAAAAGTCTAGTTAGAAGGATTAACTTTATTTGCGAACAAGTTTAGAATTAACTAAACTATGTTCTAGTGATTACAAGTTTATAACGTTGAGTAAGATAGCTTTTTATGTATGAATCGAATGATGTTATGAACATCATTACTACCTCAAGTTCTTTGGATAAACCTACTGGAAATGAGAAAAATTGATCTAGCTTCAAAGGATCCTTGGATGGCTTGAAAGTTCTTGAAGCAGAATCATGACACGAAAACAATTTCAAGTAAGATTTCCACTCGAAATAAGATTGTTATAGTTATAGAAATTGAATTAAAGTTTGAATATGATTATTACCTTGTATTAGAAAGATAACCTACTATAAGTAACAAAGATTTCTTGATCTTGGATGATTACTTGGAATGGATTTAGAAAACTTGGAAGTAAACTTGCAATCTTGGAAGTATTCTTGATTTTATGAAACTAGAACTTTTAGAATTTATGAAGAACACTTAGAACTTGAAGATCGAACTTGAGAGAGATCAATTAGATGAAGAAAATTAAATAATGAAAGTGTTTGTAGGTGTTTTTGGTCGTTGGTGTATGGATTAGATATAAAGGATATGTAATTTTGTTTTCAAGTAAATAAGTCATGAATGATTACTCATATTTTTGTAATTTTATGAGATATTTTATGCTAGTTGCCAAATGATGGTTCCCACATGTGTTAGGTGACTCACATGGGCTGCTAAGAGCTAATCATTGGAGTGTATATACCAATAGTACATACATCTAAAAGCTGTGTATTGTACGAGTACGAATACGGGTGCATACGAGTAGAATTGTTGATGAAACTGAACGAGGATGTAATTGTAAGAATTTTTGTTAAGTAGAAGTATTTTTAAGTGTCTTGAAGTCTTTCAAAAGTGTATGAATACATATTAAAACACTACATGTATATATATTTTAACTGAGTCGTTAAGTCATCGTTAGTCGTTACATGTAAGTGTGGTTTTGAAACCTTTAGGTTAATGATCTTGTTAAATGTTATTAACCCAATGTTTATAATATCAAATGAGATTTTAAATTATTATATTATCATGATATTATGATGTATGAATATCTCTTAATATGATATATATACATTAAATGTCGTTACAACGATAATCGTTACATATATGTCTCGTTTCAAAATAATTAAGTTAGTAGTCTTGTTTTTACATATGTAGTTCATTGTTAATATACTTAATGATATGTTTACTTATCATAATATCATGTTAACTATATATGTAACCATATATATGTCATCATATAGTTTTTACAAGTTTTAACGTTCGTGAATCACCGGTCAACTTGGGTGGTCAATTGTCTATATGAAACCTATTTCAATTAATCAAGTCTTAACAAGTTTGATTGTTTAATATGTTGGAAACATTTAATCATGTAAATATCAATCTCAATTAATATATATAAAAATGGAAAAGTTCGGGTCACTACATATAATATATCTTAGTATGATATATATACAGTTAAATGTCGTTACAACGATAATCGTTACATATATGTCTCGTTTCGAAATCATTAAGTTAGTAGTCTTATTTTTACATATGTATTTCATTGTTAATACACTTAATAATATATTTAATTATCATTTAACATAATTAACCAAGTGTATCAATATCTTAATATGATTCATATGTACCTAGTAAGACGTTGTTATAACGATAATCGTTATATATATCGTTTTCGAGTTTCTTAAATTAATAGTCTCATTTTTATGTATATAACTCATTGTTAAAATACCTAATGAGATACATACTTATAATAAAATCATGTTAACTATATATATAACCATATATATGTCATCGTATAGTTTTTACAAGTTTTAACGTTCGTGAATCACCGGTCAACTTGGGTGGTCAATTTTCTATATGAAACCTATTTCAATTAATCAAGTCTTAACAAGTTTGATTGCTTAACATGTTGGAAACACTTAATCATGTAAATAACAATTTCATTTAATATATATATAAACATGGAAAAGTTCGGGTCACTACAGTACCTACCCGTTAAATAAATTTCGTCCCGAAATTTTTAAGCAGTTGGAGGTGTTGACGTATCTTTTGGAAATAAATGCGGGTATTTCTTCTTCATCTGATATTCACGCTCCCAGGTGAACTCGGGTCCTCTACGAGCATTCCATCGAACCTTAACAATCGGTATCTTGTTTTGTTTAAGTCTCTTAACCTCGTAACACCCTAGGCAAATCCCACATCGCCCACGAACATGAGTGATCATGGGATTATAAGGTAATACTCACGCTTAAATGACACAACGCGTTTTGGGATCAGAGGTTGAGTAGAAGTGCGAGTACATTGTGGTTAAGCGTGCTCGGGCGAGAGCACTACCAGGATGGATGACCTCCTGGGAAAGTGCTTCTCGTGTGTGGTCGCCAAGAAAAAGTCGTGCGCCTACGGGCAAAGCGGACAATATTGTGGTCATGTTAAGCTGGGGTGTTATAGAATGGTATCAGAGCCACTCATGTGCCGTTGGGGGTGGTGGGGAAAACCTCATCGAGGACGATAAGTCCCTAAGGGGGGTGAATGTAACACCCTAGGCAAATCCCACATCGCCCACGAACATGAGTGATCATGGGATTATAAGGTAATACTCACGCTTAAATGACACAACGCGTTTTGGGATCACAGGTTGAGTAGAAGTGCGAGTACGTTGTGGTTAAGCATGCTCGGGCGAGAGCACTACCAGGATGGGTGACCTCCTGGGAAAGTGCTTCTCGTGTGTGGTCGCCAATAAAAAGCCGTGCGCCTACGGACAAAGCGGACAATATTGTGGTCCATTATTTTGACGGGTTCTTCAATGAATTGAAGTTTTTCATTGATTTGGATTTCGTCCAACGGAATAGTGAGATCTTCTTTAGCAAAACATTTCTTCAAATTTGAGACGTGGAAAGTATTATGTACAGCCGCGAGTTATTGAGGTAGCTCCAGTTGGTAAGCTACTGGTCCGACACGATCTATAATCTTGAATGGTCCAATGTACCTTGGATTTAGTTTTCCCCGTTTACCAAATCGAACAACACCTTTCCAAGGTGAAACCTTAAGCATGACCATTTCTCCAATTTCAAACTCTATATCTTTTCTTTTACTGTCCGCGTAGCTCTTTTGTCGACTCTGGGCGGTTTTCAATCTTTGTTGAATTTGGATGATTTTCTCGGTATTTTCTTGTATTATCTCTGGACCCGTAATCTGTCTATCCCCCACTTCACTCCAACAAATCGGAGACCTGCACTTTCTACCATAAAGTGCTTCAAATGGCGCCATCTCAATGCTTGAATGGTAGCTGTTGTTGTAGGAAAATTCTGCTAACGGTAGATGTCGATCCCAACTGTTTCCGAAATCAATAACATAAGCTCGTAGCATGTCTTCAAGCATTTGTATCGTCCTTTCGCTCTGCCCATCAGTTTGTGGATGATAGGCAGTACTCATGTCTAGACGAGTTCCCAATGCTTGCTGTAATGTCTGCCAGAATCTTGAAATAAATCTGCCATCCCTATCAGAGATAATAGAGATTGGTATTCCATGTCTGGAGACGACTTCCTTCAAATACAGTCGTGCTAACTTCTCCATCTTGTCATCTTCTCTTATTGGCAGGAAGTGTGCTGACTTGGTGAGACGATCAACTATTACCCAAATAGTATCATAACCACTTGCAGTCCTTGGCAATTTAGTAATGAAATCCATGGTAATGTTTTCCCATTTCCATTCCGGGATTTCAGGTTGTTGTAGTAGACCAGATGGTTTCTGATGTTCAGCTTTGACCTTAGAACACGTCAAACATTCTCCTACATATTTAGCAATATCGGCTTTCATACCTGGCCACCAAAAATGTTTCTTAAGATCCTTGTACATCTTCCCCGTTCCAGGATGTATTGAGTATCTGATTTTATGAGCTTCTCTAAGTACCATTTCTCTCATATCTCCAAATTTTGGTACCCAAATTCTTTCAGCCCTATACCGGGTTCCGTCTTCCCGAATATTAAGATGCTTCTCCGATCCTTTGGGTATTTCATCCTTTAAATTTCCCTCTTTTAAAACTCCTTGTTGCGCCTCCTTTATTTGAGTAGTAAGGTTAGTGTGAATCATTATATTCATAGATTTTACTCGAATGGGTTCTCTGTCCTCTCTGCTCAAGGCGTCGGCTACCACATTTGCCTTCCCCGGGTGGTAACGAATCTCAAAGTCGTAATCATTCAACAATTCAATCCACCTACGCTGCCTCATATTCAGTTGTTTCTAATTAAATATGTGTTGAAGACTTTTGTGGTCGGTATATATAATACTTTTGACCCCATATAAGTAGTGCCTCCAAGTCTTTAATGCAAAAACAACCGCGCCTAATTCCAAATCATGCGTCGTATAATTTTGTTCGTGAATCTTCAATTGTCTAGACGCATAAGCAATCACCTTTGTTCGTTGCATTAATACACAACCGAGACCTTGCTTTGATGCGTCACAATAAATCACAAAATAATCATTCCCTTCAGGCAATGACAATATAGGTGTCGTAGTTAGCTTTTTCTTCAATAACTGGAATGCTTTCTCTTGTTCATCCTTCCATTCAAATTTCTTCCCTTTATGTGTTAATGCAGCCAAGGGTTTTGCTATTCTGGAAAAGTCTTGGATGAACCTTCTGTAGTAACCAGCTAGTCCTAAAAACTGGCGTATGCGTTTCGGAGTTTTCGAGGTTTCCCACTTTTCAACAGTTTCATCTTTGCCGTTTCCACCTTAATACCTTCTTTGTTCACTATGTGATCGAGGAATTGAACTTCTTCCAACCAAAATGCACACTTTGAAAACTTAGCGTACAATTCTTCCTTCCTCAATACTTCTAACACCTTTCTCAAATGTTCTTCGTGCTCTTGATCATTCTTTGAGTAAATAAGTATGTCATCAATGAAAACAATGACAAACTTGTCAAGATATGGCCCACACACTCGGTTCATAAGGTCCATGAACACAGCTGGTGCGTTAGTTAATCCAAACGGCATAACCATAAACTCGTAATGAACATAACGCGTCCTAAAAGCAGTTTTTGGAATATCATCCTCCTTTACTCGCATTTGATGATATCTAGAACGTAAATCGATCTTCGAATAAACCGACGAGCCTTGTAGTTGATCAAATAAGTCGTTGATTCTCGGTAATGGGTAGCGGTTCTTGATGGTAAGTTTGTTCAACTCTCGGTAGTCGATACACAACCTGAATGTACCATCTTTCTTCTTGACAAACAAAACAGGAGCTCCCCACGGTGATGTGCTTGGTCGAATGAAACCACGTTCTAAAAGTTCTTGTAATTGACTTTGCAGTTCTTTCATCTCGCTGGGTGCGAGTCTGTAAGGAGCACGAGCTATTGGTGCAGCTCCTGGTACAAGATCTATTTGAAATTCAACGGATCGATGTGGAGGTAATCCCGGTAATTCTTTTGGAAATACATCGGGAAATTCTTTTGCGACGGGAACATCATTGATGCTCTTTTCTTCAGTTTGTACTTTCTCGACGTGTGCTAGAACAGCATAGCAACCTTTTCTTATTAGTTTTTGTGCCTTCAAATTACTAATAAGATGTAGCTTCGTGTTGCCCTTTTCTCCGTACACCATTAAGGGTTTTCCTTTTTCTCGTATAATGCGAATTACATTTTTGTAACAAACGATCTCTGCTTTCACTTCTTTCAACCAGTCCATACCGATTATCACATCAAAACTCCCTAACTCTACTGGTATTAAGTCAATCTTAAATGTTTCGCTAACCAGTTTAATTTCTCGATTCCATCATATATTATCGGCTGAAATTAATTTACCATTTGCTAATTCGAGTAAAAATTTACTATCCAAAGGCGTCAATGGGCAACTTAATTTAGCACAAAAATCTCTACTCATATAGCTTCTATCCGCACCTGAATCAAATAAAACGTAAGCAGATTTATTGTCAATAAGAAACGTACTCGTAACAAGCTCTGGGTCTTCCTGTGCCTCTGCCGCATTAATATTGAAAACTCCTCCGCGGACTTGTCCATTCGTGTTCTCCTGGTTCGGGCAAATTCTAATAATGTGGCCCGGTTTTCCACATTTATAACAAACTACATTGGCATAACTTGCTCCGACACTACTTGCTCCACCATTACTCGTTCCAATACCATTTGTTCCTTTCGTTCTGTTAACCCCTGGTCCGTAGACCTCACACTTCGCCGCGCTATGACCATTTCTTTTACACTTGTTGCAAAATTTGGTGCAGAACCCCGAGTGATACTTTTCACACCTTTGGCATAGCTGCTTCTGATTGTTGTTGTTGTTGTTGCGGTTATTATTGTTATTGGGATGATTGTTATAGTTGCTGTTGTTGTTGTTGTTGTTGTTGTTGTTGGGCCGTTTGTTGTAGTTGCGATTGATGTTGCGATTGTTGGGATAGTTGTTGCGATTATTGTTGTAATTGCTGTTGTTGTTGTATTGGTGATTCTTATCACCGTTTTCCTCCCACTTTCTTTTGACTTGCTTCACATTGGCCTCTTCAGCAGTCTGTTCTTTAATTCTTTCTTCAATCTGGTTCACTAGTTTGTGAGCCATTGTACATGCCTGTTGTATGGAGGCGGGCTCGTGTGAACTTATATCTTCTTGGATTCTTTCCGGTAATCCTTTCACAAACGCGTCGATCTTCTCTTCCTCATCTTCGAACGCTCCCGGACACAATAGGCACAATTCTGTGAATCGTCTTTCGTACGTGGTAATATCAAATCCTTGTGTTCGTAACCCTCTAAGTTCTTTCTTGAGCTTATTGACCTCGGTTCTGGGACGGTACTTCTCGTTCATCAAGTGCTTGAATGCTGACCACGGTAGTGCGTACGCATCATCTTATCCCACTTGCTCTAGATAGGTATTCCACCATGTTAACGCAGAACCTGTGAAGGTATGCGTAGCGTACTTCACGTTGTCCTCTTCAGTACACTTACTTATGGCAAACACCGATTCGACCTTCTCGGTCCACCGTTTCAATCCGATCGGTCTTTCGGTTCCATCAAATTCCAAAGGTTTGCAGGCAGTGAATTATTTATAGGTGCATCCTACACGATTTCCTGTACTGCTAGATCCAAGGTTATTGTTGGTATGTAGCGCAGCCTGTACTGCGGCTATGTTTGAAGCTATAAAAGTACGGAATTCCTCTTCATTCATATTCACGGTGTGTCGAGTAGTCGGTGCCATTTCCTTCAAAATAGTCAAATGGAACAAGTTAATCATACTGAATATTAAGAGTAGTTAATAGTATTTCGTAGCATAATATGAACTCATTTATAAAAGTTTTTTTCTTCATATTAGCGTTTTATAAGTTTAAATTCGGGTAGTACCTACCCGTTAAGTTCATACTTAGTAGCTAATATACAATTCAACTACTACAATTCTATATGAAAAACTGATTATAATAATATTTCGCGTTCAAACTTTTATACAATATTTTACAAACTTACAATACCGCTTATTTTACATAAAGCATGAAATATAGCACACAATAACTTTGATACCAGATAGTTGTGAAGATAATTCTAGCTAGTACACAAGTCGTTCAGCAAAGGCAATAAAGACACGTAATTCATACGTCCAGAAACAAGTCATGCATTCTGGTTTTACTAGGACTACTTCCCATCCTTGGTCTTGTGGAACATAACCGTTATGGCAGTTGATAAGACAGCGTGTTGTAACTTCGTCAAAGGGACGAGGGTTACGTAATGACCAACAGTCTCGTAATAACCTAAAAACCTCATTTCTTACCCCAATTACCGACTCCGTCACTTGTGGGAACGTTTTGTTTAATAGTTATAGCCCGATGTTCTTTTTCTCACTTTGGTGAGAAGCGAACATTACTAACCCGTAAGCATAGCATGCTTCTTTGTGTTGCATGTTAGCCGCTTTTTCTAAATCATGAAGTCCTATATTCGGATACATTGAGTCAAAATAATTTCTTAACCCGTTGCGTAAAATAGCATTTGGGTTCTCCGCAATATATGCGTCAAAGTAAACACATCGTAACTTATGGGTTTCCCAATGTGATATCCCCCATCTTTCAAACGAAAGTCTTTTATAAACCAAGACATTCTTGGAACGTTCTTCGAATGTCTTACAAACTAATTTTGCCGTAAATAGTTGTGCCGAAGAATTCTGACCGACTCTAGACAAGATTTCATCGATCATGTCTCTGGGTAGGTCTCTTAAAATATTGGGTTGTCTATCCATTTTGTGTTTTTATACTGTAAAATAGACAAGAGTTAGATTCATAAAAAAAATACTTATTAATACAAGCAATTTTTACATATATCATAAAGTATAAGCACACTATATTACATATATTACACCACACGAATACAACTATCTTATTCCGACTCGCTCGTTTCTTCTTCTTCGGTTTTGGTTCATTTTGCCAAGTTTCTAGGGATATATGATGTTCCCCTAATACGAGCTGTCATTTTCCACAACGGTTTAGAAAAACCTGGTGGTTTAGAGGTTCCCGGGTCATTGTTACAACTTAAGGGGTTCGGGGGTTGATGATACATATAAAGTTCATCGGGGTTGGAATTAGATTTCTCTATTTTTATGCCCTTTCCCTTATTATTTTCTTTTGCCTTTTTAAATTCAGTTGGGGTAATTTCTATAACATCATCGGAATTCTCGTCGGAATCCGATTCATCGGAGAATTGGTAATCCTCCCAATATTTTGCTTCCTTGGCGAAAACACCATTGACCATAATTAACCTTGGTCGGTTGGTTGAGGATTTTCTTTTACTTAACTGTTTTATTATTTCCCCCACCGGTTCTATTTGCTCCTCCGGTTCCTCCTCTTCCGGTTCTGATTCTTCTTCCGGTTCTGATTCTTCTTCCGGTTCTTCTTCGGGAACTTGTGAATCAGTCCAATATATATTCGACTCTTCATTATTATTAGGTGAGTCAATGGGATTTGTGCTAGAGGTAGACATCTATCACACAATATCAAACATGTTAAGAGATTAATATATCACATAATATATACATGTTAATAATATATAGTTTCCAACAAAAATGTTAAGCAATCATTTTTAAAGAAAACACGGTCGAAGTCCAGACTCACTAATGCATCCTAACAAACTCGATAAGACACACTAATGCAAATTTTCTGGTTCTCTAAGACCAACGCTCGGATACCAACTGAAATGTCCCGTTCTTATTGATTAAAAACGTTCCATATTAATTGATTTCGTTGCGAGGTTTTGACCTCTATATGAGACGTTTTTCAAAGACTACATTCATTTTTAAAACAAACCATAACCTTTATTTCATAAATAAAGGTTTAAAAAGCTTTACGTAGATTATCAAATAATGATAATCTAAAATATCCTGTTTACACACGACCATTACATAATGGTTTACAATACAAATATGTTACATCGAAATCAGTTTCTTGAATGCAGTTTTTACACAATATCATACAAACATGGACTCCAAATCTTGTCCTTATTTTAGTATGCAACAGCGGAAGCTCTTAGTATTCACCTGAGAATAAACATGCTTTAAACGTCAACAAAAAATGTTGGTGAGTTATAGGTTTAACCTATATATATCAAATCGTAACAATAGACCACAAGATTTCATATTTCAATACACATCCCATACATAGAGATAAAAATCATTCATATGGTGAATACCTGGTAACCGACATTAACAAGATGCATATATAAGAATATCCCCATCATTCCGGGACACCCTTCGGATATGATATAAATTTCGAAGTACTAAAGCATCTGGTACTTTAGATGGGGTTTGTTAGGCCCAATAGATCTATCTTTAGGATTCGCGTCAATTAGGGTGTCTGTTCCCTAATTCTTAGATTACCAGACTTAATAAAAAGGGGCATATTCGATTTCGATAATTCAACCATAGAATGTAGTTTCACGTACTTGTGTCTATTTTGTAAATCATTTATAAAACCTGCATGTATTCTCATCCCAAAAATATTAGATTTTAAAAGTGGGACTATAACTCACTTTCACAGATTTTTACTTCGTCGGGAAGTAAGACTTGGCCACTGGTTGATTCACGAACCTATAACAATATATACATATATATCAAAGTATGTTCAAAATATATTTACAACACTTTTAATATATTTTGATGTTTTAAGTTTATTAAGTCAGCTGTCCTCGTTAGTAACCAATAACTAGTTGTCCACAGTTAGATGTACAGAAATAAATCGATAAATATTATCTTGAATCAATCCACGACCCAGTGTATACGTATCTCAGTATTGATCACAACTCAAACTATATATATTTTGGAATCAACCTCAACCCTGTATAGCTAACTCCAACATTCACATATAGAGTGTCTATGGTTGTTCCGAAATATATATAGATGTGTGGACATGCTAGGTCGAAACATTGTATACGTGTCTATGGTATCTCAAGATTACATAATATACAATACAAGTTGATTAAGTTATGGTTGGAATAGATTTGTTACCAATTTTCACGTAGCTAAAATGAGAAAAATTATCCAATCTTGTTTTACCCATAACTTCTTCATTTTAAATCCGTTTTGAGTGAATCAAATTGCTATGGTTTCATATTGAACTCTATTTTATGAATCTAAACATAAAAAGTATAGGTTTATAGTCGGAAAAATAAATTACAAGTCATTTTTGTAAAGGTAGTCATTTCAGTCGAAAGAACGACGTCTAGATGACCATTTTAGAAAACATACTTCCACTTTGAGTTTAACCATAATTTTTGGATATAGTTTCATGTTCATAATAAAAATCATTTTCCCAGAATAACAACTTTTAAATCAAAGTTTATCATAGTTTTTAATTAACTAACCCAAAACAGCCCGCGGTGTTACTACGACGGCGTAAATTCGGTTTTACGGTGTTTTTCGTGTTTCTAGGTTTTAAATCATTAAGTTAGCATATCATATAGATATAGATCATGTGTTTAGTTTATTTTAAAAGTCAAGTTAGAAGGATTAACTTTTATTTGCGAACAAGTTTAGAATTAACTAAACTATGTTCTAGTGATTACAAGTTTAAACCTTCGAATAAGATAGCTTTATAGGTATGAATCGAATGATGTTATGAACATCATTACTACCTCAAGTTCCTTGGATAAACCTACTGGAAATGAGAAAAATAGATCTAGCTTCAAAGGATCCTTGGATGGCTTGAAAGTTCTTGAAGCAGAATCATGACACGAAAACAATTTCAAGTAAGATTTCCACTCGAAATAAGATTGTTATAGTTATAGAAATTGAATTAAAGTTTGAATATGATTATTACCTTGTATTAAAAAGATAACCTACTATAAGTAACAAAGGTTTCTTGATCTTGGATGATTACTTGGAATGGATTTAGAAAACTTGGAAGTAAACTTGCAATCTTGGAAGTATTCTTGATTTTATGAAACTAGAACTTTTGGAATTTATGAAGAACACTTAGAACTTGAAGATAGAACTTGAGAGAGATCAATTAGATGAAGAAAATTGAAGAATGAAAGTGTTTGTAGGTGTTTTTGGTCGTTGGTGTATGGATTAGATATAAAGGATATGTAATTTTGTTTTCATGTAAATAAGTCATGAATGATTACTCATATTTTTGTAAGTTTATGAGTTATTTCATGCTAGTTGCCAAATGATGGTTCCCACATGTGTTAGGTGAATCACATGGGCTGCTAAGAGCTGATCATTGGAGTGTATATACCAATAGTATATACATCTAAAAGCTGTGTATTGTACGAGTACGAATACGGGTGCATACGAGTAGAATTGTTGATGAAACTGAACGAGGATGTAATTGTAAGAATTTTTGTTAAGTAGAAGTATTTTGATAAGTGTCTTGAAGTCTTTCAAAAGTGTATGAATACATATTAAAACACTACATGTATATACATTTTAACTGAGTCGTTAAGTCATCGTTAGTCGTTACATGTAAACGTTGTTTTGAAACCTTTAGGTTAACGATCTTGTTGAATGTTGTTAACCCATTGTTTATTATAACAAATGAGATGTTAAATTGTTATATTATCATGATATTATGATATATAATATATCTTAGTATGATATATATACAGTTAAATGTCGTTACAACGATAATCGTTACATATATGTCTCGTTTCGAAATCATTAAGTTAGTAGTCTTATTTTTACATATGTATTTCATTGTTAATACACTTAATAATATATTTACTTATCATTTAACATAATTAACCAAGTGTATCAATATCTTAATATGATTCATATGTACCTAGTAAGACGTTGTTATAACGATAATCCTTATATATATCGTTTTCGAGTTTCTTAAATTAATAGTCTCATTTTTATGTATATAACTCATTGTTAAAATACCTAATGAGATACATACTTATAATAAAATCATGTTAACTATATATATAACCATATATATGTCATCGTATAGTTTTTACAAGTTTTAACGTTCATGAATCACCGGTCAACTTGGGTGGTCAATTGTCTATATGAAACCTATTTCAATTAATCAAGTCTTAACAAGTTTGATTGCTTAACATGTTGGAAACACTTAATCATGTAAATAACAATTTCATTTAATATATATATAAACATGGAAAAGTTCGGGTCACTACACTATGGGTGCATAATTTTCCGTAGGAACGTAATAATAACATTTCCATGTTGAGTGATAATCTCCACAGATTTCACAACCAGTTATTGTTTCGTTATTCGTGATCCAAGATTGACCGAACGAATTGTCATCAACACTCGTTTGAGAGTATTGATTTAATTGATTTTGCATGTCAGAAAGAGTTTCCAACATATTATCGAAATTTTCCATAATACACTTATTACCAAATTTTAGCTACAATGTGGTGCATTTACTAATTATCCTATTAGTTATAAAACTATAAAAATTATATAAGTTATCAAATTAATAGACTTTTCTAATTTTGCCCACGTTTCGAATAGCCAATAGATGCAGCAGATAGCCAGGACCCTTTAAATCGGAAACCCATGACTCGCCACTAACAAATCCAACTATTACTACGAACCAGAAAATTGGCGTCTATTAATTTAATCGCTTGCAATAATTTTTTCGTCGAAATTTAAAGAAAATAAAGAAAATTCTATGTCCTAAAAACTAGAGCGTAAAAATGAAAAAGAAAAAGCACGCCGAAAAATAAGAGTCGAAAAACAAAAAGTCGAAAAATAATAATAAGAAAGTAAAGCGTTGAAATACTTAAAACTAAAAGTAGCAACTAAAGTCTTAAAATTCTAAAGGAACTACGGCAATTACTTAAAAGGCATTAAAATCTATTAAACTTAAAACGGCGTCGCAAAATTCTAAAGCGCCTAAATCTTAATCTAAAGAAAAAGCACTTAAGGGATTTTACGGTAAAACTTAAAGATCTAGAAATACTATGGCAAAATACTAAGCTTAAAACTATATATTACGAATGACAAATTACAAATTACGAATTAAATGATAAAAAAACAAATTATAACTAGAATGATAAAAATACAAATTTTATAAAAATATTATTTTTATATTATATTTTATAAAATTATTAATCAATATTAATAACAATAATAATAATAAAACTTAATATTACTAACTATTAATTAAAACTAGAAATATAAACTAATTAAATAATTAAAACCCTAATTAATAATAATTATAAATTAAAAACCCTAAGCATAATTAATGTGGCGTACTAGGTTTCTGGCGTGTCAGACCAGCTCATGCGAACGCATAAGTATTAGGCACTGCAGCCATGCGATCGCATGGCTTGCAGATTCAAAAATGATGCATGCCAAAAATTCGCAGGTTCAATTTCTTTTTTTTTCTTTTTTTTTACTTTGATTTTTATTTTCTGATTTTAATTTATAGAAAATATAATTTAAATAAAACTTATATTTAAAAAAATACTTATTAGTTTTTGTAACTTTAAAAAAAAAACTTTTTGATTTAAACACTTAAAATATAGAAATATATATATTTATTTTTTTCTTTTTATATTTTTATATTTTTATGTTTAAAACTTATTATATTTTTACAAAAATAGCTTAAAAATTAAATTTTTTTATAGCATTTCGCTTCGGCGTATGTCACCGGCAGCGGCGCCAAAAAAAACTTGATGTGTCAGCGAAGGCGTACGAAATACTATAATTTTTACTACGAAATACGATTCAAATTACACAAGTTTTAACTATTTATTTACAAATGGGATATACCTAAACCTTGCTACAACACTTATAGGCAGTGTACCTAATCGTAGAGTAGTGTAGTTTTTAGTAAGTCCGGTTCGTTCCACAGGGATCCACTTATTGCGTACACTATATTTTTATTATAATTATATTTTTATATATATATATATATATATATATATATTTATACAAATATAATTATAATAAAAATAGGGGGTTTTACCGTTTAATGACCGGTTTATCGATTTTAAGTCCTAATGCAAAATATTAAAAATAAATATAACTTAATTTAAAGCGTAAAGTAAATGAAGATAAATAAAAGTACGAAATTTAAAAGTGCGATAATTTAAAGTACGATAAATAAAATGACAGTAAATAAAAGTACGATGAGATATAAAATAAAAGAATTATGCTTATTTAAACTTTCGTAATCATGATGTTTGACGTTCTGATTTTAATTTATTACCATGGGTTAATTGTCCTTTGTCCTGGATTATTTGATATGTCCATCTGGTTTTGTCCATAATAGTCCATCGGTCATAATTATAAAGTGCGAGAGTCTTTGCCAAATTAACCTTATACCCGAAGTCAAATATTCCAACTAATTGGGGACTTAAACTGTAACAAGGTTTTAATACTTCGCTAATGATTACACCAGGTTATCGACTGCGTGTAATCCAAGGTTTTAATACTTTGTTAACAATTACACCAATTACCCTTGAATGTAATCCACCCCTGTTTTAATGAGTCCATTGACTATTAATCCATTCCCGTGTCCGGTCAAATGAACGATTATTAGTATTTATAAATATCCCGCCCATCGTATCCGATCAAGCATATGTGGCTATTTATAAATACGTCAAATTGTAACCTTTATATTAAATTATCGAGATATCATTTAGTTAATCAAATATAAAGCCCATTAATAGCCCATAGTCCAATTTCCACAAGTGTCGGTCTTTTGTCCAAACCCCAATTATGGTCCAAAGTCCAATAACCCCGTCTTAATATTTAGTCCAACATCATGATTACTTCGGCTTAAATAAGCATAATAATAACTTAGTTACGAGACATAATTGAAAAAGGAGAACTTAACTTACAATGATTAATTAGCGCGTAGTGTTACACGGACATAACTTCGACTTCCAAACCCGTAAAATAACCTTTACATTACCCAAACTAACTAATATAAAGCTAAACTATATATATATATATATATATATATATATATATATATATATATATATATATATATATATATATATATATATATATATATATATATATAATATTACAGAGGGAGAGTGAATGATATATGGTGTGTGAAACTCGCCTGAAAAATGGCCAATTTATAGACCTGACCAAACTTTTCACTCTATGCGATCGCATGGAAATGCTTCTTCCAGGCCATGCGATCGCATGGCCAGCCTGGATCCAGATATTTTGCTCTAAAAAACGTGGGCTGTTGAGTATTTAATTAATATAATATAATATATATAATTTTATATAATTATATATTTTCTTGTGCATAGTTGACTTGTAATTTTAGCTCCGTTGTCTCGCGCTTTGATGCTCGATTTATGTCTCGGTTCCGGATTTTCGAACGTCCTTTCGTACGCGTAGATATCTTGTACTTTAAATCACTTTTAGTGGCACTTTTGAGTGCACTATGGCTTTAGTGGCACTTTTCAGGCTTTAATGGCACTTTTTCTTCAATTCTTTAATCTTCGTGCTTCGTCTTCACATTTATTATTTAAACGATTACAACTTAAAAATAGAATAATTACAACTAAAAACTTTACATATTGGGATGATTTTGCGACTAAATATATGTTCATTTGGAGCACTATCACTTACGAATGCACCGGCAGCATTCATGGATCTTATGAATCGAGTGTGCCAACCTATGTTGGATAAGTCGGTAATTGTGTTCATCGACGACATTCTTGTTTATTCTAAGAGTATGAAGGAACACGAACTTTATTTACGCGAAGTTTTGAAGACATTGCGGAAGGATAAGTTGTATGCTAAACTTTCCAAGTGTGAATTTTGGCTAAGGGAAATGCAATTCCTTGGCCATATTGTGAACAAAGAAGGTATTCAAGTTGATCCGGGGAAGATAGAGACGGTGAAGATTTGGGAACAACCGACTACGCCTACGGAAATCTGAAGTTTTCTCGGGTTGGCCGGTTATTATCTTCAGTTTATCCAAGACTTTTCTAAGATCGCTTCTCCATTGACGAAGTTGACAAGGAAGAACGCGAGATTTAATTGGGAAAACGAGCAAGAAATTGCTTTCCAATTGTTGAAAGAGAAGTTATGTCAAGCTCCGATTTTAGTGTTGCTGGAAGGTGTAGAAGACATGACGGTTTATTGTGATGCTTCTTTAAATGGGATCGGGTGTGTTCTAATGCAACGAGGTAAGGTCATCGCTTATGCTTCTCGACAATTAAAGGAACACGAAAAGAGATATCCGACTCATGATCTTGAATTGGCGACAGTGGTGCAAGCGTTGAAAATTTGGTGCCACTACTTGTATGGTGTCAAGTGTACGATTTATTTAGATCATAAAAGTTTAAAACATCTCTTTGACCAACGAGATTTGAATTATCGTCAAGGTAGATGGATGGATGTGGTAAAAGATTATGATTGTAGGATACTTTACCATCCGGGTAAGGCGAATGTGGTCGCGGATGCGTTGAGTCGAAAGAGTCAACATCCGGCGATATGAGTAGGATCGTTACGCATGATTATTACTAACGATTTTCTTGTAAAGCTTGGTGAGATTCAAATTGAAGCTTTTGTTAACAACAATCATGAAGAACGAATCGTGGGGTAAACGGAGTCCATTACCTTAGGCCCGCATGTTTTGTTGTCCTTTCAAGAAAAGGTGTGGGTGCCTAGAATGGGAGATTACCTACAAATACTACTTGATGAAGCACATAAGTTAAAATATTCCATTCATCCGGGCACGACAAAAATGTATCTTGATTTGAAGAAAGAGTATTGGTGGTCGGGCATGAAACGTGATGTTGTAAAGTATGTTGAACAACGTGTCACGTGTTTGCAAGTTAAGGCCGAGCACCAAAAGTCGTATGGTATGTTACAACCGTTAGAAATTCCAAAATGGAAATGGGAGCACATTACCATGGATTTCATTACCAAGTTACCAAAGATGGCGAAAACCCAATTTGATACGATTTGGGTGATAGTTTATCGATTGATGAAAAGTGCTTTATTTCTTCCCATTCGGGAAAAGATATCGTCGGAGGCTTTATCAAGGTTGTTTATCAAGGAGGTGATATCGAGACACGGGATCCTTATATCTATTATTTCGGATCGGGATACTCGTTTCACATCTCGGTTTTGGGAAAAGTTTCATGAAGATATGGGTACACAATTGAGATTGAGCACGGCGTACCATACTCAGACGGATGATCAAACCGAATGGACAAATCAAACATTGGAGGATATGTTACGGGCGTGTATTATCGATTTCGGTGGTAGTTGGGATGAGCACTTGCCTTTGGTGGAATTCTCGTACAATAATAGTTATCATACTAGTATTGGGATGCCACCCTATGAGATGCTTTATGGGCATAGGTGTCGAACTCCGATTTATTGGGGTGAAGTGGGACAAAGAGAAATCGGGAGTACCGATTTGGTTTTAGAGATGAATAACAAGATTGAGACGATTCAGGCTCATTTGAAGGCGGCTCAAGATAGACAAGAGTCGTATGCCGATAAGCATAGACGACCGATTGAGTTCCAAGAAGGTGACATGGTGATGCTTAAGGTTTCGCCATGGAAGGGTATTATTCGGTTTCGAAAATGAGAAAAGTTAGCTCCTCGGTTTATTGGGCCATTTAAAATTTTAGCTCATGTTGGTGAAGTGGCGTATCATTTGGAACTACCCGAAGAGCTTGCGGGGATCCATAATACATTTCATGTTTCCCATCTCCGTAAGTGTCTTGCGGATGATTCTTCATGGGTGCCATTAGATGAGATTAAGCTAAACAATAAGTTAGAGTATATTGAGGAGCCGATTGCTATACTCGATGAGAAGGTTAAAAGGTTGAGAAATAAAGAGGTGAGAAATTTTAAAGTTCAATGGCGTCGTAGTAAAGGTTCCGAGTTTACTTGGGAGCCCGAAGTGTTTGTGTTAGTTTATCTTCCCTCTTGTCATGCGGCTTAGATCGTGAGGACGCGCTCCGATTCAAGTGGGGGAGAGTTGTAAGACCCAAATTATTATTGTACAGTAGTGTAAATATGGTACAGAAAGTGTGGATAACATTGTGTAATTAAACTGGGTCAGAAGTTGTTCAGATAACTTGTGCGCGCCGCGCAATATTAAGGGTGCACGTGGAGCACTGCTCCTGGGCACAGTTTTCTGCTTTTTAAATTAAAGTTAAATGAGGGGCATTCTTGTCCTTTCATATGAGGTCGGGTTTAGGTCACTTATGGCCAGTTTTGTGGTGGTTGAAACACATTCAACACAACCACCAACACCATCTTCAATTCCACTTCAATTTTAGAGAGAGAAACCTTTTGAGAGAGAGAGAGCTCAAATCAAGGAGGAAGAAGCTTGATTCGGGTTAAAGTTCAAGTATTAAAGTTGTTCATCTAGCCTTTAGCTACGTTTTGATTGTGGTGTGTAACATCCTATTTTTCCAGATGGTTAGGACGCCGTCCAAAGTGTGGGACGCCGTCCTGTGTTGAAGGACTGGACGCTGTCCAGTATTCTGGACGCCGTCCAGATGTACTGGCGGGCCAGCTGTCTTACTTTGGTTATATTAAAGGGGCTTTTTGGTAATTTCACTTATGGAATGAGTTTAAGGCCCCTAGATCAGTTCATTGAGTGTCATCACTCCATTTTCAACCACCACTTCTTATCTACTTAAATTCTAGAGATAGAGAAGGGTTTTAGTGTGAGAAAGCTCAATCAAAAGAGGAAGAAGCTAGTTTCGGGTCAAAGTGCGTGTTTTAAAGTTGTTCATCTACTCCCTAGCTACGTTTTGATTGTAGTAGTAAGCCTTAACTTTGATTTCCTTACTTTAATTATTTAAGGGTTAGGGTTTGGGTTAGTGATGAACTTAAAAACCCGTTTGTTTGTGAGTTGGGGGTTTTGGGTGAGTTTGGGTCACGAAGACTCAATGATGACTAACCTAGGGTTTAAAATGGTAAATTTGAACTTATGAGCCCTAATTGGTTAAGTAAATTACTAGTACGCCTTGATATTATGTGAAAGTGTGTTAATTGGGTTAGTGGATGACCCGAAATGGGCGTGTTGACTTTAAAATGATTAAATGGGTAATTGTTGACCTAGTTGGGCAAGATGAGTATGAAATGTCCTAAGTTGGTGTTAGTCGGTGTTGTTAGACCTTAATCACTAGCTTTTAATGATTTATGATGGATCTTGACCTTAAATGGACGGTTTTGGTATAAATTGGTCAACTAATGCATTTAAGTCATTAAATGCACAAGAGTGTATTGTTAGTGTTTAGTCCAACGAATTGTATATTAATTATATACATAAAGTACTAGGTATGTTGCGTTGAAGGTTGCGAGCTTGATTAACTCACCAAAGGCGTTAAGGTGAGTGGAATAATTATATATGTATGTATATGATTTATTTGCTTGTGGGGTATGGGTTAAAGTTCGATGTTGACGATACCATATCCTAGAGTATATTGTTTGTTCGTTTTGATTAGGGTTTAAGTTCGTTGTTGACGATACCTCATGTATGGATTTAAAGTTCGATGTTGGCGAAGCCATAGCACTATTGTAGTGACATTCGATGAGGGTTTAAGTTCGATGTTGACGATACCTCATATGTGGGTTTAAGTTCGATGTTGACGATACCACATTAATTAGGACGGATGGGGAATAAGTTCGATGTTGACGATACCATTCGTTGGGCTAGCCTTGAGATTTGAATACTAATGAATGTTGTGAACATCAATGATGTGTATTATGTTGTAGCATGTTGTATTGTTTGCGTTATATGCTATTGTTATACTAGCTTGTGTTATAGAGGATTTAGCGTTATACATTATGGAGGTATGCTAATTAAATTGCTAGTATGTATGCGGATTTGGTATAAGTGTTTGCAAGTAAGTAGGTTATATATGAATGTGTATAACTATTGCACTCACTAAGCTTTGCTTACCCTCTCGTTGTTTACTCTTTTTAGGTTCCGGCGTGAATAAGGGTAAGGGTGTTTGGTTGGATTAGTGGCCTCCCGCTTTGTTTTGATAGGGGACGCATTGGGAATGTTTAGCTTTTGAAGTTGGCCAAGATGTGGGTAGTTTAACCCCAAACACCATGCTCTAGGTGTCTTTTGGAATTTAAACTCTTATGATCGAACTTTTATTTTTGAACGAAACTCGTAAAATGGCCGATGTGGGCCCGATGTTGTAAAACTTGATTTTATTGTGGAAAACTCTTAATTCTAATTATGTTAACATGTTGTGAATGGGTTTCGTTTAAAAGTGTCAGGAAGCGGGATTTCCGCTCACGTAAGTTGAGCACGGGGAGCAGAAACTGGCAGTTCATTGGGACGCCGTCCCAAATGTTTCGACGCTGTCCTGGCCTTCAGAGCTGGAAGCCGTCCAGATAGCTGGACGCCGTCCAGAAGTACTGATCCAATTTTTTTTTTGGGATGTGTTTTTGGTATAACGAGGTTTGGGTCGTTACAATTGGTATCAGAGTATGGTCTAAGGGATTTAGGCGACTTGAGATAGGTGCCTAGACTTAGACTTTATTGTGTATACGCGTTATGAGGGACATGTAGGAGACGGGTCGGACAGGGGATTGGTTAGTGCCTAGGTTTAGGTGAACTAACTATGCGTTAATTGTTTTGTGTTGTGTTTTGCAATCATCAAGCGAGATAGACGTTGTATTAGCGAGTTAATGCGATGTGCTCGCGTAACAATGATTAGCTACCATTGTTACGGGTTCAAATCGTGTCAAACAAGCGATGTACGACGATTGTTGAGCAAGATGGGGCGGTGTGAGATATATATATATATATATATATACTTTGTGTTATGTCCTTTCGTTTCATTGTTTAACTGATTTTGGTTTTATAGTATGAAGACGAGAAACGGACCCGAGAACCATGAAGGAGGTACGAGCGAGGACCTCGAGTTTACGGCCAAAGTTGAGGCCATCATTAAAAAGCAAAGATCGGAATTTCTTGAGGATGTCCGAAACGTTTTCCAAGAATCGGTTGATGGGCAAGTAACCGAGTTAATAAACGAATTAATGAATGCCACGATCGAAGACGCATTAGAAGCTATAAATATTTATCCTCATGATGAAGGGGGTGATGTAACGGGGGACATGGAAGGTGAGACTTCCATTACAAAAATTTCAAGGATGCTCAACCTCCTATGTTTAATGGAGTAAGGGATTCATTGAAAAGCACATGTTGGATCTCCGACATCGATGGGGCTTTCCGTACCGCGGAGTGTCCTCCCGAGAAGAAGGCGAGGTACGGTTCTAGTATGTTGCGTGAAGAGGCCAAGTTGTGATGGGACGATAAAATCCGATTATATGGGGAAGAGCAATGCATGAGTTTGACGTGGGAAGAGTTTAAAAAGGAATTTTTCAAAGAATCCTGAACTCCTTCCGACCTTGATAGATTCCGGGATGAGTTGCACAATTTGCGACAAGGTTCATTGGACTTGGTTACTCTCAAGTCTACCTTCTTGGCAAAGACTCATTTTTGTCCAGAGTATGTTGGTGATGATCACAAGTTGATGCTAGATTTTTATCGTACACTAAGCGATGAGATGAAGGGTAAGATTAGTCGGGGAATGGCTAAGTCTTTTGACGAGTTATTTGAATTGACTCAGGGTTTCGAGCCGGAGGTTCCAAAAAGAAGAGATTTCTCTTTTTCTAAGAGAACATTTGAAGGGTCGAGTCATTCGAACTTTTCCAATAAGAAAAACAAGAAGGGTTCCGAAAGTGTGAATAGTGTGAAGAAGGGAGGTTTCGGGAACTTTATCCCTACTTGCTACAATTGTGGGGTACAAGGTCATTTGGCTCGAGATTGTACGAAGCCTTCTACGACAAACAAACTCACTTGTTTTAATTGCAACAAAGAAGGACACCGAAAGTTGGAGTGTCCCGATTTAAACATCGATCATGTTAAACGATTGGAGAAAGCGGCAGGCACGGCTAGGGGTCGCAATTATTTGATGACGAATGATGAAGCCAAGCAATCCAATGAAGTTGTCTCAGGTACTTTCATGGTTAACTCTAATCCGGCAAGGATACTATTTGATAGCGGTGCAAATTTGTCGTTTGTGTCTCCGCGTTTTGTGTCTAAGCTTGATAAACCGCTAGCTAAGTTAAGTCATCCGGTAGAAGTCGAAATAGCGGATGGTAAGACGGTGCTAGGGGTTGACGTGTGTAATGATTGTGATACTGTGTTTGGTTCCGAAACATTTAAAATTGATCTTATCCCAATGATCTTGGGTGAATTTGATGTTGTCGTTGGTATGGATTGGCTCGATCGTTATAGAGCTAATATTGCATGCCATGAAAAATCTATTCGTGTGACTACTTTCATTTATATATTAAAACGTATCATTAAGTACGTAGGATACTTAACTTAACCCTCGGAAGCCTTTATGGCCGTTAGTGTCACTTGACGTTTTTAACGAACTGCGTACTGCGTACACGTTTAACTTTTGTCGTAATCGGAATATTATGACTACGAAATACTAATTGTTATTTTATAATAACAATTACTTGGGTTTTTGGATGCTTAATTACGCTTAGTAATTTACTAGAGCACACTAGTTAGTCTTGTTGGACTTTCTAACTTGTTGGACCTTAGCCCACCCTATACTAGTTAGTGGACTATTTAATTAGCCCAATTATAAGTAACTAGTGACCCATTAATAAATAAGACAAATGCCCATTTATTAGAGGGAACATGCTAGCATTTTTGTCAAGTATTATCCTTAATGTTGCATGGGATCCTAACACAAGCACCAACTTTAAACAACCATTAACCAAAAAGCAAAAAGGTATCCCCCTTGTCCCCCTTGGAAACCCACAGCCTAACCACCACCACCCTCACCTCACCTCCTATAAATACTAAGCCATTTCCTCACCATGCACACTTGATTTCCATTCACAATTTACACACACTTGTTCATTTATTTTCTCTCTAGTCTAAAGCTTGTAAGTATTTTGAATTTCTTTTCTTCTTCTCCTTCTCATCATCACGAGTTCATCATCATCATTAGAAGATCAAACTTTTTAGCTTTTGATCTTGATTACATCTTTTAGATTCAAACATGGATTTGAATCCTTCAAGAACATGGAAGATTCAAGCTTTCTAGCTTTGAATCTTCACCTACTTTGTAGGTCCAAATCTTTTAGCTTTAATCTTGTTATTTTGTTATAAAGATTCAAACTTGTGTTTGTAATCTTCATGTATCTTAAAGATCCAAGCTTTATGCTTCAAGATCTTCAAGAACACTAAAGATCCAAGCTTTTTAGCTTAGGGTCTCATTATTAGGTTAAAGATCTTAGCTTTTTAGCTTATGGTCTCATTACTTTCATTATTTTCTTAAAGATCTTAGCTTTATAGCTTATGGTCTCATTAATCTTGTAAAGATTCAAGCTTTCTAGCTTTGTATCTTATAACTTGTGTGAAAAGGATCCAAGCTCTTTAGCTTAGGGTTTTATCACTTTATTTGATTTAGATTATGTTCATACTTATTTGATTGAAGTAAAGTTTGTAGCTTTAGTTGTAAATAGAACTTGTAATTGTGTTAAGACTAAGGATATGATGTAACCTTGGTTCATCATCCATCTTAGACTCTTAAATGAGTTGTGTTCTTACTTGGTCTTAACATATTTTGTGTTGATGGTAGAATCTTGGTCAAGGTGATGCTAACCCATCAATGAGTTGTACACTTGAAGCTTACAAGCATCAAGGATGAGAACCGTGATGAGCATCAAGCACCAAGAACCCCACCGGAGCACTTGTTTACTGTTTTTCAGGATCTGATCAGATTCCTGGACTTTTGTAAAATTGATTTTCAGTTAGTTCGTTTCGATTATATGACTTTTTGTTTTGGCCTCGACTTAATCCGACATACGGTTTAGGATTTATAGCCCTCCGAAAGTCACTACGCCGTTGTAACGTTGTGCTGAAATTTCTGACCTACTCGCACTTAAACCGTCGCCACGGTCAAATGAAGACGAGTTTGGTTCTGAAAATTGGTCAGCGGTTAGATGACTCATATACAGATCCATAGCCACTGACTACCTGTCTTTTAGTTTTGTATAGAGGTCGTAGCAGCTGACCGAAGTCAGCCTATTGTTTTGATCTCTATTCTTGTCAAACTTACTTAGCTTTTATGATGATGAATGATGATGATGATGACACTTAAACTTAATTTATTCACTCCTAAACTTATTGGGACAACATACTGACCTAGTGACCTTTGACTTAGGTTGATGACCTTTCGGACCGACTTACTACCTGCATACCTTTCATATCTACTTTTACTGCTTATTCACTGTGAGTTATAGCATCCCTTTACTACTTTTACTATTTTTGGGACTGAGAATACATGCGTTTTTTATGTTTTACTTACTTGATACGAGAACTTAAACTTTACATATGTGTGGGTTATATAACAGCATAAACATTCCCCTTAGCACGGTAACGATTAATCATTGGTTTTGAATCGGTGAACGCGAATATTAGATATGGATCCATAGGGTTTGACATCCCCACTCGGGCTAGTCGCGCTAGCATTTAACGGGTGTTTGATACTTCGAGGACATACGCACTCGCCAAGTGTACTTTTAGGGGGTATTACTATTACGTTAAGTTAGTTACCGGGTGCCCACGGACAAGCATATACTTTTCATACTGATTTAAACTGCTGGTTGAAGCACCGAAATCTTGTGGTCTACATTACTTTACTGATTACAAACTATAGCTCACCAACATTCGTGTTGACTTTTAAGCGTGTATTTCTCAGGTGCTTAGACGATGTTGCTTCCACTGTTAAACTTGTTGTTTTGGTGTTATAGACTTGCTGTTATGGACCTGTTGTGTTAGATTTCCGCTGCATTACTTAGAGATGTCTCAATCATGGAACTTTTATCTTGCATTCGTAACTTATGTTATTTTCAAATAATGACTTTGTAACGACCTTTGTGTCACGTTATCTTTTGTAAACGCCATCTTTTTGTGAATGCAAACTGGTTTTCAAACAGCATGTAGTACTTGACCGTGTAAAGATCCTGTTGTTGACAAATCATACACGGTGGTTTTGTACGGGGTGTCACATTTGGTATCAGAGCATCGGTTGTAGGGAATTAGGTTGCATTAGTGAGTCTTGACCGAACCGTGTAGTATTCGCTAATAGGACTAATCTACAACTTGCTTGTTTAACTGTTTCTGCGGAACTTACTGCATGCTACTGCTTACTTTTACTACTATGTGTACTTGCTGTATGCTACTGCTTATTCTCGCTACTGCATGCTACTATCTGTTTTCAATTGCATGATACTTTTGTAGGATTTTGTTAATATTTCCATGCTATGTACTGCGGTAGACGATCTAGGTTGCTGTAGTGCCTAATTACGTGCTTGCTATATGTCTTACTGACATGGAAAAAGTTATTTTTCCTTGTTCAGATGTCAGACATGCTGCCCATGACCTTTGACTTCGAGAGTGACTCAGAGACGACTGTTACCTCGTCTACCATTGTTGCTGACTCACTGCTACCCGTCATCGACTCTAGCGATTCACCTTCCATTGGACTCGTGCTTGACCTTATGGACATCTCAGACATAGACGAGGATCCAGAGGAGATTCCATCACCACCTAGCCCTAGACTCCCGGGGCCACGGCACCATCCCGGTAGTACTGTGATTCCTGGGGGAAATGAGGACGGTCCTTTCCGTAACGAGCATGGAGATTGGGCTAGACGCACTGCTGATGGACGTGTTGTGCCGATTCCACCAGGCAGATATCGACTTATGACCATCGGCCGAGCAGATCCACCTTCAGATGATTCAAACGATTCATCATCCGATGACTCCAGCGAGGAGGATTCCGAAGAGGATCCCGAGGATGATTTCGAGGAGGACCCTGAGGAGGAGCCCGTGCAGCCGCCCTCTACCCCGCCGAAGAAGCAGCATCATTTCGATGGTACCGTTATCCCAGGGATTAACAGAGGAAGACCGTTCGTGGATGCACATGGACAGTTGGTTAGGGTCGCAGCCCGTAAGAAGGTCGTACCGTATCCCGCTGATCCATTCGTACGTAAGACCACCCGCACTGTGCCGTCTACATCTACACCACCTGCACCATCTACACCATCTGCACCGCCTGCCCCACCAGCATCCCCCGTCGTCGAGGAACTAACGAGGGAAGTGCATGTCCTCCGTGCTCGGGTAACTGAGCTCGAGGAACAGATGTCCCACCTGATGGACATCATTTACCCACCATCACCGTAGGATTATTGTATTAGATTTCCTTATGTAACTCTGTTAGTAGTTTCATGTTTTACTCATGTCTTGTACGAACTGTATGCAACTTTATTATTAATGAATAGGACTTAATGTTGTTTAATTATTATACGGTGTTCTATTTACGCTACTGTATGATGATTTTGTGGTATCTGTATCTGGTTGCTTTACTTAATTTTGTGTTGTGTTCCATACTGGGTGCCTTATGCTATAATATTATTGAATGCGGAATTTTGACGTAAGTCAAAACTTTTGTTCAGAGGAACAATGGCAAATAGAAGAGTCCCAAGGGAAATGCCCACAGCGACACAGATTGAGGAAATGATTGCTGCTCGAATAGCCGCAGCTATGGCGAATGCCAACCCTGCTCCAGCTCCACCGGCCAACCCAGCTGTTCAGAACGGGTGTACCTATAAGGAATTCCAAAGCTGCAAGCCCCACAATTTCAGTGATACAGAAGGGCCAGTTGGACTGACGAGATGGTTTGAGAAGTTGGAAGCTGTGTTCCGTGTGAGCAACTACTCGGAAGTGAACAAAACTAAGTACGCCTCCTGTACTCTGTCGGACGACACTTTAACCTAGTGGAACACGCTTGCTCAGGCTAAAGGAATTGACGAGGCTTATGCTACCCCGTGGGAGGAATTCAAAGGTGCTATGATCGAGGAGTATTTCCCCCGAACCAAAATTCAGAAAATGGAAGCTGAGTTTTGGGAGCTGAAGGTTGTGCGAACCGACCTTGATGGCTATAACCGAAGATATTTGGAGTTAGCTTTGATGTGCCCCACGATGGTTACCCCTGAATTTAAGCGAATGGAACGATACTTGTGGGGACTTCCCAAGACCATTTAGGGAAATGTCACTTCTTCGAAACCAGCAGATGTCCCGGAAGCTATGCGCATGGCACACACCTTGATGAACCAGATCATCCGCAAGGAACCAGAGAAAGCGAAATCAGAATCAGGAGCTAGTTATGAGAAGCGTAAGTGGGAAAGCAACAAAGGGAAGGTCTTTGATTAGAACCCAGCTAAGAGGCAAGAGGGTTTCAAGGGAAACAACGACTAAAGGAACCCCAACCCGAACCCTAGCTCGAACCCTAACTACAAGGGTAGTCTTCCACAGTGCAAGAGATGCTACAAGCATCATACAGGGTACTGCAACGTAGTCTGTGAAAAGTGTAAAAGGACTGGGCACATTGGCAGGGACTGCAAGATTACCATCCCAGCTGTGAAGACAAACCCTACTGGACCAAGAAAGTGTTTTGAGTGCGGTCAACAGGGCCACTTCAAGAATGAGTGCCCGAACAAGAAGAAGGATGCCGGACCAGCACGTGGGAGAGTTTTCAACATGAACGCTCGAGATGCCCGTGAGGATCCTGATTTGGTCACAGGTATATTCACTATCAATAATCTACTTGCTTCTGTCTTATTTGATACGGGTACCGATAGGAGTTACGTATGTAGACATTTTTGTTCTAAGATAGACTGGTCGTTAGTACCTTTAGACGAGAGTATTCTGGTTGAAGTAGCCAACAGGAAACTTGAGAAAGTTGGCCAAATTGGCCGAGGAGGCATAATAAACCTAGCCGGTGTGGACTTTGAGATTAATTTGATACCCATCAAGTTGGGAAGCTTCGATGTGATAGTTAGTATGGACTGGTTGTCTAAAGTAAGAGCAGAAGTTGTTTGTGGAGAGAAGATTATCCGTATACCTCGCGAAGACAGTGTGCCATTGATCGTACATGGAGAGAAAGGTAGCCCAAAGTTGAACCTTATTTGTTGTATGAAGGCACAGAAGGTCATGAGAAAAGGGCGATTTGCTATTTTATCACATGTGAAGAAGTTAGAAACTGAGGAGAAGAGTGTTGATGATGTGCGGATTGTGAACGAATTTCCCGATGTCTTTCCAGAAGAGTTACCTGGATTACCGTCGCCGTGATCAGTGGAGTTCTAGATCGATCTAGTTCCAGGAGCTGCACCTGTAGCTCGCGCACCTTATCGACTAGCACCTTCCGAACTGCAAGAGTTACAGAGTCAACTACAGGAATTGCTAGACTGTGGATTTATCCAACCGAGTTCATTGCCTTGGGGCGCACCTTTTTTTTGTGAAGAAGAAGGACAGATCTTTCCACATGTGTATCGATTATTGTGAGATGAACAAGTTGACGATCAAGAATCGATATCCCCTTTCCAGGATTGACGATCTTTTCGATCAGCTGCAAGGATCCAGCGTTTACTCTAAGATCGATTTACGATCAGGATATCACCAGTTGAGGGTGAAGGAGAGCAATGTGATGAAGACTGCGTTCAGAACCCGTTATGGTTATTATGAGTTTCTTGTGATGCCATTCGGTTTACCCAACGCACCTGCTGTATTCATGGATCTCATGAATCGAGTATGCAACCCATACCTGGACAAGTTCGTTATCGTCTTCATAGATGATATCCTCATCTATTCCAGAAGTGAAGAAGAACATGAACAACATCTTCGACTAGTGTTGGAACTTTTGAGACAAGAGCAACTTTATGCCAAATTCTCCAAGTGTGAGTTTTGGTTGAAGGAAGTCCAATTTCTCAGTCATATTGTGAGCAACCAGGGTATCAAAGTTGATCCCGCAAAGATCGAAGCTATCAACAAGTGGGAAACTCCCACTACTCCTACTCATATGCGCCAATTTTTAGGCCTCGCCGGTTATTACCGGAGATTCATTGAAGGTTTCTCTTTGATTGCACGCCCATTAAACGTACTGACTCACAAAGGGAAGAAGTTCGTTTGGGCAACCGAGCAAGAGTCAGCATTTCAAACCTTGAAGCAGAAGTTAACCACCGCACCTATCCTATCTCTTCCCGAAGGCAGTGATGATTTTGTTATGTATTGTGATGCCTCGAAAAATGGTTTTGGTTGCGTATTGATGCAAAGAACGAAGGTTATTGCTTACGCCTCTCGACAACTAAAGATTCACGAGCAAAATTACACAACGCACGATCTTGAGCTTGGAGCCATTGTCTTTGCACTAAAACTGTGGAGACACTATCTTTATGGAAATAAGAGTACCATCTTCACCGATCACAAAAGCCTCCAACACATATTCGACTAGAAGCAGCTGAATATGAGACAGCGATGATGGATCGAAACATTGAACGACTATGATTGTGAACTACGTTATCATTACGGAAGGGCAAATGTTGTAGCTGATGCCTTGAGCCAAAAGGAGAGAACGGTACCTCTTCATGTCCTTGCCTTGAACATTACCATTCAGACGAATCTCAATAACCAGATCCGCGTATCTCAAGATGAAGCTCTCAAGGAGGAGAATATTTCTCAAGAGCACTTGAACATTCTCGTTTCTCGATTTGAGGTCAAGGAGACTGGACTTCGATACTTTGCCGGAAGAATTTGGGTGCCCAAATATGGAGATTTACGGAGCCTTATTCTAGACGAAGCCCACAAGTCAAGGTATTCAATTCATCCAGGAGCTGGTAAGATGTACCATGACCTCAAGGTTCAATATTGGTGGCCGAACCTCAAAAGGGATGTTGTAGCTTATGTTGGAAAGTGTTTGACTTGTTCCAAGATCAAAGCCGAACATCAGAAGCCGTCTGGATTACTCCAACAACCCGAAATCCCGCAATGGAAGTGGGAAGGAATAACAATAGATTTCAACACGAAGCTATCGAAGATGGTAGGAGGTTATGATACCATCTGGGTTATCGTTGACCGTCTTACCAAATCTGTTCACTTCCTAGCCATGAAGGAAACCGATACGATGGAAAGACTGGCGCAGCTATACATAAAGGAAATTGTATCTGGCCACGGTGTACCCTTATCGATTATCTCAGATCACGATACCCGTTTTGCTTCTAGATTTTGGCGTTCTTTGCAAGAAGCCTTGGGAACACGTCTCGACATGAGTACCGCATTATCACCCGCAAACTGACGGACAAAGCGAATGAACGATTCAGACTTTGGAAGACATGTTGCGTGCTTGCGTTATTGATTTCGGAAAATCTTGGGAAAAGCATTTACCGCTAGCCAAATTTTCTTACAACAACCGCTATCATTCGAGTATTAATGCCGCACCTTTCGAAGCATTGTATGGTCGCAAGTGCCGTTCTCCTATTTGTTGAGCCGAAGTAGGTGAGAAGCAAATCACCAAACCCGAGTTAGTCCATGAGACAACGGAGAAGATTGTTCAAATTCAAGCGAGGCTCAAGATGGCCCGTGATCGTCAGAAGAGCTATGCCGACCTTAAACGTGGAGATCGCGAATTTAAAATCGGCGACCGCGTTATGTTGAAAGTCGCACCTTGGAAAGGTGTAATTCCGTTTCGGAAAACGTGGAAAGTTGAACCCGCGATACATTGGTCTTTTTGAAGTCTTAGAGTGTGTTGGACCCGTTGCTTACCGTTTGGATCTTCCGACTCAATTGAGCTCCGTTCATCCTACCTTCCATGTATCAAATCTGAAGAAGTGTCTTGCAGAACCAGAACTCATCATACCACTTGAGGAGCATACGATTGATGACAAACTTCATTTCGTGGAAGAACCTGTCGAAATTATGGACCGTGAGGTCAAGACCTTAAAACACAACAAGATTCCGATCGTCCGAGTACGATGGAATGCAAAACGAGGACCAGAGTTTACTTGGGAATGAGAGGATCAAATGATGCAGAAGTATCCTCACCTCTTCTTGACTCTACCGTCTACCTCAGCCTAAAATTTCGGGATGAAATTTTCATTAACAGGTGGTTAATGTAACGACCCGACTTTTTCGACTTGATTTTGTGCTTTGTATTTTCACAAAACTGCGTATTTGTGTGTACTGAGCTATATTATACTCTGAGAACTCCCTACATGTTGACTACTTTCATTTATATGATAAAACGTATCATTAAGTATGTAGGATACTTAACTTAACCCTCAGAAGCCTTTATGACCGTTAGTGTCACTTGACATTTTTAATGAACTGCGTACTGCGTACACGTTTAACTTTTGTCGTAATCGGAATATTATGACTACGAAATACTAATTATTATTTTATAATAACAATTACTTGGATTTTTGGATGCTTAATTGAAAGGACCCGTCCTAATCCATCCGGACGAAGTCCATATCGATTATAAACGATTCACAACAGTTGATTACATCGCGAGGTAATTGACCTCTATATGATACATTTTACAAACATTGCATTCGTTTTTGAAAAGACTAACTTTTAATATAATGGAAGTTGACGGCATACATACCATTTCATAATATATCTAAACTATAAATGACTTGATAATAATATTGATGACATCGACGACTCGAATGCAACGTTTTTTGAAATATGTCATGAATGACTCCAAGTAATGTCTCTAAAATGAGCAAATGCACAGCGGAAGATTTCTTTCATACCTGAGAATAAACATGCTTTAAAGTGTCAACCAAAAGGTTGGTGAGTTCATTAGTTTAACATAAATAATCATTTCCATCATTTTAATAGACCACAAGATTTTCATTTCCAGTTCTCATAATTATACGTCCCATGCATAGAGACAAAAATAATCATTCATATGGTGAACACCTGGTAACCGACCTTAACAAGATGCATATAGAATATCCCCATCATTCCGGGATCCTCCTTCGGACATGATATAAATTTCGAAGTACTAAAGCATCCGGTACTTTGGATGGGGCTTGTTGGGCCCGATAGATCTATCTTTAGAGTTCGCGTCAATTAGGGTGTCTGTTCCCTAATTCTTAGATTACCAGACTTAATAAAAAGGGGCATATTCGATTTCGATAATTCAACCATATAATGTAGTTTCAGTTACTTGTGTCTATTTCGTAAAACACTTATAAAAGTTGCGCATGTATTCTCAGCCCAAAAATACAAAGGGTAAAAAGGCAAATGAAACTCACCTAATGTATTTTGTAGTAAAAATACATATGACGTCATTTAACAAGTGTAGGGTTGACCTCGGATTCACGAACCTATATCGAGTATAAATATTAACACCAAATAGTAATCGAACAAATTTATATATATATAATAAATGTTATCTTAATAAATTATGTGTTTCATTAATAACTTAATTAAATATATTTATTTTTATATATACTAGATAGATAATTTGTATTTATTATAAAATATCAATGTAGTTAAGTTATATGTAATAAATATATTTTCTTATATATATAACATTTATTTAGTAAATTAATAATAATAATCTTAATAGTGATACTAAAAATACTAATTTTTATAATAATAAAAATAATACTAATAATAATAATAATGATAATAATAATACTAGTAATAATAATGATTTTAAAGACTACCTTCCAAAGCTTTTCTAAAAATATAATGTCCTAGCCTGAGCTCGAACACATGACCTCCCGCTCACACCCAAACACACCAACCAATCGAGCTAATGTGTCGTTCTGTTTTATTTCCCTAACCAACTGAATATAACCCTTAGTTCCTTATTCTCGAGACTACACCAATTTAATTCGACCCATGCCTTTTTCGGCCCAACATCAATTTCATAAGCCCAACAGGAATCTAGAACTTGGTCCACAGGAAGTCATTTGGCCTGATATTGCTGTTTAATAAAAAGGCAGAAAAAAAATGCAGTAAGCTGGGATCGAACTCAGGACCTTTCGCTCACCCGCAACACCCTTAACCTTTGATCCATTCTTTTCTTTCGGGTTTATATCATAAACAAATATATATATATATATATACATATATACATATATATATAGGTGATGGTAAACGGGTTATATATATATATATATATATATATATATATATATATATATATATATATATATATATATATATATATATATATATATATATATATATATATATATATATATATATATATAACCCGTTTACCATCACCTATATCACGAATCCATCTTTCTCATCTATATCTCATCATCATCAAAATTTCGCGTTTATTATATATTTCATCACTAAAACATTACACATCTCTTTTTGTTTAACAGTAACGTAAATATATATGCTTTCGAATGTCGTAATAATCGTTTATGATCATCACAGTTTCAAGTTACAGTTCCACGTGAATTAAAAAAAAATGAGAACGTATGTGGATGTTTGTCAAATCAGTCCCATTTACCGTTTCCACTCATTTCTTGCGAATATAATATAATAAGACCACCCACTTTTGAATCTTTATAATATGATACTCGTTTCCTTTTAAGAACTTTTCCTTTGTCTGCCACTTCCTTATCCAAAGCAATAAATAATTCAAAAGTGGCTCTTTAATTTGTTGAAGGAAATAGAAATAAAAACTTTACAGAATCACTTTTCACAAAACTATGAAAGGTACCGTAGCAGGTTTATTAATGAGGTTATGTTTGAGGGTGATAGCTTGATTCTCGAACGAAACATAAACATAAACAGCAACAACAGCCGTCGATTGGGCTGTTTTTGGTAGCGGGTTTGGACAGAATACAGTAGCAATAGCTGCTATTTGGGGTGAGCAGAAATAGCTCGACAGAATCAGAAAATGAACACACTTACAGCAGCTTTTGACGTGTTGAGTGGTACCGTAAACAGACACAAGCAGATGCAGTAGTAAAGGAAGTAAAAGAAGGAGAAAGAAAAGAAAAAAACATAATAATAATAATAATAAGGAAGGTGGCGTACAGGGGTGATTGTAGTTGTAGGGTTGTTGTGGTGTTGATGGTTTTAAACAGAAACGGTTTAAATGGGTTCTCGAAGGTGGTCTCGAAAGGTGATGAAAGTTGAGGGTGTTTTAATGGTGGTGGGTATTGAAACGTGTGATGGTGATGTATGAGTTATGGTGTTTGAGGATGATGGAAGGTGGTGACGGGTGGCATGATGACGGGTGTGGATGAAGAAGAAGGTTTCTCCACTTGTTTTTCGATGGTGGTTGTAAGATTTGAGAAAGGTGATAGTTTAAATGGGTGTGAGATCTATATGCCTATTATCTATCTATATCTATATATCTTTATATAACAATATACTCCGTGAAATGAATAATGGAAGGAAAGAAAAACCAAAGATCAAATAGTAATAGTATAAAGTAATCAGATAATAATGATGATTGATAATCTTAGAAAGGAACGTGGGGAAACAGTTAGCAATCACAATAGTAATTCAAAACACAAATCACGAATGGAATTATATGAAACAAGTGGGTGTTGTTATATGTAACAATCACATTCATCTAATAATTAATAATTAATAATAATTTATACTAATAATATAATAATAATTATAATATAAATTAAAATATAAACTTCTGATTAAATTAGCCGTCGCCTTTTACGGACTGAATTTCGTGCTTCGTTATTAATCAGTGGCGGATAAAAGTACACAGAAAAATCTCATATTTTAAAATTAATTATATTTATTTATTTTGGTCATTATGGTATAAATTTTGATCATTATTTTAATAAATAAAAATTACATCGATTGTCCATCTCATTTATGGGTGAAATATAAAAAGTATTAAAATTAAATAATTAGATCCTAAATATACTTTTAATAAGCCTATAACTTATATAATTCATTTTCGTATCACCGTTTATTTTAAAATTACATAAGTTTGAATTTAACTTACTTAATATTAATCAAAACATCAAACGAGTATTACCATCATTTAATATTTATTTTTAATATACTTTATTTATATATAAAGATATATTTTAAATAATAATTATTATAATATCCTATTTTTATTTTATTAATTTATAATAACAACAACATGTAATACTTCAAATTATATTTCGAATTATTATTTATATATACGTACACACATATCTATTTACAATTAATTGTTCGTGAATCGTCGAGAGCAGTCGAAGGTCAAATGAATATATTAAACACAGTTCAAATTTTTGAAGACTCATTCTTACAGACTTTGCTTATCGTATCGAAATCATATATAGATTAAGTTTAAATTTGGTTGAAAATTTCCGGGTCATCACAGTACCTACCCGTTAAAGAAATTTCGTCCCGAAATTTGAGTGAGGTGGTCATGGCTAACAATAAAAATGTTTTCATGACGAATATGAGTTGATACGTCGAGTTTTATCATCATTGAATAATATGGATAAATTTGATTATTTGAAGAGCACGAATGAAGCTATTATAAAAGAATGAAATGAATAAATGAAGTGTCGTTTTAACTTTTGACGTTGTCTTGGTTGAATTCCGGAATTCAAGGGATTTAAAGAAAATCTTTGAAACCTAAAAGATTTGATTCTTCAGCGAGTAAGGAAATTAGGATCTCTCTAATTAAATGCGGAGATTTGTCTTGATTTCACTATCAAATCTTTTACTATAAATTAACTTCTTCCGTTTTGTATCTTTTACCATTCTTATACTCAATTTCCAAATTTAAAGGATTGTGCAAATGCTTAATCCAGTTCTAATCCTTGTCCTTATCCTTACTATCGCAACCATTTTTCTCCTTTTCCAACTTCCACCAGAGGAATATGCTTACTTCTATTTTGTCCTTGGTGTTATAGTGCTTCTAATTCTCCCGTGTCTCTATGTTGCGATAAACATTGATTTACACGGTTTGTAACTTATGAGTTGTTATCGGGCTTTATATTCTCCGTTATATTTCAATATCCCTATTCCTGTCTCCTATAGTCACTGTCATCCACAGTTAATACTCCCTCCTATTTGCTGTGACTTGTACTCTCATTTATTTCAGATCTTCATTCTTTTGTTTTCTCTTCCCGACTTTAAATCAAGCGAATAATGATCCAGAGTTCCTAAATGTGGAGTTTCGAATGAATTTAATGTTCTAAACAAGAAAGAACGTAATCGCACGATTTGATTTGTCAAATTACCCGAACAGCTGAGAATAGAACAATCAAGAATATATTTTCTTGATATGTTCAGAAGTTAAGCAGAATGAAAGAGTTTTGTAACATGGGACATGATGACTTTATGATATGTAAATCATCACGTTCCATTAGAAACTCAGCATGACTTACTATAATATAATCACGTTGATCAAGTGTCATTATATTATACTAACTCATGCATCATTTCCCAACATTACTTCAATAACATTCATATTTTAAGCTCGAAAGTTTACAGAATATAGAAACTAACAGTTTCTATATGATGTAATACTAATAGCACGAAGAGATTAATAATTTCAGATAAGATTTGTTATGAAAATATATTCAAAAATATCGAGGGTATTTATAATGAAAGATACGATGATATCTTGAAATTTCTAATATCGAAGGATGGTGAAGAAAATTTGTCCGCAAGAGTTTGGAGTCAGAAGCAAGGTATTCACTAAAGATTTCAGCAGGCATTGAATCATTTGGATTCTTTGAAGTCAAACTTATTCTTTGTGATTTGTCCACGGCTTCCTTCATAGTTTTGCATAATCCGCTTTTCGGTACTAAATTTTCTATTGAGTGTTTCCAATACTCCATTCTTTATCATCAAACTTTCGATGATTAAGGTCGTTTACGGTTGTCTATGGTTTCTGCTGCTTCATTCAGCTTTTTTTCAACATTCAGAGTATTGATTTGTGACTGAGTGCTTTTCAGAATTTCAGAATGAAAGATCATAATTCTAAGAGATAAATGTTATACATATAACTGTTGATGTAGATATGCTGTGAGTTTTCAAAGTACTGATTGCCGATTCCTCTACATTTACTGCTACCATATCTGAATCATTGGTTATCGATTCGAGGTGATTTCAAGAGAATTGTGTTTTTAGATGATTAAACGCTGACGGTAATATGGTGGAATATAAAAGATTCCCCGGTAACAATAAAAGAGCATACATATAAATCAAGGTGATAATAAGGTTGTTTCGAACGAAAAGTCGTAGTTGATTTGCTGAAGCTGTGACAAAATTTGCTACTTTGAAAAGGGATAGCAAAGTTATTTTTGCTAATAAATGCCAAAGGATCTGACGCTGCTACATGTTAAACTTTTACTCAGTTGCCGAGAGTTTCTAAGGTGCATAACTATATGCATAAATCTTTCCTTCCGTAGATAAAGTGCGGTTGATTCATCCTATCGATTGAGGTGTTTCCAAGATTCGTGAAAAGTTTGAACGCCGATTGTAATCGTCAAGATACAAACGAGGTTTAAGATGAAATCAAGTGGCAAACTTGAAGAATTGTTTAGTTTCATATGTTATAGTCAATATTTTAATTCATTTTAATTGTCCACTGTTATTAGTCCACAATCGATAGTCCAATAATTCATATATAGTTTAATATATAATATTCGAATTAATTAATACGTATCGTGACCCGTATTCGTCTCAGACTCGATCACAACTCAAAGTATATATATTATTATAGAATCAACCTCAACCCTGTATAGAGAACTCGATCATTACTGCATATAGAGTGTCTATGGTTATTCCAAATAATATATATAGATGCGTCGATATGATATGTCAAAACCTTATACACGCGTCCCGATATTTACAGTGCGTAAAAATAAATAACAGAAATTAAATGACGATAAATAAAGTGCGTAAAGTAAATAACAGAAATTAAATGACTATAAATAAAATTGCGAGAATTAAAAAAAATTGAGATAAAATAAATTGCGATAATTAAATTGCGATAAATAAAAGGTAATCAGTTAGCTAGGAGCAGTTAGCTAGGAACAGTTAGCGTGAATTCTTAACCAAATTTCTCATAGTTAATTTGTTTATTTCTAACAAATTTTATTTTATCAACTGTTTTCTTCATTATGCCACTTGTTGGATTCTGATAGGTCAAAATCCAAATATGAAATTGATTGAAAATGGTTACTCTGTGTTGACGGATATGTATATCGGTGGTTATAAATAGGATAGTAAATGATCGTTGAATCAAATTCGAAGAATGTACAGTGTAACTTATTAATGCGAAATCTAAATATTTCTAGGGTAATACCTACCCGTTAAAATATTTTCAACATTAACAGTTTGTACAAAAGAACTTTTAATTACAATCTTCATGAAAATATATATTCCTATATATTTTCTTCAGATGTAACTATAGATTTAATGAGTCAAAATGATATTAATCTCATTTGATTTATCGTTAGAATTAGAATACATAATCTCTAAAACATTTAGAGATTACTTAATCGTCATGAAGAACGAAGATAATCGATGTATAACAATACGTAGAACGATGATTATATTCGAGGTACAGAATGAGATGTTGAGGCATAGATTGTTGATGGTACTGGTGCTGTTACTGATGGTACTGTTGATGTCGGTGATGTTTCTGAAGCTGGTACATTTCGCACCATATTCTTCAAATTTATTTTTCGAGCGCGAAGTTTGTTGACTTCTTCTATTATTCCGGGATGATTGTCGGTTGGAACGAGCGAATGAATAAGGTTTAGAATTGTGGATATAATATAATCATGTCGAGTTACTCTGGAAATGAGGGTGAAGATGGTGCTTCGGATTGATTCACCGATAAGTGCTTCGGGTTATTCGTCAAGAGGTGAATTTGGTTGATGGAAAAGATCGCTTTCTTCGCGTCTCCATTGATTTAGTCGACTACAAACCCATCTCCAATTCATCCAAAATAAATGATGGCTAATTGGTTGACTCATTTCGGTTACACTGCTTTCGGAGCTCGAGTGGAAATCCATATCGGAATAGCTGTCGGAATAACTATCGGAATAGCTATCGAAATCTAAGGGACTCGAACTGGTTGAAGGATTCATCCCGTACAATCAGATGAAGAATTTTCGATAAGAAATAGATTATAGGATGTAGATTAGTACCCTGTAATACATAATTTACATATGCATATATAATACTAAAATCCCATAAGTTACAGAGGAATCTACGGAATATGTTAGGCAAAGTTTACAGTAACAGATATGCTAAGATATGAATTAGCAGATACGCTAAGATGTGAATTTGTTTATACACTATTCATGCAATCAATACATCAAGATGTGTCTAGACTAGGAATGATAAGCAGGTAATTTCCTAAGGATGATAAGTAGGTAATTTTCGACACGAAATGATAAGCAAAACTTTTGACATACCGACACGGTCGAAGTCCAGACTTACTAAAGTATCCTAACGACTTATCAGTTAGACACACTAATGCAGACCTGGTTCGCTAAGACCACCGCTCTGATACCAACTGAAAGGACCCGTCCTAATCCATCCGGACGAAGTCCATATCGATTATAAATGATTCACAATAGTTGATTACATCGCGAGGTAATTGACCTCTATATGATACATTTTACAAACATTGCATTCGTTTTTGGTTTGTTGGTTCAGATAATCATTCATATGAATGATTATTTTTGTCTCTATGCATGGGACGTATATTTATGAGAAATGAAAATGAAAATCTTGTGGTCTATTAAAATGATGGAAATGATTATTTATGTTAAAATAATGAACTCACCAACCTTTTGGTTGACACTTGAAAGCATGTTTATTCTCAGGTATGAAAGAAATCTTCCGCTGTGCATTTGCTCGTATTAGAGATATAACTTGGAGTCATTCATGACATATTTCAAAAGACGTTGCATTCGAGTCATTGAGTTCATCAAGATTAATATTAAGTCAATTATAGTTAGATATATTATGAAATGGTATGCATGCCGTCAACTTTCGATGTAATGAAATATTGTCTTTTCAAAAACGAATGCAATATTTGTAAAATGTATCATATAGAGGTCAAGTACCTCGCGATGTAATCAACTATTGTGAATCGTTTATAATCGATACGGACTTCGTCCGGATGGATTATGACGTGTCCTTTCAGTTGGTATCAGAGCGGTGGTCTTAGTGAACCGGGTCTGCATTAGTGTGTCTAACTGATAAGTCGTTAGGATGCATTAGTGAGTCTGGACTTCGACCGTGTCTGCATGTCAAAAGTTTTGCTTATCATTTTTGTCAGAAATCATTTGTTTATCATCCTTAGTAAATTACCTGCTTATTATTCTTAGTCTAGACACATCTTATTGCATTGACTGCATGAATAGTGTATAGACAAAATTCATATCCTAGCGTATCTGCTAATTCATATCTTAGCGTATCTGTTATTGTTATCCTTACCTGACAGCTTCCGTAGATTCCTCCGTAATTTATGAAATTTTAGTATTACATATGCATATGTAAATTATGTATTGCAGGATACTAATCTACATCCTATAATCTATTTCTTATCAAAAATCCTTCATCTGATCGTACGAGATGAATCCTTCAACTAGTTCGAGTCCCTCGGATTCCAACAGCTATTCCGATAGTTATCCCAACAGTTATTCCGAATGGATAGTCATCTAAGCTCCGGAAGCAATGTCAGCAGAATGAATCAACCAATCATCCATCCCCAATTCATCTGATGGATTCGTAGTCGACTTAATCAATAGAGACGCGCAGAAGGCGATCTCTTCCACTAACCGAATTCACCTTTTGGCGAAGAACCTGAAGCACTTACCGGTTGAAAGGACCCGTTCATATACATTATAAACGATTCACAATAGTTGATTACATCATGAGGTATTTGACCTCTATATGATACATTTTACAAACATTGCATTCGTTTTTAAAAGACAAACTTTCTTTGCAATGAAAATTGACGGTATGCACACCATTTCATAATACATCCAACTATAATTGACTTAATAATAATCTTGATGAACTCAATGACATGAATGCAACTTCTTTCAAAATATGCCATGAATGACTCCAAGTAATATCCTTAAAATGAGCTAATGCACAGCGGAAGATTTCTTTAATACCTGAGAATAAACATGCTTTAAAGTGTCAACCAAAAGGTTGGTGAGTTCATAGGTTTATCATAACAATCATTTCAATATATTAATAGACCACAAGATTTCCGTTTATAAATATATGTACACTCGCAAGTGTATAAAAGTATTCTATAAGTTGTAGGCACCCGGTAACAAGCCTTAACGTTCATGTTTTACCCTCTGAAGTACACCAGATCAGGTGTGTTTAAAATAACCTCGAAGTACTAAAGCATCCCATAGTCAGGATGGGGTTTGTCACGCCCAATAGATCTATCTTTAGGATTCGCGCCTACCGTACATAGACAAGTAGTTTAATGTTACCAAGCTAAGGGTATATTTCTGGTTTAAACCCACGTAGAATTAGTTTTAGTACTTGTGCCTATTTCGTAAAACATTTATAAAAACAGCGCATGTATTCTCAGTCCCAAAAATATATATAAAAGGGAGCAAATGAAACTCACAATACTGTATTTTGTAGTAAAAATACATATGACGTCATTGAACAAGTGCAATGTTGGCCTTGGATTCACGAATGTATTAATATTGAGATTCAATATTGCAGGAAAAGTACGTAGATGCAACGGAGATGATAAACACTAGTTTGACGCACGAGCAATACTCTCGAACCATACCCATAACCTCCATAGCTTTAACCCATAATTTCCTTAGCTCTATCCCGCTCGAAAAACAATTTCGAAATCACTTGGACAGCACTCCGTCGTAATATTTTATGTATACTGATAATATCTTGAAATAATACGGAGTAAATATATATATGTAAATCGATTGAGAGAGTTTAGAGAAAATATTTTCAAGTTTCTATCAAATAATGAAACCTATTGAATTCTATTTATAATAGATTTTTGAATTATTAAAGTGAATTATTAAAGTATGAATTATTAAAGTGAATTATTAAAGTGTGAATTATTAAAGTGAATTATTAAAGTATGAATTATTAAAGTGAATTATTAAAGTATGAATTATTAAAGTGAATTATTAAAGTATGAATTATTAAAGTTAAGATAAAGTAAAAATAAAGTAAAGGTAAAGTTTAAGTATAGTAAAAGTATAAAACTATGTACGTATAATACGCGTATAAATATATATAATATTAATTTAAATCGTTATATATATTTAATAAAATAAAATATAAATATCGTTATCTTTATCATACTGGTTAAGTAATGAGTTGTTAAAAGTGGTTCTAAATATTTATAAAAGTTATATACTTTTTAATAATAAAGTTCTTTTTAAACTGAAAACGTTTTTGTACGTTTGAAACTAAATCAAATAAATATGATAATTTTGTTTTCCAAAACTAAATATATTTAAGAAGCATTTTGTTTAAAGGTTAAAATAATGGAAATCGTTATATCATAAAACGTTTTAGAAAAGTAAAATCATATATTTTCATAATAGGTTTCAAGTTTTTAAATTAAGTCTGTTGGTGATGCATGCGATAAAGTTCAAAGGTTAAATAAACGTATGAAATAATCTTAATGAAAAATGTCAAGTTACTTAACTTGTCGATATCCAACATCTAAGTTATTTACACTCCACGTTCTTACTTATAAATCACTTTACCATTTTCCGAATGTCGTAAAAAAAATAGATTTCTTAAATCACAGTGGACCTTATAACATAGACCCGTAATCATATCACAATGTATCTGATAAATCAATCATTTGATATTATCTTCTAATTCCATCGATAAACATATTGAAACAAATACATTCATGTAAAGTATTATACGTTTAATACTTTATTAATATTTTTAAGTTATAATATATATATATATATACATATATATACATATTTATTTATATATAACGGTTCGTGAATCGTCGGAATTTGGTCGAGGTTATAATGAATGTATGAACACAATTTAAAATTCTTGAGATTTAACTTAACAAACTTTGCTTATCGTGTCGGAATAATATAAAGATAAAGTTTAAATTTGGTCGGAAATTTCCGGATCGTCACAGTACCTACCCGTTAAAGAAATTTCGTCCCGAAATTTGAGTAAGGTCGTCATGGTTAACCATAAAACTGTTTTCATGACGAATATGAGTTAATAAATAGAGTTTCATCATTACTGAGTAATGTAGATAAAACGATTCGATTATGTGAAGCGTACGAGGTTAGCTGTCACAACAGTTTGAGATAGAAATTTAACTTTTGACTTAGTCACGGTGGATTTCTGGAATTCAAGGGATTTAAAAAAATCTTTAAAATCTGAATAAAATTTGATTCTTCGGAGATTAAGGAATATGATCTTCTTTGGTTAAATGCGATAATCTGTTTTGATTGCTCTGTCGGATATTTCATTATAAATCCACCCTCTTTATTTCCTTTATATTTTGGAGTTCCATCCTTTTGTTTTCTCTTCTCGACTTTAAGTCAGCGAATAATGGTTCAAAATTCGTAAGTATGGAGTTTCGAATGAACATGACTAATGTTCTAAGGAAGAAATTGTAATACCACGATCTTGATTGGTTAAATTACCAGAATTCAAGAGAAAAGATAGAATTATCAAGAAATTATGTTCTTGATATGTTTAGAGATTAGATAGAATGTAAGAGTCGCGTAACATGGCACATGATGACGTTATAGTCTGTGAAACATCATGTTTCATTAGAAACTCAGCATGACTTACTGTAATATAATCACGTTGATCAAGTGTCATTATATTATACTAACTCATGCTTTAGTTCCCAACACTACTTCAAAAACATTCATACTTCAAACTCGAAGATTTCAGATTTTAGAAACTAAATAGTTTCCTTTATGATATAACACTGATATCGCGAAGAGATAAATGATTTCGGACAAGAATACTTATGAAAATATCCTCAGAAATATAGAAGATATTTATGATGATATTTTTGGAATTTCTAAGATCGAAGGTTGATGAAGAAAGATTTTCCGCAAGATTTTAACATGACTTCGAAGCAGGATATTCTCTAAAGATTTCATCGGATCCAGAATTACCTGGATTCTTTGAATATAGGATTTGGTCCTTGTATTTGTCCTTGGTCTCCTTCATGGTTAGCTCAATCTGTTTTTCAGTACCAAATTTTCTATCGAGCGTTCCCAACATTCCATTCTTTATTATCAAACTTTTGGCCGTTTAGACCATCTACGATTTTGCTATTTCCTCTGCATTTAATGCTACCATATCTGGGTCATCGATTATCAATCCAAGGTGGTTTCAAGAGAATTGTGTTTTTAGATGATTAAACGTTGATGGTAATATGGTGGAATATAAAAGGTTCCCCGGTAACAATAAAGAGCACGCATATATATCAAAATTATGATATGGTTGTTTCGAACGAAAAGTCGAAGTTGATTTGCTGGAGCTGTGACAAAATTTGCTACTTTGAAAAGGAATTGCAAAGTGATTTTCATTAATAACAACGCCCAGGGAGCTAGCACAGATACGTGTTAAACGTTTACTCAGGTTCCGAGTGTTTTCAGGTGCATAACTATATGCATCGATCTTTTCTTCCGTAGATGAAGTGCGGTTGGTTTATCCTCTCGATTGAGGTGTTTTCAAGAATCATGAAAGATTTGAATGCAGATTGTAACCGTCAAGATACAAATGAAGTTTAGGATGAAATCAAGTGGCAAACTTGAAGAATTGTTTAGTTTCATATGTTATAATAAATATTTTAATTCATTTTAATTGTCCAATGTTATTAGTCCACAGTCGATAGTCCACAATTAGCAGTCCAATAATTCATATATAGTTTAATATATAATATTCGAATTAATTAATACGTATCGTGACCCGTATACATGTCTCAGACTCGATCACAACTCAAAGTATATATATTATTGTAGAATCAACCTCAACCCTGTATAGCTAACTCCAGCATTACTGCATATAGAGTGTCTATGGTTATTCCAAATAATATATATATATATATATATATATATATATATATATATATATATATATATATATATATATATATATATATATATATATATATATATATATGCGTCGATATGATATGTCAAAACCTTGTATACGTGTCTCGATATTTAAAGTGCGTAAAAATAAATAACAAAAATTAAATGACGATAAATAAAATTGCAAGAATATAAATTGTGATAAATAAATTGCGATAAATAAAATGTAATCAGTTAGCTAGGAACAGTTAGCTAGGAACAGTTGGCGTGGATTCTTAACAAAATTTCTCATAGTTAATTTGTTTGTTTCTAACAAATTTTATTTTGTCCAATGTTTTCTTCATTATGCCACTTGTTGGATTCTGATAGGTCAAAATCCAAATATAAAATTGGATGAAAATGATTATTCTGCGGTGAACGGATACGTATATCGGTAGTTGTAAGTAGGATAGTAAATGACTGTTGAATCAGATTCGAAGAATGTACAATGTAACTTATTAATGTGAAATCTAAATATTCCTCAGGTATTACCTACCCGTTAAAATATTTTCACCATTAACAGTTTGTACGAAAGAATTTTTAATTACAATCTTTATGAAAAAAAATATATATATACCTATATATTTTCTTCGGATGTAATCATGGATTTAATGAGTCAATATGATATTAAACTCATTTGATTTACCGTTAGAACAAGAATATATAATCTCTAAAACATTAGAGATTACATAATCGCTATGTCGAATGAAAATAAATGATGTAGAACGTCATGTAGAACGATGATTATACTCGAGGTACAGAATGAGATGTCGAAGCTGGTGACGCGGATGTTGTTGTTGGTGGTACTAGTGTTGTTGGTGCTGAGGCTGGTGATGTTACTGGTGTTGGTGATACTGCAGGTTCTTGCAAATTGTGTACCGTGCTCTCTAAAGTTAACACTCGAGCTCCGAGTTCTTTAACTTCTTCTACTAACCCTGGTTAGTTATCGGTGTGAGGTAAAGGTCGGATATCTTCTCTATTTCCGATAATGGTAGTCTCAAGATGAAAAATTCTTGCAAAAAGGGTATAAACGGTGTTGCGAACGGGTTCGCCGGTTAGCGGGTCAAGTACTCCAAGGTTAGGTGGTAGATTTGGTTCATGATATGGAGTACCTTCTTCCCTTCTCCATAGGGTGAGTATGTCGCGAACCCACCCCCATTTTCTCCAGTAATCACGGTAGTTGATTGGTTGGTGTGCTCCTGTCACGCTGTCTTCGGAGTCAGAGGAACTTGGTCGATTCGTAGAGGCCATCTTAAGCGATCACAGAAAAGTTTTTTGGTATGAAGAGTTTAGTGACAGAAATTGATAGTTGGATGGTATTCTCAATGCATAATGTGCATAGATATATATAGTACCAGGAGCCCTTAAATTACAGAGAAATTTACGAGAGATATCAGGCAAGGTCTATAGTAACAGATACGCTAAGATATGAATTTTGTCTATATACTTATTCATACAATCAATGCAGTAAAAGGTGTCTAGACTAAGAATAATGAGCAGGTAATTTCCTAAAGATGATAAGCAGATGATTTCCGACAAAAATGATAAGCGGAACTTTTGACATGCAGACACGGTCGAAGTCCAGACTCACTAATGCATCCTAACGACTATCAGTTAGACACACTAATGCAGACCTGGTTCGCTAAGACCACCGCTCTGATACCAACTGAAAGGACCCGTTCATATACATTATAAACGATTCACAATAGTTGATTACATCGCGAGGTATTTGACCTCTATATGATACATTTTACAAACATTGCATTCGTTTTTAAAAGACAAACTTTCTTTGCAACGAAAATTGACGGTGTGCACACCATTTCATAATACATCCAACTATAATTGACTTAATAATAATCTTGATGAACTCAATGACTTGAATGCAACGTCTTTCAAAATATGCCATGAATGAATCCAAGTAATATCCTTAAAATGAGCTAATGCACAGCGAAAGATTTCTTTAATACCTGAGAATAAACATGCTTTAAAGTGTCAACCAAAAGGTTGGTGAGTTCATAGGTTTATCATAACAATCATTTCAATATATTAATAGACCACAAGATTTCCGTTTATAAATATATGTACACTCGCAAGTGTATAAAAGTATTCTATAAGTTGTAGGCACCCGGTAACAAGCCTTAACGTTCATGTTTTACCCTCTGAAGTACACCAGATCAGGTGTGTTTAAAATAACCTCGAAGTACTAAAGCATCCCATAGTCAGGATGGGGTTTGTCAGGCCCAATAGATCTATCTTTAGGATTCGCGCCTACCGTACATAGACAAGTAGTTTAATGTTACCAAGCTAAGGGTATATTTCTGGTTTAAACCCACGTAGAATTAGTTTTAGTACTTGTGCCTATTTCGTAAAACATTTATAAAAACAGCGCATGTATTCTCAGTCCCAAAAATATATATAAAAGGGAGCAAATGAAACTCACAATACTGTATTTTGTAGTAAAAATACATATGACGTCATTGAACAAGTGCAATGTTGGCCTTGGATTCATGAACGTATTAATATTGAGATTCAATATTGCAGGAAAAGTACATAGACGCAACGGAGATGATAAACACTAGTTTGACGCACGAGCAATACTCCCGAACCATACCCATAACCTCCATAGCTTTAACCCATAATTTCCTTAGCTCTATCCCGCTCGAAAAACAATTTCGAAATCACTTGGACAGCACTCCGTCGTAATATTTTATGTATACTGATAATATCTTGAAATAATACGGAGTAAATATATATATATGTAAATCGATTAAGAGAGTTTAGAGAAAATATTTTCAAGTTTCTATCAAATAATGAAACCTATTGAATTCTATTTATAATAGATTTTTGAATTATTAAAGTGAATTATTAAAGTATGAATTATTAAAGTGAATTATTAAAGTGTGAATTATTAAAGTGAATTATTAAAGTATGAATTATTAAAGTGAATTATTAAAGTATGAATTATTAAAGTGAATTATTAAAGCATGAATTATTAAAGTTAAGGTAAAGTAAAAATAAAGTAAAGGTAAAGTTTAAGTATAGTAAAAGTATAAAACTATGTACGTATAATACGCGTATAAATATATATAATATTAATTTAAATCGTTATATATATTTAATAAAATATAAATATCGTTATCTTTATCATACTGGTTAAGTAATGAGTTGTTAAAAGTGGTTCTAAATATTTATAAAAGTTATATACGTTTTAATAATAAAGTTCTTTTTAAACTGAAAACGTTTTTGTACGTTTGAAACTAAATCAAATAAATATGATAATTTTGTTTTCCAAAACTAAATATATTTAAGAAGCATTTTATTTAAAGGTTAAAATAATGGAAATCGTTATATCATAAAACGTTTTAGAAAAGTAAAATCATATATTTTCATAATAGGTTTCAGGTTTTTAAATTACAGTCTGTTGGTGAAGCATGCGATAAAGTTCAAAGGTTAAATAAACGTATGAAATAATCTTAATGAAAAATGTCGAGTTACTTAACTTGTCGATATCCAACATCTAAGTTATTTACACTCCACGTTCTTACTTATAAATCACTTTACCATTTTCCGAATGTCGTCAAAAAAAATAGATTTCTTAAATCACAGTGGACCTTATAACATAGACCCGTAATCATATCACAATGTATCTGATAAATCAATCATTTGATATTATCTTCTAATTCCATCGATAAACATATTGAAACAAATACGTTCATGTAAAGTATTATACGTTTAATACTTTATTAATATTTTAAGTTATAATATATATATATATACATATATATACATATTTATTTATATATAACGGTTCGTGAATCGTCGGAATTTGGTCGAGGTTATAATGAATGTATGAACACAATTTAAAATTCTTGAGATTTAACTTAACAAACTTTGCTTATCGTGTCGGAATAATATAAAGATAAAGTTTAAATTTGGTCGGAAATTTCCGGATCGTCACACCGGTGAACCTGATCGTAACACCATTTTCACCCTCATTTCTCGAAAATCTCACCACGACTATATTATAACTAGATTCTAAACCTTATTCATTCGCTCGTTCCGACCGACAATCATCCCAGAGTAATACAAGGAGTCAATGAACTTCGCGCTCTAGTAATCAATTTGGAGAATATGGTGCAAAACGTACCAGCTTCAGCAACATCACCAGCACCAACAGCATAACCAGTACCAACAACAACAACATCATCACCCGTCTCAACCTCGTAATCTATATCTCAAGCATAATCATCGTTCAACGAATCGTTCTACATAAACTATCTTCGTCCTTCATGACGATTATGTAATCTCTAATGTTTTAGAGATTATGTACTCTAGTTCTAGCTACAAATCTAATGAGTTTAATATCACAATGACTCATTAAATCCATGATTACGTCTAAAGAAAATATATATGTATATATGTTTTCATAAGGATTGTAATTAAAAGTTGTATTGTACAAACTGTTAATGGTGAAAATATTTTAACGGGTAGGTAATACCCGAGGAAATATTTATAATCCACATTAATAAGTTACACTGTACATTCTTTGAATCTGATTCAACGATAATTTACTATTCTACTTACATCCACAGATATACGAATCCGTTCACCACAGAATAACCATATTCATCCAATTTCATATTTGGATTTTGATTTATCTGAATCCAACAAGTGGCATAATGAAGAAAACATATGACAAAATAAAATTTCTTAGAAACAAACAAATTAACTATGAGAAATTTTGTTAAGAATCCACGCTAACTGTTCCTAGCTAATTGTTCCTAGCTAACTGATTACATTTTATATTATCGCAATTTAATTATCGCAATTTACATTCTCGCAATTTTATTTATCGTCATTTAATTTCTGTTATTTACTTTACGCACTTTATTTATCATTATTTAATTTCTGTTATTTATTTTTACGCACTTTAAATATTGGGACACGTATACAAGGTTTTGACATATCATATCGACGCATTTATATATATTATTTGGAATAACCATAGACACTCTATATGCAGTAATGATCGAGTTCTCTATACAGGGTTGAGGTTGATTCTACAATAATATATATAATCTGAGTTGTGATCGAGTCTGAGACATGTACACGGATCACGATACGTATTAATTAATTCGAATATTATAAATTAAACTATATATGAATTATTGGACTGTCAAATGTGGACTATCGACTGTGGACTAATAACCTTGGACAATTAAAATGAATTAAAATATTGATTATAACATATGAAACTAAACAATTCTTCAAGTTTGCCACTTGATTTCATCTTAAACCTTATTTGTATCTTGACGATTACAATCTGCGTTCAAACCTTTCATGATTCTTGAAAACACTCCAATCGAGAGGATGAACCAACCGCACTTCATCTACGGAAGGAAAGATTTATGCATATAATTATGCATCTGAAAAGACTCGAAACCTGAGTAAACGTTTAACACGTATCTGTGCTAATTCCTTTAGCGTTATTATTACCGAAAATAACTTTGCAATTTTTTTTTCAAATTAGCCAATTTTATCACAGCTTCAACAAGTCAACTTCGACTTCCATTCGAATTAGCCTTATTATAACCTCGATATATAAGTTTGCCTGTCATCATCGTTACCGGAGAACCGTTTATATTTCACCACGTTAGCAGTAAAATTACCAGCAACTTCAATAAATTTGGACCTTCAGAAAAATCATTATATTCATTGAAACCCCATCGTGTATTCATCTATACCCTGTAACAATAATTGTCATACCAATTACCGAGAATCAGCAATCAGTATTTCGAATCTCGTAGCATTTTTACATCAATAGTTATATGTATACATATAACAATTATCTCCTAGAATTACGATCTTCAATTCTGAAATTTTGAAAAGGCACCCAGTTTACGAATCGATACTCTGAATGTTGAAAAAGCTGAATGAAGCAGCAGAAACTGTAGGCAACCGTAAACGACCTTAGTCGTCGGAAATTTGATGATAAAAAATAGTATGTTGGAAAAGCTCAGAAACGTTGGAACTGGAAAACGGATTGAGCTAACCATGAAGGAGACCAAGGACAAATACAAGGACCATACCCTATATTCAAAGAATCCAGATAATTCTGGATCCGTTGAAATCTTTAGAGAATATCTTGCTCCGAAGTCATGTTAAAATCTTGCGGAAAATCTTTCTCCATCAACCATCGAACTTAGAAATTCCAAAATATCATCATCAATATCTTCGATATTTTTGAGGATATTTTCATAAATATTCTCGTCCGAAATTATATACCTCTTCGTACTTCCTGTGTTTCATTCTATTGGAAATTTCTGAAAAATCTAAGTTTAATTTATGAATAAATTCTGGAGAAATGTAAAGAAATTGATGCATGAATTAGTATAATATAATGACACTTGATCAACGTGATTATATTACAGTAAGTCATGCTGAGTTTTTAATGGAACGTGATGATTCACAGATCATATCGTCATCACGTGCCACGTTACATAATTCTTGCATTCAAATTAACTTCTGAACATATCAAGAAAATATATTCTTGATAGTTCTATTCTCAGTGATTCTGGTAATTTGACAAATCAAATCGTACTATTACGTTCTTTCTTGCTTAGAACATTAAGTTCATTCGGAACTCCATACCTACAAATTCTGGACCAATACTTGCGAAAAGAAAACAAAAGCATGAAGCTCCGAAATAGAAAGGGAGTATAAATCGCAGCAAATAAGAGAGAGCATTAACTGTGGATGACAATGATTATAGGAGACAGAAACAGAAACACCGAAATATAAGAGAAAATATAAAGCCCAATAACAACACGGAGATTACAAACCGTGGATATTAATAGGAATAGCAATATAAAGACACGGCATAATTAAGAATAGTGTCACCCCAAGGTTATATTAAAAGTAAACAGATTTTTCTGGTGGAAGATTGAAAAGAAGGATGACAGAAATGATAATTAGGAAAATATCAAGGATTAGAACTGGATTAATTTTTGCAATCTTCTGGATGTATGAACTAAGAAAGAAAGTATAGGAATGGTGAGAATAATGGGTGATAATGCTAAAAACGAACATATATTTCATAGCATTATTCCTCAAGAAAGACAAGCTTTTAGTTGCAATTGTTCTATTTACAAGTGATATTCGTTTAAATAATAAAAGGTGAAGACAAAAGACAGATTCGACGATTTGAAGACGCAAACGACCAAAAAGCTCAAAAGTACAAAAGACAATCAAAAAGGTTCCAATTATTGATAAGAAACGTCTCGAAATTACAAGAGTACAAGATTCAAAACGCAAAGTACAAAATATAAAATTGTACGCAAGGACGTTCGAAAATCCGGAACCGGGACAAGAGTCAACTCTTAACGCTCGACGCAACGGACTAAAAATTACAAGTTAACTATGCATAAAAATATAATATAATATATAATTAATTATATTAATTATATATATATTATATATATATATTAAAAACCGTCGGCAGAGAAAACTCCAAGGACTGAGCTGTAATTTCTATCTCCGCGACTCGCGGAGTTTGGAGAGGCTTTTGCCGCGAGTCGCGGAGCCCCAATTTTCAACTCTGGCTATAAAGCAAACCGAATTCTGATCAAATTTGATATCTTATTTCATCTCTCTCTCAATATATACGTAATATATATATAATTTATATTTTAATTTTAAATCCTAATAATAAGGGTATGTTAGCGAATGTTGTAAGGGTGTAAGTCGAAATTCTGTCCGTGTAACGCTACGCTATTTTTAATCATTGTAAGTTATGTTCAACCTTTTTATATTAATGTCTCGTAGCTAAGTTATTATTATGCTTATTTAAAACGAAGTAATCATGATGTTGGGCTAATTACTAAAATTGGGTAATTGGGCTTTGTACCATAATTGGGGTTTGGACAAAAGAACGACACTTGTGGAAATTAGACTATGGGCTATTAATGGGCTTTATATTTGTTTAACTAAATGAAAGTTTGTTAATGTTAATATAAAGATTTACAATTGGGCGTCCCTATAAATTACCATATACACTCGATCGGACACGATGGGCGGGGTATTTATATGTACGAATAATCGTTCATTTAACCGGACACGGGAATGGATTAATAACCACTAGAATAATTAAAACAGGGGTGAAATTACATTCAAGGGTAATTGGTGTAATTGTTAACAAAGTAGTAAAACCTTGGTTTACACGCAGTCGATAACCTGGTGTATTCATTAAACAAAGTATTAAAACCTTGTTACAATTCGAATCCCCAATTAGTTGGAATATTTAACTTCGGGTATAATAATAATTTGACAAGGAAACTTGCAATTTATATTTATGACTGATGGACTGTTATGGACAAAAACCAGACGGACATATTGAATAATCCAGGACAAAGGACAATTAACCCATGGGCATAAAACTAAAATCAACACGTCAAACATCATGATTACGGAAGTTTAAATAAGCATAATTCTTTTATTTCATATTTAATTTCCTTTATTTTATATTTAATTGCACTTCTAATTATCGCACTTTTATTATTTGTTATTTAATCGCACTTTTAATTATCGTACTTTTTAATTATCGCAATTTTATTTTATCGCATTTTTATTATTCGCAATTTCATTATCGTTATTTACTTTACGCTTTAATTTAAGTCTTGTATTTATTTTATATTTTACATTAGGTTTTAACTGCGACTAAAGTCTTAAAATCGACAAACCGGTCATTAAACGGTAAAAACCCCCCTTTATAATAATAATATTACCTATATATATATTTGTATTTTTATAAAAGTAAACTAATATAGCGTTGAGCTTTGTTTAAAGATTTCCCTGTGGAACGAACCGGACTTACTAAAAACTACACTACTGTACGATTAGGTACACTGCCTATAAGTGTTGTAGCAAGGTTTAAGTATATCCATTCTATAAATAAATAAATATCTTGTGTAAAATTGTATCGTATTTAATAGTATTTCCTAGTAAAATATAAGCTATTTTATATACTACCCCGCTGCACATCAAGTATTTTTGGCGCCGCTGCCGGGGAATCTATCTTAAAAGCCGGAAGCGCAACGCTAATAAAAAAAAAAGATTTTTTAGTTTACTTTTATTAAAATTCGTTTTTGTAAAAATACGTTTTAAAAATATAAAAAGAAAAACAAAAATATAAGTATTTTTAAGATTTTGTTAAATATTTAAGTTTTATAAGTTTCTTTATTTCTATTTTAGTTTATAAAAATATAAGTTTTATTTTAAAATCTTTTATTTATTTAAAAAACAGAAAACATAAAATAAAAAAAAAATAAATAAAGAAAAACGCGTAAAAATTCTAAGCTGTGAACTGAATTTCTGAACCCCGCGAGTCGCGGGGTTTGAAGCCTTGAATACCGCAAGTCGCGGAGCCTTTCTGACACGCGAACAGAAGCCCTAAAACTGCATTAATTACGGGTTATTAATTATTATTATTATTATTTAACCTAATTATTATTATTATTATTATTAGTTTTAGTTTTATTTTTACTTTTTACTTTTTACTTTTTATTTATATATTTTAGTTAAATTAGTTTTATTAAATTATAAAATTAATAGTTTTATAAAATAAATAATATAAAAATAATATTTTTATAAAAATTGTACTTTGTACAACTTTTTGTATATTTTTATATTTTGTCCCTTTTTAATCGTTGTAGCGTAATTTTTGTATTTTTAGCTCATATTTAATTTTAAACTTAGTTTTTGCTATAGTTATTTTTACTCCTAGATTTTTAGGCTTTGCCGTAGAATTCCTTAAGTGCTTTTTCTTTAGACTAAGATTTAGGTGCTTTAGAATTTTGCGACGCCTTTTTAAGTTTTAGTTTCTTTTTAAGTCATTTCCATTTGGGATTTAGTTTTTCCTGTAAGCTTTAATATTTTTAGACACCTTTTACTATGTACCAATTATCATTCCAATTAGTAATTTCAATTTGCGATTATAATTTTAAGTTAGTTGTAGTAATAAGGTTAGGTTAGTTAAGTATTTTTAAGTTTTTATAAGTTTCTTTTATTTTTCCGTCACCTTTTATTTTTCAACCATTTTTCTTTTTCGACCTTTTGCGATGAACTCTTTTTCTCTCTTATTTCTCGCTATTCTAGTTTTTAGGACTTAGAATTTTTTCTACTTCTTATCTAAATTTCTTAAAATTACGAAAATTTATTTTAAGTGGTTAAATTAATAGACATCAAAATTTTCTGGTTCGTAGTAATAGTTGGATTTGTACGTGGACCGGGTTATTGGAGCCAAACAGTCCTCAATTATATTGAGACCAAACGAATCCTGCCCCTCTGCTGCATCTTTTGGCTATTCGAAACGTGGGCAAAATCAGAAAAGTCTATTGATTGGATAACTTATTATAATTTTTCTTTCCTTTTAAAAACTAATAGGATATTCTGTGAATGCACCGAGCAAGACGTTCATCACCTTTTGTACGTTCACCACCTGTAACTCGATCAAGACATCGTTTAACAAATATAACCGCCGTTGATTTTTCTTTAGAATCGTCATCCAGTCAACCAAGTACTTCAGTTCAAATTTCCGATAATCCATTTTTTGAACCCAACCTCACAATTGAGAATCCGGAAAATATTCAGGAACGGTTCATAGATCCTGAACCACTAAACTTTCCTCCGGAACCACCAATCATTCAAACAGAGATTGTTGAGGAACGAACCATTAAATCTGAAGCATCTAGTGATACCGATTCAACAAATTCAATTATGGAGAATCTGGAACCTTTAAGTATGGAAGACCGAATGAGAGCTAAACGCACTGGCCAAGGTCACGCAATTACTCATCCAGACATTAATGCGCCAGATTATGAAATCAAAGGACAAATTCTACACATGGTGACTAATCAATGCCAATTTAGTGGTGCGCCGAAGGAAGATCCAAATGAACATCTACGTACCTTTAATAGGATCTGCACACTATTTAAAATCCGAGAAGTGGAGGATGAACAGATATATCTCATGTTATTTCCCTGGACTTTAAAGGGAGAAGCCAAAGATTGGTTGGAATCGTTACCTGAAGGGGCGATTGATACATGGGATGTTTTAGTTGACAAATTTCTTAAACAATTTTTTCCTGCATCTAAAGCCGTAAGACTTCAAGCAAAAATTGTTACGTTCACACAGAAACCAAATGAAACTCTATATGAGGCGTGGACAAGATATGGAAAGTTGTTAAGAGGATGTCCGCAACATGGTTTAGACACCTGTCAAATAGTACAAATATTTTACCAAGGATGCGACATCACTACAAGGAAAGATATAGATATAGCAGCTGGTGGTTCTATTATGAAGAAAACCGAAACTGATGCTTACAAAATTATTGATAATACTGCTTCCCACTCACATGAGTGGCACCAAGAAAAAGATATCGTTAGATCATCTAAAGCAGCTAGAGCCGATTCTAGCCATGACTTAGATTCCATTTCGGCGAAGATAGATGCTTTCGAGAGACGAATGGAAAAGATGACTAAAGATATTCATGCTATACGAATTAGTTGTGAGCAGTGTGGAGGACCACATTTGACAAAAGATTGTCTCAATATTGAATTAACAATGGAACAAAGAGAGAATATTTCATACATAAACCAAAGGCCTGGAAATAATTATCAGACTAATTATCAACCGCCAAGACCGATTTACAATCAAAACCAGAATTATAACCGAAATATTCCATACAACAACCAACAAGGTCCTAGCAATCAACAAGTATCCAATAATAATTACAATCAGCAAAGACCAAATTTTCAAAACAAACCACCACAACAAACCGATGATAAAAAGCCGAATTTAGAAGATATGATGACGAAGCTAGTTGAAACTCAAACGCAGTTTTTCACATCTCAAAAACAAACTAATGAACAAAATGCTCAAGCATTTAGAAATCAACAAGCTTCTATTCAAAATCTGGAACAAGAAGTAAGTAACCTAGCAAGGTTAATAGGTGAAAGAAAACCGGGAAGTCTACCTAGTGATACAAACGCTAACCCCCGGAATGAAACAGCTAAAGCCATTACCACAAGAAGTGGTACAACACTTAAATCACCTGAAATACCTGTAACTTCTGATGAAACTATTCCTACTCCACAAGAACCACAACCTGATCAAGATAAGGAAAAAGAACCGGTAGTTGAAAAAGTTAATGAAGATAACACAGTTAAGGATAAACCTTATGTTAAACCATACCAACCACCACTTCCTTACCCGAGTAAAATGAAGAAAGAAAAACTTGAAGCCGAGCAATCCAAATTCTTGGATATGTTTAAACAGATAAATGTAAATCTTCCTTTCATTGATGTGATTTCAGGAATGCCTAGATATGCTAAATTCTTGAAAGATCTAATCTCAAATAGAAAGAAAATGGAAGAACTCTCGGCTGTTACTATGAATGCTAATTGTTCAGCAGTGCTGTTGAATAAGATACCAGAAAAATTATCTGATCCAGGAAGTTTCACAATTCCATGTTTTCTGGGTAGTCTTAGTTCAATAGAAGCATTGGCAGACTTAGGTGCTAGTATAAATCTAATGCCGTATTCACTATACGCTAAACTAGACCTTGGAGAATTAAAACCAACCAGAATAAGCATACAACTAGCCGATAGATCAATAAAATATCCTAGAGGGATAATGGAAAACATGCTAGTTAAAGTTGGTACTTTAGTATTTCCAGTAGATTTTGTTGTTTTGGACATGGAAGAAGATTCTCAAGTTCCTCTCATATTAGGAAGACCATTCTTAAACACGGCTAAAGCAATGATAGACGTGTTCGGTAAGAAACTGACCCTAAGTATAGAGGATGAGAGTGTTACCTTTTCAGTTGATAGAGCAATGCAACAACCACAATCTGTAGATGATACATGTTATTATATTCAAACTATAGATGCACATGCAGAATTATTAGAAGAATTTCCAGAATTACAAGGAACAGGAGAATGTTCTTTAGGAGAAGGTAATGAACCAATTGATGAAGCTGAAATGTTAGCTACACTTATAGCTAATGGATATGAACCAACAACAGAAGAAATTCAAATGCTAAAAGAAGAAGACAGATATCGATATAAATCATCGATAGAAGAACCTCCGAAATTAGAATTAAAGCCACTTCCAAACCATTTGGAATACGCTTATTTACATGGTGAATCTGAATTACCTGTAATAATATCGTCTTCTCTTACTGAAAATGAGAAATCACAACTCATTTCTGTGTTGAAAGCTCATAAACCAGCCATTGCATGGAAGATTCATGATATTAAAGGAATAAGTCCTTCGTATTGCACACATAAAATCCTTATGGAAGAAGGTCATAAAACGTATGTGCAACGCCAACGAAGACTAAATCCTAATATGCAAGATGTAGTTAAGAAAGAGATTATTAAACTGCTAGATGCAGGTTTGATATATCCAATCTCTGATAGTCCATGGGTAAGCCCAGTTCAATGCGTACCTAAGAAGGGTGGCATGACTGTCATTACAAATGAGAAAAATGAGCTTATTCCTACTAGGACTGTAACAGGATGGCGTGTATGTATTGATTATAGAAAATTAAATGACGCCACCAGAAAAGATCACTTTCCCTTACCTTTCATAGATCAAATGTTGGAAAGATTAGCCGGAAATAGTTACTATTGTTTTCTAGATGGATTTTCCGGATATTTTCAAATTCCAATAGCACCCGAGGACCAAGAGAAAACCACATTCACGTGCCCTTATGGTACTTTTGCTTACAAACGCATGCCATTTGGACTTTGTAACGCCCCTGCAACCTTTCAAAGGTGTATGATGGCGATTTTTCACGACATGATAGAAGAATGCATGGAAGTTTTCATGGATGACTTTTCAGTCTTCGGTGATACATTTGAATCATGTCTAGTTAATCTGGAACGAATGCTTAATAGATGCGAACAATCAAATCTAGTACTTAATTGGGAGAAATGCCATTTCATGGTTAAAGAAGGCATCGTTCTTGGACATAAAATTTCAAAAGAAGGGATTGAAGTGGATAGAGCTAAAGTAGATGTAATTGCTAAACTTCCACATCCCACCAATGTTAGAGGAGTTAGGAGTTTTCTAGGGCATGCCGGTTTTTACCGACGTTTCATAAAAGATTTTTCTAAAATTGCCACTCCTATGAATAAACTCCTAGAAAAGGATGCGCCATTCATCTTTTCAGATGAATGTATCAAATCTTTTAATATTCTTAAAGAAAAACTCACTAATGCACCGATCATGATAACACCAAATTGGAATCTACCATTTGAACTAATGTGCGATGCAAGTGATTTTGCAATGGGAGCCGTTTTAGGACAAAGGATTGAAAAACGATTTCAACCTATATATTATGCTAGTAAGACATTACAAGGAGCACAAACGAACTATACAACTACTGAAAAAGAACTCCTTGCTATTGTCTTTGCTTTTGACAAATTTCGATCATATCTCGTTCTAGCAAAAACGGTGGTCTATACCGACCATTCTGCTCTTAGATACCTATTTTCAAAACAAGATGCTAAACCAAGATTAATCCGTTGGATCTTACTCTTACAAGAGTTTGATATTGAAATCCGAGATAAAAGAGGAGCAGAAAATCTCGCCGCTGATCATCTTTCTCGTCTTGAAAATCCCGAATTAGAAGTTCTAAATGAATCGGCCATACAAGACAACTTTCCTGATGAATATCTATTGAAGATAGATTATAAAGAAATTCCATGGTTTGCAGACTATGCAAACTACTTAGTTTGTGGATTCCTTGAAAAAGGATTATCGTACCAAAGACGAAAGAAATTCTTCAGTGATATAAAACACTATTTCTGGGAAGATCCACATCTGTTTAAAAGTTGTCCCGATGGAATAATACGCCGATGTGTATTTGGAGATGAAGCTAGTAAAATTTTAAACCATTGTCACACAGGACCAACAGGAGGGCATTATGGGCCTCAACTAACAGCAAGAAAAGTTTATGAAGCTGGATTCTATTGGCCTACAATTTACAAAGACGCACACCTTCTTTGCAAATCCTGTGATGCATGTCAAAGGGCCGGAAAAATAAGTCAACGTGATGAAATGCCACAAAATGTCATCCAAGTATGTGAAGTATTTGACATTTGGGGTATTGACTTTATGGGTCCATTTCCAAAATCTCATAATAATCTATATATACTCGTAGCCATTGATTATGTATCTAAATGGGCGGAAGCACAAGCTCTCCCAACTAACGATGCACGAGTTGTAGTCAACTTTCTAAAACGTCTTTTTGCAAGGTTTGGAACACCGAAAGCTTTAATAAGTGATCGGGGTACTCATTTCTGTAATAATCAACTTGAGAAAGTTCTTAAAAGATATGGAGTAACTCATAAAATCTCCACCGCATATCATCCACAAACAAGTGGACAAGTTGAAAATACCAACCGAGCTTTAAAACGTATTCTAGAGAAAACCGTAGGATCAAATCCGAAGGAATGGTCCATTAAATTGGAGGATGCACTCTGGGCTTTTAGAACAGCCTACAAAACTCCAATTGGAACCACACCTTTTAGACTTGTTTATGGAAAAGCATGTCATCTTCCAGTAGAAATTGAACACAAAGCATTTTGGGCTTTGAAGACATGTAATCTTGATTTACATGAAGCCGGACGTCTACGATTAAGTCAACTAAACGAATTAGAAGAATTAAGACATGAAGCATACGAAAATTCCTTAATCTATAAAGAAAGAACGAAGAAATGGCATGATAAAAGAATCAGAAGTTCAAAAGAATTTAAAGAAGGAGACAGAGTTCTTCTTTTCAATTCACGATTCAAGCTATTTCCTGGAAAATTGAAATCAAGATGGTCTGGACCATTCATAGTCAAAAGAGTTTTCCCATACGGAACGATAGAATTGATAAATTCAAATGGGATGGAATTTAAAGTTAATGGTCACAGAGTTAAACATTACATACATGGTCCGATGGAAGTCGACAACGAAGTTAATCACAATTTCGACACCACAGCTAACTAAGTGTGGGGAGAATCAAGTCTTTAAAGGATAATATGTATTTCTGTTAGAGTTAGATTGTCTGTTTTCGTGTAGTTCTCGAAAATGGAACACGTATGGTCTTTCCCTAGCAGACCCTAAAGAACTAGTCTTCTCCCCCCATTCTGAATTTTTATTTTTTTAGGTTTTTACAAAATGAAGACTGCCTGTGAACTAAACCATGGTCTAATGCTACACGCTTTGATCACTAAAAGAAATAATGATATACTACCGAGCGAATTAGTATCAGTAATCAGAGAAAGAATGGACGGAGTTAGAAAAGGATCCAGATGCGAAGATAATAAGTTACAATTTGGTAAAGGAAAATCAAAATCCGCAGCGAAAAGAAGAGCACGACACCTAGAACGATGTCACAAATGCGGAAAATGGTCACATGGAGGTAAATGTTCAAATAATCAAACCTATTCAAATACCGAATTTGTTACTTTATGCAGAGACGGACCGTTCATATGTTTAGAAGAAAAGACACTGAATGCTCGAGGTTACGCCTTTGGAGCCATGGAAAACCAATTAAACCGACTATCTTATGAATGGAATAGATCATATAACTAAGAAATCTATTTCACAGGTATGTCTGTACAGTTTTTATTTTTATTTTTATTTTTAACCTTTTGATAATAAACGCTAATTTGTTCGCTAAAAAGTATTAAAATTGGTATTGAATAAAATTAGGTTTGGCGACCGAAATTATTGATATCATTCAAAAATTTATTACATCACTGCGAAATTTAACGTTTATTTTTAAGGTATAAATATCTTTAAACAATCAACCCAAAATATTTCAAAAATTCGTCATGAGTTAAATTAGGTCTTGGAACCGAAATTACTTTACCGAAAAGAGGGGCGCATATTTTTGATAATATTTGATTGATTAAAGTGGGATAAAAAGACAAAAAGATTTTTAATTTTATTTTTACCATGTTTTTAATCTTAATATTTAAATCTTAAATTAATATTGTAAACTTTATAAAAACAATATATTTAAAATTGTAAATATTTGAAAAATTAATATAAGTTTGGTATGAATTTATAATATGAATTTTTAAATTAAGTTTGGTGTGAATTTTTAATTTTTAAAATATAAAATTTTAATTTTATGCATTTCAAATTTTAAGTTTGTTGTGAATTTTTAATTTTTAATTTTTAATTTTGAATTTTATATTTAAGTTGTGTGAATTTAAAAACAAAAATTTACTTTATCTCATTAAGTTAAAAATATGATTTTTAAAAATTCGTCGTAAGTTGAAGACTAGGTCTTTGAACCGAAATTGCTTTACCCGAGGGAGGGACGAGAACTTTTATTATCAATATTTTTAATCTTATTGAATTAGAGTATGCCAAAAACATTTAAAAAACCCAAAAATCTTAGCTTTTAAAACAATCGCTACAAAAAGACAAATTTTAAAATTTTGTCGAAGGACGGACTAGGACATCGATCCGAAACGACCTCGTCCTAAATAACAAGGGAAACAAAATTTTAAAATTAATTACTAAATTATTTTAATAAGTTAAAGATTTAAAAAAAAAAAAAAAAAATACCAAACTCCGCGAGTCGCGGAGTTTGGAGGGTAAATCCCCGCGACTCGCGGAGAGACCGGATTACAGAAAAAAAAATAAGAGCTGCAAACGATCAGTTCACTCACCCACACACAAAACAGAAATATACTGCGAAAAAAGAACCCGAAAAAACCCGAAAATCACCCCCAAAAATCCCAATTTTTAACCGTTAATCACCAAATTTTTTGCTAAAATCATGTTAAGAAGGATGCTATCTAAGAATTTCTCAAGAAAAACGGTAAATTTCTACACCTAAACACCATTTAATTCGAATTTTAGTGTTCTTGAGCTATTTTTTCCCCAATTTGATTTTGATGCTTTTTAGTGTAATTAGACTTAAATTGTTTATGTATTATGCTTGTATAACCTAGATTGATGCTGTTTAACATAATTAGAAGCCTTAAACTTCAAATTTTGAATAATCTAGGGTTTGTGTTCTTGAGCAAATTTGGGGCTTTTTGATATAAACAGGTTATGGCCGATTTTTGTCATGAATTGTTGCTAAATTGAGTAGTGTAACATGTCTAGGTAGTTAAATGATCAAAACTTTGAGCCTAAACATGATTTTGAGAATTAAAGTGGACTTTTTCAAGTCTAAAATTCATGAACTTGATTTTTGAAAGATAATGCCATTTGAGACTTGTTTAATTGCTAGTAATGATTATTTTGACATGTTATTTGAGTTGAATGCTTATGAACTTGGCGAAAATTTTCGTATATGCTTATTTGAAAAAGTGTAGATTTGATAAAAATGTGAAAATAAGCTTAAGTTTGATATAAATTGATAATGTCATTGTAATTATTTTGATTGATGATTTTGCTGACACTAATGCATATTTGGATGCACAAAATTTGTGTTTGATGTGTTTTGCAGAATGAAAGGGGTGAATCTTCATCCCAAGCCCGCCATGCTCCTGCTGAGAATTTGGAACAACAGGAGGTAGATAACTACTACAAGCAGGATGTACCTCATCCAGTCATGACCTTTTCCGATATGCATTTGGAAGAGTTGCACCCGAACCTGAGATTTGACAGACTTTGGATAGATTATCCAAAATATCAACGGGGTTTGCATACTCTTCATTCCAAGGTTGTTGAGGTACCGAGGGTCATAGAATGGGGACCCTTAGAAGCTGTAGAATTGGCCGGGCCAATTAGGGAATTACTTGTACAGAGGTATGGTAATTCTTCTTTTAATGACTGGATATGTTTATTCACCATACGCAGACCTGTATATAAAGTATGGTGTGAAGAGTTGTTATGTAGTATAGAGTTGAATGATCGGGTAGCTAGTTTAACCGATCGTTCTTTTATTAGATTTTTGTTAGGCGGTTCGATGCGCCACATGTCTTTACTGGACATGGCTCAGGCTTTACGTATATATACGCCTGAGGAATTAGCGTCTGCCGATTGTAGAGGATTGATACTAAACGGTAGAAAGATAGATGAGAATTTTGATACACACGGTGTGTGGAGTCAAATGACAAGCCATCACCGTTTCAAAGGGGGAAACTACTCTTATTTGGATATAGATAGAGCCGAATTAAGAGTAATACATAGGTTTTTAGCTAATTCGATTACACAAAGGGGTAAGAACAAAGAAAAAGTAAATGAACAAGATTTGTTTTACCATATGTGTATTCGAGACCCACAGAGCGCTGTAAGTATACCATATTGTGTGGGTTATTATTTATCAGCTATGGTTCGGGGGATGCGTCCACATAGCATAATAGGAGGTGGTATTTTTATTACTTTGATTGGTGAATATCTCGGTGTGGATATAAGTCGGGGGGGATTATTAGTAGAAGAACCAGAACCCCGCGACACTATAGGTTTAAATGTATACCATGGTGCGAAAGTTTTGAAGCGGCGAAATAACGCCGCAGTACGATACCATGGTAGACATCCACAGGTGGAGAGAAACCAGCAACAAGGTAATGTAGGAGGGGGGAATGAGATGCAAGAAATGCATAGGTTTATAGCTTCTCAGGAATACGAAAATGCTAGACAGAGAGCATTTGAAGATTGGCAAGTTCATCAGAACCAGATCATAGCTCATTGCCAACATATAGGTAGAAACTATATTCCTACACCGAAACCCGTCTTCCCTCCTTGGTCGATAGAGATGCAGCCACCATATCCTACGTATGACCCTGCCGAAGCATTCTATAGCACTTATGGTTATGCGTGGAACCCCTATTGGTACCAATATCATCCTTAGTTTACTTATTATTTTTTTATTTTTAATTTGTAATTATTGATATGTTTAATACTTTTGTTAATATTGTAATCATTTTTATAATTGTCTAACTTTTATTCTTAGATTTTAATAATTTTTGAATGTGGGGTAATATACCAAACTTCAAAAATATGTATATATGTTTGCAGTTTATCTTATGTACACAACAGGGTAAAACAACGCATTTTCAAAGACTGGCATTAAGTTCAGCAAAAGCAACTAATTTTGACGACAAGATGCAAAATATATGTGAAATAACAACAAGACGGAATGAACAAATGATGTGCACCATTTATCATTCAGCAAACAAACGCCAATATATTTGGAAACTTTGGTAAAAATTTAATCATTTTCACACAAATCACCCTCAATAATTTAAATTGTTACTGATTTCTTGCAAATGAGGGCATTGCAAGATCTTAAGTGTGGGAAGGGGTTAAATTCTTTCGGATTTTAAAATTTTTTACTTTATACATTTGGTTACCATTAAAAATACTAGTAAAGCAGTAGTTGTATTAGAATCTAGTGCTCTCTGATAAAAAAGAACAGCCCTAGTCTTATATACTGACTACCCAATTCTAGTAAAAATTTTCAATTAAATGAATTCAAGTCATGTTTATACATATTTATGAACGATAAAACTAGGTTTTAACACCGAAATTATTGTTACCTCGGAAAGGACATAAATTGAGAAACAAACTAAAATGTTAAAATTCATTTAAAATAGAATAGAGGACGATAAAAAGGAAAATAAAAGCCAAGTGTGGGAAAATTTACCAAGTTATCTTAAACATATGTCACATATATCTGTAACAAATAACTGAAAATACTTTTGCTTTGGACTAAACTAAACTGTTTTACCCAATGAAAGAAAAGAAGAGATGGATCTACACGATGAATCAATTCCATCATTAAAAGGAAGTAAAGTCTTCCGAAAAAGAAACGCGCTTCTTGATTTAGGTCATGAAGTTGTCGTCCAGACCAGCTGTAGGTTGACGAAAAATCTAGAAAAGTCATCACTAAAATCAGCAGGAAATCCACGGACCTCAGCATTAAACAGGGTCGCCAAGTGGTCAGATTTATCCTAACCATGAGAAGGATTTATCTCGTACAATGGGGAGGCACCGTGCAAATTAGCTGGATAAGACTAATGAATCAGATCCCCAGAAAGGATAATCTCCTTAAAGATTAAAAATCAGCTTTTAAGACTGATATTACTCAATCCTAGAGATTGACCTTAAAGATTGAGAATTACAAACTCATGGAATTCAATGATATCTAAACTCGAGCTTAAACGAGAAAATATTTTGATCAAAATTACAAACCGAGTTGTTTTCTGAAAACCCTATTTTCAATGCGTTCATTACCATTGAACGTAAAATCCTAGGAATTCACCTGGAATTCATTAGGTCACCTGAACTAAATCGGGTGTCAACCGTAAGAACGGTGGTTGCATAGCATGGTCAAAGACAGGACCTTGTGCCAGACCGAAAAATTATAAGGGTGAGCTTTACTATTGCTCCTACCAAGGATAGTAATTGCGTCCGACACGTTATAAACCATAATTAAAAGCATGTCAGGGGACATTGCCTTAACAGTTGCTTGTTCAACGCTTTCCTTTACAACCGGACGGTAGTTTGCCGAAAGGTAATATACGGAACAAGTAAACTGGACGTGTTGCTTTCCAAATACAAGGTTAGCAAGTGGGTGACACAAAACCGCAAGTTTTGAGCTAAAATTTTCAATTCTGAAACCCACCAAACCCACAAAAATATTTTGCAAACACCGGTAAAGGGTTATCCCGGAAAACTTATCTAGGGTAAAAACTAGATTTCAAAAGATCAAATGTTTTCATAAAAGATCCAATTTCCTTAATGGATATAAATTTTTATAGTCATGTGGGACTGTAAACCATATCGTTACTACCATTGTTTATACCGCCGTATAGAAATCACTGATGTACAAAGTGTGAAGAATAAAGAAGTGATTCTAGTATTTCAAGACAATATTGCTTGAGGACAAGCAACGCTCAAGTGTGGGAATATTTGATAATGCTAAAAACGAACATATATTTCATAGCATTATTCCTCAAGAAAGACAAGCTTTTAGTTGCAATTGTTCTATTTACAAGTGATATTCGTTTAAATAATAAAAGGTGAAGACAAAAGACAGATTCGACGATTTGAAGACGCAAACGACCAAAAAGCTCAAAAGTACAAAAGACAATCAAAAAGGTTCCAATTATTGATAAGAAACGTCTCGAAATTACAAGAGTACAAGATTCAAAACGCAAAGTACAAAATATAAAATTGTACGCAAGGACGTTCGAAAATCCGGAACCGGGACCAGAGTCAACTCTTAACGCTCGACGCAACGGACTAAAAATTACAAGTTAACTATGCATAAAAATATAATATAATATATAATTAATTATATTAATTATATATATATTATATATATATATTAAAAACCGTCGGCAGAGAAAACTCCAAGGACTGAGCTGTAATTTCTATCTCCGCGACTCGCGGAGTTTGGAGAGGCTTTTGCCGCGAGTCGCGGAGCCCCAATTTTCAACTCTGGCTATAAAGCAAACCGAATTCTGATCAAATTTGATATCTTATTTCATCTCTCTCTCAATATATACGTAATATATATATAATTTATATTTTAATTTTAATTTTAAATCCTAATAATAAGGGTATGTTAGCGAATGTTGTAAGGGTGTAAGTCGAAATTCTGTCCGTGTAACGCTACGCTATTTTTAATCATTGTAAGTTATGTTCAACCTTTTTATATTAATGTCTCGTAGCTAAGTTATTATTATGCTTATTTAAAACGAAGTAATCATGATGTTGGGCTAATTACTAAAATTGGGTAATTGGGCTTTGTACCATAATTGGGGTTTGGACAAAAGAACGACACTTGTGGAAATTAGACTATGGGCTATTAATGGGCTTTATATTTGTTTAACTAAATGAAAGTTTGTTAATGTTAATATAAAGATTTACAATTGGGCGTCCCTATAAATTACCATATACACTCGATCGGACACGATGGGCGGGGTATTTATATGTACGAATAATCGTTCATTTAACCGGACACGGGAATGGATTAATAGCCACTAGAATAATTAAAACAGGGGTGAAATTACATTCAAGGGTAATTGGTGTAATTGTTAACAAAGTAGTAAAACCTTGGTTTACACGCAGTCGATAACCTGGTGTATTCATTAAACAAAGTATTAAAACCTTGTTACAATTTGAATCCCCAATTAGTTGGAATATTTAACTTCGGGTATAATAATAATTTGACAAGGACACTTGCAATTTATATTTATGACTGATGGACTGTTATGGACAAAAACCAGACGGACATATTGAATAATCCAGGACAAAGGACAATTAACCCATGGGCATAAAACTAAAATCAACACGTCAAACATCATGATTACGGAAGTTTAAATAAGCATAATTCTTTTATTTCATATTTAATTTCCTTTATTTTATATTTAATTGCACTTCTAATTATCGCACTTTTATTATTTGTTATTTAATCGCACTTTTAATTATCGTACTTTTTAATTATCGCAATTTTATTTTATCGCATTTTTATTATTCGCAATTTCATTATCGTTATTTACTTTACGCTTTAATTTAAGTCTTGTATTTATTTTATATTTTACATTAGGTTTTAACTGCGACTAAAGTCTTAAAATCGACAAACCGGTCATTAAACGGTAAAAACCCCCCTTTATAATAATAATATTACCTATATATATATTTGTATTTTTATAAAAGTAAACTAATATAGCGTTGAGCTTTGTTTAAAGATTTCCCTGTGGAACGAACCGGACTTACTAAAAACTACACTACTGTACGATTAGGTACACTGCCTATAAGTGTTGTAGCAAGGTTTAAGTATATCCATTCTATAAATAAATAAATATCTTGTGTAAAATTGTATCGTATTTAATAGTATTTCCTAGTAAAATATAAGCTATTTTTTATACTACCCCGCTGCACATCAATGGGACGGAAGATTAAAATTTATAATGGAAATATCAGACAGAGCAATCGAGGCAGATCATCACATTTAATTATAGAGATCCTAATTTCCTTAAATCCCGAAGAATCAAATCTTATAGCTTTCGAAGATCTTCTTTCATCCCTTGAATTCCGGAATCCAACCCTGACTACGTCAAAAGTTAAGATGCACCTCATTTTCTAAATTCAACCAAGGCAACGTCAAAAGTTAAAACGAAACTTCATTTATTCATTTCACTCTTTTGTGATAGCTTCATTCGTGCACTTTGAATGATCGAATTATTTTATCTATATTATTCAATAATGATAAAACTCTGTTTATCAGCTCATATTCGTCAGGAAAACATATTTATTGTTAGCCATGACGACCTCACTCAAATTTCAGGACGAAATTTCTTTAACGGGTAGGTACTGTGATGACCCGGGAATTTCCAACCAAATTTAAACTTAATCTTTATATGAAATTCGACATGATAAGCAAAGTCTGTACTGTTGAGTCTCAAAACTTGTGAACTATTTTCATATATTCAATTGACATTTGACTATTTCCGACGATTCACGAAACTATTGTCTGTATATATAAATACAAATATAAGAGTATATATAATACTTGCATAAATAAAATACACTTTAATTAATTAGAATTAAAGATGTAAAAATTATAAACAAAATAATTAGGTACAATTAAAGCGAATATATAAAAAGAACATGTATATGATATTATTATGAAATTTTATGTATATATATGATTCCTATTATTAATTAGTATTATATTGTAATATATATATATATATATATATATATATATATATATATATATATATTCAATAACTAATAAATGTTATCATATGATATATAATATAATTATCAATATTACTATAAGCATTATCATTAATATTTATTATTACCTGCATTATTATTATGGCGTATTAATTACCACTCTTATCATAATACTTATTATTATTAAGTATTATTTTGATACTTTTACAAATATTATTATTAGTATCTTTATAACATCATCAATATTATTATTACTACTACTATTATTAATATTGTCATTAAAATGATTAATAAAAATCATTGTTATTTTTATTACTAACATTAGAATATGATTATTAGTATAATTAGAATTCGTATTGTTATCACTAAATATTAACACTTTGTATTATTTCAATATTATTATAATTATTAATCCTATTATTGTTAGTATTAATATCTTTATTATCAATATTAGTATCATTATTATTTTTTCATCACTAAGAACAATATTATAAATAAATATTAATATCAGTATTTTTATTGTTATTATTAATTATTATAAATAGTATTAAAAATTATTATTAATATTATGTAATTATTAATATTATGTAATTATTGATATTAATGGAATATAATCTATAAATTGATTCATTCGTACGAATCTGTCTTGACTCACTATCAAACTATTTTTGGATTTTGTCTTTGGACTCCAAATGTCGTTACCAGTATGTAATTCCACCACAGATATGAACAAATTCTGTTAGCTGTATATATCATCTTTATCTATTTTATTTTTTTTATTTTTTTTCTTCCTGTACGATATAAGTGACCTTCCTGTGATTTTCCTACTTTTATAAACGATCAATTTACATTTGATATTAGGAGAATTATTCAGTTCTTTTATTATCATTCTCAATTAAAACCAATACATCTCCTTGATCAATTTAAATATCAAAAGAAAACTTTCAAACATAAACCGGTACCCCTGTTTCTTTTTATTTTTCCAAAAACATCGAATTCAAATCTCATTTTAAAATCCATAAGTGCTAAGATGTTAGTAATGAAAGGACCCATTCATATACATTATAAACGATTCACAATAGTTGATTACATTGCGAGGAATTTGGCCTCTATATGATACATTTTACAAACATTGCATTCATTTTTAAAAGACAATCTTTCTTTACATCAAAAATTGACAGGCATGCATACCATTTCATAATATCCACTATCCAACTATAAATTGATTTAATAATAATCTTTGATGAACTCAATGACTCGAATGCAACGTTCTTCGAAATATGCTATGAAAGACTCCAAGTAATATCTTTAAAATGAGCAAATGCACAGCGAAAGATTTCTTTAACACCTGAGAATAAACATGCTTTAAAGTGTCAACCAAAAGGTTGGTGAGTTCATTAGTTTATCATAATCATTTATTTCCATCATTTTAATAGACCACAAGAATTTCATTTCCAGTTCTCATAAATATACGTCCCATGCATAGAGACAAAAAATAATCATTCATATGGTGAACACCTGGTAACCGACATTAACTAGATACATATAAGAATATCCCCTATCATTCCGGGATCCTCCTTCGGACATGATATAATTTCGAAGTACTAAAGCATCCGGTACTTTGGATGGGGTTTGTTAGGCCCAATAGATCTATCTTTAGGATTCGCGTTAATTAGGATGTATGTTCCCTAATTCTTAGATTACCAGACTTTAATAAAAAGGGGCATATTCGATTTCGATAATTCAACCATAGAATGTAGTTTCAATTACTTGTGTCTATTTCATCAAACATTTATAAAAGCGCATGTATTCTCAGTCCCAAAAATATAAAGGGTAAAAAGGTAAATGAAACTCACCATACTGTATTTCGTAGTAAAAATACATATAACGTCATTGAACAAGTGCAAGGTTGGCCTCGGATTCACGAACCTAAATTAATTATATATATTTATGTGTTGGTCAATATTTGTCTAACAAATTAGGTCAAGTCATAGTGTACCACAATCCTAATGCTCGAGACTAATATGCAAAAGTCAACAAAAGTAAATTTGACTCAAAATAATTTCCAAAAATCTATACATGATTAATATATAGTTTAAATATCGTCGTTTTATATTTTTAAATATTTTTAAAAGATTTATTAGAGTAAATAATATAATTTATTTATTAATAAATAAAATTTTATATTATATTTATATAATAAAATATACTTTTATATATATTAAGTAATAAAATTTATAGGGTTCATTTAATATTATAAAGATAATATGATAGGTATTATTAAAGTAAGTTATTACACGTAGTAAAATATGTTTATATTAAATATTTATTTGATAAAATAATATCTATAATGATAGTAAGTAAAAGTTGTATTATTTTGTAATAATAATTATTATTATAAAAATATTAATATTTATAATTACTAAGATGACATTATGATAAAACGATAATTCTAATTATGATAACTTTAATATTTACGATAATTTTTAATATTATCTTTAAAATAATAATTCTATTTAAAATAATAATGATATTTTATAGTAACAATGACATTTCTATTAAAATGATAATTTTTGTTAAAATGATAGTTTTAATACTAACGATAATTTTAATAATAATAGTAATGATAAAAATAATAAGAACGATAATTTTATCTAAATCAATATCTTATAATATTTTAATTTCATCACGATACTCTTACCCATTATTTCCTAATCGTTTCGTTTAATAGCTTTTAATCGTCTTTTATATCGTGTTCGTAATAATGATAATAATAGTAATCAAAATAATTAGGTGTTACAAATATTTGTTTTAATTACACTAATATTAATAATGATAGTTACTATAACATTATTAACGATAATACTAATAATTATCTTAATGATAATATAGTAATAATAATAATAACAATAACCATTTTTAAATAATGATATATATATTAATAATGATAATAATAATAATAATAATAATACCAATAATAATAATAATAATAATAATAATAATAATAATAATAATTGGATAATAATAATAATACTAATTATAAATTTAACGATAATAACGATAGTAATAATAAAAAAAATAACAATTTTTAATGATAAATCCTTTTATTGATAAAGATAATAATAATAATAATAATAAGATAAAACTAGAACGACGATAATAACGACGATAATAATAATCATTTTTAATAATAATACAAAAATTCGATGGACTATAACTTCAAATCCGTTCATCGAAATCATTCGATATCTAAATGAAAAGTTCTTAATTTTTCGCTAGCTTTCCAACAACATGCATATCTTATACCTTATCTCAGTTGCATATATAACTAATTCAGGATTCAACATAACCTAACTAAAGGCAATATCAAAAGTACAAATATGCATAATCCTATATACTCGAGCACTAGTCAGGGATACACTATTAGTATGTAAAAGTTAAATTATGAGTACTCACGTATCAATATTGAGATTCAATATTGCAGGAAAGGTACGTAGACGCAACGGAGATGATAAATACTATATTGATCTCACGAGCATACCCATGAACCATACCCAATCACCTCCATAGCTATAACCCATAATTTCCTTAATCCAATCCCACTCGAAAAACAATTTCGAAATCACTAGGACGGCACTCTGACGTAATATTTTATGTATACTATTAATATCTTGCAATAATACGGAATAACTATATATATGTAAATCGATTGAGAGAGTTTAGAGAAAAATATTTTCAAGTTTCTTATGAAATAATGAAACCTATTGAATTCTATTTATAATAGATTTTTAAATTATTAAAGTGAATTATTAAAGTATGAATTATTAAAGTGAATTATTAAAGTATAAATTATTAAAGTGAATTATTAAAGTATGAATTATTAAAGTGAATTATTAAAGTATGAATTATTAAAGTGAATTATTAAAGTATGAATTATTAAAGTGAATTATTAAAATTAAATTAAAGTAAAAATAAAGTAAAGGTAAAGTTTAAGTATAGTAAAAGTATAAAACTATGTACGTATAATACGCGTATAAATATATATAATATTAATTTAAATCGTTATATATATTTAATAAAATAAAATATAAATATCGTTATCTTCATCATACTGGTTAAGTAATGAGTTGTCAAAAGTGGTTCTAGATATTTATAAAAGTTATATACGTTTTAATAATAAAGTTCTTTTTAAACTGAAAACGTTTTTGTACGTTTGAAACTAAATCAAATAAATATAATAATTTTGTTTTCCAAAACCAAATATATTTTTAAGAATCATTTTGTTTAAAGGTTAAAATAATGGAAATCGTTATATCATAAAATGTTTTAGAAAATTAGAATCATATATATTCATAATAGGTTTCAAGTTTTTTAAATTACAGTTTGTTGGTGAAGCATGGGATAAAGTTCAAAGGTTAAATAAACGTATGAAATCATCTTAATGAAAAATGTCGAGTTACATAACTTGTCGATATCCAACATCTAAGTTATTTACACTTCACGTCCTTACTTATAAATCACTTTACCATTTTCTGAATGTTGTCAAAAAGAATAGATTTCTTAAATCACAGTGGACCTCATAACATAGACCCGTAATCATATCATAATGTATCTGATAAATCAATCATTTGATATTATCTTCTAATTCCATCGATAAACATATTGAAACAAATACGTTCATGTAAAGTATTATACGTTTAATACTTTATTAATATTCTCAAGTTATAATACATATATACATATATATACATATTTATTTATATATAACGGTTTGTGAATCATCGGAATTTGGTCGAGGTTATAATGAATGTATGAACACAATTTAAAATTCTTGAGATTTAACTTAACAAACTTTGCTTATCTTGTCGGAATAATATAAAGATAAAGTTTAAATTTGGTTGGAAATTTCCGGGTTGTCACAGTACCTACCCGTTAAAGAAATTTCGTCCCGAAATTTGAGTGGAAAGGTCGCGAATGATAATAAGTATGTTTTCATGATGCATACAGGCTGAAAATTAGAGTTTTATCATCAGCGAATAATTTGGATAAACAATCCATTTATATGAAGAGTACGAATGAAGCTAACATAGAAGAGTGAAATGAGTAAGTGTAGATTCATCTTATCATTTGACGTAGATATGATTGATTTCCAGATTTCAAGGGATTTGAAGAAAATCTTTGTAATAAGATTTGATTCTCCGGTAACAAAAGGAATTAGGTTCCGCTTTAAATGCGATCGTCCATTTTAATTCTTCTGTCGGAGATTTTCTTATAAATTCACCTCCTTCATTTTCTTACAACTCACACCTTCTGTTGATGCATTTTACGCAAGTCCCTAGACATCTACCCACGTCCATTACAGGTACAACAGTTTACAGGCTACCATGATCGTTCGTTATTATCCTATCCGTGTTTGTATGTGGTTACAGCAACTGCAGGAACGAGATTTGGATGTTTGACTATGTTAGACTTAGTCAGATGTCCGAGTGAAGCCTCACTCGTACAGCTGACAGGCTCATACGCACGGTTGATGTTGAGATAATTTACAATTACAACCTAAATGAGAAGACACAAGTGAGTGATCACCCGTATGGCTGATGAAGCCAACTCGTATGTGTGATGGATGAATCGTACGGGTGAGTCAACAGCAGGGGTATATAAAGTCTTATGTTCTTCATTTTAGGTTAAGCCTCTCATTTGTTACACACACTCAGATCTGGTGAGCTCCTCCGATTCTCTCTCAACCCAAATCACCCAGGTGGTGAATAATAGCTCTAGGTGTTGATCTAATCACACTTGATTTAGTTGTGGTATGACTAAATTAATCCCAAAAATCTTAACCTATTCACTAGAGGGTTTGATTTACTTATTTCGTCATTGTGTGTGTTAAATCTGTTGATTTCTAAGTTCCTAGTCATGTTTCATCACCTTCTATTCTTTCCCCCTCAACTCATATTTTAAAGTATTCATCAATATGCTCCATCCAGTTCTGATTCTCGATATACTTATAACTTTCATATCGGTCATTCTTCTTTTTCATCTACCGCCGGAAGAATCTATTTACTTCTACTATACTCTTGGGTTTATAGTGTTTCTAGTTCTCCCGTGTCTTTATATTGCTATATGCATCGATATATATATGGTTTATAATTTTTGGTTTGTCGTTGGGCTTTATATCTTCCCTTATATTTCAAAGTCTCTATTTCTATCTTCTATAATCATTGTCATCCACAGTTAATGCTCTCTTTTATTTGTTGCAATTTATACCCCAATTTCTATTTCGGAGTTTTGTCCTTTCGTTTCTTCTTCTTGCGATTAAGCACCGCTTGTAATGGTCCAGAATTCACAGATATGAATTTCGGAATGAACATTGTTAATGTTCTAGGAAGGAAATTGTGATGGCACGATCTTGACTTGTCAAATTACTAGAATACCTTGTAAAAGGCCGAATCATCAAGAAATATTTTCTTGATATTTTAGAGGTTAAATAGAATACAATAGTCGTATAACATGGCACATGATGATGTTATGATCTGTGAATCATCACGTTCCATTTAGAAACTCAGCATGAATTACTGTAATATAATCACGTTGATCAAGTGTCATTATATTATACTAACTCATGCTTCAGTTTCCAACACTACTTCAAAACATTCATATTTTAAACTCAAAGGTTTACAGAGTATAGGAACTAAACAGTTTCCTTTTTGATGTAATACAGATAGCATAAAGAGATAAATGATTCCAGATAAGAATAGTTATGGAAATATCTTCAGAAATATGGAGGATATTTATAATGAAAGATATGATGATATCTTAGAATTTCTAATATCATAGGATGATGAAGAATATTGTCTGTAAGGGTTTAGTGTCAGGAGCAAGGTATTCGTTAATGACTTCAGCAGACATTGAATCATTTGGATTCTTTGAAGGCAGGTTCAGTCTTTGTGATTTGTCCACAGCCTCCTTCATACTTTGCTCAATCCGTTTTCCAGTTTCAAAACTTCTCTATTTCTGAGCTTTGTTAATACACTAATCTTTATCATCAAACTTTTTACTGTTAAGATCGTTTACAGTTGTTGCTGCTTCGTCAGCATTTCAAGAACTAGTTCACAGTTCAAGGTGTTTTTCATAAACTTCACATTCAAAGTATGTAACTCCAGGAGATAGACGTTGTACGTACACATATAACTGTTGGCGTAGACATGCTGCGAGATTTCAAATTAATGATTGCTAATTCCCGATGATTCGTATGGCAATTCTTGTTACAAGATGCGAATGAGTAAATGGTGGGGTTTCAATGAATAACTATAATGACTTTTTGGAGAGGTTAAAGTCAAAGGGTAATGAAGTTGTTGGTACATCTTCTAATAATGTGGTGGGATGTAAAAGGTTCCCTGGTAACGATGGTGTATATCTCAAGGTTATAATAAGGTTAGTCTGACTGAAAAGTCGAAGTTGACTTGCTGGAGCTGTGACAAAATTGGCTACTTTGAAAAGGAATTGCAAAGTTATTTTTGCTAATAAATGCCAAAGAATCTGACACAGATATGTGTGGAATTATGACTTTGGTTTCGAGTGCTTTTTAAGTACCTAACTGTGGGTAATATGTGGTTGGATCATCATCTCGATTGCTCATTATTTGAAGTGTCTTCAGATATTTTCGAAGGGTTTGAACACAGATTGTAATCGTTAATATACATTTGATGTTCTAACACAGTTTTGAAGTCAAAGTATAGCTTTGAAAGATGTAGGAATCTAAAAGTGATGATACCGGTTATATCTCGAATTGAATTCTGAGGTTTCAAAATCAAAATTTGTAATTGGGTTTGAATGAGTATGGTTGTTTTGATCTCTATGAAAGAATGTATATTATTGTGAAAGTAGGAAGTATAGTTGATAATTTGCTTGATCAGATTCGAAGAATGTAACATATTAATTGTGAATATATATATCTCTCGGGTATTACCTACCTGTTAAAAAATTTCACAATTAATATTTTGTACATAAGAATTTTATTACAGTCTTTGTGAAAATATATATGTATATATTCTCCTCAGATATAACATAAATTTTAATGAGTTAATACTAAATTAAACTCATTCGATTTACGGTTGAAACTAGAATTGAATAATCCCTTGAAGGCTTTAGAGATTACATAAGTATTTCTTCAATAATATTGAAATTACGAATCAATACTTCGTTATTTGTTGAGGCGTGATGTTGATTTTTGTTAAATTCTTGTGAACTTCGCAAAGTACGAGTGATGGTATCTGAGAAGTTTCGGTTACATCGATGATGAAAGTGTAAAATCAAATATATACTTGATTTATTATGAATTGGAATTTGTTGAATTGAGACAGAGATTGTAGTTAACGATGGTTAAGTTGCGGGTGAAGGACGTACATTATTGCATATTTGTAAGATGAATTAACCGAGTAGTTAAGATTCACACACAATAGCTTAGCACGGAAAGATTTATTTTTATTTCAAAATATGTATATATAAAATATACATATAATTTCTTCAGATGGAATGAGTTAACTCTTCATAACTCCTTGATACAATATACGCGTTATTGATTCGTAATGATGTCCACAGTGATTCTTGAACTGACGGAGTTTGTGATGTTATAGGTGTTGTTGATTCTGATGTTGACTGTACTGACGATGCTGGTGACGCTGACGGTACTGTTGATGCTGTTGGTAAAACAAGTTTAGCTTGTTAATCACACACCATTTTTGTCAGGGTTTCTACTCTTCCTTCTATCATTTTGGTTCGCTTAACTGATTTATGGTTAGGGCTAGATTAGATAATCTCTAAGACTTTAGAGATTATATAATCGCTGCGGAATGTTTCTCCAATGAAGTTATGAATTAATACTTCGTCAGTTATTGTTGTTGGTACTCCATGGTATCTATGGTGCTTATGACGTTGATGCTCGTGGGACAGATTGTGAAGTTAAGGTTTACAACGCGGTTGTGGTTGGAGGTGGTAATGGTACTGTTGGCGTTGATGATGGTGGTACTGGTTATGCTGTTGGTGTTGCTGCTGGTGTTTGTAATCTCTGCACCATATTCTCCAAAGCCACTACCCGAGCGCGAAGTTCGTTGACTTCTTCTATTATTCCAGGATGATTGTCGGTTCGGACGAGCGGATAAATAAAATCTAGAATTTGATGCAGTATATAATCGTGACGAGATACTCTGGAAATGAGAGAAAAAATGGTGTTTCGGACAGGTTCGCCGGTAAGTGCTTTAGGTTCTTCGTCAAGAGGGCAATGTGGTGGATGGAAAGGATTGCCTTCTTCTTGTCTCCAATGATTGAGGAGACTACGAACCCATCCCCAATTCATCCAGAATAGATGATGACTGATTGGTTGATCCATTCCGGTCACACTACTTTCGGAGCTTGAGTGAGATTCCATTTCAGAATCCAAGTGACTTGAACTGATGAAAACTTCCATTTCGTACGATTGGATAAAGGATTTTTCGATATAAAATGATTTTCCGGCTATCGGGTGGTATTCTATTTACATAGGATATCCATATATGTATATAGATCAAAAGATTTCATAGATTACGGAGGAATTTACAGAATATGTCAGGCAAAGTTTACAGTAATAGATACGATAAGATATGATTTAGCAGATACGCTAAGATATGAATTTTGTCTATACACTACTCATGCAATTAATGTAGCAAGACGTGTCTAGACTAATAATGATAAGTAGTTAATTTCCTAAGGATGATAAGCAGATGATTTCTGACTAGAAATGATAAGCAAAACTTTTGACATGCAGACACAGTCGAAGTCCAGACTCACTAATGCATCCTAACGACTTATCAGTTAGACACACTAATGCAGACCTAGTTCGCTAAGACCACCGCTCTGATACCAACTGAAAGGACCCGTTCATATACATTATAAACGATTCACAATAGTTGATTACATTGCGAGGAATTTGACCTCTATATGATACATTTTACAAACATTGCATTCATTTTTAAAAGACAATCTTTCTTTACATCAAAAATTGACAGGCATGCATACCATTTCATAATATCCACTATCCAACTATAAATTGATTTAATAATAATCTTTGATGAACTCAATGACTCGAATGCAACGTTCTTCGAAATATGCTATGAAAGACTCCAAGTAATATCTTTAAAATGAGCAAATGCACAGCAGAAGATTTCTTTAACACCTGAGAATAAACATGCTTTAAAGTGTCAACCAAAAGGTTGGTGAGTTCATTAGTTTATCATAATCATTTATTTCCATCATTTTAATAGACCACAAGAATTTCATTTCCAGTTCTCATAAATATACGTCCCATGCATAGAGACAAAAAATAATCATTAATATGGTGAACACCTGGTAACCGACATTAACTAGATACATATAAGAATATCCCCTATCATTCCGGGATCCTCCTTCGGACATGATATAATTTCGAAGTACTAAAGCATCCGGTACTTTGGATGGGGTTTGTTAGGCCCAATAGATCTATCTTTAGGATTCGCGTCAATTAGGATGTCTGTTCCCTAATTCTTAGATTACCAGACTTTAATAAAAAGGGGCATATTCGATTTCGATAATTCAACCATAGAATGTAGTTTCAATTACTTGTGTCTATTTCGTCAAACATTTATAAAAGCGCATGTATTCTCAGTCCCAAAAATATAAAGGGTAAAAAGGTAAATGAAACTCACCATACTGTATTTCGTAGTAAAAATACATATAACGTCATTGAACAAGTGCAAGGTTGGCCTCGGATTCACGAACCTAAATTAATTATATATATTTATGTGTTGGTCAATATTTGTCTATCCTAATGCTCGAGACTAATATGCAAAAGTCAACAAAAGTAAATTTGACTCAAAATAATTTCCAAAAATCTATACATGATTAATATATAGTTTAAATATCGTCGTTTTATATTTTTAAATATTTTTAAAAGATTTATTAGAGTAAATAATATAATTTATTTATTAATAAATAAAATTTTATATTATATTTATATAATAAAATATACTTTTATATATATTAAGTAATAAAATTTATAGGGTTCATTTAATATTATAAAGATAATATGATAGGTATTATTAAAGTAAGTTATTACACGTAGTAAAATATGTTTGTATTAAATATTTATTTGATAAAATAATATCTATAATGATAGTAAGTAAAAGTTGTATTATTTTGTAATAATAATTATTATTATAAAAATATTAATATTTATAATTACTAAGATGACATTATGATAAAACGATAATTCTAATTATGATAACTTTAATATTTACGATAATTTTTAATATTATCTTTAAAATAATAATTCTATTTAAAATAATAATGATATTTTATAGTAACAATGACATTTCTATTAAAATGATAATTTTTGTTAAAATGATAGTTTTAATACTAACGATAATTTTAATAATAATAGTAATGATAAAAATAATAAGAACAATAATTTTATCTAAATCAATATCTTATAATATTTTAATTTCATCACGATACTCTTACCCATTATTTCCTAATCATTTCGTTTAATAGCTTTTAATCGTCTTTTATATCGTGTTCGTAATAATGATAATAATAGTAATCAAAATAATTAGGTGTTACAAATATTTGTTTTAATTACACTAATATTAATAATGATAGTTACTATAACATTATTAACGATAATACTAATAATTATCTTAATGATAATATAGTAATAATAATAATAACAATAACAATAACCATTTTTAAATAATAATATATATATTAATAATGATAATAATAATAATAATAATAATAATAATAATACCAATAATAATAATAATAATAATAATAATAATAATAATAATAATAATAATTGGATAATAATAATAATACTAATTATAAATTTAACGATAATAGCGATAGTAATAATAAAAAAAATAACAATTTTTAATGATAAATCCTTTTATTGATAAAGATAATAATAATAATAATAAGATAAAACTAGAATGACGATAATAACGGCGATAATAATAATCATTTTTAATAATAATACAAAAATTCGATGGACTATAACTTCAAATCCATTCATCGAAATCATTCGATATCTAAATGAAAAGTTCTTAATTTTTCGCTAGCTTTCCAACGACATGCATATCTTATACCTTATCTCAGTTGCATATATAACTAATTCAGGATTCAACATAACCTAACTAAAGGCAATATCAAAAGTACAAACATGCATAATCCTATATACTCGAGCACTAGTCAGGGATACACTATTAGTATGTAAAAGTTAAATTATGAGTACTCACGTATCAATATTGAGATTCAATATTGCAGGAAAGGTACGTAGACGTAACGGAGATGATAAACACTATATTGATCTCACGAGCATACCCATGAACCATACCCAATCACCTCCATAGCTATAACCCATAATTTCCTTAATCCAATCCCACTCGAAAAACAATTTCGAAATCACTAGGACAGCACTCTGACGTAATATTTTATGTATACTAATAATATCTTGAAATAATACGGAGTAACTATATATATGTAAATCGATTGAGAGAGTTTAGAGAAAAATATTTTCAAGTTTCTTATGAAATAATGAAACCTATTGAATTCTATTTATAATAGATTTATAAATTATTAAAGTGAATTATTAAAGTATGAATTATTAAAGTGAATTATTAAAGTATGAATTATTAAAGTGAATTATTAAAGTATGAATTATTAAAGTGAATTATTAAAGTATGAATTATTAAAGTGAATTATTAAAGTATGAATTATTAAAGTGAATTATTAAAATTAAAGTAAAGTAAAAATAAAGTAAAGGTAAAGTTTAAGTATAGTAAAAGTATAAAACTATGTACGTATAATACGCGTATAAATATATATAATATTAATTTAAATCGTTATATATATTTAATAAAATAAAATATAAATATCGTTATCTTCATCATACTGGTTAAGTAATGAGTTGTCAAAAGTGATTCTAGATATTTATAAAAGTTATATACGTTTTAATAATAAAGTTCTTTTTAAACTGAAAACGTTTTTGTACGTTTGAAACTAAATCAAATAAATATAATAATTTTGTTTTCCAAAACCAAATATATTTTTAAGAATCATTTTGTTTAAAGGTTAAAATAATGGAAATCGTTATATCATAAAATGTTTTAGAAAAGTAGAATCATATATATTCATAATAGGTTTCAAGTTTTTTAAATTACAGTTTGTTGGTGAAGCATGGGATAAAGTTCAAAGGTTAAATAAACGTATGAAATCATCTTAATGAAAAATGTCGAGTTACATAACTTGTCGATATCCAACATCTAAGTTATTTACACTTCACGTCCTTACTTATAAATCACTTTACCATTTTCCGAATGTTGTCAAAAAGAATAGATTTCTTAAATCACAGTGGACCTCATAACATAGACCCGTAATCATATCATAATGTATCTGATAAATCAATCATTTGATATTATCTTCTAATTCCATCGATAAACATATTGAAACAAATACGTTCATGTAAAGTATTATACGTTTAATACTTTATTAATATTCTCAAGTTATAATACATATATACATATATATACATATTTATTTATATATAACGGTTCGTGAATCATTGGAATTTGGTCGAGGTTATAATGAATGTATGAACACAATTTAAAATTCTTGAGATTTAACTTAACAAACTTTGCTTATCTTGTCGGAATAATATAAAGATAAAGTTTAAATTTGGTTGGAAATTTCCGGGTTGTCACAGTACCTACCCGTTAAAGAAATTTCATCCCGAAATTTGAGTGGAAAGGTCGCGAATGATAATAAGTATGTTTTCATGATGCATACAGGCTGAAACTTAGAGTTTTATCATCAGCGAATAATTTGGATAAACAATCCATTTATATGAAGAGTACGAATGAAGCTAACATAGAAGAGTGAAATGAGTAAGTGTAGATTCATCTTATCATTTGACATAGATATGATTGATTTCCAGATTTCAAGGGATTTGAAGAAAATATTTGTAATAAGATTTGATTCTCCGGTAACAAAAGGAATTAGGTTCCGCTTTAAATGCGATCGTCCATTTTAATTCTTCTGTCGGAGATTTTCTTATAAATTCACCTCCTTCATTTTCTTACAACTCACACCTTCTGTTGATGCATTTTACGCAAGTCCCTAGACATCTACCCACGTCCATTGCAGGTACAACAGTTTACAGGCTACCATGATCGTTCGTTATTATCCTATCCGTGTTTGTATGTGGTTACAGCAACTGCAGGAACGAGATTTGGATGTTTGACTATGTTAGACTTAGTCAGATGTCCGAGTGAAGCCTCACTCGTACAGCTGACAGGCTCATACGCACGGTTGATGTTGAGATAATTTACAATTACAACCTAAATGAGAAGACACAAGTGAGTGATCACCCGTATGGCTGATGAAGCCAACTCGTATGTGTGATGGATGAATCGTACAGGTGAGTCAACAGCAGGGGTATATAAAGTCTTATGTTCTTCATTTTAGGTTAAGCCTCTCATTTGTTACACACACTCAGATCTGGTGAGCTCCTCCGATTCTCTCTCAACCCAAATCACCCAGGTGGTGAATAATAGCTCTAGGTGTTGATCTAATCACACTTGATTTAGTTGTGGTATGACTAAATTAATTCCAAAAAGCTTAACCTATTCACTAGAGGGTTTGATTTACTTATTCCGTCATTGTGTGTGTTAAATCTGTTGATTTCTAAGTTCCTAGTCATGTTTCATCACCTTCTATTCTTTCCCCCTCAACTCATATTTTAAAGTATTCATCAATATGCTCCATCCAGTTCTGATTCTCGATATACTTGTAACTTTCATATCGGTCATTCTTCTTTTTCATCTACCGCCGGAAGAATCTATTTACTTCTACTATACTCTTGGGTTTATAGTGTTTCTAGTTCTCCCGTGTCTTTATATTGCTATATGCATCGATATATATATGGTTTATAATTTTTGGTTTGTCGTTGGGCTTTATATCTTCCCTTATATTTCAAAGTCTCTGTTTCTATCTTCTATAATCATTGTCATCCACAGTTAATGCTCTCTTTTATTTGTTGCAATTTATAACCCAATTTCTATTTCAGAGTTTTGTCCTTTCATTTCTTCTTCTTGCGATTAAGCACCGCTTGTAATGGTCCAGAATTCACAGATATGAATTTCGGAATGAACATTGTTAATGTTCTAGGAAGGAAATTGTGATGGCACGATCTTGACTTGTCAAATTACTAGAATACCTTGTAAAAGGCCGAATCATCAAGAAATATTTTCTTGATATTTTAGAGGTTAAATAGAATACAATAGTCGTATAACATGGCACATGATGATGTTATGATCTGTGAATCATCACGTTCCATTTAGAAACTCAGCATGAATTACTGTAATATAATCACGTTGATCAAGTGTCATTATATTATACTAACTCATGCTTCAGTTTCCAACACTACTTCAAAACATTCATATTTTAAACTCAAAGGTTTACAGAGTATAGGAACTAAACAGTTTCCTTTTTGATGTAATACAGATAGCGCAAAGAGATAAATGATTCCAGATAAGAATAGTTATGGAAATATCTTCAGAAATATGGAGGATATTTATAATGAAAGATATGATGATATCTTAGAATTTCTAATATCATAGGATGATGAAGAATATTGTCTGTAAGGGTTTAGTGTCAGGAGTAAGGTATTCGTTAATGACTTCAGCAGACACTGAATCATTTGGATTCTTTGAAGGCAGGTTCAGTCTTTGTGATTTGTCCACAGCCTCCTTCATACTTTGCACAATCCGTTTTCCAGTTCCAAAACTTCTCTATTTCTGAGCTTTGTTAATACACTAATCTTTATCATCAAACGTTTTACTGTTAAGATCGTTTACAGTTGTTGCTGCTTCGTCAGCATTTCAAGAACTAGTTCACAGTTCAAGGTGTTTTTCATAAACTTCACATTCAAAGTATGTAAGTCCAGGAGATAGACGTTGTACGTACACATATAACTGTTGGCGTAGACATGCTGCGAGATTTCAAATTAATGATTGCTAATTCCCGATGATTCGTATGGCAATTCTTGTTACAAGATGCGAATGAGTAAATGGTGGGGTTTCAATGAATAACTATAATGACTTTTTGGAGAGGTTAAAGTCAAAGGGTAATGAAGTTGTTGGTACATCTTCTAATAATGTGGTGGGATGTAAAAGGTTCCCTGGTAACGATGGTGTATATCTCAAGGTTATAATAAGGTTAGTCTGACTGAAAAGTCGAAGTTGACTTGCTGGAGCTGTGACAAAATTGGCTACTTTGAAAAGGAATTGCAAAGTTATTTTTGCTAATAAATGCCAAAGAATCTGACACAGATATGTGTGGAATTATGACTTTGGTTTCGAGTGCTTTTTAAGTACCTAACTGTGGGTAATATGTGGTTGGATCATCATCTCGATTGCTCATTATTTGAAGTGTCTTCAGATATTTTCGAAGGGTTTAAACACAGATTGTAATCGTTAATATACATTTGATGTTCTAACACAGTTTTGAAGTCAAAGTATAGCTTTGAAAGATGTAGGAATCTAAAAGTGATGATACCGGTTATATCTCGAATTGAATTCTGAGGTTTCAAAATCAAAATTTGTAATTGGGTTTGAATGAGTATGGTTGTTTTGATCTCTATGAAAGAATGTATATTATTGTGAAAGTAGGAAGTATAGTTGATAATTTGCTTGATCAGATTCGAAGAATGTAACATATTAATTGTGAATATATATATATCTCTCGGGTATTACCTACCTGTTAAAAAATTTCACAATTAATATTTTGTACATAAGAATTTTATTACAGTCTTTGTGAAAATATATATGTATATATTCTCCTCAGATATAACATAAATTTTAATGAGTTAATACTAAATTAAACTCATTCGATTTACGGTCGAAACTAGAATTGAATAATCCCTTGAAGGCTTTAGAGATTACATAAGTATTTCTTCAATAATATTGAAATTACGAATCAATACTTCGTTATTTGTTGAGGCGTGATGTTGATTTTTGTTAAATTCTTGTGAACTTCGCAAAGTACGAATGATGGTATCTGAGAAGTTTCGGTTACATCGATGATGAAAGTGTAAAATCAAATATATACTTGATTTATTATGAATTGGAATTTGTTGAATTGAGACAGAGATTGTAGTTAACGATGATTAAGTTGCGGGTGAAGGACGTACATTATTGCATATTTGTAAGATGAATTAACCGAGTAGTTAAGATTCACACACAATAGCTTAGCACGGAAAGATTTATTTTTATTTCAAAATATGTATATATAAAATATACATATAATTTCTTCAGAGGGAATGAGTTAACTCTTCATAACTCCTTGATACAATATACGCGTTATTGATTCGTAATGATGTCCACAGTGATTCTTGAACTGACGGAGTTTGTGATGTTATAGGTGTTGTTGATTCTGATGTTGACTGTACTGACGATGCTGGTGACGCTGACGGTACTGTTGATGCTGTTGGTAAAACAAGTTTAGCTTGTTAATCACACACCATTTTTGTCAGGGTTTCTACTCTTCCTTCTATCATTTTGGTTCGCTTAACTGATTTATGGTTAGGGCTAGATTAGATAATCTCTAAGACTTTAGAGATTATATAATCGCTGCGGAATGTTTCTCCAATGAAGTTATGAATTAATACTTCGTCAGTTATTGTTGTTGGTACTCCATGGTATCTATGGTGCGTATGACGTTGATGCTCGTGGGACAGATTGTGAAGTTAAGGTTTACAACGCGGTTGTGGTTGGAGGTGGTAATGGTACTGTTGGCGTTGATGATGGTGGTACTGGTTATGCTGTTGGTGTTGCTGCTGGTGTTTGTAATCTCTGCACCATATTCTCCAAAGCCACTACCCGAGCGCGAAGTTCGTTGACTTCTTCTATTATTCCAGGATGATTGTCGGTTCGGACGAGCGGATAAATAAAATCTAGAATTTGATGGAGTATATAATCGTGACGAGATACTCTGGAAATGAGAGAAAAAATGGTGTTTCGGACAGGTTCGCCGGTAAGTGCTTCAGGTTCTTCGTCAAGAGGGCAATGTGGTGGATGGAAAGGATTGCCTTCTTCTTGTCTCCAATGATTGAGGAGACTACGAACCCATCCCCAATTCATCCAGAATAGATGATGACTGATTGGTTGATCCATTCCGGTCACACTACTTTCGGAGCTTGAGTGAGATTCCATTTCAGAATTCGAGTGACTTGAACTGATGAAAACTTCCATTTTGTACGATTGGATAAAGGATTTTTCGATATAAAATGATTTTCCGGCTATCGGGTGGTATTCTATTTACATAGGATATCCATATATGTATATAGATCAAAAGATTTCGTAGATTACGGAGGAATTTACAGAATATGTCAGGCAAAGTTTACAGTAATAGATACGATAAGATATGATTTAGCAGATACGCTAAGATATGAATTTTGTCTATACACTACTCATGCAATTAATGTAGCAAGACGTGTCTAGACTAATAATGATAAGTAGGTAATTTCCTAAGGATGATAAGCAGATGATTTCTGACTAGAAATGATAAGCAAAACTTTTGACATGCAGACACAGTCGAAGTCTAGACTCACTAATGCATCCTAACGACTTATCAGTTAGACACACTAATGCAGACCTAGTTCGCTAAGACCACCGCTCTGATACCAACTGAAAGGACCCGTTCATATACATTATAAACGATTCACAATAGTTGATTACATTGCGAGGAATTTTACCTCTATATGATACATTTTACAAACATTGCATTCATTTTTAAAAGACAATCTTTCTTTACATCAAAAATTGACAGGCATGCATACCATTTCATAATATCCACTATCCAACTATAAATTGATTTAATAATAATCTTTGATGAACTCAATGACTCGAATGCAACGTTCTTCGAAATATGCTATGAAAGACTCCAAGTAATATCTTTAAAATGAGCAAATGCACAGCGGAAGATTTCTTTAACACCTGAGAATAAACATGCTTTAAAGTGTCAACCAAAAGGTTGGTGAGTTCATTAGTTTATCATAATCATTTATTTCCATCATTTTAATAGACCACAAGAATTTCATTTCCAGTTCTCATAAATATACGTCCCATGCATAGAGACAAAAAATAATCATTCATATGGTGAACACCTGGTAACCGACATTAACTAGATACATATAAGAATATCCCCTATCATTCCGGGATCCTCCTTCGGACATGATATAATTTCGAAGTACTAAAGCATCCGGCACTTTGGATGGGGTTTGTAGGCCCAATAGATCTATCTTTAGGATTCGCGTCAATTAGGATGTCTGTTCCCTAATTCTTAGATTACCAGACTTTAATAAAAAGGGGCATATTCGATTTCGATAATTCAACCATAGAATGTAGTTTCAATTACTTGTGTCTATTTCGTCAAACATTTATAAAAGCGCATGTATTCTCAGTCCCAAAAATATAAAGGGTAAAAAGGTAAATGAAACTCACCATACTGTATTTCGTAGTAAAAATACATATAACATCATTGAACAAGTGCAAGGTTGGCCTCGGATTCACGAACCTAAATTAATTATATATATTTATGTGTTGGTCAATATTTGTCTAACAAATTAGGTCAAGTCATAGTGTACCACAATCCTAATGCTCGAGACTAATATGCAAAAGTCAACAAAAGTAAATTTGACTCAAAATAATTTCCAAAAATCTATACATGATTAATATATAGTTTAAATATCGTCATTTTATATTTTTAAATATTTTTAAAAGATTTATTAGAGTAAATAATATAATTTATTTATTAATAAATAAAATTTTATATTATATTTATATAATAAAATATACTTTTATATATATTAAGTAATAAAATTTATAGGGTTCATTTAATATTATAAAGATAATATGATAGGTATTATTAAAGTAAGTTATTACACGTAGTAAAATATGTTTGTATTAAATATTTATTTGATAAAATAATATCTATAATGATAGTAAGTAAAAGTTGTATTATTTTGTAATAATAATTATTATTATAAAAATATTAATATTTATAATTACTAAGATGACATTATGATAAAACGATAATTCTAATTATGATAACTTTAATATTTACGATAATTTTTAATATTATCTTTAAAATAATAATTCTATTTAAAATAATAATGATATTTTATAGTAACAATGACATTTCTATTAAAATGATAATTTTTGTTAAAATGATAGTTTTAATACTAACGATAATTTTAATAATAATAGTAATGATAAAAATAATAAGAACGATAATTTTATCTAAATCAATATCTTATAATATTTTAATTTCATCACGATACTCTTACCCATTATTTCCTAATCGTTTCGTTTAATAGCTTTTAATCGTCTTTTATATCGTGTTCGTAATAATGATAATAATAGTAATCAAAATAATTAGGTGTTACAAATATTTGTTTTAATTACAATAATATTAATAATGATAGTTACTATAATATTATTAACGATAATACTAATAATTATAATTATCTTAATGATAATATAGTAATAATAATAATAATAACAATAACAATAACCATTTTTAAATAATGATATATATATTAATAATGATAATAATAATAATAATAATACCAATAATAATAATAATAATAATAATAATAATAATAATAATAATAATAATAATAATAATAATAATAATAATTGGATAATAATAATAATACTAATTATAAATTTAACGATAATAACGATAGTAATAATAAAAAAAAATAATAATTTTTAATGATAAATCCTTTTATTGATAAAGATAACAATAATAATAATAATAAGATAAAACTAGAACGACGATAATAACGACGATAATAATAATCATTTTTAATAATAATATAAAAATTCGATGGACTATAACTTCAAATCCGTTCATCGAAATCATTCGATATCTAAATGAAAAGTTCTTAATTTTTCGTTAGCTTTCCAACGACATGCATATCTTATACCTTATCTCAGTTGCATATATAACTAATTTAGGATTCAACATAACCTAACTAAAGGCAATATCAAAAGTACAAACATGCATAATCCTATATACTCGAGCACTAGTCAGGGATACACTATTAGTATGTAAAAGTTAAATTATGAGTACTCACGTATTAATATTGAGATTCAATATTGCAGGAAAGGTACGTAGACGCAACGGAGATGATAAAGACTATATTGATCTCACGAGCATACCCATGAACCATACCCAATCACCTCCATAGCTATAACTCATAATTTCCTTAATCCAATCCCACTCGAAAAACAATTTCGAAATCACTAGGACAGCACTCTGGCGTAATATTTTATGTATACTAATAATATCTTGAAATAATACGGAGTAACTATATATATGTAAATCGATTGAGAGAGTTTAGAGAAAAATATTTTCAAGTTTCTTATGAAATAATGAAACCTATTGAATTCTATTTATAATAGATTTTTAAATTATTAAAGTGAATTATTAAAGTATGAATTATTAAAGTGAATTATTAAAGTATGAATTATTAAAGTGAATTATTAAAGTATGAATTATTAAAGTGAATTATTAAAGTATGAATTATTAAAGTGAATTATTAAAGTATGAATTATTAAAGTGAATTATTAAAATTAAAGTAAAGTAAAAATAAAGTAAAGGTAAAGTTTAAGTATAGTAAAAGTACAAAACTATGTACGTATAATACGCGTATAAATATATATAATATTAATTTAAATCGTTATATATATTTAATAAAATAAAATATAAATATCGTTATCTTCATCATACTGGTTAAGTAATGAGTTGTCAAAAGTGGTTCTAGATATTTATAAAAGTTATATACGTTTTAATAATAAAGTTCTTTTTAAACTGAAAACGTTTTTGTACGTTTGAAACTAAATCAAATAAATATAATAATTTTGTTTTCCAAGACCAAATATATTTTTAAGAATCATTTTGTTTAAAGGTTAAAATAATGGAAATCGTTATATCATAAAATGTTTTAGAAAAGTAGAATCATATATATTCATAATAGGTTTCAAGTTTTTTAAATTACAGTTTGTTGGTGAAGCATGGGATAAAGTTCAAAGGTTAAATAAACGTATGAAATCATCTTAATGAAAAATGTCGAGTTACATAACTTGTCGATATCCAACATCTAAGTTATTTACACTTCACGTCCTTACTTATAAATCACTTTACCATTTTCCGAATGTTGTCAAAAAGAATAGATTTCTTAAATCACAGTGGACCTCATAACATAGACCCGTAATCATATCATAATGTATCTGATAAATCAATCATTTGATATTATCTTCTAATTCCATCGATAAACATATTGAAACAAATACGTTCATGTAAAGTATTATACGTTTAATACTTTATTAATATTCTCAAGTTATAATACATATATACATATATATACATATTTATTTATATATAACGGTTCGTGAATCATCGGAATTTGGTCGAGGTTATAATGAATGTATGAACACAATTTAAAATTCTTGAGATTTAACTTAACAAACTTTGCTTATCTTGTCGGAATAATATAAAGATAAAGTTTAAATTTGGTTGGAAATTTCCGGGTTGTCACAAGTAAGATTTCATTTAAGCTTCCTGTAAAGTTTCAATGGCTAATTTTTCATATCGTATTCGAATTTGGAAGTCAAAGTTTAAATTCAAAAAGTCAAACGATTGTGTTCATCAAGAAATTCGAATTCGTTGTTATGTTGTAAGTTAAATTGAAGGTCCAGGAAGTTTACATGAATGATTTAGAAACTAATTCATGTAGAAATCGAGATCCAAAAACATCTAAATCTCAAAATCGAATTTATGTTCTTCATTTTTTTTTCTTTCTTCAGCGACTGTAAATTTTTTTTTTATTTGTCTCTAATTAATTTAAACTAACAACACAGTTTGTCTACAAATAAAACAAGTAATGTATTAGTTTGATTACATTATGGGTTCTGGTAAACGGGTCGATTGAATTATCTTTGGAGAAGATGAAGTTAATTAATTTATGGATTATAAAAATATAAGGTCATATTAAATCAGAAATATAGGAGTGGTGGAGTGGTTGGTTGTTGGTTCGGGTTTGCGAGAGGTCATGGGTTCGAGTCTCCGAAGGGACAGTATGTTTTTTTTGGCCGATTTTTACTTGAAGGTAGCTCTTTTTTTCATTATTATAATTATTATTATTATTATTATTATTATTATTATTATTATTATTATTATTATTATTATTGTTATTATTATTATTATTATTATTATTATTATTATTATTATTATTATTATTATTATTATTATTATTATTATCATTTTTAGGAACATAATAAGATTATCATTATAAACATTATAATTAGTGACGAAATAATGCAACTTATTATTATTTTTGTAAATATTAGTAATTGTATCATTTTTAGTACTATTATTATTATTATGAATATGTTTAGGATTATTATTATTGTTATTATAAAACAATACAAATTAATATTACTCTCATTAATATTATTATAAATAGCATTTTCGTAATCATTAGTTTTACTATTATTATTATTATGATTAACATAAATATCAATTTTAATAATATCGTTATTAATATTAGTATTATCAATATTAAGAAAGTTATTATTATTAGAAATTCATTATTATCAAAACTATCATTTTCGTTACAAATAAATATTTTGTACCTAACATATACTTAATACATATATTATAATCATATTAATAGTTTATATATCACATATTAAATATAATAACATTATTTATATAAATACTTATATATAACGAATTAAGAATATTTTCATATAATACAAACCATATATATATAGAGATATATTAATATAACCAAATATATATAAATATTAAACAATTTAAATATATACACAAACTAAATAAGTATAATATATAATTCAAGTTATAATATATAAACTTGTTCGAATACGATTATACGTTTTAATACATATACAAATGATATAGGTTCGTGAATCGAAGACCAACCCTACAGATTGTTCAATATCGTTATATGTATTTTTACTACAAAATACAGTATGGTGAGTTTCATTTGCTCCCTTTTTAAATGCTTTTGCAATATATACTTTTGGGACTGAGAATACATGCGCTGCTTTTATAACTGTTTTACGAAATATACACAAGTAATCGAAACTACATTCTATGGTTGAATTATTAAACCGAATATGCCCCTTTTTAGTCTGGTAATCTAAGAATTAGGGAACAGACACCCTAATTGACGCGAATCCTAAAGATAGATCTATCGGGCCCAACAAGCCCCATCCAAAGTACCGGATGCTTTAGTACTTCGAAATTTATATCATGTCCGAAGGAGGATCCCGGAATGATGGGGATATTCTTATATGCATATTGTGAATGTCGGTTACCAGGTGTTCAATCCATATGAATGATTATTTTTGTCTCTATGCATGGGACGTATATTTATGAGAAATGAAAATGAAAATCTTGTTGTCTATTTAAATGATGGAAATGATTATTTATGTTAAAATAGTGAACTCACCAACCTTTTGGTTGACACTTGAAAGCATGTTTATTCTCAGGTATGAAAGAAATTTTCCGCTGTGCATTTGCTCGTATTAGAGATATTACTTGGAGTCATTCATGACATATTTCAAAAGACGCTGCATTCGAGTCGTTAAGTTCATCAAGATTAATATTAAGTCAATTATAGTTAGATATATTATGAAATGGTATGCATGCCGTCAACTTTCGATGTAACGAAATATTGTCTTTTCAAAAACGAATGCAATGTTTGTAAAATGTATCATATAGAGGTCAAGTACCTCTCGATGTAATCAACTATTGTGAATCGTTTATAATCGATACGGACTTCATCCAGATGGATTAGGACGGGTCCTTTCATAATGTACTAGGTACGTTGCGTTGAAGGTTGCGAGCTTGATTAACTCACCAAAGGCGTTAAGGTGAGTGGAATAATTATATATGTATGTATATGATTTATTTGCTTGTGGGGTATGGGTTAAAGTTCGATGTTGACGATACCATATCCTAGAATATATTGTTTGTTCATTTTGATGAGGGTTTAAGTTCGTTGTTGACGATACCTCATGTATGGATTTAAAGTTCGATGTTGACGAAGCCATACCACTATTGTAGTGACATTCGATGAGGGTTTAAGTTCGATGTTGACGATACCTCATATGTGGGTTTAAGTTTGATGTTGACGATACCACATTAATTAGGACGGATGGGGAATAAGTTCGATGTTAACGATACCATTCGTTGGGCTAGCCTTGGGATTTGAATACTAATGGATGTTGTGAACATTAATGTGATGTGTATTGTGTTGTAGCATGTTGTATTGTTTGCGTTATATGCAATAGTTATACTAGCTTGTGTTATCGAGGATTTAGCATTATACATTATAGAGGTATGCTAATTAAATTGCTAGTATGTATGCGGATTTGGTATAAGTGTTTGCAAGTAAGTAGGTTATATATGTATGTGTATAACTATTGCACTCACTAAGCTTTGCTTACCCTCTCGTTGTTTACTCTTTTTAGGTTCCGGCGTGAACAAGGGTAAGGGTGTTCGGTTGGATTAGTGACCTCCCGCTTTGTTTTGATAGGGGACGCATTGGGAATGTTTAGCTTTTGAAGTTGGCCAAGATTTGGGTAGTTTAACCCCAAACACCATGCTCTAGGTGTCATTTGGAATTTAAACTCTTATGGTCGAACTTATATTTTTGAACGAAACTCGTAAAACGGACGATGGGGCCCGATGTTGTAAAACTTGATTTTATTGTGGAAAACTCTTAATTCTAATTATGTTAACATGTTATGAAAGGGGTTTCGTTTAAAAGTGTGACGACACGTACAAAACCATCGTGTATGATTCGTCAACAACAGGATCTTTACACGGTCAAGTACTACATGCTGTTTGAAACCAGTTTGCATTCATAAAAAGATAGCGTTTACAAAAGATAACGTGACACAAAGGTCATTACAAAGTCATTATTTGAAAATAACATAAGTTACGAATGCAAGATAAAAGTTCCATGATTGAGACATCTCTAAGTAATGCAGCGGAAATCTAACACAGCAGGTCCATAACAGCAAGTCTAAAACACCAAGATAGCAAGTCTAATAGCGGAAGCAACATCATCTATGCACCTGAGAAATACACGCTTAAAAGTCAACACGAATGTTGCTGAGCTATAGTTTGTAATCAGTAAAGTAATGTAGACCACGAGTTATCGTATTCAAAACAGTATGAAAAGTATATGCTTATCCGTGGGCACCCGGTAACTAACTTAACGTAATAATAATACCCCCTAAAAGTACACTTGGCGAGTGCGTATGTCCTCAAAGTATCAAACACCCGTTAAATGCTAGCGCGACTAGCCCGAGTGGGGATGTCAAACCCTATGGATCCATATCTAATATTCGCGTTCACCAGTTCAAAACCAATGATTAAACGTTACCGTGCTAAGGGGAATGTTTATGCCGTTATATAACCCACACATATGTAAAGTTTAAGTACTCGTGTCAAGTAAGTAAAACGTAAAAAGCGCATGTATTCTCAGTCCCAAAAATAGTATAAGTAAAAAGGGAAGCTATAACTCACAGTGAATAAGCAGTAAAAGTCGATATGAAACGTATGCAGGTAGTAAGTCGGTCCGAAAGGTCTTCAACCTAAGTCAAAAGTCACTAGGTCAGTATGTTGTCCCAATAAGTTTAAAAGTGAATAAATTAAGTTTAAGTGTCATCATCATCATCATTCATCATCATAAAAGCTAAGTAAGTTTGACAAGAATAGAGACCGAAACAATAGGCTGACTTCGGTCAGCTTCTATGACCTCTATACAAAACGAAAAGATGCGTAGTCAGTGGCTATGGCTCCGTATATGAGTCCTCTAACTGCTGACCAATTTTCAGAACCTAACTCGTCTTCCTTTGACCGTGGCGACGGTTTATGTGTGAGTAGGTCAGAAATTTCAGCACAACGTTACAACGGCGTAGTGACTTTCGGAGGGCTATAAATCCTAAACCGTATGTCGAATTAAGTCGAGGCCTAAACGAAAAGTCATCTAATCGAAACGAACTAACTGAAAATCAATGTTTCAGAAGTCAAGGAATCTGATTAGATCCCGAAAAACAGTAAACAAGTGCTCCGGTGGGGTTCTTGGTGCTTGATGCTCATCACGGTTCTCATCCTTGATGCTTGTAAGCTTCAAGTGTACAACTCATTGATGGGTTAGCATCATCTTAACCAAGATTATACCATCAACACACAATATATTAAGACCAAGTAAGAACACAACTCATTTAAGAGTCTTAGATGGATGATGAACCAAGGTTACATCATATCCTTAGTCTTAACACAATTACAAGTTCTATTTACAACTAAAGCTACAAACTTTACTTCAATCAAACAAGTATGAACATAATCTAAATCAAATAATGTGATGGAACCTTAAGCTAGAGAGCTTGGATCCTTTTCACACAAGTTATAAGATTACAAAGCTAGAAAGCTTGAATCTTTACAGGATTAATGAGATCATAAGCTATAAAGCTAAGATCTTTAACAAAATAATGAAAGTAATGAGATAAGCTAAAAAACTAAGATCTTTAACATAATAATGAGACCCTAAGTAAAAAAGCTTGGATCTTTAGTGTTCTTGAAGATCTTGAAGCATAAAGCTTGGATCTTTAAGATACATGAAGATTACAAACACAAGTTTGAATCTTTATAACAAGATTAAAGCTAAAAGATTTAGATCTACAAAGTAGGTGAAGATTCAATGCTAGAAAGCTTGAATCTTCCATGTTCTTGAAGGATTCAAATCCATGTTTGAATCTACAAGATGTAATCAAGATCAAAAGCTACAAAGCTTGATCTTCTAATGATGATGATGAACTCGTGATGATGAGAAGGAGAAGAAGAAAAGAAATTCAAAATACTTACAAGCTTTAGACTAGAGAGAAAATAAATGAACAAGTGTGTGTAAATTGTGAATGGAAATCAAGTGTGAATGGTGAGGAAATAGCTTAGTATTTATAGGAGGTGAGGTGAGGGTGGTGGTGGTTAGGCCGTGGGTTTTTAAGGGGGGATAAGGGGACACATTTTTGCTTTTTGGTGAATGGTTGTCTAAAGTTGGTGTTTGTGTTAGGATCCAATGCAACATTAAGGATAATACTTGACAAAAATGCTATCATGTTCCCTCTAACAAATGGGCATTTGTCCTACTTATTAATGGGTTACTAGTTACTTATAATTGGGCTAATTAAATAGTCCACTAACTAGTGTAGGGTGGGCTAAGGTCCAACAAGATAGAATGTAAGACCCAAATATTTCATTGTACATATGTGTATTTAAGTTATTCAAGTTGTGGGGTTTTCGTTGTGTATTTTAAAATAGAGAAAAATCTGGACTGGGCGATCTGCGCGCCGCGCGGGCCAGTGGCGCACCGCGCCATTACGCGCTGACAGCTCATCTCTTGCTTTTAAATTAGATATTTTAAGGGCTTTTTGGTAAATTCACATGGGACCCAACTTTAAGGCTTGGGATCAGTTGTTGGAGTCTCATTTACTCCATTCCCATCTACCTTATCACTTTCCATTAAATCCTAGAGAGAGAGGAAGTTCTAGAGTGAGAAAGCTCCATTAAAGGAAGAAGGAGGTTGAATCGGGTCTTAGTGCGAGTTCTAAAGTCGTTCATCTAGTCGCTAGCTACGTGGTGATTGTGTTGGTAAGTTATAAAACCTAATTTCTTACTTTAATTGTATTAAGGGTTAGGGTTTGGGTAGTGTTGCACATAAAACCCATTTGTTAGTGAATTAGGGGTTTTGGGTGAATTTGGGTCATGTAGACTCAAAGTTGACTAACTAGGGTTTTCAAAGTATTAATTTATGTTTATGAGCTTAAATTGGTTAGTCAAATTACTAGCACACTTATATATATGTAAAGGGGTGTTAAGTGGGGTAGTGGATGACCCGAAATGGGTGTATTGACTTTTAAACGGTGAAATGGGTCATAATGGACTTAAGTTGTTTAGTGTGTACGTGTAAAATGCTTAACCTCTTGTTGAAAAGTATTTTAAGACCATTTTGACTAGTGTTAGGGTTTTGATGGTGTTAACCCAAAAATTAGGGTTAAGGGTGCAAATGGGTTGAGATTGCACCTTGGGTCAAAATGGCACTAGAATGAAGTTAGTGGTAGACCACTTTGAATGAATGATTGATATGTACATTATGTAATAGGTGCGTTACATTGAAGTTGAATGCTCGGTTATCTCTCACCAAGACCTTGAGGTGAGTGGAATAATTATATATGTATGTATATAGTTTATTTACTTGTAGGGTATGAGTTGAAGTTCGATGTTGACGGTACCATACCCTAGAGTATATTATGTTATTGATGAGGGTTTAAAGTTCGTTGTTGACGATACCTCACGTATGGAATTGAAGTTCGATGTTCACGATGCCATATGACTATTGTAGTGACGTTGATGAGGGTTTAAAGTTCGTTGTTGACGATACCTCATATGTGGGTTTAAAGTTCGGTGTTGACGATACCACATTAATGTAGACGAATGGGATTTAAGTTCGATGTTGACGATACCATTCGTTGGGCTAGCCTTGAGATCTTGAGTACTATGGATGTTATGAACATCATCGTTATATTTGTGTTGTAGCATATTGAATTGTTGTGTTATATGCTATCGTTATACTAGCTTTGTTATCGGGGTCCTTAGCGTTATACATGTGAAAGGTATGCCAATTATGTAGCTAGTATGTATGCGGATTTGGTGTAAGTGTTTGCAAGTAAGTAAGTTGTATATGTACGTGTATAATTATTGCATTCACTAAGCTTTGCTTACCCTCTCGTTGTTTACCTTTTTATAGGTTCGGTTGTAGACAAGGGTAAGGGCATTATCTTGGATTAAAGATCCCGTTGTGTTAGGGGACGCTTTTGGAGATTTTAGCTTTTGGAGTTTGACCGAGACTTTGATAGTTTAATCCTAAACACCATGCTCGTAGTGTAGTTTGGTACTTAAACTTTTTGCGGTCGAAACTCTCGTTATGTATTAAACTCGTAAAACGGCCGATGTGGGCCCCGCTTTGTAAAACTTATTTTATATTTGAAAAGTGTTAGTTGTACATATTTGAATATGTTGTTAAAAGCGTTTTGTCTAATTATGTCGGGAAGTGGCCAATCTTTTTCACGTTTCAAGACTTTTTGGACAGACCAGATCGGCGCGCCATGCCGGGTACTGGCGCGCCGCGCCAGTTGCTGAACAAACAAAATTTTTTTGTTTTGATATTTTCCGCGGGTTCGATGGTGGTTTGGTTTGGGTTGTTACAAGTGGTATCAGAGCATGGTCTAAGGGATTTAGGTGACTTGAGATAGGTGCCTAGACTTAGACTTTTTGTGTGCGCGTTATGCGGGACTTGTAGGACTTTGGGTCGGATCGGGTTTTGGTTAGTGCATAGGTTTATGTGAACTAATCATGCGCTATTGTTTTATGTGGTATTTGAAATCGTCAAGCGAGATAGATGTGGTACTAGTGGGTTAATGCGATATGCTCGCGTAACAATGATTAGCTACCATTGTTACGGGTTCAAATCGTGTCAAACAAGCGATGTACGATGATTGTCGAGCAAGATGGGGTAGTGTGGTGTATATGTATATACATATGTGTTAAGTCCTTTTGTTTTGTTCTTTAATTTACTTCGTTTTATAGAATGAAGATGAGAAATGGACACGACACCAATGACGAAAGTACGAGTGAGGACGTTGAACTCACGGCCAAGGTTGAGGCCATCTTTAAAAGGCTAAAGAGGGATTTTCTTGACGACGTCCGAAAGGTCTTCCAAGAGTTGGTCGATGGACAAGTGACCGAAATGATCAATGATTGAATGAAAGCCGCAATAGAGGAGGCTTTAGAGGCTAGAAACATTTATCCTCGAGGCGAAGGGGGTGAAGGTAATGGTGGGAGTGGAAGGCGAGACTTCCACTACAAAAATTTCAAGGATACTCAACCTCCGATGTTTAATGGGGTGAGGAATCCATTGAAAAGCACTTGTTGGATTTCCGATATCGAGGGAGCGTTCCATACCGCGGAGTGTCCTCCCGAGAAGAAGACGAGGTATGGGTCTAGCATGTTGCGCGAAGAGGGCAAATTGTGGTGGGACAATAAAATCAAACTATATGGTGAAGAGCAATGCATGTGCTTGACATGAGAGGAGTTTAAGAAGGAATTTTTCCAAGAATACCGAACTTCTTCCAATCTTGATAAAATCCGGGACGAGTTGAACAATTTGCGACAAAGTTCAATGGACTTGGTTACTCTCAAGTCTACCTTCTTGGAGAAGACTCGTTTTTGTCCTGAGTATGTTGGTGATGATCACAAGTTGATGCTAGATTTCTACCGTACTTTGAATGATGAGTTCAAAGGTAAGATTAGTCGGGGTATGGCTAAGTCTTTTGAGGAGTTATTTGAATTGGCTCGGGGTTTTGAGCCGGAGGTTCCAAGAAAGAGTGATTTTACGTTTTCCAAAAGAAAGTTTGAAGGTTCTAGTCATTCTAACTTTTCAAACAAGAAGAACAAGAACAAGAAGGGTTCCGAAAGTGTCAATAGTGTGAAGAAGGGCGCTACCGGTGGTTTTGGGAACTTTGTCCCTACTTGCTACAATTGTAGGGTACGTGGACATATGGCTCGAGATTGTCCGAAGCCAACTTCAACAAACAAGCTCACTTGTTTTAATTGCAATAAAGAAGGACACCGAAAGTCAGAGTGTCCCGATTTGAACAACGATAATGTTAAAAGGCTGGAAAAGGCGGCGGGTACGGCTAAGGGTCGCAACTATTTGATGACCAATGATGAAGCCAAACAATCGAACGAAGTTGTCTCAGGTACTTTCATGGTTAATTCTAATCCGGTAAGGATTCTTTTCGATAGCGGTGCAAATTTGTCGTTTGTGTCTCCTAAATTTGTGCCTAGACTTAATAGACCGTTAGCTATGTTAAGTCGTCCGGTAGAAGTCGAAATAGCGGACGGCAAGACGGTGCTAGTGGTTGATGTGTGTAAAAATTGTGATGTCATTTTTGGTGCCGAAAACTTTAAGATTGATCTTATCCCGATGACTTTGGGCGATTTTGATATCGTGGTTGGTATGGATTGGCTCGATCATAATAGAGCCGATATTGCATGCCATTAAAAATTTATTCGTGTAAAGGCCCAAGTGGGGGAGAGTTAATTATTCACGGTGATAAGCGTAGAAGACTTGTGCCGATATGCACTTTTGCACGGGTACGTCGTCTCCTCGATAGTGGTGGCATGGATTTTCTTGCCCATGTTGTTGATACTCGTGATGAGCCACCACCCATTCGTGAAATTCCGGTGGTTAGTGAATTCGAAGACATTTTTTCGGACGAGTTACCGGGTGTTCCGGCGGAAAGACAAGTTGAATTTCGCATTGAGTTGGTTTCGGGAGCTACTCCCGTTGCTAAAACTCCTTATCGTTTAGTGCCGACGGAAATGCAAGAGTTGTTAAATCAAACCCAAGAGTTGCTTGAGAAGGGTTTCATTCGACCAAGTGCTTCGCCATGGGGCGCTCCGGTTTTATTCGTGAAAAAGAAGGATGGAAGTATGCGGATGTGCATCGATTATCGGGAGTTAAATAAAGTGACGATCAAGAATCGTTATCCATTACCTCGGATTGACGATTTGTTTGACCAACTCCAAGGTGCAACGTATTTCTCTAAAATCGACCTACGATCCGGCTATCACCAAATGCGGGTCCGTGAGGAAGATATTGAGAAAACGGCTTTCGAACACGTTATGGGCATTTTGAATTTGTGGTAATGCCTTTTGGTCTTACGAATGCACCGGCGGCATTCATGGATCTTATGAACCGAGTGTGCCAACCCATGTTGGACAAGTTGGTAATTGTGTTCATTGACGATATATTAGTCTACTCGAAAAGTATGAACGAACATGAACGTCATTTGCGTGAAGTGTTGAAGACGTTACGAAAGGAGAAGTTGTATGCTAAGTTCTCCAAATGTGAATTTTGGCTAAGGGAGGTTTAATTCCTTGGCCACATTGTGAACAAAGATGGTATTCAAGTAGATCCGGGGAAGATAGAGACGGTGAAGAGTTGGAGACAACCGACTATGCCTACGGAGGTCCGAAGTTTTCTCGGATTGGCCGGTTATTATCGTCGGTTTATCCAAGACTTTTCTAAGATCGCTTCTTCATTGATGAAGTTGACGAGAAAGAATGCGAGATTTACTTGAGAGAACGAGCAAGAAATTGCTTTTCAATTGTTGAAAGAGAAGTTGTGTCAAGCTCCGGTGTTAGTTTTACCGGAAGGAGTGGAAGACATGACGGTTTATTGTGATGCTTCTCTAAATGGGCTCGGGTGTGTTCTTATGCAAAGGGGTAAAGTCATCGCTTATGCCTCCCGACAATTAAAGGATCACGAGACGAGATATCCGACTCAAGATCTTGAGTTAGCGGCGGTTGTGCATGCGTTAAAAATTTGGCGCCATTACTTGTATGGTGTTAAGAGTACGATTTATTCGAATCATAAGAGCTTGAAACATCTCTTTAATCAACGAGATTTGAATTATCATCAACGTAGGTGGATGGATGTGGTAAAAGATTATGATTGTGAAATACTTTATCATCCGGGCAAGGCGAATGTGGTCGCGGATGCGTTAAGTCGAAAGAGTCATCACCCGGCGTTACGATTGGGATTGTTACGTATGATTATTACTAACTATTTTCTTGAAAAACTTGGTGTGACTCAAATAGAGGCTTACGTTCACAACAAGCATGCGGAACGAATTGTGGGGCAATCGGAATTCATTACCATGGGTTCGCGTAGTTTTTTGTCTTTTCAAGGAAGGGTGTGGGTGCCTAAGATGGGTGATTACCGGCGGGTGCTACTTGATGAAGCACATAAGTCAAAGTATTCCATTCATCCGAGCGCGACGAAAATGTATCTTGACTTAAGGAAAGATTATTGGTGGCTGGGCATGAAACGTGATGTTGTAAAGTATGTTGAGCAATGCGTCACGTGTTTGCAAGTTAAGGCCGAGCACCAAAAGCCGTATGGTAAGTTACAACCGTTAGAAATCCCAAAGTGGAAATGGGAGCACATTACCATGGATTTCATCACAAAGTTACCTAAAACGGCGAGAACCCAATTCGATTCGATTTGGGTGATAGTTGATCGATTGACGAAAAGTGCCTTGTTTCTTCCCATTCGGGAAGCGATATCATCGGAAACCTTGGCTAAATTGTTTATCAAGGAGGTAGTCGCTCGACATGGGGTTCCTATATCTATTATTTCAGATCGAGATACTCGTTTTACATCTCGGTTTTGGGAAAAGTTTCATGAAGATATGGGTACACAATTGAAATTGAGCACGGCGTATCATCCTCAAACGGACGGTCAAACCGAACGTACGAATCAAACATTGGAGGATATATTGCGGGCGTGTATTATTGATTCCGGTGGTAGTTGGGATGAGCATTTGCCTTTGGTGGAATTCTCGTACAATAATAGTTATCACACTAGTATCGGGATGCCACCTTATGAGATGCTATATGGGAGAAGATGTCGAACTCCAATTTGTTGGGGTGAAGTAGGTCAAAGAGAAATCAGGAGTACAAATTTGGTTTTGGAGACGAATAACAAGATTGATATTATTCGGGATCATTTGATAAAGGATCAAGATAGACAAAAGTCGTATGCCGACAAACGTAGATGAACGATCGAATTTCAAGAAGGTGACATGGTGATGCTTAAGGTTTCGCCATGGAAAGGTATTATTCGATTTCGAAAACGGGAAAAGTTAGCTCCTCGGTTTATTGGGCCTTTTAAGGTTTTAGCTAGTGTTGGTGAAGTCGCGTATCGTTTGGAATTACCCGAAGAGCTTGCGGGGATTCATAATACATTTCATGTTTCCCATCTCCGTAAGTATCTTGCGGATGATTCATCTTGAGTGCCATCAGTCGAGATTGAGCTAAACAATAAGTTAGAGTATATTGAGGAGCCGATTGCTATACTTGATGAGAAGGTCAAAAGGTTGAGACATAAAGAGGTTAGGACCTTTAAAATTCAATGGCGTCGTAGTAAGGGTTTCGAGTTTACTTGGGAGCCCGAAGAGTTTGTGTTGGTTTATCTTCCTTCTTGTCATGCGGCTTGGATTGCGAGGACGCAATCCGAATAAGTGGGGGAGAGTTGTAAGACCCAAATATTTCATTGTACATATGTGTATTTAAGTTATTCAAGTTGTGGGGTTTTCGTTGTGTATTTTAAAATAGAGAAGAATCTGGATTGGGCGATCTGCGCGCCGCGCGGACTAGTGGGACCCGACTTTAAGGCTTGGGATCAGTTTTTGGAGTCTCATTTACTCCATTCCCATCTACCTTATCACTTTCCATTAAATCCTAGAGAGAGAGGAAGTTCTAGAGTGAGAAAGCTTCATTAAAGGAAGAAGGAGGTTGAATCGGGTCTTAGTGCGAGTTCTAAAGTCGTTCATCTAGTTGCTAGCTATGTGGTGATTGTGTTGGTAAGTTATAAAACCTAATTTCTTACTTTAATTGTATTAAGGGTTAGGGTTTGGGTAGTGTTGCACATAAAACCCATTTGTTAGTGAATTAGGGGTTTTGGGTGAATTTGGGTCATGTAGACTCAAAGTTGACTAACTAGGGTTTTCAAAGTATTAATTTATGTTTATGATCTTAAATTGGTTAGTCAAATTACTAGCACACTTATATATATGTAAAGGGGTGTTAAGTGGGGTAGTGGATGACCCGAAATGGGTGTATTGATTTTTAAACGGTCAAATGGGTCATAATGGACTTAAGTTGTTTAGTGTGTGCGTGTAAAATGCTTAACCTCGTGTTGAAAAGTATTTTAAGGCCATTTTGACTAGTGTTAGGGTTTTGATGGTGTTAACCCAAAAATTAGGGTTAAGGGTGCAAATGGGTTGAAATTGCACCTTGGGTCAAAATGGCACTAGAATGAAGTTAGTGGTTGACCACTTTGAATGAATGATTGATATGTGCATTATGTAATAGGTGCGTTACATTGAAGTTGAAAGCTCAATTATCTCTCACCAAGACCTTGAGGTGAGTGGAATAATTATATATGTATGTATATTGTTTATTTACTTGTGGGGTATGGGTTGAAGTCCGATGTTGATGGTACCATACCCTAGAGTATATTATGTTGTTGATGAGGGTTTAAATTCGTTGTTGACGATACCTCACGTATGGAATTGAAGTTCGATGTTGACGATGCCATACGACTATTGTAGTGACGTTGATGAGGGTTTAAAGTTCGTTGTTGACGATACCTCATATGTGGGTTTAAAGTTAGGTGTTGACGATACCACATTAATGTAGACGAATGGGATTTAAGTTTGATGTTGACGATATCATTCGTTGGGCTAGCCTTGAGATCTTGAGTACTATGGATGTTATGAACATCATCGTTATATTTGTGTTGTAGTATATTGAATTGTTGTGTTATATGCTATCGTTATACTAGCTTTGTTATCGGGGTCTGTGAAAGGTATGCCAATTATGTAGCTAGTATGTATGCGGATTTGGTGTGAGTGTTTGCAAGTAAGTAAGTTGTATATGTACGTGTAAAATTATTGCATTCACTAAGCTTTGCTTACCCTCTAGTTGTTTACCTTTTTATAGGTTCGGTTGTGGACAAGGGTAAGGGCATTATCTTGGATTAAAGATCCCGTTGTGTTAGGGGACGCTTTTGGAGATTTTAGCTTTTGGAGTTTGACTGAGACTTGGGTAGTTTAATCTCAAACACCATGCTCGTAGTGTAGTTTGGTACTTAAACTTTTTGCGGTCGAAACTCTCGTTATGTATTAATCTCGTAAAATGACCGATGTGGGCCCCGCTTTGTAAAACTTATTTTATGTTTGAAAAGTGTTAGTTGTACATATTTGAATATGTTGTTAAAAGCGTTTTGTCTAATTATGTCGGGAAGTGGCCAATCTTTTTCACGTTTCAAGACTTTTTGGACAGACCAGATTGGCGCGCCGCGCGGGGTACTGCCGCGCCGCGCCAGTTGCTGAACAAAAAAAAAAAATTGTTTTGATATTTTCCGCGGGTTCGATGGTGGTTTGGTTTGGGTTGTTACATAGAAAGTCCAACAAGACTAACTAGTGTGCTCTAGTAAATTACTAAGCGTAATTAAGCATACAAAAACCCAAGTAATTGTTATTATAAAATAACAATTAGTATTTCATAGTCATAATATTCTGATTACGACAAAAGTTAAACGTGCACGCAGTACGCAGTTCGTTAAAAACGTCAAGTGACACTAACGGTCATAAAGGCTTCCGAGGATTAAGTTAAATATCCTACGTACTTAATGATACGCTTTAACATATAAATGAAAGTAGTCAACATGTAGGGAGTTCCCAGAGTATAATATAGCTTAGTACGCACAAATACGCAGTTTCGTGAAAACACAAAGCACAAAAGCAAGTCGAAAAAGTCGGGTCGTTACATTACCCACCTGTTAATGAAAATTTCGTCCTGAAATTTTAGGCTGAGGTAGACGGTAGAGTCGGGAAGAGGTGAGGATACTTCTGCATCATTTGATCCTCTCGTTCCCAAGTAAACTCTGTGTGACGACCCGAAAATTTTCGATCAAATTTAAACTTAATCTTAATATGATTTCGACACGATAAGCAAAGTCTGTAATATTGAAGTCTCAAAAACTTTAAACTTTGTTCATGTAATCATTTGACCTTTGACTATTCCCAACGATTCACGAATCAATTGTTGTTAATAAATATGTATATATATATATATATATATATATATATATATAAAAATAAAAATATATATGTTAATTTGAATTAATAAGATACAATTTAATCATTTGAATTGGAAATGTAAAGTAATATACAAAGTAAATACGTTGTTATTAAAATGAGTTTATATATAAATATATATGATTTCTATACATAATTATTATTATATATATATTGTAATATACATATATATAAGAGATATAAATATTATGTGTTGAAACATTTAATATATATTTCTATTTTGAAATAATATAATATAGTAAATAGATATATAATGGTTATATATATATATATATATATATATATATATATATATATATATATATATATATATATATATATATATAATATTATTAAAGTATTCATATTTACATGATGTAACTAATATGCAAACACAATTACATACTATTATATATAGAATTATGTAAATATTAAATATTCAGTATATGTTATTATGAAACTATATATGATTTCTATTAAATACATATATGTAATATCTAAATTTTAACTGTTCAGTAAATGTCATCATATAACATAATCTTACATAAATAATAAATGGTATTATATTAGATTACAAATTTGAATATAATTAATATATTAAAATTATTAATACTTTCTTTATTATTATTAATAACAGATTTGATACATGTAATATGCTATATTATTATTATTATTATTATTATTATTATTATTATTATTATTATTATTATTATTATTATTATTATTATTAGTATTATCATGTTTATCATTATTATTATTGATAAAATTATTATATTATCAAATTATCATTTTTATTATTATCAATATTATTATTATTAATTTATTAGTACTTTTATAATTATCATATTAACTATTAGACAAAACTTATGAATAGTACCAGGGGCGTTTTGGTTCATTCACTTTTTTTTTCTCTTTTCCCACCTTTTTAAAATTTTCCAAAAAAAAACCTCACACTATTTCCAAAAATTAAAAACGACCCCCCCTATACAGGGGGGTAAAGTGTCAAACACCTATTTTCATAAAAAATCTTAAATAAACTCCACCCAAATATTTAACGGGTTATATCTTCTCGCTCGCAACGATTTAAATTTTTCCGGTACCATCGTTAAACTCGAAATAATTTTAGGAACACAATGTCACTAACTATACGCAAAACGAACGCTTTTTAAAAAACGCTAAATATTTGAGGTACTTTTCATACACGTTGATTTTGCGTTAAATATTTAAAAGTCGACAATTCCATAGCGAAACAGGAAGATGCACATATATTGTTAACTTAAAATAACATTTAAATCTTTCACGGATTATACCTTTTAGTTTGACTCGAGTTGCGCTTCAACGACATCATCGTTAGCCACGAAATAATTTTACAAACTAAACGCAATAAAATAAATTGAAAACCGAACCCCCGCCGCGAAGCGAGGGTTCGTAAGCTAGTTAATAACAAGTTACGTCATATTATTAGTAATTAAATTATATTTATATATCAGCATTTCTAATCAGATAAAATCAGATTTATTAATTATTATTATTATTAATTGTATTATTGTTATTAATATATTAATTATTAATATATATTAAATATAAAATATATTATACAGATATATATCCGTGATTTATGATACCCCCAACAGATTTATTTATTTTATTTTTTTCTGCCTGTCGTCTTGTTCTTGTCCAAGAATTTGGTGTCGACCACCATCAGTAAACAACAAGCCAATCACTGCTCCAATGATTCGATTTAGATCCTTAATATCATTTATATACTGATTATATACTGATGGGATTAGCTATGATTGAAAACAAAACAGAAAATAAATAAGATTACATTTTTTTTCTCTGCTTGCGATAACTTTTCATCCATAAATCAATTTTGAATTAAACTCTAACTTCAATTAAAGAGATATGTTAGGAATAATATAGTCGAACTATCTGCAAGTTTTTATCATTCAATTCGTCCATTTGGTTTAGAATTTAGGAGTCAGAGTATTTTTGTAAAAAAGTCAAACAATGAGTTCATCATGAAATCTGAGTTCATGTTTGTGTTTCAGGAGCAATTAACGATTCCAATAGTTTATATATACGATTACCAAACTATTTTATGTTATAACCAAAGTCTAATACGCGTTCAAAATTGAAAAATCAAATTTTTTTTCCAACAGCGAACAGCAGCGAAGCTTCTATGATTTTTTTATTTTTTTATTTTTTTTATTTTTTCGATTTCAACTAAATATAAACATGTGATATTGATTTATGTTTACCTGGAAATATTTAAATTCACTTTTTGGAGGATTGATAAATTCCTGGTCGATGTGTTTTCAAGAGGAAGAAGAAGGAGAAAGGGAAAACGGATTATATTGGGTTAAATATTTATACGGGGTAAATATAAACAGAAAAACAGTATGGGAGGAGTGGTTTAGGAATGTTTCGGGTATTCGAGAGGTCGGGGGGTTCGAGTCCCGTCTAGAGCATTTCTTTTTATTCAAAGCTTTAAAGGGTATACACAATTTCTTTTATTTTTATTATTATTGTTATGATTATTATTATTAGTTATTAAGGTTATAATTATGATTATAAATTGTTATTGTTACTAGTGATATTATTATTAGAAGTATTACTAATAATACTAGTATTATCATTATAATTATTAATATCACCATTATAATTATTATTATAAATATTATCATTATTATTATGATTAATCATTATTAACCCTTATATACTAAAAAACATGACTCATTGTGTAGTTTAGTTTATTTGGATTGTAGTTTTGAGTTTACGTTCACACTAAAATCGGTCCCTCAAATTCGCCTCATTTTACACAACAGCCCCTCAAATTTACACTTTTTCAAGGGTAAAAATTGTAAACATATAATTTTTTCAAAATAAAAGACACTAATTCCCCCCAATTTATAACGGGTCCTATCTTCTTGCTCGGTGCGAGTTAAATTTTTTCGAGACCACCTTTTCAACTTGAAAAAGTCTCACGATCCCAACGTGACTAACTATACGTGAAACGGACACATTTTAAAAAAACACTTAACACAACGACAACCCGTATCTTTCTGTTCACCGCAAGTTAAATTTTTCTGACAGCACCGTTACACTCGAAAAAAATTTATGAACAAAACGAAACTAACTACGTTCAAAACGGACACTCTTTAAAAAATGCTTAAGACAACGACATCTAAATGGCGTTTAAGACATGAGCCGTTTTCCCCTCTGTAAATACACAACGCTACGTTAAATATGAACACACAGGCCGAAAGCCCCCGCCGCATCGCGCGGGCCGGATCTGGACTAGTTATTGCTATCATTAGTGTTATGAATTTTATTATCACTACTTAAATTAATATTAATATCATTATTACTAGTATTATAATTACTATTATTATCATCTTAATTATAAGTATCATAACCATTATTAGTATTATTAGTGATATTATGAGTATTATTAATTATTGTTATTCTTATGTTTATATTAATATTTTGATTGTTATTATTATCATTTTAGTTATTATTACGTAATATCACTAAGTATTAATAGTATTATTATTATTATTATTATAAGTATGATTATTATTATTATTATAAATATGATTATTATTATTATTGTCATTACGAAAATAAAACAAACCATTAATATTATCATTAATATTAGTATCAGTATCATTTTAGACGTATTATTTTTATTAACAAAAGTATTACTATTAAGATTACCATTCGCAAAAAGATTGATATAATTATTAATAGGCATTAAGTATTAACATCAAAATTATTATTTTTATCATCATTATTATTATTAAATTATTCATTATATTAAAAATTACAGATATTATCATTATTAATATAGTTATTATTATAATTACTATGATTATTTTTACCAAAATTATTATTTTGTTTTCATTAAAACTATTATTATATTATTATCAGCATTATCTATATCAATATTACTAAAAATAATTACGTTTATGAAAATAAAAGTTTTAAATATATTATTAAGATTGTAAGTATGTTTTTAATCAAATTAACAAATTTTATATAAATATTCACATATAAAATGTTAGGTATTTTTATACTAATCAAATATATATTAATATAACTATATAAATATCAAACATTCTGAATATATATACAAACTAAATAAATATAGTATATAATTTAAGATATAATATATGAAATTGTTCGATTACGATTACATGTATTAATGAATACACAAATGATATAGGTTCGTGAATCCAAGGCCAACCCTACATTTGTTCAATGTGATCGTATGTATTTTTACTACAAAATACAATATGTGAGTTTCATTTGCTCCCTTTTTAAATGCTTTTGCAATATATATTTTTGGGACTGAGAATACATGCGCTGCTTTTATAAATGTTTTACGAAATAGACACAAGTAATCGAAACTATATTCTATGGTTAGATTATCGAACCGAATATTCCCCTTTTTAGCTTGGTAGCCTAAGAAATTAGTGTTTATGATAATTTCCACCAATTGACGCGAATCCTAAAGATAGATCTATCGGGCCCAACAAGCCCCATCCGGGTTACGGATGCTTTAGTACTTTGACTTATCATGTCAGATGAGAGTCCCGGAATGATGGGGATATTTTTTATGCATCTTGTTAAGGTCGGTTACCACGTGTTCAATCCGTATGAATGAATTTTAATTCGCGAGTTACGCGTGTCAATATATGAAACCTTGTGGTCTATTAAAATGATGGAAATGAATGATTATGATAAACTAATGAACTCATCAACCTTTTGGTTGACACTTGAAAGCATGTTTATTCTCAGGTATGAAAGAAATCTTCCGCTGTGCATTTGCTCATTTTAGAGATATTACATGGAGTCATTCATGACATATTTCAAAAGACGTTGCATTCGAGTCGTTGAGTTCATCAAGATTATTATTAAGTCAGTTATAGTTGGATATATTATGAAATGGTATGCATGCTGTCAACTTTTGATGTAAATGAAAGTTTGTCTTTTAAAAATGAATGCAATGTTTGTAAAATGTATCATATAGAGGTCAAGCACCTCGCGATGTAACCAAATGTAATGTATTCGTCCAGGTGGATTAGGACGGGTCTTTACAGTTGGTATCAGAGAGGTGGTCTTAGCGAACCAGGTCCTGCATTAGTGTGTCTAACTAGTAGTTGTTAGGATGCATTAATGATTCTGGACTTCGACCGTGTCTGCATGTCAAAAGTTTTGCTTATCATTTCTAGTCGGAAATCATCTACTTATCATCTGTAGGAAATTACCTACTTATCATTCTTATTCTAGACACATCTTACTGGATTGATTACATGAATAGTGTATAGACAAAATTCATATCTTAGCGTATCTGTTACTGTAAACTTTGCCTGACATATTCCGTAAATTCCTCCGTAATCTACGAGATCTTCTGTACTATATACAGGTATTTTATGTAGTTAGAATATCATCCGATATCCAAAAATCATTTCATATCGAAAACCCTTTATCTCACCGTACAAGACAGAACTCTCAACTAATTCAAATTCCTCGGATTCCGACAGCTATTCCGATATGGATTTTCACTCGAGCTCCGAAAGCAGTATAACCGGAATGGATCAACCAATTAGCCATCACCAATTCTGGATGAATTGGGTATGGGTTCGTAGTCGACTGAGTCAATAGAGACGCGAAGAAGGCGGTCCTTTCCACCAACCGAATTCACCTCTTGGCGAAGAACCTGAAGCACTTACCGGCGAACCTGTCCGTAATACCATTTTCTCTCTCATTTCCAGAGTATCTCGTCATGATTATATACTATCTCAAATTCTGAACATTATTCATCCGCTCGTTCCGACCGACAATTATCCCGGAATAATAGAAGAAGTCGACGAGCTTCGCGCTCGGGTAATAAATTTGGAGAATATGGTGCAAAATTTACCAGCTTCAACAACATCATCGGCACCAACAGTACCATCAATAAACAGCACCAGTACCATCAACAATCCCTGCCTCAACATCTCATTCTGTACCTCGAGTATAACCATCGTTCTACGTATCGTTCTACATCAATTATCTTCGTTCTTCATGGCGATTATGTAATCTCTAATGTTTTAGAGATTATGTATTCTAGTTCTAACGATAAATCAAATGAGATTAATATCATATTAACTTATTAAATCCATGATTACATCTGAAGAAAATATATATGTATATATATTTTCATAAAGATTGTAATTAAATTTTTTTTTGTACAAACTGTTAATGGTGAAAATATTTTAACGGGTAGGTCATACCCGAGAAATATTTAGATCTCACATTAATAAGTTACACTGTACATTCTTTCAATCTGATTCGACAGTTATTTACTATCCTACTTACGTCCACAGATATACGAATCCGTTCACCACAGAATAACCATTTTCATTCAATTTCATATTTGAATTTTGACTTATCAGAATCTAACAAGTGGCATAATGAAGAAAACATTGGACAAAATAAAATTTGTTAGAAACAAACAAATTAACTATGAGAAAAATTTTGTTAAGAATCCACGCTAACTGTTCCTAGCTAACTGATTACATTTTATATATCGCAAGTTATTTATCGCAATTTATATTCTCGCAATTTTATTTATCGTCATTTAATTTCTGTTATTTATTTTACGCACTTTAAATATCGGGACACGTATACAAGGTTTTGACATATCATATCGACGCATCTATATATATTATTTGGAATAACCATAGACACTCTATATGCGGTAATGATCGAGTTAGCTATACAGGATTGAGGTTGATTCTACAATAATATATATACTTTGAGTTGTGATCGAGTCTGAGACATGTATATAATGGGTCACGATACATATTAATTAATTCGAATATTATATATTAAACTATATATGAATTATTGAATTACTAACTGTGGACTACTAACTGTGGACTACCAATATTGGACAATTAAAATAAATTAAAATATTGATTATAACATATGAAACTAAACAATTCTTCAAGTTTGTCACTTAATTTGATCTTAAACCTCATTTGTATCTTGACGATTCCAATCTGCATTCAAACCTTTTCATAATTCTTGAAAACACCTCAATCGAGAGGATGAACCAACCGCACTTCATCTATGGAAGGAAAGATTGATGCATATAGTTATGCACCTGAAAACACTCGGAACCTGAGTAAATGTTTAACACTTATCTGTGCTAGTTCCTTTGGCATTGTTATTACCAAAAATAGCCGTACAATTCCTTTTCCCAATTAGCCAATTTTGTCACGGCTCCAGCAAAATCAACTTCAATTTTTCATTAGAATAAAACTTACTATAAAGATTACCCCTTCATCATTGTTACCAAAGAACCATTTATATCTAACCACATTAGCAGTAAACTTATCAACAACTTCGTTGATCTTTGACTTTCCGAAAAATCATTATATTTATCGAAACCTTATCATATACTCATCTGTATCTCATAACAAGAATTACCGTATCAATCACTTGGAATTAGCAATTAGTATTTTGAATCTCGCAGCTTTTCTACATCAACAGTTATATGTATACATATAACAATTTTCTCTTAGAATTATAATCTTCTATTTCGAAATTTTGAAAAGCATCTAGTCTGCGAATCAGTTCTCGAAATTTTGAAAAATGCTGATGAAGCAGAAAAAACTGTAAACGACCTTAACAGCCAAAAGTTAGATGATAAAGAATTGTATGTTGGCAAAACTCAGAAATGTTAGAACTGGAAAACGGATTGAGCAAATCATGAAGGAGACTATGGACAGATCACAAGGACTAAACTTGTACATAAATAATCCAAATGATTCAGTATCTGCTGAAGTCATTAACGAATACTTTACCTCTAACTCTACGCTTTTATGGACAAATCTAATTCATCATCCATCGATATTAGAAATTCTAAGATACCACCGTATCTTTCATTATAAATATCTTCCATATTTCTGAAGATATTTTCATAACTACTCTTATCTGAAATCATTTATCTTCTCGCGTATTCAGTGTTACATCAGAAAGGAAACTGTTTTTGTATCTAAATTCTGAAAAATTCGAATCAAAATATGAATGTTTTGAAGTAGTGTTGGAAACTGAGGCATGAATTAGTATAATATAATGACACTTGATCAACGTGATTATATTACAGTAAGTCATGTTGAGTTTCTAATGGAACATGATGATTCACAGATTATAACGTCATCACGTGCCATGTTACATAACTCTTTCATTCTGCTTAACTTCTGAACATATCAAGAAAGTATATTCTTGATAGTTCTATTCTCAGTGATTCATGTAATTTGACAAATCAAATCGTGCGATTACGTTCTTTCTTGTTTAGAACATTAAGTTCATTCGAAATTCCATACTTACGAATTCTGGACCATTACTCGCTTTACTAGAGGTCGAGAAGATAATAAAAAGGCAAAGTGCTCCAAAATATAAGAGAAAATATAAAGCCCAAATAACAACACGGAGGTTACAAACCGTGGATATTAATACGAATAACAATATAAAGACACGGTATAATTAAGAATAGTATCATCCAAGGTAATAGTAAAAGTAAACAGATTTTTCTGGTGGAAGATTGAAAAGAAGGATGACAGAAATGATAATTAGGAAATACCAAGGATTAGAACGGGATTAAGCATTTTCACAATCTTTTAGATGTATGAACTAAGAAAGAAAGTATAGGAATGGCGAGAATAATGGAACGGAAGAGCTTAATTTATAATAAAAATATTAGACAGAGTAATTGAGGCATATCACTGTATTTAATTATGGAGATCTTGATTTCCTTATTCGCCGAAGAATCAAAACTTTTAGATTTCGAAGATTCTCTTTAAATCCCTTGAATTTCAGAATTCAAACGTGACAACGTCAAAAGTTAAGACGAAACTTTATTCTTTTGTGATAGCTTCACTCGTACTCTTCGAGTAGTCGAATTGTTTTATCCATATTACTCTATGATGATAAAACTCTAAATATCAACTCATATTCGTCATGAAAACATTTTTATTGTTAGCCATGACCACCTCACTCAAATTTCGGGACGAAATTTCTTTAACGGGTAGGTACTGTGATGACCCGGAAATTTTCGATCAAATTTAAACTTAATCTTAATATGATTTCGACACGATAAGCAAAGTCTGTAATATTGAAGTCTCAAAAACTTTAAACTATGTTCATGTAATCATTTAACCTTTGACTATTCCTGACGATTCACGAATCAATTGTTGTTAATAAATTTGCTTAATCATTTTTTTTTCTTTCTACCCACTTCTAAAAAATCCCTGATCAATTATCCTGATTCATTCAATCAAGAGTTTTATTATTTTCCTACTTGATAGATAAAGAAAAGAGAAGTGTTTGACAACGTCCTTGAGTGGTGATTTACAATTAACATTTGCGTTAAGCGGAACACGAGTTTATATATATATATATATATATATATATATATATATATATATATATATATATATATATATATATATATATATATATATATATATATATATATATATATATATATATATATGTTAATTTGAATTAATAAGATACAATTTAATCATTTGAATTGGAAATGTAAAGTAATATACAAAGTAATTACGTCGTTATTAAAATGAGTTTATATATAAATATATATGATTTCTATACATAATTATTATTATATATATATTGTAATATACATGTATATAAGAGATATAAATATTATGTGTTGAAACTTTTAATATATATTTCTATTATGAAATAATATAATATAGTAAATAGATATATAATGGTTATATATATAACATTATTAATGTATTCATATTTACATGATGTAACTATTATGCAAACACAATTACATACTATTATATATAGAATTATGTAAATATTAAATATTCAGTATATGTTATAATGAAACTATATATGATTTCTATTAAATACATATATATAATATTTAAATTTTAACTGTTCAGTAAATGCCATCATATAACATAATCTTACATAAATAATAAATGGTATTATATTAGATTACAAATTTGAATATAATTAATATATTAAAATTATTAATACTTTCATTATTATTATTATTAATAACATATTTGATACATGTAATATGCTATATTATTGTTATTATTATTATTATTAGTATTATCATGTTTATCATTATTATTATTGATAAAATTATTATATTATCAAATTATCATTTTTATTACTATCAATATTATTATTATTAATTTATTAGTACTTTTATAATTAATAACAAGTTACATCATATTATTAATAATTAAATTATATTTATATATCAGCATTTCTAATCAGATAAAATCAGATTTATTAATTATTATTATTATTAATTGTATTATTGTTATTAATATATTAATTATTAATATATATTAAATATAAAATATATTATACAGATATATATCCGTGATTTATGATACCCCCAACAGATTTATTTATTTTATTTTTTCTGCCTGTCATCTTGTTCTTGTCCAAGAATTTGGTGTCGACCACCATCAGTAAACAACAAGCCAATCACTGCTCCAATGATTCAATTAAATCATTAATATCATTTATATACTGATTATATACTGATGGGATAGCTATGATCGAAAACAAAATAGAAAATAAATAAGAACACATTTTTTTTTCTCTGCTTGCGATAACTTTTCATCCATAAATCAATTTTGAATTAAACTACAATTTCTATTAAAGCAGATATGTTAGGAATTATATAGTCAAACTATCTGCAAGTTTTTATCATTCAATTTATCCATTTGGTTTAGAATTTAGGAGTCAAAGTATTTTTGTAAAAAAGTTAAACAATGAGTTCATCATGAAATCTGAGTTCATGTTTGTTTTTCAGGAGCAATTAACGATTCTAATAGTTTCTATATACGATTACCAAAATATTTTATGTTATAACCAAAGTCTAATACGCGTTCGAAATAGAAAAATCAAATTTTTTTTTTTGTTTCCAACAGCGAACAGCAGCGAAGCTGCTATGATTTTTTTATTTTTTATTTTTTTTATTTTTTTGATTTCAACTAAATATAAACATGTGCTATTGATTTATGTTTACCTGGAAATATTTAAATTCACGTTTTGGAGGATTGATAAATTCCTGGTCGATGTGTTTTCAAGAGGAAGAAGAAGGAGAAAGGGAAAACAGATTATATTGGGTTAAATATTTATACGGGGTAAATATAAACAGAAAAACAGTATGTGAGGAGTGATTTAGGAATGTTTCGGGTATTCGAGAGGTTGGGGTTTCGAGTCCCGTCTGGAGCATTTCTTTTTATTCAAAGCTTTCAAGGGTATACACAATTTCTTTTATTTTTATTATTATTGTTATGATTATTATTATTAGTTATTAAGGTTATAATTATGATTATAAATTGTTATTTTTACTAGTGATATTATTATTAAAAGTATTACTAATAATACTAGTATTATCATTATAATTATTAATATAACCATTATAATTATTATTATAAGTATTATCATTATTATTATGATTAATCATTATTATTACTATCATTAGTGTTATGAATGTTATTATCACTACTAAAATTAATATTAATATCATTATTACTAGTATTATAATTATTATTATTATCATCTTAATTATAAGTATCATAACCATTATTAGTATTATTAGTGATATTATGAGTATTATTAATTATTGTTATTCTTATGATTATATTAATATTATGATTGTTATTATTATCATTTTAGTTATTATTACGTAATATCACTAAGTATTAATAGTATTATTATTATTATTATTATAAGTATGATTATTATTATTATTATGAATATGATGATTATTATTATTATTATTATTATTATTATTATTATTATTATTATTATTATTATTATTATTATTATTATTATTATTGTCATTACGAAAATAAAACAAACCATTAATATTATCATTAATATTAGTATCAGTATCATTTTAGACGTATTATTTTTATTAACAAAAGTATTACTATTAAGATTACCATTCGTAAAAAGATTGATATAATTATTAATAGGCATTAAGTATTAACATCAAAATTATTATTTTTATCATCATTATTATTATTAAATTATTCATTATATTAAAAATTACAGATATTATCATTATTAATATAGTTATTATTATTATTACTATGATTATTTTTACCAAAATTATTATTTTGTTTTCATTAAAACTATTATTATATTATTATCAGCATTATCTATATCAATATTACTAAAAATAATTACGTTTATGAAAATAAAAGTTTTAAAGATATTATTAAGATTGTAAGTATGTTTTTAATCAAATTAACAAAGTTTATATAAATATTCACATATAAAATGTTAGGTATTTTTATACTAATCAAATATATATTAATATAACTATATAAATATCAAACATTCTGAATATATATACAAACTAAATAAATATAGTATATAATTTAAGATATAATATATGAAATTGTTCGATTACGATTACATGTATTAATGAATACACAAATGATATAGGTTCGTGAATCCAAGGCCAAGTCTACATTTGTTCAATGTCGTCGTATGTATTTTTACTACAAAATACAATATGTGAGTTTCATTTGCTCCCTTTTTAAATGCTTTTGCAATATATATTTTTGGGACTAAGAATACATGCGCTGCTTTTATAAATGTTTTACGAAATAGACACAAGTAATCGAAACTACATTCTATGGTTGGATTATCAAACCGAATATGCCCCTTTTTACCTTGGTAGCCTAAGAATTAGTGTCTATGAAAATTGCCACCAATTGACGCGAATCCTAAAGATAGATCTATCGGGCCCAACAAGCCCCATTCGGGTTACGAATGCTTTAGTACTTCGATTTATCATGTCCGATGAGAGTCCCGGAATGATGGGGATATTCTATATGCATCTTGTTAAGGTCGATTACCAGGTGTTCAATCCATATGAATGAATTTTAATTCGCGAGTTACGCGTGTCAATATATGAAACCTTGTGGTCTATTAAAATGATGGAAATGAATGATTATGATAAACTAATAAACTCACCAATCTTTTGGTTGATACTTGAAAGCATGTTTATTCTCAGGTATGAAAGAAATCTTCCGCTGTGCATTTGCTCATTTTAGAGATATTACTTGGAGTCATTCATGACATATTTCAAAAGACGTTGCATTCGAGTCGTTGAGTTCATCAAGATTATTATTAAGTCAATTATAGTTGGATATATTATGAAATGGTATGCATGTTGTCAACTTTGATGTAAATGAAAGTTTGTCTTTTAAAAACGAATGCAATGTTTGTAAAATGTATCATATAGAGGTCAAGCACCTCGCGATGTAACCAAATGTAATGTATTCGTCCAGATGGATTAGGACGGGTCTTTACACTCTGGTCCTCATTTTGTATTCCATCATACTCGGACGATCGGAATCTTGTTGCGTTTCAAGGTCTTGACCTCACGGTCCATAATTTCAACAGGTTCTTCCATGAAATGAAGTTTGTCATCAATCTTAAGCTCCTCAAGTGGTATGACGAGTTCTAGTTCTGCAAGACACTTCTTCGGATTTGATACATGGAAGGTAGGATGAACGGAGCTCAATTGAGTCGGAAGATCCAAACGGTAAGCAACGAGTCCAACACGCTCCAAGACTTCAAAAGGACCAATGTATCGCGGGTTCAACTTTCCACATTTTCCGAAACGGATTACACCTTTCCAAGGTGCGACTTTCAACATAACGCGATCGCCGATTTGAAATTCGCGATCTCCACGTTTAAGGTCGGTATAGCTCATCTGACGATCACGGGCCGTCTTGAGCCTCGCTTGAATTTGAACAATCTTCTCCATTGTCTTGTTGACTAACTCGGGTCCGGTGATTTGCTTCTCACCTACTTCGGCCCAACAAATAGGAGAACGGCACTTGCGACCATACAATGCTTCGAAAGGTGCGGTATTAATACTCGAATGATAGCTGTTGTTGTAAGAAAATTCGGCTAGCGGAAAATGCTTTTCCCAAGCTTTTTCGAAATCAATAATGCAAGCATGCAACATGTCTTCCAAAGTCTGAATCGTTCGTTCGCTTTGTCCGTCAGTTTGCGGGTGATATACGGATCTCATGTCGAGACGTGTTCCCAGGGCTTCTTGCAAAGAACGCCAAAATCTAGAAGCAAAACGGGTATCGCGATCTGAGATAATCGATAAGGGTACACCGTGGCGAGATACAACTTCCTTTATGTATAGCTGCGCCAGTCTTTCCATCGTATCAGTTTCCTTCATGGCTAGGAAGTGAGCAGATTTGGTAAGACGGTCAACGATAACCCAAATGGTATCATAACCTCCTACCGTCTTCGGTAGCTTCGTGATGAAATCCATTGTTATTCCTTCCCACTTCCATTGCGGGATTTCGGGTTATTGGAGTAATCCAGACGGCTTCTGATGTTCGGCTTTGATCTTGGAACAAGTCAAACACTTTCCAACATTAGCTGCAACATCCCTTTTGAGGTTCGGCCACCAATATTGAACCTTGAGGTCGTGGTACATCTTACCAGCTCCTGGACGAAGTGAATACCTTGACTTGTGGGCTTCGTCTAGAATATGGCTCTGTAAATCTCCATATTTGGGCACCCAAATTCTTCCGGCAAAGTATCGAAGTCCAGTCTCCTTGACCTCAAATCAAGAAACGAGAATGTTCAAGTGCTCTTGAGAAATATTCTCCTCCTTGAGAGCTTCCTCTTGCGCTACGCGGATCTGGTTATTGAGATTCGTCTTAATGGTGATGTTCAAGGCACAGACACGAAGAGGTACCGTTCTTTCCTTTCGGCTCAAGGCATCAGCTACAACATTTTCCCTTCCGGGATGATAACGTAGTTCACAATCATAGTCGTTCAATGTTTCGATCCATCGTCGCTGTCTCATATTCAGCTGCTTCTGGTCGAATATGTGTTGGAGTCTTTTGTGATCGGTGAAGATGGTACTCTTGGTTCCATAAAGATAGTGTCTCCACAGTTTGAGTGCAAAGACAACGGCTCCAAGTTCAAGATCGTTCATTGTGTAATTTTGCTCGTGAATCTTCAGTTGTCGAGAGGCGTAAGCAATAACCTTCGTTCTTTGCATCAATACGCAACCAAAACCATTTTTCGAGGCATCACAGTACACAACAAAATCATCACTGCCTTCGGGAAGAGATAGGATAGGTGCGGTGGTTAACATCTGCTTCAAGGTTTGAAATGCTGACTCTTGCTCGGTTGCCCAAACGAACTTCTTCCCTTTGTGAGTCAGTGTGGTTAATGGGCGTGCAATCAGAGAGAAACCTTCAATGAATCTCCGGTAATAACCGGCGAGGCCTAAAAATTGGCGGATATGAGTAGGATTAGTGGGAGTTTCCCACTTGCTGATAGCTTCGATCTTTGCGGGATCAACTTTGATACCCTGGTTGCTCACAATATGATCGAGAAATTGGACTTCCTTCAACCAAAACTCGCACTTGGAGAATTTGGCATAAAGTTACTCTTGTCTCAAAAGTTCCAACACTAGTCGAAGATGTTGTTAATGTTCTTCTTCACTTCTGGAATAGATGAGGATATCATCTATGAAGATGATAACGAACTTGTCCAGGTATGGTTTGCATACTCGATTCATGAGATCCATGAATACAGCAGGTGCGTTGGTTAAACCGAATGGCATCACAAGAAACTCATAATGACCATAATGGGTTCTGAACGCAGTCTTCATCACATCGCTCTCCTTCACCCTCAACTGGTGATATCCTGATCATAAATCCATCTTAGAGTAAACGCTGGATCCTTGCAGCTGATCAAAAAGATCGTCAATCCTGGGAAGGGGATATCGATTCTTGATCGTCAACTTGTTCAGCTCACGATAATCGATACACATGCGAAAAGATCTATCCTTCTTCTTCACAAACAAAATAGGTGCGCCCCAAGGCGATGAACTCGGTTGGATAAATCCACGGTCTAGCAATTCCTGCAGTTCACTCTGCAACTCTTGCAGTTCGGAAGGTGCTAGTCGATAAGGTGCACGGGCTACAGGTGCAGCTCCTGGCACTAGATCAATCTGGAATTCCACTTATCGCGGCGGTGGTAATCCAGGCGATTCTTCTGGAAAGACGTCGGGAAATTCGTTCACAATCCGCACATCATCAACACTCTTCTCCTCGGTTTCTAACTTCTTCACATGTGCCAGAATAGCAAAACACCCTTTCCTCATGACTTTCTGTGCCTTCATGCAACTAATGAGGTTCAACTTTGGGCTACCTTTCTCTCCGTGTACGATCAATGGCACACCGTCTTTACGAGATATACGGATAATCTTCTCTCCAAAAATAAATTCTGCTCTTACTTTGGACAACCAGTCCATACCAACTATCACATCGAAGCTTCCCAACTTGATGGGTATCAAATTAATCTCAAAGTCCACACCGGCTAGGTTTATTATGCCTCCTCGGCCAATTTGGTCAACTTTCTCAAGTTTTCCATTGGCTACTTCAACCAGAATACTCTCGTCTAAAGGTACTAACGACCAGTCTATCTTAAAACAAAAATGTCTACATACGTAACTCCTATCGGCACCCGTATCAAATAAGACAGAAGCAAGTAGATTATTGACAGTGAATATACCTGTGACCAAATCAGGATCCTCACGGGCATCTCAAGCATTCATGGTGAAAACTCTCACACGTGCTGGTCCGGCATCCTTCTTCTTGTTCGGGCACTCATTCTTGAAGTGGCCCTGTTGACCGCACTCAAAACACTTTCTTGGTCCAGTAGGGTTTATCTTCACAGCTGGAGTGGTAATCTTGCAGTCCCTGCCAATGTGCCCAGTCCTTTTACACTTTTCACATACCACGTTGCAGTACCCTGTATGATGCTTGTAGCATCTCTTGCACTGCAGAAGACTACCCTTGTAGTTAGAGTTCGAGCTAGGGTTCGGGCTGGGGTTCCTCCAGTCGTTGTTTCCCTTGAAACCCTCATGCCTCTTAGCTGGGTTCTGATCAAAGATCTTCCCTTTGTTGCTTTCCCCCTTACGCTTCTCATAACTAGCTCCTGATTCTGATTTCGCTTTCTCTGGTTCCTTGCGGATAATCTTGTAACAACCCAACCCAATATACAATCGAACACGCATAATAAAAAAAAATTATTACAGGGGAGTGCGCCACGCGCACCACCTCAGGGTGCGCGGCGCGCACAGGTCTATTTTCAGTTCTGTCCGATTTTTCAATTTTTCAAATAAAGATCTCCCACGTCCCGACATATTTAGACGAAACGCTTTTCACAAAATGTTCTAATATAAAAAACTTATATGATTCAAACATAAAATGAGTTTTACAAAACGGGGCCCACATCAGCCGTTTTACGAGTTTCATACAAAAGTTCGAGTTTCGACCACACTAATTTAAATTCCAAACGACACTATGAGCATGGTGTTTGGGGTTAAACTACCCATATCTCGGTCAAACTTCAAAAGCTATCACATCCCAAAAGCGTCCCCTATACAACAAGCGGGATCTCTAATCCAATCGAAGGCCCTTACCCTTGTCAACGTCGGAGCCTATAAAAAGATAAACAACGAGAGGGTAAGCAAAGCTTAGTGAATGCAATAATTATACCTATATATATATATATATATATATATATATATATATATATATATATATATATATATATATATATATATAATATACCTACTTTCAATCAATTACACATTTACCGCATCCACGCTAGCAATACAATTAGCATACCATCTCAAGTACAAAGCTAATAATCTCCAACAAAACGCTACTAGCGTAATCAATAACATATAATCGACATAATATAATATGCTACAAAACAATACACAACCATGGTTAACCATTCTCGCGTCATGGTGCTACCGACTCTTTGGTTCACACCATACGCATTTGTCATGATGCTACCGGCTCTTTGGTTCACATCACAACTCGAGTCATACTCACGCTAGAGTGCTACCGGCTCTTTGGTTCACACTCTAACAACACTAAGGTGCTACCGGCTCTTTGGTTCACACCCTAACAAATCGTGCTATAGTGCTACCGGCTCTTTAGTTCACACTATAACACACGTACTATGACGCTACCGACTCTTTGGTTCACATCATAGCACGCTCGCACATACTATGGCACTACCGGCTCTTTGGTTCATACCATAGCATACAAATAAATACATTACATACATATGCATATAATCATTCCACTCACCTTTAACGATTTGGTGACGGTTTTATACTTCCGCAAGCTTCAAAGCAAAGTACCTAATATAATAAGTACTTCAATCAACCCACATAACTAGTTGGACTAAATACCAACAATTTCACTTATGTGCATTTAATGACTTAAATGCATTAAATGCCCCATTTTCACCAAAACCGCCCTTTAAGGGTCAAGACCATCATTAATCACTTAAGAGCTAGTGATTAAGGTCCAACAACATTAACCATTACACAATTAGGGTATTTCATACCCATATTTCCCAATTAGGTCAATCATTAGCCCTTTGACTAATTTAAAGTCAACACACCCATTTCGGGTTATCTATTAACCCATCTAACACCCATTTACTAATTAACTAGGTGTGCTAGTGATTAACTAACCAATTAGAACTCATAAACATCAATTAACCTTTTAAAACCCTAGGTTAGTTACCATTGAGTCTTTATGACTCCATTTTACCCAAGAACACCCAAAATCACCAAATATGGGTTTTATGTTCTTCATTTACCCAAACCCTAACCCTTACACAAAATCAAGTAAGGAAATTAAAGTTAGTACATACCACTACAACCACAACGGAGCTAGAGAGGAGATGAACAACTTTAATACACGCGATTTGACCCGAAAGCAACTTCTTCCTCTTGGATTTAAGCTTTCTCACTCGAGAATCGAAGTCTCTCTCTAGATTTAAAGTGATAAGGATAAAGTAGTTGAAGATGGAGTTATGACTCCACCCAAACAGATCTGGTAGCCTTTATCCCGTCCACAAATGAAATTACCAAAATGCCCATCAAAATATCTCATTAAAAGAGCTGGATCCGACTACAGTGAACAGTGAGCGGCGCGCACCATTAGGTGTGCGTTGAGCGCACCTAGCCCAGCTCAGCTTCTGACTTCTGTTTAACTGCACAATCATTCCCACACTTTATGTACTCTATATACTCTGCTGTACAATGAAGATTAGGGTCTTACAACTCTCCCCCACTTGAATCGGAGCGCGTCCTCGTGATCCAAGCCGCATGACAAGAGGGAAGATAAACCAACACGAATTCTTCGGGCTCCCAAGTAAACTCGGAACCCTTACTACGACGCCATTGAACTTTAAAAGTCCTAACCTCTTTATGTCTCAACCTTTTGACCTTCTCATCGAGTATGGCAATCGGCTCCTCAATATACTCTAACTTATTGTTTAGCTCAATTTTGTCTAATGGTAACCACGATGAATCATCCGCAAGACACTTACGGAGATGGAAAACATGGAATGTATTATGGATCCCCGCAAGCTCTTCGGGTAATTCCAAACGATACGCGACTTCACCAACACGAGCTAAAACCTTAAATGGTCCAATAAACTGAGGAGCTAACTTTCCCCGTTTTCGAAACCGAATAACACCTTTCCATGGCGAAACCTTAAGTATCACCATGTCACCTTCTTGAAATTCGATCATTCGTCTACGCTTGTCGGCATACGACTTTTGTCTATCTTGCGCCTTTTTCAGATGATCCCGAATCATATCAATCTTGCTATTCATTTCTAAGACCAAATCGGTACTCCCGATTTCTTTTTGACCAACTTCACCCCAACAAATCGGAGTTCGACACCTCCGCCCATAAAGCATCTCGTAAGGTGGCATCCCAATACTAGTATGATAACTATTATTGTACGAGAATTCCATCAAAGGTAAGTGCTCATCCCAACTACCACCGAAATCAATAATACACGCCCACAACATATCCTCCAATGTTTGATTCGTACGTTCGGTTTGACCATCCGTTTGAGGATGATACGCCGTGCTCAATTTCAATTGTGTGCCCATATCTTCATGAAACTTTTCCCAAAACCGAGATGTGAATCGGGTATCTCGATCCAAAATAATAGATATAGGAACCCCATGTCGAGCGACTACTTCCTTGATAAACAATTTAGCCAAGGTTTTCGATGATATTGCTTCCCGAATGGGAAGAAACAAGGCACTCTTCGTCAATCGATCAACTATCACCCAAATCGAATCGAATTGGGTTCTCGCCGTTTTAGGTAACTTTGTGATGAAATCCATGGTAATGTGCTCCCATTTCCACTTCGGGATTTCTAACGGTTGTTACTTACCATACGGCTTTTGGTGCTCGACCTTAACTTGCAAACACGTGACGCATTGCTCAACATACTTTACGACATCACGTTTCATGCCCGGCCACCAATAATCTTTCTTTAAGTCAAGATACATTTTCGTCGCACCCGGATGAATGGAATACTTTGACTTATGTGCTTCATCAAGTAGCACTTGTCAATAATCACCCATCTTAGGAACCCACACTCTTCCTTGAAAAGACAACAAACCACGCGAGCCCATAGTAATGAACTCCGATTGTCCCACAATTCGTTCCGCATGCTTGTTGTGAACGTAAGCCTCTATTTGAATCACACCAAGTTTTTCAAGAAAATCGTTGGTAATAATTATACGTAACAATCCCAATCGTAATGCCGGGTGATGACTCTTTCGACTTAACGCATCCGCAACCACATTCGCCTTGCCCGGATGATAAAGTATCTCACAATCGTAGTCTTTCACCACATCCATCAATCTACGTTGACGATAATTCAAATCTCTTTGATTAAAAAGAGGTTTCAAACTCTTGTGATCCGAATAAATTGTACACTTGACACCATACAAGTAATGGCGCCAAATTTTCAATGCATGAACAACCGCCGCCAACTCAAGATCATGAGTCGGATATCTCATCTCGTGTTCCTTTAATTGTCGAGAGGCATAAGCGATGACTTTATCCCTTTTCATTAGAACACAACCGAGCCCATTTAAAGAAGCATTACAATAGACCGTCATGTCTTCCACCCCTTCCGGACAAAACTAGCACCGGAGCTTGACACAACTTCTCTTTTAACAATTGAAAAGCAATTTCTTGCTCGTTCTCCCAATTAAATCTCGCATTCTTTCTCGTTAACTTCGTCAATGGAGAAGCGATCTTAGAAAAGTCTTGGATAAACCGACGATAATAACTGGCCAATCCGAGAAAACTTCGGATTTTCGTAGGCGTAGTCGGTCGTCCCCAACTTTTTACCGTCTCTATTTTCCCTGGATCTACTTGAATACCATTTTCGTTCACAATGTGGCCAAGGAATTGAACTTCCCTTAGCCAAAATTCACATTTGGAGAATTTAGCATACAACTTCTCCTTCCGCAACGTCTTTAACACACTCCGCAAATGATGTTCATGTTCCTTCATACTCTTCGAATAGACAAGTATGTCGTCGATGAACACAATTACCGACTTGTCCAACATAGGTTGGCACACTCGGTTCATAAGATCCATGAATGCCACCGGTGCATTCGTAAGATCAAAAGGCATAACTACGAATTCAAAATGCCCATAACGCGTTCGAAAAGCCATTTTTCGATGTCTTCCTCACGGACCCGCATTTGGTGATAGCCGGACCGTAGGTCGATTTTAGAGAAATACGTTGCACCTTGGAGTTGGTCGAAGAAATCGTCAATCCTAGGCAATAGATAACGATTCTTGATCGTCACTTTGTTCAACTCTCGATAATCGATGCACATCCGCATACTACCATCCTTCTTCTTCACGAATAAAACCGGAGCGCCCCATGGCGAAGCACTCGGCCGAATGAAACCCTTTTCAAGCAACTCTTGGGTTTGGTTTAACAACTCTTGCATTTCCGTTGGTGCTAAACGATAAGGAGTTTTAGCAATTGGGGTAACCCCCGGAACCAACTCAATGCGAAATTCAACTTGTCTTTCCGCCGGAACACCCGGTAACTCTTCCGGAAAAACGTCTTCAAATTCACTCACCACCGGAATTTCACGAATGGGTGGTGGCTCATCACGAGTATCAACAACATGGGCAAGAAAAGTCATGCCACCACCAACAAGAAAACGACGTGCCCGTGCAAAGGTGCATATCGGCACAAGTCTTCTTCTTTTATCGCCATGAATAATTAACTCTCCCCCACTAGGGGTCTTCACTCGAATAGATTTTTCATGGCATGCAATATCGGCTCTATTATGATCGAGCCAATCCATACCAACAACGATATCAAAATCACCCAAAGTCATCGGGATGAGATCGATTTTAAAGTTTTCGACACCAAACACAACATTACAATTTTTACACACATCAACCACTAGCACCGTCTTGCCATCCGCTATTTCAACTTCTACCGGACGACTTAACTTAGCTAACGGTTTATTAAGTTTGGACACAAATTTTGGTGACATAAACGACAAGTTTGCACCACTATCAAAGAGTATCCTTGCCGGATTGGAATTAACCATGAAAGTATCTGAGACAACTTCGCTAGATTGCTTGGCTTCCTCATTGGTCATCAAATAATTGCGACCCCTAGCCGTACCCGCCGCCTTCTCTAGCCGCTTAACATTATCGTTGCGTAATTCGGGACACTCCGGCCTCTTGTGCCCCTCTTTGTTACAATTAAAACAAACGATTTTGTTGGAAGATGAGTTCGTGCAATCACGGGCCAAGTACCCTTGTCGACCACAATTGTAGCACGTGGGCCCAAAACTCTTAGAAGCCCCATTTTTCGCGCTACCGTCGCTCTCAGTCACACTCTTGTTCTTCTTGTTCGATTGGCTAGTAGCTTTAAATTTTCGTTTGCCAAAGGTGAAGTCACTCTATCTTGGAGCAGGCGACTCAAAACCCTTAGCGATATCAAACAGCTCATCAAAAGTCTTCGCTGAATTCCTACTAATCCTTTCTTGATAGTTATCATTCAAGGTTCGGTAGAAATCTTCTTTCAACATGTGATCGTTCCCGTCATACTCCGGGCAAAATTGGGTCTTTGATAAGAAAGTGGACTTGAGAGTGTTCAAATCCATTGACCCTTGCCTTAAAGTACGTAACTCGTCCTTAAGCTTTGAAAGATCGGTCGAAGTTCGGTACTCCTTGAAAAATTCTTCTTTAAACTCATCCCACGTCAAACTCATACTTTGTTCTTCGCCATAAAGTCAGATTTTCGCGTCCCACCACAACTTGGCATCACCCCTCATCATGCTACTACCAAACCTCATCTTTTTATCGAGAGGGCACTCACTAGTACGGAAAGCCCCCTCCATATCGGATATCCATCGAGCACTCTTGAGTGGGTCTCGTTCACCTTCAAAGATGGGAGGTTGAGCATCTTTGAAGTTTTTATAGTGGAAGTCTCGTCTTCCCGCGTTATCCTCTTTAAGAACAATCTTAACTTGTTCCTTAACTAGATTGACTACTTGTTCATCAATCGAATCCAAGAACATCTTCTTAACATCCTCTAAGAAGGCCTCATGACGCCTTTTCATAATGGCCTCAACCTTGGCCGTAAACTCAACATCCTCTCTCGAACCCCCTTCATTGGTCTCGGGTCCGTTTCTCGTCTTCATACTATAAAACGGAAAAGGTTAAGCAACGAACGAGAAAACTTAACACATATTTATATACATATACACCACACTACCCCATCTTGCTCAACAATCATCGTACATCGCTTGTTTGACACGATTTGAACCCGTAACAATGGTAGCTAATCATTGTTACGCGAGCACGTCACATTAACTTGCTAGTACAACGTCTATCTTGCTTGATGATTGCTAACACAACACAAAACAATTAGCGCAAGGTTAGTTCACATAAACCTAAGCACTAATCAACCCCCGGTCCGACCCGTCTCCTACAAGTCCCGCATAAAGCGCATACACAAATAAATCTAAGTCTAGGCACCTATCTCAAGTCGCCTAAATCCCTTAGACCATGCTCTGATACCACTTGTAACAACCCAACCCAATATACAATCGAACATGCATAATAATAAAAAAATTTATTACAGGGGAGTGCGCCACGCGCACCACCTCAGGGTGCGCGGCGCGCACAGGTCTATTTTCAGTTCTGTCCGATTTTTCAATTTTTCAAATAAAGATCTCCCACTTCCCGATATATTTAGACGAAACGCTTTTCACAACATGTTCTAATATGAAAAACTCATATGATTTAAACATAAAATGAGTTTTACAAAATGGGGCCCACATCGGCCGTTTTACGAGTTTCATACAAAAGTTCGAGTTTCGACCACACTAATTTAAATTCCAAACGACACTATGAGCATGGTGTTTGGGGTTAAACTACCCATATCTCGGTCAAACTCCAAAAGCTATCACATCCCAAAAGCGTCCCCTATACAACAAGCGGGATCTCTAATCCAATCGAAGGCCCTTACCCTTGTCAACACCGGAGCCTATAAAAAGATAAACAACGAGAGGGTAAGCAAAGCTTAGTGAATGCAATAATTATACCCATATATATATAATATACCTACTTGCAATCACTTACACATTTACCGCATACACGCTAGCAATACAATTAGCATACCATCTCAAGTACAAAACTAATAATCTCCAATAAATCCCTACTAGCGTAATCAATAACATATAATCGACATAATATAATATGCTACAAAACAATACACAACCATGGTTAACTATTCTCACGTCATGGTGCTACCGGCTCTTTGGTTCACACCATACGCATTTGTCATGATGCTACCGGCTCTTTGGTTCACATCACAACTCGAGTCATACTCACGCTAGAGTGCTACCGGCTCTTTGGTTCACACTATAACAACACTAAGGTGCTACAGGCTCTTTGGTTCACACCCTAACAAATCGTGCTATAGCGCTACCGGCTCTTTGGTTCACACTATAACACACGTACTATGACGCTACCAGCTCTTTGGTTCACATCATAGCACGCTCGCACATACTATGGCACTACCAGCTCTTTGGTTCATACCATAGCATACAAATAAATACATTACATACATATGCATATAATCATTCCACTCACCTTTAACGATTTGGTGACGGTTTTATACTTCTGCAAGCTTCAAAGCAAAGTACCTAATATAATAAGTACTTCAATCAACCCACATAACTAGTTGGACTGAATACCAACAATTTCACTTATGTGCATTTAATGACTTAAATGCATTAAATGCCCCATTTTCACCAAAACCGCCCTTTAAGGGTCAAGACCATCATTAATCACTTAAGAGCTAGTGATTAAGGTCCAACAACATTAACCATTACACAATTAGGGTATTTCATACCCATATTTCCCAATTAGGTCAATCATTAGCCCTTTGACTAATTTAAAGTCAACACACCCATTTCGGGTTATCTATTAACCCATCTAACACCCATTTACTAATTAACTAGGTGTGCTAGTGATTAGCTAACCAATTAGAACTCATAAACATCAATTAACCTTTTGAAACCCTAGGTTAGTTACCATTGAGTCTTTATGACTCCATTTTACACAAGAACACCCAAAATCACCAAATATGGGTTTTATGTTCTTCATTTACTCAAACCCTAACCCTTACACAAAATCAAGTAAGGAAATTAAAGTTAGTACATACCACTACAACCACAACGGAGCTAGAGAGGAGATGAACAACTTTAATACACGCGATTTGACCCGAAAGCAACTTCTTCCTCTTGGATTTAAGCTTTCTCACTCAAGAATCGAAGTCTCTCTCTAGATTTAAAGTGATAAGGATAAAGTAGTTGAAGATGGAGTTATGACTCCACTCAAACAGATCTGGTAGCCTTTATCCCGTCCACAAATGAAATTACCAAAATGCCCATCAAAATATCTCATTAAAAGAGCTGGATCCAGCTACAGTGAACAGTGCTGAGCGCACCTAGCTCAGCTCAGCTTCTGACTTCTGTTTAACTGCACAATCATTCCCACACTTTATGTACTCTATATACTCTGCTATACAATGAAGATTAGGGTCTTACAGATCTGGTTCATCAGGGTGTGCACCATGCGCATAGCTTCCGGGACATCTGCTGGTTTCGATGAAGTGACATTTCCCTGAATGGTCTTAGGAAGTCCCCACAAGTATCGTTCCATTCGCTTAAATTCAGGGGTAACCATCATGGGGCACATCAAAGCTAACTCCAAATACCTTCAGTTATAGCCATCAAGGTCGGTTCCCACAACCTTCAGCTCCCAAAACTCAGCTTCCATTTTCTGAATTTCGGTTCGGGGGCAATACTCCTCGATCATAAGACTATTAAACTCCTCCCATGGTGTACCATAAGCCTCATCAATTCCTTTAGCCTGAGCAAGCGTGTTCCACCAGGTTAAAGCGCCGTCTGACAGAGTACAGGAGGCGTACTTAGTTTTGTTCACTTCCAAGCAGTTGCTCACAAGGAACACAGCTTCCGACTTCTCAAACCATCTCGTCAGTCCAACTGGCCCTTCTGTACCACTAAAATTGTAGGGCTTTCAGCTTTGGAATTCCTTATAGGTACACCCATTCTGAATAGCTGGGTTGGCCGGTGGAGCTGGAGCAGGGTTGGCATTCGCCATAGCTGCGGCTATTCGAGCAGCAATCATTTCCTCAATCTGTACCGCTGTGGGCGTTTCCCTTGGGACTCTTGTGTTTTCCATTGTTCCTCTGAACAAAAGTTTCGACTTACGTCAAAATTCCGCATTCAATAATATTATAGCATAAGGCACCCAGTATGGAACACAACACACAATTAAGTAAAGCAACCAGATACAGATACCATAAAATCATCATACAGTAGCGTAAATAGAACACCGTATAATAATTAAACAACATTAAGTTCTATTCATTAATAAGAAAGTTGCATACATCCGCATACGGTTCGTACAATACATGAGTAAAACATGAAACTACTAACAGAGTTACATAAGGAAATCTAATACAATAATCCTACGGTGATAGTGGATAAATGATGTCCATCAGGTGGGACATCTGTTCCTCGAGCTCAGTTACCCGAGCACGGAGGATATGCACTTCCCTCGTTAGTTCCTCGACGACGGGGGATGCTGGTGGGGCAAGCGATGCAGATGGTGCAGATGGTGCAGGTGGTGCAGATGTAGACGGTACAATGCGGGTGGTCTTACGCACGAATGGATCGGCGGGATACGGTACGACCCTCTTACGGGCTGCGACCCTAACCAACTGTCCATGTGCATCCACGAACGGTCTTCCTCCGTTAATCCCTGGGATAATGGTACCATCGAAATGATACCGCTTCTTCGGCGGGGTAGAGGGTGGCTGCACGGGCTCCTCCTCAGGGTCCTCCTCGGGATCCTCTTCGGAATCCTCCTCGCTGGAGTCATCGGATGATGAATCGTCTGAATCATCTGAAGGTGGATCTGCTCGGCCGGTGGTCATAAGTCGATATCTGCCTGGTGGAATCGGCACAACACGTCCATCAGCGGTGCGTCTAGCCCAATGTCCATGCTCGTTACGGAAAGGACCGTCCTCATTTCCCCCAGGAATCACAGTACCACCGGGATGGTGCTGTGGCCCCAGGAGTCTAGGGCTAGGTGGTGCTGGAATCTCCTCTGGATCCTCGTCTCCGTCTGAGACGTCCATAAGGTCAAGCACGAGTCCACTGGAAGGTGAATCGCCAGAGTCGTCGACGGGTAACGGTGAGTCAGCAACAATGGTAGGCAAGGCAACAGTCGTCTCTGAGTCACTCTCGAAGTCAAAGGTCATGGGCAGCATGTCTGACATCTGAACAAGGAAAAATAACTTTTTCAATGTCAGTAAGACATATAGCAAGCACGTAATTAGGCACTACAGCATCCTAGCAGTACATATCATGGCAATATTAACAAAATCCTACAAAATTATCATGCAATCGAAAACAGATAGTAACATGCAGTAGCGAGAATAAGCAGTAGCATACAGCAAGTACACATAGTAGTAAAAGTAAGCAGTAGCATGCAGTAAGTTCCGCAGAAACAGTTAAACAAGCAAGTTGTAGATTAGTCCTATTAGCGAATTCTACACGGCTCGGTCAAGACTCACTAATGCAACCTAATTCCCTACAACCGATGCTCTGATACCAAATGTGACGCCCCGTACAAAACCATCGTGTACGATTTGTCAACAACAGGATCTTTACACGGTCAAGTACTACATGCTGTTTGAAAATCAGTTTGCATTCATAAAAAGATAGCGTTTACAAAAGATAACGTGACACAAAGGTCGTTACAAAGTCATTATTTGAAAATAGCATAATTTACGAATGCAAGATAAAAGTTCCATGATTGAGACATCTCTAAGTAATGCAGCGAAAATCTAACACAGCAGGTCCATAACAGCAAGTCTAAAACACCAAGATAGCAAGTCTAACAGTGGAAGCAACATCGTCTAAGCACCTGAGAAATACACACTTAAAAGTCAACACGAATGTTGGTGAGCTATAGTTTGTAATCAGTAAAGTAATGTAGACCACGAGTTATCGTATTCAAAACAGTATGAAAAGTATATGCTTATCCGTGGGCACCTGGTAACTAACTTAACGTAATAATAATACCCTCTAAAAGTACACTTGGTGAGTGCGTATGTCTTCGAAGTATCAAACACCCGTTAAAAGCTAGCGCGACTAGCCTGAGTGGGGATGTCAAACCCTATGGATCCATATCTAATATTCGCGTTCACCGGTTCAAAACCAATGATTAAACGTTACCGTGCTAAGGGTAATTTTTATGCCGTTATATAACCCACACATATGTAAAGTTTAAGTACTCATGTCAAGTAAGTAAAATGTAAAAATTTCATGTATTCTCAGTCCCAAAAAAGGGAAGCTATAACTCACAGTGAATAAGCAGTAAAAGTCGATATGAAACGTATGCAGGTAGTAAGTCGGTCCGAAAGGTCATCAACCTAAGTCAAAGGTCACTAGGTTAGTATGTTGTCCCAATAAGTTTAAAATTGAATAAATTAAGTTTAAATGTCATCATCATCATCATTCATCATCATAAAAGCTAAGTAAGTTTGACAAGAATAGAGATCGAAACAATAGGCTGACTTCGGTCAGCTGCTACGACCTCTATACAAAACGAAAAGACGCGTAGTCAGTGGCAGTGGCTATGGCTCTGTATATGAGTCCTCTAACCGCTGATAAATTTTCAGAACCTAACTCGTCTTCGTTTGACCGTGGCGACGGTTTAAGTGCGGGTAGGTCAGAATTTCAGCACAACGTTACAACGGCGTAGTGACTTTCGGAGAGCTATAAATCCTAAACCGTATGTCGGATTAAGTCGAGGCCTAAACGAAAAGTCATCTACTCTAAACGAAATAACTGAAAATCAATTTTCCAGAAGTCCAGGAATCTGATCAGATCCCAAAAAACAGTAAACAAGTGCTCCGGTGAGGTTCTTGGTGCTTGATGCTCATCACGGTTCTCATCCTTGATGCTTGTAAGCTTTAAGTGTACAACTCATTGACGGGTTAGCATCACCTTGACCAATATTCTACCATCAACACACAATATGTTAAGACCAAGTAAGAACACAACTCATTTAAGAGTCTTAGATGGATGATGAACTAAGGTTACATCATATCCTTAGTCTTAACACAATTACAAGTTCTATTTACAACTAAAGCTACAAACTTTACTTCAATCAAACAAGTATGAACATAATCTAAATCAAATAAAGTGATGGAACCCTAAGCTAGAGAGCTTGGATCCTTTTCACACAAGTTATAAGATTACAAAACTAGAAAGCTTGAATCTTTACAATATTAATGAGACCATAAGCTATAAAGCTAAGATCTTTAACAAAATAATGAAAGTAATGAGACCATAAGCTAAAAAGCTAAGATCTTTAACATAATAATGAGACCCTAAGCTAAAAAACTTGGATCTTTAGTGTTCTTGAAGATCTTGAAGCATAAAGCTTGGATCTTTAATATACATGAAGATTACAAACACAAGTTTGAATCTTTATAACAAAATAATAAGATTAAAGCTAAAAGATTTAGATCGACAAAGTAGGTGAAGATTCAAAGCTAGAAATCTTGAATCTTCCATGTTCTTGAAGGATTCAAATTCATGTTTGAATCTACAAGATGTAATCAAGATTAAAAGCTAAAAAGCTTGATCTTCTAATGATGATGATGATGAACTCGTGATGATGAGAAGGAGAAGAAGAAAAGAAATTCAAAATACTTACAAGCTTTAGACTAGAGAGAAAATAAATGAACAAGTGTGTGTAAATTGTGAATGGAAATCAAGTGTGAATGGTGAGGAAATGGCTTAGTATTTATAGGAGGTGAGGTGAGGGTGGTCGTGGTTAGGCCGTGGGTTTCCAAGGGGGACACCTTTTTTCTTTTTGGTTAATGGTTGTCTAAAGTTGGTGCTTGTGTTAGGATCCCATGCAACATTAAGGATAATACTTGACTAAAATGCTAGCATGTTCCCTATAATAAATGGGCATTTGTCTTACTTATTAATGGGTCACTAGTTACTTATAATTGGGCTAATTAAATAGTCCACTAACTAGTGTAGGGTGTGCTAAGGTCCAACAAGGTAGAAAGTCCAACAAGACTAACTAGTGTGCTCTAGTAAATTACTAAACGTAATTAAGCATCCAAAAAGCCAAGTAATTGTTATTATAAAATAACAATTAGTATTTCGTAGTCATAATATTCGGATTACGACAAAAGTTAAACGTGCACGCAGTACGCAGTTCGTTAAAAAAGTCAAGTGACACTAACGGTCATAAAGGCTGAGGATTAAGTTAAGTAGCCTACGTACTTAATGATATGCTTTAACATATAAATGAAAGTAGTCAACATGTAGGGAGTTCCCAGAGTATAATATAGCTCAGTACGCACAAATACGCAGTTTCGTGAAAACACAAAGCACAAAAGCAAGTCGAAAAAGTCGGGTCGTTACAAAAAGTGTCGGGAAGCGAGATTTCCGCTCACGTAAGTTGAGCACGGGGAGCAGAAACTAGCAGTTCTTTGGGACGCCGTCCCAAATGTTTGGACTCCGTCCTGGCCTTCAGAGCTGGACGCCGTCCAGATAGCTGGACGCCGTCCAGAAGTACTGATCCAAAAAAAAAAATTGGGACGTGTTTTTGGTATAACGAGGTTTGAGTCGTTACATGGTGGTATGTCCTAACTTTGATTTCCTTACTTTAATTTATATAAGGGTTAGGGTTTGGGTAAATGGTGAACATAAAACCCATATTTGATGATTTTGGGTGTTCTTGGGTAAGATTAAGTCATGAAGACTCAATAGTAACTAACCTAGGATTTCAAAGTGATAATTGAGGTTATTGAGTCTTAATTGGTTAGTTATTTACTAGCACACCTGGATATTAAATGAATGGGTGTTATTTTGGGTTAGTGGAGGACCCGAAATGGGTGTGTTGACTTTAAAATGGTCAATTGGGTAACGATTGACCTAGTTGGAAATGATAGGTATGAAATACCCCAATTTTGTGCTAGTTAGTGTTGTTGGACCTTAATCACTAGCTTTTAGTGATTTACGATGGTCTTGACCTTAAATGGACGGTTTTGGTATAAATGGGTCATTTAATGCATTGAAGTCATTAAATGCACATGGGTGAATTGTTGGTATTTAGTCCAACTAGTTTGTGTGTTGATAGAGTACTTAATGTATTAGGTACTTTGCTTTGAAGCTTGCGGAAGTATAAAATCGTCACCGAATCGTCAAGGTGAGTGGAGTAATTATGCATGTATGTATATAGTGTATTTATTTGTATGCTATGGTATGAACCACGGAGCCGGTAGTACCATAGTATGTGCGAGTGTGCTATGATGTGAACCACGGAGCCGGTAGCATCATGGTACGTGTGTTGTAGTGTGAACCACGGAGCCGGTAGCACTATAGCACGAATCGTTAAAGTGTGAACCACGGAGCCGGTAGCACTATAAAATGAGGTGTGAACCACGGAGCCGGTAGCACCAAAGTGTGAACCACGGAGCCGGTAGCACTATAAAATGAGTATGACTCGAATGCGTAGTGACGTGAACCACGAAGCCGGTAGCGTCATAGCATTACGTATGGTGTGAACCACGGAGCCGGTAGCACCATGACGCGTGTATGGTTAACCATATAGTTTGTGTATGAGTTGTGGTATAGCATAATATATTATTTGGTGAATATGCTATTGGTTATGCTAGTTACGGTAATTGGGGGTGATTAGCTTATACTTGGAGTTTGTATGCTAATTGTTATTGCTAGCGATATTGCGGTGTGTGTAAGTGTGCGCAAGTAGGTATATTATATATGTATGTGTACAATTATTGCATTCACTAAGCATTTTACTTACCCTCTCGTTGTTTACCTTTTTATAGGCTCCGGCGTGGACAAGGGAAAGGGTATTCGTTTGGACTAGTGATCCCGCTTTGTGTTGATAGGAGATGCTTTTTGGGACGTTTAGCTTTTGAAGTTTAACCAAGATTTGGGTAGTTTAACCCCCCAACACCATGCTCAAAGTGTCGTTTGGAATTTAAACTAATGTGGTCGAAACTTATATTTTGTACGAAACTCGTATTTCGGCATATGTAGGCCCGGTTTCGTAAAACTTGTTTTATTATTGAAACGTGTTAGTTTTACATATTATAATGTGTGGTGAAAAGCGTTTCGTCTAAAAGTGTCGGGAAGTGGGAGATCTTTAAACGAAAATTAGACATTTTGGACAGCGGGCTGCCAGGCCTTGTGCGCGCCGCGCGCACAAGGGGCTACGCGCCGCGCATCCTACTGATAAAAAAAAAATTCGCGTATTCAGTTGAATAATGGGCTGGGTTGTTACAGATGATGAATTAGGTGAACCCCTAAAAAAGGAGGTCAAAATGGTAACATATGGCTCCCTTCAAGGAGTCAACCTAAGGTGACAAATATTAAAATAAAATAAAAAAAATTGACATTCTTAAAAAATTGACAAATCTCAAAAAAATGATAGGCTGCAAGATCTTTGTACTCCTACCTGTTAATATAATTATAAATAGGCTATTAAGTTTGTTAGTGTTCGTCAATAATCTTTGTTTTGATTTATTTGTCAATGAATCAATTAGTGGTTAGTATATTATGATTCTATCTTTTCCTTTATCAACATTTTAGTGGGTCAGACAGGTCTTATTAATCTTAGAAACTACAACTGAACAGTGATGAAATATGCACATGTGAAGCTGCAATGGTATGCATCGATGGTTCAATAGCTATCTGGGTTTTTCAAATGCGTTGACCCGTTTGACCGTTATTACGTTTATGACCCATTTGACCTGTTCCTCTTTGTGTTTTTTTTTTTCAGGTGATATCTTTATAGTAACTTGGAATCCTTTTTAAAGCTCGTGGTATATCTCAGTTACAGTGCTAGACATGGTTACCAAACACAAATAATTTCAAAGTAAAAGAATATACTTATGATGGGTCAAGAAAGATGTTAGAAGCAAGCCCTTTGAAAATGACTAAGTTGTTTTCCACTTATGCTATAAATATGTCATCAAACAGGTAGACAATGTTTAGTGTTAATGCTCTTACCTCTTCATATCTGAATGTTGCTTCTAACATTGTTATTTACATTTATATTTAACTGTAACTTCATATAAGAATATCGCTTCTCAATATTATTTAAATTAATTTGAACTATATGATGAGACAAACTTGAATGTTCTAGAAGTCTGACATACAAATATATCTGAATCATTTTGTTGGATGATATGTCAATATTATTATTATTATTATTATATTATATTATTATTATTATTATTATATTTTTATTTTTTTGGATGTTGTCCTATGATATAAACATTTAGGTAAGTTGTTTTCTTATGATTTCTTTGTTAAAAATTTTAGTACTATGTGTTTCCATTTTTCCGTCTTTTCTGAGACAAGGGGTAATTGTATACTGATCTTTGATGAATGATTGTTGAGTATTTCATCCCACATCGGCCTTGGGTAAAAACATTGTGGTGCTTATAATAGCTTGGGTTCCTCATCCCCTTGAGTTAACTTTTGAGGTTGAATTGGGCTCAAGTCTATTATTTCACATGGTATCAGAGCTAACGGTTGTTGATGTTGGGACCACGCCCGGTCATTGATGTTGGGACCGCGCCCGCAGTAATCTGCGCCTCGTGTGAGGGGGGCGTGTTGAGTATTTCATCCCACATCGGCCTTGGGTAAAAACATTGTGGTGCTTATAATAGCTTGGGTTCCTCATCCCCTTGAGTTAACTTTTGGGGTTGAATTGGGCTCAAGTCTATTATTTCACAATGATGATACTCATTTCAGTTTCATATATGTAGGTACTTATTCTTTGCTAACTTTTATATAATTCTACTTGCATATAGATTGCAAGGGTAGTACTTGGAAAAAGGTACCGAAACCACCAATCTCCGAAAATGTCCATATTTTGTCCAATTTTCTTTGATAAAAGGTATGTTCAGATGCTATTTTAGTATACAATCATGTAAGGAATGTATTCAATAGTATTAAGTTAATTACTCTTTTTACGAAATTGTTTTTTTTTATTTTTTTATTTTTTTATTTTATTTTATCTTTTATTTTTTTTGCAGGTAGCTAAAAACCCACCATATGAAACGCCACTCGGATATGGCTACTTTCTATTAGACAAAAAGGTATTTAATTAAAAAATTATTACAACTTTCTGGTGTTATAAAGATTCTTGAACTATTGAAGAAGTACCCTGCTGCTCTTTTTTTGCTATTTTGCCAATAAATTTTTTTTTTTTTTTTTTTTTTGGCAAAGAGTTATGAAGATTGCCTTAAAACGACTTGAAATTATTAATATGATTAGAAGGTTATTTGGAATGAAACGGTAGTTATTTGAAAGTTATATATGGTTAAAAGTTTTTTTTATCGTCCATTTGGACCCCCGGCCCGTTTGAGCCATATGATGTCAAATTGGGTATTTTTTTGATATGGACGTGTCCTAAATGTTTGTTTAGACTCGTGGAATGGCAGTGAAATATTTAGGTCACCCGGGTTTGATTTTGAGTTGCATGTGGAAATTTTATAGTTTTAATAAAAATGTCAAAAATGACTTCGGGTCAATTTTGCGGGTTCGTAAATTTGAATTAAATGAGTTTTGATGAAAACTATTTATTGTGTTACTCCTGACAAGCTTCAAATGCATGTATAATGTGTTTGGATTTGTTGAGTCTAAACGGGTTTATATAGTCGTCAAAGTGGGAGGTTATGACTGAATCTGTTGTGTAGCTGTTGGTAACAGCAGTACAGCAACAACAGTAGGTAGCACAAAACTTTTTGCCAGCTTTCATGGAATCATACCTTTGAAACCGTAAAGTTTGGAGACTATACTTTTCGATGGTCATGTCCTAAGAGGTTAAATAAGAATTTATGGGACCCAAAATCAGATGTAAAGTTGACAAAAAATATATATATTAGCTAATCCAATTTTAAAGTGTAATATTTTCAGGGAAATGCTATACAAGCCTTTTTTGAAGACATGAGTCTCTTCAACTTGAGAATCGATCTAAATAATGCCTACATAATTACTGATTTCGTACATGTAAGCTTATATATTCTCCTATGCAACTTTAGTAGACTTAGGTAATCAGTTCATCCGCTTTATGTAGTTCATGTTCTAAGATTTGGTTTCGAATTACAACGTAAAAGTCGATTATGATTAAACATACTCTCTCATTATCACAGTCATTATAAGACATTAAATCTTTAAATGTTACACTAATATTTCTTTATTAATTTTCACTCTCAACTAATATCTAATATATAATATAATAGTACTACAAACTAAATGACATTAATAGATTATTATTCTATTTTCTTTTGCTTTGTAATCAAACGAACATATTATATATAAAATTACTTTACTTGAACCATGACGCCCATACAAAAGTGCCCGCGAAATTGCGGGCCTGAAGCTAGTTCTAAAATAAAAGATAAAATTTTAAACCCCATGATGATGTCATTAAAATAATTAATTGTATTTAATAAAAAAAAATTAACATGTTAATTGTATAATATATGAAGCATAATGTACAACTTTATAAAAAAAACATTTCATTACCATATGTACAATATTTGAGATATTATGTACAACTTTATAATAAAACACATGCATAACCATATGTATAAACTTTAAAACAAATAGTACAATCTTTTACAGAACAACCCATAATAATATAATAATTATATTATATTATTTAGATATGAGTTTTCTTTACGGGATTAATTATGACAAAGAAAATAGTAATTGTGATAAAAATTAAAAAATAGTGGTGAGAGAATAAATGTAGTTCAATTATTCTGATCAATTTAAGTACGTCAATATATTTGTAAAAATAACGACAACTTTCTTCGTCGAAATCCGTGATTTCACGGGTCATTAAACTAAATGACTTTAGCATTTACGTTCACTTAAAACCTAAAACATATCATATTTAACTGTTTCGTTTAGATAAACACATGGTTCCACGGGTCATTTCACTAGTAATCAATTATATTTTCCTTCGTAAATCTCCTGTATGTATATCGAATTTCTAGTGTACCCTACTTCGATAACAATATCAAGCCACCAAACTATTATTAATCAAAATTGCCTCATAAGTTGGAAGCTTAAATATCCAGTTAACAGATATAAATGGGTTACTAAACAATACATGATTTTTAATTAATGCCCAAATTCCCCTCCTCATTAAGCTTTTATCTAGCTCATCTGTTCACCATCTTTTGTCGTCATAGATCTACTGCTCCATCCTTAGTTTTCTCTAAATAGTCTTCATACAGTTGACGATATTTTGAAGGAACGTAATTCTTAAATCTGTTAAATCAACAATAAAGTTTAAATAAACGGGTAACTGGGCTATCCAGTAGCGAGTAGTCGCCCTCAAATTAGTCGGCTCGCAAAGCGAGTCGAAAACCCAGTTAAATAAAGAAAGATTAAATACTGCAATTTTTAAAATCATATTTACACACTATCTATTAAACATTAACTTTTTTGAACTAAATGGGTCAAGTGTTAACCCTGCTATTTTGACCCGTTACCCAACTCACCCACTAGTTTAAAGATTTCTATACCTTTGGCGAAGAGGAAGTCTATCTTGGGCGGAAAATAATTTAATGACGGACTGAAGAACAAGGCTTATCTTCATGGTGTTAGACTTAAGGGCCCTTATTAACTGCAAAAATTCTTTGTATTCCCCTACATTAAGCTTCTCTCTCACCTGTTAAGTTTGCAAATTAATTAGAAAAAAAAAAAATATCAATGATATAAATCTCCAACTGAAATGATTTTGCAGATTGTTTCATTAAAATAAGACTTGGGGCAACTTTCAACCCATATGACCCGACCCCTATTAGCTAAATGCTTTAAATTGACCCATTTGAGTAAAACACAACCCATATAGGCTCATTTAAAAGCATGTGGGTCGACATTGGCACGTCTATAGAATATTGTACCTGAATAAGAAAAGCAGATCCATTTTGCTCCTTATTGTCACTAGGAAAACAACTTGAAATACCACTTCCGGTTTCTGAAGAGGTCACTCGAGTAGTCGTCTTTTGTGAATTCATCTCACTCTTTACCTGCAATGAAGAACCTTCTTGCACAGACCGAGTATCCCGGGTCTCAAACGAGGTTTGACTCGAATGTGTCATCGAAGAAGAAAAGGCACCACACCGTTGTAATACATTATCATGTTTATCAATTTCTGATTTTCGTTTCTTTATAAAACGTGGTGCAGTCAGTTGATTGCATGTTTCTTCACTGGTCAAATCTACGACTTCGTGTTTTTTGACAGCCAATTGTGTCTTGCAGGGAAATAGTTTATCCTCAGTGTGTTTTAAGGTTGAACTCTGTTTTTGCTTATTAAAAGAAAGATTTGATCGGTTAGCAGGGAGTACTTCTTGAAGTTGTCGGGAAAGGCTGCCGTGTTTGACTTCAGTCAAAGATGAGTCGGAGCATGATTTGTCTGTGAATGGAATCTGTAATATCCATCAAGAATATATACAATAATACTGCACATAACAATGAATGAATGTAGTATCATGTGAAATTTGTAGTAAGAATCGGGTTGCTTTGACCCATAAAAACATTGTCCATTGTCCATTTTATTTATATGAATGTGGTTAATTATGATCAAAAACACAACCTTGATCGATCCATTAATGATTAAGCAGGTCAAAAATTTCCTAATTACCAGAAGAAGAAAAAAAGAGCCCATACCAAGGGTTTAAGGAATTTTGCAATGTTGAGTTTGTCCAAAGAAAAAATTCCATCTCGACTACTTTTTGCTCCTGAGAATAGAAAAAAAATAAAAATAAAACTATTAATCTAGAAATTTAATATCCGGCTTAGTGAAGAAAGAAAATGTGTCTATCAAGCTAAGGGCTTTCTTCTAAAAGCTTGACAGATAAGTTTACCTGATTCTTCAAGCTGTGTTAACTTCGGCTTCGTTTGACAGTTTACTGAAGCATCCCGAAAGAACCGGGTCAACGTAAAAACTACATCCCCAAATTTTGAGTAACACTGCAAAGAGAACATGTCAGACACGGATGGTTAAAAAAAGTACCATATATTACTGGAAAATTCACCTTTATGTGAGGCTGTATCCAGAGTGATATCTGAGATTGATGACTTGATTTTGTAAACCTGTTAATTAAACAGTACAAAGGTAGCATTAAAAAGATGAAGATACCACAGCTTAAACAGTATGATAAAAGGCTACATATAACCAGTATAAAAGACAAACACAACACATGGTAAATAAGTTTTCTGGCAAGACACAAAACTTTGGCCTTCACATTAGCGAGAATAGGCTGAATCACAGCATATATGTATGTTTGTGTATTTATGCATATAACACGTATACCAGATGGTATAAATACGTGATATGTGTAGTAAAGCTAACAAATGGGTCAGGTGGGGTTGCTTTGGGTAACGGGTCAAAATGGTTTTGGGTTGAAATGGGTCATGGGTCAAATGGGTAAGGTTTTTAAACGGGTCCAAATGAGTCAGGTTGGGTTGGTTTGGGTAATGGGTCGAAACAAGTCACGGGTCAAATGGATGAAACTTGTTATGCTCGGCCCATTTGACCCATTCACAATATACCCATTAGACCTATCCCTATTTATTGAGCTTTGGATATTGATACTCATTAGACCTATTCCCTTTATATTTTGTTTAGGGCTCAATAGGTCGAAGAGAACTCATTGGACCTTTTATTAAGTTTTTGTTTACATTGCCAGGCCTAATTTTCTCATGACCCAATTGACCCAAATTTGAGATTATAGGTCTCAATTGTCAGGTATAATGTGTAGCCATGAATGTTGGGTCAATCAGCAGAGTTGAATGGAGTCAAAACTCATTTGCAAAACACCTAGTGTATGTTGTTTATTTGTGATGGCAACTTCTTAATCTCTTATGATGATTTGATGAGTTATAAATAGTAGTAAGGACCTTTCATCACAAAAAATGATTGCTCCGTAATCATGACGATGTCGAATGACTCGTCCAACAGCTTGGTTTACAGCCCTTGATGCTTGTTGACTATACCACTCATCTCCAGTTAAAACCTAGAAAAATAAACTCTGTTTTCAGCATAATAGAAGCAGTAATAACTTGTGAAAAAGGAATAACATATTCACGTATGTGTGCTCCGATAAATCACAATTACCTTGGATCCTGTACCAGCTGAACGTTGGGACTGTGACTGCTGATCCAAATACTCACGTTTCAGGCGGACCTGTAGTCAAAAGATATCAAATACAGAGTTATACTCATGCAACACACATTAACAAATTTCACAAAAAGACAAAAAAGGCGGTATACTAATACCTTAGGATCATTCCACAAAGCAAAAGGAATGCCAGTGACGATAACAGCTCTACCAGCTGTGTCAGCAAAATCTAGTCCTTCACTTACCTAACAAAAAAAAAAAAAAAAATAAGACATAAAAGACACAATAATCATCTGTTTGTGCATTTTTTAGTGTGATTTGTAGCATTGTTGTATCAACTTATGTTGTTTATTTAGATTAGATATAGACATATAGTTCATATGGTCAGGTTAAATACATAAGTATTTAATATCGCTTAAACATTCTTACTTTAAAAAGCAATATCCGCCCCATATAATCAAGATTTAAATTTTAATGGCAAAAGCCACGTTATTGGTACTTAATTGTTTCATATTTGTTATTCAGGTCGAAGATCTGGGCTAAAATTGTACCTTCCCACGACACACAGCAAAAAACACTGCACCAGTAATCGAGGTATCTCTTAACTTGGTCATGTAGTCCTGCTCAAAAGTCAAAATCTGTTACAAACGATGAATACAAACAAATATCCGACTGACATTGTTTCTTCACTCACATCAATTGCCTGGGGAAAAAGTGAAGATTGCCTAGGTTCCACAACAGGTAATTTATGTTTGCAGATCCTTTCCCATATGGTACTGGAATTTGTTGAAGTTGCACTCTGAGAAACATGGGACAAGTTTGTTACAGGGTACAGCAAAGCATATATAATATTTCAATGTTTTTAGTAGATATCGTACCGGATTCTTCCAGTAATCAATACATAGGTTCAAAAGGTAGTATGATGGGAAAAAGACAAGCAGCCCATCTGGTACTATTCGAGCAAAATTAACTGAAAAAGAATTTTGAAACATCAATAGAGGGTTAATATTAGCTATTAAAGTGTGACCGCTAGTAGATCCATTTACTTAAAAAGAGAAAAAAAAACGCAGGATTTTCGACCCATTTACTTAAAAATGGGTCGCTCCGCATCATATATTATACTTTTATAACGGGTCTAACAAGTAAAAGTAGAACTATATATTAGAAGTATTGCTCAAACGAAAAGGGGTCAAACGGTTTGAAAGTCCGCCATAGGCCTTAGTGTAGGTTTGATGAATAAAAGATATCCCAAGAGATTTTATTAATTATAAAACTGATTAGGATTGAAATATAAAGATATGTGTATTCATAGTTCAAAAATAACCAAAAAGGTTTTAGATCAACCGAACTCGCCCTGCTAGTAAAATCAGGACCCTAGTTGACCAATCAAGTCCAACCAGCCCATTTTATTACTTGACTAACAAGTGATTGGACATGCACTAACCGATTATTCGCCAAATCATAATACTCACCAATTGAATTACCCAAGTTTTGCTTGTACTCTGCAGAATCCCTGGTCCTATAAGAGGAGTTAAATGGATGACCAGATGGACCAACAGGCACGATGCCAGCCCATAATTGGTTATCTGATATAACATGAGGGTTCTCCAATCGTATGGGAAATTTACTACAAATGAAAGATATAAACAAAGTAAAATGTCAAGAAACCGAATATAACAGAAGGAAGAAAACATCTGGTGAATAAATAACATACAGCTTAAGTTCCTCAGCAAATGAGTCCATAGGAGATAAAGTGCCAGATGTCAATATAACTGATCCAACACCCTTTCTAGCAAATTCTTCCATTGCAACACCAGGGTTAAAACACCACCAGCTGAAAATTCTAGATTTCTTGGCTGCATAATCGAAAGCAATATAAATGAGTGGCTATTGCATAACCCTTAACTATCTAATAATGAGTAGATCTGAAAATTTTATGTTGTAGGACTAATGATACAATACAAAGAAACTAAAGATAAATGCACAATTTTTTACCTTTAAAGGTGTCTGGTGATTTTACTTCAACTTCTTGAACATGAACCTGAATTTAACAGTTACAAACTATGGTTCAGAGTTGAAACCTACCAAGTATCCTACTGAGTTTATTACCAACCTCAAATGCAGAACAATAGACTATCTAAGCATATCATCAAGTGAAAATTGATGGTCTAAACTTACACGATAATATTGAGCATGGTCTTTTCCAGTTTCTTTAAATATTATTTTGAGAATGTCCCCTATACTCTCCAACCTACAAATTGTTCCCTTTGTCTTTTGAGGATCGGAGGTCTTTGCATCTGTAGAACAGATAGACTAAACCTTGAAATACTAAACACGAAAACACTAATTAAGATGAATAATATAATTTAAGATAAAAGAGCAAAAAAAAAAAAAAAAAAATAGAGCTACTGATATTATAAGAGCAACTCTAAATTTTGAGAAATCAATCTTAATATTATTCACACTAAACCTGTTTGTACCTTCCTCAAGTACTACAGCGGCATCCTCAATTGTATTAAGAAGCATAGACGATGTGTCGTAAGTGATATTTAGTTCTTCCAGCAACTCAAATATATACGAACCAGGTTTAGTAAAACCCAATTCTTTAGAGTCAATAGGAACTTCAGCTATCCGTTTCTCAAGCTTTAATAGAAGTGCTGGCAAGAAAACCAAATGTACATGGTGTTAATGAATGTCCTTGAATCATATATAGCTTAAAACAACAAAAGAAAAAAAAAAAAAAAAAAAAAAAAAAGAATAAATAATATATTTTTTGTCATTTAATTACAAAAAAAGTATACCTCTAAGAATTGCAAAATTATCTGGATTATATGTTTTATCATTCGATTGATCTCTCCTTGCAACCGCAAGGTCCACACACTTTTCTGCTTCGGTAATACATGTTGTTAATAAAGAGCTAGGTAGGTCAAAAGAGGCAGCATCTGCACATATGCCTTCCTATATATACAATATAACAAAATAAAAGTTGATGAACTTCATTATAATAATGTGAATTACACAATCACCAAAACTAAAAAAAACACAAAAAGTAACAAACTTGCCAGATTATGAGCTTCATCAAATATTAGAATACTGTTAGACCATTCAATGTTCAATGATTTTCGATTGCCGGGATCGATAAGATAGTTGTAAGGTGCAAATAAGATATCAACAACCTTGTGGAGTTCACGTGACACGTAATACGGGCATCTGCATTTAAAGTTATCTGTTAGTGCCTTACAGCATGATTACTACCATTTAGTAAATGTAACGAGTAAAGGCTGAAAACTAACGGTCCACTGCTTTTCCCGATATTGACCAAATCCTCGATGTCGATAGGTTCATCGCCCAGACAAGGATTACTTTTCAAAAATTCTGCAAAAGGAAAAGAAAAACGTAAATGCACATCATTATTTCGTAAAGACAGCAGGGAAAAACAACTATACAACAACAATCAGATAAATATATTACCTGTGACACGTGGATAATGTGCACAATACCGTTTTGTACGTTTTTGACATAGAAAATGGCATGCATTCGTTTGTGTTTTCCCTTGAAGTTTACTAACATCTGGGTGAATGCATAATTGCTCCCGAGATCCTAATACAACCATTTTTGGTCTGCATAAGTAACTAATACATTTAATACAATAATACCAAAGCAGCATTAACAACATCTGACAATGTCAGATCATCACCAACCAATTGTTGAGGATAAGTATCAGCAGAATACACTATGAAATACATCTGTAACTCAATTATATCAAATGATGACAGTTTCTAAAAGTCGATTTTCTTTAAAAACCTGACCTGTAAACAGTTCTTTTCAGTTCTTGAATCACTTGACGAATCTGACTATGAGTGCGTGAAGTATAAACGATTGTTGGAAGGCTTGACCCTTCTGTCTGTGATGATGAGCCGTCTGAGAATAAGCCTTTGGATTCCTGACTTGAATTACTTCTTACCGCACTTCTTCCAGTTGAAAACTCGCCCAAACTCTTTCTCCAAGCCAAAGTAGCACATAAAAGACACAATGTTTTTCCAGTTCCGGTAGGACTCTCCAGTAACGCGTTAGACCTCTGTCACATGCCAAATAACACATTTGACTGATCACACTCTCAATTCTTACAACCAACATGCAATAACTATGTTTTCGTTAACAGCAGCTTGAGCCCTGATACATTTTTGGTGCCATGGAGCTAGACCAGTGATCACCACCCACGCGTTCATCTCCTTGCATAACCCGCCCCCAACATGCAATAACTATGTTATATCTAAAACTATTTATAGTTACTGTAAGGTTCATATAAACCCTAGTATATCCAATTGCACAATAGATGCATTTCCAATGTCAAAATCGGTATGCTAGACGAGTAGACGGTAACCGATCATTTAACGCTTAACAAACCCTATCATTAATTTTTTCAGGCACTGCATTACATACAGGACCAGAAATGTCCAATTGAAAAAAAAAAAAAAAAAAAAAGTAACTACAATAACACACGAGAAAATTATATATAATAGAAATTAGTTGATCATGTAACACCTTATAAATCCTAGTGATATAGCTTCCGAAATCATATATATGTATATTTGTATGCGCATTTATTCAATTGGAGACATGATGATGAATAATAAATGATAAAAATGAGAAGAATAAAAAAGAGGAATCATACGTCTTGAAGAGATTGAATCACTTTTTCCATATACACAATCTGGCAATCGTAGGCCTCGAATGGGAATTCAACATCGATTCCCCTAATTTTGTAAGTAGGCATTGTATTCTTTCTCTTTAATTGAGATATACGATGAATATGATGATGGTGGTGGTGATATAATGATGATGAAATGAAGTTTAGCAAACCCTAGAAACGAATGTTGATTCTGCAGACTAATTTTCCCGCCATTTCTGTGTTGAGTACGCTATTGAAAGGGGGTATTTAACGGCGGCGCGCGAGGAGTAGTAGATGTAGACATAGATTAATTAAAAAATTAACTTTCTAATGACAACACTTGTTATCAAAAATAAATTTGTGTTCTAACTTTATAAGAGAGTTGATTATTAAAATATATAAACATAATTTACATATTTTAATTTTTTTAATGACAATTCTTAAGATAATAGTCACAAATTTCCACTAAAAATCAAGAGTCTAGCCAAAGTCTTTAAAAGCATCTACTCTCATCGTTCCATAAAAAACAATTGACTTTTTATTGAAAGTTTTGTTTGACCTTTTTATAGTAAGATATATTAATAAATTATCTAAATTATATATATAAAAATTCATTTAATGTTTTTATTAAGGATAATTAATAAATTAATTGCTATATTTAATGTTAAATTTTCAATAATTAAAAAAACATAATTGAAATTTTAATATAAAAAAAATTTATTATTTAAGAGACGGGAATGTTAAGACGAACAAAAATAGTAAAATGAACAATTTTTATTAAACGGAAAGAGTGTTATAAAATGATTGTATTTGTATCTTATGTTATAGGTAAAAAAAAATAAAAACGCAATGTTTACTCCATATTAATTATCAAGCAATATATACGAAATGTTACAAAAAAACTTACGCTACTTTAACATTTTATAAACAAAACATAAACATTTGTTATCAGCCCTTCAACGAGCATGGAAGTCTTGTGTTGACAACTACAAATCTAAAACGCTTCTTTTGAAGCATTGTGAGGTGTGAGCAAATTTTTGCAGCACGTGAAGCATCATTCAGAATACACAAAAAAGAGTGTGGATGCTTTTTAATAATATTTTATGGCAGTATTTTTTTCCCTTGATTAATAATCTATTACGGTCTTTAAATTTTATCACATCCCCCTCAATCTTACAATCCTCATTCACGACCTTTTTAAAACGCCATGTAAGGCTTAGTTAGTTGAAGTTTTGAAGTGTGTGGATCATCATTCAAAGGGCACAAAAAATGAGTTTATATGTCCTTTTAATAATATTTTCCTCTTCTTATTCACTCAAGTATTGGGCTCTATTCTCATGTTTTTTGGCGAAATAATTAAATGAAAATGAAGAGAAATAAAATATAAGAATATATCTTTGTAATTTAAAAAAAAATATTGAAACTAAAATTACATCAAAATTATTCATCCGGTACTTTTCAATTATTTCCTATCAAAACGTCGGAACGTATTTGTTTGGAAACTTTATGCCTCCAAATAGCATGGAAGTATTACGTGGATGATTATGACACCTAAAACGCTCTTTACGAAGCATTGTGCGGCGTGAGCATAGGTTTTGCAGCACGTGAAGCATGGTTAGCAGGTTACTTTCGATTCAAGAAAGTGAATGTATCTCATTATCACAACTATGTTATGGTACATTTAGAGATTACGGAATAGTATTTTATTTAGAGATTCGCACCGAAGAATAGTTCATTATTTGATAGCATACGTCTGGCATTTTTTAATTAGTTTTGTAATATAGGTAAATTTAATATTTGTTGGAACGCTTGGCTTTTGATTGTCTTTATAAATTCGTTGTAATCTCATCCTCTCTAGCTACTTGCTAGGGAGTTTTGATTAATAAAATATTTCGTTGTTAAAAAAAATTTACTTATAAAATTTCTAATAACTTAAAATTATGCTCAATTATACTAAGCGTTAAAATGTGATTACGAGTATGGTGGGATCCTTAAAAGTTATAAAATAAAGATTTATGCTCTAACTTTATCAATCATGCTTGCATTTATTAGTTAAGTATTTGGGTTTTAACATACCATTGTGCGGTTGATGTTGCGAGCAAACACTAACATTAGTCGCATATTAATGTTTAAGTAACAACACTTGTTTCATTTTGTTTGTCGGTCATTTGCAAGAGAGCCATATGTGTAGGTTTTTGAACTTGTGTTGTCTAGTGCTTATAAATGATAAGACGTGTCCTTGATCATCATCAAAACTAAGATATCAATAATTAAGTAATAACGTTGGATTGTCAAGATAATCAATCAACATTCTCCCCAACAAAGCATCTATTCATAATTTCCATGTTTGTGACTAATGAGTCTGTTATTAAATATGGTGATGCTTTATTTTTTCGGCTACCAACAAAGCATTTATTCACTATTTCCATGTTTAATATATTTATATATTAAAATACGGACGCTTCCTTGAATTCACGTCTTGTGGAGTAGCTACGACATGATGATCTTCAAATGACGATTCAAATGAATTACCATTATTAGCTACACTTAGAGCCTTTTCTTGTTCGAGAATTTCGAATAACGATTGTTTCTCTTTATTGGTCATCTTGTCCTGCAACCTTTGAGAGTGCTCGATAAAATGTTGAATCTTGCCAATGTCCGGAGACATATGCTTTATAATGGACATCATAACACCTACTTTCATAGGCTTCTTCAGATCATGTGGTTTTTTGTATGGTGGTGGGCAATCTTTTTCAGCTACCCCCAACTGTGACCACCACTCCTCGTCTCCTGTGGGCCACCATGGTGGAGAAACGCCACTAGCTAATGGATACATTCCTGACGATGGCTCACAACGTTTCATCATAGTTGACAAAAAAATACTAAGTGTGGCGTCTGTAAAAGTATCGTTAATACGACGAGCAGTGTCCAATATGGTATTGGACTTATTTTTATTGACATATTTGATGATAACTTCCCGGGCATTTTTTTCAAAATGCACGTCAAGTTTCCACCATGAACATAGATTCATTGACGCCCCAGTTATGGGCTTCCCATTTTCGGAAATGATTCCGAAAACAAACCCTTTAGCATTAAATTCTTGCATTAAGTTGTAAATCCGCTCTCGGATATCATCATGATCAGAACGAGACATCTTTTTTCGCGTTGATGCTTGTCCATTTCTCTGATTAAGATTTGCAGCCTCACTTATTTGTGCATGTTGTTGTTGAGATTCATTAGGGTCTGCCATATCTTGTTCTCGCCTGAATCAAAATGAAGTTTGTTTTAGCTAATTTTTTCACACTAGTACATTCATTTTTATGACCAAGAGAGATATTCATTGTAGAATTAATGACACCCTTTCCTTTTAGTTTGGATATAAGATTACATTATTATTATTATATTATTATTATGATTATATCATGGTTGCACTGACATACAAATATAATATTATAGTGACAATGAATGATCAAGCCTATCTCGATTACCGACTACGATATGAGGGATCCGGTTTAGAGCTTGAGTGCAAAGAGTGGGAAATTTGTTGAGATTGTTTACTCTCCAGTTCAGTAACCATAAATATCCCTTTTGTAGACGAGGATCTCAAAAGGGTGGGTCACAATCAATCTATGTGTGTTCGACTAAGTAATAGACTCGAGTGAGTACTAAGTCAAGTATATATAGCGAGAGAAAATACTAGTCTCGATAAAGGACTTTCAATGTGTGCTAAAATGACATTACCATGGTACTACTTATTGGCAGGTACTAGGGTGTGTACTGACGTACTGTCATGAGCATGTCCATGGTGACGTGTCATTATATGATGGGATGACCAGTGTTGGGAACTGGGCCCAAAACTTTCAGGACGGACATATCGGGCTTAAATGGCATATGGATGACGTATGCACACTGCCATGTGCATGTTTACGTATAAACACATCCTGGTAGCATCTTTTGTGTTTCGATTACAAGTCATTGTTATCTTTTAGCTTGTGGTGTAGTGGGTGTGATAATGGTGTCCTTATGTACGGCTACCATTTATTGCTTCTTTAAAGATTTATTCATGATAATTCACACTTACCGGATATGGTATCTGGTGCGTGTATCATTAAGTCCCCCTTGTTCGGTAATATCATATTGCAAGAGGTGTTGCTACTAAACTTAAATGATTACTCTATCTTCCTAGGTCTTCTCCTTTCGGTTTTGAGGGGACGTGCATTTAATGTCTCTTTTTTATTGGACTTTTTTTGTGCACCTTTTTATTTTACCTTGGCAACTTGCCATGGTAAAATAAAAACTCCTAAGTTTGACTAGGATCCTACACGTGTATGATTTTGTTGAGTCCCCTGCATAAATAAAGATTTGATTATGAAAAAACATGACTATGAACACTAATTGTTATGTGCATGTCATCATGAGTTTACTTAATTCTTTCTATGTATAGGAACAACAATGTACGTTGTGTCTAGGTAGGTTATTGTGTTGCCTTAACTATCAGCACATGATAGTTAAAGATTCAATGGTTCTTCACAACCAACATAGAATGTATGCTGAACCAGTAGAAGATTAATTGAAAAAACATCACAAGAAGAACCAGCAACAGGCTGGAGCAGCACACAATACTTACACAAATTATGTTCAATTACAAGCATAATTGTTTCTTGTGTTGTCTACATCAAAGAGTACTATTTAACTGACACCGAAGACTAAGTTAAAGAGAAAAGGACACATGTCGACGGCTAACAAGTGACCTTACAAGACAACTAAGGAATGCATAAGGTTAACCCATGCGCAGTTCATGGTTAACACTTTGTCAACGCCTAGGAAATCTCAACATTCCATTTGTTTATTCAAATAGGATGTCCAACCATTTGGAGTGTTTCTGCAAGTAGCTACCGAAGAGGAAAAGGATCCATGAACTCTCTAACATAAAATCAACATCTTTTGTACCAACATACAATAAATTATTTACACGAGTTTAGGATCTCTATAAAAAGCTGAATTCCACTATTGTAATTTTTAGTGGTGTGGGTATTAAATCGATAGTGTCCAAACCTTATATAAGCTTACGAAGTTTGAAATCTATATAGGTGTAATCTGTATCAACCGGTTATCTATTTCGCGAAAGGATAACCGTGATTTTTTGAGATTATTTCAAAAAAGAATAACGTTGAAAATTACACCGATGTTGATTTAATAATTTATTTAATTACGTGCTTAATTGATATAACATCTTAATTAACAAAAAAAAATTGTATTCACCCTCCTATACAAAACTTCTTGTTGTTTATCAGGACCAACAACTCTCGATCAAGGCTCATGTTGTTGCCTCATTACTTGCTCCTTTATAATTACTATTTTTACTATACTTTCATTTAATCCTTTGATAACCATTGTTCTTGTGCTTTTTTTTATTTGATGAAATTTCTGAAGATTTCGATTATCTTGATTTTTGACGAGGCTTATAAAGGTTAGTTTCTTTCTTTATGTTAATATCGCTACCATGGCTCCCTCTACCAGTGCCCGTTCTTATGAGTTTAATGTCTGATGCACATATTTATCTGCTGATAAGGTATATATGCTAAAATTGTGTGGTTGTTTTCCTCGTTTATGCTTTGTGGACCAAGTTATTTCTCTTCCCTGTCAGTGTGCTTACAAACCGCCATACGGGAAGGTCGCTCTTTATGGTCGGGCATTTGAAGAATCTAATTTGTATATCCCTTTTACTGACTTTCTTTTGTCGGTGATTTTGAATTATAATATTGCCATCGGACATCTTCATCCTCATAACATTCGAAAAATGATAACTTTTGAAATGTATTTTAAGGGGCTTAGTCTCCGTCTGTGAATTCATGTATATATATATATATATATATATATATATATATATATATATGTGTGTGTGTGTGTGTGTGTGTGTGTGTGTGTGTGTGTGTGTGTGTGTATGTGTGTGTGTGTGTGTGTGTGTGTGTGTTCCTTTTAGTATTAGTTTCTTTTAACTTCATCAACATGGTGTGACGACCCGGAAATTTCTGACCAAATTTAAACTTTATCTTTATATTATTCCGACACGATAAGCAAAAGTTGTTAAATTAAATCTCAAGAATATTAAACTATGTTCACATGTTCATTTGACCTTTGACTGTTCCCGACGACTCACGAACATTTGTTTGTAAATGAATATGTATATATATAAGAGTATAAAAGTAAGTAAATATTATAATTTGAAATAATAAAATACAATTTAATCATTAGAGTTAATTATGTAAAATAGTATACCAAATAATTAAGTTGCTATTAAAATGAATATATATATATATATATATATATATATATATATATATATATATATATATATATATATATATATATATATATATATATATATATATATATATATATATATATATATATATATATATATATATATATATATATATATATATATATATATATATATATATATGATTCTATACAAAATTAATGTTGTATGTATATTATAATATATAAAATGTATAAATAATAAATGGCATATGTAATATTAATAAATTAAATAAAAATTACAAGTTTAGATATAGTGATATATCTATATTATTATTATTACTATCATTATTATTAATTGTAATATTATTATGTATTATTAATATTATTATAATATATACTATATAGATATGAAAAATAAAACATGTAACTTGTTATTACTAGTATTATTATTAAGTATTACCATTAAAAATCATTATTTTTATTATCATAATCATTACCATTCTTATAATTATTATTATAATTATCATTATTTATTATCATTAATATTAGTATTATTGATATTATTATCATTATTACTATTTCTATTATTATTAGTATTAGTTTGATTGATAATATTACTATTATTGTTTCTATTGTTATATTTATCAGTATTTTTATTACTTCTAATAATATTAATAATATTATTAAAATATTTATATTTATTAGTTATTAATATTAATTATATATATATAAAAAAGAATGATATGCAGAATCAATTTGCATCACGATCAGACTATTTCATTTTTTTTGTTTCTGTCTCAATTCTATTACAAATCAAATCTAATTGATCTCATTACGTATAAATTGGTTGAACATCTCTATCTATTTTTTTTTATTCCTTCTGATTGCTAATTCCGTCCTTCTTGTCTGCCATTGTTATATGTCCACTTCAATCCACCAAACTGATCGAATATTGTGACGATCCGGAAATTTCCGATCAAATTTAAACTTAATCTTTATATGATTCTGACACGATAAGCAAAGTCTGTAAAGTTGAGTCTCAAAAAATTTTAAACTATTTCATTTATTCAATTGACCTTCGACTATTTTCGACGATTCACGAATAACTATTTGTAAATAGATATGTGTGTATGTATCTATAAATAATAATTTGAAATATAAATCGAAATGAGATACGATTTAACTGCTAGAAATAAACAGGTGAAATAAAATAACTTACGAGGTAATGAGAAATATTATTATATATATACATATATGTATATATGTATATGTACATGAACATTAATTATAAATATATAAGATTAATTATTAAACTTAGTTATTTGTTTGAAAATATATATTTAATATATATTTAGTTACATAATAAAACCTGACATTAAGATGTATATATATATATATATATATATACATATAGTATATTGAAAATAAATGAATTCGAGCTTTAATAATAAACGATTGTAATACTCGGTTGGCATTTCTTTAGTGTTCATATAAATTTAATACATGTTTATGAAGACTTTTATATATAAAATAATTAACATCTGAGTACGAAATAAAACCCTATTATATGTGTCGACAGATAATAATCAACTTACTGGCTGCTTAAACTGTTTATTCCTTGCACATGATTTAGTATCAATTTTATATTATAAATCATAATTATTATTAATATTACTATATTCTTATTATTAATAATATAGTATTATATTTTAATTTATGTGATTTAAATCACAAATAAGACACAACTGGTTGAATGATTTAATCACCCGTGAATTGAATTGTCCATCGTTTACTGTTTCTTTTATTTGTCTTTGATTGATTAATAATTATCTATGTAATATATATTCAATACACTCAAGTATTCATGAACTAATCTCACCAACTACTTGCTTGTCTTTTGCTTCCGTTGAAAACTTGTTACAATGTTCTGTTAGTAGGAACAACTCACATCTCCACTATTATATCATTAATCAATCTATTATATTTATCTATTCTATATCCTATCTATATATATATGTATAGAGGCAGAGGGAGTTAGATATATATCTTTACCACCCTCACCATAAGTGAACACCCACAACCGTCAACTCTTAAGGCCACGAACCAGTCGACCTTAGTCAACTACAAAACAAACCCAAACCCACTTGGGTGTTGCTATAGTTCGAATCACCTCACCACCCTAAAACCACCTTCGACCCATCATCAACCCCTTCTTGAACCACCATCACTAACGACTATTATCTACTATTTTGTTGCTATTTACGGTTCAGTTCAACAACCATTAAGCACCATCACGAAACCGCCATCGTGAACTTACTACTACCATTATTATGTTTCTCCTTCAACACCACCACATTTAAGTAATCTCCAACACCACCATGATTACTCCTATTCCTTCTTAATCATATTCTTCTTCTGTAAAAACTTCCACCACCGAATCAGTTTAATGTTTTTCTATTTCGTTTACAGCACCACCGAATCACTACCATCGAACAATCAAAACAACCACCACTCCATTCAATTATCATAAGTCCATAACCATCATAAATTATTCAACATTTAACTGCTACTGTTTTGGATGAAACTGAACTCGAACACCCATCGTTGTTTTTATGTATTGATCACCAAGAACCAATACCTTATTCGACCTCTACAAGCTCTTGTGCCATTGCTAGTAAACTGCTTATGTTTCAGCCTCATACTTCTGTTTATACAGCGAAAATAATGATACATGTTGATGGTAACGTGATTGTGGAAAGGAATAAAGTTGTTGAAAGGAAAAGTGGGGGAAAAGGGGGTCATGATAGGGACATAATCTTTGGATCCTAAAATCTACTTGCATAAAGTTATCCAACTAAACCAACAAACTCGTTTTATATTTTTATTGTTTTTGATTGGTCAAACGAATAAGATATGATGATATTATGATACATAAAATGATACATGATGAGGTGATTTCAATAAATGTTAGGACAAACGAGATCATGGTGATGTTAATGATGTTGTTTAGAATAATGATGAAGTATGACGTTTGATGATGATACGGATGATAATGATAAAATGAATGTTGATGACGAACGATGATATAATAATAATGATTATGAATAGATTAGGATGATGATGATGAATGATATCGTTTGATGATGATAAACTGAAGCCTAACTGGATGGTTGATTCGCTGCTATATCTTTCTGTATTACCCAGGAAACCATCGAACATGTTTCTTGTTTCTGCCTTGGCCAAGATCCCAACCCATAACCCAACAAGCTGCCACTGTAACTGCTGCTCAAATCTTTTCTTCTGTTTCTAATCGATTCCAAACCACAAAACCGAACACCAATTATTATTTTTTTCTCCTGCTACGCTGCTACTTTTGTTTCTGCTTTTCGTTTTTTTCTGTCTTCTGTTTTATAATGATAAAGAGATGGGTGATGCTTTAAGATGATGATGAATTACAAACATGAATGATGATGATGATCGGTAACAAGCTTGATGATGATAACAAAGATGATGAGAAGATAATGATATAGTGGGTATGACGATGGTGTGGATGTTGCAGGTGTCTATTCTGGTTCGACTGCAACACAAAACCACTCAGAATTATAACCTAAAATCCATGGAGATGAATCAGATCATAGTAACTACCGGGTCAATTAATTATTTTTGGGTTTGGTTAATTGGATCTTGAGCCATTAATTGCATTGTGGATTAGCCAAACAAGCCCAACAAATTTTAGCCTAGCCAAACTACTAATTCGGTATATATTATTAATATTATTATTATTATTATTACTATTATTATTATTATTATTATTATTATTATTATTATTATTATTATTATTATTATTGTTATATTTATTGCTATTATTATTATTCTTATTATCATATCATTATTAGGAATGTAAATACTATTATTATCATTATTATGAACTAACATTGTCATTTTATTAAGATTAACATAATTAGAAAAATTATTATTTTTATCATTATTATCATAATTAGTATTAATATTACTCAGTATTAGTATTAAGTATTATAATCAATATTATTGATGTTATTATAAAAATAAAATAACTTATTATTATTATAATAATAATAATTATTATTATTATTATTAATATTATCATTATCAAGTTTTTATATATTACTATCATTATTTTTACTATCACTACTATTATTTATTATTATTATTAGTATTATTATTATTATAAACATATACAACTTTCTATTACAAATATTATTTTACCAAATAAAGTCGTAGTTATATAAAAACATATCTTAATATAATCCTATGTATATATATATATAAAGATATTAATCTTAATACAATATATAATATAAATAAACTCAGTTGATTAAATGTGACATGTGTTAATATATATATACATGATATAGGTTCGTGAATCCAAGGCCAACCTTGCATTGTTCAGTTGTTCAATGTCGTCATATGTATTTTTACTAAAAAATACATTATTGTGAGTTCATTTGATTCCCTTTTACTCTTTACATTTTTGGGACTGAGAATACATGCGCTACTTTTACAACTGTTTTATTAAATACTTTTGAAATACATTTTGAACTGCGAATACATGAAATGCTTTTATAAATGTTTGACGAGATAGACACAAGCAAAACATTCCTCGAATGAATTATGTGGACATGATAATTGCCACCATTGAATTATGTGGACGTGATAATTGCCACAATTGATATAAATATTTTTCCCTGATTATTATTGCTTGGTAACCTAAGAATTAGGGAACATCACTAATTTTGAGAATTAGTGCACGCCTAATTGACGCGAATCCTAAAGGTAGCTACCGGGTTTAACACCCCCACCCAGAATGTTCACTAGACGGAAGGGCTAGTGGGCGTGGTGTTTAGTACTTCGAAGTTTATATGATTATTATACAGACGAGATGTTCTGTTTTGGGGATATTATTATGCGCATTATATGTTAAGGTCGGTTACCAAGCCAAGCTATGAAAGTAGTGAAAAGTGAATGTTATGTATCGAGAGAATGATTTTATACACAGGTTATGTGTATGATATTTTTGTGCACAAGATATGTGTACGGTTACCATGATTTATGAAAGATGATTTCGTACACGAGAAAAGTGTACTGTATTTAAAAGATATCGCATGTACATTACAGGTGGGTATAGGATTCGGGCCCATTTGTACCATGCAAGATTTAAATCTTGTGGTCTATCAAAATGATGAATTTTATTGATTTATTATAAACCTATGAACTCACCAACCTTTTGGTTGACACTTTAAAGCATGTTTATTCTCAGGTATGAATGAAATCTTCCGCTGTGCATTTGCTCATTCTAAAGATATTACATGGAGTCATTCATGGCATATAGAGGTCAGAACCTCGCAATGGGACCATCTGATGAAGACTTCGTCCAGGTGAATTAGGACGGGTCACTACAAATATTATCGTGATATATGTATATATATATACTCTATACAGTTAGTGAAGAATCAAGGAGAAAAATCAAATTAAAATAAAAATATACAGCTCGCTACCACTCTGTTCTTCAACTTTTTAGTCATATCACGATTTTGAAATCAATTACAAAATGTGTAAATGCAATCATGTTTAAAATCTTCTTCTCAAACTATCTGCAAAAGCTCATAAGTTACACTGTACATTCTTCGAATCTGATTCAACAGTCATTTACTATCCTACGTACATTCACCGATATACAAATCCATTCACCACGGAATAACCATTTTCATCCAATTTCATATTTGGATTTTGATTTATCAGAATCCAACAAGTGGCATAATGAAGAAAACATTTGACAAAATAAAATTTGTTAGAAACAAACAAATTAATTATGAGAAATTTTGTTAAGAATCCACGCTAACTGTTCCTAGCTAATTGTTCCTAGCTAACTGATTACATTTTATTTATCGCAATTTAATTATCGCAATTTACATTCTCGCGATTTTATTTATCATCATTTAATTTATGTTATTTACTTTACGCACTTTATTTATCGTTATTTAATTTCTGTTATTTATTTTACGCACTTTAAATATCGGGACACGTATACAAGGTTTTGACATATCATATCGACGCATCTATATATATTATTTGGAATAACCATAGACACTCTATATGCAGTAATGATCGAGTTCTCTATACAGGGTTGAGGTTGATTCTATAATAATATATATAATTTGAGTTGTGATCGAGTCTGAGACATGTACACGGGTCACGATATGTATTAATTAATTCGAATATTATATATTAAACTATATATGAATTATTGGACTGTCAACTGTGGACTATCGACTGTGGACTAATAAGATTGAACAATTAAAATGAATTAAAATATTGATTATAATATATGAAACTAAACAATTCTTCAAGTTTGCCACTTGATTTCATCTTAAACCTCATTTGTATCCTGACGATTACAATCTGCGTTCAAACCTTTCATGATACATGAAAACACCTCAATCGAGAGGATGAACCAAACGCACTTCATCTACGGAAGAAAAGATCGATGCGTATAGTTAGGCACCGGAAAACATTCAGAACTTGAGTAAACGTTTAACACGTATCTGTGCTAGCTCCTTTGGCGTTGTTATTACCAAAAGTGACTTTGCAATCCCTTTTCAAAGTAGCTAATTTTGTCACAACTCCAGCAAGTCAACTTCGACTTTTCGTTCGAAACAACCTTATTATCACTTTGATATATATGTGTGCTCTTTTATTGATACCGGAGAACCTTTTATATTCCACAATATTACCATCGGCGTTTAATCATCTAAAAACAAAATTCTCTTAAAACCCCTCGGTTTGATAACCAATGATCCAGATCCGAAACTTTGAAAATGCTGATGAAGCAGCATGTTGTAGATGGTCTTAATGGCCAAAAGTTGATGATAAAGAAGGAAGTGTTAGGAACGCTTGATAGAAAATTTGGTACTAAAAATTGGATTGAGCACACCATGAAGGAAATCAAGGATAAATACAAGGACCAAACCCTATATTCATGAATCCAGGTAAATCTGGATCCGATGAAATCTTTAGAGAATATCTTGCTCCGTACCTACGTTAAAATTTTGCAGAAAATTTTCTCCATCAATCTTCGAACTTAGAAATTCCAAAATATCATCATAAATATCTTCGATATTTTTGCGGATATTTTCATAAATATTCTTGTCCGAAATTATCCACCTCTTCGTGTTTTCTGTATTCCATTATATTGGAAACTTCTGTAAAATCTAAGTATAAATTACGAATGAATTCTGGAGAAGTGTTAAGAATTTGAACATGAGTTAGTATAATATAATGACACTTGGCCAATGTGGTTGTATTAAAGTAAGTCATGCTAAATTTCTAATGTAACGTGATGATGATTCACAAGCCTTATCCTCATCATGTGCCATGTTACACGACTCTTTCATTCTACTTAAGCTCTAAGCATATCACGAAAATATTTCCTTGATATTTTTGTTCTTCGGAAATTCCAACAAATTGCTAATAAATCGTGTTATTACATTTTCCTCCTGATTAGAAGATTTTCTTAATTTCCTTTAATTCCGGAAATCCACCGTGACTACGTCAAGAGTTAAAATCTCTATCTCAATCTTTTGTGACAGCTTCACTCGTACGCTTCACATAATCGAATCGTTTTATTAATCAATGATGATAATACTATATTTAGCAACTCATATTCGTCATGAAAACATTTTTAGTGTTAACCATGACGACCTCGATCAAATTTCGGGATGAAATTTCTTTAACAGGTAGGTACTGTGACGATCCGGAAATTTCTGACCAAATTTAAACTTAATCTTTATATGTTTCTGACACGATAAACAGAGTCTGTAATGTTGAAATCTTAAAAACTTTGAACTGTGTTTAATATATTCATTTGACCTTCGACTGCTCTCGACGATTCACAAACAATTGTGTGTAAATAACTATGTAAATAAAAAATATATATACTCCCTCTGTCCCATTATAAGTGTCCACTTACTTTTTACACATAGTTTTAGGAAATCCCACTAACTTCATTCTCCACCAATCAGAAATCTTCTCTCTCCAGAATAACATCTTCTCATTGGTTGAAAGTACAATATGGACACTTGTAATGGGACATCCCAAAATGGAAATGTGAACACTTGTGGTGGGACGGAGGGAGTATATAAATAAGATATGATTGATAAATTTTAACATTTATATATTTAAAAATTAAGTTAAAAAAACAGTTAAATACATTAATTGCTATTATTAGTATTATTAGCATCATTAAAATTATTAAAATTATCACTATTATTATTTTCATTAAATTTATTATTATGAATATTATCACATTATTAGCATTATTATTTATAATATTATTATTATTAGTCTTATTATTATTAGTAAGTAGTAATGGTTATATAAGTAATATTAATATAATATGTTTCCTTATATATTTAACACATACATAATCGATATGTATAGCTATACAAACATCGATATATATACATATACATATATAAATTTCAGTTATATATATATACATAACTACATATATAAAGTTAGAGTAATATATAATATAAATACAAAAATATAATTATACTGATATACACTTACATATTCAGATAAATACGCATTTTTATTATAGAATCCAACAACCAGTTTGACAGCATTATGTGACTTTTAAATTGGCTGTTAAATTACCTCAGCCACTTCATAAATTGTACAAATCATTTCCTAATTGAAATCAACATCAAACTTTAACTGACTTGTCATCTACCCAAACTTTGTTACTCGTCTTTATCAATTCGCATTCAAACAAAGGAAACTGATCGAAACAATGGTACTAGTACAATTATTATATCTAATTAATAGATTGGATTATTGTACAAATATTGAATAAGATTAAAGTGAGTTCACTTTTCATAAACAATGAATCATATCCACTACATGTCATATTCGTATATATATAAATTCATAGTACATACAGCCTGGAAGAACCGAAACCCACTTCCTCACTTTTATTTATCTATTTTTTTATCTATCTACATTCTATATATGAACTTGTACATATTTGCATCAGGAGAGAAAACCACCATCCTCTATATCTCCCTTCTTCCTCTCTATCTCTCACTCTCACTCTCACTCTCATTGATCATAAACCACCATCTTTAATCATCTCTGGTCACCTCCACTTCTAACTGCTAAAATCATCACCACCTCACACTTTCATCTGCACCACTATCATTGTTATTGTTGTTTTATTGTTGCTGTGATTACTTCCTCTGTTAATGAACCAGGCACATCATGTGGTATGTTTCCTGTTGAATATAACAACTCAAGCACCATCAAGTTTTGGTTGCTATACCACCCTCGAACAACCCTGCATCCCCACCGGACCACCCTAACTTGCTGTTTGATCAATCACAAACCCAAACCATCCACCTACTATATTTTTCTGTTGTAGTCGAAGTAACTAAAACAATACAACAACCAATTGTTTTCAGTCTCAACCAAAAACCACAACAACAAACCCTTGTTAAAATTACTACTGCAACCAATCTAATACTACCACTAACTGATCAAACCATTATCAAACTGCAAGCAACCATCGAAAATTATTAGTAAATTCATGCTATCGTACCTGTTTCTAAACCTTTTGATTTCTGGACTCAACCATCGTCTTCACTCTACCACTACAATCATCACCATCGGTCACTCTTGATGTAAAGCAACTGTTGTAAATGTTTCTGCCTCAGCTGCGAACCCAATTCCACAAACCCATCATTATACCGTAAACCCTACTGCAACAACTCATGTTTTCCTGTTACAATCGGATGGTAATAATTAAATTTTCACTGCTAATCGTTTCTGTACAGTTAAGATCACCCAAACAAAAATCCACAAAACCAACCTAAACCCTAATAATACAATTAATTTCATAAATCAAAATCGTAACTATGTACATAATTTCAGCATAACCAATTCAATTGACCTAGTAAGATTCCTAACATACGAATGGATTAAACAGAAATTGAATTACTTACATAGATCCTCAATTGATTATCGATCGCTATAGCTTGAATCATGGATTCTGAGTTGTGCCTATTACGAATTGATGAATGATGATGAATAATAAGTGTAAAAGATGATGTTAGATGATAAGGGTGATGATAATAGCGATGAAGACGATGAAGATGAATCCGTATAAGCGTGTCTGCTGGAAACCCTCACACACCATTTAATCAGATTGATTTACACAGTATTGGACCCATATGATCGATCACTTTAATGGGTTGATGAATTGGGTTTTTTAAAAAAAAATTAAGATAGTGAATTAAAGCCCCACATGCTTTTAAATGGTATACTTTCTTTATTATTATTATTATTAATTATTATTATTATTATTATTATTATTATTATTATTATTATTATTATTATTATTAGTAAAAATATTATGATTATTATTAATGTTATTAACATTATTATTATCACAAAAATTATTATTTTACTATTAACATATAACATTTTTATTTATTAGTATTATCATTAATGTTAAAAGTATTTTCATTTTTATTAACATTATTATTATTATTATTAGAATTATCATGATTTTTATCGTAAGTAGTGTTATTTTTATATAACAAATTATTGATTTACAAAACAATGCTATATATATATATATATATATATATATATATATATATATATATATATATATATATATATATATATATATATATATAAATAAAATAAAATAACTATATGTATAAATATTAATATAAAAAAAATATATATATACTCTTTAAAATAACAAATATATTACTAAAGTAAATAAAATATATATATATATATATATATATATATATATATATATATATATATATAAACTGGTTTGATTATTATTACATGCTAATTATATGTTTTAATATATATAACTGATATAGGTTCGTGAATCTGAGGCCAAACCCTACACTTGTTCAATGATGTTATATGTATTTTTACTACGAAATACAGTATGGTGAGTTTCATTTGCTCCCTTTTTAATTGCTTTTGCAATATATATTTTTGGGCTGGGAATACATGCGCTGCTTTTATAAATGTTTACAAAATAGACACAAGTACTTAAAAATACATTATACATTGAGTTGTACCACTGGCATACTTCCCTGTAGCTTGGTAACTACTATTTACATGGGTATTGTAAACGCGAATCCTGTTGATAGATCTATCGGGCCTGACAACCCCAATCGGACTGGACGACCAGTATTCAACAGTTGCACAATACTTCGTTTCGTGACTACACTTGGTACAGTATAGTGAGATTTCATAATAAAGGGAATATGTGACGTTGATTAATAGTTAAATATGGTTACCAAGTGCTCAACCACTTAGAATGCTTTACATACACTTGCGAGTATATTATGTTTATGATTATGAAATCTTGTGGTCTATTAATATATTGAAATGATTGTTAGGATAAACCTATGAACTCACCAACCTTTTGGTTGACAATTTTAAGCATGTTTATTCTCAGGTATATAAGAAGTCTTCCGCTGTGCATTTGCTCATATTACTTGGAGTCATTCCTGCATATTTAAGATCAGTACCTCGAAATGGGACCAGATGTTGATGACTTCGTCCAGGGGGATAAGGACGGGTCTCTACAATTTACAATGTATTTCGTGTTTTAATCTGGGTCTAATACGTTCTAAAAATCAAGTTTAATTTTTTCTTCTCTTTTCTTTAAACCGACAGCAGCAGTCGCTGTTCTTGCTATTTTTTTATTTTTTTCGCGTTTGATTAATTTAAAAACCCAACTAGTTTGATAATTTAATTCTTAGCAAATCCTAAACTCGATTCCATCTTTATTGTTATGATTAAATTGGTACTGATTCGTTTGGGTTAATGGAGGAGAAAGTGAATTAGAAAAAAAACGGTTTAAGTAATTATAAGTGGGAAGTAATATCAGAAAATGGGCAACAGCCCAACCGGTTAGGAGTGTTTGGCATGAGCGAGAGGTCTCGGGTTCAAGCCCGGCGGGTAGCAACTGTTTTTTTTATAGGCCGTATGAGGTAGTCTTAATTTCCAAAAATCTTTATTTTTATTATTATTGTTATTATTATTATTATTATTATTATTATTATTATTATTATTATTATTATTATTATTATTATTATTATTATTATTATTATTATTATTAATGATTGTTGTTGTTAATTGTAATTATTACTAATGTCATAAAAATGTTTATTAGAATAATTAAAAGTATTATTATTATTATTACTAGTATAACTATCACATGATTAGGAATATTATTATTATTATCATGAATATTAGAATTTGTATCATTTTATAAATATTGGTAGTATCAATATGTTTATAATTATTAATAATATAATTACTAATATTATCATTATTGTTAGTATTATTATTACGATTTCAATGATACTAAATATATTAATAACAAAAATATATAATAAAAGTTAATAGGATAGTGATCATAGAAAATAGTTGTAATTATATGAATACATGTAAGGGGTATGATTGTAGATACAAATTTATGTTATAAGAAACTATAGTCGTTATCATAGAAATTTGACACGAAGATTACGGTTTTCATGAATTGGAATATAAAGGTTTTAATAATATTATTACAATTATGGAAATAAAAATCTTGGGTATAAAGATTAGTAAGAAAATCATTAAATTTAAAATTTTAATTAATTTATGATTCATAGGAATTACTAAAAATTTTATAACTAATATTATCATAGCACAACTTAGTATTATATTTATTAATATCATTATTTCTAATAACATTATTATTATTGTCACTTTTATCAATATTACCATAAAATATCATTTTTTTTCTTTCTTTCTTTAGTATTACCAAAATTAATAATAATTTCATAAACAAATGATATTCATATAAAAGATATATATTTAATATACAACTTAACTATATTAATATTACGATATATAAAAGGGAAATATATAAATAAATAAGAAACTTATAAATTATTAAATATAACAATTACATCACTAATAATAATATATAGATTTATTCAATTATAAGTATATGTTTTAATATATATATATATATATATATATATATATATATATATATATATATATATATATATATATATATATACAAATGATATAGGTTCGTGAATCCGAGGACAACCCTGCATTGTTCAGTTTCGTCATATGTATTTTTACTATAAAATTTAGTATTGTGAGTTTCATTTGCTCCCTTTTTAAATGCTTTTGCAATATATATTTTTGGGACTGAGAATACATGCGCTGCTTTTATAACTGTTTTACGAAATAGACACAAGTACTTAAAACTACATTGTATGGTTGGATTATTAAACCGAATATCGCCCCTTCAAGTCTGGTAGCCTAAGAATTAGGGAAATGGTCCCTAATTGACGCGAATCCTAAAGATAGATCTATGGGCCTAACAAACCCCATTCTGGAATTTAGAATGCTTTAGTACTTCGATTTAAATGGTGATTGCAATTACCTATATTAATGGCATACTTGCGAGTATGCGGGGGATATTCTATATGCATTATGTTAATGTCGGTTACCAGGTATTCATCATACGAATGGATTTTTAAACACTTGCGAGTGTATAAATATTGAATGAAGGAAATCTTGTGGTCTATTAAAATTATGGAAATGATTGTTTACGATAAACTAATGAACTCACCAACCTTTTGGTTGACACTTTAAAGCATGTTTATTCTCAAGTATGAAAGAAATCTTCCGCTGTGCATTTGCTCATATTAGAGATATTACTTGGAGTCATTCATGACATATTTCAAAAGACGTTGCATTCGAGTCGTTGAGTTCATCAAGATTATTACTAAGTCAATTTTAGTTGGATATATTATGAAATGGTACGCATGCCGTCAACTGTCGATGTAATGAAAGTTTGTCTTTTAAAAACGAATGCAATGTTTGTAAAATGTATCATATAGAGGTCAAGTACCTCGCGATGTAATCAAATGTAATGTATTCATCCAGATAGATTAGGACGGGTCCTTTTAGTTGGTATCAGAGCGGTGGTCTTAGCGAACCAGGTCTTACATTAGTGTCTCTAACTGATAGTTGTTTAGATGCATTAGTGGGTCTGGATTTCGACCGTGTCTGCATGTCAAAAGTTTTGCTTATCATTTCATGTCGAAAATCATCAACTTATCATCCTTAGGAAATTACCTGTTTATCATTCTTAGTCTAGACACGTTTTACTGCATTGACTGCATGAATAGTATATAGACAAAATTCATATCTTAGCGTATCTGCTAATTCATATCTTAGCGTATCTGTTACTGTAAACTTTGCCTGACATATTCCATGAATTCCTCCGTAATCCACGAAATCTTTTGTTCTATATATATATATAGATATTCTATGTAATTAAAATACCATCCGATGGCCGGAAAATCATTTCATATCGAAAAATCCTTTACTCAATCGTACGAAATGGAACTCACCACCAGTTCAAGTCCCTCAGATTCCGACATGGATGTTCACCTAAGCTCCGAAAGCAGCGTCACCGGAATGAATCAACCAATCAGCCATCATCAATTCATCTGATGGGTTCGTGGTCTACTTAACCAATGGAGACGCGAAGAAGGCGATCCTTTCCACCAACCGAATTCACCTCTTGATGAAGAACCTGAAGCCCTTACCGGCGAACCTGTTCGTAATACCATCTTCTCTCTCATTTCCAGAGTAGCTCGACACGATTATATTCTAACCACGGTTCTAAACCTTATTCATCCGCTCGTTCCAACAAACAATCATCCCGGAGTAATAGCAGAAGTCAACGAGCTTCGAGCCCGAGTTGAAACCTTGGAAAATATGGTGCAAAGCGTATCAGCTTCATCAACATCACCGGCACCAATAGTACCACCAACAACCCAAGTTTCAACGTTACATGCCTCAACATCTCATTTTGTACCTTGAGTATAATCATCGTTCTATGTATCGTTACACATCATTTATCCTCGTTCGACATGGCTAAATCAAATGAGTTTAATACCATATGAACTCATTAAATCCATGATTACATCTAAAGAAAATATATATGTATATATGTTTTCATAAAGATTGTAATTATAAATTCTCTTGTACAAACTGTTAATGGTGAAAATATTTTAACGGGTAGGTAATACCCGAGGAATATTTAGATTTCACATTAATAAGTTATACTGTACATTCTTAGAATCTGATTCAACAGTCATTTACTATCCTACTTACAACCACAGCTATACGAATCCGTTCACCACAGAATAACTATTTTCATTCAATTTCATACTTAGATTTTGACCTATCAGAATCCAATAAGTGGCATAATGAATAAAACATTGGACAAAATAAAATTTGTTAGAAACAGACAAATTAACTATGAGAAATTCTGTTAAGAATCCACGCTAACAAAATCCTAGCTAACTGTTCCTAGCTAACTGTTAATTCCTTATTACATTTAATTATCGTAATTTTAATTCTCGCAATTTTATTTGTCGTCATTTAATTTCTGTTATTTATTTTACGCACTTTAAATATCGGGACACGTATACAAGGTTTTGACATATCATATCGACGCATCTATATATATTATTTGGAATAACCATAGACACTCTATATGCAATAATGCTGGAGTTAGCTATACAGGGTTGAGGTTTATTCTATAATAATATATATACTTTGAGTTGTGATCAAGTCTGAGACACGTACACAGGTCACGATACGTAAACTATATATGAATTATTGAGTTAGTAACTGTGGACTGCTAACTGTGGACTACCAAGATTGGACAATTAAAATGAATTAAAATATTGATTAAAACATATGAAACTAAACAATTCTTCAAGTTGCCACTTGATCTCATCTTAAACCCCATTTGTATCTTGACGATTACAATCTGTGTTCAAACCTTTCATGATTCTTAAAAGCACCTCAATCGAGAGGATGAACCAACCGCACTTCATCTACGGAAGAAAAGATTGATGCATATAGTTATGCACCTGAAAACACTCGGAATCTGAGTAAACGTTTAACACGTATCTGTGCTAACTCTTTTGGCGTTGTTATTACCGAAAATAACATTTCATTTCTTTTTCAAATTAGCCAATTTTGTCACAGCTCCAGCAAATCAGCTTCAAGTTTTCATTCGAATAAATTTTATTATAAAGATTTCTCCTTCATCATCGTTACCAGAGAACTGTTTATATTCCACCACATTAGCAGTAAACTTACCAGCAACTTCATTACTCATTGGCTTAAATCTCTCCGAAAAACCATTAATTGTTCATTAAAACCATATTGTATACTCATCGTATCTGGTAACGAGAATTGCCATACCAATTATCGAGAATCAGCAATCAGTACTTCGAAAACTCGCAGCATGCCTACATCAACAGTTGTATGTATACCTAAAACATTTATCTCTTAGAATTATGATCTTCCATTCTGAAATTCTGAAAAGTACTCAATCTGCGAATCAATAATCTGAATTTTGAAAAGTTGAATGAAGCAACAAAAAGTGTAAACGAGCTTAATCGTCGGAAGTTTAATGATAAAGGATAGTATGTTAGCAAAGCAGAAACGTTGGAACTGGAAAACGGATTGAGCAAACTATAAAGGAGACTGTAGACAAATCACAAGGACTAAACCTGTACTTAACGAATTCAGATAATTCTGTATCTGATGAACTCTTCAGCGAATATCTTGCTCCTTATTTATTCTAAATCCTTGCGAAAGGATTTTCTTCATCAACCTTCGATCTTAGAAATTCTAAAATATCGTCATAAATATCTTCGATATTTCTGAAGATATTTTCATAACTATCCTTATCTGAAATCAGTTATCTTTTCACGACATCTGTATTACACTATAAAGGAAACTGTTTAGTTTCTATATTCTGTAAACCTTCAAGTTTAAATTATGAATAATTTTGAAGTAGTGTTGGGAACTATTGCATGAGTTAGTATAATATAATGACACTTGATCAACGTGATTATATTACAGTAATTCATGCTTAGTTTCTAATGGAACGTGATGATTCACAGATCATAACGTCATCATGTGCCATGTTACACGATTCTTACATTCTATCTAATATATAAACATATCAAGAACATAATTTCTTGATAGTTCTATCTTTTCTCTTGAAATCTGGTAATTTAACCAGTCAAGATCGTGTCATTACAATTTCCTTCTTAGAACATTAATTATGTTTATTCCGAAATTCATACCTACAAACTCTGAACTATTATTCGCTTGATTTAAAGTCGGGAAGAGAAAACAAAAGAATGAAGATCTGAAATAAAAATGGGAATATAAATCACAGTAAATTGGAGAGAGTATTAACTATGGATGTCAATGATTACAGAAGGACAGAAGCAGAGACATTGAAATATAAGGGAAAATATAAAACCCAACAACAACTCAGAAATTACAAACCGTGGATATTAATACGAATAGCAACATAAAGACACGGTATAATTAAGAATAGTATCACCCCAAGGTAATAGTAGAAGTAAACAGATTTCTTTGGTGGAAGATTGAAAAGAAGGATGACATAAGTGATAATTAGAAAAATATCAAGGATTAGAACGGGATTAAGCATTTTCACAATCTTTTGGATGTATGAAATAAGAAAAAGAAAGTATAGGAATGGTAAAAATAACGGAATGGAAGAAGTTAATTTATAGTGAAATATTTGATAGAGAAATCAAGGCAGATCTCCGCAATTAATTAGAGAGATCCTAATTTCCTTATTCGCCGAAGAATCAAATCTTTTAGATTTCGAAGATTTTTTAAATCCCTTGAATTCCGAAATTCAACAGTCACTACGTCAAAAGTTAAATCTCTATCTCAATCTTTTGTGACAGCTTCACTTGTACGCTTCACATAATCGAATCGTTTTGTCTATATTAATCAATAATGATAAAACTCTATTTATCAACTCATATGCGTCATGAAAACATTCTTATTGTTAGCCATGACGACCTCACTCAAATTTCGGGACGAAATTTCTTTAACGGGTAGGTACTGTGACGACCCGAAAATTTCCGACCAAATTTAAACTTTATCTTTATATTATTCTGACACGATAAGCAAAAGTTGTTAAATTAAATCTCAAGAATATTAAACTATGTTCACATGTTCATTTGACCTTTGACTATTCTCGACGATTCACGAACATTTGTTTGTAAATGAATATGTATATATATATATATATAAGTATAAAAGTAAGTAAATATAATAATTTGAAATAATAAAATACAATTTAATCATTAGAGTTAATTATGTAAAATAGTATACCAAATAATTAAGTTGCTATTAAAATGAACATATATATATATATATATATATATATATATATATATGATTCTATACAAAATTAATGTTGTATGTATATTATAATATATAAAATGTATAAATAATAAATGGCATATGTAATATTAATAAATTAAATAAAAATTACAAGTTTAATATATCTATATTATTATTATTACTATCATTATTATTAATTGTAATATTATTATGTATTATTAATATTATTATAATATATACTATATAGATATGAAAAATGAAACATGTAACTTGTTATTACTAGTATTATTATTAAGTATTACCATTAAAAATCATTATTTTTATTATCATAATCATTACCATTCTTATAATTATCATTATTTATTATCATTAATATTAGTATTATTGATATTATTATCATTATTACTATTTCTATTATTATTAGTATTAGTTTGATTGATAATATTACTATTATTATTTCTATTGTTATATTTATCAGTATTTTTTTACTTCTAATAATATTAATAATATTATTAAAATATTTATATTTATTAGTTATTAATACTAATTATATATATATAAAAAAAGAATGATATGCAGAATCAATTTGCATCACGATCAGACTATTTCATTTTTTTGTTTCTATCTCAATTCTATTACAAATCAAATCTAATTGATTTCATTGCGTACAAATTGGTTGAACATCTCTATCTATTTTTTTTTATTCCTTCTGATTGCTAATTCCGTCCTTCTTGTCTACCATTGTTATATGTCCACTTCAATCCACCAAACTGAACGAATATTATCGTGATATATATATACTCTATACAGTCAGTGAAGAATCAGGAAGAAAAATCAAGTAAAAATAAAAATATACAGCTCGCTACCACTCTGTTCTTCAACTTTTTAGTCATATCACGATTTTGAAATCAATTACAAAATGTGTAAATGCAGTCATGTTTAAAATCTTCTTCTCAAACTATCTGCAAAAGCTCATTGTCCAATTCTTCCTATCGAACTCCAATTTTCGAGTCAAAGTTTTTAGATAAAAAAAGTTAACTTGTGTTCTTTGATCAAATTCGAGCTTGTAGTTATGTTTCAACTTCAATTAACGATTCCAATAGTTTATAGGATGGATTTACAATGTATTTCGTGTTTTAATCTGGGTCTAATACGTTCTAAAAATCAAGTTTAATTTTTTCTTCTCTTTTCTTTAAACCGACAACAGCAGTCGCTGTTCTTGCTATTTTTTTTATTTTTTTCGCGTTTGATTAATTTAAAAACCCAACTAGTTTGATAATTTAATTCTTAGCAAATCCTAAACTCGATTCCATCTTTATTTTTATGATTAAATTGGTACTAATTCGTTTGGGTTAATGGAGGAGAAAGTGAATTAGAAAAAAAAACGGTTTAAGTAATTATAAGTGGGAAGTAATATCATAAAATGGGCAACAGACAACCAGTTAGGAGTGTTTGGTATGAGCGAGAGGTCTCGGGTTCAAGCCCGGCGGGTAGCAACTGTTTTTTTTAAAGGCCGTATGAGGTAGTTTTAATTTCCAAAAATCTTTATTTTTATTATTATTGTTATTATTATTATTAATGATTGTTGTTGTTAATTGTAATTATTACTAATGTCATAAAAATGTTTATTAGAATAATTAAAAGTATTATTATTATTATTACTAGTATAACTATCACGTGATTAGGATTATTATTATTATTATTATTATCATTAATATCAGAATTTGTATCATTTTATAAATATTGGTAGTATCAATATGTTTATAATTATTAATAATATCATTACTAATATTATCGTTATTGTTAGTATTATTATTACGATTTCAAGGATACTAAATATATTAATAACAAAAATATATAATAAAAGTTAATAGGATAGTGAACATAGAAAATAGTTGTAATTATACGAATACATGTAAGGGGTATGATTGTATATACAAATTTATGTTATAAGAAACTATAGTCGTTATCATAGAAATTTGACACGAAGATTACGGTTTTCATGAATTGGAATATAAAGATTTTAATAATATTATTACAATTATGGAAATAAAAATCTCGGGTATAAAGATTAGTAAGAAAATCATTAAATTTAAAATTTTAATTAATTTATGATTCATAGGAATTACTAAAAATTTTATAACTAATATTATCATAGCACAACTTAGTATTATATTTATTAATATCATTATTTCTAATAACATTATTATTATTGTCACTTTTATCAATACTACCATAAACTATCATTTTTTTTCTTTCTTTCTTTAGTATTACCAAAATTAATAATAATTTCATAAACAAATGATATTCATATAAACGATATATATTTAATATACAACTTAACTATATTAATATTACGATATATAAAAGGGAAATATATAAATAAATAAGAAACTTATAAATTATTAAATAAATATAACAATTACAACACTAATAATAATATATAGATTTATTCAATTATAAGTATATGTTTTAATATATATATATATATATATATATATATATACACAAATGATATAGGTTCGTGTATCCGAAGCCAACCCTGCATTGTTCAGTTTCATCATATGTATTTTTACTATAAAATTCAGTATTGTGAGTTTCATTTGCTCCCTTTTTAAATGCTTTTGCAATATATATTTTTGGGACTGAGAATACATGCGCTACTTTTATAACTGTTTTACGAAATAGACACAAGTACTTAAAACTACATTGTATGGTTGGATTATTAAATCGAATATCGCCCCTTCAAGTTTGGTAGCCTAAGAATTAGGGAAATGGCCCCTAATTGACGCGAATCCTAAAGATAGATCTATGGGCCTAACAAACCCCATTCTGGAATTTGGAATGCTTTAGTACTTCGATTTAAATGGTGATTACGATTGCCAATATTAATGGCATACTTGCGAGTATGCGGGGGATATTCTATATGCATTATGTTAATATCGGTTACCAGGTGTTCATCATACGAATGGATTTTTAAACACTTGCGAGTGTATGAATATTGAATAAAGGAAATCTTGTGATCTATTAAAATTATGGAAATGATTGTTTATGATAAATTATTGAACTCACCAACCTTTTGGTTGACACTTTAAAGCATGTTTATTCTCAGGTATGAAAGAAATCTTCCGCTGTGCATTTGCTCATATTAGAGATATTACTTGGAGTCATTCATGACATATTTCAAAAGACGTTGCATTCGAGTCGTTGAGTTCATCAAGATTATTACTAAGTCAATTTCAGTTGGATATATTATGAAATGGTATGCATGCCGTCAACTGTGAATGTAATGAAATGTTTGTAAAATATATCATATAGAGGTCAAGTACCTCGCGATGTAACCAAATGTAATGTATTCGTCCAGATTGATTAGGACTGGTCCTTTCACATGGCTTCACTGGTCCGGCAGAGAAACTGTTTGGCGAATGGATTAGTTCATTAATTTTTGTAAATAATGATGTTACCATCAAGTATTATTTTATTTTGAGAAGGTTCTGGGAGTGTAGGAATGGCGGTGGGTGTCATTTGTCTCATGTGGAAAAGCATTGATAGAACTCTAAATGAACATATATTAGGTATCAATATCCTTTCAATATGTAAAGCTTTTAGTTGCAATTGTTCTATTTTCAAGTAATATTCGTTTAAATAAATAAGTGCGAAGACAAAAGAAGAAAACGACGATTTGAAGACCCAAATGACCAAAAAGCCCAAATGTACAAGATATAATTCAAGTGGTTCAATTTATTGATGGATAACATCTAAAAATGACAAGAATACAAGCCGCGAAATACAAAGTACAAGTTATCTAAGCGTACGACGTTCGAAAATCCGGAACCGAGACATAAACCGAGCATCAACGCGCGAGGCAACAGAGCTAAAATTACAAGTCTACTATGCACATGAATATAATATATATATAATTATATAAAATTATATATATTATATTATATTATTAAATAAAACGTCGGCAAACTAGAAAACAAACTGATGGGAGCATGCCAGGCTGGCCATGCAATCGCATGGGAATAACACTAAAAATCCATGCAATCGCATGGCCCTCAGGATCAGGTCAGGTCTATAAAAGCCAGCGAATTCTGCTCGAATGATACACTCTCTTTTCATTTTTCTTCATTCTGTAAACATAAATATATATTTATAATTTTAATTTAAGTTAATTTTAATAAAAAAGTTATGGTTTAGTTGGGTTAGTGTAAGAAATGTTTTACGGGTTTTAAAGTCGAAACTCTGTCCGTGCGACGCTACACGATAAATAATCACTGTAAGCTATGTTCTTCCTTTTTAAATTAATGTCTCGTAACTAAGTTATTATTATGCTTATTTGATCCGAAGTAATCGTGATGTTGGACTAAATATTAAAGACGGGGTTATTGGATTTTGTACCATAATTTGGGTTTGGACAAAAGATCGACACTTGTGAACATTGGACTATGGACTATTAACAGATGGGGGGTATTGTCTAATCGAATGACAACTCATTGGAACCTGTCAAACCTATCTTCAAATTAGTTAATCTAATAATTATTAAATGATTAAGAATGTCCTATTTAGTAACGTTTATACGGCATCGTTTACAATCATTTAATTAATCAATTGGATTGGGTAATTGATTATTCATTATGGCCAAGTGAATAAATTAATGTATAATGAACTAATTAAAACAGGGGTGGATTAGATACAAGGATAATTGGTGTAATTGTTAACAAAGTATTAAAACCTTGGATTACACGCAGTCGATAACCTGGTGTAATTATTAACAAAGTATTAAAATCCTGTTGCAGTTTGAATCCCTAATTAGTTGGAATATTTGACTTCGAGAATAAGGTTAATTTGACGAGCATATTATAATTATGACCGATGGACTATTATGGGCAAAACCCAGATAGGTATTAAATAAGCCAGGAGAAAGAACAATTAACCCAGAGTAATGAATTAAAATCAAAACGTCAAACATCATGATTACGGAAGCTTAAATAAGCATAATACTTTTATTTCATATTTCATCGTACCTTTATTTACTGTCATTTAATTACTGCAATTTACTTTATCGCAATTTAAATTCTGTCATTTATATTATTGACATTTATCTTTACGCTTAAAATATAAAATCGACAAACCGGTCATTAAACGATAAACCCCCCTTTTATAATAATAATATTAGTATATATATATATATATATATATATATATATATATATATATATATATATATATTTCATATAAATATAGTTGTTAAAAATATAGTACGTAATCACTAGCTCCCTGTGGAGCGAACCGGACTTACTAAAAACTACACTACTCTACGATTAGGTACACTGCCTATAGTGTTGTAGCAGAGTTTAGGTATATCCCATCCGTAAATAAATAATAAAACTTGTGTAAATTGTATCGTATTTCACAATAAAAATAATAGTATTTCGTATACACCGCTGCGCACATCAAGTTTTTGGCGTCGCTGCCGGGAACCTGCGAAACGCTATATTTTTACGCTATATTTTAGTAAAACTATATTTTTTTAAAATATATATATATATATATATATATATATATATATATATATATATATATATATATATATATATATATATATATATATATATATATATATATATATATATATATATATATATATATATTATTTCTTATTTCGTAAAAATATTTTGTATAAGTATTAAAAAAAAATTAAAAAAAATTTAAAAATATAAATATTTTTAAGATTTTATTTAAAATATATAAAATTAAAAAGTATTTTTATTTTATTTTCAGTTTTTTTTATAAGCTTGTTTTTATTATTTGGTAAAAAATTAAAAATCAAATAAATATATAAATTATATTTGGGTCGAAGCCTGTTAAAAGGCCGGATGGATTCAGGAATTCTTGGGCCATGCGATTGCATGACCCAGACGACCAAACTCATGCGGTCGCATGAGCTGGTCTGACAGGCACAATAGCTCGTACAACAATTAATACGCGTAGGGTTTTATTTAATAATTATTATTAATTAACATAATTAGGGTTTTAATTGTTTAATATTTTTGTTTTTAGTTTTTAGTTTTAGTTTTATTAAGTTTATTATATTAAATACTTTTATAAAATAATAATATAAAAATAATATCTTTATAAAATTTGTATTTTTATCCTTTAGTTATAATTTGTATTTTTATCGTTTATTTCGTAATTGATAAGGCTAAAAAGGAACATATATTTCATAGCAATATCCCTCTTAAATAATAGGTTTTCATATGTAATTGTATTATATTTTCATTGTAATTGTTTAAATAAATAAGTGCGAAGACAAAAGGCGAAAACGAAGATTTGAAGACACAAACGTCCAAAAAGCTCAAATGTTCAAGATACAATTCAAAAGGTTCAATTTATTGATGAAAAACGTCTAAAAATGACAAGAGTACAAGTTACAAAACGCAAAGTACAAGATATTAAATTGTACGCAAGGACGTTCGAAAATCCGGAACCGGGACATGAGTCAACTATCAACGCCCGACGCAACGGACCAAAAATTACAAGTCAACTATGCACAAGAATATAATATAATATTTAAATAATTATATAAATTATTTATATATTATATATATTTAAAAATTATGTCGACAAGCTATGAGACAAATGATCCTGAGCTGGATTTTCAAACTCCGCGACTCGCGGAGTTTGAAGGCTAAAAACTCCACGACTCGCGGAGCTGTCAGAAATCAAAACTCCTATAAAAGGTCACGAATTCTGCGTGTAAAAAATATATAATAATAATAATACTCCCTAGTATAATATAAATAAATATATATATGTATATATAGTATAGATTAGTGTTATATTAGATTAGTTTGGGTTATGTAAAAGTTATTTTTACGGGTTTTTAAAGTCGGAGCTCTGTCCGTGTAACACTACGCGATAAATAATCAATGTAAGTTATGTTCTCCTTTTTAAATTAATGTCTCGTAGCTAAGTTATTATTATGCTTATTTGAGCCAAAGTAATCATGATGTTGGACTAAATATTAAAGACGGGGTAATTGGGTTTTGTACCATAATTGGGGTTTGGACAAAAGAACGACACTTGTGGAAATTAGACTATGGGCTATTAATGGGCTTTATATTAAATTAACGATACCTCGTTAATTTAATATAAAGGTTATGATTTGAAGTATCTATATATAACCACATACGCTTAATCGGACACGATGGGCGGGATATTTATAAGTACGAATTATTGTTCATTTGACCGGACACGGGGATGGATTAATAGTCAATGGACTCATTAAAACAGGGGTGGATTACATTCAAGGGTAATTGGTGTAATTGTTAACAAAGTATTAAAACCTTGGTTTACACACAGTCGATAACCTGGTGTATTCATTAAGCAAAGTATTAAGACCTTGTTACAGTTCGAATCCCCAGTTAGTTGAAATATTTGACTTCGGATATAAGGTTAAATTTGCCGAGCAGTTTATAATTATGACCGATGAACTATTATGGACAAAAACCAGATAGGTTTCAAATACATCCAGGACAAAGGACAATTAGCCCAGGACAATAAATTAAAATCAAAACGTCAAACATCATGATTACGGAAGTTTAAATAAGCATAATATATTTTATTTCATTTTTCCTCGTACTTTTATTTATTGTCATTTCAATTATTGTTATTTATTTTATATTGTTATTTAAATATCGTCATTTACTATACGCTTCGCTTAAAATATAAATCGACAAACCGGTCATTAAACGGTAAACCCCCTTTTATATATTATTATATATAATTATATATATTTTGTACAAATATAGTTGTTTAAAAATATAGTGTGCAATAAGCCCGCTCCCTGTGGAACGAACCGGACTTACTAAAAACTATACTATTCTACGATTAGGTACACTGCCTATAGTGTTGTAGCAAGGTTTAGGTATATCCCATTTGTAAATAAATAATTAAAACTTGTGTAATTTGTAACGTATTTCGTAGTAAAATATAGTACTATCACGTACCCCCACGCTACCACATCAAGTTTTTGGCGCCGCTGCCGGGGACTTGGCGAAACGCTATATTTTTAATATATATTTGTATAAATATATTTTTAGAAAAACAATAAAAAAAAGATAAAATAAAATATATATATAAATCTAGTTTTACGATTTTTATTTATAAAATTATAAAGTAGTTCTATTTTTATTTTAGTTTTTAAATATAAGTTTTTATTATATAAATATTTAGATTTTAAAACAGAAAAATAAAAAAAAATAAAAAAAAACACGTCAAATTAAAAACTGTACCAGAGTTGAATTTTGGAACCCCGCGACTCGCGGGGTTTGCTGCTTGAAATACCGCGACTCGCGGAGACACTCTGACACACGTGACAGAACCCTAATTTCACATTAATTACGGATTTTATTATTATTATTATTAATAAACCCTAATTAGTTTAATTATTATAATTAGTTTAAGTTTTTTTAATTAAATTGTATTTTAAATTTTAATTAGTTTTATTATATGTAAAATTAATAGTTTTAATAAATAAATAATATAAAAATAATATTTTTATAAAAATTGTACTTTTTACAACTTTTTGTATATTTTTATATTTTGTCCCTTTTTAATCGTTTTAGCGTAATATTTGTATTTTTAGCTCATATTTAGTTTTAAACTTAGTTTTTGCCATAGTTATTTTTACTTCTAGATTTTTAGGCTTTGCCGTAAAATCCCTTAAGTGCTTTTTCTTTAGACTAAGATTTAGGTGCTTTAGAATTTTGCGACGCCGTTTTTATATTTTAGTATCTTTTTAAGTTATTACCATTTGGGATATAGTTTTTCTTTTAAGCTTTAATATTTTTAGACGCAACTTTTAATTCTTAGTTTTTAATTCCTTTTTAAGTTACGACGCGCTATTTTCTTTTTTTTATTTTTTGACGTTTTTCGACGCGCATTCTTTTTCTTTCTTATTTCTCGACGCTTTAGTTTTTAGGACTTAGAAATTTTCTCTATTTCTTATCTAATATCTCAAACAGAAAAAAAAAATTATTTAAGTGGTTAAATTAATGGACGTTGACAATTTTCTGCTTCGTAGTAATAGTTGGATTTGTTAGTGGCTGAGTTGTGAGCTTCCGATTTAAAGGGTTCTGGCTCCCTGCTGCATCTTTTGGCTATTCGAAACGTGGGCAAAAGCAGAAAAGTCTATTAATTGGACAACTTATATAAGTTTTTCTATTTTTATAACTAATAGGATAATTAGTAAATGCACCACATTGTAGCTAAAATTTGGCCATCGCAATAAAATTGAAAATTTTGAAAACAAGGCTATGGAAACTCTTTTTGATATCCAAAATCAATTAAATCAATACTCTCAAACGAGTGTTGATGACAATTCGTTCGGTCAATCTTGGATCACGAATGACGAAACAATAACTGGTTGTGAAATCTGTGGAGATTATCACTCAACATGGGAATGTTATTATTACGTTCCTATGAAAAATTACGCACCCACGGAACCTGAATGGAATGATTATGAAGAATACAATTCAAATTGGGATTATTCCCAAGAATATATCCAAACTCAACAACCAGTAGACGAAGTAAATTACGTGTCTGAAAATTTATTAGACAATATGAAAATCAAACTCGAAGAACTCAATGCTCAAAATGAACAAATGAGAGAGTTTGTAAACCGGCAAGCTAAAACTCTATCAGACTACACACCTGTTGATCTGAGGAGTCGTGTGCAAGAAAATCTCATATCATCGAATTTTGATGAATTCGAGAGCTCCGAAATCACCAACTATCCCGATGAAACTTTTTATTCAGTCTTACCAATTTCACAACATATCGACACATTAGCCTCTACCGACGAAATCATCGATCCATCAATGGATAAAGAAGAAGTAAGGGTAACAAATTGGTACTCTTGGGAATACGATAACGTTGAAAATTTTACCCCCAAGGCCAAACCGAACTTCACCATTCCACAACCTTCCAACCCAATATTCTCAATAGACGAGTCATCCACCGGAAATGAACTACGAGCTGTAATAGATAATGACACCTCGAATTTCACCCAATTGGGTAATAGAGGTGAAAACTTTGACGTCGAGAATAAAAGGAAGGAAACGTTAGAAATTGTCCACCCTATAATATGTATGTCGGTGTATATCGATCCATTTGACCAAGAACCAGAAAAGAGACATATCCATTTACTAAAAGCTACACTTAAAAAAGAATTAAGTAGTGACAATCGGGCGAGTCTAAACTTTAAACCCATTGATATATTATACACCACCCGAGATGTAAATAACTGGCTCACTACTCTAATTCGTGGAACTTATTCTACCGACTTCACATGTCGTCATCTAAGTGTGGGGAAGTTTAACCCCACTTAATGTTAAATTAGGGGTTCGGTTTAGTGCTTAACTCGTTAACAAAAATGCATGATAAGTTAGGATAAAAGACGTTTTTTCAAATATTAGTAAACAGTTCAGAAAAGCAACCGTTTTTGAAGAAAAACATGTGTGATAAAACAAGAAGGAATGAACGATGAGGTGCACCATCTATCATCCTGCAATTTTATGGTATCTTTAACTACTTTCTACACTAATCACCCTCATGAATTTATAATTAGAGTCTGATTTCATGCAAATGAGGGCATTGCATGATCTTAAGTGTGGGGAAAGGTTATAAATTCTCTCGGATCTATTCTTGGCTTATTTTATAAATTTTGTGAAAATTTAAAAAAAAAAAAAAAAATTTCAACTAAATGAATTCAAAATCATGTTTATACATATTTATGAACGGTGAAAACTAGGTGTTAATACCGAAATTATCGTTACCTCGGAAAGGACATAAATTGAGAAACACCCTAAAACGATTGAATTCATTTAAAATGGAATAAAGGAGAATAAAAAGGCAAAGAAAGAAACTAAGTGTGGGGAGAATGTACCAAGTTATTCAATTAAAAACTATATATCACATGTTTCTGTAAAGTTATTGCAGGTGCTTTTGTTTTGGACTAAATTAACTGTTTTACCCGATTTACTGTAATATATTTGAAAGAAAAGATGGATCTACACGATGAATCAATTCCATCATTAAAAGGAAGTAAAGTCTTCAGAAAAAGACATGCGCTTATTGATTTAGGTCATGAAGTTGTCGTCCAGACCAGCTGTAGGTTGACGAAAAATCTAGAAAAGTCATCTCTAAAATCAGCAGGAAATCCACGGACCTCAGCATCAAACAGGGTCGCCAAGTGGTCAGATTTATCCAAACCATGAGAAGGATTTATCTCGTACAATGGGGGGGGCACCGTGCAAATTAGCTTGATAAGACTAATGAATCAGATCCCCAGAAAGGATAATCTCCTTAAAGATCAAAAATCAGCTTTTAAGCCTGATATTACTCAATCCTTGAGATTGACCTTAAAGATTGAGAATTACAAACTCATGGAATTTAATGATATCTAAACTCGAGCTTGAACGAGAAAATATTTTGATCAAAAATAAAACCGATTTGTTTTCTGAAAACCCATTTTCAATGCGTTCATTACCTTTGAACGTAAAATCCTAGGAATTCACCTGGAAGTATTATTATTATTACATTGTAAGTTATGTTCAACCTAAACCCGAGGCAACTGTGGATGACACACCCACCTTTAACCATGGTTCTATCGTTACTATCATTGTTTATACCACCATATCAAAATCACTGATGTACAAAGTGTGATGAATAAAAAAGTGATTCCTGTATGTTTTTATTTCAAATTCTGTATTGCTTGAGGACAAGCAACGCTCAAGTGTGGGGATGTTTGATAAGGCTAAAAAGGAACATATATTTCATAGCAATATCCCTCCTAAATAATAGGTTTTCATATGTAATTGTATTATATTTTCATTGTAATTGTTTAAATAAATAAGTGCGAAGACAAAAGGCGAAAACGAAGATTTGAAGACACAAACGTCCAAAAAGCTCAAATGTTCAAGATACAATTCAAAAGGTTCAATTTATTGATGAAAAACGTCTAAAAATGACAAGAGTACAAGTTACAAAACGCAAAGTACAAGATATTAAATTGTACGCAAGGACGTTCGAAAATCTGGAACCGGGACATGAGTCAACTATCAACGCCCGACGCAACGGACCAAAAATTACAAGTCAACTATGCACAAGAATATAATATAATATTTAAATAATTATATAAATTATTTATATATTATATATATTTAAAAATTATGTCGACAAGCTATGAGACAAATGATCCTGAGCTGGATTTTCAAACTCCGCGACTCGCGGAGTTTGAAGGCTAAAAACTCCACGACTCGCGGAGCTGTCAGAAATCAAAACTCCTATAAAAGGTCACGAATTCTGCGTGTAAAAAATATATAATAATAATAATACTCCCTAGTATAATATAAATAAATATATATATGTATATATAGTATAGATTAGTGTTATATTAGATTAGTTTGGGTTATGTAAAAGTTATTTTTACAGGTTTTTAAAGTCGGAGCTCTGTCCGTGTAACACTACGCGATAAATAATCAATGTAAGCTATGTTCTCCTTTTTAAATTAATGTCTCGTAGTTAAGTTATTATTATGCTTATTTGAGCCAAAGTAATCATGATGTTGGACTAAATATTAAAGACGGGGTAATTGGGTTTTGTACCATAATTGGGGTTTGGACAAAAGAACGACACTTGTGGAAATTAGACTATGGGCTATTAATGGGCTTTATATTAAATTAACGATACCTCGTTAATTTAAAATAAAGGTTATGATTTGAAGTATCTATATATAACCACATACGCTTAATCGGACACGATGGGCGGGATATTTATAAGTACGAATTATTGTTCATTTGACCGGACACGGGGATGGATTAATAGTCAATGGACTCATTAAAACAGGGGTGGATTACATTCAAGGGTAATTGGTGTAATTGTTAACAAAGTATTAAAACCTTGGTTTACACACAGTCGATAACCTGGTGTATTCATTAAGCAAAGTATTAAGACCTTGTTACAGTTCGAATCCCCAGTTAGTTGAAATATTTGACTTCGGATATAAGGTTAAATTTGCCGAGCAGTTTATAATTATGACCGATGAACTATTATGGACAAAAACCAGATAGGTTTCAAATACATCCAGGACAAAGGACAATTAGCCCAGGACAATAAATTAAAATCAAAACGTCAAACATCATGATTACGGAAGTTTAAATAAGCATAATATATTTTATTTCATTTTTCCTCGTACTTTTATTTATTGTCATTTCAATTATTGTTATTTATTTTATATTGTTATTTAAATATCGTCATTTACTATACGCTTCGCTTAAAATATAAATCGACAAACCGGTCATTAAACGGTAAACCCCCTTTTATATATTATTATATATAATTATATATATTTTGTACAAATATAGTTGTTTAAAAATATAGTGTGCAATAAGCCCGCTCCCTGTGGAACGAACCGGACTTACTAAAAACTATACTATTCTACGATTAGGTACACTGCCTATAGTGTTGTAGCAAGGTTTAGGTATATCCCATTTGTAAATAAATAATTAAAACTTGTGTAATTTGTAACGTATTTCGTAGTAAAATATAGTACTATCACGTACCCCCACGCTACCACATCAGTAATATTTATCGTTCGTTATATAGTTTTAAGTTTAGTATTTTGCCGTAGTAATTTTTATATTTCTAGTTTTTAGGCTTTGCCATAAAATCCCTTAAGTGCTTTTTCTTTAAAATTAAGATTATATATTTTAGTGCCTTTTAAGTTTATTTTCGTTTTTGAAATAGAATTCCTTTTAAGCCTTAATACCTATAGGCGCAACTTTTTAGAATTAGTTTTTAGACTTTTAAGTTTCGACGTTTTTCTTTCTTATTTTTATTTTTCGATGTTTTTCGACGCGCTTCTTTTTCTTTTTCATTTCTACGCTATAGTTTTTAGGACATAGAATTTTTAAAATCTTTAAATTTTGACGAAAAATTATTTTAAGCGGTTAAATTGATAGACATCCAAAATTTTTTGGTTCGTAGTAATAGTTGGATTTTTTAGTGGCGAGTTGTGGATTTCCGATTTAAAGGGTCCTGGCTACCTGCTGCATCTATTGGCTGTTTGAAACATGGGCAAAATCAGAAAAGTCTATTGTTTTGATAACTTATATAATTTTATCTTTATAACTAATAGGATATTCAGTGAATGCACCGAGTAAAACGTTCACCACCTTTCATACGTTCACCACCTGTAACCCGATCAAGACATCTAGCCAATATTGTCGCCGTTGTTTTTTCTTTAGAATCATCATCTAGTCGACTGAGTACTCCAATTCAATTTTCCAATAATCCATTTTTTGATCCCGACTTCACAATTGAGAACCCGGAAGATATTCAAGGACAATTCCAAGATCTAGAACCACTAATCATTCCTCCCGAACTACAAACCATTAAATCAGAATCCTCTAGTGATTCGTATTCAACAAATTCAATTATGGAAGTAACGGAACCTCTAAATATGGAAGACCGAATGAGAGCCACACGCACGGGCCAAGGTCACGCCATTATTAAGCCAGATGTTAATGCGTCAGATTATGAAATCAAAGGACAAATCCTACACATGGTAACTAATCAATGCCAATATAGTGGTACGCCAAAAGAAGATCCAAACGAACATCTTCGAACCTTTAATAGATCTGTACTCTATTCAAAATGGGAGAAGTTGAGGATGAACAGATCTATCTCATGTTGTTTCCCTGGACTTTAAAGGGAGAAGCCAAAGATTGGTTAGAATCGTTACCTGAAGGAGCGATTGATACATGAGATGTTTTAGTTGAAAATTTTCTTAAAAGATTCTTTCCGGCATCTAAAGCCGTGATACTTCAAGGAGAAATTGTTACGTTCACGCAAAAGCTAAATGAAACATTATATGAGGCGTGGACAAGATTCGGAAAGTTATTGAGAGGATGTCCTCAGCACGGTTTAGACACTTATCAAATAGTACAAATATTCTACCAAGGTGTCGATGTTGCTACACGAAAAGACATCGACACAGCAGCTGGTGGTTCTATTATGAAGAAAACCGCAACCGAAGCTCACAATATAATTGATAACACAGCCTCCCACTCACATGAGTGGCACCAGGAAAAAGATATTTTTCGTTCATCGAAAACGGCTAGAGCCGATTCTAGCCATGACTTTGATTCCGTTTATGCAAAAATAGATGCTTTTGAGAGACGAATGGAAAAGATGACTAAAGATATTCACACAATATGAATCAGTTGTGATCAATGTGGTGGACCACACTTAACGAAAGATTGTCACATTGAACAAACGATGGAATAAAGAGAGAATGTTTCATACATGACCCAAAGGCCGGGAAATAATTATCAAAATAATTATCAACCGCCAAGGCCAAACTTCAATCGAAATCAAAACATTCTTTACAATCCAAATGGACCCAATAATAACTTGTACAACCAACAAGTTCCGAATAACCAACCAACTCAAAACAACACTTTCAATCAACAAAGACCTGGCTTGTATAAACCACCACAACAAACCGAAGAGAAAAAGCCAAATATGGAAGAAATGATGGCAAAGCTAATGGAATCTCAAACACAATTTATTACATCTCAAACCCAAACAAATGAGAGGTTTGATCAGTCATTTAGAACTCAACAAGCTTCCATTTTGAATTTAGAAAAACACGTAGGTACTCTTGCTAGCATGATGAGTGAGAGGGAACAAGGAAAGCTACCGAGTGATACTGAAGTAAATCTTCGGAATGAGAATGTTAATATGGTGTCAACAAATTCTGAAAAACCAGCACCAGAAGATGGGAAGGTTTTAGATGTGAGTAACAATGAAGAAGTTACAACAACACCACCACCCGAGTATGTAAAACCAGTGGTGGCACTATACAGGCCACCCATCCCTTTTCCAAGAAAAGGAGTTGAGTATGAGCAAATGATAGGTAATAAAGTTTGTGATACCTTTGGAAAGAAGAAGAAGAATAAGAAAGTGCAAGAAACTAAAACCGTAAAAATAAACCCGGTGAAGACAGTTCCACCAAAACTTCCACCAAGGTTGGGTGATCCGGGTGAATTTATTGTTCCTTATCTACTTAGTGATTGTGTCATGTATGATGCACTAGCAGATTTAGGTGCAAGTGTGAGTGTTATGCCTCTTTCATTATATTAGAGATTAGGAGTAGGTGAGTTAAGTCCAACGAAAATGAGTGTTCGACTCCTTGATCAAACCATTAAGCACCTAGTTGGAATTGCTGACAACCTACCCGTTCAAGTGGGTAATTTAACCTTTCTAGTCGAATTTATTGTCATTGACATCGAAGAGGACTCAAACATTCCTCTAATTTTAGGTCGACCATTCTTAGCGTCCACCGAGGCTTTATTTGATGTAAGAGAGGGTAGAATGACAGTTAGTGATGGTGACAAATCGGTCACCTTTATGATTCGAAAGTCTAAATCTCCACCAACCAAAACCGTTGAACCAATAAAGATGATTGGTAAGAACCATGTTGTTTTACCAACTTCAGCGGTAGTGCTTAACAATAATAAAACGCCTAAGTAATGATGACTTGATAACAAAGAACTCCGTTGTTGATACGAAATTAAATGACCCCGATATTAACAGTTCAATGAAGAAACTTTATAAACGGGTTTACGGTGCTAGAACTAAGGGGAACTTTAAGTTATGTAATCGGTTAGTATCCAATCTATTGCCTAAAGAAAAGGCGAAACTAGTTGAATTTGTGGATATTACACAAGAATCCGACCAATGGCTTAAAGCAAAAGTCACAGATATGCAAGTTGATTATGGTCCAAGAGAAATTGACGATGAAGTTAATCACAAATTCGACACCGCAGCTACCTAAGTGTGGGGAGATTCAAATGTTCTAAAAAGAAAATGCTGTTTAGAGTTAGTTGTTCTGTTCTCGTGTAGTTTCGAGAATGGAATCCGATTGGTCTTTTCCACTAGCAGACACTAAAGAACTAGTTTTCTCCCCCCATTCTGAATTTTTTTTGTTTTGTAGGTTTTATATGAAATTAATATGCTTTTTAAATTTAAGTTTTGTGTAAATTTTAAAATAACAAAATTTACTTTATTTCATTAAGTTTAAAAAATGATTTCTAAAATTCTTCGTAAGTTAAAGACTAGGTCATGAAACCGAAATTGCTTAACCCAAAGACGGGGCGAAAAATTTTGTTATCATTATTTTTAAAATTATTGATCTAAAGTATGCCAAAAAATTAAAAAACTCGAAAATCTTTGTTTTTAAAACAATCGCTTTAAAATGACAATTTTTAAATTTTGTCGAGGGATGGACTAGGTAAACGTACCGAAACTACCTCTACCTAAAGTAAAAGGAAACAAAATTTTAAAAAAATTATTCATTTAAATTGTTTTAATAAATAAAGGTTTTATATATATATATATATATATATATATATATATATATATATATATATATGTATATATGTATGTATGTATATATATGTATATATGTTTGTAGTCTATCTTATGTACAAAACAGGTGTAAGACCCTAATATTTAGTATACTTAGAGTATAAATGATGTGCGTATAATGGGTGAAGCGTGTTATAAATCAAAAGGCTCAGATTCTGCCCAGACCAGTGTGCGCGCCGCGCACCCTTGGGTGAGCGCGCCGCGCACTAGCCCAGCGACAGAATCCTGTCTTTTTCTATTTTGAGTTTAATGAAGGGCATTTTGATCTTTTCACATGAGTCCGGATCTCAGGCCATATCAGCTGGTTTGGATTCACTTTTGGATCATATTTCACATCCACAAACACTCTCAAATATCTAGAGAGAGGGAGTTCTAGAGAGGGAATTGGGGTTTTGGTGAAGAAGAAGCTTGGTTTGATCAAAAGCTCAAGTGTTAAAGTTGTTCACCTCGTTCCTAGCTACGTTTTGGTTGCTGTGGTAAGTTCTAACTTCGAATTTCATTGTTTGATTTGATATTCAAAGTTAGGGTTTGAACTTAAATTGTTAAGAAACCCATTTAAAACTCTTGAAGTGAGTTTGTTGATGCTAGTAATCGGGTTTATTGTTATTGTTGGTGGATTTTGGGTTGGTGAACAAATTGGTCTTGTTTATGACTTGTAATTGGGTTTAATCACTAGGTTTAGTGATTATGGAAGTATTGGAACCCTTTTTGGTGTGTTTGAAAGACTAATTTTGGAATTGAGTCAAAATTAGGGTTTTTGGGTGATTTTGAGATTGATAAGTGTTAAACACTTAAGTTTGGGTTCATTTGGCTTATTAGGACCATTTTCACTTGTGATTAGTGATTAGTGGTTAGTTTGGACGCGTTTGGTGTTTGTAAGTGCAATTGGTCGAATTTGCACTAAGTGTCGAATTGAGTTGGTTTGTAAATCCACTCTAAGTGTGTTATTGTATTTGTGATAATGGATTAGGTACTTTCCATTGACGTGTTGCGGAATTACTCGGTTGCATTCATCAAGGCGACAAGGTGAGTGTTAATATCCTATGTGCATATGTATGTGTAGGATGGGTGCGGGTCGGGTGAAGTAGTTCTCGGTTATAGAGCTCACTTCACATATAGGTGGATTTGATGGACTTGCGTTTAGATCCAATTGGCACGGTTGTGCATTTTGGTTGACCACCTTTGGCGAGGTACACGTTTTGTGTGTACACTATCACACGTGGTTGTGATGTGGATGATATAACCCCAATGGCGAAGGGTTTTGATGTTGAAAGTGAATCGCGTGTGGTTTCGGGTTCACGATGACATGTGTAGTTCGGTCATCTTATTGAGGTAGTGATCTCGTGTAGTTCGGATTACTAAGGCTCGTATAGTTCGGCCAACCTCGATGTTGTCTTGTTAAAGATAGTAATCTCGTGTGGTTTCGGATTACTAAGGCTCGTGTAGTTCGGCCAATCTTCATTGTGGTGTTTGGTATTCGGTAATGGGTTAAGGGGTTAACCTTACTCGTTTATATATTGTTATATATATATTGTTGTATTGTCGTGATGTAGCTAACCCTCCGGGTGTAGCTTCTTGGCGTTGTTCGCATCGTCGTTGGTGAACTTATGTTTGTTGATGCATATTTAGCTTGTTGCTTAGTGATCGTACGGTATGATATTCTGTGGCGTGTCCATTTTATGCATATATATGTATGTAGTATATTTTCACTCACTAAGCATTAGCTTACCCTCTCGTTGTTTACATTTTTATAGATTGAATGGACGTGGTGGCTCGGGTAAGCGTGAGACTAGTGAACTCGCGTAGTTGCTTTAGAAGGCTTGCTTTTAGATTGTTTAGGATTGGGTAGCGTATCCCCAATCGCCATGCTCAGCTTTATTTTGTATTAAAAGTCGTGTGGTCGAAACTAGTATTATATACTTAAAGGGTAATTTGGGCATATGTGGGCCCGGTGTCGTAAAACCCTTTTTATTAATGGAACGTGTTAATTTTAACTATTGTATTATGTTGTGAAAAGCATTTGGTCTAAATGTGTCGGGAAGTCGAAGATCTTTTCGCGTGAGTTGGAAAATCCGGACAGCGGGCTGCCAGGCCCTGTGCGAGCCGCGCACAGGTGTGTGTGCGCGCCGCGCACCCCATCTGGTCAGCCCAGTCAGTTTTATTTTTTTTTTATTCCGCGTTTTTGGTTTGTTAACGGGTTGAGATGTTACAACAGGGTAAAACAGCGCACTTTCAAAGACTGACATTAAATTCAGCAAAAGCTACTAATTTTGACGATAAGACGCAAAACATATGTGAAATTACAACAAAAGGAATGAACGATGAGGCGCGCCATCTATCATTCGACGAGCTTAGTAATTACAAATTGGGTATTTTTAATCACTTTTCTACACTAATTACCCTCATGAATTTATAATTATAGTCTGATTTCTTGCAAATGAGGGCATTGCAAGATCTTAAGTGTGGAAAGGGATTAAATTCTTTCGGGTTTTAAACATTTGACTTATACACTTGGTTTAATAGTCACCGTTAAATTTTACTAGTAAAGCAGTAGTTGTGTTAGAATCTAGTGCTCTCTGATAATAAAGAACAGCCCTAGTCTTATATACTGGCTACCCACTTCTAGTAAAAAAATTTAAAATTTTTTCAAATAAATGAATTCAAAATCATGTTTATACATATTTATGAACGATAAAACTAGGTATTAACACCGAAATTATTGTTACCTCGGAAAGGACATAAATTGAGAAACACCCAAAAACGTTTGAATTCATTTAAAATGAAATAGAAGAGAATAAAAAGGCAAAGAAAGAAATATAAAAGCCAAGTGTGGGAAAAATTTACCATGTTATTTAAATCACATATTGTTATACAAATAATTGAAAGTACTTTTGTTTTGGACGATTTTAATCAGTTTTACCCGATTTCTTATAATATATTTGAAAGAAATGTTCCACTTGATTTAAAAGGAAGTAAAGTCTTTCGGAAAAAGAAATAAAGGAAGTAAAGTCTTCCGTAAAAGACACGCGCTTTTTGATTTAGGTCAAGAAGTTGTCGTCCAGACCAGCTGTAGGTTGACGAAAAATCTAGAAAAGTCATCTCTAAAATCAGCAGAAAATCCACGGACCTCAGCATCAAACAGTGTCGCCATGTGGTCAGACTTATCCTAACCATGAGAGGATCTGTCTCGTAAAATGGGGAGGGCACCGTGCAAATTAGGTTGATAAGACTAATGAATCAGACTCCCAGAAAGGATAATCTCATTAAAGATTAAAAATCAGCTTTTAAGCCTGATATTACTCAATCCTTGAGATTGACTTTAAAGATTGAGAATTCAAACTCATGGAATTCAATGATATATAAACTCGAGCTTGAACGAGAAAATATTTTGATCAAAATTAAAACCGATTTGTTTTCCGAAAACCTATTTTCAATACGTTCATTACCATTAAACGTAAAATCCTAGGAATTCACCTGGAATTCATTAGGTCACCTGAACTAAATCGGGTGTCAACAGTAAGAACGGTGGTTGCATAGCATGGTCGAAGACAGGACCTTGTGCCAGACCAAAAAATTATAGGGTGATCTTTACTATTGCTCCTACAAATGATAGTAACTGCATCCGACACGTTTTTGACCATAATTATCTGCATGTCATGGGACATTGCCTTAACAGTTGCTTGTTCATCGCTTTCCTTTACAACCGGACAGTAGTTTACTGAAAGGTAATATACGGAGCAAGTATACTAGACGTGTGCTTTCCTAATACAAGGTTAGCAAGTGGGTGACACAAAACGGCAAGTTTTGAGCTAAAATTTTAAAATATGAAACCCACAAAAATATTTTGCAACACCGGTGAAGGGTTATTCCGGAAAACTTATCTAGGGTGAAATCTAGAATGAATTTTCAAAAGATCAAATGTTTTCATAAAGATTCAATTTCCTTAAAGGATCTAAATTTTCATAGTCATGTGGGACTGTAAACCACATTGTTACTATCATTGTTTATACCACCGTATCAAAATCACTGATGTATAAAGTGTGAGAATAAAAAAGTGATTCGAGTGAAGTGTGATTTAATTTCAAGTTGTATATTGCTTGAGGACAAGCAACGTTCAAGTGTGGGGATATTTGATAGTGCTCTAAATGAACATATATTTAGTATCAATATCCTTCCAATATGTAAAGCTTTTAGTTGCAATTGTTCTATTTTCAAGTAATATTCGTTTAAATAAATAAGTGCGAAGACAAAAGAAGAAAACGACGATTTGAAGACGCAAATGACCAAAAAGGCCCAAATGTACAAGATATAATTCAAGCGGTTCAATTTATTGATGGATAACGTCTAAAAATGACAAGAGTACAAGCTGCGAAATACAAAGTACAAGATATCTAAGCGTACGAAAGGACGTTTGAAAATCCGGAACTGAGACATAAACCGAGCATCAACGCGCGAGGCAACGGAGCTAAAATTACAAGTCTACTATGCACATGAATATAATATAATATATATATAATTATATAAAATTATATATATTATATTATATTATTAAATAAAACGTCGGAAAACTAGAAAACAAACTGATGGGAGCATGCCAGGCTGGCCATGCGATCGTATGGGAATAACACTGAGAATCCATGCGATCGCATGGCCCTCAGGATCAGGTCAGGTCTATAAAAGCCAGCGAATTCTGCTCGAATGATACACTCTCTTTTCATTTTTCTTCCTTCTGTAAACATAAATATATATTTATAATTTTAATTTAAGTTAATTTTAATAATAAAGTTATGGTTTAGTTGGGTTAGTGTAAGAAATGTTGTACGGGCTTTAGAGTCGAAACTCTGTCCGTGTGACGCTACGCGATAAATAATCACTGTAAGCTATGTTCTTCCGTTTTAAATAAATGTCTCGTAACTAAGTTATTATTATGCTTATTTGAGGCGAAGTAATCGTGATGTTGGACTAAATATTAAAGACGGGGTTATTGGATTTTGTACCATAATTTGGGTTTGGACAAAAGATAGACACTTGTGAACATTGGACTATGGACTATTAACAGATGGGGGGTATTATCTAATCAAATGACAACTCATTGGAACCTGTCGAACCTATCTTCAAATTAGTTAATCTAATAATTATTAAAATGATTACGAATGTCCTATTTAGTGACATTTATACGACATCGTTTACAATCATTTAATTAATCAATTGGATTGGGTAATTGATTATTCATTATGGCCAAGTGAATAAATTAATGTATCATGGACTAATTAAAATAGGGGTGGATTACATACAAGGATAATTGGTGTAATTATTAACAAAGTATTAAAACCTTGGATTACACGCAATCGATAACCTGGTGTAATTATAAACAAAGTACTAGTATTAAAACTTTGTTGCAGTTCGAATCCCTAATTAGTTGGAATATTTGACTTCGGGAATAAGATTAATTTGACGAGCATATTATACTTATGACCGATGGACTATTATGGGCAAAACCCAGATAGGTATCAAATAAGCCAGGACAAAGAACAATTAACCCAGAGTAATGAATTAAAATCAAAACGTCAAACATCATGATTACGGAAGCTTAAATAAGCATAATACTTTTATTTCATATTTCATCGTACCTTTATCTACTGTCATTTAATTACTGCAATTTACTTTATCACAATTTAAATTCTGTTATTTATATTATTGTCATTTATCTTTACGCTTAAAATATAAAATCGACAAACTGGTCATTAAATGGTAAACCCCCCTTTTTATAATAATAATATTAGTATATATATTTATATAAATTTCATATAAATGTTGTTGTTAAAAATATAGTACGTAATCACTAGCTCCCTGTGGAACGAACCGAACTTACTAAAAACTACATTACTCTACGATTAGGTACACTGCCTATAGTGTTGTAGCAGAGTTTAGGTATATCTGATCCGTAAATAAATAATAAAACTTGTGTAAATTATATCGTATTTCGCAATAAAAATAATAGTATTTCGTATACACCGCTGCGCACATCAAGTTTTTGGCGCCGCTGCCGGGGAACCGGCGAAACGCTATATTTTTACGCTATATTTTAGTAAAACTATATTTTAAATATATATATATATATATATATATATATATATATATATATATATATATATATATATATATATATATATATATATATATATATTATTTCTTATTTCGTAAAAATATTTTGTATAAGTGTTAAAAAAATTAAAAAAATATATAAAAATATAAATATTTTTAAGATTTTATTTAAAATATATAAAATTAAAAAGTATTTCTATTTTATTTTCAGTTTTTTTTATAAGTTTGTTTTTATTATTTGGTAAAAAATTAAAAATCAAATAAATATATAAATTATATTTGGGCCGAAGCCTGTTAAAGGCCAGATGGATTCAGGAATTCTTGGGCCATGCGATCGCATGACCCAGAGGACCAAAAACTCATGCGGTCGCATGAGCTGGTCTGACAGGCACAATACCTCGTACAACAATTAATACGCGTAGGGTTTTATTTAATAATTATTATTAATTGGAGACAAATATGAACATTTATTAAAGAAACTTTGTGATAAATGTTTTTATTTTGTTGGAAAAACGCTCGAAGAATTAATATATAACAATTATCGTATTTTTCGAGCGTATGTTGAGGTTTTAGATATTAGGGTTTATAGGGTTTAGATATTAGAGTTTAGAAATATGGGGTTTAGATTTAGGGTTTAGATTTACATAAATATTCTAAGTGGTTGAGCACTTGGTAACCATACTTAACATTTAATCAACGTCGCATATTCCCTTTATTATGAAATCTCACTACACTGTACCAAGTGTAGTCACCGAAACGAAGCACTGTGCAACCGTTAAATACTGGTCGTCCAGCCCGGTTGGGGTTGTCAAGCCCGATAGATCTATCAACAGGATTCGCGTTTACAATACCGCATGTAAATGGTAGTTACCAAGCTATACGGAAGTATGCCAGTGGTACAACTCAACGTAGAATATATTTTAAGTACTTATGTCTATTTCGTAAAGCATTCATAAAAGCAGCGCATGTATTTTTAGCCCAAAAATATATATTGCAAAAGCAATTAAAAAGGGAGCAAATGAAACTCACCATACTGTATTTTGTAGTAAAAATACATATGACGTCATTGAACAAATATAGGGTTGGCCTCAGATTCACGAACCTATATCATTCATATATATATTAAAACATATATTCGTAATTGAACAAGTTTTATATTATTATATATATATTTATTAACACACATAATATTAATCAACTAATTTTTATATATAGGATATAATTTAATTAACGTTATAATAATAATATATTAGTTAAGATATAAAAACATAGTAACTTGTAACTTTAGTTATACTTATGTTATATGTAATGATTATAAATCATATTTGTTGTAAAGATAATAATACTATTAGTAATTTTAGTAATACTCAATAATGATAATAATAATATTGTTAAAAATAATAATAATAAAAATAATGATCACTCTAATAATAAAAATGATAGTTTTAATGATAAAAATGATAATTTTAATAATACTAATAATAATACTAATAATACTTATATAGTAATAATAATAATAATAATAATAATAATAATAATAATAATAATAATAATAATAATAATAATAATAATAATAATAATAATAATAATAAATAAATAAAATGACTACCTTAAATGGAAAAAGGCTTTTCAAATAAAATAAACTACTCCGGCCCGGGCTCAAACCCACGACCTCCCGCTAACCCGTTAACGCCTTTAACCATTTCTTCTATCTTATTCATCTCTGATTTATATAAAAGCCTAAATCTATTTAACTCGTATATTCGTCTGTTTTCCTTTTTCTCCTTCTTCACCAAACAATCCGATCCCACTAAACCAAAACCAACCAATCAATTACAGTTTCCTTATCATTTTGCTATAACCATCGTCATAATAGTTCTAACCGTAACCATCATAAACATGATCACGTATCATATTTTCATCATCATTAACTTGTTTATTATCATCATGATCCATCATTGATCTACCATCACTCCCAATACCAAGATCCAAAAAAAATATAACACGTATGATCTCAAGGATTTTTGTCAAGCATTTGGGCCCGATAACACAAAAGAAAATCGGCTCAATCAAAACACTTGGATCTCGGCCCAAGTTGATACCACAGCCCACGTTTCATCAATTAAATCAAGGCTTCAGTATACAAAAGGAAAAATAAAAATAATAGTGGCCGACACAGGTAGATAAAAGGGTTTCTTCCTTTATAAATATATATATTTTTTTAATCGATGGATTAGAAACCATGAGTGACGGTTTGTATGGTGCTCTGGACGAGTTCTAATTTCAATCGATCATCTTCATCTTATCGTTTCATCATTTTATCTTTACGTTTTTGCTGAATAGAAAAAGAAGTGTAACAGTAATGGCTGCCATTGCAGCTGTGATTTTATGATAGCGACAAGTGATTTCTAGTTGGGTTTTGGTCTCGGTTTAGTTTGCAACATGAAAACAATCTCACTGGTATAAATTTGAGACCTGTGGGTGGCGAATTGAATCATTAATGGCAGCGGTTTATGGTTGTTAATGGCTAGTTTATGGTTTGAATGAAAACAGAAAAAAAATATAAGTGGGTTTCGATTTAACATGGTAGAGTTATGATTGGGTTGTTGTTAATAGTGGTGGGTTTCGGATATAACCCAAACGGTAGTAGCAGCTCTTGATTATAACAGGAAGTTTGATGGTGATGATAGGTTGTCATGGTGAGTTTTATGTTGGTGACGATGATTGAATCAACAGAAACGATATTCATAGCAGCGGTTTAATTAGAACAGAAAAACTGTAGCGGCAAAAAAAAAAGATGAGAGAGAGTGAGTGAGGTGATGATGGCTGTACGTGTTAGAAAGACAGAAGACAGTCGAGAAGTTTTAAAGAAAGTAAAGGGTTGTTCATGGTGGTGACGAGGGTGATTGGTGGTTGTGAAAATGGTGTTTTCGACTTCAGTTTAACAGAAAAATGTCGAATAGCAATACGATTAACAACTCGATGGTGTTTTGATCTTCTCGATCGGAACAGTAGTAAAAGTCATAGTGATGGTGGTGGTTTGGTTGTTCATGATGTTGGAAGTGGGTTGGGTGGTTTTATGACTCAAGTAGTCTCAACAGGTGGTGATATTTGAGTTGAATCGAAACAAATGCAAAAATTAGTTCGGAGGTTGGTGATCGGTCGATGGTGGTGATCACTAGTAACTGAAATAAGTATTATGTGGGTTTGGTCGAGCAAGAACCCAAACAGGAACTAGTTATGGTGATGTTTGTAGTGGAGATCATGAGTGAGTGTGATGGGGTTTATGGTGATGGTTTTTGCTTACAAAGAAGAAGAAGCACGAAGTAGAAGTGAGTGTTGGTTTAATTTGCAGAAGAATGGAAGAGATAAATGTATGTATAAGAGATATGAGTGGTTACCAATCATTCATTTATATATAAAGAAAAGTGTGAGAAAAACAAAATATATAAAAAAAATATCCTACTTGACATGTAGAAGGAATCATATAACAACCCGTGAGTTAACTTGGATGTTTGCTACCGACACTTTTAACTCACAGTATAATATCGTGTCCACTGATAAACAATTAATGTATAAAAGTGTCCCTAAAAATCCCAAATTTTTAGATTAAATATATTTAATTATTTCACTCATTAACTGTTTGAAACCTGATAAAAAAGGTTCGATAATTATTTATTTTCTATTCCAATTTATATGTACAGAGTACTAATATTTAGACTTAAAAAGGTAAAAATATTTTTAACAAATCTAACATCTTCGTAATTGATTTACAGTTCAACTTTTATTTCGATCCATCATGAACATGTATTATTTTTATATTAAAACTAACGAAATGTCAACCGAGTATTACTGACGTTTACTAATTAGGCTCGAAATCATTTATTTTCCATATACTATATGTATATATAAATATATTTTAATATCAGGTTTTATTATATAACTAAATATATATTTTTTCAAATAAATATATTTACAATTAATATTCATATATATATATATATATATATATATATATATATATATATATATTCATATATATATATATACATACATATATATATGTATCTATTTACAAAGAGTTGTTCGTGAATCGTCGAGAACAGTCGAAGGTCAATTGAATATATGAACAGTTCAAAATTTTTGAGACTCAACCTAACAGACTTTGCTTATCGTGTCAAAGATAATGAATCATATCGAGAGTTTGGTTTAAAATTAGTCGAAATTTTCCAGGTCGTGACAGTACCTACCCGTTAAAGAAATTTCATCCCGAAATTTGATCGAGGTCGTCATGGCTAACAATAAAAATGTTTTCATGATGAATATGAGTTGATAAATAGAGTTTTATCATCATTGAGTAAATGGATAAAATGATTCGATTACTTGAAGAGTATAGGTGAAGCTATCACAAAAGAGTGAAAAGTGTCGTCTTAACTTTTGACGTAGTCATGGTGGATTTCTGGAATTCAAGGAATTTAAGTAAATCTTCTAATCAGAAAGAAAATGTGATATCATGATTAATTAGCAAACTGTTGGAATCACGATAAGGATAGAACTATCAAGAAAATAATCTCTTGATATGTTTAGAGGTTAAGTAGAATGAAAGAGTTATGTAACATGACACATGATGAAGGTAAGATCTGTGAATCATCATATTTCATTAGAACTTTCAGCATGACTTACTGTAATATAATCACGTTGGCCAAGTGTCATTATATTATACTAACTCATGCTCAAATTCTTAACACTTCTCCAGAATTCATTCGTAATGATACTTAGGTTTTATAGAAGTTTCCAATATAAGGTAACACAGAAAGCACGAAGAGGTATATAATTTCGGACTAGAATACTTATGAAAATATCCTCTGAAATATCGAGGATATTTATGATGATATTTTGGAATTTCTAAGTTCGAAGGTTGATGAAGAAAGATTTTCTGCAAGATTTTAATCATGGGTATGGAGCAAGATATTCGTTGAAGGTTTCATCGGATCCAGAATTACCTGGATTCTTTGAATATAGGGCTTGGTCCTTGTATTTGTCCATGGTCTCCTTCATGGTTAGCTCAATCCGTTTTTCAGTACCAAATTTTCTATCGAGCGTTCCCTAACACTCCATTCTTTATCATCAACCTCTTGGCCATTAGGCTATCTACAATTTTACTGTTTCCTCTGCATTTAATGCAGCCATATCTGAATTCATTGGTTAGCAATCCGAGGTGTTTTCAAGAGAATTGTGTTTTTAGATGATTAACACTGATGGTAATATGGTGGAATATAAAAGGTTTTCTGGTAACAATAAATAAGCACGCTTATATATCAAGGTTATAATAAGGTTGTTTTGAATGAAAAGTCAAAGTTGTCTTGCTGGAGCTGTGACAAAATTGGCTATTTTGAAAAAGAACTGCAAAGTTATTTTAGGTAATAATAACACTAAAGGAATTAACACAGCTACGTGTTAAATGTTTACTCAGTTTTCGAGAGTTTTTCAGGTGCCATACTATATGCATTAATCTTTTCTTCCGTAGATGAAGTGCGGTTGGTTCATCCTCCCGATTGAGGTGTTTTCAAGAATCATGAAAGGTTTGAACGCAGGTTGTAATTGTCAAGATACAAATGAGGTTTAAGATGAAATCAAGTGGCAAACTTGAAAAATTGTTTAGTTTCATATGTTATAATCAATATTTTAAATTCGTTTTTAATTGTCCAATGTTGATAGTACAATAATCGATTTATATATATATAATCTTAGAATTATCTCACAACGTATTGTATACGTATTGTCTTTGCATCAACCCAGAGACGTATTGTATACGTATTATCTTAGAATTAACTAAGACGTATTGTGTACGTATTGTCTTAGGATTTATCAAAACGTATTGTATACTTATTGTGTTAGGATGTACCAAGAATATTATTATACATATATACAATTACCTTTGTATACGTGTCCCGATATTTAAAGTTCGTAAAATAAATAACAGAAATTAAATGACGATAAATAAAATTGCTAGAATTAAATTGCGGTAAATAAAATGTAACCAGTTAGCTAGGAACAGTTAGCTAGGAACAGTTAGCGTGGATTCTTAACAAAATTCTTTATAATTAATTTTTTTGTTTCTAACAAATTTTATTTTGTCCAATGTTTTCTTCATTATGCCACTTGTTGGATTCTGATAGGTCAAAATCCAAATATGAAATTGAATGAAAATGGTTATTCTGCGGTGAACGGATTCGTATCTCTGTGGATATAAGTAGGATAGTAAATGACTGTTGAATCAGATTTGAAGAATGTACAGTGTAACTTATTAAAACCCAAATATTCCTCGGGTATTACCTACCCGTTAAAATATTCTCATCATTAACAGTTTGTACAAAAGATTTTTTTTTAATTACAATCTTTATGAAAATATATATACATATATTTTCTTCAGATGAAATCATGGATTTAATGAGTCAATAAGATATTAAACTCATTTGATTTATTGTTAATACTAGATTACATAATCTCTAAAACTTTAGAAATTACATAATCGCCATGTCGAGCGAAGATAATCGATGTAGAACGATATGTAGAACGAAGATAAAGTAAATAGAACGATACGTAGAACGATGATTATGCTCGAGGTATAGATTGTGATGTTGAGATGTGTGGTGTTGAGGCTTGTGTTGTTGATGGTATTGGTGCTGATGCTGGTGGTACTGTTGGTGCCGGTGTTGACGGTGATGCCTGCAAGTTGTGTATCGTAATCTCCAAAGCTACTACTCGAGCACGAAGTTCGTTGACTTCTTCTATTATTCCAGGATGATTGGCGGTTTGAACAAGAGGATGAATAAGGTTTAGAATTTTAGATAGTAGATAATCGTGACGAGCTACCCTGGAGATGAGGCTAAAAATGGTGTTTCAGATAGATTCACCGGTAAGTGCTTCAGGTTCTTCGCCGAGGGTGCAGGTTGGTGGGTAGAAAGGATCGCCTTCTTCTTGTCTCCATTGGTTAAGTCGACTATGAACCCATCCCCATTTCATCCAAAATAGGTGATGTCTAAGTGGTTGATCCATTCCGGTTACACTGCTTTCGGAGCTCAAGTGTATATCCAGGTCGGAATAGCTGTCGAAATCTGAAGAATTTGAACTAGTTGCGAGTTTCATCTTGCACGGTCAAATAAAGTATTTTCGATAGGAAATAGATTATAGGATTTAGTTTGGTATGGTTCAATACATAATTTACTTATGTATATACAATACCAAAATCCCATAAGCCACAGAGGAATCTTCGGAAGCTGTCGGACAAAGTTTATAGTAACTGATACGCTAGGATATGAATTTATCTATACACTATCTATACAATAAGTGCAGGAAGTCGTGTCTAGACTTAGGAATAATAAGCAGGTAATTTTCCACTAGGAATGATAAACAATACGTATAATATGCAGCTAAGGTCGAAGTTCAGACTGCTAATGCATCCTAACAACTATCAGTTAGTGATAGTGCTCTAAATGAACATATATTTAGTATCAATATCCTTCCGAAATGACAAGATTTTAGTTGTAATTGTTCCATATTCAAGTAATATTCGTTTATATTAAATAAGTGCGAAGACAAAAGGCGAAAACGACGAATTGAAGACAAAAAGGTCCAAAATGCTCAAATATACAAGATACAATTAAAAAGGCTCAAAATATTGATGAAGAACGTCTAAAAATGACAAGAGTACAAATCGCGGAACGCAAAGTACACGATAAAAAATAGTACGAAAAGACGTTCGAAAATCCGGAATCGAGACCCGAGCCAAGAAGAAACGCCCGACGCAATGTACCAAAAATATCTAGTCTACTATGCATATAAATATAATATAATATATAAATAATTATTAAAATTATTTATATTTTATATATATTTAATAAATATGTCGACGAACAAGAGGACAAAAGATATGTGAGCTGTCCAGCGTGGCCATGCGACTCGCATGGCAAATAGGCATGATCCCATGCGAGTCGCATGAGGATCAGAATCAGCTCACATTCTATAAATTGCCAGTTTTTCGTTCGTTTTTAACACCACACACACAAATACATAATAATACTCTGTAAGAATAATGTAATAAATATATATATATATATATATATATATATATATATATATATATATATATATATATATATATATATATATATATATATATATATATATATATATATATATATATATATAGATTAGATGTATATTAGAATAGATTGGGTAATGTAAAAATCAGTTTTATGGAATTCTAAGTTAAAATTCTGTCCGTGTAACACTCCTTTGATTAATCCCACTGTAAGTTATGTACTTCCTTTTTATTTTAATGTCTAGTAGCTAAGTTATTATTATGCCTATTTAAATCGAAGTAATCATGATGTTGGGCTAATTACTAAAATTAGGTAATTGGGCTTTGTACCATAATTGGGGTTTGGACAAAAGAACGACACTTGTGGAAATTAGACTATGGGCTATTAATGGGCTTTATATTTGTTTAACTAAATGATAGTTTGTTAATGTTAATATAAAGATTTACAATTGGGCGTCCCTATAAATTACCATATACACTCGATCGGACACGATGGGCGGGGTATTTATATGTACGAATAATCGTTCATTTAACCGGACACGGGAATGGATTAATAGCCACTAGAATAATTAAAACAGGGGTGAAATTACATTCAAGGGTAATTGGTGTAATTGTTAACAAAGTAGTAAAACCTTGGAATACACGCAGTCGTTAACCTGGTGTATTTATTAAACAAAGAATTAAGACCTTGTTACAGTTTGAATCCCCAATTAGTTGGAATTATTTGACTTCGGGTATGAGAGTAATTTGCCGAGCATTTTATAATTATAACCGATGAACTATTTTGGTCAAAAGCCGGATAGCTTTCAAATAATTCCAGGCCAAAGGACAATTAACCCATTGAACTAAATTAAAAATCGATACGCCAATATCATGATTATGGAAGTTTAAATAAGCATAATAATTATTTTATTTTATTTATTTTACGCACTTTAATTATCGTCATTTAAATTTTGTATTAGATTTTAATTGTGACTTAAAATATAAAATCGACAAACCGGTCATAAAACGGTAAAACCCCACTTTTATATATTATTATATATATATTTTTATATTGTTGTACAAAAATATTTATATAAAAATAAGTGTTTCATAAGCCCGTCTCCCTGTGGAACGAACCGGACTTACTAAAAACTATACTACTCCGTGACTAGGTACACTGCCTATAGTGTTGTAGCAAGGTTTTGGTATATCCCACTCGATAAATAAATAATTAAAACTTGTCATAATTTGTAGCATTCCGCATTAAAAATATATAACTATTTCGTACACCACGCTGCACATCATCAAGTTTTTGGCGCCGCTGCCGGGGAGTCGGCGAAATTTTTATATTTTGTTTTTAGAAAAACAATATAAAATCTTTAAAAAAAAAAAAAATTAAAAATTTTTAAAACCGAAAAAAAAAAAATTATATATATATATATAAATCTATTTTTATGTTTTTATTATAAAGTATTTTTATTTTATTTTAGTTTGTAAAATTAAGTTTTTATTTAAATTATATATATATTTTATATTTTATATATTAAAACAGAAAAATTAAAAATTAGAAAAATAGAAAATAAAAATAAATATAAATTAAATACAAATTGAACCTTTGTTTGAACCCCCATTTGAACCGGCTCTGCAGGTCATGCGACTCGCATGACCGTAGCCTGAACCCCATGCGAGTCGCATGATGGGTGCTGACAGGCCAGGTTTTACCCTAGTTACGCATTAATTACGGTGTAATATTATATTATTATTATTAAAACCCTATTTAGGTTATTTGTTTAATATTATTTAGTTTTATTAATTTATAATATTTACTTATAATTAGTTTATTAAATATATAAAATTAATACTTTTATAATTTAAAATATAAAAATAATATTTTTATAAAAATATATAATTTTATAACTTTTTATTTCTTTTTCTATTTTGTATTTTTTAATCGTTTAGCGTAATATTTGTATTTTTATCGTTCGTAGTTAGTTTTTAGTCTAGTTTTTTTGCCATAATTATTTTATATTTCTAGATTCTTAGGCTTTGCCGTAAAATCTCTTAAGTGCTTTTTCTTTAGATTAAGACTTAGGCGCTTTAGAATTTTGCGACGCCGTTTATAGATTTTAGTGCCTAATAAATTGCCGTTTTTCCTTTAGAATTGCATTTACCTTTAGACTTTTAGACGCAACTTTTTAGATTTAGTTTTTAGACTTTTAAGTTTCGACGTTTTTCTTTCTTATTTTTATTTTTCGACGTTTTTCGACGCGCAATCTATTTCTTTCTTATTTCTCGACGCTCTAGTTTTTAGGACCTAGAATTTTCTCTATTTCTTATCTAATTCTCAAAACGGAAAGAAAAATTATTTAAGCGGTTAAGTTAATGGACGTTGACATTTTTCTGGTTCGTAGTAATAGTTGGATTTGTTAGTGGCTAGTTGTGGGCTTCCGATTTAAAGGGTCCTGGCTACCTGCTGTATCTTTTGGCTATTCGAAACGTGGGCAAAAATCAGAAAAGTCTATTAATTGGACAACTTATATAAGTTTTTCTATTTTTATAACTAATAGGATCATTTGTGAATGTAGCTAAAATTTGGCCGTCGCAATAAAATGGAAAATTTTGAAAACAAGGCCTTGGAAACTCTTTTTGAACTCCAAAATCAATTAAATCAATACTCTCAACCGAGTGTTGATGACAATTCATTCAGTCAATCTTGGATCGCGAACGATGAAACAATAACTGGTTGTGAAATCTGTGGAGATTATCACTCAACATGGGAATGTTACTATTACGTTCCTATGGAAAATTACGCACCCACAGAACCTGCATGGAACGATTATGAAGAACGCAATTCAAACTGGGATTATTCCCAAGAATATATCCAAACTCAACAACCAGAAGACGAGGAAAATTACGTGTCCGAAAATTCTTTAGATCATATGAAAATCAAACTCGAAGAACTCGATGCTCAAAATGAACAAATGAGTGAGTTTGTAAACCGGCAAGCTGAAACTCTATCAGATTACACACCTGTTGATCTGAGGAGTATTGTTCAAGAAAATCTCAAATCATCGAATTTTGATGAATTCGAGAGCTCCGAAATCACCAACTATCCCGATGATACTTTTTATTCAGTTTTACCAATTTCACAACATATCGACACATTAGCCTCTACCGACGAAATCATCGATCCACCAATGGATGAAGAAGAAGTAAGGGTGACAAATTGGTACTCTTGGGAAAACGATAACGTTGAAAATTTTACCCCCGAGACCAAAGTGGTGGGACCGATAAGTACCATTAATGAAGAAGAATCTACTTCGATCCCGAAATTCACCATTCCACAACCTTCCAACCCAATATTCTCAATAGACAAATCATCTACCGAAGATGAACTAAGAACTGTAATAGATAATGACACCTCGGATTTCACCCAATTGGGTAATAGAGGTGAAAACTTTAATCCCGAGAATAAACGGAAGGACACTTTTGGAATTGACCACCCTATAGATATAAGTATGTCGGTGTATATCGATCCATTTGACCAAGAACCAGAAAAGAGACATATCCATTTACTAAAAGCTACACTTAAAAAAGAATTAAGTAGTGACGATCGGGTGAGTCTAAACTTTAAACCCGTTGATATATTATACACCACCCGAGATGCAAATAACTGGCTCACTATTTTAATTCGTGGAACTTATTCCACCGATTTCACATGTCGTCAGCTAAGTGTGGGGAAGTCTAACCCCACTTAACGTTAAATTAGGGGTTCAGGTTAGTACATAACTCGTTAATAAACATGCATAATAAATTAGGGTAAAAGATGCATTTTCAAAGATTAGCAAACAGTTCAGAAAAGCAACCATTTTTGAAGAAAAACATGTGTGATAATACAAGAAGGAATGAACGATGAGGCGCGCCATCTATCATTCGTCGAGCTTTGTAAGTACAAACTAGGTATTCTTAATCACTTTTCTACACTAATCACCCTCATGAATTTATAATTAGAGTCTGATTTCATGCAAATGAGGGCATTGCATGATCTCAAGTGTGGGGAAGGGTTATAAATTCTCTCGGGTTTACACTTGGTTTATTTGCCAAATTTTGTGAAAATTTGAAAAAAATTTCAACTAAATGAATTTAAAATCATGTTTATACATATTTATGAACGATGAAAACTAGGTGTTAATACCGAAATTATCGTTACCTCGAAAAGGACATAAATTGAGAAACAACCCAAAATGCTTGAATTCATTTAAGAATGGAATAAAGGAGAATAAAAAGGCAAAGAAAGAAACTAAGTGTGGGGAGAATATACCAAGTCATTCAATTAAGAACTATCTATCACATGTTTCTGTAAAGTTATTACAGGTGCTTTTGTTTTGAACTAAATTAATAGTTTTACCCGGTTTATTGTGATACTTTTGAAAGAAAGATGGATCTACACGATGAATCAATTCCATCATTAGAAGGAAGTAAAGTCTTCCGAAAAAGACACGCGCTTCTTGATTTAGGTCATGAAGTTGTCGTCCAGACCAGCTGTAGGTTGACGAAAAATCTAGAAAAGTCATCACTAAAATCGGCTGGAAATCCACGGACCTCAGCATCAAACAGGGTCGCCAAGTGGTCAGATTTATCCTAACCATGAGAAGGATTTATCTCGTACAATGGGGGGGCACCGTGCAAATTAGCTTGATAAGACTAATGAATCAGATCCCCAGAAAGGATAATCTCCTTAAAGATTAAAAATCAGCTTTTAAGACTGATATTACTCAATCCTTGAGATAGACCTTAAAGATTGAGAATTCAAACTCATGGAATTCAATGATATCTAAACTCGAGCTTGAACGAGAAAATATTTTGATCAAAAATACAAACCGATTTGTTTTCTGAAAATCCATTTTCAATACGTTCATTACCATTGAACGTTAAATCCTAGGAATTCACCTGGAATTCATTAGGTCACCTGAACCAAATCGGGTGTCAACCGTAAGAACGGTGGTTGCATAGCATGGTCGGAGACAGGACCTTGTGCCAGACCGAAAAATCATAGGATGATCTTTACTATTGCTCCTACCAAGGATAGTTCTAGCATCCGACACGTTAAAAAGACCATAATCATCTGCATGTCACGGGACATTGCCTTAACAGTTTCTTGTTCATCGCTTTCCTTTACAACCGGACGGTAGTTTACCGAAAGGTAATATACGGAACAAGTAAAATGGATGTGTGCTTTCCGATACCGGGATAGCAGTGGATTACACGAACCTAAAAGTTTTTAGCCAAAATATTGATCCACAAATATATTTTGCAACACCGATGGTGGGTCAAATCAGAAAACTTGTCTAGGGTAAAAGCTAGAATGAATTTTCAAAAGATCAAATGTTTTCATAAAGATCCAATTTCCTTAAGGATCTAAATTTTTATAGTCATGTGGGACTGTAAACCGCCTTTCAAATGTGCACTTTGCTTTGGAAACCGAAAGTAAATCGGCTATTTGATTGCCAGTGTCGTTGACCTAAACCCGAGGCAACTATAAAAGACACACCCACCTTTAACCACATCGTTACTATCATTGTTTATACCGCTCAATCAAAATCACTGATGTACAAAGTGTGAAGAATAAAGAAGTGATTCGTATGTTTTTATTTCAAGACTGTATTGCTTGAGGACAAGCAACGTTCAAGTGTGGGGATATTTGATAGTGCTCTAAATGAACATATATTTAGTATCAATATCCTTCCGAAATGACAAGATTTTAGTTGTAATTGTTCCATATTCAAGTAATATTCGTTTATATTAAATAAGTGCGAAGACAAAAGGCGAAAACGACGAATTAAAGACAAAAAGGTCCAAAATGCTCAAATATACAAGATACAATTAAAAAGGCTCAAAATATTGATGAAGAACGTCTAAAAATGACAAGAGTACAAATCGCGGAACGCAAAGTACACGATAAAAAATAGTACGAAAAGACGTTCGAAAATCCGGAACCGAGACCCGAGCCAAGAAGAAACGCCCGACGCAATGTACCAAAAATATCTAGTCTACTATGCATATAAATATAATATAATATATAAATAATTATTAAAATTATTTATATTTTATATATATTTAATAAATATGTCGACGAACAAGAGGACAAAAGATATGTGAGCTGTCCAGCGTGGCCATGCGACTCGCATGGCAAATAGGCATGATCCCATGCGAGTCGCATGAGGATCAGAATCAGCTCACATTCTATAAATTGCCAGTTTTTCGTTCGTTTTTAACACCACACACACAAATACATAATAATACTCTGTAAGAATAATGTAATAAATAAATATATATATATATATATATATATATATATATATATATATATATATATATATATATATATATATATATATATATATATATATATATTTATATAGATTAGATGTATATTAGAATAGATTGGGTAATGTAAAAATCAGTTTTATGGAATTCTAAGTTAAAATTCTGTCCGTGTAACACTCCTTTGATTAATCCCACTGTAAGTTATGTACTTCCTTTTTATTTTAATGTCTAGTAGCTAAGTTATTATTATGCCTATTTAAATCGAAGTAATCATGATGTTGGGCTAATTACTAAAATTAGGTAATTGGGCTTTGTACCATAATTGGGGTTTGGACAAAAGAACGACACTTGTGGAAATTAGACTATGGGCTATTAATGGGCTTTATATTTGTTTAACTAAATGATAGTTTGTTAATGTTAATATAAAGATTTACAATTGGGCGTCCCTATAAATTACCATATACACTCGATCGGACACGATGGGCGGGGTATTTATATGTACGAATAATCGTTCATTTAACCGGACACGGAAATGGATTAATAGCCACTAGAATAATTAAAACAGGGGTGAAATTACATTCAAGGGTAATTGGTGTAATTGTTAACAAAGTAGTAAAACCTTGGAATACACGCAGTCGTTAACCTGGTGTATTCATTAAACAAAGAATTAAGACCTTGTTACAGTTTGAATCCCTAATTAGTTGGAATTATTTGACTTCGGGTATGAGAGTAATTTGCCGAGCATTTTATAATTATAACCGATGAACTATTTTGGTCAAAAGCCGGATAGCTTTCAAATAATTCCAGGCCAAAGGACAATTAACCCATTGAACTAAATTAAAAATCGATACGCCAATATCATGATTATGGAAGTTTAAATAAGCATAATAATTATTTTATTTTATTTATTTTACGCACTTTAATTATCGTCATTTAAATTTTGTATTAGATTTTAATTGTGACTTAAAATATAAAATCGACAAACCGGTCATAAAACGGTAAAACCCCACTTTTATATATTATTATATATATATTTTTATATTGTTGTACAAAAATATTTATATAAAAATAAGTGTTTCATAAGCCCGTCTCCCTGTGGAACGAACCGGACTTACTAAAAACTATACTACTCCGTGACTAGGTACACTGCCTATAGTGTTGTAGCAAGGTTTTGGTATATCCCACTCGATAAATAAATAATTAAAACTTGTCATAATTTGTAGCATTCCACATTAAAAATATATAACTATTTAGTACACCACGCTGCACATCATCAGTTAGACACACTAATGCAAGACCTGGTTCGCTAGGACCAAGGCTCTGATACCATTCTGTCAAACCCCGTCCTAATCCACCTGGACGAAGTCATCAACATCTGGTCCCATTGCGAGGTACTGACCTAAATATGCCATGAATGACTCCAAGTAATATCTTTAAAATGAGCAAATGCACAGCGGAAGGTTTCTTTCATACCTGAGAATAAACATGCTTAAAATTGTCAACCAAAAGGTTGGTGAGTTCATAGGTTTATCATAATAATCATTTCAATATATTAATAGACCACAAGATTTCATATACATACATATTTTAATAAAAATATTCTAAGTGGTTGAGCACTTGGTAACCATACTTAACATTTAATCAACGTCGCATATTCCCTTTATTATGAAATCTCACTACACTGTACCAAGTGTAGTCACCGAAACGAAGTACTGTGCAACCGTTAAATACTGGTCGTCCAGTCCGGTTGGGGTTGTCAAGCCCGATAGATCTATCAACAGGATTCACGTTTACAATACCGCATGTAAATGGTAGTTACCAAGCTACAGGGAAGTATGCCAGTGGTACAACTCAACGTAGAATATATTTTAAGTACTTATGTCTATTTCGTAAAGCATTCATAAAAGCAGTGCATGTATTCTTAGCCCAAAAATATATATTGCAAAAGCAATTAAAAAGGGAGCAAATGAAACTCATCATACTGTATTTTGTAGTAAAAATACATATGACATCATTGAACAAATATAGGGTTGGCCTCAGATTCACGAACCTATATCATTCATATATATATTAAAACATATATTCGTAATCGAACAAGTTTTATATTATTATATATATATTTATTAACACACATAATATTAATCAACTAATTTTTATATATAGGATATAATTTAATTAACGTTATAATAATAATATAATAATATATTAGTTAAGATATAAAAACATAGTAACTTGTAACTTTAGTTATACTTATGTTATATGTAATGATTATAAATCATATTTGTTGTAAAGATAATAATACTATTAGTAATTTTAGTAATACTCAATAATGATAATAATAATAATATTGTTAAAAATAATAATAATAAAAATAATGATCACTCTAATAATAAAAATGATAGTTTTAATGATAAAAATGATAATTTTAATAATACTAATAATAATACTAATAATACTTATATAGTAATAATAATAATAATAATAATAATAATAATAATAATAATAATAATAATAATAATAATAATAATAATAATAATAATAATAAATAAATAAATAAATAAATAAATAAAATGACTACCTTAAATGGAAAAAGGCTTTTCAAATAAAATAAACTACTCCGGCCCGGGCTCAAACCCATGACCTCCCGCTAACCCGTTAACGCCTTTAACCATTTCTTCTATCTTATTCATCTCCGATTTATATAAAAGCCTAAATCTATTTAACTCGTATATTCTTCTGTTTTCCTTTTTCTCCTTCTTCACCAAACAATCCGATCCCACTAAACCAAAACCAACCAATCAATTACAGTTTCATTATCATTTTGCTATAACCATCGTCATAATAGTTCTAACCGTAACCATCATAGACATGATCACGTATCATATTTTCATCATCATTAACTTGTTTATTATCATCATGATCTATCATTGATCTACCATCACTCCCAATACCAAGATCCAAAAAAATATAACACGTTTGATCTCAAGGATTTTTGTCAAGCATTTGGGCCCGATAACACAAAAGAAAATTGGCTCAATCAAAACACTTGGATCTCGGCCCAAGTTGATACCACAACCCACGTTTCATCAATTAAATCAAGGCTTCGGTATACAAAAGGAAAAATAAAAATAATAGTGGCCGACACAGGTAGATAAAAGGGTTTCTTCCTTTATAAATATATATATATATATTTTTTAATCGATGGATTAGAAACCATGAGTGACGGTTTGTATGGTGCTCTGGACGAGTTCTAATTTCAATCGATCATCTTCATCTTCTCGTTTCATCATTTTATCTTTACGTTTTTGCTGAATAGAAAAAGAAGTGTAGCAGTAACGGCTGCCATTGCAGCTGTGATTTTATGATAGCGACAAGTGATTTCTAGTTGGGTTTTGGTCTCGGTTTAGTTTGCAACATGAAAACAATCTCACTGGTATAAATCTGAGACCTGTGGGTGGCGAATTAAATCATTAATGGCAGCGGTTTATGGTTGTTAATGGCGAGTTAATGGTTTGAATGAAAACAGAAAAAAATATAAGTGGGGTTCGATTTAACATGGTAGAGTTATGATTGGGTTGTTGTTAATAGTGGTGGGTTTCGGATATAACCCAAACGGTAGTAGCAGTTCTTGATTATAACAGGACGTTCGATGGTGATGATAGGTTGTCATGGTGAGTTTTATGTTGGTGACGATGATCGAATCAACAGAAACGATATTCATAGCAGCGGTTTAATTAGAACAGAAAAACTATAGCGGCAAAAAAAAAAGATGAGAGAGAGATGAGAGAGAGATGAGAGAGAGTGAGTGAGGTGATGATGGCTGTACGTGTTAGAAAGACAGAAGACAGTCGAGAAGTTTTAAAGAAAGTAAAGGGTTGTTCATGGTGGTGACGAGGGTGATTGGTGGTTGTGAAAATGGTGTTTTCGACTTCGGTTTAACAGAAAAATGTCGAATAGCAATACGATTAACAGCTCGATGGTGTTTTGATCTTCTCAACAGGAACAGTAGTACAAGTCATAGTGATGGTGGTGGTTTGGTTGTTCATGATGTTGGAAGTGGGTTGGGTGGTTTTATGACTCAAGTAGTCTCAACAGGTGGTGATATTTGAGTTGAATCGAAACAAATGCCAAAATTAGTTTGGAGGTTGGTGATCGGTCGATGGTGGTGATCACTAGTAACTGAAATAAGTATTATGTGGGTTTGGTTGAGCAAGAACCCAAACAGGAACTAGTTATGGTGATGTTTGTAGTAGAGATCATGAGTGAGTGTGATGGGGTTTATGGTGATGGTTTTTGCTTACAAAGAAGAAGAAGCACGAAGTAGAAGTGAGTGTTGGTTTAGTTTGCAGAAGAATGGAAGGGATAAATGTATGTATAAGAGATATGAGTGGTTACCAATCATTCATGTATATATAAAGAAAAGTGTGAGAAAAACAAAATATAAAAAAAAAAAATATCCTACTTGACATGTAGAAGGAATCATATAACAACCCGTGAGTTAACTTGGATGTTTGCTACTGACACTTTTAACTCACAGTATAATATCGTGTCCACTGCTAAACAATTAATGTATAAAAGTGTCCCTAAAAATCCCAAATTTTTAGATTAAATATATTTAATTATTTCACTCATTAACTGTTTGAAACCTGGTCAAAAAGGTTCGATAATTATTTATTTTCTGTTCCAATTTATATGTACGGAGTACTAATATTTAGACTTAAAAAGGTAAAAATATTTTTAACAAATCTAACATCTTCGTAATTGATTTACAGTTCAACTTTTATTTCGATCCATCATGAACATGTATTATTTTTATATTAAAACTAACGAAATGTCAACCGAGTATTACTGACGTTTACTAATTAGGCTCGAAATCATTTATTTTTCATATACTATATGTATATATAAATATATTTTAATATCAGGTTTTATTATATAACTAAATATATATATTTTCAAATAAATATATTTACAATTAATATTCATATATATATACATATATATATATATATATATATATATATATATATATATATATATATATATATATATATATATATATATATGTATCTATTTACAAAGAGTTGTTCGTGAATCGTCAAGAACAGTCGAAGGTCAATTGAATATATGAACAGTTCAAAATTTTTGAGACTCAACCTAACATACTTTGCTTATCGTGTCAAAGATAATGAATCATATCGAGAGTTTGGTTCAAAATTAGTCGAAATTTTCCAGGTCGTGACACACACACACACACATATAGTGAGAGAGTGTGAGAGAGAGTCATGGATTCCAATTAGAATCTTTTTAGGCTAAAGAACAATGAGAACTCACGTTCACACAAAAAAGGGGAAAGGACGCACAATTTGGGTTGTCCTATAACAGTTTTCGCTCCACAACACAATATTATTCTTACACACAGGATTGTTTTAGTTCACCTTTTTTGTTCTAATTAAGTTTTTCTTCTTCTTCAAAATTTAACCCAATTCAGAGTTTAGGGTTTAGATTAATTTTTTTGGTAAAAGGGTTTAGGGTTTAGCGTTAAGATTTTTGGGTTTATGGTTCAGATTTAGCGTTTAACACGGACAATTTAAAGTTTAGGGTTTGGGATTTAGGGATGTAAATCCAAAATACTAAACTCTAAACTCCAAATCATGCTAAATTTAGAAAAAAATTTGAATTCGAACAAAAAAAGGTGAATTAGAACAATTTTATGTTTGTTTTAACATTTTGTGTTATAGAACGGAAATTGTTGTAACATAGCCCAAATTATGGGCCTTTAACCCTTTTATGTGCGAACATCGAATTTGAACAAAAATAGGTGAATTAAAACAATTTTGTATCGGTTAAAACAATTTTGTGTGTGTTAGAACATTTTGTGTCATAGAAACGAAAATTGTTCTAACACAGCTCAAATTGTGCACCCTTTCCCTTTTTTCAGTGAACGTCGAGTTCTCTTGATTCTCTCCTTAATTGAGTTCTCATGGGATCACACACACACACACACACACACACACACACATACATACATACATATATATATATATATATATATATATATATATATATATATATATATATATATATATATATATATATATATATATATATATATATATAAATATAGTATCATATAAATTTCTAAAATGACGATGTCATAAATAATTATTATCCAAACTTAAAAAAAATTCAAAAATAAAGAAAAAATTTATAAACCCCTCATGATGATGTCATTAAAATAATTAACTATTTTTTAATAAAATATTAACATGTTAATTGTATAATATATGAAGCATTATGTACAACTTTATGATAAAATACCCTCATTACCATATGTACAATTTTTGAAGCATTATGTACAATATTATTGTAAAACACCCCTATGACCATATGTACAATATTTGAAACATTATGTACAACATTATGATAAAACACTCTCATGACCATATGTACAAACTTTTAAAACAAAATGTACAATCTTTTAAAAAACACCCATGAACACATGTACAAACTTTGAAGCATATTGTACAAAATTAATATAATAATTGTATTTTAGTTATAAAAAAATTAAGCAGGCATATGTTAGTACTAATATTTATTATTAAAAATATAAATACTCAATTTCAGCGCAAACTTCATTATTATTATATTATTATTATTCAAATACGGGTTCTCTTTACGAGATTAATTACGTTATATATGTATGCAAAATACATGTCTCGATAAAATGTGTTAATATAGCTTTCATGACAAGAAAAATAATAATTGTGAAATTGGAAGAAAGTGGTGGTTAATAAATGTACATCATTTATTCTGAAAAAGTTAATTATATCAATATGTTTGTAAAAATGACAAGTTTCTTAATCAAAATATGTAGTTTCACGGATCATTAAAGAGTGTTCCCCAACAATAAAAATTGAATTTAAGATATGTTGTCAAAATGTTTATTTTGTCTTTCATTTAATATTTTATCTGAATATATTAGTTTCTTTAACAAAGTAAATGAGAGAATAAACTATGGGTAAATGTTTGGTGACTTCCATATATAAAAAAGGTAAATTTAAGTTTCAATGACTTTTAGTGTTATTTTGAGTAAGTGAGTTTTAATTTGGGACATATATAAATAGTAATGTTGACTCTTTTTATGGGACAGATGGAGGTTTATGTAGCGGCGGCCTAAAGGGAGAGCAACCCGATCGACCGCTCAGGACACAAAATTTTCAGGGTATCAATTTTTTTTACATACACAAACACAATTGGAGATTTGAAAAACAAATATGTCATAGAAATAACAATCAAATGCCCATAAAAAAAGAAATCAAAGTCCACTAGCATTATAATAAGATCTAAATGGTCAAATTAAATAGCTTATATATTATTCGTTATAGCCTAAGAGATTTGTTTTCATCTCGTTCTAGGTACTTAAATTCTCAGGACTAACGATGTATTTATGCAAAAGTTTTATAAAAAAATCAAGAAAAACTTATTTACTCGATTAAATTCGGATCCAACATTTTCTAATCATAGCCGTTAACGGCTATCCATAAGAAATTAGTTATGCATGAATTGTTGTACAAAAAGGCTAGAAAGTTGATTATTGAGAAGTTACTAGCAAGTTGCAAATTATCTAAGCATCTATATCTAGAGTTTCTATTAAATCTCTAAAATGATAATGTCATTATTAGGCTAATTCCTTTGTTAAGAAAAAATAAAAAATAAAAAGAAAAAAATCTAAGCATGGTGGGTGATGTCATTAATTTAAATAATTTTGAATTAAAATTAAATCTTATTAATTAATTATTATTATTAAATTTTATTAATAATTATTTTAACTATTAAAATTAAAAGCTAGGCAGAACGAAACCAATTCTAAATTTATATTTTAATTTACACTTTTAAAATAAAATGACAACCAATATTATCTCTTATGATTGGATGTAGATTGTTTAATATGCATTTTAGGTGTTTGATGAAATGTTCAGCTGACGAGTTTCTTAGTCGGGCTATGTGGTTCCACGAGTCATTAAACTAAATGATTTTAGCATTTACGTTCACTTAATACCTAAAACATATCATTAAACGTTTTCGTATAAACAAACCTGCGATTTCACTGGTAATTTCACTAGTAGTCTAATAAACCTCTAAAATGATGGCATTATCATTAAGCTAAATTACCTTTTACTTTTCATAATAATGATGTCATAATTATATATTAATTTAATTAAAAAATAATACAAAATCTTTTATAAAAGAAAATATTAATCTCTCCTAAATTGTAATTTTATTTTTATAAAAAAATTTAAAAGGCATTTATTATTATTAATATTTATTATTATTAATAATAATTATTATTATTAAAAATATAAATATAAATATTCAACTTTGAGCGAACTTTATGTTTGTAAAATCAACGACAAGTTTCTTAGTCGGAATCCGTGGTTCCACGGAGCAATAAACTAAATGACTTTAACATTTACATTCTCTTAATACCTAAAACATATCATTAAACTGTTTCGTTTAAACAAACCCGTGTTGCCACGGATCATTTCACTAGTTGTATATAAAGTCTTAAAAATAGCCTGTGGGATTATCTTTAAAAAAACTTAAATAATTAAAATTAAAAGTAAATGTATAAATAAATTTACGGGGATGCAAAAAGTGCTATAATTCTGAATAAATATTTGCAAAGATCATATATAATATGTACTCCGTATTTTGAATTAAAAAAACCATAAAATTCATTTTAATTATATATATGACGGAAAACCATTAATCTCTCGCACATATAACGATTTTGATCGATTTAGCTCTTAAAAAATCCTAAATTATAAAGTACTCCGCATTAAAATATGTAAAAAAAACTTACACAAATATGATTTTTTTCGAATAAAAGTGATTCACATGACGGGTCTAAAAATATAAAATGTACTTTTTAAGCTTCCTTCTAAACTTCTATTCTACATTAATAATATAAAACGCAACATAAAAAATGTAAAATCGAGCAGTGGTATAATAGAACTTACCAAGTGTGTACTGTAGTTGACCCCAATTTTTCTTTCAACCTCCTTTGAAGAAAAATAAAATTTATTTATATTAGTGGTGAACTGGTGATACTAGACAGATACTACAAATTTAGGAGACACCACGAGGAGGTATTTAAAGAATTTCGAAACAAAAAGAAAGATTAATAATATTACAGATGCATAATATGTATGTTTAATTAATTAATTAACTCAATAAAAACAAAAAGTTATTACTTTTCATTAATTAATTGAGTATTAAATATAAAATATACGGAGTAATACTACAGAAATTAAGGGTCTTGTTCCTCATGTTTTAGTCATGCTAAACATGTGACCATGCCACTTTGAGGTTTTTTTTTTTTACAGACAAAACAAGTTGTCAGCATCATTCAAAGGCGTCTTAACCATTTTCACGATCATTTATCACACACAGATGCACTTAAGAAGTGTTGGGAAAATGAAAATAATAATCTGATGAGTCAAAATTATTTTGCAGATTTTAGAGTCTGGAGATTTAGAGTCTGGAGTTGCAGACTCTGGATTTGATGAAGTCAACGTTTAAAGATTTCTTGAAGCCAAAGCTAAAGATTATTCTGGAGATATGTTTGTAGATTAAGAAGATTTGTTTTGAAGATTCAGTTTTATCTCCAGAGTTGACTTTCGATTTATTAGCAAATTTATTTGGTTTTTTAGTTTATCTTTTCCATTTTTATAGCTAAGTAGTTTTGGAAACCAAATCTCTAGATTTGATCTTTATCTGTATAAATAGGAACGTATGGTTCATTTGAAAGATGTACTTGACACGATTAATATTATCAATCCTTTATTCCAATATCGTGTTCTCTCATTTTCTGCACTTAAATTCTTATTTATTGTATAAATTGAGAGTCTGGTGTTCATAGTTGTATTACTGTGAACTGAAATTCTTCTCAGACACCTGTGTCTGACTTTGCTATAGCAAATTACTGCTTCTTTTCTTGTTTTCTTTCACTAATTGATCCTAAAGAAGTAGATGAAGCATTGACTGACAATGATTGGGTTGAGGCTATGACTGAAGAATTGACAGAATTTGAAAGGAATGATGTTTGAGAATTGGTTCCAAAGCCTGCTGATAAAACTGCAATAGGCACAAAATGGGTTTTTAGAAACAAGGTTGATAAAGATGGTATTGTAATCAGAAATAAAGCAAGGTTGGTTGCTCAAGGGTACAGACAAAAAGAAGGAATAGACTATGATGAGAATTTTGCTCCTGTTGCTAGAATTGAAGCTATTAGACTGTTTCTGGCTTATGCTGCTCACAAAGATTTCAAGGTGTTTCAAATGGATGTGAAGAGTGCTTTCCTGAATGGTAAATTGCAATAAGAGGTTTATGTGAAACAACCTCCTGGTTTTGTAAATAAGAAATTTCCTAAGCATGTCTACAAACTGAAGAAAGCATTGTATGGTCTGAAGCAAGCTCCCAGAGCCTGAGGCAGACTATGTAGGTTGTAAATTAGACAGAAAAAGTACTTCTGGTGGATGTCAATTGCTAGGTGGAAAGTTGGTCAGCTGGTCTAGTAAAAAGTAAAATTATGTGGCCACTTCCACAGCAGAAGCTGAATATGTTGCTGCAGGAAGTTTGTGATGACCCGGAAATTTTCGATCAAATTTAAACTTTGATCTTTATATATTCCCGACACGATAAGCAAAATCTGTAATGTTAAGTCTCGAATGTTTTGAAACTATATTCATGTAATCAAATACCTTTTGACCATGCCTAACGATTCACGAACAATTATGTGTAAATAAATATAGATACATATACATGTGTGATTATTAAATTGAGATATATTAATAAAACATTGAACGCATTAGTTAATATAAATATAAGCTATGAAATCTATTTTTATGAACTTGGAAATGCTATCAAGGTATTGAATAAATAATATTTTATATGAACGTGTTTGTTCAATGTAAGTTCATCGACGAGATTAAAAGATAATATCAAATGATTGGTTTATCAGATACATTGAATTAGGATTACGAGTCTCCGTTATGAGGTCCACTTTGAATTAGGAAAACCTTACCTTTTTAACGGTATTCGGAAATTTAATAAGGTGATTTACATAAAAGAACAAAAGTGTTATTATTGAGGATTAGACAGAAGTTAGTGGAGATTTGAATTTCATAAAACTTGATTGATCTATTTTTAAACGTGCGAAAACATTTTCCGAGATAATAAAACTTGTTATTTAAAATATCTTTGTTTAAATAACGTAAGTTAGAATATTGGTTACTAGATATATATATATGTATAATGTGCAACGTGTATTTAAAACATGTTTAGGTATAGTAAATATATATAGGATTGCAAATTAGTTATATAAACGATAGTAACATTTGTTATTTGATTCGATAGATATTAAGATATATTATTTAGAAAGATCAAGGTGATTAAAATAAACATGGACGTATATCAAATTAAGTTTAAAAGTGTAATGTTACGTGTTATAAGATTTCCTAAACGAAACTTTGAACTATTATTTGTTTTGGATAAACTAAATACTATATTAATATTTTCATACGATATGTACAAGGTTATATTTTTCAATGAAAATATATTTATATTTTACAAAGGGATAAATAATAATATCAAATCAGTCACAAAACGTTTTGATTTAAACTAATATTATTAAACATGTTTTGATAAACCACGAGATTAGAATTTATAAAAGGAAATGATCAAAATACTCAAAAGATAAAGTTACACTTTGAGTGGGTTAGTTTTTAATTAATTTAAGTCTAGTTATTAATAAAGGTACATGTCACAAAACATTTAATTTAAAAATAAATTATTTGACAAATAACGAGACTTTGATTTATATAAGGAAATGACCACAACGCTCAACTTTATAAGTTATATTTTTATAAAGGTAATTTATTGTTAAGTAAGTCTAATTTTTGTAAAAGGTACACGTCGCGTAACGTAAAAGGCTAGTTTTCTAAACGTACGAAAGTGCGCCCGAAAAACCGAAAGTGGTACATGAGTCGTGAGACCACGACCGTGTCATTTTTGTAAAAATTATATTTTTACCATGAGCGTAAATATAATATAATATTTAATTAATTCTAAAGATTAAATATATTAAATATTAAATTATATATAACTTAACTTACGTGTTACATATGTTTGTTTAAAAGGAAAGAAGTGTCGGCCGAATGAAAACAAGTGATCATAGCTGTAAATTAGTGTCATGCAATCACATGAGATGGTTGGTGAGGCCAAATTCGTTTAAAAGCCGAACATTCTCAGTTTATGATCTATTTCCCATTCATATCGTCCCTCTCTCTCTTTATATATATTACTATTATAATTATTATTATTATTATTATTAATAAGATTATTTTGATTAATCTTAATATTATTATTAGTAGTATTAGAGTTAGTATTATTAGTATTATACATAAAATACTACGACGAGGTGCTGCCCAAATGTTTTCAAACGGGTTTTGTAAGTAGGATAGGGCTAAGGAAATTATGGGTTATAGCTTTGGAGATTATGGGTAATGTTCGGGGGTTATGCTCATGAGATCAATCTAGTGTTTGTTATCTCCGTTGCGTCTACGTACCCTTCCTACAATATTGAACCTCAATATTGATACGTGAGCACTCATAACTTAACTTTTATTTACTAATAGTGTATCCCTGACTAGTGCTCGAGAATATAGGATTGTGCATGCTTGTATATTTGATATTGCCCTTAGCTAAGTTATGTTGAATCTTAAAGGTTGTTATACTAGGGATAAGATAAGGTATAAGATATGCATGTCATTGGAAAGCTAGTGAAAAATTAATAACTTTTCCTTTAGATGCCAAAGGAATCTGATGGACGGATTAGAAATTATAGCCAATTGAAATTTTGTAAAAATGATTATTATTATCGTCGTTAATATTGTTGTTCCAATCTTTATCCAATTGTTAATATTATTATTATTATAATTATTATTATTATTATCATTATTATTATTATTATTAGCAATAAAAGTATTATCATTAAGAATTGTTATTTTTATAGTTATTATAGTTAAATTTACAATTAGTATTATTATTATTATCACATAAAATAGTTATTAGTAATTATTAATATTATTATAATTAAAACTAATATTAGTAACACTTAATTATTATAAATATTATTATTATCATTAAAATGAACGCGATATAAAAGACGATTTAAAAACTATTAACAAACTGCTTAGGAAATAATGAGTATGAGTATTATGATGAAATATAAATATTGTGAGATAATGATTTACATAAAATTATCGTTCTTATTATTTTTAACATTACTAGTATTATTAAAAATATCGTTAAAACTATCATTTTATCAAAAACTATCATTTTAATAGAAATATCATTATTACTATTACAAAATAATATGACTTTTAATTATTATTATTATCAATGATATTTAATCAAATAAAATGTAATATGAATATTATAATTACCTCAATAGAATCTATTACAATATTTTTTATAATATTAAATGAACTTTATAAATTTTATTACTTAAGATATATAAAAGTATACTTTAATATAAAATTGCATTTATTAATAAATCAATTATATTATTTACTCTATTAAATCTTTTAAAAATATTTTAAAAATATAAAACGACGATATTTAAAATTATAAAATAATCATTTTTAAATTTTGGAAATCATTTTGAGTCAAACTAATTTTTTGTCGACCTTTGCATATTAGACTCGAGCATTAGGATTGTGGTACACTATGACTTAACTTAATGTATTAGACAAATATTGACAAATACATAATTATATATATGAATAATTTAGGTTCGTGAATCCGAGGCCAACCCTGCATTGTTCAATGACGTCATATGTATTTTTACTACAAAATACAGTATCGTGAGTTTCATTTGCCTTTTTACCCTTTATATTTTTGGGCTGAGAATACATGCGCAACTTTTATAACTGTTTTACGAAATTGACACAAGTACGTGAAACTACATTCTATGGTTGGATTATCGAAGTCGAATATGCCCCTTTTTATTAAGTCTGGTAATCTAAGAATTAGGGAACAGACACCCTAATTGACGCGAATCCTAAAGATAGATCTATCGGGCCCAACAAGCCCCATCCAAAGTACCGGATGTTTTAGTACTTCGAAATTTATATCATGTCCAAAGGAGGATCCCGGAATGATGGGGATATTCTTATATATGCATATTGTTAATGTCGGTTACCAGGTGTTCAATCCATATGAATGATATTTTTGTCTCTATGCATGGGACGTATGTTTATGAGAAATGGAAATCTGAAATCTTGTGGTCTATTAAAATGATGGAAACGATTGTTTAAGTTAAACTAATGAACTCACCAACCTTTTGGTTGACACTTTAAAGCATGTTTATTCTCAGGTACGAAAGAAATCTTCCGCTGTGTATTTGCTCATTTTATAGATATTACTTGGAGTCATTCATGGCATATTTCAAAAGACGTTGCATTCGAGTCGTCGAGTTCATCAAGATTATTATCAAGTCAATTATAGTTGGATATATTATGAAATGTTATGCATGCCTGTCAACTTTCGATGTAATGAAAGTTTGTCTTTTCAAAAACGAATGCAATGTTTGTAAAATGTATCATATAGAGGTCAAGTACCTCGCGATGTAATCAACTGTTGTGAATCGTTTATAATCGATATGGACTTCGTCCGGATGGATTAGGACGGGTCTTCACAGTTGGTATCAGAGCGGTGGTCTTAGCGAACCAGGTCTTGCATTAGTGAGTCTAACTGATAGTCGTTAGAATGCATTAATGAGTCTGGACTTCGACCGTGTTTGCATGTCAAAAGTTTTGCTTATCATTTAGTATCGAAAAATTATTTGCTTATCATCCTTAAAGTCTAAGACACGTCTTACTGCCTTTATTGCATAGACAGTGTATAGTTAAATTCATATCTTAGCGTATCTGTTATTGTTACCTTTGCCTGACAGCTTCCGTAGATTCCTCCGTAGGTTATGGGATTTTAGTATTATATATGCATATGTAAATTATGTATTGCAGGGTACTAATCTACATCCTATAATCTATTTCTTATCGAAAATCCTTCATCTGATCGTACGAGATGAATCCCTCAACCAGTTCGAGTCCATCAGATTTCGATAGCTATTTCGATAGTTATTCCGACAGCTATTTCGATATGGATTTCCACTCGAGCTCCGAAAGCAGAGTAATCGGAATGAATCGATCAATTAGCCATCATCTATTCTGAATGAATTGGAGATGGGTTCGTAGTCGACTTAATCAATGGAAACGCGAAGAAGGCGATCATTTCCACTAACCAAATTCACCTCTTGACAATGAACCTAAAACGTTTACCGGCGAACCTGTTCGAGACACCATTTTCTCTCTCATTTCCAAAGTATCTCATCACGATCATATACTATCTCAGATTCTAAACCTCATTCATCCGCTCGTCCGAACCGACAATCATCCCGGTGTAATAGAAGAAGTTAATGAACTTCGCGCATAAGTTGTAGTCTTGGAAAATATGGTGCAAAACGTACCAGCTTCATCCAAATCACCGGCACCAACAGTACCACCAACAACCCAAATTTCAATATCACATGCCTCAACATCTCAATCTATACCTCGAGTATAATCATCATTCTACATGACATTCTACATCAGTTATCTTCGTTCGACATGGTGATTATGTAATCTCTAATGTTTTAGAGATTATTTATTCTAGTTCCAACTGAAAACTAAATGAGTTTAATATCATGTTAACTCATTAAATTCATGATTACATTTGAAGAAAATATATATGTATATATGTTTTCATAAAGATTGTAATTAAAAATTCTTTTGTACAAACTGTTAATAATAAAAATATTTTAACGGGTAGGTAATACCCGAGGAATATTTAAATTTCACATTAATAAGTTACACTGTATATTCTTCGAATCTGATTCAACAGTTATTCACTATCCTATTTACAACCACCGGGATACTTATCCATTCACCAAAGAATAACTATTTTCATTCAAATTCAATTTCATATTTGAATTTTGACCTATCAGAATCCAACAAGTGGCATAATGAAGAAATAATGGACACAATAAAAATTGATTAGAAACAGACTAATTAACAATATTAAATTTTATTAAGAAACCACGCTAACAAAATTCTAGCTAACTGTTCCTAGCTAACTGTTAATTCCGTATTACATTTTATTTATCGCAATTTATTTATCGCAATTTATATTCTCGCAATTTTATTTATTGTCATTTAATTTCTGTTATTTACTTTACGCACTTTATTTATCGTCATTTAATTTCTGTTATTTATTTTACGCACTTTAAATATCGGGACACGTATACAAGGTTTTGACATATCATATCGACACATCTATATATATTATTTGGAATCACCATAGACACTCTATATGCAGTAATGATCGAGTTCTCTATACAGGGTTGAGGTTGATTCTATAATAATATATATACTTTGAGTTGTGATCGAGTCTGAGACATGTACACGGGTCACGATACGTATTAATTAATTCAAATATTATATATTAAACTATATATGAATGATTGCACTGTCAACTGTGGACTAATAACATTGGACAATTAAAATGAATTAAAATATTGAATATAACATATGAAACTAAACAATTCTTCAAGTTTGCCACTTGATTTCGTCTTAAACCTCATTTGTATCTTCACGATTACATTCTGCGTTCAAACCTTTCATGATTCTTGAAAACACCTCAATCGATAGGATGAATCAACCGCACTTCATCTACGGAAGGAAAGATTTATGCATATAGTTATGCACCTGAGAAACTCTCGGCAATTGAGTAAAAGTTCAACACGTAGCCGCGTCAGATCCTTTGGCATTTATTAACAAAAACAACTTTGCGATCCCTTTTCAAAATTGGCCAATTTTGTCATAGCTCCAACAAGTCAACTTCGACTTTTTGTACGAAACAACCTTATTATAACGTTTATATAGACGCGTGCTCTTTTATTGTTACCAGGTAACCTTTCATATTCCATCATATTACCATCAGCGTTTAATCATCTAAAAACACAATTCTCCTGAAACCACCTCGGATTAATAACCGATGATTCAGATATCATAGCATTAAATGCAGAGGAAACAGAAAAATGGTAGATGGTCTAAACGGACAAAAGTTTGATGATAAAGAAAGGAGTGTTAGAAACGCTCGATAGAAAATTGGGTATTGAAAAACAGATTGAGTTACCCATGAAGGAGACCAAGGACAAATACAAGGACCAAATCCCATATTCAAAGAAACCAGGTAATTCTGGATCCGATGAAACCTTCAACGAATATCTAGCTCCGTACTCATGTTAAAATCTTGCAAAAATCTTTCTTCATCAATCATCGAACTTAGAAATTTCAAAATATCATCATAAATATCTTCGATATTTCTGAGAATATTTTCATAAATATTGTCGTCCGAAATTAATTATCTCTTCGTGCTATCTGCGTTACATCATAAAGGGAATTATTTTAGTTTCTAAATTCTATAAACTTTCGAGTTTAAATTATGAATGTTTTTGAAGTAGTGTTGGAAACTGATGCATGAGTTAGTATAATAAAATGACACTTGATCAACGTCATTATATTACATTAATTCATGCTGAGTTTCTAATGGAACGTGATGATTCACAGTACCATCATCATGTGCCATTTACACGACTCTTACATTCCATCCAATCTCCAAACATATTAAGAACATATCTTCTTGATAGTTCTATTTTCTAGGATATTCTGGTAATTTGACAAATCAAGATCGTACTCTTTCAAATTCCTTCTTAGAACATTAACAATGTTCATTCTGAAATCTATACATGCGAATTCCGGACCATTATAAGAGATGTTAAATCGCAAGAAGAAGAAACGAAAGGACAAAGCTCCGAAACAGAAATTGGAGTATAGATCGCAACAAATAGAAGGGAGCATTAACTATGGATGACAATGATTATAGAAGACAGAAACAAGGGCATCGAAGTATAAGGGAAGATATAAAACCCAACAACCACCCATAAATTATAAACCGTATATGTCAATGCATATAGCAATGTAAAGACACGGGAGAACTAAAAACACTATAAACCCTAGGGTATAGTAAAAGTAAATAGATTCTTCCGGTGGCAGATTAAAAAGAAGGATGACAGATATGAAAGTCAAGAGGATATCAAGGATCAGGATGGGATGGAGCATATTAACGAATACTTTAAAGTATGAATTGAGGAAGAAAGAATAGAAGGTGTGAGTTGTAAGGAAATGGAGAGGGTAGATTTATAGGAAAAATATCCGACAGAGCAATCGAAGTAGATTATCGCATTTAAGCAAAGAAGATCTGAATCTCCTTAATTATCGAAGAATCAAATCTTATTCTGAAGATTTCTTCTAAGTTCCTTAAATTCCGGAAATCAATCTTGAATACGCCGCCGGTTAAGTCAAACCTGCATTTATTCAATTTCACTCTTTTGCGATAGCTTCACTTATACTCTTCGCATAATCAAATTGGGTTATCTATATTACTCGATGATGATAACACTCTACGTATCAGTTTACATTCGTCATAATAACATTCTTACTGTTAACCATGACGACCTCTATCAAATTTCGGGACGAAATTTCTTTTAACGGGTAGGTACTGTGATGACCCGGAAATTTTCGATCAAATTTAAACTTTGATCTTTATATATTCCCGACACGATAAGCAAAATCTGTAATGTTAAGTCTCGAATGTTTTGAAACTATATTCATGTAATCAAATACCTTTTGACCATGCCTAACGATTCACGAACAATTATGTGTAAATAAATATAGATACATATACATGTGTGATTATTAAATTGAGATATATTAATAAAACATTGAACGCATTAGTTAATATAAATATAAGCTATGAAATCTATTTTTATGAACTTGGAAATGCTATCAAGGTATTGAATAAATAATATTTTATATGAACGTGTTTGTTCAATGTAAGTTCATCGACGAGATTAAAAGATAATATCAAATGATTGGTTTATCAGATACATTGAATTAGGATTACGAGTCTCCGTTATGAGGTCCACTTTGAATTAGGAAAACCTTACCTTTTTAACGGTATTCGGAAATTTAATAAGGTGATTTACATAAAAGAACAAAAGTGTTATTATTGAGGATTAGACAGAAGTTAGTGGAGATTTGAATTTCATAAAACTTGATTGATCTATTTTTAAACGTGCGAAAACATTTTCCGAGATAATAAAACTTGTTATTTAAAATATCTTTGTTTAAATAACGTAAGTTAGAATATTGGTTACTAGATATATATATATGTATAATGTGCAACGTGTATTTAAAACATGTTTAGGTATAGTAAATATATATAGGATTGCAAATTAGTTATATAAACGATAGTAACATTTGTTATTTGATTCGATAGATATTAAGATATATTATTTAGAAAGATCAAGGTGATTAAAATAAACATGGACGTATATCAAATTAAGTTTAAAAGTGTAATGTTACGTGTTATAAGATTTCCTAAACGAAACTTTGAACTATTATTTGTTTTGGATAAACTAAATACTATATTAATATTTTCATACGATATGTACAAGGTTATATTTTTCAATGAAAATATATTTATATTTTACAAAGGGATAAATAATAATATCAAATCAGTCACAAAACGTTTTGATTTAAACTAATATTATTAAACATGTTTTGATAAACCACGAGATTAGAATTTATAAAAGGAAATGATCAAAATACTCAAAAGATAAAGTTACACTTTGAGTGGGTTAGTTTTTAATTAATTTAAGTCTAGTTATTAATAAAGGTACATGTCACAAAACATTTAATTTAAAAATAAATTATTTGACAAATAACGAGACTTTGATTTATATAAGGAAATGACCACAACGCTCAACTTTATAAGTTATATTTTTATAAAGGTAATTTATTGTTAAGTAAGTCTAATTTTTGTAAAAGGTACACGTCGCGTAACGTAAAAGGCTAGTTTTCTAAACGTACGAAAGTGCGCCCGAAAAACCGAAAGTGGTACATGAGTCGTGAGACCACGACCGTGTCATTTTTGTAAAAATTATATTTTTACCATGAGCGTAAATATAATATAATATTTAATTAATTCTAAAGATTAAATATATTAAATATTAAATTATATATAACTTAACTTACGTGTTACATATGTTTGTTTAAAAGGAAAGAAGTGTCGGCCGAATGAAAACAAGTGATCATAGCTGTAAATTAGTGTCATGCAATCACATGAGATGGTTGGTGAGGCCAAATTCGTTTAAAAGCCGAACATTCTCAGTTTATGATCTATTTCCCATTCATATCGTCCCTCTCTCTCTTTATATATATTACTATTATAATTATTATTATTATTATTATTAATAAGATTATTTTGATTAATCTTAATATTATTATTAGTAGTATTAGAGTTAGTATTATTAGTATTATACATAAAATACTACGACGAGGTGCTGCCCAAATGTTTTCAAACGGGTTTTGTAAGTAGGATAGGGCTAAGGAAATTATGGGTTATAGCTTTGGAGATTATGGGTAATGTTCGGGGGTTATGCTCATGAGATCAATCTAGTGTTTGTTATCTCCGTTGCGTCTACGTACCCTTCCTACAATATTGAACCTCAATATTGATACGTGAGCACTCATAACTTAACTTTTATTTACTAATAGTGTATCCCTGACTAGTGCTCGAGAATATAGGATTGTGCATGCTTGTATATTTGATATTGCCCTTAGCTAAGTTATGTTGAATCTTAAAGGTTGTTATACTAGGGATAAGATAAGGTATAAGATATGCATGTCATTGGAAAGCTAGTGAAAAATTAATAACTTTTCCTTTAGATGCCAAAGGAATCTGATGGACGGATTAGAAATTATAGCCAATTGAAATTTTGTAAAAATGATTATTATTATCGTCGTTAATATTGTTGTTCCAATCTTTATCCAATTGTTAATATTATTATTATTATAATTATTATTATTATTATCATTATTATTATTATTATTAGCAATAAAAGTATTATCATTAAGAATTGTTATTTTTATAGTTATTATAGTTAAATTTACAATTAGTATTATTATTATTATCACATAAAATAGTTATTAGTAATTATTAATATTAATATTATTATAATTAAAACTAATATTAGTAACACTTAATTATTATAAATATTATTATTATCATTAAAATGAACGCGATATAAAAGACGATTTAAAAACTATTAACAAACTGCTTAGGAAATAATGAGTATGAGTATTATGATGAAATATAAATATTGTGAGATAATGATTTACATAAAATTATCGTTCTTATTATTTTTAACATTACTAGTATTATTAAAAATATCGTTAAAACTATCATTTTATCAAAAACTATCATTTTAATAGAAATATCATTATTACTATTACAAAATAATATGACTTTTAATTATTATTATTATCAATGATATTTAATCAAATAAAATGTAATATGAATATTATAATTACCTCAATAGAATCTATTACAATATTTTTTATAATATTAAATGAACTTTATAAATTTTATTACTTAAGATATATAAAAGTATACTTTAATATAAAATTGCATTTATTAATAAATCAATTATATTATTTACTCTATTAAATCTTTTAAAAATATTTTAAAAATATAAAACGACGATATTTAAAATTATAAAATAATCATTTTTAAATTTTGGAAATCATTTTGAGTCAAACTAATTTTTTGTCGACCTTTGCATATTAGACTCGAGCATTAGGATTGTGGTACACTATGACTTAACTTAATGTATTAGACAAATATTGACAAATACATAATTATATATATGAATAATTTAGGTTCGTGAATCCGAGGCCAACCCTGCATTGTTCAATGACGTCATATGTATTTTTACTACAAAATACAGTATCGTGAGTTTCATTTGCCTTTTTACCCTTTATATTTTTGGGCTGAGAATACATGCGCAACTTTTATAACTGTTTTACGAAATTGACACAAGTACGTGAAACTACATTCTATGGTTGGATTATCGAAGTCGAATATGCCCCTTTTTATTAAGTCTGGTAATCTAAGAATTAGGGAACAGACACCCTAATTGACGCGAATCCTAAAGATAGATCTATCGGGCCCAACAAGCCCCATCCAAATTACCGGATGTTTTAGTACTTCGAAATTTATATCATGTCCGAAGGAGGATCCCGGAATGATGGGGATATTCTTATATATGCATATTGTTAATGTCGGTTACCAGGTGTTCAATCCATATGAATGATATTTTTGTCTCTATGCATGGGACGTATGTTTATGAGAAATGGAAATCTGAAATCTTGTGGTCTATTAAAATGATGGAAACGATTGTTTAAGTTAAACTAATGAACTCACCAACCTTTTGGTTGACACTTTAAAGCATGTTTATTCTCAGGTACGAAAGAAATCTTCCGCTGTGTATTTGCTCATTTTATAGATATTACTTGGAGTCATTCATGGCATATTTCAAAAGACGTTGCATTCGAGTCGTCGAGTTCATCAAGATTATTATCAAGTCAATTATAGTTGGATATATTATGAAATGTTATGCATGCCTGTCAACTTTCGATGTAATGAAAGTTTGTCTTTTCAAAAACGAATGCAATGTTTGTAAAATGTATCATATAGAGGTCAAGTACCTCGCGATGTAATCAACTGTTGTGAATCGTTTATAATCGATATGGACTTCGTCCGGATGGATTAGGACGGGTCTTCACAAAGTTGTTGTGCTCAGTTACTTTGGATGCAACATCAACTTCTGGACTTTGGGTTAACATTGACCAACACTCCAATAATGTGTGACAATGAAAGTGCAATTGCTATTACTAAGAATCCAGTGTTTCACTCAAGAACCAAGCATATTGAAATCATGCATCATTTTATAAGGGATTGTGTTGAAAAGGGCAAAGTTTTTTTAAAGCACATTGGCACTAAGGATCAATTGGCAGATATTTTTACTAAAGCACTTCCTGAGAAAAGGCATTTCTATCTTCTTGGACAACTTGGAATGTTAAATCCATCAATTGAAATGTTGTCCAGTGATGATATTCTCTAACATGTTGTTGTAAAAAAAAGAAAAAAAAAGAAAATTAGAGTCTGGATTTCGTCGTATTCAGAGTCTGGATGACATCATGTTATTTGGAGTCTATAAAGGTTTACTCTGCTGGTGTATTTTTACTGTAAACTTGTTTCCTTATTTGGTCAATAAAGGTTTTCTTTATTCGGTTTTCTAAAGTAAAAAGTTAAATTTTGAAGGGGGTTAATGGTAACTTTTTGAAATTTTTTTGTCAGGGGTATTTATATCTCTCCTAATTTTTCTTCTTCAAATTAATCTTCAAACATAAACCCTAATTCCTCTCATTCGATCATCATCTTCTTCAAAACCTCTCTGGATTTTCATAATTCACTCATGTTCTTGAAAGTTTTTGATTGAAGCTAATGGCAAATACGAAGTTCATTCCTTTTGTTCTTGTTCCCACCGATAACATGATTAGGGCTAAAGAAATCAGAGGAGAGAAGGATGTGCATGTTTCAGCTAACAATAGGGTTGCTTGTGATACTATTCCTGCGAATTTTGCTAATGAAGGGTATGAGGATCTCGTATTGTTCATGCGAAATCACCCTTTGAAGGATGCTTTCTTCATGACAACGATCATGTTTTCAGAGATGTTAGGAGAATTTTGGTATACTTGCGTTGGGAACAGAGAAGCTAGAACTATCACTGATACTTATAGAGATGGTAACAATTATTTAACTCTTACTGAAAATCATTTAAGAATTGCTTTGAATCTTCCTGTTCAAGATAACTTTGTTAGAACTGTGTCCAGATCTGCTGTAAGATCTTGTTTCCTATGGTTGGTCAACCTTTAACTGATTCATCTGTTAAGATTAGTATGTTTTCTTCAAGGTGGATGTTTTTGTTGTCGAATATCATTAGAAGTTTGAGCTTCAAGTGTGGTAGTCTGACTGAGATTAATGATTTTGAGGCACATCTGTTTCATGCTATAGTCACAGGGAGGAATATTGATTTTGCACGTTTATACTTCAATGAACTCTTGGTTCTCACTGAAAAAACTCCAAGAGATCATAATGTGCCTTTTATCAGATTCTTAAGTTTAATGTTTGAACAAGCTATGACTCCTGCTTTATATGATGGGCTTAAAGTGTTTCTTGTGTATGAGTATACATTTATTCCAGAATGTAGTGTCAGAATGTTTCACAGTCACATTGTGAATGATCAAGAAGTTGCTCTTACTCCTGCTATGATGCATTGGGTCAATCTTGGCCGTGCAGACCAACCTACAGATTCTGAGCAATCAGAGTCTACAGGGGCATCTTCCTCAGAATCTGAGCAATCAGGGTCTGCAAAAGATCACAACAATGGTCAACAATTTTTAGAATCTGAGCAATCAGATTCTACCCCCACACAAACTCCATCCCATGTTGTTACACAAACAGAGCAGGCTGAAGACATGAATGAGGAAATCCCACCTCATTCTAACCCATCTTCACCCACTGCTACTGAGCAAATTTCCCACGCAACCCACCTTATGTGATGACCCGGAAATTTTCGATCAAATTTAAACTTTAATCTTTATATGTTTCTGACACGATAAGCAAAGTCTGTAATGTTGAGTCTAAAAATTTTGAACTATTTTATTTCATTCATTTAACCTTGACCAGTTCCGACGATTCACGAACAACTGTTTGTAAATATATATATATATATAATAAATGTTAGTAATCATTTGTATGAAATTATTGTTATAAATAAATATGTAAAATAATATAGAATAGTTAAATTGTTAATTGAATAAATATATATGTGTGACTTCTATAATATATGGAGTATTATATATAAAACATATAAATATTAAATATTAATATGGGTGTTATTATTGTTATTCTATATAATACATAAATATGGAATTTGATATATTAATTACTAATATTACTGTTATCACTACTAATATCAGAACTATTATAATTATTATTTCTATTTGATATATATAATTTAGTATTGTAAGTAATGATATTATTATTATCATTTTCATATTAAACCTATTATTCTTTTCTACTATTATTGTTATTAATATTAGTATTCTTATTATTATAAATGTTAACCATATTATTATCATTAATATATTAACAATTAATAATATTAGTTAAAATTAAATTACATAAACAAATATATAATTACAGATATATATAAATACATATAAATATACAAAACACTGTTATATCCATATGAAATTACATATACAGATATACATATATATAAATACAGTTATATAATTACATAAGTACATATTTATATGCAATTCTTATTTAAAAATCATATTTAATATATATAAACCTAAACACACGAACGAATTCTTTTGTCAATTCTTTTCAATGCTGTAGATAATTGATTCATCAAGTACCAATCAGAAATTTAATCACAGGAACAATCCAAATTCTGTTTCCAATCCTTGTCAAACTGTAGTTGATGGGTTCTCTTTCGTACAAATCAGATTCTGAAACATTAGGATGAATCCAATATTCCGTTAGCAATCCCTTTCTTTCTTTTTATTTATTTATTTATTTATTTTGATGTACCTGGTTAAAGATTCTATCGACTTCAATATTCAATACCAAACAAAAATCAATCCTATCATATGTACTGCCTCAACTATTCGATTATCATTCATATATACTGACAACTATTACTACAATTTGAATTATTAGACAAAAGCAAATAAATTAAGCAAAACAACTCAAAACCTCTGATCTTGAGTCATTTCTCTTCTTCATTGTTTTCTTGTCAACCCGAAACCATGATCACCACTTTCATCGCATACTTTTCTTCTTCTGTTTCTATGTAAATCATAAATTAACTCACCTTCACGACACCACAACAAGCATCGAACCACCATGATAAACATCCATCATCCTTTAAAATAATACCACAACTATCGACACCTTCCATCACTATAGCATCATCTGTTATCACCTGTTAACCACCATCTTCGCGATCAACCCATCAACCACCACCTTTGTCATTTGAACTCCATCTCGACAAGCACCTTTAGTTCCTTACTCTTTTCTTCGATTAATACCTGAGACTCCATTTGAATCAAACAGGTATGAAACAACTTGTAAATCATCTTCAACTACAACTATTTCCTGCCTTCTATTTTGATTTCTGTTCGACCCAAAACCAGCTGCTATTCCCTCTCTTATCCACTCAAACTGCTACTGCTCGCTGATTTTTTTTTTCTTCTTCTTTATGCTACTCTACACCTGATGTTAAATATATGTTCGGTTGTTGAGCAATTAAACGAGATAGAAGGATATGATAGACTCGCAGTATTATAGATTAATATCCATCCACTTGAAGATAAAAAGATAGTGCATATTAAAACACTAGTAATCATATTCTTTTTACTGTGATCGAAGAAAATAATAAAGCTAATGATGGATTATTTTATACTACTACTAGTGAGTGCTAATTGATGCCATTTGTTTCCATATTCACAACAACAAAAAAAGAAGTGGGGGTAGATTATGGTTGTTATGATACATAAAATATTAGAATCCTCTTGGATTCCAAAAACCTCACATTCATCAGATTCCTTAATGCCAAAATAATCAATGTAAATTTCGGATTACTTGTGGGCCGTGAGTATTATAATAGTTGGGCCGATATTCTTCTCCCTCTAGTGAGCCACGAGTTTTTTTTTTATCTTAAAAACCATAACGTAAAGTGGAAGACAAGAGCATAAGTTAAGTTTGTGGTCCCTTTTACTCTTGGCCGACATTCACTAAAGATATAGTCCCACTTGATTGATGAAAGGCATAAAAATAATGATATAAAGGGATAGATCAGCGGTATAATTTTTTCTGTTATAACAATACAAGATCTCGAATTATTACAACTTCTTATACTTGGACCGATGTAAATTTCATTTGGGCTTGAGTAAGAGGATTAGTGGGCCTTTGGGGTGAAAAAGTTGATGGCGAGATAGATACATGATGAATATGGGTTAAAAGGAGTTATTACATGAATTAAAACAAGAATGTAATGGATAGAGGAACGGTTTGAGAGAGTGAAGGGTTTACGAGAAGTCTAGAGTTCGAACCCAGGCGGTTGCAATATTTTTTTTTGAAAAAGAAGAAACATGGAAACAGTATTACACGAGTTATATAGTTTAGGGGTAAGGTTATAACAGAATAAGCATGGTAGAGCAGATGGTTAAGTGTGTGTCGGGGTAGCGAGTGGTCTCGAGTTCGATTCTTGGCTTGGACATTTATCTTTTTAAAGCCTCTTCTAAGGTAGTCTCATTTTCTAATTATTATTATTATTATTATTATTATTATTATTATTATTATTATTATTATTGTTATTATTATTATTGTTATTATTAATATCATTATTAGTAAAAATATTATTTTTATGGATATTATAGATATTATAGCTATTATTATTATTATTATCATTATTATCATTAAAAGAACCATTATTTTTGAAATTATCATGTTTATTAAAAATTACATTTCTACTTCCATTATTATTATTAAAAATGATCATGTTATTATTAAAAGCATCATTATTATTAAAAAATTTCATTATTTAAAAACTACCTTTTTATTTAAAATTTCATTATCATTATTATTATTATATTATTATAACAAATAAATATTTTGTAAATAAAAAAAATATACTTATACTATAATTATATTAATAGTACCTATAATTATATATTAAGAATATTAACATTTCTATTATATATATACACAAAAAAAATAAACATATAACATAAGATATATAAATATAAATAAATAAAATATATATATATATATATATATATATATTAGAATTTAGTACCAATTTATATATAATCTACAACACTGAATATATAAATATTATATAACTAATAGATGGAATTATTTGAATTACGATTATATGTGTTAATATATATATATATATATATATATATATATATATATATATATATATATATATATATATATATATATATATATATATATATATATATATATATGATATAGGTTCGTGAATCCGAGGACAACCCTATATTTGTTCAATGTCGTTCTATGTATTTTTACTACAAAATACAGTATGGTGAGTTTCATTTGATTCCCTTTTTACTATTTACATTTTTGGGACTGAGAATACATGCGCTTTTATAAATGTTTAACGCAATAGACACAAGTACCTTAACTGCATTCTATGATAGAATTATCTGGGATTGAGGTTGATATGAATGATTTTTATCTCTAGTACGATGCGAAATGCCTGCTATGAGATGGTTGGTTGATATGAATGGTTTATTATTTATGATATTTTGGCACCGGTTGGCCTATATTTTATAAACATGTGTTCAGCCGTGGGGTGTAAAGACCGGCACAGAGGTTCTATATTTTGAAGGCACATGTATTCAGCCGTGGGGTGAAAGACCGGCACAGATGGTTACTATTATATTTTGAATCCTCACCAGGTGTTCTTCATATGAAAGATATTTTTCGTGCAGTTGAAATGGGACTTCTGCACGTTTTATAATAAATGAAATCTTGTGGTCTATTAAAATGAAATGATTACTATAAACTAATGAACTCACCAACCTTTTGGTTGACACTTGAAAGCATGTTTATTCTCAGGTTTGAAAGAAATCTTCCGCTGTGCATTAGCTCAGTTTAAGGATATTACTTGGAGTCATTCATGACATATTTCAAAAGAAGTTGCATTCGAGTCGTTGAAGTTCATTAGAGATTATTATTAAGTAAATGACAGATTAGGTCATTTATAGTTTGGATATTATGAAATGGTATGCATGCCTGTCAATTTTCGATGAAATGAAAGGTTGTCTTTTAAAAACGAATGCAATGTTTGTAAAATGTATCATATAGAGGTCAAATACCTCGTGATGTAATCATATGTAATGTTCTCGTCCATATGGATTTGGTCGGGGCACTACACCTTATGAACCCACCAGTTCATACAGAGAATACCACCATAATTAAAACCTTAGATAATACAGCACTTGTGGATTCACCTAAAAAAATTCACTAGGAAGAGTGCTGCACGTACTACTCCATCACCTCTGCTAGAGGTTGGTGAAAGGAGTGCTTTGACCCAACTTGAACCTGGTAGGATAGTTAACTTGGATACCCACATTACAGTCACTGAAGAAACTCACTCAGTTGACTTACATGAAGAAGTCCCAATCCTGGACTCAAATAACCAAATCCAAAAACTAACTGAAATGGCCAAGCCAATTTTTATCCCAGACTTAAGTCTGCCACTACCCACCCAAAATGTTCCATCCTTACACATTCTTGCACAGGCTGCCAATATCACACTCATGTCACGGGGTGAGATACAGGCCTCAAAACCTTCTATGTCCAAAGATCAGTTTTCTTTACAACATAAAGGCTGTAAGGACATACCAACCCTACCCTCATCCATTGGCACTACTTCTCAGACTGAGGCACCAGTCACCATGGTTGGCCTATATCAGGCTTTGACCAAGTTGACTAAGGAGTTTGATGACAAGCTTTCTGTTGTACGGTCTAAGATTACTAATCTTAACTTTAATAATAATTTTGTTTCTAAAAATGAGTTGATGGAGGTGAGGAGGTTGGTTGGGGATATGCAGGGGTTGTCTGGTACAAGTGGTTCAGGGTCTGTCACAGAGATTAATCAAAGGTTGACTGAGCCGGAGAAGAAAATGGTTGGTGTTGATGAACTGAGACAATGTTTTACTGGGTTTGCATCTGATATTTCTTCTCTCAAGGCTGAACAGGCTGAAATTTAGAAGTTCCTATCTACTCTTCCTTTGGATGATGTCAAAAAGGGGGAGAAAAGAAAGAGATCAGATGATGCAGGTATTGCAGATGCAGGTATTGCAAGTGTTGAGGGGGAGCAATCTAAGAAGACTCACATTGAGGGGGAGGATATTGTTGATAAGAGTACTGGTGACAAACAGGGTAATTCTAGTGGTGTTTTGGTTGCTGCTACTCAAAGAGCAGATGGTGATCTCAGGGCTCAGATGAACAAGAGGTTCAGATTCAGAAGATAGGATGGTAATGTTGTGAAAGTTGAGGTTGAAAAATCTGAGTTTGAAGGTGTGATTTTGCTGTTAACAATGGCTCATTTGCCAAACAGAAGGTTAAGAGTTAAAATGAATCAAATTGTTCGTTTAGGTTTTTGTGAATGGAGAGGCATAGCTGTTTGTATCAAGAAGTATGCAGGGGATCAAGTTATTGTGAATGAAGTGTTAAAGAGAGTGTGCATGTTGGTTCACTTGGTGTTTGAAGAAGGATTCATCAGTACTAAAGATTATGAAGTGTTTTGTGAAACTTTTAACCTGAGAATGAAAAAGAGAAGAGTTAAGGGACATATTGAAAGATATGCTGTTCCTGAGCATTTGGAGTTTGTTGATAACAAGTATGTTGAACACTTGGATGGCTTGATGATAAAGACTACTGGAAATCAAAAGATGTTGATTAGGTGTGATCAGTTTGAAGAGGCAAGCATTGATATGTTGATTAATCTTTTGTCCAGGTGTGAAACAGAGCAAACATTTCCTTTCAGGGTGCAATTGTTGAAACACTTGTATAACAAGCAGAATATGTTGAAGAAAATTCCTCACATGAAGAGCAAGTGTAAGCTTATTGAAAAGGAGTATGCTAAGGTGGTTAATTAGGTGTACATGTTGTTTTGACATCATCAGATAGGGGGAGATTGTTGGGAAAATGAAAATAATAATCTGATGAGTCAAAATTATTTTGCAGATTTTAGAGTCTGGAGATTTAGAGTCTGAAGTTGCAGACTCTGGATTTGCTGAAGTCAACGTTTAAAGATTTCTTGAAGCCAAAGCTAAAGATTATTCTGGAGATATGTTTGCAGATTAAGAAGATTTGTTTTGAAGATTCAGTTTTATCTCTAGAGTTGACTTTCGATTTATTAGCAAATTTGTTTGGTTTTTTAGTTTATCTTTTCCATTTTTATAGCTAAGTAGTTTTGGAAACCAAATATCCAGATTTGGTCTTTATCTGTATAAATAGGGACGTATGGTTCATTTGAAAGATGTACTTGACACGATTAATATTATCAATCCTTTATTCCAATATCGTGTTCTCTCATTTTCTGCACTTAAATTCTTATTTATTGTATAAATTGAGAGTCTGGTGTTCATAGTTGTATTACTGTGAACTGAAAAGAAGGAAATCCAAATCACAATGCAAGAACCCGATCCTTAAACCATCCTGAAGGGCAGACGGACCAGGTTTAAATCCTGAATGGATCCGAGAGAAACATCAAAGAGTCAAAAGTAAAAATTAGAGAAACATCAAAGATTCAAAAGTAAAAATTAACAAATAGCATTACGGAAGAGACAACGTTACCTGATGAACAGGTCGATGTTCAGTTCTAAAACACTGATCGAAAGCATGATGAACAATGTGTATTTTTCTGACCGGTCGATCTTCTTTCGATCCTCAATTAAAATTTTTAATCGATCTTTAATTTTGTATCAATCAATTCGCAATTTTAATGTAGATCTTCGTTGTGAATTAGGTTTTGAATCAGGGTTCACATGGATGTGATGTATACCGATCGATGGATACCGATTAACACCAATTAGGGTTAACATGTTTGAATTTATGGCTTTTGGAGTAGATGATGAAACATGTTAATTTTGAACGATCATTTGATTGTAGTTAACGGTCGTATAATTGGTGTAGTTTGAACGATCGAAAGAGGAAAATTGAAATGAGTAGGAAGGACTAGGTATTCGGAGGGATTAGGTATTTGGAGCAATTCTCTGGAGTTTATTGACTCGTTGATGTTTTTAGACACTACTAAATACGAGGGTATTTTATATTTTTTACGCGATGCTTAGCTAATGTAGATTATTTGCTAGCTATTACCTCAAATGGATGACTTAGATTGAATGTTGGTAGTGGTTATACGGTCATAGAGGGACTTGTTTTTGAAAGTAGGAAAGATAATGCTCATAATTTAATGTTTAATAAAAAATAAATTAAAAAAGAGATTGGTTTAGTTAACATCCGATTAATTCCCGAATTTCCAATTAATCCTTCCAAGAGCCCGAACGATTAACCCTCGAATATAGTTTTTTTTTACAAACTACGTATGTACACACACGAACCAAGAGTGATACCGTTTTTTCGCAGTTCGTCTTTCGACGCTGGGAGTTCGGCGTTCCGCCAATCCCGGACGGCGTTCTCCTCGATGTATCATATTGCAAAATTTTGAAATTAACTTCGAACTCAACACTGGGCCACTCTCCTGTCTCAAACCCCGAGACCGTCACATGGGGCTGGGTTTACATTTTCCACTTTATTTGAACTTCAGATTTGAGTAGGGATGACATCGAGCAGGGTTTAAGTAAACCGAACCCGATTAGAAAAACCTCTCTCAAACCCGGAGGCTGTCAGGTCCTCATTTAGTTACTAAGTAACGGTAAACAAGTTTCTTCAAGGGTATTCGGGCAGCAATTTAATTAAGAAGTATCGAGTTTTGGGTTTTTTATACGGGTATCTGAATATTTTTTCGGGTATACCATATATGGGTCGGGTAATCGGGTATACGGACCGAGTAATCGAGTTTACGTGCATGTATACGGACTCAGTTTTTTTTTCGAGTATACGAGCCGAGTAACCGAGCTTGTGTCTAAAACCACCCCTAAGTTCGGACTCGCGAAAAAATTTATATACATACTATTAGGTACAGCCAAGTGTGTCATTTGATTCATCACTTTGGCAAAAAAGACATTTTATCTTTTTTCCCGTCAAATTTACAGTTCACCTACCTAAAATTTGGATACTAATTGTAATATTTCAGGTATATAAAAGATAAATTTAGAGGTATAAAATGTAAATTCTCTATTTAATAAATAAACTACCAAATAAAACCCACTAAAATTTATGAACGAATTTATCTTTTTGTTCGCTGCGGGTTAGGTCTCACCGACATTCCCGTTTAACTCTAAATAATTTTACGAACTAAGCGTAACAAATTATGTTCGAAATGAAGTTTCGACGCACTACTAACAAAACTTTCTTTTTAGCAATATATATGAAAGTTATTTGAATTTACAGTTTAAGTCCTCAAAATCTATGAAATGCAAATATAATTATTGCTAATATTAATATTAATTATACATAAGCAGTATCCCGAATACCTTTTTCTTGATGAAATAACTAACAAATTTTTAAAAATTAAACTCACGAGTTATACTTTAATTCAAAAAATAATAGTACAAGCCATTTAATTTAACCACCGAGAATGAAAAAGTTTTGTGTTACATCCAAAATTTAAAAAAATACTGGTTATAAGTAACACCATTAGTCCAAACCGTCGCTATGCACGGAGTACGTAAACATACATAGCTCAGCTGTTTTGTGTATAACATATTATGGCGTTACTGACATGAATTATGTATCGTCTATGTAAATGGAACTACGATAACGCGAGGTCCGTTATTTATCTAGGTAAAAACCATTTGTAATAAGTAGCCCTCCACTCATTTAACCGGTTCCACCCAAGGCTAAAAATATTCGGTTTGGGGTAATTGTTTTGCCATCACTATTTGAGTAGGTCCTACTCTACAGAAAGGAAAAAAAGAAAAAACCTAAAGCACAGTTGACGTCCGGAGTGAAATTTTGCGACGCCGGCGTAGGGACTATTTCCGTGTGTAAATTTTTCCTGCAAAAAAACCCTAAATTACTCCGTTTGAAGCTCAGATATTAATGTGAAGTGATGATAAAGATGACAGTCAAGTCAATTGCCTCACGTCGATCAATATCTACAATGCCATTTCTGTCTGACAGAATTAAACAAACAGGTACTCTGCGTTCTTCTTGTTTTACTCAGTTTAGTATCTATTTAATAAATTTTTTGTTCATTTTCTTTTGTTTGAATTGTTCCCAAATGGCAATTTGAGCAGGGCATGTTGTTGATTTACAAGATAAGTAAAAAAGTTCCAATCTTTAATTAAAAAGGGGGATTTTTGTTCATTTTCTTTTGTTTGAATTGTTCCCAAATGCTAATTTGAGCAGGGCATGTTCTTAATCTACATGACAAGTAAAAAAGTTTCAATCTTTAATTAAAAAGGGGGAATATTTTTTTGTTTCTTAACAAAAAATGAAATTGTTCAAATGTTCCGGTTATAGGCTCCCAGAGAAGATACAAAAAACTTGCCTTGTTCATTTCTTTTGTTTGAATTGTTCCCAAATGCTAATTTGAGCAGGTTGTGTTGTTAATTTACACGATATGTAAAAAAGTTTCAATCTTTAATTAAAAGGGGGTAATTTTTATTTGTTTCTTAACAGAAAAAGAAATTGTTCAAATGTTCCGGTTATCAGCTCCCAGAGAAAGAAACTTGCCTTGTTCATTTATTTTGTTTCTAAATGCTAATTTGAGCAGGGGATGTTGTTAATTTACGTGATAAGTAAAAAAGTTTCAATCTTTTATTAAAAAGGGTTTTTTTTTTTTTATTTGTTTCTTAACAGAAAATGAAATTGTTCAAATGTTCCGGTTATCGGCTCCAAGAGAAGACACGAGAAACTTGGGTGCTAATCAAAGAACATTACGTAAAGGTAGTGCATCAAGGGTGTTAGATGAGAGGTTTATTAGGATTTTAAAGATATTTAAGTGGGGCCCTGATGCCGAAAAGGCTTTAGAGGTACTTAAATTAAGAGTAGATCATCGATTAGTTCGCGAGGTTTTGAATATCGATGTAGACATTAATGTTAAAATGCAGTTTTTCAAATGGGCTGGAAAGAGACGGCATTTTGAACACGATGCCACTACTTATATGGCTTTAATTTGTTGTTTATCTGATTGTGGATCGTATGGCGATATGTGGAAGATGATTCAAGAAATGGTACGAATGTCTGTTGTTATCGATCCGAAGGATTTATCAGAAATTGTAAGACTATTAGGTAAGGCTAAAATGGTTAACAAAGCCCTTTCGTTGTTTTATCAAGTTAAAGGTCGAAAATGCAAGCCGACTGCAAGTACGTATAACTCTGTTATCTTGATGTTAATGAAAGAAAATCATGCTGATAAGGTGTTTGATCTTTATAACGAGATGTGTAATGAAGGTAATTGTTTTCCTGATACTGTAACGTATAGTGCCTTAATGTCGGCTTTTGCTAAGTTGGGTCATGATAACCATGCTATAAGGTTATTTGATGAAATGAAGGAAAACGGGTTTCACCCTAATGCTAAAATTTACACAACGTTATTAGGTATACATTTTAAAGCAGGTAGAATAGAAAAGGCGTTAACTTTAGTAGCTGAAATGAAAGATAAGGGATGTGGGCCCACCGTTTATACTTACACGGAGTTAATAAGAGGGCTAGCGAAAGCGGGGAAGATAGAAGAAGCGTACGGGATTTATGTCGATATGGTAAAACAAGGGTTTAAACCGGACGTTGTTCTTATAAACAATGTGATTAACATATTGGGTCGGGCGGGTCGTTTAGTAGATGCTAAGAAGGTATTTGAGGAGATGAAGTTGGTTAATTGTGAACCTAATGTAGTGACTTATAATACAATGATTAAGGCGCTTTTTGATTCTAAATCTTCATCTTATGAAGCTTTTTTGTTATTTGAGAAAATGAAGGCAAGTGGGATTGTCCCTAGCTCGTTTACTTATTCTATTATGATTGACGGTTTTTGTAAAACGAATAGAGTCGAGAAAGCGTTGTTGCTACTTGAAGAAATGGACGAAAAGGGTTTTCCGCCTTGTCCGGCTGCATATTGTAGCTTGATTAATAGTCTTGGAAAAGCAAAACGTTACGAAGCTGCAAACGAGTTGTTTCAAGAATTAAGGGAAAATTGTGGGTCATCTAGCTCTCGGGTGTATGCTGTTATGATTAGAAATTTTGGAAAATGTGGACGGTTGGATGAAGCAATCGATCTTTTTGAAGAAATCAAGAAAACGGGGTCCGTCCCAGACGTTTATGCGTACAACGCGCTTATGTCTGGGATGGTACGAGAGGGTTTGATAGATAAAGCTTATTCCTTGATGAGGGAAATGGAAGAAAATGGGTGTGCGGCGGATGTAAATTCACATAATATAATTCTGAATGGATTAGCTAAGAGTGGTGGCCCACAACGGGCTATGGTTATGTTTGAAAAAATGAAACGGTCGAAAATAAAGCCGGATGGTGTTAGTTATAATACTCTTCTTGGGTGTTTAAGTCATGCTGGTTTGTTTGAAGAGGCTGCAAGATTAATGGGAGAGATGAAGTCATTAGGGTTTGAATATGATGCTATTACATACTCATCTATACTTGATGCAGTTGGCAAGATCGATGAAGATGATGCACATTAAGCTCCATAAAAAGTACTTCGTAAGTTTTCTTGATAACGCAAAATTTTGATTAGGTTTTGAGTAGATGAGTTGTTTTTCTTATACGGTCCCATGACACGTATATATGCCGATGTGTATTTCAGTTCAAGGTGCCAATAATTGTATCCACTTAAAATTCTCTTAAGTTGTAGGTTCATATAAGATCATTTCTTTTTAATTTTTTCGGTATAGGGTTTATGGTGATTTATATGTTAAATTCTCGGTTTACAATCTCTACTGCAGGTTTTTATTGTATTTATTAACTAAAGATGCCAATTTTGATTAAGTTTTGAGTAAATGAGTTGTTTTGAGTCAAATGGCAAAATTCTGAAATTAGCAGAAATGAAAAGTGGTCATGCGGGTTGAAAGGTATCATGTATTGTGTATGTCAGTATGGTGTTTATGATCGCAATTTAACACATTGGTTATCCACAAAGTAAAAAAAAAAAAAAACGCATCAACAAAAGGATTAACGGGCTAGCTGTATGAAAATTACCCATCTTGACATGTTACCCAACTCGCACCCCTATTAGGAAAATTTGATTGTCTTATTAATTTTCTATCATATTGCTTTATCTCTGTTTTTACAGGTAGAGATGGGCATATATTTACACCAATTGTTCAATGGGACTCTATTTTCGCGCAACTTTGAATGGAATCATTGGGTTCACTGAGCATTGAAGTGGTAAATTGGCCGGGTTTTCTCGAGTTGCTCCAAGTTCATATGATAACTACAACTGTTTTGACAAACGCGAGTGGAGTGATAGATGAAGGTCCAGTACGATCAAAGACAGTGACTCAGATGACGGGGACTTAAAATCAGAGGTCTTTTAACTGATCTTGATAGCTCAGTGGCTATTTCTTTTGAAAATGTAACACATGTTATAATAATCATCTGCATTAACATATGAACAAAAAAGGCCCACTTTATAACATACAGAAACTTATGTTATATATAGTGATAACCAAATCAACAATATAAAGATCTATTACCTAAGTGAAGTAGTTGCCTACCGTGTCCGGCTTCAATAAAACTAACAATGCCGAATGAATGGTTAACGAATCTTATATAATGATCACGCGGCGCTCAAAATGACAAAGTTCCATCATAACCAGAAACGTATAAATGTCTATATTGCAATCAACAAAAAAGCCAGATCCTTTGTTCCCAAAACTCAACTCGGGATTACTCGGAAAGTCGGTCCTAATCGGTCAAGATCAAACTTGGTCTACATCAAGTTACACCCGAGTTTCCGGTTACCCCCTAAAAACCCATGTACTCCTCAAGTTGCGATTTTTGCAAGAGATATGACTCAATTGTACAACCAAGAATAATTCTAAAAACTATCATCATTAATAAAAAGTGTGCAAAACAACCATAGAAAAGTATTTTATTCTTAACTAGTCGTCATCTCATTATACGTAAAATATCAAATTTAATATTATATTTGTGAAACAGATTTATATACATATATAACATATCTTTTAAAAATTTAGGGACCTCTAAAATTTCGACCTTGTCCGACTGCCTATACCCGCACACCCTTTAAGACGCCCTGTTCATTAGGTTATGGCTTACAACTACTTGCGAATGAAGAGTTGCTTATCTTTTTGTCATATTTTCAAAAGACGCATGTCATATTTTCAAAAGACACATGCTATTAAATGTAAGTCGGCGATTTAAACTTTCAACGGAGTTGTCAGTTTGAGACGTGCAAGACAGGAGTTTCATGTGATTCAATTGTTTTATGAATCTAGTCAATTAGACTCGAATGATATCTATCAATTTCTACTAAATTATTATACCGAGTGTCATTTTAATCTAATTTCTTATATCTTATTTTCTGTCAAAAAGTGAATTATTAAATTACACAGTATATTTCAGATTATTATTACTAATTACACTAAATCACGTAAACACTATCCAATACGAACCTGACAAGTAACCAACTTCCACTGTTATACTGTCGCAACTTACTGTTATACTGTAGCAATTTTTTTTTTTTTTTTTAAACTCGACTTACCAGAAACTCCCCATCACCACCATCAACTAATTAACTAAATGACCAAAACCCAACCATCGCAATCCTCCACCATCGGCTATTTCTGTCAACATATACTGCATCAACCACCACCGGCGCTTATCTAACAATAGCACCCAGATCTAGAGAAAATAAACGTATTGAACACAATAAAAAATGTAATTAAAATACAAAATAAATATATAAACGCAAAACAGAATGAGATCTGGAAGAAGAAAAAACTAGAATCTGAAGAAAAATAATCAGATCCAAAGAAAAAAATGAGAGGTTAACTTATCTGAATATCAGGCCGCCCACCAAATTAACTTCGTCGTAAAACGGTTGGGTGACGACCACCGCATTCTATAACTGACGTTAGCCAACAAAAAAAATACATGAAACGGCAGTCGGGAAGAATAGAAAGGAAGAAGATCTCCGTATTTTTAACGATGGCGGCCGGAGTGGGTGGTAGCATGGTGACGACGCAGATTAGAGGGAAGCAAAAGATCTTCGACGAATGAAGTGTAATTAAAACGAATTAACCTTTCTACTGTGATGATTATGGAAATATGGGCCGGAATTTGAGAAACAGTATCTCACAACGAGTTGATTTAGGATTTTTTTTTTTTTTTTTTTTTTTTTTTTTTTTTTTTTTTTTTTTTGTGTTCTTGAACTAACCCTGGACCCCAAAACTGAAATATGGTAAAAAACTATTTAGTGGTATTTTCATATACGGGTATCTCCCGGTTTGACTCAAAAAGGGTTGGGAATTACAGTTAGACCCTTGCATCTTTAGCGTTGTTAATAAGGAGCCACTAACTTTTAGAAAATAGAGTGATATTAGAGTTTGATATTTTAGTCCTACTATACCTACCACGTTTTGAATTAAAAAAAATAGAATATTTTTGCTTTGATTTGATTGGTGCAAGTGACTTAGTGGTGATTATCATTTCTAATGTAATTTTTTAATATTAATGCAATGTATACATTTTCAATAGAGTTATTGGAAAATACCTATATTAAAAGAGTACTATCTTTGCACTATTTAAATTTTATATACACGCCATCTTATTTTTATAACACACTAGATCAGGTCATCTTATTTTTTAATGTAAAAAAGAATCATCGTCGTTTTAATTTATGTTCATCAACAAAAGTAGCTTATACCCGCAGCGAAGCGCGGTAACCATTTTCTAGTTTAATATTTAATAGTATTAAATACGGTAAACAATTAAGATTTTTAAAAACTGAATGGAGTAATTTGAAAAGTTAGCCATGGCTTGAAAAATATTTGTAGAAGTAGAGCACGATAGTTCTATAAGAATGTGGCTTACAAAGTTACAAACTCCCAAACCCTAACCAATCCTCCATTTTACTTGGTACCGGAGCTAATCCGTCTTCATCGTATAATTGAAGTAAGTTATCATTTCTCCATACTTTTTCCTCTCCTTTTAGTTTTTCCCCTCCTTTTGCTTAACTGCCTTAAGATAAGAAACCCAAATTACATTTGCATCCTTCATTATTTTCCTCAAATCATGTCGGACCCAAATAACCAAATGTGTGCCCTAAACCACCTTCCACCAGACCTCGTCGAAGCAATTCTCCCTTTTCTACCAGTTAAATCCCTAGGCCGTTTCAAATCGGTTTCGAAACGATGGTACTCACTAATTTCCAGTCCCAATTTTATTAAAACCCATATTCATAACTACACCAAAAACAATCCCAATCCTAACCCTACCCACCTGCTTTTACTTCCGTTATATGCCGAAATTTCGCTCTACTCACTCGATGTCAAACAACTCAACACCCAAACCACAACTGCAACCGCAACAGTTAAACACCTGATTTACCAGGAACAATGGTATAATATACAAGGGTCTTGCAACGGGCTTGTTTTAGCCAATGATATAGATCATAACCTCTATATACTTAATCCAACCACATGAAAGACCTTTAAAATTCCAGATGGAAAGGGTTTTGGTGTAGCATACGGATTTGGTTACGATCCTTCTAAGGATGATTATAAAGTAATCCATATTACTTATAATGTTATTGGCACCTTGGTACACATGTATAGTTTACGTAACAGTTCATGGAAGATGTTGCCTAATCCCCCTTACTATCTAAATGATCTTTGTACTACATTTCCAGGGGTACTCATAAACAATAATCTTCACTGGGTTGTAACAGGCAAACGAAGAACATTGACTATTGTTGCATTTAATTTAGTTGATGAAGAATTTCATGAAATCGAGTTTTCTAATGATTCTGTTAGCTGGGATAGAGGTAGGTGTTTGCGGCTCGATACTTTCGATGGGAAGTTATCTGCTCTTCTCTCTTTGAAGTCTGCATCCGTTATTGAATTGTGGGTGATGGAGGAATATGGGGTTCCTAAGTCTTGGACTAAACTTTGTGTCTTTGAAAAGATTCCGGATCTACATTGTCGATTATGTACTCAATTAAGCCATCGGGATATTTTGTTGGGGAATAATAGTGCGAATGTTATGTTTATATACAATATGGATGAAAAAAGATGCACAAGTGTCGCAATTGAAGGGTGCCAAGAAGAATTATCGGTTAATGGTACGTTTTTTGAAAGCCTTGAATCACCTGAACGTTTCCGTTAGAGCAGCACCTGTTTTTTATATTTCAGTAATGTTTATGGTTGTAGTATGAAGTATGATATGGTACTTGATAATAAAGTAGATGTTTGATCAATATAAGTTTCTAGACTGCACATTTAAAATTTTAGAGTGTATGAAATGTTGAGTTGGATTCATGAAAGGGCAACATTGTGATTGTAGTCCCTCTCGTTTTGCTTATAGTGCCTTGCTAGAGTACGTCTTTCATTGCTGATTTTTGATTGTGGTAGAAGGTATAGTACATTTTGAATTACCCAATGAATCCCTTAATTTTTGTAATTAATTAACAAAATAACCTGTTATAACCCATAAAGATAAATCAAAAGAAGTGTTTTGTTACCTTCAGCATTTTCAGCATCCAGTCTAAATACATACATACAGTAGTTTTTAAGCTTTCGATATGATGCTAGCTGTTCCAATTTTCAACCATCTTTAAAAGATGCTGAAAGAACTGCCACAAAACTTGACTTTTATGTTGAGCAATGAAGATCTAAAACCGATTAATAAAAAATTAAATCATAGAGGCGACTTGATCAGCATCTTGCCTTATCCATTCTTTTGTGCAATTGTGACACTTGAACAAGAAAAAAAAAATGGATTGCATACATTCAATTGTGCTACCCATGCAGCACACCAAAGCATACTCAAATGCAACTGATCCACGCATTCAAGATCCACCCGGTCATAATCTATAACGTATTTAGATACTTCTTTTGATGGCTGGCCATAATTACTTTAGTGATTCAGATATGGTGTTCATAGCGGAGTAATATATATGTTAGCTTCTCGGTTTATAGTCAGAGGTCTTTTACCTGAGAGATACTTGACGTGAATAGTTTAGAGAATATCGAATAGATGATTTTTTGGACCGTATAAGTCCAGTTCCAGGTGGGATCAGAACTGTATAGTAGGACCTGTAGGAACAAACTACAGATTATGTTTTCATTATCGGAAAAACTCGCCAAGTACTCGGTTAAAAGTTCAGGAGTACTCGGTCAATAGGAATTAACTGGGTCAAAACTCAAGATTAATTACTTGGAAAATCGGTCAAAATTTGGTCAAGGTCAAACCTTGGTCAACATCCGTTTATTCTCTAAAAAGTGCCGACTGTCCCCAGTAAGCGATTTTTGCAACCTTGTGGGCAAGAGATACGACTCAATTCTACAACCAAGCCTATAGTCCTAATCAAACGAATTAGGCTATATCTGTTCCTATATTAGTCCGTCTAATAATAACTGAAACACGAATCTTAACAAAATAAGAAACTAACGATAAAGAAAGTTAATAACCGTCTTATGCCTTTTAATACATTCTTTTATATTCCATGATTTGTTTTGTCCTCGGGGTTCAACCTCTCGAGGTCTTTGGTGTAACATCCCGCCTTTTTCCATTTACTTTTCCGTTATACTAATATAAAGTCCGTTATATGTTTATAACATTCTCCCGTTGATACGCGTTTTAAATTATCTCGTTTAGGTAATTCCCGCACCCGAACGAAAGTTGAGGGACTAAACTTGACAAGGGATCAAACCCTTGACTAGGTCAAAGGGTCAAACCCCTTTCACCCATTCATTTTCATCTCCATCTCTCTCTTTCTCTCTAGCAAGAACACACACACCCAAAAACCATATTCATTCATTCATCATCTAAATCCGGATTAGGGAGCTAGCAACCAAATAAATTACATATTCGTGATCCTCTCTTCATCCTCTTCATTTTGGTACCAACTTCATCTCATTTGGGTAACTTTCTAAAATCACTAATTTTATGTGTTCTTGAGATTTTTGAGTTATAAAGTTGTTAATTAGTGTCTATGGCTCATTGTGATGTCGTGTATGTAATTTGTATGCTCGATTCGTTGTTTTTGGTGTAACTAGTTCAATATGAAAATTACTTGCTAAATCCTTGATTTTGGATGATCAAATGTTGTTAGATTGTTAAAGTGCATGTTTTAAAAGTGTTACTAGTATCATTAGCTTCGTTTTGATGTATAGGTTAATTAAGGAAACTCCAAGAACATGATTAATGATTTTGTGAACTTGGATTAGGGTTTGATGAGCTTTACATGAACTTTTGATGCGTCAAATGCTATGAGATATTGTTGTTAAGTGTTTTGTTGCAATGTGTGTTTGATTACCTTCAAAACGGCATATCACATGTGTGAATTGGATTCCCGAAACTTAAAATGCATTTGATGAACTTGAAACTTTGAAAATGGATTCTTAATGATCACTTGACGGAAAATTGGTTATTGAAATTGATGTTTTTGTTTGATGAAACGTGTTTAGTTGTTTTCCTTGTCAAATTACCTTTCCGACGATATATAGTATGCATTTTGGATGTTTTCGGTTCATAAAATAGGTTAATTTGAGTTTTGGTTCGTGACTTGGTCTTTTTCTGCAAACTGCATGTTTCCCAGGTATTGCACGCCGCGCATATACCCGCGCGCCGCGCAAAATTAGAAATCCCAGATGTTTGCCTTCGTGGTTAAGTTCTGACCAGGATTTACACTTGGGTGCGCGCCGCGCAACCCTTTGCGCGCCGCGCATATGCCCAGCTCATTTTAGTTTTCATTTTTCCTTTCACAAAATGTTTCCCGCTTAACCGTAACTCCGATTAACATGAAACTTGGCCATTCTGCTCATAAATGATTTCTCATCATGAGAAAATTGTCGGACACCCGATCCGACCCCGTTGACTTTGACTTTGACCAAGTTTGACTTTTAGTCAAACTTAACCAAACAATTATACGATCGTTCTAACATGCTTAGTTACTTGTATCGTGCATGAAACTTGACTAGTTGATTCACATGCTACATAATCGAGTCGTAACGAGCCATAGGACTAATTGAACATCTTTGACCTATCGTGTTTACCGTTATTGATACAAACCTATTGTTTAGGTCAAGACTAGCATTGTTCTTTGCACACGTTTACTTGTCGAAGTACTTTACTACTCGTGCATTCAAGGTGAGATCATAGTCCCACTTTTACTCTTTTTGAACTTATATTGGGATGAGAAAACATAAACGATTCTTTTGAACTAAGTGAACACAAGAACGGGAAAACAAACATTCTACATACGAGTTTAGAACAAAAATCCTCAATTCGATTATCATTAGTTACACTTGCCGGGTGTAAGCGAGAACTTATGTTATATGGCCATATGGGTTGACAACCCTCATCCTTGACGGTTCGCTACCGTCTACGGATGAAATATATTTTCGAGAATCAGTGTTTGTTCTAGCACTAAGTGATGGGGTATACTATGGAAGGAATGTTAAGCTTTGATAATTGGGTGCTCGTGAAACAAACTTTTGGAATGTATTACTATTATTTCATTGATGCAAATCTTGTGGTTCACTTGTACTTACTTACTTAAACCTATGATTTCACCAACGTTTTCGTTGACAGATTTCTATGTTTTTCTCAGGTCCTTGAACGATACATGATACATGCTTCCGCTCATTATTTGATACTTGCTTTGGATGTCGAGTATATGTGCATTTCATGGAGCGTCTTTTGACTTTACTTTAAACCGTGTCGCCTAGATTTCATTCGTATTATAACGTTGTAACTTAACTATTGGTTGAACAATTCTTGTAAACTTTGGGAACAATCTTTATTTTGAAATGAAGGCGACATATTTTGGTCAAACTTTGTCTTAAAGACTTATGACCACGTAACGGGACCTAAGTAGACGGCGCCGTCAAACATGATTTGGTCGGGTCGCTACAGATGGTATCAGAGCGTTGGTTGTAGGGATTTAGAGTTCATTAGTGTCAACCCCGAGTCATAGGGTACATTGGTGAGTCTAGACTACAACCGGCATATAGACTTGAAGTAGGAATTACTTGACTACTTGTGCATTTATACTCGAACGCTTCTACTCATATCTACTCTTAGTTCATCTTAATCTCACGTTGTTTAATTTGATTGACGCGCCACCTTGACTATATGAAACGATGTCGAATGCACATATGAATCAGGGTAATATAATTTCCGAGATTATATTACGGTGACTCATATGAACGTTCCGACATTATGACATAAAGAATTTAAGGCGAGTCGAGGAAAAACTTCTCTTTATCTTTATTCTATATCACGGTTAGTATTATTGAGAATACTAATCAATGATATTCTTGTGTCTTGAAGGAACAATGGCTCCTCGTCGTGTACGCCGCAATGAAACTCCCGAACAAGCTCTCGAACGGATGATAGCCACCGCCGTAGATGCGGCCATGGCCGGTCATTCATCCAACAACAATAATAATAACAACCACAACAACAACAACAACAACCACCAAGGAGCCGGTAACTCTAGCGAAGGGTGCTCCTACAAAGCTTTCATGGGGTGCAAACCCCACACTTATGATGGAACCGGGGGACCGGTTGTGCTTACTCGTTGGTTTGAACAAACCGAGGCCGTCTTTAGCATAAGCGGTTGCCGAGATCAAGACAAGGTCAAATACTCCACTCACACTTTCTCCGGAATTGCTCTAACATGGTGGAACACCTATGTTCAATCGGTGGGTACCGATGAAGCTCATGCCCTCTCTTGGGCCGATCTAAAGGAAAAGATGATTGTTGAATATTTTCCGCGCGAAGAAACCCGAAAGCTTGAGGAAGAACTAAGAGCTTTGAAAGCGGTCGGAAACGATCTTAAAGCTTATAATCAACGCTTCGCCGAACTATCCTTGATGTGTCCTAATCTTGTTAACCCCGAATCTCAAAGGATTGAGCTCTACATGCTCGGTCTTCCAAAAAGCATCAAACAAGGGGTGATGTCATCCAAACCCACTACTCATCAAGCCGCTATGAACATGGCTCGCCAACTAATTGAAACGGTTGACGAAATCGTAGTTCCGGCACCTAAGGCCGAGGATAAATCGGGCGGCAACAAAAGAAAGTGGGAACCCTCCCAATCAAGCAACAACAACTTTGCCAAGAAATCTTTCACTTTCGACGGCAAGAAGGGTTATGCCGGGAATCTACCTCTTTGCAACAAATGCAACAAACATCACTTTGGCGAATGTAGTAAGTTAATTTGCCACCGGTGCCAAGGAGTTGGTCATAAGGCCAACGATTGTAAAAGTGCCACTCCCGTCGCTCGAAAGTGGCCCAATGCACCAAAGACGGGCACTTGTTACGAATGTGGCCAAACGGGTCATTATAGAAATGCATGCCCAAAGAAGAAAGATAACCCCAATACGCGCGGCCGAGCTTTCAACATCAACACCGAGGAAGCCCGGGATGACACTGAACTAGTCACGGGTACGTTTCTTCTCAACAATTCTTATGTCTCTTGCTTATTCGATTCAGGTGCCGATAAATGCTTTGTATCCAAGACTTTGACTCATTCTTTTAGCACTCCACCTCTTCCATTAGATACCACTTATACCATTGAAGTGGCTAACGGGAAACTATTAAGTGCCGACACATATTACCGGGGGTGTACGTTAAACATTTTGGGTAAGGAATTTGAAATTGACTTGATACCCATGGAACTAGGAAGCTTTGATGTAATAATCGGTATGAATTGGTTAGTCAAAACGAAATCTCACATTCTTTGTGATCTTAACGCAATCCGAATTCCTATCGAGAATGGTGAACCTTTGATTGTCTATGGCGATAAGAGTTGCACCAGACTCAACCTCGTTTCGTGCCTTAAAGTTAGAAAACTGCTCCGTAAGGGTTGTTTTGCGATCCTTGCCCACGTTAAGAAAGTCGAGTCCGATGAGAAGCATATCGATGATGTGCCAATTGTTAGTGACTTTTCCGATGTATTTCCCGACGAATTGCCGGGTCTTCCACCTCATCGACCGGTTGAATTCCAAATCGATCTTATTCCGGGAGCCGCACCCGTAGCGCGTGCACCATATAGACTCGCTCCATCTGAAATGCAAGAATTGCAAAGTCAAATCCAAGAACTACTTGATCGTGGTTTTATCCAACCTAGCCATTCACCTTGGGGCGCTCCGATTTTATTTGTTAAAAAGAAAGACGGATCCCTACGAATGTGCATTGATTATCGTGAACTAAATATATTGACGGTTAAGAACCGATATCCTCTTCCTCGCATCGATGACCTCTTTGATCAACTACAAGGGTCTTGTGTATATTCGAAAATCGATCTCCGCTCGGGTTATCATCAATTAAGGGTTAAGGGGGAAGATGTCTCCAAAACCGCTTTCCGGACTCGCTATGGTAGTTATGAATTCCTCGTCATGCCATTTGGTCTCACTAACGCACCGGCGGTGTTCATGGATCTTATGAACCGCGTGTGCAAACCGTATCTCGATAAATTCGTTATTGTGTTCATCGATGATATATTGATCTATTCTAAAAATGAAGAAGAGCACGAACAACATCTCCGACTTGTGCTTGAACTCTTGAGACAAGAACGACTTTATGCCAAATTCTCCAAGTGTGAATTTTGGTTGAAGGAAGTTCAATTTCTTGGTCATGTTGTAAGTGATCAAGGCATTAAAGTCGATCCCACAAAGATCGAAGCCATTAGTAAATGGGAGACTCCTACTACTCCTACTCACATTCGTCAATTTTTGGGTCTCGCCGGGTACTATCGTAGATTCATCGAAAATTTCTCTTTGGTTGCACGTCCTCTGACCGCATTGACTCACAAAGGAAAGAAATTCATTTGGGCGACCGAACATGAATCCGCATTCCAAATCTTGAAAACGAAGCTAACCACCGCTCCTATCTTGTCACTTCCCGAAGGCAATGATGACTTTGTTGTATATTGTGATGCCTCGAAACATGGTTTTGGGTGTGTATTGATGCAACGAACGAAAGTCATTGCTTATGCTTCTCGACAACTCAAAATTCATGAACGAAACTATACGACACATGATCTCGAACTCGGAGCCGTTGTCTTTGCACTTAAAATGTGGAGACACTATCTTTATGGAACCAAGAGTACTATCTTTACCGACCACAAAAGCCTTCAACACATTTTCGATCAGAAGCAACTAAACATGAGACAACGAAGGTGGATTGAAACCTTAAACGATTACGATTGCGAGCTTCGTTACCATCCCGGGAAGGCAAATGTAGTAGCCGATGCCTTAAGTCGAAAAGAAAGAGCGGTGCCTCTCCGTGTCCGAGCTTTAAACATCACCATTCACACCAACCTTAATAGCCAAATTCGGGTAGCCCAAGATGAGGCTCTCAAGGATGAAAACATCTCTCTCGAACACTTGAACGTCCTCACCTCTCGATTCGAAGTTAAAGAAACCGGACTCCGATATTTCGCCGGAAGGATTTGGGTGCCTAGTTATGGGGACCTACGAAGCCTTATTTTAGATGAAGCCCATAAGTCACGATACTCGATTCACCCCGGTGCCAATAAGATGTACCACGACCTTAAACAACTATATTGGTGGCCGAACATCAAAAGGGACGTAGCTACTTATGTTTCCAAGTGTTTGACATGTTCCAAAGTCAAAGCCGAACACCAAAGACCGTCCGGACTACTTCAACAACCCGAGATCCCGCAATGGAAGTGGGAAAGGATAACGATGGATTTTATCACCAAGCTACCAAAAACGACGGGCGGTTATGATACCATTTGGGTTATTGTTGACCGTCTCACCAAATCCGCACACTTCCTTGCCATGAAAGAAACGGACAAAATGGAGAAACTTGCACAACTTTACATTAAGGAGATCGTAGCCCGACACGGTGTACCTTTATCGATTATCTCCGACCGAGATGGCCGTTTCGTTTCTAGATTTTGGCGTACATTGCAAGAAGCGTTGGGAACGCGTTTAGACATGAGCACCGCATATCATCCTCAAACCGATGGACAAAGCGAACGTACAATTCAAACCTTAGAGGACATGTTGCGAGCTTGCGTGGTTGATTTCGGAAAAGCTTGGGACAAGCACTTACCTCTCGCCGAGTTCTCTTACAACAATAGTTATCACGCGAGTATTAAAGCCGCACCTTTTGAAGCGCTATATGGCCACAAATGTCGTTCACCTCTTTGTTGGGCCGAGGTAGGCGACGTGCAAATCACCGGACCCGAACTCATTCACGAAACCACCGAGAAAATCGTTCAAATCCGAGATAGGCTTAGGACGGCCCGAAGTCGTCAAAAGAGCTATACCGACAAACGACGCAACGATCTTGAATTTCAAGTCGGTGACCGAGTAATGTTAAAAGTCGCACCTTGGAAGGGTGTAATCCGTTTTGGGAAACGCGGGAAGCTAAATCCGCGGTATATTGGTCCTTTCGAAATCTTGGAGCGTATTGGAACCGTTGCTTATCGTTTAGATCTTCCGCCTCAATTGAACTCCGTTCATCCTACTTTCCATGTATCCAACTTGAAAGAGTGTCTTGCCGAACCCGATATCGTCATCCCTCTCGAAGAACTTACTATTGATGACAAACTTCATTTTGTGGAGGAACCGGTTGAAATTGTGGACACCTCCGTCAAGACATTGAAACAAAGCCGAATTCCGATTGTCAAGGTTCGTTGGAATGCCAAAAGAGGACCCGAGTTTACTTGGGAAAGACAAGATCAAATGCAAAGGAAGTATCCTCATCTATTTGTGAATTCAGAAACGCAAGATCTCGAGGCAGAAACAACGACTACTACGCCTACTTAAATTTCGGGACGAAATTTCTTTTAAGGAGTAGGTAATGTAACATCCCGCCTTTTTCCATTTACTTTTCCGTTATACTAATATAAAGTCCGTTATATGTTTATAACATTCTCCCGTTGATACGCGTTTTAAATTATCTCGTTTAGGTAATTCCCGCACCCGAACGAAAGTTGAGGGACTAAACTTGACAAGGGATCAAACCCTTGACTAGGTCAAAGGGTCAAACCCCTTTCACCCATTCATTTTCATCTCCATCTCTCTCTTTCTCTCTAGCAAGAACACACACACCCAAAAACCATATTCATTCATTCATCATCTAAATCCGGATTAGGGAGCTAGCAACCAAATAAATTACATATTCGTGATCCTCTCTTCATCCTCTTCATTTTGGTACCAACTTCATCTCATTTGGGTAACTTTCTAAAATCACTAATTTTATGTGTTCTTGAGATTTTTGAGTTATAAAGTTGTTAATTAGTGTCTATGGCTCATTGTGATGTCGTGTATGTAATTTGTATGCTCGATTCGTTGTTTTTGGTGTAACTAGTTCAATATGAAAATTACTTGCTAAATCCTTGATTTTGGATGATCAAATGTTGTTAGATTGTTAAAGTGCATGTTTTAAAAGTGTTACTAGTATCATTAGCTTCGTTTTGATGTATAGGTTAATTAAGGAAACTCCAAGAACATGATTAATGATTTTGTGAACTTGGATTAGGGTTTGATGAGCTTTACATGAACTTTTGATGCGTCAAATGCTATGAGATATTGTTGTTAAGTGTTTTGTTGCAATGTGTGTTTGATTACCTTCAAAACGGCATATCACATGTGTGAATTGGATTCCCGAAACTTAAAATGCATTTGATGAACTTGAAACTTTGAAAATGGATTCTTAATGATCACTTGACGGAAAATTGGTTATTGAAATTGATGTTTTTGTTTGATGAAACGTGTTTAGTTGTTTTCCTTGTCAAATTACCTTTCCGACGATATATAGTATGCATTTTGGATGTTTTCGGTTCATAAAATAGGTTAATTTGAGTTTTGGTTCGTGACTTGGTCTTTTTCTGCAAACTGCATGTTTCCCAGGTATTGCGCGCCGCGCATATACCCGCGCGCCGCGCAAAATTAGAAATCCCAGATGTTTGCCTTCGTGGTTAAGTTCTGACCAGGATTTACACTTGGGTGCGCGCCGCGCAACCCTTTGCGCGCCGCGCATATGCCCAGCTCATTTTAGTTTTCATTTTTCCTTTCACAAAATGTTTCCCGCTTAACCGTAACTCCGATTAACATGAAACTTGGCCATTCTGCTCATAAATGATTTCTCATCATGAGAAAATTGTCGGACACCCGATCCGACCCCGTTGACTTTGACTTTGACCAAGTTTGACTTTTAGTCAAACTTAACCAAACAATTATACGATCGTTCTAACATGCTTAGTTACTTGTATCGTGCATGAAACTTGACTAGTTGATTCACATGCTACATAATCGAGTCGTAACGAGCCATAGGACTAATTGAACATCTTTGACCTATCGTGTTTACCGTTATTGATACAAACCTATTGTTTAGGTCAAGACTAGCATTGTTCTTTGCACACGTTTACTTGTCGAAGTACTTTACTACTCGTGCATTCAAGGTGAGATCATAGTCCCACTTTTACTCTTTTTGAACTTATATTGGGATGAGAAAACATAAACGATTCTTTTGAACTAAGTGAACACAAGAACGGGAAAACAAACATTCTACATACGAGTTTAGAACAAAAATCCTCAATTCGATTATCATTAGTTACACTTGCCGGGTGTAAGCGAGAACTTATGTTATATGGCCATATGGGTTGACAACCCTCATCCTTGACGGTTCGCTACCGTCTACGGATGAAATATATTTTCGAGAATCAGTGTTTGTTCTAGCACTAAGTGATGGGGTATACTATGGAAGGAATGTTAAGCTTTGATAATTGGGTGCTCGTGAAACAAACTTTTGGAATGTATTACTATTATTTCATTGATGCAAATCTTGTGGTTCACTTGTACTTACTTACTTAAACCTATGATTTCACCAACGTTTTCGTTGACAGATTTCTATGTTTTTCTCAGGTCCTTGAACGATACATGATACATGCTTCCGCTCATTATTTGATACTTGCTTTGGATGTCGAGTATATGTGCATTTCATGGAGCGTCTTTTGACTTTACTTTAAACCGTGTCGCCTAGATTTCATTCGTATTATAACGTTGTAACTTAACTATTGGTTGAACAATTCTTGTAAACTTTGGGAACAATCTTTATTTTGAAATGAAGGCGACATATTTTGGTCAAACTTTGTCTTAAAGACTTATGACCACGTAACGGGACCTAAGTAGACGGCGCCGTCAAACATGATTTGGTCGGGTCGCTACTTTTGGCAGTTTTAGAAAATCTTTTCAACTAGTTCAAATTTGTTGGGTATGTTTAGGCGGTTTGGGATTCAGCCATTTAAATGTCTCTTATCATGGGTGTTTCGCCTGTGTAACATGTAGGAAAACTTACACGTGTAAGCATTCAGTGGGTTAGGATCTATAGCTAATTGCAGATTAAGGGTTGCTTATCTTTTTGTTATATTGTCAAAAGATACACGCTATCAAATGCTAGTCGATGATTTAAGCTTTTGACATAGTTGTCAATCTGAGACGTGTAAAGACGGGAGTTTTGTGTGCTTCAATTGTTTTTTATGAATCTAGTCAGTGAGACTCATAAATAATATGTATCAATTTCTACTAGATTATATAGTAATATCATTTTAATTTGTTTCTGATTTTTTTCATATGTAAATAATACGGAGTGAGTTGTATTCTAAAGGTGTATCTACAACACCTTTCCATAATAGAAGTCATGCTACAGGTCAAGCAAGTCAAGCTAAAGGTCACACTGACATGCACACTGTACAAGCCATATGCAAGACCACATCAGACTCACTCTCTGCAGCCTACATCAAACATCACCAATACTTAATTGACTGTAAATCCATGTAGATATTTATTTTACTCACGTGCAGAATAGTTAGTTAGATAGTTTGTTATTTTTTGGTAGTTAGTTATAGCTGTAGCAGTTACCAGCACTCTATTTTCTTATATACTGTACATTGCATCTCATTTGGATTAGGTGAAATGAATACAATCTTCTCTCTCTATCTTCATCTTCTTCAATCTCCATCTTCTGCAAATTACTTTATGGTATCAGATAATCAACAACGATCCACCAAAATTCACACAAAATCATGCACACAAGGTGTATGATTAAATTCCGCAACCAAAATTCACAACAATAATCAAAATCTTCTTATTCATAATTCATCATCTGTTTCTCCAATTCACAGATAATCACAATCATTAACCCTAAAATCACAAAATCTTACACAACATTCATTAACAACAACACAATATCGATCAAAGCATTCACTAACCTCAATCAATCATGGCGACTACAACTGCTACAGATTTCAACACAGAAGACACAAATTCAAGCAATCATCCTCTTTACTTACATCAAAATGATCATCCATGCCTTATCTCGAAAAAGCTAACAGGTTCAGATAACTATAGCAGTTGGAAACGATCTATGATGATTGTACTTAATGCCAAAAACAAGCTCAAAATTATCACAAAGGAATACAAAGAACTAGAAATCACATCACCTCTTCGAGCACTATGGGAGAGGAACAATGACATGATCATTTCATGGATCTTAAACACTGTCACAGAAGAAATTAGTAATAGCTTAAGTTTCATCAACTCTGCACATCATCTCTGGCATGAACTACATGAGCATTATTCTCAAATTGATGGTCATAGAATCTATCAATTAGCTCATGATATTGCCCAGCTCAAACAGAATAACAACTCCATAGAGATTTACTATCACAAGCTCAATGGTTATTGGGACGAAACAGATGCACTTGAAGATCCATACATGTGTATCTGCACCTGCACATGTGACAATGGCAGACTCAATGGAGAACGTGAACAAAGGAAGAGACTAATTACTTTCCTAATGGGACTTGATGACAGCTACTCCAATATTCGAGGTCAAATCTTGCTAATGTAGCCTTTGCCAAGCACTGCAAAGGCTTATGGTATGATCAAGGAGGAAGAAAAGCAAAGAGAAGGGATCTTGCCTACTCCAGCCACTCCAGCAATCATATCTTTTACTGGAAATGGATCTAGACAATTCAACAACAACACTTACCAAAGGTTCAATAAGACTCCTTCAACTAGCACTACTGAAAGAAGATCAAGCTTCAAACCTGGAGTCAAGTGTGGTACCTGCTTTAGAGAGGGGCACACAAAAGAGGAATGCTACAAGAACATTGGCTATCCACCAGGACACCCCCTGCATGGAAAATTTCCACCTAAAACTATTAACACTGTTTTTGTTGACAATGCAGCTATTACTCCAACCCCTCAACAGGATCAACCACAAGTAGGATCATCTTCAAATGATGTCATGGCTGCTGATGTGTGCAGCGGGGTGTACAAAATAGTATTATTTTTAGTGCGAAATACTATTAAATATGCTACAATTTTACACAAGTTATTTATTTATTTATCGAGTAGATATACTTAAACCTTGCTACAACACTTATAGGCAGTGTACCTAATCGTATTATAGTATAGTTTTTAGTAAGTCCGGTTCGTTCCACAGGGAGCTCGTGAAGTATAACACTATATTTTTTTACACACAATAATTGTAAAAATACAAATATATATATATAAGTAATATTATTATTATAAAGGGGGGTTTTTACCGTTTAATGACCGGTTTGTCGATTTTAAAACTTTAGTCGCAGTTAAAACCAAATGTAAGATATTAAAAATAAATACAAGACTTAAATTAAAGCATAAAGTAAATAACGATAATGAAATTGCGAATAATAAAAGTGCGATAAAATAAACTTGCGATAATTAAAAAAAATGCGATAATTAGAAGTGCAATTAAATATAAAATAAAGGAAATTAAATATGAAATAAAAGAATTATGCTTATTTAAACTTCCGTAATCATGATGTTTGACGTGTTGATTTTAGTTTTTTTTGCCCATGGGTTAATTGTCCTTTGTCCTGGATTATTTAATATGTCCGTCTGGTTTTTGTCCATAACAGTCCATCAGTTATAAATATAAAGTGCGAGTGTCCTCGTCAAATTATCCTTATACCCGAAGTTAAATATTCCAACTAATTGGGGACTTAAACTGTAACAAGATTTTAATACTTTGTTTAATATTTACACCAGGATGTCGACTGAGTGTAACCCAAAGTTTTAATATTTTGTTATCAAATATACCAAGTGTCCTTGTACATAATTTCACCCCTGTTTTAATTATTCTAGTGGCTATTAATCCATCCCCGTGTCCGGTTAAATGAACGATTATTCGTACATATAAATACCCCGCCCATCGTGTCCGATTGAGTGTATATGGTAAATTATAGGGACGCCCAATTGTAAATCTTTATATTAACATTAACAAACTATCATTTAGTTAAACAAATATAAAGCCCATTAATAGCCCATAGTCTAATTTCCACAAGTGTCGTTCTTTTGTCCAAACCCCAATTATGGTACAAAGCCCAATTACCCAATTTTAGTAATTAGCCCAACATCATGATTACTTCGTTTTAAATAAGCATAATAATAACTTAGCTACGAGACATTAATGTAAAAAGGTTGAACATAACTTACAATGATTAAAAATAGCGTAGCGTTACACGGACAGAATTTCGACTTACACACTCAAACGATCTCTATCATAAATCTTATTATTATCATAATTTAAAATTAAAATTAAGATTATTGTTATATCTTATTAAGTTAACATTATGATAGAGATATAGAATATAGATATTGATATTTGATATTAAGGGGAAAGATATAGAAATAGAAAGATAGATTTAGGATCGAAAAATGTTCTCTTCAATTCATCGTATTACATGCGAAATTAGAATTGAAATTTTCATTTACGACCCCTGAACTATGCTCAATTAACAACTTTTTATTATTTAATATTATTCTTATTATGAATTATTTAAATATTATATTTTATTCTTGTGCATAGTTGACTCGTAATTTTTACACCGTTGCGTCGAGCGCTGAAAGTTGGTTCATGTCCCGGTTCCGGATTTTCGAACGTCCTTTCGTATAATTTAATATCTTGTACTTTGCGTTTTGTAACTTGTACTCTTGTCATTTTTAGACGTTCTTCATCAATAATTTGAATCTTTTTGATTGTATCTTGTACTTTTGAGCTTTTTGGACCTTTGCGTCTTCAAGTCTTCGTTTTCGCCTTTTGTCTTCGCACTTATTTAAAATAAACGAATATTACTCGAAAATGGAACAATTGCAACTAAAATCTTGTCTTTCTTGGGGGATTTTGCTATGAAATATATGTTCCTTTTTAGCCTTATCAATATCCCCACACTTGAGCGTTGCTTGTCCTCAAGCAATACAGTCTTGAAATAATATAATACATCACACGAATCACTTCTTTATTCTTCACACTTTGTACATCAGTGATTTTGATAGAGCGGTATAAACAATGATATTAACAATAGAACCATGGTTAAAGGTGGGTGTGTCATCCACAGTTGCCTTGGGTTTAGGTCAACGACACTTGCAATCAAATAGCCGATTTACTTTCGGTTTCCAAAGCAAAGTGCACATTTGAAAGGCGGTTTACAGTCCCACATGACTATAAAAATGTAGATCCTTTAGGAAATTGGATCTTTATGAAAACATTTGATCTTTTGAGAATTCAAGCTAGATTTTACCCTAGACAAGTTTTCTGATTTGATCCATCATCGGTGTTGCAAAATATATTTGTGGATCATTATTTTGGCTAAAACTTTTAGGCTCGTGTAATCCACTGCTATCCCGGTATCGGAAAGCACACATCCAGTTTACTTGTTCCGTATATTACCTTTCGGTAAACTACCGTCCGGTTGTAAAGGAAAGCGATGAACAAGAAACTGTTAAGGCAATGTCCCGTGACATGCAGATGATTATGGTCTTTTAACGTGTCGGATGCTGGAACTATCCTTGGTAGGAGCAATAGTAAAGATCATCCTATGATTTTTCGGTCTGGCACAAGGTCCTGTCTCCGACCATGCTATGCAACCACCGTTCTTACAGTTGACACCCGATTTGGTTCAGGTGACCTAATGAATTCCAGGTGAATTCCTAGGATTTTACGTTCAATGGTAATGAACGCATTGAAAATGGTTTTTCAAAAAACAAATCGGTTTGTAATTTTTGATCAAAATATTTTCTCGTTCAAGCTCGAGTTTAGATATCATCGAATTCCATGAGTTTGAATTCTCAATCTTTAAGGTCAATCTCAAGGATTGAGTAATATCAGTCTTAAAAGCTGATTTTTAATCTTTAAGGAGATTATTCTTTTCTGGGGATCTGATTCATTAGTCTTATCCAGCTAATTTGCACGGTGCCCCCCATTGTACGAGATAAATCCTTCTCATGGTTAGGATAAATCTGACCACTTGGCGACCCTGTTTGATGCTGAGGTCCGTGGATTTCCAGCCGATTTTAGTGATGACTTTTCTAGATTTTTCGTCAACCTACAGCTGATCTGGACGACAACTTCATGACCTAAATCAAGAAGCGCGTGTCTTTTTCGGAAGACTTTACTTCTTTTTAATGATGGAATTGATTCATCGTGTAGATCCATCTCTTCTTTTCTTTCATCGGGTAAAACAGTTTAGTTTAGTCCAAAGCAAAAGTATTTTCAGTTATTTGTTACAGATAGATGTGACATATGTTTAAGATAACTTGGTAAATTTTCCCACACTTGGCTTTTATTTTCCTTTTTATCGTCCTCTATTACATTTTAAATGAATTTTAACATTTTGATTTGTTTCTCAATTTATGTCCTTTCCGAGGTAACAATAATTTCGGTGTTAAAACCTAGTTTTATCGTTCATAAATATGTATAAACATGATTTTGAGTTCATTTAATTGAAAATTTTGAAAAATTTTACTAGAATTGGGTAGTCGGTATATAAGACTAGGGATGTTCTTTATTATCAGAGAGCACTAGATTCTAATACAACTACTGCTTTACTAGTATTTTTAATGGTAACCAAGTGTATAAAGTAAAAAAAATTTTAAAATCCGAAAGAATTTAACCCCTTCCCACACTTAAGATCTTGCAATGCCCTCATTTGCAAGAAATCAGTAACAATTTAAATTATTGAGGGTGATAAGCGTAGAAAAGTGATTAAATTTTACCAAAGTTTCAAACATATTGTTGTTTGTTTGTTGAATGATAACTGGTGCACGTCATTTGTTTATTCCGTCTTGTTTGTTATTTCACACATATTTTGCATCTTGTCGTCAAAATTACTTGCTTTTGCTGAACTTAATGCCAGTCTTTAAAAACGCGTTGTTTTACCCTGTCTTGTAAGATAAACTACAAACAAATATATACATACTATTTTTTTTTATTTATAAAACCTTTAACTTATAAAACAAATATTAATTAATTTTAAAAATTTGTTTCTTTTAAGAATGAGGGCGTTTCGGAACGATGTCCTAGTCCGTCCCTCGACAAAATTTTAAAATTTGTCATTTTCAAGCAATTGTTTTAAAAGCTTAGATTTTTGGATTTTTTAATTTTTTTTGGCATACTTTAAATCAATAAGATTAAAAATAATGATAATAAAAGTTCTCGTCCCTCCCTCGGGTAAAGCAATTTCGGTTCAATGACCTAGTCTTCAACTTACGACGAATTTTAAAAATCATATTTTTAACTTAATGAGATAAAGTAAATTTTTGTTTTTAAATTCACACAATTTAAATATAAAATTCAAAATTAATATTAAAAATTCACACCAAACTTAAAATTTGAAATGCATAAAATTAAAAAATTCATATTTTTTTAAAAATTAAAAATTCACACCAAACTTAATTTAAAAATTCATATTATAAATTCACACCAAACTTATATTAATTTTTCAAATATTTACAATTTTAAATATATTGTTTTTTACAAAGTTTACAATATTAATTTAAGATTTATATATTAATTTTAAAAATATGGTAAAAATAAAATTAAAAATCTTTTTGGCTTTTTATCCCACTTTAATCAATCAAATATTATCAAAAATATGCGCCCCTCTTTTCGGTAAAGTAATTTCGGTTCCAAGACCTAATTTAACTCATGACGAATTTTTGAAATATTTTGGGTTGATTGATTAAAGATATTTATACCTTAAGAATAAACGTTAAATTTCGCAGTGATGTAATAAATTTTTGAATGATATCAATAATTTCAGTCGCCAAACCTAATTTTATTCAATACCAATTTAATACTTTTTAGCGAACAAATTAGCGTTTATTATCAAAAGGTTAAAAATAAAAATAAAAATAAAAACTGTACAGACATACCTGTGAAATAGATTTCTTAGTTATATGATCTATCCCATTCATAAGATAGTCGGTTTAATTGGTTTTCCATGGCTACATAGGCGTAACCTCGAGCATTCAGTGTCTTTTCTTCTAAACATATGAACGGTCCGTCTCTGCATAAAGTAACAAATTCGGTATTTGAATAGGTTTGATTATTTGAACATTTACCTCCATGTGACCATTTTCCGCATTTGTGACATCTTTCTAGGTGTCGTGCTCTTCTTTTCGCTGCGGATTTTGATTTTCCTTTACCAAATTGTAACTTATTATCTTCGCATCTGGATTCTTTTCTAACTCCGTCCATTCTTTCTCTGATTACTGATACTATTTCACTCGGTAGTATGTCATTATTACGTTTAGTGATCAAAGCGTGTAGCATTAGACCATGGTTTAGTTCACAGGCAGTCTTCATTTCCTAAAAAAAATAAAAATTCAGAATGGGGGGAGAAGACTAGTTCTTTAGGGTCTGCTAGGGAAAGACCATTCGGGTTCCATTTTCGAGAACTACACGAAAACAGACAATCTAACTCTAACAGAAATACATATTATCCTTTAAAGACTTGATTCTCCCCACACTTAGTTAGCTGTGGTGTCGAAATTGTGATTAACTTCGTTGTCGACTTCCATCGGACCATGTATGTAATGTTTAACTCTGTGACCATTAACTTTAAATTCAATCCCATTTGAATTTATCAATTCTATCGTTCCGTATGGGAAAACTCTTTTGACTATGAATGGTCCAGACCATCTTGATTTCAATTTTCCAGGAAATAGCTTGAATCGTGAATTGAAAAGAAGAACTCTGTCTCCTTCTTTAAATTCTTTTGAACTTCTGATTCTTTTATCATGCCATTTCTTCGTTCTTTCTTTATAGATTAACGAATTATCGTATGCTTCATGTCTTAATTCTTCTAATTCGTTTAGTTGACTTAATCGTAGACGTCCAGCTTCATGTAAATCAAGATTACATGTCTTCAAAGCCCAAAATGCTTTGTGTTCAATTTCTACTGGAAGATGACATGCTTTTCCATAAACAAGTCTAAAAGGTGTGGTTCCAATTGGAGTTTTGTAGGCTGTTCTAAAAGCCCAGAGTGCATCCTCCAATTTAATGGACCATTCCTTCGGATTTGATCCTACGGTTTTCTCTAGAATACGTTTTAAAGCTCGGTTGGTATTTTCAACTTGTCCACTTGTTTGTGGATGATATGCGGTGGAGATTTTATGAGTTACTCCATATCTTTTAAGAACTTTCTCAAGTTGATTATTACAGAAATGAGTACCCCGATCACTTATTAAAGCTTTCGGTGTTCCAAACCTTGCAAAAAGACGTTTTAAAAAGTTGACTACAACTCGTGCATCGTTAGTTGGGAGAGCTTGTGCTTCCGCCCATTTAGATACATAATCAATGGCTACGAGTATATATAGATTATTATGAGATTTTGGAAATGGACCCATAAAGTCAATACCCCAAATATCAAATACTTCACATACTTGGATGACATTTTGTGGCATTTCATCACGTTGACTTATTTTTCCGGCCCTTTGACAAGCATCACAGGATTTGAAAAGAAGGTGTGCGTCTTTGTAAATTGTAGGCCAATAGAATCCAGCATCATAAACTTTTCTTGCTGTTAGTTGAGGCCCATAATGCCCTCCTGTTGGTCCTGTGTGACAATGGTTTAATATTTTACTGGCTTCATCTCCGAATACACATCGGCGTATTATTCCATCGGGACAACTTTTAAACAGATGTGGATCTTCCCAGAAATAGTGTTTTATATCACTGAAGAATTTCTTTCGTCTTTGGTACGATAATCCTTTTTCAAGGAATCCACAAACTAAGTAGTTTGCATAGTCTGCAAACCATGGAATTTCTTTATAATCTATCTTCAATAGATATTCATCAGGAAAGTTGTCTTGTATGGCTGATTCATTTAGAACTTCTAATTCGGGATTTTCAAGACGAGAAAGATGATCAGCGGCGAGATTTTCTGCTCCCTTTTTGTCTCTAATTTCAATATCAAACTCTTGTAAAAGTAAGATCCAACGAATTAATCGTGGTTTGGCATCTTGTTTAGAAAATAAGTATCTAAGAGCAGAATGGTCGGTATAGACTATTGTTTTTGATAGAACGAGATACGAACGAAATTTGTCAAAAGCAAAGACAATAGCAAGGAGTTCTTTTTCAGTAGTTGTATAGTTCGTTTGTGCTCCTTGTAACGTCTTACTAGCATAATATATAGGTTGAAATCGTTTTTCAATCCTTTGTCCTAAAACGGCTCCCATTGCAAAATCACTTGCATCGCACATTAGTTCAAATGGTAGATTCCAATTTGGTGTTATCATGATCGGTGCATTAGTGAGTTTCTCTTTAAGAATATTAAAAGATTTGATACACTCATCTGAAAAGATGAATGGAGCATCCTTTTCTAGGAGTTTATTCATAGGAGTGGCAATTTTTGAAAAATCTTTTATGAAATGTCGGTAAAAACCGGCATGCCCTAGAAAACTCCTAACTCCTCTAACATTGGTGGGATGTGGAAGTTTAGCAATTACATCTACTTTAGCTCTATCCACTTCGATTCCTTCTTTTGAAATTTTATGTCCAAGAACGATGCCTTCTTTAACCATGAAATGGCATTTCTCCCAATTAAGTACTAGATTTGATTGTTCACATCTAATAAGCATTCGTTCCAGATTAACTAGACATGATTCAAATGTATCACCGAAAACTGAAAAATCATCCATGAAAACTTCCATGCATTCTGCTATCATGTCGTGAAAAATCGCCATCATGCACCTTTGAAAGGTTGCAGGGGCGTTGCAAAGTCCAAATGGCATTCGTTTGTAAGCAAAGGTACCATAAGGGCACGTAAAAGTGGTTTTCTCTTGATCTTCGGGTGCTATTGGAATTTGAAAGTATCCGGAAAAACCATCTAGAAAACAATAGTAACTGTTTCCTGCTAACCTTTCCAACATTTGATCAATGAAAGGTAAGGGAAAGTGATCTTTTCTGGTGGCGTCATTTAATTTTCTATAGTCAATACAAACACGCCATCCTGTTACAGTCCTAGTAGGAATAAGCTCATTTTTCTCATTTGTAATGACAGTCATGCCACCCTTCTTAGGCACGCATTGAACTGGGCTTACCCATGGACTATCAGAAATTGGATATATCAAACCTGCATCTAGCAGTTTAATAATCTCTTTCTTAACTACATCTTGCATATTAGGATTTAGTCTTCGTTGGCGTTGCACATACGTTTTATGACCTTCTTTCATAAGGATTTTATGTGTGCAATACGAAGGACTTATTCCTTTAATATCATGAATCTTCCATGCAATGGCTGGTTTATGAGCTTTCAACACAAAAATGAGTTGTGATTTCTCATTTTCAGTAAGAGAAGATGATATTATTACAGGTAATTCAGATTCACCATGTAAATAAGCATATTCCAAATGGTTTGGAAGTGGCTTTAACTCTAATTTCGGAGGTTCTTCTATCGATGATTTGTATCGATATTTGTCTTCTTCTTTTAGCATTTGAATTTCTTCTGTTGTTGATTCATATCCATTAGCTATAAGTGTAGCTAACATTTCAGCTTCATCAATTGGTTCATTATCTTCTCCTAAAGAGCATTCTCCTGTTCCTTGTAATTCTGGAAATTCTTCTAATAATTCTGCATGTGCATCTATAGTTTGAATATAATAACATGTATCATCTGCAGATTGTGGTTGTTGCATTGCTCTATCAACTGAAAAGGTAACACTCTCATCCTCTATACTTAGGGTCAGTTTCTTACCGAACACGTCTATCATTGCTTTAGCCGTGTTTAAGAATGGTCTTCCTAATATGAGAGGAACTTGAGAATCTTCTTCCATGTCCAGAACAACAAAATCTACTGGGAATACTAAAGTACCAACTTTAACTAGCATGTTTTCCATTATCCCTCTAGGATATTTTATTGATCTATCGGCTAGTTGTATGCTTATTCTGGTTGGTTTTAATTCTCCAAGGTCTAGTTTAGTGTATAGTGAATACGGCATTAGATTTATACTAGCACCTAAATCTGCTAATGCTTCTATTGAACTAAGACTACCCAGAAAACATGGAATTGTGAAACTTCCTGGATCAGATAGTTTTTCTGGTATCTTATTCAACAGCATTGCTGAACAATTAGCATTCATAGTAACAGCCGAGAGTTCTTCCATTTTCTTTCTATTTGAGATTAGATCTTTCAAGAATTTAGCATATCTAGGCATTCCTGAAATCACATCAATGAAAGGAAGATTTACATTTATCTGTTTAAACATATCCAAGAATTTGGATTGCTCGGCTTCAAGTTTTTCTTTCTTCATTTTACTCGGATAAGGAAGTGGTGGTTGATATGGTTTAACATAAGGTTTATCCTTAGCTGTGTTATCTTCATTAATCTTTTCAACTACCGGTTCTTTTTCCTTATCTTGATCAGGTTGTGGTTCTTGTGGAGTAGGAATAGAATCATCTGAAACTACAGGTATTTCAGGTGGTTTAAGTGTTGTACCACTTCTTGTGGTAATGGCTTTAGCTGTTTCATTCCGGGGGTTAGCATTTGTATCACTAGGTAGACTTCCCGGTTTTCTTTCACCTATTAACCTTGCTAGGTTACTTACTTCTTGTCCCAGATTTTGAATAGAAGCTTGTTGATTTCTAAATGCTTGAGCATTTTGTTCATTGGTTTGTTTCTGAGAGGTGAAAAACTGCGTTTGAGTTTCAACTAGCTTCGTCATCATATCTTCTAAATTCGGCTTTTTATCATCGGTTTGTTGTGGTGGTTTGTTTTGAAAATTTGGTCTTTGCTGATTGTAATTATTATTGGATACTTGTTGATTGCTAGGACCTTGTTGGTTGTTGTATGGAATATTTCGGTTATAATTTTGGTTTTGATTGTAAATCGGTCTTGGCGGTTGATAATTATTCTGATAATTATTTCCAGGCCTTTGGTTTATGTATGAAATATTCTCTCTTTGTTCCATTGTTAATTCAATACTGAGACAATCTTTTGTCAAATGTGGTCCTCCACACTGCTCACAACTAATTCGTATTGAGTGAATATCTTTAGTCATCTTTTCCATTCGTCTCTCCACAGCATCTATCTTTGTGAAAATGGAATCTAAGTCATGGCTAGAATCGGCTCTAGCTGCTTTAGATGATCTAATGATATCTTTTTCTTGGTGCCACTCATGTGAGTGGGAAGCAGTGTTATCAATAATTTTGTAAGCATCAGTTTCGGTTTTCTTCATAATAGAACCACCAGCTGCTATATCTATGTCTTTCCTTGTAGTGATGTCGCATCCTTGGTAGAATATTTGTACTATTTGACAGGTGTCTAAACCATGTTGCGGACATCCTCTTAATAACTTTCCATATCTTGTCCACGCCTCATATAGAGTTTCATTTGGTTTCTGTGTGAACGTAACAATTTCTGCTTGAAGTCTTACGGCTTTAGATGCAGGAAAGAATTGTTTAAGAAATTTGTCAACTAAAACATCCCATGTATCAATCGCCCCTTCAGGTAACGATTCCAACCAATCTTTGGCTTCTCCCTTTAAAGTCCAGGGAAATAACATGAGATATATCTGTTCATCCTCCACTTCTCGGATTTTAAATAGTGTGCAGATCCTATTAAAGGTACGTAGATGTTCATTAGGATCTTCCTTCGGCGCACCACTAAATTGGCATTGATTAGTCACCATGTGTAGAATTTGTCCTTTGATTTCATAATCTGGCGCATTAATGTCTGGATGAGTAATTGCGTGACCTTGGCCAGTGCGTTTAGCTCTCATTCGGTCTTCCATACTTAGAGGTTCCAGATTCTCCGTAATTGAATTTGTTGAATCGGTATCACTAGATGATTCTGATTTAATGGTTCGTTCCTCAACAATCTCTGTTTGAATGATTGGTGGTTCCGGAGGAAAGTTTAATGGTTCAGGATCTACGAACCGTTCCTGAATATTCTCTGGATTCTCAATTGTGAGGTTGGGTTCAAAAAATGGATTATCGGAAATTTGAACTGAAGTACTTGGTCGACTGGATGACGATTCTAAAGAAAAATCAACGGCGGTTATATTTGCTAAATGTCTTGATCTAGTTACAGGTGGTGAACGTACAAAAGGTGGTGAACGTCTTGCTCGGTGCATTCACTGAATATCCTATTAGTTTTTAAAAGGAAAGAAAAATTATAATAAGTTATCCAATCAATAGACTTTTCTGATTTTGCCCACGTTTCGAATAGCCAAAAGATGCAGCAGAGGGGCAGGATTCGTTTGGTCTCAATATAATTGAGGACTGTTTGGCTCCAATAACCCGGTCCACGTACAAATCCAACTATTACTACGAACCAGAAAATTTTGATGTCTATCAATTTAACCACTTAAAATAAATTTTCGTAATTTTAAGAAATTTAGAGAAGAAGTAGAAAAAAAATCTAAGTCCTAAAAACTAGAATGGCGAGAAATAAGAGAGAAAAAGATTGCGCGTCGAAAAGTGTCGAAAAATGAAAAAGACGAAGAGTGGTTTGTAAACACGCGGTTAATCCAACCTTATAACTATCACTATCTTAAAATTAAAACTACAAATAGAGATCACTAATTGGAATTGTAATTGATACATAGGTAAAAGACGTCGAAGAAAAAAAAAAATAAAAAAAAAAAAAAAAATAGCACGAAAAATGGCGTCGCAAAATTCTAAAGCACCTAATACTTAGTCTAAGGAATAAGCACTTAAGGGATTTTACGGCAATCCTAAGAATTCTAGAAATAAAAAGTAAAACTACGGCAAAAATTATGACTAAAAACTAAAAGTTGCGACTATAGTCTAAAAAAAAACTAAAGGTAATAAAACTAAAAATAAATTTTTTTTTTTTTTTTAAAACGTTTACATCATATATCACATAAAAGAAGAGATGATACGTTTACAATCATAGATTTTGTTGAAAAGGAACAAGGGTAAAATCTAGCCAAAAAGTTGTGATAATTTTAAATTCTTAGTGATGGTATTTGCCTTTATTTATAATAAGTGTTAGCTGTCTCCCTTTTTTTTTTTTTTTTTTTTTTTTTTTTTAAACCGTGACAACCCCACATGGGTGGGTCCCAAGATTTACAACAATCATTGAAGAATTTTGAAAATAATTGGAGATTTTTTTTTTTTTTAAGAGAATAGATAATTTTTGGATATTGAAAAGAAAAGGTGTGTTTCAATTCGATTATGGCCTTTTAGAATACTTAATGTCTATAAAAATACTATAGTCGTTAGAATCTCCCAATATCCTTTTTAGACTATTCTGTTTTCTGTTTTCGTAAGCTTCACAATGCAAGGATGTTTTTGTTTTATATTAGTGGAAGGAAAAGATGATGATGCATTTAATCATAAAAATAGTGAAACTTGTGCGTTTCTTTTTCTTCTTTTGTTGGCCAAGACAAACCCCACTTGACTTAAATAAGTATTGAATGATGATAAAGATGAGAGTAGGTGCACATTTGTTTGTATTCAATTCAAAAATGCATCATAAAGTAAAAATACTCAAACTCAAATTTGCTAAATCACTAAATTAGCCTAAACCTTGCTAATTTAGCGTATATGGACAATCCCTAAGTGTCCGAAATACTATGCTCAAGTGTTTAATAGTATTACAACGTCTTGTACCTTTTTAAAGAGTAGGTGCACACACTAATCGTATTACCCTTTTTTTTTTCTTCAAAATATATCTTAAAATAAGGTAACTAGTTGTCTAGATTCCTTTTTTTATATAGCGTTTCGCTTCGGCGTTCCCCGGCAGCGGCGCCAAAAACTTGATGTGTGCAGCGGGGTGTACAAAATAGTATTATTTTTAGTGCGAAATACTATTAAATATGCTACAATTTTACACAAGTTATTTATTTATTTATCGAGTGGATATACTTAAACCTTGCTACAACACTTATAGGCAGTGTACCTAATCGTATTATAGTATAGTTTTTAGTAAGTCCGGTTCGTTCCACAGGGAGCTCGTGAAGTATAACACTATATTTTTTTACACACAATAATTATAAAAATACAAATATATATATATAAGTAATATTATTATTATAAAGGGGGGTTTTTACCGTTTAATGACCGGTTTGTCGATTTTAAAACTTTAGTCGCAGTTAAAACCAAATGTAAAATATTAAAAATAAATACAAGACTTAAATTAAAGCATAAAGTAAATAACGATAATGAAATTGCGAATAATAAAAGTGCGATAAAATAAACTTGCGATAATTAAAAAAAATGCGATAATTAGAAGTGCAATTAAATATAAAATAAAGGAAATTAAATATGAAATAAAAGAATTATGCTTATTTAAACTTCCGTAATCATGATGTTTGACGTGTTGATTTTAGTTTTTTTTGCCCATGGGTTAATTGTCCTTTGTCCTGGATTATTTAATATGTCCGTCTGGTTTTTGTCCATAACAGTCCATCAGTTATAAATATAAAGTGCGATTGTCCTCGTCAAATTATCCTTATACCCGAAGTTAAATATTCCAACTAATTGGGGACTTAAACTGTAACAAGATTTTAATACTTTGTTTAATATTTACACCAGGATGTCGACTGAGTGTAACCCAAAGTTTTAATATTTTGTTATCAAATATACCAAGTGTCCTTGTACATAATTTCACCCCTGTTTTAATTATTCTAGTGGCTATTAATCCATCCCCGTGTCCGGTTAAATGAACGATTATTCGTACATATAAATACCCCGCCCATCGTGTCCGATTGAGTGTATATGGTAAATTATAGGGACGCCCAATTGTAAATCTTTATATTAACATTAACAAACTATCATTTAGTTAAACAAATATAAAGCCCATTAATAGCCCATAGTCTAATTTCCACAAGTGTCGTTCTTTTGTCCAAACCCCAATTATGGTACAAAGCCCAATTACCCAATTTTAGTAATTAGCCCAACATCATGATTACTTCGTTTTAAATAAGCATAATAATAACTTAGCTACGAGACATTAATGTAAAAAGGTTGAACATAACTTACAATGATTAAAAATATCGTAGCGTTACACGGACAGAATTTCGACTTACACACTCAAACGATCTCTATCATAAATCTTATTATTATCATAATTTAAAATTAAAATTAAGATTATTGTTATATCTTATTAAGTTAACATTATGATAGAGATATAGAATATAGATATTGATATTTGATATTAAGGGGAAAGATATAGAAATAGAAAGATAGATTTAGGATCGAAAAATGTTCTCTTCAATTCATCGTATTACATGCGAAATTAGAATTGAAATTTTCATTTACGACCCCTGAACTATGCTCAATTAACAACTTTTTATTATTTAATATTATTCTTATTATGAATTATTTAAATATTATATTTTATTCTTGTGCATAGTTGACTCGTAATTTTTACACCGTTGCGTCGAGCGCTGAAAGTTGGTTCATGTCCCGGTTCCGGATTTTCGAACGTCCTTTCGTATAATTTAATATCTTGTACTTTGCGTTTTGTAACTTGTACTCTTGTCATTTTTAGACGTTCTTCATCAATAATTTGAACCTTTTTGATTGTATCTTGTACTTTTGAGCTTTTTGGACCTTTGCGTCTTCAAGTCTTCGTTTTCGCCTTTTGTCTTCGCACTTATTTAAAATAAACGAATATTACTCGAAAATGGAACAATTGCAACTAAAATCTTGTCTTTCTTGGGGGATTTTGCTATGAAATATATGTTCCTTTTTAGCCTTATCAGCTGCAAGGATGGATCAGTTACAAAACCAACTTAATCAAATGATGCTCATGATGCAACAGACTTCACAAGTTCAGTCACATGAGGGTATAATTTCTTTTGTTTCTTCTATTTTCTCAAATTTTGACAATGTTTGGGTTATAGACACTGGGGCTACAGATCACATTTCCATTTCCTTACACCAAATGCACAACATTCAACATCATACTACACCTATTCTAGTCCACCTTCCTAACAAACACACAATTAAAGTTTTCACCACTGGATCTGTCACATTAACGCCAACTCTCACACTTCACAATGTCTTTTATATTCCCACATTCACTTACAATCTTTTGTCTATTAGCACAATCACACATTAATCACAAATTAATGTGAATTTCACTCACTTTGAGTGCATATTTCAGGACAACAACAAGAAAGTTGCCCATGGGATTCTCTGTGATGGACTCTACATCATCCATCCTGCAACCAACTACAAATCATTCCTCAACTCCACCACTTCCACTACTGCCAACAAGGCTCTTTTATGGCATATTAGATTAGGACATTGTTCATACCATACTCTCACAAAAATAGAATCATTAGGTCTTCATAACTGTAATTCAAACTCTTTCTGTACTATATGTCCAACTGCAAAACAACATGCTTTACCCTTTCCATCTAGTGATTCACATGCTAGCTGTAAATTTCAATTAGTTCATGCAGATGTATGGAGACCATACAAACACCCTACTATCAATAAATGTACTTACTTTCTTACTCTTGTTGATGGTTTTTCACGTGCTACATGGACCTACCTTTTACCATCTAAACATCATGTTACAATCACTATTAAAACATATCACAGCTATGTTCAAAATCATTTCAACACCAAAATACAAACACTAAGATCAGATAATGGCACTGAATTTATAAACTCACAACTTCAACTCTATTTCAATCAAATGGGAATAATCCACCAGACATCCTGTCCATACACACCACAATAAAATGGCCGTGTAGAAAGAAGGCACAGAACAATTCTAGAAATGGCTAGGTCAATTCACCTACAAGCTCACTTTCCAATTCATTTCTGGGGCTACAGTGTCCTTGCTGCAACCTATTTTACCAACAAACTACCATCTAGAGTCCTTCAAAACAAAAGTCCCTTTGAATTACTTCACAACACCCCGCCAATCTAACCCACCTAAGAGCAATAGGTTGTCTAGCCTTTGCACATCAACACACAAATGACAAATTTGGCCCAAGGGGCATACCCTGCATCTTTATAGGCTATCCAGCTAATCAAAAAGGGTACCTACTCTATGACAAAACGACTCAAAAAGTACTCACATCCAGACATGTGATTTTTCATGAACACATATATCCTTTCAAAACAGAATCCAATGCCCCTACTTCACCTACCATTGACTTTCAACCTATATACTTTCCAATTCAACCTACTTCCCCTTCTGAATCAAATACAACTTCCATCAGACCACCTTCACCTAATCCATCACCTCAAATATCACTTACTCAAAATACACAGCCATCTCCACAAACCACATCTGTCTTAAATCAAACACAACCTACATCCACTTCCACATCTAGCACTCATCCATCTGCACTAACTAAAAGAACTTCCAACAGAGTTAAATCTCTTCCAACTAAACTAAAAGATTACCATATCTCAATCCCTAAGCACACTACTAATTCAATCACTCACAAACATCACATTTCACATTTCTTAAATTACTCAAACCTACACAAAACTCACAACAAACACTTCATCCAATCCTTAAATACTGAATCTGAGCCCTACTCCTATAAACAAGCATCTAAAGAAATGAGGTGGGTAGAAGCAATGAATAAAGAAATAACTGCATTGGAATCCAATCAGACATGGGAACTTGTTACACTCCCACCAAACAAAGTTCCAATTGGATGCAAGTGGGTATACATGATTAAACACAATGCAGATGGCTCCATAGAGAGGTTCAAAGCCAGACTAGTTGCCAAAGGATTTACTCAAAAAGAAGGCATTGATTTCAAGGAAACATTTGCTCCAGTAGCTAAAATGGTCACAGTTAGAACCTTTCTAGCAATTGGTATTCAAAAAGGTTGGCACATCCATCAACTTGATGTCAACAATGCATTTCTTCATGGTGATTTACATGAAGAAGTCTACATGGTATTACCACAGGGATATCCCAAACCAACAGCATTGAACCAAGTCTGCAAATTGAAAAAGTCACTATATGGGTTAAAGCAAGCAAACAGATAATGATTTACAAAGCTTTCATCTTTCCTGACATCATTGGGATTCACTCAAAGCTATGCAGATACATCATTATTCACACTCAACCACAAGACTAACACCATTCATCTACTCATCTATGTGGATGACATCATCCTCACAGGCAGCAATCTAACCCTAATTTCCAAAATTAAAAACCAATTACACATCAAATTTAGCATTAAAGACCTAGGACCTCTTCATTATTACTTGGGAATTGAATTCCTCAGAAATACTCATGGTTTATCTATTACACAGAGGAAATATGCTTTAGAGTTATTGGAACATGCAGGTCTCACACATGAAAAACCATCTAATACACCCATGGATCCCCAACAAGTTCTTTCTACTGATGACACCACACCTCTCCCAGATCCATCCCTCTATAGAACTTTGGTTGGTAAACTAATATACCTGACTATCACCAGACCAGATTTATCCTTTGCTACTTAAGCCTTAAGCCAATTTAGTCAAAAACCTTCTACTATTCACATGAAAGCACTATTCAGGGTTCTGAGATACATCAAACTTTGTCCTGGTCAAGGGTTATTCTTCCCATCATCCAACAATCTAACATTAACTGCTTTTTGTGATAGTGATTGGGCAAATTGTAAAATCTCAAGAAGATCCATTTCAGGTTACTGTATTTTCTTGGGTCCCAGCCTAATCTCCTGGCAATCAAAGAAGCAATCTGTTGTCTCAAGATCCTCTACTGAAGCTGAATACAGATCCTTGGCAGACTGCACTTGTGAAATAACCTGGCTCAAATGTTTACTCAAGGATTTCAATATCTCCTGCACAGGTCCAACCACTATTTTCTGTGACAATGAATCCACAATTGCTTTAGCTTCCAACCCTGTGCAACATGCTAGAACCAAACATATTGAGATTGATTGCCACTTTGTCCGAGACAAAATCAGAAATGGTCAAATTTGTCCCACATATGTTCCATCAAAAGCACAGGCAGCTGATATCTTAACCAAAGCTCTACCAAATACTTTATTTCACAACAACATTTCCAAGTTGGGAATGTGTGATCCTTACACATTGCCAACTTGCGGAGGGGGTAACGGTGTATCTACAACACCTTTCCATAATACAAGTCATGCTACAGGTCAAGCAAGTCAAGCTAAAGGTCACACTGACATGCACACTGTACAAGCCATATGCAAGACCACATCAGACTCACTCTCTGCAGCCTACATCAAACATCACCAATACTTAATTGACTGTAAATCCATGTAGATATTTATTTTACTCACGTGCAGAATAGTTAGTTAGATAGTTTGTTATTTTCTGGTAGTTAGTTATAGCTGTAGCAGTTACCAGCACTCTATTTTCTTATATACCGTACATTGCATCTCATTTGGATTAAGTGAAATGAATACAATCTTCTCTCTCTATCTTCATCTTTGTAACAACCCAACCCTTATGCAACCGAAATATGCAAAAATAAAAAATAAAATTTGTTTGTTCAGCAAATGGCGCGGCGCGCCAAACTGGTCTGTCCAAAAAGTCTTTAAACGTGAAAAAGATTGGCCACTTCCCGACATATTTAGACGAAACGCTTTTACCCACATCTTCAAATATGTAAAACTAACACGATTCAAACATAAAGTAAGTTTTACAAAGTGGGGCCCACATCGGCCGTTTTACGAGTTTCATACAAAAGTTTGAGTTTCGACCACATTAGTTTAATTTCCAAACAAACTACGAGCATGATGTTTGGGGATAAACTACCCAAATCCTAGGCCGAATCCACAAGTAATCCAAGCAAGCAACCAAAAAGGAAAATCATCTAAATCCCGAGCATACCCTTGCCACGTCCGCCTCCGAACCTAAAAATGTAAACAACGAGAGGGTAAGCTAATGCTTAGTGAATGCAATACTTATACGCATGCATACATAATCCAATTACTTGCATACACCTACACAACAACACAATAACATTAGCAAACCGCAATATCGAATAAACGAATAATCGTACGTACAACAAGTCAACATCATTAGCATAGAGATCTCAACAATAATATACGCCAAATACAAATACGTACAATGCTAATAAAATTATACATCCCAATATACCCAATGTAGACATTCGACTCGATGGTGGCCGACGAAGAGTAGTAGGTCAAAATCGTTAACTACTCACCACCCATCGCACGCGTACGTGGCCGACGAAGAGTAGTAGGTCAAAATCGTTAACTACTCACCACTACGCACCATGAGGCCGACGAAAAGTGCAACCAAAATGTTAACACTTACCTCAATCACAAGGATGGCCGACAAAAATCGAAACCGCTTCCATCCCACGATAAGTGACCAACGAAGAGCGGATCCCCAAACGGATAACACTCACCACTTACCCCAACACACATATGTGGCCGACGAAGAGTGATAGGTCAAACATTAATCACTCACCACATATCTAAACATACACATGTAGCCGACGAAGAGTGATAGGTCATACGTTAATCACTCGCTACATGCCCAAACACACACATACACACGTGGCCGACAAAGATCGATAGGTCAAACGTTAATCACTCGCCACAACCACAAAGCGAATATAGCCAACGAAGAGCTATCCACACGGATATCACTCACTATATTTTCCCATCTCAATCGTGGTCCACGAAAAGTGAATCCTAACGGATGTCACTTACCACATCGCACACAAGCAACCAAATTATATACATAAGCGTATAAATATTCCACTCACCTTGATTACTTGAAAAGCAATCCCGCTTGAGCTCCTAATCGTCCAAATGCAAATTACCTAAGTAATTCACAAACAAATAAGCTAAACACTATAGCTTATGCCCAAAACACCAATAAGTGCAATTTCGACCCATTTGCACTTCCAAGCACAAACTGCGCCCAAACTAACCAATAATCACTAACACAAGTGAGAATGGTCCTAATATGCCAATCAAACCCAATCATAGGTGTTAAACACCTATCTTGCCCAAAATGACACTTAAACCCTAATTTGACCCATAAGAAGTCAATATCACGCCATTAGCAAGTTTTGACACCAAAACATATTTAACTTGGTTCTATGTTTCAACTTAATCCATTTTAAGTTTATAAACCTTATTAAATCGGCAATTGAGTCATAATCATCAACAAACCCTAATTTTGACTCTAGTCAAAATTAGTCAACCATAAGAACCCTAATGGTTTCCAAAACACCAATAATCACTAACACTAGTGATTATACACCATTTACAAGTCTTAAACATGGTTAAATCATTAACCAACCTAAAACCCGCCAAATATCAAAATAGCAAGTTTCCATAAACCCTCTTCATCAACCAAATGGGTTTTACAACTAACAATCTCAAACCCTAACTTGAATATCAAATCTAACAAATGAAATTCGGAGTTAGAGCTTACCAATACTACCAAAACATAGCTAGGAGCGAGATGAACAACTTTAAAACCCGAGCTTTGGTGAGAATCCAACTCCTTCTTCTCCAATTCAAGCTCTCTCACTCTAGAACTCTTTCTCTCTCTCTAGATATGGATGAGAGTGTTTGTGTGGATGAGAAATGAGCTCCAATGGAGTTCTAGATCAGTTTTGGTGACCCTAAACCGACCCTAAATGAAAAGACCAAAGTACCCCTCATTTGAACCTTTTAAAAAGGCTGAAAAATGCTTCAGGGGCAATCGGCGCGCCGCGCCAAAAGGTGGAGCGCCGCTCCAAACAACTTGAATTTGTGGTCGAGCCCAAAACAGGTTTCAGCAACTTGTTTTGGCCATAACTTTTCGACCGTAACTCCGTTTTCGATGAATCAAATATCGTTGGAAATGTAATAAGATTTCCTTTCCAATGGTAAGGCTTTGAAACATCAACACAAACTTTATTTGGGGTTGAAAAGATACGTACACACCTTGTCACTTCAGACAACGTCTAGTTTCCTTCGGCGTTCGAGCAAGCAACACGTACCCTTCATACACGCATCGTACACCATAAATACATTATGTACAATAAATATTTGGGTCTTACAACTCTCCCCTACTTAAACTCGATCACGTCCTCGTGATCTTCTCCACTTAACCAATCTGGACCTACTCAACGGTCCTCAATCATAAGTCCCAATCCGAACTTTCCTAGACAATTCTTCCCAATGAATCACCTTTAACAACTAAATCGTCACCCGCGATTTATCAAATCCACCAACCGAGCACTAAAACCTTGCTCAATCCCTCACATCGGGAAAAACTCGACCAATCTCGAACCGAGATATCAATTCCTTAGCGTACCTTTACCAAGGACCACGCTAAAAGCGACCAAGTCTCAACCTAAAGTCAACAATCCGAACGTTGAAGATCGAACCACATGAATCCTTACGGACCCACCATCGGTGTATAAAACAACCGATAGATCACTCAACACCGGATGAAGTCAGCGGACCCCGTCAACGGTCATGCTTCACCGATATAACACTACACCCATGATGAAGTCAGCGGACCTCGAAGGTCATGCTTCACCAATCAACAATACCATGATGAAGTCAGCGGACCCCGAAGGTCATGCTTCACCAATCAACAATACCATGATGAAGTCAGCGGACCCCGAAGGTCATGCTTCACCAATCAATGCCCTTTTGGCCTCGAACAACGAGTAACGTAACAATGCGCTCTGCTACGCCATAGTGAATCCTAACGGATACCACTAACCATTCACACAATCGAGCAAGAATCACCTATATCGAACATAGGCACAAAACAAAAATTCTCTAAAAGAGAATCCGCCACACACATCCCTTAACCAAGGGATTTCACCTTGCTCGCCAAACACGTCCTTTATCTCTCAACGAGATTTACCACATTACCACCCCGGTGATAATTCAAATCCAAAATCATAAGTACAATTTAACCGAAATTGTACTCTACCACAAATCGACCAAACTAGGTCCCAACACAAGTTTCGGATCTACCATAAGCATTATCCGAATTCTCACCCTAAGGTCCCCTCGTGCGGGAGTATAACTCCCCCACTTGGAACTACGTTCCATATCCACAACTCGTACAATGCTACCAAAAGTAGACTTTACCAACAATTGGGTTCACACGACCCATCACCATATCTTGCTCTAATCTTGAGCACCCGAAGGATTTCAATCAATCCTTAAACACTTCGAACGAAAGGTGTAACACAATTACACAAACCATACCCCCGCAATCATCCAATTGCTTTAGTTTGTCAAATTTCACCTAGTCACTCATGTACCTAAGGGTTTCTCCTTGGTACCCTAAGTACAATGTAACCGCAAAACAATCGGAGTCGAACACCACGCTAGTAAGTATAAAAGAGGCACCTAATGTCGCGTCACGTAGACTCCTTTACCAACATACATCGAGATCAACACTCGATTTCTCGGGTTTCATCCCACCCGTCGAACCTCATGGTTCATCAACTTCAACACAAAAGCGAACACGCTCTAACATCCGAACACCAAAACCCACCCATATGGCTTGGTATAAACATTTCCCAAATATCAAGGAATGCTTGGTTGCACCAAGTCTTACGCCCTTCGCCCTATAACCAGACCATCAACATAGGGTAATTCCACAAGAAACGCTACCCCTCATTACACTACGCACTAACACAAAACGCATTACACAACATCATAAGTACGTTTCAATAAGATAGTCGAAAAGTACCTGAACACCGTCGTCAGGTTCTCATGCATCACCAACTAGATCCGTGCACGCCGACTTTCGGTGTCCCTCCTTTCGACAATTAAAACAAGTAACCTTGTTAGACTTCGCATTCGTACATTCACGCGACAAATGACCCCGTTCCCCGCAATTATAACACGTGGGCACAAAACAACCGCTGCCACTCTTCTTCACACTTCCGCCACCCTCGGAAGTGCTCTTACTTTTCTTGTTCGAATGCATCGTAGTCTCGGACTTCTGCTTACTAACATCGGGAACACTTTTCCTAAGGACAAGCGCCTCAAAACCCTTCGCCATGTCAAACAACTCGTCAAAAGTTTTCACCACGTTTACGCTAATCTTCTCTTAATAACCATCGTTCAAGATTCGATAGAAGTCTTCCTTCAACATTTTATCATTACCGACATACTCCGGACAAAATTGGGTCTTTGACAAAAACACGGATTTGAGAGTGTTCAAATCCATCGACCCTTGCCTCAAGGAACGTAACTCGTCCTTAAGCCTTGTAAGATCGGCCGAAGTTCGGTATTCGTCGAAAAACTCTTTCTTGAATTCATCCCAGGTGAACTCCATGCATTGTTCTTCGCCATAAAGTCGGATCTTCGCGTCCCACCACAATTTAGCATCACCTCTTAACATGCTACAACCATATCTCGTCTTTTTATCGAGAGGGCATTCACACGTACGAAAAGCCCCCTCCATATCGGAGATCCAACGGGCACTCTTAAGTGGGTCCCGTTCACCTTCAAAGGTGGGAGGTTGAGAATCCTTTAAATTCTTAAAGAAAAAGTCCCGTCTCCTCACATTATCCTCTTGAAGAACGGCCTTAACTTGCTCCTTTACCACATTGACTAGTTGCTCGTCAATTGTATCTAGGAACATCTTCTTAACATCTTCGAAAAACTCCGCTTTTTGACGTTTAAAGATGGCCTCAACTTTGGCCGTGAACTCAACGTCCTCACTCGTACTTCCATCATTGGTGTCGTGTCCATTTCTCATCTTCATTCTATAAAATGAAGTAATTAAGCAACGAAACGAAAGGACATAACACATAGGTATATACATATACACCACACTACCCCATATTGCTCAATAATCATCTTACATCGCTCGTTTGACACGATTTGAACCCGTAACAATGGTAGCTAATCATTGTTACGCGAACACGTCGCATTAACTCGCTAGTACAACGTCCATCTCGCTTGATGATTGCTAAACACAACACAAATCAATTAGCACAATGTTAGTTCATATAAATCAAAGCACTAACAATTCTCAATTAGACCCAAAGTCCTACAAGTCCCGTATAAAGCGTACACACAATAAAGTCTAAGTCTAGGCACCTATCTCAAGTCGCCTAAATCCCTTAGACCATGCTCTGATACCACTTGTAACAACCCAACCCTTATGCAACCGAAATATGCAAAAAAAAAAAAAAAAAATGTTTGTTCAGCAAATGGCGCGGCGCGCCAAACTGGTCTGTCCAAAAAGTCTTTAAACGTGAAAAAGATTGGCCACTTCCCGACATATTTAGACGAAACGATTTTACCCACATCTTCAAATATGTAAAACTAACACGATTCAAACATAAAATAAGTTTTACAAAGTGGGGCCCACATGGGCCGTTTTACGAGTTTCATACAAAAGTTTGAGTTTCCACCACATTAGTTTAATTTCCAAACAAACTACGAGCATGATGTTTGGGGATAAACTACCCAAATCCTAGGCCGAATCCACAAGTAATCCAAGCAAGCAACCAAAAAGGGAAATCATCTAAATCCCGAGCATACCCTTGCCACGTCCGCCTCCGAACCTAAAAATGTAAACAACGAGAGGTTAAGCTAATACTTATACGCATACATACATAATCCAATTACTTGCATACACCTACACAACAACACAATAACATTAGCAAACCGCAATATCGAATAAACGAATAATCGTACGTACAACAAGTCAACATCATTAGCATAGAGATCTCAACAATAATATACGCCAAATACAAATACGTACAATGCTAATAAAATTACACATCCCAATATACCCAATGTCGACATTCGACTCGATGGTGGCCGACGAAGAGTAGTAGGTCAAAATCGTTAACTACTCACCACCCATCGCACGCGTACGTGGCCGACGAAGAGTAGTAGGTCAAAATCGTTAACTACTCACCACTACGCCCCATGAGGCTGACGAAAAGTGCAACCGAAACGTTAACACTTACCTCAATCACAAGGATGGCCGACGAAAAGCGAAACCGTTTCCATCCCACGATAAGTGGCCAACGAAGAGCGGATCCCTAAACGGATAACACTCACCACTTACCCCAACACACATATGTGGCCGACGAAGAGCGATAGGTCAAACATTAATTACTCACCACATATCTAAACATACACATGTAGCCGACGAAGAGTGATAGGTCATACGTTAATCACTCGCTACATGCCCAAACACACACGTACACACGTGGCCGACAAAGAGCGATAGGTCAAACGTTAATCACTCGCCACAACCACAAAACGAATATAGCCAACGAAGAGCTATCCATACGGATATCACTCACTATATTTTCCCATCTCAATCGTGGTCCACGAAAAGTGAATCCTAACGGATGTCACTTACCACATCGCACACAAGCAACCAAATTATATACATAAGCGTATAAATATTCCACTCGCCTTGATTACTTGAAAAGCAATCCCGCTTGAGCTCCTAATCGTCCAAATGCAAATTACCTAAGTAATTCACAAACAAATAAGCTAAACACTCTAGCTTATGCCCAAAACACCAATAAGTGCAATTTCGACCCATTTGCACTTCCAAGCACAAACTGCGCCCAAACTAACCAATAATCACTAACACAAGTGAGAATGGTCCTAATATGCCAATCAAACCCATTCATAGGTGTTAAATACCTATCTTGCCCAAAATGACACTTAAACCCTAATTTGACCCATAAGAAGTCAATTTCACGCCATTAGCAAGTTTTGACACCAAAACATATTTAACTCGGTTCTATGCTTCAACTTAATCCATTTTAAGTTTATAAACCTTATTAAATCGGCAATTGAGTCATAATCATCAACAAACCCTAATTTTGACTCTAGTCAAAATTAGTCAACCATAAGAACCCTAATGGTTTCCAAAACACCAATAATCACTAACACTAGTGATTATACACCATTTACAAGTCTTAAATATGGTTAAATCATTAACCAACCCAAAACCCGCCAAATATCAAAATAGCAAGTTTTCATAAACCCTCTTCATCAACCAAATGGGTTTTACAACTAACAATCTCAAACCCTAACTTGAATATCAAATCTAACAAATGAAATTCGGAGTTAGAGCTTACCAATACTACCAAAACATAGCTAGGAGCGAGATGAACAACTTTAAAACCCGAGCTTTGGTGAGAATCCAACTCCTTCTTCTCCAATTCAAGCTCTCTCACTCTAGAACTCTTCCTCTCTCTCTAGATATGGATGAGAGTGTTTTTGTGGGTGAGAAATGAGCTCCAATGGAGTTCTAGATCAGTTTTGGTGACCCTAAACCGACCCTAAATGAAAAGACCAAAGTACCCCTCATTTGAACCTTTTAAAAAGGCTGAAAAATGCTTCAGGGGCAATCGGCGCGCCGCGCCAAAAGGTGGAGCGCCACTCCAAACAACTGGAATTTGTGGTCGAGCCCAAAACAGGTTTCAGCAACTTGTTTTGGCCATAACTTTTCGACCGTAACTCCGTTTTCGATGAATCAAATATCGTTGGAAACGTAATAAGACTTCCTTTCCAATGGTAAGGCTTTGAAACATCAACACAAACTTTATTTGGGGTTGAAAAGATACGTACACACCTTGTCACTTCAGACAACGTCTAGTTTCCTTCGGCGTTCGAGCAAGCAACACGTACCCTTCATACACGCATCGTACACCATAAATACATTATGTACAATAAATATTTGGGTCTTACAATCTTTTTCAATCTCCATCTTCTGCAAATTACTTTATATTCATTTGCATCTTTAATTTTAGTTGAGATTCAAGGGACAAATCTCAGCCCTTGTATCAGATTTCCATCACATGTGATTGGATTTTACAATCAAATGTGATTGAATTTGAAATGCAAAATCAAATGCGACTGGCATGCAGAACACATGTGATTGACTTTTTCCAATCACATGTGATTGACTTTTATCGAATTGTACTGATGATGAACAGTAGCGAGCGAGAGTCTTCATATGAATTTGAAGAGTGATTTTTCGAAACAAGCACTTTCAAGCTGTGATTCCTTCATCAAAGTTGTTCAAAATCAATCCATAAACACTCTTGAATCATTAACTGAAGCTAAATCATCACAAAATTCATGAATTTAATGATGAACACAAACTTTTGACTTTTTTTCTCGAACCTTTGACCTTGAAATTCGAATTCGTTTCTTCGATTTAGGAACTGAGATTTTGCAGATAGTTTCACAATGAGATTGTGAACACTTCTACATTTTCACATTTCCTCAAATCGTTCTTGATTGATCCGGAGACCTAATCGCCTGACTTTCAAATCTGTTGTTGTTGATTCAATTTGATGATGAACAAGGTTTAGAATTATGATATAGATCATGTATTTCATCTCAATTCATTGTAAGAAACATGAGAAGAATTCATAATTTAAAGGTATTGAAGAACATGAAGAACAATTTGAAGGTAATGTTCCCCCTTTACCCTTGAATTCCACCCAAGGGTGCCTTTCGCACATCGCGTTGTGGGGGCAGTGGGGTAGAGGTTTTACCGTTATGCCCTCGGATTGGACCGGGTTTTCTCCTGGAAAGCAGTTGGGGGCGAGTTATGCAACAACATAGAGATGAATACGTGGGTGGTTAAGTCCCCCTGGATGATCTCGTATTGCTGTTCAAAAAAAAAAAATGAAGAACATGAACGTACTGTTGCAGTTTCTCACAATTTGAAGGTGATGAGAAATCATCTGCAATTAATTTAAGGGCTGAAATTTATCCTTTAGATCTCAAATTAATTTATGTATTCAAATGAATATTTTGAATATATTTCAGATTTAAAATCAAATACAGTAAACAACGGAGTACAGAGTAATATTTTTAGAACTTAATGGATTAATTAGAAAAGTTAGCCATGCTATGAAAAATATATGTAACTGTAGCACCATAGTTATACAACGTGGCTTACAAACTTCCAAAACCCTAACCCAAATAACTGAACTACCATTGTGGCATGATCTTCTTCTTCTCTACTGACTACTAATCCTCCATTTTTTGTCTGTTGCTAGCACCACTCCGTCTTCATCGTATAATTGAAGTAATTCATCATATCTTCATACCTGTTAGTCTCCTTTTTGCTTAATTGCCCTAGAAATCCCTAATTACATTTTCCCCAAATCATGTCTGACCTAAATCGCCTACCACCAGACCTCATCGAAGAAATTCTACCTCTTATGCCAGCTAAATCCCTAGGCCGTTTCAAATCGGTTTCAAAACGATGGTACTCCCTTATTGATCAAGCATATTTCTGCCTAGGATAGAAATACGCTTGAGTGCAATAGAGGAGGGCTTTATTAGTTCAGCGGCGTTAACGTACGGTCCGGATACCGTGATAACCCTAGCGGAAATGATGGTCTCGGGAGGGTGGCTAAGGGCTGACCGCTGGCCGATGGACGGCGCTCCGATTGGCGGCGAGGGGAAAAACCCTACCAAGAGTGAAAGGTAAAAACCCTAGTGAAGATTGTGTGTAAATTGGGTCCCCTAATTGATTGGTGACCCTTCTATTTATAAGAGGGAATTAGGGTTTAGGAGGGAGACTTAATAGCGACCCATGGACCAAGCCCAATTACTAGGCCCGATGGGTACCGCCCATCATCAAGTCCCCCAAGTTCGGTGTGACATATGAATGTCATATCGAAGTTACAAATATGCCACCACAAATAACTCATCACATAACCCGCACCGACTACGAAGTCAAATGCATACCGAATCCACATAGTAATGTGATGACGCGATGTAATAATTCCGCATGCCATGCAGTCATGAGGTGAGCGGGGATCCGTAGGGTGGAACCCTACGCAGTACGGCCAACACATCATAACTATGCGCGACACAGCCCCGCGCATTGCAATCATGCGTGATACGACCAAATGTGGCCCATGCATGTTAACCACAACTACTCGCGATGCATCATTGCGCTTAACGCAATGCAGCGATGTGAGCATGCTAACTTCCACTACCAATCCGCAATGCACAAAGTAGCGACGTAGCAAAAACAAAACTGAAGGGATACTGATAGTATACCATCATTCCCCCCAGTTCGGTATGAAATGTGCAAACATATCATGGCGAACTATAAATAAGACCACGTTAAAGTGACATCATGTAACAAGTAGTTGATCAGAACTCGTAGTTGTATACAAGGCATCTCAAACTCGCGGAGTCCGATCTCAGAGTCATATTGAGTCATCCTTACCACATATTTGTGAGGGGTATCAAGTAACCATGCGCTTACGCAGCGTAATCATGGACTTTTATGCATGTGTATGCATGTGATTGTAATTGCCTGATATCGCAAATTAAGACAATTCCCACAATGTGTGCATAAGTTAACTAAAACTTATGCACAATTTCGGGCGCTGCATAAAATAAACCAATATTTTAACAAAAATACTGTGTGTGAGTCCGCACGAAAAAAGTTTATACTCATAAGTTACAGCATCACTTGCTCTGTCACGTACTAGGGGTGCACTTAGTTGTGTGGTAAGGCAATGCTAACTAAAAACAAACCAATGTTTTTATACTTAAGAGTTTCCCCAAGTAAACCAATACTTAGGATAATTTAATGTGCACAAGCAAACCAATGCTCGTATTTTAAGTCGACTTGGCAGTCTTCTAGTCTGCGTGGCGCTTGGCTAGGGGAAACCCAATTCCCTTCACCTGCCGTTTGAAAGGACCCGTCTTAATCCATCCGGACGAAGTCCATATCGATTATAAACGATTCCCAACAGTTGATTACATCGCGAGGTACTTGACCTCTATATGATACATTTTACAAACATTGCATTCGTTTTGACAAGACAATCTTTCATTACATCGAAAGTTGACGGCGTGCATACCATTTTATAATATATTTAACTACAATTGACTTAATAATAATCTTGATGAATTCAACGACTCGAATGCAACGTCTTTTGAAATATGTCATGAATGACTCCAACTAATATCTTTAAAATGAGCAATTGCACAGCAGAAGACTTCTTTCATACCTGAGAATAAACATGCTTTCAAGTGTCAACCAAAAGGTTGGTGAGTTCATTAGTTTAACATAAATAATCATTTACATCATTTTAATAGACCACAAGAATTTCATTTTCAATTCTCATAAATATACGTCCCATGCATAGAGACAAAAAACATTCATATGGATTGAACACCTGGTAACCGACATTAACAAGATGCATATAAGAATATCCCCATCATTCCGGGATCCTCCTTCGGACATGATATAAATTTCGAAGTACTAAAGCATCCGGTACTTTGGATGGGGCTTGTTGGGCCCGATAGATCTATCTTTAGGATTCACGTCAATTAGGGTGTCTGTTCCCTAATTCTTAGATTACCAGACTAAAAAGGGGCATATTCGGTTTAATAATCCAACCATAGAATGTAGTTTTAAGTACTTGTGTCTATTTCGTCAAACATTTATAAAAGTTTCGCATGTATTCTCAGTCCCAAAAATATATATAAAAAGGGAACAATGAAAATCACCTAATGTATTTTGTAGTAAAAATACATATGACAATATTGATCAATTGAACAATGCAGGGTTTGGCCTCGGATTCACGAACCTATATCAAGTATATATATATTAACACGTATAATTGTAATCGGAGAAATTTATATATATATATAATTAGTGATATGGATTTTATATGAAAAGAAAATTATAGGTTTCCTTAATAAATTAAATACATTTATTTTATATAAAGACAATATTAATATTGTGAAGTTATATGTATTGCGTATAGTTTTTATTAGTTATTTGTTAAATTGATAATATTAAATAATTAGTTGTATTATCTTCTAATAATAATAATTGTATTTATTTTTAATAATAATAATTATAGTAATAATAACCATGATAATAATAATATTAATAATGTTAAGTTGTATTATTTTTATAATTTTAAGTATTAATAGCTATATGTAGAATAATAATTTTTAATAGTATTTATTATAGTAATAATAATGAAATTTTAATAATAATAATACTTTTAATTTTTTTTTGTAATCATGTTGATAATAATATTAATGATAATAATAGTAATATTAGTAATAATCATTTTTATGATAATATTGTTAATAATAATTCTAATAATAATAATAATAATAATAATAATAATAATAATAATAATAATAATAATAATAATAATAATAATAATAATAATAATAATAATAATAATACGGAGTACCTAAATAAATAAATAAAAACACGCGGTTTGCTTCCCAAATCAGATCGAAGAGCAGAGGAAACGCACACACAGCCGATAACACAATTTTAGGGTTTCTTCTCTTTATCACAAATCAATCACTCTAACAACAATCGTTGGTGTTCAAAAGGTCATGGATTTATCATCATCGCCGTTCCACCGTCATCATCAATCCTATTCATCATCGTTATTGAATAACACAGACAATCGAAGCAGTAATTGGTGTTTGATTTTTGTCTGTTCAAATTAGGAAGAATGAATACACATCGCAGCGAGTGGTAACTGTGATTGTATCATCATCAATCGATTATGCTTGGTCCAGTAATTAATCAATTAGGTAAATGATGTTCTTGTTATCTATATACTTATTTATTTAAATCAATTTTTATATTTTTATCAATCATTATCGTTCATTGTAATATAGTAATTAATTCATCCAGGTTTATGATTATGTAAATTATCTGTTTGATTCAATTGTTGAAAACAGGAGTGAAAGAAAAAAAAAACGTCAGGGAGCTGTAGAAGTAATCATTTAGAAGTGACATTTATAAATTAATTTATTTGATGTGTTTTATTATGATTTAAACAGGAAGACAGTATTGAATCTAACAGTTGAAGTAGTGATCTTGACAGAAGGCAGAGGGTTACCTATCGTAGCAGTAGCAGCAGCAACAGCTTGTCAAGTGAGTATTTGGTTAATTGAGTAATTTAGGAAATAATGAATCATAGTTGTTTTCAATAATCGATAACAAGGTTATGGTTGTGTGATTGTAAAACGAAGGTGAGGTTGGTTTGTTTTGACAGGAATCAGGATAATCAACTATAGCAGCAACGTCTGCTGATAATGATTCGATGGATGTTCAACTTAATGACTGTCTAACTGCACCAGTGTAACGACCCAAACCAACCCACGAACAAACCACGTGAAAATACAAAATAAAAAAAAAATTGCTGCACAGTGAACTGGCGCGGCGCGCCAGGATGGCCGCGCGGCGCGCCATTCGGGTCTGTCCGGAAAGTCTCAAAATGCGAAAAAGATTGACTAGTTCCCGACACTTTTAGACGAAACGCTTTTTACCACACCTCCAAATATGTAAAACTAACCTGTTTCAAATATAAAATCAATGTTTTACAAGCGGGGCCCACATCGGCCGTTTTACGAGTTTAATACAATTTACGAGTTTCGACCACCAAAAAGTTTAAGTTCCAAACTACACAATGAGCATGGCGTTTGGGATTAAACTACCCAACTATCGGTCAAACTCCAAGAGCTACTAAAGCCAAAAGCGTCCCCTAGCATCAAGCGGGATCTCTAGTCCAAAACGATGCCCTTACCCTTGTCCAAAACCGAACCTATAAAAATAGTAAACAACGAGAGGGTAAGCAAAGCTTAGTGAATGCAATAATTATACGAATACATATATAATTATACCTACTTGCATACACTTACACACCAAACCGCAAACACGCTAGCATACACATTTAGCTTATCGTCACAATAACAAGCTATAAATCTCCAATACCACAAGCTAGCATAACAACCGCATATGAATATAACTCGAATAATATAATACGCTTACAACACAAATAACCATGGTCGACCAATAGTACAAGGGAACGGCGCTCGCGAAAACGCCATCGGTGTTCATAACATCCGTTAGGGCACTTAACACCTCGCACCACTAACCCCTAGGGTGGCACCTTAACACCTCGGCACATCACCCTGAGTGGCATCTTAACACCTCGATGCATCACTCATTATTTTTATGGAGTGGTGTCTTAACACCTCGACACTACACTCCTAGGTGGCATCTTAACACCTCGATGCTACACCCGAGTGGCATCTTAACACCTCGATGCTACACTCTTCACGTGAAACGTGGTGTCTTAACACCTCGACACTACACATTTCACGCTACAACAAATAGATACATTATATACCTACACATATAATTATTCCACTCACCTTGTTGCCTTGAAGAATGCTACCGAATAATCTGCAACTCGTCAATGGAAAGTACCTATTCCATTATCACAAATTCAACAACACACTTAGATTGGATTTACAAACCAACCCAATTTGACACTTAGTGCAAATTTGACCCAAATGCACTTCCAAGTACAAACCGCGCCCAAAATTAACCAATAATCACTAACACAAGTGAGAATGGTCTTAATACGCCAATTAAACCCAATCATAGGTGTTAAACACCTATCTTTCCCATAAAGACACTTAAACCCTAATTTGACCCATAAGAAGTCAATAACACGCCATTAGCAAGTTTTGGCACCAAAACATATTTAACTCAGTTTTATACTTCAACTTAATCCATTTTAAGTTTATAAACCTTACTAAATCGACAATTGGGTCATAACCGTCACCAAACCCTAATTTTGACCCATAGTCAAAATTAGTCAACCAAATAACCCTAAATGGGTTCCAATACTTCCATAATCACTAAACCTAGTGATTAAACCCAAATTCAAGTTCTAAACATAACCAATTTGTTCACCAACCCAAAATCCACCAACACTAACAATAAACCCGATTACTAGCATCACTAAACCCACTTCATGAGTCTAAATGGGTTTATCAACAAATCAAGTTCAAACCCTAACTTTGAATAGCAAAATCAACAATGAAATTCGGAGTTAGAACTTACCAATACCGCCAAAATGATGCCGTTGACGAGTAGAACAACTTTAATGCTTGAGGTTTGACCCGAAACAACCTCCTTCTTCTCCAAATGGAGTTCTCTCTCACTAGAACTCAATCTCTCTCTAGGGTTTGAGGATGGGAGTGTTTGTGTGGGTGAGAAATGAGCTCCAATGGAGTTCTAGGTCAGTCTTGATGACCCCAAACCGACCCTAATTGAAAAGACCAAAGTACCCCTCATTTAAACCTTTTAAAAAGGCTGAAAATTGCCTCTGCAGCAATCGGCGCGCCGCGCCAGAAGGTGGAGCGCCGCTCCAAATAACTGGAAATTGTGGACGAGCCCAAAACAGGTTTCAGCAACTTGTTTTGGCCATAACTTTTCGACCGTAACTCCGTTTTCGATGAATCAAATATCGTTGGAAACGTAATAAGATATTCTATCCAATGGTAAGGCTTTGAAACATCAACTCAAACTTTATTTGGGGTTGAAAAGATACGTACACACCTTGTCACTTCGAACAACGTCCAGTTTCCTTCGACGTTCGAGCAAGCAACACGTACACTTCATACACGCATCGTACACCATAAATACATTATGTACAATAAATATTTGGGTCTTACAACTCTCTCCCACTTAAACTCGATCACGTCCTCGTGATCTTCTCTGTAGTGACCCGAACTTTTCCATGTTTATATATATTAATTGAGATTGATATTTACATGATTAAATGTTTCCAACATGTTAAGCAATCAAACTTGTTAAGACTTGATTAATTGAAATATGTTTCATATAGACAATTGACCACCCAAGTTGACCGGTGATTCACGAACGTTAAAACTTGTAAAAACTATATGATGACATATATATGGATATATATATATAGTTAACATGATACTATGATAAGTAAATATATCATTAAGTATATTAACAATGAACTACATATGTAAAAACAAGACTACTAACTTAATGATTTTTAAACGAGACATATATGTAACGATTATCGTTGTAAAGACATTTAATGTATATATATCATATTAAGAGATATTCATACATGATAATATCATGATAATATAATAATTTAAAATCTCATTTGATATTATAAACATTGGGTTAACAACATTTAACAAGATCGTTAACCTAAAGGTTTCAAAACAACACTTACATGTAACGACTAACGATGACTTAACGACTCAGTTAAAATGTATATACATGTAGTGTTTTAATATGTATTTATACACTTTTGAAAGACTTTAATACACTTATCAAAATACTTCTACTTAACAAAAATTCTTACAATTACATCCTCGTTCAGTTTCATCAACAATTCTACTCGTATGCACACGTATTCGTACTCGTACAATACACAGCTTTTAGATGTATGTACTATTGGTATATACACTCCAATGATCAGCTCTTAGCAGCCCATGTGAGTCACCTAACATATGTGGGAACCATCATTTGGCAACTAGCATGAAATATCTCATAAAATTACAAAAATATGAGTAATCATTCATGACTTATTTACATGAAAACAAAATTACATATCCTTTATATCTAATCCATACACCAGCGAGCAAAAACACCTACAAACACTTTCATTCTTCAATTTTCTTCATCTAATTGATCTCTCTCAAGTTCTATCTTCAAGTTCTAAGTGTTCTTCATAAATTCCAAAAGTTCTAGTTTCATAAAATCAAGAATACTTTCAAGTTTGCTAGCTCACTTCCAATCTTGTAAGGTGATCATCCAACCTCAAGAAATCTTTGTTTCTTACAGTAGGTTATCATTCTAATACAAGGTAATAATCATATTCAAACTTTGGTTCAATTTCTATAACTATAACAATCTTATTTCAAGTGATGATCTTACTTGAACTTGTTTTCGTGTCATGATTCTGCTTCAAGAACTTCGAGCCATCCAAGGATCCATTGAAGCTAGATCCATTTTTCTCTTTTCCAGTAGGTTTATCCAAGGAACTTAAGGTAGTAATGATGTTCATAACATCATTTGATTCATACATATAAAGCTATCTTATTCGAAAGTTTAAACTTGTAATCACTAGAACATAGTTTAGTTAATTCTAAACTTGTTCGCAAACAAAAGTTAATCCTTCTAACTTGACTTTTAAAATCAACTAAACACATGTTCTATATCTATATGATATGCTAACTTAATGATTTAAAACCTGGAAACACGAAAAACACCGTAAAACCGGATTTACGCCGTCGTAGTAACACCGCGGGCTGTTTTGGGTTAGTTAATTAAAAACTATGATAAACTTTGATTTAAAAGTTGTTATTCTGAGAAAATGATTTTTATTATGAACATGAAACTATATCCAAAAATTATGGTTAAACTCAAAGTGGAAGTATGTTTTCTAAAATGGTCATCTAGACGTCGTTCTTTCGACTGAAATGACTACCTTTACAAAAATGACTTGTAACTTATTTTTCCGACTATAAACCTATACTTTTTCTGTTTAGATTCATAAAATAGAGTTCAATATGAAATCATAGCAATTTGATTCACTCAAAACGGATTTAAAATGAAGAAGTTATGGGTAAAACAAGATTGGATAATTTTTCTCATTTTAGCTACGTGAAAATTGGTAACAAATCTATTCCAACCATAACTTAATCAACTTGTATTGTATATTATGTAATCTTGAGATACCATAGACACGTATACAATGTTTCGACCTATCATGTCGACACATCTATATATATTTCGGAACAACCATAGACACTCTATATGTGAATGTTGGAGTTAGCTATACAGGGTTGAGGTTGATTCCAAAATATATATAGTTTGAGTTGTGATCAATACTGAGATACGTATACACTGGGTCGTGGATTGATTCAATATAATATTTATCGATTTATTTCTGTACATATAACTGTGGACAACTAGTTGTAGGTTACTAACGAGGACAGCTGACTTAATAAACTTAAAACATCAAAATATATTAAAAGTGTTGTAAATATATTTTGAACATACTTTGATATATATGTATATATTGTTATAGGTTCGTGAATCAACCAGTGGCCAAGTCTTACTTCCCGAAGAAGTAAAAATCTGTGAAAGTGAGTTATAGTCCCACTTTTAAAATCTAATATTTTTAGGATGAGAATACATGCAGGTTTTATAAATGATTTACAAAATAGACACAAGTACGTGAAACTACATTCTATGGTTGAATTATCGAAATCGAATATGCCCCTTTTTATTAAGTCTGGTAATCTAAGAATTAGGGAACAGACACCCTAATTGACGCGAATCCTAAAGATAGATCTATTTGGCCTAACAAACCCCATCCAAAGTACCGGATGCTTTAGTACTTCAAAATTTATATCATATCCGAAGGGTGTCCCGGAATGATGGGGATATTCTTATATATGCATCTTGTTAATGTCGGTTACCAGGTGTTCACCATATGAATGATTTTTATCTCTATGTATGGGATGTGTATTGAAATATGAAATCTTGTGGTCTATTATTATGATTTGATATATATAGGTTAAACCTATAACTCACCAACATTTTTGTTGACGTTTTAAGCATGTTTATTCTCAGGTGATTATTAAGAGCTTCCGCTGTCGCATACTTAAATAAGGACGAGATTTGGAGTCCATGCTTGTATGATATTGTGTAAAAACTGCATTCAAGAAACTTATTTTGTTGTAACATATTTGTATTGTAAACCATTATGTAATGGTCGTGTGTAAACAGGATATTTTAGATTATCATTATTTGATAATCTACGTAAAGCTTTTTAAACCTTTATTGATGAAATAAAGGTTATGGTTTGTTTTAAAATGAATGCAGTCTTTGAAAAACGTCTCATATAGAGGTCAAAACCTCGCAACGAAATCAATTAATATGGAACGTTTTTAATCAATAAGAACGGGACATTTCAGTTGGTATCCGAGCGTTGGTCTTAGAGAACCAGAATTTTGCATTAGTGTGTCTTATCGAGTTTGTTAGGATGCATTAGTGAGTCTGGACTTCGACCGTGTTTACTTGAAAAATGATTGCTTAACAAATTTTGTTGGAAACTATATATTTTTAACATGTGAATATTATGTGATATATTAATCTCTTAACGCGTTTGATATTATGTGATAGATGTCTACCTCTAGAACAAGTCCCATTGACTCACCTAATAATAATAAAGAGTCAAATGTAAATTGGAATGATTCGTGGACTGATTCACAAGTTCCCGAAGAGGAACCGGAAGAAGAGTCGGAACCGGTAGAAGAGTCGGAACCGGAAGAAGAATCGGAACCGGATGAAGAAATAGAACCGGTGGGAGAAATAATAAAACGGTTAAGTAAAAAAAAATCCTCAACCAATCGACCAAGGTTAATTATGGTCAATGGTGTTTCCGCCAAGGAAGCAAAATATCAGGAGGATTACCAATTCACCGATGAATCGGATTCCGACGAGAATTCCGATGATGTTATAGAAATTACCCCAACTAAATTTAAAAAGGCAAAAGAAAATAATAAGGGAAAGGGCATAAAAATAGAGAAATCTAATTCCAACCCCGATGAACTTTATATGTATCGTCAACCCCCGAAGTCCTTAAGTTGTAATAATGACCCGGGAACCTCTAAACCACCAGGTTTTTCTAAACCAATGTGGATAACGACGGCTCGTATTAGGGGAACATCATATATCCCTAGAAACTTGACAAAACGAACCAGAACCGAAGAAGAAGAAACAAGCGAGTCGGAATGAGATAGTTGTATTCGTGTGGTGTAATATATGTAATATAGTGTGCTTATGCTTTATGATATATGTAAAAATTGCTTGTATTAATAAGTATTTTTTTTATGAATCTAACTCTTGTCTATTTTACAGTATAAAAACACAAAATGGATAGACAACCCAATATTTTAAGAGACCTACCCGGAGACATGATTGATGAAATCTTGTCTAGAGTCGGTCAGAATTCTTCGGCACAACTATTTAAGGCGAGATCAGTTTGTAAGACATTCGAAGAACGTTCCAAGAATGCCTTGGTTTATAAAAGGCTTTCGTTCGAAAGATGGGGGATATCACATTGGGAAATCCATAAGTTACGATGTGTTTACTTTGACGCATATATTGCGGGGAACCCAAATGCTATTTTACGCAATGGGTTAAGAAATTATTTAGACTCAATATATCCGAATATTGGACTTCGTGATTTAGAAAAAGCGGCTAACATGCAACATAAAGAAGCATGTTATGCTTACGGATTAGTAATGTTCGCTTCTCACCAAAGTGAGAACAAGAACATCGGGCTACAACTATTAAACAAAACGTTCCCACAAGTGACGGAGTCGGTAATTGGGGTAAGAAATGAGGTTTTTAGATTGTTACGGGACTGTTGGACATTACGTAACCCTCGTCCCTTTGACGACGTTACAACACGCTGTCTTATCAACGGCCATAACGGTTATGTTCCACAAGACCAAGGATGGGAAGTAATCCTAGTAAAACCAGAATGCATGACTTGTTTCTGGACGTATGAATTACGTGTCTTTATTGCCTTTGCTGAACGACTTGTGTACTAGCTAGAATTATCTTCACAACCATCTTGTATCAAATTTATTGTGTGCTATATTTCATGCTATATGTAAAATAAGCGGTATTGTAAGTTTGTAAATTATTGTGTAAAAGTTTGAACGCGAAATATTATTATAATCAGTTTTTCATATAGAATTGTAGTAGTTGAATTGTATATTAGCTACTAAGTATGAACTTAACGGGTAGGTACTACCCGAATTTAAACTTGTAAAACGCTAATATGAAGAAAAAGCTTTTATAAATGAGTTCATATTATGCTACGAAATACTATTAACTACTCTTAATATTCTGTATGATTAACTTGTTCCATTTAACTATTTTGAAGGAAATGGCACCGACTACTCGACACACCGTGAATATGAATGAAGAGGAATTCCATACTTTTCTAGCTTCAAACATAGCCGCAGTACAGGCTGCGCTACATACCAACAATAACCTTGGATCTAGCAGTACAGGAAATCGTGTAGGATGCACCTACAAAGAATTCACTGCCTGCAAACCTTTGGAATTTGATGGAACCGAAGGACCGATCGGATTAAAACGATGGACCGAGAAGGTCGAATCGGTGTTTGCCATAAGTAAGTGTACTGAAGAGGACAAAGTGAAGTACGCTACGCATACCTTCACAGGTTCTGCGTTAACATGGTGGAATACCTATCTAGAGCAAGTGGGACAAGACGATGCGTACGCACTACCGTGGTCAGCATTCAAGCACTTGATGAATGAGAAGTACCGTCCCAGAACCGAGGTCAATAAGCTCAAGACATAACTTAGAGGGTTACGAACCCAAGGATTTGATATTACCACATACGAAAGACGATTCACAGAATTGTGCCTATTGTGTCCGGGAGCATTCGAAGATGAGGAAGAGAAGATCGACGCGTTTGTGAAAGGATTACCGGAAAGAATCCAAGAAGATATAAGTTCACACGAGCCCGCCTCCATACAACAGGCATGTAGAATGGCTCACAAACTCGTGAACCAGATTGAAGAAAGAATTAAAGAACAGACTGCTGAAGAGGCCAATGTGAAGCAAGTCAAAAGAAAGTGGGAGGAAAACGGTGATAAGAATCACCAATACAACAACAACAGCAATTACAACAATAATCGCAACAATTATCCCAACAATCGCAACATCAATCGCAACTACAACAAACGGCCCAACAACAACAACAACAACAACAACTACAACAATCATCCCAACAACAATAATAACCGCAACAACAACAACAATCAGAAGCAGCTATGCCAAAGGTGTGAAAAGAATCACTCGGGGTTCTGCACCAAATTTTGCAACAAGTGTAAAAGAAATGGTCATAGCGCGGCGAAGTGTGAGGTCTACGGACCAGGGGTTAATAGAACGAAAGGAACAAATGGTGTCGGAACGAGTAATGGCGGAGCAAGTAGTGTCGGAGCAAGTTATGCCAATGTAGTTTGTTATAAATGTGGAAAACCGGGCCACAATATTAGAAATTGCCCGAACCAGGAGAACACGAATGGACAAGGCCGTGGAAGAGTTTTCAATATTAATGCGGCAGAGGCACAGGAAGACCCGGAGCTTGTTACGGGTACGTTTCTTATTGACAATAAATCTGCTTACGTTTTATTTGATTCGGGTGCGGATAGAAGCGATATGAGTAGAGATTTTTGTGCTAAATTAAGTTGTCCATTGACGCCTTTGGATAGTAAATTTTTACTCGAATTAGCAAATGGTAAATTAATTTCAGCAGATAATATATGTCGGAATCGAGAAATTAAACTGGTTAGCGAAACATTTAAGATTGATTTGATACCAGTAGAGTTAGGGAGTTTTGATGTGATAATCGGTATGGACTGGTTGAAAGAAGTGAAAGCGGAGATCGTTTGTTACAAAAATGCAATTCGCATTATACGAGAAAAAGGAAAACCCTTAATGGTGTACGGAGAAAAGGGCAACACGAAGCTACATCTTATTAGTAATTTGAAGGCACAAAAACTAATAAGAAAAGGTTGCTATGCTGTTCTAGCACACGTCGAGAAAGTACAAACTGAAGAAAAGAGCATCAATGATGTTCCCGTCGCAAAAGAATTTCCTGATGTATTTCCGAAAGAATTACCGGGATTACCCCCACATCGATCCGTTGAATTTCAAATAGATCTTGTACCAGGAGCTGCACCAATAGCTCGTGCTCCTTACAGACTCGCACCCAGCGAGATGAAAGAACTACAAAGCCAATTACAAGAACTTTTAGAGCGTGGTTTCATTCGACCAAGCACATCACCGTGGGGAGCTCCTGTTTTGTTTGTCAAGAAGAAAGATGGTACATTCAGGTTGTGTATCGACTACCGAGAGTTGAACAAACTTACCATCAAGAACCGCTACCCACTACCGAGAATCGATGACTTATTTGATCAACTACAAGGCTCGTCTGTTTATTCAAAGATTGACTTACGTTCCGGGTATCATCAAATGCGGGTGAAAGAAGATAATATTCCAAAGACTGCTTTCAGAACACGCTACGGTCATTACGAGTTTATGGTCATGCCGTTTGGTTTAACTAATGCACCAGCTGTGTTCATGGACCTTATGAACCGAGTGTGTGGACCATACCTTGACAAGTTTGTCATTGTTTTCATTGATGACATACTTATTTACTCAAAGAATGACCAAGAACACGGTGAACATTTGAGAAAGGTGTTAGAAGTATTGAGGAAGGAAGAATTGTACGCTAAGTTTTCAAAGTGTGCATTTTGGTTGGAAGAAGTTCAATTCCTCGGTCACATAGTGAACAAAGAAGGTATTAAGGTGGATCCGGCAAAGATAGAAACTGTTGAAAAGTGGGAAACCCCGAAAACTCTGAAACACATACGCCAGTTTTTAGGACTAGCTGGTTACTACAGAAGGTTCATCCAAGACTTTTCCAGAATAGCAAAACCCTTGACTGCATTAACGCATAAAGGGAAGAAATTTGAATGGAATGATGAACAAGAGAAAGCGTTTCAGTTATTGAAGAAAAAGCTAACTACGGCACCTATATTGTCATTGCCTGAAGGGAATGATGATTTTGTGATTTATTGTGATGCATCAAAGCAAGGTCTCGGTTGTGTATTAATGCAATGAACGAAGGTGATTGCTTATGCGTCTAGACAATTGAAGATTCACGAACAAAATTATACGACGCATGATTTGGAATTAGGCGCGGTTGTTTTTGCATTAAAGACTTGGAGGCACTACTTATATGGGGTCAAAAGTATTATATATACCGACCACAAAAGTCTTCAACACATATTTAATCAGAAACAACTGAATATGAGGCAGCGTAGGTGGATTAAATTATTGAATGATTACGACTTTGAGATTCGTTACCACCCGGGGAAGGCAAATGTGGTAGCCGATGCCTTGAGCAGGAAGGACAGAGAACCCATTCGAGTAAAATCTATGAATATAATGATTCATAATAACATTACTACTCAAATAAAGGAGGCGCAACAAGGAGTTTTAAAAGAGGGAAATTTAAAGGATGAAATACCCAAAGGATCGGAGAAGCATCTTAATATTCGGGAAGACGGAACCCGGTATAGGGCTGAAAGGATTTGGGTACCAAAATTTGGAGATATGAGAGAAATGGTACTTAGAGAAGCTCATAAAACCAGATACTCAATACATCCTGGAACGGGGAAGATGTACAAGGATCTCAAGAAACATTTTTGGTGGCCGGGTATGAAAGCCGATGTTGCTAAATACGTAGGAGAATGTTTGACGTGTTCTAAGGTCAAAGCTGAGCATCAGAAACCATCAGGTCTACTTCAACAACCCGAAATCCAGGAATGGAAATGGGAAAACATTACCATGGATTTCATCACTAAATTACCAAGGACTGCAAGTGGTTTTGATACTATTTGGGTAATAGTTTATCGTCTCACCAAATCAGCACACTTCCTGCCAATAAGAGAAGATGACAAGATGGAGAAGTTAGCACGACTGTATTTGAAGGAAGTCGTCTCCAGACATGGAATACCAATCTCTATTATCTCTGATAGGGATGGCAGATTTATTTCAAGATTCTGGCAGACATTACAGCAAGCATTAGGAACTCGTCTAGACATGAGTACTGCCTATCATCCACAAACTGATGGGCAGAGCGAAAGGACGATACAAACGCTTGAAGACATGCTACGAGCATGTGTTATTGATTTCGGAAACAGTTGGGATCGACATCTACCGTTAGCAGAATTTTCCTACAACAACAGCTACCATTCAAGCATTGAGATGGCGCCGTTTGAAGCACTTTATGGTAGAAAGTGCAGGTCTCCGATTTGTTGGAGTGAAGTGGGGGATAGACAGATTACGGGTCCGGAGATTATACAAGAAACTACCGAGAAGATCATCCAAATTCAACAACGGTTGAAAACCGCCTAAAGTCGACAAAAGAGCTACGCTGACATTAAAAGAAAAGATATAGAATTTGAAATTGGAGAGATGGTCATGCTTAAAGTTGCACCTTGGAAAAGCGTTGTTCGATTTGGTAAACGAGGGAAATTAAATCCAAGGTATATTGGACCATTCAAGATTATTGATCGTGTCGGACCAGTAGCTTACCGACTAGAGTTACCTCAACAACTCGCGGCTGTACATAACACTTTCCACGTCTCGAATTTGAAGAAATGTTTTGCTAAAGAAGATCTCACTATTCCGTTAGATGAAATCCAAATCAACGAAAAACTTCAATTCATCGAAGAACCCGTCGAAATAATGGATCGTGAGGTTAAAAGACTTAAGCAAAACAAGATACCAATTGTTAAGGTTCGATGGAATGCTCGTAGAGGACCCGAGTTCACCTGGGAGCGTGAAGATCAGATGAAGAAGAAATACCCGCATCTATTTCCAGAAGATTCGTCAACACCTTCAACAGCTTAAAATTTCGGGACGAAATTTATTTAACGGGTAGGTACTGTAGTGACCCGAACTTTTCCATGTTTATATATATTAATTGAGATTGATATTTACATGATTAAATGTTTCCAACATGTTAAGCAATCAAACTTGTTAAGACTTGATTAATTGAAATATGTTTCATATAGACAATTGACCACCCAAGTTGACCGATGATTCACGAACGTTAAAACTTGTAAAAACTATATGATGACATATATATTGATATATATATAGTTAACATGATACTATGATAAGTAAATATATCATTAAGTATATTAACAATGAACTACATATGTAAAAACAAGACTACTAACTTAATGATTTTTAAACGAGACATATATGTAACGATTATCGTTGTAAAGACATTTAATGTATATATATCATATTAAGAGATATTCATACATGATAATATCATGATAATATAATAATTTAAAATCTCATTTGATATTATAAACATTGGGTTAACAACATTTAACAAGATCGTTAACCTAAAGGTTTCAAAACAACACTTACATGTAACGACTAACGATGACTTAAAGACTCAGTTAAAATGTATATACATGTAGTGTTTTAATATGTATTTATACACTTTTGAAAGACTTTAATACACTTATCAAAATACTTCTACTTAACAAAAATGCTTACAATTACATCCTCGTTCAGTTTCATCAACAATTCTACTCGTATGCACCCGTATTCGTACTCGTACAATACACAGCTTTTAGATGTATGTACTATTGGTATATACACTCCAATGATCAGCTCTTAGCAGCCCATGTGAGTCACCTAACACATGTGGGAACCATCATTTGGCAACTAGCATGAAATATCTCATAAAATTACAAAAATATGAGTAATCATTCATGACTTATTTACATGAAAACAAAATTACATATCCTTTATATCTAATCCATACACCAGCGACCAAAAACACCTACAAACACTTTCATTCTTCAATTTTCTTCATCTAATTGATCTCTCTCAAGTTCTATCTTCAAGTTCTAAGTGTTCTTCATAAATTCCAAAAGTTCTAGTTTCATAAAATCAAGAATACTTTCAAGTTTGCTAGCTCACTTCCAATCTTGTAAGGTGATCATCCAACCTCAAGAAATCTTTGTTTCTTACAGTAGGTTATCATTCTAATACAAGGTAATAATCATATTCAAACTTTGGTTCAATTTCTATAACTATAACAATCTTATTTCAAGTGATGATCTTACTTGAACTTGTTTTCGTGTCATGATTCTGCTTCAAGAACTTCGAGCCATCCAAGGATCCATTGAAGCTAGATCCATTTTTCTCTTTTCCAGTAGGTTTATCCAAGGAACTTAAGGTAGTAATGATGTTCATAACATCATTCGATTCATACATATAAAGCTATCTTATTCGAAGGTTTAAACTTGTAATCACTAGAACATAGTTTAGTTAATTCTAAACTTGTTCGCAAACAAAAGTTAATCCTTCTAACTTGAATTTTAAAATCAACTAAACACATGTTCTATATCTATATGATATGCTAACTTAATGATTTAAAACCTGGAAACACGAAAAACACCGTAAAACCGGATTTACGCCGTCGTAGTAACACCGCGGGCTGTTTTGGGTTAGTTAATTAAAAACTATGATAAACTTTGATTTAAAAGTTGTTATTCTGAGAAAATGATTTTTATTATGAACATGAAACTATATCCAAAAATTATGGTTAAACTCAAAGTGGAAGTATGTTTTCTAAAATGGTCATCTAGACGTCGTTCTTTCGACTGAAATGACTACCTTTACAAAAACGACTTGTAACTTATTTTTCCGACTATAAACCTATTTTTTTTCTGTTTAGATTCATAAAATAGAGTTCAATATGAAATCATAGCAATTTGATTCACTCAAAACGGATTTAAAATGAAGAAGTTATGGGTAAAACAAGATTGGATAATTTTTCTCATTTTAGCTACGTGAAAATTGGTAACAAATCTATTCCAACCATAACTTAATCAACTTGTATTGTATATTATGTAATCTTGAGATACCATAGACACGTATACAATGTTTCGACCTATCATGTCGACACATCTATATATATTTCGGAACAACCATAGACACTCTATATGTGAATGTTGGAGTTAGCTATACAGGGTTGAGGTTGATTCCAAAATATATATAGTTTGAGTTGTGATCAATACTGAGATACGTATACACTGGGTCGTGGATTGATTCAATATAATATTTATCGATTTATTTCTGTACATATAACTGTGGACAACTAGTTGTAGGTTACTAACGAGGACAGCTGACTTAATAAACTTAAAACATCAAAATATATTAAAAGTGTTGTAAATATATTTTGAACATACTTTGATATATATGTATATATTGTTATAGGTTCGTGAATCAACCAGTGGCCAAGTCTTACTTCCCGACGAAGTAAAAATCTGTGAAAGTGAGTTATAGTCCCACTTTTAAAATCTAATATTTTTGGGATGAGAATACATGCAGGTTTTATAAATGATTTACAAAATAGACACAAGTACGTGAAACTACATTCTATGGTTGAATTATCGAAATCGAATATGCCCCTTTTTATTAAGTCTGGTAATCTAAGAATTAGGGAACAGACACCCTAATTGACGCGAATCCTAAAGATAGATCTATTGAGCCTAACAAACCCCATCCAAAGTACCGGATGCTTTAGTACTTCGAAATTTATATCATATCCGAAGGGTGTCCCGGAATGATGGGGATATTCTTATATATGCATCTTGTTAATGTCGGTTACCAGGTGTTCACCATATGAATGATTTTTATCTCTATGCATGGGATGTGTATTGAAATATGAAATCTTGTGGTCTATTATTATGATTTGATATATATAGGTTAAACCTATAACTCACCAACATTTTTGTTGACGTTTTAAGCATGTTTATTCTCAGGTGATTATTAAGAGCTTCCGCTGTCGCATACTTAAATAAGGACGAGATTTGGAGTCCATGCTTGTATGATATTGTGTAAAAACTGCATTCAAGAAACTTATTTTGTTGTAACATATTTGTATTGTAAACCATTATGTAATGGTCGTGTGTAAACAGGATATTTTAGATTATCATTATTTGATAATCTACGTAAAGCTTTTTAAACCTTTATTGATGAAATAAAGGTTATGGTTTGTTTTAAAATGAATGCAGTCTTTGAAAAACGTCTCATATAGAGGTCAAAACCTCGCAACGAAATCAATTAATATGGAACGTTTTTAATCAATAAGAACGGGACATTTCATTCTCCACTTAACCAATTCGGAACTACTCAACGGTCCTCAATTATAAGTCCCAATCTGACTTTTCTAAGCAATTCTTCCCAATGAATCGCCTTTAACAACTAAAATCGTCACCCGCGATTTTATCGAAACTAAAATCCGAGCACTAAAACCTGCTCAATCCCCCATACATCAGGAAAACTCAACCGATCTCGTACCGAGATATCAACCCTATAGTGTACCCTTTGCAAGTACAATGCTAAAAACAACCAAATATCGACCTAAGGTCAACAACCCAAACGATGAAGACCAAGTAAAGACGAATCCTTACAGATCACACTTACCATCTAACACCCTTAGTAGTGCGCAAACATAGCTAATACGCAACTACCCAATTACGTGAGCAAAATACGGCTATTACATCACTAATCACACAACATGGTCCTTACGACCGAACCATCAGAGCTTAAAACAACCAGTGGTTCTCAAGTCCAACAACGCCAAGGTTAGTTCACACGAAACCCATGGTGTACAAAAACGGCTATCGTGGTATATCCGTAGTGTGCAAAAACGGCTATTGCAACACTACCAACCATATGTGAGCGAAACACGGCTATCGCATCACTATTTATCAACGTGTGAGTAAAAATCGGCTATCACTCACAACCACGAGTGGTTAACGAAGAGCTAATCCTTCCGGATATCTCTCGTCACCTATCTTAAGTCAAACGTGGTCAACATAGAGATAACCCCAAATAAACACCACATAATCACCTTGTAGTTCACAAAATGGCTATTGTGTAACTACCACCCAAAGTATATGATAATGAGGCATCGTAATCTTTTTCAAAGTCCCATTACTCTATTCCCAAAGGTAACCACACGGCTATCACAATCGAGCCAAGAACCGCCCACATTACTCATAGACACAACAATAATTCCCTAGAAGAAAATCCGGCATACACATCCCTTTACCGAGGGATCTTACCTTGCTCGTCGAACACGTAAATTATCTCCCAATGAGATTTACCACCTTACCACCGCGGTGATAATTTAAATCCAAAAACCGTAAGTATAATTTATTCCAAATCGTACTTTTACCACAATCGACCAATGTAGGTCTCAACACTAGCTTCGAATCCCTACGAGCATCGTCCAAATATCACTGCAATAGAACACCTTCGTGCAAGAGTACAAACTCCCCCACTTAGGACTCCGCTTCGTAACCACATCATCGAATAATAGCATCCCGTGGAATGACCACTAACCTAACAACTAATGCGCCAAATCGCATTACCGTAACTCCTATGAGAGAGACGAGGTTCACCCGTCTTGCATCTCTTAATACGCACGTTACCATAATCTTGCTCCAACCTTGAGCATACGAAGGAATTTAACCTATCCTTAAACTCTTTGAACGAAGAGTCTACCACAATTTACACAAACCTTACACTTGCAATAATCCAATTGCTATAGTTTGTCAAATTTCCACCTAGTCACTCATGTACCTAAGGGTTTCTATCCGGTACCCTAAGTACAATGTATCCGCAACACCATCGGAGTCGAATACCACGCTAGTAGGTATGAAAGAGGCACCTAACGTTGCGTCCCGTAGACTCCATTTCCAACATACATCGAGACCCAAAACACTCGATCTCATGGGTTCTATCCACCCGTCGAACCTCATGGTTCAACAACTTCAACACGAAAGCAAAACACTCTAATAATCGAACACCAATGCACATACCTATGGCTTGGTAGAAACATTTCCTAACACTAAAGAATGCTTGGTTGCACCAAGTCTTACGCCCTTCGCCCGACAACCAAACGTCATCATAGGGTGTTTCCATTAGGAATGCCACCCATACTAATACTACGTATTACCGCCATGCATTCGTCCCCAGGGCGCATTTCCACGAGTCAACGACTCAAAAGCTACCCCGGTGCACTATCATCAAAATCGCTAACAAACCGAATCTTCACCGAGTTCACTAATCCCGCACCCTTATGGGTATCTTTGAAACATACACTCACTTGAGACTAATTAGACCACGAAACAAAGTTTAAGTCTCTAATACATACATGAATCCATCGGTACACAATAAACAATAATAAGGCATATTTGTACCAAAGACGAAAATACCTGAAACATCATCGTTGGACTTCTGTGCTTCACTATCCATCGAATACTCGCGCTCTAACCTCTTAACTCGATCGGCGAACGATTAGGAACACTCCGACCTTTTGTGTCCCTCCTTCCAGCAATTAAAGCACATGATCGTACTTGAAGGCATATTTGCACAATCGCGTGTCATATAACCTCGTTGTAGATGATCATAACCCGTAGGCGCGAAATCCCCCAACTTACAATCTCTTTTAGCAATCAATTTAGGACACTTTGGCTTTTGGTGCCCTTCCTTCCAACAGTAAAAACATAACTTCTTGCCCGACGGGCACTCGCGAGCCTTATGTCCCCTTTGCCCACATTTGTAACACTTCAACCCACAGGGGCCCGACGCTCCCTTCTTCATGCTACTAGCCGCCTCAATTACACCTCTACTTTGATTATTAAACAACTCGGGACACTCCGACTTCCGGTGTCCCTTTTTTCGACACTTGAAGCATATGTCGTCTTTAGGAGGCGCAAGCGTGCAATCACGCGACAGGTGACCCTTTTCAGCACAATTATAACACGTAGGTACATAACCTCCCTTACTCCTCTTCTTCACGTTTTCGACGCCTTCAGGCGCACTTCTTGTCCTCTTATCAGTAGCACTTGGCTCCAATCTTGCAAGTACATCCTCATTACTACTACCTCGAGGTTTAGAAAACCTCTTCTCAAACTCTTCCCTTACAACCTTAGTCACTTGGTCTCGGACCATTTCGGTTACTCGTCCTTCGATTGACTCTTTGACTACTTGACCAACTCCTTTGGCGAAACCCAAGACACATTGCTCAATCGCGGCGTCAACCATTACCGCTAACTCGCCCTTCCTTTCATGAGTAGGCCCTTCCGTTCCGTATCCATCTTCCGTCTTCATTCTTAAGAAATGAAATAGATTAACCAATGGAACGAAAAGATATAACACGTATGTATATATATATATATATATATACATATACCACACTACCCCATCTTGCTCAACAATCGTTGTACATTGCTTGTTTGACATGATTTGCACCCGTAACAACGGTAGCTAGTCGTTGTTACGCGAGCACGTCGCGTTAACTCGCTAGTACAACGTCTATCTCGCTTGATGATTGCTAAACACAACACAAACAATTAGTACATGATTAGTTCACATAAACCTATGCACTAACCAATCCCGTTCCGACTCAAAGTCCTACAAGTCCCGCATAATGCGCACACAAAAAGTCTAAGTCTAGGCGCCTATCTCAAGTCACCTAAATCCCTTAGACCATGCTCTGATACCACTTGTAACGACCCAAACCAACCCGCGAACAAACCACGTGAAAATACAAACAAAAAAAAAATTGCTGCACAGTGAACTGGCGCGGCGCGCCAGGATGGCCGCGCGGCGCGCCATTCGGTTCTGTCCGAAAAGTCTCAAAATGCGAAAAAGATTGATTAGTTCCCGACACTTTTAGACGAAATGCTTTTTACCATACCTCCAAATATGTAAAACTAACCTGTTTCAAATATAAAATCAATGTTTTACAAGCGGGGCCCACATCGGCCGTTTTACGAGTTTAATACAATTTACTAGTTTCGACCACCAAAAAGTTTAAGTTCCAAACTACACAATGAGCATGGCGTTTGGGATTAAACTGAAATGTCCCGTTCTTATTGATTAAAAACGTTCCATATTAATTGATTTCGTTGCGAGGTTTTGACCTCTACATGAGACGTTTTTCAAAGACTGCATTCATTTTTAAAACAAACCATAACCTTTATTTCATAAATAAAGGTTTAAAAAGCTTTACGTAGATTATCAAATAATGATAATCTAAAATATCCTGTTTACACACGACCATTACATAATGGTTTACAATACAAATATGTTACATCGAAATCAGTTTCTTGAATGCAGTTTTTACACAATATCATACAAACATGGACTCCAAATCTTGTCCTTATTTTAGTATGCAACAGCGGAAGCTCTTAATATTCACCTGAGAATAAACATGCTTTAAACGTCAACAAAAATGTTGGTGAGTTATAGGTTTAACCTATATATATCAAATCGTAACAATAGACCACAAGATTTCATATTTCAATACACATCCCATACATAGAGATAAAAATCATTCATATGGTGAACACCTGGTAACCGACAATAACAAGATGCATATATAAGAATATCCCCATCATTCCGGGACACCCTTCGGATATGATATAAATTTCGAAGTACTAAAGCATCCGGTACTTTGGATGGGGTTTGTTAGGCCCAATAGATCTATCTTTAGGATTCGCGTCAATTAGGGTGTATGTTCCCTAATTCTTAGATTACCAGACTTAATAAAAAGGGGCATATTCGATTTCGATAATTCAACCATAGAATGTAGTTTCACGTACTTGTGTCTATTTTGTAAATCATTTATAAAACCTGCATGTATTCTCATCCCAAAAATATTAGATTTTAAAAGTGGGACTATAACTCACTTTCACAGATTTTTACTTCGTCGGGAAGTAAGACTTGGCCACTGGTTGATTCACGAACCTATAACAATATATACATATATATCAAAGTATGTTCAAAATATATTTACAACACTTTTAATATATTTTGATGTTTTAAGTTTATTAAGTCAGCTGTCCTCGTTAGTAACCTACAACTAGTTGTCCACAGTTAGATGTACAGAAATAAATCGATAAATATTATCTTGAATCAATCCACGACCCAGTGTATACGTATCTCAGTATTGATCACAACTCAAACTATATATATTTTGGAATCAACCTCAACCCTGTATAGCTAACTCCAACATTCACATATAGAGTGTCTATGGTTGTTCCGAAATATATATAGATGTGTCGACATGATAGGTCGAAACATTGTATACGTGTCTATGGTATCTCAAGATTACATAATATATAATACAAGTTGATTAAGTTATGGTTGGAATAGATTTGTTACCAATTTTCACGTAGCTAAAATGAGAAAAATTATCCAATCTTGTTTTACCCATAACTTCTTCATTTTAAATCCGTTTTGAGTGAATCAAATTGCTATGGTTTCATATTGAACTCTATTTTATGAATCTAAATAGAAAAGTATAGGTTTATAGTCGGAAAAAATAAGTTACAAGTCGTTTTTGTAAAGGTAGTCATTTCAGTCGAAAGAACGACGTCTAGATGACCATTTTAGAAAACATACTTCCACTTTGAGTTTAACCATAATTTTTGGATATAGTTTCATGTTCATAATAAAAATCATTTTCTCAGAATAACAACTTTTAAATCAAATTTTATCATAGTTTTTAATTAACTAACCCAAAACAGCCCGCGGTGTTACTACGACGGCGTAAATCCGGTTTTACGGTGTTTTTCGTGTTTCCAAGTTTTAAATCATTAAGTTAGCATATCATATAGATATAGAACATGTGTTTAGTTGATTTTAAAAGTCAAGTTAGAAGGATTAACTTTTGTTTGCGAACAAGTTTAGAATTAACTAAACTATGTTCTAGTGATTACAAGTTTAAACCTTCGAATAAGATAGCTTTATATGTATGAATCGAATGATGTTATGAACATCATTACTACCTTAATTTCCTTGGATAAACCTACTGGAAAAGAGAAAAATGGATCTAGCTTCAATGGATCCTTGGATGGCTCGAAGTTCTTGAAGCAGAATCATGACACGAAAACAAGTTCAAGTAAGATCATCACTTGAAATAAGATTGTTATAGTTATAGAAATTGAACCAAAGTTTGAATATGATTATTACCTTGTATTAGAATGATAACCTACTGTAAGAAACAAAGATTTCTTGAGGTTGGATGATCACCTTACAAGATTGGAAGTGAGCTAGCAAACTTGAAAGTATTCTTGATTTTATGAAACTAGAACTTTTGGAATTTATGAAGAACACTTAGAACTTGAAGATAGAACTTGAGAGAGATCAATTAGATGAAGAAAATTGAAGAATGAAAGTGTTTGTAGGTGTTTTTGGTCATTGGTGTATGGATTAGATATAAAGGATATGTAATTTTGTTTTCATGTAAATAAGTCATGAATGATTACTCATATTTTTGTAATTTTATGAGATATTTCATGCTAGTTGCCAAATGATGGTTCCCACATGTGTTAGGTGACTCACATGGGCTGCTAAGAGCTGATCATTGGAGTGTATATACCAATAGTACATACATCTAAAAGCTGTGTATTGTACGAGTACGAATACGGGTGCATACGAGTAGAATTGTTGATGAAACTGAACGAGGATGTAATTGTAAGCATTTTTGTTAAGTAGAAGTATTTTGATAAGTGTATTGAAGTCTTTAAAAAGTGTATAAATACATATTAAAACACTACATGTATATACATTTTAACTGAGTCGTTAAGTCATCGTTAGTCGTTACATGTAAGTGTTGTTTTGAAACCTTTAGGTTAACGATCTTGTTAAATGTTGTTAACCCAATGTTTATAATATCAAATGAGATTTTAAATTATTATATTATCATGATATTATCATGTATGAATATCTCTTAATATGATATATATACATTAAATGTCTTTACAACGATAATCGTTACATATATGTCTCGTTTAAAAATCATTAAGTTAGTAGTCTTGTTTTTACATATGTAGTTCATTGTTAATATACTTTATGATATGTTTTCTTATCATAGTATCATGTTAACTATATATATATCCATATATATGTCATCATATAGTTTTTACAAGTTTTAACGTTCGTGAATCACCGATCAACTTGGGTGGTCAATTGTCTATATGAAACATATTTCAATTAATCAAGTCTTAACAAGTTTGATTGCTTAACATGTTGGAAACATTTAATCATGTAAATATCAATCTTAATTAATATATATAAACATGGAAAAGTTCGGGTCACTACAGTACCTACCCGTTAAATAAATTTCGTCCCGAAATTTTAAGCTGTTGAAGGTGTTGACGAATCTTCTGGAAATAGATGCGGGTATTTCTTCTTCATCTGATCTTCACGCTCCCAGGTGAACTCGGGTCCTCTACGAGCATTCCATCGAACCTTAACAATTGGTATCTTGTTTTGCTTAAGTCTTTTAACCTCACGATCCATTATTTCGACGGGTTCTTCGATGAATTGAAGTTTTTCGTTGATTTGGATTTCATCTAACGGAATAGTGAGATCTTCTTTAGCAAAACATTTCTTCAAATTCGAGACGTGGAAAGTGTTATGTACAGCCGCGAGTTGTTGAGGTAACTCAAGTCGGTAAGCTACTGGTCCGACACGATCAATAATCTTGAATGGTCCAATATACCTTGGATTTAATTTCCCTCGTTTACCAAATCGAACAACGCCTTTCCAAGGTGCAACTTTAAGCATGACCATCTCTCCAATTTCAAATTCTATATCTTTTCTTTTAATGTCAGCGTAGCTCTTTTGTCGACTTTGGGCAGTTTTCAACCGTTGTTGAATTTGGATGATCTTCTCGGTAGTTTCTTGTATAATCTCCGGACCCGTAATCTGTCTATCCCCCACTTCACTCCAACAAATCGGAGACCTGCACTTTCTACCATAGAGTGCTTCAAACGGCGCCATCTCAATGCTTGAATGGTAGCTGTTGTTGTAGGAAAATTCTGCTAACGGTAGATGTCGATCCCAACTGTTTCCGAAATCAATAACACATGCTCGTAGCATGTCTTCAAGCGTTTGTATCGTCCTTTCGCTCTGCCCATCAGTTTGTGGATGATAGGCAGTACTCATGTCTAGACGAGTTCCTAATGCTTGCTGTAATGTCTGCCAGAATCTTGAAATAAATCTGCCATCCCTATCAGAGATAATAGAGATTGGTATTCCATGTCTGGAGATGACTTCCTTCAAATACAGTCGTGCTAACTTTTCCATCTTGTCATCTTCTCTTATTGGCAAGAAGTGTGCTGATTTGGTGAGACGGTCAACTATTACCCAAATAGTATCAAAACCACTTGCAGTCCTTGGCAATTTAGTGATGAAATCCATGGTAATGTTTTCCCATTTCCATTCCGGGATTTCTGGTTGTTGAAGTAGACCTGATGGTTTCTGATGCTCAGCTTTGACCTTAGAACACGTCAAACATTCTCCTACGTATTTAGCAACATCGGCTTTCATACCCGGCCACCAAAAATGTTTCTTGAGATCCTTGTACATCTTCCCCGTTCCAGGATGTATTGAGTATCTGGTTTTATGAGCTTCTCTAAGTACCATTTCTCTCATATCTCCAAATTTTGGTACCCAAATCCTTTCAGCCCTATACCGGGTTCCGTCTTCCCGAATATTAAGATGCTTCTCCGATCTTTTGGGTATTTCATCCTTTAAATTTCCCTCTTTTAAAACTCCTTGTTGCGCCTCCTTTATTTGAGTAGTAAGGTTATTATGAATCATTATATTCATAGATTTTACTCGAATGGGTTCTCTGTCCTTCCTGCTCAAGGCATCGGCTACCACATTTGCCTTCCCCGGGTGGTAACGAATCTCAAAGTCGTAATCATTCAATAATTCAATCCACCTACGCTGCCTCATATTCAGTTGTTTCTGATTAAATATGTGTTGAAGACTTTTGTGGTCGGTATATATAATACTTTTGACCCCATATAAGTAGTGCCTCCAAGTCTTTAATGCAAAAACAACCGCGCCTAATTCCAAATCATGCGTCGTATAATTTTGTTCGTGAATCTTCAATTGTCTAGACGCATAAGCAATCACCTTCGTTCGTTGCATTAATACACAACCGAGACCTTGCTTTGATGCATCACAATAAATCACAAAATCATCATTCCCTTCAGGCAATGACAATATAGGTGCCGTAGTTAGCTTTTTCTTCAATAACTGAAACGCTTTCTCTTGTTCATCATTCCATTCAAATTTCTTCCCTTTATGCGTTAATGCAGTCAAGGGTTTTGCTATTCTGGAAAAGTCTTGGATGAACCTTCTGTAGTAACCAGCTAGTCCTAAAAACTGGCGTACGTGTTTCGGAGTTTTCGGGGTTTCCCACTTTTCAAGAGTTTCTATCTTTGCTGGATCCACCTTAATACCTTCTTTGTTCACTATGTGACCGAGGAATTGAACTTCTTCCAACCAAAATGCACACTTTGAAAACTTAGCGTACAATTCTTCCTTCCTCAATACTTCTAACACCTTTCTCAAATGTTCACCGTGTTCTTGGTCATTCTTTGAGTAAATAAGTATGTCATCAATGAAAACAATGACAAACTTGTCAAGGTATGGTCCACACACTCGGTTCATAAGGTCCATGAACACAGCTGGTGCATTAGTTAAACCAAACGGCATGACCATAAACTCGTAATGACCGTAACGTGTTCTGAAAGCAGTCTTTGGAATATCATCTTCTTTCACCCACATTTGATGATACCCGGAACGTAAGTCAATCTTTGAATAAACAGACGAGCCTTGTAGTTGATCAAATAAGTCATCGATTCTCGGTAGTGGGTAGCGGTTCTTGATGGTAAGTTTGTTCAACTCTCGGTAGTCGATACACAACCTGAATGTACCATCTTTCTTCTTGACAAACAAAACAGGAGCTCCCCACGGTGATGTGCTTGGTCGAATGAAACCACGCTCTAAAAGTTCTTGTAATTGGCTTTGCAGTTCTTTCATCTCGCTGGGTGCGAGTCTGTAAGGAGCACGAGCTATTGGTGCAGCTCCTGGTACAAGATCTATTTGAAATTCAACGGATCGATGTGGGGGTAATCCCGGTAATTCTTTCGGAAATACATCGGGAAATTCTTTTGCAATGGGAACATCATTGATGCTCTTTTCTTCAGTTTGTACTTTCTCGACGTGTGCTAGAACAGCATAGCAACCTTTTCTTATTAGTTTTTGTGCCTTCAAATTACTAATAAGATGTAGTTTCGTGTTGCCCTTTTCTCCGTACACCATTAAGGGTTTTCCTTTTTCTCGTATAATGCGAATTGCATTTTTGTAACAAACGATCTCTGCTTTCACTTCTTTCAACCAGTCCATACCGATTATCACATCAAAACTCCCTAACTCTACTGGTATCAAATCAATCTTAAATGTTTCGCTAACCAGTTTAATTTCTCAATTCCAACATATATTATCTGCTGAAATTAATTTACCATTTGCTAATTCGAGTAAAAATTTACTATCCAAAGGCGTCAATGGACAACTTAATTTAGCACAAAAATCCCTACTCATATAGCTTCTATCCGGACCCGAATCAAATAAAACGTAAGCAGATTTATTGTCAATAAGAAACGTACCCGTAACAAGCTCTGGGTCTTCCTGTGCCTCTACCGCATTAATATTGAAAACTCTTCCACGGCCTTGTCCATTCGTGTTCTCCTGGTTCGGGCAATTTCTAATAATGTGGCCTGGTTTTCCACATTTATAACAAACTACATTGGCATAACTTGCTCCGACACTACTTGCTCCGCCATTACTCGTTCCGACACCATTTGTTCCTTTCGTTCTATTAACCCCTGGTCCGTAGACCTCACACTTCGCCGCGCTATGACCATTTCTTTTACACTTGTTGCAAAATTTGGTGCAGAACCCCGAGTGATTCTTTTCACACCTTTGGCATAGCTGCTTCTGATTGTTGTTGTTGTTGCGGTTATTATTGTTGTTGGGATGATTGTTGTAGTTGCTGTTGTTGTTGTTGTTGGGCCGTTTGTTGTAGTTGCGATTGATGTTGCGATTGTTGGGATAATTGTTGCGATTATTGTTGTTGTTGTATTGGTGATTCTTATCACCGTTTTCCTCCCACTTTCTTTTGACTTGCTTCACATTGGCCTCTTCAGCAGTCTGTTCTTTAATTCTTTCTTCAATCTGGTTCACTAGTTTGTGAGCCATTCTACATGCTTGTTGTATGGAGGCGGGCTCGTGTGAACTTATATCTTCTTGGATTCTTTTCGGTAATCCTTTCACAAACGCATCGATCTTCTCTTCCTCATCTTCGAATGCTCCCGGACACAATAGGCACAATTCTGTGAATCGTCTTTCGTACGTGGTAATATCAAATCCTTGGGTTCGTAACCCTCTAAGTTCTGTCTTGAGCTTATTGACCTCGGTTCTGGGACGGTACTTCTCGTTCATCAAGTGCTTGAATGCTGACCACGGTAGTGCGTACGCATCGTCTTGTCCCACTTGCTCTAGATAGGTATTCCACCATGTTAACGCAGAACCTGTGAAGGTATGCGTAGCGTACTTCACTTTGTCCTCTTCAGTACACTTACTTATGGCAAACACCGATTCGACCTTCTCGGTCCACCGTTTCAATCCGATCGGTCCTTCGGTTCCATCAAATTCCAAAGGTTTGCAGGCAGTGAATTCTTTGTAGGTGCATCCTACACGATTTCCTGTACTGCTAGATCCAAGGTTATTGTTGGTATGTAGCGCAGCCTGTACTGCGGCTATGTTTGAAGCTAGAAAAGTACGGAATTCCTCTTCATTCATATTCACAGTGTGTCGAGTAGTCGGTGCCATTTCCTTCAAAATAGTTAAATGGAACAAGTTAATCATACAGAATATTAAGAGTAGTTAATAGTATTTCGTAGCATAATATGAACTCATTTATAAAAGCTTTTTCTTCATATTAGCGTTTTATAAGTTTAAATTCGGGTAGTACCTACCCGTTAAGTTCATACTTAGTAGCTAATATACAATTCAACTACTATAATTCTATATGAAAAACTGATTATAATAATATTTCGCGTTCAAACTTTTATACAATATTTTACAAACTTACAATACCGCTTATTTTACATAAAGCATGAAATATAGCACACAATAACTTTGATACAAGATAGTTGTGAAGACAATTCTAGTTAGTACACAAGTCGTTCAGCAAAGGCAATAAAGACACGTAATTCATACGTCCAGAAACAAGTCATGCATTCTGGTTTTACTAGGACTACTTCCCATCCTTGGTCTTGTGCAACATAACCGTTATGGCCGTTGATAAGACAGCGTGTTGTAACGTCATCACAGGGATGAGGGTTACGTAATGTCCAACAGTCCCGTAATAATCTAAAAACCTCATTTCTTACCCCAATTACCGACTCCGTCACTTGTGGAAACGTTTTGTTTAATAGTTGTAGCCCGATGTTCTTGTTCTCACTTTGGTGAGAAGCGAACATTACTAATCCGTAAGCATAACATGCTTCTTTATGTTGCATGTTAGCCGCTTTTTCTAAATCACGAAGTCCAATATTCGGATATATTGAGTCAAAATAATTTCTTAACCCGTTGCGTAAAATAGCATTTGGGTTCCCCGCAATATATGCGTCAAAGTAAACACATCGTAACTTATGGGTTTCCCAATGTGATATCCCCCATCTTTCAAACGAAAGTCTCTTATAAACCAAGACATTCTTGGAACGTTCTTCGAATGTCTTACAAACTGATCTCGCCTTAAATAGTTGTGCCGAAGAATTCTGGCCGACTCTAGACAAGATTTCATCAATCATGTCTCCGGGTAGGTCTCTTAAAATATTGGGTTGTCTATCCATTTTGTGTTTTTAAACTGTAAAATAGACAAGAGTTAGATTCATAAAAAAAATACTTATTAATACAAGCAATTTTTACATATATCATAAAGCATAAGAACACTATATTACATATATTACACCACACGAATACAACTATCTTATTCCGACTCGCTCGTTTCTTCTTCTTCGGTTTTGGTTCGTTTTGCCAAGTTTCTAGGGATATATGATGTTCCCCTAATACGAGCCGTCGTTGTCCACATTGGTTTAGAAAAACTTGGTGGTTTAGAGGTTCCCGGGTCATTGTTACAACTTAAGGACTTCGGGCGTTGACGATACATATAAAGTTCATCGGGGTTGGAATTAGATTTCTCTATTTTTATGCCCTTTCCCTTATTATTTTCTTTTGCCTTTTTAAATTCAGTTGGGGTAATTTCTATAACATCATCGGAATTCTCGTCGGAATCCGATTCATCGGAGAATTGGTAATCCTCCCAATATTTTGCTTCCTTGGCAGAAACACCATTGACCATAATTAACCTTGGTCGGTTGGTTGAGGATTTTCTTTTACTTAACCGTTTTATTATTTCCCCCACCGGTTCTATTTCTTCATCCGGTTCCGATTCTTCTTCCGGTTCCGATTCTTCTTCCGGTTCCGACTCTTCTTCCGGTTCCTCTTCGGGAACTTGTGAATCAGTCCACAAATCATTCCAATTTACATTTGACTCTTCATTATTATTAGGTGAGTCAATGGGACTTGTTCTAGAGGTAGACATCTATCACATAATATCAAACGCGTTAAGAGATTAATATATCACATAATATTCACATGTTAAAAATATATAGTTTCCAACAAAATTTGTTAAGCAATCATTTTTCAAGTAAACACGGTCGAAGTCCAGACTCACTAATGCATCCTAATAAACTCGATAAGACACACTAATGCAAAATTCTGGTTCTCTAAGACCAACGCTCGGATACCAACTGAAATGTCCCGTTCTTATTGATTAAAAACGTTCCATATTAATTGATTTCGTTGCGAGGTTTTGACCTCTACATGAGACGTTTTTCAAAGACTGCATTCATTTTTAAAACAAACCATAACCTTTATTTCATAAATAAAGGTTTAAAAAGCTTTACGTAGATTATCAAATAATGATAATCTAAAATATCCTGTTTACACACGACCATTACATAATGGTTTACAATACAAATATGTTACATCGAAATCAGTTTCTTGAATGCAGTTTTTACACAATATCATACAAACATGGACTCCAAATCTTGTCCTTATTTTAGTATGCAACAGCGGAAGCTCTTAATATTCACCTGAGAATAAACATGCTTTAAACGTCAACAAAAATGTTGGTGAGTTATAGGTTTAACCTATATATATCAAATCGTAACAATAGACCACAAGATTTCATATTTCAATACACATCCCATACATAGAGATAAAAATCATTCATATGGTGAACACCTGGTAACCGACAATAACAAGATGCATATATAAGAATATCCCCATCATTCCGGGACACCCTTCGGATATGATATAAATTTCGAAGTACTAAAGCATCCGGTACTTTGGATGGGGTTTGTTAGGCCCAATAGATCTATCTTTAGGATTCGCGTCAATTAGGGTGTCTGTTCCCTAATTCTTAGATTACCAGACTTAATAAAAAGGGGCATATTCGATTTCGATAATTCAACCATAGAATGTAGTTTCACGTACTTGTGTCTATTTTGTAAATCATTTATAAAACCTGCATGTATTCTCATCCCAAAAATATTAGATTTTAAAAATGGGACTATAACTCACTTTCACAGATTTTTACTTCGTCGGGAAGTAAGACTTGGCCACTGGTTGATTCACGAACCTATAACAATATATACATATATATCAAAGTATGTTCAAAATATATTTACAACACTTTTAATATATTTTGATGTTTTAAGTTTATTAAGTCAGCTGTCCTCATTAGTAACCTACAACTAGTTGTCCACAGTTAGATGTACAGAAATAAATCGATAAATATTATCTTGAATCAATCCACGACCCAGTGTATACGTATCTCAGTATTGATCACAACTCAAACTATATATATTTTGGAATCAACCTCAACCCTGTATAGCTAACTCCAACATTCACATATAGAGTGTCTATGGTTGTTCCGAAATATATATAGATGTGTCGACATGATAGGTCGAAACATTGTATACGTGTCTATGGTATCTCAAGATTACATAATATATAATACAAGTTGATTAAGTTATGGTTGGAATAGATTTGTTACCAATTTTCACGTAGCTAAAATGAGAAAAATTATCCAATCTTGTTTTACCCATAACTTCTTCATTTTAAATCCGTTTTGAGTGAATCAAATTGCTATGGTTTCATATTGAACTCTATTTTATGAATCTAAATAGAAAAGTATAGGTTTATAGTCGGAAAAAATAAGTTACAAGTCGTTTTTGTAAAGGTAGTCATTTCAGTCGAAAGAACGACGTCTAGATGACCATTTTAGAAAACATACTTCCACTTTGAGTTTAACCATAATTTTTGGATATAGTTTCATGTTCATAATAAAAATCATTTTCTCAGAATAACAACTTTTAAATCAAATTTTATCATAGTTTTTAATTAACTAACCCAAAACAGCCCGCGGTGTTACTACGACGGCGTAAATCCGGTTTTACGGTGTTTTTTCGTGTTTCCAAGTTTTAAATCATTAAGTTAGCATATCATATAGATATAGAACATGTGTTTAGTTGATTTTAAAAGTCAAGTTAGAAGGATTAACTTTTGTTTGCGAACAAGTTTAGAATTAACTAAACTATGTTCTAGTGATTACAAGTTTAAACCTTCGAATAAGATAGCTTTATATGTATGAATCGAATGATGTTATGAACATCATTACTACCTTAATTTCCTTGGATAAACCTACTGGAAAAGAGAAAAATGGATCTAGCTTCAATGGATCCTTGGATGGCTCGAAGTTCTTGAAGCAGAATCATGACACGAAAACAAGTTCAAGTAAGATCATCACTTGAAATAAGATTGTTATAGTTATAGAAATTGAACCAAAGTTTGAATATGATTATTACCTTGTATTAGAATGATAACCTACTGTAAGAAACAAAGATTTCTTGAGGTTGGATGATCACCTTACAAGATTGGAAGTGAGCTAGCAAACTTGAAAGTATTCTTGATTTTATGAAACTAGAACTTTTGGAATTTATGAAGAACACTTAGAACTTGAAGATAGAACTTGAGAGAGATCAATTAGATGAAGAAAATTGAAGAATGAAAGTGTTTGTAGGTGTTTTTGGTCATTGGTGTATGGATTAGATATAAAGGATATGTAATTTTGTTTTCATGTAAATAAGTCATGAATGATTACTCATATTTTTGTAATTTTATGAGATATTTCATGCTAGTTGCCAAATGATGGTTCCCACATGTGTTAGGTGACTCACATGGGCTGCTAAGAGCTGATCATTGGAGTGTATATACCAATAGTACATACATCTAAAAGCTGTGTATTGTACGAGTACGAATACGGGTGCATACGAGTAGAATTGTTGATGAAACTGAACGAGGATGTAATTGTAAGCATTTTTGTTAAGTAGAAGTATTTTGATAAGTGTATTGAAGTCTTTAAAAAGTGTATAAATACATATTAAAACACTACATGTATATACATTTTAACTGAGTCGTTAAGTCATCGTTAGTCGTTACATGTAAGTGTTGTTTTGAAACCTTTAGGTTAACGATCTTGTTAAATGTTGTTAACCCAATGTTTATAATATCAAATGAGATTTTAAATTATTATATTATCATGATATTATCATGTATGAATATCTCTTAATATGATATATATACATTAAATGTCTTTACAACGATAATCGTTACATATATGTCTCGTTTAAAAATCATTAAGTTAGTAGTCTTGTTTTTACATATGTAGTTCATTGTTAATATACTTTATGATATGTTTTCTTATCATAGTATCATGTTAACTATATATATATATCCATATATATGTCATCATATAGTTTTTACAAGTTTTAACGTTCGTGAATCACCGATCAACTTGGGTGGTCAATTGTCTATATGAAACATATTTCAATTAATCAAGTCTTAACAAGTTTGATTGCTTAACATGTTGGAAACATTTAATCATGTAAATATCAATCTCAATTAATATATATAAACATGGAAAAGTTCGGGTCACTACATAAACTACCCAACTATCGGTCAAACTCCAAGAGCTACTAAAGCCAAAAGCATCCCATAGCATCAAGCGGGATCTCTAGTCCAAAACGATGCCCTTACCCTTGTCCAAAACCGAACCTATAAAAATAGTAAACAACGAGAGGGTAAGCAAAGCTTAGTGAATGCAATAATTATACGAATACATATATAATTATACCTACTTGCATACACTTACACACCAAACCGCAAACACGCTAGCATACACATTTAGCTTATCGTCACAATAACAAGCTATAAATCTCCAATACCACAAGCTAGAATAACAACCGCATATGAATATAATTCGAATAATATAATACGCTTACAACACAAATAACCATGGTCGACCAATAGTACAAGGGAACGGCGCTCGCGAAAACGCCATCGGTGTTCATAACATCCGTTAGGGCACTTAACACCTCGCACCACTAACCCCTAGGGTGGCACCTTAACACCTCGGCACATCACCCTGAGTGGCATCTTAACACCTAGATGCATCACTCATTATTTTTATGGAGTGGTGTCTTAACACCTCGATACTACACTCCTAGGTGGCATCTTAACACCTCGATGCTACACCCGAGTGGCATCTTAACACCTCGATGCTACACTCTTCACGTGAAACGTGGTGTCTTAATACCTCGACACTACACATTTCACGCTACAACAAATAGATACATTATATACCTACACATATAATTATTCCACTCACCTTGTTGCCTTGAAGAATGCTACCGAATAATCTGCAACTCGTCAATGGAAAGTACCTATTCCATTATCACAAATTCAACAACACACTTAGATTGGATTTACAAACCAACCCAATTTGACACTTAGTGCAAATTTGACCCAAATGCACTTCCAAGTACAAACCGTCCCAAAATTAACCAATAATCACTAACACAAGTGAGAATGGTCTTAATACGCCAATTAAACCCAATCATAGGTGTTAAACACCTATCTTTCCCATAAAGACACTTAAACCCTAATTTGACCCATAAGAAGTCAATAACACGCCATTAGCAAGTTTTGACACCAAAACATATTTAACTCGGTTTTATACTTCAACTTAATCCATTTTAAGTTTATAAACCTTACTAAATCGACAATTGGGTCATAACCGTCACCAAACCCTAATTTTGACCCATAGTCAAAATTAGTCAACCAAATAACCCTAAATGGGTTCCAATACTTCCATAATCACTAAACCTAGTGATTAAACCCAAATTCAAGTTCTAAACATAACCAATTTGTTCACCAACCCAAAATCCACCAACACTAACAATAAACCCGATTACTAGCATCACTAAACCCACTTCATGAGTCTAAATGGGTTTATCAACAAATCAAGTTCAAACCCTAACTTTGAATAGCAAAATCAACAATGAAATTCGGAGTTAGAACTTACCAATACCGCCAAAATGATGCCGTTGACAAGTAGAACAACTTTAATGCTTGAGGTTTGACCCGAAACAACCTCCTTCTTCTCCAAATGGAGTTCTCTCTCGCTAGAACTCAATCTCCCTCTAGGGTTTGAGGATGGGAGTGTTTGTGTGGGTGAGAAATGAGCTCCAATGGAGTTCTAGGTCAGTCTTAATGACCCCAAACCGACCCTAATTGAAAAGACCAAAGTACCCCTCATTTAAACCTTTTAAAAAGGCTGAAAATTGCCTCTGCAGCAATCGGCGCGCCGCGCCAGAAGGTGGAGCGCCGCTCCAAATAACTGGAAATTGTGGTCGAGCCCAAAACAGGTTTCAGCAACTTGTTTTGGCCATAATTTTTTGACCGTAACTCCGTTTTCGATGAATCAAATATCGTTGGAAACGTAATAAGATATTCTATCCAATGGTAAGGCTTTGAAACATCAACTCAAACTTTATTTGGGGTTGAAAAGATACGTACACACCTTGTCACTTCGAACAACGTCCAGTTTCCTTCGATGTTCGAGCAAGCAACACGTACACTTCATACACGCATCGTACACCATAAATACATTATGTACAATAAATATTTGGGTCTTACAACCAGAAACAGGAGGATTCAAACAATAGTTAGGTATGTGTGATGTTTGATAATGGTTTAATTGGCAGAGTTGTGGTGGTTTGATTGAGCTGATTATATATATATCTGTATGAGTATATATATATTTATATATAGAGAGAATAAATAATTGGTGGTTTGTTTGTTGGAACAAAACAGAAATGGTTTTGGTGGTTTCAAGGTGATCGTGGAAGCTGTCATAGTAGTATAAATCGAAAGAAAAGGTAATATAGCAGCAGTCTTGGCAGAAGTAGTACATGCAGATGAGTGATGGCAAGTTGTAGGTTTGTAAGGTGATTGTTAGTGGTGTTTTGTTTTGTATTTTGCAGATTGAAAAAGAAAGTGACTGCAGCTACAACGGCAGTTTTCAGTAGTGAATTGCAATGGCTGTTTGTAAGGTGATGGTTCGGTATGGTCTTGTGTCTAAAATATAAAGGGAGCAAAGGTAGCAGCTAGTTTTCGATGGTAGCAAGTGTGAGGATTTTGTGATCGAATAGAGTGATGTTTTGGTTCTTGCTCGTCAAAGAAAAATAACACAAGTGGTGGTTTGTTGTGATGATGATCGAATTCATGGAGCAAAGTGGTGAGGTTAGGTGTTGAGATAAACGTATGAAGTTGAAACAGAGGAAAAAGTGTAACGACCCGCACTTTTTCGATCATACTATACTTATAAGATTAATATTTACATAAATTAAACCTTGCCAACATGATAAGCAATCCAAATTGTCGAGACTTATATTTCCGAAAAGAGTTTTACACAACGTTTGACCGTCTAGTTTGACCAATGATATCACGAACTATACAATATATGATAATTATACGTTTGTGTATATAAATGTATATATACATATTTAACATGATTAATAAATGTTTTAATGTCTCATTTTGTATTAATAACAACAAGTTATATGTGTATTTTGAAACTACTAACTTAAGTTTTCAAAACGATAACTATACGTAACGTTATTTGACATAAATACTTAAGACATATAATGTTTATACATATATTGTATAAGTAATGTATTTAATCACTTTTAAAGACTTAAATACATAAAACCATATAAGTGTATTCACAAAAGATAGCTATATTTGAATCCTCATTCCATTTTTCACAAAATTTCTATACGTATACCTAGAGTATATGTACCCGTATCATACGCAGCTTCTAGATGTATTTACTATTGGTATATACCAATAAAAATCTGCTCCTTAGCAGCCTTAAATGATTAAGAAACATGTGGAACCAACCATTTGTCAAGTAGCATGAATTATTTAGCAAGAAAACAAAGTTAGGTATCTTTTTTTTCCTTTATAACCTAAAAACGTTTTTATGCATGCACACCATTTCTTCACCCCATTTTCTCATACTTACACTCCCATTTCTCTCTCAAAATACTCTTAACTTCATACTTGATCATCTCCAAGCATTTTCCCCATCATTTAGCTTCAAAAACATCACTTAATCACCATAAGAAAACCCTTACAAAAACACTTCAAGAATCCTTCCAAGAACACAAACTTACTTCCAATCTTTCATCCACTTCTATCACCCTTTTGATTCTAGCTTCTTACTCCTCTTTTACAGCAAACTTATCCAAGGAACTTGAGGTAGAATCTATGTTCATAACCTTATTCAATTCATATATATATAGCTATCTTATTTTGTGGTACAAAAGTTTAACAACAAGAACATAGTTTGAATGTTTTCAAACTTGTTTGCAAACTAAGTAGATCCTTCTAACTTAACTTTTAAAATACTTCAAGACATGTAACATAACTTATTTATATGTTAATTTAACAAGGTAAAACTTGGTTTTTCAAAGTATAAGTATTTTTAGAAAAATGGTCATTAAATGATTTTGTTGTAACAAAAATGTTTAACTTCATATGTTTCACTAATGTTTCACTTATGCCGTATGATTTTGAATACAAACCAAGGTATTTACAGTTCATAGTCTTAAAGAAGAACTCGATCCAAGAAGATGGCAATTTGAATCAACGAAAACGGATTTGTAACGAAGAAACTATGACCGAAACAAAATTGGTTATCCAAGACTTGTTTAACTTCGGGATTAATTGGGAAAAATTAAATAAAATCACATCTTTCTAAGATAACATGATATTTTATATATATGTACTTATAATTCAATTTCATATGGTTCAGGATCACCCGTAAACAACACGAGAAGATTAATCATAAGATCCCATGATTGTACGCAACACGTCATTTGACAACACCGGTACTTTATGTACGCAACACGTCATTTGACAACACCGGTACCGTGGGTCAAGATTAATCTCGACCAATACATATACGATGGGGTTTTATTTATTTCGTTGGGGGTTTTATTTATTTCATTGCGGGTATATTAAACATCTAAAAATGAACCATTAAAATTGAATTACTAACAACGAACTGCTAACTACGGACTAAGGAATTATTCAAAGTATTAAAAGTATAACAAGTATATATATGTGACGTTTGTTTAAAAAGAAAAGGTATTGATATATTATATATGGATAGGTTCGTGATATCAACCGGAGACCAAGTCAAATTATATATATATCTTCAAGACGAAAGTGAGTATATAGTCCCACTTTTAAACTCTAAATATTTCGGGATGAGAATACATGTATTTTATGTTTTACGTTATGGACACAAGTAACTGAAAAATATATTCTACGTTGAGTTGTACCACTGGCATACTTCCCTGTAGCTTGGTAACTATTATTTACAGCGGTATTGTAAACGCGAATCCTGTTGATAGATCTATCGGGCCTGACAACCCCAACCGGACTGGACGACCAGTATTCAACGGTTGCACAGTACTTCGTTTTGTGACTACACTTGGTACGGTGTAGTAAGATTTCATATTAAAGGGAATATGCGACGTGAAAATGTTAAGTATGGTTACCAAGTGCTCAACCACTTAGAATACTTTTATTAAACTGTTTATATACGAAATCTTGTGGTCTATATATATATTGCTGCCGGCACTAAACCTATATCTCACCAACTTTATGTTGACCTTTTTAAAACATGTCTATTCTCAGGTGATTTCTAAAGCTTCCGCTGCATCATGTTGGATCTAACCAGGATCTTGCGTACGCATGTTTGTGTCAAAAATAAAACTGCATATCCGAGATGTTGTATTGTAAAATATGCTAGAAACCGTGTTGTTGTCATCATTTGTAAAGTTTGTAAGTCGAAGATTATCGCTAAACGTTAATCTTCTTTTTATTGTCTTAAGCTTGTAACAAAAATAATGGTTATGGTTTGTAATGTATAATATATGCAGTTTTCTTTCAAAAATGTCTCATATAGAGGTCAATACCTCGCAATGAAATCATACGTTATCTAACGCGTTCTTATGGTTAAGGACGGGTTATGACATGTGGTATCAGAGCGGTGGTCTTAGCGAACCAGGTTTGCATTAGTGTGTCTAACCGATAAGTCGTTAGGATACATTAGTAAGTCTGGACTTTGACCGGGCCTGATTTAAAAACCATTGCTTATCATTGTTGGTTAAAATTTATATGTAAATATTATGTAGTACTAATGGGTTAGTTGTTGTATGATAGATGTCGGGCTCAAAACTTGTTATCACATTCAGCGACTCCGAACCAGAATCTTCAGATGGTGTTCCAGTCATTAACCTATCCGATGACGAAAATGATATCTTTGGGGAAGACTCACAAATTCCGGATGAACCAACTATAGAAATATCGGAAAGTGAACCCGAGGAGGAAAGTGAACCCGAAGAGGAAAGTGAACCCGAAGAAGAAAGTGAACCTGAGGAAGAAATACTAGAAATTACGAAAGAAAAATTCGATCAAGGAAAGAAACGAAAAGCGAATGAATTAGAAAATTCAAATCCCGAACTTAGTGAGAATGACGTAGCACCAATTCCACTCAACACTACCACCCCTATTCCCGCTATTCCTATTAGTGCTATCCCCGCATCTAGTTCTTCGGCTCCTCAGCCAAAACGTAGGCAGACAGCTAGGATAAGCGTTAGGCCATTCATTGGAACTAAACGCCCTAGAAAATAGACCAAACGATGCACTGCCGTATTAAGCCATGGAATCATATAATGTTTTGTATAATATTATTAGTGTGGTTTGCTTAAAGTTTGATGTAAGATAAGCATATGTAAAATAGCGAAGTATGAAATGCAATAATTTTCCATGGTTAAGTATTATTTAGATTGTAGTAATTGATTCTGTACTAAGCTATTAAGTATGAACATTAACGGGTAGGTACTACCCAAGATATAATTATAAAACGCTAATAAGAAGAAAAGGCTTTTATAATAATACCTGGTTCATATTATTAACAAGCTATAAATGTACTATAAATACACACTACATCTATAATATTCCATGTGAATAATTATTTTCTTTCATTAGGAAATGGCGCGATTGAATCGAATGACGGAACAAGAACTCGAGGAACTCATCAACCAGCGAGTGAACGATAGAATGCTATGGGTCGAAGCTGCAAGAGCTGCTGCAGTTAACCCAAATCCTCGTGTAGGATGCTCCTACAAGACGTTTCAAGCTTGCAAGCCATCATCATTCAGTGGAACGGAAGGACCGATCGGTTTAACCCGATGGATAGAAAAGATGGAGACGGTGTTCAAAATCAGTGGTTGTGATGAAAAAGACATGACCAAGTTTGCATCGTGCACTTTACAAGATAGTGCACTCACATGGTGGAAGAATTATGTGAAGGCGGTAGGAGGAGATGTAGCTTATGATACTCCATGGGAAGAATTCAAAGCGATGATAATCACCGAGTATTGTCCAAGGAATGAGGTTATTAAGTTAGAAGATGAGTTACGAAGTTTGAAGGTGGTTGGTACTGAAATCACCAACTACAATCAGCGATTCATGGAATTGGTTTTACTATGTCCTGAATTGGTTCCAACCGAAGCACGGAAGATTGAAATGTACAAAGGTGGTTTGCCCAAAAAGGTCAAGGCAAACGTTACAGCATCGAAACCTAAGACAATTCATGAAGCTATAACCATGGCGAACGAGTTAATGGATCAGGTCATTCTGGATAAGAAAGCATCCAATACTGATGTGAAGGTATCAGGTAACAAAAGAAAGTGGAATGGAAATTATGATCGAGGTAACCAACAACAATCTTTTAAGAAACAAGAAACCATACAAGGTGCAGGTGGTGGTTCAAGCTTTGGTTATAAAGGACAAAGTCCTTTATGCAACCGTTGTCACAAACATCATTTTGGTTACTGTAGTGTGTTGTGCACTAAATGCAATAGACAGGGACATCTTGCTGAAGATTGTAAGGCTCTCGTTACAAATGGTAACAAGACTCCTGCCACCAACGCAAATAGAACTGCTTTGGCTAACATTACTTGTTTTGGGTGTGGAAAACAAGGTCACTATAAGAGTCAGTGCCCGAATCAAGAGAAGAATGGCGGACCTGCACGTGGAAGAGCGTTTGTTATTAATGCTAGAGAGGCACGAGAAGACCCGGAGCTTGTTACGGGTACGTTTACCATTAATAACTTATCAGCATCTATTTTATTTGATACTGGCGCCGATAGAAGTTACGTGTGTATAAATTTTTACACTAAATTGAATTGTTCATCATTACCTCTGGATGCTAAGTACTTGATTGAGTTAGCTAATGGTAAACTAATTAAAGCCGATAAAATTTGTCGTGATTGTGAAATAAATCTAGCCGGAGAAACGTTTAAAATCGACTTAATACCCGTAGAATTAGGAGGTTTTGATGTAATAGTCGGCATGGACTGGATGTCCAAAATAGGAGCGGAAGTTGTTTGTGCCAAGAAGGCAATTCGTATTCCTGGTAAGGATAAAATACCGGTGATGATTTATGGAGAGAAGGGTAATTCAAAGCTAAAACTCATTAGCTGTTTGAAAGCCAAGAAGTGTTTAGAAAAGGGATGTTACGCTATTTTAGCACATGTTAATAAAGTCGAAAAGAAAGAAAAGTGCATCAACGACGTGCCTGTGGCAAGAGATTTTCCTGAAGTTTTTCCGGAAGAATTGCCGGGATTACCTCCATTTAGATCTGTAGAATTTCAAATAGATTTAGTACCAGGAGCTGCACCAGTGGCCCGTGCGCCATATAGACTTGCACCGTCCGAATTAAAAGAACTTCAAAGTCAGTTAAAAGAATTACTAGACCGTGGATTCATACGACCAAGTACTTCACCGTGGGGAGCTCCAATTTTATTCGTCAAGAAGAAAGACGGATCTTTCCGAATGTGTATAGATTATCGTGAATTAAATAAGTTAACTATCAAGAATCGGTATCCACTACCGAGAATTGACGACTTATTTGATCAACTCCAGGGATCATGTGTTTATTCAAAAATCGACCTAAGATCGGGCTATCATCAACTACGTGTCAAAGAAGAGGACATTCCGAAAACTGCTTTTCGAACACGTTATGGTCATTACGAATTTTTGGTCATGCCGTTTGGGTTGACAAATGCGCCAGCTGTATTCATGGACCTCATGAATCGAGTTTGTAGTCCATATTTAGATAAGTTTATTATCGTTTTCATTGATGATATTCTTATCTATTCCAAGAGTGAGCAAGAGCATGAGCAGCATTTAAGGTTGATATTAGAGTTGTTAAGAAAAAAACAGCTATATGCTAAATTTTCTAAATGTGCTTTCTGGTTGAAAGAAGTGCAATTTCTTGGTCACGTTGTTAATAGCAAAGGAATTCAGGTTGATCCAGCAAAAATTGAAGCCATTGAAAAATGGGAGACTCCTAAGACACCAACACAGATACGCCAATTTTTGGGTTTAGCCGGTTATTATAGAAGGTTTATTCAAGATTTTTCCCGAATAGCTAAACCGTTGACAGCGTTAACGCAAAAAGGGAAGAAATACGAATGGACCTCGGAGCAGGAGAACGCATTTCAATTACTGAAGAAGAAGTTAACTACGGCGCCTATTTTATCGTTACCAGAAGGGAACGATGATTTTGAAATATATTGTGACGCTTCACGACAAGGTTTTGGTTGCGTTCTTATGCAACGGAAGAAAGTTATTGCATTTGCATCCCGACAATTGAAGATTCACGAGCGGAATTATACGATGCATGATCTAGAATTGGGAGCAGTTGTGTTTGCATTGAAGATGTGGAGACACTACTTGTATGGGGTTAAATTCACTGTGTTTACTGATCATAAAAGCCTTCAACATATTTTTGATCAGAAACAATTGAACATGAGGCAACGTAGGTGGGTCGAGTTAATAAACGACTATGATTGTGAAATTCGCTATCATCCCGGGAAAGCGAACGTAGTGGCCGATGCTCTAAGCAGAAAGGAACGAGAACCAATTCGAGTACGAGCGATGAACATAAAAATTCGCATGAATCTCAACTCACAAATCAAAGAAGTTCAACAAGAAGCACTCAATAAAGAAAACATAAAGAATGAAATAATGAAGAAGTATGAGAAGCAACTCGTTATACGGGAAGATGGAATTCGATATTTTGCAAATCGTATTTGGGTACCGAAGTTGGGTGGATTAAGGAAGTTAATATTGAACGAGGCACATAAGACAAGATACTCGATACATCCTGGAGTTGGAAAGATGTATCAAGATCTTAAGACACGTTATTGGTGGCCTAATTTAAAGACCGACGTTGCAACATATGTTGGGGAGTGTTTAACTTGTTCTAAGGTCAAAGCAGAACACCAGAAGCCGTCAGGGTTACTTCAACAACCAGAAATCCCAGAATGGAAATGGGATGGTATTACCATGGATTTCATCACAAAGTTACCAAAGACTGCCTGGGGATACGACACCATTTGGGTGATTGTTGATCGTCTCACCAAGTCTGCACATTTCTTACCTATAAAGGAAACGGATAGAATGGAGAAACTATTACGATTGTATATAAAGGAAGTTGTTTCAAGGCATGGAATACCTATTTCCATTATATCCGATCGTGATAGTAGATTTACCTCAAAATTCTGGCAATCACTACAGGAGGCACTAGGAACTCGGTTGGATATGAGTACCGCATATCATCCACAAACCGATGGACAGAGTGAGAGAACGATTCAGACTCTCGAAGACATGCTCAGGGCATGTGTGATCGATTTTGGAAACGGATGGGATAAATATCTACCGTTAGCAGAATTCTCGTATAATAATAGTTATCATGCGAGCATTGGAGCTGCGCCATTCGAAGCATTGTATGGAAGGAAGTGTAGATCTCCTATCTGTTGGAATGAAGTAGGAGATCGACAATTAACGGGTCCCGAGATCATACACGAAACGACTGAGAAGATTGTACAAATCAAGGAGAGATTGAAAACAGCCCGTAGTCGCCAAATGAGCTACGCCGATGTCCGAAGGAAACCATTAGAGTTTCAGATCGGTGACATGGTTATGCTAAAGGTGTCACCTTGGAAAGGTGTGATACGTTTCGGCAAAAGGGGTAAATTGAACCCAAGATATGTAGGTCCGTTCAAGATTATCGAACGCATTGGACCGGTAGCTTATCGACTCGAGTTACCGCAACAACTCGCCGGAGTACATAATACCTTTCACGTCTCAAACCTTAAGAAGTGTCTTGCAAAGGAAGACCTCACCATTCCTCTTGAAGAAATCCATGTCGACGAGAAACTACAATTCGTCGAAGAACCAATCGAAATCATGGACCGTGAAGTTAAACAGCTCAAGCAGAGCAATATACCGATTGTTAAGGTTCGTTGGAATGCTAGAAGAGGTCCCGAGTTTACTTGGGAACGAGAGGATCAGATGAAACGAAAGTATCCGCATTTTTTTCTCGATGACGCAAAATAGGTACAATTTTAAAATTTCGGGACGAAATTTATTTAACGGGGAGGTAATGTAACGACCCGCACTTTTTCGATCATACTATACTTATAAGATTAATATTTACATAAATTAAACCTTGCCAACATGATAAGCAATCCAAATTGTCGAGACTTATATTTCCGAAAAGAGTTTTACACAACGTTTGACCGTCTAGTTTGACCAATGATATCACGAACTATACAATATATGATAATTATACGTTTGTGTATATAAATGTATATATACATATTTAACATGATTAATAAATGTTTTAATGTCTCATTTTGTATTAATAACAACAAGTTATATGTGTATTTTGAAACTACTAACTTAAGTTTTCAAAACGATAACTATACGTAACGTTATTTGACATAAATACTTAAGACATATAATGTTTATACATATATTGTATAAGTAATGTATTTAATCACTTTTAAAGACTTAAATACATAAAACCATATAAGTGTATTCACAAAAGATAGCTATATTTGAATCCTCATTCCATTTTTCACAAAATTTCTATACGTATACCTAGAGTATATGTACCCGTATCATACGCAGCTTCTAGATGTATTTACTATTGGTATATACCAATAAAAATCTGCTCCTTAGCAGCCTTAAATGATTAAGAAACATGTGGAACCAACCATTTGTCAAGTAGCATGAATTATTTAGCAAGAAAACAAAGTTAGGTATCTTTTTTTTCCTTTATAACCTAAAAACGTTTTTATGCATGCACACCATTTCTTCACCCCATTTTCTCATACTTACACTCCCATTTCTCTCTCAAAATACTCTTAACTTCATACTTGATCATCTCCAAGCATTTTCCCCATCATTTAGCTTCAAAAACATCACTTAATCACCATAAGAAAACCCTTACAAAAACACTTCAAGAATCCTTCCAAGAACACAAACTTACTTCCAATCTTTCATCCACTTCTATCACCCTTTTGATTCTAGCTTCTTACTCCTCTTTTACAGCAAACTTATCCAAGGAACTTGAGGTAGAATCTATGTTCATAACCTTATTCAATTCATATATATATAGCTATCTTATTTTGTGGTACAAAAGTTTAACAACAAGAACATAGTTTGAATGTTTTCAAACTTGTTTGCAAACTAAGTAGATCCTTCTAACTTAACTTTTAAAATACTTCAAGACATGTAACATAACTTATTTATATGTTAATTTAACAAGGTAAAACTTGGTTTTTCAAAGTATAAGTATTTTTAGAAAAATGGTCATTAAATGATTTTGTTGTAACAAAAATGTTTAACTTCATATGTTTCACTAATGTTTCACTTATGCCGTATGATTTTGAATACAAACCAAGGTATTTACAGTTCATAGTCTTAAAGAAGAACTCGATCCAAGAAGATGGCAATTTGAATCAACGAAAACGGATTTGTAACGAAGAAACTATGACCGAAACAAAATTGGTTATCCAAGACTTGTTTAACTTCGGGATTAATTGGGAAAAATTAAATAAAATCACATCTTTCTAAGATAACATGATATTTTATATATATGTACTTATAATTCAATTTCATATGGTTCAGGATCACCCGTAAACAACACGAGAAGATTAATCATAAGATCCCATGATTGTACGCAACACGTCATTTGACAACACCGGTACTTTATGTACGCAACACGTCATTTGACAACACCGGTACCGTGGGTCAAGATTAATCTCGACCAATACATATACGATGGGGTTTTATTTATTTCGTTGGGGGTTTTATTTATTTCATTGCGGGTATATTAAACATCTAAAAATGAACCATTAAAATTGAATTACTAACAACGAACTGCTAACTACGGACTAAGGAATTATTCAAAGTATTAAAAGTATAACAAGTATATATATGTGACGTTTGTTTAAAAAGAAAAGGTATTGATATATTATATATGGATAGGTTCGTGATATCAACCGGAGACCAAGTCAAATTATATATATATCTTCAAGACGAAAGTGAGTATATAGTCCCACTTTTAAACTCTAAATATTTCGGGATGAGAATACATGTATTTTATGTTTTACGTTATGGACACAAGTAACTGAAAAATATATTCTACGTTGAGTTGTACCACTGGCATACTTCCCTGTAGCTTGGTAACTATTATTTACAGCGGTATTGTAAACGCGAATCCTGTTGATAGATCTATCGGGCCTGACAACCCCAACCGGACTGGACGACCAGTATTCAACGGTTGCACAGTACTTCGTTTTGTGACTACACTTGGTACGGTGTAGTAAGATTTCATATTAAAGGGAATATGCGACGTGAAAATGTTAAGTATGGTTACCAAGTGCTCAACCACTTAGAATACTTTTATTAAACTGTTTATATACGAAATCTTGTGGTCTATATATATATTGCTGCCGGCACTAAACCTATATCTCACCAACTTTATGTTGACCTTTTTAAAACATGTCTATTCTCAGGTGATTTCTAAAGCTTCCGCTGCATCATGTTGGATCTAACCAGGATCTTGCGTACGCATGTTTGTGTCAAAAATAAAACTGCATATCCGAGATGTTGTATTGTAAAATATGCTAGAAACCGTGTTGTTGTCATCATTTGTAAAGTTTGTAAGTCGAAGATTATCGCTAAACGTTAATCTTCTTTTTATTGTCTTAAGCTTGTAACAAAAATAATGGTTATGGTTTGTAATGTATAATATATGCAGTTTTCTTTCAAAAATGTCTCATATAGAGGTCAATACCTCGCAATGAAATCATACGTTATCTAACGCGTTCTTATGGTTAAGGACGGGTTATGACAAAAAGATAGTGTTATATGCAAGTGGGTTGTAAGTTCATGTATGTACATGAATATATAAATATTACTTTGTTGAATTAAAGCAAGGAATGAGTCAAAAGAACAGTAACCGAAATGATTCATTGAAGTGGATGTGTAACAATATTGAACAACAACAAAAAAAATATCAATAAACAAATAAGTATGATCGTGATGTTTATCAAAATTCAATCATATATATATATATATATATATATATATATATATACTATAATTGCTATTATGTATTTTATATATAATATTAATACTAAATAAATATAGATATATTTCTAATAATAAATAAGTTATTATTATTATAATTAATAAAAATACTAATAATAAGAATAATAAGAATTATAATAATAAATGATAATATTAACAACAATGGTAATAATAATTATTTATAACAATAGAATGATATTATTGTTAATGATGATATTATAGTATTAATGATGATTTTTGTGATAATGAGTATTATAAAAATAATAATAATAATAACTAAAATAATAACTTTACCACTAATTATAATAATAATGATATATTAATAATTAAATGTATCTAATTTCTTACATATATATTATATATATATATATATATATATATATATATATATATATATTAATAATATTGATATTGATATTAATATTAATAATGAAAGTAATAACATTAATATTAATATAACAATTGTATCTTTAATTTATAATTTCATATTTTAATATTTCATATTATTAATTATTTAATATCTAATAGTTATATTATTTATATATACATATGTCTTTACATCTACACTAATATACATAACATAATACTTCTTTATAGAAATCATATATATATATATATATGTGATAACCCGTCCTAATCCTCCTGGACGAAGTCATCAACATTTGGTTCCATTGCAATGATCGATTCCAAGATATGTCCTTAACATGAGCAAATGCACAGCGGAAGACATAATTCGTACCTGAGAATAACATGCTTTAAAATATCAACATAAAGTTGGTGAGATATATAGGTTTGATGCTAGCAGCGTTATAACAATGGAACACAAGATTTTATATATAAACATTTTAATAAAAATATTCTAAGTGGTTGAGCACTTGGTAACCATACTTAACATTTTCACGTCGCATATTCCCTTTAATATGAAATCTTACTACACCGTACCAAGTGTAGTCACAAAACGAAGTACTGTGCAACCGTTGAATACTGGTCGTCCAGTCCGGTTGGGGTTGTCAGGCCCGATAGATCTATCAACAGGATTCGCGTTTACAATACCGCTGTAAATATTAGTTACCAAGCTACAGGGAAGTATGCCAGTGGTACAACTCAACGTAGAATATATTTTTCAGTTACTTGTGTCCATAGCGTAAAACATAAAATACATGTATTCTCATCCCGAAATATTTAGAGTTTAAAAGTGGGACTATATACTCACCTAATGTATTTTGTAGTAAAAATACATATAACATCATTGAACAAATGTAGGGTTGGCCTCGGATTCACGAACCTATATCATTACCATTTGTATATTTATTAATTCACATATTTGTAATCGAACTAATTCATCTATTATATCTTAAGTTATATATTCTATATATTTAAAATAATTAATATTTATATAGTTATAATAATACTAAAATAATGATAATAATAATATTAATCTTTGATAAAAACGAAAAATTTAATATTTTTAGTAGTCTTACTAATAATAACAATAATAACAATAATGGTAATAATATTAACATTGTTAATAATAATACTAGTGCTTATATTAATATTAATAATGATAATTTTAGTAGTAATAATAATAAGAATGATAAAAATAATTTTAATGATGTTAAAAGTAATAATAATAATTTTACTAATAAAAATACTAATGAATTAATTTGAATTATATTAATGACTAATGATAATCAAATTAGAAATATTAGTAATAATCATTTTTATCATAACAATGATATTAATTAATAATAATGATAATAATAATATAAATTACCTTTAAAACAAACTCCAAAAACAAATCAAACACCCACTCCCGGGGTCGAACCCGCGACCACTTCCACATCCAACATAAACCTAACCGTTCCTCTACCTTAGTCTTTATGTTTTAGTTTTGCTTGTAATCTTTATAACTCGATACTATCTGTATTTCCCCTTCTCTTTTAAACGTCATGGGCTTCTTCCGGCCCAAACAAATTCAATGAGTTCAGCCCAACAAGTATAATAAAATCATAACAACCCATTTCTGATTTATCTCGGTCCTGTTAGTTATGCCGCAAGATTTAAATCGCCAACCCTAAAAATTTCGATGTTTTATTTATATTTTTTTTAACAGTCAACAAGTGGGGTTCTCTATAATTGTATTGGTCGGCCATTAGAAGAAGATACATCAACCACGTTCTTCATTTACATTTATATTCATCTTCTTCATATCATCATTCGACTACAATCGCCATCATCATCATTACCGAAATCCTTTTTACCTTTTCATCATTATTATCACCGGAAAAAAAACAGAAAAGACGAGTGGCAGGAACGAAAAGAATAGAGTAGCAGTACATCAAGTTCATAGTGATCAAAGGTGTTGTGGTTTATTCTTGACCAAAACAGAATTTAGTGTTTGTTTGATCTTGTAACAACAGTATAGTAGGTTCTGGGTTGGGTTTATAAACGAATCAGGAACCTTGGTTGCAGTTCGAAAGAAAGAAGAAGAGAGAAATAAAGAGGGAAAGAAAAAAAATAAAAATAAAAAAAATAAAGGTTGCAGTGGTTGATCGTTTGGAACTGTGAAGTGATGGGGGTGTTCCTTGATGGTTCACGACTGCACACAGCAGCAGAAATAGCTGCTATTTTTCAGTTTCTTGTTAGACAGAAACGTAGAAGTTAATCGAAAATGAATTGAAAAGAGGGTGTCGACGGTTCAAAGGAAGAAATATATCTTTTTTTTTTCTTTTGGCAATGACTAGCATCATATAAAGGATAAAAAAAATTCGTTACAGCTGGATGGATGTTGATATGTTCACGGGCATAACAGATGGATCAGAAAAAGATAAAAAAAAAAAATACAGAAAAATGTTTACTAGGGACGCCTAATTTCAGATATATATATTGACTAGATTTCTTTTTTTTTTTATATATATTATCAGCTTACTATATCCATATTTATCTATATATACCGTATTTAATTAATCTTTACAGTATTTGTATCTGTATAAATATTAACGTACATATATATATATATATATTTATACCTAATTTTTAAATATCTACATATATATCCGTATTTATATATGTGGTTTATATATTTGTTTATATATATCAATTTCTTAAATTTTGAATATTAACTAGAATAATTATATTAATACCATTAATATTAATATTAATAATACTAATAATAATATTGTTAATAATAATTTTATGATTAAAAACAGATAATGACAAATTATGATAATATTAGTACTAGCAATAATGATAATTTTAATTACTTATAATGAAAATAATAATATTATGACATTTATACATTAACTTGTAATTACATATAATATATTGGCCTTACACTTCATTTATTATGTAATACATATTATATATAATAAACCCTTTTTTTATTTTTTTATCATTATTATAATATAATAATTATTAATAGTAATCTTATATATTTATATATATATACACATATATATATATATATATATATATATATATATATATATAACAAAACTATTGTTCGTGAATCGTCAGGCACGGTCAAAAGGTAATTGATTACCTAAATATAGGTTCCAACTTTCTAGACTCAATATAACATATTTTGCTTGTCGTGTCGGAGACATATAGAGATTAGGGTTTAATTTTGGTCGGAAATTTCCGGGTCGTTACAGTACCCACTCGTTAAAGAAATTTCGTCCCCGAAATTTGGTAGAGGTTGTCATAAATAACAATAGGAATGTTTTCATGACAAATATAAGGTAATAATGAAGTTTTACCATCATTGAGAGATATAGGTAAAACGATTCGATCATGTGTAGCGTACGAGGGAAGTTATCACAAAAGAATGAAATGAGTGGATATGGAATTGTTTTAACCGATGATGTGATTAGAATTGATATCCGGAATTTAAGGGATTTAAAGAAAATCTTATGTAATAAGATTTGGTTCTTCGGCGATTTAGAAAACAGAATCTCCTTTGATTTAATGTGGTCTGTTTCGATTTCTTGGTCAGATATTTCACTATAAATCCACCTCCTTCCCTTCCATACTTCCCACATCTTTTATCCTCAATTCATACCTTAGAGTATTTTTTTTTTTTTTTTTTTTTTTCTCCTCTTTAACTAAGCATTTTTTGTAATGGTCCGGAAGTCGTAGATATGAGATTTGAGATGAACATAGCTAATGCTTCTGAGAAAGAAAGGGTATTGTCACGATTTTGATTTGTTAATTTACCAGAATACCCTGGAAAAGATAGAACTATCAAGACGATATGTTCCTAATACGTTTGGAAATTGGATAGAATGTAAGAGCCGTGTAACATGGCACATGATGACGGTACTGTGAATCATCACATTCCATTAGGTACTTAACATGACTTACTATAATATAATGAAGTTGATCAAATTTCATTATATTATATTAATTCATGCATCAGTTCCCAACACTGCTTCAGAACATTCATATTTTAAACTCGAAGGTTTCAGAATTTAGAAACTAATGCAGTTTCTTTTATATTGTAACGCGGATGTTACGAAGTGATAATTGATTTTAGATGGGAATAACATCTCCAGAAATTTGAAGAATATGCATAACAGGAGATATGAAATATCTTATAATCTCTAAGATAAAATCTTGATGAAGAATATCATTCGAAAAGGTTTAGAATAAGAAGTAGGGTTCTTACTAACGATTTCAGCAGGCACTGAATCATTTGAATCCTTTGAAGTCGAGTTTAGTTTTCATGATTTGTTCACGGTTTCCTTCATACTTTGCTCAATCCGTTTTCCAATTTCAACCCTTCTCTTTTTCTGAGTTTTTCCAACATACTTTACTTCATCGTAGACTTTTGACTGTTAAGGTCATTTACAGTTTTTGCTGCTTCATCAGCATTTCAAGAACTAATCCGTAGTTCAGGGTGTTTTTCAGAAACTTAACATTCGAAATATGTAACTCTTAGGGATAGACGTTGAAGGTATGACAGGAGAATTTCTACGAGATTTTCAAAATACTGGTTGCGGATTTCACCAGAAAAATAATGAGTTGCTGGTACATCTGCTGATGATGTTGTGAAATATAAAAGGTTCTCCGGTAACGACGGTGAAAGGACAAGGTAAAAATATCGAGGTTATAATAAGAGTAGTCTCACTGAAAAGTCGAAGTGGAGCTGTGACAAAATTAGCTTCTTTAAAAGGAATTGTAGGATTGTTTTTTTTTTTTTTTTTTTTTTTTTTTTTTTTTTTTTTTTTTTTTTTCGGGTGCATAACTGTATGCATGAATCTTTCTTTCATAGACGAGGTGCAGCTGGTTCAACTTCTCGATCGAGGTGTTTTCAAGAATCATGAAAAGATTTGAACGCGGGATGGTAATTGTTGAGGTACAAATGAGGATTAAGATGAAATCAAGTGGCAAGCTTGAAGAATTATTTAGTTTCATATGTTATAATCAATATTTTAATTTAATTCATTTTAATTGTCCAAAGTTAACAGTCCAATAGTCCGATGGTTCAATGATTCATATATAATTTAATATATATAATATTCGAATTAAATAATACGTATCGTGACCCGTGTACCGGTCTCGGTGTCGATCACAACTCAAAGTATATACATATTTTGGAATCAACTCCGACCCTGTATAGCCAACTCCCACCTTCACATATAGAGTGTCTACGGTTGTTCCGAAATATATATATAGATGGGTCGATATGATAAGTCGAAACCTTGCATACATGTCCAGTTATTTAAAATGCGTAAAAGTAAATAACAGAAATTAAATGACTATAAATAAAAATTGCGAGAATGTAAATTGCGATAAATTAAATGTTAATCAGTTAGCTGGGAACAGTTAGCTGGAACAGTTAGCGTGAAATCCTATCACAATTCCAATTAGTTAATTCGTTTGTTTCTAACACTTTTTATTTTTGTCCAATGTTTTTCTTCGTTATGCCACTTGTTGGATTCTGATAGGTCAAAATCCAATTATGAAATTTAAATGAAAATGGTTAATCTGGGGTGAACGGATACCCTTATCGGTGATTGTAAGTAGGATAGTAAATGATCGTTGAATCAGATTCGAAGAATGTACAATGTAACTTATTAATGTGAATTCTAATATTCCTCGGGTACTACCCACCCGTTAAAATATTTTCATCATTAACAGTTTGTACGAAAGAATTTTTTTTTAATTACGATCTTTATGAAAATATACTTGCATATATATTTTCTTCAGATGTAATTATGGATTTAATGAGTCAATAAGATTTTATACTCATTTGATTTATTGTTAATACTAGATTACATAACCTATAAAGCATTAGAGATTACTTAGTCGCCATATTGAACGAAGGTAATAAGGTAAAATGGTACGTAAATCGAAGATAATCAATGTAGAGCGATGTGTAGAACGAAGTTCATACTCGAAGTACAGATGGTGATATTGAGGCGTGAAATGTTGATATTCGAGGTATAGGTTGTGATGTTGAGAGTTACGGCGCGGTTATGGTTTAGGGATAATAAGGGTACTGTCGACGTCGATAATGGTGGTACTGATTATGCTGCTGGTGCTGCTGCTGGTATTCGTAACCTTCACACCAGGTTCTCCAAAGTCGTCACACGAGCGCGTAGTTCGTTAACTTCTTCTAGTACTACGGAATGATTGACAGTTGAAACGAGTGGTTGAGTAAGATTCGAAATATAGGATAATATATAATCGTGACGGAATACTTTGGAAATGATAGGGTAAATGGTTTCTCGAACAGGTTTGCCGGTAAGTGCTTTCAGGTTCATCGCTAGGAGGGCAATTTGAGAAGATTCTTTAACGTGAAATGATTTTCGAATATAGAATGATATTCTACCTTCATAGAATATCTATAATAATAAAGCTTTTGTAGCCTACAGAGGATCTTACGGCATATGACAAGCAAATCTACAGATGCGCTAAGATATGTATTATCAGATACGCTAAGATATGAATTTCGTCTATACACTATCGATGCACTAAATGCAGTAGGACGTGTCTAGACTTGAGAATGATAGGCAGGCAATTTCCTAAGGATGATAAGCGGATGATTTCCGACTAAAAATGATAAGCAAAACTTTTGATATGTAGACACGGTCAAAGTCCAGACTCACTAATGTATCCTAACAATTACTAGTCAGGCACACTAATGCAAGACCTGGTTCACTAAGACCAACGCTCTGATACCAACTGTGATAACCCGTCCTAATCCTCCTGGACGAAGTCATCAACATTTGGTTCCATTGCAATGATCGATTCCAAGATATGTCCTTAACATGAGCAAATGCACAGCGGAAGACATAATTCGTACCTGAGAATAACATGCTTTAAAATATCAACATAAAGTTGGTGAGATATATAGGTTTGATGCTAGCAGCGTTATAACAATGGAACACAAGATTTTATATATAAACATTTTAATAAAAATATTCTAAGTGGTTGAGCACTTGGTAACCATACTTAACATTTTCACGTCGCATATTCCCTTTAATATGAAATCTTACTACACCGTACCAAGTGTAGTCACAAAACGAAGTACTGTGCAACCGTTGAATACTGGTCGTCCAGTCCGGTTGGGGTTGTCAGGCCCGATAGATCTATCAACAGGATTCGCGTTTACAATACCGCTGTAAATATTAGTTACCAAGCTACAGGGAAGTATGCCAGTGGTACAACTCAACGTAGAATATATTTTTCAGTTACTTGTGTCCATAGCGTAAAACATAAAATACATGTATTCTCATCCCGAAATATTTAGAGTTTAAAAGTGGGACTATATACTCACCTAATGTATTTTGTAGTAAAAATACATATAACATCATTGAACAAATGTAGGGTTGGCCTCGGATTCACGAACCTATATCATTACCATTTGTATATTTATTAATTCACATATTTGTAATCGAACTAATTCATCTATTATATCTTAAGTTATATATTCTATATATTTAAAATAATTAATATTTATATAGTTATAATAATACTAAAATAATGATAATAATAATATTAATCTTTGATAAAAACGAAAAATTTAATATTTTTAGTAGTCTTACTAATAATAACAATAATAACAATAATGGTAATAATATTAACATTGTTAATAATAATACTAGTGCTTATATTAATATTAATAATGATAATTTTAGTAGTAATAATAATAAGAATGATAAAAATAATTTTAATGATGTTAAAAGTAATAATAATAATTTTACTAATAAAAATACTAATGAATTAATTTGAATTATATTAATGACTAATGATAATCAAATTAGAAATATTAGTAATAATCATTTTTATCATAACAATGATATTAATTAATAATAATGATAATAATAATATAAATTACCTTTAAAACAAACTCCAAAAACAAATCAAACACCCACTCCCGGGGTCGAACCCGCGACCACTTCCACATCCAACATAAACCTAACCGTTCCTCTACCTTAGTCTTTATGTTTTAGTTTTGCTTGTAATCTTTATAACTCGATACTATCTGTATTTCCCCTTCTCTTTTAAACGTCATGGGCTTCTTCCGGCCCAAACAAATTCAATGAGTTCAGCCCAACAAGTATAATAAAATCATAACAACCCATTTCTGATTTATCTCGGTCCTGTTAGTTATGCCGCAAGATTTAAATCGCCAACCCTAAAAATTTCGATGTTTTATTTATATTTTTTTTTAACAGTCAACAAGTGGGGTTCTCTATAATTGTATTGGTCGGCCATTAGAAGAAGATACATCAACCACGTTCTTCATTTACATTTATATTCATCTTCTTCATATCATCATTCGACTACAATCGCCATCATCATCATTACCGAAATCCTTTTTACCTTTTCATCATTATTATCACCGGAAAAAAAACAGAAAAGACGAGTGGCAGGAACGAAAAGAATAGAGTAGCAGTACATCAAGTTCATAGTGATCAAAGGTGTTGTGGTTTATTCTTGACCAAAACAGAATTTAGTGTTTGTTTGATCTTGTAACAACAGTATAGTAGGTTCTGGGTTGGGTTTATAAACGAATCAGGAACCTTGGTTGCAGTTCGAAAGAAAGAAGAAGAGAGAAATAAAGAGGGAAAGAAAAAAAATAAAAATAAAAAAAATAAAGGTTGCAGTGGTTGATCGTTTGGAACTGTGAAGTGATGGGGGTGTTCCTTGATGGTTCACGACTGCACACAGCAGCAGAAATAGCTGCTATTTTTCAGTTTCTTGTTAGACAGAAACGTAGAAGTTAATCGAAAATGAATTGAAAAGAGGGTGTCGACGGTTCAAAGGAAGAAATATATCTTTTTTTTTTCTTTTGGCAATGACTAGCATCATATAAAGGATAAAAAAAATTCGTTACAGCTGGATGGATGTTGATATGTTCACGGGCATAACAGATGGATCAGAAAAAGATAAAAAAAAAAAATACAGAAAAATGTTTACTAGGGACGCCTAATTTCAGATATATATATTGACTAGATTTCTTTTTTTTTTTTATATATATTATCAGCTTACTATATCCATATTTATCTATATATACCGTATTTAATTAATCTTTACAGTATTTGTATCTGTATAAATATTAACGTACATATATATATATATATATATTTATACCTAATTTTTAAATATCTACATATATATCCGTATTTATATATGTGGTTTATATATTTGTTTATATATATCAATTTCTTAAATTTTGAATATTAACTAGAATAATTATATTAATACCATTAATATTAATATTAATAATACTAATAATAATATTGTTAATAATAAATTTTATGATTAAAAACAGATAATGACAAATTATGATAATATTAGTACTAGCAATAATGATAATTTTAATTACTTATAATGAAAATAATAATATTATGACATTTATACATTAACTTGAAATTACATATAATATATTGGCCTTACACTTCATTTATTATGTAATACATATTATATATAATAAACCCTTTTTTTTATTTTTTTATCATTATTATAATATAATAATTATTAATAGTAATCTTATATATTTATATATATATACACATATATATATATATATATATATAACAAAACTATTGTTCGTGAATCGTCAGGCACGGTCAAAAGGTAATTGATTACCTAAATATAGGTTCCAACTTTCTAGACTCAATATAACATATTTTGCTTGTCGTGTCGGAGACATATAGAGATTAGGGTTTAATTTTGGTCGGAAATTTCCGGGTCGTTACAATATATATATATATATATATATATATATATATATATATATATATATATATATATATATATATATATATTTATATATTAATAGTTACTTACTTATTCTATTTATCATTTTACATCTTTACTTTTATTTGATTGATGTATATCTTATTCATTCAACATATAATATATATACACTTATATTTATATTTATCTCCATATATATTTACACACAATTGTTCGTGAATCGTCGTAAATAGTCAAAGGTCAAATGTATATATAAACACAGTTCAAAGTTTTAGATTTCAATAGTACAGACTTTGCTTATCGTGTCGGAAACATATAAAGATTAAGTTTAAATTTAGTCGGAAATTCGTCATCACAGTACCTACCCGTTAAAGAAATTTCGTCCTGAAATTTGAGTGACGCGGTCATGGCTAACAATAAAAATGTTTTCACGACGAATATGAGTTGATAAATTCAGTTTTATCGTCATTGAATAATATGGATAAAAATAATTCGAGTATTTGAAGAGTACGAATGAAGCTATCACCAAAGAGTGAAATAGGAAAGTAAAGATTCATCTTAACTTTGGACAGAGTCAGGGTTGAATTCCGGAATTCAAGGGATTTAAAGAAAATCTTCAAAATCTAAAAGATTTGATTTTTCGGCGAGTAAGGAAATTAAGATCTCTATAATTAAATACGGTGATCTGCCTTGATTACTCTGTCTGATATTTCCATTATAAATTAAACTCTTCCGTTCCATTATTCTCATCATTCCTATACTTTCTTTCTTAGTTCATGCATTCAAAAGATTGTGAAAATGCTTAATCCAGTTCTAATCCTTGTCCTTATCCTTACTATCGTAACAATCATTCTCCTTTTCCAACTTCCACCCGAGGAATCTGCTTACTTCTACTTTGCTCTTGGGGTTATACTGCTTTTAATTCTCCCGTGTCTTTATGTTGCGATAAACATTGATATGCACGGTTTGTAATTTAAGCGTTGTTATCGGGTTTTATATCTCCCCTTTTATTTCAATGTCCCCCTTTCTATTTCCTATAATCATTGTCATTCACAGTTAATACTCCCTCCTATTTGCTGCAATTTATACTCCAATTTCTATTTCAGAGCTTTGTCCCTTCGTTTCTTCTTCTGGCGATTTGGCATCTCTTGTAATGGTCCAGTATTCACAGATATAAGTTCCAGAATGAACATTATTAATGTTCTAAATAAAAAAAAGAACGTAACAGCACGGTTTGATTTGTCAAATTACCAGATTCACTGAGAATAGAACTATCAAGAATATACTTTCTTGATATGTTCAGAAGTTAAGCAGAATGACAGAGTTATGTAACATGGCACATGATGACGTTATGATCTTTGAATCATCACGTCCCATTAGAAACTCAGCATGACTTACTGTAATATAATCACGTTGATCAAGTGTCATTATATTATACTAACTCATGCATCAGTTCCCAACACTACTTCAAAACATTCGTATTTTAAACTTGAAAGTTTACAGAATATAGAAACTAACAGTTTCTGTATGATGTAACACTGATAGCACGAAGAGATTAATGATTTCAGATATGATTAGTTATGAAAATATCTTCAGAAATATGGAGGATATTTATAATGAAAGATACAATGATATCTTGGAATTTCTAATATCGATGGATGATGAAGAAGATTTATCCGTAAGGGTTTAGATTCGGAAGCACGAAGAGGTATATAATTTCGGACGATAATATTTATGAAAATATCCTCAGAAATATCGAAGATATTGATGATGATATTTTGGAATTTCTAAGTTCGATGGTTGATGGAGAAAGATTTTTCCTCAAGATTTTAACATGACCTCGGAGCAAGATATTCTCTAACGATTTCAACGGATCCAGAATTACCTGAATCTTTTGAATATAGGGTTTGGTCCTTGTATTTGTCCTTGGTCTCCTTCATGGGTAGCTTAATCTGTCTTTCAATACCCAGCTTTCTATCGAGTGTTCCTAACACTCCTTTCTTTATCATCAAACTTTTGGCCGTTTAGACCATCTCCTATATTTCTGTTTCCTCTGCATTTAATGCTATGATATTTGAATCATCGGTTATTAATCCGAGGTGGTTTCAGGAGAATTGTGTTTTTAGATGATTAAACGCTGATGGTAATATGGTGGAATATTGAAGGTTCCCTGGTAACAATAAAAGAGCAAGCATATATATCAAGGTTATAATAAGGTTGTTTAGAACGAAAAGTCGAAGTTGACTTGTTGGAGCTGTGACAAAATTGGCTAATTTTGAAAAGGAGTTGTAAAGTTATTTTCGGTAATAACAACGCCAAAGGAGTTAGCACAGATACGTGTTAAACGTTTACTCAGTTTCTGAGAGTTTTCAGATGCATAACAATACGCATCAGTCTTTTCTTCCGTAGATGAAGTGCGGTTGGTTCATCCTCCCGATTGAGGTGTTTTCAAGAATCATGAAAGGTTTGAACGCAACTTAGATTCGTCAAGATACAAATGAAGTTTAAGATGAAATCAAGTGGCAAACTTGAAGAATTGTTTAGTTTCATATGTTATAATCGATATTTTATTTCATTTTTAATTGTCCAATCTTATTAGTCCGCAGTCGATAGTCCACAGTTGACAGTCAAATAATTCATATATAGTTTAATATATAATATTCGAATTAATTAATACGTGTCGTGACCCGTATACGTCTCAGACTCGATCACAACTCAAACTATATATATTATTGTAGAATCAACCTCAACCCTGTATAGAGAACTCGATCATTACTGCTTATAGAGTGTCTATGGTGATTCCAAATAATATATATAGATGCGTCGATATGATATGTCAAAACCTTGTATACATGTCCCGATATTTAAAGTGCGTAAAATAAATAACAGAAAATTAAATAACGATGGGCAAAGTAAATAACAGAAATTAAATGACGATAAATAAAGTGCGTAAAGTAAATAACAGAAATTAAATGACGATAAATAAAATTGCGATAAATAAACTGCGATAAATAATTTGCGATAATATAAAATGTAATCAGTTAGCTAGGAACAGTTAGCGTGGATTCTTAACAAAATTTCTTCGTAGTTAATTTGTTTGTTTCTATCAGATTTTATTTTGTCAAATATTTTCTTCATTATGCCACTTGTTGGATTCTGATAGGTTAAAATCCAAATATGAAATTGAATTTGAATGAAAATAGTTATTCTTTGGTGAACGGATACGTATATCGGAGGATGTAAGTAGTATAGTTAAATGACTGTTGAATTAGATTGGAAGAATGTACCGTGTAACTTATTAATGTGAAATCTAAATATTCCTCGGGTATTACCTACCCGTTAAAATATTTTCACCATTAACAGTTTGTACGAAAGAATTTTTAATTACAATCTTTATGAAAACATATATACATATATATTTTCTTCAGGTGTAATCATGGATTTAATGAGTTAATATGATATTAATCTCATTTGATTTACCGTTAGAACTAGAATACATAATCTCTAAAACATTTAGAGATTACTTAATGTCATGAAGAACGAAGATAATCGATGTAGAACGATACGTAGAACAATGATTATACTCGAGGTACAGAATGAGATATTGAGACATTGATTGTTGATGGTACTGGTGCTGTTACTGATGGTACTGTTGATGCCGGTGATGTTGCTGAAGCTGGTACATTTTGCACCATATTCTCCGAATTGATTTTTCGATCACGAAGTTCGCTGACTTATTACTCCAAGATGATTGTCGGTCGGAACGAGTGGATGAATAAGGTTCAGAATTGTGGATAGAATATAATCTTGTCGAGTTACCCTGGAAATGAGATTGAAAATGGTGTCTCGAACAGGTTCGCCGGTAAACGCTTCAGGTTCTTTGTCAAGAGGTGAATTCGGTTGGTGGAATGGATCACCTTCTTCTCGTCTCCATCGGTTAAGTAGACTAGGAACCCATCAAATGAATTGGGGATGGTTGATTGATCGATTCATTCTGGTGACACCGCTTTCAGAGCTTAGGTGAATATCCATGTCGGATTAGCTGTCGGACTAACTATCGGAATAGCTATCAAAATCTGAGGGACTCGAACTGGTTGAGGGATTCAACTCGTACGATCAGATGAAAGGTTTTCGATAAGAATTAGATTATAGGATGTAGATTAGTACCCTGCAATACATAATTACATATGCATATATAATACTAAAATCCTATAAGTTACGGAGGAATCTACGGAAGCTGTCAGACAAAGGTAACAATAACAGATACGCTAAGATATGAATTAGCAGATACGCTAAGATATGAATTTTGTCTATACACTTTTCATGCATTCAATGCAATAAGATGTGTCTAGACTAAGAATAATGAGCAGGTAATTTACTAAGGATGATAAGCAAATGACTTCTGACTAGAAATGATAAGCAAAACTTATGACATGCAGACACGGTCGAAGTCCAGACTCACTAATGCCTCCTAACGACTTATCAGTTAGACACACTAATGCAGACCTGGTTCGCTAAGACCTCTGCTCTGATACCAACTGAAAGGACCCGTCCTAATCCATCCGGACGAAGTCCATATCGATTATAAATGATTCCCAACAGTTGATTACATCGCGAGGTACTTGACCTCTATATGATACATTTTACAAACATTGCATTCGTTTTGACAAGACAATCTTTCATTACATCGAAAGTTGACGGCATGCATACCATTTTATAATATATTTAACTACAATTGACTTAATAATAATCTTGATGAATTCAACGACTCGAATGCAATGTCTTTTGAAATATGTCATGAATGACTCCAACTAATATCTTTAAAATGAGCAATTGCATAGCAGAAGACTTCTTTCATACCTGAGAATAAACATGCTTTCAAGTGTCAACCAAAAGGTTGGTGAGTTCATTAGTTTAACATAAATAATCATTTACATCATTTTAATAGACCACAAGAATTTCATTTCCAATTCTCATAAATATACGTCCCATGCATAGAGACAAAAATCATTCATATGGATTGAACACCTGGTAACCGACATTAACAAGATGCATATAAGAATATCCCCATCATTCCGGGATCCTCCTTCGGACATGATATAAATTTCGAAGTACTAAAGCATCCGGTACTTTGGATGGGGCTTGTTGGGCCCGATAGATCTATCTTTAGGATTCGCGTCAATTAGGGTATCTGTTCCCTAATTCTTAGATTACCAGACTAAAAAGGGGCATATTCGGTTTAATAATCCAGCCATAGAATGTAGTTTTAAGTACTTGTGTCTATTTCGTCAAACATTTATAAAAGTTTCGCATGTATTCTCAGTCCCAAAAATATATATAAAAAGGGAACAATGAAACTCACCTAATGTATTTTGTAGTAAAAATACATATGACAATATTGATCAATTGAACAATGCAGGGTTTGGCCTCGGATTCACGAACCTATATCAAGTATATATATATATTAACACGTATAATTGTAATCGGAGAAATTTATATATATAATTAGTGATATGGATTTTATATGAAAAGAAAATTATAGGTTTCCTTAATAAATTAAATACATTTATTTTATATAAAGACAATATTAATATTGTGAAGTTATATGTATTGCGTATAGTTTTTATTAGTTATTTGTTAAATTGATAATATTAAATAATTAGTTGTATTATCTTCTAATAATAATAATTGTATTTATTTTTAATAATAATAATTATAGTAATAATAACCATGATAATAATAATATTAATAATGTTAAGTTGTATTATTTTTATAATTTTAAGTATTAATAGCTATATGTAGAATAATAATTTTTAATAGTATTGATTATAGTAATAATAATGAAATTTTAATAATAATAATAATAATACTTCTAATATTTTTTTGTAATCATGTTGATAATAATATTAATGATAATAATAGTAATATTAGTAATAATCATTTTTATGATAATATTGTTAATAATAATTCTAATAATAATAATAATAATAATAATAATAATAATAATAATAATAATAATAATAATAATAATAATAATAATAATAATAATAATAATAATAATAATAATACGGAGTACCTAAATAAATAAATAAAAACACGCGGTTTGCTTCCCAAATCAGATCGAAGAGCAGAGGAAACACACACACAGCCGATAACACGATTTTAGGGTTTCTTCTCTTTATCACAAATCAATCACTCTAAAAACAATCGTTGGTGTTCAAAAGGTCATGGATTTATCATCATCGCCGTTACACCGTCATCATCAATCCTATTCATCATCGTTATTGAATAACACAAACAATCGAAGCAGTAATTGGTGTTTGATTTATGTCTGTTCAAATTAGGAAGAATGAATACACATCGCAGCGAGTGGTAACTGTGATTGCATCATCATCAATCGATTATGCTTGGTCCAGTAATTAATCAATTAGGTAAATGATGTTCTTGTTATCTATATACTTATTTATTTAAATCAATTTTTATATTTTTATCAATCATTATCGTTCATTGTAATATAGTAATTAATTCATCCAGGTTTATGATTATGTAAATTATCTGTTTGATTCAATTGTTGAAAACAGGAGTGAAAGAAAAAAAATAAAAACGTCAGGGAGCTGTAGAAGTAATCATTTAGCAGTGACATTTATAAATTAATTTATTTGATGTGTTTTATTATGATTTAAACAGGAAGACAGTATTGAATCTAACAGTTGAAGTAGTGATCTTGACAGAAGGCAGAGGGTTACCTATCGTAGCAGTAGCAGCAGCAACAGCTTGTCAAGTGAGTATTTGGTTAATTGAGTAATTTAGGAAATAATGAATCATAGTTGTTTTCAATAATCGATAACAAGGTTGTGGTTGTGTGATTGTAAAACGAAGGTGAGGTTAGTTTGTTTTGACAGGAATCAGGATAATCAACTATAGCAGCAACGTCTGCTGATAATGATTCGATGGATGTTCAACTTAATGACTGTCTAACTGCACCAGAAACAGGAGGATTCAAACAATAGTTAGGTATGTGTGATGTTTGATAATGGTTTAATTGGCAGAGTTGTGGTGGTTTGATTGAGCTGATTATATATATATATCTGTATGAGTATATATATATTTATATATAGAGAGACTAAATAATTGGTAGTTTGTTTGTTGGAACAAAATAGAAATGGTTTTGGTGGTTTCAAGGTGATCGTGGAAGCTGTCATAGTAGTATAAATCGAAAGAAAAGGTAATATAGCAGCAGTCTTGGCAGAAGTAGTACATGCAGATGAGTGATGGCAAGTTGTAGGTTTGTAAGGTGATTGTTAGTGGTGTTTTGTTTTGTATTTTGCAGATTGAAACAGAAAGTGACTGCAGCTACAGCAGCAGTTTGCAGTAGTGAATTGCAATGGCTGTTTGTAAGGTGATGGTTCGGTATGGTCTTGTGTCTAAAATATAAAGGGAGCAAAGGTAGCAGCTAGTTTTCGATGGTAGCAAGTGTGAAGATTTTGTGATTGAATAGAGTGATGTTTTGGTTCTTGCTCGTCAAAGAAAAATAACACAAGTGGTGGTTTGTTGTGATGATGATCGAATTCATGGAGCAAAGTGGTGAGATTAGGTGTTGAGATAAACGTATGAAGTTGAAACAGAGGAAAAAGATAGTGTTATATGCAAGTGGGTTGTAAGTTCATGTATGTACATGAATATATAAATATTACTTTGTTGAATTAAAGCAAGGAATGAGTCAAAAGAACAGTAACAGAAATGATTCATTGAAGTGGATGTGTAACAATATTGAACAACAACAAAAAAAATATCAATAAACAAATAAGTATGATCATGATGTTTATCAAAATTCAATCATATATATATACTATAATTGCTATTATGTATTTTATATATAATATTAATACTAAATAAATATAGATATATTTCTAATAATAAATAAGTTATTATTATTATTATAATTAATAAAAATACTAATAATAATAATAAGAATTATAATAATAAATGATAATATTAACAACAATGGTAATAATAATTATTTATAACAATAGAATGATATTATTGTTAATGATGATATTATAGTATTAATGATGATTTTTGTGATAATGAGTATTATAAAAATAATAATAATAATAACTAAAATAATAACTAAAATAATAACTTTACCACTAATTATAATAATAATGATATATTAATAATTAAATGTATCTAATTTCTTACATATATATTATATATATATATTAATAATATTGATATTGATATTAATATTAATAATGAAAGTAATAACATTAATATTAATATAACAATTGTATCTTTAATTTATAATTTCATATTTTAATATTTCATATTATTAATTATTTAATATCTAATAGTTATATTATTTATATATACATATGTCTTTACATCTACACTAATATACATAACATAATACTTCTTTATAGAAATCATATATATATATATATATATATATATATATATATATATATATATATATATATATATATATTAATAGTTACTTAATTATTCTATTTATCATTTTACATCTTTACTTTTATTTGATTGATGTATATCTTATTTGTGATGCCCCGTACAAAACCATCGTGTACGAATCATCAACAACAGGATCATTACAAGGTTAAGTACTATATGCTGTAATTAAAGAAGTTGCATTCACGATAAAAAGGTGATGTCATAACCGACATCAAATGTTTTACATTTCAAAAGCATGCTTCACTAAGTAGAAGCAAATAATAAGTGTATGTGACTACAATGGTCGTTACAAGTCATAGTTCAAAAGTACGAATGTTTGAATGCAAAATAAAGTAGTTCATGCGATGACAACTCTAAGCAGCGGGTGTCTACAGCACAACTAGTACACAGCGGAAGCTAACCTCAAGCACCTGAGAAAAACATGCTTAAAAACGTCAACACAAAGGTTGGTGAGCTATAGTTTAAGTATAACAGTATGTAAGGTAGGCCACGAGATTTCAGTGCTACAAAGAGCGTTTCAAAACAGTATGATAAAGTATATGTTAACCGTGGGCACTTGGTAACTAACTTAACGTTTATACCCCCTGAAAGTACACTTGGCAAGTGCGTATGTCTACGAAGTATTAAACACTCGTTAAATGCTAGCGCTACTAGCCCGAGTGGGGATGTCAAACCCTATGGATCCATATCTAAGATTCGCGTTCACCGGTTCATAAACCAATGATTAAACGTTACCGAGCTAAAGGGAATGTTTCTGCCGTTATATAACCCACACATATATAAAGTTTAAGTACTCGTGCCTAGTATGTAAAACATAAAATCCGCATGTATTCTCAGTTCCCAAAATAAGTTAAAGTAAAAAGGGAATGCTATAACTCACAATGATAATGTAGTCGAAAAGTAGGTTCGGATAAGGTGTGCGAGTAAACGGTCCGAGGTCCTCAACCTAAGTCAAAAAGTACTAAGTCAGTAAATTGTCTTATTAGGTTTAAAAGTATGTAATTTAAGGTCTTAAGGGTCATCATCAATCATCATTAAACAAAAGGCGTAAAGTAGGTTTCGTTTATGAAAGTAGTTTAAAACAAAGTCTGACTTCAGTCAGTCACCACGGCCTCTACCCTTACTGAATTAAGGTGAGACCAGTGGCCATGGCTCCGTATATGAGTCCCTTAAGTGTGGTAAAATTTACAGAAGCAAACTCGTCTTCGTTTGACCGTGGCGATGGTCTAAGTGCGAGTAGGTCAGAAATTTCTGCACAACGTTAAAGGACATATTAACGATCGGAGGGCCATAAATCCTAAACCGTAACTCGGATTAAGACGAGTCCTATATGAAAAGTTATCTACTCGAAAAGATCTATCTAAAAATCAAGGTTAGAACAGCCCAGGTCTACTGGTCTGTTACAGAATCACCAGACCAGTAGCTTTTGGACAGAACAGTGAGTTTAAAAGGGTTCCAGTGGTCTTGGTGCTTGATGTTCATCATGGTTCTCATCCTTGATGCATATAGCTTCAAGTGTACAACTCATTGATGTATCTACATCATCTTAACCAAGTCTTGACCATCATAACCCATGTGCAAGTCTAAGACATGAAGCACAACTCACTTAAGAGTTGTATGAAGTTTGATGAACCAAAGTTGCATCAAAGTCTTAGATCTAACACATACATGGACTTTAAAGCTAATAACAAGTTACAAACTTGAAAGTAAACTAACTAATCAAGATCATAAGTAGTAGAACATAGTTCTTAGTTTGATCTTGAAGATCCAAGACTCAAAAGTCTAGATCCAAAGTTATATTTAAAGAAAACTTATTTGTGTGTTCTTGAACTTTCAAAGTTAACTTAATTTGTTCAAGAGATATGAGATCAAGACTAACTTGTAGTACTTGACCATATAAACTAACTACATGAAATTAAAGTGCATAAATGAAGTAGTAAACTTAAATAAACAAGAAAAGGTTCATGGTTGTTCATACTTTAAAGATTCAAACCAAAGTTTGATCTTTAGAAAGTAAACTTTAAAGTTTACTTCATGAGTTTCAAGTATGTCTTTAATCAACACAAGAACTTTATAATCCTTGAAACATTATATGTAGAACCTAAACTATAGAGTTTAGTTCTTGATTGTTCTTGTTAAAACAAGATAAAAGATGAATCAAACTAGAAAGTTAGATTCTTGAAACATGTAAGTAAATAACAACAATTAACAAGACAAGTAACATTAACAACAAAGAACAACAAATGATGATGATGATTTGCATGTATGTATACGGTTTTTACAAGAAGAAAGGAAGAGAAAAAGTATCATGTAACTTACAATATTTGAGAGCAAAAGAGAGAAAGAGATGAGAGAAAAGTTGAGAGGATTTTGCAAGTAAAGTGTGTGAAAATGAATGATGAATATAAGTGAAAGAGTAATAGCAAAAAATGAAATCAAAACCTCCCTCCAAGGCCATATGGCCTACGGTTTTTCTGCAGCAAAAAAGGGGAAGGCAAATGTTTAATGGTTACTTGTTTGTAAAGCTTGAAAAAGTGTGGTTAATAGAGGTATGTGCATGGGGATTATGGTAACTAGATTCCTTCAAGTATATAACTAAGTAGTCTCCATCTAATTGATACTTACAAGTGTAGGACATGGGCTAACTAGTCCAACTAAGAACTAGGGTGGACTTGGAAGTCCAATAACATGAGTCCATTACACTAACAAAGCCCAAGTTCAAATAAATCACAAGTTAAATCAATTAAAGCACAAGTAACTAACTAATAGCCTTAGTTAATTAAAATGATTAATAAATTTAATCATGAATGTAAATAATATCTAAAAATATTATTCGTGAAAGTCTCGGGTGTCACAAAGACGTTTCGGGCCATTAAAGTCAAGTTCGAGAAATAATGGCAACATGTAAATGTAATAACATACATTCGTTTAAACACGCGTATTAATAATAATAATTATTAATAAAATAACGTTGGAAATTCCAGGGTCGTTACATTACCCACCTGTTAAAGAAAATTTCGTCCCGAAATTTAAGCTGAGGTAGATGGAGGAGTCGGGAAAAGGTGAGGATACTTCCGCATCATTTGATCCTCTCGCTCCCAAGTAAACTCAGGTCCTCGTTTGGCATTCCATCGTACTCATACAATCAGAATCTTGTTGCGTTTCAAAGTTTTGATCTCACGATCCATAATCTCAACTGGTTCCTCCACAAAGTGGAGTTTGTCATCAATTGTAAGTTCTTCCAGTGGTATGATAAGTTCAGGTGCAACAAGACACTTCTTCAAGTTTGACACATGGAAGGTAGGATGAACTGAGCTTAATTGTACTGGTAGATCCAAACGGTATGCAACGGGTCCAACACGTTCCAAGATTTCGAAAGGACCAATGTATCGTGGGTTTAACTTCCCACATTTTCCAAAACGGATCACACCTTTCCAAGGTGCAACCTTTAACATTACACGGTCGCCGACGTTGAATTCAAAGTCTTTACGTTTAAGATCAGCATAACTCTTCTGGCAATCACGGGCAGTCTTAAGTCTAGCTTGAATTTGAGCAATCTTCTCCGTGGTTTCGTGGACTACCTCGGGTCCGGTGATTTGCTTTTCGCCTACTTCGGCCCAACAAATATGAAAGGACCCGTTCATATACATTATAAACGATTCACAATAGTTGATTACATCGCGAGGTATTTGACCTCTATATGATACATTTTACAAACATTGCATTCGTTTTTAAAAGACAAACTTTCTTTACAACGAAAGTTGACTGCATGCACACCATTTCATAATACATCCAACTATAATTAGCTTAATAATAATCTTGATGAACTCAATGACTCGAATGCAATGTCTTTCAAAATATGCCATGAATGACTCCAAGTAATATCCTTAAAATGAGCTAATGCACAACGGAAGATTTCTTTAATACCTGAGAATAAACATGCTTTAAAGTGTCAACCAAAAGGTTGGTGAGTTCATAGGTTTATCATAACAATCATTTCAATATATTAATAGACCACAAGATTTCCGTTTATAAATATATGTACACTCGCAAGTGTATAAAAGTATTCTATAAGTTGTAGGCACCCGGTAACAAGCCTTAACGTTCATGTTTTACCCTCTGAAGTACACCAGATCTGGTGTGTTTAAAATAACCTCGAAGTACTAAAGCATCCCATAGTCAGGATGGGGTTTGTCAGGCCCAATAGATCTATCTTTAGGATTCGCGCCTACCGTACATAGACAAGTAGTTTAATGTTACCAAGCTAAGGGTATATTTCTGGTTTAAATCCACGTAGAATTAGTTTTAGTACTTGTGCCTATTTCGTAAAACATTTATAAAAACAGGGCATGTATTCTCAGTCCCAAAAATATATATAAAAGGGAGCAAATGAAACTCATAATACTGTATTTCGTAGTAAAAATACATATAACGTCATTTAATAAGTGTAAGGTTGGCCTCGGATTCACGAACGTATCAATATTGAGATTCAATATTGCAGGAAAGTACGTAGACGCAACGGAGATGATAAACACTAGATTGACCTCACGAGCATACCCATGAACCATACCCATCACCTCCATAGCTATAACCCATAATTTCCTTAGCTTCGACTCATTCAAAAAAACTATTTTGAAATCACTCGGACAGCACTCCGTCGTAATATTTTATGTATACTAATAATATCTTGAAATAATACAGAGCAAATATATATATATATATATATATATATATATATATAAATCAATTGAGAGAGTTTAGAGAAATATATTTTCAAGTTTCTATGAAATAATGAAACCTATTGAATTCTATTTATAATAGATTTTTGAATTATAAAAGTGAATTATTAAAGTATAAATTATTAAAGTGAATTATTAAAGTATGAATTATTACAGTGAATTATTAAAGTATGAATTATTAAAGTGAATTATTAAAGTATGAATTATTAAAGTGAATTATTAAAGTATGAATTATTAAAGTGAATTATTAAAGTATGAATTATTAAAGTGAATTATTAAAGTTAAAGTAAAGTAAAAGTAAAGTAAAGGTAAAGTTAAAGTATAGTAAAAGTATAAAAAACTATGTATATATAATACGCGTATAAATATATATAATATTAATTTAAATCGTTATATATATTTAATGAAATAAAATATAAATATCGTTATATTTATTATACTGGTTAAGTAATGAGTTGTCAAAAGTGATTCTAGATATTTATAAAAGTTATACACGTTTTAATAATAAAGTTCTTTTTAAACTGAAAACGTCTTTGTACGTTTGAAAATAGATTAATAGAATAATATGGAAACCAATTCTCCACTAACTTTTGTCTAACTTTCGTAAATGACACTTTTTGTTTTTATTTATAAATAACTTTACAAATTATTCTGAATATCGTTAAGAGGAATAGATTTTCTCAAATCATAGTGGACCTCTCAACAGAGACTTGTAATCATAATTCAATGTTTCTGATAATTCAATCATTTAATATTTTTTTTTTGTCGAAAATCATATTGAAACAAATACGTTCGTGTAAAGTATTATACGTTTAATAGTTTATTAATATTCTCAATTTATAATATATATATATACATATACATATCTATTTATATATAACGGTTCGTGAATCGTCGGAATTTGGTCGAGGTTATAATGAATGTATGAACACAGTTTAAAATTCTTGAGATTTAACTTAACAAACTTTGCTTATCGTGTCGGAATAATATAAAGATTAAAGTTTAAATTTGGTCGGAAATTTCCGGGTCGTCACAAAATAGGAGATCGGCACTTACGGCCATACAATGCTTCAAAAGGTGCGGCATTAATGCTCGAGTGATAACTGTTGTTGTACGAGAATTCGGCGAGTGGCAAATGCCTTTCCCAGGATTTTCCAAAATCAATGACACATGCACGCAACATGTCTTCCAAGGTCTGAATCGTTCATTCACTTTGCCCGTCAGTCTGAGGATGATACGCAGTACTCATGTCAAGACGAGTTCCCATGGCTTCTTGCAAGGAACGCCAAAATCTGGAAGTAAAACGGGGATCGCGATCTGAGATGATCGATAAAGGTACACCATGACGAGATACAACCTCTTTGATGTATAATTGGGCAAGTCTTTCCATTGTATCAGTTTCCTTCATCGCTAGAAAGTGTGCAGATTTGGTAAGGCGGTCAACAATAACCCAAATAGTATCGTATCCGCCCACCGTCTTTGGTAGCTTGGTGATGAAATCCATTGTTATCCGTTCCCACTTCCATTGTGGGATTTCTGGTTGTTGAAGTAAACCAGAAGGTCTCTGATGCTCGGCTTTAACCTTCGAGCAAGTCAAACACTTACCAACATAAGTCGCAACGTCCTTCTTAAGATTCGGCCACCAATACTGTTCTTTAAGGTCGTGGTACATTTTGCCGGCGCCGGGGTGAATCGAATATCTCGATTTGTGTGCTTCATCAAGTATAAGGTTTCGTAGATCTCCATAATAAGGTACCCAAATTCTTCCGGCATAACATCGGAGTCCAGACTCCCTAACCTCGAATCGAGAGACAAGTATGTTCAAATGTTCATGGGATATATTCTCCTCCTTGAGAGCCTCAACTTGGGCTACTCTGATCTGGTTGTTGAGGTTCGAATGGATGGTGATGTTCAGAGCCATAACACGAAGAGGTGTCGTCCTCTCCTTTCGGCTTAAAGCGTCAGCTACAACATTGGCCTTGCCAGGGTGATAGCGAAGTTCACAGTCGTAGTCGTTGAGCGTCTCGATCCATCGACGCTGTCTCATATTCAGTTGCTTCTGATCAAAGATGTGCTGGAGACTCTTGTGATCGGTGAAAATAGTGCTCTTAGTTCCATACAAATAATGTCTCCACAATTTAAGCGCAAAGACAATGGCTCCAAGTTCAAGATCATGTGTAGTGTAGTTCCGCTCATGAATCTTCAATTGTCGGGAGGCATAGGCAATAACTTTTGATCGTTGCATCAGTACACAACCAAAACCACTCTTCGAAGCATCACAATAAACAACAAAGTCGTCACTGCCCTCAGGAAGTGATAGGATAGGTGCGGTGGTTAACTTCTTCTTCAAAGTTTGGAACGCTGATTCGTGTGCGGGTTCCCAAATGAACTTCTTGCCCTTGTGTGTCAGCGCGGTCAAAGGACGCGCAATCAGAGAAAATCCTTCAATGAACCTTCGATAATAACCGGCGAGACCTAGGAATTGGCGAATGTGCGTCGGAGTAGTGGGGGTCTCCCACTTACTGATGGCTTCAATCTTGGCGGGATCAACTTTGATACCCTGGTCGCTTACAACATGACCCAAAAATTGTACTTCCTTCAACCAAAATTCACACTTGGAGAATTTGGCGTAAAGTTGCTCTTGTCTTAAGAGTTCAAGCACTAATCGGAGGTGTTGCTCATGTTCTTCTTCGCTCCTAGAGTAGATGAGGATATCATCTATGAAGACGATAACAAACTTGTCCAAGTAAGGCTTGCAGACACGATTCATGAGGTCCATGAACACGGCAGGTGCATTTGTCAAACCGAATGGCATCACGAGAAACTCATAATGACCATAACGGGTCCTGAATGCAGTTTTCATCACGTCACTTTCCTTCACCCTCAGCTGGTGATATCCGGATCGCAAATCGATCTTTGAATAAACGCTCGATCCTTGTAGTTGATCAAAAAGATCGTCAATTCGTGAAAGAGGATACCGATTCTTGATAGTCAATTTGTTGAGTTCACAGTAGTTGATACACATACGGAAGGATCCATCCTTCTTCTTCACAAACAACACAGGTGCGCCCCAAGGCGAGAAACTTGGTTGGATAAATCCACGGTCTAACAGCTCTTATAGTTGACTCTGTAATTCTTGCATCTCAGAAGGTGCGAGTCTATAAGGTGCGCGAGCTACAGGTGCAGCTCCTGGCACTAAGTCAATCTGAAACTCTACGGCTCTCTGCAGCGGCAATCCAGGCAATTCCTCTGGGAAGACATCGGAAAATTCGTTCACAATTCGAACGTCGTTCACGCTCTTCACCTCAGTTTCTAAAGCTTTCACATGTGCTAGGACAGCAAAACGTCCCTTCTTCATAATCTTTTGCGCTTTCACGCAACTAATGAGGTTCAACTTCGAGGTACATCTCTCTCCATAGATAACCAGTGGTTCGCCATCTCCTTGTGGTATGCGAAGTGCTTTATCTCCACAGATAATATCGGCCTTTATCTTGCTCAACCAATCCATACCGACGATCACGTTAAAACTTCCCAGTTTGATAGGTATCAAGTCAATTTCGAAATCTGCACCAGCTATGTTGATAATAGCTCCTCGACTAATGTGGTCAACCTTTTCAAGTTTTCCATTGGCGATCTCGACAAGCATACTCTCTTTTAACGGGACTAATGACCAACTAGCTCTATTACATCTCTATAACGTCGTCGCATGCCAAATGATGTGCAGCCATGGAATTATGCAAAGCCACCATGGTTTTAAGCAACGTGCGCAATGCACCAACGAAATGTAGTCATGTGTAGTGACCCGAACTTTTCCATGTTTATATATATTAATTTAGATTGATATTTACATGATTAAATGTTTCCAACATGTTAAGCAATCAAACTTGTTAAGACTTGATTAATTGAAATATGTTTCATATAGACAATTGACCACCCAAGTTGACCGGTGATTCACGAACGTTAAAACTTGTAAAAACTATACGATGACATATATATGGTTATATATATAGTTAACATGTTTTTATTATAAGTATGTATCTCATTAGGTATTTTAACAATGAGTTATATACATAAAAATGAGACTATTAATTTAAGAAACTCGAAAACGATATATATAACGATTATCGTTATAACAACGTCTTACTAGGTACATATGGATCATATTAAGATATTGATACACTTGGTTAATTATGTTAAATGATAAGTAAATATATTATTAAGTGTATTAACAATGAAATACATATGTAAAAATAAGACTACTAACTTAATGATTTCGAAACGAGACATATATGTAACGATTATCGTTGTAACGACATTTAACTGTATATACATCATACTAAGATATATTATATATCATAATATCATAATAATATAATAATTTAACATCTCATTTGTTATAATAAACAATGGGTTAACAACATTCAACAAGATCGTTAACCTAAAGGTTTCAAAACAACATTTACATGTAACGACTAACGATGACTTAACGACTCAGTTAAAATGTATATACATGTAGTGTTTTAATATGTATTTATACACTTTTGAAAGACTTCAATACACTTATCAAAATACTTCTACTTAACAAAAATGCTTACAATTACATCCTCGTTCAGTTTCATCAACAATTCTACTCGTATGCACCCGTATTCGTACTCGTACAATACACAGCTTTTAGATGTATGTACTATTGGTATATACACTCCAATGATCAGCTCTTAGCAGCCCATGTGAGTCACCTAACACATGTGGGAACCATCATTTGGCAACTAGCATGAAATATCTCATAAAATTACAAAAATATGAGTAATCATTCATGACTTATTTACATGAAAACAAAATTACATATCCTTTATATCTAATCCATACACCAACGACCAAAAACACCTACAAACACTTTCATTATTCAATTTTCTTCATCTAATTAATCTCTCTCAAGTTCTATCTTCAAGTTCTAAGTGTTCTTCATAAATTCCAAAAGTTCTAGTTTCATAAAATCAAGAATACTTTCAAGTTTGCTAGCTCACTTCCAATCTTGTAAGGTGATCATCCAACCTCAAGAAATCTTTGTTTCTTACAGTAGGTTATCATTCTAATACAAGGTAATAATCATATTCAAACTTTGGTTCAATTTCTATAACTATAACAATCTTATTTCAAGTGATGATCTTACTTGAACTTGTTTTCGTGTCATGATTCTGCTTCAAGAACTTCGAGCCATCCAAGGATCCATTGAAGCTAGATCCACTTTTCTCTTTTCCAGTAGGTTTATCCAAGGAACTTAAGGTAGTAATGATGTTCATAAGATCATTCGATTCATACATATAAAGCTATCTTATTCGAAGGTTTAAACTTGTAATCACTAGAACATAGTTTAGTTAATTCTAAACTTGTTCGCAAACAAAAGTTAATCCTTCTAACTTGACTTTTAAAATCAACTAAACACATGTTCTATATCTATATGATATGCTAACTTAATGATTTAAAACCTGGAAACACGAAAAACACCGTAAAACCGGATTTACGCCGTCGTAGTAACACCGCGGGCTGTTTTGGGTTAGTTAATTAAAAACTATGATAAACTTTGATTTAAAAGTTGTTATTCTGAGAAAATGATTTTTATTATGAACATGAAACTATATCCAAAAATTATGGTTAAACTCAAAGTGGAAGTATGTTTTCTAAAATGGTCATCTAGACGTCGTTCTTTCGACTGAAATGACTACCTTTACAAAAACGACTTGTAACTTATTTTTCCGACTATAAACCTATACTTTTTCTGTTTAGATTCATAAAATAGAGTTCAATATGAAACCATAGCAATTTGATTCACTCAAAACGGATTTAAAATGAAGAAGTTATGGGTAAAACAAGATTGGATAATTTTTCTCATTTTAGCTACGTGAAAATTGGTAACAAATCTATTCCAACCATAACTTAATCAACTTGTATTGTATATTATGTAATCTTGAGATACCATAGACACGTATACAATGTTTCGACCTATCATGTCGACACATCTATATATATTTCGGAACAACCATAGACACTCTATATGTGAATGTTGGAGTTAGCTATACAGGGTTGAGGTTGATTCCAAAATATATATAGTTTGAGTTGTGATCAATACTGAGATACGTATACACTGGGTCGTGGATTGATTCAAGATAATATTTATCGATTTATTTCTGTACATCTAACTGTGGACAACTAGTTGTAGGTTACTAACGAGGACAGCTGACTTAATAAACTTAAAACATCAAAATATATTAAAAGTGTTGTAAATATATTTTGAACATACTTTGATATATATGTATATATTGTTATAGGTTCGTGAATCAACCAGTGGCCAAGCCTTACTTCCCGACGAAGTAAAAATCTGTGAAAGTGAGTTATAGTCCCACTTTTAAAATCTAATATTTTTGGGATGAGAATACATGCAGGTTTTATAAATGATTTACAAAATAGACACAAGTACGTGAAACTACATTCTATGGTTGAATTATCGAAATCGAATATGCCCCTTTTTATTAAGTCTGGTAATCTAAGAATTAGGGAACAGACACCCTAATTGACGCGAAACCTAAAGATAGATCTATTGGGCCTAACAAACCCCATCCAAAGTACCGGATGCTTTAGTACTTCGAAATTTATATCATATCCGAAGGGTGTCCCGGAATGATGGGGATATTCTTATATATGCATCTTGTTAATGTCGGTTACCAGGTGTTCACCATATGAATGATTTTTATCTCTATGTATGGGATGTGTATTGAAATATGAAATCTTGTGGTCTATTATTATGATTTGATATATATAGGTTAAACCTATAACTCACCAACATTTTTGTTGACGTTTTAAGCATGTTTATTCTCAGGTGATTATTAAGAGTTTCCGCTGTCGCATACTTAAATAAGGACGAGATTTGGAGTCCATGCTTGTATGATATTGTGTAAAAACTGCATTCAAGAAACTTATTTTGTTGTAACATAATTGTATTGTAAACCATTATGTAATGGTCGTGTGTAAACAGGATATTTTAGATTATCATTATTTGATAATCTACGTAAAGCTTTTTAAAACTTTTATCTATGAAATAAAGGTTATGGTTTGTTTTAAAAATGAATGCAGTCTTTGAAAAACGTCTCATATAGAGGTCAAAACCTCGCAACGAAATCAATTAATATGGAACGTTTTTAATCAATAAGAACGGGACATTTCAGTTGGTATCCGAGCGTTGGTCTTAGAGAACCAGAATTTTGCATTAGTGTGTCTTATCGAGTTTGTTAGGATGCATTAGTGAGTCTGGACTTCGACCGTGTTTACTTGAAAAATGATTGCTTAACAAATTTTGTTGGAAACTATATATTTTTAACATGTGAATATTATGTGATATATTAATCTCTTAACGCGTTTGATATTATGTGATAGATGTCTACCTCTAGAACAAGTCCCATTGACTCACCTAATAATAATGAAGAGTCAAATGTAAATTGGAATGATTCGTGGACTGATTCACAAGTTCCCGAAGAGGAACCGGAAGAAGAGTCGGAACCGGAAGAAGAATCGGAACCGGAAGAAGAATCGGAACCGGATGAAGAAATAGAACCGGTGGGGGAAATAATAAAACGGTTAAGTAAAAGAAAATCCTCAACCAACCGACCAAGGTTAATTATGGTCAATGGTGTTTCCGCCAAGGAAGCAAAATATTGGGAGGATTACCAATTCTCCGATGAATCGGATTCCGACGAGAATTCCGATGATGTTATAGAAATTACCCCAACTGAATTTAAAAAGGCAAAAGAAAATAATAAGGGAAAGGGCATAAAAATAGAGAAATCTAATTCCAACCCCGATGAACTTTATATGTATCGTCAACCCCCGAAGTCCTTAAGTTGTAACAATGACCCGGGAACCTCTAAACCACCAGGTTTTTCTAAACCAATGTGGATCACGACGGCTCGTATTAGGGGAACATCATATATCCCTAGAAACTTGGCAAAACGAACCAAAACCGAAGAAGAAGAAACAAGCGAGTCGGAATAAGATAGTTGTATTCGTGTGGTGTAATATATGTAATATAGTATGCTTATGCTTTATGATATATGTAAAAATTGCTTGTATTAATAAGTATTTTTTTTTATGAATCTAACTCTTGTCTATTTTACAGTATAAAAACACAAAATGGATAGACAACCCAATATTTTAAGAGACCTACCCGGAGACATGATTGATGAAATCTTGTCTAGAGTCGGCCAGAATTCCTCGGCACAACTATTTAAGGCGAGATCAGTTTGTAAGACATTCGAAGAACGTTCCAAGAATGTCTTGGTTTATAAGAGACTTTCGTTTGAAAGATGGGGGATATCACATTGGGAAACCCATAAGTTACGATGTGTTTACTTTGACGCATATATTGCGGGGAACCCAAATGCTATTTTACGCAACGGGTTAAGAAATTATTTTGACTCAATATATCCGAATATTGGACTTCGTGATTTAGAAAAAGCGGCTAACATGCAACATAAAGAAGCATGTTATGCTTACGGATTAGTAATGTTCGCTTCTCACCAAAGTGAGAACAAGAACATCGGGCTACAACTATTAAACAAAACGTTTCCACAAGTGACGGAGTCGGTAATTGGGGTAAGAAATGAGGTTTTTAGATTATTACGGGACTGTCGGACATTACGTAACCCTCGTCCCTTTGACGACGTTACAACACGCTGTCTTATCAACGGCCATAACGGTTATGTTCCACAAGACCAAGGATGGGAAGTAATCCTAGTAAAACCAGAATGCATGACTTGTTTCTGGACGTATGAATTACGTGTCTTTATTGCCTTTGCTGAACGACTTGTGTACTAGCTAGAATTATCTTCACAACCATCTTGTATCAAATTTATTGTGTGCTATATTTTATGCTATATGTAAAATAAGCGGTATTGTAAGTTTGTAAAATATTGTGTAAAAGTTTGAACGCGAAATATTATTATAATCAGTTTTTCATATAGAATTGTAGTAGTTGAATTGTATATTAGCTACTAAGTATGAACTTAACGGGTAGATACCACCCGAATTTAAACTTATAAAACGCTAATATGAAGAAAAAGCTTTTATAAATGAGTTCATATTATGCTATAAAATACTATTAACTACTCTTAATATTCTGTATGATTAACTTGTTCCATTTGACTATTTTGAAGGAAATGGCACCGACTACTCGACACACCGTGAATATGAATGAAGAGGAATTCCGTACTTTTCTAGCTTCAAACATAGCCGCAGTACAGGCTGCGCTACATACCAACAATAACCTTGGATCTAGCAGTACAGGAAATCGTGTAGGATGCACCTACAAAGAATTCACTGCCTGCAAACCTTTGGAATTTGATGGAACCGAAGGACCGATCGGATTGAAACGGTGGACCGAGAAGGTCGAATCGGTGTTTGCCATAAGTAAGTGTACTGAAGAGGACAAAGTGAAGTACGCTACGCATACCTTCACAGGTTCTGCGTTAACATGGTGGAATACCTATCTAGAGCAAGTGGGACAAGACGATGCGTACGCACTACCGTGGTCAGCATTCGAGCACTTGATGAACGAGAAATACCGTCCCAGAACCGAGGTCAATAAGCTCAAGACAGAACTTAGAGGGTTACGAACCCAAGGATTTGATATTACGACGTACGAAAGACGATTCACAGAATTGTGCCTATTGTGTCCAGGAGCATTCGAAGATGAGGAAGAGAAGATCGACGCGTTTGTGAAAGGATTACCGGAAAGAATCCAAGAAGATATAAGTTCACACGAGCCCGCCTCCATACAACAGGCATGTAGAATGGCTCACAAACTAGTGAACCAGATTGAAGAAAGAATTAAAGAACAGACTGCTGAAGAGGCCAATGTGAAGCAAGTCAAAAGAAAGTGGGAGGAAAACGGTGATAAGAATCACCAATACAACAACAACAGCAATTACAACAATAATCGCAACAATTATCCCAACAATCGCAACATCAATCGCAACTACAACAAACGGCCCAACAACAACAACAACAACAACAACAACAACAACAACAACAGCAACCACAACAATCATCTTAACAACAATAATAACCGCAACAACAACAACAATCAGAAGCAATTATGCCAAAGGTGTGAAAAGTATCACTCGGGGTTCTGCACCAAATTTTGCAACAAGTGTAAAAGAAATGGTCATAGCGCGGCGAAGTGTGATGTCTACGGACCAGGGGTTAACAGAACGAAAGGAACAAATGGTGTCGGAACGAGTAATGGCGGAGCAAGTAGTGGCGGAGCAAGTTATGCCAATGTAGTTTGTTATAAATGTGGAAAACCGGGCCACATTATTAGAAATTGCCCGAACCAGGAGAACACGAATGGACAAGGCCGTGGAAGAGTTTTCAATATTAATGCGGCAGAGGCACAGGAAGACCCGGAGCTTGTTACGGGTACGTTTCTTATTGACAATAAATCTGCTTACGTTTTATTTGATTCGGGTGCGGATAGAAGCTATATGAGTAGAGATTTTTGTGCTAAATTAAGTTGTCCATTGACGCCTTTGGATAGTAAATTTTTACTCGAATTAGCAAATGGTAAATTAATTTCAGCAGATAATATATGTCGGAATCGAGAAATTAAACTGGTTAGCGAAACATTTAAGATTGATTTGATACCAGTCGAGTTAGGGAGTTTTGATGTGATAATCGGTATGGACTGGTTGAAAGAAGTGAAAGCAGAGATCATTTGTTACAAAAATGCAATTCGCATTATACGAGAAAAAGGAAAACCCTTAATGGTGTACGGAGAAAAGGGCAACACGAAGCTACATCTTATTAGTAATTTGAAGGCACAAAAACTAATAAGAAAAGGTTGCTATGCTATTCTAGCACACGTCGAGAAAGTACAAACTGAAGAAAAGAGCATCAATGATGTTCCCATTGCAAAAGAATTTCCCGATGTATTTCCGAAAGAATTACCGGGATTACCCCCACATCGATCCGTTGAATTTCAAATAGATCTTGTACCAGGAGCTGCACCAATAGCTCGTGCTCCTTACAGACTCGCACCCAGCGAGATGAAAGAACTGCAAAGCCAATTACAAGAACTTTTAGAGCGTGGTTTCATTCGACCAAGCACATCACCGTGGGGAGCTCCTGTTTTGTTTGTCAAGAAGAAAGATGGTACATTCAGGTTGTGTATCGACTACCGAGAATTGAACAAACTTACCATCAAGAACCGCTACCCACTACCGAGAATCGATGACTTATTTGATCAACTACAAGGCTCGTCTGTTTATTCAAAGATTGACTTACGTTCCGGGTATCATCAAATGCGGGTGAAAGAAGATGATATTCCAAAGACTGCTTTCAGAACACGTTACGGTCATTACGAGTTTATGGTCATGCCGTTTGGTTTAACTAATGCACCAGCTGTGTTCATGGACCTTATGAACCGAGTGTGTGGACCATACCTTGACAAGTTTGTCATTGTTTTCATTGATGACATACTTATTTACTCAAAGAATGACCAAGAACACGGTGAACATTTGAGAAAGGTGTTAGAAGTATTGAGGAAGGAAGAATTGTACGCTAAGTTTTCAAAGTGTGCATTTTGGTTGGAAGAAGTTCAATTCCTCGGTCACATAGTGAACAAAGAAGGTATTAAGGTGGATCCGGCAAAGATAGAAACTGTTGAAAAGTGGGAAACCTCGAAAACTCCGAAACACATACGCCAGTTTTTAGGACTAGCTGGTTACTACAGAAGGTTCATCCAAGACTTTTCCAGAATAGCAAAACCCTTGACTGCATTAACGCATAAAGGGAAGAAATTTGAATGGAATGATGAACAAGAGAAAGCGTTTCAGTTATTGAAGAAAAAGCTAACTACGGCACCTATATTGTCATTGCCTGAAGGAAATGATGATTTTGTGATTTATTGTGACGCATCAAAGCAAGGTCTTGGTTGTGTATTAATGCAACGAACGAAGGTGATTGCTTATGCGTCTAGACAATTGAAGATTCACGAACAAAATTATACGACGCATGATTTGGAATTAGGCGCGGTTGTTTTTGCATTAAAGACTTGGAGGCACTACTTATATGGGGTCAAAAGTATTATATATACTGACCACAAAAGTCTTCAACACATATTTAATCAGAAACAACTGAATATGAGGCAGCGTAGGTGGATTGAATTATTGAATGATTACGACTTTGAGATTCGTTACCACCCGGGGAAGGCAAATGTGGTAGCCGATGCCTTGAGCAGGAAGGACAGAGAACCCATTCGAGTAAAATCTATGAATATAATGATTCATAATAACCTTACTACTCAAATAAAGGAGGCGCAACAAGGAGTTTTAAAAGAGGGAAATTTAAAGGATGAAATACCCAAAGGATCGGAGAAGCATCTTAATATTCGGGAAGACGGAACCCGGTATAGGGCTGAAAGGATTTGGGTACCAAAATTTGGAGATATGAGAGAAATGGTACTTAGAGAAGCTCATAAAACCAGATACTCAATACATCCTGGAACGGGGAAGATGTACAAGGATCTCAAGAAACATTTTTCGTGGCCGGGTATGAAAGCCGATGTTGCTAAATACGTAGGAGAATGTTTGACGTGTTCTAAGGTCAAAGCTGAGCATCAGAAACCATCAGGTCTACTTCAACAACCCGAAATCCCGGAATGGAAATGGGAAAACATTACCATGGATTTCATCACTAAATTGCCAAGGACTGCAAGTGGTTTTGATACTATTTGGGTAATAGTTGATCGTCTCACCAAATCAGCACACTTCCTGCCAATAAGAGAAGATGACAAGATGGAGAAGTTAGCACGACTGTATTTGAAGGAAGTCGTCTCCAGACATGGAATACCAATCTCTATTATCTCTGATAGGGATGGCAGATTTATTTCAAGATTCTGGCAGACATTACAGCAAGCATTAGGAACTCGTCTAGACATGAGTACTGCCTATCATCCACAAACTGATGGGCAGAGCAAAAGGACGATACAAACGCTTGAAGACATGCTACGAGCATGTGTTATTGATTTCGGAAACAGTTGGGATCGACATCTACCGTTAGCAGAATTTTCCTACAACAACAGCTACCATTCAAGCATTGAGATGGCGCCGTTTGAAGCACTTTATGGTAGAAAGTGCAGGTCTCCGATTTGTTGGAGTGAAGTGGGGGATAGACAGATTACGGGTCCGGAGATTATACAAGAAACTACCGAGAAGATCATCCAAATTCAACAACGGTTGAAAACCGCCCAAAGTCGACAAAAGAGCTACGCTGACATTAAAAGAAAAGATATAGAATTTGAAATTGGAGAGATGGTCATGCTTAAAGTTGCACCTTGGAAAGGCGTTGTTCGATTTGGTAAACGAGGGAAATTAAATCCAAGGTATATTGGACCATTCAAGATTATTGATCGTGTCGGACCAGTAGCTTACCGACTTGAGTTACCTCAACAACTCGCGGCTGTACATAACACTTTCCACGTCTCGAATTTGAAGAAATGTTTTGCTAAAGAAGATCTCACTATTCCGTTAGATGAAATCCAAATCAACGAAAAACTTCAATTCATCGAAGAACCCGTCGAAATAATGGATCGTGAGGTTAAAAGACTTAAGAAAAACAAGATACCAATTGTTAAGGTTCGATGGAATGCTCGTAGAGGACCCGAGTTCACCTGGGAGCGTGAAGATCAGATGAAGAAGAAATACCCGCATCTATTTCCAGAAGATTCGTCAACACCTTCAACAGCTTAAAATTTCGGGACGAAATTTATTTAACGGGTAGGTACTGTAGTGACCCGAACTTTTCCATGTTTATATATATTAATTTAGATTGATATTTACATGATTAAATGTTTCCAACATGTTAAGCAATCAAACTTGTTAAGACTTGATTAATTGAAATATGTTTCATATAGACAATTGACCACCCAAGTTGACCGGTGATTCACGAACGTTAAAACTTGTAAAAACTATACGATGACATATATATGGTTATATATATAGTTAAAATGTTTTTATTATAAGTATGTATCTCATTAGGTATTTTAACAATGAGTTATATACATAAAAATGAGACTATTAATTTAAGAAACTCGAAAACGATATATATAACGATTATCGTTATAACAACGTCTTACTAGGTACATATGGATCATATTAAGATATTGATACACTTGGTTAATTATGTTAAATGATAAGTAAATATATTATTAAGTGTATTAACAATGAAATACATATGTAAAAATAAGACTACTAACTTAATGATTTCGAAACGAGACATATATGTAACGATTATCGTTGTAACGACATTTAACTGTATATACATCATACTAAGATATATTATATATCATAATATCATAATAATATAATAATTTAACATCTCATTTGTTATAATAAACAATGGGTTAACAACATTCAACAAGATCGTTAACCTAAAGGTTTCAAAACAACATTTACATGTAACGACTAACGATGACTTAACGACTCAGTTAAAATGTATATACATGTAGTGTTTTAATATGTATTTATACACTTTTGAAAGACTTCAATACACTTATCAAAATACTTCTACTTAACAAAAATGCTTACAATTACATCCTCGTTCAGTTTCATCAACAATTCTACTCGTATGCACCCGTATTCGTACTCGTACAATACACAGCTTTTAGATGTATGTACTATTGGTATATACACTCCAATGATCAGCTCTTAGCAGCCCATGTGAGTCACCTAACACATGTGGGAACCATCATTTGGCAACTAGCATGAAATATCTCATAAAATTACAAAAATATGAGTAATCATTCATGACTTATTTACATGAAAACAAAATTACATATCCTTTATATCTAATCCATACACCAACGACCAAAAACACCTACAAACACTTTCATTATTCAATTTTCTTCATCTAATTAATCTCTCTCAAGTTCTATCTTCAAGTTCTAAGTGTTCTTCATAAATTCCAAAAGTTCTAGTTTCATAAAATCAAGAATACTTTCAAGTTTGCTAGCTCACTTCCAATCTTGTAAGGTGATCATCCAACCTCAAGAAATCTTTGTTTCTTACAGTAGGTTATCATTCTAATACAAGGTAATAATCATATTCAAACTTTGGTTCAATTTCTATAACTATAACAATCTTATTTCAAGTGATGATCTTACTTGAACTTGTTTTCGTGTCATGATTCTGCTTCAAGAACTTCGAGCCATCCAAGGATCCATTGAAGCTAGATCCACTTTTCTCTTTTCCAGTAGGTTTATCCAAGGAACTTAAGGTAGTAATGATGTTCATAACATCATTCGATTCATACATATAAAGCTATCTTATTCGAAGGTTTAAACTTGTAATCACTAGAACATAGTTTAGTTAATTCTAAACTTGTTCGCAAACAAAAGTTAATCCTTCTAACTTGACTTTTAAAATCAACTAAACACATGTTCTATATCTATATTATATGCTAACTTAATGATTTAAAACCTGGAAACACGAAAAACACCGTAAAACCGGATTTACGCCGTCGTAGTAACACCGCGGGCTGTTTTGGGTTAGTTAATTAAAAACTATGATAAACTTTGATTTAAAAGTTGTTATTCTGAGAAAATGATTTTTATTATGAACATGAAACTATATCCAAAAATTATGGTTAAACTCAAAGTGGAAGTATGTTTTCTAAAATGGTCATCTAGACGTCGTTCTTTCGACTGAAATGACTACCTTTACAAAAACGACTTGTAACTTATTTTTCCGACTATAAACCTATACTTTTTCTGTTTAGATTCATAAAATAGAGTTCAATATGAAACCATAGCAATTTGATTCACTCAAAGCGGATTTAAAATGAAGAAGTTATGGGTAAAACAAGATTGGATAATTTTTCTCATTTTAGCTACGTGAAAATTGGTAACAAATCTATTCCAACCATAACTTAATCAACTTGTATTGTATATTATGTAATCTTGAGATACCATAGACACGTATACAATGTTTCGACCTATCATGTCGACACATCTATATATATTTCGAAACAACCATAGACACTCTATATGTGAATGTTGGAGTTAGCTATACAGGGTTGAGGTTGATTCCAAAATATATATAGTTTGAGTTGTGATCAATACTGAGATACGTATACACTGGGTCGTGGGTTGATTCAAGATAATATTTATCGATTTATTTCTGTACATCTAACTGTGGACAACTAGTTGTAGGTTACTAACGAGGACAGCTGACTTAATAAACTTAAAACATCAAAATATATTAAAAGTGTTGTAAATATATTTTGAACATACTTTGATATATATGTATATATTGTTATAGGTTCGTGAATCAACCAGTGGCCAAGCCTTACTTCCCGACGAAGTAAAAATCTGTGAAAGTGAGTTATAGTCCCACTTTTAAAATCTAATATTTTTGGGATGAGAATACATGCAGATTTTATAAATGATTTACAAAATAGACACAAGTACGTGAAACTACATTCTATGGTTGAATTATCGAAATCGAATATGCCCCTTTTTATTAAGTCTGGTAATCTAAGAATTAGGGAACAGACACCCTAATTGACGCGAATCCTAAAGATAGATCTATTGGGCCTAACAAACCCCATCCAAAGTACCGGATGCTTTAGTACTTCGAAATTTATATCATATCCGAAGGGTGTCCCGGAATGATGGGGATATTCTTATATATGCATCTTGTTAATGTCGGTTACCAGGTGTTCACCATATGAATGATTTTTATCTCTATGTATGGGATGTGTATTGAAATATGAAATCTTGTGGTCTATTATTATGATTTGATATATATAGGTTAAACCTATAACTCACCAACATTTTTGTTGACGTTTTAAGCATGTTTATTCTCAGGTGATTATTAAGAGCTTCCGCTGTCGCATACTTAAATAAGGACGAGATTTGGAGTCCATGCTTGTATGATATTGTGTAAAAACTGCATTCAAGAAACTTATTTTGTTGTAACATAATTGTATTGTAAACCATTATGTAATGGTCGTGTGTAAACAGGATATTTTAGATTATCATTATTTGATAATCTACGTAAAGCTTTTTAAAACTTTTATCTATGAAATAAAGGTTATGGTTTGTTTTAAAAATGAATGCAGTCTTTGAAAAACGTCTCATATAGAGGTCAAAACCTCGCAACGAAATCAATTAATATGGAACGTTTTTAATCAATAAGAACGGGACATTTCATCATGGGCTTACGCAGAGCCGCCATGGCGCAAAGCTAAATGTGCAACACATATGCAACGTGTTGCACATCGCATGAATAAACTGCGGCTATGGGCTTAAACGGAATTGCCATAGCGCAATGTAAAATGCGTAAAAGTGTTTTCGGCTAAGGGTCGTCGCCAAAGGAAACAAATAATCCCACTCAGCTGAAGCCATATATCATGGTAGCCCCCATTTCAATACTAATAAGTATTTAGTGGTGTTGAAATCCAATATTAAGTTGATACGACCTTCAAAAGGGTGATACAGAAACGCGCATAGAAATTCTAATAGAAAAGAACTGCGTAAAGCATTGCATAAAGAACTGCGCTCGAATGGGCGCGCAAAAGGGGCATAGAAAAGACCGCGCATTGCGTTGTGCAAAAGACCTTGCACAAATAACCGGTCAAAGAACTATGCAAGGTGCGCGAAGTAAAACTGCGGCCATGGGCTTATGCGAGGCCACCATGGCGCAATGTGCGCGGATCACAGAAACTGCGGTTATGGACTTACGAGGAGCCGCCATGACGCTAAGAAAAGTGTGCAATGTGTTGCGTGTTGCAACTCGCACGAACAAATGGCAGCCGTGGGCTTATGCGGAGCCACCGAGGCGCAATGTAAGTTGATCTAAGCATGTACAATGTACAATAGAGTCGCGAGAAGCGCGAATGGTACCATGCGGGATTAATGCCATAAGTGACACCCAACGCGTAAAGGTAGTATGGGAAGATACCGTGTATTGTTGAAGCGTGTTGCGAAATATTTGCGTCATAATTCTACGCCTTTATCATAAAGAAGGTAATGAAGTGCGTCGGTTCTGACAAACTAGTATAGTCAACGACGACACAATGAAATATGAAACGGGAGCGACCCGGGGTTATATAGTGGCATAATGACGCTCCTCCCAAAGGGGAGATATTCCTAAGAACACATATTGTGCAAACTGGCCACCAAAAATAAGTTGTACGAGCGCACATAACGATGGAACACATCTTTCCCACTACTAACCTAGCACACTGCTAGCCCCCATTTCAATACTACAAAAGTATTTTGTGATGTTGAAATCCAACATTAAGTTGACACCACCTTTAGGGGAGATGAACGTGTGTGGAAAAAGAATTAAAATTCTACTATTTACCATCGTATGGAAATGTACAAGGTACAGTGCCCACAAGAAACTATGCAAAACAAATAAACTGCAATCATGGCCTTACGCGGAGCCACCATGGTGCAAAGGAAAAGTGCGCGCAACACATGTAAAGTGTTGCGCATCGCACATAAAATCTTGCGACCATGGACTTATGCGAAGCCGCCATGGTGCAAAGGAAAAGTGCGCGCAACACATGCAAAGTGTTGAGCAACGCACATAAAATCTTGCGACCATGGACTTATGCGAAGCCGCCATGGTGCAAAGGAAAAGTGCGCGCAACACATGCAAAGTGTTGCGCAACGCGCAAATAATCTTGCGACCGTGGACTTATACGAAGCCGCTGTGGCGCAATGTATTGCAAAGCACAAATAGTCTGCTGCCATGGGCTTACGCGGAGCCGACATGACGCAATGCGTGTGCAAATGAACTGCACGTAACGCAAAAGGTGATATGGCACCAAAAAATTGTGCAAAAACACTGGCTTCACAACAAAACAAATTTGTTTCGTGTTACGTATTTCTGAGACTACGTGAAAGTAAATCAAGAGAATTAATTTTCTTTTTACGTGCGTAACAACCAAAAAGTTAGTAATTAATTCTTCCCTTTCTACGCAAAGGCCAGGAAAGGTATGCAACCACGTCATAGACGTGAAAATAATCCGCATGAATGACATGCGCAAACATGCTTTAAGAGCTGTGCAAACAGCTGCACTATGTGCCACGCAAAGGGATACAGTCGGGTTATGCGATTGCAGTCAGGCTGCGTGAAAGGCCGCACAAAGGGTTGTGATCGGGCGTTAGTAAATTATAGGATAGCCATTACAAATACAATTTGAGTTGGTTGGATTGTCATGGTACGGCCTACCATTATAACAAAGGCTCCGTATAATCGAATGGTCTAATATGCTTGTACAACTAGTAAAAATGCTATCCAGAGTGACGTTAGATTCCTTATATTATAGTATTCCAATATAAGATCCTCTGTGAATTATTTATGCCCAGAGATCATAATCTTTCATCTAACAAACCTTTAGTGATAAATATAAATCTTTAATTAAGGAATCATAGATTCACCGCATGGTACCCTTTGGATCGAACATATCGGGCTGCGCAAGGGATGCAAACGACTTGCAAAGGATCGCAAAGTCTCCCGCAAAAGCAACAGCTAATCGTCCGTTAAGAACGCTGCATGTTTACTTTATATCCTTGCCGATATATAAACATTATAAGATAAAGTTATAAGAGAGATGATAGATACATTTGACCCCGTAATATAAATTATGGATCATCTGTTACTACTTAACAATAATAAGGTCAAATAATTAAATGCTCGAAGTACACATCGATATATTTATCACAAATAATGCATGGCATATATTTGGAATAAAATAAGCCAGCTGGAGATACTCCGATATTCCCAGAGGCGTTATGATATGCCCGGGGGCGTTGCGATCTGCCCGTAAGCACTATGATCTATGCTGGAGCGTATCCGCACGTCATTGTTTAATATTGTTAATATGTAAAACAAATGATACATGCGTGCAAAAAGCTGCACAAATGATCGTGCAAATGAGCGCACAAAGAGTTGGGCAAAGGATCATGCAAACGTCGTCACAAAGGACCGCGCAAAGCGCTGTGCAAAGTAGTGCGAAAAGAGCCAAACATGCTCGCAAAGGATGCACAAGACTTGCATATATTAGCCGCAAGGGCTGCGACAAATTAACCACGAAATGTGCTGCAAATTCCCCGCTAGGACATGTGAATCAGCTGCGAAATATGCTACAATTTAGCCGTGAAGGACCCTGCAAATCAGCCACAAAGGCTTATGCAAATCGTTGTATGGGGTGTTGCAATGAACTGTGGTCGTGGACTCAAGCAATGTTTTTTTTTTTTTTTTTTTTTTTTTTTTAACTACATATGATGATTCATATATGTGACAACAGTAAGTTTTTATCTGCAACTCTTTGCAAAACCCACAAGTAAACGACACGGGTTTGCCTGCGTTTTCATAATTCTGAATCTCATATCAATCAATATCCACATAATAATATAATATAAATATATATTGTATGCATAGTAATAATAAATGGCAAAGATTTAACCAAATCCCGTTATCAAAACGAATCCATGTCATATATGTACTTCCGATATTTTTAAGTGCAACAAAAAATATCAAGATTTAGGCAGCGAAAATAAAGTCCTGAAATCCGAACCCAAAACATTCAATATTTGTTTGAAAGTTTCGTCTGATCAGATCTCCACAATGGATTCAACTCAAATTTTTTCATTGTAAACAATCGCTTCAATCGGTTCGATGCTAGTGTGTATGTTCCGCGAAAATATTGCGATGATAATTGCCAAATAAACTCAACCGATTGATGAAATCAATGGCGAGAACACCGCTGCCCATTCTGGTTCCAATGGACTTGGGTACGCTTGGAGATCCGATCGAAAATTCCGGTGAATTATTAATCGTATATAAACATTCACTCCGTGTCAACAAATTATCAGGCAAAAAACTCGCTAGAGATCGTCGAGCTCCAGAGGCATAAGCCGAGCGGAACTGACTTCAATATTGTTGAAGGATTTCGATTAAACATTAGCTCCTTTATTTCACATATATATATACAGATATAGTTATATAGACATATATAACATGCAAATCTATGTGTGTGGCGGTTGCGGTGTTTCAAAGCATATGAACTGTACGTGTATTGGGATACACCAACATACAAGTTTTATATTAAACAACACCCATTCCAACCTTAATGCCCTGACTTAAATAATCAAATTCATTAATGAATTAACAAACAGCACAAGATATGCACGTACTCATCAGATTTAAGCAATGAAATAAAAAGTAAACTTACAACCGTTCTGAGCGAGGGAAGGAACGTGAGATATGTCAATTCTCAATGAAAGCACCAATTGATCAAGCATATTTCCGCCTAGGATAGAAATACGCTTGAGCGCAATAGAGAAGGGCTTTATTAGTTCAGCGGCGTTAACCTCCGGTCCGGATACCGTGATAACCCTAGCGGAGATGATGATCTCGGGAGGGTGGCTAAGGGCTGACCGCCGGCCGATGGACGGCGCTCCGATTGGCGGCGAAGGGAAAAACCCTACCAAGAGTGGTAGGTAAAAACCCTAGTGAAGATTGTGTGTAAATTGGGTCCCCTAATTGATTGGTGACCCCTCTATTTATAAGAGGGAATTAGGGTTTAGGAGGGAGACTTAATAGCGACCCATGAACCAAGCCCAATTACTAGGCCCGATGGGTACCGCCCATCATCACTTATTTCAAGTCCCAATTTTATCAAAACCCATATTCATAACTACACCAACAACAACCCCAATCCTAACCCTAGTCACCTGATTTTACTTCCGAAATATGCTGATTTTTTTCTCTACTCACTCGATGTAAAACAACTCCACACCCAAACCACACCTGCAACCGTAACGGCTAAACGCCTGAATTTCCAGGAACAATGGTATCAGATATTAGGGTCTTGCAATGGGCTTGTTTTAGCCACTGCTATCTTTCAAAATTTGTATTTAGTCAACCCAACCACACAAAAGACCTTGAAACTTCCATTTGGAAAAGGTAGTGGCAGAACATATGGATTTGGTTATGATTCTTCTAAGGATGATTATAAAGTGATCTCTATTTCTTATAAAGCCGTTGCGGGTTCTGTTCTTAATTTCACCTCGGTACACGTGTATAGTTTACGTAACAATTCATGGAACATGTTGCCTAATCCCCCTTACCAACTACATGATCTTTCTACTTGTCTATTTCCAGGGGTACTCCTAAACAATAATCTTCACTGGGTAGGAACAGGAACAAGCAGACGCTCAACGTTGACTATTGTTGTCTTTAGTTTAGCTGATGAAGAATTTCATGAAATCGAGTTTTCTGATTCGGTTAACTGGGTTAGAGGTACGGGTTTGCGACTCGATGTTTTTAATGGGAAATTATCTGTTGTTGTCTGTCTATGGTACAACAATGATTTATCCGTTAGTGAATTGTGGGTGATGGAGGAATATGGGGTTTCTAAATCTTGGACTAAACTTTGTGTCTTCGAATACACTTTAGATCTACGTTTTAGGTTCTGTACTCAAGTAAGCCATCGAGATATGTTGTTGGGTAATTATAATGTGAATGTTATTTCTATATACAATATGAATGAAAAAAGATGCACAAGTGTAACAATTGAAGGGTGCCAAGAAGTATTATCGGTTAGTGGTACGTATGTTGAAAGCCTTGAATCACCTGAACGTTTCCGTTAGAGCAGCACTTGTTATTTATATTTCAGTAATGTTTATGGGTGTTGTACGAAGTATGAAGTATGATAATAATTAAGTAGATGGTTGATCAATATAAAGGTTCTAGACTGCCTATTTAATTGTAGTTTTGAAGATCCAGTCTGAAGATAATTAGTTGTCTTTTTGTTGGATAAAAACTTATTTACATATGATTATTTTCTTGTTATGTCTTTATATAAGCATTTTCAGCTTCCATTATGATCATTAGGCTGATTGTGCATTGAAGTGTCCATCATGGCCTGGTATTCTCGAGCCCAATGTGAAACTTAAGATAAAGAGTTGGTCCAAGTTCATATGTCCACCGCAACTCTGTGTGTAGACAACGCGAGGGAAGTGATAGATGAAGGTCCTGTGTGAATTGTGATCGAAGACAGCGACTCGGCTGATTGGGACTTGCAATCAGAGGTCTTTTAACCGAGAGTTGCCTAATAAATGGACCATCTTGAAATGCTTTTAGACCCACAATTTACTATGTTACTTCGGTGGCTATTCCGTTTTAAAATGTAACACGTGACATAATTGTTATAACTTGTAAACTGGTGTTGCAACATCAGTTTTGATGACATGGCAACATATATGTCTGCTACATTAGCAAAAGAATACCAGTTACCTGTAAAACATTCTGGGAAGCTTGATCCAACTTTAATCCGCTGATCCCGTCTGAATAAGGATTGGTAAACCATGTTTTCTTTTTGTTAACACCAGAAGGCTATAATATTTATATGAAACACAAAAACAGAACCATTTTATTGTAATGATAAAAGTACTCAAGTAGTTGCTTACCGGCTTCAAGAAAACCAACAATGCTGAATGAACAGTGGATATATATATATATATATATATATATATATATATATATATATATATATATATATATATATATATATATATATATATATATATATATTCATTAATTATTGATCTATTCAATTTTGTTTTGAAGGAAACAGTTCACAAATCATATATTATAACCATGTGACGATCAAAATGACCACAAACCTATGAATGTGTATATTGCAATCAACAAAAAAGCCACATCCTTTGTTTCCATATTTGCTCGTCAACAAGCCTAGGTAGAAAACAAACACTAACCTACTTGTCGGACTTCATTTTTCAGAATTGGTACCCTCAGCTCCGGCATCTGGTGAAAAGGTTATTAGACTCCGATAATCATGAAAGCAGTGATAATAAAATTTTAAAAAAAAATGATGGAATACTACATCAAGTGTATGTGCAAGCAGGGTTGCAGAACTAGAAAAAGTCGCCTAGTACTCAATTTAAAAGTTTGGGCCAAGTACTAGGTCAACGGGGACTACTCTGCCAAAACTCGGGATTACTAGGAAAATTGGTCAAAATCGGTCAAGGTCAAACTTGGTCAACAACCAATCACTTTCCGAGTACTCCCCCAGTTGCGATTACACCCTATTAAGTCCCGACCGATTAGTTACCGAGTAGCAATTTTTGCAAAACTCGGGATTCCTCGGCCAAAACTCGGGCTTACTCGAAAAATCGGTCAAATCGGTCGACACTCTATCAAGATCAAACTTGGTCCAACATCCGGTTACTCCCCGAGTTTCCGAATACTCCCTAGAAAGTCCCAACCGAGTTCTCCCTATGTAGCAATTTTTGCAACCTTATGTGCAAGAGATATGACTCAATTCTACAACTCCTGATAAAATGAATTACGTGATACATGTTCCTATATCCGTCTAATAATAACTGAAAGGTGAGTCTATAAAATAAGAAAGTAGCGAGAAAGAAAGTTCTGTACCATTTGATACCTTTTACTAATACATTCTTTTACTTTTATTGCATATAGAATCAAAAGGGTTGGTTGCATCCTAAATATTACACAAGTCAATATGCTAATAAAAGTTTACTGAATACTAAAATTTAGACAAAAGATACATCAAACGCTAACATTTTCAGCGATAAACATCATTATCTTCGTAATCTCCTTGCCCTACTTTTGCGATCTCAGCTTGCGCTCTTTCAAGAATTTGTCTTTTCTGCAATTCCAAATCTTTATGAAACTCCATTCGCATTTTCTCCAGCTCTATCATTTGTTGTATCTTGCTATTTTCAATCTTCTCATATATATCACTAAACTTATTAATAGATTCAGCAAGCATTTTAAATGAACCTCCAACATGTTCATCTGTTCTCGACTTCAATTTCTTAGGTGGAAGCATATCTGAATCATTATCACCCTCTAAAGAGTCCGAATTACCAGAAATACCCCTCGTTTCATCCACTCCATTTGTTCTATTCGGATTAACGCTAGGGTTTATAACAACATTAACACGAGAATCTACTCTGCTTGTCTGTTGAAAATTTGGTGACAACAACATATCCATTTTCTTAAAATATACCCAATTAGTACTTCCACTTTTGTTTCCCTTTACTGAATTAAATTTTTCTTTTTTGTACTTTTTCTTCAGTGTATCTAAACGGTTTCTACATTGAGAGTCCGTTCTTTCCATCTTCGACACCTGAGAAACTTGATTTGCAACTTCTTGCCATTCGTCTGATCTTAAACTCTTTCTTCCACATTGAAGAAATCGATTTCCCCAAGCTTCCAATAACACAAAAGTCTCGTGTTCACTCCAATCTGTATGCGTATTTCTTCCACCTAATAACGGTTTTCGTGCAGAGGTTGGAGGTGGTACGCGAGGTGCAAATTCATAACTCAATAATAAACTCTTTAACTTCCTCTTTTTAGGATGCCTCTGCATATTAACACTATGATCTTCACCATCATCATCATCAACCTCATCCTCATCATCATCATCATCATCACGATCATCATTATGATGAGTAGAACCATTTATTTCATTATCACCGATATTCACTTCTTGTTCTAGTTCTTGTTCTTCATCATCAACAAAATCTAATTCATCATCTTCTTCGTCAACTTCAGTAAATTGACTACTCATATTATTAGCATTCGATGACGTATAATTGTAATTCGTCAGGTATTTAGAATCATCACGAGTATCATCCATCAAATCACAACAGATCAATAACAGATCCAAGAGTACTCAGCAAGAAAACAAACTGCACCTATAAATAAGTTATAGAATATAATAATTCACCAATAATTCCATATAAACCGTAAATAACGAGTAAGTAATTAGTACTGCAGATTGTAAACGAGTAAGTAACTGTCAGTCAATTTCAGGGCATTAATATTTAAACATGATAATAGATGAAATTTTACCTGGATTAAATGAAAGTGTGAATACAGAAACCGAGAATTTGAAAAGGAGATAGAAAAGAAGGTTGATTGGGGATGAAATTGAAAATCTAAATTAGGTTAGGTATCTCAAGTTTTTCAGTGGGAAATAATCAGGGGTGATCTGATTGTGGCCGTGAGGAGGATGTAATGTTCCGGGCCCTACCCGTTTGAGAATGTGGGTCACATTTGTCACTCTGGATGGTCCGAAATTATTATTGACTTTATAATAATAAATAAATATATAAATTATAATTATAAACAAATATAAATATAAAAATAAAAAAATAATTATAATTAACTCTTTATCTTAAAAATAAAGGGTTATGAATCGTACCAACTTCGTGCTTAAAAAAATTATACATGAAGCTTCAATTGTTTTACACACAAAAGACTCCACACTACAAAATAACAACCATCGAAAAATTTAGGGAGCGAAATGAAAATTACTTAGGGGAAAAATTAACCCTTTATCTAAAGGACAAAGGGTTATGAATAGTACCAACTTCGTGCTTAAAACGTTTATACACGAAGCTTCAACTGTTGTACACACAAAGACTATACACTAAAAAATTACAACTACCGAAAAATTCAGGGGGCGAAATGAAAATTAATTTAGGAGAAAATTAACCTTTTTATATAAAAAATTAACCTTTATCTAAAGGACAAAGGGTTATGAATAGTACCAACTTCGTGCTTAAAATGTTTATACACGAAGCTTCAACTGTTGTACACACAAAGACTATACACTAAAAAATTGCAACTACCGAAAAATTCAGGGGGCAAAATGAAAATTAATTTAGGAGAAAATTAACCTTTTTATATAAAAGACAAAGGCTTATGAATAGTACCAACTTCGTGCTTTACACGTTTGTACATAAAGCTTCAGTTGTTGTACATATAGAGATTCCACACTAAAAAATGACAACCACCAGAAAATTCAGGGGGCGAAATGAAAATTACTTTGGGGAAAAATTGAAACTTCATAGGGGTGCATAAGTAAACTTCAGGAGGCAAAAGGTAACTTCTCTATTTTTCATATAAAACCCCCCACTAAACCCACATAAGTTTTTGATGGACTTTATCTCTTTGTTGGACTCGGGTATGTTTCACCGACATAACCGTTAAACACGAAATAATTTTACGAACTAAACGCAATAAGTTATATTCGAAACGGAGCACCGACGTGAAGCGAGAGCTCTTCAATTAGTCATAGTCAATTTAAGATACACACCACTTCATATATATAACTATTGTTAAAGCGATCTTAGTATAAAAGAATATAAAAGAAAATCGATGATTTTCAGAAGAAATAGTGGTAGGATGGATATAATATTATATGAAATCTATATTTTGATAGAATATGTTTTTATACAAATTTAGTTATATGTACGTTTGTATCTTCAATTGCATATCTGTTCCGATGTGTAAGATATAAAAAAGGCAAATTATATGAAAGGCGTAAAAGATAAAATATATATATATATATATATATATATATATATATATATATATATATATTAAAACGACCACAGTGGGAGTCGAACCCACGACCTTTTGATCCGAAGTCAAACGCGCTAATCCACTGCGCTATGCGGTCTTTCTGCTTAAACGCTTCAGTAAAAAAGTATTTAAAATGTTTTGGGGATGTGAATTTTTTTTTCTCCTAAGACAATTAATTTATGGATGGTTAAGTGGTTGACTGGTTGGTAGTTTTCGTTAGTGGACAGCTTATATACGTATTTTTATCCATAATCACTTGCATATAAAAGATGTTAACCATAATCACTTGCATATAAAAGATATTTCCTAAACCTTATTTAAAGGAATATTTGTTTATTTACAAGTCACAACGTCACAAACAAAGATAAATATATAGATATATTAGCATGACAAACCTGTAGATCGGCATAGATACTCATAATTTATGTTTCTTTTAAAAATCTACCAAACTTACCCCGTAAAACTCGAATGTAAAGTACCTCTGTCAAATATCCCATATGATAGAAACGAGTATCGTCTCACTTTGTCAAAAATTGTAAATACTTGCCAAAAGTGAGACTTGAACATACGCTCATTGCTCATTTTGGCCGAGTGCTTCCACTTAGTGAGCATCAACTTCTAAAATAACAACTACTACTAAACTATTAGTTCAATGGTATATATATATATATATATATATATATATATATATATATATAGTGTTTTAATCAAGAGAGAATCACTTTTTTGGAAGAAGTAATTTTTTTTTTCGTTTTTTATGAATTTTTTTTTCAGCCATTAAGATCACATAAAAATAAGAACATTTAAAAAAGACACTTTGTAAAGAATGTTAATATTTTGGCGAGAAAATTCTTGAAAAAAAAAATGAGAACATGCATCATAAGTAATATTATTATTATGACATTTTTTTAGAGTTTAAAAATTAGGGTTTAGTAATTAGGGTTTAGAAATTATGGTTCAAAAATTAGGATTTAGCTATTCGGGTTTAGAAATTAGGGTTTAGATTGAATTTTTAACACGAACGGTTTAGAGTTTAGGGTTTTAGATTTTGGGTTTAGGGACTAAACCCTAAACCCTAAACTCTAAATCGGGCTAAATTTTGAAAAAAAACTTCATATAAGATGAAAGAAAACAACGTTCCAAAAATATTATTAGGAATAACATTACTCATGACGAATGTTATCAATTATTTCTTCGATCGTTTTCCTGCCTAAATAACATTCATCACAAAGTGTCTTTTTTAAATGTTCATATTTTCACTTAAACTTGATGTCTGAAAAAAAAAAATCAAAAAAACAAAAAAAAAATACTTCTCCCAAAAAATTATTTCCCTCTTGATGATGACCCTATATATATATATATATATATATATATATTGGTAGGATCAAGAGAGAAGTAACCAATCGGGGGGAAGCGGGGGGAAGCAAATTTTTTTTTTCTTCATTTTTTGAAAAAAATTTGTTCACGAACATTATAGATTGGATGAAAATAAGAATATTTAGAAAAGACACTTCGTGATGAATGTTATTATTTTAGCGGAAAAACGCTCGAATAAGTAATATATAACAATTATCGTGTTTTTCGAGCGTATGTTGAGATTTTAGACATTAGGGTTTAAATATTAGGGTTTAGATATTAGGGTTTATATGGTTTAGATATTAGGGTTTAGAAATGTCACACCCCCAAATAGGGCCTGGGGTATTTGTGACTAATTATATCAAATCACAGTTGTATAAACGAGAACGACTCTATATGAGACGTTTTGAATAAAACATTTATTAATAAAACAACGGAAGCATTAAAAGTTTTTACATCAAATCCAAACCGAAATAGTATTAGTTTTAACATGCAAAGTAAATGTAATGAAATGAAGACTCCATGCAGCAGCATTCAATTCATCATGTAGCATTCATAGCAATCACCTTATTCGTCACCTGAGACAAAACATGCTTAAAGTGTCAACCAAAAAGGTTGAGTGAAATTCATAGGTTTATATAATATGCATTAGACCACAAGATTTAGTTTAAAGCTGATTGATACCAATTATATCAATCTAAAAAGAGTTGCTGCAGTTTGTAATATCGCCACTAGACAAAAGTTTACCCCGCGACACCTTGAACAGTCAGTGTCAGTTGAATCATTATTATGTAACCAAAGACCATCAGTCAAATAGTTAGAGACGTCACTCTTAGTAGCGCTACTCACAATAACTAAGTTTTCATCTTATACCTCAGCAATTAACGATATTACGGTGGGGAATTGCATGACAAAGCACAAAGCACGACAACACAATAACATTTTAGTACTTGTGTCTAAACGTAAAACAGTTGTAAAGCAAGCATGTGTCTCACCCCAAAATTTATAAACAGTTAAGTAAACAGTAAAAGTGGGGCTATGAAAATCACCTTAAATAGCAGTTGAAGTATTCCACGCAAGAAGGAAAGTAAAGCAAGTAAGTGATCTAGATATCAACCTATAGGTATAACGTTTGATTAGTTAATGTCTAACTTGACATAAAGTATGTTTATTAATATAGCAACTATATTGACAGTGACGATTTTCGAGAAAATTTCTTATTTCTCAAAAGTTTCTATTTTTGGAAACCTACTATTTATGGAAAGCTTCCACTTATAGTAAGCTTCTAGTTTAAGAATGTTCGGGTTATAATTCTTAACAAAGATGTTGTACAATCTCGCCCAAAATTCGTTGCTAACATGCAAGTCACTCGAATGATCTATTGTTACCGAGCGGCCAAGGATCTCTTGACCAGAATCTAAGTCTTGGCATTCGAGATCCACAAGTGTCCCATAATGGTAACATGGATCACCCTAGGCCACAAGTAGCGGTAATGTTTGTAGTCTTTGAACGCTGATGTGCAGCGGGGTGTATATGAAATAGCTTATATTTTACTAGGAAAAACTATTAAATACGATACAATTTTACACAAGATATTTATTTATTTATAGAATGGATATACTTAAACCTTGCTACAACACTTATAGGCAGTGTACCTAATCGTACAGTAGTGTAGTTTTTAGTAAGTCCGGTTCGTTCCACAGGGAAATCTTTAAACAAAGCTCAACGCTATATTAGTTTACTTTTATAAAAATACAAACATATATATAAGTAATATTATTATTATAAAGGGGGGTTTTTTTACCGTTTAAAGACCGGTTTGTCGATTTTAAGACTTTTAGTCGCAGTTAAAACCTAATGTAAAATATAAAATAAATACAAGACTTAAATTAAAGCGTAAAGTAAATAACGATAATGAAATTGCGAATAATAAAAGTGCGATAAAATAAACTTGCGATAATTAAAAAGTACGATAATTAAAAGTGCGAATAAATAAAAGTGCGATAATTAGAAGTGCAATTAAATATAAAATAAAGGAAATTAAATATGAAATAAAAGAATTATGCTTATTTAAACTTCCGTAATCATGATGTTTGACGTGTTGATTTTAGTTTTATGCCCATGGATTAATTGTCCTTTGTCCTGGATTATTTAATATGTCCGTCTGGTTTTTGTCCATAACAGTCCATCAGTCATAAATATAAATTGCAAGTGTCCTTGTCAAATTATTATTATACCCGAAGTTAAATATTCCAACTAATTGGGGATTCGAATTGTAACAAGGTTTTAATACTTTGTTTAATGAATACACCAGGTTATCGACTGCGTGTAAACCAAGGTTTTACTACTTTGTTAACAATTACACCAATTACCCTTGAATGTAATTTCACCCCTGTTTTAATTATTCTAGTGGCTATTAATCCATTCCCGTGTCCGGTTAAATGAACGATTATTCGTACATATAAATACCCCGCCCATCGTGTCCGATTGAGTGTATATGGTAATTTATAGGGACGCCCAATTGTAAATCTTTATATTAACATTAACAAACTTTCATTTAATTAAACAAATATAAAGCCCATTAATAGCCCATAGTCTAATTTCCACAAGTGTCGTTCTTTTGTCCAAACCCCAATTATGGTACAAAGCCCAATTACCCAATTTTAGTAATTAGCCCAACATCATGATTACTTCGTTTTAAATAAGCATAATAATAACTTAGCTACGAGACATTAATATAAAAAGGTTGAACATAACTTACAATGATTAAAAATAGCGTAGCGTTACACGGACAGAATTTCGACTTACACCCTTACAACATTCGCTAACATACCCTTATTATTAGAATTAAAATTAAAATTAAAATTAAAATATAAATTATATATATATATCGTATATATGAGAGAGAGAGATATTTTTTTTGTGTGTTTAAAACTCGCAGAAAACTTGCTTTATATAGGACCTGACCAACATTTTTACTCCATGCGACTCGCATGGATTTTGTGCCTCTGGCCATGCGAGTCGCATGGCCACCCTGGATCCAGCCAAATTGGTTTGTTTTCTTCTTGCCGACGTAATATAATAATAATATATAATATAATATATAATTATATATAATTATATATATATTATATTATATTCTTGTGCATAGTAGACTAGATATTTTTGGTCCGTTGCGTCGGGCGTTTCTTCTTGGCTCAGGTCCCGGTTCCGGATTTTCGAACGTCTTCGCGTATTATTTTAAATCGCGTACTTTGTGTCTTGTAACTTGTACTCTTGTTATTTTGAGACGTTCCTCATCAATAATTTGAACCTTTTTGATTGAATCTTGTACTTTTTAGCTTTTTGGACCTTTCCGTCTTCAATTTGTCGAATCTGCCTTTTATCTTCTCTTTTTAAAATTTAAACGAATATCGCTTGTAAAATAGAACAATTGCAACTAAAAGCTTGTCTTTCTTGAGGAATAATGCTATGAAATATATGTTCGTTTTTAGCATTATCAAATATTCCCACACTTGAGAGTTGCTTGTCCTCAAGCAATATCGTCTTGAAATACTAGAATCACTTCTTTATTCTTCACACTTTGTACATAAGTGATTTCTATACGGCGGTATAAACAATGGTAGTAACGATATGGTTTACAGTCCCACATGACTATAAAAATTTAGATCCATTAAGGAAATTGGATCTTTATGAAAACATTTGATCTTTTGAAAATTAAATCTAGTTTTTACCCTAGATAAGTTTTCCGGAATAACCCTTTACCGGTGTTTGCAAAATATTTTTGTGGGTTTGGTGGGTTTCAGATTTGAAAATTTTAGCTCAAACTTGCGGTTTTGTGTCACCCACTTGCTAACCTTGTATTTGGAAAGCAACACGTCCAGTTTACTTGTTCCGTATATTACTTTAACGCCTTGAATCGAGTAAAATTTTTTTTTTTTTTTTTTTTTGAAAAACAAGGTTACTGCCTGGACAAGGCTTATGCCGCGGCGCGGCCAGCCTTGTCGCGGCGCGACAATACACAAGAAAATTTATACTTCTTAGCCTTGCTTCTGTTCCCAACATCAGTTATATGCCGCGGCGCGGAGCCCTTGGCCGCGGCGCGACATAACACTAATCCGGGGGCTGATCTGCAACATTTCACTTAAACCAAACTTTTTCACTTTTCATCATACTCAAACATATTTAAAACTGCATAATTCATACACAAACATCAGAAATCAGTTTCTAACATCGTGAACCATCTATAAACAACATTTAGACAACAAAACGTGTTTTCATGAATCAAAACCATCATTTGGTCCCAAGTTCAACAATAACAAACATGACTCATTCAAAGCCCTTGGCGTTTAATAAGCGGTAACCGTAGAGCGTGATTACAAAAAGGGACTTGCAATACCACTTACGCTATGCCAATGCTCCTCTAGCGCTTTACACGGGCTCCTTACCTTCACGATGGACCTTAGCACCTAAAACATAAAACATCATAGGGGTAAGCTTTTGCACTTAGTGAGTTATAGGAAAGTAATAAAACACAAAACACAAAACATGTGGGCATAAATCATAACACTTATCCTTCAACCCATTGGTTGCTTGCATACATTCGGATCCAATTCATTCATACCATAGACATGACTTACTAGGCCGAACCTAGTAATCATGCCTAAGCTAACCATAGACATACTAAATATGCCTAAGCTATCATCATCTCATACATAGACACTTAATGTGTCTAAGCTAACACAAACCATAGGCAAGATTACTAGCAATGTAATAACCTTGCCTAAGCTAAACATCAACCATAGATACAACTATTAGGTTAACCCAATAGTTCTATCTAAGCTACATAACTAGTGCACTTAGTCGTTTCTCTCTTGCACGGATGCAATCCGAGAACACTAAGCCACTCTTGACCCGCCCATATTACCCCCTATGAACTCACCTTGCTTACACAAAATTCCTCGATCACTTGCAACCTCTTTTCCTTGATTAGCACCTATACATGAGCTAATCCCATTAATCACATAACTCAATCAAAATCACAACTTTCATGAATCTTCATATCGTTCTATACTTATACATTCACTTAACCCCCTAATCACAACATACATACATCTAGCTTTGATCTCATCTTTTCTAAGATAAGAATATTACCAATTAGACTTCATAACTTTAATCATGTACATTACTTGTTTATCTCTTTTAGCAATACATGCAACTTTCCTTCAATCCTTTTATTATTCATCAAATGTGCATAATAATCCAATTTCATTACTAGCACCCTTAAATTATCAAATAATCAATTTCTATGACTTACAACAATAACAATAGCTCATACATGAACATCCTTCATCATAATTTCTAACTAGAACACATAAACTTCTCATTGAGACATTTTAACAAACACTTGGTGTGCATGACTAGAAATTTAACTAGAACATCACCAAATTCATCATATTCATACCATAAATCCATAATGCAAGTTCATACTTAATTCTTCTTCCAAAATCAATAACAATTTCATTCTAACTCAAACAATTGTGCACAATTCAACAAATAGCAACTTCTTAAGCATAAATCTCATCATTAACACACAATACAAGCAATACTTAGACATAAAATTCATACCTTGACTTTTAGAGTTCAAGAACCCTAATTTGTGCACAAGAAGAGAAATAAGAAGAATTGAGACTTGCTAGTGTGCTTAGAATATCTTAGATTTCACCAAATTGAGCTTGCATGAGTCTAATTTCAACAATTTGTGGTTCTCCTTCTTCTTCTCCCTCAAAGTCGACACACATACATATACAGGAAGCTTTTCTGTAATTTTTTTGTGAATAAACTCAATTTCCAGCATTTTATTCTTTTTATTAAAATAACTTTAGCTTATTTGCACTTTCTACCCTCCCCACCACAACTATGGTTAGAGAAGTCCTTAATCTTAACTTTGCACCCTTAGTCCTTCCTAACTTAACCAATAAACTTAACTTTTGTCCATTTAACATAAAATAACCTTTACCATTTAATTTCTTAGCAATAAAAATTCACATAAAATAATACCTTAAATAATTGGGATGTTACAACTCTCCCCCTCTTGGATCGTTCGCGTCCTCGCGAACCACTCTTGATGCAATGACGGATAATACTTCATGAGCCATTCTTCGGGTTCCCATGTACATTCGGAACCTTTTCTAAATTGCCATAATACCTTCAACAATGTAACCGACTTATTTCTCAAGCGCTTAACCTTTTGCTCCAATATCTTTATTGGCTTCTCCGCATATCTTAACTTATTATCAACCTCAATTTCATTCAAAGGAACATAAGTTGATTCATCCGCCAAACACTTTCTCAATTGTGACACGTGAAACGTGTCGTGAATATTACTCAATTCATCGGGTAAAGCCAAACGGTAGGCTACCTTCCCAACTTTCGCCACTATCTCAAATGGTCCCACGAACCTTGGACCCAATTTTCCCCTCTTTCTAAAACGAATGATGCCTTTCCATGGAGAAACTTTTAGCATCACTTTATCACCTACTTGAAATTCTATCAGTTTTCTCCTTTTATCTACATAAGACTTTTGTCGATCTTGTGCCGCCTTTATTCTTTCACGAATTTGGTCAATCATCTCGGTGGTTTGTTGTACTATTTCCGTGCTTCCTAATTCCCGTTGACCTACTTCGCCCCAACAAATCGGGGTTCTACACCTCCTTCCATACAACATCTCATATGGTTCCATTCCAATTGTAGAGTGATAACTATTGTTGTATGAAAATTCAACTAATGGTAAATGAGCATCCCAACTACCACCAAAATCGATAACACATGCTCTTAACATATCCTCGAGAGTTTGTATAGTCCGCTCACTTTGACCATCCGTTTGCGGGTGAAACGCGATACTTACATGTAACTTAGTACCCATTTCCTCTTGAAACTTTCTCCAATATCGCGATGTAAATCGGGTGTCTCGATCCGAAACAATAGAAACCGGCACTCCATGCCTTGCAACAACTTCTTTCATATATAACTTTGACATTGCTTCCGACGACGAAGCTTCTCTTATTGCCAAAAATAATGCACTCTTAGTCAATCTATCAACAATAACCCAAATTGCATCGTGTTGTCTAGGGGTCTTAGGCAACTTAGTCACTAAATCCATTGTAATATGCTCCCATTTCCAAACCGGTACCTCTAAAGGTTGCATCTTACCATAAGGCATTTGATGATCGGCTTTCACTTGAAGACAAGTAAGACACTTGTGCACATACTTAACTATATCCCTCTTCATTCCCGGCCACCAATAGTCTTTCCTTAAATCTCTATACATTTTCGTAGCACCGGGGTGAATCGAATACTTAGACTTGTGAGCTAAGTCAAGGAGCTCACTTCTAACATCACTTTGCAAAGGTACCCAAATTCTCCCATATCTAAGCCTTAAACCACGAGAATCTACCACAAAATCGTCAACTTGCCCCTTGATTCTTTCTTTTCTCACGTTTTCGGGCGATAATGCTTCACCTTGTGCAACACGAATATCATCAAATATTTGAGGTGATATTACCATAGCCAAGCTTGTTATCTTAATCGGTTGATGACTTGACTTCCTACTAAGAGCATCCGCTACTACATTCGCTTTTCCGGGGTGATATAAGATCTCACAATCATAATCTTTCACCAAATCGAGACCTCTCCTTTGCCTATCGTTCAAATCCCTTTGATCAAACAAATACTTTAAGTTCTTATGATCGGTATAAATGGAAAACTTAACACCATAAAGATAATGACGCCAAATCTTTAGAGCAAAAACCACGGCCGTCAATTCTAAATCATGCGTAGGATAGCGTTTCTCGTGTTCCTTCAATTGCCGGGAAGCATAAGCTATGACCTTCCCATTTTGCATCAATACACACCCTAAGCCTTTCTTAGAAGCATCACAATAAACCGTCATGTTCTCATTCCCTTCCGGTAAAACCAATATGGGAGCTTGAACGAGCTTCTCCTTAAGGAGTTGAAACGCTTGTTCTTGCTTTTCTTCCCATCTCCATGGCACACTTTTACGAGTCAACTTGGTGAGTGGGGTGGCTATTCTAGAAAAATCTTGTATAAACCGTCGATAATACCCTGCTAAGCCTAGAAAACTCCTAACCTCGGTAGGATTCGTAGGTGGTTCCCATCTCATAATTGCTTCTATCTTTACCGGATCAACACAAATACCCTTCTTATTAATGACATGACCCAAAAATTGAACTTCACGAAGCCAAAACTCGCATTTAGAGAACTTAGCAAACAACCTTTCTCTTCTTAAAGTCTCTAATACTTGTCTTAAATGCACCGCATGTTCCTCTTCATTCTTAGAATATACCAAAATGTCATCAATGAATACAATTACAAATCTATCAAGCATCGGTCGACAAACTCTATTCATCAAATCCATAAACGCGGCCGGAGCATTTGTTAATCCAAACGGCATAACCACAAACTCATAATGACCATACCTTGTTCGAAAAGCCGTTTTAGGGACATCTTCTTCCCTCACCTTCAATTGATGGTAACCCGACCTTAAATCTATCTTTGAAAAGAAACTAGCACCTTGTAGTTGATCAAACAAATCGTCTATCCTTGGCAACGGGTACTTGTTCTTAATAGTGACTTTATTCAATTCTCGATAATCAATACACATTCTCATAGTTCCATCCTTCTTTTTCACAAATAAAACCGGAGCTCCCCAAGGTGAACTACTAGGACGTATAAAACCTTTATCTATCAAATCTTGTAATTGAGTCATCATTTCTCTCATTTCCGACGGGGCTAATCGATAGGGAGCTTTGGCAATTGGCGTGGCCCCGGGTATCAAATCTATTCTAAACTCTACCTCTCGCTCGGGAGGTACACCGGGCAATTCACTTGGAAACACATTCGGAAACTCGTTAACTATTGGTACATCATCTAATTCAACAACCTTTTTCGAATCATCAACAACATGTGCCAAAAACGCACAACACCCATGAGACAAAAATCTTTTAGCCTTAGCATATGTGCATATAGGAATTGCACGCCTAGCTCGTTCCTCATAAATCCATATAACTTTTCCACTTGGTGATTGAACTAATACTATTTTCTTACGACACAAAATTATCCCCTCATTGTCATCTAGCCAATCCATGCCCACAATTACTTGAAATTCCCCCATTTGCATGGGTATTAAATCAATGACAAACTTTTCATCATCCAAAATAATTTCACACCCCTTAATGATACTATACACCATCACGGTCTTATTATCCGCTATTTCAACCTCTAATGGGTGTTCTAACATACTTGGGGTCATATTAAAATGCTTACAAAAAGAATATGATACAAACGACCGCGTAGCACCGGAATCAAACAAAACATGCGCAGGTAAAGAGTTTACAATAAAGGTACCTGACACCACATTTTGGGACTCCTTCGCTTCGAGTGCGGTAATCTGATGAGCTCGGGCCCTTGGTCGGCTATCACTAGTCTTCGGTTCCGTCTTAACCTCTTTCTTAACACTACCACTAGCTAAATCCTTCTTGTATTCCGGACATTCGGCTTGAAAGTGACCTTTCTCAAAACAATAATAACATTGCTTACCTTTCTTAGGACATTCGGCGGCCCTATGTCCCGGCTTTCCACAAGAGTAACAATCGGAGGTACCCGCTTTACATTCACCCGTATGATTTTTACCACATCTAGTACACAACTTGGCTTCTTTCCCACCGCTCTTACCCGACACAAAACCCCCTTTTGACTTGTGCGGGGATTCGGAATCAAACTTACCCTTCTTCGGACTAACATTATGCATCGCCTTAGAGTCTTGATCTAACTTCCGTTTAAACGCCGCCTTCTTCCTAAGTTCATGCTCTCTAACAAGTGCTCTATTCATCATCTCGGCTAAGGTCTTATAAGTGCTCTTGTCGATAAATTCACTTATCTCGGGATTTAACTTTTCATGATAATGATCCATCATCAACTTGGGACTTGACACGAAGTCCGGACAAAAACGAGACTTATCATTGAACTCGGCATTAAACTCGGTCACCGATTTACTTCCATGCTCTATATTCATAAACTCGGATTTCAACCTACTAACCTCGGCGGGTGGAGCAAATTGGGTCATAAACATTTCACGGAACTTGTCCCATGAGAAACTTGTAGCCACGTCTCGCCCATGAGACTTAACTATGAAATTCCACCACTCATAACCACTACCCTTCATTTGATGAGCCGCATAAATTACCTTTAAATGCTCGGGGCATTCACACAACATAAAAGTTTCTTCAATCTCATCGATCCATCTTTGACTAACAATTGGGTCAACCTTACCATGAAACTCCGGGGGATGGCAATTTGCAAAGTTCTTATATTCAAATCGATCATCCTTCCTTCTTGGGGCTTCTACCTCTTCTTGTCTTACCCCACTTCCCCCTTCGCCTCTTAAAGTAGGGTTATTAGCAATAAGAGTCTTTAACTTCTCATCTAATTGATCATTGATCAATGTCTTGATCTTTTCTAACAAGGTTGGGGTATAACGTATCAAGGCTTGCCCTATTTGCCCCGAAATGTCATTTGGCATGTTAACTTCTTCCGATTCGTTTTGAGAGTCTTCTATAGACTCCGTGGATGGGGTGCGGACGTACTCATCATCCTCATCTTGACCTCGGTTTGGTGATACAATAGCCATTCTGAAAATTACATTCAACCCATTAGTTCAAATACCGGTAACACCATTATTCATCAAAACCAAAAAATCTGAAAGAATTCCTAACTCGATTCACCATGACCATAGTAGACGTCCATGTGTACTAGAATGAAGTAATAGCAATGGCCTGTTGTTATTACACCATTTCATTACACATCTAGTCTACCACGACATCATGGCTAGCGAGTATCAAACTCCTTACATAAACCAATTCGTAATCTTATTCATTATTCTATGGGTCTTGTCAATGACTCTACCCTATGGAGCATGGCACAACTATACGACTTAAACACTTATGCAAGTCCTAAACCGCTTATCCTTTCACAACAATGGTTTAAGCCTAGATAATCCCTATCGTGGGTTATCCAAGTCCCTTAAACCACAGCTCTGATACCAACTTTTAACGCCTTGAATCGAGTAAAATTTTTTTTTTTTTTTTTTTTTTTGAAAAACAAGGTTACTGCCTGGACAAGGCTTATGCCGCGGCGCGGCCAGCCTTGTCGCAGCGCGACAATACACAAGAAAATTTATACTTCTTAGCCTTGCTTCTGTTCCCAACATCAGTTATATGCCGCGGCGCGGAGCCCTTGGCCGCGGCGCGACATAACACTAATCCGGGGGCTGATCTGCAACATTTCACTTAAACCAAACTTTTTCACTTTTCATCATACTCAAACATATTTAAAACTGCATAATTCATACACAAACATCAGAAATCAGTTTCTAACATCGTGAACCATCTATAAACAACATTTAGACAACAAAACGTGTTTTCATGAATCAAAACCATCATTTGGTCCCAAGTTCAACAATAACAAACATGACTCATTCAAAGCCCTTGGCGTTTAATAAGCGGTAACCGTAGAGCGTGATTACAAAAAGGGACTTGCAATACCACTTACGCTATGCCAATGCTCCTCTAGCGCTTTACACGGGCTCCTTACCTTCACGATGGACCTTAGCACCTAAAACATAAAACATCATAGGGGTAAGCTTTTGCACTTAGTGAGTTATAGGAAAGTAATAAAACACAAAACACAAAACATGTGGGCATAAATCATAACACTTATCCTTCAACCCATTGGTTGCTTGCATACATTCGGATCCAATTCATTCATACCATAGACATGACTTACTAGGCCGAACCTAGTAATCATGCCTAAGCTAACCATAGACATACTAAATATGCCTAAGCTATCATCATCTCATACATAGACACTTAATGTGTCTAAGCTAACACAAACCATAGGCAAGATTACTAGCAATGTAATAACCTTGCCTAAGCTAAACATCAACCATAGATACAACTATTAGGTTAACCCAATAGTTCTATCTAAGCTACATAACTAGTGCACTTAGTCGTTTCTCTCTTGCACGGATGCAATCCGAGAACACTAAGCCACTCTTGACCCGCCCATATTACCCCCTATGAACTCACCTTGCTTACACAAAATTCCTCGATCACTTGCAACCTCTTTTCCTTGATTAGCACCTATACATGAGCTAATCCCATTAATCACATAACTCAATCAAAATCACAACTTTCATGAATCTTCATATCTTTCTATACTTATACATTCACTTAACCCCCTAATCACAACATACATACATCTAGCTTTGATCTCATCTTTTCTAAGATAAGAATATTACCAATTAGACTTCATAACTTTAATCATGTACATTACTTGTTTATCTCTTTTAGCAATACATGCAACTTTCCTTCAATCCTTTTATTATTCATCAAATGTGCATAATAATCCAATTTCATTACTAGCACCCTTAAATTATCAAATAATCAATTTCTATGACTTACAACAATAACAATAGCTCATACATGAACATCCTTCATCATAATTTCTAACTAGAACACATAAACTTCTCATTGAGACATTTTAACAAACACTTGGTGTGCATGACTAGAAATTTAACTAGAACATCACCAAATTCATCATATTCATACCATAAATCCATAATGCAAGTTCATACTTAATTCTTCTTCCAAAATCAATAACAATTTCATTCTAACTCAAACAATTGTGCACAATTCAACAAATAGCAACTTCTTAAGCATAAATCTCATCATTAACACATAATACAAGCAATACTTAGACATAAAATTCATACCTTGACTTTTAGAGTTCAAGAACCCTAATTTGTGCACAAGAAGAGAAATAAGAAGAATTGAGACTTGCTAGTGTGCTTAGAATATCTTAGATTTCACCAAATTGAGCTTGCATGAGTCTAATTTCAACAATTTGTGGTTCTCCTTCTTCTTCTCCCTCAAAGTCGACACACATACATATACAGGAAGCTTTTCTGTAATTTTTTTGTGAATAAACTCAATTTCCAGCATTTTATTCTTTTTATTAAAATAACTTTAGCTTATTTGCACTTTCTACCCTCCCCACCACAACTATGGTTAGAGAAGTCCTTAATCTTAACTTTGCACCCTTAGTCCTTCCTAACTTAACCAATAAACTTAACTTTTGTCCATTTAACATAAAATAACCTTTACCATTTAATTTCTTAGCAATAAAAATTCACATAAAATAATACCTTAAATAATTGGGATGTTACAATTACCTTTCGGCAAACTACCGTCCGGTTGTAAAGGAAAGCGTTGAACAAGCAACTGTTAAGGCAATGTCCCGTGACATGCTTTTGATTATGGTCTATAACGTGTCAGACGCAATTACTATCCTTGGTAGGAGCAATAGTAAAGCTCACCCTTATAATTTTTCGGTATGGCACAAGGTCCTGTCTTTGACCACTATGCAACCACCGTTCTTACGGTTGACACCCGATTTAGTTCAGGTGACCTAATGAATTCCAGGTGAATTCCTAGGATTTTACGTTCAATGGTAATGAACGCATTGAAAATAGGGTTTTCAGAAAACAAATCGGTTTATAATTTTGATCAAAATATTTTCTCGTTCAATCTCGAGTTTAGATATCATTGAATTCCATGAGTTTGTAATTCTCAATCTTTAAGGTCAATCTCTAGGATTGAGTAATATCAGTCTTAAAAGCTGATTTTTAATCTTTAAGGAGATTATCCTTTCTGGGGATCTGATTCATTAGTCTTATCCAGCTAATTTGCATGGTGCCCCCCATTGTACGAGATAAATCCTTCTCATGGTTAGGATAAATCTGACCACATGGCGACCCTGTTTAATGCTGAGGTCCGTGGATTTCCTGCTGATTTTAGTGATGACTTTTCTAGATTTTTCGTCAACCTACAGCTGGTCTGGACGACAACTTCATGACCTAAATCAAGAAGCGCGTGTCTTTTTCGGAAGACTTTACTTCCTTTTAATGATGGAATTGATTCATCGTGTAGATCCATCTCTTCTTTTCTTTTATCGGGTAAAACAGTTTAGTTTAGTCCAAAGCAAAAGTATTTTCAGTTATTTGTTACAGATATATGTGACATATGTTTAAAATAACTTGGTAAATTTTCCCACACTTGGCTTTTATTTTCCTTTTTATCGTCCTCTATTCCATTTTAAATGAATTTTGACATTTTAGTTTGTTTCTTAATTTATGTTCTTTCTGAGATAACAATAATTTCGGTGTTAAAACCTAGTTTTATCGTTCATAAATATGTATAAACATGATTTGAATTCATTTAATTGAAAAATGTTACTAGAATTGGGTAGTCAGTATATAAGACTAGGGCTGTTCTTTTTTATCAGAGAGCACTAGATTCTAATACAACTACTGCTTTACTAGTATTTTTAATGGTAACCAAGTGTATAAAGTAAAAAATTTTAAAATCCGAAAGAATTTAACCCCTTCCCACACTTAAGATCTTGCAATGCCCTCATTTGCAAGAAATCAGAAACAATTTAAATTATTGAGGGTTATTAGCGTAGAAAAATGATTAAATTTTACCAAAGTTTCAAACATATTGTCGTTTGATTGTTGAATGATAAATGGTGCACGTCATTTGTTCATTCCGTCTTGTTGTTATTTCACATATATTTTGCATCTTGTCGTCAAAATTACTTGCTTTTGCTGAACTTAATGCCAGTCTTTGAAAACGCGTTGTTTTATCCTGTTTTGTGCATAACATAAAATACATGCAATACAAATATAATCATACATGCAATTTGAAATGGAACTTTGGCATCCCACTTTCAAATTATAAGAAAAATATTAGTACACAATAATAATAGAAATATCAAACATTACATAAATGTAATTAAAATTTTAAGTGTTTAAAATAATAAAAATAAAAATTATAAATTACCAACTTATCTCTACTGATCAGGAGGTGGGTTAGGAGGATAATTAGGATATGGATCCCAATTCATGTTCGCGTCCGGGTTCCATGGCTGATTATAGGTGAACTGGTATGCTGCGTCATAATCATATGAATCATAGGGTGGTCTCATTTTTGGCTGATGTGCGGGATAGTATGCGGGTCGGGTCGGATAATACATCTCACCAGGCTGCAACTGGCTTATAATTTGGCGCTGATGATAATCCCATCGGCCATGCTCTCGTTGCCGGGAATGCTCGTAGTCATTCCGACGTTGCCATGCCTCGTACTGCATATGCCTATCATAGTTCGTCATGTATTCATCCTCCATACGAACGCCTAAATCAAGAGCAGTCTCCCGAACAACTCCTATAATGTTGTTCGCCTCTTCCATTTCGTCATCCGAACCTCTTTCTACCTGTCGCTGAGGTCCCTCGTATCGATATACCCGACCACGTCTCATCAATAATACCCTTGCACCGTGATAAAGGTTTGAACTTATAGTTTCACCTTCGTCCTCTATTTCGTTCATTGGACCCCCTTGGTGCTTATCCACACCTAAATACTCTCCAATGAGAGTAATGAAAATACCACCACCTATAATACTCCCCGATTTCATCCCCGAAACTACATTAGCGAGATAATAACCAACACAATAGGGAATGTTAACGAAACTCCTCGGGTCTCTAATACACTTGAGGTAGAACAAATCGTTTACGGTCAATTTTTCTTTATTCTTACCCCTTTGTGTAATTGTGTTTGCTAAGAATCTATGAATCACCCGGAGTTCAGCTCTATCTATATCTAAGTATGTATGATTTCCACTGGCGTGAAATTCATTAAAGTGGGACATACGCCTCCAGACGGCGTTAATATCAAATTCCCTATCTATCCTTTCTCCTTGGGCAATCAGGCTATTACAGTCGGGGCTCAAAAGTTCAGCAGGGGTGTAAATCTGTAAGGCCCTGGCTAAATCTATCATGGACATTCTGTACATGCGTCCACCTAACAGAAATCTAATAAAGCTTCTATCATCTATCCTCCTAACATCACTGTTTAACTTAATAGTACTAAGTAATTCTATACACCATTCCCTATATATGGTTCTACGAATGGAAAATAGGCGCATCCAATCGTTAAATTGAGAATTACCATACCTTTGCACCAATAATTCCCGAATCGGTTCGGCAAGGTCAACTGTTTCCAAAGGTACCCAGTCAATTGCCCTTGGCATTTCAACAACCTTAAAGTAGAGAATGTGCATGTTCTTTTGATAATCTGGATACTCTATCCAACATCGATCAAATCTCAGATTTGGGTGTAACTGATCTTCATTGATGTCTAAGCTCAGAATCATTTGATGTGGAGCGAATTGACGAAACTGGTTCATGAATAATTGATCTTGATCGTGATAAGGAATATGTTGCTCCTCATGTTCTTCTTCTTCTTGTTGCATATGTTGTTCTTGTTCATGAAACATTTCCGGTTCGGGCTCTGGTTGTCTGGACGATGATGCACCGTCCGTATCTGTATTTCTCTTTCTCCTGAAGGGGTTGAGACTACTGAATCTAGGCATGATTGTTGCGAAGTCTTGCAAGAAATTTGGTGAAAAATGATGAATTTTTGAGAGGGTTTTGGAGAGTTTTCGTGTTTGTGTATGTGTGTTTGTGAAAGAAGCAGAACTCGACTGAAACTTGTATCTGACCTGTTTTTCTGGTCCATGCGAGTCGCATGATTTAGAGCCTACCCCCATGCGAGTCGCATGGGGGTATTTTCCAGGTAAATTTTTTTTTTTTTTTTTTTTTTTTTTTTTTATATAAAAACCTTATACTTTTAAAACATAAAATTTAATAAAATTTTAAAAATTTTGTTTCTTTTTAAGACGAGGTCGTTTCGGGACGATGCCCTAGTCTGTCCCTCGACAAAATTTTAAAATTTGTCAATTTCAAGCAATTGTTTTAAAAGCTTAGATTTTTGGGTTTTTTTCAATGTTTTTGGCATACTCTAATTCAATAAGATTAAAAATAATGATAATAAAAGTTCTCGTCCCTCCCTCGGGTAAAGCAATTTCGGTTCAAAGACCTAGTCTTCAACTTACGACGAATTTTAAAAATCATATTCTTAACTTAATGAGATAAAGTAAATTTTTGTTTTTAAATTCACACAATTTAAATATAAAATTCAAAATTAATATTTAAAAAAAAATCACACCAACTTAAAATTTGAAATGCATAAAATTAAAAATTCATATTTTAAAAATTCACATCAGACTTAATTTAAAAATTCATTTTATAAATTCACACCAAACTTATATTAATTTTTTCAAATATTTACAATTTTAAATATATTGTTTTTACAAAGTTTACAATATTAATTTAATATTTATATATTAATTTTAAAAACATGTTAAAAATAAAATTAAAAATCTTTTTGTCTTTTTATCCCACTTTAATCAATCAAATATTATCAAAAATATGCGCCCCTCTTTTCGGTAAAGTAATTTCGGTTCCAAGACCTAATTTAACTCATGACGAATTTTTGAAATATTTTGGGTTGATTGATTAAAGATATTTATACCTTAAGAATAAACGTTAAATTTCGCAGTGATGTAATAAATTTTTTGAATGATATCAATAATTTCGGTCGACAAACCTAATTTTATTCAATACCAATTTAATACTTTTTAGCGAACAAATTAGCGTTTATTATCAAAAGGTTAAAAAATAAAAATAAAAATAAAAACTGTACAGACATACCTGTGAAATAGATTTCTTAGTTATATGATCTATCCCATTCATAAGATAGTCGGTTTAATTGGTTTTCCATGGCTGCATAGGCGTAACCTCGAGCATTCAGTGTCTTTTCTTCTAAACATATGAACGGTCCGTCTCTGCATAAAGTAACAAATTCGGTATTTGAATAGGTTTGATTATTTGAACATTTACCTCCATGTGACCATTTTCCGCATTTGTGACATCGTTCTAGGTGTCGTGCTCTTCTTTTCGCTGCGGATTTTGATTTTCCTTTACCAAATTGTAACTTATTATCTTCGCATCTGGATTCTTTTCTAACTCCGTCCATTCTTTCTCTGATTACTGATACTAATTCGCTCGGTAGTATATCATTATTTCTTTTAGTGATCAAAGCGTGTAGCATTAGACCATGGTTTAGTTCACAGGCAGTCTTCATTTCGTAAAAACCTAAAAAAATAAAAATTCAGAATGGGGGGAGAAGACTAGTTCTTTAGGGTCTGCTAGGGAAAGACCATACGGGTTCCATTTTCGAGAACTACACGAAAACAGATAATCTAACTCTAACAGAAATACATATTATCCTTTAAAGACTTGATTCTCCCCACACTTAGTTAGCTGTGGTATCGAAATTGTGATTAACTTCGTTGTCGACTTCCATCGGACCATGTATGTAATGTTTAACTCTGTGACCATTAACTTTAAATTCTATCCCATTTGAATTTATTAATTCTATCGTTCCGTATGGGAAAACTCTTTTGACTATGAATGGTCCAGACCATCTTGATTTCAATTTTCCAGGAAATAGCTTGAATCGTGAATTGAAAAGAAGAACTCTGTCTCATTCTTTAAATTCTTTTGAACTTCTGATTCTTTTATCATGCCATTTCTTCGTTCTTTCTTTATAGATTAACGAATTTTCGTATGCTTCATGTCTTAATTCTTCTAATTCATTTAGTTGACTTAATCGTAGACGTCCAGCTTCATGTAAATCAAGATTACATGTCTTCAAAGCCCAAAATGCTTTGTGTTCAATTTCTACTGGAAGATGACATGCTTTTCCATAAACAAGTCTAAAAGGTGTGGTTCCAATTGGAGTTTTGTAGGCTGTTCTAAAAGCCCAGAGTGCATCTTCCAATTTAATGGACCATTCCTTCGGATTTGATCCTACGGTCTTCTCTAGAATACGTTTTAAAGCTCGGTTGGTATTTTCAACTTGTCCACTTGTTTGTGGATGATATGCGGTGGAGATTTTATGAGTTACTCCATATCTTTTAAGAACTTTCTCAAGTTGATTATTACAGAAATGAGTACCCCGATCACTTATTAAAGCTTTCGGTGTTCCAAACCTTGCAAAAAGACGTTTTAAAAAGTTGACTACAACTCGTGCATCGTTAGTTGGGAGAGCTTGTGCTTCCGCCCATTTAGATACATAATCAATGGCTACGAGTATATATAGATTATTATGAGATTTTGGAAATGGACCCATAAAGTCAATACCCCAAATGTCAAATACTTCACATACTTGGATGACATTTTGTGGCATTTCATCACGTTGACTTATTTTTCCGGCCCTTTGACATGCATCACAGGATTTGCAAAGAAGGTGTGCGTCTTTGTAAATTGTAGGCCAATAGAATCCAGCTTCATAAACTTTTCTTGCTGTTAGTTGAGGCCCATAATGCCCTCCTGTTGGTCCTATGTGACAATGGTTTAAAATTTTACTAGCTTCATCTCCAAATACACATCGGCGTATTATTCCATCGGGACAACTTTTAAACAGATGTGGATCTTCCCAGAAATAGTGTTTTATATCACTGAAGAATTTCTTTCGTCTTTGGTACGATAATCCTTTTTCAAGGAATCCACAAACTAAGTAGTTTGCATAGTCTGCAAACCATGGGATTTCTTTATAATCTATCTTCAATAGATATTCATCAGGAAAGTTGTCTTGTATGGCTGATTCATTTAGAACTTCTAATTCGGGATTTTCAAGACGAGAAAGATGATCAGCGGCGAGATTTTCTGCTCCCTTTTTATCTCGGATTTCAATATCAAACTCTTGTAAGAGTAAGATCCAACGGATTAATCTTGGTTTAGCATCTTGTTTTGAAAATAGGTATCTAAGAGCAGAATGGTCGGTATAGACCACCGTTTTTGCTAGAACGAGATATGATCGAAATTTGTCAAAAGCAAAGACAATAGCAAGGAGTTCTTTTTCAGTAGTTGTATAGTTCGTTTGTGCTCCTTGTAACGTCTTACTAGCATAATATATAGGTTGAAATCGTTTTTCAATCCTTTGTCCTAAAACGGCTCCCATTGCAAAATCACTTGCATCGCACATTAGTTCAAATGGTAGATTCCAATTTGGTGTTATCATGATTGGTGCATTAGTGAGTTTTTCTTTAAGAATATTAAAAGATTTGATACACTCATCTGAAAAGATGAATGGCGCATCCTTTTCTAGGAGTTTATTCATAGGAGTGGCAATTTTAGAAAAATCTTTTATGAAACGTCGGTAAAAACTGGCATGCCCTAGAAAACTCCTAACTCCTCTAACATTGGTAGGATGTGGAAGTTTAGCAATTACATCTATTTTAGCTCTATCCACTTCAATTCCTTCTTTTGAAATTTTATGTCCAAGAACGATGCCTTCTTTAACCATGAAATGGCATTTCTCCCAATTAAGTACTAGATTTGATTTTTCGCATCTAATTAGCATTCGTTCCAGATTAACTAGACATGATTTAAATGTATCACCAAAGACTGAAAAGTCATCCATGAATACTTCCATGCATTCTTCTATCATGTCGTGAAAAATCGCCATCATGCACCTTTGAAAGGTTGCAGGGGCGTTACAAAGTCCAAATGGCATTCTTTTGTAAGCAAAAGTACCATAAGGGCACGTGAATGTGGTTTTCTCTTGATCTTCGGGTGCTATTGGAATTTGAAAATATCCGGAAAATCCATCTAGAAAACAATAGTAACTATTTCCGGCTAATCTTTCCAACATTTGATCTATGAAAGGTAAGGGAAAGTGATCTTTTCTGGTGGCGTCATTTAATTTTCTATAATCAATACATACACGCCATCCTGTTACAGTCCTAGTAGGAATAACTCATTTTTCTCATTTGTAATGACAGTCATGCCACCCTTCTTAGGCACGCATTGAACTGGGCTTACCCATGGACTATCAGAAATTGGATATATCAAACCTGCATCTAGCAGTTTAATAATCTCTTTCTTAACTACATCTTGCATATTAGGATTTAGTCTTCGTTGGCGTTGCACATACGTTTTATGACCTTCTTCCATAAGGATTTTATGTGTGCAATACGAAGGACTTATTCCTTTAATATCATGAATCTTCCATGCAATGGCTGGTTTATGAGCTTTCAACATAGAAATGAGTTGTGATTTCTCATTTTCAGTAAGAGAAGACGATATTATTACAGGTAATTCAGATTCACCATGTAAATAAGCGTATTCCAAATGGTTTGGAAGTGGCTTTAACTCTAATTTCGGAGGTTCTTCTATCGATGATTTATATCGATATCTGTCTTCTTCTTTTAGCATTTGAATTTCTTCTGTTGTTGGTTCATATCCATTAGCTATAAGTGTAGCTAACATTTCAGCTTCATCAATTGGTTCATTACCTTCTCCTAAAGAACATTCTCCTGTTCCTTGTAATTCTGGAAATTCTTCTAATAATTTTGCATGTGCATCTATAGTTTGAATATAATAACATGTATCATCTGCAGATTGTGGTTGTTGCATTGCTCTATCAACTGAAAAGGTAACACTCTCATCCTCTATACTTAGGGTCAGTTTCTTACCGAACACGTCTATCATTGCTTTAGCCGTGTTTAAGAATGGTCTTCCTAATATGAGAGGAACTTGAGAATCTTCTTCCATGTCCAAAACAACAAAATCTACTGGAAATACTAAAGTACCAACTTTAACTAGCATGTTCTCCATTATCCCTCTAGGATATTTTATTGATCTATCGGCTAGTTGTATACTTATTCTTGTTGGTTTCAGTTCTCCAAGGTCTAGTTTAGCGTATAGTGAATACGGCATTAGATTTATACTAGCACCTAAGTCTGCCAATGCTTCTATTGAACTAAGACTACCCAGAAAACATGGAATTGTGAAACTTCCTGGATCAGATAGTTTTTCTGGTATCTTATTCAACAGCACTGCTGAACAATTAGCATTCATAGTAACAGCCGAGAGTTCTTCCATTTTCTTTCTATTCGTGATTAGATCTTTCAAGAATTTAGCATACCTTGGCATTCCTGAAATCACATCAATGAAAGGAAGATTTACATTTATCTGTTTAAACATATCCAAGAATTTGGATTGCTCGGCTTCAAGTTTTTCTTTCTTCATTTTACTCGGGTAAGGAAGTGGTGGTTGGTATGGTTTAACATAAGGTTTATCCTTAACTGTGTTATCTTCATTAACCTTTTCAACTACCGGTTCTTTTTCCTTATCTTGATCAGGTTGTGGTTCTTGTGGAGTAGGAATAGTTTCATCAGAAGTTACAGGTATTTCAGGTGGTTTAAGTGTTGTACCACTTCTTGTGGTAATGGCTTTAGCTGTTTCATTCCGGGGGTTAGCGTTTGTATCACTAGGTAAACTTCCCGGTTTTCTTTCACCTATTAACCTTGCTAGGTTACTTACTTCTTGTTCCAGATTTTGAATAGAAGCTTGTTGATTTCTAAATGCTTGAGCATTTTGTTCATTGGTTTGTTTCTGAGATGTGAAAAACTGCGTTTGAGTTTCAACTAGCTTCGTCATCATATCTTCTAAATTCGGCTTTTTATCATCGGTTTGTTGTGGTGGTTTGTTTTGAAAATTAGGTCTTTGCTGATTGTAAGTATTATTGGATACTTGTTGATTACTAGGAACTTGTTGGTTGTTGTATGGAATATTTCGGTTATAATTCTGGTTTTGATTGTAAATCGGTCTTGGCGGTTGATAATTATTCTGATAATTATTTCCAGGCCTTTGGTTTATGTATGAAATATTCTCTCTTTGTTCCATTGTTAATTCAATACTGAGACAATCTTTTGTCAAATGTGGTCCTCCACACTGCTCACAACTAATTCGTATTGAGTGAATATCCTTAGTCATCTTTTCCATTCGTCTCTCCACAGCATCTATCTTTGCGGAAATGGAATCTAAGTCATGGCTAGAATCGGCTCTAGCTGCTTTAGATGATCTAATGATATCTTTTTCTTGGTGCCACTCATGTGAGTGGGAAGCAGTGTTATCAATAATTTTGTAAGCATCAGTTTCGGTTTTCTTCATAATAGAACCACCAGCTGCTATATCTATGTCTTTTCTTGTAGTGATGTCGCATCCTTGGTAGAATATTTGTACTATTTGACAGGTGTCTAAACCATGTTGCGGACATCCTCTTAACAACTTTCCATATCTTGTCCACGCCTCATATAGAGTTTCATTTGGTTTCTGTGTGAACGTAACAATTTCTGCTTGAAGTCTTACGGCTTTAGATGCAGGAAAGAATTGTTTAAGAAATTTGTCAACTAAAACATCCCATGTATCAATCGCCCCTTCAGGTAACGATTCCAACCAATCTTTGGCTTCTCCCTTTAAAGTCCAGGGAAATAACATGAGATATATCTGTTCATCCTCCACTTCTCGGATTTTAAATAGTGTGCAGATCCTATTAAAGGTACGTAGATGTTCATTTGGATCTTCCTTCGGCGCACCACTAAATTGGCATTGATTAGTCACCATGTGTAGAATTTGTCCTTTGATTTCATAATCTGGCGCATTAATGTCTGGATGAGTAATTGCGTGACCTTGGCCAGTGCGTTTAGCTCTCATTCGGTCTTCCATACTTAAAGGTTCCAGATTCTCCATAATTGAATTTGTTGAATCGGTATCACTAGATGATTCTGATTTAATGGTTCGTTCCTCAACAATCTCTGTTTGAATGATTGGTGGTTCCGGAGGAAAGTTTAATGGTTCAGGATCTACGAACCGTTCCTGAATATTCTCTGGATTCTCAATTGTGAGGTTGGGTTCAAAAAATGGATTATCGGAAATTTGAACTGAAGTACTTGGTTGACTGGATGACGATTCTAAAGAAAAATCAACGGCAGTTATATTTGTTAAACGATGTCTTGATCTAGTTACAGGTGGTGAACGTACAAAAAGTGGTGAACGTCTTGCTCGGTGCATTCACTGAATATCCTATTAGTTTTAAAAAGGAAAGAAAAATTATAATAAGTTATCCAATCAATAGACTTTTCTGATTTTGCCCACGTTTCGAATAGCCAAAAGATGCAGCAGAGGGGCAGGATTCGTTTGGTCTCAATATAATTGAGGACTGTTTGGCTCCAATAACCCGGTCCACGTACAAATCCAACTATTACTACGAACCAGAAAATTTTGATGTCTATCAATTTAACCACTTAAAATAAATTTTCGTAATTTTAAGAAATTTAGATAAGAAGTAGAAAAAAAATTCTAAGTCCTAAAAACTAGAATAGCGAGAAATAAGAGAGAAAAAGAGTTCGTCGAAAAAGGTAGAAAAAGAAAAATGGTTGAAAAAAATAAAAGGTGACGGAAAAATAAAAGAAACTTATAAAAACTTAAAAATATTTGACTAACCTAACCTTATTACTACAACTAACTTAAAATTATAATCGCAAATTGATATTACTAATTGGAATGATAATTGGTACATAGTAAAAGGTCTAAAAATATTAAAGCTTACAAGGAAAAACTAAATCCCAAATGGAAATAACTTAAAAAGAAACTAAAACTTCAAAAGGCGTTGCAAAATTCTAAAGCACCTAAATCTTAGTCTAAAGAAAAAGCACTTAAGGAATTCTACGGCAAAGCCTAAAAATCTAGGAGTAAAAATAACTATAGCAAAAACTAAGTTTAAAATTAAATATGAGCTAAAAATACAAATATTACGCTACAACGATTAAAAAGGTACAAAATATAAAAGTTATAAAAAGTTATAAAAATATTAGATTTTATAAAAATATTATTTTTATATTTTTTTTTATATTATAGTATTAAGTAAATAAATAATAAAACTAAACAAAAGTAAAAATAACTAAATAAATTAAAAACTTAATTATAATAATAATAATAGTTTTAGGGTTTAAATAATAATAATTAAATAATATTCGTAATAAATGCGGAATTAGGGTTTGTTTGTGGCCTGGTCAACCCCTTCATGCGAGTCGCATGGAATAAGGGGGTGGGTCATGCGAGTCGCATGGCCATTCTGAACTGGTTCAATTGGACTGGTTCAAATGACAGGTCACGTAATTTATTTAATATTTATTTTTAATTTCTGTTTTATATATAATATAAGATATAAATATATAATTTAAATAAAAACTTAATAAAATACTAAAATAAAATACAAATACTTTAATATTTTGTAAATAATAAAGAAAAACTTAAAATTACACTTTAAAATATATATATTTTTTTAATTTTTTAAACAAAAATATAAATTTTACAAAAACAAATTATAACTTTAAAATTTAAAAATATGGCGTTTCGCTTCGGCGGTCCCCGGCAGCGGCGCCAAAAAAATACTTGATGTGCAGCGGGGTGTATATGAAATAGCTTATATTTTACTAGGAAAAACTATTAAATACGATACAATTTTACACAAGATATTTATTTATTTATAGAATGGATATACTTAAACCTTGCTACAACACTTATAGGCAGTGTACCTAATCGTACAGTAGTGTAGTTTTTAGTAAGTCCGGTTCGTTCCACAGGGAAATCTTTAAACAAAGCTCAACGCTATATTAGTTTACTTTTATAAAAATACAAACATATATATAAGTAATATTATTATTATAAAGGGGGGTTTTTTTACCGTTTAAAGACCGGTTTGTCGATTTTAAGACTTTTAGTCGCAGTTAAAACCTAATGTAAAATATAAAATAAATACAAGACTTAAATTAAAGCGTAAAGTAAATAACGATAATGAAATTGCGAATAATAAAAGTGCGATAAAATAAACTTGCGATAATTAAAAAGTACGATAATTAAAAGTGCGAATAAATAAAAGTGCGATAATTAGAAGTGCAATTAAATATAAAATAAAGGAAATTAAATATGAAATAAAAGAATTATGCTTATTTAAACTTCCATAATCATGATGTTTGACGTGTTGATTTTAGTTTTATGCCCATGGATTAATTGTCCTTTGTCCTGGATTATTTAATATGTCCGTCTGGTTTTTGTCCATAACAGTCCATCAGTCATAAATATAAATTGCAAGTGTCCTTGTCAAATTATTATTATACCCGAAGTTAAATATTCCAACTAATTGGGGATTCGAATTGTAACAAGGTTTTAATACTTTGTTTAATGAATACACCAGGTTATCGACTGCGTGTAAACCAAGGTTTTACTACTTTGTTAACAATTACACCAATTACCCTTGAATGTAATTTCACCCCTGTTTTAATTATTCTAGTGGCTATTAATCCATTCCCGTGTCCGGTTAAATGAACGATTATTCGTACATATAAATACCCCGCCCATCGTGTCCGATTGAGTGTATATGGTAATTTATAGGGACGCCCAATTGTAAATCTTTATATTAACATTAACAAACTTTCATTTAGTTAAACAAATATAAAGCCCATTAATAGCCCATAGTCTAATTTCCACAAGTGTCGTTCTTTTGTCCAAACCCCAATTATGGTACAAAGCCCAATTACCCAATTTTAGTAATTAGCCCAACATCATGATTACTTCGTTTTAAATAAGCATAATAATAACTTAGCTACGAGACATTAATATAAAAAGGTTGAACATAACTTACAATGATTAAAAATAGCGTAGCGTTACACGGACAGAATTTCGACTTACACCCTTACAACATTCGCTAACATACCCTTATTATTAGAATTAAAATTAAAATTAAAATTAAAATATAAATTATATATATATATCGTATATATGAGAGAGAGAGATATTTTTTTTGTGTGTTTAAAACTCGCAGAAAACTTGCTTTATATAGGACCTGACCAACATTTTTACTCCATGCGACTCGCATGGATTTTGTGCCTCTGACCATGCGAGTCGCATGGCCACCCTGGATCCAGCCAAATTGGTTTGTTTTCTTCTTGCCGACGTAATATAATAATAATATATAATATAATATATAATTATATATATAATTATATATATATTATATTATATTCTTGTGCATAGTAGACTAGATATTTTTGGTCCGTTGCGTCGGGCGTTTCTTCTTGGCTCAGGTCCCGGTTCCGGATTTTCGAACGTCTTCGCGTATTATTTTAAATCGCGTACTTTGTGTCTTGTAACTTGTACTCTTGTTATTTTGAGACGTTCCTCATCAATAATTTGAACCTTTTTGATTGAATCTTGTACTTTTTAGCTTTTTGGACCTTTCCGTCTTCAATTTGTCGAATCTGCCTTTTATCTTCTCTTTTTAAAATTTAAACGAATATCGCTTGTAAAATAGAACAATTGCAACTAAAAGCTTGTCTTTCTTGAGGAATAATGCTATGAAATATATGTTCGTTTTTAGCATTATCAAACGCTATCTTTAATTATAACCTTCACGTTAGGTGCGTATATACATATATATTCATTAATTCGATTTTAATTATAATTCCTATATATTAATTCATAAAAATACTTTTATAATTTTTAGTAACATATATTACTAATTATAACATGTTATTTATTTTAATTTTAATTTCATATAATTTATAACATTATTTAAATGTTTCGGTAAAAAAAAATAAACCGAAGTAAATAGTAAAAAGTAAAAAAGTAAAAAGTAAAAAGTAAGAAAAGAATACTTACTTGTAGTAATTCTTCAAAGAGAGAATGAGAGAAATTTTGGTGTGAGTTTGAATGAGAAATGAGGGGTATTTATACTTGAAAAAATTAGGTAAAAAGAATAAAATAATTAAAAGAAAAAGAAATATTTTAATTTTTAATGGGAATTTAAAATTCAAAAGTATTAAATGTTAGGTCATGGGATAATGCACAAAATAAAATAATAAAAGTAGTTTTCCATTATAATTTTTAATTAAAAAGTATTTTTTTTTAAATTTGTTTATTTTAAGGATTTATATATATATATATATATATATATATATATATATATATATATATATATATATATATATATATATATATATATATATATATATATATATATATATATATATATATATATATATATATATATATATATATATATATTTTAAATAAACAAATTGATTTAGTACTTTTCCAAGAATATTTGTCAATATTTTTTTTATTTTTATTTAATTAATAAATACGAATTTTAGTATTTTATATTTTTAATAATAATTATGATTTTAATTATTAAACTATAGTTTTAGCAAGTTTGTAAATATTATTACATTTATATATATTTGAATTTATTATATAGTTAAATATATAATACATTAACTAAATAATAAAAGTGATACAAAGTTTATATACTTAGTTAAATTATGTCAAATTATATAAATTAATAATATATTATTTATTTAAGCGTATGTTGTTGACTAAAAATTACTATTCGGTCAATATTTAATTGTATATAACAACCCTTAATACATATAGTTAGGCAGATAACCTAGGGTTAATTCAGTAAATTTAGAAGTCGAAAAGTGATGGTTGTTATAGTACCTCCTCGTTAATAAAAACTTCGTCCCGAAGTTTTAGGTAGACTTCTCGGATGCATCAGCGGTTGAGAAGAGATGGGGATATTTCTGTTTCATTTGGTCTTCACGTTCCCAGGTATACTCAGGGCCACATCGTGAATTCCAATGGATCTTAACAATAGGTATGGTGCTTTGTTTCAAGCGTTTAGCAGATCGGTCCATGACTTCTACGTGTTCCTTTATGAAGTGCATTTTATCATCAATGCGAATGTCATCCAAATGAATAACGAGAGTGTCATCAGCGAGACACTTTTTAAGATTCGAGACATGACATACATCGTGTACGCTGCTAAGTTCAGCAGGTAATTCTAATCGATAAGCCACGGGTCTGATTCTTTCAGTAATCTTGAAGGGTCCAACAAAACGCGGACTTAGTTTGCTGCGTTTACCAAAACGAACGACGCCTTTCCAAGGGGATACTTTCAACATGACTTTGTCATCAACTTGGAATTCCAAATCTTTCCGACCTTCATTAGCATAGCTCTTCTGTCGGCTGCGGGCAGTTTCTATTCGTTTCTTAATCTGAACTATCTTTTCGGTTGTCTCGTGTATGATTTCAGGACCGGTTAACTGTCTGTCCTCTAATTCATCCCATCACAGTGGGGATCTACATTTTCGTCCATATAAGGCCTCAAAAGGTGCAGCCTTAATACTTGAGTGGTAACTATTATTGTAAGAGAACTCAACCAAAGGCAAATGTCTATCCCAGCCTTTACCGAAGTCGATAACACAAGCGCGAAGCATATCTTCCAACATTTAAACTTAATCTTTATATGAATTCGACACGATAAGAAAAGTCTATAATATTGAAAACTCAAAAACATTGAACTGTGTTCATGTGAACATTTGACTATTCCCGACGATTCACGAACAATTGTTTGTAAATAAATATGTATATTTATAAATGTAAGTTTATATTATAATTTGAAATTATAAAATATAAGTTAAACGTTAGAATTAAATATATAAAATAAGATACAACATAATTAAGTAAAATTTAAAATAAATCTATAGATAAATATATATGATTTATATGATTCCTATTAATAATTAGTACTATATTGTAATATATATATATATATATATATATATATATATATATATATATATATATATATATATAATATAAATATTCAATATATAATAAATGGTGTCATTGCATATATGATATAATTAATCAATTGTATTATATTAAACTACAAGTTTGAATATAATTGTTATATAATCATTATTAATTGTATTATTAATATTAATATTTTTTTATGTAAAATATATATATATATATATATATATATATATATATATATATATATATATAAAAAATTTGATATACATAAGTTAGTATATTATTATTAATATTATTATTATTATTATCATTAATAATAGTAATATCGTTATAAATAATAAGACTATTATTGTCATTTTTATGGTAAGTATTAATATTATTATCTATTATTATTAGTCTCTTTATAAGATTATTATTAGTATTATTAGTAATATTAATATAATAATACTAGTTAATTATAAAAATTAGGAGTTAATATTTAAATACAAATATACAAACAAGATATATAAATTCAGATATATAATGTATATATATATATATATAAAATAAGATTATAATTATATATATATATAAATGCATATACAGAAAAATATATAAATACTGATATATATATATATATACATATATTATTAATACGTATCATTGATCATATGATCCTAATTCAGTGTCAAAATTCTTGTCAACTGTATATGATTTTGTTTATATTACAAAAATTCGTTACACAGCTGTATCAAAGGTACAAAGTTGTTGAATTTAGCAATTTGTTTAATTTTCTTTTTTGTCTGATTAATTTGTTTGATTCAAAAATTGTTACCAGTCATAATCGATGTACGTTGCAGACAAATTGATCAAAGTATTTTATTTTACTTCAATTATACACTATCTATCATTAGATAAAGTTATAATCTTCAGCAAATCGAAATTTTGAACCAAAATTCAGAAAAAAATACCCATTTATCTCTGTTCTTGATAATTTTTGCCAAAATCCGAATTTGAATCAAATCTCAAAAAGTATTAATGCAATTCTATTAGGAATCCCATATCCAAACTTTCTGCAAAGTTTCATGCCTCAATTTCTAATATCAAGCCCGAATTACTGAGTCAAAGTTTTTTGAAAAATAAAGTCAACTGTTGTTCATTGATTAAATTCGAGTTATATATTGAAATTCAAGTTCAATTACCGATTCCTATAGTTTCTAATGAAGATTTCAAACCAAATTCGTGTTATAACTTTTACCTTAATCGTAACCAATTGCTAAATCAATTTTTTTATTTTCTTTTCCAACAGCGACGGGCTGCTTATTTTTTTTCTGTTCTTTTAATTTTTTTTTTTTTTTTTTTGTGTTTTGCTAGTCCAGATACTTATAATTATAAATTATTTTCTGAATCAATATAACATTCCAAATCGAATCATTTATGTGCTTGTGGTGATTATGTTGCTCGATGATATGAATTAGAAGAGGGATAAATAAATACTATATATATATATATATATATATATATATATATGGATAGCGTTATAAAACAGAAAAGCAAGCATAGTAGAATGGTTTAGGAGGGTGTCGGGGAAGCGAGAGGTCTTGGGTTCGAGACCTGCTCGCGACATTTTTTTTAGGGGCTTTCTAAAGGTAGTTTTCCATATCAAATTATTATTAATATTATTATTATTGTTATTATGATTATTATTAATTGTTATGAATACTATGATGATTATTATTATTATTATTATTATCAGTAACTATTAGAATTATAATCGTTATTAGTATTATTATTATTAAATATTACGAAAATTAGTTATTATTATTATTATTATTACTATCATTATTATTACTATCATTATTATTATTATTATTATTATTATTATTATTATTATTATTATTATTATTATTATTATTATTAGTATTGTGCTTAACTAAAACTTAGTATTAATGTTATCATTAAAATTATCAGTATTATTAATATTAGTAATATTCATACTATTGTTATCATTAAAAGTATTAGGATTATGACAATAAAATGTTTTTTTAAAGTTATTATTATTAAGATTATAAGAATATATATATAAAATTATGGATTTAAAAACTATGGATAAAATTATGAATTAAGTGAGCTACTAATCATTAATATTATTATTATTATCGATATTATGATCAACACTACCATTAATAATAATTGATATTATCATTATTATCATCATTTTTATTATTACTAGTATCATTACTATTATTAAAATAACTACTAATTTTATAAAACTATATGTAATACATATAACATAACCAAGAATTAATATTTTGATATACAAAAAGAAATTATGAAGACATATACATATTATTAATATAAATACGACATAACTAATAAATTCATATATATACGATTGTTCGGTTGCAATTATGTGTATTAATATATACAAATGATATAGGTTCGTGAATCCAAGGCCAACCCTGCATTGTTTAGTTGTTCAATGTCATTATATGTATTTTTACTACAAAATACAGTATGGTGAGTTTCATTTGTTCCCTTTTTAAATGCTTTTGCAATATATATTTTTGGGACTGAGAATACATGCGCTGCTTTTATAACTGTTTTACGAAATAGACACAAGTAATTGAAACTACATTCTATGGTTGAATTGTTATACCGGATATCGCCCTTGTTGAACTTGGTAGCCTAAGAATTGGTGTTTATTATAATTGCCACCAATTGACGCAAATTCTAAAGATAGATCTATGGGCTTTGACACGCCCCAGTCAGAGAATTTGAACTGCTTTAGTACTTCGATGTTTGTATGTTTGGGGATATTCTAGATGCATTTTGTTAATGTCGGTTACCAGGTGTTCAATCCATATGAATGAATTTTTAAACACTTGCGAGTGTATGATTATTGAATAAATGAAATCTCGTGGTCTATTAAAATTATGGAAATGATCGATTATGATAAACTAATGAACTCACCAACCATTTTGGTTGACACTTTAAAGCATGTTTATTCTCAGGTATGAAAGAAATCTTCCGCTATGCATTTGCTCACTTTAGAGATATTACTTGGAGTCATTCATGACATATTTCAAAAGACGTTGCATTCGAGTCGTTGAGTTCATCAAGATTATTATTAAGTCAATTATAGTTGGATTGAAATAACCCAACCCGTAATTAACCGGATAATTTTTTTTTTTAAATTTATCAACCATTTAAGCCCAAAATAAATGATTACATAACGTAAACCATTTCATACAACCCATTAAAATGTACAACAAGTTTAGTATTTACAAAAGGCACTAGGGCCATTAATCAAATGTAATACAAATTCGACCCATTTGAAATGATAGTTTTAATCTAAACTACACCCGAGCATGGTTTGGGGCTAAACTACCCAAAAGCATAGGGTCATCTTCCAAAAGCTTTAACTAGCAAGCATCATGGGAAATCTAATGCCCAATAACCCCTTTTCCTTTCTCCGCGTTCGCACCTAAAAATGTAAACAACGAGAGGGTAAGCTAAGGCTTAGTGAGTGCAACAATTATACATACATATATATAACCCATCTACTTGCAATCGCACCCACCAAATACCTCTTACGAAAATATAACTCAATAGCATGCCGTTATACTCATAATGCTAACAACTCGTACACTAACACAACACCACATTAGCATATACTCAATACAATATATATATATATATATATATATATATATATATATATATATATATATATATATATATATATACATATATATATATATACATATATATATATATATATATATATATATATATATATATATATATTACATGCTTATCCAACGTTCAACAACATAATATGGTTAACCATAACACTATGGTGCTACCGGCACGTGGTTCACACCATACGCATTTGAGTCTCACTCTTTTATAGTGCTACCGGCTCGTGGTTCACACTTTGGCGCTACCGGCACGTGGTTCACGCCTCATTTTATAGTGCTACCGGCACGTGGTTCACACTTGATGCTACCGGCACGTGGTTCACATCATAATTTTATAGTGCTACCGGCACGCGGTTCACACTTGATGCTACCGGCACGTGGTTCACATCATAACCCATCACATACATGTTATGGTACTACCGGCACGTGGTTCATACCATAACATTCACAAATAAATACGCCATATACATGTACGCATAATTATTCCACACACCTTATAGACTAGGAGATGAATTAACAACTCCGCAAGCTTCAAAGTGAAGTACCTAATACAATAAGTACACATTCAATATACAACTAGTGGAATTAACCACAATACTCCCTCTTGAGCATTTAATGACCCAATTTGCATTAAATGGCTCAACTACACCAAAACCGCCCAATAATGGCTAAGACTTGTCATAAATCACTAGGAACAAGTGATGTAAGTCTACTAACACCAACTAACCCGAACTATGGGCATTTCATACCCATTTCACCCAATTAGGTCAACTATTACTCATTTGACTCATTTTGACACTTACACTTGCAATTTTAGTCAAACATGACCCATTAACAATTCTTTCATAATTTACAAGTATATTAGTGACTAACAACACCATCTAACACTTACAAATCTCGATTTACATAACCAAACCCTAGATTATAGTTATTAGGGTTTCCTTACATCAATATAACCCAAATTCGCCCATTTAACCCCCAAATGGGTCTTACAAGTCTTAAATGGCCCAAACCCTAGCCATAGATTAACTAAAACTTAAAACATGGAGTTAAGACTTACCAACACTATTGGGTCGTAGCTAAGAACAAGGAGAACAATTTTACTTCTTGCTCCAAAGATCGATTCACAATTCTTCACTCTCGAATCTTACTCTTAATTTAAATGGGTTTTATGTTTTAAGAGTAAATAGAAGAAGAAAAGAGAAAAGAAATTGAATAAATGAGATAAGTGGTTGAGGTTTAAAGTTCTAATCAGATCCATACGTGAAAAGACAAAAATACCCTTGGACCACCCCTTTTAAATAGGAAAAACGGGCCAGATCTGCAGCTTTGTCGCGTCGCGGCCTCATTTGTCGCGGCGCGGCAATACACTGGATTTTTGAGCTGTCTTAATTCACTCCTGACTTTGATTTGCTTTATTTGTCGCGGCGCGCCCAAGATCTCTGAGGCGCGGCAATGGCCTGTAACTAGCCATTTCGACTATTTTAAATCAACAATGATTTATTTGACTTGTACACCTCGTTCACGATTCCTATATTCGTTTAAAATTCTTCTTTAAGTTTCAAATGACCTAACGCTATCAAAACCTATGCATATACTTATACATGCATCCAATCTCAAATGCAATATATGAATATATCTTGTATACATCGAATTAACACTTTATATCGTTTAATCACATAAACAAGCGAAATATAAACGTTCTAACGATTAAATAAGTACCTTAAGATATGTATGAAGAAAACAGGATGTTACAACTCTCCCCCACTTGAATCGGAGCGCGTCCTCGCGATCCAAGCCGCACGACAAGCCGGAAGATACACCAATACAAACTCTTCGGGTTCCCATGTAAACTCAGAACCTTTACTACGACTCCATTGAACTTTAAAAGTTCTCACCTCTTTATGTCTCAACCTATTTACTTTTTCATCGAGTATAGCAATCGGCTTCTCAACATACTCTAACTTGTTGTTTAGCTCAATCTCGTCTAATGGTACCCATGAAGAATCATCCGCAAGATACTTACGGAGATGGGAAACATGAAATGTATTATGGATCACCGCAAGCTCTTCGGATAATTCCAAACGATACGTAACTTCACCAACATGAGCTAAAATCTTAAACGGACCAATAAACCGAGGAACTAACTTTCCTCGTTTTCGAAACCGAATAACACCTTTCCACAGCGAAACTTTAAGCATCACCATGTCGCCTTCTTGGAATTCGATCGGTCGCCTTCGTTTGTCGGCATATGACTTTTGTCTATCTTGAGCCTTTTTCAAATGAGGCCGAATCATATCGATCTTGCTATTCGTCTCTAAAACCAAATCGGTACTCTCGATTTCTCTTTGACCCACCTCACCCCAACAAATGGGAGTTCGACACCTTCACCCATAAAGCATCTCATACGGTGGCATTCCGATACTTGCATGATAGCTATTATTGTACGAGAATTCCACCAAAGGCAAGTGCTCATCCCAACTATCACCGAAATCGATAATACACACCCGTAACATATCCTCCAATGTTTGATTCGTACGTTCGGTTTAACCGTCCGTTTGAGGATGATACGCCGTGCTCAATTTCAATTGTGTACCCATATCTTCATGAAACTTTTCCCAAAACCGAGATGTGAAACGGGTATCTCGATCAGAAATAATAGATATAGGAACCCCATGCCTTGATATCACTTCTTTGATGAACAACTTAGCCAAAGTCTCCGATGATATCGCTTCCCGAATGGGAAGAAACAAGGCACTCTTCGTCAACCGATCAACTATCACCCAAATCGAATCAAACTGGGTTCTCGCTGTCCTTGGTAACTTTGTAATGAAATCCATGGTAATGTGCTCCCATTTCCATTTCGGGATTTCTAACGGTTGTAACATACCATACAGCTTTTGGTGTTCGGCCTTAACTTGCAAACACGTGACGCATTGTTCAACATACTTAACAACATCGCGTTTCATGCTCGGCCACCAATACTCCTTTCATAAATCAAGATACATTTTCGTTGCGCCCGGGTGAATGGAATACTTTGACTTATGCGCTTCATCAAATAGCACTCGTCGATTAACACCCATTTTAGGCACCCACACTCGTCCTTGAAAGGATAACAAACCATGCGGGCCTAAGGTAATGAACTCCGTTTGGCCCACGATTCGCTCCTCATGTTTGTTGTTAACAAAAGCTTCGATTTGAGTCTCACCAAGCTTTACAAGAAAATCGTTAGTAATAATCATGCGTAACGATCCTACTCGTATCACCGGATGTTGACTCTTTCGACTCAACGCATCCGCGACCACATTCGCCTTGCCCGGATGATAATGTATTTCACAATCATAATCTTTTACTATGTCCATCCATCTACGTTGACGATAATTCAAATCTCTTTGATCAAAAAGATGCTTCAAACTCTTATGATCCGAATAAATCATACACTTAACACCATACAAGTAATGGCGCCAAATTTTCAACGCAAGCACAACAGCTGCCAACTCTAAATCATGAGTCGGATATCTCGTTTCGTGTTCCTTTAATTGTCGAGAGGCATAAGCGATGACTTTACCTCTTTGCATTAGAACACACCCAAGCTAATTTAAAGACGCATCATAATAAACCGTCATGTCTTCTACACCTTCCGGCAACACTAACACCGGAGCTTGACATAACTTTTCTTTTAACAGTTGAAAAGCAATTTCTTGCTCGTTCTCCCAATTAAATCTGGCCTTCTTTCTTGTCAATTTCGTCAATGGAGAAGCAATCTTAGAAAAGTCTTGGATAAACCGACGATAATAACTGGCCAATCTGAGAAAACTACTGTTTTCCGTAGGCGTAGTCGGTTGTCCCCAACTCTTCACCGTCTCTATCTTCCCCGGATCTACTTGAATACCGTCTTTGTTCACAATATGACCAAGGAATTGAACTTCCCTTCGCCAAAATTCACATTTGGAGAATTTGGCATGCAACTTCTCCTTCCGCAACGTCTTTAACATACCCCGTAAATGATGTTCATGTTCCTTCATACTCTTCGAATAAACAAGTATGTCGTCAATGAACACAATTACCAACTTGTCCAACATAGGTTGGCACACTCGGTTCATAAGATCCATGAATGCCACCGGTGCATTCGTAAGACCAAAAGGCATAACTACAAACTCAAAATGCCCATAACGCGTTCGAAAATCCGTGTTCTCAATATCTTCCTCACGGACCCGCATTTGGTGATAGCCGGACCGTAGGTTGATTTTAGAGAAATACGTTGCACCTTGGAGTTGGTCAAACAAATCGTCAATCCGAGGCAATGGATAATGATTCTTGATCGGCACTTTATTTAACTCCCGATAATCGATGCACATCAGCATACTACCATCCTTCTTCTTCACAAATAAATCCGGAGCGCCCCATGGCGAAGCACTCGGTCGAATGAAACCCTTCTCAAGTAACTCTTGGGTTTGATTTAACAACTCTTGCATTTCCATTGGCGCTAAACGATAAGGAGTTTTAGCAATGGGGGTAGCCCCCGGAACCAACTCAATGCGAAATTCAACTTGTCTTTCCGCCGGAACACCCGGTAACTCATCCGGAAAAACGTCTTCAAATTCACTTACCACTGAAATTTCACGAATGGATGGTGGCTCATCTCGAGTATCAACAACATGGGCAAGAAAAGCCATGCCACCACTAACAAGGAAACGACGTGCCCGTGCAAAAGTGCATATCGGCACAAGTCTTCTTCTTTTATCACTGTGAATAATTAACTCTCCCCCACTTGGGGTCCTTACCCGAATAAACTTATCATGGCATGTAATATCGACTCTATAACGATCGAGCCAATCCATACCAATGACGATATCAAAATCACCCAAGGTCATTGGAATGAGATCGATTTTAAAACTTTCGGCACCAAACACAACATTACAATTTTTACACACATCAACCACTAGTGCCGTCTTGCCATCCGCTATTTCAACTTCTACCAGACGACTTAACTTAACTAGTGGTTTATTTAACTTAGGCAAAAATCTTGGAGACACAAACCACAAATTAGCACCACTATCAAAAAGTATCTGTGCCGGATTAGAGTTAACCATGAAAATACCTGAAACAACTTCGTTGGATTGCTTGGCCTCCTCATTCGTCATTAAATATTTGCGACCCCTAACAGTGCCCGTCACTTTCTCCAACCGCTTAACATGATCGGTGCTCAAACCGGGACACTCCGGCCTCTTGTGCCCTTCTTTAACACAATTATAACAAGTAACTTTGTTTGGCGTATTGGTACAATCACGGGCCATGTGTCCTCTTTGTTTACAATTAAAACACGTGGGCCCGTAACCCGGAGTATCACCCTTCTTCACGCTATTTGTACCTTCGGAACCCTTCTTTGACTTCTTGTTTGAAAAGTTCGAATGACTTGATCCTTCAAACTTTCTTTTAGAAAAAGCGAAATCACTTTTTCTTGAAATATCCGGCTCAAAACCCCGAGCCAATTCAAATAACTCTTCAAAAGACTTAGCCGCTCCTCGACTAATCTTACCCTTAAACTCATCATTCATGGTACGGTAGAAATCCTTCATCAACTTGTGATCGTCGCCAACATATTCCGGACAAAAACGAGTATTTGCCAAGAAGGTAGACTTGAGAGTAATCAAGTCCATTGAACCTTGTCGCAAATTGTGCAACTCGTCCCGGATTCTATCAAGGTCGGAAGAAGTTCGGTATTCTTTGAAGAATTCTTTCTTAAACTCCTCCCACGTCAAGCTCATGCATTGCTCCTCACCATATAATTGGATTTTATCATCCCACCACAACTTCGCCTCTTCTCGTAACATGCTAGAACCATACCTCGCCTTCTTCTCGGGAGGACATTCCGCGGTACGGAAAGCTCCCTCGATATCGAAAATCCAACATGTGCTTTCCAACGGATCTCGTACCCTATTAAACATCGGGGGTTGAGCATTCTTAAAATTTTTGTAATGGAAGTCCCGCCTTCCATTCCCACCGTTACCATCACCCCCTTCTCCACGAGGATGAATGTTTCTAGCTTCTAATGCCTCCTCGATTGCGGCATTCATTCGCTCATTAATCATTTCGGTTACTTGCCCATCAACCGATTCTTGGAAAACCTTTCGAACATCGTCAAGAAATTCCATTTTTAGCCTTTTAAAGATGGCCTCAACCTTGGCCGTGAGCTCAACGTCCTCGCTCGTGCCTCCTTCATTGGTATCATGTCCATTTCTCATCTTCATTCTATAAAACGAAGTAAATTAAATAACGAACGAAAAGACATGACACAATATACATGAACACCACACCGCCCCATCTTGCTCAACAAGCATCGTACATCGCTTGTTTGACACGATTTGAACCCGTAACAATGGTAGCTAATCATTGTTACGCGATCACGTCACATTAACTCGCTAGTACAACATCTATCTCGCTTGTTGATTGCAAAACACAACACAAAATAATTAGCGCATAGTTAGTCCACCTAAAACTAGGCACTAACCAATCCCCGGTCCGACCCGTATCCTACAAGTCCCGCATACGCGCATACACAATAAAGTCTAAGTCTAGGCACCTATCTCAAGTCGCCTAAATCCCTTAGACCATGCTCTGATACCACTTGAAACAACCTAACCCGTAATTAACCGGATAAATTTTTTTTAAAAAAATTTATCAACCATTTACGCCCAAAAAAATGGTTATATGACGTAAACCATTTCATACAACCCATTAAAATGTACAACAAGTTTAGTGTTTACAAAAGGCACTAGGGCCATTAATCAAATGTAATACAAATTCGACCCATTTGAAATGATAGTTTTAATTCAAACTACACCCGAGCATGGTTTGGGGCTAAACTACCCAAAAGCATAGGGTCATCTTCCAAAAGCTTTAACTAGCAAGCATCATGGGAAATCTAATGCCCAATAACCCCTTCTCCTTTCTCCGCGTTCGCACCTAAAAATGTAAACAACGAGAGGGTAAGCTAAGGCTTAGTGAGTGCAACAATTATACATACATATATTGTAATGACCCGGAATTTTCCGACCAAATTATACTTATGAGATTAATATTTACATAAATTAAACTATACCAACATGATAAGCAATCCAAATTATTGAGACTTGTGTTTTTGAAAAGAGTTTTACACAACGTTTGACCGTCCAATATGACCGATGATATCACGAACTATATAACATATGATAATTATACGTTTGTGTATATATATGTATTTATATATATTTAACATGATCTAAGGATGGTTTAACATCTCATTGTGTACTAATGACAATGAGTTATAAGTATATTTTGAAACTACTAACTTAAGTTTTCAAAACGATAACTATACGTAACATTCTTTGATATATATACTTATAATCTATAATGCTTATACATGTATCGTATATATAATGTATTTAATCACTTTTTAAGGACTTAAATACATAAAACAATATAAGTATATTCACAAAAGATATCTATATTTGAATTCTCGTTCCATTTCCTCAAGATTTCTATACGTATATCTAGGGTATATGTACCAGTATCATACCCAGCTTCTATACGTATTTACTATTGGTATATACACATCAAATCAACATCCTAATCAACATTATTACTGCCCTAGATATGAGGTAACTAGGATTTATCAAGTAGTATGAATTATTAGTAAGAAAACAAAATTAGGAATCCTTTTCTTTCTTTATAAACTAAAAACGTTTTTATAAATGAACACCATTTCTTCACTCCATTTTCTCATACCTACACCCTCATTTCTCTCTCAAAATACTCCTAACTTCATACTTGATCATCTCCAAGAATTTTCCCCATCATTTAGCTTCAATTATAAGCCTTAAACACCATAAGAAAACTCTTTCAAGAACATATCAAAATAACCACCCATTTGAAGAAGTTTACTTTCAACCTTTTGATCTAACTCCACCACTCTTTGATTCCAAGATTATTTCTTATCTTTTGAAGTAACTTTTTCCAAGTAACTTGAGGTAGTAACCTTGTTCATAATCTTATTCAATTCATATTCATATAGCTATCTTATTTTGTGATATAAAATTTTAACAACAAGAACATAGTTTGAATGATTTCAAACTTGTTCGCAAACTAAATAGATTCTACTAACTTGACTTTTAAAACACTTCAAGACCTGTAATATATCATAATGATATGCTAACCTAACAAGATATAACTTGGTTTTACAAAGAACATCTTAAAAACTGAATCTACGTCGTCAGAGTGCAACCGGGGGCTGTTTTGGGTTGGATAATTAAAAACCATCTTGAACTTTGAATTGGAAGTTCATGTTCTGGAAAAATGATATTTCTTATGAATATGTTAACACATAAAAATTTCATGGTTTAACTTAAAGTGTAAGTATTTTTAGAAAAATGATCATTAAATGTTGTTTTTATGATGGAAAATGATCACTTTCATAAGTTTCACCAAAGTTTGACCTATAACCTATGATTTCAAATACAAACTAAGGTATTTTCAGTTCATATTCTTAAAATTTGACTCGATCCAAGGAAGTGGCAAGTTGAACCAACAAAAACGGAGTTGTAATGAAGAAACTACGACTAAAACAAGATTGGGTATCCGAAGCTAGTTTAGCTACGAAAATATTTGGAGAAAAAGTAAATTAATCATATATTTTCTAATTAATATGATATTTTATATATAATTACTTATGATTTGATTTTATATATTTCAGGACCACCCGTAAACAACACGAGAAGATTAATCATAAGACCTCATGATTGTACGCAACACGTCATTTGACAACACGGTACTTTATGTACGCAACACGTCATTTGACAAAATGGTACCATGGGTCGAGATTAATTCTGATCAATACGAATACGATGGGGTCTTTATTTATTTTATTTAAGCAACTAATTGTAGACCACTAACATCGGACTGCTAACTACGGACTAAGAAAATATTAAAAGTATTAAAAGTATATATATATGTAACGATTACTTAAAAAGAAAATATGTTGATATATTATATATATGGTTAGGTTCGTGATATCTATCGGAGACCAAGTCGAATTAAATACCTTCAAGGCAAAAGTGAGTTTCATTTGCTCCCTTTTTAATTCCTTTTGCAATATATATTTTTAGGCTGAGAATACATGCGCTGCTTTTATAAATGTTTACAAAATAGACACAAGTACTTAAAAATATATTCTACGTTGAGTTGTACCACTGGCATATTTCCCTGTAGCTTGGTAACTACTATTTACATGGGTATTGTAAACGCGAATCCTGTTGATAGATCTATCGGGCCTGACATGAAATGTCCCGTTCTTATTGATTAAAAACGTTCCATATTAATTGATTTCGTTGCGAGGTTTTGACCTCTATATGAGACGTTTTTCAAAGACTGCATTCATTTTTAAAACAAACCATAACCTTTATTTCATAAATAAAGGTTTAAAAAGCTTTACGTAGATTATCAAATAATGATAATCTAAAATATCCTGTTTACACACGACCATTACATAATGGTTTACAATACAAATATGTTACATCGAAATCAGTTTTTTGAATGCAGTTTTTACACAATATCATACAAACATGGACTCCAAATCTTGTCCTTATTTTAGTATGCAACAGCGGAAGCTCTTAGTATTCACCTGAGAATAAACATGCTTTAAACGTCAACAAAAATGTTGGTGAGTTATAGGTTTAACCTATATATATCAAATCGTAACAATAGACCACAAGATTTCATATTTCAATACACATCCCATACATAGAGATAAAAATCATTCATATGGTGAACACCTGGTAACCGACATTAACAAGATGCATATATAAGAATATCCCCATCATTCCGGGACACCCTTCGGATATGATATAAATTTCGAAGTACTAAAGCATCCGGTACTTTGGATGGGGTTTGTTAAGCCCAATAGATCTATCTTTAGGATTCGCGTCAATTAGGGTGTCTGTTTCCTAATTCTTAGATTACCAGACTTAATAAAAAGGGGCATATTCGATTTCGATAATTCAACCATAGAATGTAGTTTCACGTACTTGTGTCTATTTTGTAAATCATTTATAAAACCTGCATGTATTCTCATCCCAAAAATATTAGATTTTAAAAGTGGGACTATAACTCACTTTCACAGATTTTTACTTCGTCGGGAAGTAAGACTTGGCCACTGGTTGATTCACGAACCTATAACAATATATACATATATATCAAAGTATGTTCAAAATATATTTACAACACTTTTAATATATTTTGATGTTTTAAGTTTATTAAGTCAGCGTTAGTAACCTACAACTAGTTGTCCACAGTTAGATGTACAGAAATAAATATATAAATATTATATTGAATCAATCCACGACCCAGTGTATACGTATCTCAGTATTGATCACAACTCAAACTATATATATTTTGGAATCAACCTCAACCCTGTATAGCTAACTCCAACATTCACATATAGAGTGTCTATGGTTGTTCCGAAATATATATAGATGTGTCGACATGATAGGTCAAAACATTGTATACGTGTCTATGGTATCTCAAGATTACATAATATACAATACAAGTTGATTAAGTTATGGTTGGAATAGATTTGTTACCAATTTTCACGTAGCTAAAATGAGAAAAATTATCCAATCTTGTTTTACCCATAACTTCTTCATTTTAAATCCGTTTTGAGTGAATCAAATTGCTATGGTTTCATATTGAACTCTATTTTATGAATCTAAACAGAAAAAGTATAGGTTTTTAGTCGGAAAAATAAGTTACAAGTCGTTTTTGTAAAGGTAGTCATTTCAGTCGAAAGAACGATGTCTAGATGACCATTTTAGAAAACATACTTCCACTTTGAATTTAACCATAATTTTTGGATATATTTTCATGTTCATAATAAAAATTATTTTCCCAAAATAACCACTTTTAAATCAAAGTTTATCATAGTTTTTAATTAACTAACCCAAAACAGCCCGCGGTGTTACTACGACGGCGTAAATCCGGTTTTACGGTGTTTTTCGTGTTTCCAGGTTTTAAATTATTAAGTTAGCATATCATATAGATATAGAACATGTGTTTAGTTGATTTTAAAAGTCAAGTTAGAAGGATTAACTTTTATTTGCGAACAAGCTTAGAATTAACTAAACTATGTTCTAGTGATTACAAGTTTAAACCTTCGAATAAGATAGCTTTATATGTATGAATCGAATGATGTTATGAACATCATTACTACCTCAAGTTCCTTGGATAAACCTACTGGAAATGAGAAAAATAGATCTAGCTTCAAAGGATCCTTGGATGGCTTGAAAGTTCTTGTATTAGAAAGATAACCTACTGTAAGTAACAAAGGCTTCTTGATCTTGGATGATTACTTGGAATGGATTTAGAAAACTTGGAAGTAAACTTGCAATCTTGGAAGTATTCTTGATTTTATGAAACTAGAACTTTTGGAATTTATGAAGAACATTTAGAACTTGAAGATAGAACTTGAGAGAGATCAATTAGATGAAGAAAATTGAAGAATGAAAGTGTTTGTAGGTGTTTTTGGTCGTTGGTGTATGGATTAGATATAAAGGATATGTAATTTTGTTTTCATGTAAATAAGTCATGAATGATTACTCATATTTTTGTAATTTTATGAGATATTTCATGCTAGTTGCCAAATGCTGGTTCCCACATGTGTTAGGTGACTCACATGGGCTGCTAATAGCTGATCATTGGAGTGTATATACCAATAGTACATACATCTAAAAGTTGTGTATTGTACGAGTACGAATACGGGTGCATACGAGTAGAATTGTTGATGAAACTGAACGAGGATGTAATTGTAAGCATTTTTGTTAAGTAGAAGTATTTTGATAAGTGTCTTGAAGTCTTTCAAAAGTGTATGAATACATATTAAAACACTACATGTATATACATTTTAACTGAGTCGTTAAGTCATCGTTAGTCGTTACATGTAAGTGTTGTTTTGAAACCTTTAGGTTAACGATCTTGTTAAATGTTGTTAACCCAATGTTTATAATATCAAATGAGATGTTAAATTGTTATATTATCATGATATTATGATATATAATATATCTTAGTATGATATATATACAGTTAAATGTCGTTACAACGATAATCGTTACATATATGTCTCGTTTCGAAATCATTAAGTTAGTAGTCTTATTTTTACATATGTATTTCATTGTTAATACACTTAATAATATATTTACTTATCTTTTAACATAATTAACCAAGTGTATCAATATCTTAATATGATTCATATGTACCTAGTAAGACGTTGTTATAACGATAATCGTTATATATATCGTTTTCGAGTTTATTAAATTAATAGTCTCATTTTTATGTATATAACTCATTGTTAAAATACCTAATGAGATACATACTTATAATAAAATCATGTTAACTATATATATAACCATATATATGTCATCGTATAGTTTTTACAAGTTTTAACGTTCGTGAATCACCGGTCAACTTGGGTGGTCAATTGTCTATATGAAACCTATTTCAATTAATCAAGTCTTAACAAGTTTGATTGCTTAACATGTTGGAAACACTTAATCATGTAAATAACAATTTCATTTAATATATATATAAACATGGAAAAGTTCGGGTCACTACAGTACCTACCCGTTAAATAAATTTCGTCCCGAAATTTTAAGCAGTTAGAGGTGTTGACGTATCTTCTGGAAATAAATGCGGGTATTTCTTTTTCATCTGATCTTCATGCTCCCAGGTGAACTCGGGTCCTCTACAAGCATTCCATCGAACCTTAACAATCGGTATCTTGTTTTATTTAAGTCTCTTAACCTCACGATCCATTATTTCGACGGGTTCTTCAATGAATTGAAGTTTTTCATTGATTTGAATTTCGTCCAACGGAATAGTGAGATCTTCTTTAGCAAAACATTTCTTCAAATTTGAGACGTGGAAAGTGTTATGTACAGCCACGAGTTGTTGAGGTAGCTCCAGTTGGTAAGCTACTGGTCCGACACGATCTATAATCTTGAATGGTCCAATGTACTTTGGATTTAGTTTCCCCCGTTTACCAAATCGAACAACGCCTTTCCAAGGTGAAACCTTAAGCATGACCATTTCTCCAATTTCAAACTCTATATCTTTTCTTTTACTGTCCGCGTAGCTCTTTTGTCGACTCTGGACGGTTTTCAATCTTTGTTGAATTTGGATGATTTTCTCGGTAGTTTCTTGTATTATCTCCGGGCCCGTAATCTGTCTATCCCCCACTTCACTCCAACAAATTGGGGACCTGCACTTTCTACCATAAAGTGCTTCAAACGGCGCCATCTCAATGCTTGAATGGTAGCTGTTGTTGTAGGAAAATTCTGCTAACGGTAGATGTCGATCCCAACTGTTTCCGAAATCAATAACACATGCTCGTAGCATGTCTTCAAGCGTTTGTATTGTCCTTTCGCTCTGTCCATCAGTTTGTGGATGATAGGCAGTACTCATGTCTAGACGAGTTCCTAATGCTTGCTGTAATGTCTGCCAGAATTTTGAAATAAATCTGCCATCCCTATCAGAGATAATAGAGATTGGTATTCCATGTCTGGAGACGACTTCCTTCAAATATAGTCGTGCTAACTTCTCCATCTTGCAATCTTCTCTTATTGGCAGGAAGTGTGCTGATTTGGTGAGACGATCAACTATTACCCAAATAGTATCAAAACCACTTGCAGTCCTTGGCAATTTAGTGATGAAATCCATGGTAATGTTTTCCCATTTCCATTCCGGGATTTCGGGTTGTTGTAGTAGACCTGATGGTTTCTGATGTTCAGCTTTGACCTTAGAACACGTCAAACATTCTCCTACATATTTAGCAATATCGGATTTCATACCCGGCCACCAAAAATGTTTCTTGAGATCCTTGTACATCTTCCCCGTTCCAGGATGTATTGAGTATCTGGTTTTATGAGCTTCTCTAAGTACCATTTCTCTTATATCTCCAAATTTTGGTACCCAAATCCTTTCAGCCCTATACCGGGTTCCGTCTTCTCGAATATTAAGATGCTTCTCCGATCCTTTGGGTATTTCATCCTTTAAATTTCCCTCTTTTAAAACTCCTTGTTGCGCCCCCTTTATTTGAGTAGTAAGGTTAGTGTGAATCATTATATTCATAGATTTTACTCGAATGGGTTCTCTGTCCTTTCTGCTCAAGGCGTCGGCTACCACATTTGCCTTCCCCGGGTGGTAACGAATCTCAAAGTCGTAATCATTCAACAATTCAATCCACCTACGCTGCCTCATATTCAGTTGTTTCTGATTAAATATGTGTTGAAGACTTTTGTGGTCGGTATATATAATACTTTTGACCCCATATAAGTAGTGCCTCCAAGTCTTTAATGCAAAAACAACCGCGCCTAATTCCAAATCATGCGTCATATAATTTTGCTCGTGAATCTTCAATTGTCTAGACGCATAAGCAATCACCTTCGTCCGTTGCATTAATACACAACCGAGACCTTGCTTTGATGCGTCACAATAAATCACAAAATCATCATTCCCTTCAGGCAATGACAATATAGGTGCCGTAGTTAGCTTTTTCTTCAATAATTGAAACGCCTTCTCTTGTTCATCCTTCCATTCAAATTTCTTCCCTTTATGCGTTAATGCAGTCAAGGGTTTTGCTATTTTGGAGAAATCTTGGATGAATCTTCTGTAGTAACCAGCCAATCCTAAAAATTGACGTATATGCTTCGGAGTTTTTGGGGTTTCCCACTTTTCAACGGTTTCGATCTTTGCCGGGTCTACCTGGATACCTTCTTTGTTCACTATGTGACCGAGGAATTGAACTTCTTCCAACCAAAATGCACACTTTGAAAACTTAGCGTAAAGTTTTTCTTTCCTCAATACTTCTAGCACTTTTCTCAAATATTCTTCGTGCTCTTGATCATTCTTTGAGTAAATAAGTATGTCATCGATGAAAACAATGACAAACTTGTCAAGATATGGCCCACACACTCGGTTCATAAGGTCTATGAACACAGCTGGTGCGTTAGTCAATCCAAACGGCATAACCATAAACTCGTAATGACCATAACGCGTCCTAAAAGCAGTTTTTGGAATATCATCCTCCTTCACTCGCATTTGATGATATCCAGAACGTAAATCGATCTTCGAATAAACCGAAGAGCCTTGTAGTTGATCAAGTAAGTCGTCAATTCTCGGCAGTGGATAACGGTTTTTTGATGGTAAGTTTGTTCAACTCTCTGTAGTCAATACACAACCTAAATGTACCATCCTTCTTCTTGACAAACAAAACAGGAGCTCCCCATGGTGATGTGCTTGGTCGAATGAAACCACGTTCTAATAGTTCTTGTAGTTAGCTTTGCAGTTCTTTCATCTCGCTGGGTGCGAGTCTATAAGGAGCACGAGCTATTGGTGCAGCTCCTGGTACAAGATCTATTTGAAATTCAACAGATCGATGTGGAGGTAGTCCCGGTAATTCTTTCGGAAATACATCGGGAAATTCTTTTGCGACGGGAACATCATTGATGCTCTTTTCTTCAGTTTGTACTTTCTCGACGTGTGCTAGAACAGCATAGCAATCTTTTCTTATTAGTTTTTGTGCCTTCAAATTACTAATAAGATGTAGCTTCATGTTGCCCTTTTCTCCGTACATCATTAAGGGTTCTCCTTCTTCTCGTACAATGCGAATTGCATTTTTATAACATACGATCTCTGCTTTCACCTTCTTCAGCCAGTCCATGCCAATATCAAATCAATCTTAAATATTTCGCTACCCAGTTTAATTTCTCGATTCCGGCATATATTATCTGCTGAAATTAATTTACCGTTTGCTAATTCGAGTAAAAATTTACTATCCAACGGCGTCAATGGACAACTTAATTTAGCACAAAAATCTCTACTCATATAGCTTCTATCCGCACCCGAATCAAATAAAACGTAAGCAGATTTATTGTCAATAAAAAACGTACCCGTAACAAGCTCCGGGTCTTCCTGTGCCTCTGCCGCATTAATATTGAAAACTCTTCCGCGGCCTTGTCCATTCGTGTTCTCCTGGTTCGGGCAATTTCTAATAATGTGGCCCGGTTTTCCACATTTATAACAAACTACATTGGCATAACTTGCTCCGACACTACTTGCTCCGCCATTACTCGTTCCGACACCATTTGTTCCTTTCGTTCTGTTAACCCCTGGTCCGTAGACCTCACACTTCGCCGCGCTATGACCATTTCTTTTACACTTGTTGCAAAATTTGGTGCAGAACCCCGAGTGATACTTTTCACACCTTTGGCATAGCTGCTTCTGATTGTTGTTGTTGTTGCGGTTGTTATTGTTATTGGGATGATTGTTGTAGTTGCTGTTGTTGTTGTTGGGCCGTTTGTTGTAGTTGCGATTGATGTTGCGGTTGTTGGGATAATTGTTGCGATTATTATTGTAATTACTGTTGTTGTTGTATTGGTGATTCTTATCACCGTTTTCCTCCCACTTTCTTTTGACTTGCTTTACATTGGCCTCTTCAGCCGTCTGTTCTTTAATTCTTTCCTCAATCTGGTTCACTAGTTTGTGAGCCATTCTACATGCCTGTTGTATGGAGGCGGGCTCGTGTGAACTTATATCTTCTTGGATTCTTTCCGGTAATCCTTTCACAAACGCGTCGATCTTCTCTTCCTCATCTTCGAACGCTCCCGGACACAATAGGCACAATTCTGTGAATCGTCTTTCGTACGTGGTAATATCAAATCCTTGGGTTCGTAACCCTCTAAGTTCTGTCTTGAGCTTATTCACCTCGGTTCTGGGACGGTACTTCTCGTTCATCAAGTGCTTGAATGCTGACCACGGTAGTGCGTACGCATCATCTTGTCCCACTTGCTCTAGATAGGTATTCCACCATGTTAATGCAGAACCTGTGAAGGTATGCGTAGCGTACTTCACTTTGTCCTCTTCAATACACTTACTTATGGCAAACACCGATTCGACCTTCTCGGTCCACCGTTTCAATCCGATCGGTCCTTCGGTTCTATCAAATTCCAACGGTTTGTAGGCAGTGAATTCTTTGTAGGTGCATCCTACACGATTTCCTGTACTGCTAGATCCAAGGTTATTGTTGGTATGTAGCGCAACATGTACTGCGGCTATGTTTGAAGCTAGAAAGGTACGGAATTCCTCTTCATTCATATTCACGGTGTGTCGAGTAGTCAGTGCCATTTCCTTCAAAATAGTCAAATGGAACAAGTTAATCATACAGAATATTAAGAGTAGTTAATAGTATTTCGTAGCATAATATGAACTCATTTATAAAAGCTTTTTCTTCATATTAGCGTTTTATAAGTTTAAATTTGGGTAGTACCTACCCGTTAAGTTCATACTTAGTAGCTAATATACAATTCAACTACTACAATTCTATATGAAAAACTGATTTGTTCAAACTTTTATACAATATTTTACAAACTTACAATACCGCTTATTTTACATAAAGCATAAAATATAGCACACAATAACTTTGATACAAGATAGTTGTGAAGATAATTCTAGCTAGTACACAAGTCGTTCAGCAAAGGCAATAAAGACACGTAATTCATACGTCCAAAAACAAGTCATGCATTCTGGTTTTACTAGGACTACTTCCCATCCTTGGTCTTGTGGAACATAACCGTTATGGCCGTTGATAAGACAGCGTGTTGTAACGTCGTCAAAGGGACGAGGGTTACGTAATGACCAACAGTCTCGTAATAACCTAAAATCCTCATTTCTTACCCCAATTACCGACTCCGTCACTTGTGGAAACGTTTTGTTTAATAGTTGTAGCCCGATGTTCTTTTTCTCACTTTGGTGAGAAGCGAACATTACTAACCTGTAAGCATAGCATGCTTCTTTATGTTGCATGTTAGCCGCTTTTTCTAAATCATGAAGTCCTATATTCGGATACATTGAGTCAAAATAATTTCTTAACCCGTTGCGTAAAATAGCATTTGGATTCCCCGCAATATATGCGTCAAAGTAAACACATCGTAACTTATGGGTTTCCAAATGTGATATCCCCCATCTTTCAAACAAAAGTCTCTTATAAACCAAGACATTCTTGGAACGTTCTTCGAATGTCTTACAAACTGATTTCGCCGTAAATAGTTGTGCCGAAGAATTCTGACCGACTCTAGACAAGATTTCATCAATCATGTCTCCGGGTAGGTCTCTTAAAATATTGGGTTGTCTATCCATTTTGTGTTTTTATACTGTAAAATAGACAAGAGTTAGATTCATAAAAAAAATACTTATTAATACAAGCAATTTTTACATATATCATAAAGCATAAGCACACTATATTACATATATTACACCACACGAATACAACTATCTTATTCCGACTCGCTCATTTCTTCTTCTTCGGTTTTGGTTCGTTTTGCCAAGTTTCTAGGGATACATGATGTTCCCCTAATACGAGCTGTCATTTTCCACAACGGTTTAGAAAAACCTGGTGGTTTAGAGGTTCCCGGGTCATTGTTACAACTTAAGGGCTTCGGGGGTTGACGATACATATAAAGTTCATCGGGGTTGGAATTAGATTTCTCTATTTTTATGCCCTTACCCTTATTATTTTCTTTTGCCTTTTTAAATTCAGTTGGGGTAATTTCTATAACATCATCGGAATTCTCGTCGGAATCTGATTCATCGGAGAATTGGTAATCCTCCCAATATTTTGCTTTCTTGGCGGAAACACCATTGACTATAATTAACCTTGGTCGGTTGGTTGAGGATTTTCTTTTACTTAACCGTTTTATTATTTCCCCCACCGGTTCTATTTCCTCCTCCGGTTCCTCCTCTTCCGGTTCTGATTCTTCTTCCGGTTCCGACTCTTCTTCCGGTTCCTCTTCGGGAACTTGTGAATCACTCCACGAATCATTCCAATTTACATTTGACTCCTCATTATTATTAGGTGAGTCAATGAGACTTGTTCTAGAGGTAGACATCTATCATATAATATCAAACGCGTTAAGAGATTAATATATCACATAATATTAACATGTTAAAAATATATAGTTTCCAACAAAATTTGTTAAGCAATCATTTTTCAAGTAAACATGGTCGAAGTCCAGACTCACTAATGCATCCTAACAAACTCGATAAGACACACTAATGCAAAATTCTGGTTCTCTAAGACCAACGCTCGGATACCAACAGAAATGTCCCGTTCTTATTGATTAAAAACGTTCCATATTAATTGATTTCGTTGCGAGGTTTTGACCTCTATATGAGACGTTTTTCAAAGACTGCATTCATTTTTAAAACAAACCATAACCTTTATTTCATAAATAAAGGTTTAAAAAGCTTTACGTAGATTATCAAATAATGATAATCTAAAATATCTTGTTTACACACGACCATTACATAATGGTTTACAATACAAATATGTTACATCGAAATCAGTTTTTTGAATGCAGTTTTTACACAATATCATACAAACATGGACTCCAAATCTTGTCCTTATTTTAGTATGCAACAGCGGAAGCTCTTAGTATTCACCTGAGAATAAACATGCTTTAAACGTCAACAAAAATGTTGGTGAGTTATAGGTTTAACCTATATATATCAAATCGTAACAATAGACCACAAGATTTCATATTTCAATACACATCCCATACATAGAGATAAAAATCATTCATATGGTGAACACCTGGTAACCGACATTAACAAGATGCATATATAAGAATATCCCCATCATTCCGGGACACCCTTCGGATATGATATAAATTTCGAAGTACTAAAGCATCCGGTACTTTGGATGGGGTTTGTTAAGCCCAATAGATCTATCTTTAGGATTCGCGTCAATTAGGGTGTATGTTCCCTAATTCTTAGATTACCAGACTTAATAAAAATGGGCATATTCGATTTCGATAATTCAACCATAGAATGTAGTTTCACGTACTTGTGTCTATTTTGTAAATCATTTATAAAACCTGCATGTATTCTCATCCCAAAAATATTAGATTTTAAAAGTGGGACTATAACTCACTTTCACAGATTTTTACTTCGTCGGGAAGTAAGACTTGGCCACTGGTTGATTCACGAACCTATAACAATATATACATATATATCAAAGTATGTTCAAAATATATTTACAACACTTTTAATATATTTTGATATTTTAAGTTTATTAAGTCAGCTGTCCTCGTTAGTAACCTACAACTAGTTGTCCACAGTTAGATGTACAGAAATAAATATATAAATATTATCTTGAATCAATCCACGACCCAGTGTATACGTATCTCAGTATTGATCACAACTCAAACTATATATATTTTGGAATCAACCTCAACCCTGTATAGCTAACTCCAACATTCACATATAGAGTGTCTATGGTTGTTCCGAAATATATATAGATGTGTCGACATGATAGGTCGAAACATTGTATACGTGTCTATGGTATCTCAAGATTACATAATATACAATACAAGTTGATTAAGTTATGGTTGGAATAGATTTGTTACCAATTTTCACGTAGCTAAAATGAGAAAAATTATCCAATCTTGTTTTACCCACAACTTCTTCATTTTAAATCCGTTTTGAGTGAATCAAATTGCTATGGTTTCATATTGAACTCTATTTTATGAATCTAAACATAAAAAGTATAGGTTTATAGTCGGAAAAATAAGTTACAAGTCGTTTTTGTAAAGGTAGTCATTTCAGTCGAAAGAACGACGTCTAGATGACCATTTTAGAAAACATACTTCCACTTTGAATTTAACCATAATTTTTGGATATAGTTTCATGTTCATAATAAAAATTATTTTCCCAAAATAACAACTTTTAAATCAAAGTTTATCATAGTTTTTAATTAACTAACCCAAAACAGCCCGCGGTGTTACTACGACGGCGTAAATCTGGTTTTACGGTGTTTTTCGTGTTTCCAGGTTTTAAATCATTAAGTTAGCATATCATATAGATATAGAACATGTGTTTAGTTGATTTTAAAAGTCAAGTTAGAAGGATTAACTTTTATTTGCGAACAAGCTTAGAATTAACTAAACTATGTTCTAGTGATTACAAGTTTAAACCTTCGAATAAGATAGCTTTATATGTATGAATCGAATGATGTTATGAACATCATTACTACCTCAAGTTCCTTGGATAAACCTACTGGAAATGAGAAAAATAGATCTAGCTTCAAAGGATCCTTGGATGGCTTGAAAGTTCTTGTATTAGAAAGATAACCTACTGTAAGTAACAAAGGTTTCTTGATCTTGGATGATTACTTGGAATGGATTTAGAAAACTTGGAAGTAAACTTGCAATCTTGGAAGTATTCTTGATTTTATGAAACTAGAACTTTTGGAATTTATGAAGAACACTTAGAACTTGAAGATAGAACTTGAGAGAGATCAATTAGATGAAGAAAATTGAAGAATGAAAGTGTTTGTAGGTGTTTTTGGTCGTTGGTGTATGGATTAGATATAAAGGATATGTAATTTTGTTTTCATGTAAATAAGTCATGAATGATTACTCATATTTTTGTAATTTTATGAGATATTTAATGCTAGTTGCCAAATGATGGTTCCCACATGTATTAGGTGACTCACATGGGCTGCTAAGAGCTGATCATTGGAGTGTATATACCAATAGTACATACATCTAAAAGCTGTGTATTGTACGAGTACGAATACGGGTGCATACGAGTAGAATTGTTGATGAAACTGAACGAGGATGTAATTGTAAGCATTTTTGTTAAGTAGAAGTATTTTGATAAGTGTCTTGAAGTCTTTCAAAATTGTATGAATACATATTAAAACACTACATGTATATATATTTTAACTGAGTCGTTAAGTCATCGTTAGTCGTTACATGTAAGTGTTGTTTTGAAACCTTTAGGTTAACGATCTTGTTAAATGTTGTTAACCCAATGTTTATAATATCAAATGAGATGTTAAATTGTTATATTATCATGATATTATGATATATAATATATCTTAGTATGATATATATACAGTTAAATGTCGTTACAACGATAATCGTTACATATATGTCTCGTTTCGAAATCATTAAGTTAGTAGTCTTATTTTTACATATGTATTTCATTGTTAATACACTTAATAATATATTTACTTATCTTTTAACATAATTAACAAAGTGTATCAATATCTTAATATGATTCATATGTACCTAGTAAGACGTTGTTATAACGATAATCGTTATATATATCGTTTTCGAGTTTCTTAAATTACTAGTGTCATTTTTATGTATATAACTCATTGTTAAAATACCTAATGAGATACATACTTATAATAAAATCATGTTAACTATATATATAATCATATATATGTCATCGTATAGTTTTTACAAGTTTTAACGTTCGTGAATCACCGGTCAACTTTGTAACATCCCGCCTTTTTCCGTTAAATTTATTTTTAACACCGTCTTTTTCTTTTAAATAATACCTTTCGTTATTTAAATTCGTAGTTTCCGTTGACTAACATTCATAAAAATTCCGTCATTTAATTATAACATCTCTCGTTAACTTGCGTTTTAAAAATATTCGATCGGTTAAATCCCGCACCCGCTTTGAAACTCGAGGGACCGGAGTTGCCAAATGGGCAAACTAGTTGACTAGGTCAACTAGTCAACCCATTTTTCCACCATTCAATCCCTCCCTCTCTCTCTCTCTTTCTTTCTTTTTCTCTCAAGAACACAAACATAATTCATCATCTAAATTCGGATCGGGAAGCAAACTTCAAAACAAATTACATATTCGTGATCCTCTCATCATCCTCTTCGATTTGGTACCAATTTCATCCATTTTGGGTAACATTTCTAAAACTCTAGATTTCTTTAAATTCGTGTTTTTTGACTTGAAATTGTGTTAGTTAGTGTCTATGGCTCGTGTATAACATGAATATATGTTTTGTTTGCTCGATTCGTTGTTTTGAGTAACTAGTTTGAACATTTGAAATGGGTTAGCTTAATCCTTGATTTTGGATGAGTTAATGTTGTTAGATTGTTAAAGTGCATGTTTTAATTGTGTTACTAGTATCACTAGCTTCGTTTTGATGCGTAGGTTGATTAAGGAAACTTCAAAAACATGAATATTGATTTTTGCGGATTTTGGTTAGGGTTTGATAGACTTAAAACGAGCTTTTGATGTTTCGAATGCCATGAAATGTTATTAGTAAGTGTTTAGTTGTAATGTATGCTTCATTACCTTCAAAACGGCATATCGTATGTGTAAATTGGATTCCCGAATCATAAAATACGTTTTACGAACTTGAAACTTTGAAAATAAACCTTTCTTGATCAATTGACGAGTTTTCGGTTATTGTAAATGATGTTTTTGATTAATGATATGTGGTTAGTTGTATTCCTTGTCGAAATAGCTTTCCGATGATATAAAATACATGTTCTAATTGTTTGCGGATCATAAAATGTGATTGTTTGTGTTTTGGTTCGTGCATACTTTGAAAACTGACCAGAATTCTCTGCACAGAGGGTGGCGCGGCGCGCCCCTTCCCCGCGCGGCGCGCAATCTGGCCTGGCCAGATTCTGCTCACTTTGGCGCATTTCACGCGAAATGTTTGACTAGCTATCGACCTCCGATTCACATGAAACTTGTTCTAATATGCTTATATATGAATAAAAACCTCAGAAAAATAATTCGGGACCGAACCCGAACGTGTTGACTTTTTCGTTGACTTTGACCAAGTTTGACTTTTAGTCAAACTTAACCAAACTTTTATACAATCATTCTAACATGCTTTTATACTTGTTTCTTGTATGAAACTTGACAACGTGATTCACATGCTATACTTAATCGAGTCGTAACGAGCCATAGGACTAATTGAACACATTTCACCCGACCTTGTGTCGTAACCGGTTAATTGATATAACTTACTTGTTTAGGTCAAGGCTAAGCAACTTTCATGCACACGTTTACTTGTTGAAGTACTTTTATACTCGTGCACTCGAGGTGAGATCATAGTCCCACCTTTTCAACAACTTTTTATACTTTTAAATTGTGGGCTGAGAAACATATACTTTGTTACATTTTGTACTACTTACTTTTATACTTTGAACACAAGTACAAGGAAAACAAACATTCCACAGCGAGTTAGAACAAAAATCCTCAATTCGATTATCATTAGTTACACTTGCAGGGTGTAAGCGAGAACTTATATTGTGTGGCCATACGGGTTTGACAAACCCTCATTACGGACGGTTCGCTACCGTCTACGGATGAAATATATTTTCGGGAAACAGTGTATGTTCTAACACTATTGTGATGGGGTTCTATGGAAGGAAACGTTAAGTCTTGATAATTGGGTGCTCGCGAACAATACTTTTGGAATGCAAACGATTTTGATAATCAACTATGGGAATACTAAATCTTGTGGTTCAAAAACAACGTTTACAAATACATCTATGATTTCACCAACGTTTTTCGTTGACAGTTTTCTATATGTTTCTCAGGTTCATACTTGGCTATTTGATACATGTTTCCGCGTACACTCATACTTGCTTGGGGTCAAGCATACATGCATACACTCTGATTATTTGCTTGGAGTCAAGCATACATACATACATACGCTAGTGATAGCACCTTTGGATTCAAACATATTGTTTACATACTTACGCTATTTATAGCAACTGTGTTTTTAAACTAATTATGTCGCAAGTTATTTCATTTATACTTTATGACTTTTGTAAACTTAGACTTGTTGTCGAACGGTTTTGTAAACTAAACTTGCAAGTCTTGTACTTTTCAATTGAATGCGACATAATTTTGGTCAAACGAGTCTCATATAGGGACTACGACCACGTAACGGGACCTAAGTAGTCGGCGCCGTCAATGACGATTTGGTCGGGTCGCTACAAACTTGGGTGGTCAATTGTCTATATGAAACCTATTTCAATTAATCAAGTCTTAACAAGTTTGATTGCTTAACATGTTGGAAACACTTAATCATGTAAATAACAATTTCATTTAATATATATATAAACATGGAAAAGTTCGGGTCACTACATGACAACCCCAACCGGACTGGACGACCAGTATACAACGGTTGCACAGTACTTCGTTTTGGTGACTACAATTGGTACGGTGTAGTGAGATTTCATAATAAAGGGAATATACGACGTTGATTAAATGTTAAGTATGGTTGCCAAGTGCTCAACCACTTAGAATGCTTTACATACACTTGCGAGTGTATTATGTTTATGATTATGAAATCTTGTGGTCTATTAACATATTGAAATGATTGTTATGATAAACCTATGAACTCACCAACCTTTTGGTTGACACTTTAAAGCATGTTTATTCTCAGGTATGAATTAAGTCTTTCGCTGTGCATTTGCTCAATATAAGGACATTACTTGGAGCCGATCATCGCAATGGGACCAAATGTTGATGACTTCATCCAGGTGGATTAGGACGGGTCCTTTCAGTTGGTATCAGAGCGGTGGTCGTAGCGAACCAGGTCTTGCATTAGTGTGTCTAACTAGTAGTTGTTAGGATGCATTAATGAGTCTGGACTTCGACCGTGTCTACATGTCAAAAGTTTTGCTTATCATTTCTAGTCGGAAATCATCTGCTTATCATCCTTAGGAAATTACCTGCTTATCATTCATAAGTCTAGACACGTTTTACTGCATTTACTGCATTGATAGTATATAGACGAATTCTTATCTTAGCATATCTGTTATTGCGAACTTTGACAAATACCTTTTCAAAGATTCTCCGTAATTTACGGGATTTTGGTATTATATATACATATGTAAATTATGTATTGAAGAGTACCAAATCTAACTCCTATAATCTATTCCATACCAAAAATTCATTTTCCCCATTATACAAGATGGATTCCGCATCTAGTTCGAATTCTTCAGATTCTGACAGTTATGCCGATATGGATTTCCATTCGGGCTCCGAAAGCAGCGTCACCGGAATGGATCAACCAATTTCCCATCATCTATTCTGGATGAATTGGGGATGGGTTCGTAATATACTAAATCACTGGAGACAAGAAGAAGGTGATCCATTCCATCCACCAAATTGCCCTCTTGGCGATGAACCTGAAGCACTTACCGGCGAACCTATTCAAAACACCATTTTCTCTCTCATTTCTAGAGTATCTCGTCACGATTATATACTATCCCATATTACAAATCTTGTTCATTCGCTCGCTCCAACAGCCAATCATCCCGGTGTACTAGCAGAAGTTAACGAACTTCGCGCTCGCGTGACGGCTTTGGAGAACATGGTGCGAAGGTTGCAAACACCAGCAGCAGCACCAGCAGCATAATCAGCACCACCATCAATAACATCAACAATACCATCATCACCACTAACAAAAAACATCCGCATCACACGTCTCGACATCATAATCTGTCCCACAAACATCAACATCATACGCACCATAGATACCAAGGAGTACCAACAATAATGAACGATGAAGTATTGATCCATAACTTCATTGATATTCTGCGAAGAATATGTGGTTTCAAAAAGTTTTAGAGATTTCTTATTCTAGCTCAAACCGAAAAGCAAATGAGATTAATATCATATTAACTCATTAAATTCATGATTTCATCTGAAGAAAATATATATGTATATATGTTTTCATAAAGATTGTAATTAAAAGTTCTTTTGTACAAAATATTAATGGTGAACATTTTTTTTAACGGGTAGGTAATACCCGAGGAATAATTAGATTTCATCTTAATAAGTTACATTGTACATTCGTCGAAGCTGATTCAACAGTCATTTACTATCCTACTTACAACCACCGATATACGTATCCGTTCACCGCAGAATAACCATTTTTATTCAATTTCATATTTAGATTTTGACTTCCCAGAATCCAACAAGTGGCATATGAAGGAAACATATGACAAAATAAAATCTGTTAGAAACAAACAAATTAACTATGAAAAATTTTGTTAAGAATCCATGCTAACTGTTCCAGCTAACTGTTCCTAGCTAACTGATTACATTTTATTTATCGCAATTTAATTATCGCACTTTTATTTATCGTCATTTAATTTCTGTAATTATTTTACGCACTTTAAATATCGGGACACGTATACAATGTTTTGACATATCATATCGACGCATCTATATATATTATTTGGAATCATCATAGACACTCTATATGCAGTAATGATCGAGTTCTCTATACAGGGTTGAGGTTGATTCTACAATAATATATATAGTTTGAGTTGTGATCGAGTCTGAGATGTATACGGGTCACGACACGTATTAATTCATTCGTATATTATATATTAAACTATATATGAATTATTGGACTGTTACTGTGGACTATCGACTGTGGACTAATGATATTGGACAATTAAAATGAATTAAAATATTGATTATAACATATGAAACTAAACATTTCTTCAAGATTGCCACTTGATTTCATCTTAAACCTCATTGTATCTCGACGATTACAATCAGCATTCAAATCTATCATGATTCTTAAAAACACCTCAATCGAGAGGATAAACCAACCGCACTTCATTTACGGAAGAAAAGATTGATGCATATAGTTATGCACCTGAAAAACCCTTGAAAACTGAGTAAACGTTTGACACGTATCTGTTCTAGTTCCTTTGACATTGTTATTACCGAAGATCGTTTTTCAATCCCTTTCCAAAGTAGCTAATTTTGTCACAGCTCCAGCAAGTCAACTCCGACTTTTTATCAGAAACAACTTTATTATAACCGCGATATATATGCGTACTCTTTATTGTTACTGGGGAACCTTTTATATTCCACAATATTACCATCAGCGATTAATCATTCTAAAAAAAAAACACAATTCTCCTGAAACTACCTCAGTTTGATAACCGATGACCCAGATCAGTTCACTTTAAAAATGCTGACGAAGCAGCATGTTGTAGATGATCTTAATGGCCAAAAGTTTGATGATAAAGAAAGGAGTGTTAGGAACGCTCGATAGAAAATTTAGTACCGAAAAGCGGATTATGCGAAACTATGAAGAAAGCCGTGGACAAATCACAAAGAATAAGTTTGCCTTCAAAGAATCCAAATGATTCTGTGCATGCTGAAATCGTTAGCAAACATCTTATTTCTCATTCTAAACCTTCACAGACAAATCTTCTTCATCATCCATTGATATTACAAATTCTAAGATATTCTCGTATGTTCTATTATAAATATCCTCCATATTTCTGGCGATATTTTCACAACTATTCTTATCTGAGATCATTTATCTCTCCGTAATATCTGCAACATAAAATAAACTGTGTTAGTTTCTAAATTCTGAAACCTTCGAGTTTAAAATATGAATGTTTTGAAGTAGTGTTGGGAACTGAAGCATGGATTAGTATAATATAATGACACTTGATCAACGTCATTATATTACAGTAAGTCATGCTGAGTTTCTAATGAAGCATGATGATTCACAGTACCGTCATCATGTGCCATTTACACGACTCTTACATTCTATCTAATCTCTAAACATATCAAGAGAATATTTTTTTGGATGACTCGGTCTTCTCCAGGGTATTCTGGTAAATTAACAAATCAAAATCGTTCTATTACCATTTTCTTCTTAGAGCATTAGCTATGTTCATTCTGAATTTCATATCTACGAATTCCGGACCATTACTCGCTTGACTCGAAGTCGGGAAGAGAAAACGAAAGCATGAAGCTCCGAAAAATAATGAAGAATATAAACTCCGATAATAACCCCGAAATTACAAACCGTGTATATCGATGTAGATAGCAATATAGAGACACAGGAGAATTAGAAACACTATAAACACAAGAGTATAGTAGAAGTAAATAGATTCTTCTGGTGGTAGATGAAAAAGAAGAATGACAGATATAAAAGTTAGGAGTATATCAAGAATCAGGACTGGATGGAGCATATTGATGAATGCTTTAAAGTAAGAATCAAGGGAGAAAGAATAGAAGGTGTGAGTCGTGGAAAATAAGGAAACGAAGGGGTGAATTTATAGTGAAATATCCGACAGAGCAATCGAAACAGATTATTGCATATAATCAAAGTAGATCCTGATTTCCTTAATCACCAAAGAACCAAATCTTATTACGTAAGATTCTCTTTAAATCCCTTAAATTCCGGAAATCAATCATAACTACGTCATCGGTTAAGACGAATATATTTTACTCATCTCACTCTTTTACGATAGTCTGATTTATATTCTTCGCATAATCGAATCGTTTTATCTACATTACTCAATGATGATAAAACTCCATTATCACCTTATATTTTTCATGAAAACCTTCTTATTGTTATCCATAACAACCTCTATCAAATTTCGGGGATGAAATTTCATTAATGGGTAGGTACTGTAATGACCCGGAATTTTCCGACCAAATTATACTTATGAGATTAATATTTACATAAATTAAACTATACCAACATGATAAGCAATCCAAATTATTGAGACTTGTGTTTTTGAAAAGAGTTTTACACAACGTTTGACCGTCCAATATGATCGATGATATCACGAACTATATAACATATGATAATTATACGTTTGTGTATATATATATATATATTTATATATATTTAACATGATCTAAGGATGGTTTAACATCTCATTGTGTACTAATGACAATGAGTTATAAGTATATTTTGAAACTACTAACTTAAGTTTTCAAAACGATAACTATACGTAACATTCTTTGATATATATACTTATAATCTATAATGCTTATACATGTATCGTATATATAATGTATTTAATCACTTTTTAAGGACTTAAATACATAAAACAATATAAGTATATTCACAAAAGATAGCTATATTTGAATTCTCGTTCCGTTTCCTCAAGATTTCTATACGTATATCTAGGGTATATGTACCCGTATCATAGCCAGTTTCTATACGTATTTACTATTGGTATATACACATCAAATCAACATCCTAATCAACATTATTACTTCCCTAGATATGAGGTAACTAGGATTTGTCAAGTAGTATGAATTATTAGTAAGAAAACAAAATTAGGAATCCTTTTCTTTCTTTATAAACTAAAAACGTTTTTATAAATGAACACCATTTCTTCACTCCATTTTCTCATACCTACACCCTCATTTCTCTCTCAAAATACTCCTAACTTCATACTTGATCATCTCCAAGCATTTTCCCCATCATTTAGCTTCAATTATAAGCCTTAAACACCATAAGAAAACTCTTTCAAGAACATATCAAAATAACCACCCATTTGAAGAAGTTTACTTTCAACCTTTTGATCTAACTCCACCAATCTTTAATTCCAAGATTATTTCTTATCTTTTGCAGTAACTTTTTCCAAGTAACTTGAGGTAGTAACCTTGTTCATAATCTTATTCAATTCATATTCATATAGCTATCTTATTTTGTGGTATAAAATTTTAACAACAAGAACATAGTTCGAATGATTTCAAACTTGTTTGCAAACTAAATAGATCCTTCTAACTTGACTTTTAAAACACTTCAATACCTGTAATATATCATAATGATATGCTAACCTAACAAGATATAACTTGGTTTTACAAAGAACATCTTAAAAACTGAATCTACGTCGTCGGAGTGCAACCGGGGGCTGTTTTGGGTTGGATAATTAAAAACCATCTTGAACTTTGAATTGGAAGTTCATGTTCTGGAAAAATGATATTTCTTATGAATATGTTAACACATAAAAATTTCATGGTTTAACTCAAAGTGTAAGTATTTTTAGAAAAATGATCATTAAATGTTGTTTTTATGATGGAAAATGATCACTTTCATAAGTTTCACCAAAGTTTGACCTATAACCTATGATTTCGAATACAAACTAAGGTATTTTCAGTTCATATTCTTAAAATTTGACTCGATCCAAGGAAGTGGCAAGTTGAACCAACAAAAACGGAGTTGTAATGAAGAAACTACGACTAAAACAAGATTGGGTATCCGAAGCTAGTTTAGCTACGAAAATATTTGGAGAAAAAGTAAATTAATCATATCTTTTCTAATTAATATGATATTTTATATATAATTACTTATGATTTGATTTTATATATTTCAGGACCACCCGTAAACAACACGAGAAGATTAATCATAAGACCTCATGATTGTACGCAACACGTCATTTGACAACACGGTACTTTATGTACGCAACACGTCATTTGACAACATGGTACCAATGGTCGAGATTAATTCTAATCAATACAAATACGATGGGGTCTTTATTTATTTTATTTAAGCAACTAATTGTGGACCACTAACATCGGACTGCTAACTACGGACTAAGAAAATATTAAAAGTATTAAAAGTATATATATATGTAACGATTACTTAAAAAGAAAATATGTTGATATATTATATATATGGTTAGGTTCATGATATCTATCGGAGACCAAGTCGAATTAAATACCTTCAAGGCAAAAGTGAGTTTCATTTGCTCCCTTTTTAATTCCTTTTGCAATATATATTTTTGGGCTGAGAATACATGCGCTGCTTTTATAAATGTTTACAAAATAGACACAAGTACTTAAAAATATATTCTACATTGAGTTGTACCATTGGCATATTTCCCTGTAGCTTGGTAACTACTATTTACATGGGTATTGTAAACGCGAATCCTGTTGATAGATCTATCGGGCCTGACAACCCCAACCGGACTGGACGACCAGTATTCAACGGTTGCACAGTACTTCGTTTTGGTGACTACACTTGGTACGGTGTAGTGAGATTTCATAATAAAGGGAATATGCGACGTTGATTAAATGTTAAGTATGGTTACCAAGTGCTCAACCACTTAGAATGCTTTACATACACTTGCGAGTGTATTATGTTTATGATTATGAAATCTTGTGGTCTATTAACATATTGAAATGATTGTTATAATAAACCTATGAACTCACCAACCTTTTGGTTGACACTTTAAAGCATGTTTATTCTTAGGTACGAATTAAGTCTTCCGCTGTGCATTTGCTCAATACAAGGACATTATTTGGAGCCGATCATCGCAATGGGACCAAATGTTGATGACTTCGTCCAGGTGGATTAGGACGGGTCCTTTCATATATATAACCCATCTACTTGCAATCACACCCACCAAATACCTCTTACGAAAATATATCTCAATAGCATGCCATCATACTCATAATGCTAACAACTCGTACACTAACACAACACCACATTAGCATATACTCAATACAATATAGTGCTACCGGCACGTGGTTCACACTTGATGCTACCGGCACGTGGTTCACATCATAACCCATCACATACATGTTATGGTACTACCGGCACGTGGTTCATACCATAACATTCACAAATAAATACGCCATATACATGTACGCATAATTATTCCACTCACCTTATAGACTAGGCGATGAATTAACAACTCCGCAAGCTTCAAAGTGAAGTACCTAATACAATAAGTATACATTCAATACACAACTAGTGGAATTAACTACAATACTCCCTCTTGAGCATTTAATGACCCAATTTGCATTAAATGGCTCAACTACACCAAAACCGCCCATTAATGGCTAAGACTTGTCATAAATCACTAGGAACAAGTGATGTAAGTCTGCTAACACCAACTAACCCGAACTATGGGTATTTCATACCCATTTCACCCAATTAGGTCAACTATTACTCATTTGACTCATTTTAACACTTACACTTGCAATTTTAGTCAAACATGACCCATTAACAATTCTTTCATCATTTACAAGTGTATTAGTGACTAACAACACCATCTAACACTTACAAATCTCGATTTACATAACCAAACTCTAGATTATAGTTCTTAGGGTTTCCTTACATCAATATAACCTAAATTCGCCCATTTAACCCCCAAATGGGTCTTACAAGTCTTAAATGGCCCAAACCCTAGCCATAGATTAACTAAAACTTAAAACATGGAGTTAAGACTTACCAACACGATTGGGTCGTAGCTAAGAACAAGGAGAACAATTTTACTTCTTGCTCCAAAGATCGATTCACAATTCTTCACTCTCGAATCTTACTCTTAATTTAAATGGGTTTTATGTTTTGAGAGTAAATAGAAGAAGAAAAGAGAAAAGAAATTGAATAAATGAGATAAGTGGTTGAGGTTTAAAGTTCTAATCAGATCCATACGTGAAAAGACGAAAATACCCTTGGACCACCCCTTTTTAAATAAGAAAAACGGGTCAGATCTGCAGCTTTGTCGCGTCGCGGCCTCATTTGTCACGGCGCGGCAATACACTGGATTTTCGAGCTGTCTTAATTCACTCCTGACTTTGATTTGCTTTATTTGTCGCGGCGCGCCCAAGATCTCCGCGGCGCGGCAATGGCCTGTAACTGGCCATTTCGACTATTTTAAATCAACAATGATTTATTTGACTTGTACACCTCGTTCACACTTCCTATATTCGTTTAAAATTTGTCTTTAAGTCTCAAATGACCTAACGCTATCAAAACCTATGCATATACTTATACATGCATTCAATCTCAAATGTAATATATGAATATATCTTGTATACATCGAGTTAACACTTTATATCGTTTAATCACATAAACAAGCGAAATATAAACTTTCTAACGATTAAATAAGTACCTTAAGATATGTATGAAGAAAACGGGATGTTACATGGATATATTATGAAATGGTATGCATGCCGTCAACTTTCGATGTAATGAAAGTTTGTCTTTTTAAAAAGAATGCAATGTTTGTAAAATGTATCATATAGAGGTCAAGTACCTCACGATGTAACCAAATGTAATGTATTCGTCCAGATGGATTAGGATGGGTCGTTAGAGTTAGTATCAGAGCGATGGTCTTAGTGAACCAGGTCTTGCATTAGTGTGTCTAACTGATAGTTGTTTAGATGCATTAGCGGGTCTGGACTTCGACCGTGTCTGCATGTCAAAAGTTTTGCTTATCATTTAGTGTTGAAAATTATTTATTTATCATCCTTAAACTCTAGACACTTCTTACTGCCTCTATTGCATAGACAGTGTATAGATAAATTCATATCTTAGCGTATCTATTATTGTTATCTTTGCCTGACAGCTTCCGTAGATTCCTCCGTAACTTATGGGATTTTAGTATTATATATGTATATGTAAATTATGTATTGTAGGGTAATAATCTACATCTTATAATCTATTTCTTATCGAAAATCCTTCATCTGATCGTACGAGATGAATCCCTCAACCAGTTCGAATTCCTCGGGTTCCGACAGCTATTCCGACATGGAGTTTCACCTAAGCTCCGGAAGTAGCGTCACCCTAATGAATCAACCAATCAGCCATCCCCAAATCATCTGATGGGTTCGTAGTCTACTTAATCATTGGAGACAAGAAGAAGTGATCCCTTTGATCCACCATATTGTCCGCTGGGCGAAGAACTTGAAGCATTCACCGGCGAACCAATCCGAAACACCATTTTCACTCTCATTTCCCAAATATCTCGCCACGATTATATTCTATCTAAAATTCTAAACCTTATTCATCTGTTCGTTCCAACCGACAATCGTCCCGGAATAATAGAAGAAGTCAACGAATTTCGCGCTCGGGTAGTGACTTTGGAGAATATGATGCAAAATTTACCAGCTTCAGCAACATCACCAGCACCAACATCAATACCAGTACCACCAACAACCCAAGTTCAACATCACACACCTCAACATCTCATTATGTACCTCGAGCATAATCATCAATCTGCGAATCGTTCTACATCATTTATCTTCGTTCGACATGACAATTATGTAATCTCTAATGTTTTAGAGGCTATATATTCTTGTTCTAATGGTAAATCAAATGAGTTTAATATCATATTGACTCATTAAATCCATAATTACATCTAAAGAAAATATATATGTATATATATTTTTTCATAAAGATTGTAATTAAAAATTCTTTCGTACAAACTGTTAATGGTAAAAATATTTTAACGGGTAGGTAATACCCGAGGAATATTTAGATTTCACATTAATAAGTACACTGGACATTCTTTCAAATCTAATTCAACAGTCATTTACTATCCTATTTATAACCACCGATATACGTATCCGTTCATCGCAAAATAACTATTTTCATTCAATTTCATATTTGGATTTTGATCTAGCAGAATCTGACAAGTGGCATAATGAAGAAAACATTGGACAAAATAAAAATTGTTAGAAACAAACAAATTAACTATGAGAAATTTTGTTAAGAATCAACGCTAACAAAATCCTAGCTAACTGTTCCTAGCTAACTGTTCCTAGCTAACTGATTACATTTTAGTTATCACAATTTAATTATCGCAATTTATATTCTCGCAATTTTATTTATCGTCATTTAATTTCTGTTATTTATTTTACGCACTTTAAATATCGGGACACATATACAAGGTTATGACATATCATATCGACGCATCTATATATATTATTTGGAATAACCATAGACACTCTATATGCAGTAATGATCGAGTTATCTATACAGAGTTGAGGTTGATTCTATAATAATATATATACTTTGAGTTGTGATCGAGTCTGAGACATGCACACGGGTCACGACACGTATTAATTAATTCGAATATTATATATTAAACTATATATGAATTATTGGACTGTTAACTGTGGACTATCGACTGTAGACTAATAACATTGGACAATTAAAATGAATTAAAATATTAATTATAACATATGAAACTAAACATTTCTTCAAGTTTGCCACTTGATCTCATCTTAAACCTCAGTTGTATCTTGGCGATTACAATCTGCGCTCACATCTTTCATAATTTTTGAAAACATCTTAATCAAGAGGATGAACCAACCGTACTTCATCTACGGAAGAAAAGATTGATGCATATAGTTATGCACCTGAAAACTTTCGGAACCTGAGTAAACGTTTAACACGTGTATGTGCTAGCTCCTTTGGCATTATTATTACCGAAAATAACATTGCAACTCTTTTTCAAATTAGCCAATTTTGTCACAGCTCCAGCAAGTCAACTTCGACTTTCGTTCGAAACAACCTTATTATAACCATGATATATACGTTGTCTTTTCGCCATCGTTACCGGGGAACCGTTTATATTCCACTACATTAGCAGTAAACTTACCAGCAACTTCATTACTCATTGACTTAAGTCTCTCCGAAGAATCATTATAATTGTTCATTAAAACTCTAGCATATACTCATCCGCATCTTGTAACGAGAACTGACATACCAATTACCGGGAATCAGCAATCAGTACTTTGAAAACTCACCACATATCTACATCAACAGTTATATGTATAACATTTATCTCTTAGAATTATGATCTTTCATTCTGAAATTCTGAAAAGCACCCAGTCTGCAATTCAATACTCTGAATGTTGATAAAGCTGAATGAAGCAGCAGAAACCGTAGACAACTGTAAACGACCTTAAACATCGGAAGTTTGATGATAAAGAATAGTATGTTGGAAAAGCTTAGAAAAGTTGGAACTGGAAAATGGATTGAGCTAACCACGAAGGAGACCAAGGACAAATACAAGGACCAAACCATGTATTCAAAGAATCCAGGTAATTCTGGATCTGATGAAACCTTTAACGAATATTTTGCTCCGTACTCATGTTAAAATCTTGCGGAAAATCTTTCTTCATCAACCATCGAACTTAGAAATTCCAAAATATCATCATAAATATCTTTGATATTTCTGAAGATATTTTCATAAATATTCTCGTCCGAAATTATTTATCTCTTCGTGCTATCTATATTACATCATAAAGGAAACTACTTTAGTTTTTAAATTTCTTTAAAATTTGAGTTACAATTATGAATGATTTTGAAGTAGTGTTGGAAATTGATGCATGAGTTAGTATAATATAATGACACTTGATCAACGTGATTATATTGCAGTAAGTCATGCTGAGTTTCTAATGGAACGTCATGATTCACAGACAATAACGTCATCATGTGCCATGTTACACGACTCTTACATTCTATCTAATCTCCAAACATATCGAGAACATATCTTCTTGATAGTTCTATTCTAAGTGATTCTGGTAATTTGACAAATCAAGATCGTGCTAAAATCTCTCTCTTAGAACATTTGTTATGTTCATTCGAAATTACATACCTAAGAATTCTGGACCATTACTCACTTGACTTAAAGTCGGGAAGAGAAGAAAAGAGCATGAAGCTCCGATATATAAGAGAAAATGCAAAGCCCAACAACAACACCGAAATTACAAATCGTGTATATCAATGTTTATCGCAACATAAAGATACGGGAGAATTAAAAACACTATAACCCCAAGGGCGAAGTAGAAGAAAACTAATTCCTCCAGTGGAAGTTGGAAGAGGAGAATGATTGTTGCGATAGTCAGAATAAGAACAAAGATTAGAACCGGATTAAGCATTATTATAATCTTTTGGATATACGAACTGAGAAAGAAGGTATAGAAATGGTGAAAACTAATGGAACGGAAAAGGTAAATTTATAATGGAAATATCAGACGTAGTAATCAGGGCAGATCATCGCATTTAATTAAAGAGATTCTAATTCCCTTAAATCCCGAAGAATCCGATCTTATAGATTTCCAAAATTTTCTTTAAATCCTTTGAATTACAGAATTCAACCGAGACAATGCCAAAAGTTAAGACGAACCTTATTTCCTGAATCCAACCATGACTACGTCAAAAGTTAAGACGAATATCTAATTCTTTATCTCAACCTTTTGTGACAGCTTCACTCGTACACTTCAAGTAACCGAATTATTTTATCTATATTACTCAATAATGATAAAACTCTATTTATCAGCTCATGTGAGTCATGAAAACATTTTTATTGTTAGCCATGACGACCTCACTCAAATTTCGGGACGAAATTTCTTTAACGGGTAGGTACTGTGACGACCCGGAAATTTCTGATAAAATTTAAACTTAATCTTTATATGAATTCGACACGATAAGCAAAGTCTATAATATCGAAAACTCAAAAACTTTGAACTGTGTTCATGTGAACATTTAACTTTTGACTATTCCTGACGATTCACGAACAATTGTTTGTAAATAAATATGTATATTTATAAATGTAAGTTTATATTATAATTTGAAATTATAAAATATAAGTTAAACGTTAGAATTAAATATATAAAATAAGATACAACATAATTAAGTAAAATTTAAAATAAATCTATAGATAAATATATATGATTTATATGATTCCTATTAATAATTAGTACTATATTGTAATATATATATATATATATATATATATATATATATATATATATATATATATATATATATATATATATATATATATATATATATAAAAAATATAAATATTCAATATATAATAAATGTTGTCATTGCATATATGATATAATTAATCAATTGTATTATATTAAACTACAAGTTTGAATATAATTGTTATATTATCATTATTAATTTTATTATTAATATTAAAAATTTTTTATGGAAAATATATATATATATATATATATATATATATATATATATATATATATATATATAATTTGATATACATAAGTTAGTATATTATTATTAATATTATTATTATCATTAATAATAGTAATATCGTTATAAATAATAAGACTATTATTGTCATTTTTATGGTAAGTATTAATATTATTATCTATTATTATTAGTCTCTTTATAAGATTATTATTAGTATTATTAATAATATTAATATAATAATACTAGTTAATTATAAAAATTAGGAGTTTAATATTTAAATACAAATATACAAACAAGATATATAAATTCAGATATATAATGCATATATATATATATATATATATATATATATATAATACGATTATAATTATATATATAAATGCATATACAGATAAATATATAAATACTGATATATATACATATATTATTAATACGTATCATTGATCATAGGATCCTAATTCAGTGTCAAAATTCTTGTCAACTGTATATGATTTTGTTTATATTACTAAAATTTGTTACACAGCTGTATCAAAGGTACAAAGTTGTTGAATTTAGCAATTTGTTTAATTTTCTTTTTTGTTTGATTGATTTGTTTGATTCAAAAATTGTTACCAGTCATAATCGATGTACATTACATACAAATTGATCAAAGTATTTCATTTTACTTCAATTATACTCTATCTATCATTAGATAAAGTTATAATCTTCAGCCAATCGAAATTTTGAACCAAAATTCAGAAAAAAACCATTTATCTCTGTTCTTGATAATTTTTGCCAAAATCCGAATTTGATTCAAATCTCAAAAAGTATTAATGCAATTCTGTTAGGAATCCCATATCCAAACTTTCTGCAAAGTTTCATGCCTCAATTTCTAATATCAAGCCCGAATTATTGAGTTAAAGTTTTTTGAAAAATAAAGTCAACTGTTGTTCATTGATTAAATTCGAGTTATATATTGAAATTCAAGTTCAATTAACGATTCCTATAGTTTCTAATGAAGATTTCAAACCAAATTCGTGTTATAACTTTTACCTAAATCGTAACCAATTGCTAAATCAATTTTTTTATTTTCTTTTCCAACAGCGACGGGCTGCTTATTTTTTTTTCTGTTCTTTTAATTTTTTTTTTTGTGTTTTGCTAGTCCAGATACTTATAATTATAAATTGTTTTCTGAATCAATATAACATTCCAAATCGAATCATTTATGTGCTTGTGGTGATTATGCTGCTCGATGATATAAAGAAGAAGAGGGATAAATAAATACTATATATATATATATATATATATATATATATATATATATATATATATATATATATATATATATATATATATATATATATATATATATATATATATATATATATATATATATATATATATATATATATATAGTATTTATATATATACGGATAGCGTTATAAAACAGAAAAGCAAGCATAGCAGAATGGTTTAGGAGGGTGTCGGGGAAGCGAGAGGTCTTGGGTTCGAGCCCTGCTCGCGACATTTTTTTTAGGGGCTTTCTAAAGGTAGTTTTCTATATCAAATTATTATTAATATTATTATTATTGTTATTATGATTATTATTAATTGTTATGAATACTATGATTATTATTATTATTATTATTATTATTATTATTATTATTATTATTATTATTATTATTATTATCAGTAACTATTAGAATTATAATCGTTATTAGTATTATTATTATTAAATATTACAAACATTAGTTATTATTATTATTAATATTATTATTATTATTATTACTACTATTATTATTATTATTACTATTATTATTATTATTATTATTATTATTATTATTATTATTATTATTATTATTATTATTATTATTATTATTATTATTATTATTATTATTATTATTATTATTATTATTATTATTAGTATTGTGCTTAACTAAAACTTAGTATTAATGTTATCATTAAAATTATCAGTATTATTAATATTAGTAATATCCATACTATTGTCATTATTAAAAGTATTAGGATTATGACGATAAAAAGTTTTTTTAAAGTTATCATTATTAAGATTATAAGAATATATATACAAAATTATGGATTTAAAAACTATGTATAAAATTATGAATTAAGTGAACTACTAATCATTAATATTATTATTATCGATATTATGATCAACACTACCATTAATAATAATTGATATTATCATTATTATCATCATTTTTATTATTACTAGTATCATTACTATTATTAAAATAACTACTAATTTTATAAAACTATATGTAATACATATAACATAACCAAGAATTAATATTTTGATATACAAAAAGAAATTATGAAGACATATACATATTATTAATATAAATACGACATAACTAATAAATTCATATATATACGATTGTTCGGTTGCAATTATGTGTATTAATATATACAAATGATATAGGTTCGTGAATCCAAGGCCAACCCTGCATTGTTTAGTTGTTCAATGTCGTTATATGTATTTTTACTACAAAATACAGTATGGTGAGTTTCATTTGCTCCATTTTTAAATGCTTTTGCAATATATATTTTTGGGACTGAGAATACATGCGCTGCTTTTATAACTATTTACGAAATAGACACAAGTAATTGAAACTACATTCTATGGTTGAATTGTTATACCGGCTATCGCCCTTGTTGAACTTGGTAGCCTAAGAATTGGTGTTTATTATAATTGCCACCAATTGACGCGAATCCTAAAGATAGATCTATGGGCTTTGACACGCCCCAGTCATAGAATTTGAACTGCTTTAGTACTTCGATGTTTGTACGTTTGGGGATATTCTAGATGCATTTTGTTAATGTCGGTTACCAGGTGTTCAATCCATATGAATGAATTTTTAAACACTTGCGAGTGTATTATTATTGAATAAATGAAATCTTGTGGTCTATTAAAATTATGGAAATGATCGATTATGATAAACTAATGAACTCACCAATCATTTTGGTTGACACTTTAAAGCATGTTTATTCTCAGGTATGAAAGAAATCTTTCGCTGTGCATTTGCTCACTTTAGAGATATTACTTGGAGTCATTCATGACATATTTCAAAAGACGTTGTATTCGAGTCATTGAGTTCATCAAGATTATTATTAAGTCAATTATAGTTGGATATATTATGAAATGGTATGCATGCCGTCAACTTTTGATGTAATGAAAGTTTGTCTTTTAAAAAAGAATGCAATGTTTGTAAAATGTATCATATAGAGGTCAAGTACCTCGCGATGTAACCAAATATAATGTATTCGTCCAGATGGATTAGGACGGGTCGTTAGATGATACATCTTACTGGAGCCTGGGTGAATAGAATATCTAGTCTTATGTGCTTCATCCAAGACTAGCTTTCGCAGATTTCCAAATTGAGGAACCCAGATACGGTTGTTATAGTACTGTGTTCCGTTCTCTTTGATTTGTAATTGGTTTTCAAATCCTGAAGGTCCTTCATGTTTGAAATTTTCTTGCTTTATAGCTTCTAGTTGTGCTTCCCGAATTTTAGCTGTCAGATTTGTTTGAATGATCATATTCAAAGCTCGCACTCTGATAGGCTTGACTCGATCCTTTCGACTGAGTGCATCAGTAACAACATTTGCCTTACCATGATGGTACTTGAGTTCACAGTTGTAGTCATTTAGTAATTTGACCCAACGTCTTTGTCTTATGTTCAGTTACTTTTGATCAAAGATGTGCTGGAGACTCTTATGATCGGTGAATATGGTGAATTTCATTCCATAAAGATAGTATTGCCACATCTTTAATGCGAATACTACAGCTCCTAGTTCCAAGTCGTGGGTAGTATAGTTCTTCTCATGCTTCTTTAATTGTCTGGATGCATATGCAATGACTTTCTGGCGTTGCATTAACACATACTCAAAACCTTGGGTTGAAGCATCACAATAGACTATGAAGTCTTCAGTTCCGTCGGGTAGTGATAAGATTGGAGCGGTAGTCAACTTTTCTTTCAGGGTCTGAAACGCAGATTCCTGTTCAATAGACCACTCCAACTTCTTATCCTTATGAGTCAACTTGGTGAGTGGTTTGGCAAGAATGGAGAAATCTTTGATAAATCTCCTATAGTAACCAGCAAGTCCTAGGAACTGACGAATGTGTTTCGCATTCTTAGGTGTTTCCTAGTTCTGAATAGCCGAGATCTTCGCGGGATCGACATGTATTCCATTACTGTCAACTACATGCCCCAAAAACTGAACAGTCTTCAACCAAAATTCACACTTGGAGAACTTAGCATACAACTGTTCCTTCTTTAATAACTCCAGAATTTGTCGGAGGTGTTGTTTCGTGTTCTTTCTCACTCTTAGAGTAGATGAGAATATCGTCGATGAAAACAATCATAAAATTATCGAGATAAGGCTTGCATACACGGTTCATGAGATCCATGAACACAGCAGGAGCGTTAGTTAACCCAAAGGGCATTACCAAAAATTCGTAATGTCCGTAACGAGTCCGAAAGACAGTCTTGGAAACATCGGATTCCTTAACTTTAAGTTGATGATATCCAGATCTCAGGTCAATCTTGGAATAGATGCTTGATCCTTGTAACTGATCAAACAAGTCATCGATTCTAGGGAGAGGATAACTATTCTTGACGGTCAACTTGTTTAGTTCGTGATAGTCGATACACATCCTCATTGAACCATCTTTCTTTTTGACGAACAATATAGGTGCTCCCCACGGTGATGAGCTAGGACGAATGAATCCTTTCTCCAGAAGCTCTTGTAGTTTCATAAATAGCTCTTTCATTTCTGATGGAGCTAGCCGGTATGGTGCCTTTGCAATAGGTGCAGCACTGGGGATCAACTCGATTTGAAACTCAACTTGTCTTTGTGGTGGAAGACCAGGGAGTTCATCAGGAAAAACTTCAGGAAAGTCTTTAACAACAAGAATGTCTTCAATACGCCGTTCATCTGGCTTGACTTCCTTTATGTGAGCCAAAATAGCTTGACATCCTTTCATAATGTACTTTCGGGTTTTGATGCATGAGATAAGATTAAGTTTGGAACCACTCTTATCTCCTTGGATAACAAGAATTTCACCAGTTTTGAGAGGAATATTAATTGTCTTATCAAAACACTGGATACCCACTTTCATCAGGGATAACCAATCCATCCTTAAGACTACATCAAAGCTTCCTAGTTCAACAGGAAATAAGTCAACCTTGAAGGTTTTATTGGCCAGAGTCAGATTACATTCCTTGTAGATCCGGTCAACTTTTATAAATTTCCCGTTGGCCATTTCTACAAGACACTTAGTGTCTAAGTTTTGAGGTTTCTCGTCAAATAAGGCACAAAATTCAGTAGACACATAACTTCTATCAGCACCAGCATCAAATAAAACAGAAGCATAGCAGTTGTTGACAAGAAATGTACCAGTAATGATGTCATCGTCGTCCCTAGCTTCTTCAGCAGTCATGACGAATGCTCTTCCCTTAGCATTACCAGTTGTTGCAGTATTGTTCTTAGGGTAGTTGGTTTTGTAATGCCCCTTTTCCCCACAACCGAAACAAGTAGGCACAATTTGATTTGTATTTGTAGTAGGCAGACCAACCTTGCAATTCTTAGCTGAGTGACCAATCTTCTTACATTTTAAATCCATAATGATGCTTATCACAGCGATTACATAGCGGCTTTGTTCCAATATAACCACTTTTTGTAGTATCACCAACCTTCTTGTTTGAATTCTGACCTGTACCTTGAGTAGGCTCGAACTTTTTTTTGTTATCAGTAGCCTTCACTTCGGTCTGTTTTTACTTGGCATTTCTTCTTGCAGCCATAACCAGATTTTGAGTCATCAACATCGTAGCCTCAATAGTTTCTTTACCAGCAGCTATAACATTCCCCTGAATCTGAGGAGGAAGACCGATGACATACTTTTCAATCTTTTTACTTTCAGGAGTAACCATGCTAGGGCATAGAGCAGCTAGCTCTAGAAATCGGTTGCTGTATTCTTCAATTTCAAGATTTTTCATTCTTAACTCCCAGAATTCAACTTCAAATTTCTGGACTTGATTCCTAGGACAATACTTACCAGCCAGCATGGTTTTTAATGTTTCCCATGGTATGGCTAGGGCAGCAGTCCATCCAACTGTACCAGCATATGCAGTCCACCAAGTTAAAGCTCCACCGGATAGATTTTCAGTAGCATACTTGACCTTGTCAGCTTCACCGCAGTTACATAAACGAAACACAGATTCCATCTTTTCGAACCAGCGGTTTAGTTCAATTGGTCCTTCGGTTCCTTTATAGCTTGGTGGCTTACAATTCATAAATTCTTTATGTGAGCATGAATTCAGAGAGTTTCGGTTTCCGTTGTTGTTGTTTTGATTATTGTTGCTGCCTTGAGTGGCAACAAGGAGTTGTTGAAATTGCTCATTTGTGAGAGTAACGTTAGGAGAGTTGATGTTGTTACTTGGTTGTTATTCTCCAACCATTGTTCTTCAATACATAATTATAGTATTAGTTAAAGAGTTATGGTGCAATAATTATAATCTGTAATTATCATCAATAATAATCACATAATCACACACATATGGCAAGATAAGTCAAGACATATAAAAACAACCACTTAACTTGTTATTAACAACGAATGGATAAATCATCCTTATTACACATAGAAGGAAATGAGAAGTACGGTAGACAATGCCTTTACATAAATGAAATAGACATAATGGACGAAACGAAAATCCTGAGGATTATTAGTTCTTCTTTGAAATGGAGGGTTTGTGTTGATCCTTTTTCCCATTCGGGTATTAATGCTTGTGGTGGCCTACTCCTCCACATATATTTCAAGTAGGAATGGTTGCATTATGTGACACCGCTGATTTTTTTTTTTTTTTTTTATAAATACGTGGCGGAAGCATTAACGTTAATTAAACCATTATAATAATATAAACATATCATAATTACATAACCAAAACAGTTGACAGCTAACATTTAACTAATACATTTGGTGTCACGTGACGTTTCAACAAAAGTTTAGTTTTATAGGAAAAGACACATCAGAGTTGGCTCCTGTCAAACATAACATCAGCATGCCCCGTCTTCTCCCCAAAAGCATCATCTCTACAAAAGCTAATAACCTGCAGGGAGGAGATGGAGGGGAATTAGCACGAAGCTAAGTGAGTACTACTAACCACATGCAATAGTATACAGAACAGTTATACTAATCATGTCACAAAGAGCTAACACACAAACATCACCCAAGTGCCGTCTACAGAGACTCTGGCGGCTCGGCCAAACCATTAACCACCAGTTGATCGGGCTGGGGCTTACCAGAAGTTCCTCCACCACCGTATGTATATACATAATCCACACGCGACGGACGCGTCATTCACATATATATACACCACGGCTGTCTAGGCTACCACAGAGGAACCCAACCCGCAGGTTGATCTCTCCTACCGAGGCTACCACACAATAGGGACGCACTGGGCTCCAGCAGACAAGCATCAACTTACATGCAGTCATCACAATAAACTAACTAACTGTATCAATAAGTACAACTAACTAGCATGGCAGTCATGATATAACATGCTACTCTATACTATATTCCACAGTCAGTCCCACTCACCGATTACCAGCAAACGAGAAGGTGTTCAGCTATCTAATCACTGAACCTTCTATTTCTCCTTTTCTCCTGAGAAATACATATACACGAGTTAGTTTATGTCCATAAACACCAAATAACACAAATATAGAAATTTTGTCAGAAAATCTGTCCGCTAAAATTTTTCTACCAGCAAACGAGAAGGTGTTCAGCTATCTAATCACTGAACCTTCTCTTTCTCCTTTTCTCCTGAGAAATACATATACACGAGTTAGTTTATGTCCATAAACACCAAATAACACAAATATAGAAATTTTGTCAGAAAATCTGTCCGCTAAAATTTTTCTACCAGCAAACGAGAAGGTGTTCAGCTATCTAATCACTGAACCTTCTCTTTCTCCTTTTCTCCTGAGAAATACATATACACGAGTTAGTTTATGTCCATAAACACCAAATAACACAAATATAGAAATTTTGTCAGAAAATCTGTCTGCTAAAATTTTTCTACCAGCAAACGAGAAGGTGTTCAGCTATCTAATCACTAAACCTTCTCTTTCTCCTTTTCTCCTGAGAAATACATATACACGAGTTAGTTTATGTCCATAAACACCAAATAACACAAATATAGAAATTTTGTCAGAAAATCTGTCCGCTAAAATTTTTCTGTTTAACACTTATGCACTTTTGAAATTTACATCAAAATCTCAAAATACAAACGGCCAGCATAACGGCTAGAAATCAACACTTAGTAAAAATTTCACTGTCTAAGACCATCGGTCGATCGTCAGAGACTATCGGCCGATCGTCACTACTCCATCGGCCGGTGGACTACACCATCGGTCGATCGTTAAATTTTCAACCGTTCGTCGAAGGACTTCCACCATCGGTCGATCGTCTAGTCCGTCGACCGATCGTCTCACTCCATCGGTCGATGGTCAGAGACCATCGGCGGAGGGTAGTTCATCTGCAGAAGTTGAAGCCAAAGTGACGGGTTTCACCCAAATTCATCCAATTCTTGCTCTAGAGCTCAATTACGACCTCAAAACCAACCACATCTTGTACACTAAACACTTAGGATCATAAACCCACAAGATTTTAACACAAACAACACTTAATCAAGCCATTTTAACCGAAATTACTCATTTTGTACAAACTAACACAAAAACCCGATTTGAGCAAGAATCACTACATGAATCTATGAGAAGCTTACCTTAAAATGATCACGAAATCACAGAGAACAAGAAGCTATGATTAATTGAGCTCAAGACCTTGATTTGAAGATTAGGGTTTGATAGGATGGAGAGGTGAGTGAACGGGTGGGTTTGGGGAATTTTCTAGAAAATGGAAGAATAACCCTCCCACCAAACACTTATGAGTCTTAAAACTCATACATCACAACACACGGGTATTTATCAGTTATCTGATATCTTTCGTACATCATTTGGCAACCCAAACGAAGTCCAAATTAAATAAACAAACCTGTTCTGTGACCCTTGTCACAAACTGGTCATAACCACGTCATCAAATAACAATAAATGTTAATTAAAATAAAAACATATAAAACCACACAACGGCAAAATAGACCATTTCAACTAGGCCCGATTCAAGGATGTTACACATTAGCTTTGGTTGCAGAAGTTTGAGTTGTGGGAATCGTAACTCTACAATTTTTGGCTATGTGACCCACTTTCTTACATTTGGAGCACATAGCGTTACATTTCCCAAGGTGATGTTTCTCACACCTTTGGCAACAAGGAAGGGTTCCTTTATAGCGTTTGTCGGGTTTGCCCTTAGAGTCTTTTTGCTCTATCTCTTCCCACTTTCTTTTAGCATCTCCTTTCCTCCCAGGTTTATTAATTAGCTGGTTTGCCATACAAATGGCTTCTTGTATGGTCCTTGGGTTTAATACGGCGACGCCCCTTCGGAGTCCATCAGGTAACCCATTGATGTAGTGTTGGATCCCTAGATACTCGGGAGTAGTCATGTGAGGATTCATGAAAGAAAATTCTTGGAATTGGTTGGTGTAGTTTATGAGATCAGCATCCACCATTTCTATGTTCCCAAACTCAGGTCTTTCAATACCCTTGTATGTAGGGAGCTGGTAGTTCATGAAATTCTGATATGAATAAATAGTCGGAAGGTTTCGCGGTGCGCTATTGTTGCCATTGCTTTGTGCCGCAGCCAGCAGTTGTTGGAATTGGGGAGATGTCATGGTGACATTTGGAATTGCGTTGCTTGATTCGCCGTGAACCATGTTTCTTCGAAACACACTAAGGTTAGCGTTCTAAGGAAGACGTAAGGCAAGAAGTAAAAGTATGGATAACAGATAGCAAGATAATAAGGAATAGGCAATTAAAACTAAAGCATGAAAGGCTATAGTCCTAAAGATTGCTAAGGCACCCTAGCTAACACATAAGGCACACATAAAATGCAATCCTGGTTCTCTATAACAACCCTGCTCTGATACCACTCTGTCACACCCCCAAATAGGGTCTGGGGTATTTGTGACTAATTATATCAAATCACAGTTGTATAAACGAGAACGACTCTATATGAGACGTTTTGAATAAAATATTTATTAATAAAACAGCGGAAGCATTAAAAGTTTTTACATCAAATCCAAACCGAAATAGTATTAGTTTTAACATGCAAAGTAAATGTAATGAAATGAAGACTCCATGCAACAGCATTCAATTCATCATGTAGCATTCATAGCAATCACCTTATTCGTCACCCGAGACAAAACATGCTTAAAGTGTCAACCAAAAAGGTTGAGTGAAATTCATAGGTTTATATAATATGCATTAGACCACAAGATTTTGTTTAAAGCTGATTGTTACCAATTATATCAATCTAAAAAGAGTTGCTGCAGTTTGTAATATCGCTACTAGACAAAAGTTTACCCCGTGACACTTTGAACAGTCAGTGTCAGTTGAATCATTATTATGTAACCAAAGACCATCAGTCAAATAGTTAGAGACGTTACTCTCAGTAGCGCTACTCTCAGTAGTGCTACTGAGAGTGACGTCTCTAACTATTTGACTGATGGTATTTGGTTACATAATAATGATTCAACTGACACTGACTGTTCAAGGTGTCGCGGGGTAAACTTTTGTCTAGTAGCGGTATTACAAACTGCATCAACTCTTTTTAGATTGATATAATTGGTATCAATCAGCTTTAAACTAAATCTTGTGGTCTAATGCATATTATATAAACCTATGAATTTCACTCAACCTTTTTGGTTGACACTTTAAACATGTTTTGTCTCAGGTGACGAATAAGGTGATTGCTATGAATGCTACATGATGAATTGAATGATGCTGCATGGAGTCTTCATTTCATTACATTACTTTGCATGTTAAAACTAATACTATTTCGGTTTGGATTTGATGTAAAAACTTTTAATGCTTCCGCTGTTTTATTAATAAATATTTTATTCAAAACGTCTCATATATAGTCGTTCTCGTTTATACAACTGTGATTTGATATAATTAGTCACAAATACCCCATGCCCTATTTGGGGGTGTGACAAGAAATTTAGGGTTTAGGGTTTAGATTTTGGGTTTAGATTTAGATTTAGGATTTAGATTGAGTTTTTAACACGAACGGTTTAGAGTTTAGGGTTTAGGGTTTAGGGCTTAGGGTTTGGTGTTTTGGGTAAACATCAAACCCTAAACCCTAAACCATAAACCCTAAACCCTAAACTCTAAATAGGGCTAAATTTTACTTCACAAAACATGAAAAAAAAACGTTAACATTCTTCACGAACAATATTATCTAGAATGTTATTTTTGTCGATCGTTTTCCCGCCAAAATAATAACATTCATCACAAAGTGTCTTTTCTAAATGTTCTTATTTTCATCCAATCTATAATGTTCGTGAACAAAGTTTTTTCAAAAAACGAAAAAAAAAATAATTTTGCTTCCCCCCGCTTCTCCCCGATTGGTTACTTTCCCATTGATCCTGCCTATATATATATATATATATATATATACATACTAACTTGATTGCATCACTTGATCAAAACTAATAACGTATTGATATAAAATGTTTCATAACTAACATCATTAACATTTAACATAGACTATAGAAACAACTTTAATATTTTAACTGACTAACTAAAATGAGCTAACAATTCAATATTTTATTAACCACTCATGGCATAGAATTTGAATTTCATTAACAATTGCCGAACTATTCAAGTTATCTTTGGTGAAGGTTGATTTGTTCCTATGCTTCTAGATAACATAGCCAATGAGGCCTTGCTTCATTGGTATCTATGTTTCATAGATTCGAGAATGACCCAGGTTCGAGTCTAACAACTAACAACTAACAACTAACCTTGCCTTTCAAAAAAAAAAAAAAAAAAAAAAAAAAAAACATATCCACTGATGCACTCGGTTGCCTCCCATAAGCTATTCCCCACTGTTGATCAAAAGTTGCAGCTGCTATTTCCTTTGAAATGTTCCCGAATACTGAGGTTTGAAGGATATCCTAAATGCCACCATGTATACACTTTGGAGCACACGTCATAAGCCCATTTAATATGATGATAAAGTGGTCAACTGTTTCTATATCCTCGTCGCAAACGTACATCTCACCGAGTCCAAGTCCTTACCTCGTTTGTCAAGTTCAACCCGCACTGGAGGCCTTTTTCTTTTCGCCCTCCACAAAAAAATTAAACTTTGTTTGGCATTAGGTTGTTCCTAATCGTTTATGTTGTCGTGGATACTTTGTTTGGAGGCCCTTTTTTTTTTCTCGCCCTCCACACAAAAATGTTTTGTGAATTATTATAAACACAATCGTCCCTTTTTATTTCTTGCGTAAATTTAGGGTTTTACTTTTAAATGTTACGATTCATCTAAAAAATAAAGAACTTTATTAAATGTTTTGAGATGTGTTTGGTTTTCGGTTTTTTCTAAATTCGTGATTGATTTGGTTTTAGCCGGTTGCTCAGCCTCCATATGTTCGGTTTTGTTGTTTATGTCATTCGAGTTTCCGACCTAACTTGTTTTGTTGTTTGATCTTTGTCGATTGATAAAGTGTTCCTTGTCATAACATAGTTTTACTTTTCGAAAAAATAAAATTAAATACCGTTATGATTACTCAATTAATTATTACTAATAATTAGTTCTTTTCATGCTTTTCTAATGATATAATTATTATTATCCTATATATTAAAACACGCCCATAATTTCGTCGTTTCCGCTGTTTCGGACTGTCGTTTTGAATTTGCGTTCACACTGCAATCGGTCCCTCAACTTTGGGTCAATTTACACAACGACCCCTCAAGTTTACATTTTTTTTCAGGAGTTGAAAGTGTAAATATATAATTTTATTAAAATAAAAGAAACTAATTTCACCCGAAATTTTTAGCGCATTTCTCTCTCTAAGAACGGCGCGTTCCGAGGTGTGAAGTGGGAGAGAAGGGATGTAATAATTGGGGTTTTGAATAAGACGACCTTTTTCTTTTGTTTTGCATTTTTTTTCATATTGAAAAAGTATGAAGAACGGGAGGTGTGAAGTTTTTTTATCATCCTGGCGTCGAGCTATTTTTCCGCAGGACCTCCCCTACAGTATCGTCACCGCAGTAGAGTTTAACCACCAAGTTCAGGATGGATTGGTGTGGTTCCTCTACGCCTAGGACACCAGAATATCGAACCATGAACGAAGAAAGACATGAGAGAAAATAGTGATTGCAAGGCCCCAATTCTTGACGACCCGGGGGGGGGGGGGGGGGGGGGTGGCACCAAAGGACTTTGCCCTTCCATCCCTTGGATAGATAGAGAGGGAGGGCACAACTTTTGGTTTTTCATGTTGTCAAAGAGTTGAATAATGTTTTTTTCGTGTTGTTAAAGAGTTGAACAATGAAAATAGATGGCATTCCCTATCTTCTCGCTCGGTGCGAGTTAAATTTTTCCGAGACCACCGTTCAACTCGAAATAATTTTACGAACGCAACGCGACTAACTATACGCGAAACGGACATCATTAAAAAAACACTAAATATTTCGAGCTATATTTCATACATATACATAGACGTACAACAAACAACACAACCTATTAGATATATTAGTTATCAAACAACGTATATCCAAATTCGACCGCGCGTTGAATACACCCGCAACAACACGCGGTCGAATTTTTTTCGAGTTCCAAATCCTATCATTTGTTCACCTACCTAAGTATAAGGACCAAATACAGTTATTTTTTATTTTTATTTTATTTTTTCCTTTGTTTTTTCTTTCAATTTAGGGTACTTATAATAATTTTAATTCGTTTATCAAATACGGAGTAAATCCAATTACAAAATCACTTTATTTTCTTCCGATTTTCGAATACATTGTCTTCTTCAGATCTCGCTCTATCTATCACATCCGATTGATACATGTTACTTTAAATCCTCTCTCAGATTTTTTTTTTTTTAATTGTAACCCTAGTTTATCAATTTCATTCGATTCATTGACCTCAACTATACGTCAAACTCATTGATTAAGGTTTAATCAAATTCTCTGTTACCCTGTTCATCAAATATTTATCTTCTGTTGTTTTTAATTGTAAAATTGAGGAAGTGAATTGGTAGCCATGTTCTATGGTTCAGTGGTATGGGATCCATGGCTAATTGTAGCTCAAATTGTATGCATACAGTGTTTGTATTACCTCACTTTGGGGGTTTTCATGGCTATTCTTGTTGGAACTAGGGTTTCAAGAATGAGCCTTGTTTACTTTTTTGATTATGCTACAATTACTCTTTCTACTGTAACTGGATGGTGTGTCATAGCTTCTTTCCTACTCAGTTCTATAGCAGGGTAAGTTTTTAATGATTTTTGAATTATGTTGCTCAATGTGATTATTACATTATATGCAATGTACGTCGTATCATGTCACAATTAATTATATAAATATGATATGATGTGTATTCTGAATATAGGACATCAAGTTGTTCCGGTATGCCTTACATTAATCTTTTGTTAGAAAAAAGAAGCAGCGAAGAAATCGAGATAGTAAGTTGTTGTACCTCCCACTTTGTGGTCGAGATGCCTTCCACTTTGTGGTCAAGATGCCTTTACCTTGTGGTTAAGATGCCTCGGCGCAACTTGAAGTTTCGAACTCGTGCCAAGTTGTTTCGAGATGCTTTGATCCCTCGACGCAACTTCGAGTTCCGAACTAGCATTAAGTTGTTCCGAGATGCCTCATACTTTGTGATCGAGATGCCTTCGACTTTGTGGTCGAGATGCCTTTACCCTGTGATCGAGATGCCTTTACCTTGTGATTGAGATCAGTGGCGGAACTTGAATTCGATCATAGATGGGGCGGGTGTAAAAACTTATTAAATTTTTTATTGGCAGCAGGGGCAAACAATAATAAAAATCGTATTTTTAGAAACAAAAAAAAAAAATTTAGTGTAATTTTTTTTTTTTTTTCTAAATCAAGCTGCGGCGGGTGCCCCGCCCTGTCCCTACTAACTTCCACCCCTGATCGAGATGCCTTGATGCAGTCCCTACTAACTTCCACCCCTGATCGAGATGCCTTGATGCAACTTCGAGTTCTAAACTCGCGTCAAGTTGTTTTGAGATGCCTCACACTCTGTGACCGAGATGCCTCACACTTTGTGATCGAGATGCCTTGATGCAACTTCGGGTTCCAAACTCGCGTCAAGTTGTTTCGAGATGCCTCACTTTGTGGTCAAGATGCCTCGATGTAATTCCAAGTTTCGAGTTTGCGTCAAGTCTTTTTGAGATGCCTTTCACTTTGTGATCGATTTGCCTTTCACTTTGTGATCGATTTGCCTTTCACTTTATGCTCGATTTGCCTTTGGTCGACATGCCACATTGCAATTTATTGGCAATGATATATATTAAATAGTTCGACATGGCTTGTATGAACCTACCATACCAAACCAGGGGACTTGATATACTTCTTTGTTCAACCACATGGTTTGGCCCATGAGATTTCACTATTGGGCCAACCCATAGCTGTATAAATTAAAGGATAAACCCTAGTTGGAAAGGCACATTATCTCTCTCCGGACGGCACATACATCTTAGATGGAGCCTCCATGCTCTCCTCCTTAAACCCCGTCTTCATAGATGGGTACTCTAAATACCGATGGACCACCCTCGGGCTGAAGTGTACCTGATTTGATAGTTGTAGAAAGTAGTCACGTTTAGTAGTTTTGATTTAGGTATATTTAGTTGGCCTGTTGCTTGTTTTTTATGTTCTAAGGGTATAACTTCTAAGCTAGAAGATTGCTGTATTCGACCTTTCTCATTCCACACTTGGTTTTGTTGTCTTCTAGTTGGCTTGTGTTTGGTGTATTGTATATAGTTGGTCATATGGTAGATTGTTATCATGACTGGACTAAATTAATTCTTCAATTTTCACTGCAGGTATGTATGTATGTGTCTTTATTTTTGTATACCATATCTTATATCTTATTTTTTCCAGGGACTTTTGTTGTCAAATACTTCTCGTAATACACATGTTTAGTAACCAGTTGACCTGTGTAGCTAGATATTTTGGCAAAGTTAGCAATGTTGGTGCTTCTTACTATTAGGGGTTTAACCAAGTACTTTTCTTGATGACACCACTCGTATGAGTAGGATGACATCGGGTTGGGTTTGGGCCGGGTCTAGGTAATCCTAGACCCGAACCCGAGTAAGAAACCTCGTCCCAAACCCGGAACCATACCTGTTGGGTCCCCATTTACTTACTAACTGCCGGGTTATCTGGTTTACCCACGGGTAAACGGGGATCCCCATTAACTTACTAACTCTTGGGTTTTTAGGTTTTTCTCGCGGGTATCAAATATCCTCGTTGTTAGTCATTCTTATTCACCATTCACCTATTTCAATTTTTGTTTCAATATGCTATTAAAATGAGTAATATTCTAAATAAGAATATATAAATGTTAAGCAATAGTACAACACCACATTGTAGCTTATATTATTATTAAGTTTTATTATTGTTATTGACGAAATTGATATCCCTTTCGGGTCGGGTAAATGGGCCGGGTATGCGGGTATGTATCTAAATTCATCCCTGTACCCGCAAAAGGTTATAACCATTCCCATACCCGGCCCACGACCCGAATACCCGGACCCGAACCCGGCCCAGAAGCGTCGGATTCGGGTTCACTCATCGGGTACGGGTCTTTTTGCAATTCGTACGTATGACTGTCCAAATTTTGGGTTTCTTGTCAATAGGTTACACATATTAATGGTTCCGCTATTTTTGATTATATGGTAATATTTCTCCCTTTGGAGTTACTTGTTTCTGAACCAGAGTTAAACCATCGCTGTACCGTAGCTTGATCCTGTTGATGTTTATCTGCTTTTTATTGCCATAAGAAAAATTTAATCGATACCATGATACCAGTAGTATTTTCTCGCCTTACATTAACATATGTGGTTTTAATCTTCTTGTCAAGGCTTACATATCACGCATTCTGTTATACTCCGTAATAGTAAGTGTTGGTACTCTTTGCTTCGACATGCTTTGTGTTTTAAAATTGAAAGCATAATTTTTTTCTGATATGATTTAGATTGATTCACAATACATCATATTTTGTTATTAAGATCATTACATGAACTTTTAATGTGGAATTAGAAACCATCCCAAAATAGCCTAGTAGTTGAGGTCCTAATTATCCTCACAAGAGGTCTCAAGTACATTTTCTTCAACAACTGAAGCCCTTATTATCCCCGCAGAGCCTCCAAAGGAAGTAAAAACTACAAGTCCCTATGGAAGTTCCTTGCCCACTTCTTGGCATCTGCCTTTATTATGTTTCATGTCCGCAAATCGTATTCATGTCCGCCCCCCTTCTCTGTTGGCGAATCGACTTCAGCTCGTCCAAACAAAGAAAACCTTATCTCAAGTTGAAAAAGACGCGAGACGGATCCGAGACGGATGTTGACCAACGTTGACCTTTTATACATATTTCAAACATGAATATTTCAAATTAAAGACAAATACATTGCACATAACATCTAAACATTCGAAACAACAATATTTCAAACGTGTTCAATACTTTAAACATAGATAGTTGCTATTAATATGAAATATCTATATCTATTTATGTTTGAAATATATTAAAAAAGTACACATTGGTCAACATCCGTCTCGACCGTTTTTAAGGCTTTTTACCATATTTTACCGTTGTTGACCTTACCATTGTTGACCGTTGTTGAATCATTGATCTTTTTACCCGTTTTTAGATCCATTGAGACGGTACACTAGTAAATCCGTTGCGACGGCCGTCTCGGCCATTTTTTAAAATACATATTTATCTTAATGTAAAATTAGATTTCTGTACATCACGTGTAACCTTTATATTTTCGTATTGTTGAACAGAGCTGTTTTCTTGCTTTATTTGATTGAGAGAGCAAAGAAGTGTCTAGATTTTGCAGCCACGGTTTACATAATTCATCTATGCATATGCATCTTATATGGAGGGTGGCCTTCATCAATAACATGGTGGATTGTAAACGGTACTGGATTGGCAGTAATGGGTTTGTTAGGAGAATATTTGTGTATACAACGTGAACTGAGAGAAATTCCCATTTCAAGACTTCGATCAAGTAAGTGAACTCATTCAATCTACAAATAGAGATCATCATCCTTGTATAATTCCATGTTGGTTAAATGTATTTTACTCTATGTTTTTATACAACCATTTCTTTCTTGACTGCGTATTAGTGAATGGAGGTTAAATAGTCTCTCCCTCATATTTTAAATTGTGAACTCTCTATCGCTCTCACTTCTTTAATTTTTTTTCTTTTTTCTTTTTTCAAATTGTAGCCGCTTACATTCGTTTGGGATCAAAACTGTAATGTAAAAATTTTAGCAATCTTTTTAAAAGATATTCCTCTAAAAGTTGGAAATTGGTATTTGCTGGAAAAGGTCAAACAGGATGTATTCTATTTCTAAATATACAAATATCTTGTCAAGTTGTTTTGACACTTATCAAAATCAGCAAGTACTGTTTTGTATTATCTTTGGGTGTTACAATTGTTTTTAGGTGGATTGGTTTTAATTAAAGAAGAATATTTGAATATTGAATGCTCTATTTCATGGAATTTTGAGCAATTGGCTCAATACTACTATTAGTAAAACTGGTTTTAATTTTGTTGATAAAATCTGTTACCATCAATGATTACAAGATGATAGCTACTAAAAAAAAGTATTCCTAATGATATACGACACTCCATAAAATAGAAGTTATAACAAACTTATTGGGAGTAGTTATTATATGTTATTTTTGTTTACTTATTGGGGAATGATTATCATTATAGTCTGAGCATAAGGATAAGAACTTGCGATTAGTGTCAGTTCACTCTGTGTTTGGATTCTGTTATCAACGGATCTTTCTAGGAAGTAAAAGCTAAGAAGGTGGAGATTATTAAAAAGTAGTGGACATGTATAATCTAATCTATGGGCTATATTGGTGCTACACGTGACTGGTATTGGGGTTTAGAAAAAGGTTGTTCGGACCCATTATACATAGAAAAATAATCTTATAAACACTATATGTTAATATTACTCCTTTTTAAAGTTCCTTCAGCATATAATTATGTAATGGAAGATGCAAAGGCTATTTCCTTTACTTTGATTAAGAATAAATCCTCACTAGAAAAAGGAATTAGTCAATGTTTATCAACTGTCTTATGCTTTTTGGTCATATTCTTTGGCCCTTGTTGCTATTTTATAAATGTGGCAAATTGGGTTGGTCGGTTGGCTATGGCGGAACTTGAATTATTATAGTGGAGGGCCCTCCAATCTTCTTGAACACTATACCGCAATGTAATAATATTAATTAATATTTCAATATTATATATTAGACAAGGATTAGAACGAAAATATCTTTGGGGATGAGTTTTCTAATACTGCAATCACATCACATACAACGTGGATAATTAGTTTAATGGTGTTGTCATGCAGGTGTTTGACAGACCGACAAACTTAGGAAGGCATTGAACCAGGATTAATTACGGGCTTTAATGTTGTCCAGGGATGAATCACAGCCTTTTTGTTTCGAACATTATAACGCATAGCAGTTTGCAGCGTTGACTAAAGAAGGTGACCAATGTATATCTAATTCTGGCATATAGACAGTTCATTCCTTAGATGTTTTCAAATGCTGATGCACAACAAGTCTAGTTGTGCTATTTAACATTCATGTTCTGATGCCTTGTTTTTAGAGTTTGTTATCTGGTTTGCATAACGTGGTTTATAATATTACATTCTGTTCTTGCTTTCATGGAATTCAAATTGTTTAGAGACAAATCATAATATATACACATGCTTTTACAAATGTGGTCGACTTGAACAGTGCTATAGGTTTCACAGCAGTAACTGACGGGCAAAACGAATCGTGTTTTGTACGTCTTGAAATGGGCCAGGTCAAGATTGGACGATTTTGTTATGCAAACAGTTTTTCGTCTGTTAAAAAATCATCTACTTCGTTTATTTACTTTTAAAGAGGGATATTGGGTGAGTATCAATTTTTTTTTTTTTTCGTTTTCCTTTTAGTTATTTTTGTGTGTTAGACCCCGACCCCGGTAGAGATCAAAACAACCCATACGCACCAACGCATTATAAGTAAATGAGTCGAAGTTACTACCTCTATATCAAAGATGAAAACAAGTGAAAATAGGATAATTGTTTTTGTTGATATGAAAAAAGCTTGTAGCTTGTGACTTGTACATATCAATTGAGCACTAAACTGTTAAGACTCTCTCTGCCTACACTGCAAACTAAAATTTAAGAAACCGATTGAGGCTGGCTGCTGCGGCTGCTAATATCGATCGTCTTCTAGATTTCATGTTCATGGCTGAGTTTTCCATGGTGATGATATGTCTACCAGGGCTTCATGAACAGTCAGGTAAACACCTTCTAACCCAAATGACTCCAATATCTTCGATTGATGTAGCTTTTCCATCACACTTCCTGCAGGATTCGCTAACACTAGCTGCAGTTAAAAAAAAAACCCCAGTTATACCAGTTAGAATCTATAAAAGTCTTTGTATTATGTCTTTCTAAATGTTGCCAGAAGTGCAGGGTGGTGGGTTGTGTAACGGGTCGAATCATGTCATTTCCTGTAATGGTCAAAATTCATCATGTTGGGTTGACCCGTTAACACTTTATGGTTATTCATATAAATAAATAATTAGGATTTTATAAGTTTTTAAAGGTAACCTGAAGCGATCGTTTCTCTAGTATCCTTTTAAGCTCTTTGACCATGGCAAGACCACTAGTATCAATACCTGTCACAGCTGCAAATTTCACAAGATGAAAAATTAGTATATGAATAAAAGTTTAATTCCATTTTAGGTTCCAAAAATTTACAACTTACCAGTCATGTCAATAATTACACATTTTAAAGAACTGCCATTGTTTGCAGATAACCACTCTTCTTCTTCCCTTATCCATCTCAATATCCTGCAAAACAGAATACAAATTTCAATAATTCGAAATGTGTTTTTAACTTGTATTAACTCTGTTAAAGAACGAGTTGTACCCCGTACCTTTCTTGTAGATAAGTAGCGTTCGCAAAGTAGATAGGGGACTCAATACCAAGTATCACAAAACAAGGAACCCTTCTTGCTTCTCGATATCGCGTGACGTTTTGATAGATTTGTGTTCCTGGGATGTTTCCTAACACACTGGTGTTTGGTCTTGTAACATGTAACAAGATCTTGAAGACGGACACCCCAACCTATACGAACCAAGAACTTTGTTATAGACTAACCGATGAGATTAACCTATATGATTTGTAACAAATTAACAATACTTACAGCGATTGCAAGACCGATAGGCACTGAAATCATGAGAACACCAAAGAACGAACATAAACAGGCGACAAAATCTAATTTGTCAACTTTCCAAAGTCGAATCGCGCTTTGGTAGTCGATTAACCCGATCACAGCAGTTATGATAATTGCAGCCAAAATTAGGTTAGGAGTGTAGTGAAAAAGAGGCATCAAGAATAACAGTGTTACAAGCACTGTTGATGCCATTATAATGTTTGACACCACTGTTTTCGCCCCCGCATTTGCATTCACAGCAGACCGCGAAAATGAACCTGCAAAAATCGTCTTTCAATTAATTAATTAATAATTAATAATAATTAATAGTATTTAGTAGTAATAATATAATATAAAGGTTATAACCTGTGGTGACATAGCAAGATGAGCAAGAACCAGCCATGTTCATAAGCCCAATTGCTAACATTTCTTTGTTGCCATCAACCTGATAATCGTTCAATGCAGCGAATGTTCGTCCTACTGCAATCCCTTCCTGAAAAGTTATCCAATTTAATCAGTTTTCATATGTGGAGTTGTACAGTACAACCTAACAATGTTTAATACTTACTGTGAGAGATAGTATTCCAGTAATGATACCAGTCTTAATAGCAACACCTAGAAATTCACCATGAAAATAGAGCATATTTGATGATGGTGGATTCAAACCCTTCTGCAAATGACCAATCTGTTGAATTCAAACAATAAAAATATTAACTTTATGATGTCAGAATGTAAGTCTGAGTCATTAATATAGTGAACCAATGATGCTTACAGTTGCAATAACATGAAGTTTTGATTTGAAAATAGTGACTATAAGAGTTGAGATGATGACTGATGCCAATGGAGCTGCTGCAGATACCCAAAAAAGCTTCGGTTTTCGCATGGCCTACATACATTACGTGATGCTCATGCATCAGCCACTTGTACCTTATAACTTGTAAGTTATTCAAGTTTATATTGTTGTACTTACAACATGTCTTGTGGTCAGTAAAAATGCCAAAAAGCAAAGTCCCATTACAATTGTTTGCCAAACCCACTGCACAAAAACAAAGTAAGCTTAAAAACACAAGTGATTATTAAAGAACAGATTATTTTTATTTCTAATTTTTTTTTTCGTACCTCGTTTCTGTGCTCAATGGTAGACGCAAGAACGGGAATAATTTGCATTTTGGGGGTGAAATGAACAATCCCTAAAAGCCCTTTCAGCTGTTGTAAAGAAACAATGACTGCTGCCCCAGCCATAAAACCAACTAGTGTCGCCTTCGATAAAAAATCGATCACGAACCCTAACCTGTAAAAATGTAATCTTTTTTTTAGCATTTTCAGTAAAATGTTGTATTAACTGCTAACTATCTACTTTTCGCTTCGAATCTTGCTGCAGAAAGTATAAAACAGACATATGGTTGTGGACCCTTAACATATTATGAATGGAATGTGTTACTATTTGAATTATTTCCCATTTCCACTACTAATGGATTATATAAATTGTGCCTACAGAGTGAAGTCAATAAAGAACAACAATAAAACATTTGTATAATCAGCACTTATGTGAACAGGTGCCAACTTTGTTAGTTCCCAAAGGATATTCCATTTTAAAGTTTTGTGCCCATTACAAAAAGTTCAAATCATGTTTTTTTCATCAGTAAGGTACCAACCTTTATCACTACTACATGAAAAAGGTCTTTTTGAAAGAAAATTTATAACATTGTACCCAAATTATATTATTTGCTAAAAGAAAGTATTCAGCTTCTTGTGTGGTTCCATAACGTTCAACATAATACAACGATCGAGTTGAAAGTCTTGACTTTCTTTACGACCAACTCAAAAATCTTATCGATCATATAAGAGTATATATCAGTATAATTAAATGTGAAGGTGGTTGTTTTTCTTGATACCCAAGCAATGTTGCAGGGTACTTGAGAATAATCTAACGTGTTGTTAAATTGTGTTGTATAAGTAAGTACCTTAAAAGACCGAGAGTTGCTTGAAAAACGCCTGCAAAAAAAGTTGCAGTGAAGGCGAGTTTAAGGTAGAGAACCGGATCTTTGTTGTATGGAACGGCTTCATTTAGCATTGTTCCCATAACCAATGAGGCTATCGAGACTGGGCCCACGGCTAGATGTTTTGAACTACCGAGCACCGAGTAGATTAATGGTGGCACAAAGCTTGAGTCTGATCAAGTTCAAACAATGGGTCAACAAAGTAACCTATCATGTTTGTACTAGCATATATTTATGTATTTGCACAAGTTTAAAGAGAAAAAAACTTGAGGAGAAACTCACATAGACCAATTATTGGAGGTAAGTTTGCAAGTTTTGCATAGCTAATTCCCTGCAAATCAAAGAGAACAAAGTCATATTGAAATAATGTACTACGGAGTAATAAAGAAAGAAAACACAAATTACACTTTTTTTTATAGTTGCGAGTAAAATTATTGAATAAAAAGTGTGGCTAACTACGAGAAAATTCAAAGATTTAAACTGTTAATAACACATAAGTGTGATTTATTTAAATTCACATATAAAGCTACATGCATTGTCTATTGAATGTATATATATTTTCTTACTCCTCTGTTCGAATTTAATTAGTGACACGTTATTTTTGTATCTGGGTTTTATAAAAAAATGTTGCAAAAGGTTTTCTCTTGTATTTATGTCCAGGTGAAGTGATAGATACTTTACATAGTGGCTACAAATAACGAAATTGTCACTGAATTCATGGTGTAACAATAATTCCTTGTTGACTTTAAAAAAAATTACTCTATGGTACCTATAAATAACATTAATGGTCCTATTTTAATAGTTTTATATTATATAAATATATAAATATAATGAATTTATAAATAGATATATAAAATTGAACATACCAAACACATACTAACTACATGTCTAAATGTATTTCGATATTTCTATACTAACAAGTAACATCACGATTAGCACACTCTGTGAAACAAATGAACAGCTTTAGATAATATTCATTTGAATATATTCACTGATAGTTATTCATGTTAGTTGGCCCTTTTACAACTAATAATATGAGTTAGTAATTTAGAACCACATATATTGAAAACGTATATCTTAAAATTAAATCACAATTAGTGTACCAAATTTCTTCCTTTATTAGGGAAAGAGTCTTTGAAGGGAAAAAGATGATAAGATTATCTATTTAGGTGTTGATTATTAATGGAATATATTCTGTCACATCATATCATATCATTATGATAACAATTAATACTGCTTCAACTAATTAAGGTTCAAAATTAACTCATAGTACGAAAAAAAATTGTACTCCATTTACTTATTGGACGGGTGCCTATTAAGATACACATTTATTTTTATAATTTTCCAACTTTTTTATTTATAGCAAACGTGTATCAAATTCTTATCTATTACTGTAATTAGGATAAACCTTTGATCAGTGATGTTTAAGACTAACATTAACATAAATAATAAATAGATTAAATAGATAAATAATATTACAAAAAAATATATTCTCATTTAAAGAAATAAAAAAAAATCAACATTTTAATAAACTTGAAGCATCACGTTTCTTAAAAATCATAACATCCATAGCTTAACGGTTTAACGTACTACCATTGCAGCACAAGGTACAAATCGTACTGCATGATTCACCAACATTACTAAATAGTTAACGCACGCAATCGAATTTATCATGAAAACCGTACAAACATTACACCGTAATATTCGCACCCCTAAAAATAATCAGTAATAAAAAGGCGATCCTACGTGTAATCTCTCTGAAAATATAATAAAAAATTTAATTTATTACTCCGTAGTAAGTTTTAGGTTTAAAACTTTCATCAACGTGTATCAGTTGACATGTCATCTGCCACGTCATCAATCGAATTACAACTGATAAAATCTCAGATAACTACGTAACGATAACGGAATGCGTTACATTAACTTTGACACATTTTCAGACACGTAACATGATATTCTGATAATAGGATATTAATTCGATATTTGTATATTTATACATATATATACGTATATATAAATGCATTACATATATGGATAGTTTTATATACCTGAGGGATAGCAAGACTAGCAATTGTGAGGCCGGAAACGACGTCGGATCGAAGTAACGTAAGATTATAATTAGGCGCCCATTCGAAAACCGGAAAAAAGAACTGAAGAGCGAGAATAAGTTTGTGAAAACGCGATTGATTCTTAAATCCATGAAGAGGATCATCGGGGAAGAACACTTCCGATAACCGGTGCCGGAGTTTTTGTAAAGTTGTTTTCTGAGGCGGTAAACAAACATTGTGTAACTGAAATACTGATGATGACGTCATCGTTTCACCTGAAGAGATATTTATAGTTACAGGCGGTGTATCTGTTGGTGTTGTATTTGTATTACCCGAACCCGAATAATGATCCACTCGGTTCGAATTTAAACCCATATTGTGTTTGAAGGTGGTGGAGAGAGATTCTTTGTAATTGTGAAGTGAAATGGGAGGTTTCTGGGGTTTAAATAGATCTCTGGATATTAAAGGGTAATTTAGGAATTTGGAGTAATATTTATTTCTGAGACTATGCAATGGAATGGAACATACACTTGTCGAATTTTCGCTTTTTAGAATAGTTAATACCATGCACTAAAATTGTTAGTATTTCATTTGACTTAAATTTATTTTCCAGACATAATGTCACAGAAAGTTATGTGTATTGAATGTACATATAAATTCTTTTATGTAAATAAAGTTGAGGAAATTAAAGTAATTTGAATTTTGACTTGATTCACTGTAGTCAATTGGTAGAGAACGAGGAGGAGTGGAGAAGTGTTTTTATTGTGTTTATAGGTGAAATATTGTAAGTGAATAAATGGAGGGGCGAGTATATTTAGGTTACAAATATAGTTATTCCCAACCAACAAGTACAAATTTGAGGGGAAAAAAAAACTCATCGGTCATGAGGAACACTAAACAAGAACTTTAATGGTAATACTGAACGGGAGTGAGGAACATTGTGTTGGTTATAGTTTTAGCTAGAAGAATTGGATATGGTTGCTTTATATTTGTGAATGGATGTTATCCCTGTTGGTTTTGTTTTTTGATAGAAAAATTGATATGCTTACTTTGTGAATGATGTTATCCCACATCGGTGGGAGGAAGAAGTTGGAGGTGGGTGACTTGGTTATAAAAGGAGCTCATGGGATTCATTCCAACTTGCACCAATCAATACACTTTAAGTATTTGATTATTTCTTTCTTTCTTACCTTTGTTTGAGAGTTGTATTAGTTAAATATTTTGGAGAGTGTAGTTGGCTTAAGAGAGTCGTCTATATCATTGCAACAATTTGTGATATAGTGTATTTCTCTCTTTGGGGGTCGGTGGTTTTTCTCCTGTTTTGGAGTTTCCACGTTAAATCTTGTGTTGTGTATTGTTTTTATTTCTTTACTATTAATTGTTGGGCTGAGTGGTGGGAATTAGTGAGACCGTAATTTTTCAAAAACTGGTATCAGAGCGTCAGGTTTGACGGGGGTCTCGGTTATAGGAGTCGGAGTATGCTCTGTGGTTGCCACGGGAGTGGATCGTCCACATCAGAAACGAGTTGTATTGATCGTATAGGGCATCTGGTTAGACAATACTTTTTCTGATTCGGAGTAAGTGGTGCCTAGAATTTGTAATGGACCGGGTGTTGGATTTTTCAATTTAACGGATCATGTGCGCCACTCCACTACATCTGTCGGCCAGTCGAAACGTGAGCAAAATTAGAGAAAGTGTTGTTTATAGGATACGGATACGATGTCGAAGTTCAGTCCAATGAGGTTTGATGTTGAGAAATTTGATGGGAGGATCAAATTTGGCTTATGGCAGGTTCAAGTCAAGGATGTGTTGATTCAGTCTGGTTTACACAAGGCATTGAAGGGTAAACCCACCCTTATTCCTGTCAGTGATTCTAGCAGTAAGTTCGATGAAGAAGAATGGGATGATATGGATTTGACGGCAGCAAGTTCGATTCGTTTGTGTCTTGCAAAGAACGTGCTTGCAAATGTGCACGGGTTATCAACGGCAAAGGAGCTTTGGGTTAAACTAGAGCAGTTGTACCAGGGCAAGGGCATCTCAAATCGGTTGTGTCTTAAAGAACAATTTCATACTCTGCGTATGGATGGGGGTTCAAAGATTTCAGATCATCTAAGTATTCTTAAAGGTATTGTTTCGGAACTGGAGGCTATTGGAGTTAAAACGGATGATGAAGATAAAGCTTTGAGGTTAATATTATCTTTATCATCGTCCTATGAGCACATGAAACCTATTCTAATGTACGGGAAAGAAACGTTGAAGTTTGAAGATGTTACTAGCAAGCTCCTATCCGAGGAGAAAAGATTGGAAGGTAACGAAGTCTCGTTATCAGAAGCTACGGTACTGTTGTGTTCGGATAGGCAGAAGAGAAACTCTAGAAACAATCTGACATGCTGGAAGTGCGGGAAGACTGGGCATGTAAGGGTTAATTGTCCAGGTGGAGCTAATTCGGCAAATGGCTCCAAAGGCGCTAATGATGTCTCCTTTGTTACGGAGAGTGACGAATTCCTCTGAAGTCACGTCATCCTCATGGTGTGTCCGCGCCATCATGGAAAGGGATGTTTGTTAGCGGTTCCAAAAATTGCACATGGGCATTGGTTTAGCGTTGATGCAAGGTGTGTGGTGGAAACTGATGTTGTAGCTGATGGAACTTTCGGGAAAGCCAAACGAGAAGTTGCACCATAACTGTTCAGCTGGTTATACAACATGTGCCGAGGTAAAATGCTCGGAATTTGACATTCTAAGTGTGATACTCTTTATGGTGGGGTATGATAATTCTATTAAGAGTTATGATTGTCTGTGATGACAATGATTGTCGGTTTAGACAATGTTCGACATGGATGCAAATTCTATTTCTTGGGTTAGAGATAATGTCACCGGCATGAAGATTGAGGATCTTGAAGTTGTCGTCGAGGAAGCATCTGCGTCGGTTATCCTTATAATGTGGAAGTATGGTTATCTTTTTTTTTTCTTTCAAAAAGGTGGAGATTTGTTGGTTTTGTTTTTTGATAGAAAAATTGATATGGTTACTTTGTGAAGGATGTTATCCCACATCGGTGGGAGGAAGAAGTTGAAGGTGGGTGACGTGGTTATAAAAGGAGCTCATGGGTGTAGAGACCCGTCCTAATCCATCCGGACGAAGTCCATATCGATTATAAACGATTCACAACAGTTGATTACATCGCGAGGTACTTGACCTCTATATGATACATTTTGCAAACATTGCATTCGTTTTTGAAAAGACAATCTTTCATTACATCGAAAATTGACGGCATGCATATCATTTTATAATATATCTAACTATAATTTACTTAATAATAATCTTGATGAACTCAACGACTCGAATGCAACGTCTTTTGAAATATATCATGAATGACTCCAAGTAATATCTTTAAAATGAGCAATTGCACAGCGGAAGACTTCTTTCATACCTGAGAATAAACATGCTTTAAAGTGTCAACCAAAAGGTTGGTGAGTTCATTAGTTTAACATAAATAATCATTTCCATCATTTTAATAGACCACAAGATTTCATATTTCCATTTCTCATAAACATACGTCCCATGCATAGAGACAAAAATATCATTCATATGGATTGAACACCTGGTAATCGACATTCACAATATGCATATAAGAATATCCCCATCATTCTGGGATCCTCCTTCGGACATGATATAAATTTCGAAGTACTAAAGCATCCGGTACTTTGGATGGGGCTTGTTGGGCCCGATAGATCTATCTTTAGGATTCGCGTCAATTAGGGTGTCTGTTCCCTAATTCTTAGATTACCAGACTAAAAGGGGCATATTCGATTTCGATCATTCAACCATATAATGTAGTTTCAATTACTTGTGTCTATTTCGTAAAACAGTTATAAAAACAGCGCATGTATTCTCATTCCCAAAAATATATATTGCAAAAGCATTTAAAAGGGAGTAATGAAACTCGCCTAATGTATTTTGTAGTAAAAATACATATGACAATATTGAACAATGCAGGGTTGGCCTCGGATTCACGAACCTATATCATTTATATATATTAACACATATAATTGTAATCGAACAAATTTATATATTATTAATGATATAATTGTTATTTTAATAAATTTTATGTTACCTTAATAACTAATTTAAATATTTGTACTTTAAATATTTTGTATTTATTATAATATAGTCATGATACATGTATTGACTATAGTGTTATATAACTAAAATTCATTTGATAAAATAATATTAATAATAATAAATAAAAAGTTGTATTATTTTACAATAATAATATTAATAAATATACCTAATAATGATGATAATAATAATTAAAATAATAATAATTATAATAATTAAAATAATAGTAATAATAATAATATTACTTATAACAAAAAATAACATTAATACTACCTTAACTATTAACAAGTATGCTGCAGCCCAAGTATGGAGTTCCAGCCCAACAGGCCCAATCTTTCAACAACACCCCAAACAGTTTCTAATGAGAAAAAAAAAATGTTAGCAGTCGCCTGGTTTCGAACCCACGACCTCTTGTTTAACATTTTCTTTCCAAACCACTGAACCATCAATTCGTTTTAGTTTTAACACGCCCGATATATCATTTATTATATGAAACTGTTTCATCTTCCTCATACATCTTCCATCAACATCATCGATCTAAACATCATCTTTATTTTCATTTCTTATCGTCACTTATCAAATACATACCATCATCATTTTTAATCGAGCTCATCATCATCATGTTCTCTATAATGATCTTCGTGTACCATCATCATCATCATCTTTATCATGACCTTTCTTTACCAAACCATTACCATGTATCTTATTTTGACTGTATTGTCAACAGATGTATTATTGTAAACCATTTAAATGGTGATTGTCTATACGTAGGAATCATCAGATGTTAAAAACCTGGAATTTATATATTCATTTATGAAATACCTTTTCAAACGAATACAATGTTACAAAATGTATCACATAGAGGTCAAATACCTCGCAATGAAATCAATGAATGACGTGTTCGTCCATATGGATTTGGAGCGATCGTCACAGTTGGTATCAGAGCGTTGGTCTTAGCGAACCAGAATTTGCATTAGTGTGTCTAACCGGTTATTGTTAGGATACATTAGTGAGTCTGGACTTCGACCATGTCTGCATGATAAAAGTTGTTGCTTATAATTTTTTTGTTAGAAATTACCTGCTTATCATTCCTTGTGTGGAAAATTACCTGCTTATCATTTGTAGTCTAGACACACCTTATTGCGTGGATTGCATGACTAGTGTACAGACAAAATGAATATCTTAGCGTATCTGTTACTGTTACCTTTACTTGACAGTTTCCGAAAGTTTCTCCGTAATTTACGGATCCTTTGTACTATATAAAGGTATTCTATGTAATTAGAATATCATCCGATATCCGAAAATCATTTCACATCGAAAATTATTTATCTAACCGTGTAAGATGAATTCTGCAAGTAATTCGAGTTCTTCGGATTCCGATATGAATTTCCACCTGAGTTCCAAAAGCAGTGTAACCGGAATGAATCAACCAATCAGTCATCACCAATTCTGGATGAATTGGGGATGGGTTCGTAATCAACTTAATCAATGGAGACAAGAGGAAGGCGATCCTTTCCACCAACCGAATTCACCTCTTGGTGAGGAACCTGAGGCACTTACCGGCGAACCCTTTCGAAACACTATCTTTACCCTCATTTCCAGGATATTTCGCAACGATTATATGATAACTAGAATTTTAAACTTTATTCATCCTCTTGTACCAACCGCTAATCATCCCGGAATAATAGAAGAAGTTAACGAGCTTCGCGCTCGAGTTGTGGCTTTGGAGAATATGATGCACAATTTGCAGGCATCACAGGCAGCACCGGTAGCACCACCAGAACCAGCAGCACAACCAACAACAGTACCAGTACCACCAACAACAACATCCGCACCGTAAACCTTAACCTCACAATCTGTCCCACGAGTATCAACCTCATACGCACCGTAGGCACCGAAGAATACTAATAACCATAAACGATGAAGTATTAATTCATAATTTCATTGGAGAAATATCCTGCGACGATTATGTAATCTTTAATATAGAAGAGATTATTCGTTTCTAGTTCCAACCGAAAACCAAATGAGTTTAATAACTCATTAAATCTATATTACATCTGAAGGAAATATACATACATATATTTTCATAAAGATTGTAATTGAAAATCCTTTTGTACAAACTGTTAATGATGAGAATATTTTAACGGGTAGGTAATACCCTAGAAATATATAAATTCCACATTAATATGTTACACTATACATTCTTCAATTCTGATTCAGCAATCATTAACTATACTGCTCAAACCTATAGATATACGTATCTGTTCATCGCAGAATAACCATTTTCATTCAATTTCATATTCTGATTTTGACAGATCAGAATCCAAGTCAAGATTAAACAAAAAACATCACTCTTAGATTCCTACATCTTTCAAAACCATGCTTCGAAAACCATGCTTTGAATTCAGAACAGTACTAGAACATCATATGATTACATTTTGCGTTCAAACCCATCGAAATTCTTGGAAACACTTCAACTAATGAACAAACGAGAAGACAAACCAACTACACGATATCTACGAGAAGAAAGATTTGTACTTATAATCATATATCTGGAAAGCTCTCGAAACCTAAGTAAAACTTTAACACTTATCTGTGATAAATCCTTCGGCATTATTATTACTGAAAATAACCTTGCAATTCCTTTTTAAAAGTATCCAGTATTATCACCCATTCAACTAGTCAACGACGACCTTTCAGACTTATAACTTTGGCATATACATTTTTGTTACTGGGGAACCTTTTATGTTCCACCATATTAGCAATAAATGTACCAGCGACTCCGTCACTCTGCTATTTGAATCTCTCCGGAAATCACTATATATACATTGAAACCCTATCATGTACTCATCCACATCTTGCAACAATAGTTGTCGTTTCAACTATCGGGAATTTGCAATCAGTATTTTGAAATCTTGCAGCACGTCTACGCCAACAGTTATATGTGTACATATAACGTCTACCTCCTCGAATTACATACTTCGAATGTGAAGTTTACGAAAAATACCCCAAACTATGAAACTAGTTCTCTGAAATTGGAACAATGCTGATGAAGCAGCAAAAACTGTAAACGACCTTAACAATCAAAAGTTTGATGATAAAGAATAGTATGGTGGTAAAGCTGAGAAAAAGGGAAGGTTTGAAACTGGAAAACGGATTGAGCAAAGTATGAAGGAGGGCTGTGGATAAATCACAAAGACTAAACCTGCCTTCAAAGAATACAAATGATTCAGTATCTGCTGAAGTCATTAACGAATACCTTGCTACTAACTCAAAATCCGTTACGAACAAATCTTCTTCATCATTCTTCGATATTAGAAATTCTAAGATATCATCGTATCTTTTATTATAAATATCCTCGATATTTCTGAAGATATTTTCATAAGCATTCTTATCTGAAATCATTCATCTCTTCGCGCTATCTGTATTACATCATAAAAGAAACTATTTTAGTTTCTAAATTCTGAAACCTTCAAGTTTAAAATTTGAATGTTTTGAAGTAGTGTTGGGAACTGAAGCATGAATTAGTATAATATAATGACACTTGATCAACGTGATTATATTACAGTAAGTCATGCTGAGTTTCTAATGGAACGTGATAAAGGTTCACAGATCCCACCCTCATAATGAACCATGTTACATAACTCTTTTATTCTATTTAACCTCTAAACATATCAAGAAAATATTTTCTTGATGATTCGGTCTTTTTCGGATATTCTGGTAATTTGACAAATCAAGATCGTGCCATTACGATTACCTTCTTAGAACATTAACTATGTTCATTCTGAAATGTATAGCTACGAATTCTGGACCAGTATCCGCTTGACTTAAGGTCGGGAAGAGAAAACGAAAGCATGAAGCTCCGAAATATAATGAAAAATAAAAGCCAGATAAAAACACATAAATTTACAAACCGTGTATATCAATGCGTATAGCAATATAAAGACACGGGAGAATGATAAATACAATTATCCCTAGAGCATAATAGAAATAAACAGATTCTTCTGGTGGGAGCTGGAAAAGAAGGATGAGTGTGGCAAACGTCAATATTAGGTCAAGAACCAGAACTGGATTAAGCATTTTCACAATCTTTTGAATGTATTAATTGGGAAAGAAAGTAGGAGTGGTGAAAATAAATGAAACGGAAGAGGTCAATTTATAGCGAAATATCAGACATAGCAATCGAGGTAGATTACGCATTTAATCAAAGGAAATCATAATTTCATTAATTCCCGAAGAATCAAATCTTATTTAGATAATGAAGATTTTCTATTCCTTAAATTCCGGAAATCAATCGTTACTACGTCAAGAGATAAGACGCATCTCTATTCTCCATTTCACTCTATTACGATAACTTCTCTTATACGCTTCGAGTAATTGGATTGTTTTATCCATATTACTCAACGGTAATAAAATTCTATTTATCAACTCATATTCGTCATGAAAACATTTTTATTGTTAGCCATGACGACCTCACTCAAATTTCGGGACGAAATTTCTTTAACGGGTAGGTACTGTGATGGCCCAGAAATTTCGACTAAATTTAAACTTAATCTTTGTATGATTAACATTTCCGACACGATAAGCAAAGTCTGTAAAACTGAATCTCAAAATTTTTGAATTACTTTTATATATTTAAATACCCTTCGGTTGTTTTCGACGATTCGCGAACAATTATATGTAAATAGATACATATATACTATAACATGAAAAGGTAACAATGTATTAATTGTTTGATACCGTACATTAAACTTATTGGTTTAAATATCTATTTGAATGTATATGATAAGTTGAAATATTTATTATTAAAATTTATTTATAAATAACTTCCAATGTGTATTTAAAAACTGATTTATGTATATTAAAAAGATATATACATATATATAATAAACGATAGTAACATTCGTTTATTGATTCAATTGATATTTAGATAAGTTAACTAAAGCGTTTAAGATGAACCAGTTAAACACTAATTTGCTACAGTGTTTTCAAATTGCCACATTACTCAAAATGCTACAGTGTTTTCGAAAATCACTATTTGCTACAGTGAAATGCTACAATAAATTTGACTTGCTACAGTAACTTTGCTACAGTAAAACACTATTTCAAAATGAAAATGTATATATTATATATATATTAACAAATAGCGAGACGATGATTTATAGAAGTAAATGACCAAAACATTTGAAAGTTTAAGTTATACTATGAGTGGTATAGTTTATAAATAATTTAAGGCTATATTTTGACAAAGGTACGTGACACGAAACGTAAAATGCAAGTGTTCTAAAGGTACGAAAGGACATTCGAAAAACCGGAACCGAGACATAAGTCTAGTGATGACATACGACTTATCGGAACAAAAATTACAAGACAACTATGCACGTGAATTTAATATAATATATAATTAATTATATATATTATATATATTATATTTATATTAATTTAATATTATGTCGACAAACAAGAAAACAAAAATTTGTGAGCTGGAATCTGAGGCCATGCGATCGCATGGCCACAAGCCTATAAATCCATGCGATCACATGGAGGCAAAAGTCTGGCCTGATGCTATAAAATGGCATTTTGCTCGACACATTAACACACACACATACATATTACTCCATATTTATTTTATTATTATTATTATTATTATTATTATTATTATTATTATTATTATTATTATTATTATTATTATTATTAAGATTAATATTATTAATAATCTTATTATTATTATTAATTAGTATTATACATAAAATACTACGACGAGGTTATGAGCTTGTCACTTTCAAAATGGTTTCCAAGCGAGCTAGAGCTAAGAAAATTATGGGTTATTGCCAAGAAAATTATGGGTAATGTTCGGGGGTATTTTTGTGAATCAAACCTCGTGTTTATCATCTCCGATGCATCTACGTGCTTTCCTACAATATTGTATATCAATATTAAACAGTGAGTTTCATATGATCCCTTTTACTCCCTACATTTTTGGGCTGAGAATACATGCAAATGCTTTATTAACCGATATACAATATTTATATGCGTGAGTTTCATTTGCTCCCTTTTTAATTGCTTTTGCAATATATATTTTTGGGCTGAGAATACATGCACTTTATTTTAAACGCAATGGATACAAGTACATACTAAATTCTACACTGAGTTTGAACCAAAAATCCCTTAGCTTTGGTAACTAGTAACTGCCGGTTATAAGAACTGGTGGGCGCGAGTAGTAATATATGGATCCATAGGGCTTGATATCCCCGTCTGAGCTAGAGCACTAGCCTTTTAACGGACGTATGCTATTTGAGAAGCGTACACGTTGGTTTGCGTGTATTATTAAGATGATTATACAAAGGGTACAAATTATATAAACGTTAAAGTTTAGTTACCAGGGTGCTCAATTTTGTAGAACCGATTGATAAGCGTTTCGGATGAAACAACTGAAATCTTGTGATCCACCTTTTATGTAAAACCTATTGATAAACGTTTTGAATAAAACAACTGAACTTTTGTAATCCACATTGATATACGGATTATGTGTAATATTAAAACTATGAACTCACCAACCTTTGTGTTGACACTTGAAGCATGTTTATTCTCAGGATTCTAGAAGTCTTCCGCTGTTTGCTTATACGTGATACAAGATATGTGCTTGGAGTCATACATGCTATATACAAGAAACTTGCATTCACCAAACCATTACCATGTATCTTATTTTGACTGTATTGTCAACAGATGTATTATTGTAAACCATTTAAATGGTGATTGTCTATACGTAGGAATCATCAGATGTTAAAAACCTGGAATTTATATATTCATTTATGAAATACCTTTTCAAACGAATACAATGTTACAAAATGTATCACATAGAGGTCAAATACCTCGCAATGAAATCAATGAATGACGTGTTCGTCCATATGGATTTGGAGCGATAGTCACAATTCGCGCCCACCAGTCCATATCCTATGTACTGGCAGCTACTAGTTACCAAAGCTAAGGGATTTTCGGTTTAACTCAGTGTAGAATTTTGTATGTACTTGTGTCTTATTGCGTTTAAAATAAATTGCATGTATTCTCAGCCCAAAAAATATTTAAAGTATTTAAAAAGGGAGACTATAAACTCACAGTTCAATATTGAGACTCAATATTGTAGGCAAATTGCGTAGACGTAATGATGGTAGACGACTGTATGGTTGGCCTTGGATTCAAGAACAATATCTCGAACAATACCCAATATTTCCTTAGCTTAAAGCGGTTTGAAACCCGAATTAAAAACACCCTCGTATATACCTTATTATTATTAAACTTAAATTTAAAATTATAATTATAATATAAATATTAATATTGAGAGATAATTGTGAAAAAACTTCGTCGAACAAACTGCGTATTTATATTACTTTTCGATTTACTGTAGCTCATGCGAACGCATGAGTTTTCAGTGGTTTTACCATGCGATCGCATGGCCGCATTTTCTGTTTTTGTTTGCTAGTTCGTCGACATCAAATAGTGTTCACTGTAGCAAATAGTGTTTCACTGTAGCAAAGTAATTTTTACTGTAGCAAATAGGGTTTTACTGTAGGAAAGTCGTTTTTACTTGTACATATATATATATATATATATATATATACACACATATAATTGTTCATGAATCGTCGAGAGTAGTCAAAGGTAATTGTATATATGAAACAGTTCTAAAATTTTGAGACTCAATCTAACAGACTTTGTTTAACGTGTCAAAATAATAAATCGCATAGAGAATTGGTTTAAATAAGTCGAAATTTTCCGGGTCATTACAGTACCTCCCCGTTAAAGAAAATTTCGTCCCGAAATTTTGAGTAGTACCTGTTTTATGAGTGATATCAATGAAAAAATGTCGATACTTTTGCTTCATTTGATCTTCACGTTCCCAAGTAAACTCGGGTCCTCGTCTTGCGTTCCAACGAACCCTAACTATCGGTATTTTGCTTTGTTTTAATTGTTTGACCTCACGGTCCATGATTTCAACAGGTTCTTCAATAAAATGGAGTTTATCATTGATTCGTATTTCGTCAAGAGGAATTACGACATCCTCTTCAGCTAAACATTTCTTCAATTTTGACACGTGAAATGTGTTGTGAACACTACTAAGTTCTTGCGGTAGCTTTAATCAATAAGCAACTGTTTCAATTCTTTCGGTGATTTCAAAGGGTCCTACGTACCTAGGACTTAACTTTCCTCGTTTACCGAATCGCACAACACCTTTCCAGGGTGACACTTTCAACATGACTTTGTCGCCCACTTGAAATTCTAGCGGTTTTCTTCTTACATCAGCATAACTCTTTTGGCGACTCATGGCCGTTTTCAATCGCTGTTGTATTTGAATGATCTTTTCGGTGGTTTCGTGAATAATTTCTGGTCCAGTAAGTTGTCTTTCTCCTAATTCACTCCAACATATAGGAGATCTGCACTTTCTACCGTAAAGTGCTTCAAATGGCGCTGCGTTGATGCTCGTATGATAGCTGTTATTGTATGAAAATTCTGCCAACGGTTAGTGTCGATCCCAACTGGTTCCAAAGTCAATCACGCATGCCCGTAACATGTCTTCCAATGTTTGTATTGTTCTTTCACTTTGACCATCTGTCTGTGGGTGATAAGCGGTGCTCATATCTAATCGAGTTCCCAATGCTTTTTGTAATGACTGCCAAAAACGTGATGTGAATCGGGTGTCGCGATCAGATATGATAGAGATAGGTACACCATGCCTGGAAACTACTTCCTTCAAATATAGGCGTGCTAATTTATCAATACTGTCTGTCTCCTTTATTGGTAGGAAGTGAGCTGATTTAGTTAGACGATCAACTATCACCCAAATAGTATCATGACTACTTGCAGTCCTTGGCAATTTCGTAATGAAATCCATGGTTATTCTTTCCTATTTCCACTGCGGAATTTCCGGTTGTTGCAGTAATCCTGACGGCTTTTGGTGCTAAGCTTTGACCTTTGCACATGTCAAACATTTGCTTACATAAGTAGCAATTTCTGTCTTCATATTAGGCCACCAATAGAACTTCTTGAGATCGTGGTACATTTTCCCGTTTCCTGGATGAATTGAGTACCTCGTTTTGTGTGCTTCATCCAGTACTAGTTGCCTTAGGTTACCATGTCTTGGTACCCATATCCTACTAGCAAAATACAGGGTTCCATCGGCTTTTACTTCAAGTTGTTTTTCTAACCCTTTGCTCATTTCGCCTTTTTCGGTTTCTGCTTTTAAAGCCTCTAACTGTGCTGCTTGAATTTGCTTTGTGAGATCAGTACGAATTGTAATATTCAAAGTTCGGACCCTAAGAGGTTTTACTCTTTCTTTTCGACTTAGGGCATCAGCTACAACATTAACCTTTCCGGGGTGGTAACGGATTTCACAATCGTAATCGTTTAACAACTCTACCCAGCGACGTTGCCTTATATTGAGTTGTTTTTGATCAAAAATATGCTGAAGACTCTTATGGTCGGTGTACACTGTACACTTGGTGCCATATAGATAGTGTCTCCATATTTTGAGTGCAAAAACTACTGCTCCAAGTTCCAAATCGTGCGTCGTATAGTTCTTTTCATGAATTTTTAGTTGTCGTGAGGCATATGCGATAACTTTTATGCGTTGCATTAATACACATCCAAAACCTTGGCGCAAAGCGTCACAATAGATCACGAAATCATCATTTCCTTCTGGTAATGACAAAATAGGTGCAGACGTTAACTTCTTCTTTAATAACTGGAATGAGGATTCCTGTTCCGTGGACCAATCATACTTCTTTCCCTTTTGAGTCAATGCAGTTAAGGGTTTGGCGATTCTAGAGAAATCTTGAATGAATCTTCGGTAGTAACCAGCAAGACCTAAGAATTGACGGATTTGTGTTGGAGTCTTCGGTGTTTTCCATTTACTAATGGCTTCGATCTTGGCAGGGTCAACTTTAATTCCATGTTTACTGACAACATGGCCCAAAAATTGTACTTCTTGTAACCAGAAATCACACTTCGAAAATTTTGCGTACAATTCTTCTTTCTTGAGTATCTCTAGTACCAGTCTTAAGTGTTGCTCATGTTCTTCCTTGTTCTTCGAGTAAATCAATATGTCGTCGATAAAAACAATGACAAATTTGTCTAAATAGGGTCTACAGATGCGATTCATTAGATCCATGAATACTGCTGGAGCATTAGTTAATCCAAAAGGCATGACTAGAAACTCATAGTGACCGTAACGGGTTCTGAACGCGGTTTTAGGAACATCTTCTTCCTTCACTCTCAGCTGATGATATCCGGAGCGTAGATCAATCTTAGAATAAACACTTCATCCTTGCAATTGATCAAACAAATCATCAATCCTCGGTAATGGGTACCGATTCTTGATCGTTAATTTGTTTAATTCTCGGTAATCTATGCACATTCTCATAGATCCATCCTTCTTCTTGACGAACAGAATAGGAGCACCCCAAGGTGAAAAACTGGGACGAATAAATCCACGGTCCGATAATTCTTGCAACTGGTCTTGTAGTTCTTGCATTTCTGAAGGTGCAAGTCTATATGGAGATCGGGCTACAGGTGCAGCTCCTAGTATGAGATCAATCTGGAATTCTACACATCTGTGTAGAAGTAGCCCCGGTAATTCTTCTGGAAATACTCCGGGATATTCTCTTACAATCGGCATGTCATCAATGCTTCTTTCTTCAGTATTGATCTTCTTTACGTGTGCCAGAATAGCATAACAACCTTTTCTTATAAGTTTCTGGGCCTTCATACAGCTGATAAAGTTCAGCTTTGAGTTGCTCTTCTCCCCATAAATCATTAATGACGTTTCATCCTTACGAGGGATGCGAATTGCTTTCTCAGCGCAAACAACTTCCGCTCTTGTTTTGGACATCCAGTCCATGCCAACGATTACGTCAAAACTTCCTAATTATACGGGTATCAAATCGATTTTGAAGGTTTCACCAGCGAGATTCATTTCACAACCATGGCAAATTTTATCGGCTTTTATCAGTTTACCATTAGCTAATTCAATAGTATATTTATCGTCTAGAGGTAATGATGCACATTTTAGTTTAGAACTAAAGTCTTTACACATATAACTTCTATCAGCACCCGTATCAAACATAATAGAAGCTAGTTGATTATTAACGGTAAACGTACCCGTGACAAGATTAGGATCCTCACGTGCTTTACTGGCACTAACATTAAATGCCCTCCCACGTGCGGGTTCTTTGTTCTTCTCCTTATCAGGGCATTGATTTATAAAGTGACCAGACTTCCCGCATCCATAACATTTCTTGACATCGGTCGATTTTGTCTTTACTTCAGAAACGGTGGCATAACAATCTTTCGCCACATGTCCTTTCTTGTTGCACTTATCACAGACCACTTGGCAATAACCTGCATGATGTGTGTAACATCTTTTACAGAACGAATGGGGTCCCTTATAGTTTAGACTAGCAGTTGCCCCATCTTGTTTACCTTTAAAAGTTTCTTGTTTCTTCAGTTGAGTACTTTTGCCCTTATAGTCTTCCCATTTCCTCTTTCCTTCAGTTGTCTTGACTTCGGTAATTGGTGCCTTAATCGAAATCTCTGTGATCTGGTCCATGAGTTGGTGTGCCATTGTCATGGCTTCCTGCATCGTATTTGGTTTGGACGATGTAACATTTCCTTTGATATTGATCGATAAACCGTCAATATACATTTCTATCTTTCGTTTCTCGTTTGGCACCAATTCGGGACACAACAAGGCTAGTTTCATGAAACGCTTTTCATAGTTATTGAGATTCGCGTCGATAACCTTCAGATTACGTAACTCAGATTCCATTTTTCTGATCTCGTTTCGAGGACAGTACTCCTCGATTAGCATCTTTTTCAGTTCTTCCCAAGAGATATCATATGCCGTATCTATTCCTTCTGCTTTAGCATAATTGTTCCACCAAGTAAGTGCACCATCTTGCAACGTGCATGAAGCATACTTTAACTTGTCTCCGTTTGCACAATTACTGATTTTGAAAATGGACTCCATCTTTTCAAACCATCAGGTTAGACCGACTGGTCCCTCGGTTCCACTAAACGTCTGTGGTTTGCATTCTTGAAAAGTTTTGTATGAGCATCCGTTTCGTGAGTTTGTGTTTACGGCTGCTGCTTTGGCTGCTGCTTCGGCTGTTGCTTTTGCTGCCTCGGCTGCAGCAATTCTTTCATTCACACGTTTCTCGACTAGTTGCTCAAACTCAGCATCCGACCTTTGAGACATGTTTCTTCAATAAACACAACAGATATAATTTAATCATATAGAATATTATAGGTAAAATGAGTTGTCAATAGTTAATCGTAGCATATTAATAATATGAACCGATTATTATAAAAGCCTTTTCTTCTTATTAGCATTTTATAATTATTTCTAGGGTATTACCTACCCGTTAAGTTCATACATAATAGCTAGTACAAGGAATTAACTACTAAAATCCTAATAATACTTGATGTTTGCAGCGGGGTATACGAAATAGCTTATATTTTTACAGAAAACACTATTAAATACGATACAATTTTACACAAGATATTTATTTATTTATAGAATGGATATACTTAAACCTTGCTACAACACTTATAGGCAGTGTACCTAATCGTACAGTAGTGTAGTTTTTAGTAAGTCCGGTTCGTTCCACAGGGAATCTTTTTAAACAAAGCTTAACGCTATATTAGTTTACTTTTATAAAAATACAAATATAAGTAATATTATTATTATAAAGGGGGGTTTTTACCGTTTAATGACCGGTTTGTCGATTTTAAAACTTTAGTCGCAGTTAAAACCAAATGTAAAATATTAAAAATAAATACAAGACTTAAATTAAAGCATAAAGTAAATAACGATAATGAAATTGCGAATAATAAAAGTGCGATAAAATAAACTTGCGATAATTAAAAAAGTACGATAATTAAAAGTGCAATTAAATACAATAACAATAAAAATGCGATAATTAGAAGTGCAATTAAATATAAAATAAAGGAAATTAAATATGAAATAAAAGAATTATGCTTATTTAAACTTCCGTAATCATGATGTTTGACGTGTTGATTTTAGTTTTATGCCCATGGGTTAATTGTCCTTTGTCCTGGATTATTTAATATGTCCGTCTGGTTTTTGTCCATAACAGTCCATCAGTCATAAATATAAAGTGCGAGTGTCCTCGTCAAATTATCCTTATACCCGAAGTTAAATATTCCAACTAATTGGGGACTTAAACTGTAACAAGATTTTAATACTTTGTTTAATAATTACACCAGGATGTCGACTGAGTGTAACCCAAGGTTTTAATATTTTGTTATCAATTATACCAAGTGTCCTTGTACATAATTTCACCCCTGTTTTAATTATTCTAGTGGCTATTAATCCATTCCCGTATCCGGTTAAATGAACGATTATTCGTACATATAAATACCCCGTCCATCGTGTCCGATCGAGTGTATATGGTAATTTATAGGGACGCCCAATTGTAAATCTTTATATTAACATTAACAAACTATCATTTAGTTAAACAAATATAAAGCCCATTAATAGCCCATAGTCTAATTTCCACAAGTGTCGTTCTTTTGTCCAAACCCCAATTATGGTACAAAGCCCAATTACCCAATTTTAGTAATTAGCCCAACATCATGATTACTTCGTTTTAAATAAGCATAATAATAACTTAGCTACGAGACATTAATGTAAAAAGGTTGAACATAACTTACAATGATTAAAAATAGCATAGCGTTATACGGACAGAATTTCGACTTACACCCTTACAACATTCGCTAACATACCCTTATTATTATAATTAAAATTAAAATTAAAATTAAAATTAAAATTAAAATATAAATATAAATATTTACGTAGTATTAAGAGAGAAGAAGAAAAAGATGATATTTTACGATCAGAATGCGCGAGCTTTATAGGGATTTTCTGAAATTGGGGCTCCGCGACTCGCTGCCTTTTTGGCCTTCAAACTCCGCGAGTCGCGGAGTTTACTTTTACAGCTCACCCATGTTTGGAGTCTTTCTTGCCGACGATTTATTTTATATATATAATATATATATAATTAATATAATTAATTATATATTATATTATATTTATATACATAGTTAACTTGTAATTTTTAGTCCGTTGCGTCGAGCGTTGAGAGTTGACTCTGGTCCCGGTTCCGGATTTTCGAACGTCCTTGCGTACAATTTAATATCTTGTACTTTGCGTTTTGAATCTTGTACTCTTGTAATTTCGAGACGTTTCTTATCAATAATTGGAACCTCTTTGATTGTCTTTTGTACTTTTAAGCTTTTTGGTCGTTTGCGTCTTCAATTCGTCGAATCTGTCTTTTGTCTTCACCTTTTATTATTTAAACGAATATCACTTGTAAATAGAACAATTGCAACTAAAAGCTTGTCTTTCTTGAGGAATAATGCTATGAAATATATGTTCGTTTTTAGCATTATCAAATATTCCCACACTTGAGCGTTACTTGTCCTCAAGCAATATCGTCTTGAAATACTAGAATCACTTCTTTATTCTTCACACTTTGTACATCAGTGATTTCTATACGGCGGTATAAACAATGGTAGTAACGATATGGTTTACAGTCCCACATGACTATAAAAATTTAGATCCATTAAGGAAATTGGATCTTTATGAAAACATTTGATCTTTTGAAAATTAAATCTAGTTTTTACCCTAGATAAGTTTTCCGGAATAACCCTTTACCGGTGTTTGCAAAATATTTTTGTGAGTTTGGTGGGTTTCAGATTTGAAAATTTTAGCTCAAAACTTATGGTTTTGTGTCACCCACTTGCTAACCTTGTATTTGGAAAGCAACACGTCCAGTTTACTTGTCCCGTATATTACCTTTCGGTAAACTACCGTCCGGTTGTAAAGGAAAGCATTGAACAAGCAACTGTTAAGGCAATGTCCCCTGACATGCTTTTAATTATAGTCTATAACATGTCGAACGCAATTACTATCCTTGGTAGGAGCAATAGTAAAGCTCACCCTTATAATTTTTTGGTATGGCACAAGGTCTTGTCTTTGACCACTATGCAACCACCGTTCTTACGGTTGACACCCGATTTGGTTCAGGTGACCTAATGAATTTCAGGTGAATTCCTAGGATTTTACGTTCAATGATAATGAACGCATTGAAAATAGGGTTTTCAGAAAACAAATCGGTTTGTAATTTTTTTGATCAAAATATTTTCTCGTTCAAGCTCGAGTTTAGATATCATCGAATTCCATGAGTTTGTAATTCTCAATCTTTAAGGTCAATCTCTAGAATTGAGTAATATCAGGCTTAAAAGCTGATTTTTGATCTTTTAAGGAGATTATCCTTTCTGGGGATCTGATTCATTAGTCTTATCCAGCTAATTTGCATGGTGCCCCCCATTGTACGAGATAAATCCTTCTCATGGTTAGGATAAATCTGACCACTTGGCGACCCTGTTTAATGCTGAGGTCCATGAATTTCCTGCTGATTTTAGTGATGACTTTTCTAGATTTTTCGTCAACCTACAGCTGGTCTGGACGACAACTTCATGACCTAAATCAAGAAGCGCGTTTCTTTTTCGGAAGACTTTACTTCCTTTTAATGACGGAATTGATTCATCGTGTAGATCCATCTCTTCTTTTCTTTCATCGGGTAAAACAGTTTAGTTTAGTCCAAAGCAAAAGTATTTTCAGTTATTTGTTACAGATATATGTGACATATGTTTAAAATAACTTGGTAAATTTTACCACACTTGGCTTTTATTTTCCTTTTTATCGTCCTCTATTCCATTTTAAATGAATTTTAACATTTTGGTTTGTTTCTCAATTTATGTCCTTTCCGAGGTAACAATAATTTCGGTGTTAAAACCTAGTTTTATCGTTCATAAATATGTATAAACATGATTTTGATTCATTTAATTGAAAATTTTTTAAAAATTTTACTAGAATTGGGTAGTCAGTATATAATACTAGGGCTGTTCTTTATTATCAGAGAGCACTAGATTCTAATACAACTACTGCTTTACTAGTATTTTTAATGGTAACCAAGTGTTTAAGATAAAAATTTTAAAATCCGAAAGAATTTAACCCCTTCCCACACTTAAGATCTTGCAATGCCCTCATTTGCAAGAAATCAGTAATAATTTAAATTATTGAGGGTGATTTGTGTGAAAATGATTAAATTTTTACCAAAGTTTCCAAATATATTGGCGTTTGTTTGCTGAATGATAAATGATGCACATCATTTGTTCATTCCGTCTTGTTGTTATTTCACATATATTTTGCATCTTGTCATCAAAATTAGTTGCTTTTGCTGAACTTAATGCCAGTCTTTGAAAATGCGTTGTTTTACCCTGTTGTGTACATAAGATAAACTGCAAACATATATACATATTTTTTGAAGTTTGGTATATCACCCCACATTCAAAAATTATTAAAATCTAAGAATAAAAGTTAGACAATTATAAAAACTATTACAATATTAACAAAAGTATTAAACGTATCAATCATTACAAATTACAAAATAAATAAAACTAAGTATACTAGGGATGATACTGGTACCAATAGGGGTTCCAGGCATAACCATAGGTGCTATAGAATGCTTCGGCAGGGTTATACGTAGGATACGGTGGCTGCATCTCTATAGACCAGGGAGGGAAGATGGGTTTCGGTGTAGGAATATAGTTTCTACCTATATGTTGGCAATGAGCTATGATTTGGTTCTGATGAACTTGCCAATCTTCAAATGCTCTCTGTCTAGCATTTTCGTACTCCTGAGAAGCTATAAACCTTTGCATTTCTTGCATCTCATTCCCCCCTCCTACATTACCTTGCTGTTGGTTTCTCTCAACCTGTGAATGTCTACCATGGTATGGTACTGCGACGTTATTTCGCCTTTTCAAAACTTTCGCACCATGGTATACATTTAAACCTATAGTATCGCGGGGTTCTGGTTCTTCTACTAATAATCCCCCTCGACTTATATCCACACCGAGATATTCACCAATCAAAGTAATAAAAATACCACCTCCTATTATGCTATGCGGTCTCATCCCCCTAACCATAGCTGATAAATAATAACCCACACAATATGGTATACTTACAGCGCTTTGTGGGTCTCGAATACACATATGGTAAAACAAATCCTGTTCATTTACCTTTTCCTTGTTCTTACCCCTTTGTGTAATCGAATTAGCTAAAAACCTATGAATCACTCTTAATTCGGCTCTATCTATATCCAAATAAGAGTAATTTCCCCCTTTGAAACGGTGATGGCTTGTCATTTGACTCCACACACCGTGTGTATCAAAATTTTCATCTATCTTTCTACCGTTTAGCATCAACCCTCTACAATCGGCAGATGCTAACTCCTCAGGCGTATATATACGTAAAGCCTGAGCCATGTCCAGTAAAGACATGTGGCGCATCGAACCACCTAATAAAAATCTAATAAAAGAACGATCGGTTAAACTAGCTACCCGATCATTCAACTCTATACTACACAACAATTCTTCACACCATACTTTATATACAGGTCTACGCATGGTGAATAAACGTACCCAGTCATTAAAAGTAGAATTACCATACCTCTGTACAAGTAATTCCCTAATTGGCCCGGCCAATTCTACAGCTTCTAAGGGTCCCCATTCTATGACCCTCGGTACCTCAACAACCTTAGAATGAAGAGTATGCAAACCCCTTTGGTATTTTGGATAATCTATCCAAAGTCTGTCAAATCTCAGGTTCGGGTGCAACTCTTCCAAGTGCATATCAGAAAAGGTCATGACTGGATGAAGTATATCCTGCTTGTAGTAGTTATCCACCTCCTGTTGTTCCGCATTCTCAGCAGGAGCATTGCGGGCTTGGGATGAAGATTCACCCCTTTCAGTCTGCAAAACACATCAAACACAATTTTTGTGCATCCAAATATGCATTAGTGTCAGCAAAATCATCAATCAAAATAATTACAATGACATGATCAATTTATATCAAACTTAAGCTTATTTTCATATTTTCATCAAATCTACACTTTTTCAAATAAGCATATACGAAAATGTTCGCCAAGTTCATAAGCATTCAACTCAAATAACATGTCAAAATAATCATTACTAGCAATTAAACAAGTTTCAAATGGCATTATCTTTCAAAAATCAAGTTCATGAATTTTAGACTTGAAAAAGTCCACTTTAATTCTCAAAATCATGTTTAGGCTCAAAGTTTGGATCATTTAACTACCTAGACATGTTACACTACTTAATTTAGCAACAATTCATGACAAAAATCGGCCATAACCTGTTTATATCAAAAAGCCCCAAATTTGCTCAAGAACACAAACCCTAGATTACTCTAATTTTGAAGTTTAAGGCTTCTAATCATGTTAAATTGCATCAATCTAGGTTATACAAGCATAATACATAAACAATTTAAGCATAATTACACTAAAAAGCATCAAAATCAAATTGGGGAAAAAATTAGCTCAAGAACACTAATTTCGGATTAAATGGTGTTTAGGTGTAGAAATTTACCGTTTTTCTTGAGTAATTCCTAGATAGCATCCTTCTCAACATGATTTTAGTAAAAGATTTGGTGATTAACGGTTAAAAATTGTGATTTTGGGGGTGTTTTTGGGTGTTTTTTCGGAGTATTTCGCAGTGTTTTCGGTTTTGGGGGTGTGGACTGATCAGTTTGCAGCTCTTTTTATTTTTTCTGTATTTCGGTCCTCCCGCGACTCGCGGTGTTTGGACCCTTCAAACTCCGCGAGTCGCGGAGTTTGGTATATATATATATTTTTTTTTATAATCTTTAACTTATAAAACAATTAAGTAAATAATTTTTTTTTTTAAATTTTGTTTTCCTTATTATTGAGGACGAGGTCGTTTCGGATCGATGTCCTAGTCTGTCCCTCGACAAAATTTTAAAATTTGTCTTTTTGTAGCGATTGTTTTAAAAGCTAAGATTTTTGGTTTTTTTTTTTAATGTTTTTGGCATACTTTAATTCAATAAGATTAAAAATAATGATAATAAAAGTTCTCGTCCCTCACTTGGGTAAAGCAATTTCGGTTCAAAGACCTAGTCTTCAACTTACGACGAATTTTAAAAATCATATTTTTAACTTAATGAGATAAAGTAAATTTTTGTTTTTAAATTCACACAACTTAAATATAAAATTCAAAATTAATATTAAAAATTCACACCAAACTTAAAATTTGAAATGCATAAAATTAAAAATTCATATTTTAAAAATTAAAAATTCACACCAAACTTAATTTAAAAATTCATATTATAAATTCACACCAAACTTATATTAATTTTTCAAATATTTACAATTTTAAATATATTGTTTTTACAAAGTTTATAATATTAATTTAAGATTTAAATATTAATTAAAAACATGGTAAAAATAAAATTAAAAATCTTTTTGGCTTTTTATCCCACTTTAATCAATCAAATATTATCAAAAATATGCGCCCCTCTTTTCGGTAAAGTAATTTCGGTTTCAAAACCTAATTTAACTCATGACGAATTTTTGAAATATTTTGGGTTGATTGATTAAAGATATTTATACCTTAAGAATAAACGTTAAATTTCGCAGTGATGTAATAAATTTTTGAATGATATCAATAATTTCGGTCGCCAAACCTAATTTTATTCAATACCAATTTAATACTTTTTAGCGAACAAATTATCGTTTATTATCAAAAGGTTAAAAATAAAAATAAAATAAAAACTGTACAGACTTACCTGTGAAATAGATTTCTTAGTTATATGATCTATCCCATTCATAAGATAGTCGGTTTAATTGGTTTTCCATGGCTACATAGGCGTAACCTCGAGCATTCAGTGTCTTTTCTTCTAAACATATGAACGGTCCGTCTCTGCATAAAGTAACAAATTCGGTATTTGAACAGGTTTGATTATTTGAACATTTACCTCCATGTGACCATTTTCCGCATTTGTGACATCGTTCTAGGTGTCGTGCTCTTCTTTTCGCTGCGAATTTTGATTTTCCTTTACCAAATTGTAACTTATTATCTTCGCATCTGGATTCTTTTCTAACTCCGTCCATTCTTTCTCTGATTACTGATACTAATTCACTCAGTAGTATGTCATTATTACGTTTAGTGATCAAAGCGTGTAGCATTAGACCATGGTTTAGTTCACAGGCAGTCTTCATTTTAAAAACCTAAAAAAAATAAAAATTCAGAATGGGGGGAGAAGACTAGTTCTTTAGGGTCTGCTAGGGAAAGACCATTCGGGTTCTATTTTCGAGAACTACACGAAAACAGACAATCTAACTCTAACAGAAATACATATTATCCTTTAAAGACTTGATTCTCCCCACACTTAGTTAGCTGTGGTGTCGAAATTGTGATTAATTTCGTTGTCGACTTCCATCGGACTATGTATGTAATGTTTAACTCTGTGACCATTAACTTTAAATTCAATCCCATTTGAATTTATTAATTCTATCGTTTCGTATGGGAAAACTCTTTTAACTATGAATGGTCCAGACCATCTTGATTTCAATTTTCCAGGAAATAGCTTGAATTGTGAATTGAAAAGAAGAACTCTGTCTCCTTCTTTAAATTCTTTTGAACTTCTGATTCTTTTATCATGCCATTTCTTCGTTCTTTCTTTATAGATTAACGAATTTTCGTATGCTTCATATCTTAATTCTTCTAATTCGTTTAGTTGACTTAATCGTAGACGTCCGGCTTCATGTAAATCAAGATTACATGTCTTCAAAGCCCAAAATGCTTTGTGTTCAATTTCTACTGGAAGATGACATGCTTTTCCATAAACAAGTCTAAAAGGTGTGGTTCCAATTGGAGTTTTATAGGCTGTTCTAAAAGCCCAGAGTGCATCCTCCAATTTAATGGACCATTCCTTCGGATTTGATCCTACGGTTTTCTCTAGAATACGTTTTAAGGCTCGGTTGGTATTTTCAACTTGTCCACTTGTTTTTGGATGATATGCGGTGGAGATTTTATGAGTTACTCCATATCTTTTAAGAACTTTCTCAAGTTGATTATTACAGAAATGAGTACCCCGATCACTTATCAAAGCTTTCGGTGTTCCAAACCTTGCAAAAAGACGTTTTAAAAAGTTGATTACAACTCGTGCATCATTAGTTGGGAGAGCTTGTGCTTCCGCCCATTTAGATACATAATCAATGGCTACGAGTATATATAGATTATTATGAGATTTTGGAAATGGACCCATAAAGTCAATACCCCAAATGTCAAATACTTCACATACTTGGATGACATTTTGTGGCATTTCATCACGTTGACTTATTTTTCCGGCTCTTTGACAAGCATCACAGGATTTACAAAGAAGGTGTGCGTCTTTGTAAATTGTAGGCCAATAGAATCCTGCATCATTATCTTTTCTTGCTGTTAGTTGAGGCCCATAATGCCCTTCTGTTGGTCCTGTGTGACAATGGTTTAATATTTTACTGGCTTCATCTCCAAATACACATCGGCGTATTATTCCATCGGGACAACTTTTAAACAAATGTGGATCTTCCCAAAAATAGTGTTTTATATCACTGAAGAATTTCTTTCGTCTTTGGTACGATAATCCTTTTTCAAGGAATCCACAAACTAAGTAGTTTGCATAGTCTGCAAACCATGGAATTTCTTTATAATCTATCTTCAATAGATATTCATCAGGAAAGTTGTCTTGTATGGCCGATTCATTTAGAATTTCTAATTCGGGATTTTCAAGACGAGAAAGATGATCAGCGGCGAGATTTTTTGCTCCTCTTTTATCTCAGATTTCAATATCAAACTCTTGTAAGAGTAAGATCCAACGGATTAATCTTGGTTTAGCATCTTGTTTTGAAAATAGGTATCTAAGAGCAGAATGGTCGGTATAGACCACCGTTTTTGCTAAAACGAGATATGATCGAAATTTGTCAAAAGCAAAGACAATAGCAAGGAGTTATTTTTCAGTAGTTGTATAGTTCGTTTGTGCTCCTTGTAACGTCTTACTAGCATAATATATAGGTTGAAATCGTTTTTCAATCCTTTGTCCTAAAACGGCTCCCATTGCAAAATCACTTGCATCGCACATTAGTTCAAATGGTAGATTCCAATTTGGTGTTATCATGATCGGCGCATTAGTGAGTTTTTCTTTAAGAATATTAAAAGATTTGATACACTCATCTGAAAAGATGAATGGAGCATCCTTTTCTAGGAGTTTATTCATAGGAGTGGCAATTTTAGAAAAATCTTTTATGAAACGTCGGTAAAAACCGGCATGCCCTAGAAAACTCCTAATTCCTCTAACATTAGTGGGATGTGGAAGTTTAGCAATTACATCTACTTTAGCTCTATCCACTTCAATTCCTTCTTTTGAAATTTTATGTCCAAGAACGATGCCTTCTTTAACCATGAAATGGCATTTCTCCCAATTAAGTACTAGATTTGATTGTTCGCATCTAAGAAGCATTCGTTCCAGATTAACTAGACATGATTCAAATGTATCACCGAAGACTGAAAAGTCATCCATGAAAACTTCCATGCATTCTTCTATCATGTCGTGAAAAATCGCCATCATACACCTTTGAAAGGTTGCAGGGGCGTTGCAAAGTCCAAATGGCATGCGTTTGTAAGCAAAAGTACCATAAGGGCACGTGAATGTGGTTTTCTCTTGATCTTCGGGTGCTATTGGAATTTGAAAATATCCGGAAAATCCATCTAGAAAACAATAGTAACTATTTCCGGCTAATCTTTCCAACATTTGATCTATGAAAGGTAAGGAAAAGTGATCTTTTCTGGTGGCGTCATTTAATTTTCTATAATCAATACACACACGCCATCCTGTTACGGTTCTAGTAGGAATAAGCTCATTTTTCTCATTTGTAATGACAGTCATGCCACCCTTCTTAGGCACGCATTGAACTGGGCTTACCCATGGACTATCAGAGATTGGATAAATTAGACCTGCATCTAGCAGTTTAATAATCTCTTTCTTAACTACATCTTGCATATTAGGATTTAGTCTTCGTTGGCGTTGCACATACGTTTTATGACCTTCTTCCATAAGGATTTTATGTGTGCAATACGAAGGACTTATTCCTTTAATATCATGAATCTTCCATGCAATGGCTGGTTTATGAGCTTTCAACACAGAAATGAGTTGTGATTTCTCATTTTCAGTAAGAGAAGACGATATTATTACAGGTAATTCAGATTCACCATGTAAATAAGCGTATTCCAAATGGTTTGGAAGTGGCTTTAACTCTAATTTCGGAGGTTCTTCTATCGATGATTTATATCGATATTTGTCTTCTTCTTTTAGCATTTGAATTTCTTCTGTTGTTGGTTCATATCCATTAGCTATAAGTGTAGCTAACATTTCAGCTTCATCAATTGGTTCATTACCTTCTCCTAAAGAACATTCTCCTGTTCCTTGTAATTCTGGAAATTCTTCTAATAATTCTGCATGTGCATCTATAGTTTGAATATAATAACATGTATCATCTGCAGATTGCGGTTGTTGCATTGCTCTATCAACTGAAAAGGTAACACTCTCATCCTCTATACTTAGGGTCAGTTTCTTACCGAACACGTCTATCATTGCTTTAGCCGTGTTTAAGAATGGTCTTCCTAATATGAGAGGAACTTGAGAATCTTCTTCCATGTCCAAAACAACAAAATCTACTTGAAATACTAAAGTACCAACTTTAACTAGCATGTTCTCCATTATCCCTCTAGGATATTTTATTGATCTATCGGCTAGTTGTATGCTTATTCTGGTTGGTTTCAATTCTCCAAGGTCTAGTTTAGCGTATAGTGAATACGGCATTAGATTTATACTAGCACCTAAGTCTGCCAATGCTTCTATTGAACTAAGACTACCCAGAAAACATGGAATTGTGAAACTTCCTGGATCAGATAATTTTTCTGGTATCTTATTCAACAGCACTGCTGAACAATTAGCATTCATAGTAACAGCCGAGAGTTCTTCCATTTTCTTTCTATTTGAGATTAGATCTTTCAAGAATTTAGCATATCTAGGCATTCCTGAAATCACATCAATGAAAGGAAGATTTACATTTATCTGTTTAAACATATCCAAAAATTTGGATTGCTCGGCTTCAAGTTTCTCTTTCTTCATTTTACTCGGGTAAGGAAGTGGTGGTTGGTATGGTTTAACATAAGGTTTATCCTTAACTGTGTTATCTTCATTAACCTTTTCAACTACCGGTTCTTTTTCCTTATCTTGATCAGGTTGTGGTTCTTGTGGAGTAGGAATAGTTTCATCAGAAGTTACAGGTATTTCCGGTGGTTTAAGTGTTGTACCGCTTCTTGTGGTAATGGCTTTAGCTGTTTCATTCCGGGGGTTAGCATTTGTATCACTAGGTAGACTTCCCGGTTTTCTTTCACCTATTAACCTTGCTAGGTTACTTACTTCTTATTCCAGATTTTGAATAGAAGATTGTTGATTTCTAAATGCTTGAGCATTTTGTTCATTGGTTTGTTTCTGAGATGTGAAAAACTGCGTTTGAGTTTCAACTAGCTTCGTCATCATATCTTCTAAATTAGGCTTTTTATCATTGGTTTGTTGTGGTGGTTTGTTTTGAAAATTCGGTCTTTGCTGATTGTAATTATTATTGGATATTTGTTGATTGCTAGGACCTTGTTGGTTGTTGTATGGAATATTTCGATTATAATTCTGGTTTTGATTGTAAATCGGTCTTGGCGGTTGATAATTATTCTGATAATTATTTCCAGGCCTTTGGTTTATGTATGAAATATTCTCTCTTTGTTCCATTGTTAATTCAATACTGAGACAATCTTTTGTCAAATGTGGTCCTCCACACTGCTCACAACTAATTCGTATTGAGTGAATATCTTTAGTCATCTTTTCCATTCGTCTCTCCACAACATCTATCTTTGCGGAAATGGAATCTAAGTCATGGCTAGAATCGGCTCTAGCTGCTTTAGATGATCTAACGATGTCTTTTTCTTGGTGCCACTCATGTGAGTGGGAAGCAGTGTTATCAATAATTTTGTAAGCATCAGTTTCGGTTTTCTTCATAATAGAACCACCAGCTGCTATATCTATGTCTTTCCTTGTAGTGATGTCGCATCCTTGGTAGAATATTTGTACTATTTGACAGGTGTCTAAACCATGTTGCGGACATCCTCTTAACAACTTTCCATATCTAGTCCATGCCTCATATAGAGTTTCATTCGGTTTCTGTGTAAACGTAACAATTTCTGCTTGAAGTCTTACGGCTTTAGATGCAGGAAAGAATTGTTTAAGAAATTTGTCAACTAAAACATCCCATGTATCGATCGCCCCTTCAGGTAACGATTCCAACCAATCTTTGGCTTCTCCCTTTAAAGTCCAGGGAAATAACATGAGATATATCTGTTCATCCTCCACTTCTCGGATTTTAAATAGTGTGCAGATCCTATTAAAGGTACGTAGATGTTCATTTGGATCTTCCTTCGGCGCACCACTAAATTGGCATTGATTAGTCACCATGTGTAGAATTTGTCCTTTGATTTCATAATCTGGCGCATTAATGTCTGGATGAGTAATTGCGTGACCTTGGCCAGTGCGTTTAGCTCTCATTCGGTCTTCCATACTTAAAGGTTCCAGATTCTCCATAATTGAATTTGTTGAATCGGAATCACTAGAGGATTCTGATTTAATGGTTCGTTCCTCAACAATCTCTGTTTGAATGATTGGTGGTTCCGGAGGAAAGTTTAATGGTTCAGGATCTACGAACCGTTCCTGAATATTTTCCGGATTCTCAATTGTGAGGTCGGGTTCAAAAAATGGATTATCGGAAATTTGAACTGAAGTACTTGGTCGACTGGATGACGATTCTAAATAAAAATCAACGGCAGTAATATTTGCTAAATGTCTTGATCTAGTTACAGGTGGTGAACGTACAAAAGGTGGTGAACGTCTTGCTCAGTGCATTCACTGAATATCCTATTAGTTTTTAAAAGGAAAGAAAAATTATAATAAGTTATCCAATCAATAGACTTTTCTGATTTTGCCCACGTTTTGAATAGCCAAAAGATGCAGCAGAGGGGTAGGATTCGTTTGGTCTCAATATAATTGAGGACTGTTTGGCTCCAATAACCCGGTCCACGTACAAATCCAACTATTACTACGAACTAGAAAATTTTGATGTCTATCAATTTAACCACTTAAAATAAATTTTCGTAATTTTAAGAAAATTAGATAAGAAGTAAAATAAAAAACTATGTCCTAAAACTAGAATAGCGAGAAATAAGAAAGAAAAAGAGTTCGTCGAAAAAGGTCGAAAAAGAAAAATGGTTGAAAAATAAAAGGTGACGGAAAAATAAAAGAAACTTATAAAACTTAAAAATACTTGACTAACCTAACCTTATTACTACAACTAACTTAAAATTATAATCGCAAATTGAAATTACTAATTGGAATGATAATTGATACATAGTAAAAGGTGTCTAAAAATATTAAAGCTTACAGGAAAAACTATATCCCAAATGGAAATAACTTAAAAAGAAACTAAAACTTAAAAAGGCGTCGCAAAATTCTAAAGCACCTAAATCTTAGTCTAAATAAAAAGCACTTAAAGGATTTTACGGCAAAGCCTAAAAATCTAGAAGTAAAAATAACTATGGCAAAAACTAAGTTTAAAACTAAATATGAGCTAAAAATACAAATATTACGTTAAAACAATTAAAAAGGAACAAAATATAAAAATATACAAAAAGTTGTAAAAAGTACAATTTTTATAAAAATATTATTTTTATATTAATTATTTATTAAAACTATTAATTTTATAATTTAATTAAACTAATTTAACTAAAATATAAATTAAATAAAACTTAAATTAAAATAAAACTAATTATAATAATAATAATAATTAGGGTTAATAATAATAATAATTAATAATAATCCGTAATAAATGCAGTTTAGGGTTTCTGTCGGTGTCAGAGAAACTCCGCGAGTCGCGGTTCTCAAAGCTGCAAACCCCGCGAGTCGCGGGGTTCCAGTTTTCAACTCTGGAATAGGAAATTTACGCGTTTTTTATTTTTTTTTTTATTTTCTGTTTTTATATTTTTCTGTTTTATAATGTATAATAAAAACTTATAATTAAAAACTTAAATAAAAATAGAACTTCTTTATAATTTTATAAATAAAAACCTTAAAACTAGATTTATATATATTTTTTTATATGTTTTTAAATAAAAACAAAATACTTAAATAAAACTTATATAAAAATAAAGAAACTTTATAAAACTTAAATATTTAACAAAATCTTAAAAATACATAAATTTTTTTTTTATATTAGCGTTGCGCTTCCGGCTTTTAAGAGACTCCCCGGCAGCGGCGCCAAAAATACTTGATGTTTGCAGCGGGGTATACGAAATAGCTTATATTTTTACAGAAAATACTATTAAATACGATACAATTTTACACAAGATATTTATTTATTTATAGAATGGATATACTTAAACCTTGCTACAACACTTATAGGCAGTGTACCTAATCGTACAGTAGTGTAGTTTTTAGTAAGTCCGGTTCGTTCCACATGGAATCTTTTTAAACAAATCTTAACGCTATATTAGTTTACTTTTATAAAAATACAAATATAAGTAATATTATTATTATAAAGGGGGGTTTTTACCGTTTAATGACCGGTTTGTCGATTTTAAAACTTTAGTCGCAGTTAAAACCAAATGTAAAATATTAAAAATAAATACAAGACTTAAATTAAAGCATAAAGTAAATAACGATAATGAAATTGCGAATAATAAAAGTGCGATAAAATAAACTTGCGATAATTAAAAAAGTATGATAATTAAAAGTGCAATTAAATACAATAACAATAAAAATGCGATAATTAGAAGTGCAATTAAATATAAAATAAAGGAAATTAAATATGAAATAAAAGAATTATGCTTATTTAAACTTCCGTAATCATGATGTTTGACGTGTTGATTTTAGTTTTATGCCCATGGGTTAATTGTCCTTTGTCCTGGATTATTTAATATGTCCGTCTGGTTTTTGTCCATAACAGTCCATCAGTCATAAATATAAAGTGCGAGTGTCCTCGTCAAATTATCCTTATACCCGAAGTTAAATATTCTAACTAATTGGGGACTTAAACTGTAACAAGATTTTAATGCTTTGTTTAATAATTACACCAGGATGTCGACTGAGTGTAACCCAAGGTTTTAATATTTTGTTATCAATTATACCAAGTGTCCTTGTACATAATTTCACCCCTGTTTTAATTATTCTAGTGGCTATTAATCCATTCCCGTGTCCGGTTAAATGAACGATTATTCGTACATATAAATACCCCGCCCATCGTGTCCGATCGAGTGTATATGGTAATTTATAGGGACGCCCAATTGTAAATCTTTATATTAACATTAACAAACTATCATTTAGTTAAACAAATATAAAGCCCATTAATAGCCCATAGTCTAATTTCCACAAGTGTCGTTCTTTTGTCCAAACCCCAATTATGGTACAAAGCCCAATTACCCAATTTTAGTAATTAGCCCAATATCATGATTACTTCATTTTAAATAAGCATAATAATAACTTAGCTACGAGACATTAATGTAAAAAGGTTGAACATAACTTACAATGATTAAAAATAGCGTAGCGTTACACGGACAGAATTTCGACTTACACCCTTACAACATTCGCTAACATACCCTTATTATTAGAATTATAATTAAAATTAAAATTAAAATTAAAATATAAATATAAATATTTACGTAGTATTATGAGAGAAGAAGAAAAAGATGATATTTTACGATCAGAATGCGTGAGCTTTATAGGGATTTTCTGAAATTGGGGCTCCGCGACTCGCTGCCTTTTTGGCCTTCAAACTCCGCGAGTCGCGGAGTTTACTTTTACAGCTCACCCATGTTTGGAGTCTTTCTTGCCGACGATTTATTTTATATATATAATATATATATAATTAATATAATTAATTATATATTATATTATATTTATATACATAGTTAACTTGTAATTTTTAGTCCGTTGCGTCGAGCGTTGAGAGTTGACTCTGGTCCCGGTTTCGGATTTTCGAACGTCCTTGCGTACAATTTAATATCTTGTACTTTGCGTTTTGAATCTTGTACTCTTGTAATTTCGAGACGTTTCTTATCAATAATTGGAACCTCTTTGATTGTCTTTTGTACTTTTGAGCTTTTTGGTCGTTTGCGTCTTCAATTCGTCGAATCTGTCTTTTGTCTTCACCTTTTATTATTTAAACGAATATCACTTGTAAATAGAACAATTGCAACTAAAAGCTTGTCTTTCTTGAGGAATAATGCTATGAAATATATGTTCGTTTTTAGCATTATCAATATTCCACTATGAAAAATTATAGCGAGTTACTACGTTATTATGTAATAATAATAATAAGTATTAATAATACAAATAATCATTCCATGCATTTATTATTAATAAATCAAAATAATACAATACCATACAATACCGATATTTTACATATGATTATTCTACATAACAAGATAGAGTAGCACACATAAGTAATAGGATAGCGCATGGAAGATTTATGGTTGCGAGGTCGTTTATTCAGAACTATCCGAAACTTCTTCCCATTTGGTTCTCTCTGCCAATTATTTGTGTGCACATGGTCCGACAGACATTCTGGCAGTGTATTTTATTTTTGGTTGGGGTTTTGAGGTACCCGTTGCCTCAGTGGGTTTAATACAATAAGGGTGGTTACGGATCGAATGGTCCTGTTCCTTTTTAATAATTAAGGACTTTTTATTATTGTGGTTGTTTTTATTATCTATAGCAAGTTGGAATTTCTCCTTAGTGATCTCTTTTATTTCATTAGCAAAATCCTCCTCCTTACTGATCTCGTCTGATGACGAACTGTCTGAGTCATGTGTAGGAGAATATGATGACGAACTGCGAGAATATGTACCGGTGGTCATGAACCGAAATCTGCCAGGCGTAATCGGCACAACCCGCCCGTCGGTGGTATATCTGGACTAATGTCCATATTTGTTTAGAAATGGACGATCCTCGTTTACTCCAGGGATCATGGGTCCATGCCAATGATACTGTGGCTCCAGAAAACTAAAAATAGGTGGAGCTGGAACCTCCTCTGGGTTTACCGGGAGTTGAGATTCCCCGGCTAACACAATTTCTTCTTTAATAGGTATTGGAACGCCTTTTTCAGTTGTGGATAGAATAGATTCAGTGTCCGATTCTGAGTCGTACAAAATGATAGGATTAGAAGAAGTCATCTATCACATAAATGAAACAACAATTACGTTAGCATATAAATATATCACATATAATGTTTTTGACCAAATAATAATCAAAAATCAGTAAAAACAGATATGGTCATAGTCCAGACTCACTAATGCATGAAAGGACCCGTTCATATACATTATAAACGATTCACAATAGTTGATTACGTTGCGAGGTATTTGACCTCTATATGATACATTTTACAAACATTGCATTCGTTTTTAAAAGACAATCTTTCTTTACATCAAAAATTGACAGGCATGCATACCATTTCATAATATCCACTATCCAACTATAAATTGATTTAATAATAATCTTTGATGAACTCAATGACTCGAATGCAACGTTCTTCGAAATATGCTATGAAAGACTCCAAGTAATATCTTTAAAATGAGCAAATGCACAGCGGAAGATTTCTTTAACACCTGAGAATAAACATGCTTTAAAGTGTCAACCAAAAGGTTGGTGAGTTCATTAGTTTATCATAATCATTTATTTCCATCATTTTAATAGACCACAAGAATTTCATTTCCAGTTCTCATAAATATACGTCCCATGCATAGAGACAAAAAAATAATCATTCATATGGTGAACACCTGGTAACCGACATTAACTAGATACATATAAGAATATCCCCTATCATTCCGGGATCCTCCTTCGGACATGATATAATTTCGAAGTACTAAAGCATCCGGTACTTTGGATGGGGTTTGTTAGGCCCAATAGATCTATCTTTAGGATTCGCGTCAATTAGGGTGTCTGTTCCCTAATTCTTAGATTACCAGACTTTAATAAAAAGGGGCATATTCGATTTCGATAATTCAACCATAGAATGTAGTTTCAATTACTTGTGTCTATTTTGTCAAACATTTATAAAAGCGCATGTATTCTCAGTCCCAAAAATATAAAGGGTAAAAAGGTAAATGAAACTCACCATACTGTATTTCGTAGTAAAAATACATATAACGTCATTGAACAAGTGAAATGTTGGCCTCGGATTCACGAACCTAAATTAATTATATATATTTATGTGTTGGTCAATATTTGTCTAACAAATTAGGTCAAGTCATAGTGTACCACAATCCTAATGCTCGAGACTAATATGCAAAAGTCAACAAAAGTAAATTTGACTCAAAATAATTTCCAAAAATCTATACATGATTAATATATAGTTTAAATATCGTCGTTTTATATTTTTAAATATTTTTAAAAGATTTATTAGAGTAAATAATATAATTTATTTATTAATAAATAAAATTTTATATTATATTTATATAATAAAATATACTTTTATATATATTAAGTAATAAAATATATAGGGTTCATTTAATATTATAAAGATAATATGATAGGTATTATTAAAGTAAGTTATTACACGTAGTAAAATATGTTTGTATCAAATATTTATTTGATAAAATAATATCTATAATGATAGTAAGTAAAAGTTGTATTATTTTGTAATAATAATTATTATTATAAAAATATCAATATTTAGAATTACTAAGATGACATTATGATAAAACGATAATTCTAATTATGATAACTTTAATATTTACGATAATTTTTAATATTATCTTTAAAATAATAATTCTATTTAAAATAATAATAATAATAATAATGATATTTTATAGTAACAATGACATTTCTATTAAAATGATAATTTTTGTTAAAATGATAGTTTTAATACTAACGATAATTTTAATAATAATAGTAATGATAAAAATAATAAGAAAGATAATTTTATCTAAATCAATATCTTATAATATTTTAATTTCATCATGATACTCTTACCCATTATTTCCTAATCGTTTCGTTTAATAGCTTTTAATCGTCTTTTATATCGTGTTGGTAATAATGATAATAATAGTAATCAAAATAATTAGGTGTTACAAATATTTGTTTTAATTACACTAATATTAATAATGATAGTTACTATAACATTATTAATGATAATACTTATAATTATCTTAATGATAATATAGTAATAATAATAATAACAATAACAATAACCATTTTTAAATAATGATATATATATATTAATAATGATAATAATAATAATACCAATAATAATAATAATAATAATAATAATAATAATAATAATAATAATAATAATTGGATAATAATAATAATACTAATTATAACTTTAACGATAATAACGATAGTAATAATAAAAAAAATAACATTTTTTAATGATAAATCCTTTTATTGATAAAGATAATAATAATAATAATAATAATAATAATAATAATAATAATAATAATAATAATAATAATAAGATAAAACTAGAACGACGATAATAACGACGATAATAATAATCATTTTTAATAATAATACAAAAATTCGATGGACTATAACTTCAAATCCGTTCATCAAAATCATTCTATATCTAAATGAAAAGTTCTTAATTTTTCACTAGCTTTCCAACGACATGCATATGTTATACCTTATCTAAGTCGCATATATAACTAATTCAGGATTCAACATAACCTAACTAAAGGCAATATCAAAAGTACAAACATGCATAATCCTATATACTCGAGCACTAGTCAGGGATACACTATTAGTATGTAAAAGTTAAATTATGAGTACTCACGTATCAATATTGAGATTCAATATTGCAGGAAAGGTACGTAGACGCAACGAAGATGATAAACACTATATTGACCTCACGAGCATACCCATGAACCATACCCAATCACCTCCATAGCTATAACCCATAATTTCCTTAATCCAATCCCACTCGAAAAACAATTTCGAAATCACTCGAACAGCACTCTGACGTAATATTTTATGTATACTAATAATATCTTGAAATAATACGGAGTAAATATATATATGTAAATCGATTGAGAGAGTTTAGAGAAAAATATTTTCAAGTTTCTATGAAATAATGAAATCTATTGAATTCTATTTATAATAGATTTTTGAATTATTAAAGTGAATTATTAAAGTATGAATTATTAAAGTAAATTATTAAAGTATGAATTATTAAAGTGAATTATTAAAGTATGAATTATTAAAGTGAATTATTAAAGTATGAATTATTAAAGTATGAATTATTAAAGTGAATTATTAAAGTTAAAGTAAAGTAAAAATAAAGTAAAGGTAAAGTTTAAGTATAGTAAAAGTATAAAACTATGTACGTATAATACGCGTATAAATATATATAATATTAATTTAAATCGTTATATATATTTAATAAAATAAAATATAAATATCATTATCTTTATCATACTGGTTAAGTAATGAGTTGTCAAAAGTGGTTCTAGATATTTATAAAAGTTATATACGTTTTAATAATAAAGTTCTTTTTAAACTGAAAACGTTTTTGTACGTTTGAAACTAAATCAAATAAATATAATAATTTTGTTTTCCAAAACCAAATATATTTTTAAGAATCATTTTGTTTAAAGGTTAAAATAATGGAAATCGTTATATATCATAAAATGTTTTAGAAAAGTAGAATCATATATATTCATAATAGGTTTCAAGTTTTTAAATTACAGTTTGTTGGTGAAGCATGGGATAAAGTTCAAAGGTTAAATAAACGTATGAAATCATCTTAATGAAAAATGTCGAGTTACTTAACTTGTCGATATCCAACATCTAAGTTATTTACACTTCACGTTCTTACTTATAAATCACTTTACCATTTTCCGAATGTTGTCAAAAAAAAAATAGATTTCTTAAATCACAGTGGACCTCATAACATAGACCCGTAATGATATCATAATGTATCTGATAAATCAATCATTTGATATTATCTTCTAATTCCATCGATAAACATATTGAAACAAATACGTTCATGTAAAGTATTATACGTTTAATACTTTATTAATATTCTCAAGTTATAATATATATATACATATATATACATATTTATTTATATATAACGGTTCGTGAATCGTCGAAATTTGGTCGAGGTTATAATGAATGTATGAACACAATTTAAAATTCTTGAGATTTAACTTAACAAACTTTGCTTATCGTGTCGGAATAATATAAAGATAAAGTTTAAATTTGGTTGGAAATTTCCGGGTTGTCACAGTACCTACCCGTTAAAGAAATTTCGTCCCGAAATTTGAGTGGAAAGGTCGTGAATGATAATAAGTATGTTTTCATGATGCATACAGGCTGAAAATTAGAGTTTTATCATTAGCGAATAATTTGGATAAACAATCCATTTATATGAAGAGTACGAATGAAGCTAACATAGAAGAGTGAAATGAGTAAGTGTAGATTCATCTTATCATTTGACGTAGATATGATTGATTTTCTGATTTCAAGGGATTTGAAGAAAATCTTTGTAATAAGATTTGATTCTCCGGTAACAAAAGGAATTAGGATCCGCTTTAAATGCGATCATCCATTTTAATTGTTCTGTCGGAGATTTTCTTATAAATTCACCTCCTTCGTTTTCTTACAACTCACACCTTCTGTTGATGCATTTTATGCAAGTCCCTGGACATCTACCCACGTCCATTGCAGGTACAACAGTTTACAGGCCACCATGATCGTTCGTTATTATCCTATCCGTGTTTGTATGTGGTTACAGGAACTGCAGGAACGAGATTTAGATGTTTGACTATGTTAGAATTAGTCAGACGTTCGAGTGAAGCCTTACTCGTACGGCTGACAGGCTCATACGCACGGTTGATGCTGAGCTAAGTCACAATTACAACCAAAATGAGAAGACACGAGTGAGTGATCACCCGTACAGCTGATGAAGCCAACTCATATGTGTGATGGATGAATCGTACGGGTGAGTCAACAGCAGGGGTATATAAAGTCTTATGTTCTTCATTTTAGGTTAAGCCTCTCATTTGTTACAAAAACTCAGATATGGTGAGCTCCTCCGATTCTCTCTCAACCCAAATCACCCAGGTGGTGAATAATAGCTCTAGGTGTTGATCTAATCACACTTGATTTAGTTGTGGTATGACTAAATTAATCCCAAAAGCTTAACCTATTCACTAGAGGGTTTGATTCACTTATTCCGTCATTGTGTGAGTTAAATCTGTTGATTTCTAAGTTCCTAGTCATGTTTCATCACCTTCTATTCTTTCCCCCTCAACTCATATTTTAAAGTATTCATCAATATGCTCCATCTAGTTCTGATTCTCGATATACTTATAACTTTCATATCGGTCATTCTTCTTTTTCATCTACCGCCGGAAGAATCTATTTACTTCTACTATACTCTTGGGTTTATAGTGTTTCTAGTTCTCCCGTGTCTTTATATTGCTATATGCATCGATATATATGATTTATAATTTTTTTGGTTTGTCGTTGGGCTTTATATCTTCCCTTATATTTCAAAGTCTCTGTTTCTATCTTCTATAATCATTGGCATCCATAGTTAATGCTCTCTTTTATTTGCTGCAATTTATACCCCAATTTCTATTTCAGAGTTTTGTCCTTTCATTTCTTCTTCTTGCGATTAAGCACCGCTTGTAATGGTCCAGAATTCACAGATATGAATTTCGAAATGAACATTGTTAATGTTCTAGGAAGGAAATTGTGATGGCACGATCTTGACTTGTCAAATTACTAGAATACCTTGGAAAAGGCCGAATCATCAAGAAATATTTTCTTGATATTTTAGAGTTTAAATAGAATAAAAGAGTCGTATAACATGGCACATGATGATGTTATGATCTGTGAATCATCACGTTCCATTTATAAACTCAGCATGAATTACTGTAATATAATCACGTTGATCAAGTATCATTATATTATACTAACTCATGCTTCAGTTTCCAACACTACTTCAAAAACATTCATATTTTAAACTCAAAGGTTTACAGAGTATATGAACTAAACAGTTTCCTTTTTGATGTAATACAGATAATGCAAAGAGATAAATGATTCCAGATAAGAATAGTTATGGAAATATCTTCAGAAATATGGAGGATATTTATAATGAAAGATACGATGATATCTTAAAATTTCTAATATCAGAGAATGATGAAGAATATTGTCTGTAAGGGTTTAGTATCAAGAGCAAGGTATTTGTTAATGACTTCAGCAGACACTGAATCATTTGGATTCTTTGAAGGCAGGTTCAGTCTTTGTGATTTGTCCACAGCCTCCTTCATACTTTGCTCAATCCGTTTTCCAGTTCCAAAACTTCTCTATTTCTGAGCTTTGTTAATACACTAATCTTTATCATCAAACTTTTTACTGCTAAGGTCGTTTACAGTTTTTGTTGCTTCATCAGCATTTCGAGAACTAGTTCGCGGTTCAGAGTGTTTTTCAGAACTTCACATTCGAAGTATGTAAGCCTTGGAAATAGACGTTATGTATAACTGTTGGCGTCAACATGCTGTGAGATTTCAAAATACTGATTGCTAATTCCCAATGATTCGTATGGCAATTCTCGTTACAAGAGGCAGATGAGTAAATGATAAGGTTTCGATAAATATAAAGATTCTTCAAAATGCCCAAGATCAGTGAAGTTGTTGGTAAGTTTATTGCTAATGTGGTGGAATATGAAAGGTTCTCCGGTAACAAAAGGGTAATCACATATATCAAAATTATGATAAGGCTACTCCGAATGAAAAAATCGAAGTTGTCTTGCTGGAGCTGTGATATAATTTGCTACTTTGCAAAGGAATTTCAAGGTTATTTTTGCTAATAAATGCCAAAAGATCTGACACAGATATGTGTTGAATTATGACTTTGGTTTCGAGAGCTTTTTAAGTACATAACTGTGGGTAATATGTGGTTGGATCATCATCTCGATTGCTCATTATTTGAAGTGTCTTCAGAGATTTTTGAAGGGTTTGAACACAGATTGTAATCGTTTGTATACATTTGATGTTCTAACACACTTTTGAAGTCAAAGTATAGCTTTGAAAGATGTAGGAATCTAAAAGTGATGGTACCGGTTATATCTCGAATTGAATTCTGAGATTTTAAAAGCAGAATATGTAATTGGGTTTGAATGAGTATGATTGTTTTGATTTCTATGAAAGAATGTATATTATTGTGAAAGTAGGAAGTATAATTGATAATTTGCTTAATCTGATTCGAAGAATGTAACATATTAATTGTGAATTTATATATATCTTTCGGGTATTACCTACCCGTTAAATTTTTTTTTTCACAATTAATATTTTGTACATAAGAATTTTATTACAGTCTTTATGAAAATATATATGTATATATTCTCCTCAGATGTAACATAGATTTTAATGAGTTAATACTAAATTAAACTCATTCGATTTACGGTTGGAACTAGAATTGAATAATTCCTTGAAGGCTTTAGAGGTTACATAAGTATTTCTTCAATAATATTGAAATTATGAATCAATACTTCGTTATTTGTTGAGATGTGATGTTGGTTTTCGTTAAATTCTTGTGAACTTCGCAAAGTACGAATGATGGTATCTGAAAAGTTTCGGTTACATCAATGATGAAGTGTAAAATCAAATATATACTTGATTTATTAGGAATTGGAATTTGTTGAATTAAGACAGAGATTGTAGTTAACGATGGTTAAGTCGCGGGCGAGGGACGTACATTATTGCATATTTGTAATATGAATTAACCGAGTAGTTAAGATTCACACACAATAGCTTAGCACGGAAAGATTTATTTTTTATTTCAAAAAATGAATATATATATATATATATATATATATATATATATATATATATATATATATATATATATATATATATATATATATATATATATATATATATATATATATATATATAATTTCTTCAGAGGGAATGAGTTAATCCTTCATAACTTGTTGATACAATATACACGTTATTGATTCGTAATGATGTCCACAGTGATTCTTGAACTGACGGAGTTTGTGATGTTATAGGTGTTGTTGATTCTGATGTTGACTGTACTGACGATGCTGGTGACGTTGACGGTACTGTTGATGCTGTTGGTAAAACAAGTTTAACTTGTTAATCACACACCATTTTTATCAGGGTTTCTACTCTTCCTTCTATCATTTTGGTTCGCTTAACTGATTTATGGTTAGGGCTAGATTAGATAATCTCTAAGACTTTAGAGATTATATAATCGGCGCGGAATGTTTCTCCAATGAAGTTATGAATTAATACTTCATCAGTTATTGTTGTTGGTACTCCTTAGTATCTATGGTGCGTATGACGTTGATGCTCGTGGGATAGATTGTGAAGTTGAGGTTTACAACGCGGTTGTGGTTGGAGGTGGTAATGGTACTGTTGGCGTTGATGATGGTGGTACTGATTATGCTGCTGGTGCTGCTGCTGGTGTTTGTAATCTCTGCACCATATTCTCCAAAGCCACTACCCGAGCGCGAAGTTCGTTGACTTCTTCTATTATTCCAGGATGATTGTCGGTCGGAACGAGCGGATAAATAAAATCTAGAATTTGATGTAGTATATAATCGTGACGAGATACCCTGGAAATGAGAGAGAAAATGGTGTCTTGAACAGGTTCGCCGGTAAGTGCTTCAGGTTCTTCGCCAAGAGGGCAATGTGGTGGATGGAAAGGATCACCTTCTTCCTGTTTCCAATGATTGAGGAGGCTACGAACCCATCCCCAATTCATCCAGAATAGGTGATGTCTGATTGGTTGATCCATTCCGGTCACACTGCTTTCGGAGCTTGAGTGAGATTCCATTTCGGAATCCGAGTGACTTGAACTGATGACAAATTCCATTTCGTACGATTGGATAAAGGATTTTCGATATAAAAATGATTTTTCGGCTTTCAGGTGGTATTCTATTTACATAGGATATCTATATATAGAGATCAAAAGATTTCATAGATTACGGAGGAATTTGCGGGATATGTCAGGCAAAGTTTAAAGTAACAGATACGATAAGATATGATTTAGCAGATACGCTAAGATATGAATTTTGTCTATACACTAATCATGCAATTAATGTAGCAAGACGTGTCTAGACTAATAATGATAAGCAGGTAATTTCCTATGGATGATAAGCAGATGATTTCCGACTAGAAATGATAAGCAAAACTTTTGACATGCAGACACGGTCGAAGTTAAGACTCACTAATGCATCCTAACGACTTATCAGTTAGACACACTAATGCAGACCTGGTTCGCTAAGACCACCGCTCTGATACCAACTGAAAGGACCCGTTCATATACATTATAAACGATTCACAATAGTTGATTACATTGCGAGGTATTTGACCTCTATATGATACATTTTACAAACATTGCATTCGTTTTTAAAAGACAATCTTTCTTTACATCAAAAATTGACAGGCATGCATACCATTTCATAATATCCACTATCCAACTATAAATTGATTTAATAATAATCTTTGATGAACTCAATGACTCGAATGCAACGTTCTTCGAAATATGCTATGAAAGACTCCAAGTAATATCTTTAAAATGAGCAAATGCACAGCGGAAGATTTCTTTAACACCTGAGAATAAACATGCTTTAAAGTGTCAACCAAAAGGTTGGTGAGTTCATTAGTTTATCATAATCATTTATTTCCATCATTTTAATACACCACAAGAATTTCATTTCCAGTTCTCATAAATATACGTCCCATGCATAGAGACAAAAAAATAATCATTCATATGGTGAACACCTGGTAACCGACATTAACTAGATACATATAAGAATATCCCCTATCATTCCGGGATCCTCCTTCGGACATGATATAATTTCGAAGTACTAAAGCATCCGGTACTTTGGATGGGGTTTGTTAGGCCCAATAGATCTATCTTTAGGATTCGCGTCAATTAGGGTGTCTGTTCCCTAATTCTTAGATTACCAGACTTTAATAAAAAGGGGCATATTCGATTTCGATAATTCAACCATAGAATGTAGTTTCAATTACTTGTGTCTATTTTGTCAAACATTTATAAAAGCGCATGTATTCTCAGTCCCAAAAATATAAAGGGTAAAAAGGTAAATGAAACTCACCATACTGTATTTCGTAGTAAAAATACATATAACGTCATTGAACAAGTGAAATGTTGGCCTCGGATTCACGAACCTAAATTAATTATATATATTTATGTGTTGGTCAATATTTGTCTAACAAATTAGGTCAAGTCATAGTATACCACAATCCTAATGCTCGAGACTAATATGCAAAAGTCAACAAAAGTAAATTTGACTCAAAATAATTTCCAAAAATCTATACATGATTAATATATAGTTTAAATATCGTCATTTTATATTTTTAAATATTTTTAAAAGATTTATTAGAGTAAATAATATAATTTATTTATTAATAAATAAAATTTTATATTATATTTATATAATAAAATATACTTTTATATATATTAAGTAATAAAATTTATAGGGTTCATTTAATATTATAAAGATAATATGATAGGTATTATTAAAGTAAGTTATTACACGTAGTAAAATATGTTTGTATCAAATATTTATTTGATAAAATAATATCTATAATGATAGTAAGTAAAAGTTGTATTATTTTGTAATAATAATTATTATTATAAAAATATCAATATTTAGAATTACTAAGATGACATTATGATAAAACGATAATTCTAATTATGATAACTTTAATATTTACGATAATTTTTAATATTATCTTTAAAATAATAATTCTATTTAAAATAATAATAATAATAATGATATTTTATAGTAACAATGACATTTCTATTAAAATGATAATTTTTGTTAAAATGATAGTTTTAATACTAACGATAATTTTAATAATAATAGTAATGATAAAAATAATAAGAACGATAATTTTATCTAAATCAATATCTTATAATATTTTAATTTCATCATGATACTCTTACCCATTATTTCCTAATCGTTTCGTTTAATAGCTTTTAATCGTCTTTTATATCGTGTTGGTAATAATGATAATAATAGTAATCAAAATAATTAGGTGTTACAAATATTTGTTTTAATTACACTAATATTAATAATGATAGTTACTATAACATTATTAATGATAATACTAATAATTATCTTAATGATAATATAGCAATAATAATAATAACAATAACAATAACCATTTTTAAATAATGATATATATATATATTAATAATGATAATAATAATAATAATACCAATAATAATAATAATAATAATAATAATAATAATAATAATAATTGGATAATAATAATAAAACTAATTATAACTTTAACGATAATAACGATAGTAATAATAAAAAAAATAACATTTTTTTAATGATAAATCCTTTTATTGATAAAGATAATAATAATAATAATAATAATAATAATAATAATAATAATAATAATAATAATAATAATAATAATAATAATAATAAGATAAAACTAGAACGACGATAATAACGACGATAATAATAATCATTTTTAATAATAATACAAAAATTCGATGGACTATAACTTCAAATCCGTTCATCGAAATCATTCGATATCTAAATGAAAAGTTCTTAATTTTTCACTAGCTTTCCAACGACATGCATATCTTATACCTTATCTAAGTCGCATATATAACTAATTCAGGATTCAACATAACCTAACTAAAGGCAATATCAAAAGTACAAACATGCATAATCCTATATACTCGAGCACTAGTCAGGGATACACTATTAGTATGTAAAAGTTAAATTATGAGTACTCACGTATCAATATTGAGATTCAATATTGCAGGAAAGGTACGTAGACGCAACGGATATGATAAACACTATATTGACCTCACGAGCATACCCATGAACCATACCCAATCACCTCCATAGCTATAACCCATAATTTCCTTAATCCAATCCCACTCGAAAAACAATTTCGAAATCACTCGGACAGCACTCTGACGTAATATTTTATGTATACTAATAATATCTTGAAATAATACGGAGTAAATATATATATGTAAATCGATTGAGAGAGTTTAAAGTTTAGAGAAAAATATTTTCAAGTTTCTATGAAATAATGAAACCTATTGAATTCTATTTATAATAGATTTTTGAATTATTAAAGTGAATTATTAAAGTATGAATTATTAAAGTAAATTATTAAAGTATGAATTATTAAAGTAAATTATTAAAGTATGAATTATTAAAGTAAATTATTAAAGTATGAATTATTAAAGTATGAATTATTAAAGTGAATTATTAAAGTTAAAGTAAAGTAAAAATAAAGTAAAGGTAAAGTTTAAGTATAGTAAAAGTATAAAACTATGTACGTATAATACGCGTATAAATATATATAATATTAATTTAAATCGTTATATATATTTAATAAAATAAAATTTAAATATCATTATCTTTATCATACTGGTTAAGTAATGAGTTGTCAAAAGTGGTTCTAGATATTTATAAAAGTTATATACGTTTTAATAATAAAGTTCTTTTTAAACTGAAAACGTTTTTGTACGTTTGAAACTAAATCAAATAAATATAATAATTTTGTTTTCCAAAACCAAATATATTTTTAAGAATCATTTTGTTTAAAGGTTAAAATAATGGAAATCGTTATATATCATAAAATGTTTTAGAAAAGTAGAATCATATATATTCATAATAGGTTTCAAGTTTTTAAATTACAGTTTGTTGGTGAAGCATGGGATAAAGTTCAAAGGTTAAATAAACGTATGAAATCATCTTAATGAAAAATGTCGAGTTACTTAACTTGTCGATATCCAACATCTAAGTCATTTACACTTCACGTTCTTACTTATAAATCACTTTACCATTTTCCGAATGTTGTCAAAAAAAAAATAGATTTCTTAAATCACAGTGGACCTCATAACATAGACCCGTAATGATATCATAATGTATCTGATAAATCAATCATTTGATATTATCTTCTAATTCCATCGATAAACATATTGAAACAAATACGTTCATGTAAAGTATTATACGTTTAATACTTTATTAATATTCTCAAGTTATAATATATATATACATATATATACATATTTATTTATATATAACGGTTCGTGAATCGTCGAAATTTGGTCGAGGTTATAATGAATGTATGAACACAATTTAAAATTCTTGAGATTTAACTTAACAAACTTTGCTTATCGTGTCGGAATAATATAAAGATAAAGTTTAAATTTGGTTGGAAATTTCCGGATTGTCACAATGCATCCTAACAATTACCAGTTAAACACACTAATGTAATTTCTGGTTCCCTATGACCTCAAGCTCGGATACCAACTGTAACGACCCGTCAAAATCGCTATTGATGCGGCACGTTAATCATTGATTCCACAGTGAGGTTTTGACCTCTATATGATACGTTTTGATAAAATATTGCATTCATTAAAATAAGTGACTTTCTAAACATAGAAAGTTATAAACATATGGGCGAGTGCTTAGGTATAAGCAAAACCCCAAAATACATAAGTCTTTAATTTACAGGTTGACATCACAGTCCAATTATTTATTACACAACGCAGTTTTATTTTGAATGCAATAAACTTTGTACAAAGCATGAGAGACTCCATGCAGGTAACAAGCACATCACAGCGGAAGCATTCTAAGGACATGAGAATAAAACATGCTAAAAAGTCAACACGAATGTTGGTGAGTTATAAGTTTAATTGCTCGAGTCATAAACATATATATAAAGATAGACCACAAGATTTCATCAAAAGTTTATCAATAGATTCTACGTAACAGAGCACCCTGGTAACTAAACTTAACGCTATAGTGATAATTACCCCATTCGTTTTAATACACGCAAACCAACGTGTCTTAAACTCAAATAACATACGTCCGTTAAAAGGCTAGCGCTCTAGCTCGGACGGGGATGTCAAGCCCTATGGATCCATATACAATTATTCGCGCCCACCAGTCCATATCCTATGTACTGGCAGCTACTAGTTACCAAAGCTAAGGGATTTTCGGTTTAACTCAGTGTAGAATTTTGTATGTACTTGTGTCTTATTGCGTTTAAAATAAATTGCATGTATTCTCAGCCCAAAAAATATTTAAAGTATTTAAAAAGGGAGACTATAAACTCACAGTTCAATATTGAGACTCAATATTGTAGGCAAATTGCGTAGACGTAATGATGGTAGACGACTGTATGGTTGGCCTTGGATTCAAGAACAATACCCCGAACAATACCCAATATTTCCTTAGCTTAAAGCGGTTTGAAACCCGAATTAAAAACACCCTCGTATATACCTTATTATTATTAAACTTAAATTTAAAATTATAATTATAATATAAATATTAATATTGAGAGATAATTGTGAAAAAACTTCGTCGAACAAACTGCGTATTTATATTACTTTTCGATTTACTGTAGCTCATGCGAACGCATGAGTTTTCAGTGGTTTTACCATGCGATCGCATGGCCGCATTTTCCGTTTTTGTTTGCTAGTTCGTCGACATCAAATAGTGTTCACTGTAGCAAATAGTGTTTCACTGTACCAAATAGTGTTTTACTGTAGCAAATAGTGTTTTACTGTAGCAAAGTAATTTTTACTGTAGCAAATAGGGTTTTACTGTAGGAAAGTCGTTTTTACTTGTACATATATATATATATATATATATATATATATATATATATATATATATATATATATATATATATATATATACATATAATTGTTCATGAATCGTCGAGAGTAGTCAAAGGTAATTGTATATATGAAACAGTTCTAAAATTTTGAGACTCAATCTAACAGACTTTGTTTAACGTGTCAAAATAATAAATCGTATAGAGAATTGGTTTAAATAAGTCGAAATTTTCCGGGTCATTACAGTACCTCCCCGTTAAAGAAAATTTCGTCCCGAAATTTTGAGTAGTACCTGTTTTATGAGTGATATCAATGAACAAATGTCGATACTTTTGCTTCATTTGATCTTCACGTTCCCAAGTAAACTCGGGTCCTCGTCTTGCGTTCCAACGAACCCTAACTATCGGTATTTTGCTTTGTTTTAATTGTTTGACCTCACGGTCCATGATTTCAACAGTTTCTTCGATAAAATGGAGTTTATCATTGATTCGTATTTCGTCAAGAGGAATTACGACATCCTCTTCAGCTAAACATTTCTTCAAATTTGACACGTAAAATGTGTTGTGAACACTACTAAGTTCTTGCGGTAGCTTTAATCGATAAGCAACTGTTCCAATTCTTTCGGTGATTTCAAAGGGTCCTACGTACCTAGGACTTAACTTTCCTCGTTTACCGAATCGCACAACACTTTTCCAGGGTGACACTTTCAACATGACTTTGTCGCCCACTTGAAATTCTAGCGGTTTTCTTCTTACATCAGCATAACTCTTTTGGCGACTCATGGCCGTTTTCAATCGCTGTTGTATTTGAATGATCTTTTCGGTGGTTTCGTGAATAATTTCTGGTCCAGTAAGTTGTCTTTCTCCTACTTCACTCCAACATATAGGAGATCTGCACTTTCTACCGTAAAGTGCTTCAAATGGCGCTGCGTTGATGCTCGTATGATAGCTGTTATTGTATGAAAATTCTGCCAACGGTAAGTGTCGATCCCAACTGGTTCCAAAGTCAATCACGCATGCCCGTAACATGTCTTCCAATGTTTGTATTGTTCTTTCACTTTGACCATCTGTCTGTGGGTGATAAGCGGTGCTCATATCTAATCGAGTTCCCAATGCTTTTTGTAATGACTGCCAAAAACGTGATGTGAATCGGGTGTCACGATCAGATATGATAGAGATAGGTACACCATGCCTGGAAACTACTTCCTTCAAATATAGGCGTGCTAATTTCTCAATACTGTCTGTCTCCTTTATTGGTAGGAAGTGAGCTGATTTAGTTAGACGATCAACTATTACCCAAATAATATCATGACTACTTGCAGTCCTTGGCAATTTCGTAATGAAATCCATGGTTATTCTTTCCTATTTCCACTGCGGAATTTCCGGTTGTTGCAGTAATCCTGACGGCTTTTGGTGCTCAGCTTTGACCTTTGCACATGTCAAACATTTGCTTACATAAGTAGCAATTTCTGTCTTCATATTAGGCCACCAATAGAACTTCTTGAGATCGTGGTACATTTTCCCGTTTCCTGGATGAATTGAGTACCTCGTTTTGTGTGCTTCATCTAGTACTAGTTGCCTTAGGTTACCATGTCTTGGTACCCATATCCTACCAGCAAAATACAGGGTTCCATCGGCTTTTACTTCAAGTTGTTTTTCTAACCCTTTGCTCATTTCGCCTTTTTCGGTTTCTGCTTTTAAAGCCTCTAACTGTGCTGCTTGAATTTGCTTTGTGAGATCAGTACGAATTGTAATATTCAAAGCTCGGACCCTAAGAGGTTTTACTCTTTCTTTCCGACTTAGGGCATCAGCTACAACATTAGCCTTTCCGGGGTGGTAACGGATTTCACAATCGTAATCGTTTAACAACTCTACCCAGCGACGTTGCCTCATATTGAGTTGTTTTTGATCAAAAATATGCTGAAGACTCTTATGGTCGGTGTACACTGTACACTTGGTGCCATATAGATAGTGTCTCCATATTTTGAGTGCAACAATTTGTGATATAGTGTATTTCTCTCTTTGGGGGCCGGTGGTTTTCTCCTGTTTTGGAGTTTCCACGTTAAATCTTGTATTGTGTATTGTTCTTATTTCTTTACTGTTATTGTTGGGCTGGGTAGTGAGAATTAGTGAGACCGTAATTTCTCAACACATTGAAGGTCAAAATTATCAAAAAAAAAAAAAAAAATCACTCTACAACTTTGTACCAGAGATCTAATTTGAAGAGAAATAAAAGAGGAATGTATGTTCTCAAATCTCAAGTTTTTCTATCAACAGAAAAGGAAATAAGAGAAAGAAAAATTACTTGAAATTTTCTTTCTTAGCAATCTACTCAATTTGAAATGATTTGAGAGCAGGGAGATATCTTAACGTCTATCACTCATTCGCTTTCTTTCTAACTAAGTTACACCAAAAATTAAGTTTATAATCCCTCCTCGTCATTTCTATCACGTACCTTCCCTTTTATTTTTCGGCATTTCATTCCTTTTAAAACTCTGGACAGACCTTACATGATCTAACGAGATCATTCTAGAATATTAGGGTCTTCATCGGTTGGTTTCTAGTTTGTTAGTTTTAATTTGTTCCATTTTTAAAGTTCTGAAAGCAAAATTGAAATCAAACTAAAAATCAAATTCAATTGTCAATCAGATTCGTTTTCGGTTAAATCTGAAAAACAAAGAAAAATAATTTTTCAATAAAAACAATCTTCAACATACGTACTAATTTATAAAATATGCATGATTATACAATACAAACAACTTAGAAAATAACTATTTTTATTAACGTTGATTTTTGCATCAGTGAATTATTTATTTCAACGACCCTCTTCATTTGCACGTAACACACACGTTCGGACAGAAATTCGAACCCGGTCGATGGTACCCAGAAACACGTCAATACGGGTAGTATCCGGGTAGAGGCCCGTGAACGGATCCGGTAAAACCTCCCAGACATGCTTATTTTAATGAGACACATTCTCTCACGACGAGATTTAAATTGGTGATCTCAACCCATGCATCCCACGTAATGTGGGGGTGAATTTGAGAATTAATTGTGTGTGTAAAGATTCGAACCCGCATCTATCTTCTGTAAGAAAGAATGTGTCAATCCACTACACTCTAGACACAAGTTCAAAAAATAACTACCGTATTAATTAGTATTTTTCATCATATTCGAGTTCACATATCATAAAATATTAATGAAATTAAATTTTAAGTTCCATCAAAATCTTTTCAATTACATCATAGAAAACTTCTTCAAATTTTTAAATGCTAAAATATTAATTTTTTCTTCAACAAAATTCAAAAAATGACTCATATATATCAATATAAATATGTTTATTAAAATATTGTTACTAGTAAGCACAATTCGATTTTAAATCAATTTCGGTTGAACTGAATTTGAATTTAATTTAACCGAAAATCGACCATTGAAAAAAAAAAATTTCGAGTATTGAAAAAAAATAATCTTAGTATTGAAAATTAAACAGTTTAAAATTAAATTTTACACACCTCTTGAAAAAATTGGACGGAGGTGGACGCGACTCTAGAACATAACATTTACTACAATCATTTAATTCAGATAAGATAACGATTTGATCGGTGCTAATGTAGCACATTTTAAGCAAAAGGAAAATAAATAGTGTTCATAAATCGATCGATATAAATTATGAAACTATAAAATAATTAGCTAAAAGGATTTCGTTTCATTTTGCTTATTTTTCATGGTTGAATTGTCACAATTTAAAACATCTGTGTGTCATTAAAAAAGAAGAATGGCAACCACTGGTTTCGATTTAAGTGAAGATAAATGCGTCGAGCACAATGAAGTGCAACCATTCAGGTTGATTCGGTATACATTGTTGATCAAAGGGTGTGTCAAGATACAAATGCTTCTACTAGTTTGATACCCAATTTTTAATGATACGCTATTCGTTTAGCGTACAGAAAAACGCATTTCAAAGAAGAACCGAGCACCATAAACGTGAACAAAAGCATTAAAACAATTAAATATAAGTTTTAGCGCCCAGCGGATAGATGTAGCGAATAGCGGTGAGGGATGAAATTCATATTCCGAAAAATAACGGTTGACTGGTCAAAGTTCCGAAGAGTAAGGGTTGACTTACCAATCATAACACGACGCGTGTCCATCTTTAAAGAAAAACCTTTGACTTTTTTGTCTATAAATAGATCACCTGGATTTCATTGATAGGCAGATTACATTATTTTGTCAGAGTAGAACTTTCTCTCTCTACAGAAGAACTTTCTCTCTTTAAAGTGATTGACCAAGTTTTACCTTGACTGGATTCGCAGTTTGACTTTGGATTCGGTAATCATTGTTATTTGGAGAGCATGAAGACTTAAACCGCTCACCGTTAATGTGATTGTGATTTGCACTCGTTCTTTATCTGCAATCCGAATTTAGCACGATCAATATTATTTCTTGTAAAGTCACATGCATACGAATAAGAAGAAAAACAAAGAGGTCATAAATGAGATCGCGCTCCGGGATGAAGATAACCAAAGTGGCTCCGACAACAACGTTCCCGGTTTCTTTGACCATTTGGTCAGTTGTGGGCTTTTGCCTCCTTCAACAGCTATTTGGAATCTTAATGCGCCATCAAATGTTTTATCGTATTCATTCGTTAATCGTTCTAAAAAAGGTGTTCGTCTTGACAAGGTAGATGGAAAAGTGGTAAGATTGGGACCTAGCTAGGGGATGTAAGGCCTCCTAGTTCGTTTCGTTTTTCACTTTGATTGTGTTTTCTGTAGTCGTACATTAGATAGCTTGTTTGGTTATAGTCTTGTTGGTGTTTTTTCTTGTTGGTGTTCCATGTTTAATTGGTTGTTTTTTGAGTTGGTTTGGTTTCTATGTTTCGATCCACAGGTATGACAATGATGTGCGCTCAACATAACATAAAATTAAAATTTTGATTTTAAAGGGAACTCAAAATATTTTCAAGCAAATTTGTTTTTAAATTAGCATACTTCAATATTCACGTGTGATTTATACTTACATGTGCTAATTTTAATAAGTATATGTATACGTATATTTCAAGAGGTTTTGAAATCTTTATATGATATTTAAAGCTCAAGTATCAGTAGCAACATATTTTGAGTGATCGGAGAAAGCATTGAAAAATAATCAATCGGTATATTCATATATGTAAGAGGTTTTGAAATTTTTAAAGGTATCTAAAGTTCAAGTTTTAGTAGCAACCTATCTTTGGTTAGTCAGAGAAAACGTCGAATATAGTTACATGACAACTCAATTAAACTGCTACATTTGAATATTAATACTCACCCCAAGTAATATAAGCAAGGAAAAACATTCTTTGTTTACCCATTATTAATTAACGTATACTACAAGTTTATCCATCTAATAGTTTATTGTTCTAGGTAAATATCATGCTCGTACAATGTAGTATGCTTAAAGATTAAATCCAGATATACTCCAAATTTAATTGTGACTATGACTTGATATGGCCCAATTTAATTTAAAGTTATGTACAGAGTCCTACGTATTCTTTTATGTACTTTGTACAACTATGTACAAAGTTATGTACAGAGTACTAAGTATCCATAGCGTAATCTTTTTTTTCTTTGAACGGCGAATCTGCATAGATCATTTATTTCAACGACCCTCAACATTAAAAAAAAAAAAAAAAAAAAAAACTTACAAAAAACGTGAAGAGTGAGAAACTAAAAAACCCTCTCCGTACAACACCATCGGTTCCCTCATTCGTGCCTTTTTGAATTTCAGATCTAGATCTACTGTTTCTCTTTTCCAATTTCTTGTTTGCTTACAATTTAATTTTTGTAGTTCTTTGCTAACCAACCACACAACAAGATCTCCTCTTTGCCGTCGCCTCTTTTCTTCTCCGATCAGTGACGCAGGTTTGTAGTCCTCTGCTGCTACTCTCTCCGACTGTGACGATCGCTCCAAATCCATATGGACGAACACGTCATTCATTGATTTCATTGCGAGGTATTTGACCTCTATGTGATACATTTTGTAACATTGCATTCGTTTGAAAAGGTATTTCATAAATGAATATATAAATTCCAGGTTTTTTTACATCTGATGATTCCTACGTATAGACAATCACCATTTAAATGGTTTACAATAATACATCTGTTGACAATACAGTCAAAATAAGATACATGGTAATGGTTTGATGAATGCAAGTTTCTTGTATATAGCATGTATGACTCCAAGCACATAACTTGTATCACGTATGAGCAAACAGCGGAAGACTTCTAGAAACCTGAGAATAAACATGCTTCAAGTGTCAACACAAAGGTTGGTGAGTTCATAGTTTTAATATTACACATAATCCGTATATCAATGTGGATTACAAAAGTTCAGTTGTTTCATTCAAAACGTTTATCATTATGTTTTAAATAAAAGGTGGACCACAAGATTTCAGTTGTTTCATCCGAAACGTTTATCAATCGGTTCTACAAAATTGAGCACCCTGGTAACTAAACTTTAACGTTTATATAATTTGTACCCTCTGTATAATGATCTTAATAATACACGCAAACCAACGTGTACGCTTCTCAAATAGCATACGTCCGTTAAAAGGCTAGCGCTCTAGCTCGAACGGGGATGTCAAGCCCTATGGATCCATATACTACTACTCGCGCCCACCAGTTCTTATAACTGGCAGTTACTAGTTACCAAAGTTAAGGGATTTTCGGTTCAAACTCAGTGTAGAATTTAGTATGTACTTGTATCCATTGCGTTTAAAATAAAGTGCATGTATTCTCAGCCCAAAAATATATTGCAAAAGCAATTAAAAAGGGATCAATGAAACTCACGCATATAAATATTGTATATCGGTTAATAAAACATTTGCATGTATTCTCAGCCCAAAAATGTAGAGAGTAAAAGGGATCTTATGAAACTCACGCATATAAATATTGTATATCGGTTAATAAAGCATTTGCATGTATTCGCAGTTAAAAATATATTTCAAAAGCATTTAATAAAGCAGTTGTAAAAATAGCGCATGTATTCTCAGTCCCAAAAATATAAAGAGTAAAAGGGAATCAAATGAACTCACTGTTTAATATTGATATACAATATTGCAGGAAAGCACGTAGACGCATCGGAGATGATAAACACGAGGTTTGATTCAGAAAAAAAATACCCCCGAACATTACCCATAACCTCCTTGGCAATAACCCATAATTTTCTTAGCTCTAGCTTGCTCGAAAACTCATTTTGAAAATTACTTGGACAGCACTCCGTCGTAATATTTGATGTACATTATTATTTTTGTATCGCAAAAATAATAATACTAATAATAAGATTAATAAGATTAATAATAATCTTAATAATAATAATAATAATAATAATAATAATAATAATAATAATAATAATAATAATAATAATAATAATAATAATAATAATAATAATAATAATAATAATAATAATAATAAATATTATACGGAGTAATATATATTTGATTTTTCATTCGAGCAAAACACCTGAATTTATAGTACCTGGCCTGGAATCTGGAGTCATGCGACTCGCATGGAAATGGCCTTCTGGCCATGCGACTCGCATGAGGACCAGGGACAGCTCACATTGTTTTGGCTCCTAGCTTGTCGACATAATATAAAATAAATATAAATATATAAATAATTAATATAATTATTTATATATTATATTTTATTCTTGTGCATAGTAGACTAGATATTTTTGGTCCGATAAGTCGTACGTCATCACTCGACTTATGTCCCGGTTCCGGTTTCTCGAACGCATTTTCGTACGCTTAGAAAACTTGCATTTTACATTTCGTGACACGTACCTTTGTCAAAATATAGCCTTAAATTATCCCTTAATTATATCACTCAAAGTGTATCTTAAACTTTCGAGTGTTTTGGTCATTTACTTCTATAAATCATCGTCTCGCTATTTGTTAAAACACATTTTTATAATAGTGTTTTACCGTAGCAAAGTTACTGTAGCAAAGTCAAATTTTACTGTAGCAATTCACTGTAGCAAATAGTGATTTTCGAAAACACTGTAGCATTTTGAGTAATGTGGCAATTTGAAAACACTGTAACAAATTAGTGTTTAACTGGTTCATCTTAAACGCCTTAGTTAACTTAACTAAATATCAATTGAATCAATAAACGAATGTTACTATCGTTTATTATATATATGTATATATCTTTTTAATATACATAAATCAGTTTTTAAATACACATTGGAAGTTATTTATAAATAAATTTTAATAATAAATATTTCAACTTATCATATACATTCGAATAGATATTTAAACCAATAAGTTTAATGTACGGTATCAAACAATTAATACATTGTTACCTTTTCATGTTATAGTATATATGTATCTATTTACATATAATTGTTCGCGAATCGTCGAAAACAACCGAAGGGTATTTAAATATATAAAAGTAATTCAAAAATTTTAAGATTCAGTTTTACAGACTTTGCTTATCGTGTCGGAAATGTTAATCATACAAAGATTAAGTTTAAATTTAGTCGAAATTTCTGGGTCATCACAGTACCTACCCGTTAAAGAAATTTCGTCCCGAAATTTGAGTGAGGTCGTCATGGCTAACAATAAAAATGTTTTAATGACGAATATGAGTTGATAATAGAGTTTTATCTATGTTTGAATAATATGGATAAAATAATCCAATTACTCGAAGCGTATGAGAGAAGTTATCGTAATCAAGTGAAATGGAGAATAGAGATGCGTCTTATCTCTTGATGTAGTAACAATTGATTTCCGGATTTTAAGGAATAGAAAATCTTCATAATCTAAATAAGATTTGATTCTTTAGAATTTGCGGAAATTAGGATTTTCTTTGATTAAATGCGTAATCTGCCTCTATTGCTGCGTCCGATATTTTGCTATAAATTGACCACTTCCGTTGCATTTATTTTCACCACTTCTATAATCTTCTTCCTTATTTCATACTTCTAACAAATTGTGAAATGCTTCATCCAGTTCTGATTCTTGATATACTCCTAACTTTCATATCTGTCATTCTTCTTTTTCATCTACCACCAGAGGAAATTACTTACTTCTACCATTACCTTGGGGTTATAGTGTTTTTCATTCTCCCGTGTCTTTATATTGCTATACGCATTGATATACACGGTTTATAATTTCGGGGTTGTTATCGGGCTTTATATTCTCCATTATATTTCGGAGCTTCATACTTTTGTTTTCTCTTCCCGACCTTAAGTCAAACGGATAATGGTCCAGAATTCGTAGGTATGAAGTTTCAGATGAACATAAATAATGTTCTAAGAAAGAAATGGTAATAGTACAATCTGACTTGTCAAATTACCAGAATACCTCGAAAAAGACCGAATCATCAAGAAATATATTTTCTTGTTATATTTAGAGATTATATAGAATGAATGAGTTATGTAACATGGTTCATGATGAGGGTGGGATCTGTGAACCTTTATCACGTTCCATTAGAAACTCAGCATGACTTACTGTAATATAATCACGTTGATCAAGTGTCATTATATTATACTAACTCATGCTTCAGTTCCCAACACTACTTCAAAAACATCCATTTTTCAAAATTTTCAGAAATTAGAAACTAAAATAGTTTCTTTTATGATGTAACACAGATAGCGTGAAGAGATAAATAATTTCGGATGATAATAGTTATGAAGATATCTTCAGAAATATCGAAGATATTTATAATGAAAGATATGATAATATCTTAGAATTTCTAATATCGAAGGATGATGAAGAATATTGTCCGTAGGGGTTTAGTATCAGGAGCAAGGTATTCGTTAATGACTTCAGCAGATACTGAATCATTTGTATTCTTTGAAGGCAGGTTTAGTCTTTGTGATTTATCCACAACCCTCCTTCATACTTTGCTCAATCCGTTTTCCATTTTCAAACCTTCTCTTTTTCTCAGCTTTACCACCATATTATTCTTTATCATCAAACTTTTGACTGTTAAGGTCGTTTACAGTTTTTGCTGCTTCATCAGCATTGTTCCAATTTCAGAGAACTAGTTTCATAGTTTGGGGTGTTTTTCAAAAACTTCACATTCGAAGTATGTAATTCGAGGAGGTAGACGTTATATGTACACATATAACTGTTGGCGTAGACGTGCTGCAAGATTTCAAAATACTGATTGAAAATTCCCGATAGTTGGAATGGCAACTATTGTTACAAGATGTGGATGAGTACATGATAGGGTTTCAATGTATATATAGTGATTTCCGGAGAGTTTCAAATAGCAGAGTGACGGAGTCGCTGGTACATTTACTGCTAATATGGTGGAACATAAAAGGTTCCCCAGTAACAAAAACGTATATGCCAAAGTTATAAGTCTGAAAGGTCGTCGTTGACTAGTTGAATGGGTGATAATACTGGATACTTTTAAAAAGGAATTGCAAGGTTACTTTCAGTAATAATAATGCCGAAGGATTTATCACAGATACGTGTTAAAGTTTTACTTAGGTTTCGAGAGCTTTCCAGATATATGATTATAAGTACAAATCTTTCTTCTCGTAGATATCGTGTAGTTGGTTTGTCTTCTCGTTTGTTCATTAGTTGAAGTGTTTCCAAGAATTTCGATGGGTTTGAACGCAAAATATAATCATATGATGTTCTAGTACTGTTCTGAATTCAAAGCATGGGTTTCGAAGCATGGTTTTGAAAGATGTAGGAATCTAAGAGTGATGTTTTTCGTTTAATCTTGACTTGGATTCTGATCTATCGAAATTAGAATATGAAATTGAATGAAAATGGTTATTCTGCGATGAACAGATACGTATATCTATAGGTTTGAGCAGTATAGTTAATGATTGCTGAATCAGAATTGAAGAATGTATAGTGTAACATATTAATGTGGAATTTATATATTTCTAGGGTATTACCTACCCATTAAAATATTCTCATCATTAACAGTTTGTACAAAAGGATTTTCAATTACAATCTTTATGAAAATATATGTATGTATATTTCCTTCAGATGTAATATAGATTTAATGAGTTATTAAACTCATTTGATTTTCGGTTGGAACTAGAAACGAATAATCTCTTCTATATTAAAGATTACATAATCGTCGCAGGATATTTCTCCAATGAAGTTATGAATTAATACTTCATCATTTATGGTTATTAGTATTCTTCGGTGCCTACGGTGCGTATGAGGTTGATACTCGTGGGACAGATTGTGAGGTTAAGGTTTACGGTGCGGATGTTGTTGTTGGTGGTGCTGGTACTGTTATTGGTTGTGCTGCTGGTTCTGGTGGTGCTACCGGTGCTGCCTGTGATGCCTGCAAATTGTGCATCATATTCTCCAAAGCCACAACTCGAGCGCGAAGCTCGTTAACTTCTTCTATTATTCCGGGATGATTGGCGGTTGGTACGAGAGGATGAATAAAGTTTAAAATTCTAGTTATCATATAATCGTTGCGAAATATCCTGGAAATTAGGGTAAAGATAGTGTTTCGAACGGGTTCGCCGGTAAGTGCCTCAGGTTCCTCACCAAGAGGTGAATTCGGTTGGTGGAAAGGATCGCCTTCCTCTTGTCTCCATTGATTAAGTTGATTACGAACCCATCCCCAATTCATCCAGAATTGGTGATGATTGATTGGTTGATTCATTCCGGTTACACTGCTTTCGGAACTCAGGTGGAAATTCATATCGGAATCCGAAGAACTCGAATTACTTGCAGAATTCATCTTACACGGTTAGATAAATAATTTTCGATGTGAAATGATTTTTGGATATCGGATGATATTTTAATTACATAGAATACCTTTATATAGTACAAAGGATCCGTAAATTATGGAGAAACTTTCGGAAACTGTCAAGTAAAGGTAACAGTAACAGATACGCTAAGATATTCATTCTGTCTATACACTAGTCATGCAATCCATGCAATAAGGTGTGTCTAGACTACAAATGATAAACAGGTAATTTTCCATACAAGGAATGATAAGCAGGTAATTTCTAACAAAAAAATTATAAGCAACAACTTTTATCATGCAGACATGGTCGAAGTTCAGACTCACTAATGTATCCTAACAATAACCGGTTAGACACACTAATGCAAATTCTGGTTCGCTAAGACCAACGCTCTGATACCAACTGTGACGATCGCTCCAAATCCATATGGACGAACACGTCATTCATTGATTTCATTGCGAGGTATTTGACCTCTATGTGATACATTTTGTAACATTGCATTCGTTTGAAAAGGTATTTCATAAATGAATATATAAATTCCAGGTTTTTTTACATCTGATGATTCCTACGTATAGACAATCACCATTTAAATGGTTTACAATAATACATCTGTTGACAATACAGTCAAAATAAGATACATGGTAATGGTTTGATGAATGCAAGTTTCTTGTATATAGCATGTATGACTCCAAGCACATAACTTGTATCACGTATGAGCAAACAGCGGAAGACTTCTAGAAACCTGAGAATAAACATGCTTCAAGTGTCAACACAAAGGTTGGTGAGTTCATAGTTTTAATATTACACATAATCCGTATATCAATGTGGATTACAAAAGTTCAGTTGTTTCATTCAAAACGTTTATCATTATGTTTTAAATAAAAGGTGGACCACAAGATTTCAGTTGTTTCATCCGAAACGTTTATCAATCGGTTCTACAAAATTGAGCACCCTGGTAACTAAACTTTAACGTTTATATAATTTGTACCCTCTGTATAATCATCTTAATAATACACGCAAACCAACGTGTACGCTTCTCAAATAGCATACGTCCGTTAAAAGGCTAGCGCTCTAGCTCGAACGGGGATGTCAAGCCCTATGGATCCATATACTACTACTCGCGCCCACCAGTTCTTATAACTGGCAGTTACTAGTTACCAAAGTTAAGGGATTTTCGGTTCAAACTCAGTGTAGAATTTAGTATGTACTTGTATCCATTGCGTTTAAAATAAAGTGCATGTATTCTCAGCCCAAAAATATATTGCAAAAGCAATTAAAAAGGGATCAATGAAACTCACGCATATAAATATTGTATATCGGTTAATAAAACATTTGCATGTATTCTCAGCCCAAAAATGTAGAGAGTAAAAGGGATCTTATGAAACTCACGCATATAAATATTGTATATCGGTTAATAAAGCATTTGCATGTATTCGCAGTTAAAAATATATTTCAAAAGCATTTAATAAAGCAGTTGTAAAAATAGCGCATGTATTCTCAGTCCCAAAAATATAAAGAGTAAAAGGGAATCAAATGAACTCACTGTTTAATATTGATATACAATATTGCAGGAAAGCACGTAGACGCATCGGAGATGATAAACACGAGGTTTGATTCAGAAAAAAAATACCCCCGAACATTACCCATAACCTCCTTGGCAATAACCCATAATTTTCTTAGCTCTAGCTTGCTCGAAAACTCATTTTGAAAATTACTTGGACAGCACTCCGTCGTAATATTTGATGTACATTATTATTTTTGTATCGCAAAAATAATAATACTAATAATAAGATTAATAAGATTAATAATAATCTTAATAATAATAATAATAATAATAATAATAATAATAATAATAATAATAATAATAATAATAATAATAATAATAAATATTATACGGAGTAATATATATTTGATTTTTCATTCGAGCAAAACACCTGAATTTATAGTACCTGGCCTGGAATCTGGAGTCATGCGACTCGCATGGAAATGGCCTTCTGGCCATGCGACTCGCATGAGGACCAGGGACAGCTCACATTGTTTTGGCTCCTAGCTTGTCGACATAATATAAAATAAATATAAATATATAAATAATTAATATAATTATTTATATATTATATTTTATTCTTGTGCATAGTAGACTAGATATTTTTGGTCCGATAAGTCGTACGTCATCACTCGACTTATGTCCCGGTTCCGGTTTCTCGAACGCATTTTCGTACGCTTAGAAAACTTGCATTTTACATTTCGTGACACGTACCTTTGTCAAAATATAGCCTTAAATTATCCCTTAATTATATCACTCAAAGTGTATCTTAAACTTTCGAGTGTTTTGGTCATTTACTTCTATAAATCATCGTCTCGCTATTTGTTAAAACACATTTTTATAATAGTGTTTTACCGTAGCAAAGTTACTGTAGCAAAGTCAAATTTTACTGTAGCAATTCACTGTAGCAAATAGTGATTTTCGAAAACACTGTAGCATTTTGAGTAATGTGGCAATTTGAAAACACTGTAACAAATTAGTGTTTAACTGGTTCATCTTAAACGCCTTAGTTAACTTAACTAAATATCAATTGAATCAATAAGCGAATGTTACTATCGTTTATTATATATATGTATATATCTTTTTAATATACATAAATCAGTTTTTAAATACACATTGGAAGTTATTTATAAATAAATTTTAATAATAAATATTTCAACTTATCATATACATTCGAATAGATATTTAAACCAATAAGTTTAATGTACGGTATCAAACAATTAATACATTGTTACCTTTTCATGTTATAGTATATATGTATCTATTTACATATAATTGTTCGCGAATCGTCGAAAACAACCGAAGGGTATTTAAATATATAAAAGTAATTCAAAAATTTTGAGATTCAGTTTTACAGACTTTGCTTATCGTGTCGGAAATGTTAATCATACAAAGATTAAGTTTAAATTTAGTCGAAATTTCTGGGTCATCACACCGACCACCGGCATCTCGCCGGTGGTTTGGATTTTTCTTCCTTTCCATTCTTAATAAGGTACTCTCTGTCCTTCTTCCTTTTCCAACGTTTTGTGGGTGACACTTGTTTGAATTCATCATATTAACAAGTTTCATATATGTACATGTCAAAACCAATTTCAACTTTTAAGCGGAAGCAATTTTCACAAACAAATTAATATGTTGTTTAATCCTTTTAAACATGAATCCCAAAACCATATCAAGTCTAGAAATATACTTACAACTATAAAAGAGCTAGAAAAGGGATGTACCTACTCCAAGTTAGGAGGTTACAAGATGATGAAGATGATGATGATGATGAACAAGAGTGTAAAACCCAATCCTTTGATGCACCAACACCACCCTTTAAGTTAGTTAAGATTTAGGCACTTAACTAACTAATTAACCAAGCTCAAAACCCCTTTGATTACACTTGAAAAACTGGACAGCAGCTACTAGAAAGATGATGAGAATGCAAGCTTCAAAAGCATGAAACCTCAAGAGATAATACCCGAAACTAATAACCAACACCTAGTACTTTGGTTAGGATTTAATTAGGACACTTGATTAACAAGATTACTATGCAAAAACACTCCCTTCTTCCCTCTAAAAGGCCACAGCCAGCTGCTGTGTTTCAGCAGGAAAAAAGGCAGTTTTTATTAGTGTATTGCTTGTTTACCCTCTCACTTGAGTCAAGGAATCCCTTGGTTAAAGAGAGTCTTGCATGCCTTAAGGAATATATTGTTTTCAAGTAACCAAGGCAAGCATGGGATGTCACCTAGGAGTCCCAAAATCTGCATTCTTATATCATTTAAATAACAAGTATAATTTATATAAAACTTGTTACATTTTATATAAAACTTGTTATTAAATTTCAAGTTATAAATATAGGTTACTTGTACTTTATAAACTAATTTATAAAGTATAACAAAACATAATTATTTATACATATAAATAATCAAATCCTTTATATATAAATTGTCCAAACAATTTATCTCAAGTGATAATATTTTAGAAACCCGATTTTCTAAAATTCAAGTGTCGCGTATTTGATTAATGATCCAACAGTTAAGATCAAATACGTTTAAGGTGTCGGTAAGCTTGTTATTGGGTATGACCCGACTTGGATCATAACATGTTAGCCACATTAATTAAATATGTCTCTCGGCATACGAAAAACCTTCAATCTCCCACTTGCACGAGAAACATAAGAAATTAATGCAAGTGATGGATACCACCTAACGACCGTCCATCACCCCTAATATGTTATGACTTGGTGCCATTCAATAACATCATCCCTTTCGAGTTCCCATCTCGAATATGATTAGGTGAATCTTTCAATATATCCTTTTGTCCTAGATGTCATGTTAAATCCAAGAGACATAGAGTGATCAATCTCTTATAGATTTAACTTTATCAGGCCTTAGACATCTGACTCTCAACGAATAAGAGGGACAAATTCCATCTTGGCTACATACGTCCTAGACACTACACTTTGTACCATACCTGAAGCCTCCCTTATGAGCTACCTTTTCAGAATAGCGAAGGAAGGAATCAAGGCACGATATTCGGTGAATATCTGAACCCAATATGTATCTCAGGTCAGAGGATACAATGATATTCTCCTTTACTCAAGATTACATGTGATCAACCACAAAGGCTCCATACAGTAAATCTTGAGAGCGGGTCTTTCAATATTTGTGTCCCACAAATATCTATGAACCTTGGTTGCAACCTCGCCCCACATTCACCATTTGAATGTTAACAAATCCAAGTTCATAATAGTCTAGACCTCACACTTGTTCCCACAAATGTGATCAACTACGGAATTTAGAATAATTATTTATTTATGGATAAAATATGCAAAATAGGAACACGACTCAAAATTAAATTAATACCATAATTATATTAATGAGTTTGAACTAATTCGTTCCGTTACAATACATAAAATAGATCATGTCCAATCACTAGCATATCGAAGCCCTAATGCACAAACATGTCCCTCATGTTTTGGCCCATGTAAAAGCTTCGTGAGTGGATCCGCAACATTATGATCTGTGTGAACTTTGTGAATACATATCTTTCCCTTTTCAACCTCATCCCTGATGTAGTTGAATCTCCGCTCAATGTGACGAGTCTTTTGATGAGCACGAGGTTCCTTGATCTGAGCAATCGCACCCTCGTTATCACAAAACATCTCAAGAGGTTCCTGAATGGAAGGGACCACTCCTAAGTCGTCGATGAATTTCTTCATCCATGCAGCTTCCTGAGCTGCCAATGATGCGGCAATGTACTCCGACTCCGTAGTGGATAACGCAACAACATCCTGTTTTGAACTCTTCCAAGAGACCGCACCTCCATTTAACATGAAGACATAACCGGACTGTGATCGAGAGTCATCTCGATCAGTTTGGAAACTCGCATCCACGTAACCTTTTACTGCGAGTTCCTCTTCACCAGACCCATATATTAGAAACATATCCTTAGTTCTCCTAAGGTATTTCAATATACTTTTAACAGCAACCCAATGACTGTTTCCTGGGTTATTCTGGTATCTACTTGTCAAACTTAGAGCGCATGACACGTCCGATCTAGTACATATCATTACATACATGATTGACCCAATAGCAGATGCGTATGGGACATTTTTCATCCTCTCTTGTTCATCTTTTGTGGTGGGACATTGGGATGAACTAAGGAGCGTTCCTCTTTGAATATGTACCAAACCTTTCTTAGAGTTCTCCATCTTGAACCTTTTCAAGATCTTTTCAATGTATGCACTTTGATTCAAACCTATCAATTTCTTGGATCTATTCCTGTAGATCCCAATCCCCAAAACGTATTGTGCTTCTCCAAGATCCTTAATGGAGAGGCATTTACTTAGCCAAGTTTTAACTCCTTGCATTGCCGGAATATCATTTCCAAATAACAATAAATCATCCACATATAGTACCAGGAACATGATAGTGCTCCCACTAGCTTTCTTATATACACAAGCTTCATCACCATTTTTAATGAAGCCAAATTTCTCGGCTTCCTCATTAAAACGATGATTCCACATTCTAGATGCTTGTTTCAATCCGTAGATTGACTTCTTTAACTTGCATACCTTTTTAGGATATTTCGGATCAACAAAACCTTCAGGTTGAACCATATAGACATCTTCCACAAGATATCCATTTAGGAAAACGGTCTTGACATCCATTTGCCATATTTCATAATCATAATGAGCAGCAATGACAAATAATATCCTAATAGACTTTAGCATTGCCACAGGTGAAAAAGTTTCATCATAGTCAACCCCTTGAGTTTGAGTGAAACCTTTTGCTACAATTCTAGCTTTATATGTATCCAAGTTTCCATGTATGTCGGTTTTTATTTTGAAAAGCCATTTACAATCAACTAGCCTTGAGCCAGTCGGTTGTGTAACAAGTTCCCAAACTTGGTTGTCATACATGGATTGCATCTCAACGTTCATGGCTTCCTGCCATTTATCTTTATCAATCCTTGATAAAGCATCTTCGTAGTTTGTGGGTTCATCCAAATCAACCACATGGCAACCATCCATGAGAAACCCATATCTCTCAGGAGGATTACTAATCCTACTAGATCTACAAACGTCCTGTGTACTTTGATCAACCACTTGATCATTCTCAACATTTTCGTGTTGAGTGCTAGTGTCAACCAATTGTGTATCATCTATTTGATCTTGAACCTCTTCAAAATCTATCTTCCTTTCACTATTACCTTCCATTAGGAACTTAGTTTCAAGGAATTCCGCCTTTCGAGCAACAAATACATTTTGCTCGGTCGGATCATAGAAATAGTATCCCATATCATCCTTGGGATATCCTATGAAGATACACTTCGTGGATCGAGCATGTAACTTATTAGCATTATAGCGCTTTGGATAAGCTTCACATCCCCATACTTTCAAGTATGAAAGAGAAGGAGGTTTTCCAAACCACATCTCGTGAGGAGTTCGTTCCATTTTCTTGGTTGGGGCCATATTTAAAATACGAGCCGCGGAGCATAGACAATAACCCCAAAACGATAGAGATAACGAGCTTCTTGCCATCATAGATCGAACTATATCCATTAGGGTTCGGTTCCTCCTTTCGGAAACTCCATTAAGTTGGGGTGTTCCTGGTGGAGTAAGTTGCGAGATAATCCCACAACTTCTAAGATGATCTTGGAAGGCATCGCTTAGGTATTCACCTCCTCTATCGGTACGAAGTACCTTGATTGTCTTATTGAGTTGATTTTGTACTTCGTTTTGATACTCTTTGAATGCTTCAAAAGTTTCGTCCTTATGTCTTAACAAGTAGACATATCCGAAACGACTGAAGTCATCAATGAAAGTAACGAAGTATCTTTCACCATTCCTAGTTATGGGCTTAAAGGGTCCACATACGTCCGAATGTATTAATCCCAATAAGTCCTTAGCCCTTTCGTAGGTCCCTTTGAAAGGTGCTTTAGTCATTTTGCCTTGCAAACAGGATTCACATACATCAAACGAGTCCATCTCATTTGATTTCAAAAGTCCATTCTTTTGAAGTGTATGTATTCGGTTCTTGTTTATGTGACCAAGGCGGCAATGCCATAAGTAGGAATCACTCAAATCCCTTTTGAGTTTCTTGGTGCTTGTATGGTATATTGAGCTACTAGATGATGTGTCATCATGAACCAATTCATAAATTCCATTTGAAGGCGTAGCCTTAAAATAGAATACATTATCTAAACAAACGTGGATATCATCATTAACAAAATTAAGATTAAAATCACATTGTTTCAAACGGGAAACTGAAATAATGTTTCGACATAAATCCGGTGCATACAAAACATTGTTCAAAATAAGTTCCAAACCACTTGGAAGCTTTAACACAAAGTCTCCTTGAGCCTTCACTTGAACTTTGGCTCCATTACCCATGAAGAGACTTGACGTTCTCGTTTGCTTGCTACTTCTTTTGAACCCCTGCAAAGAATTGCAAATGTGAGTTCCACATCCAGTGTCAAATACCCATGTATTAGAAGAAGTAATACTAAGCTCTATATATACCATATATATGTTACCTGGGGATTACCCCGCATCCCTCTTTTCCTTCAACTCCTTAAGGTAGACCGGGCAGTTGCGTTTCCAGTGACCCATTTCACCGCAACCGAAGCACGGGTCTTCCTTGGGATTTGCTTGTCCGGCAACCTTTTGCTTCTTGTTTTTGTTTTTGGTTGGGGTAACCATCCTCCCCTTTCCCTTGCCTTGATGGGCGGGTCCTTTCCCCTTAGCCGCTTTAGGCTTAGAGGTGCTATTACCTTTGGACCCACCATCATTGATCATTAGCACGGGTGAAGCCCTCTTACCCATGCTAGTTTCCGCCGTCCTAAGCATGCCATGAAGTTCTCCAATGGTCTTATCCATCCCATTCATATTGTAACTAATTACAAATTGGTCAAACCTCTTTGACAAGGAGTTTAGGATAAGATCCGTGGCTAGCTCATTAGATATGTTGAGATTAAGACGGTTTGCGCGATCAATAAGGCTTTTCATTTTGAGGACATAAGATGAAACGGATTGGGTGTCATCCATACGACATGCATGTAGCGCTCGAACCTTTTCGAAGCGCTCGACACGAGCTTGTTGAAGGAACATCTCCTTCAATTGAGTGATCATGTCATATGCACTATGATGCTCGAAATCTTTTTGGAGTTCGGGTATCATAGTCCCAAGCATTAGGCAAGCGACTTGCACCGAATCGGCGCAATACTTATCCCAATAAGCCATGCCCTCTATATCTTCCTCGTTCGGTTGGTCGGGAATAGGGTCCTCCAACACATACGCTTTATCCTCAAGTTTGAGGACAATTCTAAGATTACGGAACCAATCCATAAAGTTCGTATGGTTGAGTTTGTCTTTCTCGAGGAGAGACCTTAACGATAGGTTGTTTTGGTTAAGTGGTGCATTTTGCATGTTGTTGTTGTTGTTGTTGTTGTTGGCGGCCATCTACAAAATTTAACAAAGTTCCTTTAAGTATCGATTTTAAATTTAATAAACAATACCCTTTTATATTTTAATAATTGTTTTATTAAATCTTAGAATCCAACGGTAAATCAAATTTCGGTTAGGTGACCTTTATCCCGTCATTTGATTTAGCTAGGTAGTCATTTATGTGACAATTGCAATCCTTTTGCAACTTCTAAGTTATGGGATCATGCAATCCTTTTGCATGGCATATTTATCCCATCAACGCCTATTTGTTCCTCATGCTTCGGTGATCCTAAGTTCATGATTCCCAAATCAAGTCGTTCTACTTGTGTAAACATGTAAAATTAACATGCAAGTGGTTAGGTGACCTTTATCCCACAAGCATGCAAATTTTATCTTAACATATTAGTTTGCTCATAACGGTTAGGTGACCTTTATCCCATTATGAGTTCCCTACTATGTTTAAGTGTCCCACAAAAGGATGGCGTTAAACTTGTTTTCCTTGTTTTAGTATTAAAGGGATTTTTAAGTTTTCTTTATTCTAGTATAAGAAAACACAATTTCCATACACTAACATGCATTTAGTGTGTGGTCCATTTGAAAATCCATTTTTCATGTCAAGTTTTATATCCAATAAACTTGTATAAACCATTTTATATGTTATCCTTTTGTTTTTCATAATAACCATTTATTAAGTCCTTATGTTGTTTCTAATATAACCAATTATAATGTCATTTTGCAAGTTGTTAATATGTGATTTTACTTGTATCATCCAAACATACAAACACAATAATCATACAAGCATGCATAACAACAATGTTCACAATCAAGCCAAGGTGGTGGACACTTGTTTAGCCGAAAACAAGTGTCACCTAAAGGGTTAGATCACAAAGTAAGAGATTTTTCAAAATCTCCCACTTAATCTTGCATCCATATGCTCCATCTTGTGTTCTTCCTTCATCATCTTGAATCTTCATTTCTTTTTACAAAAAAATATACAACTTAATACATTTTTTTTCTAGGAAAAAGAAATTACAACCTAATCTATTTTACATACCAAAATAAAATAAATTACATTGCCAAATTACAAGATTATTACAAACCAAATGAATGAATAAATATTACAAACCATAAGAATGAATAAATCAACCAAATCATACACACATCCAACCACAAGGTCAAGGCTTGATTGTGAACAACAACTAACAACAAAACATGACCAAATTTGAAGCTCCAAACCCTTTTGGAAGTCCCATAAATTCGGCCATTTTAACATCCCACCCAAAACCCAAAAAAATTTTCATTCTAGTTTCATGCATGTTACTAGATTGTAATCTAAATGGGTTTTCAAGCCAAATACAAGAAGCATATTTCTATGACCTCGGCTCTAGATACCATTGTTTGAATTCATCATATTAACAAGTTTCATATATGTACATGTCAAAACCAATTTCAACTTTTAAGCGGAAGCAATTTTCACAAACAAATTAATATGTTGTTTAATCCTTTTAAACATGAATCCCAAAACCATATCAAGTCTAGAAATATACTTACAACTATAAAAGAGCTAGAAAAGGGATGTACCTACTCCAAGTTAGGAGGTTACAAGATGATGAAGATGATGATGATGATGAACAAGAGTGTAAAACCCAATCCTTTGATGCACCAACACCACCCTTTAAGTTAGTTAAGATTTAGGCACTTAACTAACTAATTAACCAAGCTCAAAACCCCTTTGATTACACTTGAAAAACTGGACAGCAGCTACTAGAAAGATGATGAGAATGCAAGCTTCAAAAGCATGAAACCTCAAGAGATAATACCCGAAACTAATAACCAACACCTAGTACTTTGGTTAGGATTTAATTAGGACACTTGATTAACAATATTACTATGCAAAAACACTCCCTTCTTCCCTCTAAAAGTCCACGGCCAGCTGCTGTGTTTCAGCAGGAAAAAAGGCAGTTTTTATTAGTGTATTGCTTGTTTACCCTCTCACTTGAGTCAAGGAATCTCTTGGTTAAAGAGAGTCTTGCATGCCTTAAGGAATATATTGTTTTCAAGTAACCAAGGCAAGCATGGGATGTCACCTAGGAGTCCCAAAATCTGCATTCTTATATCATTTAAATAACAAGTATAATTTATATAAAACTTGTTACATTTTATATAAAACTTGTTATTAAATTTCAAGTTATAAATATAGGTTACTTGTACTTTATAAACTAATTTATAAAGTATAACAAAACATAATTATTTATACATATAAATAATCAAATCCTTTATATATAAATTGTCCAAACAATTTATCTCAAGTGATAATATTTTAGAAACCCGATTTTCTAAAATTCAAGTGTCGCGTATTTGATTAATGATCCAACAGTTAAGATCAAATACGTTTAAGGTGTCGGTAAGCTTGTTATTGGGTATGACCCGACTTGGATCATAACATGTTAGCCACATTAATTAAATATGTCTCTCGGGCATACGAAAAACCTTCAACACTGTCTTCTTAGGCTACATCTCCGACATCCAGGCGACGAATCTGAGCTTTTCTTGCTCGGGTTCTGGGTGTTTCGGGTGTGTTTGGGTTGGATGGTGTTGCTTACATCGTCTGGTACTCCCTCCTTCCCTCGCCGTCGTGGTGTCTCCTCTGTTGGGGTGGTAGGCAACGAGTTCCGGTGGAACTCTACTTCCCTTTTTGTTTGGTTGGACGTTGTGTTTGGAGGGGGTTTGGAGGTTGTTGGAGGTGGTGATGGTGGTGTGTGTGTTATGTGTGAAATCCGGTGGTTTTCGGTGGTCTTCTGCCGCCGCCGGTGATAGGTGGTGGTGGCTACTGTTGGTGACTTTAGGTAGTTGTCACGGTAGCGGCTGGTTTCTAGGTGGTCGCGGGCGGTGGCTTATGGTGGTGGGTTGCGGTTGGTATACTCTAGGTGGTGCTAGGGTTTGCTTGTTGTAATCGGACACTGTTTGTCGTCCTTTTGGGACCGGGAGTTTGTAAATGTCGTTTAGAAAATGGGCAAAGATGACTGGTTCCTTCATGGTTTGATTCGGCTCTTGGTTCTGATCGGTAGTTGCGGGTTTGGTTCACTCATTCCATTTTTCTCGTCGTCGGGTCTTTTTGGGGTTCGATGTTGTTGCCGGCGTTGTTGACTTAGTTGACTTCGGTAAATAGGCCTCGGGTTAGGTGTTCTTGGGTTGCCCGGTGAATGGATTGGATTTGCGATTCTGAGAAGTGCTGTTGCAGGGTTAAATACGGGATCGGGTTTATGTGTGTGTGTTTTAGGCTTAGGTTTGGTGGGTTGTGTTTGTGTAATTTTTCAGTTGTAATACTTGCAGTGCTTATGTGTCGTTCATATTGTTTAGAACGAACATCGTTTCTCTAGAGATCGTTACGATCTGTTTAAATGTTGTACCACCGGAACCTCGGTTCTTTTATATATATATACATATTAATATTTTTGCCAAAAAAAAAAAAAAACATTTGCACTCACACACGCTAGAAGGAAACTCCTACCCGAGTTGCTTGGCAACTAATCGCGAGATCTGGGTTGTTTGGCAACTAATCGCAGAAAATTGAAGAGAAAAACTTTCGCCCTCAGGAATTGAACCCGGGTTGTTTGGCAACTAATCGCCGACCCTTCCACAATGAGACATGATACCATTAAAGCAAACGTTCGTTGGTATCTCCATAGCTTAAATGTATACATTATAAGTGTATAATAGTAAGTTGGTGTGCTTCGACTAAAAATAATGTATGAGAATCGTTATGTAGTACTCCGTAATTAGTATATCTAAAAGCATAATAGATGAAGTATTGTTATATATAAGTTAAAAAATTAATAATGAGTGGTGATTGGTTACGTGAAATTTAATTATGAAGCTGAATTTACTATTGTTTTTTCTTATATAATCATATAATAAAATAAAATAAATAATAAATTGTGATAAAATTATAATTAACATGTTAGTAGATAGTAGATAAATTACCATTATAAAGATCCATCATTTATTCTCATCATCGTGTTTAATTAATTAATTATTAATTATTTAATGTATATAACTATGACTATATGAGCGTAGAGCTAGCTACCATCTGAATTAAGCTACATAATAGTAGTAGTAAATAAGTTCGTCATACTGAATAAGCCCGAACTAAAAAAATCTCATTGTATATGTTATCTTTCTTTTATTTTGCAAGAAAATCTCTCAAAGTGTAGCTGATAAATATTAACATGTGTATCGTTTGAAGATTTTCAAACATTCAACCATTAGGCCACCATTTGAGATTATTAAATACATTGTGTTTGTTGTAAAAGTTATATGATTTATATGTCGAATTTAGAATGCAAATAACATATGGTAGACCACACTCTAATGTTCTTGCACTTGGTAACGAGGAGATAACTAGAATTATCACATGATGGAAACCACGTGTTATTAGAAAGGATGAAAGTGTTGAGTTATTTTTGAGTACTTGTTTCCATTCAGGTGATATTTATGCAAAACAATTTATTACTACTCCATATAAAGTTAGCGAAAAATTTATTTATATATTAACTATTAGACAAAATTGATAAATAGTATCAGATGTATTTTTGTCATTTTCACCTTTTTTTTTTGCTAAATTCCGTTTCACCAAAAAAACCCCTCACACTTTGTTCAAATCAACATTTTCATAAAAAATCTTAAATAAACTCCACCCAAATATTCAACGGGTCATATCTTCTCGCTCGCAACGAGTTAAATTTTTCCGGCACCATCGTTAAACTCGAAATAATTTTACGAACACAATGTCACTAACTATACGCAAAACGAATTCTTTTTAAAAAACGCTAAATATTTGGGGTTACTTTTCATACACGTAGATTTTTCACTCGCAGAATTCGTAACTATTTTTATCTATTAACAACAAACACATACAGGTCTTATTATTATCTTTTAATTATTTAGTGATTTTTTTGATATATCTCAGTAAATCTTCTACTCTTAAATCATACGAAGTGTTAATATAAGATAACGACTTAATTGCGTTAAAATTTTAAAAGTCAACAATCCCATAGCGAAATGCGGAGATACACATATATTGTTAATTTAAAATAACATTTAAATCTTTGACGGGTTACACCTTTTAGTTCGAATCGACTTGCGCTTCAACGACATCATCGTTAACCACGAAATAATTTTACAAACTAAACGCAATAAAATACATTGAAAACCGAATTCCCGGCGCGAAGAGAGGGTTCGAAAACTAGTTAAGAAGAAATCACAAAACTAGAAACAGAAATATATCTTTTTAATTATAAACGGTGCGTTACACAAGTATTTCAGGAATTTTTCGTGTCCATTAAATCAATTCTCATTACTCTTCGGTAATTAGACCACTTGTATTGGTAGAAGACGTTTCTTGTCGTGTCACTTGCTTTTTTGCACTTTTTGGATGAGTATGATGTGTTTCTTTTGGGTGATGATATGTACACAACCCCTTTTTGTTATGTACACAACTAACATGCTTTATAGTGTTGTAGTGTACAATACTGTAAAGCATGTTGGTTGTGTACATAACAAAAAAGAGACTCCCCGTTTCTTTTTTGAGTGGAGTAATGTTGGTGTTTCTTTTTGGTGTTATTTAGGAGTATTGTGATGATGTGTTAAAATATAATTGTGTTAAATATTAAAATGGGGTAAAAATATTATTTTAAAATAATAAAAAATAATAAAAAATAAGAAACGGGTGTTTCTTGTGGCGTTAGAATGAAACGCAAAGGCAAGAAACGCCTAAAGTGACACATGAATACGGGTGTGGCTGGCATTTCTTCGGATCCAACTCAGCAAGAGACACCGTCTCTTTGGATGGATACAAATAGTCATACAATGACGACTTTTTTCTTTCTTTTCTTTTGGATTAGGATTATTAATTATAGAGGAGTAATTATTACTTCCCTGTCTAAAAAAATGGTATGATTTAACTTTTTGTTAAATTTAAAATATATTATTAAATTATCTAATATACCCTTCGTTAAATGAGATATTTTAATTGAAATTTTTTGTTTTAAATAGTAATTATTAAAATAGTTGACATATTATATTTAATGTTACATTTCTAATAATATAAAAAACATAATTGAAATTTTAATCGTTTTTATGATTATTTAAGTTAAGAGACAATACTTTTGAGAGAAAAAAAATTAAGATGAAGAATTTTTTAGGATAAAATGAGATTATTATATAGATATACACTTATATATATAATATATAATATAATATAAAAACCTAATAATTTTATTTGTTAAAGACACCGAGCAAGTACGTTCAAGTGATTTTAAATCTTCTTTTTTGAGTTCTAGTGACTGTAGGCCCACTAATTGTGCTTCTGGGTCACATAAGGCTTTGGACTATGGGGTTAAGATCACTCGTATCGGTACCGCCCTTGGTACCGTGGTTGAATCCGTGGTCCAACGGCGCCGATACTAGCATTCCGCCGTTGGGTCCGCGATCGTAAACCATGATGCTTTTTTTCGTTGAACGACATTTGAAACCATAGACTGGTGCACTACTGTATAATGTTTAAGTTGCAGACTTTGTAAACGGTCAAATAATTTGAACTATACATTCGATATATATACATGCATGAACACAAACACAACACACTGCAAATCATTTTTCAATATATAAAACACACACACTCAAACACTTCTTCTGTTAAAAAATACACACACTCAAACATCAAACTCATGGCTTGTTGTCTTGTTTCGATGGATGTTTGGTACGGGGGATCACTAAGCGAATATTGGAAGATGTATATGGACGGGCAGTGCAAGTCGTTCGAGTGACTCGTTATCACCTACTGAGATACGGGGCGTTTGTTCGACTACATACGCGAACATGTTGACTTCGAGGCCTTGGATTTTGTTTGGTGTGATCCAGAAACCGATAAGTTTGAGTTTATCACGACCGAAAAAGAATGACATGAAATTGTCGGGAGAGCCTTACTCAAATGCAACCGAATCGAGTTGTATTGTATTAGTATTTGGACCCGACAATTTTGCGTTCGTCCTCAGCCTGACTACCCCCACACCAATGAGGGGTACGTGAGTGACGATACGATCGGGTCGTATTAAACGTGTAATGTTTTTTATTTTTAGGAATTCGTAAGTTTTTTTTATTTTTAGGAATTTGTAATCTTTTTTTTTAAGGAATTTGTAATGATTTTTTTTTTATTTTTAGGAATTTGTAATGGTTTTTTAATTTTATTTTTAGGGCCTTGTAATATTTTTTTATTAATAAAATTTTAATTTTTAGAAATTTAAATATTATATATAAGTTATTAAATATATAAGTTTAATATAAGAAATAAAGGTGTTACGATGACGGACCGTCATGGATGTTAGTAATTTAGTGATGGGTTAGTGATGGGAAGGAGGCACTGATGTGACAGTCAGTTCTCCCATGACGGAGTGTCATGGATAAGAGTGGTCTAAGAAACCACTGTTAGTGAAAGTGGTAAGCTATTGTGCGTAGAAAACATGCCCATTTCGTTTTGTAACGACCCTGGATTTTCCAACGTTTATTTATTAATAATTGTTATTATTAATACTTGTGATTAAACAAATGTATGTTATTACATTTACATGTTGCCATGATTGCCCGTACTTGACTTTAATTGCCCGAAACGTCTTTGTAACACACGAAACTTTCACGAATAATATTTTTAGATATTATTTGCATTCATGATTAAGTTTTATTAATCATTTTAATTAACTATGGTTATTAGTTAGTTACTTGGGCTTTAATTGGACTTATTTGTTAATTAATTGAACTTGGGCTTTGATTAATGTTATGGACTCTAGAACATGGGCTTATAAGCCCACCCTACCCATTTATATGGATTAACTAGCCCACTAAGACATGTAAGTATTACTTGTAAGTGTAACTAGTTAGTTAAGAACAATTGGAATCTAGTTAACATACAATCCCCATGCATGCACCCATTTTAACCACCTTTTATGAGCTTTACATATATGAGACTAGTGGATTTTGGCCTCCTCCCTCTCCCACACCTTGACCGTCGGCCTTGAGGGTTACAAGGGGAGATTTTCTTTCAATTTTTCATTACTTCATTTGCTAGATTTCTCTCATTTCCAAAAACACACACCTACCTCTCATTTTCTCCCAAACCTTTTCTTCATTTTCTCTTCATACTTGTAAGTATTATGAACTTCTTTCTCCTCTTCCTTTCTACAAAAACCGTAGCCTTTGGCTACCAAAATCATCATCATCTTTTGTTACTTGTTGTTTGATTACTTGTTTGTTAATTGTTTACTTACTTGTAGTTGTTATTGTTATTTACTTATTATCTTCTAAGAAGCAAGCTTGTTAGTTTGATTCTCCATCTATCTTGTTCTAACAAGAACATACAAGACATAAACTTTCTAGTTTATGATCTCCACTTAATACTTGTTTAAAGAAAGAAAGTTCATGTGTTGTAACTCATACTTGAAGTTCATGAAGTAAATTTAGAGTTTACTTTCTTAAAGATCAAACTTTGGTTTGAATCTGTAGGAACCCGTCCTAATCCATCCGGACGAAGTCCATATCGTTTATAAACGATTCACAACAGTTGATTACATCGCGAGGTACTTGACCTCTATATGATACATTTTACAAACATTGCATTCGTTTTTGAAAAGACAATCTTTCATTACATCGAAAGTTGACGGCGTGCATACCATTTTATAATATATCTAACTATAATTGACTTAATAATAATCTTGATGAACTCAACGACTCGAATGCAACGTCTTTTGAAATATGTCATGAATGACTCCAAGTAATATCTTTAAAATGAGCAATTGAACAGCGGAAGACTTCTTTCATACCTGAGAATAAACATGCTTTCAAGTGTCAACTAAAAGGTTGGTGAGTTCATTAGTTTAACATAAATAATCATTTCCATCATTTTAATAGACCACAAGATTTCATATTTCCATTTCTCATAAACATACGTCCCATTCATAGAGACAAAAATATCATTCATATGGATTGAACACCTGGTAACCGACATTCACAATATGCATATATAAGAATATCCCCATCATTCCGGGATCCTCCTTCGGACATGATATAAATTTCTAAGTACTAAAGCATCCGGTACTTTGGATGGGGCTTGTTGGGCCCGATAGATCTATCTTTAGAGTTCGCGTCAATTAGGGTGTCTGTTCCCTAATTCTTAGATTACCAGACTTAATAAAAAGGGGCATATTCGATTCGATAATCCAACCATAGAATGTAGTTTCGATTACTTGTGTCCATCTCGTAAAACAGTTATAAAAGCAGTGCATGTATTCTCAGTTCCAAAAATGTAAAGAGTAAAAGGGAGCAAATGAAACTCACGCATATAATTATTGTAAAACAGTTAATAAAACATTTGCATGTATTCTCAGCCCAAAAAAATGTAAAGAGTAAAAGGGGTTAAATGAACTCACCTAATGTATTTTGTAGTAAAAATACATAGAACGACATTGAACAAGTATAGGGTTGGCCTCGGATTCACGAACCTATATTATTCATTTATATATTAAAACGTATACTGGAAATCACATAATTTTATTTGATAATATATGTTTTATATATATATACATACATATATATATATATATATATATATATATATATATATATATATATATATATATATATATATATATATATATATATATATATATATATATATATATATATATATATATATATATATATATATATATATATAATGATAATATCTTTCTCATATAGTTATATGGAATATTAATATAGTTGTAGTATATATAATAAGTGTGTTTTTATGTAAAAAATATTTATTTGTAAAAAAAAATGATAGTTTTGATATTAATATTTTACTAGTGATAATAATAATAGCTTTATTATTAATGATAATATTAATAATAATAATGACATTGTTAATAATAATACTTAAGTTAATAATAATCATAATAATCTTAATAACTATAACAATGATATTAATACTGATGTTAATGAAAATAATAAGGTTAATTCCAATACTAATGTTAGTAATAATAATAGCAATACTTTTACCGGTCATTTTAATACTAATGATAATAATAATAATAAAAGTGTTAACAATAATAAAAATGATGATTTTAATATTTTTAAAAATAAAAATGGTAATAATACTTATAATACCTAATGCTAATACTTATTAATGATATACTTATTAATGATAATAATATTAATCACATAACAACAATAATTAATAATAATAATAACAATAATAATAATAACAATAATAATAATACTACCTTCAAAAGGATTAATAGGCTCCCAAAATGAAAAGCTGTCATTGCCCGGGCTCGAACTCAAGTCCCCTTGCTTAACACAAACACCCCTAACCATTGCCCTGCCTTTTGTTTTTCTGAAATTAGTCACAGGGGAATTCCTTTTAACCTCTATTTCGGCTGTCATAAACCCAAATCATCCTTCCATCATCTTTTTCAATTATTACAATCCTAATCTAACATCATTCATAATCGACTTAATCATCATCATCTTATTAATCATCATCATCAGGCTTATCGTCTAACCATCATCATCTCATTTCTACTCATCATCACACATCATAACATCATCATCATCATGATAATACTACCATCTATCATCTTGGCCCAATGACAATTCACCCAGCCCAAAAAGTACACAAGCCCAATTATATTTCGACGGCCCATGTTTTCAATCTATATACTTGGTTAGTCCAACTAATAAATAATAGCAACAAATAAATTTTTTTTGTTTGACTTCTGTATTGTTCGTCGACCAAAAACAACAAAAAGGAAAATAGGTTTCGGTATTGCAGTAGAAAGTTATCATCAAGAAGTTCTTTACATCTTCTTCACCATCAATTATTCATCATCTTATTAATCTTCTCGTTATCATTCATAATCAACATCATCCTTTCTGTCATCTCCATAACTATCATCATCGTTTACATCTCAAAGGAAAAGCAGATGTGCGACTTTACATTTTGGCCCCATGATTTGAACGGCTAAAATAAAAAAAATTGCAATCCACTAGTTTCTCTTGGATACCCACTAACTATTATTATATGTTACATCCTTTTAGAAAGCAAAAGCAGAAACAAAGAAAAAGAAACTGCACGTTGATTAATTAGTTATCAAGTGGGTGAAGGTTGCTTTTGGTTCATTTTATAAATATTCTACTACAACCTCATCATCATTATTATGGAGAGGGAAAAGAAGTAAGATGGTGATCCAGCCGAGAGGAAAAAGAAAGAGAAAAAAAAATAGATGGTGTTAGTTACAGTAAAACAACAAAGATGGCTGTTGGATCAAATTACGCGGTTAGTATGATCCTTGGTCTGCAAGGTGATGGTTGGCGTTTGTCATCGAGACAGAAACAGAACTTATAGCAAGACTTTGTGTGTTTTGAGGAGAGAGAGGAGGTGGAAGGTGGCGGTGGTATAAGTGTTCGACAAGAATTGAAAGGTGGTGAGTGGTGGTGAATGGTTGTCGTTCAAAACGGTTAAATAAGGTAATGTTGAAGGTGATTGTCGATAAAAAAAAATAGAAGAAGAAGAATTGGGTTTATATGGTGTTGATTAAGATCATGGGGAAAATAATGATTAACGATGGTTTTATATGGTGATGGTGTTGGATATCGTGGTGGTGATGATATGAGTCTGGGACAGGAAGTTTTTAACAACAATAAATATGTTACATGGTAATTTATGGTGCTGATCAAACGCGAATAAGAAGAAGCAGGTGTTTACCTTGATGGTGGCGAGTGATCGTATTGACGAAGCTAGATGATGAATTGTGGTTTGTGTTTTATTCTTTTCTGTTTTGATTCCAATAGAATTGTGAAGATAGTGTTATATGTAGATAGTAATCAAATATTGGGTGCAGTAACAATATTGTTTGTATTGTAATATGATTTAGACGCGTAAAGAAAAAAAATTGGGACATGATTGGTACGATCAGAGAAAGAAAAAAAATATAATAATAATAACAGGTATTAACTTTCCAATTGATTGGTACGATTTACTGAAGGGATACCTAATAATTTGAAGACAAAAACAAAATGAATAAAGTTTGGATGTGGATAGGTAACAAAATCAATCCAGTACAGATTCTTATATATTAAACTTAATTAATATTAGTAGTTAGTTAAACATAAATATTTAATTATAATCCTGTTAATGAGTTAGTAATAATAATAATAAAATTAATTAATGATAGTAATATCAAATAATACTAATAATAATAACTAAATTCATAATCTTTATAAATGATCATATTAGTAATAACAATATAATTGATAATTTTTATAGTGATACTTATATTGATAATGAATAAATGATATTAGTAACAAGGATAATGATAATAATATAACTATCTTGATGATAACAATTTTAATGATCTAGTAATACATTAATACTAATAAGTAATTAGCATATCAATAACAATTATAATACTTCAAATTATATTTCGAATTATTATTTATATATACATACACACATATCTAATTACAATTAGCTGTTCGTGAATAGTTGAAACTGGTTGAGGTTAAATGAATACATAAAAACAGTTTAACATTTTTGGGATTCAACATTACAGACTTTGCTTATCGTGTCGGAAACATGTACAGATTAAGTTTAAATTTGGTCAAAAATTTCCGGGTCGTCACATTACCTACCCGTTAAAGAAATTTCGTCCCGAAATTTGATTGGGATGGTCATGACTGACAATATGTATGTTTTCATGACGCATACGAGCTGAAAATTAAAGTTTTATCATCATCGAGTAATATAGACAAAACAATTTGTTTACGCGAAGCGTACGAGTGAAGTTATCACAAAAGAGTGAAATGAGAAAATAACATTTCATCATATCTCTTGACGTAGATATAGTTGATTTCCGAAATTCAAGGGATTTACAGAAAATCTTCGAAATCTAAAAGATCTGATTCTTCGGCGAATAAGGAAATTAAGATCTATATAATTAAATACGGTGCTCTGCCTCGATTACTCTGTCTGATATTTCCATTATAAATTAAACTCTTCCGTTCCATTATTTTCACCATTCCTATACTTTCCTTCTTGTTTCATACATCCAAAAGATTATGAAAATGCTTAATCCAGTTCTGATCCTTGTCCTCATCCTTACTATCGCAACAATCATTTTCCTTTTCCAACTTCCACCAGAGGAATCTGCTTTCTTCTACTTCGCCCTTGGGGTTATAGTGTTTTTAATTCTCCCGTGTCTTTATGTTGCGATAAACATTGACATACACGGTTTGTAATTTATGTGTTGTTATAGGACTTTATATTTTTCCTTTAAATTTCAAAGTCCCTGCTTCTGTCTTTAATAATCATTATCATTCAAAGTTAATGCTCTCTCCTATTTGCTGTGATTTATACCCCCCATTTCTATTTCGGAGATTCATTCTTTTGTTTTCTCTTCCCGACTTTTAATCAAGCGAATAATGGTCCAGAATTCGTAGATATAGAGTTTTGAATGATTATAATGTTCTAAGCATGAAAGAACGTGATAGCACGATTTGATTTTCAAATTTATCAACATCACAGAAGATAGATCCATCTAGAATACATTTTCTTGATATGTTCAGAAGTTAAGTAGAATGAAAGAGTTATGTAACATAACACATGATGACGGTATGATCTACTGTGAAACATCATCACGTTTCATTAGAAACTCAGCATGACTTACTGTAATATAATCACGTTGATCAAGTGTCATTATATTATACTAACTCGCGCATCAGTTCCCAACACTACTTCAAAAACATTCATATTTTAGACTCGAAAGTTTACATAATATAGAAACTAACAGTTTCTATATGATGTAACACTGATAGCACAAAGAGATTAATGATTTCAGATAAGAATAATTATAAAAATATCTTCAGAAATATGGAGGATATTTATAATGAAAGATACGATAATATCTTTGAATATCTAAGATCAGAGAATGATGGAGACTATTGTCTGCAAGGGTTTAGAGTAACGAGCAAGATATTCGCTAAAGACTTCAGCAGACATTGAATCATTTAGATTCTTTGAAGTCAAACTTATTCTTTGTGATTTGTCCACGGCTTTCTTCATAGTTTCGCATAATCTGCTTTTTGGTACCAAATTTTCTCTTGAATGTTTCAATATAATGATACATAGGAAGCACGAAGAGGTATATAATTTCGGACGAAAATATTTTTTGAAGATATCCTTAGAAATATCGAAGATATTGATGATGATATTTTGGAATTTCTAAATTCGATGGTTGATGGAGAAAGATTTTCAGCAAGATTTTAACATGACTTCGGAGCAACATATTCTCTAAAGATTTCATCGGATTCAGAATTACCTGGATTCTTTGAATATAGGGTTTGGTCCTTGTATTTGTCCTTGGTCTCCTTCGTGGTTAGCTCAATCCATTTTCCAGTTCCAACTTTTCTGAGCTTTTCCAACATACCATTCTTTATCATCAAACTTTCGATGATTAAGGTCGTTTACGGTTGTCTATGGTTTCTGCTGCTTCATTCAACTTTTTCAACATTCATAGTATTGATTTGTGACTGAGTGCTCTTCAGAATTTCAGAATGAGAGATCATAATTCGAAGAGATAAATGTCATACATATAACTGTTGATGTAGATATTATGTCAGTTTTTAAAATACTGATTGCTGATTCCCGATAATTGGTATGGCAGTTCTCGTTACAAGATGCGGATGAGTATATGATAGGGTTTCAATGAATAAATATAATGATTTGTCGGAGAGATTTAAGCCAAGAAGCAACGAGGTTGCTGGTACGTCTGTTGGTAATATGGTGGAATATAAAAGAATTCTCCGGTATCAAAAGGGTAATCGTATATATATCAGGATTATAGTAAGGCTACTTCGAATGAAAAGTCGAAGTTGACTTGCTGGAGCTGTGACAAAATTGGCTACTTTGAAAAGGGATCGCAAATTTTTTTTTTTTTTTTTTTTTTGCTAATAAATACCAAAGGATCTAACGTGTCTACGTGTTAAACTCTTATTTAGTTGCCGAGAATTTCTCAGGTGCATAACTATAGGCATAAATCTTTCCTTCCGTAGATAAAGTGCGGTTGATTCATCCTATCGATTGAGGTGTTTTCAAGAATCATGAAAGGTTTGAACGCAGATTGAAATCGTCAAGATACAAATGAGGTTTAAGATGAAATCAAGTGGCAACTTGAGAAAATATTTAACTGTAGAAGATGAAGTTTATTTACAATCTTTTAAGTCGAAAAGTGTTGCATTTAATATTTTCTACTCTTTTAATAATTTTTAATTGTCCATAATAGTAGTCCAATATTCCAATAGTTCAATAGCTCCACCAAAACTAGTATATTTTATGGAAATAGTCATATAGTAACAGTTAGCTAGGAAAAGTTAACATAGTTTTAAAGTTTTACGTAGTTAATTAATTGGTTTCTAATAAATTTTATTTTGTTCATTATTTTCTTCATTATGCCACTTGTCAAATCTTGACTTGGGTTTTGATCGGCAGAAACTCGTATGTGAAATTTAATTGGAATGAAAATGGTTATTCTTTGGTGAACAGATACGTATATCTGTGGAGTAAGTAGGATAGTAAATGACTGTTGAATCAGATTCGAAGAATGTACATTGTAACTTATTAATGTGAAATCTAAATATTCCTCGAGTATTACCTACCCGTTAAAATATTTTCATCATTAATAGTTTGTACGAAAGACTTTTTAATTACAGACTTTATGAAAATATACTTACATATATATTTTCTTCAGATGTAATCATGGATTTAATGAGTCAATGTGATATTAAACTCATATGGTTTACTGTTAGAACTAGAATACATAATCTCTAAAATATTAAAGATTACATAATTGCCAGGTAAAACGAAAATAAATGATGTGTGACGATAAGTAGAATGAAGATAATCGATGTAAAACGATATGTAGAACGAAGATCATGCTTGGGGTATAGATTGCGGTGTTGAGGCATGTGATGTTGAAACTTGGGTTGTTGGTGGTACTGGTGTTGATATTGGTAATACTGTTGGTGCTGGTGATGTTGCTGAAGCTGGTACGTTTTGCACCATATTTTCCAAAGCCACTACTCGAGCGCAAAGCTCATTGACTTCTTCTATTATACCGGGATGATTGTCGGTTCGGACGAGCGGATGAATGTGGTTTAGAATTTTAGACATAATATAATCATGGCAAGATATTCGGGAAATGAGGCTGAAATGGTGTTTCGGACTAGCTCACTAGTAAGTGCTTCGGGTTCTTCGTCAAGAGGTAAATTCGGTTGGTGCAAAGGATCGCCTTCTTCGCGTCTCCATTGATTAAGTCAACTACGAACCCATCAGATGAATTGGGGGTGGCTGATTGATGGATTCATTCTGATAACACCACTTTCGAAGCTTGAGTGGAAATCCATATCGGAATAGTTGTCGGAATAACTATCGAAATAGCTATCGAAATCTGAGGGACTCGAACTGGGTGAAGGGTTCATCTCGTACGATCAGATGAAGTATTTTCGATAAGAAATAGATTATAGGATGTAGATTAGTACCCTGCAATACATAATTTACATATGCATATATAATACTAAAATCCCATAAGTTACGAAGGAATCTACGGAAAATGACAGGCAAAGTTTACAATAACAGATACGCTAAGATATGAATTAGCAGATATGCTAAGATGTGAATTTTGTCTATACACTAATCATGCAATCAATGCAGTAAGATGTGTCTAGACTAAGGATGATAAGCAAGTGATTCTCTAAGAATGATAAGCAGGTAATTTTTGACACGAAATGATAAGCAAAACTTTTGACATGCAGACACGGTCGAAGTCCAGACTCACTAATGCATTCTAACGACTTCTCAGTCAGACACACTAATGCAGACCTAGTTCGCTAAGACCACCGCTCTGATACCAACTGTAGGAACCCGTCCGAATCCATCCGGACGAAGTCCATATCGTTTATAAACGATTCACAACAGTTGATTACATCGCGAGGTACTTGACCTCTATATGATACATTTTATAAACATTGCATTCGTTTTTGAAAAGACAATCTTTCATTACATCGAAAGTTGACGGCGTGCATACCATTTTATAATATATCTAACTATAATTGACTTAATAATAATCTTGATGAACTCAACGACTCGAATGCAACGTCTTTTGAAATATGTCATGAATGACTCCAAGTAATATCTTTAAAATGAGCAATTGAACAGCGGAAGACTTCTTTCATACCTGAGAATAAACATGCTTTCAAGTGTCAACCAAAAGGTTGGTGAGTTCATTAGTTTAACATAAATAATCATTTCCATCATTTTAATAGACCACAGGATTTCATATTTCCATTTCTCATAAACATACGTCCCATTCATAGAGACAAAAATATCATTCATATGGATTGAACACCTGGTAACCGACATTCACAATATGCATATATAAGAATATCCCCATCATTCCGGGATCCTCCTTCGGACATGATATAAATTTCGAAGTACTAAAGCATCCGGTACTTTGGATGGGGCTTGTTGGGCCCGATAGATCTATCTTTAGAGTTCGCTACAATTAGGGTGTCTGTTCCCTAATTCTTAGATTACCAGACTTAATAAAAAGGGGCATATTCAATTCGATAATCCAACCATAGAATGTAGTTTCGATTACTTGTGTCCATCTCGTAAAACAGTTATAAAAGCAGTGCATGTATTCTCAGTCCCAAAAATTTAAAGAGTAAAAGGGAGCAAATGAAACTCACGCATATAATTATTGTAAAACAGTTAATAAAACATTTGCATGTATTCTCAGCCCAAAAAAATGTAAAGAGTAAAAGGGGTTAAATGAACTCACCTAATGTATTTTGTAGTAAAAATACATAGAACGACATTGAACAAGTATAGGGTTGGCCTCGGATTCACGAACCTATATTATTCATTTATATATTAAAACGTATACTGGAAAACACATAATTTTATTTGATAATATATGTTATATATATTTATTTATATATATATATATATATATATATATATATATATATATATATATATATATATATATATATATATATATATATATATATATATATATATATATATAATGATAATATCTTTCTCATATAGTTATATGGAATATTAATATAGTTGTAGTATATATAATAAGTGTGTTTTTATGTAAAAAAATATTTATTTGTAAAAAAAAATGATAGTTTTGATATTAATATTTTACTAGTGATAATAATAAAAACTTTATTATTAATGATAATATTAATAATAATAATGACATTGTTAATAATAATACTTAAGTTAATAATAATCATAATAATCTTAATAACTATAACAATGATATTAATACTGATGTTAATGAAAATAATAAGGTTAATTCCAATACTAATGTTAGTAATAATAATAGCAATACTTTTACCGGTCATTTTAATACTAATGATAATAATAATAATAAAAGTGTTAACAATAATAAAAATGATAATTTTAATATTTTTAAAAATAAAAATGGTAATAATACTTATAATACCTAATGCTAATACTTATTAATGATATACTTATTAATGATAATAATATTAATCACATAACAACAATAATTAATAATAATAATAACAATAATAATAATAACAATAATAATAATACTACCTTCAAAAGGATTAATAGGCTCCCAAAATGAAAATCTGTCATTGCCCGGGCTCGAACTCAAGACCCCTTGCTTAACACAAACACCCCTAACCATTGCCCTGCCTTTTGTTTTTCTGAAATTAGTCACAGGGGAATTCCTTTTAACCTCTATTTCGGCTGTCATAAACCCAAATCATCCTTCCATCATCTTTTTCAATTATTACAATCCTAATCTAACATCATTCATAATCGACTTAATCATCATCATCTTATTAATCATCATCATCATGCTTATCGTCTAACCATCATCATCTCATTTCTACTCATCATCACACATCATAACATCATCATCATCATGATAATACTACCATCTATCATCTTGGCCCAATGACAATTCACCCAGCCCAAAAAGTACACAAGCCCAATTATATTTCGACGGCCCATGTTTTCAATCTATATACTTGGTTAGTCCAACTAATAAATAATAGCAACAAATAAATTTTTTTTTGTTTGACTTCTGTATTGTTCGTCGACCAAAAACAACAAAAAGGAAAATAGGTTTCGGTATTGCAGTAGAAAGTTATCATCAAGAAGTTCTTTACATCTTCTTCACCATCAATTGTTCATCATCTTATTAATCTTCTCGTTATCATTCATAATCAACATCATCCTTTCCGTCATCTCCATAACTATCATCATCGTTTACATCTCAAAGGAAAAGCAGATGTGCGACTTTACATCTTGGCCCCATGATTTGAACGGCTAAAATAAAAAAAATTGCAATCCACTAGTTTCACTTGGATACCCACTAACTATTATTATATGTTACATCCTTTTAGAAAGCAAAAGCAGAAACAAAGAAAAAGAAACTGCACGTTGATAATTAGTTATCAAGTGGGTGAAGGTTGCTTTTGGTTCATTTTATAAATATTCTACTACAACCTCATCATCATTATTATGGAGAGGGAAAAGAAGTAAGATGGTGATCCAGCCGAGAGGAAAAAGAAAGAGAAAAAAAAATAGATGGTGTTAGTTACAGCAAAACAACAAAGATGGCTGTTGGATCAAATTACGCTGGTTAGTATGATCCTTGGTCTGCAAGGTGATGGTTGGCGTTTGTCATCGAGACAGAAACAGAACTTATAGCAAGACTTTATGTGTTTTGAGGAGAGAGAGGAGGTGGAAGGTGGCGGTGGTATAAGTGTTCGACAATAATTGAAAGGTGGTGAGTGGTGGTGAATGGTTGTCGTTCAAAACGGTTAAATAAGGTAATGTTGAAGGTGATTGTCGATAAAAAAAAAAATAGAAGAAGAAGAATTGGGTTTATATGGTGTTGATTAAGATCATGGGGAAAATAATGATTAACGATGGTTTTATATGGTGATGGTGTTGGATATCGTGGTGGTGATGATATGAGTCTGGGACAGGAAGTTTTTAACAACAATAAATATGTTACATGGTAATTTATGGTGCTGATCAAGCGCGAATAAGCAGAAGCAGGTGTTTACCTTGATGGTGGCGAGTGATCGTAGTGACGAAGCTAGATGATGAATTGTGGTTTGTGTTTTATTTTTTTCTGTTTTGATTCCAATAGAATTGTGAAGATAGTGTTATATGTAGATAGTAATCAAATATTGGGTGCAGTAACAATATTGTTTGTATTGTAATATGATTTAGACGCGTAAAGAAAAAAATTGGGACATGATTGGTACGATCAGAGAAAGAAAAAAAATATAATAATAATAACAGGTATTAACTTTCCAATTGATTGGTACGATTTACTAAAGGGATACCTAATAATTTGAAGACAAAAACAAAATGAATAAAGTTTGGATGTGGATAGGTATCAAAATCGATCCAGTACAGATTCTTATATATTAAACTTAATTAATATTAGTAGTTAGTTAAACATAAATATTTAATTATAATCCTGTTAATGAGTTAGTAATAATAATAATAAAATTAATTAATGATAGTAATATCAAATAATACTAATAATAATAACTAAATTCATAATCTTTATAAATGATCATATTAGTAATAATAATATAATTGATAATTTTTATAGTGATACTTATATTGATAATGAATAAATGATATTAGTAACAAGGATAATGATAATAATATAACTATCTTGATGATAACAATTTTAATGATCTAGTAATACATTAATACTAATAAGTAATTAGCATATCAATAACAATTATAATACTTCAAATTATATTTTGAATTATTATTTATATATACATACACACATATCTAATTACAATTAGCTGTTCGTGAATAGTCGAAACTGGTCGAGGTTAAATGAATACATAAAAACAGTTTAACATTTTTGGGATTCAACATTACAGACTTTGCTTATCGTGTCGGAAACATGTACAGATTAAGTTTAAATTTGGTCAAAAATTTCCGGGTCGTCACAGAATCTTTAAAGTATGAACAACCCATGAATTATTTACTTAGTTTATTTCTTCATATTATGCACTTTAATTTTATGTTTGTTGGTTGTTATTGGTCAAGTGTTACTAGTTAACCTTGATCTCATTAATCTTGAACTAAAAGTTAACTTTGAAAGCTCAAGAACATGTAAGTAAGTTTCTTTAATTATAACTTGGTACACTTATGTTAGATCTAGACTTTTGAGTCATGGATCTTCAAGATCAAACTAAGAACTATGTTCTACAACTCAAGATCTTGATTTTATAAGTTTACTTTCAAGTTTGTAACTTGTTATTAGTTTTAAAGTTCATGTATGTGTTAGATCTAAGACTTTGATGTAACCTTGGTTCATCAAACTTCATACAACTCTTAAGTGAGTTGTGCTACATGTCTTAGACCTACACTTGTGTCATAATAGTCAAAACTTGGTTAATATTACTTTTACATTTCATGTATGTGTTGAATCTAAGACTTTGATGTAACTTTAGTTCATCAAAACACTTGCAACACTTAAGTGGGTTGTGCTTCATGTCTTAGACTTACACTTGGGTTATGATGGTCAAACCTTGGTGAAAATGATGTAAACACATCAACGAGTTGTACAATTGAAGCTATATGCATCAAGGATGAGAACCGTGATAAGCATCGAGCACCAAGACCACCGGAACCCACTATTTTTCTATTTTCTGTCTTCTGCCTACTGTTTTCTGGGTTCTGTAATAGAACACTAGACCTGGGCTACTGTAACCTTGATTTTCAAATAGATCTTTTCGAGTAGATAATTTTTCATATATGACTCATCTTAATCCGAGTTACGGTTTAGGATTTATGGCCCTCCGATCGTCACTATGTCCTTTTAACGTTGTGCAGAAATTTCTGACCTACTCGCACTTAGACCGTCGCCACGGTCAAACGAAGACGAGTTTGCTTCTGTAAATTTTACCACATTTAAAGGACTCATATACGGAGCCATGGCCACTGGTCTCACCTTAATTCAGTAAGGGTAGAGGCCGTGGTGACTGATCGAAGTCAGCTTTTGTTTTAAACTACTTCCACGAACGAAATTTACTTTACGCCTTTCGTTTGATGATGAATGATGATGACCCTTAAGACCTTATTTACATACTTTTAAACCTATTCAGACGATTTACTAACTTAGTACTATTTGACTTAGGTTGAGGACCCGTTTGGACAACCTTCATTACTTGCTTACTTTCCGAGTCATACTTTACCGCTACTTTATCATTGTGAGTTATAGCATTCCCTTTTTACTTTAACTTATTTTGGGAACTGAGAATACATGCGGATTTTATGTTTTACATACTAGGCACGAGTACTTAAACTTTATATATGTGTGGGTTATACAACGGCATAAACATTCCCTTTAGCTCGGTAACGTTTAATCATTGGTTTTTGAACCGTGAACGCGAATCTTGGATATGGATCCATAGGGTTTGACATCCCCACTCGGGCTAGTCGCGCTAGTATTTAACGAGTGTTTAATACTTCGTAGACATACGCACTTGCCAAGTGTACTTTCAGGGGGTATAAACGTTAAGTTAGTTACCAAGTGCCCACGGTTAACATATACTTTACCATACTGTTTTGAAACGCTCTTTGTAGCACTGAAATCTCGTGGCCTACCTTACATACTGTTATACTTAAACTATAGCTCACCAACCTTTGTGTTGACATTTTTAAGCATGTTTTTCTCAGGTGCTTAAGGTTATTTGCTTCCGCTGTCGTGCTAGTCTTGCCGTAGACACCCGCTGCTCTAGTGTTATCACCGCATGAACTGTTTATCTTACATTCAAACTTTAATACATTTGAAACTATGTTTTGTAACGACCTAAGGGTCACATACATTTATTCATGCTTGCTATTCGTAGAAGCATACTGTTGGTGTAAAACATTTGATGTCGGTTATGATGTCACCTCTTTATCGTGAATGCAACTTCTTTTATTACAACATATAGTACTTAACCTTGTAATGATCCTATTGTTGATGATTCGTACACGATGGTTTTGTACGGGGCATCTCACGTTTGATACAGTCACACCTAAATCTGATAAATTAAATGGTAAGAAGACTTTGGTTGAGGCGATCATTTCAAAGTCGAGTGGAAGGGTCGAGGTTAAGTCTTTTGCGTCTTTCAACGAAGTGATGGATAATATGAAAGGTGTTCAAAAGGGAATTGTTATTAATTCTAGAGACCCTCCTACCGCTCTGGTGCAAGTTAAAAAACATAAAAAGAAAAAAAAAAGAAATCGGTTCAGGAAGCGAAGATGAAAACTTTCGGGGAATTTATAAAAGACGCTTGAGTTCATTGTTCGTGTGCTTTCGGCCACTCTCTTTGTTTTTTAGATAGTTCCTAATCTTCAATTTGTCGGTTAGATTGGATATCATTTTTTTATTTTTATTTTTTTATTTTAATGTGTTGGTTTGTCATGTTTATGTTTTTAGGCTTGTTTAGATGTAATTTTGTTGTAGTGGGCGGGTATCGTGAATATTAACAGAGATTTTGTGAAGTTAAATCTAGATTTTGCCAACTCTTTTGTCAAACTACTAAGTGATGGTGAAGATACTTATTTTTGGCTGGATCGATGGGTTGGTAACCAACCCTTTCAAGGGCGTTTTGGCAGACTATGTAGACTGGACTTGGACAGGAACATCAGAGTCAAAGAAAGGCTAATTAAACAAGGCGACAAATGGGTACTAAACTGGAATTGGATCAGACGCCCGAGTGGAAGGACAGGTACATAATTACATACTCTAGAAGCTGTTCTAAGTGGGTTTAAATTTGACAACAATGGCAAAGACTCCTGGTCCTGGTCGATGCACAGTTCGGGTATTTTTTCTTCCAATGTTTTAACTCGAATTATCAATGAAAAGATGCTGGCTTGTAATAACACACAGGGTGAAACTCTCCTTAATAATTTTCTTCCGCAAATAAATGGTGTGTTCATTTGGAGAGCATAAAAAAATAGGTTACCAGTTCGGACGGAATTAGATAAAAGAGGGATTGATCTTGATTCGGTTATATGTCCGCTTTGCAACAATGACATTGAAAATTTGGAACTTGTGCTATTGACTTGCACATATGCCAAAGATATTTGGAATGTAGTGACCCGAACTTTTCCATGTTTATATATATATTAAATGAAATTGTTATTTACATGATTAAGTGTTTCCAACATGTTAAGCAATCAAACTTGTTAAGACTTGATTAATTGAAATAGGTTTCATATAGACAATTGACCACCCAAGTTGACCGGTGATTCACGAACGTTAAAACTTGTAAAAACTATACGATGACATATATATGGTTATATATATAGTTAACATGATTTTATTATAAGTATGTATCTCATTAGGTATTTTAACAATGAGTTATATACATAAAAATGAGACTATTAATTTAAGAAACTCGAAAACGATATATATAACGATTATCGTTATAACAACGTCTTACTAGGTACATATGAATCATATTAAGATATTGATACACTTGGTTAATTATGTTAAATGATAAGTAAATATATTATTAAGTGTATTAACAATGAAATACATATGTAAAAATAAGACTACTAACTTAATGATTTCGAAACGAGACATATATGTAACGATTATCGTTGTAACGACATTTAACTGTATATATATCATACTAAGATATATTATATATCATAATATCATGATAATATAACAATTTAACATCTCATTTGTTATAATAAACAATGGGTTAACAACATTCAACAAGATCGTTAACCTAAAGGTTTCAAAACAACGTTTACATGTAACGACTAACGATGACTTAACGACTCAGTTAAAATGTATATACATGTAGTGTTTTAATATGTATTCATACACTTTTGAAAGACTTCAAGACACTTATCAAAATACTTATACTTAACAAAAATGCTTACAATTACATCCTCGTTCAGTTTCATCAACAATTCTACTCGTATGCACCCGTATTCGTACTCGTACAATACATAGCTTTTAGATGTATGTACTATTGGTATATACACTCCAATGATCAGCTCTTAGCAGCCCATGTGAGTCACCTAAAACATGTGGGAGCCATCATTTGGAAACTAGCATGAAATATCTCATAAAATTACAAAAATATGAGTAATCATTCATGACTTATTTACATGAAAACAAAATTACATATCCTTTATATCTAATCCATACACCAACAACCAAAAACACCTACAAATACTTTCATTCTTCAATTTTCTTCATCTAATTGATCTCTCTCATGTTCTATCTTCAAGTTCCAAGTGTTCTTCATAAAATCCAAAAGTTCTAGTTTCATAAAATCAAGAATACTTCCAAGATTGCAAGTTTACTTCCAAGTTTTCTAAATCCATTCCAAATAATCATCCAAGATCAAGAAACCTTTGTTACTTATAGTAGGTTATCTTTCTAATACAAGGTAATAATCATATTCAAACTTTAATTCAATTTCTATAACTATAACAATCTTATTTCGAGTGAAAATCTTACTTGAAATTGTTTTCGTGTCATGATTCTGCTTCAAGAACTTTCAAGCCATCCAAGGATCCTTTGAAGCTAGATCTATTTTTCTCATTTCCAGTAGGTTTATACAAGGAACTTGAGGTAGTAATGATGTTCATAACATCATTCGATTCATACATATAAAGCTATCTTATTCGAAGGTTTAAACTTGTAATCACTAGAACATAGTTTAGTTAATTCTAAACTTGTTCGCAAATAAAAGTTAATCCTTCTAACTTGACTTTTAAAATCAACTAAACACATGTTCTATATCTATATGATATACAAACTTAATGATTTAAAACCTGGAAACACGAAAAACACCGTAAAATCGGATTTACGCCGTCGTAGTAACACCGCGGGCTGTTTTGGGTTAGTGAATTAAAAACTATGATAAACTTTGATTTAAAAGTTGTTATTCTGAGAAAATGATTTTTATTATGAACATGAAACTATATCCAAAAATTATGGTTAAACTCAAAGTGAAAGTATGTTTTCTAAAATGGTCATCTAGACGTCGTTCTTTCAACTGAAATGACTACCTTTACAAAAACGACTTGTAACTTATTTTTCTGACTATAAACATATACTTTTTATGTTTAGATTCATAAAATAGAGTTTAATATGAAACCATAGCAATTTTATTCACTCAAAACGGATTTAAAATGAAGAAGTTATGGGTAAAACAAGATTGGATAATTTTTCTCATTTTAGCTACGTGAAAATTGGTAACAAATCTATTCCAACCATAACTTAATCAACTTGTATTGTATATTATGTAATCTTGAGATACCATAGACACGTATACAATGTTTCGACCTATCATGTCGACACATCTATATATATTTCGGAACAACCATAGACACTCTATATGTGAATGTTGGAGTTAGCTATACAGGGTTGAGGTTGATTCCAAAATATATATAGTTTGAGTTGTGATCAATACTGAGATACGTATACACTGGGTCGTGGATTGATTCAAGATAATATTTATCGATTTATTTCTATACATCTAACTGTGGACAACTAGTTGTAGGTTACTAACGAGGACAGCTGACTTAATAAACTTAAAACATCAAAATATATTAAAAGTGTTATAAATGTATTTTGAACATACTTTGATATATATGTATATATTATTATAGGTTCGTGAATCAACCAGTGGCCAAGTCTTACTTTCCGACTAAGTAAAAATCTGTGAAAGTGAGTTATAGTCCCACTTTTAAAATCTAATATTTTTGGGATGAGAATACATGCAGGTTTTATAAATGATTTACAAAATAGACACAAGTACGTGAAACTACATTCTATGGTTGAATTATCGAAATCGAATATGCCCCTTTTTATTAAGTCTGGTAATCTAAGAATTAGGGAACAGACACCCTAATTGACGCGAATCCTAAAGATAGATCTATTGGGCCTAACAAACCCCATCCAATGTACCGGATGCTTTAGTACTTCGAAATTTATATCATATCCGAAGGGTGTCCCGGAATGATGGGGATATATTCTTATATATGCATCTTGTTAATGTCAGTTACCAGGTGTTCACCATATGAATGATTTTTATCTCTATGTATGGGATGTGTATTGAAATATGGAATCTTGTGGTCTATTGTTACGATTTGATATATATAGGTTAAACCTATAACTCACCAACATTTTTGTTGACGTTTAAAGCATGTTTATTCTCAGGTGAATACTAAGAGCTTCCGCTGTTGCATACTAAAATAAGGACAAGATTTGGAGTCCATGTTTGTATGATATTGTGTAAAAACTGCATTCAAGAAACTGATTTCGATGTAACATATTTGTATTGTAAACCATTATGTAATGGTCGTGTGTAAACAGGATATTTTAGATTATCATTATTTGATAATCTACGTAAAGCTTTTTGAACCTTTATTTATGAAATAAAGGTTATGGTTTGTTTTAAAAATGAATACAGTCTTTGAAAAACGTCTCATATAGAGGTCAAAACCTCGCAACGAAATCAATTAATATGGAACGTTTTTAATCAATAAGAACGGGACATTTCACCTACAAAGAATTCACTGCCTGCAAACCTTTGGAATTTGATGGAACCGAAGGACCGATCGGATTGAAACGGTGGACCGAGAAGGTCGAATCGGTGTTTGCCATAAGTAAGTGTACTGAAGAGGACAAAGTGAAGTACGCTACGCATACCTTCACAGGTTCTGCGTTAACATGGTGGAATACCTATCTAGAGCAAGTGGGACAAGATGATGCGTACGCACTACCGTGGTCAGCATTTAAGCACTTGATGAACGAGAAGTACCATCCCAGAACCGAGGTCAATAAGCTCAAGACAGAACTTAGAGGGTTACGAACCCAAGGATTTGATATTACCACTTATGGAAGACGATTCACAGAATTGTGCCTATTGTGTCCGGGAGCATTCGAAGATGAGGAAGAGAAGATCGACGCGTTTGTGAAAGGATTACCGGAAAGAATCCAAGAAGATATAAGTTCACACGAGCCCGCCTCCATACAACAGGCATGTAGAATGGCTCACAAACTAGTGAACCAGATTGAAGAAAGAATTAAAGAACAGACGGCTGAAGAGGCCAATGTGAAGCAAGTCAAAAGAAAGTGGGAGGAAAACGGTGATAAGAATCACTAATACAACAACAACAACAATTACAATAATAATCGCAACAATTATCCCAACAATTGCAACATCAATCGCAACTATAACAAACGTCCCCACAACAACAACAACAACAACAACAACAGCAACTACAACAATCATCCTAACAACAATAACAACCGTAACAACAACAATCAGAAGCAGCTATGCCAAAGGTGTGAAAAGTATCACTCGGGGTTCTGCACCAAATTTTGCAACAAGTGTAAAAGAAATGGTCATAGCGCGGCGAAGTGTGAGGTCTACGGACCAGGGGTTAACAGAACGAAAGGAACAAATGGTGTCAGAACGAGTAATGGCGGAGCAAGTAGTGTCGAAGCAAGTTATGCCAATGTAGTTTGTTAAAAATGTGGAAAATCGGGCCACATTATTAGAAATTGTCCGAACCAGGAGAACACGAATGGACAAGGCCGCGGAAGAGTTTTCAATATTAATGCGGCAGAGGCACAGGAAGACACGGAGCTTGTTACGGGTACGTTTCTTATTGACAATAAATCTGCTTACGATTTATTTGATTCGGGTGCGGATAGAAGCTATATGAGTAGAGATTTTTGTGCTAAATTAAGTTGTCCATTGACGCCGTTGAATAGTAAATTTTTACTCGAATTAGCAAACGGTAAATTAATTTCAGCAGATAATATATGCCGGAATCAAGAAATTAAACTGGGTAGCTAAATATTTAAGATTGATTTGATACCAGTAGAGTTAGGGAGTTTTGATGTAATAGTTGGCATGGACTAGCTGAAGAAGGTGAAAGCAGAGATCGTATGTTATAAAAATGCAATTCGCATTGTACGAGAAGAAGGAGAACCCTTAATGGTGTACGGAGAAAAGGGCAACATGAAGCTACATCTTATTAGTAATTTGAAGGCATAAAAACTAATAAGAAAAGGTTGCTATGATGTTCTAGCACACGTCGAGAAAGTACAAACTGAAGAAAAGAGCATCAATGATGTTCCCGTCGTAAAAGAATTTCCCGATGAATTTCCGAAAGAATTACCCGGACTACCTCCACATCGATCTGTTGAATTTCAAATAGATCTTGTACCAGGAGCTGCACCAATAGCTCGTGCTCCTTATAGACTCGCACCCAGCGAGATGAAAGAACTGCAAAGCCAACTGCAAGAACTATTAGAACGTGGTTTCATTCGACCAAGCACATCACCATGGGGAGCTCCTGTTTTGTTTGTCAAGAAGAAGGATGGTACATTTAGGTTGTGTATTGACTACAGAGAGTTGAATAAACTTACAATCAAAAACCGTTATCCACTGCCGAGAATTGACGACTTATTTGATCAACTACAAGGCTCGTCGGTTTATTCGAAGATCGATTTACGTTCTGGATATCATCAAATGCGAGTAAAGGAGGATGATATTCCAAAAACTGCTTTTAGGACGCGTTATGGTCATTACGAGTTTATGGTTATGCCGTTTGGATTGACTAACGCACCAGCTGTGTTCATGGACCTTATGAACCGAATGTGTGGGCCATATCTTGATAAGTTTGTCATTGTTTTCATCGATTACATACTTATTTACTCAAAGAATGATCAAGAGCACGAAGAACATTTGAGAAAAGTGCTAGAAGTATTGAGGAAAGAAAAACTGTACGCTAAGTTTTTAAAGTGTGCATTTTGGTTGGAAGAAGTTCAATTCCTCGGTCACATAGTGAACAAAGAAGGTATCCAGGTGGACCCGGCAAAGATCGAAACTGTTGAAAAGTGGGAAACCCCAAAAACTCCGAAGCATCTACGTCAATTTTTAGGATTGGCTGGTTACTACAGAAGATTCATCCAAGATTTCTCCAAAATAGCAAAATCCTTGACTGCATTAACGCATAAAGGGAAGAAATTTGAATGGAAGGATGAACAAGAGAAGGCGTTTCAATTATTGAAGAAAAAGCTAACTACGACACCTATATTGTCATTGCCTGAAGGGAATGATGATTTTGTGATTTATTGTGACGCATCAAAGCAAGGTCTCGGTTGTGTATTAATACAACGGACGAAGGTGATTGCTTATGCGTCTAGACAATTGAAGATTCACGAGCAAAATTATACGACGCTTGATTTGGAATTAGGCGCTGTTGTTTTTGCATTAAATGTAGAGACCCGTCCTAATCCATCCGTACGAAGTCCATATCGATTATAAACGAATCACAACAGTTGATTACATCGCGAGGTACTTGACCTCTATATGATACATTTTACAAACATTGCATTCGTTTTTGAAAAGACAATATTTCATTACATCGATAGTTGACAACATGCATACCATTTCGTACTAAATCTTACTATAATTGACTTAATAATAATCTTGATGAACTCGACGACTCGAATGCAACGTCTTTTGAAATATGCCATGAACGACTCCAAGTAATGTTTCTAAAATGAGCAAATGCACAGCGGAAGATTTCTTTCGTACCTGAGAATAAACATGCTTTACAGTGTCAACCAAAAGGTTGGTGAGTTCATTAGTTTAACATAAATAATCATTTCCATCATTTTAATAGACCACAAGATTTTCATTTCTCATAAATATACGTCCCATGCAGGTGCTGCTGATGGTGTTTGTAACCTTCGCACCATATTCTCCAAAGCCACCATCCGAGCGCGAAGCTCGTTAACTTCTTCTATTACATCGGGGTGATTGTCGTTTCGGACGAGTGGATAAATATAATCTAGAATTTGGTGTAGTATATAATCGTGACGAGATACTCTGGAAATGAGAGAGAAAATGGCTTCTCGAACAGGTTCGCCGGTAAGTGCTTCAGGTTCATTGCCAAGAGGGCAATTTGGTGGATGGAAGGGATCACCTTCTTCTTGTCTCCAATGATTGAGGAGGCTACGAACCCATCCCCATTTCATCCAGAATAGATGATGGCTGATTGGTTGATCCATTCCGGTCACACTGTTTTCAGAGCTCGAATGGAAATCCATATCGGAATAGCTGTCGTAATCTGAGGAATTCGAACTAGTTGAGGGATCCATCTCAGATGATCAAGGGAATGAATTGTTGATATGAAATAGATTATAGGAGTTAGATTTGGTATTCTTCAATACATAATTTACATATGTATATATATTACCAAAATCCCATAAATTACTGAGGAATCTTTGAAAAATGTCAGTCAAAGTTCACAATAACAGATGTGCCAGGATAAGATTTTGTCTATACACTATTATGCATTAAATGCAAGAAAACGCGTCTAGACCAAGAAATAATAATCAGATAATTTCCTAATGATGGTAGGTAGATGATTTCCGACTAAAATGATAAGCAAAACTTTTGACATGCAGACACGGTCGAAGTCCAGACTCACTAATGCATCCTAACGACTTATCAGTTAGACACACAATGCAGACCTGGTTCGCTAAGACCACCGCTCTGATACCAACTGTAGAGACCCGTCCTAATCCATCCGGACGAAGTCCATATCGATTATAAACGAATCATAACAGTTGATTACATCGCGAGGTACTTGACCTCTATATGATACATTTTACAAACATTGCATTCATTTTTGAAAAGACAATCTTTCATTACATCGATAGTTGACAACATGCACACCATTTCGTACTAAATCTTACTATAATTGACTTAATAATAATCTTGATGAACTCGACGACTCGAATGCAACGTCTTTTGAAATATGCCATGAATGATTCCAAGTAATGTTTCTAAAATGAGCAAATGCACAGCGGAAGATTTCTTTCGTACCTGAGAATAAACATGCTTTACAGTGTTAACCAAAAGGTTGGTGAGTTCATTAGTTTAACATAAATAATCATTTCCATCATTTTAATAGACCACAAGATTTTCATTTCTCATAAATATACGTCCCATGCATAGAGACAAAAATCATTCATATGGTGAACACCTGGTAACCGACATTAACAAGATGCATATATAAGAATATCCCCATCATTCCGGGACACCCTTCGGATATGATATAAATTTCGAAGTACTAAAGCATTCGGTACTTTGGATGGGGTTTGTTAGGCCCAATAGATCTATCTTTAGGATTCGCGTCAATTAGGGTGTCTGTTTCCTAATTCTTAGATTACCAGACTTAATAAAAAGGGGCATATTCGATTTCGATAATTCAACCATAGAATGTAGTTTCATGTACTTGTGTCTATTTTGTAAATCATTTATAAAACATGCATGTATTCTCATCCCAAAAATATTAGATTTTAAAAGTGGGACTATAACTCACTTTATCATTTTCCGAATACAGTTAAAAATAAGAGTTACCTAATTCAAAGTGGACCTCATAACAGATACTCTTAATCATAATTCAATGTATCCTATCAATCATTTGATATTATCATCTAAATCCATCGATAAACATAATAAACTTATATTGAATCAAATGCGTTTATGTAACATATTATTCATTCAATACCTTAATAGCATTTCCAAGTTCATAAAATAGATCTCATAGCTTAAATTCATATTAACTAATCAATGTTTTATTAATATATCCCAACTTAATAATCACACAGGTATATGTATATATATTTATTTACACATAATTGTTCGTGAATCGTCAAACATGGTCAAAGGGTATTTGATTACATGAATATAGTTTCAAAACTTTCGAGACTCAACATTACAGATTTTGCTTATCGTGTCGGATATATACAAAGGTTAAAGTTTAAATTTGTTCGGAAATCTCCGGGTCATCACAGTACCTACCCGTTAAAAGAAATTTCGTCCCAAAATTTGATCGAGGTCGTCATGGCTAACTATAAGAATGTTTTCATGACGAATATGAGTTGTTAAATAGAATTTTATCCTTATTGAGTAATATGGATAAACTTATTCGTTTATGTGAAGAGCACGAGTGAAGCTATCACTTAAGAGTGAAAAATGAATAAATGTATGTTTGACTTAAACGTTTGTGTAGTCAAGATTTATTTCCGGAATTCAAGGGATTTAAAAGAAAATCTTCATAATAAGATTTGACTCTTCGGTAATTAAGGAAATTCAGATCTTCTTTGGTTAAACGCGATAATCTGCTGTGATTGCTCTGTCGAATATTTTCCTATAAATCCATCCTCTCCATTTCCTTACAACTCACACCTTCTATTCTTTCTTTCTCAATTCATACTTTAAAGTATTCGTTAATATGCTCCATCCCATCTTGATCCTTGATATCCTCTTAACTTTCATATCTGTCATTCTTCTTTTTAATCTGCCACCAGAAGAATCTATTTATTTCTACTATACCCTAGGGTTTATAGTGTTTTTAGTTCTCCCGTGTCTTTACGTTGCTATTTGCATTGATATATACGGTTTGTAATTTCTGGGTGGTTGTTGGGTTTTATATCTTCCTTTATACTTCGATGTCTCTGCTTCTGTCTTCTATAATCAGTGTCATCCATAGTTAATGCTCTCTTCTATTTGTTGCAATCTATACCCCAATTTATGTTTCAGAGCTTTGTCCTTTCGTTTCTTCTTCTTTCGATTAAGCATCTCTTGTAATGGTCCAGAATTCGTATGTATGGATTCCAGAAGGAATATAGTTTTTGTTCTAAGAAGGAAAGGGTAATGGTAAATCGTAATTTGTTAAATTACCAAAATACCCTGGAAAAGACCGGATCATCAAGAAATATTTTCTTGATATATATAGAGATTAGATTGAATGTAAGAGTCGTGTAAATGGCACATGATGACGGTATGTTCTGTGAATCATCTCATTCCATTAGAAACTCAGTATGAATTACTGTAATATAATGACGTTGATCAAGTGTCATTATATTATACTAACCTATGCATCAGTTCCCAACACTACTTCAAAAACATTCATATTTAAATTTTTTTCATAATTTAGAAATTAACACAGTTTCTTTTATGTTGCAGATATTACGGAGAGATAAATGATCTCAGATAAGAATAGTTGTGATAATATCTCCAGAAATATGGAGAATATGTATAATGGAAGATACGAAGATATCTTTTAATATTTAAGATAAGATGATGATGAAGAATATCTGTCTGTGAAGGTTTAGAATAAGAAATAACATGTTTGCTAACGATTTTAGCAGACACTGAATCATTTGGATCCTTTGAAGGTAGATTCAGTCCCTATGATTTGTCCACAGCTTCCTTCATACTTTGCTCAATCCATTTTTCAGTACCAAATCCTTTCTTTTTCTGAGCTTTACCAACCCACTATCTTTTACCATCAAACTTTTGGCCGTTTAGACCATCTACCATTTTTATGTTTCCTATGCATTTAATGCTATAATATCTGAATCACTGGTTATCAATCCGAGGTGGGTTCAGAAAAAAATCGTGTTTTAGATGATTAAACGCTGATGGTAATATGGTGGAATATGAAAAGTTTCCCAGTAATAATGGCGAATGGGCAACGTATCCATCGAGGTTATAATAAGACTAGTCCGACTGAAAAGTCAAAGTTGACTTGCTGAAGTTGTGACAAAATTGGCTACTTTGAAAAGAATCGTAAAATTGTTTTTTCTAATAAATGATAAAGGATCAAACGCGGTTACATGTTAAACTATAATCTTGGTTTCGAGAGTTTTTCAGGTACAACACTTCGGGTAACGTGTGGTTGGATCATCATCTCGATTGTTCATTATTTGAAGTGTCTTTCGAAATTTTGAAGGGTTTTAATTGCAGGTTGTCATAGTCAATATCCAAATGATGGAGTCATCCTGCATCCCGAATGATTTTCATATTCATCTGAGTGTTACTATTAAAAGTGATGTTCTATCACAATTTTGAAGTCAAAGTATAGTTTTGAAAAATGTAAGGATCTAAGAGTGATGATTTTGGTTGTATCTCGAGTTGAATTCTGAAATTCCCAAAATCAGAATATGTAGTTAGATTCGAATGAGTATGGTTGTTTTGATTTCTATAGAAGAATGTATATTGGTATAGTTGATGATTGTCGAATCAGATTTGAAGATTGTAACAAATTAATTATGATTTTATATATCTCTCAGGTATTACCTACCCGTTAAAAAATTTCACAATTAATATTTTGAACAAGAATTTTCATTTCAGTCTTTATGAAAATATGTGTGAGTATATTTTCTTCGGATGTAATATAGATTTAATGAGTTTAAAATCACATTAAACTCATTTGATTTTTCGGCTTGAATTAGAAATGAATAATCTCTAAAACATTAGAGATTACATAATCTTCATGGAGTATTTCACTAATGCAATCAATACTTTAATATTTATTCTTTATTGATATTCTTCAGTGAAGGATATTGACGCTTGAAGAATTCTTGCGAACTTCGCAATGTACGATTCATGTTTTCTAGAAAGTTTTGAGTGCATCGAAGATGAAAGTGTAAAATCAAACATGTTATTGAATGATACACCTGATTTATTATGACATAAAATTCATTGAGTTGAAGCAGAGATTGTGGTTAACAATGATTAAATTGTTAACGAAGAATGTACATCATAGCATATTAGTAATATGAATTAATCGGATAGTTAAGTTCCATACATAATAGCTTAGTACAGAAAGATTTATTATGGTTAAATTATATATATATATATATATATATATATATATATATATATATATATATATATATATATATATATATATATAGAATATACATATAAATTCTTCGGAGGAACTGATTTAATACTTCATGACTCGTTGATACAATATACTCGTTATTAATTCGTAATGGTTTCCACAGTGATTCTTGAACTGGTAAAACTTGTGAGGTTTGAGGTGCTGACGATTCTAACAATGTTGACAGCATTGACTGTGTTGGTGAGGCTATTGGTACTGCTGATGCTGTTGATAAAACAAGTCTAACTTGTACCTTACGCACCAGTCTTGTTAGGGTTTCGGTTCTTCTCTCTATCATCTCTGTCCACTCATCTGTTTATGGTTAAGGCTGAGATAGATAATCTCTATGTCTTTAGGGATTACATAATCATCGCAGAATGTTTCTCCGATGAAGTTATGAATCAATACTTCATCGTTTATTGTTGTTGGTACTCCTTGGTATCTTTGGTGCGTGTGACGTTGATATCCGGTATACAGATTGGGATATTGAGGTGTGTGATGCGGATGTGATTGTTGGTGATGGTAATGATGCTGTTGATGTTAATAATGGTGGTTGATGTTGATGCCGGTGATGCTGCTGGTGCTTTTAGTATTGAGGCTTGCGAGGTGGATGTTACTGGCGGTACTGGTTACGCTGCAGGTGCTGCTGATGGTGTTTGTAACCTTCGCACCATATTCTCCAAAGCCACCACCCGAGCGCGAAGCTCGTTAACTTCTTCTATTACATCGGGGTGATTGTCGGTTCGGACGAGTGGATAAATATAATCTAGAATTTGGTGTAGTATATAATCGTGACGAGATACTCTGGAAATGAGAGAGAAAATGGCTTCTCGAACAGGTTCGCCGGTAAGTGCTTCAGGTTCATTGCCAAGAGGGCAATTTGGTGGATGGAAGGGATCACCTTCTTCTTGTCTCCAATGATTGAGGAGGCTACGAACCCATCCCCATTTCATCCAGAATAGATGATGGCTGATTGGTTGATCCATTCCGGTCACACTGTTTTCAGAGCTCGAATGGAAATCCATATCGGAATAGCTGTCGTAATCTGAGGAATTCGAACTAGTTGAGGGATCCATCTCAGATGATCAAGGGAATGAATTGTTGATATGAAATAGATTATAGGAGTTAGATTTGGTATTCTTCAATACATAATTTACATATGTATATATATTACCAAAATTCCATAAATTACGGAGGAATCTTTGAAAAATGTCAGTCAAAGTTCACAATAACAGATGTGCCAGGATAAGATTTTGTCTATACACTATTATGCATTAAATGCAAGAAAACGCGTCTAGACCAAGAAATAATAATCAGATAATTTCCTAATGATGGTAGGTAGATGATTTCCGACTAAAATGATAAGCAAAACATTTGACATGCAGACACGGTCGAAGTCCAGACTCACTAATGCATCCTAACGACTTATCAGTTAGACACACAATGCAGACCTGGTTCGCTAAGACCACCGCTCTGATACCAACTGTAGAGACCCGTCCTAATCCATCCGGACGAAGTCCATATCGATTATAAACGAATCATAACAGTTGATTACATCGCGAGGTACTTGACCTCTATATGATACATTTTACAAACATTGCATTCATTTTTGAAAAGACAATCTTTCATTACATCGATAGTTGACAACATGCATACCATTTCGTACTAAATCTTACTATAATTGACTTAATAATAATCTTGATGAACTCGACGACTCGAATGCAACGTCTTTTGAAATATGCCATGAATGATTCCAAGTAATGTTTCTAAAATGAGCAAATGCACAGCGGAAGATTTCTTTCGTACCTGAGAATAAACATGCTTTACAGTGTCAACCAAAAGGTTGGTGAGTTCATTAGTTTAACATAAATAATCATTTCCATCATTTTAATAGACCACAAGATTTTCATTTCTCATAAATATACGTCCCATGCATAGAGACAAAAATCATTCATATGGTGAACACCTGGTAACCGACATTAACAAGATGCATATATAAGAATATCCCCATCATTCCGGGACACCCTTCGGATATGATATAAATTTCGAAGTACTAAAGCATCCGGTACTTTGGATGGGGTTTGTTAGGCCCAATAGATCTATCTTTAGGATTCGCGTCAATTAGGGTGTCTGTTCCCTAATTCTTAGATTACCAGACTTAATAAAAAGGGGCATATTCGATTTCGATAATTCAACCATAGAATGTAGTTTCACGTACTTGTGTCTATTTTGTAAATCATTTATAAAACCTGCATGTATTCTCATCCCAAAAATATTAGATTTTAAAAGTGGGACTATAACTCACTTTATCATTTTCCGAATACAGTTAAAAATAAGAGTTACCTAATTCAAATTAGACCTCATAACAGATACTCTTAATCATAATTCAATGTATCTTATCAATCATTTGATATTATCATCTAAATCCATCGATAAGCATAATAAACTTATATTGAATCAAATGCGTTTATGTAACATATTATTCATTCAATACCTTAATAGCATTTCCAAGTTCATAAAATAGATCTCATAGCTTAAATTCATATTAACTAATCCGTTCAATGTTTTATTAATATATCCCAATTTAATAATCACACAGGTATATGTAAATATATTTATTTACACATAATTGTTCGTGAATCGTCAAACATGGTCAAAGGGTATTTGATTACATGAATATAGTTTCAAAACTTTTGAGACTCAACATTATAGATTTTGCTTATCGTGTCGGATATATACAAAGGTTAAAGTTTAAATTTGTTCGGAAATCTCCGAGTCATCACATTAAAGACTTGGAAGCACTACTTATATGGGGTCAAAAGTATTATATATACCGACCACAAAAGTCTTCAACACATATTTAATCAGAAACAACTGAATATGAGGCAGCGTAGGTGGATTGAATTGTTGAATGATTACGACTTTGAGATTCGTTACCACTCGGGGAAGGCAAACGTGGTAGCCGACGCCTTGAGCAGAAAGGACAGAGAACCCATTCGAGTAAAATCTATGAATATAATGATTCACACTAACCTTACTACTCAAATAAAGGAGGTGCAACAAGGAGTTTTAAAAGAGGGAAATTTAAAGGATGAAATACCCAAAGGATCGGAAAAGCATCTTAATATTCGGGAAGACGGAACCCGGTATAGGGCTGAAAGAATTTGGGTACCAAAATTTGGAGATATGAGAGAAATGGTACTTAGAGAAGCTCATAAAACCAGATACTCAATACATCCTGGAACGGGGAAGATGTACAAGGATCTTAAGAAACATTTTTGGTGGCCTGGTATGAAAGCCGATATTGCTAAATATGTAGAAGAATGTTTGACGTGTTCTAAGGTCAAAGCTGAACATCAGAAACCATCAGGTCTACTACAACAACCTGAAATCCCGGAATGGAAATGGGAAAACATTACCATGGATTTCATTACTAAATTACCAAGGACTGCAAGTGGTTATGATACTATTTGGGTAATAGTTGATCGTCTCACCAAGTCAGCACACTTCCTGCCAGTAAGAGAGGATGACAAGATGGAGAAGTTAGCACGAGTGTATTTGAAGGAAGTCGTCTCCAGACATGGAATACCAATCTCTATTATCTCTGATAGGGATGGCAGATTTATTTCAAGATTCTGGCAGACATTACAGCAAGCATTGGGAACTTGTCTAGACATGAGTACTGCCTATCATCCACAAACTGATGGGCAGAGTGAAAGGACAATACAAACGCTTGAAGACATGCTACGAGCTTGTGTTATTGATTTCGGAAATAGTTGGGATCGACATCAACCGTTAGCAGAATTTTCCTACAACAACAGCTACCATTCAAGCATTGAGATGGCGCTGTTTGAAGCACTTTATGGTAGAAAGTGCTGGTCTCCGATTTGTTGGAGTGAAGTGGGGGATAGACAGATTACGGGTCCGGAGATAATACAAGAAACTACCGAGAAAATCATCCAAATTCAACAAAGATTGAAAACCACCCAGAGTCGACAAAAGAGCTACGCGGACAGTAAAAGAAAAGATATAGAGTTTGAAATTGGAGAAATGGTCATGCTTAAGGTTTCAGCTTGGAAAGGCGTTGTTCGATTTGGTAAACGGGGGAAACTAAATCCAAGGTACATTGGACCATTCAAGATTATAGATCGTGTCGGACCAGTAGCTTACCAACTGGAGCTACCTCAACAACTCGCGGTTGTACATAACACTTTCCACGTCTCAAATTTGAAGAGATGTTTTGCTAAAGAAGTTCTCACTATTCCGTTGGACGAAATCCAAATCAATGAAAAACTTCAATTCATTGAAGAACCCGTCGAAATAATGGATCGTGAGGTTAAGAGACTTAAACAAAACAAGATACCGATTGTTAAGGTTTAATGGAATGCTCGTAGAGGACCCGAGTTCACCTGGGAGCATGAAGATTAGAAGAAGAAGAAATACCCGCATTTATTTCCAGAAGATACGTCAACACTTCCAAGTGCTTAAAATTTCGGGACTAAATTTATTTAACGGGTAGGTACTGTAGTGACCCGAACTTTTCCATGTTTATATATATATTAAATGAAATTGTTATTTACATGATTAAGTGTTTCCAACATGTTAAGCAATCAAACTTGTTAAGACTTGATTAATTGAAATAGGTTTCATATAGAGAATTGACCACCCAAGTTGACCGGTGATTCACGAATGTTAAAACTTGTAAAAACTATACGATGACATATATATGGTTATATATATAGTTAACATGATTTTATTATAAGTATGTATCTCATTAGGTATTTTAACAATGAGTTATATACATAAAAATGAGACTATTAATTTAAGAAACTCGAAAACGATATATATAACGATTATTGTTATAACAACGTCTTACTAGGTACATATGAATCATATTAAGATATTGATACACTTGGTTAATTATGTTAAATGATAAGTAAATATATTATTAAGTGTATTAACAATGAAATACATATGTAAAAATAAGACTACTAACTTAATGATTTCAAAACGAGACATATATGTAACGATTATCGTTGTAACGACATTTAACTGTATATATATCATACTAAGATATATTATATATCATAATATCATGATAATATAACAATTTAAAATCTCATTTGTTATAATAAACAATGGGTTAACAACATTCAACAAGATCGTTAACCTAAAGGTTTCAAAACAACATTTACATGTAACGACTAACGATGACTTAACGACTCAGTTAAAATGTATATACATATAGTGTTTTAATATGTATTCATACACTTTTGAAAGACTTCAAGACACTTATCAAAATACTTCTACTTAACAAAAATGCTTACAATTACATCCTCGTTCAGTTTCATCAACAATTCTACTCGTATGCACCCGTATTCGTACTCGTACAATACACAGCTTTTAGATGTATGTACTATCGGTATATACACTCCAATGATCAGCTCTTAGCAGCCCATGTGAGTTACCTAACACATGTGGGAACCATCATTTGGTAACTAGCATGAAATATCTCATAAAATTACAAAAATATGAGTAATCATTCATGACTTATTTACATGAAAACAAAATTACATATCCTTTATATCTAATCCATACACCAACGACCAAAAACACCTACAAACACTTTCATTCTTCAATTTTCTTCATCTAATTGATCTCTCTCAAGTTCTATCTTCAAGTTCTAAGTGTTCTTCATAAATTCCAAAAGTTCTAGTTTCACAAAATCAAGAATACTTCCAAGATTGCAAGTTTACTTCCAAGTTTTCTAAATCCATTCCAAGTAATCATCCAAGATCAAGAAACCTTTGTTACTTACAGTAGGTTATCTTTCTAATACAAGGTAATAATCATATTCAAACTTTAATTCAATTTCTATAACTATAACAATCTTATTTCGAGTGGAAATCTTACTTGAAATTGTTTTCGTGTCATGATTCTGCTTCAAGAACTTTCAAGCCATCCAAGGATCCTTTGAAGTTAGATCTATTTTTCTCATTTCCAGTAGGTTTATCCAAGGAACTTGAGGTAGTAATGATGTTCATAACATCATTCAATTCATACATATAAAGCTATCTTATTCGAAGGTTTAAACTTGTAATCACTAGAACATAGTTTAGTTAATTCTAAACTTGTTTGCAAATAAAAGTTAATCCTTCTTACTTGACTTTTAAAATCAAGTAAACACATGTTCTATATCTATATGATATGCTAACTTAATGATTTAAAACCTGGAAACACGAAAAACACCGTAAAATCAGATTTACGCCGTCGTAGTAACACCGCGGGCTATTTTGGGTTAGTTAATTAAAAACTATGATAAACTTTGATTTAAAAGTTGTTATTCTGGAAAAATGATTTTTATTATGAACATGAAACTATATCCAAAAATTATGGTTAAACTCAAAGTGGAAGTATGTTTTCTAAAATGGTCATCTAGACGTCGTTCTTTCGACTGAAATGACTACCTTTACAAAAACGACTTGTAACTTATTTTTCCGACTATAAACCTATACTTTTTCTGTTTAGATTCATAAAATTGAGTTCAATATGAAACCATAGCAATTTGATTCACTCAAAACGGATTTAAAATGAAGAAGTTATGGGTAAAACAAGATTGGATAATTTTTCTCATTTTAGCTACGTGAAAATTGGTAACAAATCTATTCCAACCATAACTTAATCAACTTGTATTGTATATTATGTAATCTTGAGATACCATAGACACGTATACAATGTTTCGACCTATCATGTCGACACATCTATATATATTTCGGAACAACCATAGACACTCTATATGTGAATGTTGGAGTTAGCTATACAGGGTTGAGGTTGATTCCAAAATATATATAGTTTGAGTTGTGATCAATACTGAGATACGTATACACTGGGTCGTGGATTGATTCAAGATAATATTTATCGATTTATTTCTGTACATCTAACTGTGGACAACTAGTTGTAGGTTACTAACGAGGACAGCTGACTTAATAAACTTAAAACATCAAAATATATTAAAAGTGTTGTAAATATATTTTGAACATACTTTGATATATATGTATATATTGTTATAGGTTCGTGAATCAACCAGTGGCCAAGTCTTACTTCCCGACGAAGTAAAAATCTGTGAAAGTGAGTTATAGTCCCACTTTTAAAATCTAATATTTTTGAGATGAGAATACATGCAAGTTTTATAAATGATTTACAAAATAGACACAAGTAAGTGAAACTACATTCTATGGTTGAATTATCGAAATCGAATATGCTCCTTTTTATTAAGTCTGGTAATCTAAGAATTAGGGAACAGACACCTTAATTGACGCGAATCCTAAAGATAGATCTATTGGGCCTAACAAACCCCATCCAAAGTACCGGATGCTTTAGTACTTCGAAATTTATATCATATCCGAAGGGTGTCTCGGAATGATGGGGATATTCTTATATATGCATCTTGTTAATGTCGGTTACCAGGTGTTCACTATATGAATGATTTTTATCTCTATGTATGGGATGTGTATTGAAATATGGAATCTTTTGGTCTATTGTTACGATTTGATATATATAGGTTAAACCTATAACTCACCAACATTTTTGTTGACGTTTAAAGCATGTTTATTCTCAGGTGAATACTAAGAGCTTCCGCTGTTGCATACTAAAATAAGGACAAGATTTGGAGTCCATGTTTGTATGATATTGTGTAAAAACTGCATTCAAGAAACTAATTTCGATGTGACATATTTGTATTGTAAACCATTATGTAATGGTCGTGTGTAAACAGGATATTTTAGATTATCATTATTTGATAATCTATGTAAAGCTTTTTAAACCTTTATTTATGAAATAAAGGTTATGGTTTGTTTTAAAAATGAATTCAGTCTTTGAAAAACGTCTCATATAGAGGTCAAAACCTCGCAACGAAATCAATTAATATAGAACTTTTTAATCAATAAGAACGGGACATTTCATGGAATAGGGTGTTCCGTTGGATGGGAATCAAAATCATCAACTCGTTATAGCTTCATGATATCTTACAAGGTAACTTGGGCTTGGGAGCGTCATCAGTGAAGAAACAAGCCCAAGCTTGTCTATGGGTCGCAACATACGTTATATGGCAAAATCGTAATCGCAAGGTTTTTCGCAACTCCTTCCTTACGGGCCCGCTAGCGCTACAAGAAATTCAAATAAGGAGCTTCGAATGGATTTCGTGTCGAGCAAAGATTCAGAATTCAGACTGGTTACATTGGCTTTCGAACCCGTGCAATATCGACGATCACGGATAATAGCCTACTGTTGGAAGCTCCTTTCTTTTTCTGCAATAGTTTTCCAGCTTTTGTTAAATTTGTATAGTGAGCTTTTCCTAATATGCCCATTCTCCTCTCATGCATGGGCTTTTGTTGTATCTCCTTTGGTTTTTAATAATATGCTGGCTTTTCAAAAAAAAAAAAAAAATGTTTCGTTTTTTGATGAACTTCCTTATGTTATAAGTATTCCTTTTTTGCCCAAAAAAAAAAAGTACGTAACATCTAAAAATTGATTCTAATTTATTTCCTTATGACACATGTTTGTAGTATTGACTAATTTTATTTTTTTATAGAAATTTTTTATTAAATATATAATATTTTAAAAACATCTACTTCTGCTCTATATATTAATTTTTTTTTAATTAACTAAGCATAAAAAGTTCTACACTACTTAATTTTTGCAAATTCATCTTATCAACATATTTACTGATATACCCCTAAATAAAACTATATAAGCAAATTAAAAAATTAAAAGCGCTCAATCACAATATTCAGCACACACAATTAACCCCAACTTTTCATTTCTCTGTCAAAATTAGAGTTACAATACTCCTCATCCCTTCATGATTAATTTCATCGATATGAAGGAAATGATTCTAAAATATAATATGAAAAAGTCCATTCAATCCCACATACGGTATAAATTAGGTACATACTATTAATTTCATTTTTTGAAAACTTTCATATCTTTTTGTAAAAGCATACATCCAATTTAGAGCAAAATTCCTAAAACTATCAAACATGTTACAACAAATTACGTCTCTTGTTCATTGAATGCATTTTAATATATTTATAGAAAGATTCATTCATGATGATAAATTTCAAAACATACTAAGTTACAACAATGAACATTGTTTTTGTGTTTTAATATGTTTTGAAATTGAAATAATGTTAATTCTAACATTTTTTAAAGGTAAAACTTACAACTTAAATGATTATGCTCATGCCATATTATATTATCGATTTGCATATTTTTATATATTTTTTGTAACAACGTACATTATTTTAAATCACATCAGAAGTATTAATTAACAAACCATAATATGTACATATATACTATAATATAACTTAGTTATATACGCAATACAAACCCACTGTCACGTTAGACAAACTATTTTAATAATTCAAAAGCGACATCATGGTTATCTTGTCAAACATATCCCTAGCCAACCGTCTTCACCTCAAAACTAGCTTGCATTCAAACCAACAGCCTGCACGAAAAGATGTGGCAGGGTTAGCACACTGTTTAGTGAATTATACCAACTAACGGAATAAGCATACAATATCAAACATGTATATGCCTATATAATTATCAACACATGAAATCGATCATACGATAATGTCATGAGGATCGACGGATTGTACGAGCCTGCAACCACTAACTGATCGGACTAGAGCTTACCGATAATCATTACCACTAAATCAACTCCATAACCATCCAGAAACAGCACATGCGTCCTTTTATGTTATACTGCACAAAGAGTAGTAATTGGACCCAACCTTTCTAACTCGGTTGACCTAATGTTGACCCGACCTTCCTGACTCGGTGGGTCCCTAACCTTTCTGACTCAGTTGGTTCTCACAACTTGTTCACATAGGATCACATTCACAATCAAAGCAGACTAACTATAATCTATCACATGACAGTATTCCAACCCATTGCAATTTTAACTAATCAGTATATATCCACAGTATCATAACTTGTTACTTTATACTTTTTCCATAGTTAGTCCCACTCACCGATTACCAGCGTAAGAAGGCACTCGTAATTCGTATCTTACTGAGGTTTCTCTTTATCTTTCTCACCTGAAAATGATACATAGCAAGTCAGTAATCATATCTTGATCATATACTAACTTCCAGACAACTTTAGCACATTACAATACATATGGGTCACAATAACCTCCGAACAAAAACAACAAAGTTGCATTCTTATTTAGTGGCATGGTTTTACACGCATTAAGCACTTATGCACACCAAAAGGTTCATAATCATCATTATCATGCTATATACACAGCAGATCATATCATCATACAAATTCATAAAGTTATAATCAATCAAACAGATCATTTGGCTGAGATCACATTTGGTTGACTGTGATTTCATCTGGTCGGATGAGGTCTCACACAATCGGTTGAGGTTCTCATTCAATAGAGTGGCATCAAAACAATTCCCACTTTAACATCTCACCTGATCGACTGACAAGCTCGTCCGCCCGACTAATGAGCCCATCCGATCGGCTGATGAGCCCTTAACAGCAGCAGCAATAACAAATTACGGGTTTAACACCCAAAAACTCAATTCCAAGATATTTTGGTCGAATTGCACATACATACAAGTCATATGAGATCAAGTTTCTATCATCAAATGAACAAAATAAACAACTAATCTTCAAGAATCATATCTGTAACATCCCGCATTTTTCCGTTAAATTATTTTAACGCCCGTCTTTTTTTTAGATAATATCTTTCGTTATCTAAATTCGTATCTTTCATTAACTAACGTTCCTAATATTTTCATTATTTAATTATAACCTTTCTCGTTAATTTGTGTTTTTAAAAATAATTCGTTCGGTTAATTCACGCACCCGCTTTTAAACTCGGGGGAATAACTTTGCCATTTGGCCAAAGAGATAACTAGTGGGACTAGTCAATTACCTCCCACCTCTCATCCTCTCATTTCTCTCTTATCCCTTTCTTAATACTTTCATTTTTTTCTCTCAAACCCCAACAACAAAGATTCATCATCTAATTCGGATCTAGGAAGCTTACAACAAAACGAATCGTACTTTTGGAATCCTCTCTTCATCCTCTACGTTTTGGTACCAATTTCATAGCTTGGAGTAAGCTTTTTAAAATCTCTAGTTTTCATAAATTAGACCTTTAGACTTGAAATGGTGTTAATTAGCGTCTATGGCTCATTGTGATGTCGTGTATGTAATTTGTATGCTCGATCTTGTTATTTGGTGTAACTAGCATGAACACTTGAAATGGGTTAGTTTAATCTTTGATTTTGATTGACTAAATGTTGTTAGATGTTAAACCTATTGTGTTAAATGTGTTACTAGCATCATTAGCTTCAATTTGATATGTTGGTTGGCTTGGTAATACCTCATTAACATGATTATTGATTTCATGATTCTTGGTTAGGGTTTGATAGATTTTATAATGAACTTTCGATGCATCAAATGATTTGAAATTTTGTTGGTAATTGTTTAGTTGTATTGTATACGTAATTACCTACGAAACAGCATATTATATGTGTGTAGTAAGTTCCCGAATCATGGAATGCGTTTTACGAACTTGAAACTTTGATAATGGACTTTTAACGATCATTCGATGAGGATTTTGTTGTTGTAAATGATGAATTTGATTTTATGAAACGTGTTTAGTTGTTTTCCTTGTCAAAATACCTTTCCAACGGTGTAAGATACATGTTCTAAGTGTTTTCGGTTCACAAATAGTGTTTGTTTGAGTTTTGGTTCGAGACTTGTGAATTTTCTGCAAATCCAACTGCCCAGGTGTTTGGACACCGTCCAGACCCTTGGATACCATCCTGTCCTTCATTGTTGGATGCCGTCCAAATGAACTACAAATTTCTGCTTGCTTTGGTCGTTTACCGTTCAATTCTAACTATGCTACGCACCTCCGATTAACATGAAACTTGGCTAACATGTTCTTATATGATTTCTAATTGAAGAAAAATTGTCGGATATCCGACCCGACCCCGTTGACTTTGACTTTGACCAAGTTTGCCTTTTAGTCAAACTTAACCAAATACATGTGCAATCGTTCTAACTTGCGTTTATACTTATAACTTGCATGAAACTTGACAACGTGATTCACATGCTATATATAATCGAGTCGTAACGAGCCATAGGACTAATTGAACATATTTCGCCCGACATTGTGTCGTAACCCATAATTGATACAACTTATTGTTTAGGTCAAGGATAAGCAACTTTCATTTGCACAACGTTTAATTTCAAGTACTTTGGCATGAAACTACGGTGAGATCATAGTCCCACCTTTTCAACAACTTTTACTCTTTAAATTATGGGATGAGAAACATATACGTATCATACTTTTATGCTTTGAACAAAAGTATGAAAACAAACATTCCACAGTGAGTTAGAACAAAAAGCCCCAATTCAATTATCATTAGTTACACTTGCAGGGTGTAAACGTGAACTTATGTTATGTGATCACATGGGCTTGACGAGCCCTCATTCGGACGGTTCGCTAACGTTAGCGAATGGAATATATTTTCGAGTATAGTGTATGTTCTAACACTACGTAACAGGGTACAAAACAGTTAAGTTTGATAATTGGGTGCTCGCGAACGTACTTTTGGAATGCAAACGATTTAGATAATCAGCGTTATGGAAATACAAAATCTTGTAGTTAAAAAAAACGTTTACTAATACACCTATGATTTCACCAACATTTTTCGTTGACAGTTTTTTATATGTTTCTCAGGTTCATACTTGGCTACTTGATACATGCTTCTGCACACTTTGATTACTTGCTTGGGGTCAAGCATACATGCATACACTAGTGATAGCACCTTTGGGTTCAAGCATATTATTTACATACTTATGCTATTTATAGCAACCGTGATTTTTCAACTTATATTATGTCGCAAGTCATTTCATTTATACTTTATACTTTTGTAAACTTAAACTCTTTGTCGAACCGTTTGGTAACTTAAAACTTTGCAAGTCATGCACGTTTCAAATGAATGCGACATAATTTTGGTCAAATGCGTCTCATTTAGGGAGTATGACCACGTTACGGGACCTAAGTTAATGCGTCTCATTACAGATGGTGTCAGAGCGTTGGTTGTAGGGAACTAGGATATGCATTAGTGTGTCTGACAGAGTCGTTAGGACGCATTAGTGAATTTAGACTACTACCGGATAGTTAACCATTGCACTCTGACTTGCATTTGCTATAGATAGCACTTACTTGACTACTTGTGCATTTATACTTGAATCATTCTTAGGCAAACTTCTTAATGTACCAAACTTTCATCATACGAACTCCTACTCTACCACTTTTTGGTAACACACGTAAATTCATGATTCATACGCGTAAGGATGATGACGACTTCCTTAGTCACACTAGTTCGGGAACTCTGTCTCTCGGATTGTTTTTCATCACCGTCCGGGCTTACTATCCACAAGTGTTGTAAATTTTCCACAACTATGGCAATCATTAACCACTACCGACGTTACACCGGTGTTCCTTACTATCTACCACTTTTTGTTACTACCACCACTACTCTAGGTGAGTATCGTCATCACTACTTATCACTACGGTTGCGTACTACTCGTTATCACGATTCGTTACTCTTGTCGTACCCAAGGACATTATTGTTTGATTTGAACCGCATTGACGTGAACAACCAGTTATACACTTCCCTCGAGAAACGCATCTTCAGAGTTGCACTAATTCTTTCGATTTAATACGAGTCATGTTAGAGATGCCGTTATACTTTGTTCATTTTAAATCTTCACGATTACACGAACTTGATTCTATGGAGTGATGTGGGAATGGAGGTATGAGTTAGCATAATATAACGACACTCGATCAACGTAGTTATATTAAGGTAAGTTATACCAAAGTTCTAATGACTCATGATGGTGATTGGACTCGATCAACCTAATCACCATCATGTGCCATGTACATGACTTTATTTTTATTTGTTGCCATCCGAAAACTTCGAGAATATTGATAACAACCATACCAGGGACACATCTCGATATTTCCAAATCCTATTTATGCTTTTGAACGAATGACCAATTCTTTCAACTTCAAAACATATATTACACGTGTATATTATCTCGTCTTCGCACACTTTTATCGAGAACTATGAAACGTTTGACATGATCACATCGAAGCAGAAACTTCTCTCGCATTACACTCGTACTTTCGTGTAAGGAAATATTTTATCTAAATTCTCAATGGAGAGAGAGACTCTTCACGTTATACTAGTATTCGCAACTAGGGTGAATAGTCCTAACAAATATTTTTTGAAAACCAATAAGAAACTTATTCTAACAAACTTCTTTCAGAAACTGACAAGATGGGAAAGACTTGTACAACTATACATTATAGGAATTCTATCTCGACACGGTGTGCCATTGTTATTTATTTCGGATTGAGATACTCGTTCCACTTCTAAATTTCGGAGTGCCTTACAAGAAGCCTTGGGAACACGTTTAAACATGAGTACCGCGTATCATCCACAAACCAACGGACCAAGAAAACATACGATTCAAACCTTGGAAAACATATCACGAACTTGTATTGTTGCCTTAAATTGATTCCTCTTACAACGATAACTATCATTCAAGTCTTAATGACACACCTTTCGAAACTTTATATGGCCTCAATGTCGTTCTCCTATTCGTTGAACCGAAGTAGGTGACAAGTAAACCACCGGACCCGAACTCATTCATGAAATAACCGTTAAGATCGTTCAAATCCAAGAAAGACCCAAGATGGCCCGTAATCGCCACTATGCCGATGTTAGCTGTGAGCCTCTCGAATTCCTAGTGGGTGACCGCATAATATTAAATATTGCACCGTGGAAATGTGTAATCCGTTTCGGAAAACGTAGAAAGCTAAATCCGCGATATTTTGATCCTTTTGAAATCTTGGAGCGTATTAGACCCGTTGCTTACCGTTTCGAACTCCCAACTCAATCGAAATTCCGTTCATCCTACATTCCATGTATCAACTTAAAGAAGTGTCTTGCCGAACAAGAACTTGTTATTCCTTTTCGATGAGCTTACTATTGTGACGACCCCAGAATTTCCGATCAAATTTAAACTTAATCTTTATATGTTCCAACACGATAAGCAAAGTCTGTAATGTTGGGTCTCAAAATTTTTTGGAACGATGTTCATATATTCAATTTAACCTTTGTTTACTCCCGACGATTCACGAACGATGGTGTGTAAATATATATATATATATATATATATATATATATATATATATATATATATATATATATAAATATAAATGTATATATAATATTTTGAATAAATAAGATACACTTTAATCAATTGGAATTAAAAATGTAAAACAATGAATAGAATAAATAAGTTAATATATATATATATATATATATATATATATATATATATATATATATATATATATATATATATATATATATATATATATATATATATATATTAACTATGAATCTAGATGTATGATTTCTATAAATAAATATTATATTATTGTAAGATATAAAAATTAAATGTTCAAAATATGTTATTATGTATATATATATATATATATATATATATATATATATATATATATGTTATTAGTATAATTAGTATTATTGTTAATAATATTATTGTTATATATATTTCATAATGATTATTATTATTATCATTAGTAATAATATTACTACTATTACTATTAGATTTGAAATACAATTATATTAAAGAGTATTATTATTGTATTTACATTTATTAATAATATTAAGTATAATCTATAAGTATAAGTATTATTATAAGAATAATTACAAGTAAAATCTAGTTATAATTTAAATGTCATTAGTTATTATTATTATAAAGAATTTCATTGTTTACATTGTTATTAATAATTATCATTTTTTTTACAAATAACATTATAAGAACTATCATATGTTGTTATTACTAATATTAACATTGTTATAATTATGATTTTTATTAATGTGATTATTATTATTATTATTATTATTAGTAGTATTATTATATATTATTAATTATTAATTATAAATATTAAATTAAATATACAATATAAATCATATATATATACACGCGTATTATCTGTATCCCCATTATCTTATTCTTCTTCTGTTTTTGGTATCTGCTCGTGAACCTTTGTCCATTCGGTCATCACCACAAAACAAAACCAGATCAATAATTGTTGTTTCATAAAAATCTATCACTTGCTTAATATGAAACCACTACTGCTAATTGAAGAATCAAAAGAAATTCCCATAAATAAAAACAAATTTTCTGTTTCGCGACCTGTTTTAATCCGAAATCCATTTCCAAATTAAACATCAAAATCTAATTATGCAGAGTTGTTAGGAATCATCTAATGAAGCTCTCTGTAAATTTTCAAGCATTGATTTATCGAATTGAATCTTAATTTGATAGTCAATGCTTATTGTGTAAAAGTTAAACCGAAATTCTTCAATCAAATTAGAAGATTGTAGGTTGTGTAAGTTGTTAATTTTGGGTGTCGAGTATTTAAAATGCGATTTATAACAACTTTCATGTTGGGATTATAGCCTGAAACGATCCATATTTCAAAATCATGATTTATGTTCTTATTTTTTTTAGCGATAGCAGTAACAAGTTGATTTTTTTTCCTTTCTTTCTTTCATTTTCTACTAATTTCAATCACCCCAAGACTAATTATTTTCTGCTTCGTTTGAAAGTTTAAAACTAAAACAAGTAAAAAAAATTTGGTTTTGATTTTTCACCTGATCGATTGCATCTGTGAAGAAGAAGAAGATTAAGGAAACAATTAATTACGGTTTTATAAATTTAGGATTTGATCTAAATCAGAAAAGAATCGATGGAGGGCTGGTTTGGAGGTTGGTCGGGTAACAGGAGGTTAGGGGTTCGAGCCCGGTCTCGGGCAATTCTTTTTAGAATGGCTTTCTAAAGGGTATACACTTCATTTTATTATTTTTATTATTATTATTATTATTATTATTATTATTATTATTATTATCATTATTATTATTATTATTATTATTATTATTATTATTATTATTATTATTATTATTATTATTATTATTATTATTATTATTATTATTATTATGATGATTATTGTTATAATTATTAACATTATTATTAATATGATTTTGATTATTACTATGATATTTAGTATTAGTACTATTATAATCACTAGTATCATAACAATTATTAGTATTGCAATTATTATTATAAGTATCATAATTGTTATTGTATTTATTATCATAATTATAAGTATTATATCTATTATTATTATTATGTATTACTTATGATATTATTATTATTAATTTTTATAAATTTAACATTATTATCATTATGATAAAAAGGTTATTATTATTATCATTATGAAAATAGTACAAACTATTATCAGTGTCGTAAACATTAGTATTAATATCTTTTTGTAAATAATAGAATTTTTAATATTAACATAAGTATTATTATTTATATTATCACGAGTATTATTATTATGTAATTACCAAAATAAGTATCCTAACTATCATTAACAGTAAAATTAATATATTTTTTTACATTTATTATCAGTATTATTATGTAGTTACTAAAACCATTATCATAATTATTATTAACAATAAAATTTATATTTTTACATTATTATCATAAATATCATTATTATCATTAATAATAGAATTATTAACAATTTTATTACAGTTATCATCAAAACTAAAAGTAATATGATTATTAGTAATAACAATATCATTATTATTGATAGTAGTATGAATATGAAAATAAAAGTTTTAAAAATATTACTATTATAAGTATATATTAACTATATTAATTTTTTTTAGAAATATTCTTATATAACAATTTAGGTATTTTTAAATATAATACTAAATAGATGTATATATTAATATGACTATATAAATATTAATCATTTAAATGTATACACAAATTAAAAATATATGTTACTTATACAAAAATAGTATAATTAATAAATTTATATATATATATATATAAATTCATTCAATTACAAGAATATGTTTTAATACATATATGAATGATATAGGTTCGTGAATCCGAGGCCAACCCTGCATTGTTCAGTTGTTCAGTTCCGTCGTATGCATATTTTTACTACAAAATATCGTATCGTGAGTTTCATTTGCTCCCTTTTTAAATGTTTTTGCAATATATATTTTTGGGACTGAGAATACATGCGCTGCTTTTATAACTGTTTTACGAAATAGACACAAGTAATCGAAACTACATTCTATGGTTGAATTATCGAATCGAATATGCCCCTTTTTAATCTGGTAATCTAAGAATTAGGGAACAGACACCCTAATTGACGCGAATCCTAAAGATAGATCTATGGGCACTAACAAGCCCCAGTCAGAGAATTTGAACTGCTTTAGTACTTCGAATTTATCATGTCCGAAGGGAGTCCCGGAATGATGGGGATATTTTATATGCATCTTGTTAAGGTCGATTACCAGGTGTTCAATCCATATGAATGATTTTTGTCTCTATGTATGGGACGTATATTTATGAGAAATGAAAATGAAAATCTTGTGGTCTATTAAAATGATGGAAATGATCGATTATGATAAACTAATGAACTCACCAACCTTTTGGTTGACACTTTAAAGCATGTTTTTTCTCAGGTATGAAAGAAATCTTCCGCTGTGCAATTGCTCATATTAGAGATATTACTTGGAGTCATTCATGACATATTTCAAAAGAAGTTGCATTCGAGTCGTCGAGTTCATCAAGATTATTACTAAGTCAATTATAGTTGGATATATTATGAAATGGTATGCATGCCGTCAACCTTCGATGTAATGAAAGTTTGTCTTTTAAAAACGAATGCAATGTTTGTAAAATGTATCATTTTGAGGTCAAATACCTCGCGATGTAATCATATGTTATTGTATTCGTCCATATGGATTAGGACGGGTTGCTTCAACTATCGATGACAAACTTCACTTCCTAGGAGAACTGGTTGAAATTATGAATCGTGAAACCAAACTTTTAAACAACGTAAAATCCCGAACGTCAAAGTTCGTTGGAATGCCCACGGAAGTACCTTCACCCATTCGTAGAATTGGCAACGCAAGATTTCGAGAAAAAAACAACGACTACTACTTCCAACTAAATTTCGGGACGAAATTTCTTTTAAGGTGTAGGTAATGTAACATCCCGCATTTTTTCGTTAAATTATTTTAACGCCCGCCTTTTTTTTTAAATAGTATCTTTCGTTATCTAAATTCGTATCTTTCATTAACTAACGTTCCTAATATTTTCGTTATTTAATTATAACCTCTCTCGTTAATTTGTGTTTTTAAAAATAATTTGTTCGGTTAATTCACGCACCCGCTTTCAAACTCAGGGGACTAACTTTGCCATTTGGCCAAAGGGATAACTAGTGGGACTAGTCAATCACCTCCCACTTCTCATCCTCTCATTTCTCTCTTATCCCTTTCTTAATACTTTTATTTTTTTTCTCAAACCCCAACAACAAAGATTCATCATCTAATTCTGATCTAGGAAGCTTACAACAAAACGAATCGTACTTTTGGAATCCTCTCTTCATCCTCTACGTTTTGGTACCAATTTCTTAGCTTGGAGTAAGCTTTTCAAAATCTCTAATTTTCATAAATTAGACCTTTAGACTTGAAATGGTGTTAATTAGTGTCTATGGCTCATTGTGATGTTGTGTATGTAATTTGTATGCTCGATCTTGTTATTTGGTGTACCTAGCATGAACACTTAAAATGGGTTAGTTTAATCTTTGATTTTGATTGACTAAATGTTGTTAGATGTTAAACCTATTGTGTTAAATGTGTTACTAGCATCATTAGCTTCAATTTGATATGTTGGTTGGCTTGGTAAGACCTCATTAACATGATTATTGATTTCATGATTCTTAGTTAGGGTTTGATAGATTTTAAAATGAACTTTCGATGAATCAAATGCTTTGAAATGTTATTGGTAAGTGTTTAGTTGTATTGTATGCGTAATTACCTACGAAACGGCATATTATATGTGTAGTGACCCGAACTTTTCCATGTTTATATATATATTAAATGAAATTGTTATTTACATGATTAAGTGTTTCCAACATGTTAAGCAATCAAACTTGTTAAGACTTGATTAATTGAAATAGGTTTCATATAGACAATTGACCACCCAAGTTGACCGGTGATTAACGAACGTTAAAACTTGTAAAAACTATATGATGACATATATATGGATATATATATATAGTTAACATGATATTATGATAAGTAAACATATCATTATGTATATTAACAATGAACTACATATGTAAAAACAAGACTACTAACTTAATGATTTTGAAACGAGACATATATGTAACGATTATCGTTGTAACGACATTTAATGTATATATATCATATTAAGAGATATTTATACATCATAATATCATGATAATATAATAATTTAAAATCTCATTTGATATTATAAACATTGGGTTAACAACACTTAACAAGATCGTTAACCTAAAGGTTTCAAAACAACACTTACATGTAACGACTAACGATGACTTAACAACTCAGTTAAAATGTATATACATGTAGTGTTTTAATATGTATTCATACACTTTTGAAAGACTTCAAGACACTTATCAAAATACTTCTACTTAACAAAAATGCTTACAATTACATCCTCGTTCAGTTTCATCAACAATTCTACTCGTATGCACCAGTATTCGTACTCGTACAATACACAGCTTTTAGATGTATGTACTATTGGTATATACACTCCAATGATCAGCTCTTAGAAGCCCATGTGAGTCACCTAACACATGTGAGAACCATCATTTGGCAACTAGCATGAAATATCTCATAAAATTACAAAAATATGAGTAATCATTCATGACTTATTTACATGAAAACAAAATTACATATCCTTTATATCTAATCCATACACCAACGACCAAAAACACCTACAAACACTTTCATTCTTCAATTTCCTTCATCTAATTGATCTCTCTCAAGTTCTATCTTCAAGTTCTAAGTGTTCTTCATAAATTCCAAAAGTTCTAGTTTCATAAAATCAAGAATACTTCCAAGATTGCAAGTTTACTTCCAAGTTTTCTAAATCCATTTCAAGTAATCATCCAAGATCAAGAAACCTTTGTTAATTACAGTAGGTTATCTTTTTAATACAAGGTAATAATCATATTCAAACTTTAATTCAATTTCTATAACTATAACAATCTTATTTCGAGTGGAAATCTTACTTGAAATTGTTTTCGTGTCATGATTCTGCTTCAAGAACTTTCAAGCCATCCAAGGATCCTTTGAAGCTAGATCTATTTTTCTCATTTCAAGTAGGTTTATCCAAGGAACTTGAGGTAGTAATGATGTTCATAACATCATTCGATTCATACATAAAAAACTGTCTTATTCAACGTTATAAACTTGTAATCACTAGAACATAGTTTAGTTAATTCTAAACTTGTTCGCAAATAAAGTTAATCCTTCTAACTAGACTTTTAAAATCAACTGAACACATGTTCTATATCTATATGATATGCTAACTTAATGATTTAAAACCCGGAAACACGATAAACACCATAAAACTGGATATACGCCGTCGTACTAAAACCGGGGGCTGTTTTGGTTGGGATAATTAAAAGCTATACTTCTGGAAAAATGATTTTTCTTATGAACATGAAACTATATCCAAAAATCATGGTTAAACTCAAAGTGAAGGTATGTTTTTCAAAATGGTCATCAAGATGTCGTACTTTCGACGGAAATGACTACCTCTTTCAAAAACGACTTGTAACTTGTATTTCCGACTATAAACTTATATTTTTTCTATTTAGATTCATAAATTTAAGTTCAATACGAAACCGTGGCCACTGGAATCACTCAAAACGGATTAGAAACGAAGAAATGGCGAGTAAAACAAGATTGATAAAAACTACTCATTTTACGTACGTGAAAGTTAGTAATAAATCTATTCCAACCATAACCTAATCAACTTATATTGTATATTATGTAATCTTAAGATACCATAGACACGTATACAATGTTTCGACCTATCATGTCGACCCATATATATATATATATATATATATATATATATATATATATATATATATATATATATATATATATATATATATATATATATATATATATATATATATTGCGGAACAACCATAGACACTCTATATGTGAATATTGGAGTTAGCTATACAGGGTTGAGGTTGATTCCAAAATATATATATAGTTTGAGTTGTGATCAATACTGAGATACGTATACACTGGGTCGTGGATTGATTCAAGATAATATTTATCGATTTATTTCTGTACATCTAACTGTAGACAACTAGTTGTAGGTTACTAACGAGGACAGCTGACTTAATAAACTTAAAACATAAAAATGTATTAAAAGTATTGTAAATATATTTTGAACATACTTTGATATATATGTATATATTGTTATAGGTTCGTGAATTAACCAGTGGCCAAGTCTTACTTCCCGACGAAGTAAAAATCTGTGAAAGTGAGTTATAGTCCCACTTTTAAAATCTAATATTTTTGGGATGAGAATACATGCAGGTTTTATAATTGATTTACAAAATAGACACAAGTACGTGAAACTACATTCTATGGTTGAATTATCGAAATCGAATATGCCCCTTTTTATTAAGTCTGGTAATCTAAGAATTTGGGAACAGACACCCTAATTGACGTGAATCCTAAAGATAGATCTATTGGGCCTAACAAACCCCATCCAAAGTACCGGATGCTTTAGTACTTCGAAATTTATATCATATCCGAAGGGTGTCCCGGAATGATGGGGATATTCTTATATATGCATCTTGTTAATGTCGGTTACCAGGTGTTCACCATATGAATGATTTTTATCTCTATGTATGGGATGTGTATTGAAATATGAAATCTTGTGGTCTATTGTTACGATTTGAAATATATAGGTTAAACCTATAACTCACCAACATTTTTGTTGACGTTTAAAGCATGTTTATTCTCGGGTGAATACTAAGAGCTTCCGCTATTGCATACTAAAATAAGGACACGATTTGGAGTCCATGTTTGTATGATATTGTGTAAAAACTGCATTCAAGAAACTGATTTCGATGTAACATATTTGTATTGTAAACCATTATGTAATGGTCGTGTGTAAACAGGATATTTTAGATTATCATTATTTGATAATCTACGTAAAGCTTTTTAAACCTTTATTTATGAAATAAAGGTTATGGTTTGTTTTAAAATGAATGCATTCTTTGAAAAACGTCTCATATAGAGGTCAAAACCTCGCAACGAAATCAATTAATATGGAACGTTTTTAATCAATAAGAACGGGACATTTCAGTTGTTATCCGAGCGTTGGTCTTAGAGAACCAGAAAATTTGCATTAGTGTGTCTTATCGAGTTTGCTAGGATGCATTAGTGAGTCTGGACTTCGACCGTGTTTTCTTTAAAAATGATTGCTTAACATTTTTGTTGGAAACTATATATTATTAACATGTATATATTATGTGATATATTAATCTCTTAACATGTTTGATATTGTGTGATAGATGTCTACCTCTAGCACAAATCCCATTGACTCACCTAATAATAACGAAGAGTCGAATATATATTGGACTGATTCACAAGTTCCCGAAGAGGAACCGGAAGAAGAATCAGAACCGGAAGAAGAATCAGAACCGGAAGAGGAGGAACCGGAGGAGGAAATAGAACCGTTGGGGGAAATAATAAAACGGTTAAGTAAAATAAAATCCTCAACCAACCGACCAAGGTTAATTATGGTCAATGGTGTTTCCGCCAAGGAAGCAAAGTATTGGGAGGATTACCAATTCTCCGATGAATCGGATTCCGACGAGAATTCCGATGATGTTATAGAAATTACCCCAACTGAATTTAAAAAGGCAAAAGAAAATAATAAGGGAAATGGCATAAAAATAGAGAAATCTAAATCCAACCCCGATGAACTTTATATGTATCGTCAACCCCCGAAGTCCTTAAGTTGTAACACTGACCCGGGAACCTCTAAACCACCAGGTTTTTCTAAACCGTTGTGGAAAACAACAGCTAGTATTAGAGGAACATCATATATCCCTAGAAACTTGGCAAAACGAACCAAAACCGAAGAAGAAGAAACGAGCGAGTCGGAATAAGATAGTTGTATTCGTATGGTGTAATATATGTAATATAGTGTGCTTATGCTTTATGATATATGTAAAAATTACTTGTATTAATAAGTATTTTTTTTATGAATCTAACTCTTGTCTATTTTACAGTATAAAAACACAAAATGGGTAGACAACCCAATATTTTAAGAGACCTACCCGGAGACATGATTGATGAAATCTTGTCTAGAGTCGGTCAGAATTCTTCGGCACAACTATTTACGGCGAAATCAGTTTGTAAGACATTCGAAGAACGTTCCAAGAATGCCTTGGTTTATAAGAGACTTTCGTTTGAAAGATGGGGGATATCACATTGGGAAACCCATAAGTTACGATGTGTTTAATTTGACGCATATATTGCGGGGAACCCAAGTGCTATTTTACGCAACGGGTTAAGAAATTATTTTGACTCAATGTATCCGAACATAGGACTTCATGATTTAGAAAAAGCGGCTAACATGCAACATAAAGAAGCATGTTATGCTTACGGGTTAGTAATGTTCGCTTCTCACCAAAGTGAGAACAAGAACATCGGGCTACAACTATTAAACAAAACATTTCCACAAGTAACGGACTCAGTAGTTGGGGTGAGAAACAAGGTTTTTAGATTGTTACGGGACTGTTAGACATTACGTAACCCTCGTCCCTTTGACGACGTTACAACACGCTATCTTATCAACGGCCATAATGGTTATGTTCCACAAGACCAAGGATGGGAAGTAGTCCTAGTAAAACCAGAATGCATGACTTGTTTCTGGACGTATGAATTACGTGTCTTTATTACCTTTGCTGAACGACTTGTGTACTAGCTAGAATTATCTTCACAACTATCTTGTATCAAAGTTATTGTGTGCTATATTTCATGCTTTATGTAAAATAAGCGGTATTGTAAGTTTGTAAAATATTGTATAAAAGTTTGAACGCGAAATATTATTATAATCAGTTTTTCATATAGAATTGTAGTAGTAGAATTGTATATTAGCTACTAAGTATGAACTTAACGGGTAGGTACTACCCGAATTTAAACTTATAAAACGCTAATATGAAGAAAAAGCTTTTATAAATGAGTTCATATTATGCTACGAAATACTATTAACTACTCTTAAAATTCTGTATGATTAACTTGTTCCATTTGACTATTTTGAAGGAAATGGCACCGACTACTCGACACACCGTGAATATGAATGAAGAGGAATTCCATACTTTTCTAGCTTCAAACATAGCCGCAGTACAGGCTGCGCTACATACCAACAATAACCTTGGATCTAGCAGTACAGGAAATCGTGTAGGATGCACCTACAAAGAATTCACTGCCTACAAACCTTTGGAATTTGATGGAACCGAAGGATCGGTCGGATTGAAACGGTGGACCGAGAAGGTCGAATCGGTGTTTGCCATAAGTAAGTGTACTGAAGAGGATAAAGTGAAGTACGCTACGCATACCTTCACAGGTTCTGCGTTAACATGGTGGAATACCTATCTAGAGCAAGTGGGACAAGATGATGCTTACGCACTACCGTGGTCAGCATTCAAGCACTTGATGAACGAGAAGTACCATCCCAGAACCGAGGTCAATAAGCTCAAGACAGAACTTAGAGGGTTACGAACCCAAGGATTTGATATTACCACATACGAAAGACGATTCACAGAATTATGCCTATTGTGTCCGGGAGCGTTCGAAGATGAGGAAGAGAAGATCGACGCGTTTGTGAAAGGATTACCGGAAAGAATCCAAGAAGATATAAGTTCACACGAGCCCGCCTCCATACAACAGGCATGTAGAATGGCTCACAAACTAGTGAACCAGATTGAAGAAAGAATTAAAGAACAGACTGCTGAAGAGGTCAATGTGAAGTAAGTCAAAAGAAAGTCGGAGGAAAACGGTGATAAGAATCACCAATACAACAACAACAGCAATTACAACAATAATCGCAACAATTATCCCAACAATCGCAACATCAATCGCAACTACAACAAACGGCCCAACAACAACAACAACAACAGCAGCAACTACAACAATCATCCCAACAACAATAACAACCGTAACAACAACAATAATCAGATGCAGCTATGCCAAAGGAGTGAAAAGTATCACTCGGGGTTCTGCACCAAATTTTGCAACAAGTGTAAAAGAAATGGTCATAGCGCGGCGAAGTGTGAGGTCTACGGACTAGGGGTTAACAGAACAAAAGGAACAAATGGTGTCGGAACGAGTAATGGCGGAGCAAGTAGTATCGGAGCAAGTTATGCCAATGTAGTTTGTTATAAATGTGGAAAACCAGGCCACATTATTAGAAATTGCCTGAACCAGGAGAACACGAATGGACAAGGCCGCGGAAGAGTTTTCAATATTAATGCGGCAGAGGCACAGGAAGACCCGGAGCTTGTTACGGGTACGTTTCTTATTGACAATAAATCTGCTTACGTTTTATTTGATTCGGGTGCGGATAGAAGCTATATAAGTAGAGATTTTTGTGCTAAATTAAGTTGTCCATTGACGCTGTTGGATAGTAAATTTTTACTCGAATTAGCAAACGGTAAATTAATTTCAGCAGATAATATATACCGGAATCGAGAAATTAAACTGGGTAGCGAAATATTTAAGATTGACTTGATACCAGTAGAGTTAGGGAGTTTTGATGTGATAATCGGTATAGACTAGTTGAAAGAAGTGAAAGCAGAGATCGTTTGTTACAAAAATGCAATTCGCATTATACGGGAAAAAGAAAAACCCTTAATGGTGTACGGAGAAAAGGGCAACACGAAGCTACATCTTATTAGTAATTTGAAGGCACAAAAACTAATAAGAAAAGGTTGCTATGCTGTTCTAGCACACGTCGAGAAAGTACAAACTGAAGAAAAGAGCATCAATGATGTTCCCGTCGCAAAAGAATTTCCCGATGTATTTTCGAAAGAATTACCGGGATTACCCCCACATCGATCCGTTGAATTTCAAATAGATCTTGTATCAGGAGCTAAACCAATAGCTTGTGCTCCTTACAGACTCGCACCCAACAAGATGAATGAACTGCAAAGCCAATTACAAGAACTTTTAGAGCGTGGTTTCATTCGACCAAGCACATCACCGTGGGGAGCTCCTGTTTTGTTTGTCAAGAAGAAAGATGGTACATTCAGGTTGTGTATCGACTACCGAGAGTTGAACAAACTTACCATCAAGAACCGCTATCCACTACTGAGAATCGACGACTTATTTGATAAACTACAAGGCTCGTCTGTTTATTCAAAGATTGACTTACGTTCCGGGTATCATCAAATGCGGGTGAAAGAAGATGATATTCCAAAGACTGCTTTCAAAACACGTTACGGTCATTACGAGTTTATGGTCAAGCCGTTTGGTTTAACTAATGCACCAGCTGTGTTCATGGACCTTATGAACCGAGTGTGTGGACCATACCTTGACAAGTTTGTCATTGTTTTCATTGATGACATACTTATTTACTCAAAGAATGACCAAGAACACGGTGAACATTTGAGAAAGGTGTTAGAAGTATTGAGGAAGGAAGAATTGTACGCTACATTTTCAAAGTGTGCATTTTGGTTGGAAGAAGTTCAATTCCTCGGTCACATAGTGAACAAAGAAAGATAGAAACTGTTGAAAAGTGGGAAACCCCGAAAACTCTGAAACACATACGCCAGTTTTTAGGACTAGCTGGTTACTACAGAAGGTTCATCCAAGACTTTTCCAGAATAGCAAAACCCTTGACTGCATTAACGCATAAAGGGAAGAAATTTGAATGGAAGGATGAACAAGAGAAAGCGTTTCAGTTATTGAAGAAAAAGCTAACTACGGCACCTATATTGTCATTGCCTGAAGGGAATGATGATTTTGTGATTTATTGTGACGCATCAAAGCAAGGTCTCGGTTGTGTATTAATGTAACGAACGAAGGTGATTGCTTATGCGTCTAGAGAATTGAAGATTCACGAACAAAATTATACGACGCATGATTTGGAATTAGGCGCGGTTGTTTTTGCATTAAAGATTTGGAGGCACTACTTATATGGGGTCAAAAGTATTATATATACCGACCACAAAAGTCTTCAGCACATGTTTAATCAGAAACAACGGAATATGAGGCAGCGTAGGTGGATTGAATTGTTGAATGATTACGACTTTGAGATTCGTTACCACCCGGGGAAGGCAAATGTGGTAGCCGACGCCTTGAGCAGGAAGGACAGAGAACCCATTCGAGTAAAATCTATGAATATAATGATTCACAATAACCTTACTACTCAAATAAAGGAGGCGCAACAAGGAGTTTTAAAAGAGGGAAATTTAAAGGATGAAATACCCAAAGGATCAGAGAAGCATCTTAATATTCGGGAAGACGGAACCCGGTATAGGGCTGAAAGGCTTTGGGTACCAAAATTTGGAGATATGAGAGAAATGGTACTTAGAGAAGCTCATAAAACCAGATACTCAATACATCCTGGAACGGAGAAGATGTACAAGGATCTCAAGAAACATTTTTGGTAGCTGGGTATGAAAGCCGATGTTGCTAAGTACGTAGGAGAATGTTTGACGTGTTCTAAGGTCAAAGCTGAGCATCAGAAACCATCAGGTCTACTTCAACAACCCAAAATCCCGGAATGAAAATGGGAAAACATTACCATGGATTTCATCACTAAATTGCCAAGGACTGCAAGTGGTTTTGATACTATTTGGGTAATAGTTGATCGTCTCACCAAATCAGCACACTTCCTGCCAATAAGAGAAGATGACAAGATGGAGAACTTAGCACGACTGTATTTAAGGGAAGTCATCTCCAGACATGGAATACCAATCTCTATTATCTCTGATAGGGATGGCAGATTTATTTCAAGATTCTGGCAGACATTACAGCAAGCATTAGGAACTCGTCTAGACATGAGTACTGCCTATCATCCACAAACTGATGGGCAGAGTGAAAGAATGATACAAACGCTTGAAGACATGCTACGAGCATGTGTTATTGATTTCGGAAACAGTTGGGATCGACATCTACCGTTAGCAGAATTTTCCTACAACAACAGCTACCATTCAAGCATTGAGATGGCGCCGTTTGAAGCACTTTATGGTAGAAAGTGCAGGTCTCCGATTTTTTGGAGTGAAGTGGGGGATAGACAGATTACGGGTTCGGAGATAATACAAGAAACTACCGAGAAGATCATCCAAATTCAACAACGGTTGAAAACCGCCAAAAGTCGACAAAAGAGCTACGCTGACATTAAAAGAAAAGATATAGAATTCGAAATTGGAGAGATGGTCATGCTTAAAGTTGCACCTTGGAAAGGCGTTGTTCGATTTGGTAAACGAGGGAAATTAAATTCAAGGTATATTGGACCATTCAAGATTATTGATCGTGTCAGACCAGTAGCTTACCGACTTGAATTACCTCAACAACTCACAGCTGTACATAACACTTTCCACGTCTCGAATTTGAAGAAATGTTTTGCTAAAGAAGATCTCACTATTCCATTAGATGAAATCCAAATCAACGAAAAACTTCAATTCATCGAAGAACCCGTCGAAATAATGGATCGTGAGGTTAAAAGACTTAAGCAAAACAAGATACCAATTGTTAAGGTTCGATGGAATGCTCGTAGAGGACCTGAGTTCACTTGGGAACGAGAAGATAAGATGAATAAGAAATACCCACATTTATTTCCAGAAGATACGTCAACACCTCCAACTGCTTAAAATTTCGGGACGAAATTTCTTTAACGGGTAGGTACTGTAGTGACCCGAACTTTTCCATGTTTATATATATATTAAATGAAATTGTTATTTACATGATTAAGTGTTTCCAACATGTTAAGCAATCAAACTTGTTAAGACTTGATTAATTGAAATAGGTTTCATATAGACAATTGACCACCCAAGTTGACCGGTGATTCACGAACGTTAAAACTTGTAAAAACTATATGATGACATATATATGGATATATATATATATATAGTTAACATGATATTATGATAAGTAAACATATCATTAAGTATATTAACAATGAACTACATATGTAAAAACAAGACTACTAACTTAATGATTTTGAAACGAGACATATATGTAACGATTATCGTTGTAACGACATTTAATGTATATATATCATATTAAGAGATATTTATACATCATAATATCATGATAATATAATAATTTAAAATCACATTTGATATTATAAACATTGGGTTAACAACACTTAACAAGATCGTTAACCTAAAGGTTTCAAAACAACACTTACATGTAACGACTAACGATGACTTAACAACTCAGTTAAAATGTATATACATGTAGTGTTTTAATATGTATTCATACACTTTTGAAAGACTTCAAGACACTTATCAAAATACTTCTACTTAACAAAAATGCTTACAATTACAGCCTCGTTCAGTTTCATCAACAATTCTACTCGTATGCACCCGTCTTCGTACTCGTACAATACACAGCTTTTAGATGTATGTACTATTGGTATATACACTCCAATGATCAGCTCTTAGCAGCCCATGTGAGTCATCAAACACGTGTGGGAACCATCATTTGGCAACTAGCATGAAATATCTCATAAAATTACAAAAAAATGAGTAATCATTCATGACTTATTTACATGAAAACGAAATTACATATCCTTTATATCTAATCCATACACCAACGACTAAAAACACCTACAAACACTTTCATTCTTCAATTTTCTTCATATAATTGATCTCTCTCAAGTTCTATCTTCAAGTTCTAAGTGTTCTTCATAAATTCCAAAAGTTCTAGTTTCATAAAATCAAGAATACTTCCAAGATTGCAAGTTTACTTCCAAGTTTTCTAAATCCATTTCAAGTAATCATCCAAGATCAAGAAACCTTTGTTAATTACAGTAGGTTATATTTCTAATACAAGGTAATAATCATATTCAAACTTTAATTCAATTTCTATAACTATAACAATCTTATTTCGAGTGGAAATCTTACTTGAAATTGTTTTCGTGTCATGATTCTGCTTCAAGAACTTTCATGCCATCCAAGGATCCTTTGAAGCTAGATTTATTTTTCTCATTTCTAGTAGGTTTATCCAAGGAACTTGAGGTAGTAATGATGTTCATAACATCATTCGATTCATACATAAAAAGCTGTCTTATTCAACGTTATAAACTTGTAATCACTAGAACATAGTTTAGTTAATTCTAAACTTGTTCGCAAATAAAGTTAATCCTTCTAACTAGACTTTTAAAATCAACTAAACACATGTTCTATATCTATATGATATGCTAACTTAATGATTTAAAACCCGGAAACACGATAAACACCATAAAACTGGATATACGCCGTCGTAGTAAAACCGGGGGCTGTTTTGGTTGGGATAATTAAAAACTAAGAAGAACTTTGATTTAAAAGCTATACTTCTGGAAAAATGATTTTTCTTATGAACATGAAACTATATCCAAAAATCATGGTTAAACTCAAAGTGAAGGTATGTTTTTCAAAATGGTCATCAAGATGTCGTACTTTCGACGGAAATGACTACCTCTTTCAAAAATGACTTGTAACTTGTATTTCTGACTATAACCTTATACTTTTTCTATTTATATTCATAAAGTTAAGTTTAATACGAAACCGTGGCCACTGGAATCACTCAAAACGGATTAGAAACGAAGAAATGGCGAGTAAAACAAGATTGATAAAAACTACTCATTTTACCTACGTGAAAGTTAGTAATAAATCTATTCCAACCATAACCTAATCAACTTATATTGTATATTATGTAATCTTGAGATACCATAGACACGTATACAATTTTTCAACCTATCATGTCGACCCATCTATATATATATTGCGGAACAACCATAGACACTCTATATGTGAATGTTGGAGTTAGCTATACAGGGTTGAGGTTGATTCCAAAATATATATATAGTTTGAGTTGTGATCAATACTGAGATACGTATACACTGGGTCGTGGATTGATTCAAGATAATATTTATCGATTTATTTCTGTACATCTAACTGTGGACAACTAGTTGTAGGTTACTAACGAGGACAGCTGACTTAATAAACTTAAAACATAAAAATGTATTAAAAGTATTGTAAATATATTTTGAACATACTTTGATATATATGTATATATTGTTACAGGTTCGTGAATCAACCAGTGGCCAAGTCTTACTTCCCGATGAAGTAAAAATCTGTGAAAGTGAGTTATAGTCCCACTTTTAAAATCTAATATTTTTAGGATGAGAATACATGCAGGTTTTATAAATGATTTACAAAATAGACACAAGTACGTGAAACTACATTCTATGGTTGAATTATCGAAATCGAATATGCCCCTTTTTATTAAGTCTGGTAATCTAAGAATTTGGGAACAGACACCCTAATTGACACGAATCCTAAAGATAGATCTATTGGGCCTAACAAACCCCATCCAAAGTACCGGATGCTTTAGTACTTCGAAATTTATATCATATCCGAAGGGTGTCCCGGAATGATGGGGATATTCTTATATATGCATCTTGTTAATGTCGGTTACCAGGTGTTCACCATATGAATGATTTTTATCTCTATGTATGGGATGTGTATCGAAATATGAAATCTTGTGGTCTATTGTTACGATTTGATATATATAGGTTAAACCTATAACTCACCAACATTTTTGTTGACGTTTAAAGCATGTTTATTCTCAGGTGAATACTAAGAGCTTCCGCTGTTGCATACTAAAATAAGGACAAGATTTGGAGTCCATGTTTGTATGATATTGTGTAAAAACTGCATTCAAGAAACTGATTTCGATGTAACATATTTGTATTGTAAACCATTATGTAATGGTCGTGTGTAAATAGGTTATTTTAGATTATCATTATTTGATAATCTACGTAAAGTTTTTTAAACCATTATTTATGAAATAAAGGTTATGGTTTGTTTTAAAATGAATGCAGTCTTTGAAAAACGTCTCATATAGAGGTTAAAACCTCGCAACGAAATCAATTAATATGGAACGTTTTTAATCAATAAGAACGGGACATTTCAATATTTGTGTAGTAAGTTCCCGAATCATGGAATGCATTTTACGAACTTGAAACTTTGATAATGGACTTTTAACGACCATTCGACGAGGATTTTGTTGTTGTAAATGATGAATTTGATTTATGAAATGTGTTTAGTTGTTTTCCTTGTCAAAATACCTTTCCAACGGTGTAAGATACATGTTCTAAGTTTTTTCGGTTCACAAATAGTGTTTGTTTGAGTTTTGGTTCGAGACTAGTGAATTTTCTGCAAATCCAACTGCCCAGGTGTTTGGACGCCGTCCAGACCCTTGGACGACGTCCTGTCCTTCATTGCTGGACGCCGTCCAAATGAACTACAAATTTCTGCTTGCTTTGGTCGTTTACCGTTTAATTCTAACTATGCTACGCACCTCCGATTAACATGAAACTTGGCCAACATGTTCATATATGATTTCTAATTGAAGAAAAATTGTCGGATATCCGACCCGACCCCGTTGACTTTGACTTTGACTAAGTTTGACTTTTAGTCAAACTTAACCAAATACGTGTGCAATCGTTCTAACTTGTGTTTATACTTATAACTTGCATGAAACTTGACAACGTGATTCACATGCTATACATAATCGAGTCGTAACGAGCCATATGACTAATTGAACATATTTCGCCCGACATTGTGTCGTAACCCGTAATTGATACAACTTATTGTTTAGGTCAAGGCTAAGTAACTTTCATTTGCATAACGTTTAATTTCAAGTACTTTGGCATGAAACTACGGTGAGATCATAGTCCCACCTTTTCAACAACTTTTACTCTTTAAATTATGGGATGAGAAACATATACGTATTATACTTTTATGCTTTGAACACAAGTACAAAAACAAACATTCCACAGCGAGTTAGAACAAAAAGCCCCAATTCAATTATCATTAGTTACACTTGCAGGGTGTAAACGTGAACTTATGTTATGTGATCACATGGGCTTGACGAGCCCTCATTCGGATGGTTCGCTACCGTTAGCGGATGGAATATATTTTCGAGTATAGTGTATGTTCTAACACTACGTAACAGGGTACAAAACAGTTAAGTTTGATAATTGGGTGCTCGCGAACGTACTTTTGGAATGCAAACGATTTAGATAATCAGCGTTATGGAAATACAAAATCTTGTGGTTCAAAAAAAACGTTTACTAATACACCTATGATTTCACCAACGTTTTTCGTTGACAGTTTTTTATATGTTTCTCAGGTTCACGCTTGGCTACTTGATACATGCTTCCGCACACTTTGATTATTTGCTTGGGGTCAAGCATACATGCATACGCTAGTGATAGCACCTTTGGGTTCAAGCATATTGCTTACATACTTACGCTATTTATAGCAACCGTGATTTTTCAACTTATATTATGTCGAAAGTCATTTCATTTATACATTATACTTTTGTAAACTTAAACTCTTTGTCGAACCGTTTGGTAACTTAAAACTTTGCAAGTCATGCACGTTTCAAATGAATGCGACATAATTTTGGTCAAACGCGTCTCATTTAGGGGCTATGACCACATTACGGGACCTAGTTAACGGCGCCATCAATAACGATTTTGTCGGGTCGTTACAATATCAAAACCCATTTGGATCATTTATGAACATAAACCCTAATTTTAATTAAAAAATAAGGCTTCAATCAAATGTAACTTACCTTGTAAATGCTACTAAGATCACAAAAATCATATAGCAATACTTGATTCAAGTTTAAATCCACACAATCAAAAGCCGGGTTTTAAGGCTTGATGAAGTTTGGTGCGTGAGTGTTTAGAAGTTTCTAAAATTGGAAAAATGATGATAAGTATCCAGTATTCTACACATAAATGGGTATTAATGTAGTGACCCAAACTTTTCCGAACCTTTCTATGATTATATGTTTAATGAAAACTATATTTACATGATTAAATGTTTCCAACATGTTAAGCAATCAAACTTGTTAAGACTTGGTTAATTGAAACGAAAATTTTGTAAACGTCTGATTACCCAGTTTGACCAATGATTCACGAACGCTATAAGTTGTATATGACATGATGATACATAAATGAATAAATATATATGTTTAACATGATATAATGATCATCAAGTATCTCATTAAAAATAGTAACAATAATTTATATACTTAAAAAGGAGACTATTGACGTATGAAACTCGAAACGATACATATAACGATTATCGTTATAACCACGTCTTACTAAATATATATGAAGCATATTAATACATTGTTATATTATATATAACATGATAATATGATAATTAAATATATCATTAAGTGTATTAACAATGAACTACATAAGTAAAAACAAGACTACTAACTTAAGGATTTCGAAACGAGACATATATGTAACGATTATCGTTGTAACGACATTTAAATGTATATATCATATTAAGATATATTAATATATCATAATATCATGATAATATAATAATTTAAAATCTCATTTGATATTATAAACTTTGGGTTAACAACATTTAACAAGATCGTTAACCTAAAGGTCTCAAAACAACACTTACATGTAACGACTAATGATGACTTAACGACTCAGTTAAAATGTATATACATGTAGTGTTTTAATATGTATTCATATACTTTTGAAAGACTTCAAGACACTTATCAAAATACTTCTACTTAACAAAAATGCTTACAATTACATCCTCGTTCAGTTTCATCAACAATTCTACTCGTATGCTCCCGTATTCGTACTCGTACAATACACAGCTTTTAGATGTATGTACTATTGGTATATACACTCCAATGATCTGCTATTAGCAGCCCATGTGAGTCACCTAACACATGTGGGAACCATCATTTGGCAACTAGCATGAAATATCTCATAAAATTAAAAAAATATGAGTAATCATTCATGACTTATTTACATGAAAACAAAATTACATATCCTTTATATCTAATCCATACACCAACGACCAAAAACACCTAAAAACGCTTTAATTCTTCAATTTTCTTCATCTAATTGATCTCTCTCAAGTTCTATCTTCAAGTTCTAAGTGTTCTTCATAAATTCTACAAGTTCTAGTTTCATAAAATCAAGAATACTTTCAAGTTTGCTAGCTCACTTCCAATCTTGTAAGGTGATCATCCAACCTCAAGAAATCTTTGTTTCTTACATTAGGTTATCATTCTAATACAAGGTAATAATCATATTCAAACTTTGGTTCAATTTCTATAACTATAACAATCTTATTTCAAGTGATGATCTTACTTGAACTTGTTTTCGTGTCATGATTCTGCTTCAAGAACTTCGAGCCATCCAAGGATCCGTTGAAGCTAGATCCATTTTTATCTTTTCCAGTAGGTTTATCCAAGGAACTTAAGGTAGTAATGATGTTCATAACATCATTCGATTCATACATAAAAAGCTATCATATTCGAAGTGGTAAACTAGTAATCACTAGAACATAGTTTAGTTAATTCTAAACTTGTTCGCAAATAATGTTAATCCTTCTAACTACACTTTTAAAATCAACTATACACATGATATATATCTATATGATATGCTAACTTAATGATTTAATAACGGAAACACGATAAACATCATAAAATCGGATTTACGCCGTCGTAGTTACAACCGGGGGCTGTTTTGGTTTGGATAATTAAAAACTATGAAAAATTTTGATTTAAAAGCTTTACTTCTGGGAAAATGATTTTTCTTATGAACATGAAACCATATCCAAAAATCATGGTTAAACTCACAGTGAAAGTATGTTTTTCAAAACAGTCATCAAGATGTCATTCTTTCGACGGAAATGACTACCTCTTTAAAAAATGACTTGTAACTTGTATTTCTGACTATAAACCTATACCTTTTCTGTTTAGTTTCATAAAGTCAAGTTCAATACTAAACCGTGGCCGCTTATCACTCAAAACAGATTAGAAACGAAGAAATGGCGAGCAAAACAAAATTGGTAAAAACTACTCATTTTGGCTACGTGAAAATTGGTGACAAATCTATTCCAACCATAACTTAATCAACTTGTATTGTATATTATGTAATCTTGAGATACCATAGACACGTATACAATGTTTCAATCTATCATGTTGACACATCTATATATATTTCAGAACAACCATAGACACTCTATATGTGAATGTTGGAGTTAGCTATACAGGGTTGAGGTTGATTCGAAAATATATATAGTTTGAGTTGTGATCAATAATGAGATATGTATACACCGGGTCGTGGATTGATTCAAGATAATATATATCGATTTATTTCTGTACATCTAACTGTGGACAACCAGTTGTAGGTTACTAACGAGGACAGCTGACTTAATAAACTTAAAACATCAAAATGTATTAAAAGTGTTGTAAATATATTTTGAACATACTTTGATATATATGTACATATTTGTTATAGGTTTGTGAATCGACCAGTGGCCAAGTCTTACTTCCCGACGAAGTAAAAAATCTGTGAAAGTGAGTTATAGTCCCACTTTAAAAATCTAATATTTTTGGGATGAGAATACATGCAGGTTTTATAAATGATTTACAAAATAGACACAAGTACGTGAAACTACATTCTATGGTTGAATTATCGAAATCGAATATGCCCCTTTTTATTAAGTCTGGTAATCTAAGAATTAGGAAACAGACACCCTAATTGACGCGAATCCTAAAGATAGATATATTGGGCCTAACAAACCCCATCCAAAGTACCAGATGCTTTAGTACTTCGAAATTTATATCATATCCGAAGGGTGTCCCGGAATGATGGGGATATTCTTAAATATGCATCTTGTTAATGTTGGTTACCAGGTGTTCACCATAGGAATGATTTTTATCTCTATGTATGGGATGTGTATTGAAATATGAAATCTTGTGGTCTATTATTATGATTTGATAATATATAGGTTAAACCTATAACTCACCAACATTTTTGTTGACGTTTTAAGCATGTTTATTCTCAGGTGAATACTAAGAGCTTCCGCTGTTGCATACTAAAATAAGGACAAGATTTGGAGTCCATGTTTGTATGATATTGTGTAAAAACTGCATTCAATAAACTGATTTCGATGTAACATATTTGTATTGTAAACCATTATGTAATGGTCGTGTGTAAACAGGATATTTTAGATTATCATTATTTGATAATCTACGTAAAGCTTTTTAAACCTTTATTTATGAAATAAAGGTTATGGTTTGTTTTAAAAATGAATGCAGTCTTTAAAAAACGTCTCATATAGAGGTCAAAACCTCGCAACGAAATCAATTAATATGGAATGTTTTTAATCAATAAGAACGGGACATTTCAGTTGGTATCCGAGCGTTGGTCTTAGAGAACCAGAAAATTTGCATTAGTGTGTCTTATCGAGTTTGTTAGGATGCATTAATGAGTCTGGACTTCGACCGTGTTTTCTTTAAAAATGATTGCTTAACGTTTTTGTTGGAAACTATATATTATTAACATGTATATATTATGTGATATATTAATCTCTTAACATGTTTGATATTGTGTGATAGATGTCTACCTTCCATTGACTCACCTAATAATAACGAAGAGTTTAATATATATTGGACTGATTCACAAGTTCCCGAAGAAGAACCGGAAGAAGAATCAGAACCGGAAGAAGAATCAGAACCGGAAGAGGAGGAACCGGATGAGGAAATAGAACCGGTGGGGGAAATAATAAAACGGTTAAGTAAAAGAAAATCCTCAACCAACCGACCAAGGTTAATTATGGTCAATGGTGTTTCCGCCAAGGAAGCAAAATATTGGGAGGATTACCAATTCTCCGATGAATCGGATTCCGACGAGAATTCCGATGATGTTATAGAAATTACCCCAACTGAATTTAAAAAGGCAAAAGAAAATAATAAGGGAAAGGGCATAAAAATAGAGAAATCTAATTCCAACCCCGGTGAACTTTATATGTATCGTCAACCCCCGAAGCCCTTAAGTTGTAACAATGACTCGGGAACCTCTAAACCACCAGGTTTTTCTAAACCATTGTGGAAAACGACAGCTCGTATTAGGGGAACATCATATATCCCTAGAAACTTGGAAAAACGAACCAAAACCGAAAAAGAAGAAACGAGCGAGTTGGAATAAGATAGTTGTATTTGTGTGGTGTAATATATGTAATATAGTGTGCTTATGCTTTATGATATATGTAAAAATTGCTTGTATTAATAACTAATTTTTTTTTATGAATCTAACTCTTGTCTATTTTACAGTATAAAAACACAAAATGGATAGACAACCCAATATTTTAAGAGACCTACCCGGAGACATGATTGATGAAATCTTGTCTAGAGTCGGTCAGAATTCTTCGGCACAACTATTTACGGCGAAATCAGATTGTAAGACATTCGAAGAACGTTCCAAGAATGTCTTGGTTTATAACAGACTTTTGTTTGAAAGATGGGGGATATCACATTGGGAAACCCTTAAGTTACGATGTGTTTACTTTGACGCATATATTGTGGGGAACCCAAATGCTATTTTACGCAACGGGTTAAGAAATTATTTTGACTCAATGTATCCGAATATAGGACTTCATGATTTAGAAAAAGCGGCTAACATGCAACATAAAGAAGCATGCTATGCTTACGGGTTAGTAATGTTCGCTTCTCACCAAAGTGAGAAAAAGAACATCGGGCTACAACTATTAAACAAAACGTTCCCACAAGTGACGGAGTCGGTAATTGGGGTAAGAAATGAGGTTTTTAGGTTATTACGAGACTGTTGGTCATTACGTAACCCTCGTCCCTTTGAAGACGTTACAACACGCTATCTTATCAACGGCCATAACGGTTATGTTCCACAAGACCAAGGATGGGAAGTAGTCCTAGTAAAACCAGAATGCATGACTTGTTTCTGGACGTATGAATTACGTGTCTTTATTGCCTTTGCTGAACGACTTGTGTACTAGCTAGAATTATCTTCACAACTATCTTGTATCAAAGTTATTGTGTGCTATATTTCATGTTTTATGTAAAATAAGCGGTATTGTAAGTTTGTAAAATATTGTATAAAAGTTTGAACGCGAAATATTATTATAATCAGTTTTTCATATAGAATTGTAGTAGTTGAATTGTATATTAGCTACTAAGTATGAACTTAACGGGTAGGTACTACCCGAATTTAAACTTATAAAACGCTAATATGAAGAAAAAGCTTTTATAAATGAGTTCATATTATGCTACGAAATACTATTAACTACTCTTAATATTCTGTATGATTAACTTGTTCCATTTGAATATTTTGAAGGAAATGGCACCGACTACTCGACACACCGTGAATATGAATGAAGAAGAATTCCGTACTTTTCTAGCTTCAAACATAGCCGCAGTACAGGCTGCGCTACATACCAACAATAACCTTGGATCTAGCAGTACAGGAAATCGTGTAGGATGCACCTACAAAGAATTCACTGCCTGCAAACCTTTGGAATTTGATGGAACCGAAGGACCGATCGGATTGAAACGGTGGACCGAGAAGGTCGAATCAGTGTTTGCCAAAAGTAAGTGTACTGAAGTGGACAAAGTGAAGTACGCTACGCATACCTTCACAGGTTCTGCGTTAACATGGTGGAATACCTATCTAGAGCAAGTGGGACAAGATGATGCGTACGCACTACCGTGGTCAGCATTCAAGCACTTGATGAACGAGAAGTACCGTCCCAGAACCGAGGTCAATAAGCTCAAGACAGAACTTAGAGGGTTACGAACCCAAGGATTTGATATTACCACGTACGAAAGACGATTCACAGAATTGTGCCTATTGTGTCCGGGAGCGTTCGAAGATGAGGAAGAGAAGATCGACGCGTTTGTGAAAGGATTACCGGAAAGAATCCAAGAAGATATAAGTTCACACGAGCCCGCCTCCATACAACAGGCATGTAGAATGGCTCACAAACTAGTGAACCAGATTGAAGAAAGAATTAAAGAACAGACTGCTGAAGAGGCCAATGTGAAGCAAGTCAAAAGAAAGTGGGAGGAAAACGGTGATAAGAATCACCAATACAACAACAACAGCAATTACAACAATAATCGCAACAACTATCCTAACAATCGCAACGTCAATCGCAACTACAACAAACGGCCCAACAACAACAACAACAACAACAACAACAACAACAACAACAACAACAACAACAACAACAACAACAGCAACTACAACAATCATCTTAACAACAATAATAACCGCAACAACAACAACAATCAGAAGCAGCTATGCCAAAGGTGTGAAAAGTATCACTCGGGGTTCTGCACCAAATTTTGCAACAAGTGTAAAAGAAATGGTCATAGCGCGGTGAAGTGTGAGGTCTACGGACCAGGGGTTGATAGAACGAAAGGAACAAATGGTGTCGGAACGAGTAATGGTGGAGCAAGTAGTGTCGGAGCAAGTTATGCCAATGTAGTTTGTTATAAATGTGGAAAACAGGGCCACATTATTAGAAATTGCCCGAACCAGGAGAACACGAATGGACAAGGCCGCGGAAGAGTTTTCAATATTAATGCGGCAGAGGCACAGGAAGACCCGGAGCTTGTTACAGGTACATTTCTTATTGACAATAAATCTGCTTACGTTTTATTTGATTCGGGTGCGGATAGGAGCTATATGAGTAGAGATTTGTGTGCTAAATTAAGTTGTCCATTGACGTCGTTGGATAGTAAATTTTTACTCGAATTAGCAAACGGTAAATTAATTTCAGCAGATAATATATGCCGGAATCGAGAAATTAAACTGGGTAGCGAAATATTTAAGATTGATTTGATACCAGTAGAGTTAGGGAGTTTTGATGTAATAGTTGGCATGGACTGGCTGAAGAAGGTGAAAGCAGAGATCGTATGTTATAAAAATGTAATTCGCATTGTACGAGAAGAAGGAGAACCCTTAATGGTGTACGGAGAAAAGGGCAACATGAAGCTACATCTTATTAGTAATTTGAAGGCACAAAAACTAATAAGAAAAGGTTGCTATGCTGTTCTAGCACACGTCGAGAAAGTACAAACTGAAGAAAAGAGCATCAATGATGTTCCCGTCGCAAAAGAATTTCCCGATGTATTTCCGAAAGAATTACCGGGACTACCTCCACATCGATCTGTTGAATTTCAAATAGATCTTGTACCAGGAGCTGCACCAATAGCTCGTGCTCCTTATAGACTCGCACCCAGCGAGATGAAAGAACTGCAAAGCCAACTGCAAGAACTATTAGAACGTGGTTTCATTCGACCAAGCACATCACCATGGGGAGCTCCTGTTTTGTTTGTCAAGAAGAAGGATGGTACATTTAGGTTGTGTATTGACTACAGAGAGTTGAACAAACTTACCATCAAAAACCGTTATCCACTGCCGAGAATTGACGACTTATTTGATCAACTACAAGGCTCGTCGGTTTATTCGAAGATCGATTTACGTTCTGGATATCATCAAAAGCGAGTAAAGGAGGATGATATTCCAAAAACTGCTTTTAGGACGCGTTATGGTCATTACGAGTTTATGGTTATGCCGTTTGGATTGACTAACGCACCAGCTGTGTTCATGGACCTTATGAACCGAGTGTGTGGACCATATCTTGACAAGTTTGTCATTGTTTTCATCGATGACATACTTATTTACTCAAAGAATGATCAAGAGCACGAAGAACATTTGAGAAAAGTGCTAGAAGTATTGAGGAAAGAAAAACTGTACGCTAAGTTTTCAAAGTGTGCATTTTGGTTGGAAGAAGTTCAATTCCTCGGTCACATAGTGAACAAAGAAGGTATCCAGGTGGACCCGGCAAAGATCGAAACCGCTGAAAAGTGGGGAACCCCAAAAACTCCGAAGCATATACGTCAATTTTTAGGATTGGCTGGTTACTACAGAAGATTCATCCAAGATTTCTCCAAAATAGCAAAACCCTTGACTGCATTAACGCATAAAGGGAAGAAATTTGAATGGAAGGATGAACAAGAGAAGGCATTTCAATTATTGAAGAAAAAGCTAACTACGGAACCTATATTGTCATTGTCTGAAGGGAATGATGATTTTGTGATTTAGTGTGACGCATCAAAGCAAGGTCTCGGTTGTGTATTAATGCAACGGGCGAAGGTGATTGCTTATGCGTCTAGACAATTGAAGATTCACGAGCAAAATTATACGACGCATGATTTGGAATTATGCGCGGTTGTTTTTGCATTAAAGACTTGGAGGCACTACTTATATGGGGTCAAAAGTATTATATATACCGACCACAAAAGTCTTCAACACATATTTAATCAGAAACAACTGAATATGAGGCAGCGTATGTGGATTGAATTGTTGAATGATTACGACTTTGAGATTCGTTACCACCCGGGGAAGGCAAATGTGGTAGCCGACGCCTTGAGCAGAAAGGACAGAGAACCCATTCGAGTAAAATCTATGAATATAATGATTCACACTAACCTTACTACTCAAATAAAGGAGGCGCAACAAGGAGTTTTAAAAGAGGGAAATTTAAAGGATGAAATACCCAAAGGATCGGAGAAGCATCTTAATATTCGGGAAGACGGAACCCGGTATAGGGCTGAAAGAATTTGGGTACCAAAATTTGGAGATATGAGAGAAATGGTACTTAGAGAAGCTCATAAAACCAGATACTCAATACATCCTGGAATGGGGAAGATGTACAAGGATCTCAACAAACATTTTTGGTGGCCGGGTATGAAAGCCGATGTTGCTAAATACGTAGGAGAATGTTTGACGTGTTCTAAGGTCAAAGCTGAGCATCAGAAACCATCAGGTCTACTTCAACAACCCGAAATCCCGGAATGGAAATGGGAAAACATTACCATGGATTTCATCACTAAATTGCCAAGGACTGCAAGTGGTTTTGATACTATTTGGGTAATAGTTGATCGTCTCACCAAATCAGCACACTTCCTACTAATAAGAGAAGATGACAAGATGGAGAAGTTAGCACGACTGTATTTGAAGGAAGTCGTCTCCAGACATGGAATACCAATCTCTATTATCTCTGATAGGGATGGCAGATTTATTTCAAGATTCTGGCAGACATTACAGCAAGCATTAGGAACTCTTCTAGACATGAGTACTGCCTATCATCCAAAAACTGATGGGCAGAGTGAAAGGATGATACAAACGCTTGAAGACATGCTACGAGCATGTGTTATTGATTTCGGAAACAGTTGGGATCGACATCTACCGTTAGCAGTATTTTCATACAACAATAGCTACCATTCAAGCATTGAGATGGCGCTGTTTGAAGCACTTTATGGTAGAAAGTGCAGGTCTCCGATTTGTTGGAGTGAAGTGGGGGATAGACAGATTACGGGTCCGGAGATAATACAAGAAACAACCGAGAAGATCATCCAAATTCAACAACAGTTGAAAACCGCCCAAAGTTGACAATAGAGCTACGCTGACATTAAAAGAAAAGATATAGAATTTGAAATTGGAGAGATGGTCATGCTTAAAGTTACACCTTGGAAAGGTGTTGTTCGATTTGGTAAACGAGGAAATTAAATCCAAGGTATATCGGACCATTCAAGATTATTGATCGTGTCGGACCAGTAGCTTACCGACTTGAGTTACCTCAACAACTCGCGGCTATACATAACACTTTCCACGTCTCGAATTTGAAGAAATGTTTTGCTAAAGAAGATCTCATTATTCCATTAGATGAAATCCAAATCAACGAAAAACTTCAATTCATCGAAGAACCCGTCGAAATAATGGATCGTGAGGTTAAAAGACTTAAGCAAAACAAGATACCAATTATTAAGGTTCGATGGAATGCTCGTAGAGGACCCGAGTTCACCTGGGAACGAGAAGATCAGATGAAGAAGAAGTACCCGCACTTATTTACAAAAGATGAGCCAACACCTCCAATCGCTTAAAATTTCGGGACGAAATTTATTTAACGGGTAGGTACTGTAGTGACCCGAACTTTTCTGAACCTTTCTATGATTATATGTTTAATGAAAACTATATTTACATGATTAAATGTTTCCAACATGTTAAGCAATCAAACTTGTTAAGACTTGGTTAATTGAAACGAAAATTTTGTAAACGTCTGATTACCCAGTTTGACCAATGATTCACGAACGCTATAAGTTGTATATGACATGATGATACATAAATGAATAAATATATATGTTTAACATGATATAATGATCATCAAGTATCTCATTAAAAATAGTAACAATAAGTTATATACTTAAAAAGGAGACTATTGACGTATGAAACTCGAAACGATACATATAACGATTATCGTTATAACCACGTCTTACTAAATATATATGAAGCATATTAATACATTGTTATATTATATATAACATGATAATATGATAATTAAATATATCATTAAGTGTATTAACAATGAACTACATAAGTAAAAACAAGACTACTAACTTAAGGATTTCGAAACGAGACATATATGTAACGATTATCGTTGTAACGACATTTAAATGTATATATCATATTAAGATATATTAATATATTATAATATCATGATAATATAATAATTTAAAATCTCATTTGATATTATAAACTTTGGGTTAACAACATTTAACAAGATCGTTAACCTAAAGGTCTCAAAACAACACTTACATGTAACGACTAACGATGACTTAACGACTCAGTTAAAATGTATATACATGTAGTATTTTAATATTTATTCATACACTTTTGAAAGACTTCAAGACACTTATCAAAATACTTCTACTTAACAAAAATGCTTACAATTACATCCTCGTTCAGTTTCATCAACAATTCTACTCGTATGCTCCCGTATTCGTACTCGTACAATACACAGCTTTTAGATGTATGTACTATTGGTATATACACTCCAATGATCAGCTCTTAGCAGCCCATGTGAGTCACCTAACACATGTGGGAACCATCATTTGGCAACTAGCATGAAATATCTCATAAAATTACAAAAATATGAGTAATCATTCATGACTTATTTACATGAAAACAAAATTACATATCCTTTATATCTAATCCATACACCAATGACCAAAAACACCTACAAACACTTTCATTCTTCAATTTTCTTCATCTAATTGATCTCTATCAAGTTCTATCTTCAAGTTCTAAGTGTTCTTCATAAATTCTACAAGTTCTAGTTTCATAAAATCAAGAATACTTTCAAGTTTGCTAGCTCACTTCCAATCTTGTAAGGTGATCATCCAACCTCAAGAAATCTTTGTTTCTTATAGTAGGTTATCATTCTAATACAAGGTAATAATCATATTCAAACTTTGGTTCAATTTCTATAACTATAACAATCTTATTTCAAGTGATGATCTTACTTGAACTTGTTTTCGTGTCATGATTCTGCTTCAAGAACTTCGAGCCATCCAAGGATCCGTTGAAGCTAGATCCATTTTTCTCTTTTACAGTAGGTTTATCCAAGGAACTTAAGGTAGTAATGATGTTCATAACATCATTCGATTCATACATAAAAAGCTATCATATTCGAAGTGGTAAACTAGTAATCACTAGAACATAGTTTAGTTAATTTAAACTTGTTCGAAAATAAAGTTAATCCTTCTAACTACACTTTTAAAATCAACTATACACATGATCTATATCTATATGATATGCTAACTTAATGATTTAAAACTCGGAAACACGATAAACACCATAAAACCGGATTTACGCCGTCGTAGTTACAACCGGGGGCTGTTTTGGTTTGGATAATTAAAAACTATGAAAAACTTTGATTTAAAAGCTATACTTCTGGGAAAATGTTTTTTTTTATGAACATGAAACCATATCCAAAAATCATGGTTAAACTCACAGTGAAAGTATGTTTTTCAAAACAGTCATCAAGATGTCGTTCTTTCGACGGAAATGACTACCTCTTTAAAAAACGACTTGTAACTTGTATTTTTGACTATAAACCTATACCTTTTCTGTTTAGTTTCATAAATTCAAGTTCAATACGAAACCGTGGCCGCTTAAATCACTCAAAACGGATTAGAAACGAAGAAATGGCGAGCAAAACAAAATTGGTAAAAACTACTCATTTTAGCTACGTGAAAGTTGGTAACAAATCTATTCCAACCATAACTTAATCAACTTGTATTGTATATTATGTAATCTTGAGATACCATAGACACGTATACAATGTTTCGACCTATCATGTCGACACATCTATATATATTTCGGAACAACCATAGACACTCTATATGTGAATGTTGGAGTTAGCTATACAGGGTTGAGGTTGATTCCAAAATATATATAGTTTGAGTTGTGATCAATACTGAGATATGTATACACTGGGTCGTGGATTGATTCAAGATAATATATATCGATTTATTTCTGTACATCTAACTGTGGACAACTAGTTGTAGGTTACTAACGAGGACAGCTGACTTAATAAACTTAAAACATCAAAATGTATTAAAAGTGTTGTAAATATATTTTGAACATACTTTGATATATATGTACATATTTGTTATAGGTTTGTGAATCGACCAGTGGCCAAGTCTTACTTCCCGACGAAGTAAAAAATCTGTGAAAGTGAGTTATAGTCCCACTTTTAAAATCTAATATTTTTGAGATGAGAATACATGCAGGTTTTATAAATGATTTACAAAATAGACACAAGTACGTGAAACTACATTCTATGGTTGAATTATCAAAATCGAATATGCCCCTTTTTATTAAGTCTGGTAATCTAAGAATTAGGGAACATACACCCTAATTGACGCGAATCCTAAAGATAGATCTATTGGGCCTAACAAACCCCATCCAAAGTACCGGATGCTTTAGTACTTTGAAATTTATATCATATCCGAAGGGTGTCCCGGAATGATGGGGATATTCTTAAATATGCATCTTGTTAATGTCGGTTACCAGGTGTTCACCGTAGGAATGATTTTTATCTCTATGTATGGGATGTGTATTGAAATATTAAATCTTGTGGTCTATTATTATGATTTGATAATATATAGGTTAAACCTATAACTCACCAACATTTTTGTTGACGTTTTAAGCATGTTTATTCTCAGGTGAATACTAAGAGCTTCCGCTGTTGCATACTAAAATAAGGACAAGATTTGGAGTCCATGTTTGTATGATATTGTGTAAAAACTGCATTCAAGAAACTGATTTCGATGTAACATATTTGTATTGTAAACCATTATATAATGGTCGTGTGTAAATAGGATATTTTAGATTATCATTATTTGATAATCTACGTAAAGCTTTTTAAACCTTTATTTATGAAATAAAGGTTATGGTTTGTTTTAAAAATGAATGCAGTCTTTGAAAAACGTCTCATATAGAGGTCAAAACCTCGCAACGAAATCAATTAATATGGAACGTTTTTAATCAATAAGAACGAGACATTTCAATTAAAACCCACACCCCTTGTCACACGGGTATTTACAAGTTTTCAGGTACGGTACGCACCACGTTAAGCAACCTTAATCGGTTCAAATACAAACAAACTGTGACCCTTGTCACAAAACGCATTCAACTAAACAACCAAATAATTATAAGCATATAATTATAATAAATGCAATTACTTAAAATCATAAATTACGTAAGGGTATTTTAGTAATCTTACATCCAGACCCGGATTTAGTTTGTTACATTTTTATATGTGTATTTTTCTCATTTGAATTTAGCTAATGTTACTCTGTCACAATATGTGGGCACCTAAACTCGTTGATGCGAACTTAGGTATGGACTTCGTGTACTAGTAATAAATAGGATTAAAACCAATAAATTAATATAAATTTTGACAACAAGTGTCCACAATATTTTTAGTAAATTATACCAGTAGTCCATGTAATTTACATGAAATTGTATTAGTTGTCCTTATCTTTTAAGAATTACACCAATCGTCCATGTGAGTTTAATGAAATTACACCATTCATTCTTTTCTTTTAAAAATTACAATGATCATCTACGACTTACCTAAAAGTAGATGTTGATGGTCGATCTTATTAATGCAAATTATGAATAAGTCAAGAAACTTCAGCTACACTTTCGTATAAGTCGGGATGATCAATGTAATTTTTAAAGAAAAGACAATTCATGTGATGTCATTATATTATATTATAATCTATACTAATTGCCATGAGAACATTCACTGTTCACAGGGACATTTTTGTCCTTTCACTAACTCTTTTTCCTATTTATATTTATGCCACCTCTTTACCTCCCATCACCTACCTGCTGCCACCAACATCAACACCCTACCAACATCACCCACCTGACACTTGCCACTGCCTGCCACCACCACCACCACCATCAGCCACCTACCACCACTATCAGCTACCTATCATCGCCACCATCAACCTTGCCACCGCTACTATCAACCTCCTTCCACCGCCATCATCAACCATCTTCCACCTCCACTATCACAGACCGTTCACTACCATTATCGACCTCAGTAACACCATCACCGAAAGCCAACAACCGCCAACCATCGAATCCAAGCAACATCGTCGACCACCACCACCACCAACCACCACATCAGCCCCAAGTTATTTAACAGTGGTAAAGTATGTGCTACATCATCAAATTGTCAATATGTGTATAAACTTTATATTTGGCTTACTGTAAAAAAAAATGGTAATGACTGATGATGAACTTCAAAGTCTTCATCAACTTCAATGATGATAACTTTATATTTTAGCTTATACTAAAACATAAATGGCCGGAAAGTAACCAACTAATGACCGGAATAAAACCAGTAACCAACAAATGGCTAGAAAATAAAAAAAATCCGGCAAACTAGGCGGTCGCGCGTCGGAGGACAGAACCTAGCAAGAAAGGAATAGTTGTGATCGTAAAAAGGTGACGGTTTTAATGGAGGAGGTGGTGAGATCTAAATCATCCGGGATAGAGAGATATGGAGGATTTAATTTGTGTGGGTTTTTTGTTTGGGTCATGCGATTTAAGCGCATCATATCTGTAAGGAGAGCAAAATTATTGACTTTGAAAATATGGTGATTTCTATCTTCATGACAGACCAATAGCAACTGTTGAATTTCCCAATTGTCTATAACTTGATGGCCCACTTGACACTGTAGGCTCATCACAACACTGGTTCATTTGATTATAAATAAATACACATACACATTCTAATATTATACATATACATTCTCAAAATCAATGGGTTTTGTCCTAAAAAATCAGCTAAAAAACTTGAAATAATCCTACCACTTCCGCTAGGAGTAGCCTTTTTAGTCCGCTTTCATAAATTTGTGAACAATAGTCGGGTCAACTCGACCTGGTTGGCCCGACCAACCCACTTCTTTTTCTTTTATTTATAACATTTTTTTTTCTTCCTTTTTTCATTCCTCTACTATTCTTATGTTCAATTAACCAATCATTAATTAAAAAAATTCACTCATTCGATTAACCGATCAAATTCGCCCCGCAGCAAAGCGCGGGTATTATTCCTCGTTATAATCAATCGAACTATTAGTGCAAATTATTTCATTATAAATTAAAAATTTTATTGGCGGAGAGCAAGGTTAATGAAGGTTTTTTTTTTTTTTTTTTTTTTTAAATTTGACACTTTTAATACTCCATAGTAAATACTCCGTACCAATATAAGTGAGTAATAACAAAGTAATGTGATTCTTACACACCACTTTTTGATACATTTACACTTTTATCTCATAAACTGACAATTATACCCCTAGATTAATCTAGAGAATTGAACTTATATTATTATTCTAAATATAATTAAGGGTATAATAGGTAATTAAATGTACATGGAACAAAAAGTGGTGTGTGAGGATCACCTTCCAATAACAAACCTTGTGAACAGTATTAAACTATTTTATAAATTTTTTAAATTAAACTGTAAAGGTCGTGAATTAACGTTTTGTGACATGTTTAATTCATCATATCAATGATAACTACCTCACTAATACTCCATACTTTTTTTTTTATAAGACTAGTTCTAACCCTGCCTGTGACTTCACAGGCAAACGTATACTTTTTGTCCTAAAAAGTGTAAGGTGACTATGACTGGACCATGTCAAAATTTGACCCCCAATAACCCAAAATGTCAAGTGGAGTGTGTCAAGATACACAGTTGTAATAATGGTGATCAGTCACTATTACAATTGCGTACCTTACCATTTTCGCATGGTCACGCAAAGTACTTTACCCGGACTGACGCGACATTCACACAAAATAATACGCGATAACTCCTAGTGCCCGAATGGCCAAAGTCCTTACGGTGAGCTTGATCACTCAAAACCGCCAAACATCCGAATCTCTCCAATGGATTCGTCTCTAGGACACCGCACCAACAGATGCATGTATATACACCTATATACCATATAATAATAAATATATACACGTACACCGCAACAACAAGTCAACCTACAACCTAGGTGAGTATCACTAAAACAACGTTCAAGTTCGCCTACTTACATTAGGCACTAGCTATCTAGGGTACTAATTTACACACGAAATAAGGCCCCACATAATCACACTTTGGACAAACACAAGTTTTAGTTAGTCACATACTCTAAGGCACTAACAAATCTCAATCCGAACCGTATTCCTACAAGTCCCGCAAATAACGCACAATCGTCAATAAGTCTAAGACTAGGCACCTATTCAAAGGTCACCTAATTTCCTTAGACTATGCTCTAATACCACTTGTAACGACCCCAAATCCGTTTACCAAAAACGAAGCACACATTTTTTTATATATAAGTTAGGTCCCATTAGTACAATACATTTCCAACTCTATTTTAACCAAAAACATAATATTGTAACGATACGTTTAACAATTTATAATGACCCTTGGTACACAAATTTCACATTACGAAATCATTTGTAATAATGATCCAATCACACGTAATACGGGTTAATACACAATAACCCAACCCAATACCAAGAGCATAATTCCGGGAATATCAATTCCCCAATTCGCGTCCAAATATCCAAAAGCTAATCCTCCAAGCTTAAGCAACGTCTAACAACCCTAGTCTAGCAACTAGGTAACTCCGCATCAACGATACCTATAAAAAGGTAAACAACGAGAGAGGTAAGCATAAAGCTTAGTGAATGCAATAATTATATATATATATATATATACATATACAATTTACCTACTTGCACCCACTTACACAACCATGCATAAATCCCGCATATCAATGCACACAAGCTAGCATTTTCAAACGTATAAACTAGCACCATCATTAGCATATAATCTCAACAATATAAAATGCTAAAATAATAAGCAACACACAAAACATCGATGTTCAAAACATCCGTTAGTATTCAAGGATAGGCCCATGAATGGTATCGTCAACATCGAACTTAAACCTCATCCGCCCCATTTAATGTGGTATCGTCAACATCGAACTTAAAACCCACATATGAGGTATCGTCAACATCGAACTTTAACCCCTCATCAAATCACTACAATAGTGGTATGACATCGTCAACATCGAACTTTAACTCCATACATGAGGTATCATCAACACTGAACTTTAAACCCTCATCCAACAAATAATATTGGTATGGCATCGTCAACATCGAACTTTAAATCCATACATGAGGTATCGTCAACACCGAACTTTAAACCTTCATCGAACAATAACACACACAAGGATATGGTATTGTCACCTCGAACTTTAAACCTATATCCCGCAAATAAATAAACTGTATACATACATATATAAATATTCCACTCACCTTGGAATGCCCGCACAAGTCATGTATAACATGATCTCCGACCTCAAATCCGAGCAAGTAACCACCTACATCACACATAGGTACAATATACACATAAATAGCCATTCTCTAAAAGAGAACCCGACACAAACATCCCTTAACCTAGAGATTACACCTTGCTCGCCAAAACCCGCCTATTTAACACCTAATGGACACAAACCATTTACCACTTTGGGTGGTAATTCAAACCCACACTACAAAGTACAATTTAACCCAATTTATACTTTACACCAATTAGACCAACCTAGGTCTTAATACCAAATTACTACTTAGGTAGTAATCATTTCGAACGCGAATTACACCAAAACCCTAACACGTGCAATATTGGCCCATATTGCTTTTGACCACGTTTGACTTATGTTAAAAATACCATTTTAATCCAAAATCACTTCCCACGATTACTTTCATTCAAAAACGTCATTTAACACTTAATAAAAGTGTTTAACATCCATTTAATCCACAACTTAGGTCATCATCAAATTTGACTCAATTCAATTTACCCATTTTGACATAAGTCCCAAAAATGCCCAAAATCACTAACGATTAGTGGTTATATTTTCAAAACATCAATTAACACCTAAACCAAGTACTTACATACTCGTTTCACCAAAACTTGACTCAAATCTTAGTTTGACACTAAATCAAAGTCAACACCTATTTTGACTAGCAAACTTGTTCTTAAGAACATCAAAACATTAACACATTTACAATCTAGTGATTAACACCCAAACCCTTGACAAATCTAGAAAATTTCATTATTAAACCCTAAACCCACAATAATTTGGTCTACTCACTCTAACCATAACCAAAACCCCTAAATATCACAATAAATTGGGTTTATAACCCTAACAAGCATAAACCCTAAACACAAACAAGAATCAAACACTACAATTCGAATTAGAGTTTACCTCAAGTTCCAAAATGAGCTCTAGTAGCTAGAAACACCAACAAGCACCAAGAACCACTCCAATTTGGGCAAGAATCAATATTTGAAGCTTCCTCTCTCTAGAACTCTCCTCTCTCTCTCTCTCTCTAAGATGTTTGGTGGGAGAGAAATGAGTGTGAAATGAGCTCATGATAAGGTTGGATCAGTTTTATGGCCAAAAATTCGACTCCAAAGTGAAAGGACCAAAACACCCTCCAAAATCCCCTTAAAAACGAGTTCAAGACATCAGTTCTGCCACATTATCGCGTTTCGCGACATCTGGTCGCGTTTCGCGACACCCCAAACGTGACATAACCAATTGGAACGCGATGAAGTGATCAGGACTTGGATTTTTAAGGCGTCGCGTTCTGGTCATGTATGTCGCGTTCCGCGACAAGCTGAAACGCGATATACCTCACTCAAATGCGATATCACCAGTTTTCCAGCTCCAAATTCAGAAGTTCAGGGACTAAGGTTGACAAATACTGATTCTGATGTAAATTCTGAAAATGCAGAAGTGTTAGGTTGACTTTTAGTGGCGCTTTCTGGTGCACACATTTACTGATACTTTCAGGAACATTTTCTGATGCACAAAATTCAGGGTGTTACAGTCTTATTAAAAAAACACACCGGAAAAAAACATAAAAATAAAAAAAAACATAAAAATAAAAAGACAAATACTTAAATAAAACAAGTCTTCGTCGATTTGATCTTCGTCGGAGTCTTCATTTTGTTATTGCGGTGGGTTATCGAGCAAAGTCTTAAAATTATCTAGGTACATTCGCTTTAGCCTTGTGATGAAGTCTCGTTATTCCGGGTCGGTGATATCTTCAGTTTTCACCGATAAAACACTCGCACCTGTTAAAGCGGTTTGGAGAAGCTCTTGTTGATCTAAAAGTTTAATACTTTTAGCCTTTTTATGCTTCGAAATAGCGTTCAAAGCTGTAATGACCCGGAATTTTCCGACCAAATTATACTTATGAGATTAATATTTACATAAATTAAACCATACCAACATGATAAGCAATCCAAATTGTTGAGACTTGTGTTTTTGAAAAGAGTTTTACACAACGTTTGACCGTCCAATATGACCGATGATATCACGAACTATATAACATACGATAATTATACGTTTGTGTATATATATGTATTTATATATATTTAACATGAAATGTTTTATTAACTGTTTTAAAATATTTATATGCGTGAGTTTCATTTGCTCCCTTTTTAATTACTTTTGCAATATATATTTTTGGGCTGAGAATACATGCGCTGCTTTTATAAATGTTTACAAAATAGACACAAGTACTTAAAAATATATTCTACGTTGAGTTGTACCACTGGCATATTTCCCTGTAGCTTGGTAACTACTATTTACATGGGTATTGTAAACGCGAATCCTGTTGATAGATCTATCGGGCCTGACAACCCCAACCGGACTGGACGACCAGTATTCAACGGTTGCACAGTACTTCGTTTTGGTGACTACACTTGGTATGGTGTAATGAGATTTCATAATAAAGGGAATATGCGACGTTGATTAAATGTTAAGTATGGTTACCAAGTGCTCAACCACTTAGAATGCTTTACATACACTTGCGAGTGTATTATGTTTATGATTATGAAATCTTGTGGTCTATTAACATATTGAAATGATTGTTATGATAAACCTATGAACTCACCAACCTTTTGGTTGACACTTTAAAGCATGTTTATTCTCAGGTACGAATTAAGTCTTCCGCTGTGCATTTGCTCAATATAAGGACATTACTTGGAGCCGATCATCGCAATGGGACCAAATGTTGATGACTTCGTCCAGGTGGATTAGGACGAGTCCTTTCAGTTGGTATCAGAGAGGTGGTCGTAGCGAACCAGGTCTTGCATTAGTGTGTCTAACTAGTAGTTGTTAGGATGCATTAATGAGTCTGGACTTCGACCGTGTCTACATGTCAAAAGTTTTGCTTATCATTTCTAGTCGGAAATCATCTGCTTATCATCCTTAGAAAATTACCTGCTTATCATTCATAAGTCTAGACACGTTTTATTGCATTTACTGCATTGATAGTGTATAGACGAATTCTTATCTTAGCATATCTGTTATTGCGAACTTTGACTGATACCTTTTCAAAGATTCTCCGTAATTTACGGGATTTTGGTATTATATATACATATGTAAATTATGTATTGAAGAGTACCAAATCTAACTCCTATAATCTATTCCATACCAAAAATTCATTTTCCCCATTATACAAGATGGATTCCGCATCTAGTTCGAATTCTTCAGATTCCGACAGTTATGCCGATATGGATTTCCATTCGGGCTCCGAAAGCAGCGTCACCGGAATGGATCAACCAATTTCCCATCATCTATTCTGGATGAATTGGGGATGGGTTCGTAATATACTAAATCACTGGAGACAAGAAGAAGGTGATCCATTCCATCCACCAAATTGCCCTCTTGGCGATGAACCTGAAGCACTTATCGGCGAACCTATTCGAAACACCATTTTCTCTCTCATTTCTAGAGTATCTCGTCACGATTATATACTATCCCATATTAAAAATCTTGTTCATTCGCTCACTCCAACCGCCAATCATCCCGATGTACTAGCAGAAGTTAACGAACTTCGCGCTCGCGTGACGGCTTTGGAGAACATGGTGCGAAGGTTGCAAACACCAGCAGCAGCACCAGCAGCATAATCAGCACCACCATCAATAACATCAACAATACCATCATCACCACTAACAAACAACATTCGCATCACACGTCTCGACATCATAATCTATCCCACAAACATCAACATCATACGCACCATAGATACCAAGGAGTACCAACAATAATGAACGATGAAGTATTGATCCATAACTTCATTGATATTCTGCGAAGAATATGTGGTTTCAAAAAGTTTTAGAGATTTCTTATTCTAGCTCAAACCGAAAAGCAAATGAGATTAATATCATATTAACTCATTAAATTCATGATTTCATTTGAAGAAAATATATATGTATATATGTTTTCATAAAGATTGTAATTAAAAGTTCTTTTGTACAAAATATTAATGGTGAAATTTTTTTTTTAACGGGTAGGTAATACCAGAGGAATAATTAGATTTCATCTTAATAAGTTACATTGTACATTCGTCGAAGCTGATTCAACAGTCATTTACTATCCTACTTACAACCACCGATATACGTATCCGTTCACTGCAGAATAACCATTTTCATTCAATTTCATATTTGAATTTTGACTTCCCAGAATCCAACAAGTGGCATATGAAGAAAACATATGACAAAATAAAATCTGTTAGAAACAAACAAATTAACTATGAAAAATTTTGTTAAGAATCCACGCTAACTGTTCCAGCTAACTGTTCCTAGCTAACTGATTACATTTTATTTATCGCAGTTTATTTATCGCAATTTAATTATCGCACTTTTATTTATCGTCATTTAATTTCTGTAATTATTTTACGCACTTTAAATATCGGGACACGTATACAATGTTTTGACATATCATATCGACGCATCTATATATATTATTTGGAATCACCATAGACACTCTATATGCAGTAATGATCGAGTTCTCTATACAGGGTTGAGATTGATTCTACAATAATATATATAGTTTGAGTTGTGATCGAGTCTGAGACGTATACGGGTCACGACACGTATTAATTAATTCGTATATTATATATTAAACTATATATGAATTATTGGACTGTTACTGTGGACTATCGACTGTGGACTAATGACATTGGACAATTAAAATGAATTAAAATATTGATTATAACATATGAAACTAAACATTTCTTCAAGATTGCCACTTGATTTCATCTTAAACCTCATTGTATCTCGACGATTACAATCAGCGTTCAAATCTATCATGATTCTTAAAAATGCCTCAATAGAGAGGATAAACTAACTGCACTTCATCTACGGAAGAAAAGATTGATGCATATAGTTATGCACCTGAAAAACCCTCGGAAATTGAGTAAACGTTTGACACGTATCTGTTCTAGTTCCTTTGACATTGTTATTACCGAAGATCGTTTTGCAATCCCTTTCCAAAGTAGCTAATTTTGTCACAGCTCCAGCAAGTCAACTCCAACTTTTCATCTGAAACAACTTTATTATAACCGCGATATATATGCGTACTCTTTATTGTTACTGGGGAACCTTTTATATTCCACAATATTACCATCAGCGATTAATCATTCTAAAAAACACAATTCTCCTGAAACTACCTCGGTTTGATAACCGATGACCCAGATCAGTTAACTTTGAAAATGCTGATGAAGCAGCATGTTGTAGATGATCTTAATGGCCAAAAGTTTGATGATAAAGAAAGGAGTGTTAGGAACGCTCGATAGAAAATTTAGTACCGAAAAGCGGATTATGCGAAACTATGAAAAAAGCCGTGGACAAATCACAAAAAAATAAGTTTGCCTTCAAAGAATCCAAATGATTCTGTGCCTGCTGAAATCGTTAGCAAACATCTTATTTCTCATTCTAAACCTTCACAGACAAATCTTCTTCATCATCCATTGATATTAGAAATTCTAAGATATTCTCGTATGTTCTATTATAAATATCCTCCATATTTCTGGCGATATTTTCACAACTATTCTTATCTGAGATCATTTATCTCTCCGTAATATCTGCAACATAAAAGAAACTGTGTTAGTTTCTAAATTCTGAAACCTTCGAGTTTAAAATATGAATGTTTTGAAGTAGTGTTGGGAACTGAAGCATGGATTAGTATAATATAATGACACCTGATCAACGTCATTATATTACAGTAAGTCATGTTGAGTTTCTAATGAAGCATGATGATTCACAGTACCGTCATCATGTGCCATTTACACGACTCTTACATTCTATCTAATCTCTAAACATATCAAGAGAATATTTTTCTGGATGACTCGGTCTTCTCCAGGGTATTCTGGTAATTTAATAAATCAAAATCGTATTACCATTTTCTTCTTAGAGCATTATCTATGTTCATTCTGAATTTCATATCTACGAATTCCGGACCATTACTCGCTTGACTCGAAGTCGAGAAGAGAAAACGAAAGCATGAAGCTCCGAAAAATAATGAAGAATATAAACTCCGATAATAACCCCGAAATTACAAACCGTGTATATCGATGTAGATAGCAATATAGAGACACGGGAGAATTAGAAACACTATAAACACAAGAGTATAGTAGAAGTAAATAGATTCTTCTGGTGGTAGATGAAAAAGAAGAATGACAGATATAAAAGTTAGGAGTATATCAAGAATCAGGACTGGATGGAGCATATTGATGAATGCTTTAAAGTAAGAATCAAGGGAGAAAGAATAGAAGGTGTGAGTCGTGGAAAATAAGGAAACGAAGGGGTGAATTTATAGTGAAATATCCGACAGAGCAATCGAAACAGATTATTGCATATAATCAAAGAAGATCCTGATTTCCTTAATCACCAAAGAACCAAATCTTATTACGTAAGATTCTCTTTAAATCCCTTAAATCCCGGAAATCAATCATAACTACGTCGTCGGTTAAGACGAATATATTTTACTCATCTCACTCTTTTACGATAGTCTCATTTATATTCTTCGCATAATCGAATCGTTTTATCTACATTATTCAATGATGATAAAACTCCATTATCACCTTATATTTGTCATGAAAACCTTCTTATTGTTATCCATAACAACCTCTATCAAATTTCGGGGATGAAATTTCTTTAACAGGTAGGTACTGTAATGACCCGGAATTTTCCGACCAAATTATACTTATGAGATTAATATTTACATAAATTAAACCATACCAACATGATAAGCAATCCAAATTGTTGAGACTTGTGTTTTTGAAAAGAGTTTTACACAACGTTTGACCGTCCAATATGACCGATGATATCACGAACTATATAACATACGATAATTATACGTTTGTGTATATATATGTATTTATATATATTTAACATGAAATGTTTTATTAACTGTTTTAAAATATTTATATGCGTGAGTTTCATTTGCTTCCTTTTTAATTGCTTTTGCAATATATATTTTTGGGCTGAGAATACATGCGCTGCTTTTATAAATGTTTACAAAATAGACACAAGTACTTAAAAATATATTCTACGTTGAGTTGTACCACTGACATATTTTCCTGTAGCTTGGTAACTACTATTTACATAGGTATTGTAAACGCGAATCCTATTGATAGATCTATCGGGCCTGACAACCCCAACCGGACTGGACGACCAGTATTCAACGGTTGCACAGTACTTCGTTTTGGTGACTACACTTGGTACGGTGTAGTGAGATTTCATAATAAAGGGAATATGCGACGTTGATTAAATGTTAAGTATGGTTACCAAGTGCTCAACCACTTAGAATGCTTTACATACACTTGCGAGTGTATTATGTTTATGATTATGAAATCTTGTGGTCTATTAACATATTGAAATGATTGTTATGATAAACCTATGAACTCACCAACCTTTTGGTTGACACTTTAAAGCATGTTTATTCTCAGGTACGAATTGAGTCTTCCGCTGTGCATTTGCTCAATATAAGGACATTACTTGGAGCCGATCATCGCAATGGGACCAAATGTTGATGACTTCGTCCAGGTGGATTAGGACGGGTCCTTTCAAAAGCATCCTCCGCTTTTGACGAACGAGACGATTGACTAGAATCGGAGTCATGTGATTTTTTGGCCTTCTTTTTAGCCTTGTCATGTCCCATTGGCCTCCGAACAAAATCATCATCAAAAAGATCGTTTTGAGACAACGAAGGTTCAAAACCCTCCCCGTCCGCACAAAGATCAACTCGACCACCCGTGCCCGGAACATGCCACTTTGATTTATCTTTCAACACATACCAAGCGGCTAGGATGTTAAATTTTTCCCTTTTGTATTAATCACGTAGATTTGGTGGGCTCGTGTCAAGACATCGACATCATTTGATCCACTTTTCCAATTGCGTTCTGCCTCGTTGAACGCCGCGGCAAACTCACTACAAGCCTTGTTGATTTTTCGCCATTTTGATGACAATTGGTCGTCACCTCGTACCCACCCGTTGTTATTATTGTTGAACTTGGTGTGAATCGTACCCCACAAAGAACCATACTTTTGATTATTTCCCTTTCGATTATCCACGGACGAATCAACCCAACACTGAGCTAACCATGCTTCTTCCTCCAGTGACTACGCCGTGACCTTCTTGGTGGGCAGAGTGTAACTAACTTGATCATCACCTACAAATATAAACATACGATTAACAAATATATAACAAATACATATACATATTTACATATAGTAATTAATATATATATATATATATATATATATATATATATATATATATATATATATATACACACACACACATTCACATACGAACAAAAAACAGAAAAAAATATATGAAAAAACAGAAAAGAATACGAAATTTTTTTAACACATATTAACTAATATATATATATATATATATATATATATATATATATATATATACATACACATACATACATATACTAACAAATTTTTTGTGCTTTCTTTTGGAACGATCTTGTGTTTCCAGAACCGTTTCGATCGGAGTTTCTGGCGCCGTTTCTTGATAAATCAGAGTCATCGGGGATTGAAAATTGCGAAATTGTTGGGCTTCTTCATAGCGACGTTGTTGTTCCAAGAAAAGTTGATGTTGTTGTTCGGGTGTCAAGATTCGAAATTGAGGCGCAATCAATGGAACTTGTTGATAGTTGTTCGGGTTTGATGAACCACCTCCCGTATAACTACCGTACCAATCGGGTGGAGTATTTGGTCTTTGATTTGGGTGTGACATGTTTTTTTGGAGAAAAAGTTGAAAAAGGATGAAGATTGAATAAGGAAGGAGATGAAGATAGAAGAATGATGAAGATGGAAGATATATGATGAAGATGGAAGAAATATAAATAGGTTAAATAAAATAATTTTCGGAATAAAAAAAATAAAAAAGAAATTCAAACGGATATATATCCGTTGAATTCTCCATCCAACCAGCTCGTGACACGCGTCCCTGACAAGAATCTTCCCACACGTCAAATAGCCAACTGACGCCCCTACGCGTCAGCTTCTGACACTGCGTTAGAGGTGTCAGGGGCGTCAGATTATGCCAGCTCGTCTGACGCGTATAGATCTGACGCCGCGTTAAAATTAGTCTAACAAACTCATCATTTACAATGTACCATCATTATCCATGATAAAGTTTTTTAGAGTAAGTTCTTAGGGTTATTATTTGAAAACTTATTGTTTTCTTTACTCTTCGTTCCAATTCAAAAGGCCTCCGATAAAAAATATACTTTAAGAAATATTATTATTACATTGTATTTTTATTCACTTTATATTTTACGCATAACTTTTTATATACTATTTTGTCATACATATAAATAAAGTAAGAGTATAAAAGACATGTATCTCATTATTTTTATATATTTATGAATTTATGAAAATGAACAATTAATTTGTAACATTTAACAATTAATTAATTTGTTCAATTAATTTTATAAAAATTATTGAACAATTAATTTTTATCATTTTTAGTGATTGAAGAGAGTGGTGACAAACAACGAAGTTATTGATGGCATATCTCTTCATGTGGTGATCAAAGTTTGATGGTGACAATGTTGGCAATTGGCGTTTGAACTTGTAAGTGGAAACATCGGTTGGTTTCGAGTTTTAGCAAAACTGTTCACAATCACAATTCACATAATAATGTCATTCCAATTCAAGAAATAATGACAATAGAACATATCTATCTATCTATTTATATATCTATCTATATATCTATATCTATATCTATATATATTTATATAAAAGAGAGTTGAAATTAGATGACATGTCATTACATGCTTAATTATAGAATATTATGACAAGTGTAAATTTCACATGTCATTTATTCAAAAAATATGAATTATTATTATTAAAATAAATAATAATTAATATTAGGAACATTATGAAAATGCTTAAATTAATTTGTTAAATTAAAAACACTAGATTAAATTAACGTGATTCCATTTCATGCTCAGTTTAGAATTTTCACATAATAAATTATACGATTTTGAATCAATCGAAGAATATGGTTTAATTACAATTACATATTACATCCATCTCTTCACATAACCGATAGGGTTTTTTTTATATAATTAAAATGATTAGGTTAAATAAAATTTGGCATGCGTCGTCTATTCAATTTCTATCAACAAACGGATATTTCGACTAAATGGAACCAGATCGAGATGGGTCAACTGCAATCGATTGAAAATATGTTTTGTATAATCAGGGGCGGAACATAGTGTTTCCCACAGGGGGTATCCACCCCACCTGAATTTAACGGGAAAAAAATTTTATACAAAAAAAAAACAACCAAAAAATAAGTTTTTTATTAGTGCTTACTCCTGATGGCCAGATAAATTTTACTAAATTTTCACACTCGCTCCATCTCCGTCTGGGTTCATGTTCTGTCACTGTTTATAATTGAATTCAATTCTACACTGTACGACCAAGGTACAATCAACCGTCTTTATTAAGTTATATTTATATTTAAAGTTCTTGATCTAAACTTTTAGTTTCACTATCAAGGAATTTGTGTTGATGGTATTATCATCACTTATTACATTCATATTATTTTTTGTTACGTGATTATAATTATGAATATGATTAGCGCTAAATAAATTGCATTTTTTTAACATAGAAATAACTATATAAGATATATTACGGTTTAATATAATGTAATATATATTTTAGTTATCTAATTATAAGTAGGGTTATAACATATTATATTTGTTATGAACGTTTAAGAGTATCATAAAAGTGATTTAAGATTCGAATTACCCTATTAAGCCGTATGCCCGTATAAGTAACAATACTAACTTATAACATTTTTTTGTAACATAGAAAACAATGCAATTCTTTAAAACTCTTTATAGAATATAAAATATATATCTATATTTAAATATATAGATATACATCTATTTATATATATAGATACATAATATTTATAGCTTTTCTTTGTATGTATATATAAAGAAAGATTTGTGACAGTTATGACCAGACGTGCAACGCACGGACTCAAACCTAGTGTGTGTATATATATATATATATATATATATATATATATATATATATATATATATATATATATATATATATATAATAGGTTTTTGAGCCCGTGCGTTGCACGAGTGTTTAAACAATCGTGCAAAAAATATAATTTGCAGTTCATATTGATATGTAAATAGCGATACTAAAACATAGGAAAAGTATAAGAATTATTTAAGAGCTCGTGGTGTTGACAAATTTTAATAATTTTTTTGAATTATTTAAGGACCTAAACTGTAACTCAAATCATTTTCATTGTATAATATAATTACTAATATAATATTCTCATTAATTAATACCATGCCCTAATAAATTGAATTGATTGAACTCTACACTAATTTTTGTTAGTCCAATCAATATAACTTTTCACCCGTGTTCCAACTCCAAGTTGTATACGTGAGAACACTTCATGTTTAAAGTATTATAAAATATCACATATAAAAAGTTAATTGAAAAGTTTCTAAAATACTCAAATACACAAAGTATATAAAATATCACATCTCGAAAACTTGTTGTATATGATTATATTGAATAAAATAATACTCGTTTTCAAAACAAATAAGCGAAATCTTACATACATTAACAATATAATACTAATACTAAAATTTTACATAAAAATTATTATTAAAATTCCTCGGGCCAGGTATACGGGTCGGGTAAACGGGTTTGTATCGAAAACCATACCCGAACCCGAACCCGGGAATTTTTTTTGTAATCATCCCCAAACCCGGCCCATGACCCGACGGACTCGGGTCAAACCCGACCCAATTATAACGGGTTTCGAGTTTCCCCATCGGGTACGGGTCATTTTGCCATCCTATTTACGAGCCAACTTGTATCACCATCTTGGGTTTGTATATAGTATTAGAAGGTATGATCGATTGTAATTGTAAACTAGTAAAAATCCCCAATTGAAAAAACCCTAGCGCCGTTTCTCTCCACCATCTCGGATTCTCTCCGGCGGGCTCAAACGCCGGGGATCGACATCAATCTGATCATCATGTCCCGCAAGGATCATATCGACACTGCAAAACTCGCAACCACAATATACATCACCAATTTTCCAAGAACTTTCGGCATCAATGACCTTAGGGATCTCTGCAAGAAGCAGGGGACTGTTTTAGACGTTTACATTGCACGAAAACTATCAAAAGTAGCATCACGATTCGCTTTCGTTCGATTTTTAAACGTGGAATCGGTAATCGCGTTGGAATCCAGTCTCTCTTCTGTATGGATTGGAAATTATCACATATATGCTAAGCTTGCGAGATTCAATAGAGATGATTTACCTAAGCGTAGTTCTGCACCTAAATCAATTGGTATGAATCTCATTCATCCTTCCAGGATCCCAAACTTTGAAGATTTCCCTACGTTGAACGAAAATTCATATGCTTCTGCCGTTAATGGTAATAACCCTAAGGTGCATGCTAAACCTTTTAAATCTTTGTTGATCCCTGATTCTGATCTGATTAAAACTTCTGATGCACCTTTACTCTTGTTTATCAAGATAAAAGAGCCAGAATTGATACCTTGTATTAAACGTATTTGGGAGACAGAGGGATTCGTTGGTTTGACCTTTAATCATTTGGGTGGATCATGGATTGACGTTGTTTTCCCAAACCTTGAATCGTTTAATAACTTCAAATGCCATGAAAAGATTCTATCATACATAGATGAATACAAAGAGTTCGATGAGTTCTTTGTGGTGAAAGAATGCGCAGTTTGGATCGAAATTAGCGGACTACCTGCGTGTGCCTGGACAGAAGGTATCTCAAGAAAGATTGCTCTCCTTTTTGGGTACAAATCGTTTACTGTGACCGTCAATGACCCAGGTCGATCTGGATGTGGAAAATTATGCAACATCACAGAGCGCCTTGATTATATACATGATATTATTCACGTTACTGTTAAGAACAGGATTTTCAAAGTTCTAGTACGCGAGACATCTAATTGGAGCCCTTCTATCAGGGACTTTGAGGATGAAACATCTTCGGATGGGTCCCAAGAATACTACAATTCAGATGGGGACAAATCTGTGGTGCATTCTGAACACTCCATGGATGACTCACTCGATGTGGTACCTGATTCTTATGATATCCCTATGTTTGCTAAACCAAAACAAGTGGATATTGAAGAACAATCCAACCTAAAGGCTACACCGAAATCACAACCAAATGAATTGAAACGTGATAATGTCAAGATTCCTCCTTTGGTTGTTGAAGAAAATTCACTGAATCATCATGAATCGAAACAATCGTCCTCTTTCTCAAAACCCCCAGGTTTTAATGGTGTCAGGTTTCATTCTCCCATTGGTAGCAAAAGTAGTCATACTCACATGAATCAAAATAGCAGCCCACAGTCCATCTCTTCTACGGCTGTGTCGGAAAAATTTTGGAATAAGCATGTTAACCTAGGCAATATACTTGGGTACGATTTGGGTAATACATCCAAAGAAAGCAAATCAGTGATATTGAGTATGGGAGGATTCAATACGATTTTATGAATTGTTTATCCTTAAATATTGGTGGAGGGATGTTTTCCAAACAAAAACAAAATTGGATTAAGAAACTTTGTAACGATCATTCCATCGCGGTTCTCGGTCTTCAAGAAACTAAGATGACGTCCCTTGATTTTTTCGCTATCAAAGCTTATTGGGGCAACTTCCATTTCAAAGTTGCAGCCTCTAGTGCTCGTGGACATTCGGGAGGGATTGTCACGGTTTGGGACCAACGATTCTTTTCTAGCACTCGGATCATATCTTTTGCTAATCTGTTAATAGTTCAAGGTAACTTTGTTAATTGTTCTTCAACATTCTTCCTCATTAACATTTATGCGCCTCAGTCTCTTGTTCTAAAGAAACGTATATGGTCGTTTGTTCTTTCATTCATGTCTTTGAATGAGGGAGAATATCTCATTTTTGGTGATTTCAATTCGATTCGGCTCTCTTCGGAAAGATTTGGTGCTAGCTTTTGTCAAAGAACATCTGATGCTTTTAATGATTTCATAGAAGAGGGTAATTTGGTTGACATCCCTCTTGGAGGAAGGGCATACACTAGAGTTAATAAAGCTTTTACCTCAAACGCCAAACTTGATCGTTTTCTTGCTTCAAATGGTTTTCTACAAGCTTTCCCAAACATTTCAGGAACTATTCTTTCAAACCTTTGGTCGGATCACTGTCCTCTATTGCTTTGTAATGATGTCCGAGATTATGGTCCCACTCCGTTTAAACTTTTTAAATCATGGTTTGAGATGAAGGGTTTCGATGATACAGTGATTGAATGTTGGAATAATCCAGAAGTTTATTTGAGCTCCAATCCACAAATTCGCTTCAAAGATAAACTTAAAAGGGTTAAGGTTGTGTTAAAGGAGTGGCACAAATCTGCTCAATCAAAAACTTCTTCGGAAAAGAATACTCTTATGGATCGTTTGAAGAACATAGATGATCAAATTTCAAATGCTTATGACCCCCCTTCTTTCGCACATCAGAGGGCTAGATCCTAAAAGAGTTAGCAATTATTGAATCTATTGAAGTTGCAAATGTGGCCCAGAAGAATAAAAAACTCGCAACAAGTTTGGGTGACGAAAATTCATCGTTTTTCCATGCTAACATCAATAGAATGAGGAAAAAGCTTCAAATAAATGGCATAATGTCAAACGGTATTTGGGAGACTTCTCCTACGAGGGTCAAACAGATTTTTCATGATTTTTTCACAGAAAAGTTTAAACATGTTAACTGTGCCTCTGTTCGAGCCCCTAGCAGATATCTCAAACAGCTCTCGGCTTCCAAAGCATGCTTTTTGACTTCGAATTTTTCAGAGGTAGAAATTAAGGAAGCGGTGTGGTGTTGTGGGTGCGATAAAGCTCCGGGTCCAGACGGTTTTTCGTTCAGATTTATCAAACATTTTTGGGACGCGGTTAAGGCGGATATCTATAACATGGTTCATGATTTTGAGAATAGATGTATGATACCTCGGGGTTGCAACTCCTCGTTCTTCTCCCTTATTCCGAAAAAGAACCATCCTATTCATGTTCAAGATTTCCGCCCTATTAGTCTAATTGGCATTCAGTACAAAATCTTAGCAAAGCTTCTCGCCAATAGATTAGCCCTTGTCATTAACGATATCGTTAGCTCGGAGCAGACAGCTTTTATTAAGGGCCGTCAAATTCTTGACGGACCTCTCGTTATTAACGAAATAGTTAACTGGTGCAAGAAGAAAAACAAAAAAGCCTTCCTCTTTAAGGTCGATTTTGATAAGGCTTTTGATTCGATGAATTGGGAGTTCATCTTTTCAATGTTAAAAAATATGGGTTTCAATGATAAATGGGTATCATGGATTCGTGCATGTCTTAATTCTTCCTGTGCTTCTCTTCTTTTGAACGGAAGCCCGTCAGCAGAGTTTAACATTGGTAGGGGCCTTCGGCAAGGCGATCCGCTGTCTCCTTTCCTCTTCTTAATTGGTATGGAAGGCCTCACAGCAGCCATGAAAGATGCACTTGAAGCTTCTGTATTTAGTGGGTTGCGGGTTGGAAATTACAATCAAGGTGAGGTTATCTCTCATTGTATTTATGCAGAAGACGCTCTTTTTATCGATGAATGGGATGATGAAAATGCGTCAAACCTTATTACGCTTCTTGGGTGTTTCTACGCGGTGTCCGGTTTAAAAATAAACCTTCATAAATCGAACTTATTTGGCATTGGGGTTCCAGTCCAGGAGGTAGCGAGGCTAGCTGCTAATATGGGCTGCTCCCATTCGACTCTTCCGTTTCAGTTTCTAGGCCTCCCTGTGGGCCAAAACATGTCGAGAGTAGCTAGCTGGGATCCAGTTATTTTAAAGGTGAAGAAGCGACTAGCTTCTTGGAAGGCGAACATGATTTCTTTCGGAGGCCGCCTAACGCTTATTAAGTCAGTTCTTGGTGGCCTTGGTACATACTATATGTCGCTTTTCAAGGCTCCCAACTCCATTATTCGGACTTTAGAGTCCCTTCGTGCATCATTCTTTTGGGGTGGTAAGGACAACGCTAAAAAAATTCATTGGGTAAATTGGAACCTCATTCAAAATTCATGTGAGAATGGAGGTCTAAATGTTACTCGTTTATCCTCTCTTAATTTTGCTCTCACCTACAAGTGGAGATGGAGATACATGCACAATAAAGACGCTCTGTGGGTTAAGGTCATTACGGCGATACATGGTCCTAGTCAAGGTGGTAATATTAATGCAAATAGAACTTCGACCGGTACATGGGCTGCAATCTGTAAGTGTGTTCATTTGATTCACTCTTCTAATTTTTTAGCGCATAATCTGATGCACATTAAGCTGGGGAATGGCTCTCACACTAGCTTTTGGTTTGACACATGGATAGAAGATTCTGCTCTCGCATCCAGATTCCCTCGTCTTCTTGCGTTAGACACGAAAAAACAGGATTCTGTTGCGGATCGATATAATAATGGAGATTGGTTATGGTTTTGGAGGCGGGATATTCGCGGAGGTATTGAATCTTCGAGCCTTTCTTCTTTGTTGGACATCCTAAACTCGATTCAGATTTCTAATGAGGCAGACACTTGGGTTTGGGATGGTGCATCACATAATAAGTACTCGGTTTCTGCTGCGAGGAAATCTATTGACTTGCACTTCAATGCCCAATTTACTCGACCCACCTTTTGGTCTGCGTTGTTCCCTTCAAAAATAAACATCTTCTTATGGCGCCTCCGGTTGAATCGTCTCGCTACAAAAGATAATATTGCTAGAAAAGGTATCGAGCTCCCACATGGTAACTGCATTTGGTGTGTTTCTCATGAGGAAACAGCTTCACATGTTTTTTGTGCATGTGATATTAGTAGACAAATTTGGTGCAACATTGGGTCATGGATCAACATATTTATTCCTACATGGAACTCTTTGGATGACTTTTGGATTTGGTTTGATTCGATCCAGTTAAACGGCAAGAGGCTCATGGTGGTGAGAAGCATTATTTTCTCGACTCTTTGGAACATATGGCGGTTAAGGAATAGTTACATATTCAATAATAAGAACTTCCGGATAGCGAACGTTTTAGACAATATCATTGTTTCTTCATTTTTTTGGCTTTTCTCTAGATACAAAAAAGCTAGAATAAACTGGTCCACATGGCTGCAAAATCCATTGGAATCTTTGTAGTTTTTTTATTTGTTGTTTTTGTTCTTTCCTAGCGTCTTGCTAGTGGTTTAATAAAATTCTTCTGCCGTTCCAAAAAAAAGAAGGTATGATCGTAAAATATAAAAAACTATGTTGCCAAAATAAAAAGTAACAATGATATTTAGAAGTATATCGATATTCTCATTCCTCTTAACTCTACATTATCATTGTTAATAACTTCAAGTTTCCAATTTAAAACCAAAACCTACCAACTTCAGCCATCTTCATGACAAATACATGGATAAAGTTTATGTGAAATGATTTTAAAAAATGTAAGAAAAATAAATAAATAATTAAGGATAATCGTATCATAAGTGGAGAAGGAATCACTTATGGAAAATAGTCAAATATACTTTTTGGAGTGATAATAGTATGGATGATTCATATTGTTCCAACTCATAAATCAGGAGGCATTTTGAGGCCAAAAACTATTAGAATATATTTTCTTACTGTCGAAGTGTCGATTTGTTTTTCGGACAAGGCAACTAAAAGGCGATGCGGCGATTGGTGGTCGTGATAACAATGATGGTCCAACCATTCGTTTAGATTTGTAGAGATCGATGGTTACACATTCTTAAAGGGAAAATATGTCTTGTACTTATCGTCCCTAGAATCTATTTGCTAGATTAGATTCTTTACTTTGAAATGTCAAGTGTAATTGCTATTTGATGTTGTTGTATCGAAATTTATAACTACGATTGCTTCAACTTCAAGTTGAAGCAACTGGAAACATTAACTAATTGTTCTAATTTCACATTCAAAGATTTTATTGTTTTATCAAATGATGAAGTTAAAAAGTTTCAAAAGTTACGTATTCTCTCCGTCCAAAATACTGTCCAAAATAATTGTATTATTTTAATTTATAAAAGTCTTTCTTTTTCTTCTTTGAAGTTAATTATTTTTAGAATGTTATATAATATTTGATGATATAGTTTATATGAATAAAGTATATTTTAAACGTGTTTTCATGATATAATTTTGATCAAACATTATATAATACAAATAGAATTATTTCATTAAAATTGAAAAGGAAAAGTTCTAACAGTTAAAATAGACAATTATTTTAAGTTGGGTTGTAATTATTAAAGCTTTGAAATCCTTTCAACATCAACAAAAAAATAAAAGCTCAAAGAGCAAACGGTATCGGCGGTCAGTTTAGCCATTAGTTTTAACGTCAAAAGTGATTGACGGTCGGTCGACAACCTACCGCCATCGGTTCACTGTTTTCGACTCAACGTCATGAACGAGACTTTGAATTTGGTCGTTGGCTGGAGCGAAAGTGGGGCCACTTTTTGAATTTGTATACGTTGCAAACAGATTTATTTGTTTTTTAATTATTTTATTATAAATACTACTAACCACCTAACATTTTACACAACATTTATCACTTTCTCACTTTCTCACTAAAACACATTCTAACTTTCTAAATAAAAAAATGTCTCATTCTCACCACGATATCATAGCAATCGACGTTTATATTGGGGTGAATTTGACGCCGAGAGAAAGACGTACCCATGTAGCAAGATAAAATCGTTTAATAAAAATAATTTTGATGGCTTTGATACCGAGTAGTAATTTCATGTAACATTAGTATTTTAGGAGTAAATTTTATTATCTACTCGTAGTTTAAATTCTAAGCGTATTTAGTAATTTGTGTAATCGTATTTTTAGGAAATTACGTAATCTTATCTTTAGATATTTATGCAATCACAGTTTAAATTTCTATTATTTATAGTGTGTTATTTTTAATATAAATTAACAATATAATGAATAAATTGAGTAAAACTATATAAATAAATAATAAATATTCTATCTCTCCAAAACACTGAAAACTGACACTGAACGACTTACATACTTTATCAGCAATGTCATTTTTTCTGTGTCATTCCAATCAGCGTTCGGTAATCAACAAGACACTGAAAGACACTGTAACTGATATTGAACGCATCAAGTGCTCTAAGAATTAAAAAAAATAGTTATCAAAAGTCAAAATGGATAATTATTTTAAGCTGAGGTGTAACTATTATTAAAGCTTTGAAATCCTTTCAACACCAACAAAAGAGAATAAAAGATGTAACAAAAAAATCAGATAATTTACTAGTTTCTATCTTACCATGTTGATATCCTAAAATAATGTTCACTTTATATTTCAGTCGATTAAAAGAGATTTTTTTTTTAAATATTACATATTAACATTCAACCCTAAACATTTTTTTTCAACGGCTAAAATTATATTCATAAAACCCCTAGGAAGAAGCTAGGGGAGCAAAGATACAACCAAAATTTAAAACGACTTGAAGCCGTATGACGCACTACAATTACAATGACTTTATTAGCCACAAATTCCAACTAATATTAAATGAAATTCTACTACATAACCAATGAAATGCTACAATACGAATTGAGTCAAAAACTACATTCTTCTTCAATGATTCGGAATCGAAGATCGTTGTGCCATTTTGAACAGTAACTTTAAATTGCTGAAACAACCCAACCCGTCATTAACCCCACAAATTTTATTTTTTTTAAACATTAATAACATTAGTACAACAACAATTTACGTTTCTCGAACCATAATCAACCACCATACACGTTTAACGACATTAAAACGTTTAGTACAATGCTTCGAGTATTAAAATTTAGTACAATTCAAAATGTAATAACGACCCATGAGTTTAATTGTCAAACAAAATACGAGCATGACGTTTGGGTTTAAACTACCCAACAAGGTCGCATCCAAAAATACCCTCCAATAGCCCACTAGATGGAGATCTCTAATCCAAAAGTATACCCTTGCCTTTATCCACACCGGAACCTAAAAAGAGTAAAAAACGAGAGGGTAAGAAAACGCTTAGTGAATGCAATAATTATACATCTACATATATAATCTACTTAGTTGCAATCACTTACACAATTACCGCATACATGCTAGTAATCTAATTAACATATCATCACAAATTACAAGGCTAATAATCCCCTCTACTGCAACCTAGCATAACCAATAGCATATAGTCGATACAATATAATATGCTAAACTACAACACACAGCCATGGTTAACCAATAGCACAAGGGAATGATATTCATGAAAGACCATCGGTGTTCGCAACATCTGTTAGTGTACTTAACACCGCATATCACTAACCCCCAGGTGGTGTCTTAACACTGCGACTAACCCACCCATCATAATTCCCAGAGTGGTGTCTTAACACCGCGACTAACCCACTCATCGCATAAAATGTGGTGTCTTAACACCGCGACTAAACCCACATTTCACGTCACACAAGTAAATACATTATATACATACACGTATAATTATTCCACTCACCTTAACGCTTAGGTGAAAACCAAAACCAATTACCGCGATCTTCAATGCATTGCACCTATTACATTAATTACACAATTAACACATAAAATAAGTTGGACTACTTATCAACTCACAACCCTAGTGCATTAATGACTCAAGGTGCAATTATGACCCATTGACATTAATGACACTCACACTAGGTCAAGACCACCTTAAATCACTAATGGCTAGTGATTAAAGTCTAACCACACCAACTAACACAAGTTTTGAGCAATAAAATCTCATCTTGCTAGTTGGGTCACAATACACCCATTTGACCCATTTCAAAGTCAATACTTGCATTTGGGTCACCCATAAACCCTAATGACACCCATTTCACTAACACAAAGTGTGCTAGTGATTCAACAACCCTTTAAGACTCACAAACCCTAATTAACAACACCAAACCCTAATTCATGAGTCTTATAGTCCAAGTACCTAAATCTTACCCAAAAATCCCCAAATTAACATGGAAATGGGTCTTACACTCATCCCATAACTAAAACCCTGGCTATAACTCAAATTAAGCACTAGAACTTGAAATTGGAACTTATCACAACACCAAAATGTAGCTAGAAAGTGGATGTAACAAGATCCAAACTCCAAATGGCTAGAACTAGCTTCATCTTCCTTGAATCAAGCTTTCCCTCACTAGAACTGTCTCTCACTAGTTAGGAGTGTTTGAAAGGATAAGGTTTAAGGTGGAAATGAGATCCAGGTCTGTTCTCAAGCTATATATACGCCCACATGTGAAAAGACCAAAGTGCCCTTCTTATATCTACAAAATAATTCAAAAAACCATATTCTGGCACATGAACGTCGTTCCAGAAACAGGAACGTCGTTCCTCCCCTACGTAAATCAAGAACGTCGTTTCACAAAGGGGAACGCCGTTCCTCAAACAGCTCCAAAATGCTTTATTTTTTCGTTACCCATCCTTCATTACTCACGTCGTTCTTGAACTTTGGAACGTCGTTCTTCCCCTCAAGAACATCGTTCTTGACTAATTCTGATGTAAATTCTGAAAATGCATAAGTATAGGGTAGACTTTTAGTGGTAGTTTCTGATGCACATGCATAAAATTCAGGGTCTTACAACTGCTTATCCTCAAAAGTATTTAGTAATTTTTGTTTATATTTTATTTTTACGGAAATACACACACACACACACACACATATATATATGTACATATATATATACATATACATATATATACATATATATATATATATATATATATTGTAACGACCCTGCTTTTTCGACTTGCTTTTGTGCTTTGTGCTTTCATAAAACTGCATATATGTGCGTACTGAGCTAGTTCATGCTCTGGGATCTTATTTAACGGTTAATTACTTTCATTAATACCTTACAACGTGCTATTAAGTGTGTAATCACTTAACTTGATTCCCGAATGCTTTTACGACCGTTGGTGTCGCTTGACGTTTGAAACGAGCTATGTACTTGGTACACGTTTAACTTTGGTCATAATTGGAATATTATGACTACGTAATACCAATTGTTATTTTATAATGATAATTACTTGGGCTTTTGGTTGCTTAATTACGCTTAGTAATTTACTTATGCTCACTAGTTAGTCTTGTTGGACTTTCTACCTTGTTGGACTCAAGTCCACCTTACTTTAGCTAATGGACTATTTAATTAGCCCAATTTTAATAAGTTTATGACCCATATTAATAAAAGACAAATGCTCATTTATTAGAGGGAACATACTAGCATTTTTGTTAACCATAATCACAATTGTTGCATGGGATCCCAACATAAGCACCAACTTTAGACAACCATTAATAAAAAAGCAAAAGTTGTCCCCCCCTTGTCTCCCCCCAAACCCCACGGCCTAAGCACCCCTTCCCCCTATAAATACCACACAAACCTCACCCATTTTACACTTGATCTCATTCACAAATTACACACACTTACTCTCTAATTCTCTCTCTAGTCTTTCTCACTCTAAAAAGTGTAAGTTTTAAATTTTCTTCTTCTTCTTCTCTTCTTCATATTCATGACATCGTCATCATCATTTATAGGATCAAACTTTTTAGTATTTGATCTTGTTATATCTTGTAGATTCAAACTTGGGTTTGAATCCTTCAAGAACATTAAAGATCCAAGCTTTCTATCTTAGGGTTTCATTATTTTGTCAAAGATCTTAGCTTTCTAGCTTATGGTCTCATTACTTTCATTAGATCTTAGCTTTATAGCTTATGGTCTCATTAATCTTGTAAAGATCCAAGCTTTCTAGCTTAGGATTTTCTTAATACTTGAGATCTAAGTTATCGTTGTAGATCTCACTTACTTGGAACCTTTTTGTGATTGTTGTGATGATAAGGATGCATGAACTTGTGTAAAAAGGACAAAGGTTGAAGCTTTATTGGGTTTATGCAATAAAGAGGCAACCTTGATGTTCAAAACTTGTAGAATGATAGCTTTTACTCTTAGTTGTGTGTTTATGGTTGAAACTTGTTCAAAGAGATGCTAAAACATCAAAGATTTGTACACTTGAAGCTTACACGCATCAAGGATGAGAACCGTGATGAGCATCAAGCACCAAGGAACCCACCGGAGCACTTGTTTGCTGTTTTTTGGGGTCTGATCAGACTCCTGGACTTCTGAAAAATTGATTTTCAGATATTTCATTTCGAGTAGATGACTTTTCGTTTAGGCCTCGCCTAAATCCAATATACGGTTTAGGATTTATAGCCTTCAGAAAGTCACTACGCCTTAGTAACGTTGTGCTGAAATTTCTGACCTACTCGCACTTAAACCACTGCCTCGGTCAAACGAAGACGAGTTAGGTTCTGAAAATTGGTCAACGGTTAGAGGACTCACATACAGAGCCATGGCCACTGACTACGCGTCTTTTAGATTTGTATAGAGGTCGTAACAGCTGTCCAAAGTCATCCTTTTGTTTCGATCTATATTCTTGTTAAACTTACTTTAGTTATGATGAATGATGATGATGATGATGATGACACTTAAACTTAATTTATGCACTTTTAAACTTATGGGAACAACATACTGACTTAGTGACCTTTGACTTAGGTTGACGACCTTTCGGACCGAATTACTACTTGCATACTGTGACGTCCTCCAGATAGGGTCTGGAAGAAAACGTTACTAATATCAAACAAACCAACATATTATAATACGAGAACAATTCTATATGATAAAAATAAACTTTATTGATAACGCAGCGGAAGAAAATAGAATGTCGTTATAAGAATTTAAATTACAATGATGTAAATGTTTCAAATGCAAGAATAATAAATGCGATAGTTCTTGAGATCCTATGTCCAAGTAGCATCACATAAGTAAGCTTGATCAATCAGCACCTGAGACAAACATGCTAAAGTGTCAACCAAAAAGGTTGAGTGAAATCATAGGTTTAACAAAAGTAGTTATCGTTATTTTTAGACCACAAGATTTTGTTTTCAAAAGTAGATCACACAGATCTTTAATTGTCAAAGAAGATCACAAAGATCTTAAAAGTTGATCTCGCAGGGATCAAAAAGTTATGCCAATTCGTGATATTTAGACTAAACGTTCAAAGTTTGCCCCAATGACAAGTTGTGTCTATACTTGTCGGTTTAATTTCATTATTAAGTAATACAATGACTTGGTCAAATGTATCGGGGACGTTACTCCCGATAGGCCTACCCCTAATAATTAAGAATGCATTTAACGAGAATTAGAAATATCACTGTAGGGACTTAGTCGGACATAGCCGGGTATAGCATTGTTTAACAGTTGGTACTTGTGTCTAAATTGTAAATAGTAAAAGTAGCATGTGTCTCACCCCAAGAAGTTAAATAAGTTGTATGCAATAAAGAGTGGGGCTATGAGTTCACCTTAGTAAGTAGATGAGAGAGTTATTCCTTGGAAGAGAAAGATAAATGAGTTGGATGATCGTGAGCCGAATGTCAACCTAATGACATTAAGAATAGTTTAGATGTTTTGCCCGAGTTAAAGATAAGTTTAAGTATGTATGTATTTAAGTATAGTTCGTTTTGCTAAGTTTCTATTCTCAGTAAGTTTCCACTTTTAGTAGATTTCCATTTTTAGAAAGTTTCCATATTTAGAAAGTTGCCATGTTTAGAAAGTTTCCATTTATAGCAAGTTAGTGTTGAACACTAGTGAGTTGTCCTTAATAAGTCTACCACTTATTAAGTGTGAAAGTAACTAAGTGTTTGATTACTATAGTCGGGTTGATATTGTGCATCATACCCAAACATCTATTCCACCGCCGAGTCGCCATAATGACCAATTGTTACCCGTTGGCCCAGGATTTCTTGACCAAAATCTAAGTTTGGCATTCAAAATCCACAAGCGTCTGTGATGACCCGGAAATTTCTGACCAAATTTAAAGTTTATCTTTAAATGATTTAATGTTTCCGACACGATAAGCAAAGTCTGTAATGTTGAGTCTCAAAGTTTTGGAACTATATTCATGTAATCAATTATTCTTTGACTGTTCTCGAAGATTCACGAACACTATATATATATAACTTAATGTGCATATATATATATATATATATATATATATATATATATATATATATATATATATATATATATATATATATATATATATATATATATATATATGATTTCAAGTTATTTAGTAAACGATAGTAACATTTGATTATTGATTCGATTGATATTTAGATAAGTTAACTAAAACGTTTAAGATGAACCAGTAAAATACTAATTTGCTACAGTATTTTCGAATTACTACAGTACCCGAAAAGCTACAGTGTTTTCAAAAATCACTATTTGCTACAGTAAAAAAACTTTTCTACAGTAACTTTGCTACAGTAAAACACCATTTCAAAATGAAAATGTATATATGTATATGTATATACCACGAGACGATGATTTATAGAAGTAAATGACCAAAACACTCGAAAGTTTAAAATACACTTTGAGTGATATAGTTTATTGATAATTTAAGACTATATTTTAACAAAGGTACGAGTCACGAAATATAAAATGCAAGTTTTCTCAGCGTACGAAAGGACATTCGAGAAACCGGAACCGGAACATAAGTCGAGTAACAACGTACGACTTAGCGGAACAAAAAATTCAAGTCAACTATGCATGTGAATTTAATATAATATATAATTAATTATATAAATTAAATATATTATATTTATAATTAAAAAAATATGTCGACAAGCAAGAAAACAAGATAATGTGAGTTGTCACCAGGGGCCATGCGATCGCATGGGTTCCCCTCACATATTCCATGCGATCGCATGAGATCAAAATCCAGGCCACATTATAAAAGCTCGATCGATTTCTGGTTCTGTGAATGATTTTATTTATCTATCTCTCGATATCTCTCTCTATGAACTAGTTCTCTGAAATTGGAATAATGCTGATGAAGCAGCAAAAACTGTAAACGACCTTAATAGTCAAAAGTTTGATGATAAAGAATAGTATGGTGGTAAAGCTGAGAAAAAAAAAGGAGAAGGTTTGGAACTGAAAAACGGATTGAGTAAAGTATGAAGGAGGTTGTGGACAAACCACAAAGACGAAATCTACCTTCAAAGAATCCAAATGATTCAGTGTCTGCTGAAATCATTAGCGAACACCTTACTCCTTATTCTAAACCTTCACAGACAAATTTTCTGCATCATCCTTTGATTCCAGATATTTTAAAAATTCTAAAACATCATCGAATCTTTCATTATAAATATCCTCGAGATTTCTGAAGATATTTTCGTAACTATTATTATCCGAAATTATTTATCTCTTCGCGCTATCTGTGTTACATCATAAAAGAAACTATTTTAGTTTCTAAATTCTGAAAATCTTAAAAAATGGATGTTTTGAAGTAGTGTTGGGAACTGAAGTATGAGTTAGTATAATATAATGACACTTGATCAACGTGATTATATTACAGTAAGTCTTGCTGAGTTTCTAATAGAATGTGATAAATGTTCACGGATCATACCCTCATCATGAACCATGTTACATAACTCTTTCATTCTATTTAACCTCTAAATATATCAAGAAAATATTTTTCTTGATGATTCGGTCTTTTTCGGACATTCTGGTAATTTGTCAAATCAAGATCGTGCCATTACAATTTCTTTCTTAGAACATTGACTATGTTCATTTCGAAATGCATAACTACGAATTCTGGACCATTATTCGCTTGACTTGAAGTCGGAAAGGAAAAACGAAAGCATGGAGCTCCTAAATATAAGGGAAAATATAAAGCCTGACAACAACACATATATTACAAACCGTGTATATCAATGCGTATAGCAATATAAAGACACGGGAGAATGAAAAATACTATAACCCCAAGGTAATAGTAGAAGGAAATAACTTCCTCTGGTGGCAGATGAAAAAGAAGAATGAAGGATACGATAGCCAAGAAAATATCAAGAATCAGAACTGGATTAAGCATTTCACAATCTTTTGAAAGTATGAAATAAGGAAGAAGATGTAGGAGTGGTGAAAATAATGAAACAAAAGTGGTTAATTTATAGCAAAATATCAGACATAACAATCGAGGCAGATTACGCATTTAAAGAAAATCTTAATTTCCTTAAATTTCGAAGAATCAAATCTTATTTAGATTATGAAGATTTTCTATTCCTTAAATTCCGGAAATCAATCGTAACTACGTCAAAAGTTAAGACGAATCTCTATTCTTTCATTTCACTCTTTTACGATAACTTCTCTCATACGCTTCGAGAAATCGGATTGTTTTATCCATATTATTCAACGATGATATTATTATTATTATTATTATTATTATTATTATTATTATTATTATTATTATTATTATTATTATTATTATTTTTATTATTATTATTATTATTATTATTATTATTAATTTTATGGTTATGAGTATTATTATTATTTATACATAAAATACTACGACGAGGTCATGAGCGTGTCACTTTCAAAATATGTTTTCGAGCGGGATAGAGCTAAGGAAATTATGGGTTATAGCTATGAAGGTTATGGGTATTGTTCGAGAGTTATGCTCGTAAGGTCAACCTAGTGTTTATCATCTCTGTTGCGTCTACGTACTTTCCTGCAATATTGAATCTCAATATTGATAAGTGAGCATTCATATCTTATCTTTTATATATTAATAGTGTATACATGTCTAGTGCTCGAGTATATATGTTTATGCATGCTTGTATACTAAATTTCATCGTTAAACAGTTTATAATGAATCACTAATTAAATACATATATTACTAGTAAAAGGTATATGATATATATGTTTTTGGAAAGCTGGAGAAAAATCAATAACTTTTCATTTAGATATCGAATAGTTTCGATAAACGGATTAAAAGATATGATCAACTGAATTATGATTGACGTTAATTGAAATTGCTTTTGAATCTGCAATTAAGATTTAAACAACTTGTTTACGAGATTGATAAATTGAATTTTTGAATATTACCAACCGAGTAAATGAATCCTTATATAAGGTACATCTCGTTTTATTAAACAACTGTCCAAAATTGACTTTTTGAAACGACTTTGGATAACTTTTGTATGTCGATCTCGAGCATTAGGATTGTGATACACTATGACCTGACCTAGCTTGATAGACATTTATTGACCAACATACGTTCTCTAGGTTGAGATCTACAGTTATTTGGTAATCCGAGTTTCGGTCACATTTTGGTGAACGACTTTATATGCTGCTAAGGTGAGTTTCATTTGCTCCCTTTTTAATTGCTTTTGCAATCTATATTTTTGGGCTGAGAATACATGCACTTTATTTTTAAACGCAATGGATACAAGTACATACTAAATTCTACACTGAGTTTGAACCGAAAATCCCTTAGCTTTGGTAACTAGTAACTGCCAGTTATAAGAACTGGTGGGCGCGAGTAGTAGTATATGGATCCATAGGGCTTGATATCCCCATCCGAGCTAGAGCACTAGCCTTTTAACGGATGTATGCTATTTGAGAAGCGTACAAGTTGGTTTGCGTGTATTATTAAGATGATTATACAAAGGGTATAAATTATATATACGTTAAGTTTAGTTACCAGGGTGCTCAATTTTGTAGAATATTTTCATAAACGTTTCTGGATGAAACAACTGAAATCTTGTGATCTACCTTTATGTACAGATTATGCAAAACATTAAAACTATGAACTCACCAACCTTTGTGTTGACACTTGTTAGCATGTTTATTCTCAGGTTCCCTAAAAGTCTTCCGCTGTTTGCTTATATGTTAGAGAAGCTATATGCATGGAGTCTTACATGGCATATTTTTCAAGGAAACGTTGCATTCACCAAATCATCACCATGTATCTTATTTTGACTGCGTTGTCAACGGAAGTACTATTGTAAACTATTATTTATGGTGATTGTCTATATGTAGAAATCATCAGATGCCTAAAACCTTTGATTTAAATATTCATTTATGGTGTGCCTTTTCAAAAGAATGCAATATTTACAAAACGTATCATATAGAGGTCAAATACTTCGCAATGAAATCGATGAATGACGTGTTCGTCCATATGGATTTGGAGCGATCGTCACAGCGTCCCATAGTGGTACCAAGGATCACCCTAGCCTTAAGTAGCATTGACGTTCGAGTAATCCTCACGTTATCGTGAATGACTATTGTAATCGTATGTTATACTGTAAGTAGTATATTATAAGTGTTAGTAATAGTGTAAGTGTTAAGTAGTAGTATAAGAGTGTAAGTGTTAAGTAGTAGGTAGTATAAGTAGTATTAGGGTTTTAATTAATTAGAGTAGTATTAAATATTTAGGGTTTAAAAAAATGATTAGGGTTTAGTATTATTTAATAGTGTTTAGGGTTTAGTAAAGTAGTGATTAGGTTAAATGATTAGGTAATGATTATTAAGGTTTAATAATTAATGTTTAGGGTTCAGGTAGTATTAGGGTTAGGTTTAATTAGGGTTTTATTTTATTTAATATTTATATATATGTAATATATTTATGTGTTGTGCATATATATATATATATATATATATATATAGTTTTTATATTTTTTAATATAAACCGTATGTATGTATATATATATATATAGAAAAAATATATATATTTATATATATATATATATATATATATATATAAACCGTATATGTATATATAGTATGTATATATCTTATTTCCATTTTTAAACATTAACAAATCTTTAGCAAATCTCTAGGGTTTCTAAGATTTAGCACAAATTTTTTTTTTTTTTTTTAAAAATTCAGTATGTATATATATATATATATATATATATATATATATGCCGATTGTATATGTATATATGTATATGTATATTTTGTTACCATTTTTAGACATTAACATAATCTAGGTGAATCATTAGGGTTTTCAAGATCTAAACAAAATTTCTTTTTTTTTTAAACCGTATGAATGTATATGTATATGCATATTATAATTTTTTTGTATATGTATATATGTTTGTATTATCAAGATCATGAGTATGAATGAACAAGATCAAGAACATGCATGAATTAAATTATGTATTGAAAGAAAGATTTAAGAGTTAAGTTCTTGGATCATACCTTATTAATGATGATGAAGATTAACAAGGAAACAAGAAGAAAACTTGAAGATGAAGATCAATGCACTCCAAAAATCAAGAACACCTTGAAGATCACGAAGAACACGATGAACACTATGAAGATTGCTTGAAGATCACTTGGAAATGGTGGTGGTGGTGTTGGTGTGTTCTTGGCAGAAACCAAGAGAGAGAGGGAGAGAGAGATTGGTTGTTGAGAGAGGATTAGGAGAATTGTTTTGGTGCATGAAAAGCTTTAGCCTAGGCCTCTATTTATAGGTGAGGTTAGAAAATTCTAGAATTAGGGTTTAGTTAGGAATACTTTGGGAACAAGTTAGGGTTTACATGGGAGGAAATGTGGGCCGATTTTGGGAGGGCAAAAGGGTCATTTTACCCTTTAAATTTTCGGCTAGGGTTTCATGGAATGAGTTTGGAACTTTTTCGTTTTAGTCCTTGTACTTTAGATTAGCTTAAATGATTCCAAACTTGTTTAAGATTAATTAATTACATACATTAAGTTTTAGTTTATTACATTTTGTTCATGGAAGTTAATTGGCTTATTATTTACATTTTTTTATTAACTTGTCAATTATTGCACAAAGTTAATTAATATGTTTTATAACTTTTAATACTTAACAATTATTGATTAAAGTTTAATCATTAAGTTTTAATTATATTGTTTGGGCATTTAATATTGAAAAATATAGAATGGAAAAATGAGGGTCGTTATAGATACTCTTCGTATCGACTTTTACTGCTTATTCACTGTGAGTTATAGCATCCCTTATTACTTTTTACTATTTTTGGGACTGAGAATACATGCGCTTTTTACGTTTTACATACTAGACACGAGTACTTAAACTTTATATATGTGTGGGTTACAAAACGGCACAAAGATTCCCCTTAGCTCGGTAACGTTTAATCATTGGTTTCCTAATCATGAACGTGAATCTTAGATATGGATCCATAGGATTTGACAACCCCAATCGGGCTAGTCACGCTAGCAGACAATGGGTGTTTAATACTTCGAGGACAAACGCACTTGCCAGGTATACTTTTAGGGTGTGATATACATACGTTAAGTCTAGTTACCGGGTGCCCACGGTTAAGCATATACTTTTCATACTGATTTAAACTGCTGGTTGAAGCACTGAAATCTCGTGGTCTACATTACATTACTGATTACAAACAAACTATAGCTCACCAACATTCGTGTTGACTTTTAAGCGTGTATTTCTCAGGTGCTTAGACGTTGTTGCTTCCGCTGTTAAACTTGCTGTCATGGTGTTATATAGTTGCCGTTACAGACTTGCCGTGTTAGACTTCCGTTGCATTACTTAGAGATGTCTCAATCATGGAACTTTTATTTTGCATTCGTAACTTACGTTATTTTCAAACAATGACTTTGTAATGACATTTGGGTCACATACTTATTTTAACACTTCTATTCATAGGAAGTACGTTATCTTTTGTAAAACGCTATCTTTTTAAGAATGCAAAACTGGTTTTCAAAAAGCATATAGTGTTTGACCTTGTAATAATCCTGTTGTTGATGAACCGTACACAATGGTTTTGTACGGGGTGTCATATATATATATATATATATATATATATATATATATATATATATATATATATATATATATATATATATATATATATATATATATATATATATATATCAAAAGTTCAAACGAGAATTACAAAAAGAACGAGAACGGCGAGAACTTTTGATTTACAAAGATTTTCACATGTGAGTAGATTGAATCAACCATTTATATTTATGGATAGTAAAAATAAACATAAAATAATTTTAAAAAACTTATATTTTTACCTATAATAATCAAATATATAGTTTCTCGTTCACATGTGCATATTTGTTTGTGAACATGTGTAACGACCCAAACCAAACCACCATCGAACCCGCGGAAAATACCAAAAAAGAAAAATATATGTTCAGCAAATGGCGCGGCGCGCCAGAAGGCCGCGCGGCGCGCCGATCTGGTCTGTCCAAAAAGTCTTCAAATGCGAAAAAGATTGGCCACTTCCCGACATAATTAGACAAAACGCTTTTAACAACATATTCAAATATGTAAAACTAACACATTCAATTAATAAAATGAGTTTTACGAAGCGGGGCCCACATTGGCCGTTTTACGAGTTTAATACAAAGTATGAGTTTCGACCATCAAAAGTTTAAGTACCAAACTACACTACGAGCATGGTGTTTGGGATTAAACTACCCAAGTCTCGGTCAAACTCCAAAAGCTAATATCTCCAAAAGCGTTCCCTAACAACAACGGGATCTTTAATCCAAGATGATGCCCTTACCCTTGTCCACAACCGAACCTATAAAAAGGTAAACAACGAGAGGGTAAGCTAACGCTTAGTGAATGCAATAATTATACACATACATATATAACATACCTACTTGCAATCACTTACTCAAACACCGCATACATGCTAGCAACACAATTAGCTTATAATCTCGAATACGAGCTAGAAATCTCCAATACCACAAGCTAGCATAGCAACGCATATAAATATAACTTGAATAATATAATATGCTTACACTTACAACACAATAACCATGGTTAACCAATCGTACAAGGAAATGGCGCTCGCGAAAACGCCATCGGTGTTCATAACATCCGTTAGGGTACTTAACACCTCGTATCACTAACCCCTAGGGTGGCACCTTAACACCTCGGCACTTCACCCCGAGTGGCATCTTAACACCTCGATGCTTCACTCATTATTTTACGGAGTGGTGTCTTAACACCTCGACACCACACCCCTAGGTGGCATCTTAACACCTCGATGCTTCACCCCGAGTGGCATCTTAACACCTCGATGCTTCACTCATCACGTGAAACGTGGTGTCTTAACACCTCGACACTACGAATTTCACGCTACAACAAATAGATACATTATATACCTAAACATATAATTATTCCACTCACCTCAAAATCTCTTGTGAAAAGATACCCGAGCTTGCAAAACCTCAATGTAACGTACCTATCACATTATACATATTATCAATCACAAACTCAAGTTGGTCAACCAATTCTTTCACCATTCTAAAGTCATTTTGACCCAAAGTGAAATTTCAACCCATTTACACCCTTAACCCTAATTTTGGGTCAACTCATACCAAAACCCTAACATTAGCCAAGATAGGTTTAAAACACAATTCAAAACAAGGTTTAGGCATTAATCACAAACATTAACTAACTTAAGTCCACTTTGACCCATTTGACCAATTTAAGGTCTACACATCCATTTCGAGTCATCCACTAACCCACTTAACACCCCTTTATATAAATAAGTGTGCTAGTAATTTGACTAACCAATTTAAGCTCATAAACATAAATTAATACTTTGAAAACCCTAGTTAGTCAACTTTGAGTCTACATGACCCAAATTCACCCAAAAACCCCTAATTCACTAACAAATGGGTTTTATGTGCAACACTACCCAAACCCTAACCCTTAATACAATTAAAGTAAGAAATTAGGTTTTATAACTTACCAACACAATCACCACGTAGCTAGTGACTAGATGAACGACTTTAGGACTCGCACTAAGACCTGATTCAACCTCCTTCTTCCTTTAATGGAGCTTTCTCACTCTAGAACCTCCTCTCTCTCTAGGATTTAATGGAAGATGATTAAGTGGGTGGAAATGGAGTAAATGAGGCTCCAACAACTGATCCCATGCCTTAAAGTCAGATTCCTTGTGATTTTACCAATTTGCCCTCAAAATATCTAATTAAAAGGGAATCTGTCACAGAACAATGGCGCGGCGTGCCAAATGGCCGCGCGGCGCGCCAAACGCCCAAACCAGTTTTCTGCATTCTTTTTAATATGTACAAACAAAACCCCACTTCAAGTACATTAATTACACTTATGTAAAATACAAATAAACGGGTCTTACAACTCTCCCCCACTTGAATCGGAGCGCGTCCTCGCGATCCACGCCGCATGACAAGAAGGAAGATAAACCAACACAAACTCTTCGGGCTCCCAAGTAAACTCGGAACCTTTACTATGACGCCATTGAACTTTAAAAGTTCTCACCTCTTTATGTCTCAACCTTTTGACCTTTTCATCGAGTATGGCAATCGGTTCCTCAATATACTCTAACTTATTATTTAGCTCAATCTCGTCTAATGGTACCCAAGATGAATCATCCGCGAGACACTTACAGAGATGGGAAACATGAAATGTATTATGGATCCCCGCAAGCTCTTCGGGTAATTCCAAACGATACACGACTTCACCAACACGAGCTAAAACCTTAAATGGTCTAATAAACCGAGGAGCTAACTTTCCCCATTTTTGAAATCGAATAATACCCTTCCATGGTGAAACCTTAAGCATCACCATGTCACCTTCTTGAAATTCGATCGTTCGTCTACGTTTGTCGGCATACGACTTTTGCCTATCTTGAGCCTTTTTCAAATGCTCTCGAATCATATCAATTTTGCTATTCGTCTCTAAGACCAAATCGGTACTCCCGATTTCCTTCTGTCCCACTTCACCCCAATAAATCGGGGTTGAACACCTACGCCCATAAAGCATCTCATATGGCGGCATCCCGATACTATTATGATAACTATTATTGTACGAGAATTTCACCAAAGGCAAATGCTCATCCCAACTACCACCGAAATCAATAATGCACGCTCGTAACATATCTTCCAAAGTTTGATTCGTACGTTCGGTTTGACCGTCTGTTTGAGGATGATACGCCGTGCTTAATTTTAATTGCGTACCCATATCTTCATAAAATTTCTCCCAAAACCGAGATGTAAAACGGGTATCTCGATCCAAAATAATAGATATGGGAACTCTGTGTCGAGAGATAACTTCCTTGATAAACAACTTAGCCAAGGTCTCCGACGATATCGCTTCCTTAATGGGAAGAAACAAAGCACTTTTCGTCAATCGATCAACTATCACCCAAATTGAATCAAATTGGGTTTTTGCCGTTTTAGGTAACTTTGTAATGAAATCCATGGTAATGTGCTCCCATTTCCATTTCGGGATTTCTAACGGTTGTAACTTACCATACGGCTTTTGGTGCTCGGCCTTAACTTGCAAACACGTGACGCATTGCTCAAATACTTTACAACATCACGTTTCATGCCCGGCCACCAATAATCCTTCCTCAGATCAAGATACATCTTCGTTGCGCCCGGATGAATGGAATACTTTGACTTATGTGCTTCATCAAGTAGCACTTGTCGATACTCACCCATCTTAGGCACCCACACTCTTCCTTGAAAGAACAACAAACCACGCGAACCCATAGTAATGAATTCCGATTGCCTCATAATTCACTCCGCATGCTTGTTGTGAACGTAAGCCTCTATTTGAATCACACCAAGTTTTTCAAGAAAATCGTTAGTAATAATCATACGTAAAAATCCCAATCGTAACACCGGGTGATGATTCTTTCGACTTAACGCATCCGCGACTACATTCGCCTTGCCCGGATGATAAAGTATTTCACAATCATAATCTTTTACCACATCCATCCACCTACGTTGACGATAATTCAAATCTCGCTGATTAAAGAGATGTTTCAAGTTCTTATGATCCGAATAAATCGTACTCTTAACACCATACAAGTAATGGCACCAAATTTTCAACGCATGCGCAACCGCCGCCAACTCAAGATCATGAGTCGGATATCTCATCTCGTGTTCCTTTAATTTTCGAGAGGCATAAGCGATGACTTTACCCCTTTGCATAAGAACACACCCGAGCCCATTTAGCGAAGCATCACAATAAACCGTCATGTCTTCCACTCCTTCCAGCAAAACTAACACCGGAGCTTGACACAACTTCTCTTTTAGCAATTGAAAGGCAATTTCTTGCTCGTTCTTCCAAGTAAATCTCGCGTTCTTCCTCGTCAATTTCGTCAATGAAAAAGCGATCTTAGAAAAGTCTTGGATAAACCGACGATAATAACCGGCCAATCCGAGATAACTTCGGACTTCCGTAGGCGTAGTCGGTTGTCTCCAACTCTTCACCGTCTCTATCTTCCCCGGATCTACTTGAATATCATCTTCGTTCACAATATGGCCAAGGAATTGAACCTCCCTTAGCCAAAATTCACACTTGGAGAACTTAGCATACAACTTCTCCTTTCGTAACGTCTTCAATACTTCACGTAAATGACGTTCATGTTCGTTCATACTCTTCGAATAAACAAGTATATCGTCGATGAACACAATTACCCACTTGTCCAACATAGGTTGGCACACTCGATTCATAAGGTCCATGAATGCCGCCGGTGCATTCGTAAGACCAAAAGGCATAACTACGAATTCAAAATGCCCATAACGCGTTCGAAAAGCCATTTTCTCGATGTCTTCCTCACGGACCCGCATTTGGTGATAGCCGGATCGTAGGTCGATTTTAGAGAAATACGTTGCACCTTGGAGTTGGTTAAACAAATCGTCAATCCGAGGTAATGGATAACGATTCTTGATCGTCACTTTATTTAACTCCCGATAATCGATGCACATCGGCATACTACCATCCTTCTTCTTTACGAATAAAACCGGAGCGCCCCATGGCGAAGCACTCGGTCGAATAAAACCCTTCTCAAGAAACTCTTGGGTTTGATTTAACAACTCTTGCATTTCCATCGGCGCTAAACGATAAGGAGTTTTAGCAATGGGAGTAGCTCCCGGAACCAACTCAATGCGAAATTCAACTTGTCTTTCCGCCGGAACACCCGGTAACTCGTCCGAAAAAACGTCTTCGAATTCACTAACCACCAGAATTTCACGAATGGGTGGTGACTCATCACGAGTATTAACAACATGGGCAAGAAAGTCCATGCCACCACTATCGAGGAGACGACGTGCCCGTGCAAAAGTGCATATCGGCACAAGTCTTCTACGCTTATCACCGTGAATAATTAACTCTCCCCCACTTGGGGTCTTCACACGAATAAATTTTTCATGGCATGCAATATCGGCTCTATTATGATCGAGCCAATCCATACCCACAACAATATCAAAATCGCCCAAGGTCATCGGAATGAGATCTATCTTAAAGTTTTCGGCACCAAACACAACATCACAATTTTTACACACATCAACTACTAGCACCGTCTTGCCGTCCGCTATTTCGACTTCTACCGGACGACTTAACTTAGCTAACGGTCTATTAAGTTTAGGCACAAATTTAGGAGACACAAACGACAAATTTGCACCGCTATCGAAAAGAATCCTTGCCGGATTAGAATTGACCATGAAAGTACCTGAAACAACTTCGTTCGATTGTTTGGCTTCATCATTGGTCATCAAATAGTTACGACCCCTAGCCGTACCCGCCGCCTTCTCTAACCGCTTCACATTATCGTTTCGCAAATCGGGACACTCCGGCTTCTTATGCCCTTCTTTACCGCAATTAAAACAAGTGACCTTGTTTTCGAAAGATGGTTTAGGACATTCACGAGCCATATGACCCGGTTGCCCACAATTGTAGCACGCATAAGAAAAACCCCCGGAAGCACCCTTCTTCACGCTATTAACACTCCTGGAACCCTTCTTGTTCTTGTTCTTCTTGTTTGAAAAGTTAGAATGACTAGAACCTTCAAACTTTCTTTTGGAAAACGTGAAATCGCTTTTTCTTGGAACATCCGGCTCAAAACCCCGAGCCAATTCAAATAACTCATCAAAAGACTTAGCCATATCCCGACTAATCTTGCCCTTGAACTCATAATTCAAAGTACGGTAGAAATTTTTCATTAGCTTGTGATCGTCACCCACATATTCCGGACAAAAATGAGTTTTTGCCAAAAAGGCAGACTTGAGTGTGACCAAGTCCATTGAACCTTGTTGCAAATGGTGCAACTCGTCCCGGATTCTATCAAGGTTGGAAGAAGTTCGGTATTCTCTAAAAAATTCCTTCTTAAACTCCTCCCATGTCAAGCTCATGCATTGTTCTTCACCATATAAATTGATTTTATCGTCCCACCACAACTTGGCTTCTTCCCTCAACATACTAGAACCATACCTCGCCTTCTTTTCGGGAGGACACTCCGCGGTACGGAAAGCCCCCTCGATATTGGAAATCCAACACATGTTTTTCAACGGATCTCGCACCCCATTAAACATCGGGGGTTGAGCGTCCTTGAAGTTCTTGTAGTGAAAGTCCCACCCCCCTTCGCCTCCTTCACCACGAGGATAAACATTTCTAGCGTCAAGTGCCTCTTCGACAGTGGCCTTCATTCGTTCATTAATTAAATCGGTTATTTGCTCGTCAACCGATTCTTTGAAAACTTTCCTTACGCTAACAAGAAAATTCTCCTTGTAGTTCTTCAAGATGGCCTCAACCTTGGCCGTAAATTCGGAGTCCTCGCTTGTACCTCCGATATCGTTATCGTGTCCGTTTCTCGTCTTCATTCTATAAAACGGAAAAGGTTAAACAAAGAATGAAAGGACATAACACGTAAGTATACATGTACACCACGCCACCCCATCTTGCTCAACAATCGTCGTACATTGCTTGTTTGATACGATTTGCACCCGTAATAACGGTAGCTAATCGTTGTTGCGCGAGCACGTCGCATTAACTCGCTAGTACCACGTCTATCTCGCTTGATGATTGCTAAAACAACACAAAGCAATTAGTGCATGATTAATTCACTTAAACACTAGCACTAACAATTCCCTTTCCGACCCAAAGTCCTACAAGTCCCGCATAAAGCGTACACACAGTAAAGTCTAAGTCTAGGCACCTATCTCAAGTCGCCTAAATCCCTTAGACCATGCTCTGATACCACTTGTAACGACCCAAACCAAACCACCATCGAACCCGCGAAAAATACCAAAAAAAAAAATATATGTTCAGCAAATGGCGCGGCGCGCCAGAAGGCCGCGCGGCGCGCCGATCTAGTCTGTCTAAAAAGTCTTCAAATGTGAAAAAAATTGGCCACTTCCGGATATAATTAGACAAAACGCTTTTAACAACATATTCAAATATATAAAACTAACACATTCCATTAATAAAATGAGTTTTACGAAGCGGGGCCCACATCGGCCGTTTTACGAGTTTAATACAAAGTATGAATTTCGACCATCAAAAGTTTAAGTACCAAACTACACTACGAGCATGGTGTTTGGGATTAAACTACCCAAGTCTCGGTCAAACTCCAAAAGCTAATATCTCCAAAAGCGTTCCCTAACAACAACGGGATCTTTAATCCAAGATGATGCCCTTACCCTTGTCCACAACTGAACCTATAAAAAGGTAAACAACGAGAGGGTAAGCTAACGCTTAGTGAATGCAATAATTATACACATACATATATAACATACCTACTTGCAATCACTTACTCAAACACCGCATACATGCTAGCAACACAATTAGCTTATAATCTCGAATACGAGCTAGAAATCTCCAATACCACAAGCTAGCATAGCAACGCATATAAATATAACTTGAATAATATAATATGCTTACACTTACAACACAATAACCATGGTTAACCAATCGTACAAGGGAATGGCGCTCGCGAAAACGCCATCGGTGTTCATAACATCCGTTAGGGCACTTAACACCTCGTAACACTAACCCCTAGGGTGGCACCTTAACACCTCGGCACTTCACCCCGAGTGGCATCTTAACACCTCGATGCTTCACTCATTATTTTACGGAGTGGTGTCTTAACACCTCGACACCACACCCCTAGGTGGCATCTTAACACCTCGATGCTTCACCCCGAGTGGCATCTTAACACCTTGATGCTTCACTCATCACGTGAAACGTGGTGTCTTAACACCTCGACACTACGCATTTCACGCTACAACAAATAGATACATTATATACCTACACATATAATTATTCCACTCACCTCAAAATCTCTTGTGAAAAGATACCCTAGCTTTCAAAACCTCCATGTAACGTACCTATCACATTATACATATTATCAATCACAAACTCAAGTTGGTCAACCAATTCTTTCACCATTCTAAAGTCATTTTGACCCAAAGTGCAATTTCAACCCATTTGCACCCTTAACCCTAATTTTGGGTCAACTCATATCAAAACCCTAACATTAGCCAAGATAGGTTTAAAATACATTTCAAAACAAGGTTTAGGCATTAATCACAAACATTAACTAACTTAAGTCCACTTTGACCCATTTGACCAATTTAAGGTCTACACACCCATTTCGGGTCATCCACTAACCCACTTAATACCCCTTTATATATATAAGTGTGCTAGTAATTTGACTAACCAATTTAAACTCATAAACATAAATTAATACTTTGAAAACCCTAGTTAGTCAACTTTGAGTCTACATGACCCAAATTCACCCAAAAACCCCTAATTCACTAACAAATGGTTTTTATGTGCAACACTACCCAAACCCTAACCCTCAATATAATTAAAGTAAGAAATTAGGTTTTATAACTTACCAACACAATCACCACATAGCTAGCGACTAGATGAACGACTTTAGAACTCGCACTAAGACCCGATTCAACCTCCTTCTTCCTTTAATGGAGCTTTCTCACTCTAGAACCTCCTCTCTCTCTAGGATTTAATGGAAGATGATTAAGTGGGTGAAAATGGAGTAAATGAGGCTCCAACAACTGATCCCAAGCCTTAAAGTCGGATTCCTTGTGATTTTACCAATTTACCCTCAAAATATCTAATTAAAAGGGAATCTGTCACAGAACAATGGCGCGGCGCGCCAAACGTCCAGACTAGTTTTCTGCATTCTTTTTAATATGTACAACCAAAACCCCACTTCAAGTACATTAACTACACTTATGTACACTACAAATAAACGGGTCTTACAACATGTAAACATTTCATATAATTAACAATTTAACATGTAATTTGTGGTAATGACATATGTTTGTTAATGATATGAACATTAATTAACATTTGCATGTAATTTGGTTGCATCTAAATGCATAAAAACTATGAAATTAAAAGGTTCTCGCAGTTCTCGCCCTTTTTGTATTTCTCGTTTGAACCCGCCCCTTTTATATATATATATATATATATATATATATATATATATATATATATATATATATATATATATATATATATATATATATATATATCATAAAGATCAGACAACATAATACATGTTACATAATTGATCGGATATGATGATCTGTTATTCGTGATCTAACCCAAAACTTACAAACATTGACAGATACATGTGTCATAACTATATAATGATAAAAAAATTATGATAACTATACATTTATGATAAATCTGTTAAAAATAATGATAAAATATGGATTATAGTTTGAAAGACCATCAAAGTTTATCAATTTAATTTTATAGGTTACACATATTTAAAAATGATTTTATAGGGCACCCAACATCACATATATATATATATATATATATATATATATATATATATATATATATATATATATATATATATATATATGGTGCAGGATAAATGGGTAAGTAACCAATCGGGGGAAGCGGGGGGAAGCAAAAATTTCTTTTTTTCAGTTTTTTGAAAAAAAAATTTCAGGCATCAATATCACACGAAAATATGAACATTTAAAAAAGACACTTCGTGATGAATGTTATTATTTAGGCGGGAAAACGATCGACAAAAATAATATTCAAGATAATACTGATCGTGAAAAATGTTAACGCTTTTTTCATGTTTTGTGAAGTAAAATTTAGCCAGATTTAGAGTTTAGGGTTTAGGGTTTAGTCCCTAAACCCTAAACTAAAGAAGCAGTGCTTCAACGGTACCCGATGCCTTTGATCCCTGGGCCCACTTGTGTTTGCTCCCACGCAGGTTCGAACCCGTTCCTTCACATTTGGGTACCCAGGGGGAGGTACTTTGCCGGTGCAATTCCCTTTCGGGGTGGGTACGCAGGTTGACATAGTCGACACATGGTCAGAGGGTCCATGCAATCTACCCCCCCTTTATATATATATATATATATATATATATATATATATATATATATATATATATATATATATATATATATTGATCAAATTATGTTCAAATTAGCATAAAAATCAATCGGAAAATATTATATATTTTAAATCTCATCAAAATTTGAAATCCCGGAATTTTAAATCCTATCATGAATTTGTATATATTTCATGAATTTTTAAAACGTAGAATGTAATAATTAAACGTAAAAGTAAACATACGTAAACGTAAAAGTAAAACATAAAATGTCAACGCAAAGTGTAAAAAGTAAACATAAAAGCATATTGCGTAAACGTAAAACCTACGACGGAAACTGTAGGAATGATTAAACAATATTAATCGACCAAATCTTCAATATCGAGTGCGTAATAACTCGATATTGAGTTTTATATCAAAAACGACTCAAACACTTGTGATCTAATTAAGCAAATGGACTTTGATATGTTATAGATCGACAAACTAGAGTGATAGACCGGCAAAGAAACGAAAACACAGCTAGGGTTGAGTTATGGTTCGTAACCCTAACAATGAACCCGAAATTCTCATTAAATAAGGTCTGCACGTGTAACCGTGCAGTTGCAAATTGCAACCGTGCGGTTGCCTTTGTATCCATACGGATGCATTCTGCATCTGTGCGGTTACACACACAATAACTAACTTAACATTAAATGCATACAATTGACTGTAAACGTAATAGTAATCATAATAAACCAACAACCAATTGTCCGAGTACTTACAATGTCTATAGAATTCATGAATACACAATAATGAACTAGGGACTTATGTTTATGTACTAACATAAACCAAAAACGTATGTTTGTAAAACGTAAACATAAATGTAAAACGTATAGCGTAAACGTAAATCTAAAATGTAAATCATATAACGTAAACAAAAATAATAATAAAAAATATTTAAAATATGAGATTTCAAATCCATCACTAATACAAAGGATTATAATATTCAATGTTCACCGATGTTCATGAAATTTTGAAATTTGAAGTAAATTCAGTTCTTCCAACTAAACATAAAATTTGGTTGATTTTGAAATGCAAATTCTATCGAATACCTCAAAATTACTAAACGCTCCTAGATGAAGTCCATATCTTTTACACTAACTTGCGTAGGTATCTAGCTAGTTAGTGCGCATGTGCAATTTACCATACACTCGACTTTTGAATCCATACATGTGCGATTTTTTCATTTCTTCTCACATAGGCCATGAATGGTATTTGGTGGCTAGAGTTTAGCCTTTTGGGCTTGGCTTTAAGTCTCAACAATCCATTCATGAGTGGTTAGTGAATAGTGAGACCCATTATGACAACAGAATAACCCATGAGGGGTTGTAAAATGGAAGTTTATCCCTTGGAATATTCCTTTCTTTTCATACTACGGCGCCCGCTTAATCGTGCTTATTTTGACTGTTTTTTACTTCTTGAACAATTTTCAATGTTTTTTTCAACTCATCAACTAAGGTCAACCCTAACCATTGTTCCTACGTCCTAGTCCCTAGGCACATTCATAGCATACGTGTACAATTACTCGCCAAGGTAGGGTATGCTCGAATTGTAAGATGACTCCGGACTCCCCATCATATATAAAATAAAAATCCACTTAATTGACACGTGTCAACGCTTTAATGGTCCCACTAGTTTAACAAACATCCGCATATACATAGCTAAAACTTCCATTGCAAAGGCATTGAATATTAATGTCTGATCATGCGCGAGTGCACATATTGAATTCAAAAAAGTGCGCATGAATATAAGGCGCTACCTACTAGTTTGAGAACACTATACATTTGAGGGTCAGATTATGTTATAAGGCATTGGTTGCGTACACACAATTTTTTTTTTTTTTTTTTTTTTTGGCAAAAAACGATAACATTAAACAAAGATGAACAATGATACAAGAAAACCAAAGCACCTCTCGGAAACAAAAAACAAACCCTAGCACTAACTAGCACTAAACAAAGAACAAAAGCTAACTAAACCCGAGCCTTGAGTAACCGGATCATAAAAACAATTTCGGACCACAAACAAATATAAGAACCAAAACATAAACCCAAGACTGACTAAACAAACGACATACAATACTAAAAAAGAAAACCGAACACGAAATACTCGATAACCGCTTTACCTTTCCGAGTCTTGATGATCGGTTTAACAACCACACCATCAACTTTCAATCGAACAATTTTCTTGCGCGCCCGATTTTCAATCGCATACGACGATACCTTTGTCGAAGAGCTTCCAATCCTAATACCCGGCACGGAAGGAGGGAGCCAACCTTGTCTCTCAAGACCCTCAAAAAAACCAACATTCCCATCGACTTCATCACCACTGTCATCATCATGGTTCTCCAACACCTCAAAAAATGTTGGAGAATGTTTATATACATATCACTTCCCATAAATTTAACACTAAAATTGATAGATCCATTATTTTATGTATTGGTAAGTTGTAGTATATAAATGATGAATCAATAAATTTAGTGTTAAGGATTTATCAATACAACAAATATCCACCATTGCAAGTGACTAGTTATTGTTGTTATATTGCTTTGGAAAAATCTTTTGTAATAATTGACTTATAACTAACATTTGGGCCATCCAATTTGGAAAAGGTTTTCATATGGTAATCATTATTATTATTATTATTATTATTATTATTATTATTATTATTATTATTATTATTATTATTATTATTATTATTATTATTATTATTATCTATATATAGAAAAAAAATCTGTAGTACTATTAATCAATAGTAATCAATGATATTTTTGTCATTTCACAATTTTTTTATTTTTTTGGTCTAAACCCTGTAGCACTATTCATCAATAGTAACCAGGGATATTTTCGTCATTTAACAAATTTTTTTTAGTCTCCAACGATAAAAGAAGCAACTCTCATAAAAGAACCAACCCTTCAATGTTACCAAAAGATGTCGAAAAAAATTCCTTTTTACCAAAAAAATCAACTAACTTTTTTTTTTCTTTTCTTCCTCAACGATAAAGCAGTCAACTTTCATAAAAGGAACAACCCATCAATGCTACCAAAAGATGTCGAAAAACATTCTTTTTTATAAAATAGATCAACTAACTTTTAAAAAAAAAAACAAAAAAAAAAATAAAAACGAACGCTAAAAGAAGCAACTTTCACAAAATGAACAACTCTTCAATGTTAGATGTCGAAAAAAAATTCTTTTTTACAAAATAGATCAAGACTTTTTTTTTTAACTCGCATTCAAAACGGAACCCCCGACACGAAGCGTGGGCTCCAAGCTATTATTATCTATATATCTAATAGACAAAACTCTGTAGCACTATTCATCAATAGTAACCAGGGATATTTTCGTCATTTCACTTTTTTTTTTACTCCAACGATAAAAGATGCAACTCTCATAAAAGAACCAACCCTTCAATGTTACCAAAAGATGTCGAAAAAAATTCTTCTTTACCAAAAAAATCAACTAACCTTTTTTTTTTTTTTTTTCCTTTTCTTCCTCAATGATAAAGGAGGCAACTTTCATAAAAGGAACAACCCTTCAATACTACCAAAAGATGTCGAAAAACATTCTTTTTTACAAAATAGATCAACTAACTTTAAAAAAAAAAAAAAACGAACGCTAAAAGAAAGAACTTTCACAAAATGAACAACCCTTCAATGTTAGCTGTCGAAAAAAATTCTTTTTTACAAAATAGACCAAGACTTTTTTTTTAACTCGCATTCAAAACGGAGCACCCGGCGCGAAGCGAGGGCTCCACAACTAGTTACAAGCTATTTGATAGCATGACTTACTAGCTAGGCTAAAAATGCATAATTTATATAGTTTTATACCGTATTTTTTTAAATACTCAAATTTACAATCTAATAATTTTAGAAAATGCTTTTCATTATGGCATTCGATTACAAGCAAGTGAGTATTTGATAGCATGATTACCGATTAAGCTAAAGATGCAACAAAAACACAAGGTATCTTATTTTGTAAGCACGCGTTCGATGTTTAGTCTAAAGTGTTTGATTGGTGGGGTATGAATATGGCTTCGGTTCTAAGTATCAACGAGATGTTCACGGCTTCTTCAAGCATTGCGATGTCGGAAGTTGGGTGTATGGTGTGGCAAGCTTTGGTTTGGACTTGCGGGTACCTCATTTGGTGGAATCGGAATCAAAAGGTATACAACAACAAATGTTGGACTCCTTCGGTTGCACTATGCGAAATTCAAGTGAAAGCGTTTGAGTGGATTTCAAAAAGATGTAAGGCAAAAAAGATCGAGTGGCATGAGCGGCTTCATAATCCTAAGAGTATTATTGTATAATTATGTTAGCGTAACACCTTGTTTAGTTAGCATTTGAGGTTAGGATTATAGCTAAACAGTTTAACATTGTACTCTTGAGAATGGGGTGACTAAATCTGCCCCATATGTACTGTTCTTGAGTTTATATTATATATGAATATACTGCTTTTCAAAAAAAAAAAATTAATTGATTAGGCTAAACATGTAATATGTAGGTAATCTTATATTTTTTTAGAAAGACAAATTTACAATCTAACACAGAGAACTATTATGAATATTCACTACAAGAATCATGTCAACTACCCACGAACAATGTATGTGGGTAAATAACCAAAATCGTGGATAATAGTGTAATACACACGTATTACCCACAAATACATATACATGGGTATATCATACGAGGATAATTTTGATCATGGAAATGTGATTCCGTGGGTCAATTTACCCGCAACATGTTTGATGTGTGATTGGGTTAAATTTGTGGGTAAATATATTGTGAGATGTTACATATAAACGAGAGATTACCCATAAATGTAGTCCTCGGTAATTCGTGGGTAAAGTTATAGAGGGATTTAGTCATTTTGTAAAAGTCATTGGTAATACTGTTTTTTAGTTTTACTAGTTTGATTAATAATCACGAATATACATTTGGTCAGTGGCGGAGCTTGTACGTTGCGCTTGGAGGGGCCAAATTTTGTCTAATGTGTGATATGTTTTTAGCAAGAAAAACGTTAACTTTGGTGGACAAAATTGTGTATTTTATACACGTTTTAAGTGACAATATCGACCGTAATTGCATCATCTAAGTTAACCTCTTAAACTTTAATTTAAACTTGATTTCAAGGTAAAAATGCCCATAAGATATGAAGGTCGTCTCTATCTTTTTAAAATTATAGTGGTACTCCTTACGGTTTTAAAAAAGCTCATCACTGGTCCAATTTTCTAATTCCTGTTAACTTGGTCTGTTAAAATGATGGACAATTTAGGGTATGTTTACTTTCTACTTAATAATTTGTTTCTGTACAGCTCTTAATTCAGTAAGTAAAATTATTTGTCATTTAATCCGTAACTTAATTATGAAAGTTGGTCTATTTTCGAGAGATATAAGATTAAACACCCTTCCAAAATAAGTGGCAAATGAAAATAGAGGTAAATTCAGAAAAAGTAAACAAACCCCTTAGTAATGCTAACAAAAAGAGCTTCCTTTTCCCCCTCTTAAGGAACCTCGGGGCCTACCATCAAGGTAAAGTCAAGGCGTCAAATACCTATACGATCGTTGTTGACGACGACATATGTGATTGAATGCTAATTGTCTTGTAAATGAAAATATAAATTAGAAGTTATGTAGGATTTCGGTACAAGTATTATTGATATGTAAGGATATTGATGATTGTAGACTTGTAACTTAAATCTTAGTCTACCCCGATAGCTGCCATTATAGTCAGTGAAGGAGGATTCAAAGGGGTAAGGGTGTCATAGTCCTCTCAAAAAGTTTTGTTCTTACTAGCAATTTTTTTTTTTTTTGAAAGGCAACAAACTTGTATTATTATTAAAAACTCACAGTACATATATACATATACATATGGACTGCATATAGCAGTTTCACGCAATGAATCATACAAAAGTCCTAGTTACGCACAAAACCATTTGTAGGATGTTAAGCTAGCAACTTGCAAATGATCACCAAATTACGGGATCAAGAAAGTAAAACGTGAGGATTATGAAGCCAAGTATGCCAATCGATAGTCCTTGCTTTACATCTCTTCGCGATCTACTCGAAGCTTATAACTTGGATATCATTTAGTGCCGTCGGGGTAGTCCAACACTTGTTTTTGAAGATCTTACTAGCAATTTGTATAGATTTAAAGGCTAAATATTTTAAAGTTCAACCTTTGCCCCATCGAATTAAAATTTAGATGTCTAGCATACGGTTATCAATCCTTGGTTAGCAAATTAAGAGATTACTTGTTTTGATTGAGCTTTTTTGACCCCTGATTTTAAGTGTTCAAGCTCTCTCAATATATTTTGTAGTGGCTCACACAAAAATCTAATTGTCAATAGACAAACTACTGTTAAGTAAATAAGAAAAAAAAGTGAAATTAATAACAGATAAAGATCATGGTATCGGTAACTAAGAAAAAAGGTACATCCAAGATGGTGTTTCAATCACCAGATGAATATTACATGACAGCAAATATGGAGCAAATGTTTAACATATATAACAAAGCAACATGAACAAAATATTAAAACTATTCACTTCCATTTTCACTTGATCTGCAGATCGATTTCTTTAAATCACCGATTCAGTTCGCTGCAATATGAATGAAGAATACGGCGTCGTTGTTAACGGTACTAGTCTTGTTATAAAGAAAGATTCTTCATGAAAATATAGATGATGCTTTAATTATTACAGAACAAAATATGAGTTCAAGGTGTGAAATTTGATTAGGGTTTAGACAATTTCAAGGTGATTATAACAATTTATGCCCCACTTTTGTTATTTAAACCCTAACCATTACAGTGTTCTTTGATACTCTGGTCTACAAAACGACGAGAAGAGTATTATTGAGTTTTTGTATAATCATTTAGTAGAGTACAAAAAAATAATATGCACTCAATAATTTACTACATTTCCCATCATTTAACGAACTAAGTTAAAAAGATCATAAGAGTTGAAGAGTGTGATAGAAAATCGTGAGTACTTTTACCAAATCAGATTAATACAGCGGATAGTTAAAATAATAATCTTTTATTATTTTATGAACAAAATTTAACAAGATTAAATTTTCACTTATTTAATGAAACATGCACACGATTAATCTTTCCCAATGATCCAGTTACACCATAATAATTGTCATGAATATAAAACAAAAGAGGAGTTGACGATATACCTTTCTTGAAGAAATTGATGAGACGGAGAGAAACTTACGATCAAAAGTATGACCGTCTCTTTAGATAGTCCACACTACACTTCAAACGACCGTCAATGGATGCTAGTCCAAACCCAAGTAATATTAATCAACCTTTGATTAATATTATGAAATCAAAATTTTTGGTTCATCGAAAAAAAAGAATGAGAGATTTATTACTCCGTAATATGGTACAATATATATAGATATTTTATTTTAATATTTCACCCGTGAATCTACCCGTGAATTCATATTACGAAATATATATCATAAAGTCGTATTTCTCAAATACTTCAGGGGTATGTTATGTAACTTATAATTAATAATTTCTATCATGTCGCTTTCATGTGAATAGTAAATTAATTAATTTCGATTCATTTACTATTTATATGAATAGTAAATGAATTAATTTCGATTTACTATTTTGTTACTTGAATAATATATATACATCATATATATATATATATTTTTTATTTGACGTCTCGGTGTATATGTGTGTGACCCCGAAGACTCAAATGATGTTGGCCATATAGTTATATGTTGTACCTTGCACATTAATCCTACAGACTCCCACTTGTGCATGACACAACACCAAGTAACTATACAAACAATGGTAAGCGTCTAGCAACACGTCATTGTCCCCAAATTCATGTGAGGGTAGTTTCTCGAAACTGTTTATGGTAAGTTTTAAATGTCATTCGTCCTTTTGTTTCAGATACTTTAGTTAAACTTGAGATATGGATCATCGGTCATTCTCATTTGTTTAACAATTTTGTTTCTCGATCTTATAACTGAATTAGATCACCAAATTAATTAAGTATCATCTTAATTACATCTGGGTGCGGCCACACAAATATCTTATTCATTCATCGAGGAGCTCAAAAAGTATCTAACTCCAAATATTTTAGAGGAACAAATCCTATATTGCATATACGTGTCTATCACGAGCTTTACATTATATCCAATAATGTCCTTTATAACAGCCTTATTCAGGACAGCGTTTAACCATATCAAAGTACAATATTTCACACATCAAACTGGCGTGCATCTCAAGTCTAAGGACATAAAGACATAATCACTAAAAGATTCAATACTGACAATGATCCATGTAGTGACATCTTATAGTTAGGTCATTCCAATATTCATCATCAATGAATACATATGAATTTTGGTCTCAACAAGTTAACTATTTATCATCAATAAATATAACCAACATTCACATTAATCTTAATTCATGTTATTCCCATAACATGATTGATTATGGAGATTTTGAATAATCAACAATTACTCATGGATTAATCATGCTAATATTGAACACAGTAATATAAATGAAAATGATCATACCATCAATATATCAATTCATTATGATAAAACTGTTTAATGTTCCAAAAATATCCAAATACTAAATTACAAATTAAAAAGATCAGCAGCATAACGAAGTCCAATACTACTAGCATGATCATCATGCTTGTTGTGTGTCATAGGCTTCGTGAACGGGTCAGCCACATTATCATCTGTATGAACCTTAAGAATACTAATATCATTCCTCTCAACGACTTCTTGAATATAGTCAAACTTTCAAAGAATGTGTCTGCTACCTTTACGTACACGTGATTCTTTCGCAAGTATAATAGCACTTGAATTATCACAGTACATTTCCATAGGGGATTCAATGCTGGGAACTACTCCGAGTTCAGTAACAAACTTCCTAATCCAGACAGCTTCTTGAGCAGCTTCTGAGGCTGCAATGTATTCTGCTTCCGTTGTAGATTGTGCAACTGTGCTCTGCTTTGAGCTTCTCCAATCAACTGCCCCGCCATTCATGCCAAAGACATACCCTTACTGGGATCGAGAATCATCTCGATCAGTTTGGAAACTAGCATCTGTATAACATCTAATACTCAACTCTTCTTTCAAACCACCGTAAACCAAGAACATGTCTTTAGTTTTCCGCAAATACTTAAGAATGCTCTTAACAGCAATCCAATGTTCTTCACCTGGATTCTGTTGATAACGACTCGTCAAACTCAAGGCTAACGAGACGTCTGGTCTAGTACATAACATGGCATACATAATGGATCCTATAGCTGAAGCATACGGAACACATTTCATTCGTCTTATCTCATCAGGTGTGATAGGACTTTGAGACTTGCTCAAGGTTATGCCCTTTTGCATGGGCAATGCTCCGCGCTTGGAGTTTTGCATGTTAAATCTTCGTAAGATTTTGTCAATGTATGTACTTTGACTCAAACCAATAAGCCTTTTGGATCTATTTCTATAGATCCTGATTCCTAGAATATACTTAGCTTCTCCAAGATCTTTCATGGCAAAACATTTTCCAAGCCAAGATTTGACATCTTTCAAAGTTGGAATGTCATTTCCAATAAGTAGTATGTCATCAACATACAAGATCAAGAAGACAACTTTGCTCCCACTAGCTCTAATGTAAACACAGGGCGCATTTCCGTTTTGAAAAAAACCAAACTCTTTAATTTTCTCATCAAACTTAAGATTCCAGCTCCTAGATGCTCGCTTTAACCCATAAATGGATTTTAAAAGCTTGCATACTTTATTAGGATGTTTTGGATTTACAAACCCTTCCGACTGAACCATATATACGTCCTCGCTTAGGTCGCCATTTAGGAAGGCGGTTTTAACATCCATTTGCCATATTTCATAATCATGAAAAGCAGCTATGGCAATAAGTATCCTAATTGATTTAATGCTCGTGACTGGTGAAAAAGTTTCCTCAAAATCAATTCCTTGAGTTTGAGTATAACCTTTTGCCACCAACCGAGCCTTAAAAGTGTTTACATTACCGTCCATGTCAGCCTTCTTCTCGAAGACCCATTTACTACCCACTGTCTTGCAATTGGGTGGAAGATCAATCAAGTTCCATACTTGATTATCTTTCATGGACTGCATCTCTGTCTTTATAGCATCTTGCCATTTGTCAGATTCTGGATATGATATGGCTTCACTGTAGATAGAGGGTTCATCATAATCCCCTAGATGAGATTCATCTGAATTAATCAAAAGATTTAACCTCTCACGCTGATGAGGAGTTCTACTAGATCTACGAAGTATAGGTGCAACACGTTCTGGCTCACCAACAGTGTGTTCAGCTTTAACTTGTGGTTGGCTAGTGTCTTCAGAAGGTATGTTACTTTGTGATTCTTGAATTTCCTCAAGATCTACTTTACTCCCACTGACTTCTTGTAAGAGAAGATCTCTTTCAAAGAATTCAGCAAACAGAGCAGTAAACACTTTGTTTTCAGCTTGGTAGTAAAAGTAGTAACCCATTGTTTCCTTTGGGTATCCTACAAAGTGACATTTGATACCTCTGGGTTCTAACTTGTTTGAAGTGTCACGTTTCACATACGCTTCACAACCCCAGACTTTCAAATAAGACAACTTAGGTCTTGTTCCATGCCATAACTCATATGGTGTCTTTTTGTAACAGACTGAAACCGGGGTTAGAAGTAAGATTACTTAATTGCCCTTAGGTTTATATTTGTGATTAAAATATGCTTTTATTTTAATAATATGTTTATTATTAATTGATTAGCTGGTTAAGACCAGTTTGTGACAAGGGTCACAGAAATGGTTCGTTTGTTGAATTTGGACTCCGTTAAGATTGCCAAATTAAGTACGAAAGATATCAGATAACTGATAAATACCCGTGTGTTATGGGGTGTGGGTTTATAACCCACTTAAGTAACTAATATCTGGATACTTCCATTTATTTCCCAATTTGTGCAAGAACAAGACCCGTACCTAACTTTCATCATCTCAAAACCCTAATTGAATCCAAGTCACAAATTGAATTAAGAAGCTTTAGGATCTGAATCTTATCATTCTTATAAGCATTTATCCAGGTTAGCTTGCTTGAATTCGTGCTTTAATTTATAGAAATTGGGTTTTGGGTGTAAAATGGGTTTTTGATGAAATTAAGCTTGAATCTTCATGATTTTCTTTGTTATGTTTAATTGATGTTAGAAATAGTTGCTATATAGTTTATATGATCTAATTATGCTGTGAATTGAGCAAGAACTTGTTAAAAATGATGAATTGTGTGTTAGAACTTGAGTTTATGATAAAGTGAGTATTTTGGGATGAATTAATCCCAAATCTTGATTGTAAATGCTAGATTTTGATGTTTATAGTTGGGAAAAGTGTTTATGTATGATTGGTATGTTTCTTTATGCTTGAATTTGGACTATAAACCTTTAAATCGAGTTTTTTTGGCTTAAAATCACCAAATCAGCGAAGCTGATGGTGAAGATGAAGCTGCTCGAAAAACTCGCTCGAAAACAGTGCTCGAGACTCGCTCAAAAACAGTGCTCGAGAACCTTTTGCTCGAAAACATATTATTGCTCGAAAAACTCGAGTTGCTCGAGAACCTTCTGCTCGAAAAACTCGATTGCTCGAAAAACTCAAGTTGCTCGAGAACCTTCTGCTCTAAAAACTTGAATATGTTCGAAAACTCGAATTCGCTCGAAAAACTCGAATTTGCTCGAGAACCCCATGTTGCTCGAAAACCTTGCCTGTTATGTGAATATTTTCAGTTGAATGTAAAGTTGTGTATTAATACTTGGATATAATACTAACTTGAGATATTATGTGATGATTCACAGGTGATAAACAAAGAGGTGAAGGCTTAGAAAGATTAGACCTCTGAGAACCTTCAGTTGCGGGTAATCAGTGAGTGGGTCTATCTCCGGATAGAGTATTAAGTAGCTGACACGCTACTTGTTCAGACTCTTTATTACTATGATTATGTTCATTATAATTACCATGCGTAGTTAGATATTGTTCATTATAATTACCATGTTCATTATAATTACTATGATTATGTTCATTATAATTACCATGTGCACTCTATTAGTTGGACACCAATCGAGGCGGAAAGGTTGGGAACCCACCGAGGCGGCAAGGTAGGGTTGATGTGAGGTCGACTGTGGTAGCCTGGTCGGGTCATGAGTTACTGATTATTCAGTATAGCATAGATGGACGCATGTGTTGCGTCTGGACGGTTATGCAGTGAAATCAGTAAAGCGGACTATCGGTAGACTGTAGCTTGATCAACTATGTCGTGTGCTCGTACAAGCCGCCGATCCTCATATTGTCAGTTATTATATGCTAGTTCAGGACGTTAGCATATCTGTGATCCCTTGCATGTTCAGTTGCTTATGCTTGGTCTGTTAGATAGTATCTATTCACTTAACTATGTGCTAATTCTCCCCACATTTCCACCCCTTGCAGGTTTAGGTACTGCTGGTTAGGAAGGGTGTTGCTGTTGGGTTGAAGACATGTTTGACTACGTGCTTAACTCTGATGTTTTCTGGTTTTATAATATTTTCACGTAACACCAACGTTTTGGAATATTGTAATAACGTTAACTAAGCTAAACTGATAACTATGGTTTGTAAATGTTATCTAAGGGTATTTATGTAATTCATTCTTCTGCTGTGATATATATAAAAAAAAATCAGGGTGTTACAAGTTGATATCAGAGCGTGGTTTAGCAGCAAGTACGTGCGCGTATTTGTTCCTAAACCTTGAATTAAGTCAAACATGTCCGTGGGGTGGGGCTAAGTGAATATAGAATGTTGTTCATGTTAGTGTTTAGTAAGCTAACAGTTATCCACTAAGATTTTGTGCGAGTGTTTTGTAGCATAGATGGCAGACAACAGGGATGCGAACGCTACAAACCAGATCCACCCCGGAACCTTCAGTGTTCCTGATGTGGAGGATGAGGTAGAAGTATATGATGCTGATTATGTACATGAGCTTGAAAGTAAGTTTAAGGAAGCTCAGGAAAAGATTGCTGAGCTTGAGTTAGCTAGACAGTCGGGTAATGAGGATACACCGCCAGGTTTTGCCACTGCACAGTCGCATGCCGTACCACAGATAAACCAAAACCAATACCAATACCCGTTACAGAACCAATTCCCTCAGCATATCATGCCACCACAGAACTATTACCAATACCAACATCCCATGATGATGAACCAAGTTCAGCCACCTACATACCAACAACCATTCCCACAACAGCAATTCCAACAACAATATCAGCCACCAAAAAGATGTACCTTTAAACAGTTCAGGGATTGTGGACCATCTCCTTTCTCAGGAAGTAATGACCCAGCCGTGACTCTCAATTGGTTACGGGAGGTTGAAAAGGCGTTTGATGCATGTCAGTGTGAGCCTGAGTTAAAGGAGATTTATGCAAGCAGGTTGTTGAAATATAGAGCAATGGTGTGGTGGGATTCTGTGATAGCTGGTGTCCCTCCAGAGCAAGTTAAGATGATTACTTGGGAACAGTTTTATGCGAAGGTATGTGAACAGTATTGTAATGTGTTTGACATGAATAGAATTAAGATGGAGTTCCTATAAATGCGGATGACACCGCAGATGTCAATTGATGAGGTGATTGAGAAGTACATGGACAAGCTAAGATTTCTGCAACAATGGGTGCCGGATGAACAATCCCGAATTCAACACTTTGTAAACATGATCTTGCCAGAGTATAGGACCTTTGTGAGGTCAGCACCAACATTGTCTCAAGCTTTTGTGATGGCAAAGATGGTGGAAAGTGATGTAAGAGCAGCTAGGGGTATGAATTGGTGAAATGTGGTACCACAGGGTAGTCAGGCTACCAGTCAATCAGGTTCGAAGTCTAAGAAATCGTTTAAGTTTAGACAAAAGGGTAAGGGTAACCAAGGTAGATCAGGTTCAGGTTCTGGAAAGAAAGATTGGTGTAAAGGTTGTAAGTCTTCACATAGTGGTCAGTGTTCTGAGGCAACGAGAAGATGTTTAAGATGTGGTATGGTAGGTCATGAATCTCAGGGGTGTTCCCTCAGAGAAAATGTTTGTTGGAGTTGTCATCAGCCGGGTCATCGTTCAGCAAGTTGTCAGGCGTCAAAGGGCGCAAGTTCAGGGGCAGGGTCAGGGGAGCGTTCGGCATCTGTCGGGGGTTCCACAGCCTCAAGTGGAAATAAGAGAAAGAACCCACCGACTGCGGAAGCCAGGGCCTTTCAGATGATAGTTGAGGCTGCTACTAATAATGATGACGTCATAACCGGTATGTTCTTGATAAACTCAATACCTGCTAGAATATTGTTTGATTCGGGTGTAAATAGGACATTTATGTCTATAGATTTCTGTACTAAATTAGGGTTACCTGCTACTGTGCTACCTGAGCCTATTAGAGTAGAGGTAGCTGATGGTAAGACGGTTCTAGTCACAACGTATGTGTCTGGAGCTAGTATAGAAATTGATGGTAGACCGCTTGCTATGTCCTGTTTAGTGTTGCCTATCCCTAGTTTTGATGTAGTATTAGGGATGAACTGGATGAGCCTACATAAGGCCCACATTAAGTGTGATAAGAAGATTGTGACTTTCCGTTTGACCGATAGAACCCGTATTATGGCCCGAGGGGAACGAAGTGGGTTTAGTTTTCCATTGATTTCTATGATGAAGGCGAGGAAGTCACTTTCTAAGGGATGTGAGTCTTTTATGGCTTATGTTATTGATGCTAAGATAGAGAAGAAATCTGTTATTGATATTCCTGTGGTTTCGGAATTTCTTGAGGTGTTTCCTGACGAATTACCGGGGTTGCCGCCGGTAAGAGAAGTAGAATATAAGATTGAGTTAGTTCCGGGAACAACTCCAGTAGCTAAGGCTCCTTATAGGTTAGCACCTTCTGAAATCAGAGAGATGATGTCTCAGATACAAGAACTGTTAGACAGAGGGTTTATAAGACCAAGTTCTTCGCCGTGGGGTGCACCAGTGTTGTTTGTAAAGAAGAAAGATGGTTCGCTGAGAATGTGTATAGATTATCGAGAATTGAACAAGAGAACAGTTAAGAACAAGTATCCTCTGCCTAGAATCGATGATCTGTTCGATCAGCTGCAGGGTGCATCGTATTTCTCGAAAATAGATCTTAGATCCGGTTATCATCAGGTTCGGGTTGCAGAATCAGATATACCGAAGACAGCGTTCAGAACTAGATATGGGCATTACGAGTTCTTGGTTATGCCATTCGGGTTGACGAATGCTCCAGCAGTCTTCATGGATCTGATGAACAGGGTTTGTAAATCATATTTAGATCAGTTTGTTATTGTGTTTATCGACGATATATTGGTATATTCAAAGACAGAAGCTGATCATGCGACACATCTTCGATTAGTGTAAGAGTTGTTAAAAAAAGAGCAGTTATACGCTAAGTTCTCGAAGTGTGAGTTTTGGCTTCGAGAGGTGCAATTTCTGGGTCATGTTATCTGTGAGGCAGGTATTAAAGTGGATCCGTCAAAAATAGAAGCGGTAATGGGTTGGAATTCGCCGAAGACGCCGACAGAAGTTAAGAGTTTCTTGGGTCTTGCGGGTTATTATCGCCGATTTATAAAAGATTTTTCTAAAATAGTGGGTGCGATGACCAAATTGACTAGAAAGGATGTAAGTTTCCGATGGGGAGATCAACAGGAACAGGCTTTTCAGACTCTGAAACATTTGTTGTGTCAGGCTCCAGTGTTAGCATTGCCAGAGGGTTCAGATGACTTTGTGGTTTATTGTGATGCGTCATTTGCCGGGTTGGGATGTGTACTGATGCAGAGAGATAAAGTTATCACGTACGCTTCTCGTCAGTTAAAGACACATGAACGTAACTATCCGGTTCATGATTTAGAAATGGCTGCAGTGGTATTTGTGTTGAAGCTTTGGAGACATTACTTATATGGTACAAAGTGTGTAATATGTACAGATCATAAGAGCCTACAGCATATTTTCACACAGAAAGAACTGAATATGCGACAGAGACGGTGGATAGAACTTATCAAAGACTATGATTGTGAAATAAAGTACCATCCGGGTAAAGCAAATGTCGTAGCAGATGCGTTAAGTCATAAAAATTCTGATGAGAATGTGAAATTTCTGCGTTTGAGTATAACTTCAGATTTGATTGATCAACTACGAACAGTTCAAGCCTGTGCTTTGGAGGATGAACATATTAAATCTGAACTTATGACTAAACGAAAATTTGACCTAATTGATGATTCTCGTGGACTTAAGACTTTAAATAACCGTATTTGGGTGCCTATGCTTGGAGACTTGAGGAATTTGATCATAACTGAAGCTCATAAATCTAGATTGACAGTACATCCAGGCAGTAATAAGATGTATCATGACCTTAAATCTATGTATTGGTGGCCGACCATGAAATCAGACATTGCTCGTTTTGTTGAAAAGTGTCATATTTGCGCGCAAGTGAAGGCAGAACACCAGAAACCGTATGGTTCGTTGCGTCAGTTACATATTCCAGAGTGGAAATGGGAGCATATCACGATGGATTTTGTGACAAAATTACCTAGAACTCAGAGAAAACACGATATGATTTGGGTAGTAGTTGATTGTTTGACCAAGAGTGCTCATTTTCTTGCTACTCGTGAGACAGCATCATAAAGCAAACTTGCTGATTTATATGTGAAAGAGATAATTAGTCGGCATGGTGTGCCATTATCGATTGTGTTAGACAGAGATTCTAGATTTGTGACGAACTTCTGGAATAGTCTACAAAAGAATCTAGGTACACGTGTGAATCTAAGTACTGCTTATCATCCTCGGACAGATGGTCAGAGTGAACGAACGATACAGATGTTAGAGGATATGTTGAGAGCATGTGTATTAGAATATGGTGGTTCGTGGGATACACATTTGCCGTTGGTTGAATTCGCGTATAATAATTCTTATCATTCGAGCATAGGGATGCCACCTTACGAAATGTTGTACGGCCGTCGTTGCAGAACTCCGACTTGTTAGTTAGAAGCTGGAGAGAAACAGTTTGCTGGTCCCGAGATTGTTCAAATGACAGCCGAAAAAGTTGCTATCGCGCGAGAAAAGTTAAAAGCTGCCAAGGATAGACAAAAGATGTATGCTGATCCACGTAGACGTTCAGTAAACTTTGAGGTAGGTGATCGTGTTTACTTGAAAGTTTCGCCGTGGAAGGGTGTTATCAGGTTTGGTAAGCGAGGAAAGTTAGCTCCGAGATTTATTGGACCGTTCAAGATTATTCAGAGAGTTAATGACCAGACAGTTATGTTAGATCTTCCTTCTGAGCTAGCTGGTATTCATAATACCTTCAATGTGTGTTATTTGCGTAAGTGTAAAGTCGATGACGAGACACAAATCGTACCGCTAGTAGATTTGAAAGTTGATTTGAGTAACAAGTTGGTTGAGGAACCTATTCGAGTGGTCGACAGAAAGGTTACTAAGTTAAGAAGGAAAGAAATCCCGATGGTTTTGATAGAATGGAAGCACAGTTTAGGGGCTAACTTGACGTGGGAGACAGAAGAGTTGATAAAGACCCGTTACCCTCATATGATTGACCAAGACCAGATTTCGAGGACGGAATCTCTTTAAGGGGGGTAGATTTGTAACAGACTGAAACCGGGGTTAGAAGTAAGATTACTTAATTGCCCTTAGGTTTATATTTGTGGTTAAAATATGCTTTTATTTTAATAATATGTTTATTATTAAGTGATTAGTTGGTTAAGACCAGTTTGTGAAGGGCCAAAGAAATGGTTCGTTTGTTGAATTTGGACTCCGTTAGGATTGCCAAATTAAGTACGAAAGATATCAGATAAATGATAAATACCCGTGTGTTATGGGGTGTGGGTTTATAACCCACTTAAGTAACTAATATCTGGATACTTCCATTTATTTCCCAATTTGTGCAAGAACAAGACCCGTACCTAACTTTCATCATCTCAAAACCCTAATTGAATCCAACTCACAAATTGAATTAAGAAGCTTTAGGATCTGAATCTTATCATTCTTATAAGCATTTATCCAGGTTAGCTTGCTTGAATTCGTGCTTTAATTTATAGAAATTGGGTTTTGGGTGTAAAATGGGTTTTTGATGAAATTAAGCTTGAATCTTCATGATTTGTGTTTGTTATGTTTAATTGATGTTAGAAATAGTTGCTATATAGTTTATATGATCTAATTATACTGTGAATTGAGCAAGAACTTGTTAAAAATGATGAATTGTGTGTTAGAACTTGAGTTTATGATAAAGTGAGTATTTTGGGATGAATTAATCCCAAATCTTGATTGTAAATGCTAGATTTTGATGTTTATAGTTGGGAAAAGTGTTTATGTATGATTGGTATGTTTCTTTATGCTTGAATTTGGACTATAAACCTTGAAATCGAGTTTTTTTGGCTTAAAATCACCAAATCAGCGAAGCTGATGGTGAAGATGAAGCTGCTCAAAAAACTCGCTCGAAAACAGTGCTCGAGAACCTTTTGCTCGAAAACATATTATTGCTCGAAAAACTCGAGTTGCTCGAGAACCTTCTGCTCGAAAAACTCGATTGCTCGAAAAACTCAAGTTGCTCGAGAACCTTCTGCTCGAAAAACTCGAATATGTTCGAAAACTCGAATTCGCTCGAAAAACTCGAATTTGCTCGAGAACCCCATGTTGCTCGAAAACCTTGCCTGTTATGTGAATATTTTCAATTGAATGTAAAGTTGTGTATTAATACTTGGATATAATACTAACTTGAGATATTATGTGATGATTCACAGGTGATAAACAAAAAGGTGAAGGCTCAGAAAGATTAGACCTCTGAGAACCTTCAGTTGCGGGTAATCGGTGAGTGGGTCTATCTCCAGATAGAGTATTAAGTAGCTGACACGCTACTTGTTCAGACTCTTTATTACTATGATTATGTTCATTACGATTACCATGCGTAGTTAGATATTGCCATGCTAGTTAGGACGATTGCATGACTTTTTATCTGTGATCTTATGTGCACACTATTAGTTGGACACCAATCGAGGCGGCAAGGTTGGGAACCTACCGAGGCGGCAAGGTAGGGTTGATGTGAGGTCGACTGTGGTAGCCTGGTCGGGTCATCAGTTACTGATTGTTCAGTATAGCATAGATGGACGCATGTGTTGCGTCTGGACGGTTATGCAGTGAAATCAGTAAAGCGGACTATCGGTAGACTGTAGCTTGATCAACTACGTCATGTGCTCGTACAAGCCGCCGATCCTCATATTGTCAGTTATTATATGCTAGTTCAGGACGTTAGCATATCAGTGATCCCTTGCATGTTCAGTTGCTTATGCTTGGTCTGTTAGATAGGATCTATTCACTTAGCTATGTGCTAATTCCCCCCACATTTCCACCCCTTGCAGGTTTAGGTACTGCTGGTTAGGAAGGGTGTTGCTGTTGGGTTGAAGACATGTTTGACTACGTGCTTAACTCTGATGTTTTCTGGTTTTATAATATTTTCACGTAACACCAACGTTTTGGAATATTGTAATAACGTTAACTAAGCTAAACTGATAACTATGGTTTGTAAATGTTATCTAAGGGTATTTATGTAATTTAGTCTTCCGCTGTGATATATATAAAAAAAATCAGGGTGTTACAAGTTGGTATCAGAGCGTGGTTTAGCAGCAAGTACGTGCGCGTATTTGTTCCTAAACCTTGAATTAAGTCAAACATGTCCGTGGGGTGGGGCTAAGTGAATATAGGATGTTGTGCATGTTAGTGTTTAGTAAGCTAACAGTTATCCACTAAACTTTTGTGCGAGTGTTTTGTAGCATAGATGGCAGACAACAGGGATGCGAATGCTATAAACCCGATCCACCCCGGAACCTTCAGTGCTCCTGATGTGGAGGATGAGGTAGAAGTATATGATGCTGATTATGTACATGAGCTTGAAAGTAAGTTTAAGGAAGCTCAGGAAAAGATTGCTGAGCTTGAGTTAGCTAGACAGTCGGGTAATGAGGATACACCGCCAGGTTTTGCCACTGCACAGTCGCATGCCGTACCACAGATAAACCAGAACCAATACCAATACCCGTTACAGAACCAATTCCCTCAGCATATCATGCCACCACAGAACTATTACCAATACCAACATCCCATGATGATGAGCCAAGTTCAGCCACCTACATACCAACAACCATTCCCATAACAGCAATTCCAACAACAATATCAGCCACCAAAAAGATGTACCTTTAAACAGTTCAGGGATTGTGGACCATCTCCTTTCTTAGGAAGTAATGACCCAGCCGTGACTCTCAATTGGTTACGGGAGGTTGAAAAGGCGTTTGATGCATGTCAGTGTGAGCCTGAGTTAAGGGTGATTTATGCAAGCAGGTTGTTGAAATATAGAGCAATGGTGTGGTGGGATTCTGTGATAACTGGTGTCCCTCCAGAGCAAGTTAAGATGATTACTTGGGAACAGTTTTATGCGAAGGTATGTGAACAGTATTGTAATGTGTTTGACATGAATAGAATTAAGATGGAGTTCCTATAAATGCGGATGACACCGCAGATGTCAATTGATGAGGTGATTGAGAAGTACATGGACAAGCTAAGATTTGTGCAATAATGGGTGCCGGATGAACAATCCCGAATTCAGCACTTTGTAAACATGATCTTGCCAGAGTATAGGACCCTTGTGAGGTCAGCACCGACATTGTCTCAAGCTTTTGTGATGGCAAAGATGGTGGAAAGTGATGTAAGAGAAGCTAGGGGTATGAATTGGGGAAATGTGGTACCATAGGGTAGTCAGGCTACCAGTCAATCAGGTTCGAAGTCTAAGAAATCATTTGGGTTTAGACAAAAGGGTAAGGGTAACCAAGGTGGATCAGGTTCAGGTTCTGGAAAGAAAGATTGGTGTAAAGGTTGTAAGTCTTCACATAGTGGTCAGTGTTCTGAGGCAACGAGAAGATGTTTAAGATGTGGTATGGTAGGTCATGAATCTCAGGGGTGTTCCTTCAGAGAAAATGTTTGTTGGAGTTGTCATCAGCCGGGTCATCGTTCAGCAAGTTGTCCGGCGTCAAAGGGCGCAAGTTCCGGGGCAGGGTCAGGGGCGCGTTCGGCATCTGTCGGGGATTCCACAGCCTCAAGTGGACATAAGAGAAAGAACCCACCGACTGCGGAAGCCAGGGCCTTTCAGATGACAGTTGAGGCTGCTACTAATAATGATGACGTCATAACCGGTATGTTCTTGATCAACTCAATACCTGCTAGAATATTGTTTGATTCGGGTGTAAATAGGACATTTATGTCTATAGATTTCTGTACTAAATTAGGGTTACCTGCTACTGTGCTGCCTGAGCCTGTTAGAGTAGAGGTAGCTGATGGTAAGACGGTTCTAGTCACAACGTATGTGTCTGGAGCTAGTATAGAAATTGATGGTAGACCGCTTGCAATGTCTTATTTAGTGTTGCCTATCCCTAGTTTTGATGTAGTATTAGGGATGAACTGGATGAGCCTACATAAGGCCCACATTAAGTGTGATAAGAAGATTGTGACTTTTCGTTTGACCGATGAAACCCGTATTATGGCCCGAGGGGAACGAAGTGGGTTTAGTTTTCCATTGATTTCTATGATGAAGGCGAGGAAGTCACTTTCTAAGGGATGTGAGTCTTTTATGGCTTATGTTATTGATGCTAAGATAGAGAAGAAATCTGTTATTGATATTCCTGTGGTTTCGGAATTTCTTGAGGTGTTTCCTGACGAATTACCGGGGTTGCCGCCGGTAAGAGAAGTAGAATATAAGATTGAGTTAGTTCCGGGAACAACTCAAGTAGCTAAGGCTCCTTATAGGTTAGCACCTTCTGAAATCAGAGAGATGATGTCTCAGATACAAGAATTGTTAGACAGAGGGTTTATAAGACCAAGTTCTTCGTCGTGGGGTGCACCAGTGTTGTTTGTAAAGAAGAAAGATGGTTCGCTGAGAATGTGTATAGATTATCGAGAATTGAACAAGAGAACAGTTAAGAACAAGTATCCTCTGCCTATAATCGATGATCTGTTCGATCAGCTGCAGGGTGCATTGTATTTCTCGAAAATAGATCTTAGATCCGGTTATCATCAGGTTCGGGTTGCAGAATCAGATATACCGAAGACAGCGTTCAGAACTAGATATGGGCATTACGAGTTCTTGGTTATGCTATTCGGGTTGACGAATGCTCCAGCAGTCTTCATGGATCTGATGAACAGGGTCTGTAAACCATATTTAGATCAGTTTGTTATTGTGTTTATCGACGATATATTGGTATATTCAAAGACAGAAGCTGATCATGCGACACATCTTCGATTAGTGTTAGAGTTGTTAAAGAAAGAGCAGTTATACGCTAAGTTCTCGAAGTGTGAGTTTTGGCTTCGAGAGGTGCAATTTCTGGGTCATGTTATCTGTGAGGCAGGTATTAAAGTGGATCCGTCAAAAATAGAAGCGGTAATGGGTTGGAATTCACCGAAGACGCCGACAGAAGTTATGAGTTTCTTGGGTCTTGCGGGTTATTATCGCCGATTTATAAAAGATTTTTATAAAATAGCGGGTCCGATGACCAAATTGACTAGAAAGGATGTAAGTTTCCGATGGGGAGATCAACAGGAACATGCTTTTCAGACTCTGAAACAGTTGTTGTGTCAGGCTCCAGTGTTAGCATTGCCAGAGGGTTCAGATGACTTTGTGGTTTATTGTGATGCATCATTTGCCGGGTTGGGATGTGTACTGATGCAGAGAGATAAAGTTATCGCGTACGCTTCTCGTCAGTTAAAGACACATGAACGTAACTATTCGGTTCATGATTTAGAAATGGCTGCAGTGGTATTTGCGTTGAAGCTTTGGAGGCATTACTTATATGGTACAAAGTGTGTAATATGTACAGATCATAAGAGCCTACAGCATATTTTCACGCAGAAAGAACTGAATATGCGACAGAGGCGGTGGATAGAACTTATCAAAGACTATGATTGTGAAATAAAGTACCATCCGGGTAAAGCAAATGTCGTAGCAGATGCGTTAAGTCGTAAAAAGTCTGATGAGAATGTGAAATTTCTGCGTTTGAGTATAACTTTAGATTTGATTGATCAACTACGAACAGTTCAAGCCTGTGCTTTGGAGGATGAACATATTAAATCTGAACTTATGACTAAGCAAAAATTTGACCTAATTGATGATTCTCGTGGACTTAAGACTTTAAATAACCGTATTTGGGTGCCTATGCTTGGAGACTTGAGGAATTTGATCATAACTGAAGCTCATAAATCTAGATTGACAGTACATCCAGGCAGTAATAAGATGTATCATGACCTTAAATCTATGTATTGGTGGCCGACCATGAAATCAAACATCGCTCGTTTTGTTAAAAAGTGTCATATTTGCGCGCAAGTGAAGGCAGAACACCAGAAACTGTATGGTTCGTTGCGTCAGTTACATATTCCAGAGTGGAAATGGGAGCATATCACGATGGATTTTGTGACAAAATTACCTAGAACTCAGAGAAAACACGATATGATTTGGGTAGTAGTTGATCGTTTGACCAAGAGTGCTCATTTTCTTGCTACTCGCGAGACAGCATCATTAAGCGAACTTGCTGATTTATATGTGAAAGAGATAATTAGTTGGCATGGTGTGCCATTATCGATTGTGTCAGACAGAGATTCTAGATTTGTGTCGAACTTCTGAATAGTCTACAACAGAATCTAGGTACACGTGTGAATCTAAGTACTGCTAATCATCCTCAGACAGATGGTCAGAGTGAACGAACGATACAGACGCTAGAGGATATGTTGAGAGCATGTGTATTAGAATATGGTGGTTCGTGGGATACACATTTGCCGTTGGTTGAATTCGCGTATAATAATTCTTATCATTCGAGCATAGGGATGCCACCTTACGAAATGTTGTACGGCCGTCGTTGCAGAACTCCGAATTGTTGGTTAGAAGCTGGAGAGAAACAGTTTGCTGGTCCCGAGATTGTTCAAATGACAGCCGAAAAAGTTGCTATCGCGCGAGAAAAGTTAAAAGCTGCCAGGGATAGACAAAAGATGTATGCTGATCCACGTAGACGTCCAGTAAACTTTGAGGTAGGTGATCATGTTTACTTGAAAGTTTTTCCGTGGAAGGGTGTTATCAGGTTTGGTAAGCGAGGAAAGTTAGCTCCGAGATTTATTGGACCGTTCAAAATTATTCAGAGAGTTAATGACCAGACAGTTGTGTTAGATCTTCCTTCTGAGCTAGCTGGTATTCATAATACCTTTAATGTGTGTTATTTGCGTAAGTGTAAAGTCGATGACGAGACACAAATCGTACCGCTAGTAGATTTGAAAGTTGATTTGAGTAACAAGTTGGTTGAGGAACCTATCCGAGTGGTCGACAGAAAGGTTACTAAGTTAAGAAGGAAAGAAATCCCGATGGTTTTGATAGAATGGAAGCACAGTTTAGGGGCTAACTTGACGTAGGAGACAGAAGAGTTGATAAAGACCCGTTACCCTCATCTGATTGACCAAGACCAGATTCCGAGGACGGAATCTCTTTAAGGGGGGTGGATTTGTAACAGACTGAAACCGGGGTTAGAAGTAAGATTACTTAATTGCCCTTAGGTTTATATTTGTGGTTAAAATATGCTTTCATTTTAATAATATGTTTATTATTAATTGATTAGTTGGTTAAGACCAGTTTGTGACAAGGGTCACAGAAATGGTTCATTTTGTTGAATTTGGACTCCGTTAGGATTGCCAAATTAAGTACGAAAGATATCGGATAACTGATAAATACCCGTGTGTTATGGGGTGTGGGTTTATAACCCACTTAAGTAACTAATATCTGGATACTTCCATTTATTTCCCAATTTGTGCAAGAACAAGACCCGTACCTAACTTTCATCATCTCAAAACCCTAATTGAATCCAAGTCACAAATTGAATTAAGAAACTTTAGGATCTGAATCTTATCATTCTTATAAGCATTTATCCAGGTTAGCTTGCTTGAATTCGTGCTTTAATTTATAGAAATTAGGTTTTGGGTGTAAAATGGGTTTTTGATGAAATTAAGCTTGAATCTTCATGATTTGTGTTTGTTATGTTTAATTGATGTTAGAAATAGTTGCTATATAGTTTATATGATCTAATTATGCTGTGAATTGTGAAATGTCCCGTTCTTATTGATTAAAAATGTTCCATATTAATTGATTTCGTTGCGAGGTTTTGACCTCTATATGAGACGTTTTTCAAAGACTGCATTCATTTTAAAACAAACCATAACCTTTATTTCATAAATAAAGGTTTAAAAAGCTTTACGTAGATTATCAAATAATGATAATCTAAAATATCATGTTTACACACGACCATTACATAATGGTTTACAATACAAATATGTTACATCGAAATCAGTTTCTTGAATGCAGTTTTTACACAATATCATACAAACATGGACTCCAAATCTTGTCCTTATTTTAGTATGTAACAGCGGAAGCTCTTAGTATTCACCTGAGAATAAACATGCTTTAAACGTCAACAAAAATGTTGGTGAGTTATAGGTTTAACCTATATATATCAAATCGTAACAATAGACCACAAGATTTCATATTTCAATACACATCTCATCCATAGAGATAAAAATCATTCATATGGTGAACACCTGGTAACCAACATTAACAAGATGCATATATAAGAATATCCTCATCATTCCGGGACACCCTTCGAATATGATATAAATTTCGAAGTACTAAAGCATCCGGTACTTTGGATGGGGTTTGTTAGGCCCAATAGATCTATCTTTAGGATTCGCGTCAATTAGGGTGTCTGTTTCCTAATTCTTAGATTACCAGACTTAATAAAAAGGGGCATATTCGATTTCGATAATTCAACCATAGAATGTAGTTTTACGTATTGTGTCTATTTTGTAAATTATTTATAAAACCTGCATGTATTCTCATCCCAAAAATATTAGATTTTAAAAGTGGGACTATAACTCACTTTCACAGATTTTTACTTCATCGGGAAGTAAGACTTGGCCACTGGTTGATTCACGAACCTATAACAATATATACATATATATCAAAGTATGTTCAAAATATATTTACAACACTTTTAATATATTTTGATGTTTTAAGTTTATTAAGTCAGCTGTCCTCGTTATTAACCTACAACTAGTTGTCCACAGTTAGATGTACAGAAATAAATCGATAAATATTATCTTGAATCAATCCACGACCCAGTGTATACGTATCTCAGTATTGATAACAACTCAAACTATATATATTTTGGAATCAACCTCAACCCTGTATAGCTAACTCCAACATTCACATATAGAGTGTCTATGGTTGTTCCGAAATATATATAGATGTGTCGACATGATAGGTCGAAACATTGTATACGTGTCTATGGTATCTCAAGATTACATAATATACAATACAAGTTGATTAAGTTATGGTTGGAATAGATTTGTTACCAATTTTCACGTAGCTAAAATGAGAAAAATTATCCAATCTTGTTTTACCCATAACTTCTTCATTTTAAATCCGTTTTGAGTGAATCAAATTGCTATGGTTTCATGTTGAACTTTATTTTATGAATCTAAACAGAAAAGGTATAGGTTTATAGTTGGAAAAATAAGTTACAAGTCGTTTTTGTAAAGGTAGTCATTTCAGTCGAAAGAACGACGTCTAGATGACCATTTTAGAAAACATACTTCCACTTTGAGTTTAACTATAATTTTTGGATATAGTTTCATGTTCATAATAAAAATCATTTTCCCAGAATAACAACTTTTAAATCAAAGTTTATCATAGTTTTTAATTAACTAACCCAAAACAGCCCGCGGTGTTACTACGACGGCGTAAATCCGGTTTTACGGTGTTTTTCGTGTTTCCAGGTTTTAAATCATTAAGTTAGCATATCATATAGATATAGAACATATGTTTAGTTGATTTTAAAAGTCAAGTTAGAAGGATTAACTTTTATTTGCGAACAAGTTTAGAATTAACTAAACTATGTTCTAGTGATTACAAGTTTAAACCTTCAAATAAGATAGCTTTATATGTATGAATCGAATGATGTTATGAACATCATTACTACCTCAAGTTCCTTGGATAAACCTACTGGAAATGAGAAAAATAGATCTAGCTTCAAAGGATCCTTGGATGGCTTGAAAGTTCTTGAAGCAGAATCATGACACGAAAACAATTTCAAGTAAGATTTCCACTCGAAATAAGATTGTTATAGTTATAGAAATTGAATTAAAGTTTGAATATGATTATTACCTTGTATTAGAAATATAACCTACTGTAAGTAACAAAGGTTTCTTGATCTTGGATGATTACTTGGAATGGATTTAGAAAACTTGGAAGTAAACTTGCAATCTTGGAAGTATTCTTGATTTTATGAAACTAGAACTATTGGAATTTATGAAGAACACTTAGAACTTGAAGATAGAACTTGAGAGAGATCAATTAGATGAATAAAATTGAAGAATGAAAGTGTTTGTAGGTGTTTTTAGTCCTTGGTGTATGGATTAGATATAAAGGATATGTAATTTTGTTTTCATGTAAATAAGTCATGAATGATTACTCATATTTTTGTAATTTTATGAGATATTTCATGCTAGTTGCCAAATGAATACGGGTGCATACGAGTAGAATTGTTGATGAAACTGAACGAGGATGTAATTGTAAGCATTTTTGTTAAGTAGAAGTATTTTGATAAGTGTCTTGAAGTCTTTCAAAAGTGTATGAATACATTTTAAAACACTACATGTATATAAATTTTAACTGAGTCGTTAAGTCATCGTTAGTCGTTACATGTAAATGTTGTTTTGAAACCTTTAGGTTAACGATCTTGTTGAATGTTGTTAACCCATTGTTTATTATAACAAATGAGATGTTAAATTGTTATATTATCATGATATTATGATATATAATATATCTTATTATGATATATATACAGTTAAATGTCATTACAACGATAATCGTTACATATATGTCTCGTTTCGAAATCATTAAGTTAGTAGTCTTATTTTTACATATGTATTTCATTGTTAATACACTTAATAATATATTTAATTATCATTTAACATAATTAACCAAGTGTATCAATATCTTAATATGATTCATATGTACCTAGTAAGATGTTGTTATAACGATAATCGTTATATATATCGTTTTCGAGTTTCTTAAATTAATAGTCTCATTTTTATGTATATAACTCATTGTTAAAATACCTAATGAGATACATACTTATAATAAAATCATGTTAACTATATATATAACCATATATATGTCATCGTATAGTTTTTACAAGTTTTAACGTTCGTGAATCACCGGTCAACTTGGGTGGTTAATTGTCTATATGAAACCTATTTCAATTAATCAAGTCTTAACAAGTTTGATTGTTTAACATGTTGAAAACACTTAATCATGTAAATAACAATTTCATTTAATTTATATAAACATGGAAAAGTTCGGGTCACTACAAATTGAGCAAGAACTTGTTAAAAATGATGAATTGTGTGTTAGAACTTGAGTTTATGATAAAGTGAGTATTTTGGGATGAATTAATCCCAAATCTTGATTGTAAATGCCAGATTTTGATGTTTATAGTTAGGAAAAGTGTTTATGTATGATTGGTATGTTTCTTTATGCTTGAATTTGGACTATAAACCTTGAAATCGAGTTTTTTTGGCTTAAAATCACCAAATCAGCGAAGCTGATGGTGAAGATGAAGCTGCTCGAAAAACTCGCTCGAAAACAGTGCTCGAGACTCGCTCAAAAATAGTGCTCGAGAACCTTTTACTCAAAAACATATTATTGCTCGAAAAACTCGAGTTGCTCGAGAACCTTCTGCTCGAAAAACTCGATTGCTCGAAAAACTCAAGTTGCTCGAGAACCTTCTGCTCGAAAAACTCGAATATGTTCGAAAACTCGAATTCGCTCGAAAAACTCGAATTTGCTCGAGAACCCCATGTTGCTCGAAAACCTTGCCTGTTATGTGAATATTTTCAATTGAATGTAAAGTTGTATATTAATACTTGGATATAATACTAACTTGAGATATTATGTGTTGTTGAAGTAGACCTGATGGTTTCTGATGCTCAGCTTTGACCTTAGAACACTTCAAACATTCTCCTACATATTTAGCAATATCGGCTTTCATACCTGGCCACCAAAAATATTTCTTAAGATCCTTGTACATCTTCCCCGTTCCAGGATGTATTGAGTATCTGGTTTTATGAGCTTCTCTAAGTACCATTTCTCTCATATCTCCAAATTTTGGTACCCAAATTCTTTCAGTCCTATACCGGGTTCTGTCTTCCCGAATATTAAGATGCTTCTCCGATCCTTTGGTTATTTCATCCTTTAAATTTTCCTCTTTTAAAACTCCTTGTTGCGCCTCCTTTATTTGAGTAGTAAGGTTAGTGTGAATCATTATATTCATAGATTTTACTCGAATGGGTTCTCTGTCCTTTCTGCTCAAGGCTTTGGCTACCACATTTGCCTTCCCCGGGTGGTAACGAATCTCAAAGTCGTAATCATTCAACAATTCAATCCACCTACGCTGCCTCATATTCAGTTGTTTCTGATTAAATATGTGTTGAAGACTTTTGTGGTCGGTATATATAATACTTTTGACCCCATATAAGTAGTGCCTCCAAGTCTTTAATGCAAAAACAACCGCGCCTAATTCCAAATCATGCGTCGTATAATTTTGCTCGTGAATCTTCAATTTTCTAGACGCATAAGCAATCACCTTCGTCCGTTGCATTAATACACAACCGAGACCTTACTTTGATGCGTCACAATAAATCAAAAAATCATCATTCCCTTCAGGTAATGACAATATAGGTGCCGTAGTTAGCTTTTTCTTCAATAATTGAAATGCCTTCTCTTGTTCATCCTTCCATTCAAATTTCTTCCCTTTATGCGTTAATGCAGTCAAGGGTTTTGCTATTTTGGAGAAATCTTGGATGAATCTTCTATAGTAACCAGCCAATCCTAAAAATTGACGTATATGCTTCGGAGTTTTTGGGGTTTCCCACTTTTCAATGGTTTCGATCTTTGCCGGGTCCACCTGGATACCTTCTTTGTTCACTATGTGACCGAGGAATTGAACTTCTTCCAACCAAAATGCACACTTTGAAAACTTAGCGTACAGTTTTTCTTTCCTCAATACTTCTAGCACTTTTCTCAAATGTTCTTCGTGCTCTTGACCATTCTTTGAGTAAATAAGTATGTCATCGATGAAAACAATGACAAACTTGTCAAGATATGGCCCACACACTCGGTTCATAAGGTCCATGAACACAGCTGGTGCGTTAGTCAATCCAAACGGCATAACCATAAACTCGTAATGACCATAACGAATCCTAAAAGCAGTTTTTGGAATATCATCCTCCTTTACTCGCATTTGATGATATCCAGAATGTAAATCGATCTTTGAATAAACTGACGAGCCTTGTAGTTGATCAAATAAGTCGTCAATTCTCGGAAGTGGATAACGGTTTTTGATGGTAAGTTTGTTCAACTCTCTGTAGTCAATACACAACCTAAATGTACCATCCTTCTTCTTGGCAAACAAAACAGGAGCTCCCCATGGTGATGTGCTTGGTCGAATGAAACCACGTTCTAATAGTTCTTGCAATTGGCTTTGCAGTTCTTTCATCTCGCTGGGTGCGAGTCTATCAGGAGCACGAGCTATTGGTGCAGCTCCTGGTACAAGATCTATTTAAAATTCAACAGATCGATGTGGAGGTAGTCCCGGTAATTCTTTCGGAAATACATCGGGAAATTCTTTTACGACGGGAACATCATTGATGCTCTTTTCTCCAGTTTGTACTTTCTCGACGTGTGCCAGAACAGCATAGCAACCTTTTCTTATTAGTTTTTGTGCCTTCAAATTACTAATAAGATGTAGCTTCATGTTGCCCTTTTCTCCGTACACCATTAAGGGTTCTCCTTCTTCTCGTACAATGCGAATTGCATTTTTATAACATACGATCTCTGCTTTCACCTTCTTCAGCCAGTCCATGCCAAATATTACATCAAAACTCCCTAAATCTACTGGTATCAAATCAGTCTTAAATATTTCGCTACCCAGTTTAATTTCTCGATTTCGGCATATATTATCTGCTGAAATTAATTTACCGTTTGCTAATTCGAGTAAAAATTTACTATCTAACGGCGTCAATGGACAACTTAATTTAGCACAAAAATCTCTACTCATATAGCTTCTATCCGCACCTGAATCAAATAAAACGTAAGCAGATTTATTGTCAATAAGAAACGTACCCGTAACAAGCTCCGGGTCTTCCTGTGCCTCTGCCGCATTAATATTGAAAACTCTTCCGCGGCCTTGTCCATTCGTGTTCTCCAGGTTTGGGCAATTTCGAATAATGTGGCCCAGTTTTCCACATTTATAACAAATTACATTGGCATAACTTGCTCCGACACTACTTGCTCCGCCATTACTCGTTCTGACACCATTTTTTCCTTTCGTTCTGTTAACCCCTGGTCCGTAGTCCTCACACTTCGCCGCGCTATGACCATTTCTTTTACACTTGTTGCAAAATTTGGTGCAGAACCCCGAGTGATACTTTTCACACCTTTGGCATAGCTGCTTCTGATTATTGTTGTTGTTGCGGTTGTTATTGTTATTGGGATGATTGTTGTAGTTGTTGTTGTTGTTGTTGTTGTTGTTGTTGTTGTTGTTGTTGTTGTTGTTGTTGTTGTTGTTGGGCCGTTTGTTGTAGTTGCGATTGATGTTGCGATTGTTGGGATAATTGTTGCGATTATTATTGTAATTGCTGTTGTTATTGTATTGGTGATTCTTATCACCATTTTCCTCCCACTTTCTTTTGACTTGCTTCACATTGGCCTCTTCAGCCGTCTGTTCTTTAATTCTTTCCTCAATCTGGTTCACTAGTTTGTGAGCCATTCTACATGCCTGTTGTATGGAGGCGGGCTCGTGTGAACTTATATCTTCTTGGATTCTTTCCGGTAATCCTTTCACAAACGCGTCGATCTTCTCTTCCTTATCTTCGAATGCTCCCGGACACAATAGGCACAATTCTGTGAATCGTCTTTCGTACGTGGTAATATCAAATCCTTGGGTTCGTAACCCTCTAAGTTCTGTCTTGAGCTTATTGACCTCGGTTCTGGGACGGTACTTCTCGTTCATCAAGTGCTTGAATGCTGACCACGGTAGTGCGTACGCATCATCTTGTCCCACTTGCTCTAGATGTGATGACCCGGGAATTTCCGACCAAATTTAAACTTTAATCTTTATATGTTCCTGACACGATAAGCAAAGTTTGTTAAGTTGAATCTCAAAAATCTTAAAATGTGTTCATACATTCACTTAACCATGACCAGTCCCGACGATTCACGAACAACAAATTGTATATATATATATATATATATATATATATATATATATATAAGAAGTATAATTACTAAATATTCAATATAAACTATTATATAATATATTAAATATTACATAATTAATAATACATAAAATTGATATAATAAATTTAATTACAAGTTTGAATATAATTGTTGTATTTATATTATCAACACTACTTTTATGATTATTACTAACATAATTATTAATATTATTAGTATTATTATTATTTATTATTAAATGAATTATTATTATTATTATTATTATTATTATTATTATTATTATTATTATTATTATTATATAATATGCAATGTAATATAAATATATAGACATAGATATCTCATTCAGATTCTGATTTCTTTATTTATGTATATATGGTACCAGCAAATTTCCATATTCTGTAGAGGGTTGTTAAAATCGTACAAGTTAGATTCCAAACACAAGGATAACCCCAAAATCAATTAACAATTGTAATCACTTTTTACTTCTTTTAATTATTTAAATGTTTCTTCTGTACGAATAATCAAGGTGAACGAATTTTTCTCTTGTTAAATATCAATTCCTTTTTGTTTTACTCCTTGATTGGTACGAATCTGTTTCATATCTAAATCACTCAACATCCACATACCTATTTCCTTTTTCTTTCTGTTTTACTTCACTCTCCATCTATCTTACTCTATTCTGTATACTATTCTTTTCATGATTCATAAATCAGTAATATATTATAATTATTATATATAATATTTATTATACTATAACTAGATGTATATACATAACATACATATTGAATATAGAGATAACACATCCATTCTTGACAAAACAATCAAGCCACTATTTCAGTTATATCTTCCCTTTCTTTCTTCTCTGATGAGCACCATACCCTCACAACCCGCCACCCAAAACCATGCCAATCCGTCACCACTTTCATTCGTTCCTGCCTGATCTCCACTCCATCGTGGACTATCCAAACCATCGAACACCTCTACCTATTATCAACCCAAAACTCATTAAACCACCATGATCAAACCTTTCACTATTATCGATTGCTATAAACCCACTTGAACCATCTCAGGTCACCATAAACAACCAAACACCACCACTACATCATGTGTACGATCACCACTTCCACCTTCCATCACCAATGAACACCACGAAAACCACCTTTGGTTCATTCCATCACCACCTTAAACCCGTTACAACCGCCATTTTTCCTTGGTTTATTCTAATGCTCCATGGCTATTACTGTTATACTCCTACTTCCGTTTGTTTCTGTTGTAACCCACCATGAACCTCTAAAACGGAACCCAAGATGAAATACTTGTGTTACTAATTTTCTGTCAGGCTTTATAACCAATTGGAAATGAGTGATGAACGTTAGCTTTATCAACTTGGATAAAGTATCTCCTCTTACAGCATATTATTTTATATGCAAGTGGATGATGAAAGTAATTAGACAAATGGAAAAGGAATCCTAAGGATATGGTTTAAAGAAGATTGATTACGTATTTCCTTTTAGCTTTATGAACCATACCGTGCCAACCACAAGTAATCCACTTGACTTGATTTATTTATGCACTACATCGATTACAATTCCCCAGCCGACACTTTCTTTTATTTTTTAAAAACACGAACTGGATTAGTAAGCTTGATTGGGCCAAGCTTATTTCTTTTCTAGTTGGGCCGTGAAGTTTGGGTTGCTTTGTTATACAAACCCACCATAGTACGGAGCCTATTATCTGTTGTTTTTACGTACATACAACCCATGTCCAATCCACAACACCTACTGCTACGAATACTTTGTTATATCTGTTTCTCTCTTAAAACTCCACTTTAAAACCATTACAATTACGGGATAGCTGTATTCTTTTTAATCTTGGGCTAAACTAATAGATGGACTACTTGGTTGGGCTGTGAGACTATTGAAATTGTTGGGCCGAAGCCACTACCCATCTGTTGCAAACTTAATATATACGAAACCAGGGAAGGTGAGTGTTTCTGCGAATCATCTAGGTTTCAAGGATGATATAGATGATTAGTTGTAATGATGAAATTAGGTTTAGATTAGGATGATGATGATTATGATAAGGAAGATTGAATATATGATAATGATATGACGTACGGTAATTTTATGAAATAATGAAAAAGGATGATCATGAAAGGATCATGGTATGTATAAGATGACATTTAAGAAGATGATGATTATGATAGTCGCACAAAATAATGAATGACGATAATGGTGATTTTATGATGTTAATATTTGGTCGATTGAATCTTGATGGTAAAGGAGAAGATAGAACATGGGTTTTAATTAAATAAATATGGAACTGGTATGCTAACAGAAAAACGGTTTAGTATAGACGGTTAGGGATGTGTTGAGTGAACGGGAGGTCTCAGGTTCGATTCTGGTTCGGGGCACTTTTTTTTTAAAAGCTTCCTTGGAAGGTAGTTTTCAATACAAACACTATTATTAATATTATTATTATTATTGTTAATATTATTATTGTTATAATTATTATCATTTTTATCATAATTTGATTATTATGATTATTATTAGTTTGTAATCATTAGTATTATTAAATAACACTCAATATTATTATTATTAAAATTTTAGTTATTAATATTATTATTAGTATTATTATTTATCATGTATTAGTAGTATTATGATTATAGTGAATAAGTCATTGTTAATGATATTATCATTACTAAGTATAATTATTAATATTTAGTATTATTATCATAAAGATTATTAGTATTAGTAACTAAAGTAAGTATTATTATTAATACTAATACAAGTATTAGTATTAACATTATCATTATGAGTATCATTATTAATGAATTACTACTAAAGAATATTATCATTAGTAATAATTTGGTTAATTTTATAGTTATTATTAATATCAGTATTATTATTATCATTAATACTAAAAGTATCATTAATTTTTAAATCTATCATTTATTAAAAACTAGTATTATTATTAAGAACAATATTAGTAGTATCATTACTACTAACATTATATATATTATTAAAATTATCTTTTATATAAAAACTTACATTTTTATATTAATATTAATATTAAACCTAATAGTATTATTATTATTATTATTATTTTAGCATTTTCATTAAATTAACTAACAAACAATATTCATATAACAAAATATATTTAATACGCATAAGTAAACTATAATAATATCTTATTAAATAAAATATATAAATTGAAAATATAATACAATATATAAGTTATTGATATAAAAACTTATAGTAATAATAATAATATACGTAATTACTCGATTACAAATATATATATTAATACATATATGAATGATATAGGTTCGTGAATCCGAGGCCAACCCTATACTTGTTCAATGTCGTTCTATGTATTTTTACTACAAAATACATTAGGTGAGTTTCATTTGCTCCCTTTTACTCATTACATTTTTGGGCTGAGAATACATGCAATGTTTTAATAACTGTTTTACAATATTTATATGCGTGAGTTCATTTGCTCCCTTTTACTCTTTATATTTTTGGGACTGAGAATACATGCGCTATTTTTACAACTGCTTTATTAAATGCTTTTGAAATATATTTTGAACTGCGAATACATGAAATGCTTTTATAAATGTTTGACGAGATAGACACAAGCAAAACATTCCTCGAATGAATTATTATGCAGACAGAAGTTCTGCGGATTATTATTGAATTATGTGGACATGATAATTGCCACCATTGAATTATGTGGACATGATAATTGCCATCGTTGAATTATGTGGACATGATAATTGCCATCGTTGAATTATGTGGACATAATAATTGCCACCGTTGAATTATGTGGACATAATAATTGCCACCATTGAATTATGTGGACATGATAATTGTCACCATTAAATTATGTGGACATGATAATTGCCACCATTGAATTATGTGGACATGATAATTGCCACCAATTGATGTGAATGTTATGTATCGAGAGAATGATTTTTATACACAGGTTATGTGTATTAGTTTTTGTACACGAGATATGTGTACGGTTACTAAGATTTGTGAAAATGATTTCGTACACGAGAAAGGTGTACTGTATTTAAAAGATATCGCATGTACATTACAGGTGGGTATAGGATTCGGGCCCATTTGTACCATGCAGAATTTAAATCTTGCGGTCTATCAAAATGATGAATTTTATTGTTTTATGATAAACTTATGAACTCACTAACCTATTGGTTGACACTTGAAAGCATGTTTATTCTCAGGTATGAAAGAAACTTTCCGCTGTGCATTTGCTCATTTTAAAGACAGTATTTGGAGTCGATCATCGCCATGGAACCAGTTGTTGGTGACTTCGTCCAGATGGATTAGGAAGGGTCCTTTCAGTTGGTATCAGAGCGGTGGTCGTAGCGAACCAGGTCTTGCATTAGTGTGTCTAACTAGGAGTTGTTAGGATGCATTAGTGAGTCTGGACTTCGACTTAGTAGTTGTTAGGTTATATTAATAAGTCTGGACTTGAACCTGGTCTGCATGTCAAAAAGTTTTGCTTATCATTTGGTGTCGAAAATTATCTACTTATCATTCTTAGTCTAGACACATCTTGCTGCATTGATTGCATGAATAGTGTATAGACAAAAATTCATATCCTAGCGTATCTGCTAATTCATATCTTAGCGTATCTGTTATTGTTATCTTTGCCTGACAGCTTCCGTATATTCCTCCGAAAATTATGAGATTTTAGTATTATATATGCATATGTAAATTATGTATTGCAGGATACTAATCTACATCCTATAATCTATTTCTTATCGAAAATCTTGCATCTGATCGTACGAGATGAATCCTGCAACTAGTTCGAGTCCCTCGGATTCCGACAGCTATTCCGATAGTTATCCCGACAGTTATTCCGAATGGATAGTCATCTAAGCTCCGGAAGCAACGTTACCAGAATGAATCAACTAATCATCCATCCCCAATTCATCTGATGAGTTCGTAGTGGACTTAATCAATGAAGACGAGAAGAAGACGATACTCTTCAACAACCGAATTCACCTCTTGGCAATGAACCTGAAGCACTTACCGGCGAACCTGTTCGAGACACCATTTTTTTTCTTTCATCTCCCGAATAGCTCGTCACGGTTATATACTATCTCAAATTCTAAACCTTATTCATTCGCTCGTTCCTACCGACAATCATCCCGGAATAATATAAGAAGTCAACGAACTTCGCGCTCGAGTAATCAATGTGGAAAGTATGGTGAAAAACTTACCAGCTTCGACAACATCAACAGTGCTACCATCACCAACAACAACATCCGCATCCCACACCTCAACATCACAATCTGTTCCACGAACATCAACATCATACGCACCATGGATACCAAGGAGTACCAACAACAATTAACAATGAAGTATTGAACCATAACTTCATTAATATTCTGCGAAGAATATGTGGTTCCTAATAGTTTTAGAGATTACTTATTGTAGCTCAAAATCGAAAATCAAATGAGTCTAAAATTATATTAACTCATTAAATCCATGATTACATCTGAAGAAAATATATATATGTATATATGTTTTCATAAAGATTATGATTAAAAATTCTTTCGTTCAAACTGTTAATGATGAAAATATTTTAACGGGTAGGTACTACCCAAGGAATATTTAAATTTCACATTAATAAGTTACACTGTACATTCTTCAAATCTGATTCAACACTCATTTACTATCCTACTTACAGATATACGATTCCGTTCATAACGAAATAACCATTTCCATTCAAATTTCATATTGGGATTTGGAACTATCAGAATCCAACAAGTGGCATAATGAAGAAAACATTTGACGGCATAAAATTTGCTAGAAACAAACAAATTAACTATGAGAAATTTTGTTAAGAATCCACGCTAACAAAATCCTAGCTAATTGTTCCTAGCTAACTGTGGACTAATCAACTGAGGACTACCAATAGTGAACAATTAAAATAAATTAAAATATTGATTATAACATATAAAACTAAACAATACTTCAAGTTTGTCACTTAATTTCATCTTAAACCTCAATTGTATCTTGACGCTTACAATCTGCGTTCAAACCTTTCGTAATTCTTGGAAACACCTCAATCGGGAGGATGAACCAACCGCACTTCATTTACGGAAGAAAAGATTGATGCGTATAGTTGTGCATCTGAAAATTCTCGGAACCTGTATAAATGTTTAACACGTATCTGTGCTAGCTTCTTTGGCATTGTTATTTTCGAAAATAACAACACAATTTCTTTTCAAATTAGCAAATTTTGTGACAGCTCCAGCAAATCAACTCCAAGTTTTTCATTCAAATAAACCCTATTATAAAGATTACCCCTTCATCATTGTTACCGGAGAACCATTTACATACCAGCACATTATTAGTAAACTTACCAACAACTTCATTTCTCATTGGCTTAAGTCTCTCTGAATAACCCTTATAATTGTGTATTAAAACCTTATCATATACTCATCCACATCTTCAACGAGAACTACCATACCAATTATTGGGAATCAGTAATCAATACTTTGAAAACTCGCAGCATGTCTACATTAACAGTTATATGTATACATATAACATTCATCTCTTAGAATTATGATCTTCCATTTTGAAATTCTAATAAGCACCCAGCCAACGAATTAATACTCAGAATGTCAAGAATGCTGAGGAAGCAGCAAACTGTAAACGACCTTAACAGTCGAAAGTATGATGATAAAGAATGGAGTGTTGGAAACGCTCAATAGAAAATTTAGTACCAAAAAGCGGATTATGCGAAATTATGAAGGAGACTGTGAGCAAATTATAAGGACTAAACTTGTACATTAAGAATCCTGATGATTCTGTTTCTGATGAGATCTTTAGCGAATACCTTGCTTCTGACTCCAAACCCTTGCGAACAAACCTTCTTCATCATCTTACGATATTAGAAATTCTAAGATATCATCATATCTTTCATTATAAATATCCTCCATATTTCTGAAGAAATTTTCATAACTATTTTTATCTGAAATCATTTACTTTTCGCGATATCAGTGTTACATCAGAAAGGAAACTGTTTTAGTTTCTAAATTCTGAAAAATTTGAACTTAAAATATGAATGTTTTTGAAGTAGTGTTGGGAACTGATGCATGAGTTAGTATAATGTAATGACACTTGATCAACGTGATTATATTACAGTAATTCATGCTGAGTTTCTAATGGAATGTGATGATTCATAGTACCGTCATCATGTGCCATTTACACGATTCTCACATTCTACCTAATTTCCAAACATAGTAAGAACATATTTTCTTGATAGTTCTATCTTTTCGGATATTTTGGTAATTTACCAAATCAAGATCCTGCCATTGCGATTTTCTTCTTAGAACATTAACTATGTTCATTTCAAAATCCATATGAATTCTGGACCATTATTCGCTTGACTTGAAGTCGGGGAGAGGAAACAAAAGTATGGAACTTTTGAATATAAAAGAAAAATATAAAGCTCGACAATAACACATAAATTACAAATTGTGTATATCAATACGTATTGCAACGTAAAGACACGGGAGAATTAAAAACATTATAATCCCAAGGAAATAATAGAAGTGAATTGATTTTTCTGACGACAGATGAAAAAGAAGAATGACAGATATGAAAGTTAGGAGTATATCAAGAATCAGTACTGGATAGAGCATATTGACGAATACTTTAAAATGTGAATTGAGGGAGAAAGAATAGAAGGTATGAATTGTGGAGATAAGGAAGCGAAGGGGTTGGATTTATAATAATATCCGACAGAGCAATCAAAACAGATGATCGCATTCAAAGCGGATCCTAATTTCCTTAATTACTGAAGAATCAAATTTTATCACGAAGATTTTCTCCAAAACCCTTGAACTCCGGAAATCAACCATATTTACGTCAAAGGATATGACGAAACATTATTTTCTCATTTCACTCTTTGGTGATAGCTTCACTCATACTCTTCGCGTAATCAAATTGTTTTATCTATACTACCCAATGATGATAAAACTCTATTATCAACTCATATTCGTCATGAAAACATTTTTATGGTTAGCCATGATGACCACGATCAAATTTCGGGACAAAATTTCTTTTAACGGGTAGGTACTGTGATGACCCGGTAATTTCCGACCAAATTTAAACTTTAATCTTTATATGTTCCCGACACGATAAGAAAAGTTTGTTAAGTTTTATCTCAAAAATCTTAAAATGTGTTCATACATTCACTTAACCATGACCAGTCCCGACGATTCACGAACAACAAATTGTAAATATATATATATATATATATATATATATATATATATATATATATATATATATATATATATATATATATATATATATATATATATATATATATATATATATATATATATATATATATATATATAAGAAGTATAATTACTAAATATTCAATATAAACTATTATATAATATATTAAATATTACATAATTAATAATACATAAAATTGATATAATAAATTTAATTACAAGTTTGAATATAATTATTGTATTTATATTATCAACACTACTTTTATGATTATTACTAACATAATTATTAATATTATTAGTATTATTATTATTATTATTATTTATTATTAAATGAATTATTATTATTATTATTATTATTATTATTATTATTATTATTATTATTATTATTATTATTATTATTATTATTATTATTATTATTATATAATATGTAATGTAATATAAATATATAGACATAGATATCTCATTCAGATTCTGATTTCTTTATTAATGTATATATGGTACCAGCAAATTTCCATATTCTGTAGAGGGTTGTTAAAATCGTACAAGTTAGATTCCAAACACAAGGATAACCCCAAAATCAATTAAAAATTGTAATCACTTTTTACTTCTTTTAATTATTTAAATGTTTCTTCTGTACGAATAATCAAGGTGAACGAATTTTTCTCTTGTTAAATATCAATCCCTTTTTGTTTTACTCCTTGATTGGTACGAATCTGTTTCATGTCTAAATCACTCAACATCCACATACCTATTTCCTTTTTCTTTCTGTTTTACTTCACTCTCCATCTATCTTACTCTATTCTATATACTATTCTTTTCATGATTCATAAATCAGTAATATATTATAATTATTATATATAATATTTATTATACTATAACTAGATGTATATACATAACATACATATTGAATATAGAGATAACACATCCATTCTTGACAAAACAATCAAGCCACTATTTCACTTCTATCTTCCCTTTCTTTCTTCTTTGACGAGCACCATACCCTCACAACCCGCCACCCAAAACCATGCCAATCCGTCACCACTTTCATTCGTTCCTGCCTGATCTCCACTCCATCGTGGACTGTCCAAACCATCGAACACCTCTACCTATTATCAACCCAAAACTCATTAAACCACCATGATCAAACCTTTCACTATTACCGATTGCTATAAACCCACTTGAACCATCTCAGGTCACCATAAACAACCAAACACCACCACTACATCATGTGTACGATCACCACCTCCACCTTCCATCACCAATGAACACCACGAAAACCACCTTTGGTTCATTCCATCACCACCTTAAACCCGTTACAACCGCCATTTTTCCTTGGTTTATTCTAATGCTCCATGGCTATTACTGTTATACTCCTACTTCCGTTTGTTTCTGTTGTAACCCACCATGAACCTCTAAAACGGAACCCAAGATGAAATACTTGTGTTACTAATTTTCTGTCAGGCTTTATAACCAATTGGAAATGAGTGATGAACGTTAGCTTTATCAACTTGGATAAAGTATCTCCTCTTACATCATATTATTTTATATGCAAGTGGATGATGAAAGTAATTAGATAAATGGAAAAGGAATCCTAAGGATATGGTTTAAAGAAGATTGATTACGTATTTCCTTTTAGCTTTATGAACCATACCGTGCCAACCACAAGTAATCCACTTGACTTGATTTATTTATGCACTACATCGATTACAATTCCCTAGCCGACACTTTCTTTTATTTTTTAAAAACACGAACTGGATTAGTAAGCTTGATTGGGCCAAGCTTATTTCTTTTCTAGTTGGGCCGTGAAGTTTGGGGTGCTTTGTTATACAAACCCACCATAGTACGGAGCCTATTATCTGTTGTTTTTACATACATACAACCCACGTCCAATCCACAACACCTACTACTACGAATACTTTGTTATATCTGTTTCTCTCTTAAAACTCCACTTCAAAACCATTACAATTACGGGATAGCTGTATTCTTTTTAATCTTGGGCTAAACTAATAGATGGACTACTTGGTTGGGCTGTGAGACTATTTGAAATTGTTGGGCCGAAGCCACTAGCCATCTGTTGCAAACTTAATATATACGAAACCAGGGAAGGTGAGTGTTTCTGCGAATCGTCTAGGTTTCAAGGATGATATAGATGATTAGTTGTAATGATGAAATTAGGTTTAGATTAGGATGATGATGATTATGATAAGGAAGATTGAATATATGATAATGATATGACGTACGGTAATTTTATGAAATAATGAAAAAGGATGATCATGAAAGGATCATGGTATGTATAAGATGACATTTAAGAAGATGATGATTATGATAGTCGTACAAAATAATGAATGACGATAATGGTGATTTTATGATGTTAATATTTGGTCGATTGAATCTTGATGGTAAAGGAGAAGATAGAACATGGGTTTTGATTAAATAAATATGGAACTGGTATGCTAACAGAAAAACGGTTTAGTATAGATGGTTAGGGATGTGTTGAGTGAACGGGAGGTCTCAGGTTTCATTCTGGTTCGGGGCACTTTTTTTTAAAAGCTTCCTTGGAAGGTAGTTTTCAATACAAACACTATTATTAATATTATTATTATTGTTATAATTATTATCACTTTTATCATAATTTGATTATTATGATTATTATTAGTTTGTAATTATTAGTATTATTAAATAACACTCAATATTATTATTATTAAAATTTTAGTTATTAATATTATTATTAGTATTATTATTTATCATGTATTAGTAGTATTATGATTATAGTGAATAAGTCATTGTTAATGATATTATCATTACTAAGTATTATTATTAATATTTAGTATTATTATCATAAAGATTATTAGTATTAGTAACTAAAGTAAGTATTATTATTAATATTAATACAAGTATTAGTATTAACATTATCATTATGAGTATCATTATTAATGAATTACTACTAAAGAATATTATCATTAGTAATAATTTGGTTAATTTTATAGTTATTATTAATATCAGTATTATTATTATCATTAATACTAAAAGTATCATTAATTTTTAAATCTATCATTTATTAAAAACTAGTATTATTATTAAGAACAATATTAGTAGTATCATTACTACTAACATTATATATATTATTAAAATTATCTTTTATATAAAAACTTACATTTTTATATTAATATTAATATTAAACCTAATCTTATTATTATTATTATTATTATTTTAGCATTTTCATTAAATTAACTAACAAACAATATTCATATAACAAAATATATTTAATACGCATAAGTAAACTATAATAATATCTTATTAAATAAAATATATAAATTGAAAATATAATACAATATATAAGTTATTGATATAAAAACTTATAGTAATAATAATAATAATAATATACGTAATTACTCGATTACAAATATATGTATTAATACATATATGAATGATATAGGTTCGTGAATCCGAGGCCAACCCTATACTTGTTCAATGTCGTTCTATGTATTTTTACTACAAAATACATTAGGTGAGTTTCATTTGCTCCCTTTTACTCATTACATTTTTGGGCCGAGAATACATGCAATGTTTTAATAACTGTTTTACAATATTTATATGCGTGAGTTCATTTGCTCCCTTTTACTCTTTATATTTTTGGGACTGAGAATACATGCGCTATTTTTACAACTGCTTTATTAAATGCTTTTGAAATATATTTTGAACTGCGAATACATGAAATGCTTTTATAAATGTTTGACGAGATAGACACAAGCAAAACATTCCTCGAATGAATTATTATGCAGACAGAAGTTCTGCGGATTATTATTGAATTATGTGGACATGATAATTGCCACCATTGAATTATGTGGACATGATAATTGCCACCGTTGAATTATGTGGACATGATAATTGCCACCGTTGAATTATGTGGACATGATAATTGCCACCGTTGAATTATGTGGACATAATAATTGCCACCATTGAATTATGTGGACATGATAATTGCCACCATTAAATTATGTGGACATGATAATTGCCACCATTGAATTATGTGGACATGATAATTGCCACCAATTGATGTGAATGTTATGTATCGAGAGAATGATTTTTATACACAGGTTATGTGTATTAGTTTTTGTGCACGAGATATGTGTACGGTTACTAAGATTTGTGAAAATGATTTCGTACACGAGAAAGGTGTACTGTATTTAAGAGATATCGCATGTACATTACAGGTGGGTATAGGATTCGGGCCCATTTGTACCATGCAGAATTTAAATCTTGTGGTCTATCAAAATGATGAATTTTATTGTTTTATGATAAACTTCTGAACTCACCAACCTATTGGTTGACACTTGAAAGCATGTTTATTCTCAGGTACGAAAGAAACTTTCCGCTGTGCATTTGCTCATTTTAAAGACAGTATTTGGAGTCGATCATTGCCATGGAATCAGTTGTTGGTGACTTCGTCCAGATGGATTAGGACGGGTCCTTTCACTAGATAGGTATTCCACCATGTTAACGCAGAACCTGTGAAGGTATGCGTAGCGTACTTCACTTTGTCCTCTTCAGTACACTTACTTATGGCAAACACCAATTCGACCTTCTCGGTCCACCATTTCAATCTGATCGGTCCTTCGGTTCCATCAAATTCCAAAGGTTTGCAGGCATTGAATTCTTTGTAGGTGCATCCTACACGATTTCCTGTACTGCTAGATCCAAGGTTATTGTTGGTATATAGCGCAGCCTGTACTGCGGCTATGTTTGAAGCTAGAAAAGTACGGAATTCCTCTTCATTCATATTCATGGTGTGTCGAGTAGTCGGTGTCATTTCCTTCAAAATAGTCAAATGGAACAAGTTAATCATACAGAATATTAAGAGTAGTTAATAGTATTTCGTAGCATAATATGAACTCATTTATAAAAGCTTTTTCTTCATATTAGCGTTTTATAAGTTTAAATTCGGGTAGTACCTACTCGTTAAGTTCATACTTAGTAGCTAATATACAATTCAACTACTACAATTCTATATGAAAAACTGATTATAATAATATTTTGCGTTCAAACTTTTATACAATATTTTACAAACTTACAATACCGCTTATTTTACATAAAGCATGAAATATAGCACACAATAACTTTGATACAAGATAGTTGTGAAGATAATTCTAGCTAGTACACAAGTCGTTCAGCAAAGGCAATAAAGACACGTAATTCATACGTCCAGAAACAAGTCATGCATTCTGGTTTTACTAGGACTACTTCCCATCCTTGGTCTTGTGGAACATAACCGTTATGGCTGTTGATAAGACAGCGTGTTGTAACGTCGTCAAAGGGATGAGGGTTACGTAATGTCCAACAGTCCCGTAACAATCTAAAAACCTTGTTTCTCACCCCAACTACAGACTCCGTTACTTGTGGAAATGTTTTGTTTAATAGTTGTAGCCCGATGTTCTTGTTCTCACTTTGGTGAGAAGCGAACATTACTAACCCGTAAGCATAACATGCTTCTTTATGTTGCATGTTAGCCGCTTTTTCTAAATCATGAAGTCCTATATTCGGATACATTGAGTCAAAATAATTTCTTAACCCATTGCGTAAAATAGCATTTGGGTTCCCCGCAATATATGCGTCAAAGTAAACACATCGTAACTTATGGTATAACAGCCCTCATATTTCCATACCTGAATTGACTAATTTGACTATAGGGTTGTTATCCATACGTAATATATAATTAAATTTGACATTGATCAAATATTTATTTTTAGTCGACACTTTTTGTTAACTAAAGTTTACACTAATTATATAAAATAACTTTAGTTAATATTAATATTAATGCGTATTATATTTAAAACTATATGAAACATAATTATTAATTAAATGATAAGTTATTTTAATCATTATATATATATTTTTAGCTTATAAAAAAAGAGATTTTTTTTATAAATTAAATAATGAGCCCATGAATTTTGACTAAATATTTTCAAAAACAAAAACTTATTAAAAACATTTTTAACATGTTTTTATTTTTTGTCAAAATTGGCACCTTTATTTTATTTATATTTTTTCTTTTCACCAACCATTTTTTTCCTATAAATACCCACTTCCATTTCATAAAAACTTGTATCAAATCTTTGGAAAAACTCTCTCACAAACTTGGGAAAGTACTTGAGGTATTTTCTATATTTTTTATCGAATTGCTTTTATTTTTTTGTATATTCTTTAAAAATTCGAATTTAATATATATAAATTATTTTTACATGTTATAATTAGTATTATAAGTATTATGATGTATAAAAATAATTTTGATAATTTATGAAATATTATTTATAATTAAATACGAATTATGTAGTATTTAAACATAAAAAAATAAAAAATTCGTAATAAAATATTAAATAGTAATAAAAATAATTATAATTTTTTTTTGAGATTATTATACTTTTATAAACAAACAAAAATTATAAAAATTAAATAAATGGGACGATTAGTATTTAAAAAGAATTTACTTTTGCATTATTCTAAACCGAGAGAAATAATAAAGAAAATACAAAATAAATACAAATGTGTATTCAATATTTTTATAAAATTTTTATATGATTAGTAGCATCACTAGATACTTTAAAAAAAATATAAAAATTAATTTTAAATTATTTTTCCTATTTATTTAATTATAGGCCGATTACAATGGTTAAATAATTAGAAAACATTAAATAAATAATATTTTGATATAAAATTTGATTTAATAATTTTTATAACATTTTTACATAACATATAACCTATAAAAAATATAAAATTATTTATTTAGGTCGATTTAATATTTATTATCTAATTAAATTTGATTAATATAAACCGAGTATATATATAAAGAAAAGTGGGAAATAAATACAAAAACTTGATAAAATTATTTTTATAAAATATCCTACTGAATTGTATAATTAACTAAGTTTATAAAAATTATAAATATAATATTTAATGAATTAATATTCGAATTAACATATATTAGTATGATTTTCGATTAACATAAGTATATTACATATACTAAATTAATATTATTATTATAACTTACGGTTAATAACTAAGTATACTATATAATAAAGTATAATGCTTATAATGTAAGTTAATAACAATATTAATAAACACTTATTTTATAACTATACTAATTTAATAATAATAACTTATAGTATATAATATAAGATAATCAAATTGTTAATACATTAATAAATATAATATAACATATATAATAACATATAAACCTAAAGTGAAGGTTAATCAAAGATAATGTACAATTCATGTGAACTTCATCGCTACTCACGGTCATAAGTGAATGATGTCTAGGTTGCCATTTATGGGTAAGCTTGTGGATCTCGAATGCCATGACTTAGATTCTGGTCAAGAGTCCTGGGCCCCCGGTTACATCTGGTCATTCCTGACTTATTTGATAGCAACGAAGTTTGAGTAAAGTTATACAACGTCTTGCTAAAGATTAACCCGAACTTTCTAAAATTGGAAAATTACCATAAGTGGAAACTTTCCATAAATAGTAACCTTCCGAAAATGGAAATTCTTTAGTGAACCATTACTATCAATATAGTACTATATACTATTGTCTGTTAGGCAATGTCTGATCATACGTTCTATCTCTAGGTTGAGATCTCGGTCACGTCCTTCCGTTCAATTCTTTCGTGGAATACTCTTTTGTGCTACTAAGGTGATTTTCATAGCCCCACTTTTACTGTTTACTTAACTATTTATAACTTTTAGGGTGAGACACATGCTTGCTTTATTACTGTTTTACACTTAGACACAAGTACAAAATTATTAACTCTGCTGTCATGCTTTGATTCATGCTAAATCCCTACCGTAATATCGTCAATTGCTACGTTTAAATGCAAACTTAATTATTGTGAGTAGGCCTATTGAGAGTAACGTCTCTAACCATTCGACCGTTGGTCTTTGGTTACATAATAATGATTCCACGACACTGAGAGTACAAGGTGTCATAGGGTAAACTTGTTTAGTAGCGATATTACAAACTGCAGCAACACTTTTAGATTGATATTTCTATATCAATCAACTTTAAACTAAATCTTGTGGTCTAAAACTTTGGATATTATCTATAAATCTGTGAATTTCACTCAACCTTTTTGGTTGACATTTTAAGCATGTTTTGTCTCAGGTGATGATTGAGCTAGCTGTTTGCAACTTTGTGATGATAGATTTGATGCTTGCATGGAGTCCACATCGCATATTATATTTTAGTTCATAAACATTTATTTTACGTTTTAATAATAATGTAAACATTAATTACTGCTTCCGCTGTTTTATTAACAAAGGTTTTATTTAAAAAGTCTCATATAGAGTCGTTCTCGTTTATACAACTGTGTTATGATATGATTGGTCACAATTACCCCTGGTCCATTTTGGGAGGTGTGACAGATTGGTATCAGAGCAGGCTGTTGTAGAGAACCAAGATTGCATTTTAAGTGTGCCTTATACAATTAGGTACCTTAGCAATGTAGGACTACAACTTCCTTTGACTATATTGCCTTTAATTATTGCCTTTAACTGTTAAATGCTACACTATACTTTAGAAACTTTACTTATCTTAGAATGCCGAGCCAATCTAAGAACTCTGCTCATTCTCCTAAGTACTATTCAATTCCACCACCACATTTAAATGCGACACCGTTCTCGACATTCCAATGTCATCTATCATGGTTTTTTGTATTACATGAAATATTATCCATGATTTTTGAAACTCCTATATTTGTTACTATTCATACTCGAACGTATATATCCTCCTTGTTATATCACGTACCTATATGCTTTATACCTTTATGCATCGGTTTGCGAACCGGAAAATGTTATTGAGTTATCGAGAATCTCAAAGATATTATAATGTCATCACTTCTCATATTCATTACTTTTAAATCTTTGTTTTCTCGTTATTTTTTATCATTGAATTTTCTTGACGGATGGCGTCTACGAAACTCTAGAATGGAAGGGTTTGGATTACCAATTTAAAGAATCCTATAGCTCAAGCCCTAGACCTGAATAGGCCATTACGAATTGAAAGTCTTTAATCATTATCTGATTACATACTTATCATTTTTAATCTAGTCACGTCATACTGCAATTATTGCATAAATGGAGTATAGACAAATTATATCTTATCATATCTATCCCAATAGACTTTGTCTAACACTTTCCCTAAATTTCCTCCGTAAATTACGAAAATCTTTTTTTATATATACGTATTCAAGGAGACGAATATATCATTCAATATTCAACACCCATTTCATATCAAACCTTATTCCAAACACATAATATGGATTTCTCACCCGATTCCTCAAGTTCCTCTAGCTCCAAAGATAGCGTGATGGGAGCACACCCACCGATCAATTACCGAGATTTCTTCAGAAAATGGGGATGGGTTCGCGAAATACTCACCCTATGGAGAAATGAAGAAGGTACTCCTTATCACGAGCCAAACTTACCACCAAACGTTGGAGTACTCGATCCGCTTACCGGCGAACCTGTTCGCAATACCACTTACACTCTTTTCGCAAGGATTTTCCGCCTCGAAGGTCGACTCGATGTAGCCCAAGACAGTATTCGTCCTCTACTCCTGAATTCTAACCATATAGGGTTATTAGAAGAAGTTAGAAGACTTCGAACTAAATATCAAGAATTGACAAACCTTACAGAGGAATGGGTAGAACAAATCCATAGACTCGAGCAAAAAGTAGAAACCCTGGAGGAAACAGTGCACGATTTGGAAGCTAGGCTCACACCTACTACCCAAGTACCACAAGCAACACCAGCAACATAACCAGCACCACTAGTACCAACAATACCACCAACATCACCAACACCACAAGCATTGTAAGCACCATCAGCATCACCACCAACAGCATCAGCATCACCAACACAACATCTGCATTTCACGCCTCAACATCACACTCAGTACCTCGGATATCAACATCATACGCTGAAAGGACCCGTCCTAATCCACCTGGACGAAGTCATCAACATTTGGTCCCATTGCGATGATCGGCTCCAAGTAGTGTCCTTATATTGAGCAAATGCACAGCGGAAGACTTAATTCGTACCTGAGAATAAACATGCTTTAAAGTGTCAACCAAACGTTGGTGAGTTCATAGGTTTATCATAACAATCATTTCAATATGTTAATAGACCACAAGATTTCATAATCATAAACATAATACACTCGCAAGTGTATGTAAAGCATTCTAAGTGGTTGAGCACTTGGTAACCATACTTAACATTTAATCAACGTCGCATTTTCCCTTTATTATGAAATCTCACTACACCGTACCAAGTGTAGTCACCAAAATGAAGTACTGTGCAACCATTGAATACTGGTCGTCCAGTCCGGTTGGGGTTGTCAGGCCCGATAGATCTATCAACAGGATTCGCGTTTACAATACCCATGTAAATAGTAGTTACCAAGCTACAGGGAAATATGCCAGTGGTACAACTCAACGTAGAATATATTTTTAAGTACTTGTGTCTATTTTGTAAACATTTATAAAAGCAGCGCATGTATTCTCAGCCCAAAAATATATATTGCAAAAGCAATTAAAAAGGGAGCAAATGAAACTCACTTTTGCCTTGAAGGTATTTAATTTGACTTGGTCTCCGATAGATATCACGAACCTAACCATATATATAATATATCAACATATTTTCTTTTTAAGTAATCGTTACATATACATATACTTTTAATATTTTCTTAGTCCGTAGTTAGCAGTCCGATGTTAGTGGTCCATAATTAGTTGCTTAAATAAAATAAATAAAGACCCCATCGTATTCGTATTGATCAAAATTAATCTCGACCCATGGTACCATGTTGTCAAATGACGTGTTGCGTACATAAAGTACCGTGTTGTCAAATGACGTGTTGCATACAATCATGAGGTCTTATGATTAATCTTCTCGTGTTGTTTACGGGTGGTCCTGAAATATATAAAATCAAATCATAAGTAATTATATATAAAATATCATATTAATTAGAAAAGATATGATTAATTTACTTTTTCTCCAAATATTTTCGTAGCTAAACTAGCTTCGGATACCCAATCTTGTTTTAGTCGTAGTTTCTTCATTACAACTCCGTTTTTGTTGGTTCAACTTGCCACTTCCTTGGATCGAGTCAATTTTAAGAATATGAACTGAAAATACCTTAATTTGTATTCAAAATCATAGGTTATAGGTCAAACTTTGGTGAAACTTATGAAAGTGATCATTTTCCATCATAAAAACAACATTTAATGATCATTTTTCTAAAAATACTTACACTCTGAGTTAAATCATGAAATTTTTATGTGTTAACATATTCATAAGAAATATCATTTTTCCAGAACATGAACTTCCAATTCAAATTTCAAGATGGTTTTTAATTATCCAACCCAAAACAGCCCCCGGTTGCACTCCGACGACGTAGATTCAGTTTTTAAGATGTTCTTTGTAAAACCAAGTTATATCTTGTTAGGTTAGCATATCATTATGATATATTACAGGTCTTGAAGTATTTTAAAATTCAAGTTAGAAGGATCTATTTATTTTGCGAACAAGTTTGAAATCATTCAAACTATGTTCTTGTTGTTAAAATTTTATACCACAAAATAAGATAACTATATGAATATGAATTGAATAAGATTATGAACAAGGTTACTACCTCAAGTTACTTGGACAAAGTTACTGCAAAAGATAAGAAATAATCTTGGAATCAAAGAGTGGTGGAGTTAGATCAAAAGGTTGGAAGTAAACTTCTTCAAATGGGTGGTTATTTTGATATGTTCTTGAAAGAGTTTTCTTATGGTGTTTAAGGCTTGTAATTGAAGCTAAATGATGGGGAAAATGCTTGGAGATGATCAAGTATGAAGTTAGGAGTATTTTGAGAGAGAAATGAGGGTGTAGGTATGAGAAAATGGAGTGAAGAAATGGTGTTCATTTATAAAAATGTTTTTAGTTTATAAAGAAAGAAAAGGATTCCTAATTTTGTTTTCTTACTAATAATTCATACTACTTGAAAAATTCTAGTTACCTCATATCTAGGGCAGTAATAATGTTGATTAGGATGTTGATTTTATGTGTATATACCAATAGTAAATACGTATAGAAGCTGGGTATGATACGGGTACATATAGCCTAGATATACATATAGAAATCTTGAGGAAACGGAACGAGAATTCAAATATAGCTATATTTTGTGAATATACTTATATTGTTTTATTTATTTAAGTCCTTAAAAGTGATTAAATACATTATATATACGATACATGTATAAGCATTATAGATTTTAAGTATATATATCAAAGAATGTTACGTATAGTTATCGTTTTGAAAACTTAAGTTAGTAGTTTCAAAATATACTTATAACTCATTGTCATTAGTACACAATGAGATGTTAAACCATCCTTAGATCATGTTAAATATATATAAATACATATATATACACAAACGTATAATTATCGTATGTTATATAGTTCGTGATATCATCGATCATATTGGACGGTCAAACGTTGTGTAAAACTCTTTTCAAAAACACAAGTCTCAATGATTTGGATTGCTTATCATGTTGGTATGGTTTAATTTATGTAAATATTAATCTCATAAGTATAATTTGGTCGGAAAATTCCGGGTCATTACAGTACCTACCCGTTAAATAAATTTCGTCCCCGAAATTTGATAGAGGTTGTTATGGATAACAATAAGAAGGTTTTCATGACAAATATAAGGTGATAATAGAGTTTTATCATCATTGAGTAATGTAGATAAAACGATTCGATTATGCGAAGAATATAAATGAGACTATCGTAAAAGGGTGAGATGAGTAAAATATATTCGTCTTAACCGATGACGTAGTTATGATTGATTTCTGGGATTTAAGGGATTTAAAGAGAATCTTACGTAATAAGATTTGGTTCTTTGGTGATTAAGGAAATCAGGATCTTCTTTGATTATATGCAATAATCTATTTCGATTGCTCTGTCGGATATTTCACTATAAATTCACCCCTTCGTTTCCTTATTTTCCACGACTCACACCTTCTATTCTTTCTCCCTTGATTCTTACTTTAAAGCATTCATCAATATGCTCCATCCAGTCCTGATTCTTGATATACTCCTAACTTTTATATCTGTCATTCTTCTTTTTCATCTACCACCAGAAGAATCTATTTACTTCTACTATACTCTTGTGTTTATAGTGTTTCTAATTCTCCCGTGTCTCTATATTGCTATCTGTATCGATATACACGGTTTGTAATTTCGGGGTTATTATCAAAGTTTATATTCTTCATTATTTTTCGGAGCTTCATGCTTTCGTTTTCTCTTCCCGACTTCGAATCAAGCGAGTAATGGTCCGGAATTCGTAGAAATGAAATTCAGAATGAACATAGCTAATGCTCTAAGAAGAAAATGGTAATAGAACGATTTTGATTTATTAAATTACCAGAATACCCTGGAGAAGACCGAGTCATCCAGAAAAATATTCTCTTGATATATTTAGAGATTAGATAGAATGTAAGAGTCGTGTAAATGGCACATGATGACGGTACTGTGAATCATCATGCTTCATTAGAAACTCAGCATGACTTACTGTAATATAATGACGTTGATCAAGTGTCATTATATTATACTAATCCATGCTTCAGTTCCCAACACTACTTCAAAACATTCATATTTTAAACTCGAAGGTTTCAGAATTTAGAAACTAACACAATTTCTTTTATGTTGCAGATATTACGGAGAGATAAATGATCTCAGATAAGAATAGTTGTGAAAATATCACCAGAAATATGGAGGATATTTATAATAGAACATACGAGAATATCTTAGAATTTCTAATATCAATGGATGATGAAGAAGATTTGTCTGTGAAGGTTTAGAATGAGAAATAAGATGTTTGCTAACGATTTCAGCAGGCACAGAATCATTTGGATTCTTTGAAGGCAAACTTATTCTTTGTGATTTGTCCACGACTTTCTTCATAGTTTCACATAATCCACTTTTCGGTACTAAATTTTCTATCGAGCGTTCCTAACACTCCTTTCTTTATCATCAAACTTTTGGCCATTAAGATCATCTACAACATGCTGCTTCGTCAGCATTTTCAAAGTTAACTGATCTGGGTCATCGGTTATCAAACCGAGATAGTTTCAGGAGAATTGTGTTTTTAGAATGATTAATCGCTGATGGTAATATTGTGGAATATAAAAGGTTCCCCAGTAACAATAAAGAGTACGCATATATATCGCGGTTATAATAAAGTTGTTTCGGATGAAAAGTCGAAGTTGACTTGCTGGAGCTGTGACAAAATTAGCTACTTTGGAAAGGGATTGCAAAACGATCTTCGGTAATAACAATGTCAAAGGAACTAGAACAGATACGTGTCAAACGTTTACTCAGTTTCCGAAGGTTTTTCAGGTGCATAACTATATGCATCAATCTTTTCTTCCATAGATGAAGTGCGGTTGGTTTATCCTCCCGATTGAGGTGTTTTTAAGAATCATGATAGATTTGAACGCTGATTGTAATCGTCGAGATACAATGAGGTTTAAGATGAAATCAAGTGGCAATCTTGAAGAAATGTTTAGTTTCATATGTTATAATCAATATTTTTAATTCATTTTAATTATCCAATGTCATTAGTCCACAGTCGATAGTCCACAGTAACAGTCCAATAATTCATATATAGTTTAATATATAATATAAGAATTAATTAATACGTGTCGTGACCCGTATACCTCTCAGACTCGAGCACAACTCAAACTATATATATTATTGTAGAATCAACCTCAACCCTGTATAGAGAACTCGATCATTACTGCATATAGAGTGTCTATGGTGATTCCAAATAATATATATAGATGCGTCGATATGATATGTCAAAACATTGTATACGTGTCCCGATATTTAAAGTGCGTAAAATAATTACAGAAATTAAATGACGATAAATAAAAGTGCGATAATTAAATTGCGATAAATAAACTGTGATAAATAAAATGTAATCAGTTAGCTAGGAACAGTTAGCTGGAACAGTTAGCGTGGATTCTTTACAAAATTTTTCATAGTTAATTTGTTTGTTTGTAACAGATTTTATTTTGTCATATGTTTTCTTCATATGCCACTTGTTGGATTCTGGGAAGTCAAAATCCAAATATGAAATTGAATGAAAATGGTTATTCTGTGGTGAACGGATACGTATATCGGTGGTTGTAAGTAGGATAGTAAATGACTGTTGAATCAGCTTCGACGAATGTACAATGTAACTTATTAAGATGAAATCTAATTATTCCTCGGGTATTACCTACCCGTTAAAAAAAAATTTCACCATTAATATTTTGTACAAAAGAACTTTTAATTACAATCTTTATGAAAACATATATACATATATATTTTCTTCAGATGAAATCATTAATTTAATGAGTTAATATGATATTAATCTCATTTGCTTTTCGGTTTGAGCTAGAATAAGAAATCTCTAAAACTTTTTGAAACCTAATATTCTTTGCAGAATATCAATGAAGTTATGGATCAATACTTCATCGGTCATTATTGTTGGTACTCCTTGGTATCTATGGTGCGTATGATGTTGATGTTTGTGGGACAGATTATGATGTCGAGACGTGTGATGCGGATGTTGTTTGTTAGTGGTGATGATGGTATTGTTGATGTTATTGATGGTGGTGCTGATTATGCTGCCGGTGCTGCTGCTGGTGTTTGGAACCTTCGCACCATGTTCTCCAAAGCCGTCACGCGAGCACGAAGTTCGTTAACTTCTGCTAGTACACCGGGATGATTGGCGGTTGAAGCGAGCGAATGAACAAGATTTATAATATGGGATAGTATATAATAGTGACGAGATACTCTAGAAATGAGAGAGAAAATGGTGTTTCGAATAGGTTCGCCGGTAAGTGCTTCAGGTTCATCGCCAAGAGGGCAATTTGGTGGATGGAATGGATCACCTTCTTCTTGTCTCCAGTGATTTAGTATATTACGAACCCATCCCAAATTCATCCATAATAGATGATGGGAAATTGGTTGATCCATTCTGGTGATGCTGCTTTCGGAGCCCGAATGGAAATCCATATCGGCATAACTGTCGGAATTTGAAGAATTCGAACTAGATGCGGAATCCATCTTGTATAATGGGGAAAATGAATTTTTGGTATGGGATAGATTATAGGAGTTAGATTTGGTACTCTTCAATACATAATTTACATATGTATATATAATACCAAAATCCCGTAAATTACGGAGAATCTTTGAAAAGATATTAGTCAAAGTTCGCAATAACAGATATGCTAAGATAAGAATTCACCTATACATTATCAATGCAGTAAATGTAGTAAAACTTGTCTAGACTTATGAATGATAAGCAGATAATTTCCTAAGGATGATAAGCAGATGATTTCCGACTAGAAATGATAAGCAAAACTTTTGACATGTAGACACGGTCGAAGTCCAGACTCATTAATGCATCCTAACAACTACTAGTTAGACACACTAATGCAAGACCTGGTTCGCTACGACCACCGCTCTGATACCAACTGAAAGGACCCGTCCTAATCCACCTGGATGAAGTCATCAACATTTGGTCCCATTGCGATGATCGGCTCCAAGTAATGTCCTTATATTGAGCAAATGCACAGCGGAAGACTTAATTCGTACCTGAGAATAAACATGCTTTAAAGTGTCAACCAAAAGGTTGGTGAGTTCATAGGTTTATCATAACAATCATTTCAATATGTTAATAGACCACAAGATTTCATAATCATAAACATAATACACTCGCAAGTGTATGTAAAGCATTCTAGGTGGTTGAGCACTTGGTAACCATACTTAACATTTAATCAACGTCGCATTTTCCCTTTATTATGAAATCTCACTACACCGTACCAAGTGTAGTCACCAAAATGAAGTACTGTGCAACCATTGAATACTGGTCATCCAGTCCGGTTGGGGTTGTCAGGCCCGATAGATCTATCAACAGGATTCGCGTTTACAATACCCATGTAAATAGTAGTTACCAAGCTACAGGGAAATATGTCAGTGGTACAACTCAACGTAGAATATATTTTTAAGTACTTGTGTCTATTTTGTAAACATTTATAAAAGCAGCGCATGTATTCTCAGCCCAAAAATATATATTGCAAAAGCAATTAAAAAGGGAGCAAATGAAACTCACTTTTGCCTTGAAGGTATTTAATTCGACTTGGTCTCCGATAGATATCACGAACCTAACCATATATATAATATATCAACATATTTTCTTTTTAAGTAATCGTTACATATACATATACTTTTAATATTTTCTTAGTCCGTAGTTAGCAGTCCGATGTTAGTGGTCCACAATTAGTTGCTTAAATAAAATAAATAAAGACCCCATCATATTCGTATTGATCAAAATTAATCTCGACCCATGGTACCATGTTGTCAAATGACGTGTTCCGTACATAAAGTACCGTGTTGTCAAATGACGTGTTGCATACAATCATGAGGTCTTATGATTAATCTTCTCGTGTTGTTTATGGGTGGTCCTGAAATATATAAAATCAAATCATAAGTAATTATATATAAAATATCATATTAATTAGAAAAGATATGATTAATTTACTTTTTCTCCAAATATTTTCGTAGCTAAACTAGCTTCGGATACCCAATCTTGTTTTAGTCGTAGTTTCTTCATTACAACTCCGTTTTTGTTGGTTCAACTTGCCACTTCCTTGGATCGAGTCAAATTTTAAGAATATGAACTGAAAATACCTTAATTTGTATTCAAAATCATAGGTTATAGGTCAAACTTTGGTGAAACTTATGAAAGTGATCATTTTCCATCATAAAAACAACATTTAATGATCATTTTTCTAAAAATACTTACACTTTGAGTTAAATCATGAAATTTTTATGTGTTAACATATTCATAAGAAATATCATTTTTCCAGAACATGAACTTCCAATTCAAAGTTCAAGATGGTTTTTAATTATCCAACCCAAAACAGCCCCCGGTTGCACTCCGACGACGTAGATTCAGTTTTTAAGATGTTCTTTGTAAAACCAAGTTATATTTTGTTAGGTTAGCATATCATTATGATATATTAAAGGTCTTGAAGTATTTTAAAAGTCAAGTTAGAATAATCTATTTAGTTTGCGAACAAGTTTGAAATCATTCAAACTATGTTCTTGTTGTTAAAATTTTATACCACAAAATAAGATAACTATATGAATATGAATTGAATAAGATTATGAACAAGGTTACTACCTCAAGTTACTTGGACAAAGTTACTGCAAAAGATAAGAAATAATCTTGGAATCAAAGAGTGGTGGAGTTAGATCAAAAGGTTGGAAGTAAACTTCTTCAAATAGGTGGTTATTTTGATATGTTCTTGAAAGAGTTTTCTTATGGTGTTTAAGGCTTGTAATTGAAGCTAAATGATGGGGAAAAAGCTTGGAGATGATCAAGTATGAAGTTAGAAGTATTTTGAGAGAGAAATGAGGGTGTATGTATGAGAAAATGGAGTGAAGAAATGGTGTTCATTTATAAAAATGTTTTTAGTTTATAAAGAAAGAAAAGGATTCCTAATTTTGTTTTCTTACTAATAACATTATAGATTTTAAGTATATATATCAAAGAATGTTACGTATAGTTATCGTTTTGAAAACTTAAGTTAGTAGTTTCAAAATATACTTATAACTCATTGTCATTAGTACACAATGAGATGTTAAACTATCCTTAGATCATGTTAAATATATATAAATATATATATATATATACACAAACGTATAATTATTGTATGTTATATAGTTCGTGATATCATCGGTCATATTGGACGGTCAAACGTTGTGTAAAACTCTTTTCAAAAACACAAGTCTCAACGATTTGGATTGCTTATCATGTTGGTATGGTTTAATTTATGTAAATATTAATCTCATAAGTATAATTTGGTCGAAAAATTTCGGGTCATTACATACGCCCCATAGATACCAAGGAATATTAGTAATAATGAGTTAAGATGTATTGACTCATTCTTCCTGAAGAATTATATATGTATACTTTATATATATATGGTTTGAAACAATAATAAATCTTTTCGTACTAAGCTATTACGTGTAAATCTTAACTAGTATGTACTACTTGGTTAATTCATATCACTAATATGCTATAATGTACATCCTTCGTTAATGACTTAATGATCGTTAATCACTGCTTTAGCACAATAAACTCCATTTCATAATAAATCAATTGTATTATTCAAATACATGTCTGATTTTACACTTCCATTTTCGATGTACTCGAAACTTTTTAGAAAACATTATTCGTGTCTTGTGAATTTCACAAGAATTCCACGAGCACCAACATCATATACTGAGGTATATCAATAACAATGAACGATGAAGTATTGATTCATAACTCCATTAAAGAAATTTTCCGCGATGATTATGTAATCTCTCAAGTTTTGAAGATTATTTATTCTTGTTCCAACCGCAAATCAAATGATTTTAATATTATATTAACTCATTAAATCTATATTATATTTGAAGAATACATATATGAACGTATATCTCCATAAAGATTGTAATTAAAGTTCTTTTGTACAAACTGTTAATTGTGAAAATATTTTAACGGGTAGGTAATACCCGAGAAATATTTATATCTCACATTAATATGTTGCATTGTACATTCTTCAATTCTGATTCAATAATCAGTAACTATACTACTTACGTTCACAAGATATATGTATCCATTCACTAAAGAACAACCATTTTCGTACAAATTCAATTACATATTCTAATTTTGACATATCAGAATCCAAGTAAAGCTTTAGCAGGTGTTATCTTCCTAAAGATTACTAAATTCATATATATATATATATATATATATATATATATATATATATATATATATATATATATATATATATATTCATTCGTATTTTGCGATGAATTATCACGTCAAACCACCAAAATTAGAACCATTGATGGTTACATCCTACGCTTAAACACTTCAAATTCAAAATTCTTGAAAACACCTAGGATTGATAATCAATGATTCAGATTCGTTAACCTTGAGAATGCTGACGAAGCAGCAAAAGCTATAGGTGGTCTTAATGGCCAAAAGTTTGATGATAAAGAATGACATATTGAAAAAGCTCAGATTTAGAACTGAAAAACGGATTGAGCTAACCATGAAGGAGACCATGGATAAATCACAAGGACTAAACTTGTAATCAAAGAATCTAGATGATTCGAATTCTGATGAAAACCACAAAAGATCTCCTTACGCATTCTAAATTCTTACAGAAGAATTTTCCTCATTATCATTGGATCTTAGAAAATTCTAAGAGATCATCGTATCTTTCGTTATAAATATCCTCTATATTTCTGAAGATACCTTCATAGCTATTCTTGTCCGAAATTATTTATCACTTCGCACTATCTGTGTTACATAATAAAGGAAACTGTTTTAGTTTCTATATTTCTATAACATACAAGTTTAAATTTTGAATGATTTGAGGTAGTGTTGGGAATTGAAGCATGAGTTAGTATAATATAATGACGTCAGGCCAACGTGATTATATTACAGTAAGTCATGCTAAATTTTTAATGGAAGATGATGATTCATAGATTTTATAATCATCATTTGCAATGTTACATGACTTTTACATTCTACTTAACCTCTGAACATATCAAGAACATATATTCTTGATAGTTCTATCCTTAGTAATTCTAGTAATTTGACAAATCAAATCGTGCTATTACCTTTCCTTCTGCTTTGTATATTATGATCATTCGAAACTCTATACCTACGAATTCTAGACCATTATTCGCTTGACTTGAAGTCGGGAAGGAAAAACAAGAGCATAGAGCTCCGACATATAAGGGAAAATATAAAGCTCGATAACAACACAGAAATTACAAACCGTGTATATCAATGCGTATAGCAACATAAAGACACGGGAGAATTAAAAACACTATAACCCCAAGGTAATTGTAGAAGTAAACAGATTCCTCTGGGGGTAAATGAAAAAAAGAATGACAGAAACGATAGTCAGAAAAATATCCAGGATAAGAACTGGATGGAGCATTTTCACAATCTTTGGAAGTATGAATCGAGAAAGAAAGTATAGAAGTGGTGAAGATAATGAAACAGAAGAAGCTAATTTATAGCAAAATTCTAGACACAACAATCAAGGCAATTTTAATTTCCTTAATTACCGGAGAATCAAATCTTATACAGATTATAAAGATTTCCTTTAAATCCCTTGAATTCCGGAAATCACCTTTAATTATGTCAAAAGTTAAGGCAAACTGATATTTCCTTATTTCAAACTTTTAAGATAACTTCATTTATACTCTTCCTATAATCGAATCGTTTTATCCATATTACCCAATGTTGATAAAACAATATTTTCAACTCATATTCATCATTCTTGTTGTAAAGAATGACAATCTCTATCAAATTTCACAACTATGATTTTCATGAACTCCTCTCTATTTTGTCTACCCTAGCGTGGTGGCATAAACGCTCAAGGTTTAAATGAGCTCGATATTATTCATAACACATTTTATATATCCAATTTACTGAAATGACTTGTATAACATCATCATTTTGAATGATCTCCGCATTAATAACAAAATGAACTTCGTAGAAGAACTTGTAGAAATTATGGTTTGTATGATTTTAATTCTTGAAACAGAATAATATTCTATCCGTTGGAATTCACGCAAGGCCCCGAGCATACCTGGGAACGTGAAAACCAAATAAAAAGTAAATATCCTCGTCTATGTACGAACCACGCCGGTTGATGGCAACAACTAAATTTCGGGACGAAATTTCTTTTAACGGGTAGGTACTATAACAACCCTCATATTTCCATACCTGAATTGACTAGTTTGACTATAGGGTTGTTATCCATACGTAATATATAATTAAAATTGACATTGATCAAATATTTATTTTTAGTCGACACTTTTTGTTAACTAAAGTTTACACTAATTATATAAAATAACTTTAGTTAATATTAATATTAATGCGTATTATATTTAAAACTATATGAAACATAATTATTAATTAAATGATAAGTTATTTTAATCATTATATATATATTTTTAGCTTATAAAAAAAGAGATTTTTTTATAAATTAAATAATGAGCCCATGAATTTTGACTAAATATTTTCAAAAACAAAAACTTATTAAAAACATTTTTAACATGTTTTTATTTTTTGTCAAAATTGGCACCTTTATTTTATTTATATTTTTTATTTTCACCAACCATTTTTTTCCTATAAATACCCACTTCCATTTCATAAAAACTTGTATCAAATCTTTGGAAAAACTCTCTCACAAACTTGGGAAAGTACTTGAGGTATTTTCTATATTTTTTATCGAATTGCTTTTATTTTTTTGTATATTCTTTAAAAATTCAAATTTAATATATATAAATTATTTTTACATGTTATAATTAGTATTATAAGTATTATGATGTATAAAAATAATTTTGATAATTTATGAAATATTATTTATAATTAAATACGAAATTATGTAGTATTTAAACATAAAAAAAATAAAAAATTCGTAATAAAATATTAATTAGTAATAAAAATAATTATAATTTTTTTGAGATTATTATACTTTTATAAACAAGCAAAAATTATAAAAATTAAATAAATGGGATTATTAGTATTTAAAAAGAATTTACTTTTGCATTATTCTAAACCGAGAGAAATAATAAATAAAATACAAAATAAATACAAATGTGTATTCAATATTTTTATAAAATTTTTATATGATTAGTAGCATCACTAGATACTTTAAAAAAAAATATAAAAATTAATTTTAAATTATTTTTCCTATTTATTTAATTATAGGCCGATTACAATGGTTAAATAATTAGAAAACATTAAATAAATAATATTTGGATATAAAATTTGATTTAATAATTTTTATAACATTTTTACATAATATAGAACCTATAAAAAATATAAAATTATTTATTTAGGTCGATTTAATATTTATTATCTAATTAAATTTGATTAATATAAACCGAGTATATATATAAAGAAAAGTGGGAAATAAATACAAAAACTTGATAACATTATTTTTATAACATATCCTACTGAATTGTATAATTAACTAAGTTTATAAAAATTATAAATATAATATTTAATGAATTAATATTCGAATTAACATATATTAGTATGATTTTCGATTAACATAAGTATATTACATATACTAAATTAATATTATTATTATAACTTACGGTTAATAACTAAGTATACTATATAATAAATTATAATGCTTATAATGTAAGTTAATAACAATACATTATTAATAAACACTTATTTTATAACTATACTAATTTAATAATAATAACTTATAGTATATAATATAAGATAATCAAATTGTTAATACATTAATAAATATAATATAACATATATAATAACATATAAACCTAAAGTGAAGGTTAATCAAAGATAATGTACAATTCATGTGAACTTCATCGCTACTCACGGTCATAAGTGAATGATGTCTAGGTTGCCATTTATGGGTAAGCTTGTGGATCTCGAATGTCATGACTTAGATTCTGGTCAAGAGTCCTGGGCCCTCGGTTACATCTGGTCATTCCTGACTTATTTGATAGCAACGAAGTTTGAGTAAAGTTATACAACGTCTTGCTAAAGATTAACCCGAACTTTCTAAAATTGGAAAATTACCATAAGTAGAAACTTTCCATAAATAGTAACCTTCCGAAAATGGAAATTCTTTAGTGAACCATTACTATCAATATAGTACTATATACTATTGTCTGTTAGGCAATGTCTGATCATACATTCTATCTCTAGGTTGAGATCTCGGTCACGTCCTTCCGTTCAATTCTTTCGTGGAATACTCTTTTGTGCTACTAAGGTGATTTTCATAACCCCACTTTTACTATTTACTTAACTATTTATAACTTTTGGGGTGAGATACATGCTTGCTTTATAACTGTTTTACACTTAGACACAAGTACTAAATTGTTAACTATGCTGTCATGCTTTGATTCATGCTAAATCCCTACCGTAATATCGTCAATTGCTACGTTTAAATGCAAACTTAATTATTGTGAGTAGGCCTATTGAGAGTAACGTCTCTAACCATTCGACCGTTGGTCTTTGGTTACATAATAATGATTCCACGACACTGAGAGTACAAGGTGTCATAGGGTAAACTTGTTTAGTAGCGATATTACAAACTGCAGCAACACTTTTAGATTGATATTTCTATATCAATCAACTTTAAACTAAATCTTGTGGTCTAAAACTTTGGATATTATTTATAAACCTGTGAATTTCACTCAACCTTTTTGGTTGACATTTTAAGCATGTTTTGTCTCAGGTGATGATTGAGCTAGCTGTTTGCAACTTTGTGATGATAGATTTGATGCTTGCATGGAGTCCACATCGCATATTATATTTTAGTTCATAAACATTTATTTTACGTTTTAATAATAATGTAAACATTTATTACTGCTTCCGCTATTTTATTAACAAAGGTTTTATTTAAAAAGTCTCATATAGAGTCGTTCTCGTTTATACAATTGTGTTATGATATGATTGGTCACAATTACCCCTGGTCCATTTTGGGGGGTGTGACATCTGGGTTTCCCAATGTGATATCCCCCATCTTTCAAACGAAAGTCTCTTATAAACCAAGGCATTCTTGGAACGTTCTTCGAATGTCTTACAAACTGATTTCGCCGTAAATAGTTGTGCCGAAGAATTCTGACCTACTCTAGACAAGATTTCATCAATCATGTCTCCGGGTAGGTCTCTTAAAATATTGGGTTGTCTATCCATTTTGTGTTTTTATACTGTAAAATAGACAAGAGTTAGATTCATAAAAAAAATACTTATTAATACAAGCAATTTTTACATATATCATAAAGCATAAGCACACTATATTACATATATTACACCACACGAATACAACTATCTTATTCCGACTCGCTCGTTTCTTCTTCTTCGGTTTTGGTTTGTTTTGCCAAGTTTCTTGGGATATATGATGTTCCCCTAATACGAGCTGTCGTTTTCCACAACGGTTTAGAAAAACCTGGTGGTTTAGAGGTTCCCGGGTCATTGTTACAACTTAAGGGCTTCGGGGGTTGACGATACATATAAAGTTCATCGGGGTTGGAATTATATTTCTATATTTTATGCCCTTTCCCTTATTATTTTCTTTTGCCTTTTTAAATTCAGTTGGAGTAATTTCTATAACATCATCGGAATTCTCGTCGGAATCCGATTCATCGGAGAATTGGTAATCCTCCCAATATTTTTCTTCTTTGGCGGAAACACCATTGACCATAATTAACCTTGGTCGGTTGGTTGAGGATTTTCTTTTACTTAACCGTTTTATTATTTCCCCCACCGGTTCTATTTCCTCCTCCGGTTCCTCCTCTTCCGGTTCTGATTCTTCTTCCGGTTCTGATTCTTCTTCCGGTTCTTCTTCGGGAACTTGTGAATCAGTCCAATATATATTCGACTCTTCGTTATTATTAGGTGAGTCAATGGGATTTGTGCTAGAGGTAGACATCTATCACACAATATCAAACATGTTAAGAGATTAATATATCACATAATATTCACATGTTAAAAATATATAGTTTCCAACAAAATTTGTTGAGCAATCATTTTTCAAGTAAACACGGTCGAAGTCCAGACTCACTAATGCATCCTAACAAACTCAATAAGACACACTAATGCAAAATTCTGGTTCTCTAAGACCAACGCTCGGATACCAACTGAAATGTCGCGTTCTTATTGATTAAAAACGTTCCATATTAATTGATTTCGTTGCGAGGTTTTGACCTCTATATGAGACGTTTTTCAAAGACTGCATTCATTTTAAAACAAACCATAAACTTTATTTCATAAATAAAGGTTTAAAAAGCTTTACGTAGATTATCAAATAATGATAATCTAAAATATCCTGTTTACACACGACCATTACATAATGGTTTACAATACAAATATGTTACATCGAAATCAGTTTCTTGAATGCAGTTTTTACACAATATCATACAAACATGGACTCCAAATCTTGTCCTTATTTTAGTATGCAACAGCGGAAGCTCTTAGTATTCACCTGAGAATAAACATGCTTTAAATGTCAACAAAAATGTTGGTGAGTTATAGGTTTAACCTATATATATCAAATCGTAACAATAGACCACAAGATTTCATATTTCAATACACATCCCATACATAGAGATGAAAATCATTCATATGGTGAACACCGATTAACCGACATTAACAAGATGCATATATAAGAATATCCCCATCATTCCGGGACACCCTTCGGATATGATATAAATTTCGAAGTACTAAAGCATCTGGTACTTTGGATGGGGTTTGTTAGGCCCAATAGATCTATCTTTAGGATTCGCGTCAATTAGGGTGTCTGTTCCCTAATTCTTAGATTACCAGACTTAATAAAAAGGGGCATATTCGATTTTGATAATTCAACCATAGAATGTGGTTTCACGTACTTGTGTCTATTTTGTAAATCATTTATAAAACCTGCATGTATTCTCATCCCAAAAATATTAGATTTTAAAAGTGGGACTATAACTCACTTTCACATATTTTTACTTTGTTGGGAAGTAAGACTTGGCCACTGGTTGATTCACGAACCTATAACAATATATACATATATATCAAAGTATGTTCAAAATATATTTACAACACTTTTAATATATTTTAATGTTTTAAGTTTATTAAGTCAGCTGTCCTCGTTAGTAACCTACAACTAGTTGTCTACAGTTAGATGTACAGAAATAAATCGATAAATATTATCTTGAATCAATCCACGACCCAATGTATACGTATCTCAGTATTGATCACAACTCAAACTATATATATTTTGGAATTAACCTCAACCCTGTATAGCTAACTCCAACATTCACATATAGAGTGTCTATGGTTGTTCCGAAATATATATAGATGTGTCGACATGATAGGTCAAAATATTGTATACGTGTCTATGGTATCTCAAGATTACATAATATACAATACAAGTTGATTAAGTTATGGTTGGAATAGATTTGTTACCAATTTTCACGTAGCTAAAATGAGAAAAATTATTCAATCTTGTTTTACCCATAACTTCTTCATTTTAAATCCGTTTTGAGTGAATCAAATTGCTATGGTTTCATATTGAACTCTATTTTATGAATCTAAACAGAAAAAGTATAGGTTTATAGTCAGAAAAATAAGTTACAAGTCATTTTTGTAAAGGTAGTCATTTCAGTCGAAAGAACGACGTCTAGATGACCATTTTAGAAAACATACTTCCACTTTGAGTTTAACCATAATTTTTGGATATAGTTTCATGTTCATAATAAAAATCATTTTCCCAGAATAATAACTTTTAAATCAACGTTTATCATAGTTTTTAATTAACTAACCCAAAACAGCCCGCGGTGTTACTACGACGGCGTAAATCCGATTTTACGGTGTTTTTCGTGTTTCCAGGTTTTAAATCATTAAGTTAGCATATCATATAGATATAGAACATGTGTTTAGTTGATTTTAAAAGTCAAGTTAAAAGGATTAACTTTTATTTGCGAATAAGTTTAGAATTAACTAAACTATGTTCTAGTGATTACAAGTTTAAACCTTCGAATAAGATAGCTTTATATGTATGAATCGAATGATGTTATGAACATCATTACTACCTCAAGTTCCTTGGATAAACCTACTGGAAATGAAAAAAATAGATCTAGATTCAAAGGATCCTTGGATGGCTTGAAAGTTCTTGAAGCAGAATCATGACACGAAAACAATTTCAAGTAAGATTTCCACTCGAAATAAGATTGTTATAGTTATAGAAATTGAATTAAAGTTTGAATATGATTATTATCTTGTATTAGAAATATAACCTACTGTAAGTAACAAAGGTTTCTTGATCTTGGATGATTACTTGGAATGGATTTAGAAAACTTGGAAGTAAACTTGCAATCTTGGAAGTATTCTTGATTTTATGAAACTAGAACTTTTGGAATTTATGAAGAACACTTAGAACTTGAAGATATAACTTGAGAGATATCAATTAGATAAATAAAATTGAAGAATGAAAGTGTTTGTAGGTGTTTTTATTCGTTGGTGTATGGATTAGATATAAAGGATATGTAATTTTGTTTTCATGTAAATAAGTCATGAATGATTACTCATATTTTTGTAATTTTATGAGATATTTCATGCTAGTTGCCAAATGATGGTTCCCACATGTGTTAGGTGACTCACATGGGCTGCTAAGAGCTGATCATTGGAGTGTATATACCAATAGTACATACATCTAAAAGCTGTGTATTGTACGAGTACGAATACGGGTGCATACGAGTAGAATTGTTGATGAAACTGAACGAGGATGTAATTGTAAGCATTTTTGTTAAGTAGAAGTATTTTGATAAGTGTCTTGAAGTCTTTCAAAAGTGTATGAATACATATTAAAACACTACATGTATATACATTTTAACTGAGTCGTTAAGTCATCGTTAGTCGTTACATGTAAATGTTGTTTTGAAACCTTAAGGTTAACGATCTTGTTTAATGTTGTTAACCCATTGTTTATTATAACAAATGAGATGTTAAATTGTTATATTATCATGATATTATGATATATAATATATCTTAGTATGATATATATACAGTTAAATGTCGTTACAACGATAATCGTTACATATATGTCTCGTTTCGAAATCATTAAGTTAGTAGTCTTATTTTTACATATGTATTTCATTGTTAATACACTTAATAATATATTTACTTATCATTTAACATAATTAACCAAGTGTATCAATATCTTAATATGATTCATATGTACCTAGTAAGACTTTGTTATAACGATAATCGTTATATATATCGTTTTCGAGTTTCTTAAATTAATAGTCTCATTTTTATGTATATAACTCATTGTTAAAATACCTAATGAGATACATACTTATAATAAAATCATGTTAACTATATATATAACCATATATATGTCATCGTATAGTTTTTACAAGTTTTAACGTTCTTGAATCACCGGTCAACTTGGGTGGTCAATTGTCTATATGAAACCTATTTTAATTAATCAAGTCTTAACAAGTTTGATTGCTTAACATGTTGGAAACACTTAATCATGTAAATAACAATTTCATTTAATTTATATATAAACATGGAAAAGTTCGGGTCACTACAAATTGAGCAAGAACTTGTTAAAAATGATGAATTGTGTGTTAGAACTTGAGTTTATGATAAAGTGAGTATTTTGGGATGAATTAATCCCAAATCTTGATTGTAAATGCTAGATTTTGATGTTTATAGTTGGGAAAAGTGTTTATGTATGATTGGTATGTTTCTTTATGCTTGAATTTGGACTATAAACCTTGAAATCGAGTTTTTTTGGCTTAAAATCACCAAATCAGCGAAGCTGATAGTGAAGATGAAGCTGCTCGAAAAACTCGCTCGAAAACAGTGCTCGAGACTCGCTCGAAAATAGTGCTAGAGAACCTTTTGCTCGAAAACATATTATTGCTCGAAAAACTCGAGTTGCTCGAGAACCTTCTGCTCGAAAAACTCGATTGCTCGAAAAACTCAAGTTGCTCGAGAACCTTCTGCTCGAAAAACTCGAATATGTTCGAAAACTCGAATTCGCTCGAAAAACTCGAATTTGCTCGAGAACCCCATGTTGCTCGAAAACCTTGCCTGTTATGTGAATATTTTCAATTGAATGTAAAGTTGTGTATTAATACTTGGATATAATACTAACTTGAGATATTATGTGATGATTCACAGGTGATAAACAAAAAGGTGAAGGCTCAGAAAGATTAGACCTCTGAGAACCTTCAGTTGCAGGTAATCGGTGAGTGGGTCTATCTCCGAATAGAGTATTAAGTAGCTGACACGCTACTTGTTCAGACTCTTTATTACTATGATTATGTTCATTACGATTACCATGCGTAGTTAGATATTGCCATGCTAGTTAGGACGATTGCATGACTTTTTATCTGTGATCTTATGTGCACACTATTAGTTGGACACCAATCGAGGCGGCAAGGTTGGGAACCCACCGAGGCGACAAGGTAGGGTTGATGTGAGGTCGACTGTGGTAGCCTGGTCGGGTCATGAGTTACTGATTGTTCAGTATAGCATAGATGGACGCATGTGTTGCGTCTGGACGGTTATGCAGTGAAATCAGTAAAGCGGACTATCGGTAGACTGTAGCTTGATCAACTACGTCGTGTGCTCGTACAAGCCGCCGATCCTCGTATTGTCTGTTATTATATGCTAGTTCAGGACGTTAGCATATCTGTGATCCCTTGCATGTTCAGTTGCTTATGCTTGGTCTGTTAGATAGTATCTATTCACTTAGCTATGTGCTAATTCCCCCCACATTTCCACCCCTTGCAGGTTTAGGTACTGCTGGTTAGGAAGGGTGTTGCTGTTGGGTTGAAGACATGTTTGACTACGTGCTTAACTCTGATGTTTTCTAGTTTTATAATATTTTCACGTAACACCAACGTTTTGGAATATTGTAATAACGTTAACTAAGCTAAACTGATAACTATGGTTTGTAAATGTTATCTAAGGGTATTTATGTAATTCAGTCTTCCGCTGTGATATATATAAAAAAAAATCAGGGTGTTACACTTTTCTACCTTCTTGGTTGGAACCATATTGAGTATGCGTGTAGCAGACTCTAATGCATAACCCCAAAAAGACATCGGTAGAGTAGTTAGACTCATCATAGATCGAACCATATCAAGTAAAGTTCGATTCCTCCTTTTTGACACACCATTGTGCTGTGGTGTGTAAGGTGGAGTGAATTGTGAGACAATCCCACGATTCTTCAGGTGGTCTAAAAACTCTTGACTCATATATTCCCCTCCCCGATTAGAGCGAAGGGCTTTAATGGTCTTTCCAAGTTGATTCTCTACTTCATTTTAGAAGATTTTGAATGTTTTAAAAACTTTATGTTTATGTTTCAGCAAGTAAACATAACCATATCTACTATAATCATTAGTAAATGTAATGAAGTATGATTCACCATTTCTAGACATAGTTCTAAAAGGGCCACACACATCGGTATGTATTAGTCCTAAAAGATCTTTAGCTCTTTCACCTAAACTGGAGAAAGGAACCTTTGTCATCTTTCCACATAAACATGACTCGCATACATCAAATGACTCAGAGCCAGTTGATTCCAAAATCCCATCCGATTGGAGTTTTGAAATGCGTTGTTGATTTATATGACCAAGACGACAATGCCATAGATAGGTCTTCTACAAGTCTTGCTTGAATCGTTTGGCAGTACAGGTATATACGAAATTATTATTTGAAATAACACCATGCATATCAATTTCAAAAATATCATCACGTGGAATAGCATTAAAATAAAATACATTATTCTTAGAAACTGAAATACCAAAGTGCGTAAATGTAAGTCCAAAACCAACATTTTTCAAAAGGAAAACTGAAATTACATTGCTCGTAATACTAGGAGCATAATGACATTGTTCCAACAAAATAATAAGATCACTAGGTAAAGTAAGCTCATAGGTGCCAATAGCTTCAACGGCAGCTCGAGCCCCATTACCCACTCTTAAGTCTAGTGTGTCTTTCTTCAGTCTCTTACTTCTTCTCATTCCCTGCATATTGTTACAGATGTGAGTACCACAACCAGTATCAAAAATCTAGGAATTACTAGAAAAAGTGTATAACTGTATATGAAATATACCTGATTTGCTGGTCTGGCCAGCTTTGCCTTTTCTCAACTCAGATAGGTAGGAAGGATAGTTCCTCCTCCAGTGGCCAACTTTTCCACAATGGAAACATTCAGCGTCTTTCGCTGGGTTTTCTTTCTTGGGAGGTGGTGGAATTTTCTTCTTAGCAATTGACTTGCCTTTTCCTTTTCCCCAACTTTTCGGCTTATTCTTTTTCACCCTACCTTCCCTAATCATAAGGACACCTGGATTGGAAACCTTATATGGAATATCCTGTTCAGCAGTTTTGAGCATCGAGTGCACCTCTGCCAGAGATTTCTCCCAACCTTGCATATTGTAATTCATCACAAATTGGTGATACGATTTTGGTAGTGAAACCAAAACCGTGTTCACGGCCAAGTTAGGCGGCAAGGTAGTTCCAAGTTTTTCCAATCGATCAATGTAGCTTTTCATTTTTAAGACATGAGAGCTCACTGATTGACCCTCCTCCATTTTGAATGTTTGAAGAAGCTTATAAGTTTCATATAACTCTTGACTAGCCTGTTTCTGAAACATATTTTTCAGCTCAGTCATCATATCATATGCTGTACGATCTTTCATTTCCTTTTGGAGGTCAGAAGTCATACTAGCAAGCATGATTAAAGCTATCTTCTCTTGCTCATCAAACAACTTCTGATAAGCATTTTTTTGAGCAGCAGTAGCTGTCTCAGGAGGAGCTTCGGGTAAGGGTTCTTCAATTTTGTTCAACTTCCCTTCAAATTTGAGAACAATTCTCAGGTTGCGGTGCCAATCGAGGAAGTTTGAACCATTGAGTTTCTCCTTCTCCAACAAAGAACGGAGGTTGATTTGGTTTACGTTTTGATTGTTTGACATCTACAAGAGAACAAGATTCAATTTTAGTATTTTCGATATTGTACTTTAATAAATTAATTACCCAAGTTTTAATATATTTAAAAACAATTAATTTACGAAAGCCTAAGATCCACATAGAGGTTCCATAACTACATCTGTTGATCAGCTAGCAGTTATAGAGTCTACTGGTAGGTAGCGAGTACCAATTGCATCACAGGTGCAACTCTTAGATCTTTATGGGACCTTGAGATATGCGTAGTCTAACAAACCACTATTATCTATTGGCATGTTTGTCCCATCCTTGCCTCGAACTCAAGTCTCACCGTGAATACGATTAAGTCGTCCAATTTGGAAACAGTGGAAATTCAACCTAGTCTCACTCGTAACTGAAAATCTACCTTGTGGCTATAATTCGATTAGGTCTCACCGTAATCAAAAAAATAATGAGGAGTGTTTGCAAGCTCATTGGATGGCATGACTTAAATTTGACGGGTATTTTGAAAATGTTTGTGTTAACGAATAATGCATGCACACAAGATTCGCTACACTATTTGTTAAAAATCATTTTAACCAATTTTATATATGTCGATCGTGTTTATGCGTCTTGTTTGTTATTTTATTTTATATACAAAAAATAACAAATACACATTGTGTATCATTTTAAAACATTTTTAAAAGATGTCGCTCATATATATTATTTGAGTTTCAAAAAAAATATTTAACTTTAAACTCGTTAGAGTTTAACTTTTTAAAATCATCAATTTTAACCTTTGAAACTTGTTACTAGTTTTATTTGATGTTTTCAACAAAAACATTTAGCATATATTATAATCAACAATTAAATATAAATGCGTAAAAATAAAACACAACCATACCATGCATCACACACACATAGCCTAGCCCAAAAATCCTATGCTTGATCCCATGAGCCGACATGGGATCAAGAGGTCAAACTAAGGGTAATATCGTAGCTCCCACTTGATTCAAGAATCAAGTGAAAACTTGACAAATGCCATCGTTGTCAACTTGACCTGTTCGCCAACTTCTAAGCCAAAAGCACGTTGTATTTTATCTTCAATCTTCATCTTGTTACATTTATTTAAATTTGAAAATACAACTAAACTAGTACTTTTACAAATTGAAATAAACTTAAATACAATACTATGAAAATGAAAAATAAATATAGTACAACTTTGGCTTCAAAATTGGCCTTTATAATAATACAAATAATCAACATGACATAATATTGCCGTAATCAACAATCACAACAATCATACATAGGTCGGGGCATTATGGGCTATGAGTGCAATCACAATTTTAATTACTACATTATTAAAACTTAAACATGGCTTGTCCATGGTTACAATGCATGTGTATAACCATGGAATAAAACAATCAACAATTATAATAAATATTCAAGTCATAACAATTAAATCTACAATTTAAAATAGTGATATTCTTTCAATCATATTTATGCGTCATGAGGTTAAGTTTAGATCAACCGAGTTGACTTTAAAAACCAAAAAGGTTTCGACTTTCACCAATATACCACAAAGCTAAATCTAAAGAATAGTCACAAGACAATTAATATGATGTAAAAGCGGCTCGGATACCACTGATGAAAAATCGTGAGTACTTTTACCAAATCAGATTAACGCAGCGGATAGTTAAAATAATAATCTTTTATTATTTTATGAACAAAATTTAACAAGATTAAATTTTCACTTATTTAATGAAACATGCACACGATTAATCTTTCCCAATGATCCAGTTACACCATAATAATTGGCATGAATATAAAACAAAAGAGGAGTTGACGATATACCTTTCTTGGAGAAATTGATGAGACGGAGAGAAACTTACGATTAAAAGTATGACCGTCTCTTTGGATAGTCCACACTACACTTCAAACGACCGTCAATGGATGCTAGTCCAAACCCAAGTAATATTAATCAACCTTTGGTTAATATTATGAAATCAAAATTTTTAGTTCATCGAAAGAAGAATGAGAGATTTATTACTCCATAATATGGTACAATATATATAGATGTTTTATTTTAATATTTCACCCGTGAACCTACCCGTGAATTCATATTACGAAATATATGTATCATAAAGTCGTATTTCTCAAATACTTCAGGGGTATGTTATGTAACTTATAATTAATAATTTATATCATGTCGCTTTCATGTGAATAGTAAATTAATTAATTTCGATTCATTTACTATTCATATGAATAGTAAATGAATTAATTTCGATTTACTATTTTGTTACTTGAGTAATATATATACATCATATATATATATATATATATATATATTATTTGACGTCTCGGTGTATATGTGTGTGACCCCGAAGACTCAAATGATGTTGGCCATATAGTTATATGTTGTACCTTGCACATTAATCCTACAGAGTGAACCAGTGATGAGCATATTTAAAATTATAAGGACTGATATTGCTCGATTTACACATATTTATCCTTACAATATCCTTCTTAATTCGTTGTTTTTAATAAGATTAGTGATCGTTGGTGATAATCATTTGGTTAAAAGATAGTTCAAGGTTAAATATGGCTAAAAGTCCAAAGTGATGTAAAATTGATCAAGTCCTGAACCTGAGAATGAGCCAAAATGCAAAACAGAAAATAAAGCTGAAAATGTTAAGATTCTGTTGCACACGCCTTAAGGTGCGGCACACCACTTCATGGTGCGGCGCACCATTACACTTAAAAAAGGTGCGGCGCTCTAAAGTAAGAGTGAGGCGGGCCAATTGCCTGGATTCTGGAAATTTGACATCAGAAGTCATTTCCCACTTTCCACATTATAAGGAGTAGGGCACTAGACTTATGGTGCGGCGCACCTTCTCTCCATTCCTTATGGTGCGGCGCACCTGCCGCATATCATCCCAGATTTTCAGCCAACTATAAATAAGATTTTAGGGGTTTTTGTTCAGAGAGGTGCAATTTGGGGGTAGTTTTGGAACCCTAAATTGGTTCCTTTAATGATTCCATCAAGACGAAGTCTAATTTGATGCTCATAGTTCAAGATCTATGAAGACTAGTGATAGATTTTCATCATCCTTTCCATTTCTTTTAGTTTCCATCTCATTTGGGTATTGTTCTTCTTTGTTCTAGTTGTAATGATTCTTACTATAGTTTTAATTAATTTTGTTCTTGTTTATATCACGACGTTAGCTTAGATTTGTTTGTGTTCACTTGATTAAGAAACTCAAATCTTGGATTTTGCCATAATCTATGAAATTGATGTTTGAATAAGTGTTGATTATTGTGTTTGGTTGAAAAACCATTGCCATGATCGTTTTAAACTTTATTTTGATTACACAGATTGTTAAACTATGTTAGTGATTTGATTTGTGATGCAATTTGTGCTTCAACACCAATTAGTGATCTAGACAATTAATATTTGGGATTTCAAGTGATTGTGTCTTTAATTTAATTGATTTTCAAATGGGTTTTTAGTCATCATGGAAGTGTTAGTCATTTCAAGTGATTGTTATGATTAAGAATTTTAAGTGATTTTAATTCAAGACCAAGTCTCAATGATTTCACTCAACATAGTTTTAATCTTTTGAAGTGAGTCTACGTGAGTTAATGAACTTTAATCGATTGAGGTTTTATGAAGATTGACGAATCGAAATGAAACCATATGTTTTGGACATTGATATTTAACTAAGTGTAAAAGGAAAATCCATGTCAAAGAGTGGATCAATCAAGTGGATACGTTTTTCTTTTATTTGTTAATCTCTCTTAGGTTAATATTAGTTTAATCAACACTTTCTTAAAACCCCTCAATCAACTTAGGATAATTATTAGTGTTTCGAGATTCATATAAACTGCTCTCTGTGGAATGAACCTTGCTTGAATACTTGTTAGTTTCTATAACGATCGGGTCATTTTTCATTGTTACCCGGACATTTGTGTTAATTGGTTAAGTGTTTTATCATTATTTTTATATTATTTTTATAAGTTAAAAACAAAATGACACATCAGGGACTACTACCCTACCAGTAAATTTTAAAAATACCAGTATAATCTGATCGGATTCATTCGGATATTAGGGTTTCATATCAATTTTCAGTTGCTCGATCAGCAGCTTTAATTTAATCTCTAGCTATAGTGAGCTAACAATTCTAGTTGATTCGCATTCATTTTTGTTCCTTCTATCTGAATTCCGTTTACTAAATTCGTTTTGTTTAAAAGTCACAATTAACTCAGTTACATCACAATCGGTTTAATTTGCTGTTTATTGAATTTTTATGAATTATGAACCACTAGAATCTGTTGTGCTAACTGATGCTTGTTATTTTTTGTTTCACTTTGTAACAGCCTCTCAGACTTGAAATCAAGTTTTTTATTTATTTAAATTTTAGATTTGAAATTGAAATATCTTCTCATTATTATAGTTATTGTAATGTAATTGAGTAAAGGTGTATATTTGTTACTGAATGTTAACTATGGGTATTTTTGATAGAGGAAACTTGCTCAAAGATTAAAAGATAATAAGCGTAAGCTCAATCGCGTAAGCTACCCGAATACGTATGGATTACTTGTAATCATTCTATTGTTTTTACTCGATTTTAGCAAGTTTGTAGTCAGGGACACTCTGCATTTGGAACTATCAAACACAGGTACAAGACAAATTTAACGAATATTAGGATTTTTAATAATTTGAACGATACACATACATACATGTTTTGTTGAAGTATACATCTTAATGGATTATTAATGGTTCACCCGAGAAGCACTATTTTTAGGGCACTTTTCCTTTCAGCGTGTAGACCTTGCCTGTTGTGTTGTATAGACACTATTAGCAATGCGATCAAATTTTTGGCAGTATGAAATTGAACTGCATGGAGGCGAATTTTTAGCATCCTTTTAAAGTGCTGAACTAATAGATTTTCTACAAAACCAACTAGTATGTAATCATTATTGAACTTAATGCAGCTTTATAATATGTTAAGTGGAAGTAGCTAATGCCTTTTATATTATATATATAAGGTATAGGACAGTAAGTTAAATGTTACTAGAAGGAAGTATATTATAAATCTTAGGTGGTCTAAATAGTTTCCATGTAGGTAATAAATATTATTATAAATGGGATAAGACTTTAGCCTGTATCCTATTGATTTATAAGTAGATAACCATATTATGCATGTTAGGTTCAGAAGAACAGATAGGATGATGCTTTCCACCTCTTCATATCATGGCGACTTAGTAAAGAGTGGCACTAGGATTAGGAACAGGGTTCATTGTTTTTGCTTGCGGAAATGCTACATGACTTACAAACAACAAGATTGAAACACAGCTTCTGTTGATATGCAGTTTTGCGATATCTAAGCGGGATGTTCAGTCATCGATCCTTTATCTTCTTATAGCAAGTGAGGAAAGAAGTGGATGTTTTGAACGAGTGTTGAGCTAGTTAAGTGCCCCATACTGAATGTTGTAATGTTTTAGACTTCTATATATCTCACTAGAAAGTTTACCCTGAAAGAGTGAATGCCTCTGTATGGCTTATCAAGTGACATTTAAGTTTATGCCCATGATACCATTTTTTCTAAACCGATGAAAGTTGCTTAAGTTAAGTTTGTTGCGAATTGCAGTTTAGTTGATATCTAATTAGCTACACACGGGGTACATCTTTTTGATCTCGTGAGGTTCTATTGATATGCCTGGAGGTTGTAATGTTATGGGACTTCTATCTCAGTAGAAAGTTTAGCCTGAAAGCCTTAATTATATGACTTATCAAGTAACATTTAAGTTTATGCCCGTGATACTTTTTTTTTCTCTGAACGGATGAAAGTTGGTTTAAGTTAAGTTGGTTTTAGTTGATACCTAATTAGCTACATACGGGGTACATCTATTAAGTCTCATGGTAATTGATATTTTCAAGGATGCTTTTGATTAGTAAAATATGTTAGATAAAAAATTTCATTTTTCAGAGCCATGACTTTGCTTCCCTTTTGCTTTTGAAGACAATTGTTCGCCATTCAAACTTTTCATTTACATTTGTAGATCGCAGTATTTATGTCTTGTGATAGAAACCCAATTGTCGATTGATGTTAGTCTCTCGTTTCTTAATTGTAGATTATGGTTAAATCCTTTGAGGTTACCGAGTTACCAGGTTTGCTATCGGAGTTTCTTTTATCCCATGTGATCTTGTGAATGGTTTTATCCTGATGGAAAATTTGACTTTATTTCTGATGATTACACAACGAATCTTTTTAGTTAGATCAGCAAAGTTTATTGCACGCAAGCAGTGGGTTGTTGTTGGCGCAGATGATATGTTTCTTCGGGTATACAATTACAATACAATGGATAAAGTCAAGGTATTCGAGGCACATACTGATTACATCCGATGTGTGGCTATCCACCCTACACTACCATACGTATTGTCATCATCTGATGACATGCTTATAAAGCTTTGGGATTGGGAGCAGATTTGGTATTGTACTCAAATCTTTGAGGGTCATTCTCATTACGTTATCCAAGTGACAATCCATCCTAAAGACACTAACACTTTTGCAAGTGCATCACTTGATCGTACTATAAAGGTAATAACACAAAGTGAAAAGGAATAACGTAACATACTTTGGTCATTTAACACTATCTTTCATGATTTAGATTTAGAATTTCGGCTCACCCGACCCTAACTTCACACTCGATGCCCATCTCAAAGGAGTGAACTGTGTCGATTACTTTACTGGTGGTGATAAACCTTATCATATTACTGGATCAGATGATCACACTGCTTAGGTCTGTGTGAATCTGCGTTGTACTCAAATCTAGAAGGGCACACACACAATGTTTCTGCCGTATGCTTTCATCCCGAGCTTCCGATAATAATTACTGATTCAGAGGACGGTACTGTACGTATATGGCGTTCAACCACATACAGGTAGGTCCTGATTTTGAGAGTTCTATTTTCACGAGGATACATCTTCTTATCTCGAATTGTAACTTTTTAAACCTTTAATTGGAATAATACTTGAAAATGTGCAGCATCAATGGTATGTGGCTTGCTTCAGATGCACTATCCTCATGTGCATTCCGTTGATGCATCCCACGATATGATGACTAACCTAAAGGATTTGTGATCTAATTTATACATTAATAGAGGGAATCTTGTTTTTTTTAAAGCTGAATGGGAATCTTGTTATTTATGGAATTAAGTTGGAAAAAACATTGTTCTCTAGCAATACTATTGGGCCAATTGTTGAGCTCAATTAGCAAGACTATTGGCTTGTTCTTTATCAGATGTTTTTTAGCTGCATTCATTAGAGTGTAGAACATATTACCAACTATTTATGTTGTGATCGCTTATTATGGTATAAGCGTATAAAAATAGTATAACATATTTAGAAATGTTGGACTTCACATCTTATCGATCATATGCCACTATTTTCTGTAATAAAGTTAACCAGTTCTTCTCTATTTTTGCAGACTGTAGAACACCTTGAACTATGGACTTTAAAGGGTTTGGGCTTGTTGGATATATGAAAAGTTCACGATGGTAAGTTTGCTCTTGTGCTTATAGTACATTTATCTTGATCAATATTTTGGCAATTCATAACTTTTCGTTACACGATCGTAATTGGCTTTGATGAAGGACGATAATGGTGAAAATTAGACGCAAAGAGCCTGTAGCTAGCATGGAAAACAGTGGAAAGATTATATGGGCCAAGCATAATGAAGTTCAAACCGTTAACATTAGGAGTGTGGGAGCTGATTCTTAGGTTTTGGATATGAATCTTGTCCTGTCAATTATTAAATGGAAAAAGAATGTTATTTCTTCTATTCTTTCTTTTTTTTTTTTTTTTTGGGTCAGGAAGGCACTGCACATTTTTTATTCCTTTGTTGCTATAATTTGCAGCGGATGGATAGAGGTTACCGTTAGTAGTTAACTAATGTTGTCTACCCATGAGTGCATCGTTTAATGGAAGTATTTTTGCAATTGAACTGGTATTATGGTGGACCACGATAAACGTTCGGTTTTAAGGTGGACCTATCACTTGGGTCCCATATTGTTAACATCTCTTCCGACTTTCCCACTTTCTGCTTTTTAGAAAATTTTAAGAACCCTATATCATTTCGACCCATTTATCACTAACCTCATTGCATTTGGATTCTTGGATCAACACTATATCGGGGAGTTCAGTTAATCTCAACCTCCTAAACCAACTAACTTTTTCTTCCGAACTATCATCCTTTCCGAATCCCCGAATATTTATGGACACGATTTTCATTGGAAATCGAAAACTTACGGTTGGTGATCTAGGCTTTTATTGGGATTGACCATCCCAACGTAAGCCTAATTTTGCACCATAATCATCTAAGCTAATGCAAATCTGGAATAGTGTTGGTAGTTGGTTTTTTCAGTGATTTAATCTGGATTGAGGAATTTTTGGTGATTTGGTCCGTTGTGCTATGGTTATCCGAAAAAAGGTTTATTATGCAAATTGGTCGAGTGTTGCCGTTTGGGTTAAAAGTTCCATTTAAGTTGGTTTGGTTATGGTGGGATGGGCTAATGTTAGTTTGGTTTTGGTGAATTGGGCTAGTGTTATCATTTGATTTAAATGGCTTATTTGAGTTGTTTTGGTTTTGGTGGTGGTTGTTTTTTGACAGGTTAATGTGACTATTGGGAGTCTTAAAAGTTGAGGATGGGCTATTGGGCATGTTGGGTTTTGTTTTGTTATCTTTTTTTTTTTTTGATGGTGGGTTACCGTGAAGAGTATAAGGGGCTGGAGGGAGAGGCCTGGGAATCTTTACGTGTTGATTGGTTGAGGTTAGTAGGGTTTTTTGGTTGAAATCTATTACGTTTTGTAACATTTGGGATTTCCTGACAGAATCTTTCTTGGGCGCCACTCATATCCGATCTCTTCGTCTTTTCTGTCGGCGTCTTTGGGATATCGAGTTTTTTCTTCCTCGAGCATGTTGCATTCATTTTTTGAGAGGTTACCTTCATTATTGTCATTAATATGTCTGTTAAAATTTTCACATGTCTCGATGCATTTGGATGATTGTGTCATACCCCGTCCTAATCCGTCTGGATGAAGTCACCAACATCTGGTTCCATTGCGATGATCGACTCCAAATAATGTCTTTACAATGAGCAAATGCACAGCGGAAGATTTCTTTCATACCTGAGAATAAACATTCTTTCAAGTGTCAACCAAAAGGTTGGTGAGTTCATAGGTTTATCATAAAACAATAAAATTCATCATTTTGATAGACCACGAGATTTAAATGCTGCATGGTACAAATGGGCCTGAATACTATACCCACCTGTAATGTACATGCGATATCTTTTAAATACAGTACACCTTTCTCGTGTACGAAATCATCTTTCATAAATCTTAGTATCCGTACACATATCTCGTGCACAAAAATAACATACACATAACCTGTGTATAAAATCATTCTCTCGATACATAACATTCATATCAATTGGTGGCAATTATCATGTCCACATAATTCAATGGTGGCAATTATCATGTCCACATAATTCAATAGTGGCAATTATCATGTCCACATAATTCAATAATAATCCGCAGAACTTCTGTCTGCATAATAATTCATTCGAGGAATGTTTTGCATGTGTCTATCTCGTCAAACATTTATAAAAGCATTTCATGTATTCGCAGTTCCAAATATATTTCAAAAGCATTTAATAAAACAGTTATAAAAACAGCGCATGTATTCTCATTCCCAAAAATGTAAAGAGTAAAAGGGAATCAAATGAACTCACCATACTGTATTTTGTAGTAAAAATACATATGACGTCATTTAACAAATGTAGGGTTGACCTCAGATTCACGAACCTATATCATTTGCGTATTCATTAATACATATGTAATCGTAATCGAATAAATATATATATTATTATTAGTGATGTAATTTTTATATTAGTAACTTATATATACTTCATTATTTAATTAAATGTATTCATTTTATATAAAAATATTAATATAGTTATATTAATATATATTTGGTTAATATTGTATTAAAATACTTAATTTGTTATATATGAATATCTATATACCAATGTTAATAATAAAAAAATTATATTAGGATTTATGTATGATGACAACATATACTTATATATTAATTGTTACATTTTATATATAGCTTAGTTACTATCATTTTAACAAAAATATAGTGATATGTATTATTAATATTATTGTAATGTATTTTTATGTAAAAATATATATTTTTCATAATACTAATAATGATATTTATGATAATAATAATGGTCAATTTAGTAATAAATATAGTTTCAATAGGTATTTTAAGTGATCATATTAATAATAATACTAATAGTATGATACTAGTAATAATAATGATAATAATAATGATAATAATAATATTAATAATAAAAATGATACTAATAATACTTAATATTAGTAATAACAATAATAATAATAATACAAATAATAATAATAATAATAATAATAATAATAATAATAATAATAATAATAATAATAATAGTAAAAATAATAATAATAACTACCTCTCAAGCTTTTTCCAAAAAGAAACTAAAGTGCCTTCGCCCGAGCTCGAGCCCGAGACCTCTCGGTCTAACACAACACGCCAAACCATCTGTCTATTTGTTATCTTCCTGATCTAAATGAAAGCCTAAATATATTTATCCTAAAATATGTGACTGTCTGATTCTCCTTCTCCTTTTCAAAATTAAAAATGGCACAGTCCAGAATCGAACCCATGACCTCTCGTTAACTCGTCAACAACACAAACCATCGGACCAAATCAGTTTTTCTGATTAAAGACTCAAACCCATTATTTATAACTCGTATTTTGGCCCAACCAGGAACTTGCAGCCCAACAGAAAACATAACGGTCCATGTTTAAACCAGTTCACAAATTGTTTGCGTGAGATAATTTTATTCAGGCTTTATAAATGTTAATCCCAATATCAAAATCAAAGATTACGGTCCAATATGAATGGTATCCAGCTCGTTACCTACTCTCTCAAATTCGTTTCCAAATTACTCTATAACTGAAAGACAAACACGGCTCTAAAATATAAATATATCACCTCGGTTAAAAAGGAATTGTAAAGAAAAATGATAATGTATATAGGATGCCCATATGGGTGGGTCACGAATAAAGAAAAGAAAACAGCACTCACATTTTTTTATCAATACTTTCTAAATGGTCGGCGAGCATGATCAAAACATCAGCCACGTTTTATAATATTGAGGGTGAAGTGGGGTACGAAGTATTTTGAATCTCTAAATCCCGTTTACATTTAATGTTAATGATTATCCACTATCATTAATCATCATCATCTTATATTAATAGAAGAAGGACTAGCAATCGTTGTATTAACACTCTTCGTATAGAAAATAGAAAAAAAATATCAATGGCAGTGGGATGGAATTTGGGTGACACAAGAGATAGTAGTTGTAGTACTTTACGATATGTCTTTAAAGAAGAAGAAGAAGAAAGAGATGGTAGAGTGGGTGGTTTAATGTTTGATGAAAGAGATGAGTCGAAGGTGGTGGGTTGTATCAATGGTGTTCGTGAGGAAAAAAAATATATATATAGAGAGAGTAGAGAGAGAGAAGAAAGAGTAGGGTGATGGTGATTGTCGAAGTGAGGGTGGAACCATGGTGGTGAAGAGAGGTCAATGGTGACAAGTAGTAGTTGTGGCAGCGGTGGAGTTTGTTGCTAATTCGAAACCAAAATTTAAATACGTTTCGTTGTAATGGTTTTAAGTTGGTGATGGTTCAATCCAAAAGATACATAATTAATAAATAAGGTGTAATAACAGAGGTTTGTTTGAGTTACTGAACAAATAATATACTTATAATTGATCTTATTTTGCTTACATTGAAGCTGGATTGGGACGTGTTACAATAGCAGACAGGAGGTACATAATTATTAATCAGAAAGATTAAAATACTCAACAGATAGAGATGTTCAACAGATTTTGGGATTATCTGTGATTGAAAGTCGATATATCCCTCAATTAATTACGCAAATTAAACAGAAAGATAGTGACCTGAAATTGTATCTATCTTATATTTGTATCTGAATGTACGTATATTTTTATGTATCTGTATTGATGTTTTCGTATATATGTATATCAATTACTGATATATATCTGTTATACTAACTTCTGTAATAATATAAATTTATTTATTAAATCTGTTAATATTATAAGTTTTTGATAAGAATACTAGCAATCATAATAATAGAATTAATAATAATAAATATAATATTAATAATAACTTTATCAAAATTATACTCATAAGAATAGAAGTAATTATAAAAGTGATAATAATAATATTATTTATGATAATAATAATAGATTGTATTATTTCCTAATATAACTAATGATATTAATAATAATAATAATAATAATAATTATAATATTGATAAAGATGATAATAATAATAAATAATCATAATAACTTTATTATAACAACTTACATGTATCAATTCTGATATTAATATTAATAACTAATAATTATATTAACAATGAAAGTAATAATGATATTTCTATAGCAACTATATTTTAACTTATTATTTAATTCATTAATATTACCTATTATTATTTAAGTAATACTTATATATTATAATATAACATAATTGAATATTTATTATTTACATATTTTGTATATATTATAATATACATATAATAATAATTATGTACAGAATTCATATATGTTTATATAGATTAATTATAATAATAACTTTATTATCTTGCCTAATATTTTACATATTTGATTTTTATGTTTCAATTATATTTAATTTTTATATATTCATACATTTATATTTATTAATTTTTATATATACATATTTAGTTACCAACAATCGTTCGTGAATCGTCGAGTACAGTCAAAGGGTAATTGATTCTATGAAATAGTTCAAAACATTTTGAGACTCAACATTTCAGACTTTGCTTATCGTGTCGAAATCATATAAGATTAAGTTTAAATTTGGTCGGAAATTCTCGGGTCGTCACAGTACCTACCCGTTAAAGAAATTTCGTCCCGAAATTTGAGTGAGGTCGTCATGGCTAAAAATAAAAATATCTTCATGACGAATATGAGTTGATAAATAGAGTTCTATCGTCATTGAGAAATATGGATAAAACAATACGATTATTCGAAGAGTACGAATGAAGCTATCACAAAAGAGTGAAATGAGATAAGCAAGTTTCTTCAACCTTTCACTAGTCATGGTTGAATTTAGAAAATAAGGTGCATCTTAACTTTTGACATTGTCTTGGTTGAATTTCGAAATTCAAGGGATTTAAAGAAAATCTTGGAAATTTATAAGATCCGATTCTTCGAGATTTAAGGAGATTAGGATCTCCTTAATTAAATGCGATGATCTGTCCCGATTACTACGTCTGATATTTCCTTTATAAATTTACCCTTTCCGTTCCATTAGTTTTCACCACTTCTATACTCAATTCCCAAATTCAAAAGATTTATGAAAATGCTTAACCCTGTTCTGATCCTTGTTCTTATTCTAACTATCGCAATGATCGTTCTTCTTTTCCAACTCCCACCTGAAGAATCTGTTTATTTCTATTATGCTCTAGGGATTATTGTATTTATAATCCTCCCGTGTCTTTATATTGCTATACGTACTGATATCCACGGTTTGTAATTTCGGTGTTGTCATTGGGCTTTATATTTTCTCTTATATTTTGGATCTCTTTGCCTTTTTATTATCCTCTCGACCTCTAGTAAAGCGAGCAACGGTCCAGAATTCATAGATATGAATTTCGAAATGGACATAGTTAATGTTCTAAGAAAGAAATGGTAATAGCACGATTTTGATTCGTCAAATTACCATAATATCCGGGAAAGATAGAACTATCAAGAAAATATGTTATTGATATGTTTATATATCAGATAAAATGTAAGAGTCGTGTAACATGGCACATGATGACGTTATAATCTGTGAATCATCATGTCC